>NC_090932.1:30400476-33280678 GCF_040938575.1 Ambystoma mexicanum | reverse complement strand
AGCAGGGGTCTTTGGCTGTCTTAGGAGGCTCTCAAGCAGGGATCTTTGGCTGTCTTTAGGAGGTTGTTCAGGCGGGGATCTATTGCTGTCTTTAGGAGGCTCTCAAGCAGGGATCTTTGGCAGGCTTTAGGACGCTCTCAAGCGGGGATCTTTGGGTGTTTCGGACTCTCATAAGTGGGGATCTTTGGCGGTCTTTAGGAGGCTCTCAAGTGGGGATCTTTGCCTGTATTTAGGAGGCTCTATAGCAGGGATATTTGGCTGTCTTAGGAGGCTCTCAAATGGGGATCTTTGGCTGTCTTTAGAAGGTTCTCAAGCAGGGATCCTTGGCTGTCTTTAGGAGGCTCTGAAGCACAGATCTTTGGCTGTCTTTAGGAGGTTCTCAAGTGGGGATCTTTGGCTTTCTGTAGGCGGTTCTTAAACAGGGATCGTTGGCTGTCTTTAGGAGGCTTTCAACTCGGGATCTTCTTTTTCTGGCTTTACGAGGGTCTCAGGCAGGGATCTTTGGCTGTCTTTAGGCGGCTCTCAAATGGGGATCTTTGGCTGTCTTTAGGAGGTTTTCAAGCAGGGATTTTTGACTGTCTTTAGGAGGCTCTCAAGCGGGGATCTTTGGCTGTCTTTAGGAGGCACTCAAGCGGTGATCTATGCCTGTCTTTAGGAGGTTCTCATGTGGGGATCTTTGGCTGTCTTTAGGAGGCTCTCAAGCGGGGATCTTTGGCTTTCTTAGGAGGTACTCAAGTGGGGATCTTCTTTGTCTGTCTTTAGGAGGCCCTCAAGCGGGGATCTTTGGCTTTCTTAGGAGGTGCTCAAGTTGGGATCTTCTTTGTCTGTCTTTAGATAGCTCTCAAGCAGGGATCTTTAGTTGTCTTTAGGAGGCTCTCAAGTGGGGATCTTTGGCTGTCTTAGGAGTCTCTCAAGCGGTGATCTTTGGCTGTCTTTAGGAGGCTCTCAAGTAGGGATCGTTGGCTGTCTTTAGGAGGCTCTCAACTTGGGATCTTCTTTGTCTGGCTTTAGGAGGGTCTCAGGCAGGGATCTTTGGCTGTCTTTGGAGGCTCTCAAGTGGGGATCTTTGGTTGTCTTAGGAGGCTCTCAAGTGGAAATCTTTGGCTGTCTTTAGGAGGTTCTTAAGCAGGGATTTTTGACTGTCTTTAGGAGGCTCTCAAGCAGGGATCTTTGGCTGTCTTTAGGAGGCTCTCAAGCGGGGATCTTTGTCTGTGTTTAGGAGCTTTTCAAGTGGGGATCTTTGGCTGTCTTTAGGAGGCTCTCAAGCAGGGATCTTTGGCTGTCTTTAGGAGGCTCTCAAGCAGGGATCTTTGGCTGTGTTTAGGAGGCTCACAAGTGGGGATCCTTGGCTTTCTTTAGGAGGCTCTCAGGTGGGGATCTTTTGCTGTATTTAGGATGCTCTATAGCAGAGATCTTTGGCTGTCTTAGGAGGCTCTCAAATGGGGATCTTTGGCTGTCTTTAGAAGGTTCTCAAGCATGGATCTTTGGGTTTCTTTAGGAGGCTCTTAAGCAGGGATCTTTGGCTGTCTTTAGGAGGCTCTCAAGCAGGGATCTTTGGCTGTCTTAGGAGGCTCTCAAGCGGGGATCTTTGGCTGTCTTTAGGAGGTTCTCAAGTGGGAATCTTTGGCTGTCTTTAGGATGCTCTCAAGAGGGGATCTTTGGCTGTGTTTCGGAGGCTCACAAGTGGCGATCTTTGGCTGTCTTTAGGAGGCTCTCAAGTGGGGATATTTGGCTTTATTTAGGAGGCTCTATAGCAGGGATCTTTGGCTCTCGTAGGAGGCTCTCAAATGGGGATTTTTGGCTGTCTTTAGAAGGTTCTCAAGCAGGGATCTTTGGCTTTCTTTAGGAGGCTCTCAAGCAGAGATCTTTGGCTGTCTTTAGGAGATTCTCAGGTGGGGATCTTTGTCTGTCTTAGGAAGCACTTAAGTGGGGATCTTGTTTGGCTGTCTTTAGGAGGGTCTCAAGTGGGGATCTTTGGCTGTCTTTAGGAGTCTCACAAGTGGGGATCATTGGCTGTCTTTAGGAGGCTCTCAAGTGGGGATCTTTGGCTGTCTTTAGGAGGCTCTCAAGTGGGGATCTTTGGTTGTCTTAGGAGACTCTCAAGCAGGGATCTTTGGCTGTCTTTAAATGGTTCTCAAGTGGGGATCTTTGGCTTTCTTTAGGAGGCTCTCAAGCAGGGATCTTTGTCTGTCTTTAGGAGTCTTTCAGTGGGGATCATTGGCTGTCTTTAGGAGGCTTTCAAGTGGGGATCTTCTTTGTCTGTCTTTAGGAGGGTCTCAAGCAGGGATCTTGGGCTGTATTTAGCAGGCTCTCAAGCGGGGTTCTCTGGCTGTCTTAGGAGGCTCTCAAGTGTGGATCTTTGGCTGTCTTTAGGAGGTTGTCAAGCGGGATTCTTTGGCTGTCTTAGGATGCTCTCAAGTGGGGATCTTTGGTTGTCTTTAGGGGACTCTCAAGTGGGGGATCTAGGGATGTCTTTAGAAGGCTCTCAAGCGGGAATATTTGGCTGTCTTTAGGAAGTTCTCAAGCAGGGATCTTTGACTGTCTTTAGGAGGCTCTCAAGTGGGGATCTTTGGCTGTCTTTAGGAGGCTCTCAAGTGGGATCCTTGGCTGTCTTTAGGAGGCTCTCAAGCAGGGTTCTTCTTTGTCTGTCTTTAGGAATGTCTCAAGCACGGATCTTTGGCTGTCTTTAGGAGGCTCACAAACAGGGAACTTTTGCTTTCTTTTGGAGGCTCTTTAGTGGGGATCTTTGGCTATTTTAGGAGGTGCTCAAGTGGGGATCTTCTTTGTCTCTCTTTAGGAGGCTCTCAGGTGGGGATCTTTTGCTGTATTTAGGATGCTCTATAGCAGAGATCTTTGGCTGTCTTAGGAGGCTCTCAAATGGGGATCTTTGGCTGTCTTTAGAAGGTTCTCAAGTATGGATCTTTGGGTTTCTTTAGGAGGCTCTTCAGCAGGGATCTTTGGCTGCATTTAGGAGGCTCTCAAGCAGGGATCTTTGGCTGTCTTAGGAGGCTCTCAAGCGGGGATCTTTGGCTATCTTTAGGAGGTTCTCAAGCAGGGATTTTTGACTGTCTTTAGGAGGCTCTCAAGCGGGGATCTTTGGCTGTCTTTAGGAGGCACTCAAGCGGTGATCTATGCCTGTCTTTAGGAGGTTCTCATGTGGGGATCTTTGGCTGTCTTTAGGAGGCTCTCAAGCGGGGATCTTTGGCTTTCTTAGGAGGTACTCAAGTGGGGATCTTCTTTGTCTGTCTTTAGGAGGCCCTCAAGCGGGGATCTTTGGCTTTCTTAGGAGGTGCTCAAGTTGGGATCTTCTTTGTCTGTCTTTAGATAGCTCTCAAGCAGGGATCTTTAGTTGTCTTTAGGAGGCTCTCAAGTGGGGATCTTTGGCTGTCTTAGGAGTCTCTCAAGCGGTGATCTTTGGCTGTCTTTAGGAGGCTCTCAAGTAGGGATCGTTGGCTGTCTTTAGGAGGCTCTCAACTTGGGATCTTCTTTGTCTGGCTTTAGGAGGGTCTCAGGCAGGGATCTTTGGCTGTCTTTGGAGGCTCTCAAGTGGGGATCTTTGGTTGTCTTAGGAGGCTCTCAAGTGGAAATCTTTGGCTGTCTTTAGGAGGTTCTTAAGCAGGGATTTTTGACTGTCTTTAGGAGGCTCTCAAGCAGGGATCTTTGGCTGTCTTTAGGAGGCTCTCAAGCGGGGATCTTTGTCTGTGTTTAGGAGCTTTTCAAGTGGGGATCTTTGGCTGTCTTTAGGAGGCTCTCAAGCAGGGATCTTTGGCTGTCTTTAGGAGGCTCTCAAATGGGGATCTTCTTTGTCTGTCTTTAGGAAGCTCTCAAGCAGGGATCTTTGGCTGTTTTAGGAGGCTCTCAAGCGGGGATCTTTGGCTATCTTTAGGAGGCTCTTTAGTGTGGATCTTTGGCTGTCTTAGGAGGTGCTCAAGTGGGGATCTTCTTTGTCTGTCTTTAGGAAGCTCTCAAGCAGGGATCTTTGGCTGTGTTAGGAGGCTCTCAAGCGGGGATCTTTGGCTATCTTTAGGAGGCTCTCAAGTAGGGATCTTTGGCTGTCTTTAGGAGGCTCTCAAGCGGGGATCTTTGGCTGTCTTTAGGAGGCTCTCAAGCGGGGATCTTTGGCTGTCTTTAGGAGGATCTCAAGAGGCGATCTTTGGCTGTCTTTAGGAGGCTCTCAAGCAGGGATCTTTGGCTGTCTTTAAGAGGCTTTCAAGCAGGGGTCGTTGGCTGTCTTTAGGAGGTTGTTCAGGCGGGGATCTATTGCTGTCTTTAGGAGGCTCTCAAGCAGGGATCTTTGGAAGGATTTAGGACGCTCTCAAGTGGGGATCTTTGGCGGTCTTTAGGAGGCTCTCAAGTGGGGATCTTTGCCTGTATTTAGGAGGCTCTATAGCAGGGATCTTTGGCTGTCTTAGGAGGCTCTCAAATGGGGATCTTTGGCTGTCTTTAGAAGGTTCTCAAGCATGGATCTTTGGCTGTCTTTAGGAGGCTCTGAAGCACAGATCTTTGGCTTTCTTTAGGCGGTTCTTAGGCAGGGATCTTTGGCTGTCTTAGGAGGCTGTCAAGCGGGGATTCTTGGCTGTCTTTAGGAGGTTCTCAAGCGGGGATCTATGGCTGTCTTTAGGAGACTCTCAAGCAGGGATCTTTGGCTGTCTTTAGGACGCTTTCAAGCAGGGATCTTTGGCTGTGTTTCAGAGGCTCAAAAGTTGGGATCTTTGGCTGTCTTTAGGTGGCTCTCAAGTGGGGACCTTTGGCTGTATTTAGGATGCTCTATAGCAGGGATCTTTGGCTGTCTTAGTAGGCTCTCAAATGTGGATCTTTGTCTGTCTTTAGAAGGTTCTCAAGCAGGGATCTTTGGCTTTCTTTAGGAGGCTCTTAAGCAGGGATCTTTGGCTGTCTTTAGGAGGCTCTCAAGCAGGGATCTTTGGCTGTCTTCAGGAGGCTCTCAAGCGGGGATCTTTGGCTGTCTTTAGGAGGTTCTCAAGTGGGGATCTTTGGCTGTCTTTAGGAGGCTTTCAAGCAGGGATCTTTGGCTGTCTTTAGGATGCTCTCAAGAGGGGATCTTTGGCTGTGTTTCGGAGGCTCACAAGTGGGGATCTTTGTCTGTCTCTAGGAGGCTCTCAAGTGAGGATATTTGGCTGTATTTAAGAGGCTCTATAGCTGGGATCTTGGGCTGTTTTAGGAGGCTCTCAAATGGGGATCTTTGGCTGTCTTTAGAAGGTTCTCAAGCAGGGATCTTTAGCTGTCTTTAGGAGGCTCTCAAGCAGGGATCTTTGGCTGTCTTTAGGAGGTTCTCAAGCGGGGATCTTTGGCTGTCTTTAGGGGGCTGTCAAATGGGGATCTTGTTTGGCTGTCTTTAGGAGGGTCTCAAGCAGGGATCTTTGGCTGTCTTTAGGAGTCTCTCAAACGGGGATCTTTGGCTGTCTTTAGGGGGCTCTCAAATGGGGATCTTCTTTGTCTGTCTTTAGGAGGGTCTAAAGCGGGGTTCTTGGGCTGTATTTAGGAGGCTCTATAGCAGGGATCTTTGGTTGTCTTAGGAGGCTCTCAAATGGGGATCTTTGGCTTTCTGTAAAGGGTTCTCAAGCAGGGATCTTTGCCTGTTTTTAGGAGTCTCTCAAGCAGGGACCTTTGGCTGTGTTTAGGAGGCTCTCAAGTGAGGATCTTTGGCTGTCTTTAGGAGGCTCTCATGAAGGGATCTTCTTTGTCTGTCTTTAGGAAGGTCTCAAGTGGGGATCTTTGGCTGTCTTTAGGAGGTTCTATAGCGGGATCTTTGGCTGTCTTAGGAGGCACTCAAGTGGGGATCTTTGTCTGTCTTTATGAGGTTTTCAAGCAGGGATCTTTGGCTGTCTTTAGGAAGCTCACAAGCAGGGATCTTTTGCTGTCGTTAGGAGGCTCTCAAGTGGGGATCTTTGGCTTTCTTAGGATGTGCTCAAGTGGGGATCTTCTTTGTCTGTCTTTAGGAAGCTCTCAAGCAGGAATCTTTGGCTGTCTTTAGGAAGTTCTCAAGCGGGGATCTTTGGCTGTCTTAGGATGCTCTCAAGTGGGGATCTTTGGTTGTCTTTAGGGGACTCTCAAGTGGGGTATCTAGGGATGTCTTTAGGAGGCTCTCAAGCGGGAATATGTGGCTGTCTTTAGGAAGTTCTCAAGCAGGGATATTTGGCTGTCTTCAGGAGGCTCTCAAGTGGGGATCTTTGGCTGTCTTTAGGAGGCTCTCAAGTGGGATCCTTGGCTGTCTTTAGGAGGCTCTCAAGCAGGGTTCTTCTTTGTATGTCTTTAGGAATGTCTCAAGCAGGGATCTTTGGCTGTCTTTAGGAGGCTCACAAACAGGGAACTTTTGCTTTCTTTTGGAGGCTCTTTAGTGGGGATCTTTGGCTATTTTAGGAGGTGCTCAAGTGGGGATCTTCTTTGTCTCTCTTTAGGAAGCTCTCAAGCAGGGTTTTTTCGCTGTCTTAGGAGGCTCTCAAGCGGGGATCTTTGGCTGTCTTTAGGAGTCTCTCAAGCAGGGGTCTTTGGCTGTTTTGGGAGGGTCTCAAGCAGGTATCTTTGGCTGTCTTTAGGAGGTTCTCAGGCAGGGATCTATTGCTGTCTTTAGGAGGCCCTCAAGCAGGGATCTTTGGCTGTCTTTAGGAGGCTCTCAAGCAGGGGTCTTTGGCTGTCTTAGGAGGGTCTCAAGCAGGTATCTTTGGCTGTCTTTAGGAGGTTCTCAGGCGGGGATCTATTGCTGTCTTTAGGAGGCTCTCAAGCAGGGATCTTTGGCTGTGTTTCGGAGGCTCACAAGTGGGGATCTTTGGCTATCTTTAGGAGGCTCTCAAGTGGGGATCTTTGGCTGTATTTAGGTGGCTCTATAGCAGGGACCTTTGGTTGTCTTAGGAGGCTCTCAAATGGGGATCTTTGGCTGTCCTTAGAAGTTTCTCAAGCAGGGATCTTTGGCTGTCTTTAGGAGGCTCTCAAGCAGAGATTTTTGGCTGTCTTTAGGAGGTTCTCAAGTGGGGATCTTTGTCTGTCTTTAGTAGGCTCTCATGTGGGGATCTTTGGATGTCTTTAGGAGGCTCTAAAGCAGGGATCTTTGGCTGTTTTAGGAGGCTCTCAAGCGGGGAACTTTGGCTGTCTTTAGGAGGTTCTCAAGCGGGGATCTATGGCTGTCTTTAGGAGGCTCTCAAGCAGGGATCTTTGGCTGTCTTTAGGAGGTTCTATAGCGGGATCTTTGGCTGTCTTAGGAGGCGCTCAAGTGGGGATCTTTGGCTGTCTTTATGAGGTTTTCAAGCAGGGATCTTTGGCTGTCTTTAGGAAGCTCACAAGCAGGGATCTTTTGCTGTCGTTAGGAGGCTCTCAAGTGGGGATCTTTGGCTTTCTTAGGATGTGCTCAAGTGGGGATCTTCTTTGTCTGTCTTTAGGAAGCTCTCAAGCAGGAATCTTTGGCTGTCTTTAGGAAGTTCTCAAGTGGGGATCTTTGGTTGTCTGAGGAGTCTCTCAAGCGGGGATCTTTGGCTGTCTTTAGGAGGCTCTCAAGTAGGGATCGTTGGCTGTCTTTAGGAGGCTCTCAACTCGGGATCTTCTTTGTCTGGCTTTAGGAGGGTCTCAGGCAGGGATCTTTGGCTGACTTTAGGAGGCTCTTAAGTGGGGATCTTTGGCTGTCTTAGGAGGCTCTCATGCAGGGATCTTTGGCTGTTTTAGGAGGGTCCCAAGCGGGGATCTTTGGCTGTCTTTATGAGGCTCTCAAGCGGGGATCTTTGGCTGTCTTTAGGAGGTTCTCAAGCAGGGGATCTTTGGCTGTCTTTAGGAGGCTCTCAAGCAGGGATCTTTGGCTGTCTTTAGGAGGCTCTCAAGCGGGGATCTTTGGCTGTCTTTAGGAGGCTCTCAAGCGGGGATGTTTGGCTGTCTTTAGGAGGCTCTCAAGCAGGGATCTTTAGCTGTCTTTAGGAGGCACTCAAGTGGGGATCTTCTTTGTCTGTCTTTAGGAAGCTCTCAAGCAGGGATCTTTGGCTGTCTTAGGAGGCTCTCAAGCGGGGATCTTTGGCTATCTTTAGGAGGCTCTTTAGTGGGGATCTTTGGCTGTTTTAGGAGGTGCTCAAGTGGGGATCTTCTTTGTCTGTCTTTAGGAAGCTCTCAAGCAGGGATCTTTGGCTGTGTTAGGAGGCTCTCAAGCGGGGATCTTTGGCTATCTTTAGGAGGCTCTCAAGTAGGGATCTTTGGCTGTCTTTAGGAGGCTCTCAAGCAGGGATCTTTGGCTGTCTTTAGGAGGCTCTCAAGCAGGGGTCTTTGGCTGTCTTAGGAGGCTCTCAAGCAGGGATCTTTGGCTGTCTTTAGGAGGTTGTTCAGGAGGGGATCTATTGCTGTCTTTAGGAGGCTCTCAAGCAGGGATCTTTGGCAGGCTTTAGGACACTCTCAAGCGGGATCTTTGAGTGTTTCGGACTCTCACAAGTGGGGATCTTTGGCGGTCTTTAGGAGGCTCTCAAATGGGGATATTTGGCTGTATTTAGGAGGCTCTATAGCAGGGATCTTTGGCTGTCTTAGGAGGCTCTCAAGCGGGGATCTTTGGCTGTCTTTAGGAGGTTCTCAAGAGGGGATCTATGGCTGTCTTTAGGAGGCTCTCAAGCAGGGATCTTTGGCTGTCTTTAGGACGCTTTCAAGCGGGGGTCTTTGGCTGTGTTAGGAGGCTCTCAAATGGGGATCTTTGGCTGTCTTTAGAAGGATCTCAAGGAGGGATCTTTGGCTGTCTTTAGGAGGCTCTCAAGCAGAGATCTTTGGCTGTCTTTAGGAGGTTCTCAAGTGGGGATCTTTGGCTGTTTTAGGAAGCTCTCAAGTGGGGATCTTGTTTGGCTGTCTTTAGGAGTCTCTCAAGCGGGGATCTTTGCCTGTCTTTAGGAGGCTCTTCAGCAGGGATCTTCTTTGTCTGTCTTTAGGAGGGTCTAAAGCGGGGTCCTTGGGCTGTATTTAGGAGGCTCTATAGCAGGGATCTTTGGCTGTCTTAGGAGGCTCTCAAATGGGGATCTTTGGCTTTCTGTAGAAGGTTATCAAGCAGGGATCTTTGCCTGTTTTTAGGAGTCTCTCAAGCAGGGATCTTTGGCTGTGTTTAGGGGGCTCTCAAGTGAGGATCTTTGGCTGTCTTTAGGAGGCTCTAATGAAGGGATCTTCTTTGTCTGTCTTTAGGAAGGTCTCAAGTGGTGATCTTTGGCTGTCTTTAGGAGGTTCTATAGCGGGATCTTTGGCTGTCTTAGGAGGCTCTCAAGTGGGGATCTTTGGCTTTCTTTATGAGGTTTTCAAGCAGGGATCTTTGGCTGTCTTTAGGAAGCTCACAAGCAGTGATCTTTTGCTGTCATTAGGAGGCTCTCAAGTGGGGATCTTTGGCTTTCTTAGGATGTGCTCAAGTGGGGATCTTCTTTGTTTGTCTTTAGGAAGCTCTCAAGCAGGAATCTTTGGCTGTCTTTAGGAAGTTCTCAAGTGGGGATCTTTGGCTGTCTTTAGGAGGCTCTCAACTCGGGATCTTCTTTGTCTGGCTTTAGGACGGTCTCAGGCAGGGATCTTTGGCTGACTTTAGGAGGCTCTTAAGTGGGGATCTTTGGCTGTCTTTAGGAGGTTCTCAAGCGGGGATCTTTGGCTGTCTTTAGGAGGCTCTCAAGCAGGGATCTTTGGCTGTCTTTAGGAGGCTCTCAAGTGGGGATCTTTGGCTGTCTTTAGGAGGCTCTCAAGCGGGGATCTTTGGCTATCTTTAGGAGGCTCTCAAGTAGGGATCTTTGGCTGTTTTAGGAGGGTCTCAAGCGGGGATCTTTGGCTGTCTTTAGGAGGCTCTCAAGCTGAGATCTTTGGCTGTCTTTAGGAGGTTCTCAAGCGGGGATCTTTGGCTGTCTTTAGGAGGCTCTCAAGCAGGGATCTTTGGCTGTCTTTAGGAGGCTCTCAAGTGGGGATCTTTGGCTGTCTTTAGGAGGCTCTCAAGCGGGGATCTTTGGCTATCTTTAGGAGGCTCTCAAGTAGGGATCTTTGGCTTTCTTTAGGAGGCTCTCAAGCAGGGATCTTTGGCTGTCTTTAGGAGGCTCTCAAATGGGGATCTTCTTTGTCTGTCTTTAGGAAGCTCTCAAGCAGGGATCTTTGGCTGTTTTAGGAGGCTCTCAAGCGGGGATCTTTGGCTATCTTTAGGAGGCTCTTTAGTGTGGATCTTTGGCTATCTTAGGAGGTGCTCAAGTGGGGATGTTCTTTGTCTGTCTTTAGGAAGCTCTCAAGCAGGGATCTTTGGCTGTGTTAGGAGGCTCTCATGCGGGGATCTTTGGCTATCTTTAGGAGGCTCTCAAGTAGGGATCTTTGGCTGTCTTTAGGAGGCTCTCAAGCGGGGATCTTTGGCTGTCTTTAGGAGGCTCTCAAGCGGGGATCTTTGGCTGTGTTTCAGAGGCTCAAATGTTGGGATCTTTGGCTGTCTTTAGGTGGCTCTCAAGTAGGGATCTTTGGCTGTCTTTAGGAGGCTCTCAAGCGGGGATCTTTGGCTGTCTTTAGGAGGCTCTCAAGCGGGGATCTTTGGCTGTCTTTAGGAGGTTCTCAAGAGGCGATCTTTGGCTGTCTTTAGGAGGCTCTCAAGCAGGGATCTTTGGCTGTCTTTAGGAGGCTTTCAAGCAGGGGTCTTTGGCTGTCTTAGGAGGCTCTCAAGCAGGGATCTTTGGCTGTCTTTAGGAGGTTGTTCAGGCGGGGATCTATTGATGTCTTTAGGAGGCTCTCAAGCAGGGATCTTTGGAAGGCTTTAGGACGCTCTCAAGTGGGGATCTTTGGCAGTCTTTAGGAGGCTCTCAAGTGGGGATCTTTGCCTGTATTTAGGAGGCTCTATAGCAGGGATCTTTGGCTGTCTTAGGAAGCTCTCAAATGGGGATCTTTGGCTGTCTTTAGAAGGTTCTCAAGCATGGATCTTTGGCTGTTTTTAGGAGGCTCTGAAGCACAGATCTTTGGCTTTCTTTAGGCGGTTCTTAAGCAGGGATCTTTGGCTGTCTTAGGAGGCTGTCAAGCGGGGATTCTTGGCTGTCTTTAGGAGGTTCTCAAGCGGGGATCTATGGCTGTCTTTAGGAGGCTCTCAAGCAGGGATCTTTGGCTGTCTTTAGGACGCTTTCAAGCAGGGATCTTTGGCTGTGTTTCAGAGGCTCAAATGTTGGGATCTTTGGCTGTCTTTAGGTGGCTCTCAAGTGGGGATCTTTGGCTGTCTTTATGAGGTTTTCAAGCAGGGATATTTGGCTGTCTTTAGGAAGCTCACAAGCAGGGATCTTTTGCTGTAATTAAGAGGCTCTCAAGTGCGGATCTTTGGCTTTCTTAGGATGTGCTCAAGTGGGGATCTTCTTTGTTTGTCTTTAGGAAGCTCTCAAGCAGGAATCTTTGGCTGTCTTTAGGAAGTTCTCAAGTGGGGATCTTTGGTTGTCTGAGGAGTCTCTCAAGTGGGGATCTTTGGCTGTCTTTAGGAGGCTCTCAAGTAGGGATCGTTGGCTGTCTTTAGGAGGCTCTCAACTCAGGATCTTCTTTGTCTGGCTTTAGGACGGTCTCAGGCAGGGATCTTTGGCTGACTTTAGGAGGCTCTTAAGTGGGGATATTTGGCTGTTTTAGGAGGCTCTCATGCAGGGATCTTTGGCTGTTTTAGGAGGGTCTCAAGCGGGGATCTTTGGCTGTCTTTAGGAGGCTCTCAAGCAGGGATCTTTGGCTGTCTTTAGGAGGTTCTCAAGCGGGGATCTTTGGCTGTCTTTAGGAGGCTCTAAAGCAGGGATCTTTGGCTGTCTTTAGGAGGCTCTCAAGCGGGGATCTTTGGCTGTCTTTAGGAGGCTCTCAAGCGGGGATCTTTGGCTATCTTTAGGAGGCTCTCAAGTAGGGATCTTTGGCTTTCTTTAGGAGGCTCTCAAGCGGGGATCTTCTTTGTCTGTCTTTAGGAAGCTCTCAAGCAGGGATCTTTGGCTGTTTTAGGAGGCTCTCAAGCGGGGATCTTTGGCTATCTTTAGGAGGCTCTTTAGTGTGGATCTTTGGCTGTCTTAGGAGGTGCTCAAGTGGGGATCTTCTTTGTCTGTCTTTAGGAAGCTCTCAAGCAGGGATCTTTGGCTGTGTTAGGAGGCTCTCAAGCGGGGATCTTTGGCTATCTTTAGGAGGCTCTCAAGTAGGGATCTTTGGCTGTCTTTAGGAGGCTCTCAAGCGGGGATCTTTGGCTGTCTTTAGGAGGCTCTCAAGCGGGGATCTTTGGCTGTCTTTAGGAGGATCTCAAGAGGCGATCTTTGGCTGTCTTTAGGAGGCTCTCAAGCAGGGATCTTTGGCTGTCTTTAAGAGGCTTTCAAGCAGGGGTCTTTGGCTGTCTTAGGAGGCTCTCAAGCAGGGATCTTTGGCTGTCTTTAGGAGGTTGTTCAGGCGGGGATCTATTGCTGTCTTTAGGAGGCTCTCAAGCAGGGATCTTTGGAAGGCTTTAGGACGCTCTCAAGTGGGGATCTTTGGCGGTCTTTAGGAGGCTCTCAAGTGGGGATCTTTGCCTGTATTTAGGAGGCTCTATAGCAAGGATCTTTGGCTGTCTTAGGAGGCTCTCAAATGGGGATCTTTGGCTGTCTTTAGAAGGTTCTCAAGCATGGATCTTTGGCTGTCTTTAGGAGGCTCTGAAGCACAGATCTTTGGCTTTCTTTAGGCGGTTCTTAGGCAGGGATCTTTGGCTGTCTTAGGAGGCTGTCAAGCGGGGATTCTTGGCTGTCTTTAGGAGGTTCTCAAGCGGGGATCTATGGCTGTATTTAGGAGACTCTCAAGCAGGGATCTTTGGCTGTCTTTAGGACGCTTTCAAGCAGGGATCTTTGGCTGTGTTTCAGAGGCTCAAAAGTTGGGATCTTTGGCTGTCTTTAGGTGGCTCTCAAGTGGGGATCTTTGGCTGTATTTAGGATGCTCTATAGCAGGGATCTTTGGCTGTCTTAGTAGGCTCTCAAATGTGGATCTTTGTCTGTCTTTAGAAGGTTCTCAAGCAGGGATCTTTGGCTTTCTTTAGGAGGCTCTCTTAAGCAGGGATCTTTGGCTGTCTTTAGGAGGCTCTCAAGCAGGGATCTTTGGCTGTCTTCATGAGGCTCTCAAGCGGGGATCTTTGGCTGTCTTTAGGAGGTTCTCAAGTGGGGATCTTTGGCTGTCTTTAGGAGGCTTTCAAGCAGGGATCTTTGGCTGTCTTTAGGATGCTCTCAAGAGGGGATCTTTGGCTGTGTTTCGGAGGCTCACAAGTGGGGATCTTTGGCTGTCTCTAGGAGGCTCTCAAGTGGGGATATTTGGCTGTATTTAAGAGGCTCTATAGCTGGGATCTTGGGCTGTCTTAGGAGGCTCTCAAATGGGGATCTTTGGCTGTCTTTAGAAGGTTCTCAAGCAGGGATCTTTGGCTGTCTTTAGGTGGCTCTCAAGCAGAGATCTTTGGCTGTCTTTAGGAGGTTCTCAAGTGGGGATCTTTGGCTGTCTTGGGAAGTTCTTAAGTGGGGATCTTGTTTGGCTGTCTTTAGGAGGGTTTCAATCGGGGATCTTTGGCTGTGTTTAGGAGGTTCTCAAGCGGGGATCTTTGGCTGTCTTTAGGAGGCTCTCAAGCAAGGATCTTTGGCTGTCTTTAGGAGGTTCTCAAGCGGGGATCTTTGGCTGTCTTTAGGAGGCTCTCAAATGGGGATCTTTGGCTGTCTTTAGAAGGTTCTCAAGCAGGGATCTTTGGCTGTCTTTAGGAGGCTCTGAAGCACAGATCTTTGGCTGTCTTTAGGAGGTTCTCAAGTGGGGATCTTTGGCTGTCTTTAGGAGGCTCTCACGCAAGGATCTTTGGCTTTCTTTAGGTGGTTCTTAAGCAGGGATCTTTGGCTGTCTTAGGAGGCTGTCAAGCGGGGATTCTTGGCTGTCTTTAGGAGGTTCTCCAGCGGGGATCTATGGCTGTCTTTAGGAGGCTCTCAAGCAGGGAACTTTGGCTGTCTTTAGGACGCTTTCAAGCAGGGATCCTTGGCTGTGTTTCAGAGGCTCAAAAGTTGGGATCTTTGGCTGTCTTTAGGTGGCTCTCAAGTGGGGATCTTTGGCTGTATTTAGGATGCTCTGTAGCAGGGATCTTTGGCTGTCTTAGTAGGCTCTCAAATGTGGATCTTTGGCTGTCTTCAGAAGGTTCTCAAGCAGGGATCTTTGGCTTTATTTAGGAGGCTCTTAAGCAGGGATCTTTGGCTGTCTTCAGGAGGCTCTCAAGCGGGGATCTTTGGCTGTCTTTAGGAGGTTCTCAAGTGGGGATCTTTGGCTGTCTTTAGGAGGCTTTCAAGCAGGGATCTTTGGCTGTCTTTAGGATGCTCTCAAGAGGGGATCTCTGGCTGTGTTTCGGAGGCTCACAAGTGGGGATCTTTGGCTGTCTCTAGGAGGCTCTCAAGTGGGGATATTTGGCTGTATTTAAGAGGCTCTATAGCTGGGATCTTGGGCTGTCTTAGGAGGCTCTCAAATGGGGATCTTTGGCTGTCTTTAGAAGGTTCTCAAGCAGGGATCTTTGGCTGTCTTTAGGAGGCTCTCAAGCAGAGATCTTTGGCTGTCTTTAGGAGGTTCTCAAGTGGGGATCTTTGGCTGTCTTGGAAAGTTCTTAAGTGGGGATCTTGTTTGGCTGTCTTTAGGAGGGTTTCAATCGGGGATCTTTGGCTGTGTTTAGGAGGTTCTCAAGCGGGGATCTTTGGCTGTCTTTAGGAGGCTCTCAAGCAGGGATCTTTGGCTGTCTTTAGGAGGTTCTCAAGCGGGGATCTTTGGCTGTCTTTAGGAGGCTCTCAAATGGGGATCTTTGGCTGTCTTTAGAAGGTTCTCAAGCAGGGATCTTTGGCTGTCTTTAGGAGGCTCTGAAGCACAGATCTTTGGCTGTCTTTAGGAGGTTCTCAAGTGGGGATCTTTGGCTGTCTTTAGGAGGCTCTCAAGCAGGGATCTTTGGCTGTCTTTAGGAGGTTCTCAAGCGGGGATCTTTGGCTGTCTTTAGAAGGTTCTCAAGCAGGGATCTTTGGCTGTCTTTAGGAGGCTCTGAAGCACAGATCTTTGGCTGTCTTTAGGAGGCTCTCACGCATGGATCTTTGGCTTTCTTTAGGTGGTTCTTAAGCAGGGATCTTTGGCTGTTTTAGGAGGCTGTCAAGCGGGGATTCTTGGCTGTCTTTAGGAGGTTCTCAAGCAGGGATCTATGGCTGTCTTTAGGAGGCTCTCAAGCAGGGATCTTTGGCTGTCTTTAGGACGCTTTCAAGCAGGGATCCTTGGCTGTGTTTCAGAGGCTCAAAAGTTGGGATCTTTGGCTGTCTTTAGGTGGCTCTCAAGTGGGGATCTTTGGCTGTATTTAGGATGCTCTGTAGCAGGGATCTTTGGCTGTCTTAGTAGGCTCTCAAATGTGGATCTTTGGCTGTCTTCAGAAGGTTCTCAAGCAGGGATCTTTGGCTTTCTTTAGGAGGCTCTTAAGCAGGGATCTTTGGCTGTCTTTAGGAGGCTCTCAAGCAGGGATCTTTGGCTGTCTTTAGGAGGCTCTCAAGTGGGGATCTTTGGCTGTCTTTAGGAGGTTCTCAAGTGGGGATCTTTGGCTGTCTTTAGGAGGCTTTCAAGCAGGGATCTTTGGCTGTCTTTAGGATGCTCTCAAGAGGGGATCTTTGGCTGTGTTTCGGAGGCTCACAAGTGGGGATCTTTGGCTGTCTCTAGGAGGCTCTCAAGTGGGGATCTTTGGCTGTATTTAGGATGCTCTATAGCAGGGATCTTTGGCTGTTTTAGTAGGCTCTCAAATGTGGATCTTTGGATGTCTTTAGAAGGTTCTCAAGCAGGGATCCTTGGCTTTCTTTAGGAGGCTCTTAAGCAGGGATCTTTGGCTGTCTTTAGGAGGCTCTCAAGCAGGGATCTTTGGCTGTCTTCAGGAGGCTCTCAAGCGGGGATCTTTGGCTGTCTTTAGGAGGTTCTCAAGTGGGGATCTTTGGCTGTCTTTAGGAGGCTTTCAAGCAGAGATCTTTGGCTGTCTTTAGGATGCTCTCAAGAGGGGATCTTTGTCTGTGTTTCGGAGACTCACAAGTGGGGATCTTTGGCTGTCTCTAGGAGGCTCTCAAGTGGGGATATTTGGCTCTATTTAAGAGGCTCTATAGCTGGGATCTTGGGCTGTCTTAGGAGGCTCTCAAATGTGGATCTTTGGCTGTCTTCAGAAGGTTCTCAAGCAGGGATCTTTGGCTGTCTTTAGGAGGCTCTCAAGCAGGGATCTTTGGCTGTCTTCAGGAGGCTCTCAAGCGGGGATCTTTGGCTGTCTTTAGGAGGTTCTCAAGTGGGGATCTTTGGCTGTCTTTAGGAGGCTTTCAAGCAGGGATCTTTGGCTGACTTTAGGATGCTCTCAAGAGGGGATCTTTGGATGTTTTTCGGAGGCTCACAAGTGGGGATCTTTGGCTGTCTCTAGGAGGCTCTCAAGTGGGGATCTTTGGCTGTATTTAGGTTGCTCTATAGCAGGTATCTTTGGCTGTCTTAGTAGGCTCTCCAATGTGGATCTTTGGCTGTCTTTAGAACGTTCTCAAGCAGGGATCTTTGGCTTTCTTTAGGAGGCTCTTAAGCAGGGATCTTTGGCTGTCTTTAGGAGGCTCTCAAGCAGGGACCTTTGGCTGTCTTCAGGAGGCTCTCAAGCGGGGATCTTTGGCTGTCTCTAGGAAGCTCTAAAGTGGGGATCTTTGGCTGTATTTAGGAGGCTTTCAAGCAGGGATCTTTGGCTGTCTTTAGGATGCTCTCAAGAGGGGATCTTTGGCTGTGTTTCGGAGGCTCACAAGTGGGGATCTTTGGCTGTCTCTAGGAGGCTCTCAAGTGGGGATGTTTGGCTGTATTTAAGAGGCTCTATAGCTGAGATCTTGGGCTGTCTTAGGAGGCTCTCAAATGTGGATCTTTGGATGTCTTTAGAAGGTTCTCAAGCAGGGATCTTTGGCTTTCTTTAGGAGGCTCTTAAGCAGGGATCTTTGGCTGTCTTTAGGAGGCTCTCAAGCAGGGATCTTTGGCTGTCTTCAGGAGGCTCTCAAGCGGGGATCTTTGGCTGTCTTTAGGAGGTTCTCAAGTGGGGATCTTTGGCTGTCTTTAGGAGGCTTTCAAGCAGGGATCTTTGGCTGTCTTTAGGATGCTCTCAAGAGGGGATCTTTGGCTGTGTTTCGGAGGCTCACAAGTGGGGATCTTTGGCTGTCTCTAGGAGGCTCTCAAGTGGGGATATTTGGCTGTATTTAAGAGGCTCTATAGCTGGGATCTTGGGCTGTCTTAGGAGGCTCTCAAATGTGGATCTTTGGCTGTCTTCAGAAGGTTCTCAAGCAGGGATCTTTGGCTGTCTTTAGGAGGCTCTCAAGCAGGGATCTTTGGCTGTCTTCAGGAGGCTCTCAAGCGGGGATTTTTGGCTGTCTTTAGGAGGTTCTCAAGTGGGGATCTTTGGCTGTCTTTAGGAGGCTTTCAAGCAGGGATCTTTGGCTGTCTTTAGGATGCTCTCAAGAGGGGATCTTTGGATGTGTTTCGGAGGCTCACAAGTGGGGATCTTTGGCTGTCTCTAGGAGGCTCTCAAGTGGGGATCTTTGGCTGAATTTAGGATGCTCTATAGCAGGTATCTTTGGCTGTCTTAGTAGGCTCTCCAATGTTGATCTTTGGCTGTCTTTAGAAGGTTCTCAAGTAAGGATCTTTGGCTTTCTTTAGGAGGCTCTTAAGCAGGGATCTTTGGCTGTCTTTAGGAGGCTCTCAAGCAGGGACCTTTGGCTGTCTTCAGGAGGCTCTCAAGCGGGGATCTTTTGCTGTCTCTAGGAAGCTCTAAAGTGGGGATCTTTGGCTGTATTTAGGAGGCTTTCAAGCAGGGATCTTTGGCTGTCTTTAGGATGCTCTCAAGAGGGGATCTTTGGCTGTGTTTCCGAGGCTCACAAGTGGGGATCTTTGGCTGTCTCTAGGAGGCTCTCAAGTGGGGATATTTGGCTGTATTTAAGAGGCTCTATAGCTGAGATCTTGGGCTGTCTTAGGAGGCTCTCAAATGGGGATCTTTGGCTGTCTTTAGAAGGTTCTCAAGCAGGCATCTTTGGCTGTCTTTAGGAGGCTCTCAAGCAGAGATCTTTGGCTGTCTTTAGGAGGTTCTCAAGTGGGGATCTTTGGCTGTCTTGGGAAGTTCTTAAGTGGGGATCTTGATTGGCTGTCTTTAGGAGGGTTTCATTCGGTGATCTTTGGTTGTTTTAGGAGGTTCTCAAGTGGGGATCTTTGGCTGTCTTTAGGAGGCTCTCAAGCAGGGATCTTTGGCTGTCTTTAGGAGGCTCTCAAGTGGGGATCTTTGGCTGTCTTTAGGAGGCTCTCAAATGGGGATCTTTGGCTGTCTTTAGAAGGTTCTCAAGCAGGGATCTTTGGCTGTCTTTAGGAGGCTCTGAAACACAGATCTTTGGCTGTCTTTAGGAGGTTCTAATGAAGGGATCTTCTTTGTCTGTCTTTAGGAAGGTCTCAAGTGGGGATCTTTGGCTGTCTTTAGGAGGTTCTATAGCGGGATCTTTGGCTGTCTTAGGAGGCTCTCAAGTGGGGATCTTTGGCTGTTTTTATGAGGTTTTCAAGCAGGGATCTTTGGCTGTCTTTAGGTGGTTCTTAAGCAGGGATCTTTGGCTGTCTTTAGGAGGTTCTCAAGCGGGGATCTATGGCTGTCTTTAGGACGCTTTCAAGCAGGGATCCTTGGCTGTGTTTCAGAGGCTCAAAAGTTGGGATCTTTGGCTGTTTTTAGGTGGCTCTCAAGTGGGGATCTTTGGCTGTATTTAGGATGCTCTATAGCAGGGATCTTTGGCTGTCTTAGTAGGCTCTCAAATGTGGATCTTTGGCTGTCTTCAGAAGGTTCTCAAGCAGGGATCTTTGGCTTTCTTTAGGAGGCTCTTAAGCAGGGATCTTTGGCTGTCTTAGGAGGCTCTCAAGTGGAGATCTTTGGCTGTCTTTAGGAGGTTCTCAAGTGGGGATCTTTGGCTGTCTTTAGGAGGCTTTCAAGCAGGGATCTTTGGCTGTCTTTAGGATGCTCTCAAGAGGGGATCTTTGGCTGTGTTTCGGAGGCTCACAAGTGGGGATCTTTGGCTGTCTCTAGGAGGCTCTCAAGTGGGGATATTTGGCTGTATTTAAGAGGCTCTATAGCTGGGATCTTGGGCTGTCTTAGGAGGCTCTCAAATGGGGATCTTTGGCTGTCTTTAGAAGGTTCTCAAGCAGGGATCTTGGCTGTCTTTAGGAGGCTCTAAAGCAGAGATCTTTGGCTGTCTTTAGGAGGTTCTCAAGTGGGGATCTTTGGCTGTCTTGGGAAGTTCTTAAGTGGGGATCTTGTTTGGCTGTCTTTAGGAGGGTCTCAAGCGGGGATCTTTGGCTGTCTTTATGAGGTTCTCAAGCGGGGATCTTTGGCTGTCTTTAGAAGGCTCTCAAGCAGGGATCTTTGGCTGTCTTTAGGAGGCTCTCAAGCAGGGATCTTTGGCTGTCTTTAGGAGCATCTCAAGTGAGGATCTTTGGCTGTCTTTAGGAGGTTCTAATGAAGGGATCTTCTTTGTCTGTCTTTAGGAAGGTCTCAAGTGGGGATCTTTGGCTGTCTTTAGGAGGTTCTATAGCGGGATCTTTGGCTGTCTTAGGAGGCTCTCAAGTGGGGATCTTTGGCTGTTTTTATGAGGTTTTCAAGCAGGGATCTTTGGCTGTCTTTAGGAAGATCACAAGCAGGGATCTGTTGCTGTCGTTAGGAGGCTCTCAAGTGGGGATCTTTGGCTTTCTTAGGATTTGCTCAAGTGGGGATCTTCTTTGTTTGTCTTTAGGAAGCTCTCAAGCAGGAATCTTTGGCTGTCTTTAGGAAGTTCTCAAGTGGGGATCTTTGGTTGTCTGAGGAGTCTCTCAAGCGGGGATCTTTGGCTGTCTTCAGGAGGCTCTCAAGTAGGGATCGTTGGCTGACTTTAGGAGGCTCTCAACTCAGGATCTTCTTTGTCTGGCTTTAGGAGGGTCTCAGGCAGGAATCTTTGGCTGACTTTAGGAGGCTCTTAAGTGGGGATCTTTGGCTGTCTTAGGAGGCTCTCATGCAGGGATCTTTGGCTGTCTTTAGGAGGCTCTCAAGTGGGGATCTTCTTTGTCTGTCTTTAGGAAGCTCTCAAGCAGGGATCTTTGGCTGTTTTAGGAGGCTCTCAAGCGGGGATCTTTGGCTATCTTTAGGAGGCTCTTTAGTGTGGATCTTTGGCTGTCTTAGGAGGTGCTCAAGTGGGGATCTTCTTTGTCTGTCTTTAGGAAGCTCTCAAGCAGGGATCTTTGGCTGTGTTAGGAGGCTCTCAAGCGGGGATCTTTGGCTACCTTTAGGAGGCTCTCAAGTAGGGATCTTTGGCTGTCTTTAGGAGGCTCTCAAGCAGGGATCTTTGGCAATCTTTAGGAGGCTCTCAAGCAGGGGTCTTTGGCTGTCTTAGGAGGCTCTCAAGCAGGGATCTTTGGCTGTCTTTAGGAGGTTGTTCAGGCGGGGATCTATTGCTGTCTTTAGGAGGCTCTCAAGCAGGGATCTTTGGCAGGCTTTAGGACGCTCTCAAGCGGGGATCTTTGGGTGTTTCGGACTCTCATAAGTGGGGATCTTTGGCGGTCTTTAGGAGGCTCTCAAGTGGGGATCTTTGCCTGTATTTAGGAGGCTCTATAGCAGGGATCTTTGGCTGTCTTAGGAGGCTCTCAAATGGGGATCTTTGGCTGTCTTTAGAAGGTTCTCAAGCAGGGATCCTTGGCTGTCTTTAGGAGGCTCTGAAGCACAGATCTTTGGCTGTCTTTAGGAGGTTCTCAAGTGGGGATCTTTGGCTTTCTGTAGGCGGTTCTTAAACAGGGATCGTTGGCTGTCTTTAGGAGGCTTTCAACTCGGGATCTTCTTTTTCTGGCTTTACGAGGGTCTCAGGCAGGGATCTTTGGCTGTCTTTAGGCGGCTCTCAAGTGGGGATCTTTGGCTGTCTTTAGGAGGTTTTCAAGCAGGGATTTTTGACTGTCTTTAGGAGGCTCTCAAGCGGGGATCTTTGGCTGTCTTTAGGAGGCACTCAAGCGGTGATCTATGCCTGTCTTTAGGAGGTTCTCATGTGGGGATCTTTGGCTGTCTTTAGGAGGCTCTCAAGCGGGGATCTTTGGCTTTCTTAGGAGGTACTCAAGTGGGGATCTTCTTTGTCTGTCTTTAGGAGGCCCTCAAGCGGGGATCTTTGGCTTTCTTAGGAGGTGCTCAAGTTGGGATCTTCTTTGTCTGTCTTTAGATAGCTCTCAAGCAGGGATCTTTAGTTGTCTTTAGGAGGCTCTCAAGTGGGGATCTTTGGCTGTCTTAGGAGTCTCTCAAGCGGTGATCTTTGGCTGTCTTTAGGAGGCTCTCAAGTAGGGATCGTTGGCTGTCTTTAGGAGGCTCTCAACTTGGGATCTTCTTTGTCTGGCTTTAGGAGGGTCTCAGGCAGGGATCTTTGGCTGTCTTTGGAGGCTCTCAAGTGGGGATCTTTGGTTGTCTTAGGAGGCTCTCAAGTGGAAATCTTTGGCTGTCTTTAGGAGGTTCTTAAGCAGGGATTTTTGACTGTCTTTAGGAGGCTCTCAAGCAGGGATCTTTGGCTGTCTTTAGGAGGCTCTCAAGCGGGGATCTTTGTCTGTGTTTAGGAGCTTTTCAAGTGGGGATCTTTGGCTGTCTTTAGGAGGCTCTCAAGCAGGGATCTTTGGCTGTCTTTAGGAGGCTCTCAAGCAGGGATCTTTGGCTGTGTTTAGGAGGCTCACAAGTGGGGATCCTTGGCTTTCTTTAGGAGGCTCTCAGGTGGGGATCTTTTGCTGTATTTAGGATGCTCTATAGCAGAGATCTTTGGCTGTCTTAGGAGGCTCTCAAATGGGGATCTTTGGCTGTCTTTAGAAGGTTCTCAAGCATGGATCTTTGGGTTTCTTTAGGAGGCTCTTAAGCAGGGATCTTTGGCTGTCTTTAGGAGGCTCTCAAGCAGGGATCTTTGGCTGTCTTAGGAGGCTCTCAAGTGGGGATCTTTGGCTGTATTTAGGATGCTCTATAGCAGGTATCTTTGGCTGTCTTAGTAGGCTCTCCAATGTTGATCTTTGGCTGTCTTTAGAAGGTTCTCAAGTAAGGATCTTTGGCTTTCTTTAGGAGGCTCTTAAGCAGGGATCTTTGGCTGTCTTTAGGAGGCTCTCAAGCAGGGACCTTTGGCTGTCTTCAGGAGGCTCTCAAGCGGGGATCTTTTGCTGTCTCTAGGAAGCTCTAAAGTGGGGATCTTTGGCTGTATTTAGGAGGCTTTCAAGCAGGGATCTTTGGCTGTCTTTAGGATGCTCTCAAGAGGGGATCTTTGGCTGTGTTTCCGAGGCTCACAAGTGGGGATCTTTGGCTGTCTCTAGGAGGCTCTCAAGTGGGGATATATGGCTGTATTTAAGAGGCTCTATAGCTGAGATCTTGGGCTGTCTTAGGAGGCTCTCAAATGGGGATCTTTGGCTGTCTTTAGAAGGTTCTCAAGCAGGCATCTTTGGCTGTCTTTAGGAGGCTCTCAAGCAGAGATCTTTGGCTGTCTTTAGGAGGTTCTCAAGTGGGGATCTTTGGCTGTCTTGGGAAGTTCTTAAGTGGGGATCTTGATTGGCTGTCTTTAGGAGGGTTTCATTCGGTGATCTTTGGTTGTTTTAGGAGGTTCTCAAGTGGGGATCTTTGGCTGTCTTTAGGAGGCTCTCAAGCAGGGATCTGTTGGCTGTCTTTAGGAGGCTCTCAAGTGGGGATCTTTGGCTGTCTTTAGGAGGCTCTCAAATGGGGATCTTTGGCTGTCTTTAGAAGGTTCTCAAGCAGGGATCTTTGGCTGTCTTTAGGAGGCTCTGAAACACAGATCTTTGGCTGTCTTTAGGAGGTTCTCAAGTGTGGATATTTGGCTGTATTTAGGAGGCTCTCACGCATGGATCTTTGGCTTTCTTTAGGTGGTTCTTAAGCAGGGATCTTTGGCTGTCTTTAGGAGGTTCTCAAGCGGGGATCTATGGCTGTCTTTAGGACGCTTTCAAGCAGGGATCCTTGGCTGTGTTTCAGAGGCTCAAAAGTTGGGATCTTTGGCTGTTTTTAGGTGGCTCTCAAGTGGGGATCTTTGGCTGTATTTAGGATGCTCTATAGCAGGGATCTTTGGCTGTCTTAGTAGGCTCTCAAATGTGGATCTTTGGCTGTCTTCAGAAGGTTCTCAAGCAGGGATCTTTGGCTTTCTTTAGGAGGCTCTTAAGCAGGGATCTTTGGCTGTCTTTAGGAGGCTCTCAAGCAGGGATCTTTGGCTGTCTTAGGAGGCTCTCAAGTGGAGATCTTTGGCTGTCTTTAAGAGGTTCTCAAGTGGGGATCTTTGGCTGTCTTTAGGAGGCTTTCAAGCAGGGATCTTTGGCTGTCTTTAGGATGCTCTCAAGAGGGGATCTTTGGCTGTGTTTCGGAGGCTCACAAGTGGGGATCTTTGGCTGTCTCTAGGAGGCTCTCAAGTGGGGATATTTGGCTGTATTTAAGAGGCTCTATAGCTGGGATCTTGGGCTGTCTTAGGAGGCTCTCAAATGGGGATCTTTGGCTGTCTTTAGAAGGTTCTCAAGCAGGGATCTTGGCTGTCTTTAGGAGGCTCTAAAGCAGAGATCTTTGGCTGTCTTTAGGAGGTTCTCAAGTGGGGATCTCTGGCTGTCTTGGGAAGTTCTTAAGTGGGGATCTTGTTTGGCTGTCTTTAGGAGGGTCTCAAGCGGGGATCTTTGGCTGTCTTTATGAGGTTCTCAAGCGGGGATCTTTGGCTGTCTTTAGAAGGCTCTCAAGCAGGGATCTTTGGCTGTCTTTAGGAGGCTCTCAAGCAGGGATCTTTGGCTGTCTTTAGGAGCATCTCAAGTGAGGATCTTTGGCTGTCTTTAGGAGGTTCTAATGAAGGGATCTTCTTTGTCTGTCTTTAGGAAGGTCTCAAGTGGGGATCTTTGGCTGTCTTTAGGAGGTTCTATAGCGGGATCTTTGGCTGTCTTAGGAGGCTCTCAAGTGGGGATCTTTGGCTGTTTTTATGAGGTTTTCAAGCAGGGATCTTTGGCTGTCTTTAGGAAGATCACAAGCAGGGATCTGTTGCTGTCGTTAGGAGGCTCTCAAGTGGGGATCTTTGGCTTTCTTAGGATTTGCTCAAGTGGGGATCTTCTTTGTTTGTCTTTAGGAAGCTCTCAAGCAGGAATCTTTGGCTGTCTTTAGGAAGTTCTCAAGTGGGGATCTTTGGTTGTCTGAGGAGTCTCTCAAGCGGGGATCTTTGGCTGTCTTTAGGAGGCTCTCAAGTAGGGATCGTTGGCTGACTTTAGGAGGCTCTCAACTCAGGATCTTCTTTGTCTGGCTTTAGGAGGGTCTCAGGCAGGAATCTTTGGCTGACTTTAGGAGGCTCTTAAGTGGGGATCTTTGGCTGTCTTAGGAGGCTCTCATGCAGGGATCTTTGGCTGTCTTTAGGAGGCTCTCAAGTGGGGATCTTCTTTGTCTGTCTTTAGGAAGCTCTCAAGCAGGGATCTTTGGCTGTTTTAGGAGGCTCTCAAGCGGGGATCTTTGGCTATCTTTAGGAGGCTCTTTAGTGTGGATCTTTGGCTGTCTTAGGAGGTGCTCAAGTGGGGATCTTCTTTGTCTGTCTTTAGGAAGCTCTCAAGCAGGGATCTTTGGCTGTGTTAGGAGGCTCTCAAGCGGGGATCTTTGGCTACCTTTAGGAGGCTCTCAAGTAGGGATCTTTGGCTGTCTTTAGGAGGCTCTCAAGCAGGGATCTTTGGCAATCTTTAGGAGGCTCTCAAGCAGGGGTCTTTGGCTGTCTTAGGAGGCTCTCAAGCAGGGATCTTTGGCTGTCTTTAGGAGGTTGTTCAGGCGGGGATCTATTGCTGTCTTTAGGAGGCTCTCAAGCAGGGATCTTTGGCAGGCTTTAGGACGCTCTCAAGCGGGGATCTTTGGGTGTTTCGGACTCTCATAAGTGGGGATCTTTGGCGGTCTTTAGGAGGCTCTCAAGTGGGGATCTTTGCCTGTATTTAGGAGGCTCTATAGCAGGGATCTTTGGCTGTCTTAGGAGGCTCTCAAATGGGGATCTTTGGCTGTCTTTAGAAGGTTCTCAAGCAGGGATCCTTGGCTGTCTTTAGGAGGCTCTGAAGCACAGATCTTTGGCTGTCTTTAGGAGGTTCTCAAGTGGGGATCTTTGGCTTTCTGTAGGCGGTTCTTAAACAGGGATCGTTGGCTGTCTTTAGGAGGCTTTCAACTCGGGATCTTCTTTTTCTGGCTTTACGAGGGTCTCAGGCAGGGATCTTTGGCTGTCTTTAGGCGGCTCTCAAGTGGGGATCTTTGGCTGTCTTTAGGAGGTTTTCAAGCAGGGATTTTTGACTGTCTTTAGGAGGCTCTCAAGCGGGGATCTTTGGCTGTCTTTAGGAGGCACTCAAGCGGTGATCTATGCCTGTCTTTAGGAGGTTCTCATGTGGGGATCTTTGGCTGTCTTTAGGAGGCTCTCAAGCGGGGATCTTTGGCTTTCTTAGGAGGTACTCAAGTGGGGATCTTCTTTGTCTGTCTTTAGGAGGCCCTCAAGCGGGGATCTTTGGCTTTCTTAGGAGGTGCTCAAGTTGGGATCTTCTTTGTCTGTCTTTAGATAGCTCTCAAGCAGGGATCTTTAGTTGTCTTTAGGAGGCTCTCAAGTGGGGATCTTTGGCTGTCTTAGGAGTCTCTCAAGCGGTGATCTTTGGCTGTCTTTAGGAGGCTCTCAAGTAGGGATCGTTGGCTGTCTTTAGGAGGCTCTCAACTTGGGATCTTCTTTGTCTGGCTTTAGGAGGGTCTCAGGCAGGGATCTTTGGCTGTCTTTGGAGGCTCTCAAGTGGGGATCTTTGGTTGTCTTAGGAGGCTCTCAAGTGGAAATCTTTGGCTGTCTTTAGGAGGTTCTTAAGCAGGGATTTTTGACTGTCTTTAGGAGGCTCTCAAGCAGGGATCTTTGGCTGTGTTTAGGAGGCTCTCAAGCAGGGATCTTTGGCTGTCTTTAGGAGGCTCTCAAGCAGGGATCTTTGGCTGTGTTTAGGAGGCTCACAAGTGGGGATCCTTGGCTTTCTTTAGGAGGCTCTCAGGTGGGGATCTTTTTCTGTATTTAGGATGCTCTATAGCAGAGATCTTTGGCTGTCTTAGGAGGCTCTCAAATGGGGATCTTTGGCTGTCTTTAGAAGGTTCTCAAGCATGGATCTTTGGGTTTCTTTAGGAGGCTCTTAAGCAGGGATCTTTGGCTGTCTTTAGGAGGCTCTCAAGCAGGGATCTTTGGCTGTCTTAGGAGGCTCTCAAGCGGGGATCTTTGGCTGTCTTTAGGAGGTTCTCAAGTGGGAATCTTTGGCTGTCTTTAGGATGCTCTCAAGAGGGGATCTTTGGCTGTGTTTCGGAGGCTCACAAGTGGCGATCTTTGGCTGTCTTTAGGAGGCTCTCAAGTGGGGATATTTGGCTTTATTTAGGAGGCTCTATAGCAGGGATCTTTGGCTCTCGTAGGAGGCTCTCAAATGGGTATTTTTGGCTGTCTTTAGAAGGTTCTCAAGCAGGGATCTTTGGCTTTCTTTAGGAGGCTCTCAAGCAGAGATCTTTGGCTGTCTTTAGGAGATTCTCAGGTGGGGATCTTTGTCTGTCTTAGGAAGCACTTAAGTGGGGATCTTGTTTGGCTGTCTTTAGGAGGGTCTCAAGTGGGGATCTTTGGCTGTCTTTAGGAGGCTCACAAGTGGGGATCATTGGCTGTCTTTAGGAGGCTCTCAAGTGGGGATCTTTGGCTGTCTTTAGGAGGCTCTCAAGTGGGGATCTTTGGTTGTCTTAGGAGACTCTCAAGCAGGGATCTTTGGCTGTCTTTAAATGGTTCTCAAGTGGGGATCTTTGGCTTTCTTTAGGAGGCTCTCAAGCAGGGATCTTTGTCTGTCTTTAGGAGTCTTTCAGTGGGGATCATTGGCTGTCTTTAGGAGGCTTTCAAGTGGGGATCTTCTTTGTCTGTCTTTAGGAGGGTCTCAAGCAGGGATCTTGGGCTGTATTTAGCAGGCTCTCAAGCGGGGTTCTCTGGCTGTCTTAGGAGGCTCTCAAGTGTGGATCTTTGGCTGTCTTTAGGAGGTTGTCAAGCGGGATTCTTTGGCTGTCTTAGGATGCTCTCAAGTGGGGATCTTTGGTTGTCTTTAGGGGACTCTCAAGTGGGGGATCTAGGGATGTCTTTAGAAGGCTCTCAAGCGGGAATATTTGGCTGTCTTTAGGAAGTTCTCAAGCAGGGATCTTTGACTGTCTTTAGGAGGCTCTCAAGTGGGGATCTTTGGCTGTCTTTAGGAGGCTCTCAAGTGGGATCCTTGGCTGTCTTTAGGAGGCTCTCAAGCAGGGTTCTTCTTTGTCTGTCTTTAGGAATGTCTCAAGCACGGATCTTTGGCTGTCTTTAGGAGGCTCACAAACAGGGAACTTTTGCTTTCTTTTGGAGGCTCTTTAGTGGGGATCTTTGGCTATTTTAGGAGGTGCTCAAGTGGGGATCTTCTTTGTCTCTCTTTAGGAGGCTCTCAGGTGGGGATCTTTTGCTGTATTTAGGATGCTCTATAGCAGAGATCTTTGGCTGTCTTAGGAGGCTCTCAAATGGGGATCTTTGGCTGTCTTTAGAAGGTTCTCAAGTATGGATCTTTGGGTTTCTTTAGGAGGCTCTTCAGCAGGGATCTTTGGCTGCATTTAGGAGGCTCTCAAGCAGGGATCTTTGGCTGTCTTAGGAGGCTCTCAAGCGGGGATCTTTGGCTATCTTTAGGAGGTTCTCAAGTGGGGATCTTTGGCTGTCTTTAGGATGCTCTCAAGAGGGGATCTTTGGCTGTGTTTCGGAGGCTCACAAGTGGCGATCTTTGGCTGTCTTTAGGAGGCTCTCAAGCGGGGATATTTGGCTTTATTTAGGAGGCTCTATAGCAGGGATCTTTGGCTCTCGTAGGAGTCTCTCAAATGGGGATTTTTGGCTGTCTTTAGAAGGTTCACAAGCAGGGATCTTTGGCTTTCTTTAGGAGGCTCTCAAGCAGAGATCTTTGGCTGTCTTTAGGAGATTCTTAGGTGGGGATCTTTGTCTGTCTTAGGAAGCACTTAAGTGGGGATCTTGTTTGGCTGTCTTTAGGAGGGTCTCAGGTGGGGATCTTTGGCTGTCTTTAGGAGGCTCACAAGTGGGGATCATTGGCTGTCTTTAGGAGGCTCTCAAGTGGGGATCTTTGGTTGTCTTAGGAGACTCTCAAGCAGGGATCTTTGGGTGTCTTTAAATGGTTCTCAAGTGGGGATCTTTGGCTTTCTTTAGGAGGCTCTCAAGCAGGGATCGTTGTCTGTCTTTAGGAGTCTTTCAGTGGGGATCATTGGCTGTCTTTAGGAGGCTTTCAAGTGGGGATTTTCTTTGTCTGTCTTTAGGAGGCTCTCAAGCAGGGATCGTTGTCTGTCTTTAGGAGTCTTTCAGTGGGGATCATTGGCTGTCTTTAGGAGGCTTTCAAGTGGGGATTTTCTTTGGCTATCTTTAGGAAGCTCTCAAGCGGGGTTCTCTGGCTGTCTTAGGAGGCTCTCAAGTGCGGATCTTTGGCTGTCTTTAGGAGGTTGTCAAGCGGGATTCTTTGGCTGTCTTTAGAAGGTTCCCAAGCTGTGATCTTCCTTGTATGTCTTCTAGAGAGTCTCAAGTTGGGATCTTTGGCTGGCTTTAGGCGGCTCTCAAGCGGGGATCTTTGGCTGTCTTAGGATGCTCTCAAGTGGGGATCTTTGGCAGTCCTTAGGAGGCTCTCAAGTGGGGATCCTTGGCTGTCTTTAGGAGGCTCTCAAGTGGGATCCTTGGCTGTCTTTAGGAGGCTCTCAAGCAGGGTTCTTCTTTGTCTGTCTTTAGGAATGTCTCAAGCAGGGATCTTTGGCTGTCTTTAGGAGGCTCACAAACAGGGAAATTTTGCTTTCTTTTGGAGGCTATTTAGTGGGGATCTTTGGCTATTTTAGGAGGTGCTTAAGTGGGGATCTTCTTTGTCTCTCTATAGGAAGCTCTCATGCAGGGATTTTTGGCTGTCTTAGGAGACTCTCAAGTGGGGGATCTAGGGATGTCTTTAGGAGGCTCTCAAGCGGGAATATTTGGCTGTCTTTAGGAAGTTCTCAAGCAGGGATCTTTGGCTGTCTTTAGGAGGCTCTCAAGTGGGGATCTTTGGCTGTCTTTAGGAGGCTCTCAAGTGGGATCCTTGGCTGTCTTTAGGAGGCTCTCAAGCAGGGTTCTTCTTTGTCTGTCTTTAGGAATGTCTCAAGCACGGATCTTTGGCTGTCTTTAGGAGGCTCACAAACAGGGAACTTTTGCTTTCTTTTGGAGGCTCTTTAGTGGGGATCTTTGGCTATTTTAGGAGGTGCTCAAGTGGGGATCTTCTTTGTCTCTCTTTAGGAAGCTCTCAAGCAGGGATTTTTGGCTGTTTTAGGAGGCTCTCAGGCGGGGATCTATTGCTGTCTTTAGGAGGCCCTCAAGCAGGGATCTTTGGCTGTCTTTAGGAGGCTCTCAAGCAGGGGTCTTTGGCTCTTTTAGGAGGGTCTCAAGCAGGTATCTTTGGCTGTCTTTAGGAGGTTCTCAGGCGGGGATCTATTGCTGTCTTTAGGAGGCCCTCAAGCAGGGATATTTGGCTGTCTTTAGGAGGCTCTCAAGCAGGGGTCTTTGGCTGTCTTAGGAGGGTCTCAAGCACGTATCTTTGGCTGTCTTTAGGAGGTTTGCAGGCGGGGATCTATTGCTGTCTTTAGGAGGCTCTCAAGCAGGGATCTTTGGCTGTCTTTAGGACGCACTCAAGCAGGGATCTTTGGCTGTGTTTCGGAGGCTCACAAGTGGGGATCTTTGGCTATCTTTAGGAGACTCTCAAGTGGGGATCTTTGGCTGTATTTAGGTGGCTCTATAGCAGGGATCTTTGGTTGTCTTAGGAGGCTCTCAAATGGGGATCTTTGGCTGTCCTTAGAAGTTTCTCAAGCAGGGATCTTTGGCTGCCTTTAGGAGGCCCTCAAGCAGAGATTTTGGCTGTCTTTAGGAGGTTCTTAAGTGGGGATCATTGTCTGTCTTTAGGAGGCTCTCACGTGGGGATCTTTGGATGTCTTTAGGAGGCTCTTAAGCAGGGATCTTTGGCTGTCTTAGGAGGCTCTCAAGCGGGGATCTTTGGCTGTCTTTACGAGGTTCTCAAGCGGGGATCTATGGCTGTCTTTAGGACGCTTTCAAGCAGGGATCTTTGGCTGTGTTTCAGAGGCTCACAAGTTGGGATCTTTGGCTGTCTTTAGGAGGCTCTCAAGTGGGGATCTTTGGCTGTATTTAGGAGGCTCCTCTATAGCAGGGATCCTTGGCTGTCGTAGGAGGCTCTCAAATGGGGATCTTTGGCTGTCTTTAGAAGGTTCTCAAGCAGGGATCTTTGGCTCTCTTTAGGAGGCTCTCAAGCAGAGATCCTTGGCTGTCTTTAGGAGGTTCTCATGTGGGGATCTTTGGCTGTTTTAGGAAGCTCTCAAGTGGGGATCTTGTTTGGCTGTCTTTAGGAGGGTCTCAAGCAGGGATCTTTGGCTGTCTTTAGGAGTCTCTCAAGCGGGGATCTTTGCCTGTTTTTAGGAGTCTCTCAAGCAGGGACCTTTGGCTGTGTATAGGAGGCTCTCAAGTGAGGATCTTTGGCTGTCTTTAGGAGGCTCTCATGAAGGGATCTTCTTTGTCTGTCTTTAGGAAGGTCTCAAGTGGGGATCTTTGGCTGTCTTTAGGAAGCTCACAAGCAGGGATCTTTTGCTGTCGTTAGGAGGCTCTCAAGTGGGGATCTTTGGCTTTCTTAGGATGTGCTAAAGTGGGGATCTTCTTTGTCTGTCTTTAGGAAGCTCTCAAGCAGGAATCTTTGGCTGTCTTTAGGAAGTTCTCAAGCGGGGATCTTTGGCTGTCTTAGGATGCTCTCAAGTGGGGATCTTTGGTTGTCTTTAGGGGACTCTCAAGTGGGGGATCTAGGGATGTCTTTAGGAGGCTCTCAAGCGGGAATATGTGGCTGTCTTTAGGAAGTTCTCAAGCAGGGATCTTTGGCTGTCTTTAGGAGGCTCTCAAGTGGGGATCTTTGGCTGTCTTTAGGAGGCTCTCAAGTGGGATCGTTGGCTGTCTTTAGGAGGGTCTCAAGCAGGGTTCTTCTTTGTCTGTCTTTAGTAATGTCTCAAGCAGGGATCTTTGGCTGTCTTTGGGAGGCTCACAAACAGGGAACTTTTGCTTTCTTTTGGAGGCTCTTTAGTGGGGATCTTTGGCTATTTTAGGAGGTGCTCAAGTGGGGATCTTCTTTGTCTCTCTTTAGGAAGCTCTCAAGCAGGGATTTTTGGCTGTCTTAGGAGGCTCTCAAGCGGGGATCTTTGGCTGTCTTTAGGAGTCTCTCAAGCAGGGGTCTTTGGCTGTTTTAGGAGGGACTCAAGCAGGTATCTTTGGCTGTCTTTAGGAGGTTCTCAGGCGGGGATCTATTGCTGTCTTTAGGAGGCCCTCAAGCAGGGATCTTTGGCTGTCTTTAGGAGGCTCTCAAGCAGGGGTCTTTGGCTGTTTTAGGAGGGTCTCAAGCAGGTATCTTTGGCTGTCTTTAGGAGGTTCTCAGGCGGGGATCTATTGCTGTCTTTAGGAGGCTCTCAAGCAGGGATCTTTGGCTGTCTTTAGGATGCACTCAAGCAGGGATCTTTGGCTGTGTTTTGGAGGCTCACAAGTGGGGATCTTTGGCTATCTTTAGGTGGCTCTATAGCAGGGACCTTTGGTTGTCTTAGGAGGCTCTCAAATGGGGATCTTTGTCTGTCCTTAGAAGTTTCTCAAGCAGGGATCTTTGGCTGTCTTTAGGAGGCTCTCAAGCAGAGATTTTTGGCTGTCTTTAGGAGGTTCTAAAGTGGGGATCCTTGTCTGTCTTTAGGAGGCTCTCATGTGGGGATCTTTGGATGTCTTTAGGAGGCTCTAAAGCAGGGATCTTTGGCTGTCTTAGGAGGCTCTCAAGCGGGGAACTTTGGCTGTCTTTAGGAGGTTCTCAAGCGGGGATCTATGGCTGTCTTTAGGAGGCTCTCAAGCAGGGATCTTTGGCTGTCTTTAGGAGGTTCTATACCGGGATCTTTGGCTGTCTTAGGAGGCGCTCAAGTGGGGATCTTTGGCTGTCTTTATGAGGTTTTCAAGCAGGAGTCTTTTGCTGTCTTTAGGAAGCTCACAAGCAGGGATCTTTTCCTATCATTAGGAGGCTCTCAAGTGGGGATCTTTGGCTTTCTTAGGATGTGCTCAAGTGGGGATCTTCTTTGTCTGTCTTTAGGAAGCTCTCAAGCAGGAATCTTTGGCTGTCTTTAGGAAGTTCTCAAGTGGGGATCTTTGGTTGTCTGAGGAGTCTCTCAAGCGGGGATCTTTGGCTGTCTTTAGGAGGCTCTCAAGTAGGGATCGTTGGCTGTCTTTAGGAGGCTCTCAACTCGGGATCTTCTTTGTCTGGCTTTAGGAGGGTCTCAGGCAGGGATCTTTGGCTGACTTTAGGAGGCTCTTAAGTGGGGATCTTTGGCTGTCTTAGGAGGCTCTCATGCAGGGATCTTTGGCTGTTTTAGGAGGGTCTCAAGCGGGGATCTTTGGCTGTCTTTAGGAGGCTCTCAAGCGGGGATCTTTGGCTGTCTTTAGGAGGTTCTCAAGCAGGGATCTTTGGCTGTCTTTAGGAGGCTCTCAAGCGGGGATCTTTGGCTATCTTTAGGAGGCTCTCAAGTAGGGATCTTTGGCTTTCTTTAGGAGGCTCTCAAGCAGGGATCTTTGGCTGTCTTTAGGAGGCTCTCAAGTGGGGATCTTCTTTGTCTGTCTTTAGGAAGCTCTCAAGCAGGGATCTTTGGCTGTTTTAGGAGGCTCTCAAGCGGGGATCTTTGGCTATCTTTAGGAGGCTCTTTAGTGTGGATCTTTGGCTGTCTTAGGAGGTGCTCAAGTGGGGATCTTCTTTGTCTGTCTTTAGGAAGCTCTCAAGCAGGGATCTTTGGCTGTGTTAGGAGGCTCTCAAGCGGGGATCTTTGGCTATCTTTAGGAGGCTCTCAGGTAGGGATCTTTGGCTGTCTTTAGGAGGCTCTCAAGTGGGGATCTTTGGCTGTCTTTAGGAGGCTCTCAAGTGGGGATCTTTAGCTGTCTTTAGGAGGTTCTCAAGAGGCGATCTTTGGCTGTCTTTAGGAGGCTCTCAAGCAGGGATCTTTGGCTGTCTTTAGGAGGCTTTCAAGCAGGGGTCTTTGGCTGTCTTAGGAGGCTCTCAAGCAGGGATCTTTGGCTGTCTTTAGGAGGTTGTTCAGGCGGGGATCTATTGCTGTCTTTAGGAGGCTCTCAAGCAGGGATCTTTGGAAGGCTTTAGGACGCTCTCAAGTGGGGATCTTTGGCGGTCTTTAGGAGGCTCTCAAGTGGGGATCTTTGCCTGTATTTAGGAGGCTCTAAAGCAGGGATCTTTGGCTGTTTTAGGAGGCTCTCAAATGGGGATCTTTGGCTGTCTTTAGAAGGTTCTCAAGCATGGATCTTTGGCTGTCTTTAGGAGGCTCTGAAGCACAGATCTTTGGCTGTCTTTAGGAGGTTCTCAAGTGTGGATCTTTGGCTTTCTTTAGGAGGCTCTCAAGCGGGGATCTTTGGCTACCTTTAGGAGGCTCTTTAGTGGGGATCTTTGGCTGTCTTAGGAGGTGCTCAAGTGGGGATCTTCTTGGTCTGTCTTTAGGAAGCTCTCAAGCAGGGATCTTTGGCTGTGTTAGGAGGCTCTCAAGCGGGGATCTTTGGCTATCTTTAGGAGGCTCTCAAGTAGGGATCTTTGGCTGTCTTTAGGAGGCTCTCAAGCAGGGATCTTTGGCTGTCTTTAGGAGGCTCTCAAGCAGGGGTCTTTGGCTGTCTTAGGAGGCTCTCAAGCAGGGATCTTTGGCTGTCTTTAGGAGGTTGTTCAGGCGGGGATCTATTGCTGTCTTTAGGAGGCTCTCAAGCAGGGATCTTTGGCAGGCTTTAGGACACTCTCAAGCGGGATCTTTGGGTGTTTCGGACTCTCACAAGTGGGGATCTTTGGCGGTCTTTAGGAGGCTCTCAAATGGGGATCTTTGGCTGTATTTAGGAGGCTCTATAGCAGGGATCTTTGGCTGTCTTAGGAGGCTCTCAAGCGGGGATCTTTGGCTGTCTTTAGGAGGTTCTCAAGCGGGGATCTATGGCTGTCTTTAGGACGCTTTCAAGCGGGGGTCTTTGGCTGTGTTTCAGAGGCTCTCAAGTGGGGATATTTGGCTGTATTTAGGAGGCTCTATAGCAGGGATCTTTGGCTGTGTTAGGAGGCTCTCAAATGGGGATCTTTGGCTGTCTTTAGAGGTTCTCAAGCAGGGATCTTTGGCTGTCTTTAGGAGGCTCTCAAGCAGAGATCTTTGGCTGTCTTTAGGGGGTTCTCAAGTGGGGATCTTTGGCTGTTTTAGGAAGCTTTCAAGTGGGGATCTTGTTTGGCTGTCTTTAGGAGGGTCTCAAGCGGGGATCGTTGGCTGTCTTTAGGAGTCTCTCAAGCGGGGATCTTTGCCTGTCTTTAGGAGGCTCTTCAGCAGGGATCTTCTTTGTCTGTCTTTAGGAGGGTCTAAAGCGGGGTCCTTGGGCTGTATTTAGGAGGCTCTATAGCAGGGATCTTTGGCTGTCTTAGGAGGCTCTCAAGTGAGGATCTTTGGCTGTCTTTAGGAGGCTCTAATGAAGGGATCTTCTTTGTCTGTCTTTAGGAAGGTCTCAAGTGGGGATCTTTGGCTGTCTTTAGGAGGTTCTATAGCGGGATCTTTGGCTGTCTTAGGAGGCTCTCAAATGGGGATCTTTGGCTGTCTTTATGAGGTTTTCAAGCAGAGATCTTTGGCTGTCTTTAGGAAGCTCACAAGCAGGGATCTTTTGCTGTCATTAGGAGGCTCTCAAGTGGGGATCTTTGGCTTTCTTAGGATGTGCTCAAGTGGGGATATTCTTTGTTTGTCTTTAGGAAGCTCTCAAGCAGGAATCTTTGGCTGTCTTTAGGAAGTTCTCAAGTGTGGATGTTTGGTTGTCTGAGGAGTCTCTCAAGTGGGGATCTTTGGCTGTCTTTAGGAGGCTCTCAAGTAGGGATTGTTGGCTGTCTTTAGGAGGCTCTCAACTCGGGATCTTCTTTGTCTGGCTTTAGGAGGGTCTCAGGCAGGGATCTTTGGCTGACTTTAGGAGGCTCTTAAGTGGGGATCTTTGGCTGTCTTAGGAGGCTCTCATGCAGGGATCTTTGGCTGTTTTAGGAGGGTCTCAAGCGGGGATCTTTGGCTGTCTTTAGGAGGCTCTCAAGCGGGGATCTTTGGCTGTCTTTAGGAGGTTCTCAAGCGGGGATCTTTGGCTGTCTTTAGGAGGATCTCAAACAGGGATCTTTGGCTGTCTTTAGGAGGCTCTCAAGCGGGGATCTTTGGCTGTCTTTAGGAGGCTCTCAAGCGGGGATCTTTGGCTATCTTTAGGAGGCTCTCAAGTAGGGATCTTTGGCTTTCTTTAGGAGGCTCTCAAGCAGGGATCTTTGGCTGTCTTTAGGAGGCTCTCAAGCGGGGATCTTTGGCTATCTTTAGGAGGCTCTTTAGTGTGGATCTTTGGCTGTTTTAGGAGGTGCTCAAGTGGGGATCTTCTTTGTCTGTCTTTAGGAAGCTCTCAAGCAGGGATCTTTGGCTGTGTTAGGAGGCTCTCAAGCGGGGATCTTTGGCTATCTTTAGGAGGCTCTCAAGTAGGGATCTTTGGCTGTCTTTAGGAGGCTCTCAAGTGGGGATCTTTGGCTGTCTTTAGGAGGCTCTCAAGCGGGGATCTTTGGCTGTCTTTAGGAGGTTCTCAAGAGGCTATCTTTGGCTGTCTTTAGGACGCTCTCAAGCAGGGATCTTTGGCTGTCTTTAGGAGGCTTTCAAGCAGGGGTCTTTGGCTGTCTTAGGAGTCTCTCAAGCAGGGATCTTTGGCTGTCTTTAGGAGGTTGTTCAGGCGGGGATCTATTGCTGTCTTTAGGAGGCTCTCAAGCAGGGATCTTTGGAAGGCTTTAGGACGCTCTCAAGTGGGGATCTTTGGCGGTCTTTAGGAGGCTCTCAAGTGGGGATCTTTGCCTGTATTTAGGAGGCTCTATAGCAGGGATCTTTGGCTGTCTTAGGAGGCTCTCAAATGGGGATCTTTGGCTGTCTTTAGAAGGTTCTCAAGCATGGATCTTTGGCTGTCTTTAGGAGGCTCTGAAGCACAGATCTTTGGCTGTCTTTAGGAGGTTCTCAAGTGTGGATCTTTGGCTTTCTTTAGGAGGCTCTCAAGCGGGGATCTTTGGCTATCTTTAGGAGGCTCTTTAGTGGGGATCTTTGGCTGTCTTAGGAGGTGCTCAAGTGGGGATCTTCTTTGTCTGTCTTTAGGAAGCTCTCAAGCAGGGATCTTTGGCTGTTTTAGGAGGCTCTCAAGCGAGGATATTTGGCTATCTTTAGGAGGCTCTCAAGTAGGGATCTTTGGCTGTCTTTAGGAGGCTCTCAAGCAGGGATCTTTGGCTGTCTTTAGGAGGCTCTCAAGCAGGGATCTTTGGCTGTCTTTAGGAGGTTGTTCAGGTGGGGATCTATTGCTGTCTTTAGGAGGCTCTCAAGCAGGGATCTTTGGCAGGCTTTAGGACACTCTCAAGCGGGATCTTTGGGCGTTTCGGACTCTCACAAGTGGGGATCTTTGGCGGTCTTTAGGAGGCTCTCAAATGGGGATCTTTGGCTGTATTTAGGAGGCTCTATAGCAGGGATCTTTGGCTGTCTTAGGAGGCTCTCAAGCGGGGATCTTTGGCTGTCTTTAGGAGGTTCTCAAGCGGGGATCTATGGCTGTCTTTAGGAGGCTCTCAAGCAGGGATCTTTGGCTGTCTTTAGGACGCTTTCAAGCGGGGGTCTTTGGCTGTGTTTCAGAGGCTCTCAAGTGGGGATATTTGGCTGTATTTAGGAGGCTCCATAGCAGGGATCTTTGGCTGTGTTAGGAGGCTCTCAAATGGGGATCTTTGGCTGTCTTTAGAAGGTTCTCAAGCAGGGATCTTGGCTGTCTTTAGGAGGCTCTCAAGCAGAGATCTTTGGCTGTCTTTAGGAGGTTCTCAAGTGGGGATCTTTGGCTGTTTTAGGAAGCTCTCAAGTGGGGATCTTGTTTGGCTGTCTTTAGGAGGGTCTCAAGCAGGGATCTTTGGCTGTCTTTAGGATTCTCTCAAGCGGGGATCTTTGCCTGTCTTTAGGAGGCTCTTCAGCAGGGATCTTCTTTGTATGTCTTTAGGAGGGTCTAAAGTGGGGTCCTTGGGCTGTATTTAGGAGGCTCTATAGCAGGGATCTTTGGCTTTCTGTAGAAGGTTATCAAGCAGGGATCTTTGCCTGTTTTTAGGAGTCTCTCAAGCAGGGATCTTTGGCTGTGTTTAGGAGGCTCTCAAGTGAGGATCTTTGGCTGTCTTTAGGAGGCTCTAATGAAGGGATCTTCTTTGTCTGTCTTTAGGAAGGTCTCAAGTGGGAATCTTTGGCTGTCTTTAGGAGGTTCTATAGCGGGATCTTTGGCTGTCTTAGGAGGCTCTCAAGTGGGGATCTTTGGCTGTCTTTATGAGGTTTTCCAGCAGGGATCTTTGGCTGTCTTCAGGAAGCACACAAGCAGGGATCTTTTGCTGTCGTTAGGAGGCTCTCAAGTGGGGATCTTTGGCTTTCTTAGGATGTGCTCAAGTGGGGATCTTCTTTGTTTGTCTTTAGGAAGCTCTCAAGCAGGAATCTTTGGCTGTCTTTTGGAAGTTCTCAAGTGGGGATCTTTGGTTGTCTGAGGAGTCTCTCAAGTGGGGATCTTTGGCTGTCTTTAGGAGGCTCTCAAGTAGGGATCGTTGGCTGTCTTTAGGAGGCTCTCAACTTGGGATCTTCTTTGTATGGCTTTAGGAGGGTCTCAGGCAGGGATCTTTGGCTGACTTTAGGAGGCTCTTAAGTGGGGATCTTTGGCTGTTTTAGGAGGCTCTCATGCAGGGATCTTTGGCTGTTTTAGCAGGGTCTCAAGCGGGGATCTTTGGCTGTCTTTAGGAGGCTCTCAAGCGGGGATCTTTGGCTGTCTTTAGGAGGTTCTCAAGCGGGGATCTTTGGCTGTCTTTAGGAGGCTCTCAAGCAGGGATCTTTGGCTGTCTTTAGGAGGCTCTCAAGCGGGGATCTTTGGCTGTCTTTAGGAGGCTCTCAAGCGGGGATCTTTGGCTATCTTTAGGAGGCTCTCAAGTAGCGATCTTTGGCTTTCTTTAGGAGGCTCTCAAGCAGGGATCTTTGGCTGTCTTTAGGAGGCTCTCAAGTGGGGATCTTCTTTGTCTGTCTTTAGGAAGCTCTCAAGCAGGGATCTTTGGCTGTTTTAGGAGGCTCTCAAGCGGGGATCTTTGGCTATCTTTAGGAGGCTCTTTAGTGTGGATCTTTGGCTGTCTTAGGAGGTGCTCAAGTGGGGATCTTCTTTGCCTGTCTTTAGGAAGCTCTCAAGCAGGGATCTTTGGCTGTGTTAGGAGGCTCTCAAGCGGGGATCTTTGGCTATCTTTAGGAGGCTCTCAAGTAGGGATCTTTGGCTGTCTTTAGGAGGCTCTCAAGTGGGGATCTTTGGCTGTCTTTAGGAGGCTCTCAAGCGGGGATCTTTGGCTGTCTTTAGGATGTTCTCAAGAGGCGATCTTTGGCTGTCTTTAGGAGGCTCTCAAGCAGGGATCTTTGGCTGTCTCTAGGAGGCTTTCAAGCAGGGGTCTTTGGCTGTCTTAGGAGGCTCTCAAGCAGGGATCTTTGGCTGTCTTTCGGAGGTTGTTCAGGCGGGGATCTATTGCTGTCTTTAGGAGGCTCTCAAGCAGGGATCTTTGGAAGGCTTTAGGACGCTCTCAAGTGGGGATCTTTGGCGGTCTTTAGAAGGCTCTCAAGTGGGGATCTTTGCCTGTATTTAGGAGGCTCTATAGCAGGGATCTTTGGCTGTTTTAGGAGGCTCTCAAATGGGGATCTTTGGCTGTCTTTAGAAGGTTCTCAAGCATGGATCTTTGGCTGTCTTTAGGAGGCTCTGAAGCACAGATCTTTGGCTGTCTTTAGGAGGTTCTCAAGTGTGGATCTTTGGCTTTCTTTAGGCGGTTCTTAAGCAGGGATCTTTGGCTGTTTTAGGAGGCTGTCAAGCAGGGATTCTTGGCTGTCTTTAAGAGGTTCTCAAACGGGGATCTATGGCTGTCTTTAGGAGGCTCTCAAGCAGGGATGTTTGGCTGTCTTTAGGACGCTTTCAAGCAGGGATCTTTGGCTGTGTTTCAGAGGCTCAAAAGTTGGGATATTTGGCTGTCTTTAGGTGGCTCTCAAGTGGGGATCTTTGGCTGTATTTAGGATGCTCTATAGCAGGGATCTTTGGCTGTCTTAGTAGGCTCTCAAATGTGGATCTTTGGCTGTCTTTAGAAGGTTCTCAAGGAGGGATCTTTGGCTTTCTTTAGGAGGCTCTTAAGCAGGGATCTTTGGCTGTCTTTAGGAGGTTCTCAAGCAGGGATCTTTGGCTGTCTTCAGGAGGCTCTCAAGCGGGGATCTTTGGCTGTCTTTAGGAGGTTCTCAAGTGGGGATCTTTGGCTGTGTTGCGGAGGCTCACAAGTGGGGATCTTTGGCTGTCTCTAGGAGGCTCTCAAGTGGGGATATTTGGCTGTATTTAAGAGGCTCTATAGCTGGGATCTTGGGCTGTCTTAGGAGGCTCTCAAATGGGGAGCTTTGGCTGTCTTTAGAAGGTTCTCAAGCAGGGATCTTTGGCTGTCTTTAGGAGGCTCTCAAGCAGAGATATTTGGCTGTCTTTAGGAGGTTCTCAAGTGGCGATCTTTGGCTGTCTTGGGAAGTTCTTAAGTGGGGATCTTGTTTGGCTGTCTTTAGGAGGGTTTCAATTGGGGATCTTTGGCTGTGTTTAGGAGGTTCTCAAGCAGGGATCTTTGGCTGTCTTTAGGAGGCTCTGAAGCAGAGATCTTTGGCTATCTTTAGGAGGTTCTCAAGTGGGGATCTTTGGCTGTCTTTAGGAGGCTCTCACGCATGGATCTTTGGCTTTCTTTAGGCGGTTCTTAAGCAGGGATCTTTGGCTGTCTTAGGAGGCTGTCAAGCGGGGATTCTTGGCTGTCTTTAGGAGGTTCTCAAGCGGGGATCTATGGCTGTCTTTAGGAGGCTCTCAAGCAGGGATCTTTGGCTGTCTTTAGGACGCTTTCAAGCAGGGATCCTTGGCTGTGTTTCAGAGGCTCAAAAGTTGGGATCTTTGGCTGTCGTTAGGTGGCTCTCAAGTGGGGATCTTTGGCTTTATTTAGGATGCTCTATAGCAGGGATCTTTGGCTGTCTTAGTAGGCTCTCAAATGTGGATCTTTGGCTGTCTTCAGAAGGTTCTCAAGCAGGGATCATTGGCTTTCTTTAGGAGGACCTTAAGCAGGGATCTTTGGCTGTCTTTAGGACGCTCTCAAGCAGGGATCTTTGGCTGTCTTTAGGAGGCTCTCAAGTGGGGATCTTTGGCTGTCTTTAGGAGGTTCTCAAGTGGGGATCTTTGGCTGTCTTTAGTAGGCTTTCAAGCAGGGATCTTTGGCTGTCTTTAGGATGCTCTCAAGAGGGGATCTTTGGCTGTGTTTCGGAGGCTCACAAGTGGGGATCTTTGGCTGTCTCTAGGAGGCTCTCAAGTGGGGATCTTTGGCTGTATTTAGGATGCTCTATAGCAGGGATCTTTGGTGTCTTAGTAGGCTCTCAAATGTGGATCTTTGGCTGTCTTTAGAAGGTTCTCAAGCAGGGATCTTTGGCTTTCTTTAGGAGGCTCTTAAGCAGGGATCTTTGGCTGTCTTTAGGAGGCTCTCAAGCAGGGATCTTTGGAAGGCTTTAGGACGCTCTCAAGTGGGGATCTTTGGCGGTCTTTAGGAGGCTCTCAAGTGGGGATCTTTGCCTGTATTTAGGAGGCTCTAAAGCAGGGATCTTTGGCTGTTTTAGGAGGCTCTCAAATGGGGATCTTTGGCTGTCTTTAGAAGGTTCTCAAGCATGGATCTTTGGCTGTCTTTAGGAGGCTCTGAAGCACAGATCTTTGGCTGTCTTTAGGAGGTTCTCAAGTGTGGATCTTTGGCTTTCTTTAGGAGGCTCTCAAGCGGGGATCTTTGGCTACCTTTAGGAGGCTCTTTAGTGGGGATCTTTGGCTGTCTTAGGAGGTGCTCAAGTGGGGATCTTCTTTGTCTGTCTTTAGGAAGCTCTCAAGCAGGGATCTTTGGCTGTGTTAGGAGGCTCTCAAGCGGGGATCTTTGGCTATCTTTAGGAGGCTCTCAAGTAGGGATCTTTGGCTGTCTTTAGGAGGCTCTCAAGCAGGGATCTTTGGCTGTCTTTAGGAGGCTCTCAAGCAGGGGTCTTTGGCTGTCTTAGGAGGCTCTCAAGCAGGGATCTTTGGCTGTCTTTAGGAGGTTGTTCAGGCGGGGATCTATTGCTGTCTTTAGGAGGCTCTCAAGCAGGGATCTTTGGCAGGCTTTAGGACACTCTCAAGCGGGATCTTTGGGTGTTTCGGACTCTCACAAGTGGGGATCTTTGGCGGTCTTTAGGAGGCTCTCAAATGGGGATCTTTGGCTGTATTTAGGAGGCTCTATAGCAGGGATCTTTGGCTGTCTTAGGAGGCTCTCAAGCGGGGATCTTTGGCTGTCTTTAGGAGGTTCTCAAGCGGGGATCTATGGCTGTCTTTAGGACGCTTTCAAGCGGGGGTCTTTGGCTGTGTTTCAGAGGCTCTCAAGTGGGGATATTTGGCTGTATTTAGGAGGCTCTATAGCAGGGATCTTTGGCTGTGTTAGGAGGCTCTCAAATGGGGATCTTTGGCTGTCTTTAGAGGTTCTCAAGCAGGGATCTTTGGCTGTCTTTAGGAGGCTCTCAAGCAGAGATCTTTGGCTGTCTTTAGGGGGTTCTCAAGTGGGGATCATTGGCTGTTTTAGGAAGCTTTCAAGTGGGGATCTTGTTTGGCTGTCTTTAGGAGGGTCTCAAGCAGGGATCTTTGGCTGTCTTTAGGAGTCTCTCAAGCGGGGATCTTTGCCTGTCTTTAGGAGGCTCTTCAGCAGGGATCTTCTTTGTCTGTCTTTAGGAGGGTCTAAAGCGGGGTCCTTGGGCTGTATTTAGGAGGCTCTATAGCAGGGATCTTTGGCTGTCTTAGGAGGCTCTCAAATGGGGATCTTTGGCTTTCTGTAGAAGGTTATCAAGCAGGGATCTTTGCCTGTTTTTAGGAGTCTCTCAAGCAGGGATCTTTGGCTGTGTTTAGGAGGCTCTCAAGTGAGGATCTTTGGCTGTCTTTAGGAGGCTCTAATGAAGGGATCTTCTTTGTCTGTCTTTAGGAAGGTCTCAAGTGGGGATCTTTGGCTGTCTTTAGGAGGTTCTATAGCGGGAACTTTGGCTGTCTTAGGAGGCTCTCAAATGGGGATCTTTGGCTGTCTTTATGAGGTTTTCAAGCAGAGATCTTTGGCTGTCTTTAGGAAGCTCACAAGCAGGGGTCTTTTGCTGTCATTAGGAGGCTCTCAAGTGGGGATCTTTGGCTTTCTTAGGATGTGCTCAAGTGGGGATATTCTTTGTTTGTCTTTAGGAAGCTCTCAAGCAGGAATCTTTGGCTGTCTTTAGGAAGTTCTCAAGTGGGGATCTTTGGTTGTCTGAGGAGTCTCTCAAGTGGGGATCTTTGGCTGTCTTTAGGAGGCTCTCAAGTAGGGATCGTTGGCTGTCTTTAGGAGGCTCTCAACTCGGGATCTTCTTTGTCTGGCTTTAGGAGGGTCTCAGGCAGGGATCTTTGGCTGACTTTAGGAGGCTCTTAAGTGGGGATCTTTGGCTGTCTTAGGAGGCTCTCATGCAGGGATCTTTGGCTGTTTTAGGAGAGTCTCAAGCGGGGATCTTTGGCTGTCTTTAGGAGGCTCTCAAGTGGGGATCTTTGGCTGTCTTTAGGAGGTTCTCAAGCGGGGATCTTTGGCTGTCTTTAGGAGGATCTCAAACAGGGATCTTTGGCTGTCTTTAGGAGGCTCTCAAGCGGGGATCTTTGGCTGTCTTTAGGAGGCTCTCAAGCGGGGATCTTTGGCTATCTTTAGGAGGCTCTCAAGTAGGGATCTTTGGCTTTCTTTAGGAGGCTCTCAAGCAGGGATCTTTGGCTGTCTTTAGGAGGCTCTCAAGCGGGGATCTTTGGCTATCTTTAGGAGGCTCTTTAGTGTGGATCTTTGGCTGTTTTAGGAGGTGCTCAAGTGGGGATCTTCTTTGTCTGTCTTTAGGAAGCTCTCAAGCAGGGATCTTTGGCTGTGTTAGGAGGCTCTCAAGCGGGGATCTTTGGCTATCTTTAGGAGGCTCTCAAGTAGGGATCTTTGGCTGTCTTTAGGAGGCTCTCAAGTGGGGATCTTTGGCTGTCTTTAGGAGGCTCTCAAGCAGGGATCTTTGGCTGTCTTTAGGAGGTTCTCAAGAGGCTATCTTTGGCTGTCTTTAGGAGGCTCTCAAGCAGGGATCTTTGGCTGTCTTTAGGAGGCTTTCAAGCAGGGGTCTTTGGCTGTCTTAGGAGGCTCTCAAGCAGGGATCTTTGGCTGTCTTTAGGAGGTTGTTCAGGCGGGGATCTATTGCTGTCTTTAGGAGGCTCTCAAGCAGGGATCTTTGGAAGGCTTTAGGACGCTCTCAAGTGGGGATCTTTGGCGGTCTTTAGGAGGCTCTCAAGTGGGGATCTTTGCCTGTATTTAGGAGGCTCTATAGCAGGGATCTTTGGCTGTCTTAGGAGGCTCTCAAATGGGGATCTTTGGCTGTCTTTAGAAGGTTCTCAAGCATGGATCTTTGGCTGTCTTTAGGAGGCTCTGAAGCACAGATCTTTGGCTGTCTTTAGGAGGTTCTCAAGTGTGGATCTTTGGCTTTCTTTAGGAGGCTCTCAAGCGGGGATCTTTGGCTATCTTTAGGAGGCTCTTTAGTGGGGATCTTTGGCTGTCTTAGGAGGTGCTCAAGTGGGGATCTTCTTTGTCTGTCTTTAGGAAGCTCTCAAGCAGGGATCTTTGGCTGTGTAAGGAGGCTCTCAAGTAGGGATTGTTGGCTGTCTTTAGGAGGCTCTTAAGTGGGGATCTTTGGCTGTCTTAGGAGGCTCTCATGCAGGGATCTTTGGCTGTTTTAGGAGGGTCTCAAGCGGGGATCTTTGGCTGTCTTTAGGAGGCTCTCAAGCGGGGATCTTTGGCTGTCTTTAGGAGGTTCTCAAGCGGGGATCTTTGGCTGTCTTTAGGAGGATCTCAAACAGGGATCTTTGGCTGTCTTTAGGAGGCTCTCAAGCGGGGATCTTTGGCTGTCTTTAGGAGGCTCTCAAGCGGGGATCTTTGGCTATCTTTAGGAGGCTCTCAAGTAGGGATCTTTGGCTTTCTTTAGGAGGCTCTCAAGCAGGGATCTTTGGCTGTCTTTAGGAGGCTCTCAAGCGGGGATCTTTGGCGATCTTTAGGAGGCTCTTTAGTGTGGATCTTTGGCTGTTTTAGGAGGTGCTCAAGTGGGGATCTTCTTTGTCTGTCTTTAGGAAGCTCTCAAGCAGGGATCTTTGGCTGTGTTAGGAGGCTCTCAAGCGGGGATCTTTGGCTATCTTTAGGAGGCTCTCAAGTAGGGATCTTTGGCTGTCTTTAGGAGGCTCTCAAGTGGGGATCTTTGGCTGTCTTTAGGAGGCTCTCAAGCGGGGATCTTTGGCTGTCTTTAGGAGGTTCTCAAGAGGCTATCTTTGGCTGTCTTTAGGAGGCTCTCAAGCAGGGATCTTTGGCTGTCTTTAGGAGGCTTTCAAGCAGGGGTCTTTGGCTGTTTTAGGAGGCTCTCAAGCAGGGATCTTTGGCTGTCTTTAGGAGGTTGTTCAGGCGGGGATCTATTGCTGTCTTTAGGAGGCTCTCAAGCAGGGATCTTTGGAAGGCTTTAGGACGCTCTCAAGTGGGGATCTTTGGCGGTCTTTAGGAGGCTCTCAAGTGGGGATCTTTGCCTGTATTTAGGAGGCTCTATAGCAGGGATCTTTGGCTGTCTTAGGAGGCTCTCAAATGGGGATCTTTGGCTGTCTTTAGAAGGTTCTCAAGCATGGATCTTTGGCTGTCTTTAGGAGGCTCTGAAGCACAGATCTTTGGCTGTCTTTAGGAGGTTCTCAAGTGTGGATCTTTGGCTTTCTTTAGGAGGCTCTCAAGCAGGGATCTTTGGCTATCTTTAGGAGGCTCTTTAGTGGGGATCTTTGGCTGTCTTAGGAGGTGCTCAAGTGGGGATCTTCTTTGTCTGTCTTTAGGAAGCTCTCAAGCAGGGATCTTTGGCTGTGTTAGGAGGCTCTCAAGCGAGGATATTTGGCTATCTTTAGGAGGCTCTCAAGTAGGGATCTTTGGCTGTCTTTAGGAGGCTCTCAAGCAGGGATCTTTGGCTGTCTTTAGGAGGCTCTCAAGCAGGGGTCTTTGGCTGTCTTAGGAGGCTCTCAAGCAGGGATCTTTGGCTGTCTTTAGGAGGTTGTTCAGGCGGGGATCTATTGCTGTCTTTAGGAGGCTCTCAAGCAGGGATCTTTGGCAGGCTTTAGGACACTCTCAAGCGGGATCTTTGGGCGTTTCGGACTCTCACAAGTGGGGATCTTTGGCGGTCTTTAGGAGGCTCTCAAATGGGGATCTTTGGCTGTATTTAGGAGGCTCTATAGCAGGGATCTTTGGCTGTCTTAGGAGGCTCTCAAGCGGGGATCTTTGACTGTCTTTAGGAGGTTCTCAAGCGGGGATCTATGCTGTCTTTAGGAGGCTCTCAAGCAGGGATCTTTGGCTGTCTTTAGGACGCTTTCAAGCGGGGGTCTTTGGCTGTGTTTCAGAGGCTCTCAAGTGGGGATATTTGGCTGTATTTAGGAGGCTCCATAGCAGGGATCTTTGGCTGTGTTAGGAGGCTCTCAAATGGGGATCTTTGGCTGTCTTTAGAAGGTTCTCAAGCAGGGATCTTGGCTGTCTTTAGGAGGCTCTCAAGCAGAGATCTTTGGCTGTCTTTAGGAGGTTCTCAAGTGGGGATCTTTGGCTGTTTTAGGAAGCTCTCAAGTGGGGATCTTGTTTGGCTGTCTTTAGGAGGGTCTCAAGCAGGGATCTTTGGCTGTCTTTAGGATTCTCTCAGGCGGGGATCTTTGCCTGTCTTTAGGAGGCTCTTCAGCAGGGATCTTCTTTGTCTGTCTTTAGGAGGGTCTAAAGTGGGGTCCTTGGGCTGTATTTAGGAGGCTCTATAGCAGGGATCTTTGGGTTTCTGTAGAAGATTATCAAGCAGGGATCTTTGCCTGTTTTTAGGAGTCTCTCAAGCAGGGATCTTTGGCTGTGTTTAGGAGGCTCTCAAGTGAGGATCTTTGGCTGTCTTTAGGAGGCTCTAATGAAGGGATCTTCTTTGTCTGTCTTTAGGAAGGTCTCAAGTGGGGATCTTTGGCTGCCTTTAGGAGGTTCTATAGCGGGATCTTTGGCTGTCTTTAGGAGGCTCTCAAGTAGGGATCGTTGGCTGTCTTTAGGAGGCTCTCAACTCGGGATCTTCTTTGTCTGGCTTTAGGAGGGTCTCAGGCAGGGATCTTTGGCTGACTTTAGGAGGCTCTTAAGTGGGGATCTTTGGCTGTCTTAGGAGGCTCTCATGCAGGGATCTTTGGCTGTTTTAGGAGGGTCTCAAGCGGGGATCTTTGGCTGTCTTTAGGAGGCTCTCAAGTGGGGATCTTTGGCTGTCTTTAGGAGGTTCTCAAGCGGGGATCTTTGGCTGTCTTTAGGAGGATCTCAAACAGGGATCTTTGGCTGTCTTTAGGAGGCTCTCAAGCGGGGATCTTTGGCTGTCTTTAGGAGGCTCTCAAGCGGGGATCTTTGGCTATCTTTAGGAGGCTCTCAAGTAGGGCTCTTTGGCTTTCTTTAGGAGGCTCTCAAGCAGGGATCTTTGGCTGTCTTTAGGAGGCTCTCAAGCGGGGATCTTTGGCGATCTTTAGGAGGCTCTTTAGTGTGGATCTTTGGCTGTTTTAGGAGGTGCTCAAGTGGGGATCTTCTTTGTCTGTCTTTAGGAAGCTCTCAAGCAGGGATCTTTGGCTGTGTTAGGAGGCTCTCAAGCGGGGATCTTTGGCTATCTTTAGGAGGCTCTCAAGTAGGGATCTTTGGCTGTCTTTAGGAGGCTCTCAAGTGGGGATCTTTGGCTGTCTTTAGGAGGCTCTCAAGCGGGGATCTTTGGCTGTCTTTAGGAGGTTCTCAAGAGGCTATCTTTGGCTGTCTTTAGGAGGCTCTCAAGCAGGGATCTTTGGCTGTCTTTAGGAGGCTTTCAAGCAGGGGTCTTTGGCTGTCTTAGGAGGCTCTCAAGCAGGGATCTTTGGCTGTCTTTAGGAGGTTGTTCAGGCGGGGATCTATTGCTGTCTTTAGGAGGCTCTCAAGCAGGGATCTTTGGAAGGCTTTAGGACGCTCTCAAGTGGGGATCTTTGGCGGTCTTTAGGAGGCTCTCAAGTGGGGATCTTTGCCTGTATTTAGGAGGCTCTATAGCAGGGATCTTTGGCTGTCTTAGGAGGCTCTCAAATGGGGATCTTTGGCTGTCTTTAGAAGGTTCTCAAGCATGGATCTTTGGCTGTCTTTAGGAGGCTCTGAAGCACAGATCTTTGGCTGTCTTTAGGAGGTTCTCAAGTGTGGATCTTTGGCTTTCTTTAGGAGGCTCTCAAGCGGGGATCTTTGGCTATCTTTAGGAGGCTCTTTAGTGGGGATCTTTGGCTGTCTTAGGAGGTGCTCAAGTGGGGATCTTCTTTGTCTGTCTTTAGGAAGCTCTCAAGCAGGGATCTTTGGCTGTGTAAGGAGGCTCTCAAGTAGGGATCGTTGGCTGTCTTTAGGAGGCTCTTAAGTGGGGATCTTTGGCTGTCTTAGGAGGCTCTCATGCAGGGATCTTTGGCTGTTTTAGGAGGGTCTCAAGCGGGGATCTTTGGCTGTCTTTAGGAGGCTCTCAAGCGGGGATCTTTGGCTGTCTTTAGGAGGTTCTCAAGCGGGGATCTTTGGCTGTCTTTAGGAGGATCTCAAACAGGGATCTTTGGCTGTCTTTAGGAGGCTCTCAAGCGGGGATCTTTGGCTGTCTTTAGGAGGCTCTCAAGCGGGGATCTTTGGCTATCTTTAGGAGGCTCTCAAGTAGGGATCTTTGGCTTTCTTTAGGAGGCTCTCAAGCAGGGATCTTTGGCTGTCTTTAGGAGGCTCTCAAGCGGGGATCTTTGGCTATCTTTAGGAGGCTCTTTAGTGTGGATCTTTGGCTGTTTTAGGAGGTGCTCAAGTGGGGATCTTCTTTGTCTGTCTTTAGGAAGCTCTCAAGCAGGGATCTTTGGCTGTGTTAGGAGGCTCTCAAGCGGGGATCTTTGGCTATCTTTAGGAGGCTCTCAAGTAGGGATCTTTGGCTGTCTTTAGGAGGCTCTCAAGTGGGGATCTTTGGCTGTCTTTAGGAGGCTCTCAAGCGGGGATCTTTGGCTGTCTTTAGGAGGTTCTCAAGAGGCTATCTTTGGCTGTCTTTAGGAGGCTCTCAAGCAGGGATCTTTGGCTGTCTTTAGGAGGCTTTCAAGCAGGGGTCTTTGGCTGTTTTAGGAGGCTCTCAAGCAGGGATCTTTGGCTGTCTTTAGGAGGTTGTTCAGGCGGGGATCTATTGCTGTCTTTAGGAGGCTCTCAAGCAGGGATCTTTGGAAGGCTTTAGGACGCTCTCAAGTGGGGATCTTTGGCGGTCTTTAGGAGGCTCTCAAGTGGGGATCTTTGCCTGTATTTAGGAGGCTCTATAGCAGGGATCTTTGGCTGTCTTAGGAGGCTCTCAAATGGGGATCTTTGGCTGTCTTTAGAAGGTTCTCAAGCATGGATCTTTGGCTGTCTTTAGGAGGCTCTGAAGCACAGATCTTTGGCTGTCTTTAGGAGGTTCTCAAGTGTGGATCTTTGGCTTTCTTTAGGAGGCTCTCAAGCAGGGATCTTTGGCTATCTTTAGGAGGCACTTTAGTGGGGATCTTTGGCTGTCTTAGGAGGTGCTCAAGTGGGGATCTTGTTTGTCTGTCTTTAGGAAGCTCTCAAGCAGGGATCTTTGGCTGTGTTAGGAGGCTCTCAAGCGAGGATATTTGGCTATCTTTAGGAGGCTCTCAAGTAGGGATCTTTGGCTGTCTTTAGGAGGCTCTCAAGCAGGGATCTTTGGCTGTCTTTAGGAGGCTGTCAAGCAGGGGTCTTTGGCTGTCTTAGGAGGCTCTCAAGCAGGGATCTTTGGCTGTCTTTAGGAGGTTGTTCAGGCGGGGATCTATTGCTGTCTTTAGGAGGCTCTCAAGCAGGGATCTTTGGAAGCTTTAGGACACTCTCAAGCGGGATCTTTGGGCGTTTCGGACTCTCACAAGTGGGGATCTTTGGCGGTCTTTAGGAGGCTCTCAAATGGGGATCTTTGGCTGTATTTAGGAGGCTCTATAGCAGGGATCTTTGGCTGTCTTAGGAGGCTCTCAAGCGGGGATCTTTGACTGTCTTTAGGAGGTTCTCAAGCGGGGATCTATGCTGTCTTTAGGAGGCTCTCAAGCAGGGATCTTTGGCTGTCTTTAGGACGCTTTCAAGCGGGGGTCTTTGGCTGTGTTTCAGAGGCTCTCAAGTGGGGATATTTGGCTGTATTTAGGAGGCTCCATAGCAGGGATCTTTGGCTGTGTTAGGAGGCTCTCAAATGGGGATCTTTGGCTGTCTTTAGAAGGTTCTCAAGCAGGGATCTTGGCTGTCTTTAGGAGGCTCTCAAGCAGAGATCTTTGGCTGTCTTTAGGAGGTTCTCAAGTGGGGATCTTTGGCTGTTTTAGGAAGCTCTCAAGTGGGGATCTTGTTTGGCTGTCTTTAGGAGGGTCTCAAGCAGGGATCTTTGGCTGTCTTTAGGATTCTCTCAAGCGGGGATCTTTGCCTGTCTTTAGGAGGCTCTTCAGCAGGGATCTTCTTTGTCTGTCTTTAGGAGGGTCTAAAGTGGGGTCCTTGGGCTGTATTTAGGAGGCTCTATAGCAGGGATCTTTGGGTTTCTGTAGAAGGTTATCAAGCAGGGATCTTTGCCTGTTTTTAGGAGTCTCTCAAGCAGGGATCTTTGGCTGTGTTTAGGAGGCTCTCAAGTGAGGATCTTTGGCTGTCTTTAGGAGGCACTAATGAAGGGATCTTCTTTGTCTGTCTTTAGGAAGGTCTCAAGTGGGGATCTTTGGCTGTCTTTAGGAGGTTCTATAGCGGGATCTTTGGCTGTCTTAGGAGGCTCTCAAGTGGGGATCTTTGGCTGTCTTTATGAGGTTTTCAAGCAGGGATCTTTGGCTGTCTTTAGGAAGCTCACAAGCAGGGATCTTTTGCTGTCGTTAGGAGGCTCTCAATTGGGGATCTTTGGCTTTCTTAGGATGTGCTCAAGTGGGGATCTTCTTTGTTTGTCTTTAGGAAGCTCTCAAGCAGGAATCTTTGGCTGTCTTTAGGAAGTTCTCAAGTGGGGATCTTTGGTTGTCTGAGGAGTCTCTCAAGTGGGGATCTTTGGCTGTCTTTAGGAGGCTCTCAAGTAGGGATCGTTGGCTGTCTTTAGGAGGCTCTCAACTTGGGATCTTCTTTGTATGGCTTTAGGAGGGTCTCAGGCAGGGATCTTTGGCTGACTTTAGGAGTCTCTTAAGTGGGGATCTTTGGCTGTTTTAGGAGGCTCTCATGCAGGGATCTTTGGCTGTTTTAGGAGGGTCTCAAGCGGGGATCTTTGGCTGTCTTTAGGAGGCTCTCAAGCGGGGATCTTTGGCTGTCTTTAGGAGGTTCTCAAGCGGGGATCTTTGGCTGTCTTTAGGAGGCTCTCAAGCAGGGATCTTTGGCTGTCTTTAGGAGGCTCTCAAGCGGGGATCTTTGGCTGTCTTTAGGAGGCTCTCAAGCGGGGATCTTTGGCTATCTTTAGGAGGCTCTCAAGTAGCGATCTTTGGCTTTCTTTAGGAGGCTCTCAAGCAGGGATCTTTGGCTGTCTTTAGGAGGCTCTCAAGTGGGGATCTTCTTTGTCTGTCTTTAGGAAGCTCTCAAGCAGGGATCTTTGGCTGTTTTAGGAGGCTCTCAAGCGGGGATCTTTGGCTATCTTTAGGAGGCTCTTTAGTGTGGATCTTTGGCTGTCTTAGGAGGTGCTCAAGTGGGGATCTTCTTTGTCTGTCTTTAGGAAGCTCTCAAGCAGGGATCTTTGGCTGTGTTAGGAGGCTCTCAAGCGGGGATCTTTGGCTATCTTTAGGAGGCTCTCAAGTAGGGATCTTTGGCTGTCTTTAGGAGGCTCTCAAGTGGGGATCTTTGGCTGTCTTTAGGAGGCTCTCAAGCGGGGATCTTTGGCTGTCTTTAGGATGTTCTCAAGAGGCGATCTTTGGCTGTCTTTAGGAGGCTCTCAAGCAGGGATCTTTGGCTGTCTCTAGGAGGCTTTCAAGCAGGGGTCTTTGGCTGTCTTAGGAGGCTCTCAAGCACGGATCTTTGGCTGTCTTTAGGAGGTTGTTCAGGCGGGGATCTATTGCTGTCTTTAGGAGGCTCTCAAGCAGGGATCTTTGGAAGGCTTTAGGACGCTCTCAAGTGGGGATCTTTGGCGGTCTTTAGGAGGCTCTCAAGTGGGGATCTTTGCCTGTATTTAGGAGGCTCTATAGCAGGGATCTTTGGCTGTTTTAGGAGGCTCTCAAATGGGGATCTTTGGCTGTCTTTAGAAGGTTCTCAAGCATGGATCTTTGGCTGTCTTTAGGAGGCTCTGAAGCACAGATCTTTGGCTGTCTTTAGGAGGTTCTCAAGTGTGGATCTTTGGGCTTCTTTAGGCGGTTCTTAAGCAGGGATCTTTGGCTGTTTTAGGAGGCTGTCAAGCAGGGATTCTTGGCTGTCTTTAAGAGGTTCTCAAGCGGGGATCTATGGCTGTCTTTAGGAGGCTCTCAAGCAGGGATGTTTGGCTGTCTTTAGGACGCTTTCAAGCAGGGATCTTTGGCTGTGTTTCAGAGGCTCAAAAGTTGGGATCTTTAGCTGTCTTTAGGTGGCTCTCAAGTGGGGATCTTTGGCTGTATTTAGGATGCTCTATAGCAGGGATCTTTGGCTGTCTTAGTAGGCTCTCAAATGTGGATCTTTGGCTGTATTTAGAAGGTTCTCAAGCAGGGATCTTTGGCTTTCTTTAGGAGGCTCTTAAGCAGGGATCTTTGGCTGTCTTTAGGAGGCTCTCAAGCAGGGATCTTTGGCTGTCTTCAGGAGGCTCTCAAGCGGGGATCTTTGGCTGTCTTTAGGAGGTTCTCAAGTGGGGATCTTTGGCTGTGTTTCGGAGGCTCACAAGTGGGGATCTTTGGCTGTCTCTAGGAGGCTCTCAAGTGGGGATATTTGGCTGTATTTAAGAGGCTCTATAGCTGGGATCTTGGGCTGTTTTAGGAGGCTCTCAAATGGGGAGCTTTGGCTGTCTTTAGAAGGTTCTCAAGCAGGGATCTTTGGCTGTCTTTAGGAGGCTCTCAAGCAGAGATCTTTGGCTGTCTTTAGGAGGTTATCAAGTGGGGATCTTTGGCTGTCTTGGGAAGTTCTTAAGTGGGGATCTTGTTTGGCTGTCTTTAGGAGGGTTTCAATCGGGGATCTTTGGCTGTGTTTAGGAGGTTCTCAAGCAGGGATCTTTGGCTGTCTTTAGGAGGCTCTGAAGCAGAGATCTTTGGCTATCTTTAGGAGGTTCTCAAGTGGGGATCTTTGGCTGTCTTTAGGAGGCTCTCACGCATGGATCTTTGGCTTTCTTTAGGCGGTTCTTAAGCAGGGATCTTTGGCTGTCTTAGGAGGCTGTCAAGCGGGGATTCTTGGCTGTCTTTAGGAGGTTCTCAAGCGGGGATCTATGGCTGTCTTTAGGAGGCTCTCAAGCAGGGATCTTTGGCTGTCTTTAGGACGCTTTCAAGCAGGGATCCTTGGCTGTGTTTCAGAGGCTCAAAAGTTGGGATCTTTGGCTGTCGTTAGGTGGCTCTCAAGTGGGGATCTTTGGCTTTATTTAGGATGCTCTATAGCAGGGATCTTTGGCTGTCTTAGTAGGCTCTCAAATGTGGATCTTTGGCTGTCTTCAGAAGGTTCTCAAGCAGGGATCATTGGCTTTCTTTAGGAGGACCTTAAGCAGGGATCTTTGGCTGTCTTTAGGACGCTCTCAAGCAGGGATCTTTGGCTGTCTTTAGGAAGCTCTCAAGTGGGGATCTTTTTCTGTCTTTAGGAGGTTCTCAAGTGGGGATCTTTGGCTGTCTTTAGTAGGCTTTCAAGCAGGGATCTTTGGCTGTCTTTAGGATGCTCTCAAGAGGGGATCTTTGGCTGTGTTTCGGAGGCTCACAAGTGGGGATCTTTGGCTGTCTCTAGGAGGCTCTCAAGTGGGGATCTTTGGCTGTATTTAGGGTGCTCTATAGCAGGGATCTTTGGTGTCTTAGTAGGCTCTCAAATGTGGATCTTTGGCTGTCTTTAGAAGGTTCTCAAGCAGGGATCTTTGGCTTTCTTTAGGAGGCTCTTAAGCAGGGATCTTTGGCTGTCTTTAGGAGGCTCTCAAGCGGGGATCTTTGGCTGTCCTTAGGAGGTTCTCAAGTGGGGATCTTTGGCTGTCTTTAGGATGCTCTCAAGCGGGGATCTTTGGCTGTCTTTAGGAGGTTCTCAAGTGGGGATCTTTGGCTGTCTTTAGGAGGCTTTCAAGCAGGGATCTTTGGCTGTCTTTAGGATGCTCTCAAGAGGGGATCTTTGGCTGTGTTTCGGAGGCTCACAAGTGGGGATCTTTGGCTGTCTCTAGGAGGCTCTCAAGTGGGGATCTTTGGCTGTATTTAGGATGCTCTATAGCAGGGATCTTTGGTGTCTTAGTAGGCTCTCAAATGTGGATCTTTGGCTGTCCTTAGGAGGTTCTCAAGTGGGGATCTTTGGCTGTCTTTAGGATGCTCTCAAGCGGGGATCTTTGGCTGTCTTTAGGAGGCTCTCAAATGGGGATCTTTGGCTGTCTTTAGAAGGTTCTCAAGCAGGGATCTTTGGCTGTCTTTAGGAGGCTCTCAAGCAGAGATCTTTGTCTGTCTTTAGGAGGTTCTCAAGTGGGGATCTTTGGCTGTCTTGGGAAGTTCTTAAGTGGGGATCTTGTTTGGCTGTCTTTAGGAGGGTTTCAATCGGGGATCTTTGGCTGTGTTTAGGAGGTTCTCAAGCGGGGATCTTTGGCTGTCTTTAGGAGGCTCTCAAGCAGGGATCTTTGGCTGTCTTTAGGAGGCTCTCAAGCGGGGATCTTTGAATGTCTTTAGGAGGCTCTCAAATGGGGATCTTTGGCTGTCTTTAGAAGGTTCTCAAGCAGGGACCTTTGGCTGTCTTTAGGAGGTTCTCAAGTGGGGATCTTTGGCTGTATTTAGGAGGCTCTCACGCATGGATCTTTGGCTTTCTTTACGTGGTTCTTAAGCAGGGATCTTTGGCTGTCTTAGGAGGATGTCAAGCAGGGATTCTTGGCTGTCTTTAGGAGGTTCTCAAGCAGGGATCTATGGCTGTCTTTAGGAGGCTCTCAAGCAGGGATCTTTGGCTGTCTTTAGGACGCTTTCAAGCAGGGATCCTTGGCTGTGTTTCAGAGGCTCAAAAGTTGGGATCTTTGGCTGTTTTTAGGTGGCTTTCAAGTGGGGATCTTTGGCTGTATTTAGGATGCTCTATAGCAGGGATCTTTGGCTGTCTTAGTAGGCTCTCAAATGTGGATCTTTGGCTGTCTTCAGAAGGTTCTCAAGCAGGGATATTTGGCTTTCTTTAGGAGGCTCTTAAGCCGGGATCTTTGGCTCTCTTTAGGAGGCTCTCAAGCAGGGATCTTTGGCTGTCTTAGGAGGCTCTCAAGTGGAGATCTTTGGCTGTCTTTAGGAGGTTCTCAAGTGGGGATCTTTGGCTGTCTTTAGGAGGGTCTCAAGCGGGTATCTTTGGATGTCTTTAGGATGCTCTCAAGAGGGGATCTTTGGCTGTGTTTCGGAGGCTCACAAGTGGGGATCTTTGACTGTCTCTAGGAGGCTCTCAAGTGGGGATATTTGGCTGTATTTAAGAGGCTCTATAGCTGGGATCTTGGGCTGTCTTAGGAGGCTCTCAAATGTCGATCTTTGGCTGTCTTTAGAAGGTTCTCAAGCAGGGATCTTTGGCTGTCTTTAGGAGGCTCTAAAGCAGAGATCTTTGGCTGTCTTTAGGAGGTTCTCAAGTGGGGATCTTTGGCTGTCTTGGGAAGTTCTTAAGTGGGGATCTTGTTTGGCTGTCTTTAGGAGGGTCTCAAGCGGGGATCTTTGGCTGTCTTTAGGAAGTTCTCAAGCGGGGATCTTTGGCTGTCTTTAGGAGGCTCTCAAGCAGGGATCTTTGGCTGTCTTTAGGAGGCTCTCAAGCGGGGATATTTGGCTGTCTTTAGGAGGCTCTCAAGCGGGGATCTTTGGCTGTCTTTAGGAGGTTCTCAAGAGGGGATCTTTGGCTGTCTTTAGGAGGCTCTCAAGCAGGGATCTTTGGCTGTCTTTAGGAGCATCTCAAGTGAGGATCGTTGGCTGTCTTTAGGAGGTTCTAATGAAGGGATCTTCTTTGTCTGTCTTTAGGAAGGTCTCAAGTGGGGATCTTTGTCTGTCTTTAGGAGGTTCTATGGCGGGATCTTTGGCTGTCTTAGGAGGCTCTCAAGTGGGGATCTTTGGCTGTTTTTATGAGGTTTTCAAGCAGGGATCTTTGGCTGTCTTTAGGAAGATCACAAGCAGGGATCTGTTGCTGTCGTTAGGAGGCTCTCAAGTGGGGATCTTTGGCTGTCTTTAGGAAGTTCTCAAGTGGGGATCTTTATTTGTCTGAGGAGTCTCTCAAGCGGGGATCTTTGGCTGTCTTTCGGAGGCTCTCAAGTAGGGATCGTTGGCTGACTTTAGGAGGCTCTCAACTCGGGATCTTCTTTGTCTTGCTTTAGGAGGGTCTCAGGCAGGGATCGTTGGCTGACTTTAGGAGGCTCTTAAGTGGGGATCTTTGGCTGTCTTAGGAGGCTCTCATGCAGGGATCTTTGGCTGTTTTAGGAGGGTCTCAAGTGGGGATCTTTGGCTGTCTTTAGGAGGCTCTCAAGTGGGGATCTTTGGCTGTCTTTAGGAGGTTCTCAAGCGGGGATCTTTGGCTGTCTTTTGAAGGCTCTCAAGCGGGGATCTTTGGCTGTCTTTAGGAGGCTCTCAAGCGGGGATCTTTGGCTGTCTTTAGGAGGCTCTCAAGTAGGGATCTTTGGCTTTCTTTAGGAGGCTCTCAAGCAGGGATCTTTGGCTGTCTTTAGGAGGCTCTCAAGTGGGGATCTTCTTCGTCTGTCTTTAGGAAGCTCTCAAGCAGGGATCTTTAGCTGTTTTAGGAGGCTCTCAAGCGGGGATCTTTAGTTACCTTTAGGAGGCTCTCAAGTAGGGATCTTTGGCTGTCTTTAGGAGGCTGTCAAGCAGGGATCTTTGGCTATCTTTAGGAGGCTCTCAAGCAGGGGTCTTTGGCTGTCTTAGGAGGCTCTCAAGCAGGGATCTTTCGCTGTCTTTAGGAGGTTGTTCAGGCGGGGATCTATTGCTGTCTTTAGGAGGCTCTCAAGCAGGGATCTTTGGCAGGCTTTAGGACGCTCTCAAGCGGGGTTCTTTGGGTGTTTCGGACTCTCACAAGTGGGGATCTTTGGCGGTCTTTAGGAGGCTCTCAAGTGGGGATCTTTGCCTGTATTTAGGAGGCTCTATAGCAGGGATCTTTGGCTGTCTTAGGAGGCTCTCAAATGGGGATCTTTGGCTGTCTTTAGAAGGTTCTCAAGCAGGGATCCTTGGCTGTCTTTAGGAGGCTCTGAAGCACAGATCTTTGGCTGTCTTTAGGAGGTTCTCAAGTGGGGATCTTTGGCTTTCTTTAGGCAGTTCTTAAGCAGGGATCTTTGGCTGTCTTAGGAGGCTGTCAAGCGGGGATTCTTGGCTGTCTTTAGGAGGTTCTCAAGCGGGGATCTATGGCTGTCTTTAGGAGGCTCTCAAGCAGGGATATTTGGTTGTCTTTAGGACGCTTTCAAGCAGGGATCTTTGGCTGTGTTTCAGAGGCTCAAAAGTTGGGATCTTTGGCTGTCTTTAGGTGGCTCTCAAGTGGGGATCTTTGTCTGTATTTAGGATGCTCTATAGCAGGGACCTTTGGCTGTCTTAATAGGCTCTCAAATGTGGATCTTTGGCTGCCTTTAGAAGGTTCTCAAGCAGGGATCTTTGGCTTTCTTTAGGAGGCTCTTAAGCAGGGATCTTTGGCTGTCTTTAGGAGGCTATCAAGCAGGGATCTTTGGCTGTCTTAGGAGGCTCTCAAGCGGGGATCTTTGGCTGTCTTTAGGAGGTTCTCAAGTGGGGATCTTTGGCTGTCTTTAGGAGGCTTTCAAGCAGGGATCTTTGGCTGTCTTTAGGATGCTCTCAAGAGGGGATCTTTGGCTGTGTTTCGGAGGCTCACAAGTGGGGATCTTTGGCTGTCTCTAGGAGGCTCTCAAGTGGGGATATTTGGCTGTATTTAAGAGGCTCTATAGCTGGGATCTTGGGCTATCTTAGGAGGCTCTCAAATGGGGATCTTTGGCTGTCTTTAGAAGGTTCTCAAGCAGGGATCTGTGGCTGTCTTTAGGAGGCTCTCAAGCAGAGATCTTTGGCTGTCTTTAGGAGGTTCTCAAGTGGGGATCTTTGGCTGTCTTGGGAATTTCTTAAGTGGGGATCTAGTTTGGCTGTCTTTAGGAGGGTCTCAAGCAGGGATCTTTGGCTGTCTTTAGGAGGCTCTCAAGCAGGGATCTTTGGCTGTCTTTAGGAGGCTCTCAAGCAGGGATCTTTGGCTGTCTTTAGGAGGCTCTCAAATGGGGATCTTTGGCTGTCTTTAGAAGGTTCTCAAGCAGGGATCTTTGGCTGTCTTAGGAGGCTGTCAAGCGGGGATTCTTGGCTGTCTTTAGGAGGTTCTCAAGCGGGGATCTATGGCTGTCTTTAGGAGGCTCTCAAGCAGGGATCTTTGGCTGTCTTTAGGACGCTTTCAAGCAGGGATCTTTGGCTGTGTTTCAGAGGCTCAAAAGTTGGGACCTTTGGCTGTCTTTAGGTGGCTCTCAAGTGGGGATCGTTGGCTGACTTTAGGAGGCTCTCAACTCGGGATCTTCTTTGTCTTGCTTTAGGAGGGTCTCAGGCAGGGATCTTTGGCTGACTTTAGGAGGCTCTTAAGTGGGGATCTTTGGCTGTCTTAGGAGGCTCTCATGCAGGGATCTTTGGCTGTTTTAGGAGGGTCTCAAGTGGGGATCTTTGGCTGTCTTTAGGAGGCTCTCAAGTGGGGATCTTTGGCTGTCTTTAGGAGGTTCTCAAGCGGGGATCTTTGGCTGTCTTTAGGAGGCTCTCAAGCGGGGATCTTTGGCTGTCTTTAGGAGGCTCTCAAGCGGGGATCTTTGGCTGTCTTTAGGAGGCTCTCAAGTAGGGATCTTTGGCTTTCTTTAGGAGGCTCTCAAGCAGGGATCTTTGGCTGTCTTTAGGAGGCTCTCAAGTGGGGATCTTCTTCGTCTGTCTTTAGGAAGCTCTCAAGCAGGGATCTTTAGCTGTTTTAGGAGGCTCTCAAGCGGGGATCTTTGGCTATCTTTAGGAGGCTCTTTAGTGTGGATCTTTGGCTGTCTTAGGAGGTGCTCAAGTGGGGATCTTCTTTGTCTGTCTTTAGGAAGCTCTCAAGCAGGGATCGTTGGCTGTGTTAGGAGGCTCTCAAGCGGGGATCTTTGGCTACCTTTAGGAGGCTCTCAAGTAGGGATCTTTGGCTGTCTTTAGGAGGCTCTCAAGCAGGGATCTTTGGCTATCTTTAGGAGGCTCTCAAGCAGGGATCTTTGGCTGTCTTAGGAGGCTCTCAAGCAGGGATCTTTGGCTGTCTTTAGGAGGTTGTTCAGGCGGGGATCTATTGCTGTCTTTAGGAGGCTCTCAAGCAGGGATCTTTGGCAGGCTTTAGGACGCTCTCAAGCGGGGATCTTTGGGTGTTTCGGACTCTCACAAGTGGGGATCTTTGGCGGTCTTTAGGAGGCTCTCAAGCAGGGATCTTTGGCTGTCTTAGGAGGCTCTCAAATGGGGATCTTTGGCTGTCTTTAGAAGGTTCTCAAGCAGGGATCCTTGGCTGTCTTTAGGAGGCTCTGAAGCACAGATCTTTGGCTGTCTTTAGGAGGTTCTCAAGTGGGGATCTTTGGCTTTATTTAGGCGGTTCTTAAGCAGGGATCTTTGGCTGTCTTAGGAGGCTGTCAAGCGGGGATTCTTGGCTGTCTTTAGGAGGTTCTCAAGCGGGGATCTATGGCTGTCTTTAGGAGGCTCTCAAGCAGGGATATTTGGTTGTCTTTAGGACGCTTTCAAGCAGGGATCTTTGGCTGTGTTTCAGAGGACCAAAAGTTGGGATCTTTGGCTGTCTTTAGGTGGCTCTCAAGTGGGGATCTTTGGCTGTATTTAGGATGCTCTATAGCAGGGACCTTTGGCTGCCTTAGTAGGCTCTCAAATGTGGATCTTTGGCTGCCTTTAGAAGGTTCTCAAGCAGGGATCTTTGTCTTTCTTTAGGAGGCTCTTAAGCGGGGATCTTTGGCTGTCTTTAGGAGGCTATCAAGCAGGGATCTTTGGCTGTCTTAGGAGGCTCTCAAGCGGGGATCTTTGGCTGTCTTTAGGAGGTTCTCAAGTGGGGATCTTTGGCTGTCTTTAGGAGGCTTTCAAGCAGGGATCTTTGGCTGTCTTTAGGATGCTCTCAAGAGGGGATCTTTGGCTGTGTTTCGGAGGCTCACAAGTGGGGATCTTTGGCTGTCTCTAGGAGGCTCTCAAGTGGGGATAATTGGCTGTATTTAAGAGGCTCTATAGCTGGGATCTTGGGCTATCTTAGGAGGCTCTCAAATGGGGATCTTTGGGTGTCTTTAGAAGGTTCTCAAGCAGGGATCTGTGGCTGTCTTTAGGAGGCTCTCAAGCAGAGATCTTTGGCTGTCTTTAGGAGGTTCTCAAGCGGGGATTCTTGGCTGTCTTTAGGAGGTTCTCAAGCGGGGATCTATGGCTGTCTTTAGGAGGCTCTCAAGCAGGGATCTTTGGCTGTCTTTAGGACGCTTTCAAGCAGGGATCTTTGGCTGTGTTTCAGAGGCTCAAAAGTTGGGACCTTTGGCTGTCTTTAGGTGGCTCTCAAGTGGGGATCGTTGGCTGACTTTAGGAGGCTCTCAACTCGGGATCTTCTTTGTCTTGCTTTAGGAGGGTCTCAGGCAGGGATCTTTGGCTGACTTTAGGAGGCTCTTAAGTGGGGATCTTTGGCTGTTAGGAGGCTCTCATGCAGGGATCTTTGGCTGTTTTAGGAGGGTCTCAAGTGGGGATCTTTGGCTGTCTTTAGGAGGCTCTCAAGTGGGGATCTTTGGCTGTCTTTAGGAGGTTCTCAAGCGGGGATCTTTGGCTGTCTTTAGGAGGCTCTCAAGCGGGGATCTTTGGCTGTCTTTAGGAGGCTCTCAAGCGGGGATCTTTGGCTGTCTTTAGGAGGCTCTCAAGTAGGGATCTTTGGCTTTCTTTAGGAGGCTCTCAAGCAGGGATCTTTGGCTGTCTTTAGGAGGCTCTCAAGTGGGGATCTTCTTCGTCTGTCTTTAGGAAGCTCTCAAGCAGGGATCTTTAGCTGTTTTAGGAGGCTCTCAAGCGGGGATCTTTGGCTACCTTTAGGAGGCTCTTTAGTGTGGATCTTTGGCTGTCTTAGGAGGTGCTCAAGTGGGGATCTTCTTTGTCTGTCTTTAGGAAGCTCTCAAGCAGGGATTGTTGGCTGTGTTAGGAGGCTCTCAAGCGGGGATCTTTGGCTACCTTTAGGAGGCTCTCAAGTAGGGATCTTTGGCTGTCTTTAGGAGGCTCTCAAGCAGGGATCTTTGGCTGTCTTTAGGAGGTTGTTCAGGCGGGGATCTATTGCTGTCTTTAGGAGGCTCTCAAGCAGGGATCTTTGGCAGGCTTTAGGACGCTCTCAAGCGGGGATCTTTGGGTGTTTCGGACTCTCACAAGTGGGGATCTTTGGCAGTCTTTAGGAGGCTCTCAAGTGGGGATCTTTGCCTGTATTTAGGAGGCTCTATAGCTGGGATCTTTGGCTGTCTTAGGAGGCTCTCAAATGGGGATCTTTGGCTGTCTTTAGAAGGTTCTCAAGCAGGGATCCTTGGCTGTCTTTAGGAGGCTCTGAAGCACAGATCTTTGGCTGTCTTTAGGAGGTTCTCAAGTGGGGATCTTTGGCTTTCTTTAGGCGGTTCTTAAGCAGGGATCTTTGGCTGTTTTAGGAGGCTGTCAAGTGGGGACTCTTGGCTGTCTTTAGGAGGTTCTCAAGCGGGGATCTATGGCTGTCTTTAGGAGGCTCTCAAGCAGGGATATTTGGTTGTCTTTAGGACGCTTTCAAGCAGGGATCTTTGGCTGTGTTTCAGAGGCTCAAAAGTTGGGATCTTTGGCTGTCTTTAGGTGGCTCTCAAGTGGGGATCTTTGGCTGTATTTAGGATGCTCTATAGCAGGGACCTTTGGCTGTCTTAGTAGGCTCTCAAATGTGGATCTTTGGCTGCCTTTAGAAGGTTCTCAAGCAGGGATCTTTGGCTTTCTTTAGGAGGCTCTTAAGCAGGGATCTTTGGCTGTCTTTAGGAGGCTATCCAGCAGGGATCTTTGGCTGTCTTAGGAGGCTCTCAAGCGGGGATCTTTGGCTGTCTTTAGGAGGTTCTCAAGTGGGGATCTTTGGCTGTCTTTAGGAGGCTTTCAAGCAGGGATCTTTGGCTGTCTTTAGGATGCTCTCAAGAGGGGATCTTTGGCTGTGTTTCGGAGGCTCACAAGTGGGGATCTTTGGCTGTCTCTAGGAGGCTCTCAAGTGGGGATATTTGGCTGTATTTAAAAGGCTCTATAGCTGGGATCTTGGGCTATCTTAGGAGGCTCTCAAATGGGGATCTTTGGCTGTCTTTAGAAGGTTCTCAAGCAGGGATCTGTGGCTGTCTTTAGGAGGCTCTCAAGCAGAGATCTTTGGCTGTCTTTAGGAGGTTCTCAAGTGGGGATCTTTGGCTGTCTTGGGAATTTATTAAGTGGGGATCTAGTTTGGCTGTCTTTAGGAGGGTCTCAAGCGGGGATCTTTGGCTGTCTTTAGGAGGTTCTCAAGCAGGGATCTTTGGCTGTCTTTAGGAGGCTCTCAAGCAGGGATCTTTGGCTGTCTTTAGGAGGCTCTCAAGCAGGGATCATTGGCTGTCTTTAGGAGGCTCTCAAATGGGGATCTTTGGCTGTCTTTAGAAGGTTCTCAAGCAGGGATCTTTGGCTGTCTTAGGAGGCTGTCAAGCGGGGATTCTTGGCTGTCTTTTTAGAGGTTCTCAAGCGGGGATCTATGGCTGTCTTTAGGAGGCTCTCAAGCAGGGATCTTTGGCTGTCTTTAGGACGCTTTCAAGCAGGGATCTTTGGCTGTGTTTCAGAGGCTCAAAAGTTGGGACCTTTGGCTGTATTTAGGTGGCTCTCAAGTGGGGATCTTTGGCTGTAATTAGGATGCTCTATAGCAGGGATCTTTGGCTGTCTTAGTAGGCTCTCAAATGTGGATCTTTGGCTGTCTTTAGAAGGTTCTCAAGCAGGGATCTTTGGCTTTCTTTAGGAGGCTCTTAAGCAGGAATCTTTGGCTGTCTTTAGGAGGCTCTCAAGCAGGGATCTTTGGCTGTCTTAGGAGGCTCTCAAGCGGGGATCTTTGGCTGTCTTTAAGAGGTTCTCAAGTGGGGATCTTTGGCTGTCTTTAGGAGGCTTTCAAGCAGGGATCTTTGGCTGTCTTTAGGATGCTCTCAAGAGGGAATCTTTGGCTGTGTTTCGGAGGCTCACAAGTGGGGATCTTTGGCTGTCTCTAGGAGGCTCTCAAATGGGGATATTTGGCTGTATTTAAGAGGCTCTATAGCTGGGATCTTGGGCTGTCTTAGGAGGCTCTCAAATGGGGATCTTTGACTGTCTTTAGACGGTTCTCAAGCAGGGATCTTTGGCTGTCTTTAGGAGGCTCTAAAGAAGAGATCTTTGGCTGTCTTTAGGAGGTTCTCAAGTGGGGATCTTTAGCTGTCTTGGGAAGTTCTTAAGTGGGGATCTTGTTTGGCTGTCTTTAGGAGGGTCTCAAGCAGGGATCTTTGGCTGTCTTTAGGAGGTTCTCAAGCAGGGATCTTTGGCTGTCTTTAGGAGGCTCTCAAATGGGGATCTTTGGCTGTCTTTAGAAGGTTCTCAAGGAGGGATCTTTGGCTGTCTTTAGGAGGCTCTCAAGCGGGGATCTTTGGCTGTCTTTAGGAGGCTCTCAAGAAGGGATCTTTGGCTGTCTTTAGGAGGTTCTCAAGAGGCGATCTCTGGCTGTCTTTAGGAGGCTCTCAAGCAGGGATCTTTGGCTGTCTTTAGGAGGATCTCAAGCGAGGATCTTTGGCTGTGTTTAGGAGGCTCACAAGTGGATATCCTTGGCTTTCTTTAGGAGGCTCTCAGGTGGGGATTTTTGGCTGCATTTAGAATGCTCTATAGCAGGGATCTTTGGCTGTCTTAGGAGGCTCTCAAATGGGGATCTTTGGCTGTCTTTAGAAGGTTCTCAAGGAGGGATCTTTGTCTTTCTTTAGGAGGCTCTTAAGCAGGGATCTTTGGTGGCTTTAGGAGGCTCTCAAGCAGGGATCTTTGGCTGTCTTAGGAGGCTCTCAAGCGGGGATCTTTGGCTGTCTTTATGAGGTTCTCAAGTGGGGATCTTTGGCTGTCTTTAGCAGGCTTTCAAGCAGGGATCTTTGGCTGTCTTTAGAATGTTCTCAAGATGGGATCTTTGGCTGTGTTTCAGAGGCTCACAAGTGGGGATCTTTGGCTGTCTTTAGGAGGCTCTCAAGTGGGGATATTTGGCTGTATTTAAGAGGCTCTATAGCAGGGATCTTTGACTGTCTTAGGAGGCTCTCAAATGGGGATCTTTGACTGTCTTTAGAAGGTTCTCAAGCAGGGATCTTTGGCTGTCTTTAGGAGGCTCTCAAGCAGAGATCTTTGGCGGTCTTTAGGAGGTTCTCAATTGGGGATCTTTGCTGTCTTAGGAAGCTCTTAAGTGGGGATCTTGTTTGGCTGTCTTCAGGAGGGTCTCAAGCGGGGATCATTGGCTTTCTTTAGGAGGCTCTCAAGTGGGGATATTTGGCTGCCTTTAGGAGGCTCTCAAGTGGGGAACTTTGGTTGTTTTAGGAGACTCTCAAGCAGGGACCTTTGGCTGTCTTTAAATGGTTCTCAAGTGGGATCTTTGGCTGTCTTTAGGAGGCTCTCATGCAGGGATCTTTGGCTGTTTTAGGAGGGTCTCAAGCGGGGATCTTTGGCTGTCTTTAGGAGGCTCTCAAGTGGGGATCTTTGGCTGTCTTTAGGAGGTTCTCAAGCGGGGATCTTTGGCTGTCTTTAGGAGGATCTCAAACAGGGATCTTTGGCTGTCTTTAGGAGGCTCTCAAGCGGGGATCTTTGGCTGTCTTTAGGAGGCTCTCAAGCGGGGATCTTTGGCTATCTTTAGGAGGCTCTCAAGTAGGGATCTTTGGCTTTCTTTAGGAGGCTCTCAAGCAGGGATCTTTGGCTGTCTTTAGGGGGCTCTCAAGCGGGGATCTTTGGCTATCTTTAGGAGGCTCTTTAGTGTGGATCTTTGGCTGTTTTAGGAGGTGCTCAAGTGGGGATCTTCTTTGTCTGTCTTTAGGAAGCTCTCAAGCAGGGATCTTTGGCTGTGTTAGGAGGCTCTCAAGCGGGGATCTTTGGCTATCTTTAGGAGGCTCTCAAGTAGGGATCTTTGGCTGTCTTTAGGAGGCTCTCAAGTGGGGATCTTTGGCTGTCTTTAGGAGGCTCTCAAGCAGGGATCTTTGGCTGTCTTTAGGAGGTTCTCAAGAGGCTATTTTTGGCTGTCTTTAGGAGGCTCTCAAGCAGGGATCTTTGGCTGTCTTTAGGAGGCTTTCAAGCAGGGGTCTTTGGCTGTCTTAGGAGGCTCTCAAGCAGGGATCTTTGGCTGTCTTTAGGAGGTTGTTCAGGCGGGGATCTATTGCTGTCTTTAGGAGGCTCTCAAGCAGGGATCTTTGGAAGGCTTTAGGACGCTCTCAAGTGGGGATCTTTGGCGGTCTTTAGGAGGCTCTCAAGTGGGGATCTTTGCCTGTATTTAGGAGGCTCTATAGCAGGGATCTTTGGCTGTCTTAGGAGGCTCTCAAATGGGGATCTTTGGCTGTCTTTAGAAGGTTCTCAAGCATGGATCTTTGGCTGTCTTTAGGAGGCTCTGAAGCACAGATCTTTGGCTGTCTTTAGGAGGTTCTCAAGTGTGGATCTTTGGCTTTCTTTAGGAGGCTCTCAAGCGGGGATCTTTGGCTATCTTTAGGAGGCTCTTTAGTGGGGATCTTTGGCTGTCTTAGGAGGTGCTCAAGTGGGGATCTTCTTTGTCTGTCTTTAGGAAGCTCTCAAGCAGGGATCTTTGGCTGTGTAAGGAGGCTCTCAAGTAGGGATTGTTGGCTGTCTTTAGGAGGCTCTTAAGTGGGGATCTTTGGCTGTCTTAGGAGGCTCTCATGCAGGGATCTTTGGCTGTTTTAGGAGGGTCTCAAGCGGGGATCTTTGGCTGTCTTTAGGAGGCTCTCAAGCGGGGATCTTTGGCTGTCTTTAGGAGGTTCTCAAGCGGGGATCTTTGGCTGTCTTTAGGAGGATCTCAAACAGGGATCTTTGGCTGTCTTTAGGAGGCTCTCAAGCGGGGATCTTTGGCTGTCTTTAGGAGGCTCTCAAGCGGGGATCTTTGGCTATCTTTAGGAGGCTCTCAAGTAGGGATCTTTGGCTTTCTTTAGGAGGCTCTCAAGCAGGGATCTTTGGCTGTCTTTAGGAGGCTCTCAAGCGGGGATCTTTGGCGATCTTTAGGAGGCTCTTTAGTGTGGATCTTTGGCTGTTTTAGGAGGTGCTCAAGTGGGGATCTTCTTTGTCTGTCTTTAGGAAGCTCTCAAGCAGGGATCTTTGGCTGTGTTAGGAGGCTCTCAAGCGGGGATCTTTGGCTATCTTTAGGAGGCTCTCAAGTAGGGATCTTTGGCTGTCTTTAGGAGGCTCTCAAGTGGGGATCTTTGGCTGTCTTTAGGAGGCTCTCAAGCGGGGATCTTTGGCTGTCTTTAGGAGGTTCTCAAGAGGCTATCTTTGGCTGTCTTTAGGAGGCTCTCAAGCAGGGATCTTTGGCTGTCTTTAGGAGGCTTTCAAGCAGGGGTCTTTGGCTGTTTTAGGAGGCTCTCAAGCAGGGATCTTTGGCTGTCTTTAGGAGGTTGTTCAGGCGGGGATCTATTGCTGTCTTTAGGAGGCTCTCAAGCAGGGATCTTTGGAAGGCTTTAGGACGCTCTCAAGTGGGGATCTTTGGCGGTCTTTAGGAGGCTCTCAAGTGGGGATCTTTGCCTGTATTTAGGAGGCTCTATAGCAGGGATCTTTGGCTGTCTTAGGAGGCTCTCAAATGGGGATCTTTGGCTGTCTTTAGAAGGTTCTCAAGCATGGATCTTTGGCTGTCTTTAGGAGGCTCTGAAGCACAGATCTTTGGCTGTCTTTAGGAGGTTCTCAAGTGTGGATCTTTGGCTTTCTTTAGGAGGCTCTCAAGCAGGGATCTTTGGCTATCTTTAGGAGGCTCTTTAGTGGGGATCTTTGGCTGTCTTAGGAGGTGCTCAAGTGGGGATCTTCTTTGTCTGTCTTTAGGAAGCTCTCAAGCAGGGATCTTTGGCTGTGTTAGGAGGCTCTCAAGCGAGGATATTTGGCTATCTTTAGGAGGCTCTCAAGTAGGGATCTTTGGCTGTCTTTAGGAGGCTCTCAAGCAGGGATCTTTGGCTGTCTTTAGGAGGCTCTCAAGCAGGGGTCTTTGGCTGTCTTAGGAGGCTCTCAAGCAGGGATCTTTGGCTGTCTTTAGGAGGTTGTTCAGGCGGGGATCTATTGCTGTCTTTAGGAGGCTCTCAAGCAGGGATCTTTGGCAGGCTTTAGGACACTCTCAAGCGGGATCTTTGGGCGTTTCGGACTCTCACAAGTGGGGATCTTTGGCGGTCTTTAGGAGGCTCTCAAATGGGGATCTTTGGCTGTATTTAGGAGGCTCTATAGCAGGGATCTTTGGCTGTCTTAGGAGGCTCTCAAGCGGGGATCTTTGACTGTCTTTAGGAGGTTCTCAAGCGGGGATCTATGCTGTCTTTAGGAGGCTCTCAAGCAGGGATCTTTGGCTGTCTTTAGGACGCTTTCAAGCGGGGGTCTTTGGCTGTGTTTCAGAGGCTCTCAAGTGGGGATATTTGGCTGTATTTAGGAGGCTCCATAGCAGGGATCTTTGGCTGTGTTAGGAGGCTCTCAAATGGGGATCTTTGGCTGTCTTTAGAAGGTTCTCAAGCAGGGATCTTGGCTGTCTTTAGGAGGCTCTCAAGCAGAGATCTTTGGCTGTCTTTAGGAGGTTCTCAAGTGGGGATCTTTGGCTGTTTTAGGAAGCTCTCAAGTGGGGATCTTGTTTGGCTGTCTTTAGGAGGGTCTCAAGCAGGGATCTTTGGCTGTCTTTAGGATTCTCTCAGGCGGGGATCTTTGCCTGTCTTTAGGAGGCTCTTCAGCAGGGATCTTCTTTGTCTGTCTTTAGGAGGGTCTAAAGTGGGGTCCTTGGGCTGTATTTAGGAGGCTCTATAGCAGGGATCTTTGGGTTTCTGTAGAAGATTATCAAGCAGGGATCTTTGCCTGTTTTTAGGAGTCTCTCAAGCAGGGATCTTTGGCTGTGTTTAGGAGGCTCTCAAGTGAGGATCTTTGGCTGTCTTTAGGAGGCTCTAATGAAGGGATCTTCTTTGTCTGTCTTTAGGAAGGTCTCAAGTGGGGATCTTTGGCTGCCTTTAGGAGGTTCTATAGCGGGATCTTTGGCTGTCTTTAGGAGGCTCTCAAGTAGGGATCGTTGGCTGTCTTTAGGAGGCTCTCAACTCGGGATCTTCTTTGTCTGGCTTTAGGAGGGTCTCAGGCAGGGATCTTTGGCTGACTTTAGGAGGCTCTTAAGTGGGGATCTTTGGCTGTCTTAGGAGGCTCTCATGCAGGGATCTTTGGCTGTTTTAGGAGGGTCTCAAGCGGGGATCTTTGGCTGTCTTTAGGAGGCTCTCAAGTGGGGATCTTTGGCTGTCTTTAGGAGGTTCTCAAGCGGGGATCTTTGGCTGTCTTTAGGAGGATCTCAAACAGGGATCTTTGGCTGTCTTTAGGAGGCTCTCAAGCGGGGATCTTTGGCTGTCTTTAGGAGGCTCTCAAGCGGGGATCTTTGGCTATCTTTAGGAGACTCTCAAGTAGGGCTCTTTGGCTTTCTTTAGGAGGCTCTCAAGCAGGGATCTTTGGCTGTCTTTAGGAGGCTCTCAAGCGGGGATCTTTGGCTATCTTTAGGAGGCTCTTTAGTGTGGATCTTTGGCTGTTTTAGGAGGTGCTCAAGTGGGGATCTTCTTTGTCTGTCTTTAGGAAGCTCTCAAGCAGGGATCTTTGGCTGTGTTAGGAGGCTCTCAAGCGGGGATCTTTGGCTATCTTTAGGAGGCTCTCAAGTAGGGATCTTTGGCTGTCTTTAGGAGGCTCTCAAGTGGGGATCTTTGGCTGTCTTTAGGAGGCTCTCAAGCGGGGATCTTTGGCTGTCTTTAGGAGGTTCTCAAGAGGCTATCTTTGGCTGTCTTTAGGAGGCTCTCAAGCAGGGATCTTTGGCTGTCTTTAGGAGGCTTTCAAGCAGGGGTCTTTGGCTGTCTTAGGAGGCTCTCAAGCAGGGATCTTTGGCTGTCTTTAGGAGGTTGTTCAGGCGGGGATCTATTGCTGTCTTTAGGAGGCTCTCAAGCAGGGATCTTTGGAAGGCTTTAGGACGCTCTCAAGTGGGGATCTTTGGCGGTCTTTAGGAGGCTCTCAAGTGGGGATCTTTGCCTGTATTTAGGAGGCTCTATAGCAGGGATCTTTGGCTGTCTTAGGAGGCTCTCAAATGGGGATCTTTGGCTGTCTTTAGAAGGTTCTCAAGCATGGATCTTTGGCTGTCTTTAGGAGGCTCTGAAGCACAGATCTTTGGCTGTCTTTAGGAGGTTCTCAAGTGTGGATCTTTGGCTTTCTTTAGGAGGCTCTCAAGCGGGGATCTTTGGCTATCTTTAGGAGGCTCTTTAGTGGGGATCTTTGGCTGTCTTAGGAGGTGCTCAAGTGGGGATCTTCTTTGTCTGTCTTTAGGAAGCTCTCAAGCAGGGATCTTTGGCTGTGTAAGGAGGCTCTCAAGTAGGGATCGTTGGCTGTCTTTAGGAGGCTCTTAAGTGGGGATCTTTGGCTGTCTTAGGAGGCTCTCATGCAGGGATCTTTGGCTGTTTTAGGAGGGTCTCAAGCGGGGATCTTTGGCTGTCTTTAGGAGGCTCTCAAGCGGGGATCTTTGGCTGTCTTTAGGAGGTTCTCAAGCGGGGATCTTTGGCTGTCTTTAGGAGGATCTCAAACAGGGATCTTTGGCTGTCTTTAGGAGGCTCTCAAGCGGGGATCTTTGGCTGTCTTTAGGAGGCTCTCAAGCGGGGATCTTTGGCTATCTTTAGGAGGCTCTCAAGTAGGGATCTTTGGCTTTCTTTAGGAGGCTCTCAAGCAGGGATCTTTGGCTGTCTTTAGGAGGCTCTCAAGCGGGGATCTTTGGCTATCTTTAGGAGGCTCTTTAGTGTGGATCTTTGGCTGTTTTAGGAGGTGCTCAAGTGGGGATCTTCTTTGTCTGTCTTTAGGAAGCTCTCAAGCAGGGATCTTTGGCTGTGTTAGGAGGCTCTCAAGCGGGGATCTTTGGCTATCTTTAGGAGGCTCTCAAGTAGGGATCTTTGGCTGTCTTTAGGAGGCTCTCAAGTGGGGATCTTTGGCTGTCTTTAGGAGGCTCTCAAGCGGGGATCTTTGGCTGTCTTTAGGAGGTTCTCAAGAGGCTATCTTTGGCTGTCTTTAGGAGGCTCTCAAGCAGGGATCTTTGGCTGTCTTTAGGAGGCTTTCAAGCAGGGGTCTTTGGCTGTTTTAGGAGGCTCTCAAGCAGGGATCTTTGGCTGTCTTTAGGAGGTTGTTCAGGCGGGGATCTATTGCTGTCTTTAGGAGGCTCTCAAGCAGGGATCTTTGGAAGGCTTTAGGACGCTCTCAAGTGGGGATCTTTGGCGGTCTTTAGGAGGCTCTCAAGTGGGGATCTTTGCCTGTATTTAGGAGGCTCTATAGCAGGGATCTTTGGCTGTCTTAGGAGGCTCTCAAATGGGGATCTTTGGCTGTCTTTAGAAGGTTCTCAAGCATGGATCTTTGGCTGTCTTTAGGAGGCTCTGAAGCACAGATCTTTGGCTGTCTTTAGGAGGTTCTCAAGTGTGGATCTTTGGCTTTCTTTAGGAGGCTCTCAAGCAGGGATCTTTGGCTATCTTTAGGAGGCACTTTAGTGGGGATCTTTGGCTGTCTTAGGAGGTGCTCAAGTGGGGATCTTGTTTGTCTGTCTTTAGGAAGCTCTCAAGCAGGGATCTTTGGCTGTGTTAGGAGGCTCTCAAGCGAGGATATTTGGCTATCTTTAGGAGGCTCTCAAGTAGGGATCTTTGGCTGTCTTTAGGAGGCTCTCAAGCAGGGATCTTTGGCTGTCTTTAGGAGGCTGTCAAGCAGGGGTCTTTGGCTGTCTTAGGAGGCTCTCAAGCAGGGATCTTTGGCTGTCTTTAGGAGGTTGTTCAGGCGGGGATCTATTGCTGTCTTTAGGAGGCTCTCAAGCAGGGATCTTTGGAAGCTTTAGGACACTCTCAAGCGGGATCTTTGGGCGTTTCGGACTCTCACAAGTGGGGATCTTTGGCGGTCTTTAGGAGGCTCTCAAATGGGGATCTTTGGCTGTATTTAGGAGGCTCTATAGCAGGGATCTTTGGCTGTCTTAGGAGGCTCTCAAGCGGGGATCTTTGACTGTCTTTAGGAGGTTCTCAAGCGGGGATCTATGCTGTCTTTAGGAGGCTCTCAAGCAGGGATCTTTGGCTGTCTTTAGGACGCTTTCAAGCGGGGGTCTTTGGCTGTGTTTCAGAGGCTCTCAAGTGGGGATATTTGGCTGTATTTAGGAGGCTCCATAGCAGGGATCTTTGGCTGTGTTAGGAGGCTCTCAAATGGGGATCTTTGGCTGTCTTTAGAAGGTTCTCAAGCAGGGATCTTGGCTGTCTTTAGGAGGCTCTCAAGCAGAGATCTTTGGCTGTCTTTAGGAGGTTCTCAAGTGGGGATCTTTGGCTGTTTTAGGAAGCTCTCAAGTGGGGATCTTGTTTGGCTGTCTTTAGGAGGGTCTCAAGCAGGGATCTTTGGCTGTCTTTAGGATTCTCTCAAGCGGGGATCTTTGCCTGTCTTTAGGAGGCTCTTCAGCAGGGATCTTCTTTGTCTGTCTTTAGGAGGGTCTAAAGTGGGGTCCTTGGGCTGTATTTAGGAGGCTCTATAGCAGGGATCTTTGGGTTTCTGTAGAAGGTTATCAAGCAGGGATCTTTGCCTGTTTTTAGGAGTCTCTCAAGCAGGGATCTTTGGCTGTGTTTAGGAGGCTCTCAAGTGAGGATCTTTGGCTGTCTTTAGGAGGCACTAATGAAGGGATCTTCTTTGTCTGTCTTTAGGAAGGTCTCAAGTGGGGATCTTTGGCTGTCTTCAGGAGGTTCTATAGCGGGATCTTTGGCTGTCTTAGGAGGCTCTCAAGTGGGGATCTTTGGCTGTCTTTATGAGGTTTTCAAGCAGGGATCTTTGGCTGTCTTTAGGAAGCTCACAAGCAGGGATCTTTTGCTGTCGTTAGGAGGCTCTCAAGTGGGGATCTTTGGCTTTCTTAGGATGTGCTCAAGTGGGGATCTTCTTTGTTTGTCTTTAGGAAGCTCTCAAGCAGGAATCTTTGGCTGTCTTTAGGAAGTTCTCAAGTGGGGATCTTTGGTTGTCTGAGGAGTCTCTCAAGTGGGGATCTTTGGCTGTCTTTAGGAGGCTCTCAAGTAGGGATCGTTGGCTGTCTTTAGGAGGCTCTCAACTTGGGATCTTCTTTGTATGGCTTTAGGAGGGTCTCAGGCAGGGATCTTTGGCTGACTTTAGGAGTCTCTTAAGTGGGGATCTTTGGCTGTTTTAGGAGGCTCTCATGCAGGGATCTTTGGCTGTTTTAGGAGGGTCTCAAGCGGGGATCTTTGGCTGTCTTTAGGAGGCTCTCAAGCGGGGATCTTTGGCTGTCTTTAGGAGGTTCTCAAGCGGGGATCTTTGGCTGTCTTTAGGAGGCTCTCAAGCAGGGATCTTTGGCTGTCTTTAGGAGGCTCTCAAGCGGGGATCTTTGGCTGTCTTTAGGAGGCTCTCAAGCGGGGATCTTTGGCTATCTTTAGGAGGCTCTCAAGTAGCGATCTTTGGCTTTCTTTAGGAGGCTCTCAAGCAGGGATCTTTGGCTGTCTTTAGGAGGCTCTCAAGTGGGGATCTTCTTTGTCTGTCTTTAGGAAGCTCTCAAGCAGGGATCTTTGGCTGTTTTAGGAGGCTCTCAAGCGGGGATCTTTGGCTATCTTTAGGAGGCTCTTTAGTGTGGATCTTTGGCTGTCTTAGGAGGTGCTCAAGTGGGGATCTTCTTTGTCTGTCTTTAGGAAGCTCTCAAGCAGGGATCTTTGGCTGTGTTAGGAGGCTCTCAAGCGGGGATCTTTGGCTATCTTTAGGAGGCTCTCAAGTAGGGATCTTTGGCTGTCTTTAGGAGGCTCTCAAGTGGGGATCTTTGGCTGTCTTTAGGAGGCTCTCAAGCGGGGATCTTTGGCTGTCTTTAGGATGTTCTCAAGAGGCGATCTTTGGCTGTCTTTAGGAGGCTCTCAAGCAGGGATCTTTGGCTGTCTCTAGGAGGCTTTCAAGCAGGGGTCTTTGGCTGTCTTAGGAGGCTCTCAAGCACGGATCTTTGGCTGTCTTTAGGAGGTTGTTCAGGCGGGGATCTATTGCTGTCTTTAGGAGGCTCTCAAGCAGGGATCTTTGGAAGGCTTTAGGACGCTCTCAAGTGGGGATCTTTGGCGGTCTTTAGGAGGCTCTCAAGTGGGGATCTTTGCCTGTATTTAGGAGGCTCTATAGCAGGGATCTTTGGCTGTTTTAGGAGGCTCTCAAATGGGGATCTTTGGCTGTCTTTAGAAGGTTCTCAAGCATGGATCTTTGGCTGTCTTTAGGAGGCTCTGAAGCACAGATCTTTGGCTGTCTTTAGGAGGTTCTCAAGTGTGGATCTTTGGGCTTCTTTAGGCGGTTCTTAAGCAGGGATCTTTGGCTGTTTTAGGAGGCTGTCAAGCAGGGATTCTTGGCTGTCTTTAAGAGGTTCTCAAGCGGGGATCTATGGCTGTCTTTAGGAGGCTCTCAAGCAGGGATGTTTGGCTGTCTTTAGGACGCTTTCAAGCAGGGATCTTTGGCTGTGTTTCAGAGGCTCAAAAGTTGGGATCTTTAGCTGTCTTTAGGTGGCTCTCAAGTGGGGATCTTTGGCTGTATTTAGGATGCTCTATAGCAGGGATCTTTGGCTGTCTTAGTAGGCTCTCAAATGTGGATCTTTGGCTGTATTTAGAAGGTTCTCAAGCAGGGATCTTTGGCTTTCTTTAGGAGGCTCTTAAGCAGGGATCTTTGGCTGTCTTTAGGAGGCTCTCAAGCAGGGATCTTTGGCTGTCTTCAGGAGGCTCTCAAGCGGGGATCTTTGGCTGTCTTTAGGAGGTTCTCAAGTGGGGATCTTTGGCTGTGTTTCGGAGGCTCACAAGTGGGGATCTTTGGCTGTCTCTAGGAGGCTCTCAAGTGGGGATATTTGGCTGTATTTAAGAGGCTCTATAGCTGGGATCTTGGGCTGTTTTAGGAGGCTCTCAAATGGGGAGCTTTGGCTGTCTTTAGAAGGTTCTCAAGCAGGGATCTTTGGCTGTCTTTAGGAGGCTCTCAAGCAGAGATCTTTGGCTGTCTTTAGGAGGTTATCAAGTGGGGATCTTTGGCTGTCTTGGGAAGTTCTTAAGTGGGGATCTTGTTTGGCTGTCTTTAGGAGGGTTTCAATCGGGGATCTTTGGCTGTGTTTAGGAGGTTATCAAGCAGGGATCTTTGGCTGTCTTTAGGAGGCTCTGAAGCAGAGATCTTTGGCTATCTTTAGGAGGTTCTCAAGTGGGGATCTTTGGCTGTCTTTAGGAGGCTCTCACGCATGGATCTTTGGCTTTCTTTAGGCGGTTCTTAAGCAGGGATCTTTGGCTGTCTTAGGAGGCTGTCAAGCGGGGATTCTTGGCTGTCTTTAGGAGGTTCTCAAGCGGGGATCTATGGCTGTCTTTAGGAGGCTCTCAAGCAGGGATCTTTGGCTGTCTTTAGGACGCTTTCAAGCAGGGATCCTTGGCTGTGTTTCAGAGGCTCAAAAGTTGGGATCTTTGGCTGTCGTTAGGTGGCTCTCAAGTGGGGATCTTTGGCTTTATTTAGGATGCTCTATAGCAGGGATCTTTGGCTGTCTTAGTAGGCTCTCAAATGTGGATCTTTGGCTGTCTTCAGAAGGTTCTCAAGCAGGGATCATTGGCTTTCTTTAGGAGGACCTTAAGCAGGGATCTTTGGCTGTCTTTAGGACGCTCTCAAGCAGGGATCTTTGGCTGTCTTTAGGAAGCTCTCAAGTGGGGATCTTTTTCTGTCTTTAGGAGGTTCTCAAGTGGGGATCTTTGGCTGTCTTTAGTAGGCTTTCAAGCAGGGATCTTTGGCTGTCTTTAGGATGCTCTCAAGAGGGGATCTTTGGCTGTGTTTCGGAGGCTCACAAGTGGGGATCTTTGGCTGTCTCTAGGAGGCTCTCAAGTGGGGATCTTTGGCTGTATTTAGGGTGCTCTATAGCAGGGATCTTTGGTGTCTTAGTAGGCTCTCAAATGTGGATCTTTGGCTGTCTTTAGAAGGTTCTCAAGCAGGGATCTTTGGCTTTCTTTAGGAGGCTCTTAAGCAGGGATCTTTGGCTGTCTTTAGGAGGCTCTCAAGCGGGGATCTTTGGCTGTCCTTAGGAGGTTCTCAAGTGGGGATCTTTGGCTGTCTTTAGGATGCTCTCAAGCGGGGATCTTTGGCTGTCTTTAGGAGGTTCTCAAGTGGGGATCTTTGGCTGTCTTTAGGAGGCTTTCAAGCAGGGATCTTTGGCTGTCTTTAGGATGCTCTCAAGAGGGGATCTTTGGCTGTGTTTCGGAGGCTCACAAGTGGGGATCTTTGGCTGTCTCTAGGAGGCTCTCAAGTGGGGATCTTTGGCTGTATTTAGGATGCTCTATAGCAGGGATCTTTGGTGTCTTAGTAGGCTCTCAAATGTGGATCTTTGGCTGTCCTTAGGAGGTTCTCAAGTGGGGATCTTTGGCTGTCTTTAGGATGCTCTCAAGCGGGGATCTTTGGCTGTCTTTAGGAGGCTCTCAAATGGGGATCTTTGGCTGTCTTTAGAAGGTTCTCAAGCAGGGATCTTTGGCTGTCTTTAGGAGGCTCTCAAGCAGAGATCTTTGTCTGTCTTTAGGAGGTTCTCAAGTGGGGATCTTTGGCTGTCTTGGGAAGTTCTTAAGTGGGGATCTTGTTTGGCTGTCTTTAGGAGGGTTTCAATCGGGGATCTTTGGCTGTGTTTAGGAGGTTCTCAAGCGGGGATCTTTGGCTGTCTTTAGGAGGCTCTCAAGCAGGGATCTTTGGCTGTCTTTAGGAGGCTCTCAAGCGGGGATCTTTGAATGTCTTTAGGAGGCTCTCAAATGGGGATCTTTGGCTGTCTTTAGAAGGTTCTCAAGCAGGGACCTTTGGCTGTCTTTAGGAGGTTCTCAAGTGGGGATCTTTGGCTGTATTTAGGAGGCTCTCACGCATGGATCTTTGGCTTTCTTTACGTGGTTCTTAAGCAGGGATCTTTGGCTGTCTTAGGAGGATGTCAAGCAGGGATTCTTGGCTGTCTTTAGGAGGTTCTCAAGCAGGGATCTATGGCTGTCTTTAGGAGGCTCTCAAGCAGGGATCTTTGGCTGTCTTTAGGACGCTTTCAAGCAGGGATCCTTGGCTGTGTTTCAGAGGCTCAAAAGTTGGGATCTTTGGCTGTTTTTAGGTGGCTTTCAAGTGGGGATCTTTGGCTGTATTTAGGATGCTCTATAGCAGGGATCTTTGGCTGTCTTAGTAGGCTCTCAAATGTGGATCTTTGGCTGTCTTCAGAAGGTTCTCAAGCAGGGATATTTGGCTTTCTTTAGGAGGCTCTTAAGCCGGGATCTTTGGCTCTCTTTAGGAGGCTCTCAAGCAGGGATCTTTGGCTGTCTTAGGAGGCTCTCAAGTGGAGATCTTTGGCTGTCTTTAGGAGGTTCTCAAGTGGGGATCTTTGGCTGTCTTTAGGAGGGTCTCAAGCGGGTATCTTTGGATGTCTTTAGGATGCTCTCAAGAGGGGATCTTTGGCTGTGTTTCGGAGGCTCACAAGTGGGGATCTTTGACTGTCTCTAGGAGGCTCTCAAGTGGGGATATTTGGCTGTATTTAAGAGGCTCTATAGCTGGGATCTTGGGCTGTCTTAGGAGGCTCTCAAATGTCGATCTTTGGCTGTCTTTAGAAGGTTCTCAAGCAGGGATCTTTGGCTGTCTTTAGGAGGCTCTAAAGCAGAGATCTTTGGCTGTCTTTAGGAGGTTCTCAAGTGGGGATCTTTGGCTGTCTTGGGAAGTTCTTAAGTGGGGATCTTTTTTGGCTGTCTTTAGGAGGGTCTCAAGCGGGGATCTTTGGCTGTCTTTAGGAAGTTCTCAAGCGGGGATCTTTGGCTGTCTTTAGGAGGCTCTCAAGCAGGGATCTTTGGCTGTCTTTAGGAGGCTCTCAAGCGGGGATATTTGGCTGTCTTTAGGAGGCTCTCAAGCGGGGATCTTTGGCTGTCTTTAGGAGGTTCTCAAGAGGGGATCTTTGGCTGTCTTTAGGAGGCTCTCAAGCAGGGATCTTTGGCTGTCTTTAGGAGCATCTCAAGTGAGGATCGTTGGCTGTCTTTAGGAGGTTCTAATGAAGGGATCTTCTTTGTCTGTCTTTAGGAAGGTCTCAAGTGGGGATCTTTGTCTGTCTTTAGGAGGTTCTATGGCGGGATCTTTGGCTGTCTTAGGAGGCTCTCAAGTGGGGATCTTTGGCTGTTTTTATGAGGTTTTCAAGCAGGGATCTTTGGCTGTCTTTAGGAAGATCACAAGCAGGGATCTGTTGCTGTCGTTAGGAGGCTCTCAAGTGGGGATCTTTGGCTGTCTTTAGGAAGTTCTCAAGTGGGGATCTTTATTTGTCTGAGGAGTCTCTCAAGCGGGGATCTTTGGCTGTCTTTCGGAGGCTCTCAAGTAGGGATCGTTGGCTGACTTTAGGAGGCTCTCAACTCGGGATCTTCTTTGTCTTGCTTTAGGAGGGTCTCAGGCAGGGATCGTTGGCTGACTTTAGGAGGCTCTTAAGTGGGGATCTTTGGCTGTCTTAGGAGGCTCTCATGCAGGGATCTTTGGCTGTTTTAGGAGGGTCTCAAGTGGGGATCTTTGGCTGTCTTTAGGAGGCTCTCAAGTGGGGATCTTTGGCTGTCTTTAGGAGGTTCTCAAGCGGGGATCTTTGGCTGTCTTTTGAAGGCTCTCAAGCGGGGATCTTTGGCTGTCTTTAGGAGGCTCTCAAGCGGGGATCTTTGGCTGTCTTTAGGAGGCTCTCAAGTAGGGATCTTTGGCTTTCTTTAGGAGGCTCTCAAGCAGGGATCTTTGGCTGTCTTTAGGAGGCTCTCAAGTGGGGATCTTCTTCGTCTGTCTTTAGGAAGCTCTCAAGCAGGGATCTTTGGCTGTCTTTAGGAGGCTCTCAAGCGGGGATCTTTGGCTGTCCTTAGGAGGTTCTCAAGTGGGGATCTTTGGCTGTCTTTAGGATGCTCTCAAGCGGGGATCTTTGGCTGTCTTTAGGAGGTTCTCAAGTGGGGATCTTTGGCTGTCTTTAGGAGGCTTTCAAGCAGGGATCTTTGGCTGTCTTTAGGATGCTCTCAAGAGGGGATCTTTGGCTGTGTTTCGGAGGCTCACAAGTGGGGATCTTTGGCTGTCTCTAGGAGGCTCTCAAGTGGGGATCTTTGGCTGTATTTAGGATGCTCTATAGCAGGGATCTTTGGTGTCTTAGTAGGCTCTCAAATGTGGATCTTTGGCTGTCCTTAGGAGGTTCTCAAGTGGGGATCTTTGGCTGTCTTTAGGATGCTCTCAAGCGGGGATCTTTGGCTGTCTTTAGGAGGCTCTCAAATGGGGATCTTTGGCTGTCTTTAGAAGGTTCTCAAGCAGGGATCTTTGGCTGTCTTTAGGAGGCTCTCAAGCAGAGATCTTTGTCTGTCTTTAGGAGGTTCTCAAGTGGGGATCTTTGGCTGTCTTGGGAAGTTCTTAAGTGGGGATCTTGTTTGGCTGTCTTTAGGAGGGTTTCAATCGGGGATCTTTGGCTGTGTTTAGGAGGTTCTCAAGCGGGGATCTTTGGCTGTCTTTAGGAGGCTCTCAAGCAGGGATCTTTGGCTGTCTTTAGGAGGCTCTCAAGCGGGGATCTTTGAATGTCTTTAGGAGGCTCTCAAATGGGGATCTTTGGCTGTCTTTAGAAGGTTCTCAAGCAGGGACCTTTGGCTGTCTTTAGGAGGTTCTCAAGTGGGGATCTTTGGCTGTATTTAGGAGGCTCTCACGCATGGATCTTTGGCTTTCTTTACGTGGTTCTTAAGCAGGGATCTTTGGCTGTCTTAGGAGGATGTCAAGCAGGGATTCTTGGCTGTCTTTAGGAGGTTCTCAAGCAGGGATCTATGGCTGTCTTTAGGAGGCTCTCAAGCAGGGATCTTTGGCTGTTTTTAGGTGGCTTTCAAGTGGGGATCTTTGGCTGTATTTAGGATGCTCTATAGCAGGGATCTTTGGCTGTCTTAGTAGGCTCTCAAATGTGGATCTTTGGCTGTCTTCAGAAGGTTCTCAAGCAGGGATATTTGGCTTTCTTTAGGAGGCTCTTAAGCCGGGATCTTTGGCTCTCTTTAGGAGGCTCTCAAGCAGGGATCTTTGGCTGTCTTAGGAGGCTCTCAAGTGGAGATCTTTGGCTGTCTTTAGGAGGTTCTCAAGTGGGGATCTTTGGCTGTCTTTAGGAGGGTCTCAAGCGGGTATCTTTGGATGTCTTTAGGATGCTCTCAAGAGGGGATCTTTGGCTGTGTTTCGGAGGCTCACAAGTGGGGATCTTTGACTGTCTCTAGGAGGCTCTCAAGTGGGGATATTTGGCTGTATTTAAGAGGCTCTATAGCTGGGATCTTGGGCTGTCTTAGGAGGCTCTCAAATGTCGATCTTTGGCTGTCTTTAGAAGGTTCTCAAGCAGGGATCTTTGGCTGTCTTTAGGAGGCTCTAAAGCAGAGATCTTTGGCTGTCTTTAGGAGGTTCTCAAGTGGGGATCTTTGGCTGTCTTGGGAAGTTCTTAAGTGGGGATCTTGTTTGGCTGTCTTTAGGAGGGTCTCAAGCGGGGATCTTTGGCTGTCTTTAGGAAGTTCTCAAGCGGGGATCTTTGGCTGTCTTTAGGAGGCTCTCAAGCAGGGATCTTTGGCTGTCTTTAGGAGGCTCTCAAGCGGGGATATTTGGCTGTCTTTAGGAGGCTCTCAAGCGGGGATCTTTGGCTGTCTTTAGGAGGTTCTCAAGAGGGGATCTTTGGCTGTCTTTAGGAGGCTCTCAAGCAGGGATCTTTGGCTGTCTTTAGGAGCATCTCAAGTGAGGATCGTTGGCTGTCTTTAGGAGGTTCTAATGAAGGGATCTTCTTTGTCTGTCTTTAGGAAGGTCTCAAGTGGGGATCTTTGTCTGTCTTTAGGAGGTTCTATGGCGGGATCTTTGGCTGTCTTAGGAGGCTCTCAAGTGGGGATCTTTGGCTGTTTTTATGAGGTTTTCAAGCAGGGATCTTTGGCTGTCTTTAGGAAGATCACAAGCAGGGATCTGTTGCTGTCGTTAGGAGGCTCTCAAGTGGGGATCTTTGGCTGTCTTTAGGAAGTTCTCAAGTGGGGATCTTTATTTGTCTGAGGAGTCTCTCAAGCGGGGATCTTTGGCTGTCTTTCGGAGGCTCTCAAGTAGGGATCGTTGGCTGACTTTAGGAGGCTCTCAACTCGGGATCTTCTTTGTCTTGCTTTAGGAGGGTCTCAGGCAGGGATCGTTGGCTGACTTTAGGAGGCTCTTAAGTGGGGATCTTTGGCTGTCTTAGGAGGCTCTCATGCAGGGATCTTTGGCTGTTTTAGGAGGGTCTCAAGTGGGGATCTTTGGCTGTCTTTAGGAGGCTCTCAAGTGGGGATCTTTGGCTGTCTTTAGGAGGTTCTCAAGCGGGGATCTTTGGCTGTCTTTTGAAGGCTCTCAAGCGGGGATCTTTGGCTGTCTTTAGGAGGCTCTCAAGCGGGGATCTTTGGCTGTCTTTAGGAGGCTCTCAAGTAGGGATCTTTGGCTTTCTTTAGGAGGCTCTCAAGCAGGGATCTTTGGCTGTCTTTAGGAGGCTCTCAAGTGGGGATCTTCTTCGTCTGTCTTTAGGAAGCTCTCAAGCAGGGATCTTTAGCTGTTTTAGGAGGCTCTCAAGCGGGGATCTTTAGTTACCTTTAGGAGGCTCTCAAGTAGGGATCTTTGGCTGTCTTTAGGAGGCTGTCAAGCAGGGATCTTTGGCTATCTTTAGGAGGCTCTCAAGCAGGGGTCTTTGGCTGTCTTAGGAGGCTCTCAAGCAGGGATCTTTCGCTGTCTTTAGGAGGTTGTTCAGGCGGGGATCTATTGCTGTCTTTAGGAGGCTCTCAAGCAGGGATCTTTGGCAGGCTTTAGGACGCTCTCAAGCGGGGATCTTTGGGTGTTTCGGACTCTCACAAGTGGGGATCTTTGGCGGTCTTTAGGAGGCTCTCAAGTGGGGATCTTTGCCTGTATTTAGGAGGCTCTATAGCAGGGATCTTTGGCTGTCTTAGGAGGCTCTCAAATGGGGATCTTTGGCTGTCTTTAGAAGGTTCTCAAGCAGGGATCCTTGGCTGTCTTTAGGAGGCTCTGAAGCACAGATCTTTGGCTGTCTTTAGGAGGTTCTCAAGTGGGGATCTTTGGCTTTCTTTAGGCAGTTCTTAAGCAGGGATCTTTGGCTGTCTTAGGAGGCTGTCAAGCGGGGATTCTTGGCTGTCTTTAGGAGGTTCTCAAGCGGGGATCTATGGCTGTCTTTAGGAGGCTCTCAAGCAGGGATATTTGGTTGTCTTTAGGACGCTTTCAAGCAGGGATCTTTGGCTGTGTTTCAGAGGCTCAAAAGTTGGGATCTTTGGCTGTCTTTAGGTGGCTCTCAAGTGGGGATCTTTGTCTGTATTTAGGATGCTCTATAGCAGGGACCTTTGGCTGTCTTAATAGGCTCTCAAATGTGGATCTTTGGCTGCCTTTAGAAGGTTCTCAAGCAGGGATCTTTGGCTTTCTTTAGGAGGCTCTTAAGCAGGGATCTTTGGCTGTCTTTAGGAGGCTATCAAGCAGGGATCTTTGGCTGTCTTAGGAGGCTCTCAAGCGGGGATCTTTGGCTGTCTTTAGGAGGTTCTCAAGTGGGGATCTTTGGCTGTCTTTAGGAGGCTTTCAAGCAGGGATCTTTGGCTGTCTTTAGGATGCTCTCAAGAGGGGATCTTTGGCTGTGTTTCGGAGGCTCACAAGTGGGGATCTTTGGCTGTCTCTAGGAGGCTCTCAAGTGGGGATATTTGGCTGTATTTAAGAGGCTCTATAGCTGGGATCTTGGGTTATCTTAGGAGGCTCTCAAATGGGGATCTTTGGCTGTCTTTAGAAGGTTCTCAAGCAGGGATCTGTGGCTGTCTTTAGGAGGCTCTCAAGCAGAGATCTTTGGCTGTCTTTAGGAGGTTCTCAAGTGGGGATCTTTGGCTGTCTTGGGAATTTCTTAAGTGGGGATCTAGTTTGGCTGTCTTTAGGAGGGTCTCAAGCAGGGATCTTTGGCTGTCTTTAGGAGGCTCTCAAGCAGGGATCTTTGGCTGTCTTTAGGAGGCTCTCAAGCAGGGATCTTTGGCTGTCTTTAGGAGGCTCTCAAATGGGGATCTTTGGCTGTCTTTAGAAGGTTCTCAAGCAGGGATCTTTGGCTGTCTTAGGAGGCTGTCAAGCGGGGATTCTTGGCTGTCTTTAGGAGGTTCTCAAGCGGGGATCTATGGCTGTCTTTAGGAGGCTCTCAAGCAGGGATCTTTGGCTGTCTTTAGGACGCTTTCAAGCAGGGATCTTTGGCTGTGTTTCAGAGGCTCAAAAGTTGGGACCTTTGGCTGTCTTTAGGTGGCTCTCAAGTGGGGATCGTTGGCTGACTTTAGGAGGCTCTCAACTCGGGATCTTCTTTGTCTTGCTTTAGGAGGGTCTCAGGCAGGGATCTTTGGCTGACTTTAGGAGGCTCTTAAGTGGGGATCTTTGGCTGTCTTAGGAGGCTCTCATGCAGGGATCTTTGGCTGTTTTAGGAGGGTCTCAAGTGGGGATCTTTGGCTGTCTTTAGGAGGCTCTCAAGTGGGGATCTTTGGCTGTCTTTAGGAGGTTCTCAAGCGGGGATCTTTGGCTGTCTTTAGGAGGCTCTCAAGCGGGGATCTTTGGCTGTCTTTAGGAGGCTCTCAAGCGGGGATCTTTGGCTGTCTTTAGGAGGCTCTCAAGTAGGGATCTTTGGCTTTCTTTAGGAGGCTTTCAAGCAGGGATCTTTGGCTGTCTTTAGGAGGCTCTCAAGTGGGGATCTTCTTCGTCTGTCTTTAGGAAGCTCTCAAGCAGGGATCTTTAGCTGTTTTAGGAGGCTCTCAAGCGGGGATCTTTGGCTATCTTTAGGAGGCTCTTTAGTGTGGATCTTTGGCTGTCTTAGGAGGTGCTCAAGTGGGGATCTTCTTTGTCTGTCTTTAGGAAGCTCTCAAGCAGGGATCGTTGGCTGTGTTAGGAGGCTCTCAAGCGGGGATCTTTGGCTACCTTTAGGAGGCTCTCAAGTAGGGATCTTTGGCTGTCTTTAGGAGGCTCTCAAGCAGGGATCTTTGGCTATCTTTAGGAGGCTCTCAAGCAGGGATCTTTGGCTGTCTTAGGAGGCTCTCAAGCAGGGATCTTTGGCTGTCTTTAGGAGGTTGTTCAGGCGGGGATCTATTGCTGTCTTTAGGAGGCTCTCAAGCAGGGATCTTTGGCAGGCTTTAGGACGCTCTCAAGCGGGGATCTTTGGGTGTTTCGGACTCTCACAAGTGGGGATCTTTGGCGGTCTTTAGGAGGCTCTCAAGCAGGGATCTTTGGCTGTCTTAGGAGGCTCTCAAATGGGGATCTTTGGCTGTCTTTAGAAGGTTCTCAAGCAGGGATCCTTGGCTGTCTTTAGGAGGCTCTGAAGCACAGATCTTTGGCTGTCTTTAGGAGGTTCTCAAGTGGGGATCTTTGGCTTTATTTAGGCGGTTCTTAAGCAGGGATCTTTGGCTGTCTTAGGAGGCTGTCAAGCGGGGATTCTTGGCTGTCTTTAGGAGGTTCTCAAGCGGGGATCTATGGCTGTCTTTAGGAGGCTCTCAAGCAGGGATATTTGGTTGTCTTTAGGACGCTTTCAAGCAGGGATCTTTGGCTGTGTTTCAGAGGACCAAAAGTTGGGATCTTTGGCTGTCTTTAGGTGGCTCTCAAGTGGGGATCTTTGGCTGTATTTAGGATGCTCTATAGCAGGGACCTTTGGCTGCCTTAGTAGGCTCTCAAATGTGGATCTTTGGCTGCCTTTGGAAGGTTCTCAAGCAGGGATCTTTGTCTTTCTTTAGGAGGCTCTTAAGCGGGGATCTTTGGCTGTCTTTAGGAGGCTATCAAGCAGGGATCTTTGGCTGTCTTAGGAGGCTCTCAAGCGGGGATCTTTGGCTGTCTTTAGGAGGTTCTCAAGTGGGGATCTTTGGCTGTCTTTAGGAGGCTTTCAAGCAGGGATCTTTGGCTGTCTTTAGGATGCTCTCAAGAGGGGATCTTTGGCTGTGTTTCGGAGGCTCACAAGTGGGGATCTTTGGCTGTCTCTAGGAGGCTCTCAAGTGGGGATAATTGGCTGTATTTAAGAGGCTCTATAGCTGGGATCTTGGGCTATATTAGGAGGCTCTCAAATGGGGATCTTTGGGTGTCTTTAGAAGGTTCTCAAGCAGGGATCTGTGGCTGTCTTTAGGAGGCTCTCAAGCAGAGATCTTTGGCTGTCTTTAGGAGGTTCTCAAGCGGGGATTCTTGGCTGTCTTTAGGAGGTTCTCAAGCGGGGATCTATGGCTGTCTTTAGGAGGCTCTCAAGCAGGGATCTTTGGCTGTCTTTAGGACGCTTTCAAGCAGGGATCTTTGGCTGTGTTTCAGAGGCTCAAAAGTTGGGACCTTTGGCTGTCTTTAGGTGGCTCTCAAGTGGGGATCGTTGGCTGACTTTAGGAGGCTCTCAACTCGGGATCTTCTTTGTCTTGCTTTAGGAGGGTCTCAGGCAGGGATCTTTGGCTGACTTTAGGAGGCTCTTAAGTGGGGATCTTTGGCTGTTAGGAGGCTCTCATGCAGGGATCTTTGGCTGTTTTAGGAGGGTCTCAAGTGGGGATCTTTGGCTGTCTTTAGGAGGCTCTCAAGTGGGGATCTTTGGCTGTCTTTAGGAGGTTCTCAAGCGGGGATCTTTGGCTGTCTTTAGGAGGCTCTCAAGCGGGGATCTTTGGCTGTCTTTAGGAGGCTCTCAAGCGGGGATCTTTGGCTGTCTTTAGGAGGCTCTCAAGTAGGGATCTTTGGCTTTCTTTAGGAGGCTCTCAAGCAGGGATCTTTGGCTGTCTTTAGGAGGCTCTCAAGTGGGGATCTTCTTCGTCTGTCTTTAGGAAGCTCTCAAGCAGGGATCTTTAGCTGTTTTAGGAGGCTCTCAAGCGGGGATCTTTGGCTACCTTTAGGAGGCTCTTTAGTGTGGATCTTTGGCTGTCTTAGGAGGTGCTCAAGTGGGGATCTTCTTTGTCTGTCTTTAGGAAGCTCTCAAGCAGGGATTGTTGGCTGTGTTAGGAGGCTCTCAAGCGGGGATCTTTGGCTACCTTTAGGAGGCTCTCAAGTAGGGATCTTTGGCTGTCTTTAGGAGGCTCTCAAGCAGGGATCTTTGGCTGTCTTTAGGAGGTTGTTCAGGCGGGGATCTATTGCTGTCTTTAGGAGGCTCTCAAGCAGGGATCTTTAGCAGGCTTTAGGACGCTCTCAAGCGGGGATCTTTGGGTGTTTCGGACTCTCACAAGTGGGGATCTTTGGCAGTCTTTAGGAGGCTCTCAAGTGGGGATCTTTGCCTGTATTTAGGAGGCTCTATAGCTGGGATCTTTGGCTGTCTTAGGAGGCTCTCAAATGGGGATCTTTGGCTGTCTTTAGAAGGTTCTCAAGCAGGGATCCTTGGCTGTCTTTAGGAGGCTCTGAAGCACAGATCTTTGGCTGTCTTTAGGAGGTTCTCAAGTGGGGATCTTTGGCTTTCTTTAGGCGGTTCTTAAGCAGGGATCTTTGGCTGTTTTAGGAGGCTGTCAAGTGGGGACTCTTGGCTGTCTTTAGGAGGTTCTCAAGCGGGGATCTATGGCTGTCTTTAGGAGGCTCTCAAGCAGGGATATTTGGTTGTCTTTAGGACGCTTTCAAGCAGGGATCTTTGGCTGTGTTTCAGAGGCTCAAAAGTTGGGATCTTTGGCTGTCTTTAGGTGGCTCTCAAGTGGGGATCTTTGGCTGTATTTAGGATGCTCTATAGCAGGGACCTTTGGCTGTCTTAGTAGGCTCTCAAATGTGGATCTTTGGCTGCCTTTAGAAGGTTCTCAAGCAGGGATCTTTGGCTTTCTTTAGGAGGCTCTTAAGCAGGGATCTTTGGCTGTCTTTAGGAGGCTATCCAGCAGGGATCTTTGGCTGTCTTAGGAGGCTCTCAAGCGGGGATCTTTGGCTGTCTTTAGGAGGTTCTCAAGTGGGGATCTTTGGCTGTCTTTAGGAGGCTTTCAAGCAGGGATCTTTGGCTGTCTTTAGGATGCTCTCAAGAGGGGATCTTTGGCTGTGTTTCGGAGGCTCACAAGTGGGGATCTTTGGCTGTCTCTAGGAGGCTCTCAAGTGGGGATATTTGGCTGTATTTAAAAGGCTCTATAGCTGGGATCTTGGGCTATCTTAGGAGGCTCTCAAATGGGGATCTTTGGCTGTCTTTAGAAGGTTCTCAAGCAGGGATCTGTGGCTGTCTTTAGGAGGCTCTCAAGCAGAGATCTTTGGCTGTCTTTAGGAGGTTCTCAAGTGGGGATCTTTGGCTGTCTTGGGAATTTATTAAGTGGGGATCTAGTTTGGCTGTCTTTAGGAGGGTCTCAAGCGGGGATCTTTGGCTGTCTTTAGGAGGTTCTCAAGCAGGGATCTTTGGCTGTCTTTAGGAGGCTCTCAAGCAGGGATCTTTGGCTGTCTTTAGGAGGCTCTCAAGCAGGGATCTTTGGCTGTCTTTAGGAGGCTCTCAAATGGGGATCTTTGGCTGTCTTTAGAAGGTTCTCAAGCAGGGATCTTTGGCTGTCTTAGGAGGCTGTCAAGCGGGGATTCTTGGCTGTCTTTTTAGAGGTTCTCAAGCGGGGATCTATGGCTGTCTTTAGGAGGCTCTCAAGCAGGGATCTTTGGCTGTCTTTAGGACGCTTTCAAGCAGGGATCTTTGGCTGTGTTTCAGAGGCTCAAAAGTTGGGACCTTTGGCTGTATTTAGGTGGCTCTCAAGTGGGGATCTTTGGCTGTAATTAGGATGCTCTATAGCAGGGATCTTTGGCTGTCTTTAGGAGGCTCTCAAGTAGGGATCTTTGGCTTTCTTTAGGAGGCTCTCAAGCAGGGATCTTTGGCTGTCTTTAGGAGGCTCTCAAGTGGGGATCTTCTTCGTCTGTCTTTAGGAAGCTCTCAAGCAGGGATCTTTAGCTGTTTTAGGAGGCTCTCAAGCGGGGATCTTTGGCTATCTTTAGGAGGCTCTTTAGTGTGGATCTTTGGCTGTCTTAGGAGGTGCTCAAGTGGGGATCTTCTTTGTCTGTCTTTAGGAAGCTCTCAAGCAGGGATCGTTGGCTGTGTTAGGAGGCTCTCAAGCGGGGATCTTTGGCTACCTTTAGGAGGCTCTCAAGTAGGGATCTTTGGCTGTCTTTAGGAGGCTCTCAAGCAGGGATCTTTGGCTATCTTTAGGAGGCTCTCAAGCAGGGATCTTTGGCTGTCTTAGGAGGCTCTCAAGCAGGGATCTTTGGCTGTCTTTAGGAGGTTGTTCAGGCGGGGATCTATTGCTGTCTTTAGGAGGCTCTCAAGCAGGGATCTTTGGCAGGCTTTAGGACGCTCTCAAGCGGGGATCTTTGGGTGTTTCGGACTCTCACAAGTGGGGATCTTTGGCGGTCTTTAGGAGGCTCTCAAGCAGGGATCTTTGGCTGTCTTAGGAGGCTCTCAAATGGGGATCTTTGGCTGTCTTTAGAAGGTTCTCAAGCAGGGATCCTTGGCTGTCTTTAGGAGGCTCTGAAGCACAGATCTTTGGCTGTCTTTAGGAGGTTCTCAAGTGGGGATCTTTGGCTTTATTTAGGCGGTTCTTAAGCAGGGATCTTTGGCTGTCTTAGGAGGCTGTCAAGCGGGGATTCTTGGCTGTCTTTAGGAGGTTCTCAAGCGGGGATCTATGGCTGTCTTTAGGACGCTTTCAAGCAGGGATCTTTGGCTGTGTTTCAGAGGACCAAAAGTTGGGATCTTTGGCTGTCTTTAGGTGGCTCTCAAGTGGGGATCTTTGGCTGTATTTAGGATGCTCTATAGCAGGGACCTTTGGCTGCCTTAGTAGGCTCTCAAATGTGGATCTTTGGCTGCCTTTGGAAGGTTCTCAAGCAGGGATCTTTGTCTTTCTTTAGGAGGCTCTTAAGCGGGGATCTTTGGCTGTCTTTAGGAGGCTATCAAGCAGGGATCTTTGGCTGTCTTAGGAGGCTCTCAAGCGGGGATCTTTGGCTGTCTTTAGGAGGTTCTCAAGTGGGGATCTTTGGCTGTCTTTAGGAGGCTTTCAAGCAGGGATCTTTGGCTGTCTTTAGGATGCTCTCAAGAGGGGATCTTTGGCTGTGTTTCGGAGGCTCACAAGTGGGGATCTTTGGCTGTCTCTAGGAGGCTCTCAAGTGGGGATAATTGGCTGTATTTAAGAGGCTCTATAGCTGGGATCTTGGGCTATCTTAGGAGGCTCTCAAATGGGGATCTTTGGGTGTCTTTAGAAGGTTCTCAAGCAGGGATCTGTGGCTGTCTTTAGGAGGCTCTCAAGCAGAGATCTTTGGCTGTCTTTAGGAGGTTCTCAAGCGGGGATTCTTGGCTGTCTTTAGGAGGTTCTCAAGCGGGGATCTATGGCTGTCTTTAGGAGGCTCTCAAGCAGGGATCTTTGGCTGTCTTTAGGACGCTTTCAAGCAGGGATCTTTGGCTGTGTTTCAGAGGCTCAAAAGTTGGGACCTTTGGCTGTCTTTAGGTGGCTCTCAAGTGGGGATCGTTGGCTGACTTTAGGAGGCTCTCAACTCGGGATCTTCTTTGTCTTGCTTTAGGAGGGTCTCAGGCAGGGATCTTTGGCTGACTTTAGGAGGCTCTTAAGTGGGGATCTTTGGCTGTTAGGAGGCTCTCATGCAGGGATCTTTGGCTGTTTTAGGAGGGTCTCAAGTGGGGATCTTTGGCTGTCTTTAGGAGGCTCTCAAGTGGGGATCTTTGGCTGTCTTTAGGAGGTTCTCAAGCGGGGATCTTTGGCTGTCTTTAGGAGGCTCTCAAGCGGGGATCTTTGGCTGTCTTTAGGAGGCTCTCAAGCGGGGATCTTTGGCTGTCTTTAGGAGGCTCTCAAGTAGGGATCTTTGGCTTTCTTTAGGAGGCTCTCAAGCAGGGATCTTTGGCTGTCTTTAGGAGGCTCTCAAGTGGGGATCTTCTTCGTCTGTCTTTAGGAAGCTCTCAAGCAGGGATCTTTAGCTGTTTTAGGAGGCTCTCAAGCGGGGATCTTTGGCTACCTTTAGGAGGCTCTTTAGTGTGGATCTTTGGCTGTCTTAGGAGGTGCTCAAGTGGGGATCTTCTTTGTCTGTCTTTAGGAAGCTCTCAAGCAGGGATTGTTGGCTGTGTTAGGAGGCTCTCAAGCGGGGATCTTTGGCTACCTTTAGGAGGCTCTCAAGTAGGGATCTTTGGCTGTCTTTAGGAGGCTCTCAAGCAGGGATCTTTGGCTGTCTTTAGGAGGTTGTTCAGGCGGGGATCTATTGCTGTCTTTAGGAGGCTCTCAAGCAGGGATCTTTAGCAGGCTTTAGGACGCTCTCAAGCAGGGATCTTTGGGTGTTTCGGACTCTCACAAGTGGGGATCTTTGGCAGTCTTTAGGAGGCTCTCAAGTGGGGATCTTTGCCTGTATTTAGGAGGCTCTATAGCTGGGATCTTTGGCTGTTTTAGGAGGCTCTCAAATGGGGATCTTTGGCTGTCTTTAGAAGGTTCTCAAGCAGGGATCCTTGGCTGTCTTTAGGAGGCTCTGAAGCACAGATCTTTGGCTGTCTTTAGGAGGTTCTCAAGTGGGGATCTTTGGCTTTCTTTAGGCGGTTCTTAAGCAGGGATCTTTGGCTGTTTTAGGAGGCTGTCAAGTGGGGACTCTTGGCTGTCTTTAGGAGGTTCTCAAGCGGGGATCTATGGCTGTCTTTAGGAGGCTCTCAAGCAGGGATATTTGGTTGTCTTTAGGACGCTTTCAAGCAGGGATCTTTGGCTGTGTTTCAGAGGCTCAAAAGTTGGGATCTTTGGCTGTCTTTAGGTGGCTCTCAAGTGGGGATCTTTGGCTGTATTTAGGATGCTCTATAGCAGGGACCTTTGGCTGTCTTAGTAGGCTCTCAAATGTGGATCTTTGGCTGCCTTTAGAAGGTTCTCAAGCAGGGATCTTTGGCTTTCTTTAGGAGGCTCTTAAGCAGGGATCTTTGGCTGTCTTTAGGAGGCTATCCAGCAGGGATCTTTGGCTGTCTTAGGAGGCTCTCAAGCGGGGATCTTTGGCTGTCTTTAGGAGGTTCTCAAGTGGGGATCTTTGGCTGTCTTTAGGAGGCTTTCAAGCAGGGATCTTTGGCTGTCTTTAGGATGCTCTCAAGAGGGGATCTTTGGCTGTGTTTCGGAGGCTCACAAGTGGGGATCTTTGGCTGTCTCTAGGAGGCTCTCAAGTGGGGATATTTGGCTGTATTTAAAAGGCTCTATAGCTGGGATCTTGGGCTATCTTAGGAGGCTCTCAAATGGGGATCTTTGGCTGTCTTTAGAAGGTTCTCAAGCAGGGATCTGTGGCTGTCTTTAGGAGGCTCTCAAGCAGAGATCTTTGGCTGTCTTTAGGAGGTTCTCAAGTGGGGATCTTTGGCTGTCTTGGGAATTTATTAAGTGGGGATCTAGTTTGGCTGTCTTTAGGAGGGTCTCAAGCGGGGATCTTTGGCTGTCTTTAGGAGGTTCTCAAGCAGGGATCTTTGGCTGTCTTTAGGAGGCTCTCAAGCAGGGATCTTTGGCTGTCTTTAGGAGGCTCTCAAGCAGGGATCTTTGGCTGTCTTTAGGAGGCTCTCAAATGGGGATCTTTGGCTGTCTTTAGAAGGTTCTCAAGCAGGGATCTTTGGCTGTCTTAGGAGGCTGTCAAGCGGGGATTCTTGGCTGTCTTTTTAGAGGTTCTCAAGCGGGGATCTATGGCTGTCTTTAGGAGGCTCTTAAGCAGGGATCTTTGGCTGTCTTTAGGACGCTTTCAAGCAGGGATCTTTGGCTGTGTTTCAGAGGCTCAAAAGTTGGGACCTTTGGCTGTATTTAGGTGGCTCTCAAGTGGGGATCTTTGGCTGTAATTAGGATGCTCTATAGCAGGGATCTTTGGCTGTCTTAGTAGGCTCTCAAATGTGGATCTTTGGCTGTCTTTAGAAGGTTCTCAAGCAGGGATCTTTGGCTTTCTTTAGGAGGCTCTTAAGCAGGAATCTTTGGCTGTCTTTAGGAGGCTCTCAAGCAGGGATCTTTGGCTGTCTTAGGAGGCTCTCAAGCGGGGATCTTTGGCTGTCTTTAAGAGGTTCTCAAGTGGGGATCTTTGGCTGTCTTTAGGAGGCTTTCAAGCAGGGATCTTTGGCTGTCTTTAGGATGCTCTCAAGAGGGAATCTTTGGCTGTGTTTCGGAGGCTCACAAGTGGGGATCTTTGGCTGTCTCTAGGAGGCTCTCAAATGGGGATATTTGGCTGTATTTAAGAGGCTCTATAGCTGGGATCTTGGGCTGTCTTAGGAGGCTCTCAAATGGGGATCTTTGACTGTCTTTAGACGGTTCTCAAGCAGGGATCTTTGGCTGTCTTTAGGAGGCTCTAAAGAAGAGATCTTTGGCTGTCTTTAGGAGGTTCTCAAGTGGGGATCTTTAGCTGTCTTGGGAAGTTCTTAAGTGGGGATCTTGTTTGGCTGTCTTTAGGAGGGTCTCAAGCAGGGATCTTTGGCTGTCTTTAGGAGGTTCTCAAGCAGGGATCTTTGGCTGTCTTTAGGAGGCTCTCAAATGGGGATCTTTGGCTGTCTTTAGAAGGTTCTCAAGGAGGGATCTTTGGCTGTCTTTAGGAGGCTCTCAAGCGGGGATCTTTGGCTGTCTTTAGGAGGCTCTCAAGAAGGGATCTTTGGCTGTCTTTAGGAGGTTCTCAAGAGGCGATCTCTGGCTGTCTTTAGGAGGCTCTCAAGCAGGGATCTTTGGCTGTCTTTAGGAGGATCTCAAGCGAGGATCTTTGGCTGTGTTTAGGAGGCTCACAAGTGGATATCCTTGGCTTTCTTTAGGAGGCTCTCAGGTGGGGATTTTTGGCTGCATTTAGAATGCTCTATAGCAGGGATCTTTGGCTGTCTTAGGAGGCTCTCAAATGGGGATCTTTGGCTGTCTTTAGAAGGTTCTCAAGGAGGGATCTTTGTCTTTCTTTAGGAGGCTCTTAAGCAGGGATCTTTGGTGGCTTTAGGAGGCTCTCAAGCAGGGATCTTTGGCTGTCTTAGGAGGCTCTCAAGCGGGGATCTTTGGCTGTCTTTATGAGGTTCTCAAGTGGGGATCTTTGGCTGTCTTTAGCAGGCTTTCAAGCAGGGATCTTTGGCTGTCTTTAGAATGTTCTCAAGATGGGATCTTTGGCTGTGTTTCAGAGGCTCACAAGTGGGGATCTTTGGCTGTCTTTAGGAGGCTCTCAAGTGGGGATATTTGGCTGTATTTAAGAGGCTCTATAGCAGGGATCTTTGACTGTCTTAGGAGGCTCTCAAATGGGGATCTTTGACTGTCTTTAGAAGGTTCTCAAGCAGGGATCTTTGGCTGTCTTTAGGAGGCTCTCAAGCAGAGATCTTTGGCGGTCTTTAGGAGGTTCTCAATTGGGGATCTTTGCTGTCTTAGGAAGCTCTTAAGTGGGGATCTTGTTTGGCTGTCTTCAGGAGGGTCTCAAGCGGGGATCATTGGCTTTCTTTAGGAGGCTCTCAAGTGGGGATATTTGGCTGCCTTTAGGAGGCTCTCAAGTGGGGAACTTTGGTTGTTTTAGGAGACTCTCAAGCAGGGACCTTTGGCTGTCTTTAAATGGTTCTCAAGTGGGATCTTTGGCTGTCTTTAGGAGGCTCTCAAGCAGGGATCTTTGTCTGTCTTTAGGAGTCTTTCTGTGGGAATCAATGGCTGTCTTTAAGAGGCTTTCAAGTGGGGATCTTCTTTGTCTGTCTTTAGGAAGCTCTCAAGCAGGGATCTTTGGCTGTCTTTAGCAGGCTCTCAAGCGGAGTTCTCTGGCTGTTTTAGGAGGCTCTCAAGTGGGGATCTTCGGCTGTCTTTAGAAGGCTCCCAAGCAGTGATCTTCTTTGTCTGTCTTCTAGAGAGTCTCAAGTGGGGATCTTTGGCTGTCTTTAGGAGGCTCTCAAGCGGGCATCTTTGGTTGTCTTTAGTAGGTTCTCAAGTGGGGGATCTATGGCTGTCTTTAGGAGGCTCTCAAGTGGGGATATGTGGCTGTCTTTAGGAGGCTCTCAAGCAGAGATCTTTGTCTGTCTTTAGGAGGCTCTCAAGTGGGGATCTTTGGCTGTCTTTAGGAGGCTCTGAAGTCGGGATCCTTGGCTGTCTTTAGGAGGCTCTCAAGTGGGATCCTTGGCTGTCTTTAGGAGGCTCTCAAGCAGGGTTCTTCTTTGTCTGTCTTTAGGAAGCTCTCAAGCAGGGATCTTTGGCTGTATCAGGAGGCTCTCAAGCGGGGATCTTTGGCTGTTTTTAGGAGCTCTCAGGTAGGGATCTTTGGCTGTCTTAGGAGGTGCTCAAGTGGGGATCTTTGGCTGTGTTTAGGAGGCTCTCACGCACTGATCTCTGGCTGTCTTTAGGAGGTTCTCAAGCGGGGATCTATGGCTGTCTTTAGGAGGCTCTCAAGCAGGGATCTTTGGCTGTCTTTAGGATGCTTTCAAGCGGGGATCTTTGGCTTTGCTTCAGAGGCTCACAAGTTGCGATCTTTGGCTGTATTTAGGAGGCTCTATAGCAGGGATCTTTGGCTGTCTTAGGAGGCTCTCAAATGGGGATCTTTGGCTGTCTTTAGAAGATTCTCAGGCAGGGATCTTTGGCTGTCTTTAGGAGGTTCTCAAGTGGGGATCTTTGGCTGTCTTTAGGAGGTTCTCAAGTGGGGATCTTTGGCTGTTTTAGGAATCTCCCAAGTGGGGATCTTGTTTGGCTGTCTTTAGGAGGATCTCAAGCAGGGATCTTTGGCTGTCTTTAGGAGTCTCACAAGCAGGGATCTTTGCCTGTCTTTAGGAGGCTCTTCAGCAGGGATCTTCTTTGTCTGTCTTTAGGAGTGTCTCAAGCGGGGTCCTTGGGCTGTATTTAGGAGACTCTATAGCAGCGATCTTTGGCTGTCTTAGGAGGCTCTCAAATGGGGATCTTTGGCTGTCTGTAGAAGGTTCTCAAGTAGGGACCTTTGGCTGTTTTAGGAGTCTCACAAGCAGGGATCTTTTGTTGTCTTTAGGAGGCTCGCAAGCCAGGATCTTTGGCTGTGTTTAGGAGGCTCTCAAGTGGGGATCTTTGGCTGTCTTTAGGAGGCTCTCAAGTGAGGATCTTTCGCTGTCTTTAGGAGGCTCTCACGAAGGGATCTTCTTTGTATGTCTTTAGGAAGGTCTCAAGTGGGGATCTTTGGCTGTCTTTAGGAGGTTCTATAGTGGGATCTTTGGCTTTCTTCATGAGGTTTTCAAGCAGGGATCTTTGGCTGTCTTTAGGATGCTCACACGCTCTTTAGGAGGCTCTCAAGTGGGGATCTTCGGTTTTCTTAGGAGGTGCTCAAGTGGGGATCTTCTTTGTCTGTCTTTAGGAAGCTCTCAAGCAGGAATCTTTGGCTGTCTTTAAGAGGCTCTCAAGTGGAGATCTTTGGCTGTCTTAGGAGTCTCTCAAGCTGGGATCTTTGGTTGTCTTTAGGAAGCTCCCAAGTAGGGATCCTTGGCTGTCTTTAGGAGGCTCTCAACTCGGGATCTTCTTTGTCTGGCTTTAGGAGGGTCTCAGGCAGGGATCTTTGGCTGTCTTTAGGAGGCTCTCAAGTGGGGATCTTTGGCTGTCTTAGGAGGCTCTGAAGCGGGAATCTTTGGCTGTCTTTAGGAAGTTCTCATGCAGGGATTTTTGATTGTCTTTAGGAGGCTCTCAAGCGGGGATCTTTGGCTGTCTTTAGGAGGCTCTCAATCAGGGATCTTTGGCTGTCTTTAGGAGGTTCTCAAGCGGGGATGTTTGGCTGTCTTTAGGAGGCTCTCAAGCAGGGATCTTTGGCTGTCTTTAGCAGGCTCTCAAGCGGGGATCTTTGGCTGTGTTTAGGAGGCTCACAAGTCTGGATCTTTGGCTTTCTTTAGCGGGCTCTCAAGTGGGGATCTTTGGCTGTATTTAGGATGCTCTATAGCAGGGATCTTTGGCAGTCTTAGGAGGCTCTCAAATGGGGATCTTTGGTTGTCTTTAGAAGGTTCTAAAGCAGGGATCTTTGGCTTTCTTTAGGAGGCTCATAAGCGGGGATCTTTGGCTGTCTTTAGGAAGCTCTCAAGCGGGGATCTTTGGCTGTGTTTAAGAGGCTCACAAGTTGGGATATTTGGCTGTCTTTAGGGGGCTCTCAAGTGGGGATCTTTGGCAGTATTTAGGAAGCTCTATAGCAGGGATCCTTGGCTGTTTTAGGAGGCTCTCAAATTGGGATCTTTGGCTGTCTTTAGAAGGTTCTCAAGCAGGGATCTTTGGCTGTCTTTAGTAAGCTCTCAAGCAGAGATCTTTGGCTGTCTTTAGGAGTCTCTCAAGTGGGGATATTTGGCTGTTAGGAAGCTCTCAAGTGAGGATCTTGTATGGCTGTCTTTAGCAGGCTCTCAAGCGGGGATCTTTGGCTGTCTCTACGAAACTCTTCAGCAGGGATCTTTGTCTGTCTTTAGGAGGGTCTCAAGTGGAGTTCTCTGGCTGTATTTAGGAGGCTGTATAGCAGGGATCTTTGGCTGTCTTAGGAGGCTCTCAAATGCAGATCTTTGGCTGCCTTTAGAAGGTTCTCAAGCAGGGATCTTTGGCTGTGTTTAGGAGGCTCTCAAGCGGGGATCTTTGGTTGTGTTTAGGAGGCTCACAAGTGGGGATATTTGGCTGTCTTTAGGAGGCTCTCAAGTGGGGATCTTTGGCTGTTTTAGGAGTCTCTCAAGCTGGGATCTTTGGCTGTCTTAGGAGTCTCTCAAGCTGGGATCTTTGGCTGTCTTTAGGAAGCTCCCAAGTAGGGATCCTTGGCTGTCTTTAGGAGGCTCTCAACTCGGGATCTTCTTTGTCTGGCTTTAGGAGGGTCTCAGGCAGGGATCTTTGGCTGTCTTTAGGAGGCTCTCAAGTGGGGATCTTTGGCTGTCTTAGGAGGCTCTCAAGCGGGAATCTTTGGCTGTCTTTAGAAGGCTCTCAAGTGGGGATCTTTGGCTGTCTTAGGAGTCTCTCAAGCTGGGATCTTTGGCTGTCTTTAGGAAGCTCCCAAGTAGGGATCCTTGGCTGTCTTTAGGAGGCTCTCAACTCGGGATCTTCTTTGTCTGGCTTTAGGAGGGTCTCAGGCAGGGATCTTTGGCTGTCTTTAGGAGGTTCTCATGCAGGGATTTTTGATTGTCTTTAGGAGGCTCTCAAGCGGGGATCTTTGGCTGTCTTTAGGAGGCTCTCAATCAGGGATCTTTGGCTGTCTTTAGGAGGTTCTCAAGCGGGGATGTTTGGCTGTCTTTAGGAGGCTCTCAAGCAGGGATCTTTGGCTGTCTTTAGCAGGCTCTCAATCAGGGATCTTTGGCTGTGTTTAGGAGGCTCACAAGTCTGGATCTTTGGCTTTCTTTAGCGGGCTCTCAAGTGGGGATCTTTGGCTGTATTTAGGATGCTCTATAGTAGGGATCTTTGGCAGTCTTAGGAGGCTCTCAAATGGGGATCTTTGGTTGTCTTTAGAAGGTTCTAAAGCAGGGATCTTTGGCTTTCTTTAGGAGGCTCATAAGCGGGGATCTTTGGCTGTCTTTAGGAGGCTCTCAAGCGGGGATCTTTGGCTGTGTTTAAGAGGCTCACAAGTTGGGATATTTGGCTGTCTTTAGGAGGCTCTCAAGTGGGGATCTTTGGCAGTATTTAGGAGGCTCTATAGCAGGGATCCTTGGCTGTTCTAGGAGGCTCTCAAATTGGGATCTTTGGCTGTCTTTAGAAGGTTCTCAAGCAGGGATCTTTGGCTGTCTTTAGTAAGCTCTCAAGCAGAGATCTTTGGCTGTCTTTAGGAGTCTCTCAAGTGGGGATATTTGGCTGTTAGGAAGCTCTCAAGTGAGGATCTTGTATGGCTGTCTTTAGGAGGGTCTCAAGCAGGGATCTTTGGCTGTCTTTAGCAGGCTCTCAAGCGGGGATCTTTGGCTGTCTCTAGGAAACTCTTCAGCAGGGATCTTTGTCTGTCTTTAGGAGGGTCTCAAGTGGAGTTCTCTGGCTGTATTTAGGAGGCTGTATAGCAGGGATCTTTGGCTGTCTTAGGAGGCTCTCAAATGCAGATCTTTGGCTGCCTTTAGAAGTTTCTCAAGCAGGGATCTTTGGCTGTGTTTAGGAGGCTCTCAAGCGGGGATCTTTGGTTGTGTTTAGGAGGCTCACAAGTGGGGATATTTGGCTGTCTTTAGGAGGCTCTCAAGTGGGGATATTTGGCTGTCTTTAGGAGGCTCTCAAGTGAGGATCTTTGGCTGTCTTTAGGAGGCTCTCACAAAGGGATCTTCTTTGTATGTCTTTAGGAAGGTCTCAAGTGGGGATCTTTGGCTGTCTTTAAGAGGCTCTCAAGTGGAGATCTTTGGCTGTCTTAGGAGTCTCTCAAGCTGGGATCTTTGGCTGTCTTTAGGAAGCTCCCAAGTAGGGATCCTTGGCTGTCTTTAGGAGGCTCTCAACTCGGGATCTTCTTTGTCTGGCTTTAGGAGGGTCTCAGGCAGGGATCTTTGGCTGTCTTTAGGAGGCTCTCAAGTGGGGATCTTTGGCTGTCTTAGGAGGCTCTCAAGCGGGAATCTTTGGCTGTCTTTAGGAGGTTCTCATGCAGGGATTTTTGATTGTCTTTAGGAGGCTCTCAAGCGGGGATCTTTGGCTGTCTTTAGGAGGCTCTCAATCAGGGATCTTTGGCTGTCTTTAGGAGGTTCTCAAGCGGGGATGTTTGGCTGTCTTTAGGAGGCTCTCAAGCAGGGATCTTTGGCTGTCTTTAGCAGGCTCTCAAGCGGGGATCTTTGGCTGTGTTTAGGAGGCTCACAAGTCTGGATCTTTGGCTTTCTTTAGCGGGCTCTCAAGTGGGGATCTTTGGCTGTATTTAGGATGCTCTATAGCAGGGATCTTTGGCAGTCTTAGGAGGCTCTCAAATGGGGATCTTTGGTTGTCTTTAGAAGGTTCTAAAGCAGGGATCTTTGGCTTTCTTTAGGAGGCTCATAAGCGGGGATCTTTGGCTGTCTTTAGGAGGCTCTCAAGCGGGGATCTTTGGCTGTGTTTAAGAGGCTCACAAGTTGGGATATTTGGCTGTCTTTAGGAGGCTCTCAAGTGGGGATCTTTGGCAGTATTTAGGAGGCTCTATAGCAGGGATCCTTGGCTGTTTTAGGAGGCTCTCAAATTGGGATCTTTGGCTGTCTTTTGAAGGTTCTCAAGCAGGGATCTTTGGCTGTCTTTAGTAAGCTCTCAAGCAGAGATCTTTGGCTGTCTTTAGGAGTCTCTCAAGTGGGGATATTTGGCTGTTAGGAAGCTCTCAAGTGAGGATCTTGTATGGCTGTCTTTAGGAGGGTCTCAAGCAGGGATCTTTGGCTGTCTTTAGCAGGCTCTCAAGCGGGGATCTTTGGCTGTCTCTAGGAAACTCTTCAGCAGGGATCTTTGTCTGTCTTTAGGAGGGTCTCAAGTGGAGTTCTCTGGCTGTATTTAGGAGGCTGTATAGCAGGGATCTTTGGCTGTCTTAGGAGGCTCTCAAGCGGGGATCTTTGGTTGTGTTTAGGAGGCTCACAAGTGGGGATATTTGGCTGTCTTTAGGAGGCTCTCAAGTGGGGATATTTGGCTGTCTTTAGGAGGCTCTCAAGTGAGGATCTTTGGCTGTCTTTAGGAGGCTCTCACAAAGGGATCTTCTTTGTATGTCTTTAGGAAGGTCTCAAGTGGGGATCTTTGGCTGTCTTTAAGAGGCTCTCAAGTGGAGATCTTTGGCTGTCTTAGGAGTCTCTCAAGCTGGGATCTTTGGCTGTCTTTAGGAAGCTCCCAAGTAGGGATCCTTGGCTGTCTTTAGGAGGCTCTCAACTCGGGATCTTCTTTGTCTGGCTTTAGGAGGGTCTCAGGCAGGGATCTTTGGCTGTCTTTAGGAGGCTCTCAAGTGGGGATCTTTGGCTGTCTTAGGAGGCTCTCAAGCGGGAATCTTTGGCTGTCTTTAGGAGGTTCTCATGCAGGGATTTTTGATTGTCTTTAGGAGGCTCTCAAGCGGGGATCTTTGGCTGTCTTTAGGAGGCTCTCAATCAGGGATCTTTGGCTGTCTTTAGGAGGTTCTCAAGCGGGGATGTTTGGCTGTCTTTAGGAGGCTCTCAAGCAGGGATCTTTGGCTGTCTTTAGCAGGCTCTCAAGCGGGGATCTTTGGCTGTGTTTAGGAGGCTCACAAGTCTGGATCTTTGGCTTTCTTTAGCGGGCTCTCAAGTGGGGATCTTTGGCTGTATTTAGGATGCTCTATAGCAGGGATCTTTGGCAGTCTTAGGAGGCTCTCAAATGGGGATCTTTGGTTGTCTTTAGAAGGTTCTAAAGCAGGGATCTTTGGCTTTCTTTAGGAGGCTCATAAGCGGGGATCTTTGGCTGTCTTTAGGAGGCTCTCAAGCGGGGATCTTTGGCTGTGTTTAAGAGGCTCACAAGTTGGGATATTTGGCTGTCTTTAGGAGGCTCTCAAGTGGGGATCTTTGGCAGTATTTAGGAGGCTCTATAGCAGGGATCCTTGGCTGTTTTAGGAGGCTCTCAAATTGGGATCTTTGGCTGTCTTTTGAAGGTTCTCAAGCAGGGATCTTTGGCTGTCTTTAGTAAGCTCTCAAGCAGAGATCTTTGGCTGTCTTTAGGAGTCTCTCAAGTGGGGATATTTGGCTGTTAGGAAGCTCTCAAGTGAGGATCTTGTATGGCTGTCTTTAGGAGGGTCTCAAGCAGGGATCTTTGGCTGTCTTTAGCAGGCTCTCAAGCGGGGATCTTTGGCTGTCTCTAGGAAACTCTTCAGCAGGGATCTTTGTCTGTCTTTAGGAGGGTCTCAAGTGGAGTTCTCTGGCTGTATTTAGGAGGCTGTATAGCAGGGATCTTTGGCTGTCTTAGGAGGCTCTCAAGCGGGGATCTTTGGTTGTGTTTAGGAGGCTCACAAGTGGGGATATTTGGCTGTCTTTAGGAGGCTCTCAAGTGGGGATATTTGGCTGTCTTTAGGAGGCTCTCAAGTGAGGATCTTTGGCTGTCTTTAGGAGGCTCTCACAAAGGGATCTTCTTTGTATGTCTTAAGGAAGGTCTCAAGTGGGGATCTTTGGCTGTCTTTAGGAGGTTCTATAGTGGGATCTTTGGCTGTCTTCATGAGCTTTTCAAGCAGGGATCTTTGGCTGTCTTTAGGATGCTCACACGCTCTTTAGGAGGCTCTCAAGTGGGGATCTTTGGTTTTCTTAGGAGGTGCTCAAGTGGGGATCTTCTTTGTCTGTCTTTAGGAAGCTCTCAAGCAGGAATCTTTGGCTGTCTTTAGAAGGCTCTCAAGTGGGGATCTTTGGCTGTCTTAGGAGTCTCTCAAGCTGGGATCTTTGGCTGTCTTTAGGAAGCTCCCAAGTAGGGATCCTTGGCTGTCTTTAGGAGGCTCTCAACTCGGGATCTTCTTTGTCTGGCTTTAGGAGGGTCTCAGGCAGGGATCTTTGGCTGTCTTTAGGAGGTTCTCATGCAGGGATTTTTGATTGTCTTTAGGAGGCTCTCAAGCGGGGATCTTTGGCTGTCTTTAGGAGGCTCTCAATCAGGGATCTTTGGCTGTCTTTAGGAGGTTCTCAAGCGGGGATGTTTGGCTGTCTTTAGGAGACTCTCAAGCAGGGATCTTTGGCTGTCTTTAGCAGGCTTTCAAGCGGGGATCTTTGGCTGTGTTTAGGAGGCTCACAAGTGGGGATCTTTGGCTTTCTTTAGCGGGCTCTCAAGTGGGGATCTTTGGCTGTATTTAGGATGCTCTATAGCAGGGATCTTTGGCAGTCTTAGGAGGCTCTCAAATGGGGATCTTTGGCTGTCTTTAGAAGGTTCTCAAGCAGGGGTCTTTGGCTTTCTTTAGGAGGCTCATAAGCGGGGATCTTTGGCTGTCTTTAGGAGGCTCTCAAGCGGGAATCTTTGGCTGTGTTTAGGAGGCTCACAAGTTGGGATAGTTGGCTGTCTTTAGGAGGCTCTCAAGTGGGGATCTTTGGCAGTATTTAGGAGGCTCTATAGCAGGGATCCTTGGCTGTTTTAGGAGGCTCTCAAATTGGGATCTTTGGCTGTCTTTAGAAGGTTCTCAAGCAGGGATCTTTGGCTGTCTTTAGTAAGCTCTCAAGCAGAGATCTTTGGCTGTCTTTAGGAGTCTCTCAAGTGGGGATATTTGGCTGTTAGGAAGCACTCAAGTGAGGATCTTGTATGGCTGTCTTTAGCAGGCTCTCAAGCGGGGATCTTTGGATGTCTCTAGGAAACTCTTCAGCAGGGATCTTCTTTGTCTGTCTTTAGGAGGGTCTCAAGTGGAGTTCTCTGGCTGTATTTAGGAGGCTGTATAGCAGGGATCTTTGGCTGTCTTAGGAGGCTCTCAAATGCAGATCTTTGGCTGCCTTTAGAAGGTTCTCAAGCAGGGATCTTTGGCTGTGTTTAGGAGGCTCTCAAGCGGGGATCTTTGGTTGTGTTTAGGAGGCTCACAAGTGGGGATATTTGGCTGTCTTTAGGAGGCTCTCAAGTGGGGATCTTTGCCTGTATTTAGGAGGCTCTATAGCAGAGATCTTTGACTGTCTTAGGAGACTCTCAAATGGTGATCTTTGGCTGTCTTTTGAAGGTTCTCAATCAGGGATCTTTGGCTGTCTTTATGAGGCTCTCAAGCGGGGATCTTTGGCTGTCTTTACGACACTCTCAAGTGGGGATCTTTGGCTGTCTTAGGAGGCTCTCAAGTGGGGACCTTTGGCTCTCTTTAGGAGGTTCTCAAGCGGGCATCTTTGGCTGTCTTTAGGAGGCTCTCAAGCAGGGATCTTTGGCTGTCTTTAGGAGGATCTCAAGCAAGGATCTTTGGCTGTGTTTAGGAGGCTCCCAAGTGGGGATCTTTGGCGGTCTTTGGGAGGCTCTCAAGTGGGGATCTTTGGCTGTATTTAGTAGGCTCTATAGCAGGGATCTTTGGCTGATTTAGGAGGCTCTCAAATGGGGATCTTTGGCTGTCTTAAGAAGGTTCTCAAGCAGGGATCTTTTGCTGTCTTTAGGAGGCTCTCAAGCAGAGATCTTTGACTGTCTTTAGGAGGCTCTCAAGCAGGGATCTTTGACTGTCTTTAGGAGGCTCTTCAGCAGAGATCTTCTTTGTCTGTCTTTAGGAGGGTCTCAAGTGGGGTTCTTTGGATGTATTTAGAAAGCTCTATAGCAAGGATCTTTTGCTGTCTTAGGAGGTTCTCAAGCAGGGTTCTTTGGCTGTCTTTTGAAGGCTCTATAGCGGGGATCTTTGGCTGTCCTTTGAAGGCTCTCAAGTGGGGATCTTTGTCTGTCTTTAGGAGGGTCTCAAGCGGAGATCTTCTTTGTCTGTCTATAGGAGGGTCTCAAGCGGGGATCTTTGGCTGTTTTAGGAGGCTCTCAAGTGGGGATCTTTGGCAGTCTTAGGAGGTTCCCAAGCATGGATCTTTGGCTGTCTGTAGGAGGATCTCAAGCAGGGATCTTTGGCTGTGTTTGGGAGGCTTTCAAGTGGGGATTTTTGGCTGTCTCTAGGAGGCTCTCAAGGGGGGATCTTTGGCTGTATTTAGGAAGCTCTATAGCAGGGATCTTTGGCTGTCTTAGGAGGCTCTCAAATAGGGATCTTTGGCTGTCTTTAGAAGGTTCTCAAGCAGGGATCTTTGGCTGTCTTTAGGAGGCTATCAAGCAGAGATCTTTGGCTGTCTTTAGGAGGGTCTCAAGCGGGGATCTTTGCCTGTCTTTAGGAGGCTCTTCAGCAGGGATCTTCTTTGTCTGTCTTTAGGAAGGTCTCAAGTGGGGTTCTTTGGCTGTATTTAGGAGGCTCTATAGCAGGGATCTTTGGCTGTTTTAGGAGGTTCTCAAGCAGGGTACTTTGGCTGTCTTTTGAAGGCTCTCAAGCGAGGATCTTTGGCTGTCTTTAGAAGGTCTCAAGCAGGGTTCTTTGGCTGTCCTTTGAAGGCTCTCAAGTGGGGATCTTTGTCTGTCTTTAGGAGGGTCTCAAGCGGGGATCTTCTTTGTCTGTCTTTAGAAGGTTCTCAAGCAGGGATCTTTGGCTATCTTTAGGAGGTTCTTAAGCGGGGATGTTTGGCTGTCTTTAGGAGGCTCTCAAGCAGGGATCTTTGTCTGTTTTAGGAGGATCTCAAGCGGGGATCTTTGGCTGTCTTTAGGAGGCTCTCAAGGGGGGATCTTTGGCTGTATTTAGGAAGCTCTATAGCAGGGATCTTTGGCTGTCTTAGGAGGCTCTCAAATAGGCATCTTTGGCTGACTTAAGAAGGTTCTCAAGCAGGGATCTTTGGCTGTCTTTAGGAGGCTATCAAGCAGAGATCTTTGGCTGTCTTTAGGAGGGTCTCAAGCAGGGATCTTTGACTGTCTTTAGGAGGCTCTCAAGCAGGGATCTTTAGCTGTCTTTAGGAGGCTCTTCAGCAGGGATCTTCTTTGTCTGTCTTTAGGAAGGTCTCAAGTGGGGTTCTTTGGCTGTATTTAGGAGGCTCTATAGCAGGGATCTTTGGCTGTTTTAGGAGGTTCTCAAGCAGGGTTCTTTGGCTGTCTTTTGAAGGCTCTCAAGCGGGGATCTTTGGCTGTCTTTAGGAGGCCTCAAGCATGGTTCTTTGGCTGTCCTTTGAAGGCTCTCAAGTGGGGATCTTTGTCTGTCTTTAGGAGGTTCTCAAGCGGGGATCTTCTTAGTCTATCTTTAGGAGGTTCTCAAGTGGGGATCTTTGGCTGTCTTTAGAAGGTTCTCAAGCAGGGATCTTTGGCTTTCCTTAGGAGGCTCTTAAGCAGGGATGTTTGGCTGTATTTAAGAGGCTCTATAGCAGGGATCTTTGACTGTCTTAGGAGGCTCTCAAATGGGGATCTTTGGATGTCTTTAGAAGGTTCTCAAGCAGGGATCTTTGGCTGTCTTTAGGAGGCTCTCAAGCAGAGATCTTTGGTGGTCTTTAGGAGGTTCTCAATTGGGGATCTTTGCTGTCTTAGGAAGCTCTTAAGTGGGGATCTTGTTTGGCTGTCTTTAGGAGGGTCTCAACCGGGGATCATTGGCTTTCTTTAGGAGGCTCTCAAGTGGGGATATTTGGCTGCCTTTAGGAGGCTCTCAAGTGGGGAACTTTGGTTGTTTTAGGAGACTCTCAAGCAGGGACCTTTGGCTGTCTTTAAATGGTTCTCAAGTGGGATCTTTGGCTGTCTTTAGGAGGCTCTCAAGCAGGGATCTTTGTCTGTCTTCAGGAGTCTTTCAGTGGGAATCAATGGCTGTCTTTAAGAGGCTTTCAAGTGGGGATCTTCTTTGTCTGTCTTTAGGAAGCTCTCAAGCAGGGATCTTTGGCTGTCTTTAGCAGGCTCTCAAGCGGAGTTCTCTGGCTGTTTTAGGAGGCTCTCAAGTGGGGATCTTCAGCTGTCTTTAGAAGGCTCCCAAGCAGTGATCTTCTTTGTCTGTCTTCTAGAGAGTCTCAAGTGGGGATCTTTGGCTGTCTTTAGGAGGCTCTCAAGCGGAGATCTTTGGCTGTTTTAGGATGCTCTCAAGTGGGCATCTTTGGTTGTCTTTAGTAGGTTCTCAAGTGGGGGATCTATGGCTGTCTTTAGGAGGCTCTCAAGCGGGGATATGTGGCTGTCTTTAGGAGGCTCTTAAGCAGAGATCTTTGTCTGTCTTTAGGAGGCTCTCAAGTGGGGATCTTTGGCTGTCTTTAGGAGGCTCTCAAGTGGGATCCTTGGCTGTCTTTAGGAGGCTCTCAAGCAGGGTTCTTCTTTGTCTGTCTTTAGGAAGCTCTCAAGCAGGGATCTTTGGCTGTATCAGGAGGCTCTCAAGCGGGGATCTTTGGCTGTTTTTAGGAGCTCTCAGGTAGCGATCTTTGGCTGTCTTAGGAGGTGCTCAAGTGGGGATCTTTGGCTGTCTTTAGGAGGCTCTCACGCACTGATCTCTGGCTGTCTTTAGGAGGTTCTCAAGCGGGGATCTATGGCTGTCTTTAGGAGGCTCTCAAGCAGGGATCTTTGGCTGTCTTTAGGATGCTTTCAAGCGGGGATCTTTGGCTTTGCTTCAGAGGCTCACAAGTTGCGATCTTTGGCTGTATTTAGGAGGCTCTATAGCAGGGATCTTTGGCTGTCTTAGGAGGCTCTCAAATGGGGATCTTTGGCTGTCTTTAGAAGATTCTCAGGCAGGGATCTTTGGCTGTCTTTAGGAGGTTCTCAAGTGGGGATCTTTGGCTGTCTTTAGGAGGTTCTCAAGTGGGGATCTTTGGCTGTCTTAGGAATCTCCCAAGTGGGGATCTTGTTTGGCTGTCTTTAGGAGGGTCTCAAGCAGGGATCTTTGGCTGTCTTTAGGAGTCTCACAAGCAGGGATCTTTGCCTGTCTTTAGGAGGCTCTTCAGCAGGGATCTTCTTTGTCTGTCTTTAGGAGTGTCTCAAGCGGGGTCCTTGGGCTGTATTTAGGAGACTCTATAGCAGCGATCTTTGGCTGTCTTAGGAGGCTCTCAAATGGGGATCTTTGGCTGTCTGTAGAAGGTTCTCAAGCAGGGACCTTTGGCTGTTTTAGGAGTCTCACAAGCAGGGATCTTTGGTTGTCTTTAGGAGGCTCGCAAGCCAGGATCTTTGGCTGTGTTTAGGAGGCTCTCAAGTGGGGATCTTTGGCTGTCTTTAGGAGGCTCTCAAGTGAGGATCTTTCGCTGTCTTTAGGAGGCTCTCACGAAGGGATCTTCTTTGTATGTCTTTAGGAAGGTCTCAAGTGGGGATCTTTGGCTGTCTTTAGGAGGTTCTATAGTGGGATCTTTGGCTTTCTTCATGAGGTTTTCAAGCAGGGATCTTTGGCTGTCTTTAGGATGCTCACACGCTCTTTAGGAGGCTCTCAAGTGGGGATCTTCGGTTTTCTTAGGAGGTGCTCAAGTGGGGATCTTCTTTGTCTGTCTTTAGGAAGCTCTCAAGCAGGAATCTTTGGCTGTCTTTAAGAGGCTCTCAAGTGGAGATCTTTGGCTGTCTTAGGAGTCTCTCAAGCTGGGATCTTTGGCTGTCTTTAGGAAGCTCCCAAGTAGGGATCCTTGGCTGTCTTTAGGAGGCTCTCAACTCGGGATCTTCTTTGTCTGGAGGGATCCTTGGCTGTCTTTAGGAGGCTCTCAAGTGGGGATCTTTGGCTGTCTTAGGAGGCTCTCAAGCGGGAATCTTTGGCTGTCTTTAGGAGGTTCTCATGCAGGGATTTTTGATTGTCTTTAGGAGGCTCTCAAGCGGGGATCTTTGGCTGTCTTTAGGAGGCTCTCAATCAGGGATCTTTGGCTGTCTTTAGGAGGTTCTCAAGCGGGGATGTTTGGCTGTCTTTAGGAGGCTCTCAAGCAGGGATCTTTGGCTGTCTTTAGCAGGCTCTCAAGCGGGGATCTTTGGCTGTGTTTAGGAGGCTCACAAGTCTGGATCTTTGGCTTTCTTTAGCGGGCTCTCAAGTGGGGATCTTTGGCTGTATTTAGGATGCTCTATAGCAGGGATCTTTGGCAGTCTTAGGAGGCTCTCAAATGGGGATCTTTGGTTGTCTTTAGAAGGTTCTAAAGCAGGGATCTTTGGCTTTCTTTAGGAGGCTCATAAGCGGGGATCTTTGGCTGTCTTTAGGAAGCTCTCAAGCGGGGATCTTTGGCTGTGTTTAAGAGGCTCACAAGTTGGGATATTTGGCTGTCTTTAGGAGGCTCTCAAGTGGGGATCTTTGGCAGTATTTAGGAAGCTCTATAGCAGGGATCCTTGGCTGTTTTAGGAGGCTCTCAAATTGGGATCTTTGGCTGTCTTTAGAAGGTTCTCAAGCAGGGATCTTTGGCTGTCTTTAGTAAGCTCTCAAGCAGAGATCTTTGGCTGTCTTTAGGAGGTTCTCAATTGGGGATCTTTGCTGTCTTAGGAAGCTCTTAAGTGGGGATCTTGTTTGGCTGTCTTTAGGAGGGTCTCAAGCGGGGATCATTGGCTTTCTTTAGGAGGCTCTCAAGTGGGGATATTTGGCTGCCTTTAGGAGGCTCTCAAGTGGGGAACTTTGGTTGTTTTAGGAGACTCTCAAGCAGGGACCTTTGGCTGTCTTTAAATGGTTCTCAAGTGGGATCTTTGGCTGTCTTTAGGAGGCTCTCAAGCAGGGATCTTTGTCTGTCTTCAGGAGTCTTTCAGTGGGAATCAATGGCTGTCTTTAAGAGGCTTTCAAGTGGGGATCTTCTTTGTCTGTCTTTAGGAAGCTCTCAAGCAGGGATCTTTGGCTGTCTTTAGCAGGCTCTCAAGCGGAGTTCTCTGGCTGTTTTAGGAGGCTCTCAAGTGGGGATCTTCGGCTGTCTTTAGAAGGCTCCCAAGCAGTGATCTTCTTTGTCTGTCTTCTAGAGAGTCTCAAGTGGGGATCTTTGGCTGTCTTTAGGAGGCTCTCAAGCAGAGATCTTTGGCTGTTTTAGGATGCTCTCAAGTGGGCATCTTTGGTTGTCTTTAGTAGGTTCTCAAGTGGGGGATCTATGGCTGTCTTTAGGAGGCTCTCAAGCGGGGATATGTGGCTGTCTTTAGGAGGCTCTTAAGCAGAGATCTTTGTCTGTCTTTAGGAGGCTCTCAAGTGGGGATCTTTGGCTGTCTTTAGGAGGCTCTCAAGTGGGATCCTTGGCTGTCTTTAGGAGGCTCTCAAGCAGGGTTCTTCTTTGTCTGTCTTTAGGAAGCTCTCAAGCAGGGATCTTTGGCTGTATCAGGAGGCTCTCAAGCGGGGATCTTTGGCTGTTTTTAGGAGCTCTCAGGTAGCGATCTTTGGCTGTCTTAGGAGGTGCTCAAGTGGGGATCTTTGGCTGTCTTTAGGAGGCTCTCACGCACTGATCTCTGGCTGTCTTTAGGAGGCTCTCAAGCAGGGATCTTTGGCTGTCTTTAGGATGCTTTCAAGCGGGGATCTTTGGCTTTGCTTCAGAGGCTCACAAGTTGCGATCTTTGGCTGTATTTAGGAGGCTCTATAGCAGGGATCTTTGGCTGTCTTAGGAGGCTCTCAAATGGGGATCTTTGGCTGTCTTTAGAAGATTCTCAGGCAGGGATCTTTGGCTGTCTTTAGGAGGTTCTCAAGTGGGGATCTTTGGCTGTCTTTAGGAGGTTCTCAAGTGGGGATCTTTGGCTGTCTTAGGAATCTCCCAAGTGGGGATCTTGTTTGGCTGTCTTTAGGAGGGTCTCAAGCAGGGATCTTTGGCTGTCTTTAGGAGTCTCACAAGCAAGGATCTTTGCCTGTCTTTAGGAGGCTCTTCAGCAGGGATCTTCTTTGTCTGTCTTTAGGAGTGTCTCAAGCGGGGTCCTTGGGCTGTATTTAGGAGACTCTATAGCAGCGATCTTTGGCTGTCTTAGGAGGCTCTCAAATGGGGATCTTTGGCTGTCTGTAGAAGGTTCTCAAGCAGGGACCTTTGGCTGTTTTAGGAGTCTCACAAGCAGGGATCTTTGGTTGTCTTTAGGAGGCTCGCAAGCCAGGATCTTTGGCTGTGTTTAGGAGGCTCTCAAGTGGGGATCTTTGGCTGTCTTTAGGAGGCTCTCAAGTGAGGATCTTTCGCTGTCTTTAGGAGGCTCTCACGAAGGGATCTTCTTTGTATGTCTTTAGGAAGGTCTCAAGTGGGGATCTTTGGCTGTCTTTAGGAGGTTCTATAGTGGGATCTTTGGCTTTCTTCATGAGGTTTTCAAGCAGGGATCTTTGGCTGTCTTTAGGATGCTCACACGCTCTTTAGGAGGCTCTCAAGTGGGGATCTTCGGTTTTCTTAGGAGGTGCTCAAGTGGGGATCTTCTTTGTCTGTCTTTAGGAAGCTCTCAAGCAGGAATCTTTGGCTGTCTTTAAGAGGCTCTCAAGTGGAGATCTTTGGCTGTCTTAGGAGTCTCTCAAGCTGGGATCTTTGGCTGTCTTTAGGAAGCTCCCAAGTAGGGATCCTTGGCTGTCTTTAGGAGGCTCTCAACTCGGGATCTTCTTTGTCTGGCTTTAGGAGGGTCTCAGGCAGGGATCTTTGGCTGTCTTTAGGAGGCTCTCAAGTGGGGATCTTTGGCTGTCTTAGGAGGCTCTCAAGCGGGAATCTTTGGCTGTCTTTAGGAGGTTCTCATGCAGGGATTTTTGATTGTCTTTAGGAGGCTCTCAAGCGGGGATCTTTGGCTGTCTTTAGGAGGCTCTCAATCAGGGATCTTTGGCTGTCTTTAGGAGGTTCTCAAGCGGGGATGTTTGGCTGTCTTTAGGAGGCTCTCAAGCAGGGATCTTTGGCTGTCTTTAGCAGGCTCTCAAGCGGGGATCTTTGGCTGTGTTTAGGAGGCTCACAAGTCTGGATCTTTGGCTTTCTTTAGCGGGCTCTCAAGTGGGGATCTTTGGCTGTATTTAGGATGCTCTATAGCAGGGATCTTTGGCAGTCTTAGGAGGCTCTCAAATGGGGATCTTTGGTTGTCTTTAGAAGGTTCTAAAGCAGGGATCTTTGGCTTTCTTTAGGAGGCTCATAAGCGGGGATCTTTGGCTGTCTTTAGGAAGCTCTCAAGCGGGGATCTTTGGCTGTGTTTAAGAGGCTCACAAGTTGGGATATTTGGCTGTCTTTAGGAGGCTCTCAAGTGGGGATCTTTGGCAGTATTTAGGAAGCTCTATAGCAGGGATCCTTGGCTGTTTTAGGAGGCTCTCAAATTGGGATCTTTGGCTGTCTTTAGAAGGTTCTCAAGCAGGGATCTTTGGCTGTCTTTAGTAAGCTCTCAAGCAGAGATCTTTGGCTGTCTTTAGGAGTCTCTCAAGTGGGGATATTTGGCTGTTAGGAAGCTCTCAAGTGAGGATCTTGTATGGCTGTCTTTAGGAGGGTCTCAAGCAGGGATCTTTGGCTGTCTTTAGCAGGCTCTCAAGCGGGGATCTTTGGCTGTCTCTAGGAAACTCTTCAGCAGGGATCTTTGTCTGTCTTTAGGAGGGTCTCAAGTGGAGTTCTCTGGCTGTATTTAGGAGGCTGTATAGCAGGGATCTTTGGCTGTCTTAGGAGGCTCTCAAATGCAGATCTTTGGCTGCCTTTAGGAAGGTCTCAAGTGGGGATCTTTGGCTGTCTTTAAGAGGCTCTCAAGTGGAGATCTTTGGCTGTCTTAGGAGTCTCTCAAGCTGGGATCTTTGGCTGTCTTTAGGAAGCTCCCAAGTAGGGATCCTTGGCTGTCTTTAGGAGGCTCTCAACTCGGGATCTTCTTTGTCTGGCTTTAGGAGGGTCTCAGGCAGGGATCTTTGGCTGTCTTTAGGAGGCTCTCAAGTGGGGATCTTTGGCTGTCTTAGGAGGCTCTCAAGCGGGAATCTTTGGCTGTCTTTAGGAGGTTCTCATGCAGGGATTTTTGATTGTCTTTAGGAGGCTCTCAAGCGGGGATCTTTGGCTGTCTTTAGGAGGCTCTCAATCAGGGATCTTTGGCTGTCTTTAGGAGGTTCTCAAGCGGGGATGTTTGGCTGTCTTTAGGAGGCTCTCAAGCAGGGATCTTTGGCTGTCTTTAGCAGGCTCTCAAGCGGGGATCTTTGGCTGTGTTTAGGAGGCTCACAAGTCTGGATATTTGGCTTTCTTTAGCGGGCTCTCAAGTGGGGATCTTTGGCTGTATTTAGGATGCTCTATAGCAGGGATCTTTGGCAGTCTTAGGAGGCTCTCAAATGGGGATCTTTGGTTGTCTTTAAAAGGTTCTAAAGGAGGGATCTTTGGCTTTCTTTAGGAGGCTCATAAGCGGGGATCTTTGGCTGTCTTTAGGAGGCTCTCAAGCGGGGATCTTTGGCTGTGTTTAAGAGGCTCACAAGTTGGGATATTTGGCTGTCTTTAGGAGGCTCTCAAGTGGGGATCTTTGGCAGTATTTAGGAGGCTCTATAGCAGGGATCCTTGGCTGTTTTAGTAGGCTCTAAAATTGGGATCTTTGGCTGTCTTTAGAAGGTTCTCAAGCAGGGATCTTTGGCTGTCTTTAGTAAGCTCTCAAGCAGAGATCTTTGGCTGTCTTTAGGAGTCTCTCAAGTGGGGATATTTGGCTGTTAGGAAGCTCTCAAGTGAGGATCTTGTATGGCTGTCTTTAGGAGGGTCTCAAGCAGGGATCTTTGGCTGTCTTTAGCAGGCTCTCAAGCGGGGATCTTTGGCTGTCTCTAGGAAACTCTTCAGCAGGGATCTTTGTCTGTCTTTAGGAGGGTCTCAAGTGGAGTTCTCTGGCTGTATTTAGGAGGCTGCATAGCAGGGATCTTTGGCTGTCTTAGGAGGCTCTCAAATGCAGATCTTTGGCTGCCTTTAGAAGTTTCTCAAGCAGGGATCTTTGGCTGTGTTTAGGAGGCTCTCAAGCGGGGATCTTTGGTTGTGTTTAGGAGGCTCACAAGTGGGGATATTTGGCTGTCTTTAGGAGGCTCTCAAGTGGGGATATTTGGCTGTCTTTAGGAGGCTCTCAAGTGAGGATCTTTGGCTGTCTTTAGGAGGCTCTCACAAAGGGATCTTCTTTGTATGTCTTTAGGAAGGTCTCAAGTGGGGATCTTTGGCTGTCTTTAGGAGGTTCTATAGTGGGATCTTTGGCTGTCTTCATGAGCTTTTCAAGCAGGGATCTTTGGCTGTCTTTAGGATGCTCACACGCTCTTTAGGAGGCTCTCAAGTGGGGATCTTTGGTTTTCTTAGGAGGTGCTCAAGTGGGGATCTTCTTTGTCTGTCTTTAGGAAGCTCTCAAGCAGGAATCTTTGGCTGTCTTTAGAAGGCTCTCAAGTGGGGATCTTTGGCTGTTTTAGGAGTCTCTCAAGCTGGGATCTTTGGCTGTCTTTAGGAAGCTCCCAAGTAGGGATCCTTGGCTGTCTTTAGGAGGCTCTCAACTCGGGATCTTCTTTGTCTGGCTTTAGGAGGGTCTCAGGCAGGGATCTTTGGCTGTCTTTAGGAGGTTCTCATGCAGGGATTTTTGATTGTCTTTAGGAGGCTCTCAAGCGGGGATCTTTGGCTGTCTTTAGGAGGCTCTCAATCAGGGATCTTTGGCTGTCTTTAGGAGGTTCTCAAGCGGGGATGTTTGGCTGTCTTTAGGAGACTCTCAAGCAGGGATCTTTGGCTGTCTTTAGCAGGCTCTCAAGCGGGGATCTTTGGCTGTGTTTAGGAGGCTCACAAGTGGGGATCTTTGGCTTTCTTTAGCGGGCTCTCAAGTGGGGATCTTTGGCTGTATTTAGGATGCTCTATAGCAGGGATCTTTGGCAGTCTTAGGAGGCTCTCAAATGGGGATCTTTGGCTGTCTTTAGAAGGTTCTCAAGCAGGGATCTTTGGCTTTCTTTAGGAGGCTCATAAGCGGGGATCTTTGGCTGTCTTTAGGAGGCTCTCAAGCGGGAATCTTTGGCTGTGTTTAGGAGGCTCACAAGTTGGGATAGTTGGCTGTCTTTAGGAGGCTCTCAAGTGGGGATCTTTGGCAGTATTTAGGAGGCTCTATAGCAGGGATCCTTGGCTGTTTTAGGAGGCTCTCAAATTGGGATCTTTGGCTGTCTTTAGAAGGTTCTCAAGCAGGGATCTTTGGCTGTCTTTAGTAAGCTCTCAAGCAGAGATCTTTGGCTGTCTTTAGGAGTCTCTCAAGTGGGGATATTTGGCTGTTAGGAAGCACTCAAGTGAGGATTTTGTATGGCTGTCTTTAGCAGGCTCTCAAGCGGGGATCTTTGGCTGTCTCTAGGAAACTCTTCAGCAGGGATCTTCTTTGTCTGTCTTTAGGAGGGTCTCAAGTGGAGTTCTCTGGCTGTATTTAGGAGGCTGTATAGCAGGGATCTTTGGCTGTCTTAGGAGGCTCTCAAATGCAGATCTTTGGCTGCCTTTAGAAGGTTCTCAAGCAGGGATCTTTGGCTGTGTTTAGGAGGCTCTCAAGCGGGGATCTTTGGTTGTGTTTAGGAGGCTCACAAGTGGGGATATTTGGCTGTCTTTAGGAGGCTCTCAAGTGGGGATCTTTGCCTGTATTTAGGAGGCTCTATAGCAGAGATCTTTGACTGTCTTAGGAGACTCTCAAATGGTGATCTTTGGCTGTCTTTTGAAGGTTCTCAATCAGGGATCTTTGGCTGTCTTTATGAGGCTCTCAAGCGGGAATCTTTGGCTGTCTTTACGACACTCTCAAGTGGGGATCTTTGGCTGTCTTATGAGGCTCTCAAGTGGGGACCTTTGGCTCTCTTTAGGAGGTTCTCAAGCAGGCATCTTTGGCTGTCTTTAGGAGGCTCTCAAGCAGGGATCTTTGGCTGTCTTTAGGAGGATCTCAAGCAGGGATCTTTGGCTGTGTTTAGGAGGCTCCCAAGTGGGGATCTTTGGCGGTCTTTAGGAGGCTCTCAAGTGGGGATCTTTGGCTGTATTTAGTAGGCTCTATAGCAGGGATCTTTGGCTGACTTAGGAGGCTCTCAAATGGGGATCTTTGGCTGTCTTAAGAAGGTTCTCAAGCAGGGATCTTTTGCTGTCTTTAGGAGGCTCTCAAGCAGAGATCTTTGACTGTCTTTAGGAGGCTCTCAAGCAGGGATCTTTGACTGTCTTTAGGAGGCTCTTCAGCAGAGATCTTCTTTGTCTGTCTTTAGGGGGGTCTCAAGTGGGGTTCTTTGGATGTATTTAGAAAGCTCTATAGCAAGGATCTTTTGCTGTCTTAGGAGGTTCTCAAGCAGGGTTCTTTGGCTGTCTTTTGAAGGCTCTATAGCGGGGATCTTTGGCTGTCCTTTGAAGGCTCTCAAGTGGGGATCTTTGTCTGTCTTTAGGAGGGTCTCAAGCGGAGATCTTCTTTGTCTGTCTATAGGAGGGTCTCAAGCGGGGATCTTTGGCTGTTTTAGGAGGCTCTCAAGTGGGGATCTTTGGCAGTCTTAGGAGGTTCCCAAGCATGGATCTTTGGCTGTCTGTAGGAGGATCTCAAGCAGGGATCTTTGGCTGTGTTTGGGAGGCTTTCAAGTGGGGATTTTTGGCTGTCTCTAGGAGGCTCTCAAGGGGGGATCTTTGGCTGTATTTAGGAAGCTCTATAGCAGGGATCTTTGGCTGTCTTAGGAGGCTCTCAAATAGGGATCTTTGGCTGTCTTTAGAAGGTTCTCAAGCAGGGATCTTTGGCTGTCTTTAGGAGGCTATCAAGCAGAGATCTTTGGCTGTCTTTAGGAGGGTCTCAAGCGGGGATCTTTGCCTGTCTTTAGGAGGCTCTTCAGCAGGGATCTTCTTTGTCTGTCTTTAGGAAGGTCTCAAGTGGGGTTCTTTGGCTGTATTTAGGAGGCTCTATAGCAGGGATCTTTGGCTGTTTTAGGAGGTTCTCAAGCAGGGTACTTTGGCTGTCTTTTGAAGGCTCTCAAGCGAGGATCTTTGGCTGTCTTTAGGAGGTCTCAAGCAGGGTTCTTTGGCTGTCCTTTGAAGGCTCTCAAGTGGGGATCTTTGTCTGTCTTTAGGAGGGTCTCAAGCGGGGATCTTCTTTGTCTGTCTTTAGAAGGTTCTCAAGCAGGGATCTTTGGCTATCTTTAGGAGGTTCTTAAGCGGGGATGTTTGGCTGTCTTTAGGAGGCTCTCAAGCAGGGATCTTTGTCTGTTTTAGGAGGATCTCAAGCGGGGATCTTTGCCTGTCTTTAGGAGGCTCTCAAGGGGGGATCTTTGGCTGTATTTAGGAAGCTCTATAGCAGGGATCTTTGGCTGTCTTAGGAGGCTCTCAAATAGGCATCTTTGGCTGTCTTTAGAAGGTTCTCAAGCAGGGATCTTTGGCTGTCTTTAGGAGGCTATCAAGCAGAGATCTTTGGCTGTCTTTAGGAGGGTCTCAAGCAGGGATCTTTGACTGTCTTTAGGAGGCTCTCAAGCAGGGATCTTTAGCTGTCTTTAGGAGGCTCTTCAGCAGGGATCTTCTTTGTCTGTCTTTAGGAAGGTCTCAAGTGGGGTTCTTTGGCTGTATTTAGGAGGCTCTATAGCAGGGATCTTTGGCTGTTTTAGGAGGTTCTCAAGCAGGGTTCTTTGGCTGTCTTTTGAAGGCTCTCAAGCGGGGATCTTTGGCTGTCTTTAGGAGGCCTCAAGCATGGTTCTTTGGCTGTCCTTTGAAGGCTCTCAAGTGGGGATCTTTGTCTGTCTTTAGGAGGTTCTCAAGCGGGGATCTTCTTAGTCTATCTTTAGGAGGTTCTCAAGTGGGGATCTTTGGCTGTCTTTAGAAGGTTCTCAAGCAGGGATCTTTGGCTTTCCTTAGGAGGCTCTTAAGCAGGGATGTTTGGCTGTCTTTAGGAGGCTCTGAAGCAGGGATCTTTGTCTGTTTTAGGAGGATCTCAAGCGGGGATCTTTGGCTGTCTTTAGGAGGCTCTCAAGCATGCATCTTTGGCTTTCTTTAGGAGGCTCTCAAGCGGGGATCTTTGGGTGTGTTTGGGAGTCTCACAAGTGGGGATCTTTGGCTGTATTTAGGAGGCTCTATAGCAGGGATCTTTGGCTGTTTTAGGAAGCTCTCAAATTGCGATGTTTGGCTGTCTTTAGGAAGATCTCGAGCAGAGATCTTTGGCTTTCTTAGGAGGCTCTCAAGTGGGGATATTTGGCTGTTAGGAAGCTCTCAAGTGGGGATCTTGTTTGGCTGTCTTTAGGAGGGTCTCAAGCAGGGATCTTTGGCTGTCTTTAGGAAGCTCTCAAGCGGGGATCTTTGGCTGTCTTTAGGAGGCTCTTCAGCAGGGGTCTTCTTTGTCTGTCTTTAGGAGGGTCTCAAGCGGGGTTCTTTGGCTGTATTTAGGAGGATCTATAGCAGGGATCTTTGGCTGTCTAAGGAGGCTCTCAAATGCGGATCTTGGCTGTCTTTAGAAGGTTCTCAAGCAGTGATCTTTGGCTGTGTTTAGGAGGCTCTCAAGCGGGGATCTTTGGCTGTGTTTAGGAGGCTCACAAGTGGGGATATTTGGCTGTCTTTAGGAGGCTCTCAAGTGGGGATCTTTGGCTGTATTTAGGAGGCTCTATAGCAGGGATCTTTGGCTGTTTTAGGAGGCTCTCAAATGGTGATCTTTGGCTGTCTTTTGAAGGTTCTCAAGCAGGGATCTTTGGCTGTCTTTAGGAGGCTCTCAAGAGGGGATCTTTGGCTGTCTTAGGAGGCTCTCAAGCGGGGATCTTTGGCTGTCTTTAGGAGGTTCTCATGCGGGCATCTTTGGCTGTCTTTATGAGGCTCTCAAACAGGGATCTTTGGCTGTCTTTAGGAGGCTCTTAAGCAGGGATCTTTGGCTCTGTTTAGGAGGCTCTTAAGCAGGGATCTCTGGCTCTGTTTAGGAGGCTTCCAAGTGGGGATCTTCGGCTGCCTTTAGGAGGCTCTCAAGTGGGGATCTTTGGCTGTATTTAGCAGGCTCTATAGCAGGGATCTTTGGATGTCTTAGGAGGCTCTCAAATGGGGATCTTTGGCTGTCTTTAGAAGGTTCTCAAGCAGGGATCTTTGGCTGTCTTTAAGAGGCTCTCAGGCAGAGATCTTTAGCTGTCTTTAGGAGGGTCTCAAGCAGGGATCTTTGACCGTCTTTAGGAGGCTTTCAAGCAGGGATCTTTATCCGTCTTTAGGAGGCTCTTCAGCAGGGATCTTCTTTGTCTGTCTTTAGGAGGGTCTCAAGTGGGGTTCTTTGGCTGTATTTAGGAGGCTCTATAGCAGGGATCTTTGGCTGTCTTTAGGAAGCTCTCAAGCAGGGATCTTTGGCTGTCTTAGGAGGCTCTCAAGAAGGGATCATTGGCTGTCTTTAGGAGGCTCTCAAGTGGGGATCTTTGGCTATTTTGGGGGGCCTTCAAGCAGGGATCTTTGGCTGTCTTTTGGAAGCTTTCAAGCAGGGATCCTTGGATGTCTTTTGAAGGCTCTCAAGTGTGGATCTTTGGCTGTCTTTAGGAGGCTCTCAAGAGGGGATAATTTGCTGTCTTAGGAGGCTCTCAAGCATGGATCTTTGGCTGTCTTTAGGAGGCTCTCAAGTGGTGATCTTTGGCTGTCTTAGGACACTCTCAAGCAGGTATCTTTGGCTTTCTTTTGAAGGCTCTGAAGCGGGGATCTTTGGCTGTCTTTAGGATAAGTGTTACTATTGCCTCGATCATGGATGGTGAGCGCTCCCCCCAATCTAAAACTATTAAAGAGATCTGCCAGAGGGCTAGCAACTAAGGGTGCCATTGCCTTGTACAACATAGCCGTGAAACTATCCAGACTTTTACTGATTTAAGTGTTTTTGATCTCCTCTCATGCTTCTCTTACATTAATAGGGGTTTCAGGAAAGAGCTATTCTGCCTCTCTGAGACCTGGGAGAGAAATACTCCTGATATATTTGCATTGCTGGGTGGTGCCTCAACATCTGCCCTCTGTTAATCTCAGTAAAAGTGTTTGATGGCCTTTCCCTTATTTGACTCTATTCCATCTGATAACCCCCTACCCTGAACCACAGATTTCATATAGGTTTTTGCTTTCCAGGTCTTATGACTTTGGGCCATTAATCTTCCGGCTGTGTTACCATGTTCGTAGAACACCTGCTGAGCTTTGAGGAGTTTATGAAACATAGTGAGTGTATTGCTTTTCTGCTGATGCAGATACTTTGTCAAGTTTCTTTTCTGCTCACCTGAACAGTCTGCTGAGGGTGCTTGAGAGAAATATCAATGTTCCCCAGACTGTAGCCTTCAGTGCATCCCCAACAATTCTCTCCAGCTCATTTGGGAAGGTGAAACTGTGGTCAATTCTTGAGTGAATCAAGTAAACATGTGAAAAATAATATATATTCTCTGACAATGTATCCATCCATCTCTCTAATGATTGCCTCAGCACTTTGCCTCCAGCTTTTCCTAAGCCCCTCTCACATCCCAAAGCCTAAACTGCCAGATCCATCGAAGTCCTTTTCTAAAACCAGATTCATATCTCCTGATATGAACAGGTCTCCTCGAGCAAAGCCTTTTAGAGTTTCCATAAAACTGTATCATAAACCTGCCCTGGCCTGAGTCCAGGCGTAGATGAAGTTCACAGCGCTATCTTGATTCCGAAGCCCGCCTCTGACCGTCATAGAGTGGTCTTCCTTATCTTTCCTTTGGAATTCCATCAGGATGGGAAATTGTTTATGTATAAGGAGAGCCACCCCAGCCTTTTCATTAATACAGGAGAAGTGAAACAGTCATGGGAACAATCTGACACCCTCATCTGACTTCCCAGAAGTGCTGCTAAACTAACTACATTTTTCGTAAAGTGCTTAAGATCTGATCTCGTAAATTTTGCAAATATTTCCTGTTACGTTCAGAGAATACATCCTGTAACTCAAATGATCATATATACTCAAGAAGCCATGTAAAGGTATGATAGCAACCCGAAGAAAAATAACCTGCTGTCCCAAGGTCCCTGAGACTCCTTATCTTGAAACCTAAGTTTTCTGTAACACTTGCAATGGTTATGAAAGAAAGTCTGTGACTTCGAGTTCCCCACACATAGATCTACATACTCCTCCAGCACCTACAACATGCAAGAAAATAATTCCTCTCCCCACTTGCCCACCGGCTCCCTCATTGTATCTGTTTTGTCTCAGGAGGATAGCTCAATGGCAACGTGCTAGCCTTGAAAACAAGACGACACAGAGCAACACAGGTTTAGTCCCCTGGTCTGCCCTTAGAAACCTCTGGGTATTAATTGTGCTATAAATAACCTATCACATCATATAATTTTATGGCAACAACTGATATAATCTTATTTTTTTATATATATAAAATGTTGTGTATTAGTTTGGTTAACACACTTTTACAACATCTTAAAAATGAGCAAATCATTAAAATTTCATTATACATAACAAATTTTCGTTAATCTTCACCCTTCAATTTGATTAAACATTATCAAAGAAAAAGTTGTTGTTCATTCATTTCACACATTATTTATTCTTAATTTGGTTTATCCTTATTATGTAAAAGACAATAAGACAATTACTCTTTTTATTCCTTCTTGTCTATTTCCACAACCACCTTCTCAAGGAATATGCATAATAAAACAATTGCTTTAAATGAATATCCCCACATGAAATTCTTCCAACACCATTCCCTAGCTTCTTGAGTCATACCCAACACTTTTGGACCAATGAGAGAATATCTTAGAGCTTCAAAATGAGCACAATACATGGTTAGATGTTTCAAATTTTCCATGTGAATATTTCCCTCACAAAATCTGCACCATGGAATCTGTCCCGCTGAATAGTACTTATTCCAATTGACTGTTTTTTCAATTGTATGTAATTGATTGAGTTTGAATCTCAGATACAAACCCCAATGTTGTTTAGCCAGGAATTTTAACAAGTAAGCTTTCCGGGGTCTTCTAGCTGTAGCAAATTTTGCTGCTTCAGAATATAATTTCTTTGTATGCATATCCGTTAATGTGGTTGCCTAGTCACACTCATATAAACATTTCTTTACATGAGCAGAGCGATATTCAAGATCTATTGGTTTTAAACCACATTCATCCAGTTTCTTGATCATGCGATTTGAGAATATAAGCAGTGAGCTAGGTACTCAATTTTTAATCATAATTGAAAATTCCTCATAGAGCGATTGTTGGGGTGGAAACAACATCTTTCCATAATTCGTTAGTTGTCGCCAATGGAATCTAGCCGATAAGGCTGAGATACCTAGCTCCTGTCTTAATATACAATTTGGTAATGCATTTGGTAACCTCAGTGCAGCTTTCCACAGTTGACCTTGAATTTGGTCTAAAATTGCATCTATGTTACACAGGCATAGATCAAGACCATATAATAGGATAGCTTCCACTTTCAGCATATAAAATTGCAAGAGTGGTGCTATTGGGAATTTACAATGTTTCATGAATACGATCCGCATCTGTGTAATCAAGACAGCTTTTTTTGCATTTAGGTTTAATAACCATGTTTTTTTTAGGGAGAATCTATCACATCATAGCCCAAGTATCTCATATTCACGTTAATGGGCATGGGTATTGAATAAATAGACCATTGCATTGTGGATATTTTCTTTTTCATATTTTTTAATATGAAAATACTTGATTTCTCCACATTACATGTTCAGTTATGTTTATAAAGATATTCTTCAGATACTAGCAGCTTTTTTTGTAGGCCATATGGAGTCCGATCAAATATTAGCACATCATCCGCAAGAGCGATCCATTGAATCCGCAAGTGTCCCAGTTTCGCTGCATACGTTATTTCAGATTTCCACATTTGTTCAATATCAGAGAGGTAGAGGTTAAACAGGGTAGCCGCCAAGTTGCAACCCTGCTTAACCCCCACCTCAGTTGGAATCGGGACAGTTGTTGAACCACAATTTTTAATGCGGACCAGGTATGAAGTGCCTTGATACAATTTGGCCAATAATGCAATTATGTGATGTGGGATCCCTTTCACCTCCAGCTTTTTCCATAGAAGATTCCTTATCACGCAGTCAAATGCCGCTGATAAATCAACAGATGCCATGTATAGGGCACCCGAGTTTGTATTTTTCGTTTGGGCAATTAAATGTGCCAAAACCGTTGCATTCAGTTCCCATCCTGGCGCGAAAACCTATCTGAAATGGAGAGAGGATAGCTCGCTGGTTAATAATCACTTTTAGCTGCTGTAATAGTAAGATAGCGAAAGTCTTGGCACTTGCATCAATCAAGGCAATGGAAGGAAAATTTCACGGGTTTGTTCTCACGCCTTTCTTGTAAATAGGAAGTATAACCGATTGCAGCCATGAAGATGGAATACAGGATGAGCGTATGATCTCATCAAATTGAAGTTTCAACACCGGGGCCCATAATTGCATGTTTTCTTTTAATACACATGGGGGAATACAATCAGGGCCAGGGGCTCTTGATTTATTAAGCTTGGTAAGTGCCCATGTAATATCCTCCAGTTTCTTCTCTGAATATTGGTTGAACTTGAACGATAGTAGTGAGAATCTTTCAGCTAATCCAAATTTATCCTTGTAATATTGAGTCCATGTTTCTGAACTTATGCTAGTAGTTTGTTCAACCATTCATGAGTGCTCATTACCCCTTAGGAGAGCCCAAGTAGATCTCCTATCATTAGAACACAGTGCTGCTATCATTGTTTGATTCGTTGAATGATGAAGATAAATTCTATCATTTTTTATGTTATTATGATATTTGTTAAGTACCTTTCGTTTTGTGTTTTGATATTCAAGATCAGATAGTCCCATTTTGGTTAGGTGAGCGATCTCATAATTCTTTTGTTTTTTTAGAATTCCAATTCTAGCAGCCAATAAGTCGACAACTGGAGGCTTTACTTTTTCTTTTGATTTAAGTAATACGAGGTATATAAGAGCTATTGTAATGATAGTTGTGTTTTGTGGTGTCGATGTTGTCCCTTTTGTAGTTAAGCCATTAGCATTCATGCAGTTATCTGCAAGGAATTTAATAATTGCATTTCATTTTCTGCAAGTTTTGAGATTCCATCATAAAGATGCCCCTGGCCTGTCCTCCAAAATAAATGTACTAAGTGGATCTTGTAACAAAGTTGGAGTAATTAATTGAATTTCTGTGTACAAAATACAATGATCACTCAAATCCATCATGGCAGTTTCTACTTCCATACAACTTGAAGCTAGTTCCACAGATACTGCAATATAATCAATGCATGATTTTCTGTTGTTTCGAGACCATTTGAATACCTTCTCTTTTAAGAGAAAGTGTAACAAAACTATATTCCAACGCCGAAAAATTAATTGAAAAATTATACCTCTTTTCCTATTAGTCAGAGGTTGATTTTGTAAGACAGTTTGTATTTCATTAAGGGGAAGCAGTTGGAATTCAAATCGCCTCCAAAGACAATTTTTACATTGGGCCATTTACACAAGATCTCGTCGAACAGAAGATCAAGATCATTCATTACTGTATTCATTGCGGTAACTAGCAGATTATAGTACATTGAAACTATTAAAACATGGTCTGTTTTACTTATTCCTAATTCAATTACAATCGTGATATATGAGCATGTAGTACGTGTTAGTAACAAAACACAATCAAGTGCTGTGTTTACCAAAATGGTAATTTCCCCCGATGGTCTACCTTTGGACTCTCGTGTAGCAAGCGTAGACTATGAGGCAAACCCGATAATTTCAAGTTGCTTAACAGCCATAGTTTCTTGGCACAACACTATGTCCACAATTTCATGGGGGGCATACCTGGTTACCCACATTTTCAAGTTTTTTAATCCATATGAGTTCCATGACATAACTCGTAGCAGCTTTTTGCTAGTATGAGTGCTCAATTCTTGGTACCTCCTTCTTCGACCCCAACAATGCTGATAACCAAGTCCAGTCTTTAGAAACGGCAGAGGTTGCTACCAAATGTGTTAAGGCTGCAGTTTCCGAAGGGTGTGCTATATTAGATGTTACTAATTTTTTTTTGTGTTTAATTCAATTGGAGGCCTAGTCTCGTTGAAGATCTTTGCTTCTTCAATCGTCTGGATTTGAGTCATCGCTAATCCTAGCATTTCTAACTCCCTTCGATAATTCCATATCAATTCAGCAATTATTGGGGATTGCAGTTCAAATACCATCCTATGATTTTTTATGGATGGAAGAGTAATCCAAATAATATCACTCGAAACCAGCGTTCGCAGAGCTGGAATCTTTTTAAAAGTCTGCAACATAAAAGATCAATTTAGATCTTGATCTCTGTTTATTTCCGGAGCACTAATCCAGCCCAAAATACTCGACATTGGCTTATCATGTATGGATTTATCCATAGAGTCAGCTGTTGTCACAGGTTTTTTCCTCACTGGCTCACCTTGAGAGTTATTCATGGATCCATTTCTTTGAGCTAAAAGATTCTTTTCAGCTTCGGGGAGAGCAAGTATCACGAGCGCTTTAGCGTCTCGTTATCTCCCGATTTCTCTAGAGGTAATTTTTGTGGTACATATTGACCTTGGTCATCTGACTGGAGGGAGTTTGTTTTACATTCTAGGTCAGGAAAAGGTAGAGGTAGTTGAGGTTCATCTTTCAACATCACTGATCGATTCCCAAGATGTAAAGAGGGCTCCAAATCTAAATTTGCTCGTTCAGTAGTTCTTTTATTGGGAATTGGTTTGTAAAACGCTGATAACAAGGATTGTTGTGAGGAAGACAATGATGCCGAACATTCTTTTTGTTTATCGATAATGGATTTTTCTATCAAATACATTTGGTTTTTTCCTTTATTTCCACCCAAGTTTGATTGAAGTTGTAAGGCAAGTCGACTTTCAAGTGAAAGTTCGCCCACATCAATCCCTATATCATTACTTGATTTAGCAGGGGAGATGTTAGCTTTTGCCTCAGTTGTTGATATTTTGTCGTTAGGTTTTAACTCTCCACTGAGAGGTTGTTTTTGAATTATTATTTTTTTGTTTTTGCTTGTTTTCTTGTACTTCTTGTAGTTTTGCATTGCGTAGATTTAATCTATTCAATGCGCGTATGTGCAATCTTTTTTGTTTTCGTGAAAGAAATTGCTTTTGTTCTTGAGGCTCAACGGACTCCTCTAAAGGTGAGTGGTCCAATCTTTCGACTGTCCTCGCATTTTGCTAATTTATTATTTCAATCAAGTCAGAAGGACTAGCGGGAGTTGAAATAGGATTATTAGACTGATCATTCTCTTTTTTCAAGCCTTTCTCTGAGGCTTCCATGTTGCTTGGCTGATTAAAAAAAAGTAACTGGTCAATTTTCTCTGCCTGATGATATACCATTTGGCACAGCTGTGCATGGGTATACATTTGAATGGATTCCACATTTCTTGGTGCATTGAGCGTCTGAGCAAATGAAGAAGGAAATCCGTGAACTGGGCCACCCACGTTCTTTTTTGAGACATCCTGGAGCTCAGTAAATGTGCTCTCTGTTTGAGATGCAGTTGAAACAGTAAGTGTGTAAGGAATAGTAGGATCAGCAAATATGTAGCCCTCCAATTTGTTAAGTTTTGAGGATATTTCAACAAGTGCTGATTTTATATCACGAAGTTCATAATGCGTATAATCATGACCCTTGTCAAGGAGATTGAGAATCCTTGACATTACCGAGTATGATGCTTCAAACATTTGATGGTCCTCCACTTCGGAGGTTACTTTGGGTTGAAAATTCCCATTCATCTCCTCATTCATCTGTTTCAGTTGGGAGGAATGTTGATATTCAGGTGATGAGCATACTACACCTTCTTTTGTTTGGACAGAGTCTTTATTAAATAGATCAATGAGAACATGTTTATTAGGTGAATTTTCTAAGTCAAGATAAGGTACAACGGGTTCTAATGATGGTGTACCTGCATCCTCACAGTGAAGATGTGCTTTGTTCTTACCAATAGGCCGCACTGTAACTGGAGTTGACGGACCATCAGACAGCATTATTCGTTTTTCCAACTACATTAATACTGCAGGTGCCAGAATTGAGATATCGGAGGGAGGACCTATGTTGGTATCCTCAATACTGCCTAGATCATGATTTATCTCAGGTTCTGGAACACTTAAGAAGCTTCTCCTTATATTAGCTCCTATCCCGTGGTTATCTTGCAAGGTTACAGTCATTCTTGGTGTGGATAACTTATCCATATCAATGCCCTTATGGGGTCCATAGATTGTGTTCAATGTGGCCATTGTGGCATCAATATTATGTTGTTTGTGAATTGTTATTGTTTCTTTTAGACAACTAAAGAATCGTGAGGACATATTGTTTTTTGCACAACACAAAATGAATTTTACGGAGTCAGCAATAAATGCCGTGAGTTACTGTTGATTAGGGGGATATGAATATCTAAGTTCACAAACAGTAAGTCGAGCGCAATGATAATTACACCATAAATGTTAGTGAATATCCCACCTTATGCAAGGTGAGTGCTAGTAAAATCAATCACTCAGGACCGTGCCTACTAGCGTTGTAATAATAAACACAACTGTAACAAGCTTATTTTTAAGCAATTGACCCCAGATACAGCCAAGTTTAGCTCCCAAATGCAATCAGATCCCAAAACGACCTTGTTAATCACAGCAATCCCCCTCGTCCGACGCACCACGTGCCGCGAACAGCAAACAGTACTTGTTCGGTACTTTGCGGTGTGCGCGCAGTGCGCTGGTCGCTGGGATAATAAACGCACAGGAAAGCGCGTCACACACCCACGAGGCAGAGCTTCCAATCCAGAAGTATCCTACACAAAATGCAAAAAACAACGTGTTTCAGGAAGGGTGTTATTAACTAATGTATCAGCCCAATACAAAACCCAGATTGTTTGTTTGCCCTCCTATATCCAGGTAACACTCGGGGAGATTTGGCACACTATTATCGTATTGGGCACACTATAACTGTACTAAATGCACAGTGTTTAATCAGTACCACTGGTCCAAGGACTTGTGACTTATAAGACTTAAAGCAGGCAGTTAGCCAATAAAAGTCACCTCCTCTGTGTACGCCGAGGTCAGGCAAAACATGGGTGTCACAGCACCAGACGTCCTCCTCATACGGCGCCTTCACGCAGCCTGAGTATTTCCAGAGTAGCAGGTCCACGATCCTTCCACAAAATTTGCTGGCAAACACAACAAACAGTACTGGTTCGGTACTTTGCGGTGCGCGCGCGGTGCGCTGGTCGCTGGGATAATAAACGCACAGGAAAGCGCATCACACACACACACGAGGCGGGGCTTCCAATCCGGAAGTATCCTCCTCCGTGTACGCCGAGGTCAGGCAAAAGATGGGTGTCACAGCACCAGACGTCCTCCTCATACGGCGCCTTCACGCAGCCTGAGTATTTCCAGAGTAGCAGGTCCATGATCCTTCCACAAAATTCACCGGCAAACAGTACTTGTTCGGTACTTGTGCAGTACTTTGCGGTCCCCTGATATAATCTTAAGGGTTCTGACACCTCTAATATTAGTCATAACACAACCTACACGGTTCTTTGGGAGTAACAAGTGCAAAGGAAGTCACACAAATGACAGACAAGACAAGTTAGCCTACCAAATAGGGGAGACAATAGCTTATCTGAACCTCAAGAAGAACACCCTAGCCCTCGCGGGTGTGCCTATCCCTAGATGGCAAGTGTCCCTAGTTTTTATCAATTGTGTGGGCATGATTTGCAACAGGTATTGCAGTTGAAAAAGCAGGAGCAGCAATAGCGTAAAAAAACACCATATGTGATTTCAACGGCAAGTCATACGATTAAGTCTTGCGAAGAAACAGCTATACAGCTGAGCATCTGGTAAGTGGTGCCATGGGAATCTCCATACTCATGGCTATCACTTAACCAAATGTTGGTGATTTTTGTGTGAAACATAGAAATCATACTAAAAAGCAAACAAAGTAAACGAAAAGTTTGATCCCAACTCTACATGGGATACCCTTAAAAGGCTCACTCTGCGTGAGGAAAATGTGCTAAACACAGAGAGTCTCCCCTCTAGTTTGTCGGGATATCTCATAGGGTTATGTAAAACACCATCACCCTAAAGAAAGGTTGACTGGTTTCGATGGTACCAATAGTTCTAGACCATCTTCTTCAGGTCTGGCGACTTAATGGTGATATCATCACAGATTCCAGCATGTCTCAATTGAGGGCTGCCTGGTTTAGACGACATAACCCCTTTGTTAACTGGACAGCAGGCACTCTCTTCTTGAGTTCACTATTCTGCCTCTCATTGTTTGGCTAAGGGGGCAATAGGCTTTCTTTTGCACATTGACAATAACGATAAGAAGAACATTTCCCTGCTTCGTATGCTACCAAAGAAGTTTGTAAACAGCTGGCAGTTGACAAGAGCTAATAATCACTTCTCAGGAGAATCTCCTTGACATCAGGCAGGGATCTCAGGATATGACACACTTCAAACAAATGGCATCAGAGACAGCCTAACCTGATGACGTGCTAGTGATGTTTTTCTTCAGGGGTCTGTCGGAAGAATGAAAGGATGAGGTCTCCCGGGTTCCCAGACCACCTTATCTAAAGGAAATTATATCTTTGGTTCTACAATTGCATTTTCACATGCAGGAGTGGCATGCAGACAAACGAAGAAGACATTGGATACCTTACGTTCTAATCCTTGGCATCTCGTTAAGGAATAGCCTATGCAGATTGGCATTGCCCGGGGCCTTTTAATGCTAGAAGAACAGAATCATCATAGGACCCGTGGCCTTTGTATGTATTGTGGGACCAACAAACACCTGGTATGGGAATGCCCCATCGCTCCACCATGGCAGGCAGTAAATGCCAAACCCAGTCCATAAAAGGAAATACGGATCGAGGTTAAGCTTTCTGTTCCCAGGCACTTAATACTCAGGACACCATCATGATGGTCCTTATGGTGGATTTACATCTGCAGGGGAGAGTCATACAAGACATTCCTGCTCTTATAGATTGTGGTGCTGCAGTACATTTCCTAGACGATAATTGGGCAATGGAAACTCAAATTGCAAGAAAACCTACTCCTGTTCTCATACCTGTTGAAGGAGTTGATGGATCCCCATTGTCATCTGGTCCCATTAAGGACCACACCTCAGAAATCATGATGTTCCTTCCTTCACATATCAAGACCATCCGGTTTGACTTAATCAAGGTGGCCCATTATCCGATCATATCAGGCCATCCTTGGCTACCAAAGGAGTATCAAACTTTCCAACAGGTTTTTTTCTGAAGAGGAATGCAAGAAACTCCCCCCACATAGAGCAGGGGACTGTTTCATCGAAATCCAGTCGAACACTCAAGTACCATTTGGAAGGATGTATACTTTGTCTGAGCCTGAGAAGGAAGCCTTACGGAAATATCTTCAGACCTATCTTAGGAATTTATTGATCTCTGAGTCCAAGTCATCTGCCACAGCTTCAATGTTTTTCATTCCTTAGAAGGATACCTCAGAGCTAAGCCCGTACATCGACACTGGGGACTTAACAAGATAACCCAAAGGAAAAGTATCCACTTCCTTTGATCTCTGATATTATGGAAGCCGTTCGTGGGGTATCTGTCTTTACAAAATTAGACCTCAGGGGTGCATACCATCTCCTCTGGATTTGTAGTGGTGATAAGCAGAAAACTGCATTTTGCACTCCCTTTGGCCACTATGAATACAGTGTCATGCCCTTTGGTCTGGCAAATTCCCCCGTGGTTTTCCAGCAATTTAAGGACCATCTGTTTGCTGATCTCATGTTGCATTCTTTAGTCGTGTATTTAGATGACATTTTGATCTTCTCTAAAACCATTCAGGAACACCGTTTTCACATACTTGAAGTTCTCTCCAGAGTTTTGCAAAACAGTTTATATGCCAAGCTGGAGAAATGCCAGTTCCACCAATCTTCAGTACGTTACTTAGGGTTTGTACTTTCTGCAGCTGGAGCATCTATGGATCCCCAAAACGTGCAGGCCATTGTTCAATGGAAGGAATCCAGATTTGTGAAAGACATTCAAAGGTTCTTAGAGGTTTCAAGCTTTTATAGAAAATGTATTGCTAATTTTTCCATGAAAATCCTTCCTTTGACAGCACTATTGAAGACAGGATCATGTTTTCACTGGAATTGGTCTGCGAGAATGGCCTTTCATGTACTTAAATATACATCACACAAGCTCCCATTTTAAGGCTGCCAGACCAGACCCAGCTGTTCATATTAGAAACAGATGTTTCAAACGCCTCTATTGGGGTGGTTTTAAAACACAACTCTGAGGACGTAAGTGAATATCCTATCGCATACATGTCAAAAACGGTGTAAGCTTCTGAGCAAAACTATACTATTTTGGAGGAAGCACTCCTGGCTATTAAGAGAGCATGCATGGGGTGGTCCCACCTTTTGCTCAGTTCTAGACATCAGATAACTGTAAGAACTGACCATTGCAATTTGAAGGTTCTACAGCAACAAGAATACCAAAATAGTAGTCAAGCCCGTTGGGCATACTTATTTTCTCTTTATGACCTTCTCTTCACTTTTCTACTGGGAACTGAAAACCAGATGGTGGATGCACTGTCATGGATTGATCAGGACACTGGAACAACTTCACAAAAGGAGAGATTACTTCCCAAAGCTTCATTTTTGTGTGTGGTATCCACATTTTTACAACAAGTGCGTCACGCTACCCTTCTTCATGATCATTCCGCTCAAGAATTCAAGACGCAGTATGACCTCTAGGAAGAACAGGGACTAAGGTTTTACAGACAGGTGCTTTACATGCCAACCTCTTCTCTACAATAGGAAGTCTTAGAGATGTGCCATGACCTCAAATCAGCCAGACATCATGGAGTTCGGTCACCCAGGATAATAGCAATAGACAGTTTTGGTGGCCTAGCTAGCTGCATGCTGTACAAGATTATGAGGCAGCCTATAAGGTCGGTCAACAAAGTAAAACACTTTGTAGACTTCCCATGGAGAAGCTGATTCAACCAGCTTTACCCACACTCCCATGGCAACATATAAATACCAAATTTATAGATCACCTTCCTCTCTCCAATGATCAAACCACCATAATGGTAACTGTGGACTCCTTCACAAAGCTGGCCCATTTCATAGCTCTCCCTCAAGTTCATTCAGCACAACATATGGCAAAGGTTTTCCTTCAGACCATTTCTCACCTTCATGGTTTGCCTTCCAATATACTGTCTGATCGTGGACCTCAATATACATCAAACTACTGGACATATCTGTTGAAGTTGAAAGGGTGTTAACATCGGGATACCATCCTCAGTCTAACAGAAAGACCAAAAGACTGAATCAATCTCATGAACAATATCTTTGGTGCTTCGCCTCAGCCTCACACGACAACTGGGCCTGTTTGCTTCCATATGCAGAATCTGCAAAAACAAGCAGATTGGAAACGAGTAAAGACACCTGCCTTGAAGATTGGGGATTTCGTTTGGCTCTCTACTGAATACTTACCCATGGATTTGGTTCCTTCCAAACTATCACCATGCTTTTTTGGACCTTTAAAAATTCTGCAAACTGTGGTCCCGGTGGCTTTCAAACTGCAACTACCTTGCTCATGGTCTAGGATGTATTCTGTCTTCCATGTATCACAGTTAAATCATCATGTTGCAGATCGCTTTCAGAGGAAGGATCAGAGACCCTGTGCTCCTGTTGATACTTCTTCTGGGGCTGAGTACAAAGTCAAAGCCATCTGTGACTCATGCTACCACAGAGGTCAGTTACAATCCATTATCGACTAGAAAGGATACAGTCCATCAGACCACACCTGGGATGCAGCCCCAGCAGTTCATGCACCAGTCCTCCTGAGACACTTCCGTCAAATCGACCCTGGAAGCCTGGTCCATTGTCTCCGCAGAGAGGGCATACTGTTAGGACTTCTGCCAATTACTGGTCTCTTTGGCAGCACTGGAGAAGAAGACATATCTATGGACCTTTCTCCTCCTAAAGATTGTGCTCTGTTTATGCTATTGGTGGAACCATGAGCAGCATTCCAGTCTTCTCCAAGATGGCTGTCAGTAGCCACATTGCTTCGCTGGACGAGTCCCTCAGGCTAACTATATTAATAGCAGCCTGACTGTAAGCTCCCGACGTCGCTTTGCTACTGATTAGCCTTGCTTTCTTCTTCTCTACCCACTCCCTCTGGCATGCTGGAGCTGGATCCTTTCCCTGCTCACTGCCTCTTTACTTCCTACTGTCCCCCACTTGGTCCACTCTTCCTTTTTCACCGGCTTCTCCTGTTTTCCTGGCTCTCGTCCTTGCTTACCTGTTACTCTTCGCAGCATCCCGCTGTGCACGCTGTGCTATCTGCCCGGCCAGCGCTCTCAACAGCCTTCGTCTGCTCCTTCAGCGGAAAACAGTCCTTTGGGAGTCCCTGCACTGCTGATCACCGTCTCGTCTTCAAGAGCCCCAGGACTGCAGCCAAGTACCAACACATCTAAAGAACTTGGGTTTTTTTCCGTTCGTTTTTGTTTTTTTCCCTTGGGCTCCACCCATTAAGTACACATTGCCCCTGTTCTATCATTAGGGAAATTAATGCGTCTTGAGGATTTGTTCCACTTACTGCAATGCCTGAATCCTGAGAGAGACACAATATCACCTTACCACTTCCGGTTAGTCTTGGAGCATTACTTATGGTTGGCACATTGTGTGGGTACCTAAGCGGATCATATTTTTGGCTGGTGAATGGAGGGACTACCTAAGTATATGATAGCCATAGATGCCAAATGATGGCAATTGCAGACATATGATAGGAGTACCTGGCGAGATGAGACTAATAACGTCCAGTGATGTGAGTATCTGGATAGTCAACGGCAATACCTCGTATATCAAACCTGGTAAATTTGGTAGTTCCTGGGAATGTGGAAGTACCTGCCATATCAAACCTGGTAAGTTTGGTAGTTCCTGGGAATGCAGCAATACCTGGTATATCAAACCTGGTAAGTTTGATAGTTCCTGGGAATGGGGCAGTACCTGGTATGTCAAACCTGGTAAGTATGGTAGTTCCTGGGAATGCGGCAGTACCTGCCATATCAAACCTGGTAAGTTTGGTAGTTCCTGGGAATGCAGCAATACCTGGTATATCAAACCTGGTAAGTATGGTAGTTCCTGGGAATGCGGCAGTACCTGCCATATCAAACCTGGTAAGTTTGGTAGTTCCTGGGAATGCGGCAGTACCTGCCATATCAAACCTGGTAAGTTTGGTAGTTCCTGGGAATGCGGCAGTACCTGCCATATCAAACCTGGTAAGTATGGTAGTTCCTGGGAATGCTGCAGTACCTGCCATATCAAACCTGGTAAGTTTGGTAGTTCCTGGGAATGCGGCAGTACCTGCCATATCAAACCTGGTAAGTATGGTAGTTCCTGGGAATGCGGCAGTACCTGCCATATCAAACCTGGTAAGTTTGGTAGTTCCTGGGAATGCGGCAGTACCTGCCATATCAAACCTGGTATGGTAGTTCCTGGGAATGCGGCAGTACCTGCCATATCAAACCTGGTAGGTTTGGTAGTTCCTGGGAATGCAGCAATACCTGGTATATCAAACCTGGTAAGTATGGTAGTTCCTGGCAATGCGGCAGCACCTGCCATATCAAACCTGGTAAGTTTGGTAGTTCCTGTGAATGCGGCAGTACCTGCCATATCAAACCTGGTAAGTTTGGTAGTTCCTGTGAATGTTGCAGTATCTGGAATATGATTGTGAAAGGTATTATTTGATTCGACATGTGTACGTGCATCGTTGATGTGTATGTGTGCCTGAATAACACAGATTCGGCTTGTTTACTATAAAATGAAGTATTGCTTTTGCCAATGCTCCTTTGATGGGCTGTAATAAAAAGCACTGGTAGTGGCTCACACTCCTTCTGCATTCCACTCCCCTTTTTGCATTGTCTTCCCTCTATTATCACAGTACAACATCCCTAACTATTTGCACTGTCCATCGTAGCTTTCTTAGTGTGTGGAATAAGGTCAGGGTGACGAGAGAATGAACTGTGATCACATTCCCTGTTTGCAGACAGTGCTCAACCAGCTGAGCCATGTTGGAGTGCTCCCCCTTGTGGCGATCCCTTAGTTGGCATCTGGAGGGACACAAGCACAATTGCAAATGTCCAACTTCGTTAATTTACAAATTTAAATATTCAGAGTCTGGACGCGTGTGTGCCATAGACAATTGTTGTGCATCCCTGATTCACCAATGTAGACACACCCACAGCACACAATCACACCCTCCGGAGTGGGACTTGAAGAATGCAGTGGAGAGCAGGGGGTCACATCAGACCTATTAGTCTTTGTGTTGTATATGTGAAACACTGCTATTTTTCAACTCTAGTACAGAGGAGCAGGTACAGTTACTGCAGCGGCACAGGCCCAGCAACGCTTCCTATAATTGGATTTCGATGACACTGGAAGGGAGGCCTCCTGTCGGCGATGGGGCAAAGAGTTATGCCGCCCCATTCAAAAGATAATTTTGGAGCCCCAGTCCCAAAGCATTTTCATTGGCTGCCCAATGCACACGACTGTGCTTGGTGCACACACACACACACACACACACACACACGTCCTACATATAAAGTGTGTGGTGGTAGAGGCATTGCCCGGAAGATGTGCAGGCCATATTTGCCCCAACGCCTAGCTAAACAGAGTGGCTTTCTCTAGGGCAAGGGGACCCCCAGAAAGGTGCCCAGCTGGAAATCCTCTTAGAACCCATGCTTGATTTTTAGCTTAGAAACCTTCTCGGGAACATCATGCAAGGTCGGTGCAGTCCACTCATATACAGCTGCACTTTAAAAGCACCAGAGTGCTGCGGCAGAAAAGCAGCAGGGTTATTCTTTCCACAGCTAATAGTCACGGTCCATAAATGAAGGGCGTCTCAAGGCCATCACAGCCGCAGGGGCGTCTTACAAGCACCCTTTATCCGCTGTTTACAGCCAGAAAACAAGATGCGTGCAATGTGCAGCCATCTCAGAAATGCTGGCGATTTAAACGCCAGCGATTACCTTCTCCCAACACAATACGAGCGCTGCATTCCAGGCACACAATCCGCGCTCAGAGGAGGCAGCACGGGCTGTTTTCTTGCAAGAACAAATTAATCACTCCAGGCTTACAAATGTCTTCTTAGCAAAAGGAAAAGTGGCACAACCGCTGAAAGACATCCATCTGTGCCAAAGCAAAAGAATCGAAAACAAAACAGGCTGTTTTGCTCGCATTTTTCAAGTCGCCGTGCACTTGCTTTCAGCAAAGTTTAAAAAATGTTTACAAGGCATAGCGGGTTAATGTGCTCGCTGGCAATGGCCTGTCTCTGGGCAACACACAATTCAAAGGTTCAGCCCAGCCTTCTATCTGGCCAAGACGCTCCCCATCTCCCAAGGCCTTGGCACCAGCAAGAATCGTATCAACATCAGGCTGCAAGAGGGGAAAAACAGGAACTAAGCAGGGGCGTCATGTCACCAAAATACCAGCGTAGCGGAAGTGACATCACGCACCCGATGACATCACAGGAAGTGATGACATATGGCCTTTGACCTCGATGCCATCACATGACATTTAGCCCCCCTGTTAGCACCTAGAGTGATGGACGGGTATAAAAGCACACAAAAGATTACATTTAACGAAATACCAAACTTAGCAGACATAAGACGTTTTTAGATACCAACTACATTTTAAGAATGGTTCTGCCTTAATATGCCATGAAGGGGTCATGTTAGGAGAGGGGTACACACAGTAGAACCAACATAAGCCAGGGCCACTGCCATGCTTATGCTTACCCCTGTGTCAATTCATTGCCAACTTATAATACCAATCATTGCTGCCCACGTCAGGTCTAATAATCATTTGCCAGATAAAGACCCACATTGCCCGATGCTGACATAATAGCGAGTGGCTAGTGCAGCCTCTGAGGACATTGCCACCCCATGCCTGTTACAGCCCAACAGCCCATGTATGGTCAACATATGTAGGTTACAGCTTTATATACCCTGTAGCTTCTTTCATATGCAAAGTGCATCCTTTAATGTCCAATAATGCCCCCCCCCCCCGAATCAGTTAATGACTCGTACACCTGGTATGGGATACACCCATTTATCAGAAGTTTGATGAAAGCAGATTCTAGTATGGAGTATAGATTACACGCATTCGTATGGTATTTCCCTGCTTCCGTGTCATATGTGCCGAGACCTCAGCAAATGTACCCTGTAGACCTGTCATTGCACCGAGCTTCCCACACTCCTCCCTGCCAGCATGCATGGCACCTTCCTGAAGGCAGGATCTCTAATGTACTCAGCTCCCTGCAGATGCTCTCTTTTGAGGAGTGGGGCTTGAAGGCAGCTAATGCTGGCCTTATTTTCGGCAGCAGGTAACGGTCTTCCCACTGGCCTCTTCCACCGCGGGCTAGACTGCTCCACCTAAACGGGATTTTCTTTTGATGTCCTGCAATGAGGCGCATAGATGCTGCTAGGTGTTCATTCTCTCCTGTGTTAGGAAAGTAGTACAGAAATAGTACTACAATCACTATCACTGGTCTTGGCCATCTTGGAGTGGTGTGTGATTTCACTACATGTGAGGAGCTTCATCATATATAAGTGTTTGAACAGAGTGGGAATCAAATTAATTCTGCTGCAAAATAGTCATTTGAATTTGCGGCCCTTTTCTGCAATACCTGATATTGCCATCTACAGCATACTTCGTAGCGGCGGAAATTGACACCATTAATGTCTCTTATGCTACAGACTAAAATGTAATGAGGTGCTTCTTTGATCCCGAGCCCTGGTGTGCTCTTTGCTGTCCCACCTCAATGTGTTATATTATTGGCCTGTGTTTACGTGCATGCTTCACACGTGGTCTCAAGCTTGCATGCTAACGAGCAAGGAGAAGGATACAAGCAGGAAGAGGAGTACCCACCAACAGTTGTAATGGCAATTAAGAATCTATGTACTCATATGACGCTGGCGATGCTCATGGACTCCAAAGATAAGGAGCTAAACCTGAAGCTGTGTTGGGCAAAACGATAGACGCTGCACAGATTCACAATAGCACAGTATGCAATACACCCACCTTAACTGAGACCACCCCTCATGCTACAACAGAAGGCAACAACCCAAACAGGTCAGCATCAAAGGTCACCAATATAGTGAGGGTCATTTCCAGGGCGTGTACGGTGGCAAAGAAGGTAAACGCAACATACAAGTTGCCAAAAATGGCTGCTGGACCCTGCAGCAGCTAGGCGGGGACGTAAGAGTAGATTTTACCATGTGGGCATCTGTTCCATGGCACCAGGGCACACCAGAGCTCCAGCAAGCACCAATTGCCTGGTACTCACTGCATGCCTCTCTCCAGTCGCCTCATTGAAAGGATTCACAATACTGAAGAGCTGCACAGCGACATGGCAGCTCCCCAACCGGCACGTTCAAGCACAGAAAACATCAGCATACTCCTAGCATGCTAGAGTAAGGGACCTTCAAACACGAAGAATGCGTGCAGAACGCCATGAAGGTCATCAAGCCGCACTAGCTGAAACTAACCAGCCAGCCACGTCCAACAGCCAGGAAGGGGATCATATAAACTATTTTTTTAAAGCACAAGCGCCAGAGGACCAGTGGTCACAGATGCCATGCCACGGGTCACAGGGGAAGCGGCCGGGGTCACAGCTGTGGCCCCTAGCAACTCCCAAATGATGTCCCTGGAAAAAAGCGTTTTCCTGCTGTACAACTGCTACAAACAAGTCACCAATGCAGATGAAAGTGGCCCCCTCCATCCTACACTTCAGGAAGGCACTGAAGACCCTACTCTTCAAAGAACATCTCGCCACTCGCAGACCGCTTCACTGAACTGTACATTCTCCGCCTCTGGAGCTACTGCTATCACCCCCATTTCCCCATCTCCATATCTGTTGCTATGTAACCCCACACCCTTCCTGGGACCCCCTAGATGCCTCCCCCGTGTACAGTGGTTTATGCTTTATATATCTGCCTGGAGGTACACAAGACAAAAATAATTACGTTAGACTAACACTATTTATTAAAGCGCTTGGATAACAAATTGCAGATTAAAAGCTATGTAGACAAGTTATTCATTTGCTTTTAATAGCATCAACACCATAGCCATGGATGTCCAAGCGCTTTCCATGTTTCTATTACAAATCACACACACACAACACAGGACCTTACAGGGGGGTTGGATTTGATACCTTTTAATGTTGTTGCTGATTTGAGGCGCTACCTCTGCGCAGTTCTTTATCAATGCATCTGAAATCTAGGTGTGAGGCAAAGGAGCGCGCTATGACAAGATGATACAGGACTAGGGGGCGATGGTGTGGCTACAATGTGCAGGCCCGATATTAAGGGGCGCCCTTAGTAAGATATGGTGAGAGGGGATCAAGCGGATTAAAGGCAGAGGGCACAGGTTAGGAAAGAGAGGATTCCCCACTCTGTACCAGGAAGAATCCATAGATTCTATGATTCTCCAACAATCTGACCTTCCAAACTGCACTGTGAGATATTCCACCTGCCTCTGTGGGTCTGCCCACTGTTTTAGCTTTTTTAAAAAAAATTAGGTGTCACTGCACTCATGATGGACTCCATTTGCACTCCGAGGCCTAGGGACTGCTGGCCTCAGGTGCCTGTCTTTCTGTAAACGGATAATCCCTGCTTCACTCACACTTTATGCACATAAAAAGGGGGTCCTGGGAGGGTCTCTCTACCAGCCTATATCCCGGGTTAGAGTCTCAAACAGAGTCTTTAGCTCACCATCCTTTCACAGAAGAGAAATGTCCACTACATATCAGTCTTTGATCTGCCCAAAAGCAGTCCAGCATCAAAATGGCAGGCATGTCTCCTCTGAGCAAGAGTACCAACAGCAACCCCAGACACGTGTTTCAGTCTGGTTGGACCTCATCAGTAGGGAGGAGCTGTGCCTCTCTAAGAACAGTGAGCAAGGGGTCCACATCTGGATTACCCTTGTAACTTAGAGTGAAAACCCAAAGCTATTTAATATGCACAAACAAGGGGTGTCCTGGGAGTGTCTATCTACCGGCCTCACCATCCTTTCACAGAAGAGAAATTGGTAAGAGAAATCTTGGTAAGGCTCTCGTGACCGGGTCTGATGTCCGGCAGAGGGACTCCCAAGACCCCCTTGTTTTATTGCACAATTTAAGTAAATTAGGGTCCCAACCAAATGTACTGGGGTAATCCAGATGTAGATCTGTTGCTCACTGTTTTTAGAGAGGCACAGCTCCACCTCACTACATGTCTGCGGTTGCTGTTGGTACTCTTGTTCAGAGGAGAATTGCCTAGCATTTGGGTGCTGGAATGTCCCAGGGCAGGACAAAGACTGATATGTTTAGGATATTTCTTCTCTGTGAAAGATAGTGAGCTAAAGACTCTGGGTAAGTCTCTCAAAACCAGGACTAATGCCTGGCAGACGGACTCCCAGGACCCCCCTTGTTTTTCACTCACACCTTACCCGAGTACCATGAGGCGAGGCTGTGATGCCAACCACCCTATATACAATCTATGAATGACTCCTAGTAAAGTGCACCCACTAGGCCTTACATATGTTTTGTTGTTTAACAACAGAGCTGGCATTTTTTTACACAGAAACGTGTTACACATACTAAAGCAAGTCTTGCCTGTGTGACCACCTTCTCGAGGTGCACTTATACAAGCAAACAAGTCACTTTTGAAACATTGTCACCTGCTGTCAAACTCTAAGACCAACATCCTTCAACCCGTTTTTGTGCAACGTGACACCCCACCATGGCCCATTTGCTGTATCCTACCACGAAGGTCTGAACAAGTGTAATGAAGGGCCCATCGTACACAAAATACTTTACATTTAACGTTAACATCCGGCTAACCGGTAGTTTCTCTTTGGGGTTCCACATATCTTGGCTACCCCCCATGCCCTACAAATGCCTAGTATTTAGGGCAGTCCAAAATGGCGGCCTCAACAGATGATGGCGCGGATGCCACGCCCACTCCACTTCTGCGACCCGCCACGTGGGTGAGAAGCAGTAAATGCCCCATGTAATACAGTTCAGAAAGAATGCTTCGAATATGTTTGATTGAAGGTTAAACAGTGGACATTATTCTGTACCACAACCACTAATCTGGGTGTCCCCCATCTGCTCCACATTGTAGTCACTTGCCATCCTTTTCTGACGAGCTGCTTTAAACAGTTCCCATGTCTTCAGTGTATAATGCGCTGCCACAAAGAGCTCCCTGTTGGGTATGTGTGGGTTACTTGACCTTTGGAAACTATTTCAACATCGTTTCGTCCCTGCACTTCAGAGTAACCCACCTTAAATCAACAGAGATTGGCTCTGCACAAGTATCCCTCGGAAGAGAATTGGGAACCACCCAAGGAAGCAGAAAGCACCAGTGATGGTTTTTTCTTTGCATGTTAAACCACAGACATGAAGAAATGCATGTCTGAGCTAAAGCAAGATGGCGTTCCATGTTGTGTTATGATAAAAAGTGACCTGTGCCTCATGTACCTTGTACCATTCTCAATCTGTGGCCACTCAGCCCTCCAAGTCGAGGTGTCAGTTGCATGCTTGCTAGGGCTCACTGCATGGTGACTGAAAAGGAATATTTTGCAAGGGTGTGTATGTGTTAAATGGTTAAAAGTAGAATGAGAACAAAGGTGGGGACCCGGTCTGATATTGGGAGACATACATTGCCATTGCAGGCGTTCTGCAGGTTTGTGTGTGTACCCTTGCCAAAAATAAGGTATTTTGGGGAAGAAAAAAAAGTTTTGTCATTTGTACAAAGTTTATTTGTAATTGTGCAGTAGCACTTTTGGGCGCATCTATCCACAGAATGGGATTACCATAATAAACAGCCTTTGTACCAAATGACGAGACAGGCTCAAAGAATATGGCAAAGTGCTTCCTTATTATCAGTTCAATAAAGTGGGGCAATCTGGCGAACAATGCATTGTAGTCCACACACTCACACTGCAGATTAGTTACACAAAGGCTTTATTCCCTAAAATGCATCAGCTAAGACATCATCCTACATGGCAAATAATAAAACATTACAGTTTTATGGATTGGTTAGGGGAACATATCTACTTATAGAGTCTATACGTGTTAGTTACTTTATTGGCTACTCCTCTCTGGTAGGCAAGCCTTGAACTTCCTTGTAACCACGTATAATACAGTTTATAACAGTTTAACAGTAGCAGATTGGCTCATACAACACGGTATGCTCATCGTTGCATAGGCCCTCATGATAGGTTGGATACTCTCCCAACCTTGGACACTCGGCTTACTAGCAGCATGTAAGCAAAACGAAACTCTGGTGCAGAGAACAACGTCAGACTACTACCCACTTGCCCAATTAGTCTACCATCTCCCATCAGCCAAGCCTCCAGCCAAGACCTCTTCTTTGTAGTTGACCTTGTTTGCTGTTCTCTTCTCTAGGACCTTAAAGAGAGCTTAGGTACAGCACTATCTTTGTCTGGAGTATAATGAAAAGACTTCATTTTTGAGTTCTGAATCACGTTTGAGGAGACCACGATTTTGCCAGTTTTACATCGTACTTAGTGCTATTTAATTCAATTAAGCTAGGTGTCATTACTCCTCTTGGACTCTGGAGACTTGTTTGCTCTAACTCACATAGGCTTTTCCGCATCTTGTATTGTCAATACTTGGCACTCTTAAATGTTTGCTTATTTACTTAATCTAACAGAAAAATGTCCTCTGTATGTTGCTTATTCTTCTTACCTTCCATTGTACCATTCAGTAGTTTCTTGCAGTGTCATCCTTGATCTCTGGCCAACAGTATTCTTTGTCCATGCATGAATTTGTATTTCCAGCCTCTTTCAGCTCTGTAGCTCTGGTCTCTCTCCTTCAAACTCTTCGCTTACTATCATTGAGAGCCGGAGTCTATCTTTTCATCATGGCCTCTTCACCTGTGTAGTGTTGTCTACTGCAGCAAGCTTCTACCACGTGTTTCTGTGCATATACATTCACTAGTCATGTGGTTACTTATCTTCTTTGCATGTATGGTTTCTTTTTACTTGTACATATTTTTACTCTTGTTTCTTCAGTTACATCTTCATTCTTAAGTATTCTTAAGTCGTTTCAGTGCGTCATTGTATCTTCTCCTTATGACATCACTTTGCAGCTGTCAGATCTTATTTACAACACCTCAATATTCAGTGGTGCCTGCAAATCTTCTGCTACCACCTCGGTATAAGGGTACATTCACTACAGTTGTCTGAGTGCATAACATCTCTCATACACTCAATCAGGTATTGGGATGCTGCCTGGTGTCATGCACAGTGTCTTCCTGTTATTCATCCAGTATGACAGAGGTGAGGGGGTGGGGTCTATTAGAGACAGACAAGTCTGTTCCTCTACATTCTCCCCTCTAGTCAAGTCCTCGACCACCTCCTCTTCCTCATTTCTCTTAATTCTTCTTCCACAGAAGGATTTATTCAGAATCCATTTTTTGGTCACCCTCCCACTGGTCACCTGCATTCTTTATATGTTCAGCCACGCTCCTGGTCATGTGGCAGCACTTTCCAGATGGTTGACAGAACACCCAATGCCCTACGTAGTTCTTATGATCTTTAGGGTAACAGAACTTTGATCCTCGGGGTGATAGAGGACTTTCTTTCAGGTGCTCATGGGTATTGTTTTCTGTATGTGTGTGGTCATCAGTCACAGCATTCACATCAATCATTATCTTTATCATATTTGCTTTCTTTGCTGTCTTCTTGCACTGTCCTGGGAATATTCTTATAATACAGAATCCCAACCATACTAACATTATTACTGCTCCAAGTAGTTTGAAGGCATTTGCCAGCTAAATTGGAACCCATGAAAACATAGATGAAAAACAGTCTTCGTCAGCATAGTTTTTGCTTCAGTCAGGGTTCCATTTTAACCATCGTGGGCAGGTCTAAAAGTACATCAAGAAGGCACGATATTGGCGCACACATCTCCTTCCTTTGCTGTAATTAAGTCCAGCACATACCTGTTCTGGAGGGTCATGAGCCTGATTGCCCGCAGTTCTTCTTTGATTGCATTAAATCCTTTTATTGTCATGTTGGTCATTTGTAGCAGCTCCACTTACTGATCTGTCACCACTTGGAATGTATTGCAGTCTGAATTCCTGGCATCAATATAGCTGTGAATATCACTGCCGTTCTTCTGACCAATTTATGTTCATCTGGAATGTAATAATAAGCCTCTCTTGATTTTGCAGAAAAATAGTTCTCTCTCTTCTGTTAGATGGGGTTGAACAACCTCTTCTTCCTTTGGTGTGGATCCAGTTCCGGAGAGTCAGCGATGTGGAGATCACTTTGTGGGATCACCAATAGAGGAACATGTATGATCACGAAAGAACACATGCCACCTCAATTTTTAGGCAGCTGCATGCAAGCATTGGATTCACAGGCCCAATAGCGATCCATTAGCACGGCAGTTCCTCAGTTCATTCCTGGTACTTCGAGTTTCTGCTTGCATCCATTATTTTCCCCAACTAGAACCAGGCCTTTGTCCGTGGAGACTGTTGGTACATTCTTTATTGGTATTATGGGCACCCGTCCTGATTCATTTTCAACCCATGTTACCAATTTGCAATACTTGGCCCATGACCTTAGGCAATCATCATTTTAATTTGAACTATTGATACTGGTTCTTTCATTAATACATTTACACCTCATGCTAATATTCCTTCTTCCCATCCTGTACTGGTGGCAACTTGCCCATATTCCAATAGCTAAGGTCTCTCCCAGCATCCTGGAAATCCTGATGTTTCCTGTACATCTGCACATCCCAACCTCTTAGGTTCGGCAACCCTTATTTGTTCTCCAATCAGGGATGAATATATAAGCATTCTGCTCAACCAACCTATGTCCTTTTCCATCTTCTGCGTTTTTATGTAAGCATCTTCATATGGAAATGCTTTCTTGATCGCCATTGTGGTGTCGCCCATCTTCCTTCGTATAACCTTCTTGTTGTGCACGTTGCTAGATGGCTGAGGCATTTTGCATTGTGTGCCGATATTTCTCTTGCAATTAATGTTCTGGCTGCATTCATGGCATAAGAGCTGAGAGAGCCTACGTAGCAGCTTTCATCTGACGTTCTCTTACCCACATCTCTCATGTGTTGATACCACATGCTATTTTATAAATGGGCCGTTTTTCCAAGATATGAATGCATACCTTCATTATCTTCCCCACCATCCCTTTTAGATCAGGCAATTTGCTCCGAAATATCAGAAAAATATCACTCGTGCCTTTGTCAGGGATAATAAGAGATGTTGCATTCTCAAGTATTTCACTTCATAAAACAACGGGCCTCATTAGGGGTCCGGCAGGTAGCCGCCGGACCCGTAAACAGTTACTGACAACGTGTGTGCAGGTAACACCAGGGTATTACAACCCAGGAGGCTGGGAAATCAGACGCTGGTAATATGTTTTTTCCCATTCCCATAGAGTCCCATAGGACTCATTGGGAATGGGGACCACAGAAACACTGGCACTGGTAATAACAGTGCCAGTGCTTCAGTGAAAGTCTCTGGGTGGGTGCCGGTCCACCCGGAAAGTCAGACCTGCCAGGTGGGAGGGCACATGCCCACCAGACTTGTACTTTCCCAGTCCAGAAACAACAGTGCCAGTAAGCTTACTGGCACCATTGTTTCCGGACCGGCAAAGTTGTAATGAGGCCCAATATCCCTCAAAATGTAAAGAGCATAAGAAAATACAAACAACACATACAGAAAAATGTATTTGTGAGAAGTGTTGCCAAAATATTTTAATGCCTAATTATCTCTTTTGGAGTAGCTGGTCTTCTTCTTGTTAGTTTGCATTTTATATACTGGAAAATTCCCATTTTTTATTTACTGTGTTCACCTTTAGTTATTTTTCAAATGGGTACATTTTATAATACAAACACGATTTTGATAGCTATAATTACTCTGCAAATAATAGGACCGTTTTTTAGGATTTCCAAAAAACACAACAAAATCTACGTGTCGTTGCACGACAGCTGGTTAAATTTATTAAAATGTAAACAAAAACAGCATGCAAAAGTGCGTGTGACATATCAGGCAACATAGAATGTGTTATGCGATTTTCGTGTCGTGTTTTGTAATACTGTGAGAAACCAGAAGGTGTCGTACTGGAGTTAGCAGCCCTTGCCATCAAATGGGCAATCACTCATCTTAGATACTATCTTTTGGGGAGGAAGTTCACCCTTGTCACAAACCACTCACCTTTAGTATGGATAAACCAACTAAAGAACTCTAAAGCTCAAGTCGTGAAATGGTTCTTAGACCTGCAGCCCTACTGTTTCACTGTGGAACACCAAAAAGGCAAAGACCAAGGGAATGTCGATTTCTGTTCTTAGTTTCCCTGTGAAACAGATGCAGCTACATCGCATAGGGGAAGCGTGTGTGAGAAACCAGAAGGTGTCTCACCCCCTTTCCACCCGGATCTCTCTCTTATGTCACTAGGGTACAGCCATCACCTTTGGAACCAGACCCTGGGGGTGGACCAGTGCAGAAACATCACCTGGATGAGGGGTCTTTGGGGAGTGGGACACCGTATGGCGAGAGGAGGTATCCCCTGTAACACCATTACCCCATCCTACCAGGTAGGATACATGGGAACCTTACACCCGCTTTCCTTCTCCAACACTCTCACATGGCTAGCCCGCTCTGGAAGAAAACAGACTCACACCCAAGCAGTGTACCTAAAATATCCTGCTATTATGGTCAGGCGAAGTCAAGTAATTACTGTCAATCACTCACACATGACTTCTGTTAAACTTCCCCACACAGATAAAACGGAAGCACACTCAGAGCAAGGCAAAGCACAAGAAGGAACAGCAGTTTCGAGTCGGCAGCTGAATGAGAGGTGAAAGACGGGAAACCAACAAGGGTTCGTAAGGAAGGCAATATCATTGACCTTTTCGGCAAGAAAACATTACTTTCATGAAACCTTCATGGCAGAAAGCATAAGGCCAGGAAACCAGAATGAAGAATCCTGCACTGTGTGTCGGTAACAGAGAAGGCCCTCCCACGTAACTGATCAGGGTGGGGAGGAGCAGCAGCAGCCGCTGTGGTATCGTCCTTTACTCTAAGAACAAAGAAGCATCAGAGAGATCAACACAGACGGTGAGTTGGGGATACCGATGCAAGAACGGTCTGTGTTCTAGTGAATGTTGGAATTAACATTGTTAAACACATGTGATGAAAGATGCTAGTAAAGCTAAACTGCTGATGAATGTTTGAACTTTTTTAGGATTTCCAAAAAACACAACAAAATCTACGTGTCGTTGCACTACAGCTGGTTAAATTCATTAAAATGTAAACAAAAACAGCATGCAAAAGTGTGTGTGACATATCAGGCAACATAGAATGTGTTATGCGATTTTCGTGTCGTGTTTTGTAATACTGTGAGAAACCAGAAGGTGTCGTACTGGAGTTAGCAGCCCTTGCCATCAAATGGCCAATCACTCATCTTAGATACTATCTTTTGGGGAGGAAGTTCACCCTTGTCACAAACCACTCACCTTTAGTGAAGGAAAGATGCAATACCATTGACAGAGTAGGCCGGCACTGTGAATGTGCTTAATCGAAGGTCTCTGTAAGGTATCCCGCCAAGAGAAAGAAAATAGAAGATTGTAAGAACATTGTGTGAAGTGAATTGAAGTGGTCCTGCTACCGTTTAAGCAGAACCTATTGCACTTTTGAAAGTATTCAATTTTGGTAAAAAGAGGATCTGAGCCTGAACGAGGGAGATCCATGGACCGAGCCTGTAAGAGGAAGAGCAGGTGTGAACTTTGTGATAAAACGGGAGTCCGCGCCCAAAGGAGAGAGACCCTGATGAACATTAGAAGCAAGAATGTATACATGTGAAAATCCTAAAAGGAATGCAACTTTGATATTTGTTTGTTATGAGAGGTCATCTGCAATAATAGATTGTTAAAGAAAAATAGGCTTTTCAGAAGGCCCTGAGACCTGTCTTATGAACTGTTTCCTTGTGGCCAAAAAGAGTGTGTGAAGCTCAACTTGTCACCTCATCCTGTGCTAAAAACGTGGGGAAGGGGAAGCCAACTGCTCAACTATACTGACATATTATTTATTGAACACTTTCCCTTTTGAATACCCAATTGTCCCACGCCATTTTGTCTTTAGAAGTAAGAATTTGCAATAGGTTTATTAGATAGGCCCTTTCACTTTGATAAAGACTCCACTAGGACTGCTTTATTATAATTTGATGGTCGTAATTTGCTCCCATTCTTAGATTTAGGTTTAGATAGGCGTTCAACCAACCCGTTTGAAGTTCAATAAACACCCTTGAACTGTGATCACTTGTGTTTGTCTTTACTGTTTGACACACTGCCTTCCTTACAATGTTCAATCTACTTTTAATTCAAATGAGAAAGTTCTGGAACAGCTGCACGTCCATTCATGGCCGATTAGACTTAGGAAATGTCCATTTTGTTCCATATTGTTGATTTTATCCATTGATTCTTTATCCTTGCCTTTTGTAGCTGTCACCGGATGTTGGAGGGGTTGGGTTCTCTCCTTTGTACAGCTTCACATTGTTCAAATGCAGCAAGGCTCTCCTTCCTTGTAACTTTTGAAGGAAAACCCCTGAACGCTCACACCATAGAGAATACGACCCACTAAGGAAGACAGGCCCAAGTCGATCTTGTAAAGATAACAAGTTTTAATCTCACACAAAAATGAGAGCAACAGCAAAGAACTCTGATGCGAAGAACGGTCTGCCATAAAATGGTATAAGCAGAGGCTTAAGAGGAGACACATCCTCATCATGATGTAATACTATACAGTAAAAACCCATACGGCTGGTTGGTGTGTGCCTACACATGATCCTCCTGCCCCATAAGGGATGCCAGGTCATTGGTTCCAGCTCAGTCCGTCTGTCTTCCATTACGTGGGTGCTGCAGAGATCATCTTCTTCTCACTGACGAAGGTCAAAGAACAAATTAACTACACACCTAACACAATGCTACTTCATCATTATACTATGCACCTGACCGGCTTTAAGACTGGCACAAAGGAGGTGCTGGGGCACTCTGACCTCCACACACACATTTCACTCACTCCCCTTCACGCCATCCAGCTCCATGGTCTCCACCCTCATTTTGAACTATAATGTAGCCCTCCCAGGACCTCGCAATACAAATCACATGATTGTAGCTCACAGACGTGCAATGCCCGTTCTCATTGAACATTCAAGACTTCTCCTGGAAGGTCACCTGGTGACATGGAATTCAGGGATCTTGGAGCTTAGTCAGTTATATGGGCTATAACTCGTCGTCACCTGGGGTTGGGCCAGGTCAGACTTTGGCCAGTGCGAGATAACATGCACACCAGGAACCGGCCTGTGATCACAGTCTTGTAGGGCACATTCTTCTCAGGTAGAAAAACATCTTTGCAACACTGTTAGGACAATGAATGAGCTTTATAGCAGTTAGGGGTGTGGGTTGTCCTCATGGGAGCTCAGGCATGGCTGGAATGTTCCATTGTCTCGCAATTAGGGCCTAGTGCATGAAATGCTGCATTTGCCATGCATACCTTGTCTCCTAACTATGATCTCTAACATCTATGCATAACAAATGCACTAAATTCTACATAAAATGGAAGTCTTGTTCATGTCCTGGGCTATACTATGTATATACTATACTTCCCAACACTTTACAGCCATGTAGGTGTCCTCCTTTACTAGGTAGAGTCCTTCAAAACAGGCTTGTTCAAATTTCTAACAAAATGTTTAATAAGTGCTAGGTCTCCTGGGTACAAACGAGACTGCTTTAGAGAGTCAATTAAATCAGTTGGTTGGTTATCTTCCACAGTCTTCTTCAACCCTTCCCTTCGATTGTTGATATGTTGAGAAAGAAAAGAAACATTAGCGGGCATATTTGTTAAATAGTCATGCATCTCATCACCTAATGTTTTTGCTACACTGTGGGCATCAGTTTTACTTGAATGGGAGGAGCAAGAGGTACTCTCATGCGGTGTCCAGTCACCAAATCACACCCCAGATATGAGAAACTTAGCAGCACATGTGGCATCCTGGTGCATGCATAGACCTTTTCGATCCATCTGGAAAAGGGACCTAGTACTACCAGCATGTACATGTATCCATTAAATACTTATAGCATATCCATATAGTCTATATGCAGATGCTGGAACAGAACATTGGGCCTAGGGATTGCTCCGCTCAATGTTCACAAGGTGTGCCCCGCTGTAAATTTTTGGCACACAATGCAATTTACAATAAACTGTGCCACATGTTCTAATACATTTGGTGTGAACCAGTCTTTTGCGATTGTTGCAACAAGACTCTCTCTGGTGGTATGTGCAGGGTAGTTAATCTACTTCACCACCACCTTTAATAATGCTAGAGGCATAACTGGCTTTCCAGTGCTAGCCTGTCTCCATAAATTCTCAGTGGGGGGTAAGGAACACTCCTGTCTTTTCCATAAATCCTGTGTTTCTTGTGGGGTTACACCTTGCAGCTCAATTAACTGTACAATGCATAACATTTAAATCCTTCCTGCATCTGCATATATCACTCTGATACTTGCTTAACATTTTCAAATGCGAAATCAGAAATATTTGGAAAGCATGCTGCTCCTTTTGCCACAATGGCTTGGCTTGCTTGCCATACCCTGCCACTCCTAGTGAGTCAGCACGTGGCAGGTAACCCAACAGCAAGTAGCCTCGCCCACATGTGCATGTGAGGCTGCTTTAAGGAGGAAAGTTCCAATGTTAAATACACGGTGCACCAAAAATGAAGTGCTATGTCCATAATAAAGGTATTTTTTGACCCAAATTAATGTCTTGTTTATTATTCCTTATGAGCCTGGCGCCAAAGGCGCCAGGACTGTGTTCATCAAGGCCCCCTGTGTGTGTGACCCTGTAAGGTCTGTGTCCTTGGCCCGATGACCATGACAGCACTCCCGCTCAAGGCCCCACTCAAGGGTGGTCTTCCTTCTGGTCCTGGCTTGGTGAGATTATCGCGATGGAATTGCTTGATTAAACGTGGAGCATGGACGTGTTCGCTGTGTTCCCATGTTCGGTTTTGAGGTCTGTAACCTTTCCACTCTATAAGGTAATACAATTAGACCGAACTACCTTGGAGTCCAAGATGGACTTAACTTCAGAGTCTGTTTCCCCAGGTAGTAATTCTGGCTCTGGTGGAGGACTAATCCGTGTATCCGGTTTCATTGGTTTGAGGAGAGAGACATGAAATAGTGGGTGAATCTTCATGTGAGATGGTAACTCCAATTTCATGGCGGTAGGGTTGATTATTGCTTTGATAGTATAGGGAGCCAAATACCTGAGGCGGAAGGCCCGTGGTCCTTTCAGTGGTATGTGTCTGGATGCTAACCAGACTTATCCCCAATCTGGTAATCGGGAGCTTCTATTCGGTGCCGGTAGCAAACCATTTTTGTCTTTCTTTGGCATTAGTCAAGTGTCCCGTTGCTTCCTCAAGAACCTGAGTGATGGTTTTATGCAAGGTTTTTCTTGCTGGCATTTCCAAAGTATCGGGTGGATCAAACACTGATGTTTGTGGATGTGTTCTGTGTAGACTATAGAATGGGGTTTGCCCAGTACTCGTGGGAACCGAGTTGTTGTATGCATGCTCAGCTACCCAGAGTATGTTTTTCCAGGAGTTTTCGGAGTGCTGTAGCATACACCTTAAATACTGCTCTAACGTCTGATTAGTTAGTTTGGTTTGTCCATCAGTTTGAGGGTGATGGCTAGTGGACAACCGGAGGTCATTTTTGGTAATTGTACAACACCATCTCCAAAAGGCGGAAACAAATTGAGTCCCATGATCCGATATCAATGTTGACGGAAATCCATGTAACTGGACAATTTGTTCTAAGAACACAGTAGCGAGATTCGATGTAGTTGGAAGTCCTTTCAGAGGGATGAAATGGGCCATTTTAGAAAATAAATACACAATGACTAAGATGGTGTAACCATTGCAGGGAGGAAGATCCGTGATAAAGTCCATTGATAGTGTATACCAAGGTGCTGGCGGTACCTTCAAGGGGCGTAGTAAACCAGCAGGGTTTGCTTCTGAGATTTGTGTTGTGCACAGACACCACAGGTTGCAACAAATTGGGCAATACCTTTTCTCCAAGTGGGCCACCAGTAGTTTTGCTTTATCTTAGCCTGCATCTTGGCTATTCCGGGATGTCCTTCCACTAGTGAATCATAATAGTTTGTGATGATTTGAGTTTGTAGTTTCTTTTCCAGGATACATAACCGTCCTTGAAAGTATGCTAGATTGTTTTTGATGGTATACTGGTCTCCCTTCAAAAGCCATTTCTGTCGTGTTGTCTGATCCATCTGGGATTTCAAACTGGTTTTTAAGTCATCTATACACGTGGTAGCAGCGATCATGTTTTGGATTCGTTCTTCGGAATGATGGCAGCGGGATCGGATGTTGTAAAGGCCTCTTTTTCTTCACTCATGCGTGATAGTGCGTCTGCTTTCCCATTCCGCACTACAGGTCTGTAGGTGATAAAGTCGTATTCTGCGATAAAGAGTGCCCAACGAAGTTGGCGCGAGGATTGTGCCTTAGCAGTCTTCAAGTACTGTAAGTTACGGTGGTCCGTGATAATGGTGACTGTGTGTCTTGACCCAAGAAGATAGTGTCTCCATGCCTTGAATGCTGCCTTGATCGCCAATATTTCTTTCGCGTAGTTCAATTCGGGGGCAGAAATTTGCGGGACCAGAATGCAACGGGATGTAAATGTCCTGTTTCCGGGTCCCTTTTGGACAACACCGCTCCTATGGCTATGTTTGAAGCGTCTGTTTCAACCACATATGGTAGGTCTGGTTGAGGGTGTCGAAGAACTGGTGCTGTGGTAAATGCGAGTTTCAGCTTCTGAAAGGCTTCTTTAGCTTCTGTGGACCAATGGAATTTCTTGTTCTTCCTCAGCAAGGAAGTTATTGGTTGAACAATTTGTGAGAACCCAGATATAAATATGCGATAGAAATTAGCGAAGCCAAGCACACTTTGTGCTCCTTTCGTGGATGTTGGCGAAGGGCATTGGAGGATTGCATCCACCTTCCATGTGTCCATATGTACGCCCTCTGGAGTGAGCATGAAACCGAGAAACTCGACTTTGGTCCATGGAAAAAACATTTTTCCAGTTTGGCATAAAACTGGTGTTGTCAAAATTTCTCTAAGACTGCTTGGACATGAGCGACATGTTCTTCCGTGGAATTTGAGTAGATTTGAATGTCATCTATGTAGACAAGTGCTCAAAACGTCCAATAACTCATGGAGCATGTCATTCATAAAGAATTGGAACGTTGCATGGGCGTTCCATAACCCGAAAGGCATGGCCTGGTATTCGAAGAGGCCATACTTCGTGCGAAAATCCGTCTTCCACTCGTCTCCTTTTTTGACTCTCACAAGATGGTAAGCCCTTTCACAAATCCAACTTTGTATAAATCTGAGCGTGTTTCACCTGATCCTGGAGCTCTGGTATGAGTGATAAGGGGTATTGGTTCTTTACCGTGAGCTGATTGATTGCTCTGTTGTCAATACAGGTCCTTAAATCCCCTTCCTTCTTAGGTATGAAGAAGAGGGGCGAGGAAGCAGGGGACTTGGATGGGCGGATAAAGCCGTTTGCCAGATACTGGTCCAGGTAGGTTTTAAGATGTTGGTTTATTTGCTCAGTTAGAGCGTAAATCCGGATGCAGGGAATTTGGGCTCTGGGCACAAGGTCAATTTGGCAATGCGGTCTATGCGGGTGCAAAACGTTGGCTTGTTCTTTTTGGAAGACATCCTGGTAATCTAGATATTCAGGTCATAAAAAGCCCGTGAGGCCCAGCACGATAACTTTCTTGGGTTTCGGGTTGATGACGTCTTTGTTTTAACAGGTGTCGGCACAGTCTTGAGAAAAGGTCAGAACTCGTTTTCACCAGTTGATCCTAGGGTTATCCAGCCAAGGCATTCCCAATATCATCTGGAACTGATGAGCACCAATGAGATCAAAGGTAATTTCCTCTTGATGCCTGTCCTGCAACAGAAGCTTCACTTTCTCGGTGTACTGTGTCACCGGGCCGGATGATAACTGAGATCCACCAACTGCAGTGACATTTTCTGATTTCTGCTTTTGTTAAAGAGGAAGAGCTGATTGGATCGCCAGATCTTGGTCAATGTAATTTCCCACTGCCCCACTGTCAATGTATGCCTCCAAGGCATGTATCTTTGATGGCTGCATGTGATTAACCAAAAGTACCGGAAGGACTAGGTGTGAGGTCTGTACGCATTCCTTTTTCTCGCTCAACAAGTGGACCCCTACGCTTGCCCGGCATTGGAGTTTCCTGAGTCCTGTACTTCTTCTTCCTCGTTGTTTTTGTCCGTTGCCCCAACCATTTTTTTGGGAGGTTTCACCGGACAATCTCGAAGGAAATGACCTGCTTTACCACAATATAAGTAGAGTTGTTGCTGTCTTCTTTTCTCTCTTTCCGCCTTGGTCAGAGGGCTCCGTAACCCACCAATTTGCATTGGTTCCGATTGTTCATGTGGTTCAGTGTGGGTCTCGCAGGATCGCAAAAACACTGTCCTTCCTTCTGTTCTGGCTCGGCCTATTTTCCTATTCCGCAACCTATGATCGAGTTGCACGGTTAGGTCTATGTGGTCCGTACACCCCTCCGGTGGGTTCAAAACTTGAGCCAACACATCCTTAAGTTCCCCATGTAACCCTTGATAAAAGATCATAGTTCTTTTCTCTTCTGGCCAGTTGGTTTGGGCTATGATGCGGTTGAAGGTTGCAATGTAGGTTAATAGATCTTGATTCCCCTGTCTGAGTGACAATAACTCATTGTCCAGAGCTTGTCCTTGTGTATGTTGGGCAAACAATTTCTCCATCTCATGTTGGACATTCCCAAAGTTCCGAAGCAAAGGATCATCTTGGGTTACTAATGGTATTGACCAGTCCGCTGCGTTGCCTCCTAGATATGAGAGTACGAATGCAACTTTGGTTTGATCATTAGGAAAGGCTCCTGGTCTGCATGAAAAATCCAAGCGACATTGGTTCATGAATATGGCAAACTTGTTTGGATCGCCGTTGAAACATTCAGGTGGGGCTAGAGGCCCTACCCATGGAAGAACCACCTGAAGCGGTGTTGATTGCTGTGGCAGAGAAGCGTGGACTATCCCAGGCAAGGGAACCTGTCCTGCTTGTGCCTGTAGCATCTGTCTTGCCAAGTCATCAGTTCTTTCTCGAGTTACAATAAGATCTCTCCTTACTGCACTGGTCTCCTGTCTTGAAGCATGTACCTCAGCCCATAATTCCCTCAGTAGTTGGTCCAACAGATCTGTCTCCGAAGTTTCCATAACACCCATGCATTGAGTTGTAGAGGCTATGTGTTCTGTTACACTCACCTGGTCTCTGCGGAGGCGTTAGGGCACGGTTGCAGCCCTCCCAGTGGTTAGATCACCCCCTTCATGTTTCTCCCCCTGCCGACAAACAGCGGGCGGCGACAATTGGTGGCACTGCTCCTGTGTAGATATGAGAAAACGTGAGTGCACTGATTGGTGACTGCTGTACCTCCCAAACCCTTCGACCCAAGGTGCGATTTCTGTGGGCACATACCGGCCCATAAACCTCACCTGGTAAGTATGGAGGATGAGCTCTTCTTCCTGCTAATTCTGGCAGGGGCACTTGTGGATGGGATCTAGTTGCTTCACTGATCCCCGATAGGTATAGTCCAGTCCAGCTGCGACTATGCTCCTCCTGGTTGGTGGTAAGTGTCTGCTAATATCTCTTGTCTTTTCCTCTTTCTATTTTCTGCTTTGGTATTGTTACTTTCAATGTTGTTAATTCCTAAATAACGTTTTCTCTTCTGCTTTCTTCCAGATAGGTGGAATTGCCGCCCAACAGCAGCTGTGGAGACGAAGAATGCGGCCGAGATGAAGATGGATGAAACCTCAATGTCCGACAACTGGTAAGAGATGGTTTAAGTGAAACTGCAAGGTTTTCATGGTAGCACAACCTAGAACTTAATGTCTGTTAAGTGTCTAACCTAGCCTTTCGTTTTATTTGCAGGTGCTGAGGTAGTGGGTGAAGCGTGTTGTGCTGCGTTATCAGGATAAGGATTCCAGCGTCTCTGAAGAATAGAAGATGAGCTGCGGTGCCAGGTGATGATGCCTGTGCTCCGGAAGATGAAGGTGAGCTGCGGTGCCAAGAAGAAGATGTGCAGAGATGACCTCGAAGACCTGCAGAGGTGAGAGCAGGATCCCCCAGGTGGTAAGTATGGAGGCAGATGACTGGACTTCTAAAGGTAAGTGGAAACCCAGGCGGCGGTGAGTGTTACGCTGAGTGTAAATGCAGAATAACGCAAAGCGTCTGCCTCAGGGATCCGAGCAGCTTATATAGCTGTGCTCGTGGGCACGCCCACTAGGCTTGGCTTGCCTGCCACACCCTACCACTCCTAATGAGTCAGCACGTGTCAAGCAACCCAACAGCAAGTAGCCCCACCCAGTGTCCACGTGGGGCTGCTTTAAAGAGGAAAGTTCCAATGTTAAATACACGGTGCACCCAAAATGAAGTGCAATGTCCATAATAAAGGTATTTTTTGACCCAAATGAATGTCTTGTTTATTATTCCTTATGAGCATTTTGCCAAAGGCACCAGGACTGTGTCCATCCAGGCCCCCTGTGCATGTGACCCTGTAAGGTCTGTGTCCTTGGCCCAATAACCATGACACCATCCCTGTATGCCTTTCACCAGTCGTTTGGTACATTTTTGAAAAATCGCAATAAAGAGAACCCCCCCTCTGAGAGCATTTTCTCTAACATGGGGAACATCATCATAAAATGTAGAATACATTGTGCAGTCAGATACATAGTCATCCTTTCCTACTGGTTCTGCTATAAATGTCACTGGATTCACTATTCTATATCTAACAATTTGAACTGCTAGATTCAAAATAATGTGCTTTTGGGTTTCTTCAAAATAGCAAATAGCGGGTGCTCGAACAAATAATGTTATTGAGCACCCCATTGTAATACTGTAAGCGTTTTCAATTGTGAAAGCAGCAGCTGCTAAACCTTGTTCGCAACAATAATGTCCTTTCATTTCTGGGTCTAGATTCCCACTATAATAGGCTAGTGATTTGTGTCCATGTTCTAACGTTGTCTTCTGTGTAAGTACTGCTGTCACCACTTCTCGATTTGAATGGGAGAATAAATAAAACGCTTCACTATAGTCTGGTATTCCTAACACTGGGGCTGTGCAAATTGCCCTTTTTCATCCTTCGAGTCTTTCAGTCATTTCATCCCCGATACTGTTTTACTTTTGCCTATTTGTGCTTCCCTGAGTCCTTTTAAGAGTGGTTGAATATATGTTCTCTAGTCAAAAACCCAGTCCCTATAATAATTACATAGGCCTAGAAACTGCTACATTTCCCTTACTGTCTCAGGTTTCAGAGTTTTCATGATTGCTTCTGCTCTTTCAGGTGCCACTCTTCTCTGCTCTTGAGAGATGAGCTCTCCAATGTACAGGACCTCTTCCAGACAAAATTGTCATTTTTCTTTGTCTACCTTATATCATTTTTGTGCTAGTATTGTCATTAGTCGAAATTAGTCCTCCCTACACATTTCCTCTGTCTCAATGCACACCAAAATGTCATCCACATACTGAATTATCATGCTTTCAAGTTGTGCATTGCCCAATCCCATCTGAAAGACCTTATTAAAGATAGATGGGGACCCAAAGTACCCCTGAGGCAGTCTTGTGGGTTTTAGCCACTGATTTCTTTATGGAAAGGAAATCAAATCATGTGAGTCTTCATGAAGGGGAATAGTAAATAAGCCATTTTTTAAATCTAGGACAGTAAAATATTTGGCTTTAGCTGGGATGTTGCATAATATTGAAGCAGGTTTTGGGACAAAAGGAACCTCTGCTTCAACAATATTGTTTAGGAGCGGAGATCTTGAATAAATCTCCACAACCTCCCAGTTGACTTCTTCACTGGGTATACAGCCGTGTTACATGGGGATTCTGATGGCACTAATATTCCATGATTGCATGTGACAGAATTGCTCCTGGTTTAAGCTGGATCTTCACTGCTCCTGCTCCACTTAATAGACCCACATCATATGGCCTTTAAGTCTACAAGATGCTTGGCACCATCACTAAGTCTTCCAGGAGAAATAACAGTTTTCTATTTGTCTATTTTCAATTCTCATCCAATAAGTAACATTTATGATAAACACAAATTCATCATCTCACTATACATCTTAAAACAAGTCTTGGTTTGTCAGATCTATCAGTCTGTAGCCTTCCATAAAGGCCATCACCGTTCTGCATGCTTTTCCCTCATCATCTGTCCCATGAGCAACTACCCTCTCTCGATTTACTGCTGCTGCCTCTAGCTCTATGGGAATGACATGTCCCTCCACATCACCGAAATGTATTTCTAGTCTAACAAGAACTCATCAGGTATTCTCAATATTTTCCCTGTCAGTCCAGGAAGCCATTTCAACAAAATATTGAATCCATACAAAAATAGTTCTGGTTCTAAAGCAACCCTTCATAATGCTTTCTGGCCTCTAAGACCTAATTTAAATTCTCTCATGTTCATGTAGTGTATCTCATGTAAAGTTTTGTCATCAAATCACATTCTAATATGTTAACTGGTGTCTGTCGAGAGTATAACAGTGGCATGGCCACGTCATGTTCATTTATAGAAAGTAGTAATTCGTCAGTAAAAGGAACCAAACTTATAGTCCAAGAGAATCCCTGCACATTCAAGACAATTCCAGACATTGGGTATTTTCCCTCTCAAACACAGGAAAAAATTGCTTCTGTGTTCACAAGGAACGAAAATGCCTTGCCTCCTACCGTTACCCTGACCCTTGGTTCCTCTTGTGGATCTGGTGTCAAAGATAGTACTGAACAAATCAAGTCACTCTGTGTGCTCTCCTGTTGTGTGTATACATGAATCCAAGTACCCGTGACAAGGGTTCCCTCCCACTACTGTCACACTCCATATCCTGGGCATGACAGCCTGTGGATCTCCTGTGTTTGCTTTCATTGTGACACTGTTGCTTGCTGTATCAGTGTGTACTGTGGTTGCTGGGCTTGTGTTTGCTGTGTCTGCATGGGTACTTGCTGGTGTTGCCCTTGTGGCAACGGCATTTGCTGTGGGACCTGCTGTGCTTGCTGTATTTGTGGTGTGCTTGACTGATACTGTGAGTGATCTTGGGCATCAGATTCCTGTGATTCTGTATTGCACTGTGAGAATACTCCATCCCTCCTCTTGGAGCTTGCCAGTTTTGTTGCATTCCTCCTCCTCTACTTCTACATGTTTGGGCTATATTCTCCCACAATTCCAGCATTGCTGTGGCTGTCCCCAGCAGGGGAGTTGCTAGGTCTGGAAAAGACCCAGGGCTACGCTGATGTTGGAACTGTTGGGACTGGGGGCTAGCTAGTCTTTTGGCTGTAGCTCTTGAGATTCTATCCGGGGCTACAACCAAAAGACCAGGGGCTATAGCCCCCTTAGCCCCCCCCTAAGCAACACCCCTGGTCCCCAGTAAGTCCTCCTCCTTTGAGGGTTTTGTAATCCTCCTCACCCTCTAGGTGCATTCCCTCTACCTCTTGGCCAAATGTTATAGCCAGTCTGATTCATAGGGTGCACTACATTGCTTTTCTGCACTGAATGTGCTTTGTGTGTGGTCACACCTTCACCACTCATCAATATTGCTTCTTTTATGGCAAAATTTTGACAATTTCTTCTGGACTAACTTTGCTTCCTCCTGCTTTCTATTCTCAGCTTTCTACTTATTTTTTTATTGTAACAATGGACAATGTTGTACATAGTCAAATGTATTTCTGGCCATGGCTTCGCTTCCATCCCTACTTGTTTCTTCATCTGCCATTGCACTGGCTCAGGCAGTCCCTGACTTAAAATATGCTAAAATAATGCCACTTTTTTATCCCACGGTTTTCTCATCTTGAGACGCCATCACTCTTGAATCTCTTTAATAAATGCAACAGAAAATTCATCCTCTCCCATTTTCCTAATCATAATCGCACCCATGTCAGGATATTGTACTCAAAGCGCTCTCCATATAGCTGCTCTGCAATTATTAAATAGTGCTCTACCATGTGTCATTTTCTTTCATACCCTGCTCGTCTCTAAATGTCATCAGCTCCCTCCCTTAGAATGGCTGCTAGTAGGTCCTTTATGTCGCCCACTGCAAACGGCATTCCTGTTGTCATTCTATCTAACTCATTAAACAATTTTCCCGCACCTGCAGTCAAACTAGGTAATTTACATTTTAGGTTTGCCTTGTCCATTTGTGGCCATGGAATGTACTGTGTTTGTCCTCCCCCTTTCTCTGATAATGGGAATTGTGCAAACCTTGGACCAAAATCATACCCCTTACACCTCGCATCTTTCATATGGGGCTAGATGTGCCCATTCATCATCTTCCTGGCAGTGAACTGAGCCTGCTCACCTAAGGCGGGGATATATCTCCTGCACTGCACAATCGTGCTGTGGTCATTCAGAATATCATGTTGGCTCTGGCGTTTTCTATTTAATGTCTTCTAAACCTGACCATTTCACCCCTCTCTCTATGTTCGGGTGAATCGAAAAGCTGCATGTGCCTTCTCTTTGCACTTTCTTCAGGCCCATACCAGCAGATAAATCACTGAAGCACCAGCACTTTTACTAACTGTTCCGGTGCTTCAATGTTTCCATTCCCATGGAGTCCTATATGATGCAATGTAGTGATAAAGCAACTGAGCCTGTATTTCAAACACCTGGCCTCCCAGCAACATGTGTTAATTGTGAACTGGTTTGTTGCTTTCACAGAAGAACTGTTCCACAAATGTTAGTTTGAATTAAACTTTTGATTTATAATTCAAAAAATGATTTCCAGCCCTCCGAAGGAAAGCCCTTTTGGATAACACGTGTTTCAGCACATCATGTGCCTTTTTCAAATCAGGGCATATATCACATTCACATGAGTCCAATTCTTAGTCATTTCCTGGCAAGTAGTCTTGGTTCTGTACATTTTTCGGGTTATAATCCCACCTCAAAAGTCTATGGGCCTCATTCCGAGGTTGGTGGTAGTCATGGACTATTTGCGTCATGACTGCCACCAATAACATCGGTCTAGTTCAATGGGGACTTACTGGTGTAGTCCGACCTTTGCGGGACCTGTAAATCCCCATTGAAAATGCCATTCCCCATTCCCATTTGAGCCCCCAGAGAACTCAAAGGGAATGGGGAGGGTGCAAATAACGGGCTCGCGTATGTGAAGGCCATTATTTGCGCCCTGGTCCCTGAACGGGTCCCACCCATAACGCTAGGTCAGACCAGGCATTAAAGGAGGGACCCTCTAAGGGACCTTCGAGTAGAGCGGTAAGGGATTACCGGCACCGGTCTCCTTACCGGTGCCCGGTATCCCTTACCACCCAACTTGGAATGAGGCCCTATGTTTTAGTCTCCGCGCGTCTGCTTCAATGTAATTGTGAACTGGTATACACTCCTCAGTTGGATTTTCTGTAAAGAGACTCAAAAAATGCCTCATACCATCTGTCTTGCACAATGCATTAGGAAATGTTGTGAAATAAAAAATCTCAATACCTTACCTCACTGATGTCACAGCTTGGCACACACACTGCCATCAAATGTTTGCTGTAAATAAATGACAGTTTTACCATATACAATACTGACACGATCGAGTATTGAACATTGGATATTCTGTGTCAGAGTGTAACCACAACTTTGCATGTACCAACCGTTTCCTCTAATGTTGGAAGCGATATGTGTGGGTAAAATCGAGTGCTCATGACATCATTGAACGTGATGATGTCACCACGTAGTAATGCTATTCATTGCTGTCCAGACAATACATTAAAAGGATTAAAAAAAAGGTTAAAGCATGCAGTCATCACAATCGTGACAAGGACATGTTTGCAAAGTGTAGTGTACGTGCCAGATGAACAGGTTTGCTATGTTCAGATAAGTTGCTGGACTGATAAAATACACACCACTGCCATACACACATTGCATGTACATATCCTGCCAACTTGAATGGTGTGGAATTGTACAGGGAATATACTCGAAGCCAAAAACCTACACACCCACACATTTTCTCTTTTAAATTATACAGCCTACAGTAGTGGCTGTGTAGTTATGGTTAAGTTGCTAATCCCATAGGGAGCATTTTTTGGGCGGCTTATAACTTCGCTACCCCTGGACGAATCCTCACCAAACTTTGCAGATTTTGGTGAGGTTGGTCCAGGGGGGGCAAAGTTATAGGGGGGTCCCAACATTTCTTTTTTTCCCATAGACATAATGGGAAAAAATGTTGCGCATGCCTACAGCTCAAACCACTGGACGGATTTCTACCACATTTGCGACAAAAGTGGCAGCTTTGTCCGGAAAGCATGCTTTTGTTATTTTGGTGTAAATCCGTCCAGTAGTTTTTTTTTTTTTTTTTTAAATGGGCAAAACGTAAGGCAAAAATGTGTGATATCAATTCACGCTCCACGGACACACTTCCTTGTTCGCTCTGCGGACAGGACACCGATTGGTCAATCGGCTTGCGTCATTTCTAGGGACATGCAACTTGTCCTCTGATTGGCTGGGATGAGGCGTGAGGTGCGTCAAATTGTTTCGATGCGCCCGCCATCTTGGATCCGCCGACAGTGCAGCGACGAACAGAGGCAAAATGCAATTTTGGGGAGTGTGCTGGTGTGCAGAAATGCTTAGGGAGGTTTGGGGAGTAAGAGATGAGTCGAATACTGTGTTTGTTTAGGTGGTAGGTGCCCTTGATGTGTTTGCCATGTCCGTGGTTTTCGCGGCTGTCCGCGGACATAATAAATGTACTACTAGCTATTTTACTTTAGTATTATGTTGGTTTTGGGTTGTTAGTAGAGGAATGATTGTAATTAATATCCCCTATAAGCAGCCCACAAACCACAGTCAAAATATTTGGTAGTATAGGTGTGTCATGCTGCGGTGGTTGTGACCAGGGCCTAGAGTCTTGGGTGCATGGCCGAAGGCCCTAGGCCGTAGGCCATGCACCCAAGACTCTAGGCCCTGGCCACAACTACTGCAGGTTAACACACCCATAGGGCCTCATTACAACCTTGGTGCTAAGTGCACCAACTTTACCACCATGGTGTAAACTATGTTATGTGTCATTCCAAGGTGAGTGGGGCGGTAAATCCCCATTTCCCATTTTCCCTTCCCCATTCCCATTTTTGCCCCATAGGGCATAATGGGAGTGGGGAAGGCGCTAATTACGCCGCCGTAAATTACGGCGGCGTAATTAGCACCATGGCAGGTTAGCGCCATGGATTTTAACGCCTGCTAAAAGCAGGCGTTAAAATCAGAATCAGGCGTTAAGGGTTAACGGTGGCGTTAACCCTTAACGCCTGAGTTGTAATGAGGCCCATAGAATCAAACACCCATCAAATATCCACAACCCAAAAGTTTGTGTACTGTTTTATTTGTAGAGTTTGTATGTGAAGTTTTGGCTAGGCTATGCAGTTAAGATTGTAGATTTTTTAACAAGGACTGCAGTGTTTCTGAGTCTATTTATTGTGTACTTACTAGTTGAGTGTTTTGTGGTTGTATGCAGATTTTTCATGACATGGGTAACTGGACCAGACATACTTTTTCGATCTCTGTGATAACAGAAAAGATCATATGTTAGAGCAGGTAGGTCATAATGAGTTATTGCATTGCATAATAGACATTTCTGTATTTTACTGACCCTCATATTTAGTACTTTATGTACTATAGTTCAAATCAGTGCACTGTGCAATTTGCTCAGATTCTGTGTTTGTTTTCTAAATCATTGGGTCTGTGGGAAAAAAATCCATGCTGGATAAAAAAAAAAAAACTTCTATGTTGTGGTACAATATATTTCTTTCATTGTTTTACTGTTTATTTCTTGTTTCTAGCTAATCTTCTATCTGTTGGCTTGTTGCAGATTGTTGGGGCAATTAGATACCTGTTGGCGTATTCTAATTGTTTATTTCTACTTTTATGCTATTCACCTATCTGTTGGGTTATTGGAGATTTTTTCGGGCCGTTAGATACCTGTTGGCGTATTCTAACTGTATATTTCTTCTTTGATTTTAGTAGTATTTGTTTATCTGTTTGCTTGTTGCAGATTTTTTGGGGCAGTTAGATACCTGTTGGTGTATTCTAACGGTATATTCCTTTTTTGATTTTAGTGGTATTTATTTATCTGTTTGCTTGTTGCAGAATCTTGGGGCAGTTAGATGCATGTTGGCGTACTCATGGCATACTTGAAGTTGAAGTTTTGCTTATGTTCATACACAGATTACGTATTAAATTTTGGTTTTAAGAAAATTGTCACAACCCTCACCCAAAACCCCCTCTGGCAAACCCATTGGCCAGGTGGAGTCAGGACTCGGGCCTCTAGAGCCTGGCATCCTCTTCAAAAGCCCTCATCGGGCCAGTCCTGGTGCCTATGGCGCCAGGCTCATTCACCATGAAAAACAATGTGCTTGGGAACTACTTAATTGTATTGTCAGCCAACATGGAGGCATCCACATAGCTTGGTTCCTAAGAACCAAGCTATGCGGTCTAGTGTTTTGGGTGTGGTAGCCTAGGGACTATTTTGTTGGGGCTATTTAAACAACACCCGAGCAAGACAACACTCTTTGGGTTACTTTGCAGCTTGCAACGTGACGTTCACTGTGTCCAGCTATTCCCTCGAACCTCGGAGAAGCAGAACATGCAAGGAGACAAAAGGAACATCATTAGCAGCAGCATTTTACCTGCAGTCTTCATCTTTAAACACTCGCAGCTACTGAGAACAGCTTCCTCGAATCTGCACGCCTCCCGGACAGAATGACCTGAAAGAGGAAGATAGAGGCAACATTAGCAAGCAGTAGAGACATTTACAAATTATGAACTGCTCAAAAGGCTTACCCGGCTGGGCGCCTCTAGGCTGGCACCACTCCGGACATTCCACTTGCGCTGAAGAACACTGCGACCTACAAGGAAGGAAATCACAGGTTAGCGAAGGCAAGACTTTGCAACGCTGCACATAGCGCTTACTTACCGCACCATAGCACTCTTAATGCGCCATCATTTACCAGCGGGGCTCAACCAAGCCAGTTTGCCGCACTGAAGTTCTGCATACCTAAGGGAGAAAAAAGAGACATTTTAAACAAAGAAAGGCATGCAGGATAGCAACAAAACTAAAGAACAGCAATTAGACCTACCTGAACAATATCAAACGGGCCGGCGTCAGTGAAGTAACTGGACCGCACTCACCCATGAAAGACAACACGCCCCTGCAAAGAAGGCAGGACGGAGAGCACGCCTAATTCTACCACAAGGCAGAACCTTCCCCACAGACCACATCAGAGCAAAGCTGAAAAGCATACCAGCGAGTAACCCGGCTGGGTGGTGCCCCTGTGGATACCAGGTGAGCGTAACAAATATTACGTAAGCATTTACAAGATTTGCTGACAATCTCTGCTTTAGAGTAATCGTACTATCATTACATTCAAACCATCCACACTTCTTTTTAATATATGCAGTGTAGTGACCTGCATTGGTTGTGGCTCCTGCGTGGTAGTTTATACCTATTGTAACGTTTTTCTTACCAAGTGATACTTGACCATGTGTGAATCCAGTCAGTTTGCAGTTGTTTTTGGTACCATCTGCATTGTAACATAAAAGCATCACTAGTACGTGTTTACTATGTGCCTGTATTTGTAAGGTGGAGCGTTTATCTGAATTGCAGGTAGTACATAATCTGCCATGGTTTGCATTTTGTACAAGTTGCTGAAATGGAATGGATTCACAGTTAGGTATGGATACATATGCGAAGCGTTCATTAGGGACTTCTTCCTGTGCCACATGGTTGCAGAGAGTGCATGTATGCTTCCACATGTATGAAATCTGAAAGATTTATTTGTTAGGTATGTTTTTGTTTTCTAGTACTTGTAGTAAGTACATTAGAAATTCTTGTGGATTTTCATGTGAGTTTATAGTGAATTTGACAGTTCCAGCACAGTAGTCCAATTCTTGTCTTATTCCATGAACACTGTAAGTGTTGTCAGGATTGTTTGTTGTATTTCTATGAAGGACTAACATTTGCAAACACAATTGGTCTGTACTGTGTAAGTAAATGTTCTCAATAATTGGTGGCAATTGGAATAGAATATTTATTACTACATTTGCGTAGAAATTTACAGCAGTTATATTTGAAAATTTGAATGGACCTGACAGTTCTGTGTTGAAGTAATTTGTTCGAAGTGTGTGTCACTTCTTTGAAGAAGTAGTTGAGTTACTTTGACCAATACATTCCCTTTGGTTGTAGTACTTGATGAAGTATTTGTCTCTTTTTTTTCTTTGGAGGAATTGTAGTGGTATCTTGTATCGTTTCAGTTTGAAGTAATTTTCTTTAACAATGTTTTGCTTTTTGTGGAACAGGATAGGTTTTTAGATGGGGTGTGGAGTGAACGCAGCCTATTGTATTCTAGAATGCAAGGAATATCTACATTTACTTTACTTGCATCAAAGTTGATTAGAAATAGCCTGTCAAGTGTACGTAAGCATGATAGTGCTACATAGCTCATGCCTTCTTTAAAGACTGGGCTACCAATATCTATATTAATGCTTTATCTAAGGTAAGACCTTGTGATTCGTGAATGGTAACTGTGTATGGTAGAGTTAGTGAAAATTGTTTTCTGGGTACATACATGTCTTTGAAAAAAAGGAAGTGGGCTGTTGAGCGTCCTATCCTTCTAACTTCTGATAGTTTGTCAAAGAGAATATTTACAAATTGAATGTTGTCAGCCAACAACTGTACCAAGTGCTCTGTTAACTAGTCCTTGCTCCATGTCAAGGTTAGGTTTAAAGGGATGGTTCGCCTAACATTTTTATTTAAAAAATAGATAGGCAATATTAAAAAAAAAATGATTGGAATTTTTTTTTCAAGTCCCTATGTAAAATTTTGAGCAATTCAAGCTCAAAATTTGCAAAAGCAAACCCATGGGCGCATCCATTTTGTGAAAAGGATGCCCGCCTGTGCTGGCTTTTGCTTTTGCGGCACTAATGAAGGAAAAGCCAGCCAGCTGTAGTAAACAAAAGCTACCACTGGGTGGCTTTTCCTTCATTGGTGCCAGGACTCGGAGGAAGCGGACCGGAAACTACAGCCAGAAAAGCTGCAGCTGCATCTCGATAGGTGCTATTTATTTATTTTTTTAAATAAGCACTAGCTGCGGGTTTTTTTCTAAGTTTTCCGGGCTGGAGGAGCCCGGAAAACATGGAAATAAAACCGCAGCTTTAAAAACATTGTATTTATGTTTGCGGTAGCTTTTGAAGCGACCACAAACATAAATACAACGTTATTGTGTTTGAAAATACTTGACTGTAAAACCATATCTTTTTCTTACACTTTTTGTAATAATTGCGTAGCTGACATATTTTGAAAATGGGTACCTGATTTTAATGTGTGTGCAACTCCGTAGCATAGAGTTGCTAGTTCACTTTGAAAGAGAAGGTGGAATATGTATTCCACGTTTTGTCTGAATCTGGGGTCGTCAGAATACATTCCTAGAGAGCGATATTCTGATGCTGTTATCTGTGTGGGTCTATCATTCTACCTTCCTCCTTTTCCAGTAGGAAAGAGCAGAGGAAAGGCCTGTGCGTCTATACTTTTTTCCAATATGCTGATTGGAGATCCTTTGACTTGTCGCATTTGGTATGTTTCCAGTGCATCATCTATAGTGTCTTTAGAGTTTAAGGATGAATTGTATAATGGTCTAAAATATAGGATTCTGTAGCAGGATTTAGAAATAGTTGAAATTTACCAGTTTCTGGTGACTCTTCAATTATTTCAATGGTTTCTCTCAGGTTTTCTTCAATATTAATTTCCTTGTAGTATTCATTGTTGTTTTTTAGATATTGCGGGGCTTGTCTAAGTTTATGTAAGTCGATGAGTTGTTGCCAAATTCTTTTGTCTTTTGTACGTACACCATTTACTAAGACTAAGACTAAGACTAAAGATTGATCTATTTGCCGTTGCACTCTTAGAGTGTGTACATTGTCTTTGAGATCTAATGGTAAATAAATTACTTTGCCACGAATGCCTTTCAGAGGGAGGCCATTTTGCTGTTTTTGGTTGGAGGTGTATTATTGCTTGAAATGGGTGCACTGTTTGAATTATGATGCTCGCATGTAAATTTAGTTGTTGCAGGGGTTTTGGTAGTGGGAATAATTCCAAGTTATTTGTGATAGCACATGAAGGTGTTTGGGTGTTGTTAAGTTTTGCAATGCAGTAATTGCAAAGTATTAAGGGGTCAGTAATGTCATATTTGTTTTCTGCTATAAGGTAGAGAGCTAATTGGAACCATTTGGAATCTTCATTGTCTTCTATTTTGTACGGTATGTCTATAGTTTTTGTGGTACTTTTATAAGAAGTCCTGTGGCAACACACACACATGGTTTGGTACTTCAGCTGTGGTACTTATACACTTCAGTATTTCTTTTTTGTATGTGTTTAATAGAAGTTTGCTATTTGTACAGAAGTTGATAGTTTGTTGTACATCTATTGCATTTTGTAAGTGGCTTTCAATTCCAAAATATTTTCTCTGGATATGCTCTATTTCTTCGAGTAGTTGTTTGGCTGTACCATGTAAAAGATTTTTATTTAAATTGGCTAGTGTTACAGCAGGACTTTTAGCATAGTAAGAGTTTTTGGACCAGATTTCTTATAGTTAAATGATGTGTTGATATCATTTTGATATGATGGAAGGTGCTTTTGCAAATAGGTCCTAAAATGCAGGCTAATGAATGTCCTTATAGTTCTGTGTATTTGCACACGGGACAGGCATCCATATTTCGTAGTAGTTTCATTTTGAATTTGTCTCTGCTTTTTACATACTGATTGAGAAAGTTTTTTTGTCAATCTTACACATGGATGTGCACGGCCATTTGTAGACTGTATGTTTTGGTTCAGTAGAATGGGGAGGTGATACTGAGTTTTCTGGATATATTTCTGTGAGCAGAGTTTCTTGTTCCATAATGGTTGTCTAATGCTATGTATGGCAATTGGGTTTGTTTGCTTTTGTTTATATGCTTCTTCATTAAAATATGGTTCTGTGGTTGTGGTGTGACTCCATTCACCTCCACAGATGTTTAAGAAGCTAATTTTGTTGATGTTCCATTTATTGAGAAGTCTTTTTTGTAGTTTAGTAGTTAATTCTGTTAGTGGTTTCATCCTGTTTAAAACTAAAATACATAACTTCCTTTTGAGAAGGATTGCACTGTCTATGAGAGCTTCTAGGTTAAATTTCCTACGGTAGGTTTTAAGGGTTGTGCATTATTTCTCTCCTGTTTTTAAAAGGTTCTGAAGGACTCTGTGGTGGAACATTTTTTGTAAAATATTTTTTTGGGATTTCTTACTTGCCACTACATCAAGATTTATAGGTGCAGCGTTAGCAGTAGTGGCAGCTGAAGTCTTGTTAATCACTTTCTGTTTTGTTTTACATTTTGATGCAGGAGGGAAAGTTTCTGTACTGGAAGCTTGTTCTGTTTCGCTTAATGACTGTATTAGCTGTTTTGTTTGAACTTTTTCTACAAAATCTGCTAGAGATGGATGTTTATTTTGCACAGTTTTATTTTGACTTTCTCTACTTCTGCTTTGCTTTCTACAGAGTTGCTTTTTTGGTAGGCATTCTTTGGGGTCTGTTGGAGAAAAAAAGTAAGTGTGGGTTGAGCTGTTGTGCTGTGTATGCGTGCTTTGTGCATGGGTGTCTGAGTATGATGGTAAGCATGATTGTGGAGGTGTGTGATTGTGCAATGGACAGCTACATCAAGTTGGGAAGGCTATTCTTGTATTTTTGTGTTACTATACTGGGCTTCAGATGAGAATATAAAGTATGCAACTGGTAAGTGGAAGCACTAATACTGCATCTAATGGTAAAGGGTCAATATACTTGTTTATTCTACTATACTAAAATGCTAGTGTGTTTGAGTAACAGTTAGAACATTATGTTAGTTTTGTACTTACTTTTTTGTATGGAAAGAGTAGGTTTCTTCTAAGTCCTTCTTCGTACTTCAGACGCTGCTGCTTTTCAGGAGAGTGGTCTTCACTGCAATTGTAAAAGAAAGAAGTTAATGAATATGTGTGTTTATATCACTTTTCATATTATACTGTTATTTCTTCCATCTTATAATATGTAGCAATATCTTTTTAGATAGGTGTGTGTGTAAACAAAAATTTGGAGAGCTGAAAGGTTTGCAATTGACGCTTCATCATAGCAGATGGGAGAAGTGGCAGTAAGTTAATTTTGCAATTTATACAGGGTAAGTGGCAGTTACGCTGTTCATATTTTTATTTATTTTATTTGACATTTTTAAAGTGCTCACACAGCCCACGGGCATCAAATCACTGTTACAGGAATTGTTTGTTTATTAGTTGCATAATTATTTTGTCTTAGTTGCGTATCTATAACACGCTTAAACACCCAGAGGTTTCTAAGCGCGGACCCGGGGATCGAACCTGTGTTACTTCGTGTCGTCTTGCTTCCAAGGCGCGCACGTTGCTGCTGAGCTATGCTCCCGGGATGTATTGTATTCCTAGAAGAGGTGTACATGTACTGTGTAGAAAATATTAATACCTGTAGTCTGTGTTCATGCATGTGGATGTGCATGAATCTGCAAGTAGAAATCTTTGGGAGTTTTATAGTAGTTGTTGCAGTAGGTCGTTTGCAGTCACAGACGAATTGTATGAGAGTGATCAATAGTACATCTAAAGTGTCATCTGTGATGACAGAGTTAGATGTAGAGTTCTTGGATGTGATTGGTGGATGATTGTATGACTGCTTAACAGTAGCCAAGACGGAAATGGTGCAGAGAGTCCAGTGGAAACGGTAGAAGGGCTGCCACAGTGTTAATTAAAAGTCAGGGTGTTGGTGGTTGGAGATAAGTTGTGAATGGTTTGGAGCAGTATGCAAAATCTAGGAATGTGGCTAACCATTTTGAAACAAAATGAGGGGATGTGGTCTGGTAGACTGTGCCTGATTTGAATTTGCAGGTAATTCTAGTAGTTTGTCACGATATGGCTAGGTTTCATTGTCCACATGTAGTTGTCCTGCACTGTGGTTCTGTGCATTTGGGCTACGTCAGTGTTCCTAATTTGTTGCAAGATCTGCAAAACATGGTTCAGACAATCATGAAAGTCCTTCCAAATGCCAAGGTTATTTTTTTTGCTTTGTTACCTAGGGCAATATGGGAAAATAGGTCTGTTGTTTGTCCTCAGCCAAAATATTGCCAGGTGTGCAATCAACCGAGGCATGTTTGCCTTCATGCTTAGAGCTGGTATGGTCTTTTGTAATAATGAGAACATTGATTCTGCTAATGTTGTTTATTTTAAAGAAGACGGCATTTCTTTTTCTTTTATGGGAAATGCCATGCTGTTTGGAACATAAGGGTTGCTTTGGAGAAGCTAATGTCTTTGGAGGAAAATAAGACAAAAAAACCAAAAAATACAAAATAAAAGGTATTCTGAAGCATCTGCAAAAAAACCAAAAAAAGGTTCTTTTCAGAGCCAACCTCAAAGGGGAAATGGGGCACACTATTTAAATTTTCAATTCCCATGCTCAGATTTTTCGATTTGTCCGCAGACAGCGCCGTTGTCCGGGGACAGCACGTATTACATACGGGGAATTTGGGGTTGAGAGGCATGCAAATGAGACTGAGCAGAGCAATGGATTGATCAATAAGGTTTACTGGGTGTGTTGTGTAAGGAGAGAGTTTGTCAGTAGGTCTTTTTCCTGTGAGAAGAGCAGATAGCTATGGATTTGTGTTTCAGAAAGCAGATTGTTTGGATTTTGGGAGATTCGTGGATAAATTGGTTGGAGGTGCATGCAGATCTCTGTGGAGTGGCTTTACATCTTGGATTCTCTCATGTGGAAGTTCACTGGCATGGAGTACGTGGAATGAACTGGGTGGATTTGGCACCTCTCTGTGCTTCTTTGGTGACACAGCGTCATCCAGAAATTTTATTATTCATTGTGGAGGGAACAGTTTAGGGCATGTGTCTGGAATCTCTTTGAAAGAAGGACTTGGGAAAGTCATGGACATGTATCCAAACTCCAGAGTAATTTTTTCCCGTATTGCTCAGAGACAAATGTAGTTGCGCTCTTTTTTATTTGGTCCACAAATGGTGAAAAGCAAGGCGCAATGTTAACAAGGCTGTTTGTGCCTTTTGAGAGATGTTGGTATGTCCTCTTTTCAAAATAAAAACATTATGTTTTGTAGCACACACATTTTTCGCAGAGATGGAGTACATCTTACTTATGCAGGCAATCAGATTCTTCTGCAAAATATACAAAATGCATTGCAACCTTTTTTTGAAATTACAGCAATCCATGTTGCAGTAGGTGTTCACCATTTCAAGTTTTTGAAGCACAAAAACCCCACAAAAAGTCTGTTTTCAGAGCCACCACTTCCGCCTATAGAAAAGTGCAATGGTTCTGATAGGGCAGCGCCTCCAAAAAATAAATGTCTGTGGACTGCTAAAAATGCACAGGGCTCTGCACTATTTATTTGTCACTTTTATTTTTAAACTGTGAAAGGCGGCTCTGAAAGAGCCTTTTTTTGTTTTTTGTTGCTTTATATTATTTTTGTTTTGTTTTTTTAAACACGAAACACAAGGAAAGGAGGGGAAGGAGGGGAAGGAAGGGACACCAACCATGGGAATAACAAAGGGCAGGTGGAGAGAGGAAGAGGTAAGGTGGGCCTTATTCAGGTAGGTTGCAGACCTTCTCATGCTCCTTGATCACAGTCTTCAAAGCATTCCGAAGGTTCTCCCCCCTGTAGAGTACTGCATCGTAGTACATGCACAATATTGTGACCCTCAAAAGGTAAGGGTCAACAGCATCATGAATGGCCTGTGAGGCAGCTGGAGGGATGCACTGTCCCACAGGAGTGTCTTTTGTGGTGACAGGACCGGAAACGGAGGATGCTGCAGAGGAACTCAACCTACTATGTTTATTCAAGGTAGAACCTTACGAATAGCCCCACTATGGAATGACTTTAGGTGTCGCTTCATTGATGTAGTACCAAAGCTATACGAACCAGGCTTACCACGAATCAGCACCATGTGGCACTGAGTGCAGATCACCTTGTTCGCATTAGCTTTTGACTTTCCATCAATGGTGGTAAATAACCGCCACACCAAAGACTAATGATGAGTGCTAGTAGTAGGGACTTCCACTACCTCATCCACTTCATCCTCTTCATCCGTCTCCTCTGCATCCTCACGCCTGTTCCCCTCTGCAGGCCCTTGGGGATGTGGTGTTGGTGGAGGGGTTGGGGGTGCTGATATGGAGGCAGTAGCAGCAGAAGCAATTTGGGATGCCATCTGGAAGGTTAATAAACAGGAACTAGGAACCAGGAACGAAGTATAGCAATCTGCACAATTGTCCTGTTTTAAATCTTGGAAATCCAAAAACAGAATGAGGATCAGCTCTGGGGTGTGGCCTTTTATGGGGGTGCTGGGGCGTGCTTCACGGACACCCACGCCATCCGCGAACACTTCGAACACCAAGAAAGGGCTCAAAAAGTTCAAAAAGTATGTAGATCGGCAGGGACATTGTGTGGGCCATGTGCAATGGTGAACTTTTACTGTAAAATACCTTGCATTGCTCAAAAAAGCACTTTTGAAATATTCGGGGATCTGGACAGTGTCCGCAAATAAGGGCACACGCTCAGAGTGGGTGCGGTCGCAAGATGACGTTGTGGACATGTTTGCAAATGGGACGGCTGTCCGCAGGAAACCAAATGCGCAAGAACGGATGTGCGCATGCGCATGGGTGTTCTACGGACAGTGTTCGGGTCCCTGAACTAATTAAAAGTGTAACACACATGCGGCGGACAGTTGCAGAGAGGCGTGATGTTCGCAGGACCCAAGTGTGTGATGTGCATGTGTGCGGGTGTTCTTCAAACAGTGTTGAAGTCCCCGAATAAAATAAATGTGCGTCAAAACTTTGCGGACAGGCGGACGGGGTTTGTGTTCTACGGATATATTAATTCTGGTTGCGGACATTACGAACAGCGGGGGTGTTCTTTGGACACGCCCATTTTGGGTGATTGCGGACAGCTGGACATCTTCTGTGCTCGAAGGACACCTCAATTTTAATTACGAACTCTACGGACAGGCATATTGCCCTTAGGACACCCCCATTTTGGTTAATTACGGACAGGCAGACATCTTGTGTGTTCTACGGACACCTCCATTTTAATTACAAACAGTACGAACAGGTATAGTGTCCTTAGTACACCCCCATTTTGGTTAATTGCGGACATAACGGAAACCAAGCACTGTTCGCAGACACCCTAACTGCCTTTTTATAAGACACAAGCATATACTAAGTACACACTTAAAATGTTATTATTAACAGTAGAACAATTAGGAAAGAGAGGGTGAAGCAGAAACTGAAACAAAAACAGAGGAATTAGGGGTTTGGACATGATGTATGGGAGAGGAGGCAATTGTACTGTTTTTCTTTGTGGGGAGGGTTTGGGGATAGTTGGCTGGGACATGGAGAAGGGGGACAGGTACCTGTGGGACAGTGGTGTTTAATGTTTTCTTTAATGTGGTCCACAACACACTCTTTTAGTTGATTGAAGTGTTGCATTAACAAATCCATTTTTAGTTCCATTCATTTCAGAGGATCTCCCATTATCTCTTTTGGTACATTACATTGAATGGTTGTCTGGTCTGTTAAAAAAGAAATGTACACATAATGTAATGGTTATTAATTGGCTTATATAGAGAAATGTTGTGTGTACCATTTTTATCACTCTCTTCACTCATTGATCTTGTGGGAAATGTTCTTCCAGCCATTCCAAAGTACTGGACATTCCTGTGTTAAAAATAAATTAAAATAATTGTAGTTTTAGTGTACCTTATACAGAAAATGTATAAGTAAATGAAATAAATGTAGTGTACTTACTCGTTTTTTACAAACGTGTGCTGTTACTGCTGTGTAAGTATGCTCTTGCTTCTTGCTGTGCAGTTTCTGTGAGGTAATTCAGTTGGAGGCATATGTATTTTGTTTTGGTATATTCCATTATATTGCAAATGCTACTTCAGTGGATGGTTGGTGTCTTACATATACAATTTCCACTTCTTATTATTTATTAAATGAAATGTATTTAAGTGGTGCTTTTTGAGCATGTTTGGTGTTTTTATTGTATGCTACAATAATGTAAGAAACCCCCTGAGTTTTTGGATAGTGTTGATGGTGATCGCCTCCGTCCGCGTACATGCGCGCGGTCCGCGGGCATCAAAATCACTAGCGGGGCAGTGGGTTCAGTATTTACTATGTTATGTGTATATAAGCTAAGGGAGTCTTAGTGAACATGTATAACATTTACATTATCTATATCTATATTCAGTGAAAAAAACGTTGTTTAAGGGATATTATGGTTAAGTTGCGCTACTAAAAACCTATGAAATTCAGTAAAAATAAACTTTGTTAAAGGGACGTTATGGTTCCAAGTAAAACCGAAAAACCCTTGAAATTCACCAGTTATGGTAAGCTAAGCAACCATAACTCGCACCACCACTGTGCACTACTAAGATTAACACCAATGACATCAAAGATGACATTACACATTTCATTGATGACATCACTGATGATATCACATGCCAGGTTCCCTCTTTTTTCCTTTATTGACATATCTAGGCCAGTAACAGTCAGGAACTAAAAATTCAAAAAGTATTATATTTGGAGAATTATACTTCAAATATGCTTTTACAGTAATTCACTTGGGGTTCACTCACAGCATATCAAACACATACATATGGGAAAATACAGATTTGGAAAACAGCAATGCTTTCTATGTATAAAGATAATTAGTAAGGTTATCAACACTTTTTTATAGTTCTGCTTTTTTTAATTACTTTACATTCCTGAATATGATCATATGTGTATACGTTGTATACACACTACATTCCTTTGGGTCCAGTCACATTATATGATTGATATACAGAGCGAAGCGGTATCTTTGAAGCAGAGCAATCATTTCTGTGTATAAAGTTAATCAGTCGGTGTATGAAGATTGGCTGGAAATACTGTTGTTTACTTCATTTTCCCTGTATATGCTCATATTTGTATGCATTATTGTCTATTTGTGTTTTGTTTGCAATAATGCAATTATGTAGTAAGTGGGTTTTATTAGCTAGTTATTAAATGTTTAACAGTAGGCAAAACTCTAATAAGAAAGCATTTATCATTTCACTACTCAACATGGTAAGATTATTAATATTGCACCTCCATCGTGTATGTTGCACACAATACCTATGTTTGCACATGAGTAGCTTAGTATACTGCAAGCAACCCAATAATAGAATGGTATTTGTATCATGCATTATTAATGCACTACGTACTTCATGATATTTATTCCAATAATAGTTCACACTTTTTTATCAACATTACTATAAGAATCCCTTGTACAGACTTTTCATGAAAAGTAAATGCACATGTGATGTTATCAGTGATGTCATCAATGACATTTGTGATGTCATCTTTGATGTCCTGGGTGTTAATCTTAGCAGTGCACGGTGGTGGCGCGAGTTATGGTTGCTTAGCTTACCATAACTGGCAAATTTCAAGGGTTTTTTGGTTTTACTTGGAACCATAACGTCCCTTTAACAATGTTTTTTTTACTGAATTTCATAGGTTTTTATAGGTTTTTAGTAGCACAACTTAACCATAACATCCCTTTAACAAAGTTTTTTTTCACTGAATATATCGATAGATATTAGTGTTTGTTCAGACTGTAACACATGTATGGATTCTAAAGCACTACTTACTAATCAATGGCCAGGAAGTAAAATAAATAAATAAATATAACATTCCATTGGTGCCCATATAAGAAACAAATCAGTCGTTTTAATATGAGTGCACCCTTTCCAAGAAGGAAAGCTTCTTATAAAAGGAATGTTTTTAATTGTACTAGCATTGCAAACAGTCTCTTTTTTAAATGTGACAACCTTCATTTCTAATTATCACTTCCAGCATATATATTATGAAATACGGTTACACATTTCTAACTGAGCAAAGCATGATATCAAAACCTAAATTAACCAAGCACGCTATTTTCTAGTATAAGGTACTTATTCAGAGATGGAAAGACACAGTCACTGTGATTGTGCTGTTTTGAAACACCAGTATGAGAGCAAAGAAGAAAGGGGCAAATAACACCAATGAAAGTTCCTGGCTGATATGAATAGAATAAAAGAGCATGTCTTGAAAATGAGATAAACCATAGATTTTGTATTTGTGACAAAAAGGTGTTATAAAAGGTCTTTCTTTGTGCCTAAATCACGAACTACATGATGCACTCTGGACTTTCTGATCAATACATTTCTGATAACATTCACCTTAACATTGAAGTGCTTGTAAACATGAACAATGTATTGTTATCTGGACAGCCACGTGAATTGGATGTGAGCACAAAATAGCTCTGAAACCAGTCACTTACTTGTGACCCTTTCACAGAATTTTAGAGGAGGAGGCACAGGTTTTCAGGACAAGGAAGTTTGTTCATGCAAAGGCCCAGCCATCCTTAGAGAATTCTATATATAGAATGCCTGCTCAATGAGACAATGGGCCACGGAGGAAATTCACGAAAAATACCATCTCAATGGCCTGGCAGACTTTTTTCCTGGCCTCCCGTTCAGCGGTTATTCGTGAGGTCTCGCGAGGTCTCAGTTTTCCCAAGATCAGCTTGGCACGAAAACAGCAATCTAAACTCATTAGGCAACACAGTGCTCCCCTAATTGCTTTCTTGGCTTCCTATTGTTTTTAATGATGTAAAGTTAATTGTCCCCATGCAAACGTTGTGGATGTTATCTGTTATTTGCAAAGCTGTATTCCCGGCAGCCTAAAAGCATAATGGAATTACTTATTGATGTTCTGTCAGAATTCGACATGTTAATGCATTACATGCTTTTTCAAATTCTTCAGATCGCTGGTAATTTTCTGTATAAATGCTCATTCCTGTTTCTACATGCATTAATCTATCCGAATAACTATACTGTCAATATGCCATTCATATAGATATATAGAACACAATACTTTGAATTTGGGGTTACAAACAGAGCCATCTTATTTAGGAGCACATTTTTCTGTTGTTAAGAGCAACCATCTTTGAAAAGGCGTCAGTGAAAAGGAGTCAGGGAAATGGGATGTTCAGTCAGAGCCTCTCCTTGTCGAAATAAAAGCAATTTCTGTTGCATTGCCTAAGCAAGCAAAGTGGTTCCGAAGAACCTTATCGAGGTATGTACTAAGGCCTACCCAGGCAAGTATGGGCCAGGAAACCCGGACATTAGCCAAATAAAGTTTTTCCATTATTATTGGGGTATTTATTGAGAGTGGACCTCGCCTCGGGAAACAAGGGAGCACTTTACAATCATAGGGGGAAGATCACAGTGAGGAAAGAAGAGAAAAAGGGAGTGGGGAGTCAACAGGCGACGGCAAGGGTGGGCAATTGGCTGCAAGCGATCTACAAGCAACGGGGGGAAGACAGTGGGGAGCAGATCACTGAGTCTCAGGGTGTGGCGTGCAGAGGGTGTGGACCTAGGTGTTGGGGAGGAAGCAATCCTTGAAGAGGAGGTTTTTGAGGTCTTTACTGAGCTGTGTAAATGTTGGGACAAGTCTGGTGTGGCCGAGGAGGAGGTTCAAGAGTCTTGGAACCTAGACAGAGAAGGCCTGTCTATTGGTTTGTTCCTTCCTGCACCATGCAAGTATGAGTCAGCACATTTCCATATATCTGGTGGACCACTGGCCTCCAGAGATGCTGAGTTCCTCGGTTAGGTAGTTTAAGGACTTTAGGGTGAAAGCCTTGTAGATTATGCAATAGGAGTTGAAGATTATATGGGCTTGCAGTGGGAGCCAGTGCAGTTCGATGAGGGTTGGGGAAATGTGGTCGATTTTGCAGAGTCCTTTGATGATTATTTCTGCAGCATGCAGGACACATTCCAGGCATGCCAGGGTAGTCGCTGGAAGACTTTTCAAAAGAGCCGCTTGTTGGTCAGTGTCTGGTGAGCTACTGTATATGGCCATATGATGGGATTGCATGTGCATGCAGGGAAAGTACCTGGTAAATGTGTTTACCGGTTCTTCGAGTCTGTACAACTCAAACTGATACTTATAAAGGCATCCTGGGCAGTGGCTGCTGGTGAATTTATTAAATGGTGGAGTGTAAATATTTGGCACAAATATGCAGGAGCGACCAAGCAAAGTGAGTGAGCCCGAAACAAGCCAGGAGGGTTTGGGTGGGTATTCCCCTCGAGAATTTATTTTTGCATGATGGGTGAAAATGGGGCACTATGCAGCACACTTTCTGTAAAAAAAATGGGTAAAAGCAGGACGTTTTCAATCAGTATTGTAGAGTAATCCATGAAAAAATCCAATAGATGCAAGTCGCCAACAGTCCACAGGAGAATGTCCTAATGCATATTCATGATGCCTTTCCCCATAATATATGCCACGATACAAATTATTTTCACACTGACTGTGCCCATACAGTTCCATGCTGGCTGCACCTATACATGCCAGTATTCCCATATAAGAACATACTCATGTTTGCTTTGAGAAACATGTCAGTAATGATACATACTTTAAGAAAGCATGTGCATGCTGAATCTGCCAATATATACAAGTATCCACACATACAAACATACTCTGGTTGGCTTTACATTAAAAATGCCATCCCACAGTATGAAAACATGTTCAAACTGGCGGTTCAAATGCAGGCTAGTCCAGACATGTTATAACACTTATTATATTTGCTTCACCATTGATGCCCAGAAAAAAAATGCCATGCCACAATAAGATATTGTACCTTAACTAGTTGCATACAAATGCCAGTCTAGCCATGAAATAAGGCTTGTGCTTGTTTTTTATTTCTCATAGATGCCCATTAAAAATGATCATGTTGGTAAAGCGACACAGGAGGTTAGGCAACGTATATCCGAGCACAGGAGTTGCAAAAGGAATAAAGTAGCAGACAAACCACTTGTCAAACATTTTGTGAGACTACAACACAAAGACACTGACTTAAGATGGTTTGTCCTCCAACACATTAAAAATAACATGAGAGGCGGTGATATGGATACAGTACTGCACTGTATTGAACAACGATGGATCCATACTCTAGATACAGTCCGGAATGGGCTCAATGTCTCAGAGGAATGGAACACCCTCATTACAAGAAACTGAATGAATGCAGATGTTATTATGAACCAATGTGATATACCTATCTACACTCATGGTATACACAATGTTTGTCAAAAAACTAAATCAGAAAATGAATAGCACCGACTCACAATTGGCCTATATGTGAACATTTATGCAAGTTATTCCATCCCCATGTGTTTAGATGTACGTAGATAATGAAATAACTGTGGGACTAGCCAATTGATATAATTTCTTTGGGATCGATTGACATTGGAACTAATAAACAGACTGTATCATCTGTCATAACCTGTTAGATGCGGGATGGTGTATCACATGTGAGTGAAGGGTCTAACACAAGATATAGTGGTCTAATACAAGGATAAAGTGATTTCAGTATGTTGTCTAAGTATCTTATAGACACGGGACACATCGAATGAAAATCTATGTACACGTATAATAATCTCTTGTGGGTCTACTACACCTTCGATATGCACACAATTGAAATCTATGATCAAATCTAAATATTATGAAATAATGTGATAACAACTTAGTTCTTAGGCTTGGGGAGTGTAGTCAATTTGATATAGGGTTCCACACCAGTAATACTGTTGGCAGTCCTGCATTTGTGGTTATTGTGAGCGCTATTGGGTTCTAGTCCATCTTTAGGGTCTAGTTAAGATGAGGAGGACACATATAACAGCTATACTGATTGTTGTCCCCTTTAGTGTGGATTATCAGCACAATTAACCATAAGTCCTTCTTTTGTGTCCAGTAAAGATGATGAGGATACATTCCCTCCTCCCTCTTTGTGCTGTGTCTAATGCGAGCACTAGAAGGGAGTAGTCCAAACAGTGTTTAGTCAATATCGACTGGATAAATACAGAGTCCTTCCTCCATTGCTCTTGTCACAGAAGGACTTGTGTACCGGGAATATGTTCAGCTGTTTGTAGCAGCGATACTTTCACACACGGCAAATACAAACACTGGTGAGTTGTTCAGAATAGATCTCTTGTGTGTCTCGCGTTCGCTGTATGCGATAGAGGATTGTGCATATACTGTCATTATGCGCGAGACGAGCACAAATTTCTTAGATACGGTTAGGATATTTTTCGAGTGCGGACCTATGGGTACGCGCGTGTAATGTTTTAGTGTTTCGAATATTGGATTATGCAGAACTTGTTGTGAGCACGTGAATATGCCATACCGTAGGCATGGACTTATAGATATGCCCCGGCTAGTGTATTGATATAGTAAGAATTTCTTTAGAAAACCGGCACATAAAACTCTGTGAAATATCACCCATATGGTACTCACCCATTGATATGGGACAGTTTTTCAACACATGGGGGTGGTTTTCATTGATCAGGTGGCTGACCTTTGCTCATGTTCCCTTTAGGTAATTCAACGGTACGCCCTTGATTGGAGGACTATACCCGAGCCGGATATGTATATATATATATATAAATATATATATATATATATATATTCTTCCATTCTGAGAACAGAAGTATCCAGAGGGTGAGTCCAAGTATACAGTGTGGTTTCACGTCGAAAAAAACAATCTTTTAAAGGCAAATGCAAGTGGATATATTGGTTTACAATTTGTGTTCCTCTCGATTGACAAGTCTGAGGCTGTTGGCCGACACTCGAGGACATCATAATATAATACTGTGCGTGTCAACGTAGAGGAGAATGTAAGTGCAGTGGGCATTATTTTGTATCAAATATAAGTTTGAAATAGAGCCATATATGTTGTATGTTACTCACTATATATGAACAAACAGAGAACCAGTATTTTTCTCTGTTGGTCCACAGGCGCTTAACTAGGTCATAGATGCCAGTGGAGGATTGAATCCGACTACCTACCCGCTTTCCCTAAAGTCAAATACTTAGGGGTGAATAGGTGCTTATGTGTTTATTAATTATTACACATGTGAAAATATCAGTCAACTATTACAAGTAATAGGGATGACAACAGATCCTGATGGATCTTTATGTATGTTTTTTAGATTTGAAATTGGCCTATACTATTCCAAAAGGGCGGATGAACTATATCTGGCCCTATGTCCTGAAGAAGGTCTTTGTAAAAAGAGAGACAGTAATCTCTATATGTGGACCGAAACACATGTCGACGATTATGTAAACAATCTGGAAAATAAAAACCAGATACGATACGACACCTGATACTAAGGACTGGGTCATTAACATATTATTGTAACCTATGGAAATTTCTGTGTAGTATCAGGAACACACAATGTATTAGAAGCCAAATTGGTTTTATTTAAGAATGTGCGAATGAGGAAGTATGGGATTGAGAGTGAATGCTTGGAATCTGAAAGAGATGTTGATCAAATGAACTAACGGCTTTAAGCTATACATGTAGTTATTTTGTTACATGGATATTGATTAAAATGGACAATTTTTGAATAATTTGTGTCATCCCGTTCCACTGGTCCACCTTCTGCTTTATACTCATGTACTTTACCTGAAGGACCAGGGACTGAATTGCAGGTATACCCCTTTATTTATAACACAAACCCAATGGAAGCACATGCATATTTACTTGATCATTCAAAAATCATTCACACAGTATTCACTAGCTCATTCACGCAACATTCACTAGCCCATTCATACAGCATTCACTAGCTCATTCACACAGCATTCACTAGCCCATTCATACAGCATTCACTAGCTCATTCACACAGCATTCACTAGCCCATTCACAGAACACTCACTAGATCATTCACACAGCATTCACTAGCCCATTCACACAGCACTCACTAGATTATTCACACAGCATTCACTAGCCCATTCACACAGCATTCACTAGCTCATTCACACAAAATTCACTAGCTCATTCACACAGCATTCACTAGCTCATTCACACAGCATTCACTAGCCCATTCACACATCATTCACCAACTCATTCACACAGAATTCACTAGCCCATCCATACAGCATTCACTAGCTCATTCACACAGCATTCAGTAGCCCATTCACACAACACTCACTAGATCATTCACACAGAATTCACTAGCCCATTCATACAGCATTCACTAGCTCATTCACACAGCATTCACTAGCCCATTCACACAACACTCACTAGATCATTCACACAGCATTAATTTCAAAGAGCATTCACACATCATTCACCAACTCATTCACACAGAATTCACTAGCCCATTCATACAGCATTCACTAGCTCATTCACGCAGCATTCACTAGCTCATTCACACAGCATTCACCAACTCATTCACACAGAATTCACTAGCCCATTCATACAGCATTCACTAGCTCATTCAGACAGCATTCACTAGCCCATTCACACAACACTCACTAGATCATTCACACAGAATTCACTAGCCCATTCATACAGCATTCACTAGCTCATTCACACAGCATTCACTAGCCCATTCACACAACACTCACTAGATCATTCACACAGCATTAATTTCAAAGAGCATTCACACATCATTCACCAACTCATTCACACAGAATTCACTAGCCCATTCATACAGCATTCACTAGCTCATTCACGCAGCATTCACTAGCTAATTCACACAGCATTCACTAGCCCATTCACACAGCATTCACTAGCCCATACACACAATACTCACTAGATAATTCACACAGCATTCACTAGCCCATTCGCACATCATTCACTAGCTCATTCACACAGAATTCACTAGCCCATTCATACAGTATTCACTAGCTCATTCACATAGCATTAATTTCAAAGAGCATTCACACAGCATTCACTAGCTCATTCACACAGCATTCACAATCCCATTCACACAGCAATCTATAGCCAATTCACACATCATTCACTGGCTCATTCATACAGCATTAACTAGCCCATTCACACAGCATTCACTAGCTCATTCACACAACATTCACCAGCTCATACACACAGCATTCACTAGCTCATTCACACAACATTCACCAGCTCATTCACACAGCATTCACTAGCTCATTCACACATCATTCACTAGCCCATACACACAGCATTCACTAGCCCATTCACACAACACTCATTAGCTCATTCTCACAGCATTCACTAGCCCATTCACACAACAACATTCACTAGCACATTCACACAACATGCACTAGCTCATTCACACAGCATTCACTAGCCCATTCATACAGCACTCACTAGATCATTCACACAGCATTCACTAACTCATTCACACAGCATTCCCTAGCTCATTCACACAACATTAACTAGCCCATTCAGACAGCATTCACTAGCTCATTCACACAGCATTCACTGGCTCATTCACTCATCATTCACTAGCTCATTCACACAGCATTCACTAGCTCATTCACACAGCATTCACTAGCTCATTCACACAACATTCACTAGCCCATTCAGACAGCATTCACTAGCTCATTCACACAGCATTCACTGGCTCATTCACACAGCATTCACTAGCTCATGCACACAGCATTCACTAGCCCATTCACACAGCATTCACTAGCTCATGCACACAGCATTCACTAGCTCATTCACACAACATTCACTAACTCATGCACACAGCATTCACTTACTCATTGAAACACACATTAATGCAACACCCACTTGCTCATTCACACGTGCACGCACCCAATCCCCAACATCATGTACTCGCTCATTAACACACACACATAACAACATATACACGCAACATTACATTTTACACTTACCTCAGCCCCTGTCTAGATCCTGCTCCTCTCTGACTATGCCTCCTATGACAAGGGCCCTCCGTCGCACGCGCACAATAAGAGGAGCTGGACAGTGCCTCAGAGCACTTCCTGGTTCCTACACATGCAAGCCACCCCAGATCCTGCCCCGGCGTAATCTCATGTTGCATTATCAGCCAACATGTACAGCACTCTGAAAGTTATCCATTGTTTCATTTAATAAGATAATCGATTTTTTTAGAAGCTTTCAAGAGAACTAATGGCTAGTGACAAATAAGTATGTAAGTGTGCCTTTAATGACACCTGGTTCTAAGATGTGGACATATGATGGAAACACCTGGCCTTTGAGCTGTGTTCTAGGGCATATGATTATACTGAGCCACAAGGGGGCAGTAACATGGCTCTATGGGTCCCAACTGGCAGGTACACTTAGATGCACTTTAAGTAGGGTTCATTAGGGATAGTTCCAGGGTTCGGCCAAATAAACTATGAAAGGCAACATAAAACAATGTTCAACAACAGCAAAACGATGCCTTTGTCTACAGTGCAACTCGATAAGGTTTCACAGCACGCACAGGATAACCTCTTCTTGTGATCATCCTGCTGGCGTTCTTTGGCATCCTCAGGGTGTGTTCTCTTTAACTTCGCAGTTCGGTGCTATGCAAGTTTCAGCCCGGGTCCCATCCGGGCGAGAACAGTAATTATATATATTCACTCCCATTCCTGGGGCCAGTTACATCTCCTTAAATTGTCTTTCTCGTCTCATGGATCTGGAGAATGTACTCATCGGCCACTCCTCTTGTTTTTATCTGACTACATTTCCCTGGGTCCTCACAGCCCAGGCGCACCTCTACTGTAGTCCTCCAACTGTCCAGAGCTGGGGATAAACCCAAAAGAGTCCACTAGGGAATGGCATCCTAGACTACTCTCGTTTGCCTTGTTTTCCACCCCTAACTCCAGAGTAATGGCTCTGCTCCCACAAAACAACACTCTCTTCTACCCCCTGATGATCCTTAACAATCTCATTTCTGAGCAGTGGGGGGTCTCCCTTACCGACTCCTTCAACCCACTTCCCTGCCTTTCCTCTTGGGTCTTCCTGGCTCTTCCTCCACATCTGGGTTTCTCTACTATCTTTTATTCCCCTCCCCTCTGCCCCCCAGATTCCTAGATCTCTCTCCTGACACTCGGCCCTTGTCTTTTCCCCATGAATCCTAACAAGCTCATTAGCGAGGAAGCCTCCCTGGCTCCTTCTCTCTCTCCACCCCTTCTCTTCTTTGCCCCTCCTCCTATAACTCCTTGCTTCTATATCCAGCCTCCAGGCCTCTAGTACTCTATAACCTTTTTCTTGTGGTTCTTTGTAGTTTCGGTCTTAACGTTTATCACAACCTACTCCATCACATCCCTTTCCACCTTTCTCCTGATAGCCTATTGTACCCCCAACTTGGTGGACACTCGTTCCTCCTCCTCGCGGCTCCATCCAATCTCCTCCCAAATCCAGTCAATCTCCTCTTTGGCTTTCTCACCACCATTCCCTGGTAGCTTCTCTTAACATCTGCCTCAAAAACCCTTCATCGCCAATATTCTCTTCACCATCTGCTCTGAAACCTCTTCCCACTTTCTCCTCACAAATCCTTGGAACTCTGTCTCATGTTCCCTTCAACAGCTCCTCCTGTCTTCTCTCCTCCTCCTTCTCTGTTATAGCCCAAAATGTTTACACAAGCCAGAGATCTAATGAAGTGCAGAAACCGGTCAGATAGCACAGAGAGTAGAGCGCTCGCTACGACATCCGTGCAGAGCCTGCAGAAACAGGTTCCATACCCAGCAGGGCCTTTCATCCTTCCGAGGTGCATAAATGAGCAAAACACACTGTGGGTAATAATACGCTCAGATGCCTGAGGGTACGTAGTGCTATATAAATGCTAATTATTATTATTATAAAGCATGCCCAGCGCTGGGCATAGGGCGTTAGGGTAGAATGACATTGGGATTTATCGATAGAAGAGGCAATTTGTTCCAAACGGCCAGTAGTCACCAAAGCACTCTTTTCAGCTTTCATGCCACGAGGAGCAGCCTGCACGAGGCTGCTTTGGGAAGAATGGGTTACTTGAGATAGGGAAATGCACTTGCACGATTCAAAGGACACAAGGCCTAGTAGGACCGTTTTCATTATTCTTCATCTACCCCTCGAACCCCCGCCCTTCTGTCTTCAAGGCACACTATACATACACAATAAATAAATTAATTAAGAGGAATTGCCCATTCCCAAGATATCAACATGTCCGGTAGACGGGGGAGCCCTGTTGTTTTGTCCAATCGGGAGAACGGAAGATAACCTGCACCCTATTCCCCCTCACCCCTGTGCACAGCTGTATCTTTTCCAGGACTGAGACAGGAAGTGTAGGGGGAAAACAAAGAAATCCCCTTTGAATGTTAAAAGGTCCTGGCAACCACCACTCTGGCCTTGGGGTCACCGACTTGGGGGCAGCAAATCCCTGGCAGGTTGTCATGACAAAAGGCAAGTGGAGCAATCCAGGGACGACCCAGAGACTGGCACATCTCAGGATATACCACTTTAGCAAGAAAAAAGTCCACCGAGCTGGCGATGCTCCTCCTGAGAGAGATGGCAATGTTGTTATGTTATGTTAGTCACATTTATAAAGTGCACATCTGCTGAAGCATCTTGGCGCTTTGAATGAAACAGGGAGTTTTAAGAACTAGTTGACCAAAAACTGTGTAGAACAAGTGTGTTTTTACAAGCCGACAAAAGGTAAGGCGATTCTTGGTAGCACGAGTGACACAGGCAAAGAATTCCCTAACTTATTGGCCCCCACTGAAAAGGAACGACCGCCCAACCCATCAAACTGATAGCGTGGGATCGGGAGGAGACAAGAGCCCTTAGAGTGTCGTTCGCGGGAAGGCACATATGGACAGAACCTTTCCTGCAGATATTCAGCATCTGATCCATAAAAATCGTGGTGGGCTAATACTAGGGATTTGAAGTGAACCCGCTGAAGAATGGGAAGCCAGAGTAAAGACTGGAGAATGGGGGAAATGTGGGCACCATAAGGCGTACCTGTACAGATGCGGGCCTCATAATTCTGGAGGCGCTGCAAGCGATGAAGAAGATACAGGGGTTGAGCCAGAAAAAGAGAATTACAATAATCCAGCCGACTTAAAACTAAAGAGGCTGTTACAATGGGCCTAAGCTGGATAGGAAGAAACAGTAAAACCTTATGAAGGACTCAGAGCTGGAAAAAAACAGCCCTACAAATAACACAAACTTAAGCGCCCATGAACAGAGAAGCTGAAAAAATAACCCCCACATTGTTTACCCCAGACACTGGTATAGGGCAAGGACCCAACTCAGTGGGCCAGAAAGCCAGAGACCAGGTTGAGGTAGGGGAGGAAGCAGCCAAATGAGAGCCGTGGAGGGGGAGGGTGGTAGACCACCAGGATCTCTCTCTTGTACCCATTTAATTTCAGCCAATTGTCACCCATCCACTTAATCACGGCCAGTAGGCAGCTCCTAAGCTGAGACGCTCAGCCCAAATGGGTAGAGTCCAACTGGACGATGATTTGAGTGTCATCAGCATAGGAGTAGCACCTGAAACTTGACAATGGTATAGGCCACTGGGCAGAGACAAGTTTGCCTCATGCAAAAGGCTACCATGCTAATACATCTTGTGCATTCGGGGGTGTAAGTATCATTTGGAGATGCTGTGAATGAGCCTGTCCATGTCTCCTTGCCCTGTGCCCAGTGTATACACATCACAAGGATGCTTGCAATTCAGCCTTTTAAAGGATTTTCAATCTTCTAATCGAAGCCTTCTGATTGGCTATGCAGGCGCTAAGAAAAAGAAGAACAATATAGAAGCATGCAGTGCTGTCTTGGTTAGAGCCTCTTTTATCTGCTTCCTGATTGGCTAGAGATCAGGAAAGAGGGGAGCATGGACTGCTGTCTTGGTTAGAGCCTCTTTTATCTGCTTCCTGATTGGCTTGAGAAGTAGAAAGAGGGAAGCATGAAATGCTGTCTTGGTTAGAGCCTCTTTTATCAGTTTCCTGATTGGCTAGAGATCAGGAAAGAGGGGAGCATGGACTGCTGTCTTGGTTAGAGCCTTTTTTCAGCTTCCTGATTGGCTAGAGGGATGGAAAGAGAGAAGCATGGAGTGTTGTATTGGATGAAGCCCCTTTTATCAGCTTCCTGATTGGCTAGAGATCAGGAAAGAGGGGAGCATGGAATGCTGTCTTGGTGAGAACTTTTTATCAGCTTCCTGATTGGCTAGAGATCAGGAAAGAGGGGAGCATGGACTGCTGTCTTGGTTAGAGCCTCTTTTATCTGCTTCCCGATTGGCTTGAGAGGTAGAAAGAGGGAAGCATGAAATGCTGTCTTGGTTAGAGCCTCTTTTATCAGCTGCCTGATTGGTTTGAGATCAGGAAAGAGGGGAGCATTGACTGCTGTCTTGGTTAGAGCCTCTTTTTCTAGCTTCCTGATTGGCTAGAGGGTTGGAAAGAGAGAAGCATGGAGTGTTGTATTGGATGAAGCCTCTTTTATCAGCTTACTGATTGGCTAGAGGGGTGGAAAGAGAAACATGGAGTGTTATATTGGTTAGAGCCTCTTTTATAAGCTTCCTTATTGGCTAGAGAGGTGGTAAGAGGGAAGCATAGAATGTTGTCTTGGTTAGAGCCTCTTTTATCGCCTTCCTGATTGGCTAGAGAATAGGAAAGACGGGAGCATGTAATGCTCTCCTGGTTAGAGCCTCGTGTAGAGGAGCAGCTGAATGCCTCTGCAGGAAGTCCCGCCCCCATTTTGCCCATATGCGGAAAAGGGAAATTGCAACATGCGCCACGCCAGTGGTGGTGCATATTCCACAGAGAGCCTTTGAGACAAGGTATCTATTGAGACGACCCTATATGACGCATCCCCGTAGAAATGACAGTCTCTTGGAGGAGATCCCTGAAGGAATATGAAGATAAGAGAAAAGAGGCTGGTGACGTCACAAGAAATGAGTGTGATGTATTGAGAAGAGTGGCTGAAGAAAAGGATGTATAGACTTTATGGGATCTGATGGCGAAGCAAAGAATCAAGAAGACTTTCATATGCGGAATGAACATTGCACGTGTGAAGAAGCACCACAGAAAATGCAATCCATTTTATAACTGTACACACGCAGCAACGCAAGTAGACTGAGTAATAATGAGGCTAGCTTTACATAGTGAATCGATTGGAGGCGGTGCCGCCATTACATAGATTTCTGGACTTCAGTTTCACATATTTAGTAAGCTCACACACGTGGAGAAAGAAGGATCGATGGCTGTGTTGTAGAAAGAAAACAGCTGAAGATCGAGGAGAGGGCTGACATAGTTGTCTAGCCTGGTGTCAAGGATGGAGCAGCCAAGAACCGGTTATCTATCCTTGAAGAACAGTGGATGTGAAAAGCTGAATCAGCCCTTGTTAAGGTGCAAGCAAAGAAAACCATGAGTGACAAGTTATTAATTCAAGACAAATAAATGCTGCAATACAGGCCGAAAAATGGTCTCCAGTCACGTGAGCCGAGGATGGAAATGGGAGTGAATGTGCAGACCTGAACTACAATAAGGATGTGCCTATAATCCCTTTTTATTCTCAGGAGCAACAATACATTTCAAGGCCAAGTTCAAAGACAATCTGAATGGCAGCATGAGTGAGGAGAGATGTTGGGCTAATTAGGAGGGGAGGTATTGTCAAGTCCACCTGCCAGCACCTGGGGTACCAGCTTACGTGCTTCTAGTGAGCCAAATGTTCCAGAAGGGCACGAGTGTGCCAACCAATTGGAGAAGGCCATATAACGAAGGGCCTTATAGTTTGAGAGCCACTGGTGTACTGTGTATCTAGTAACTGACGAGGATGACTTCCACTACGGGTGGGCACAAGTTGTCCACCTGACTGTAGAGACCCAACCACAATCCAATCCCTTATAGAAAGTATATCTAGATGTTCCCCTTGAGCCAACTACAATCCCATGTAGGTTTTCTTAGTTTGCCACATAGTATGAGGTCACATATGATGGGTTTTTGCTCTAAAAGTAATGTTTTTTTATGAAATGCATTGAGATCATGCTGTGCGGCGTCCATTGATATCTGTTGTAACTCTCTGTTTTAATTTAAATTAAAACAGTTGAGAGAGACATTTTGCCAACTTCCTGAGTCAGCCCTGTTATTTGGTGTAAGAGTTATTCTGCATCCCCTCCATCGTACAATGTGTTACCTTAATTAAACGGACCATAACGGTTCACTTGGTAGCATGTTTGATGGTAGGAAATCCAATCTACCTGTAGACTCCAGTGTTTCGGACGATTTTACATCCTTTGCCATCTAGCTGAAAGATTGCATCGGTTTCCTGTGGAGAGCAGCTGAATAGAAAACGTGCAAGTAGAATCGAGACGGTGGGCAGGGTCCCTCTTTGACGAAATCCCTACCTGGTTTCCGCAGGCGCTTTGCGGATGGAATGCGAAAGTGGTTGATTGAAGGAGGGATTCCATCCTGAAGGTTTCGAGCTAAATAATCGAAATGTGAGTAGACTAAGGGGATTGGCAAACTAAGGGGATGGGATTGTGGTAATTTAGAAAGCAACGGGAATGTAATTAAAGTAACAGGAATGTAATGGGAGATTGTTTTTGTGTAATGAGAGAGAGAGATAGTGTCTGAAGTTTCCTAACCCAAGGGGTTTTTAGAAGAGGTTGTCTTTCACCCTGATCTGGGTAAATAGGCTACGTTTGGAGAGGTCCATATAAGAAGACAACCTAAACTCTGCAATCAGGGTATGATTAGGGGCAGCAATTAACACGGGAAAGAAATTCGAGAAAAGGTTAGCTATTTTAGATCTATGGAGAATGTACCAGGAAGTGAGAGAGGATCCACCACCTGAGGAGTGGATGCTTAATCAGTGCAGGGAGGAAAGTGTTGAGCCTTCGTGCCTCGCCTGAGGTAAAAGGCGTTGATACGTAAGATTTATTATAGTATCCATTGAAAGAACTGAAAGCAGCTACAGGGTATAGTAAACCCATATACGAACCACCCACTTATAGCAGGGACGATATTCCAGAGGAGAAGAGGAGAAGAGAAGAGATCTTTAGGATCACACAACACAGAGAAGAAAAAAGTGAGCGATCAAATCCATCGACAGACATAGAGAGAGAAATCAAGAGATGGAAGGGAGAGAAAGATAAAGCTGACAAGGTAACGCTCGTCCAGAACTAATGGATGGGAGTATAGATATTACTCAAGGTAGATGGGAAAAGCATTGAGGAAGTTAGGCAAAGGGAAGATCAAGTTGAACAAAATAAAAAAGACAGAGAACGAGAAAAGAGATTAAAGGAAGATAAATGCAAAAGAAAGAGCAGACAGCGCCGAGAACAGATGAATCAGGAGGAGCAACAAAATAAATAAGAAGTGGCAGAGGAGCAAAGAAAGCATGACAAAAGGCAGAGAGCAATGGAAGAACAGGATAGATAAGAAAAGAAAATAGAAGAGGAGAAAGCACAGAAATGAAGGGACAAAAGAATACAGAGACAAAAATAATAAGAAGTAAGGATAGCATGGGCAAGGAGAGAAGAGATAAGACAGGAAGAGGAAAGCGTTAGATGGGAAGCAAGAAAGCAAAGAGAATTAGTTGAAGAATTGGAACGAAAGAAAAGACAGCGGGAGGTTGACATTGACCACATTCAAAAGAAATTAATGGAGCCAATCCCAGTAATACAATGTGGCAGTATAGAATGGTTCCCCCCATTACAGGGAGCAACTTTGGGGCCATCTAGAGTAACCGTAGATGAGAACTTTGATATTGGAAGCATCAGAGATAGGATCGATAAAGCCTATCAAGAATTAAGGGAAGGTAGCAAATCGGGAAGCCAAGGAAAAGGGAGATCAAACACTGGTCTTCCAATGACAAAGCAAAGAGAATAATCCATCCAACCTTGAGCATTAAGCCTTGTCTTTAAGCAGACTGACCTTAGTCAAGAGAGAAGGGGATGAAAGTCACACTAGTTGGGGACTAGACATATCAGACAAGTTGAGAGAATCCTTCCATGGGGAGGAGGTGCATGTGCCCCCGAGGGAAGCCTGCGAGTGGACAAGGAAGTAAGATGGTCTGATCTAGAGCAACCTAAGGATAGGACGCCAGATCCTATAGCATATCCAGAGCATCCCAAAGGACGATTGTATAGTGAGAAGGGAGAATCACCGCCATATGTGAGCAGGTTAAGGTCATTGCCAGGAAGGAGGTGATCAAGAACCATTGTCCCCACCATGGATAGGCAGACAATGGGATCCAAATGTGGGTCAGGATTTACGCAGTTTCCCTTATTCGAAAAAGTAGGAGCAAGACCACAGTATATTCAATAAGGATAATTTAAGGTGCAAATACCCCAGTTTAACAGGAAGTGTGGGAAAATGGATATACGAGTTAGAAAAAATGACAGGAGGAAAAACCTTGGCAATAGGGGACTTTAAGGGTCTCCTAGCAGCCATTCTTGGGGAATGACCAATGACATTTGGAAGAGAGAAGGTTATTCAAGTGTGACAGCACATAACACAGTGCACGATGGAGCGACGTTCAATAATTGTAGGGCAGATGTCTGAAGGGCTCTCAGAGTACAGTATCCCAACACATCATACATGGGTGCAATGATGACATGTAAGATAAAAGAAGACAAGGATCCTCTTACTTACATTCAGGACATTCAAGAGCACTGGACTCTTGAAATGCTTGAGCCATGGGGAAAAAAAGTGGCAGTACTTTACAACATTTTATGTCAGGGGTTGCCTGGGCAGGTACAGAGGCAACTCAAGAAGTTAGTGGGAATGGAAGCAAAACCATGGGCAGAAATACAGTTGACTATAGTGCATCACTGTTGACTGTTACAAGAGAAAAATAAAAAAAGAGGTTAGGAAACTTGAGGAAGCTAAACTAGTTCAGAAGAAATTGTCAAAACATGCTGTAGAATGGGCGGTATTGACAAACGGAGAAGGGCTGAGAGTACAGCAAGCAATAGGTACATCTCAGGTGAATAATCAGCGCCCGGCAGACCAAGGAGGGAATGGGTTTGTAACACGAGGTAGAGGCATTGGCTATAGAGGAAGGGGTAGATTCCAAAATAATGAAGGTGGGTTTCAGAATGCACAGAATGAGAATCAGAATGTGCAAGGAGGGTTCAACCAAAGGGGACTAGTTAGGTGGACTCCTCCTATATGTTGGACATGTGAGATGACAGGGTACATTGTGCGTGTATGCAGGAGCCATGGGTATGTACAGAATGGGCAATTTTTGAAGAGGGGGGCCAGCTTATCCTGCAGCATATAGCGTAAAAGCAAGGGAAGGGTTTGCCCAAGATCAGACGGTGTATCAGGCACAAGCACCGCAAATGCAACATGCACAGCAACCACAGAAAGCACCAATGAATCCACTGCAAGGGCAGCACAGCATGCCCTATGCAGAAACAGCAGAATGCAAGCATGGGACAGTTATTGACACCTAGAATAGGGGATGCCACTGTGGTGGGAGGAAATCCTTTCACAGGTACAGGGGTGTGTATGTATCCACAATAGGGCAGCTCACAGGGCGACTTGATTTGTTCAGTACTATCAGTGATACCAGATCCCCAAGAAGAACCAAGGGTTGATGTGACAATAGGAGGCAAATCTTTTCAGTTTTTAGTAGACACTGGGGCTACTCATTCATGTATACGAGAAGGAAAGTTTCCGAAGTCAGGAATTGCCATGAATGCTCAAGGGTTCTCTAAAGCTACAAGTCGAGTTCCTGTTACTGATGAATTATCAGTCTCCATAGGAGAGTGTGACATGTCTTTTCCATTATTGTGGTTTTGGGAAGAGACTTAATGACAAAGCTTAACATGACGATTTATTGTTTTGACAAAGGGATAGTGTGTTCCACTCCTGGAATACACAAATGAATGTGGGTGAATTTAAACTTGCATGTACAGGGCAAATGGCTCTGCGATGTGTACCGATGGAGCCAGAAGTTTTCATTTATGGGGTGAACATTCTGTTAACATAGCTACCTGGTTTGGTGGGACAAACTATGAGAATACCTGATACATTTCTGTTTAGGCCACAGATACCTATGGATGAGGAGGGGGGGCAGACTAACCCCCTAAAGTTAGATGCAGCCATATTATGAGGGGAAATGGCAATGCTTGAAGGAACAGTTGATGAGGGTTAGACCATGGAAAACAGTGATAGCTATTGAAGAAGGGTGCAGGTTGACTGACATCACTGATGATGACATGTTTAGAGATGACCCAACGGACCCAACAGATGATGAAGTAGTGTTCTTTATGAGCATTACATAATGGATTAGAATAGAGAAAAGAGAGATCCCACCGCGAATGGCGATAATGCAGCAGCGCCCAGTATTTTTTGATGAAGACTAGGAGAAAGTGGCAAATGCCTTATGGACTACAGGCCCTTATGATGGAGGCCTATTTAAGGGGGCAGGGGAAGTTAATATTAAGCTGAAACCAGGAGCAATTTTGCCTCGAGCAAGACAGTACCCAGTGTCTCAAGAGGAAGATGAACGTATTTTTAAGACTATCTTAGCACTGATGGAACAAGGTATTCTGGTACCGTCAGAATCATCGTGCAACACTGCTGTGTATCCTGTGAAGAAATCAAAGGGAGGGTTGTGAAGATTTATACAAAACATGAGACTGATTAACCAGATTGTAGAGGCAGAGTTTCTTCTAGTTCCTAATCCAGCAATGATACTATGCAGTATCCCAGTAGAAGCGCAATATTTCACAGTGATTGATTTGAAAAATGTGTTGTTCTCAATCCCATTGCACAAGGACTCACAAGACTTGACTTCATTTACATTCCACCAAATCCATCTGAAACACACTAGGCTGCCTGAAGGGTACTGTGAGTCCCCATCGATCTTTAACAGAGTCCTACAGATGGACCTAGGCAATATTGACTTGCATAGCGCTGTGATACAGCATGTAGATGACATTTTGATTTGCAGCACTACAGAAGATGAGTGCAGACAAGACTTGATTTAATTAATGACTATCCTAGCAGATAAGGGATACAAAGTAGACAAAGAGAAGCTACCGTATTGTCAAGAAGAATTATTGTGCATTGGCCAGTTGATCTTGCATGAAGCATACAGGGTAACACCTGAAAGAGCTGAGGCTGTCATGAAGACTGCAAAAGCGCACACAGTGAAGTAGATGCAACAGTTTTTAGGGTTATGTAATTATGTGAGAGCCTGGGTGTTTGACTATAGTTCGTAGACAAGACCCCTTTAGCAGGCTCTAAAGAAAGCACAGGTGAACAAGGAAAAATAGAATGGACTAAGGAAATGGAGGGAGGATTTGAAGAGTTGAAAAAAGGAATTTGTACAGCTCCTGTTTTAGGATTTCCCAATCATGCTGAGGAGTTTTTCTTGTTTTCACACATTAATGGGACAGTCATGACAGCAGTGATTACACAGAGGACTACATTAGGGCATAAGCCTCTGGCATATTACAGTGGGATTTTAGATCCAGTTATGTTGGGCACTTTCCTTGTGAACAGTCATTCGCAATTGAGAAATCCCCAAGTATTGTTATGGGCTGTTCTATGATGCTTTTTGTAGAGCATGCTTTGTTTGCCATATTACAGAAACCTAAGTGTATGTTAACATCCCAGAGAGCTTTGACATAGAAAGTAATAATCTCAAACACATTCATTAAAATTGTCTGATGTAAAATAGTGAACCCTGCCACATTTGCAGCTGAAGCAGTGAAAGGGGGCGAGCATGTGTATGACTTTGCGATTTAGCATTTTATGACGATATACCACGTGTAAAAGAGAATGCATTGTCAGGAGGGGAAATCCCCAAAAATGTATCAAACAAGTGGAGAAAAGCATTCTGGCACAACTGTAGTGAGACACAGAGCAAATGGCGAGTTTGAAGATGTAGCAAGTGAAAGACTACCGTCTCACTTTTCGGCACAAGCAGCAGAGTTGGTAGCACATATTGTCACGCTCGAAAATCATGCAGGGCAGGAAGTGATGGTATACAGTCACTCTGCCTATGTGACGTCAACCGTACATGCAGGATTAGCATGTTGGAAAAGGGGGGGATACCTCAGAGTGGATGGCACTCTAGTGTAGCATGCATCCTTTTTGGACAGGCTTATCAAGGCACTTCATCTCCCAGTAGCCATAGCAATAGTTAAATGTGCAGCGCCCACTAAGCAAATTGATTTGATCTCTTGCAGGAATGAAGCCGCAGAAGTAAATGCCAAAAGGTTTGCATATTCACCAGATATTTTAGGTTTTGATACTCCGGATGTTAAGGAGAAAGTAGTTGCGATTATGGTAGTGAGCGAATGATTTAATCATTTACAGAGAGTGCAATTAATGGAGATTCAAGGTAGTGCACCACAGGAAGAGCAGGGATTATGGAAGCAAAGGGGTGTTTCTTGTCCCCCACAGAAGCATTATGGTGACAGGACAGCACTGGAAAGCCGGTAATGCCAGTAGCATTTTTAAAGGTAGCACTTGAACAGCTGCACTACCCTGTGCATGTAAAAAGGGATGGTCTTGCTGCAACAATTGCAGAAGACTGGTTTGTGCCAAATTTTTTAGAACACATTGGCCCTCATTACGAGTTCGGCGGTAACCATGCCGCTATTGGCGTCGGGGTCCGGGTCCTCGGAATGAGGACTTACCGGGCCATTCTGAGTTCGGAAGGCCCGGTAATTCCTCCCTCTGAGGACCCGGACACGGTCCTTCCCCATTCCCATTTCAGCCCCCATAGGGCTGAATGGGAATGGGAGAGGGAGCAAACTACGGGCCATTACGAGATGGCCCGTTCTTTGCTCCCTCTTCCCCTCGCGGGACCCGATAAGCATACCTGGTTTTCCCAGGTGTGCTTACCGTGTCCCGCGAGGGGAACTCGTAATGCGGCGGTACAGAGTGAACGGCGCTGGCACCTTTTATGGCGCCGTTCACTCCGTACCGCCAGGGTCGTAATGAGGCCCATTGCATTTTATGTAGTAAATTGCATTGTATGTCAAAGGTTTATTGCTGGGCATAAACTGCGAATGATTAGAGGAGTAATTCCTCGACTGAATGGTAATTTTTAGCATTTCATATTGATTTTGTTGATATGCTGCAAATATGCAATTGATACAGGTATTTGATAGTGGTAGTGTGTGCCTTTTCTAGGTGGATCGAAGCAGGTACACACCCTGATGCCACTTGCAGAGCAAGGTTTTTAGTACGTGAAGTCTGAGATCCAATAATGGGTGACATTTTGCCAATGAAGTATTTGAACAGATAGGTTTATTGTTCAGCATTAAGCACATGCTTTCCTCTGATTATCATCCGCAAGCGAACGAGATATGTGAGAGACTCAAAGCCCGCTGTAAAGAAAGGATTGCCAAGCTCAAGCTGACACTGAAAAAGGGATGGCTATATTGCCTGCCCTTACCTTTATATGCCCTAAGAAATCAGCCTGGTTCAGACCACCACTACACAACCCACAAACTAGTGACAGGGAGGCGAAGGAAAACACCTCTGACTCCTCCATCGAGGAGTAGTACTGATACCCAGAGTACAGCAAAAATGTTAGGAAATGAATTGAATGAATATTTGACATGTATGACTGCTAGTATCGCTGTCATTTCAGATCAACTCAAGCACCAGGGGGTCGGTCTCAGAACACAGATAAAAACCATTCAGCAACCGGATCTTCAGAATTATTATCAGCACTGAGACTGTTCGCTGGTGACACCATGCTGATCAGAAACTTCACTGGGAACTGGCACGAGCAAAGTTACGACAGCCCTTATTTAGTTGAGAATGTTACTCTCTCAGCAGTAAAGGTCCAAGGTAGACAAGCTTAGATACACCTAAACAATGTCAAGCTACACGCCTGCGAGACTACAGCACCCACAAAGATCGATCCGGAAGGATGACACAAAGAAGAATTTCAGCGATTACAGACTTGATCGATGACAAGAAAGAAAGACGATAAACCAACAAATTGAACAATAAATGCAGATTTGCATTTGGACTGCGACTCCCCTTGGATGTTCCTTATAGATATTATAGCAGGCGTGCGATCCCTTTGCTTTAGCCAGTGAAATCCTTGAAAATGAACTTTAGAAAGTTGTTGATGAATCACGAACATGCCCGAACTGGATTATGATCTCAGATTTGATCATCAGAAACGTGAGCAGTACCCCGGTTAGTTTCTTACTGGATACTTGTTTGACTGAGTTAAATGTTTTCCCGGAATGTAATGTGCATCATATTGTGCTTATTATTTCTGTATTTTTTCTTCAAGCTTATCCAACCCTTGTTAGAAGAGATGTGGCCATGCACACTTTTTTACAGGATCCTAATAATGGCCTTGTGATTAGAAGGCTGCTTGTGGCAATAGTAGAGGAACTAGTGCAGTTGCCAAACCTATTACAGTTACCTGAATAAAGTGCTTTTCCTTCCTTGAATTGCAGCAAAAATGAGAAATGTTGAAGATACCATGATTTCAGCGAATGAACAAGCTCAAGAAATTCCAGAGTGCCACAAATGGTGGAGATTATTATGTTGGTTTGCAATACACATATGCACGGTTATGCTTTGTGTCTTTCTGTTTCTCATGATTCATCTTTTTTATACATTCAATCCAAAAAAGACAGCGATCCCTTTGATTGTTCCCACTCCAGGAACTCTTGTGGGTTTGCCCATTACCAATGTGACAGGGTCTCAAGTGTTTTCCTCCCAGAGCAGAGCTGCTTTAGAGTTGTTTCCATGGGCTGCTAAAATATTAAGGGGAAGACACAGGAGAAGTGCAGAGAAGATGATAATGGGATCAACACATATCTAGACAGTACAGCACATTTGGGTAATACCATGTGGTATTAACATGACGCGACCACTGGAAAATGGCTGCCACATTGTTGTGTCCACGTTGCTAAGCAACAACCCCCCCGCCTGCTACGATTGTCTGGGAAATTCTATTTGGCCACATTAACGACGCCGGTAGGTGGAAGCCAGCCTCACAATAAAAGGCCCACAGTAAAATGCCAGAACCTGTCTGTGTTGTCTGTGCCACTGGGCCTAGCGGCACATTACCCTGCTCTTGGCTACCTCTCCTTCTATGACCGCGAGTCCCCCTACCATGGCTTTTCATCCTTGGCTCAGCCTGCAACACTACAATCCTCAGTGCCACTACTGACCATGCCATTGCTGATGTACCCACAACTTTGTTAAGGAAAAACAACTTGCATTGGCTTTGGCACTGATTGCCCGCAACCTAAACACTAACTGTTGAACTGTTGAACGTGGCAAGTATGCATTGTGAAGACTTTTGAACTGTTCAAATGTTATGTTAATGCAAGCAGTCTGCTGTCCTGCACAAGCACTACCCCTACATCTAAAGTGTCCTCACACCACGGCAACTAAAGTGTCTTTACCCAAGTGCTCCCTTGTTCTGCAGAACGCCTTTACTATAATATCTCTGCAACCATCTTGCCTTTACTCACCATCTTGTTTTGATCTAAGATTTCCCTTACTACCTAATGTTGTTATCTAAATATATGCTTGCTTAATACAAAATTACTGTGAATCATTACTTACAAAGTTGAACAGCTCACCTTTCTTACATGCCCTGCTTTTACTCGTATTGCCACCACAAATCGATTTACCATATCTGTTGATAACTAATTTACGCATGATTCAAATTACCTCACAATGTGTATTAATGTTCCTTGAGCTTCTGTGCAACTCGTTTCATGTATATTATAGCTGTTAGGCATCCTAGCTAGATAAATCACATCACTTTAGCCTATATAGCATACCCGACACTGCTCTATTTTAAATGTCTTGCTAGAGCCCATCGGCATAATACTTTTTCCACTACTTGACTTATCTTATGCATTACACCAAGTACTGCTCTCATACTCTTGACACTACACCTAGCCAAGCATTAGCTTGCCTAGCAATGAACCTGCTCGTACATGTACCCCCTTATTACTACTTACAATGGCATTATTTACTACAGTGTCCACTACTAATGGTAACAGTAATGGCATACATGTACACACCGCAGCCTACCACACCTCCTGCAGAATACCTAGAATATTCTTATCAATAGCCTCAAAACCAACATTGTCGGATAGCATCTGTCCTACCTCTTTTTTACCTTCCCTCCACCTACAGGCAACCAAACTAATTTGCCCTGCTGTAACAGCGCTGAGGCGTTCATTGCCACTCTCACCAACCCAATGGATTAAACTCTCCACCTCAAGACCTACTCCTAACCAACCTTGTTCTAGATTCATGACAGCAAGCCCCCAACCAACTAATGGCAGAATCAAAACGAACAATTAATTAACACCCACTAATTTAAAAGCAACTATCCTGAACAACAATATCGCTAATATTCCATCTCCTCGAGAAAACACCACCACTACTACAAATAATTCAGTTAGTACTACCTCATCCACCAAGGGAGTGCTCATAAATGCCAGATTCTTCCCAGCTCACTGTCAACTCATTCTTGCCATTACGAGATGGCCCGTTGTTTGCTCCCTCTTCCCCTCGCGGGACCCAGTAAGCACGCCTGGTTTTCCCAGGCTTGCTTACCGTGCCCCGCAAGGGGAACTCGTAATGCGGCGGTACAGAGTGAACGGCGCCGGCACCTTTTACGGCGCTGTTCACTCTGTACCGCCAGGGTCGTAATTAGGTCCATTGCACTTTATGTAGTAAATTGCATTGTATGTCAAAGGTTTATTGCTGGGCATAAACTGTGAATGATTAGAGGAGTAATTCCTCGATTGAATGATAATTTTTAGCATTTCATATTGATTTTGTTGATATGCTGCAAATATGCAATTGATACAGGTATTTGATAGTGGTATTGTGTGCCTTCTCTAGGTGGATCGAAGCAGGTACACACCCTGATGCCACTTGCACAGCAAGGTTTTTAGTACGTGAAGTCTGAGATCCGATAATGGGTGACATTTTGCCAATGAAGTATTTGAACAGATAGGTTTATTGTTCAGCATTAAGCACATGTTTTCCTCTGATTATCACCCGCAAGTGAATGAGATATGTGAGAGACTCAAAGGCCGCTGTAAAGAAAGGATTTCCAAGCTCGGCTGACACTGAAAAAGGGATGGCTAAATTGCCTGCCCTTACCTTTATATGCCCTAAGAAATCAGCCTGGTTCAGATCACCACTACACAACTCACGAACTAGTGACAGGGAGGCGAATGAAAACACCTCTGACTCCTCCATCGAGGAGTAGTACTGATGCCCAGAGTACAGCAAAAATGTTCAGAAATGAATTGAATGAATATTTGACATGTATGACTGCTAGTATTGCTGTCATTTCAGATCAACTCAAGCACCAGGGGGTCGGTCTCAGAACACAGATAAAAACCATTCAGCAACCGCATCTTCAGAATTATTATCAGCACTGAGACTGTTCGCTGGTGACACCATGCTGATCAGAAACTTCACTGCGAAGTGGCACGAGCAAAGGTACGACAGCCCTTATTTAGTTGAGAATGTTACTCTCTCAGCAGTAAAGGTCCAAGGTAGACAAGCTTAGATACACCTAAACGATGTCAAGCTACACGCCTGCGAGACTACAGCACCCACAAAGATCGATCCGGAAGCATGACAAGATGAAGAATTTCAGCGATTACAGACTTGATCGATGACAAGAAAGACGATAAACCAACAAATTGAACAATAAATGCAGATTTGCATTTGGACTGCGACTCCCCTTGGATGTTCCTTATAGATATTATAGCAGGCGTGCAATCCCTTTGCTTTAGCCAGTGAAATCCTTGAAAATGAACTTTAGAAAGTTGTTGATGAATCACGAATATGCCTGAACTGGATTATGATCTCAGATTTGATCATCAGAAAAGTGAGCAGTACCCCAGTTAGTTTCTTACTGGATACTTGTTTGACTGAGTTTATTGTTTTCCCCGAATGTAATGTGCATCATATTGTGCTTATTATTTCTGTATTTTTTCTTCAAGCTTATCCAACCCTTGTTACAAGAGATGTGGCCATGCACACTTTTTTACAGGATCCTAATAATGGCCTTGTGATTAGAAGGCTGCTTGTGGCAATAGTAGAGGAACTAGTGCAGTTGCCAAACCTATTACAGTTACCTGAATAAAGTGCTTTTCCTTCCTTGAATTGCAGCAAAAATTAGAAATGTTGAAGATACCATGATTTCAGCGAATGAACAAGCTCAAGAAATTCCAGAGTGCCACAAATGGTGGAGATTATTATGTTGGTTTGCAATACACATATGCACGGTTATGCTTTGTGTCTTTCTGTTTCTCATGATTCATCTTTTTTATACATTCAATCCAAAAAAGACAGCGGTCCCTTTGATTGTTCCCACTCCAGGAACTCTTGTGGGTTTGCCCATTACCAATGTGACAGGGTCTCAAGTGTTTTCCTCCCAGAGCAGAGCTGCTTTAGAGTTGTTTCCATGGGCTGCTAAAATATTAAGGGGAAGACACAGGAGAAGTGCAGAGAAGATGGTAATGGGATCAACACATATCTAGACAGTACAGCACATTTGGGTAATACCATGTGGTATTAAAATGACGCGACCACTGGAAAATGGCTGCCACATTGTTGTGTCCACGTTGCTAAGCAACAACCCCCCCCCCGCCTGCTACGATTGTCTGGGAAATTCTATTTGGCCACATTAACGACGCCGGTAGGTAGAAGCCAGCCTCACAATAAAAGGCCCACAGTAAAATGCCAGAACCTGTCCGTGTTTGTCTGTGCCACTGGGCCTAGCGGCATATTACCCTGCTCTTGGCCACCTCTCCTTCTATGACCGCGAGTCCCCCTACCATGGCTTTTCATCCTTTGCTCAGCCTGCAACACTACAATCCTCAGTGCCACTACTGACCATGCCATTGCTGATGTACCCACAACTTTGGTAAGGAAAAACAACTCACATTGGCTTTGACATTGATTGCCCGCAACCTAAACACTAACTGTTGAACTGTTGAACGTCGCAAGTATGCATTGTGAAGACTTTTGAACTGCTCAAATGTTATGTTAATGCAAGCAGTCTGCTGTCCTGCACAAGCACTACCCCTACATCTAAAGTGTCCTCACACCACGGCAACTAAAGTGTCTTTACCCCAGTGCTCCCTTGTTCTGCGGAACACCTTTACTATAATATCTCTGCAACCATCTCGCCTTTACTCACCATCTTGTTTTGATCTAAGATTTCCCTTACTACCTAATGTGGTTATCTAAATATTTGCTTGCTTGATACAAAATTACTGTGAATCATTACTTACAAAGTTGCACAGCTCACCTTTCTTACATGCCCTGCTTTTACTCGTATTGCCAGCACAAATCAATTTACCATATCTGTTGATAACTAATTTACGCATGATTCAAATTATGTCACAATGTGTATTAATGTTCCTTGAGCTTCTGTGCAACTCGTTTCATGTATATTATAGCTGTTAGGCATCCTAGCTAGATAAATCACATCACTTTAGCCTATATAGCATACCCAACACTGCTCTATGTTAAATGTCTTGCTAGAGCCCATCGGCATAATACTTTTTCCACTACTTGACTTATTTTATGCATTACACCAAGTACTGCTCTCATACTCTTGACACTACACCTAGCCAAGCATTAGCTTGCCTAGCAATGAACCTACTCGTACATGTACCCCCTTATTACTACTTACAATGGCATTATTTACTACAGTGTCCACTACTAATGGTAACAGTAATGGCATACATGTACACACCACAGCCTATCACACCTCCTGCAGAATACCTAGCATATCCTTATCTATGACCTCAAAACTACCACTGTCGGATAGTACCTGTCCTACCTCTTTTTTACTTTCCCTCCATCTACAGGCAACCAAACTAATTTGCCCTGCTGTAACAGCGCTGAGGTGTTCATTGCCACTCTCACCAACCCAATGGATTAAACTCTCCACCTCAAGACCTACTCCTAACCAACCTTTTTCTAGATTCATGACAGCAAGCCCCCAACCAACTAATGGCAGAATCAAAACGAACAATTAATTAACACCCACTAATTTAAAAGCAACTATCCTGAACAAAAATGTCGCTAATATTCCATCTCCTCGAGAAAACACCACCACTACTACAAATAATTCAGTTAGTACTACCTCATCCACCAAGGGAGTGCTCATAAATGCCATATTCTTGCCAGCTCACGCATTTGATATTGCAGACCTTATAACCACAAAGAACCTCAATTTCTTAGCCATACTGACACCTGGCTTCATGCTGCTGCAGGGCCTGCACTCTCACTCCCCACACCAGACGAGTACACCATCTTCAGACAAGATAGAGAATCTTCCAAAGGCGGCAGTATTGCCGTTATCGCAAAAACCTCACTAGGCATCAGGTCCTTACCCAATCAAACTTGCCCAACAGAGAAATTACTATTGATAGAGTTAACCATCACAGCATCACGAACTACGACCATCCACCTGTTGTATAGACCATCAGGACCACTCTCCTCCTTTGAAGAAGACGTTACTACACTCCTTACAGCAAACACCAAACCAGGTTCCCAAATTATGCTTCTAGGACACCTCAACCTACGACTGCACGACTTCCAAAGACAACAGTGCTTTAGCTGTCGCCAACACATTAGCTGAACTAGGATTCACACATCGCATATCTCACCCTAACCACGACAAAGGGAGAACACTAGATTGGATCGCAGACATTAACTGCAACATTCATATCCTCATCCAACACTCCCTGTGACTGGTCTAATCACCCTATTATTCTATTTACTATACAGGACAGCAACTGTCCTAAATACTGCAACCCACTCACGCCTCCCACACTTACTAGGAACAACTGAAACATAACAGTAGAGAAGATACTCCCCATGTTACAGCCCATCCTTAACCACCATACCTACATCAATCACCCTGCTTTTCTAGTAGATGTGTACAACAATACACTATTCAACACCATCAACTCAATGGAGCCACTGAAAATACGCAAAACTAAACCCCGCTCACACCTACATACATGGTTCAACCCGTATCATAGAAACCTGCGCAAAAACAAAAGAACTGACAAAGCACCATGGAAGAGCCTTTCCACTACACTCAATAAAGAAACATTCACAGAAGCCTATCTCACATATAAAGCAGCCATCCACTAATCCAAAAGTGACTCTTATAATAACAGAATCATCAAAGAAAATCCAGCACCAAAGAATTATTCAATATCCTTAGAGAGCTGGAATAACCTATACCTCCACCTGAGACTTGCACCAAAGACAGTGGATGGTGTACCAATATACAGAAAGCGCTACTAGACATAAATGAGCTCCTTTAAGCCAGAAATGAATCAAAAGAACTTAGCCTTTCTGCTGACTCTTTCCAGTCTTCACTGTCCACAGTAGCACCTGATCCCCACAATCTGTTCAAGTTCTTACCTCACTAAGGACATTGAGGACATAATAGTAAAATTGAAACCATCAAGATACCAGGGGGACATCTGCCCAACAAGGATCATTAAAGAGGCAGAGAGGGATCTCGCACCCTTTATTACTTCAATAATCAATGCCACGTTTGAAACCAGCATAATCCTGACTAGTCTGAAAGATGCTGGGTCCTTCCTTTATTAATGAAACACACCCTTGACCCAAACATCACTACAAATTATAGACCGATTACTACAGTTCTGAAATTCTTCACAGGGCATCCTACCTTCAGATCCAGGACCATCTGGAATGTAACAATCTTCTGCGCCTCTGACAATTAGGCTTTAGGTCTAGGCACGGTACCGAGACAGCCCTGATAGATCTCAAAACTAAAATGGACCTCATAAAAGATAAAGGCAACCTAGTCCTCCTACCGTTACTAGATTTATCGGCTGCCTTCGAATTAGTAAATCATGAAGCCTTATGAAACCACCTCTCATCTTCCGCCCATTTTTCGGACAAAGCAATGGCCTGGATAAAGTAATTCTTGAATAATAGAACCTCGAGCGTGTTCGTACCCACGGCATTGCCATAACCAGCACCAGTCACATGTGTATTTGTATTTCTATTTTATTATACTTTATATAGCGCCTTTAACCAAAGCGCTTTACAGAGAACAATAAACTGTACATTAAAATCAGCAATAGAAATCAGTGATGAGGATCAACCAGTATCAAACAAAGAGACAACTGAAGCAAATGAGGTAATAATAGATCGGAGAGATAGAGGAAGAAGGTTCCAGTGGAGAGGAGCAAGACGTTGGAAAGATAGAAAACAGGATTGTGCGCAGGGAGCACGAGGACCATTAAGTTGGAAAAGACCAGCAGAACAGACAGAACGAGAAGGAGAATAGAAAGAGAGGAGAGATGCAAGATAGTCGGGGGGCAAGACCGCATAGAGATTTGAAGACTAAACAAAGGAAGTTGTATTTAAGCTGGGAATAAAAAGAAAGCCACCCAAGTGAGGCAAGAGATACAGAAATTGAGTCCTGATAAGAGAGAAGAAAAAAACAAATGAACAGGGTCAACATGCCCCATTCACAGCACCCAAGAAGTTGTACTCTCTAGTACAAATGGCACATCTTCTGAACTAGTAGATGACTGTTTATAGTAAGAAGACAAGACGTAATGATCTGAATGCATACACAACATTGAACATTACAATGAACAACAGACATGTGGTAGTGGTAAATGCTCAATGCTGAAGTACATGAAATATCCAGCTACATGGGACTTGAGCAGAAATACAATCATTCTAAAGAGTACATGGCCTACTGCTCTGTAATGACAAAACAGGGGTCAAAATCATACAATGTGAATACAACACACAAAGTTGAAAAATGGCAGTAGTGCTATGAAAAGCACTGAGGTTGGAAAAGGTCTACACAAGAGTATTTCAGCCCTAGTGAGTTGCAGTATTAAGCCTCTCCTTGGCGGGCCTTCATCAGGACGGATAAACCTTCAAAGGGAGAATGTTCTAGGTGTATGTTGCCTACAAGACAAAATAAAGCAGCAGTGGCAGAACTTGGGTCTAGTGAAATGGGTCAGCAGAAAGTAGAAATAATTATTTAATTAAATACAAATAAATGTAAGACTAGCTTACTGTGTCAGTGTAACAATGCTACACGGTTTTGTGACAGAGTGTCACCCATGACAAATTAGGTGATCTCTGGTGAAACTCCAAGGTTTCATATAGAGTAGTCCAATTAAAAAATAATGACTCCTTTTAGTTCCTTGCCTGTATAGCCACATATTCATAAAATGTGCACATATTCAGAAGGAATGTGGTGGTCTTACCTATGTGTACCACCGTGTGCCTCTGATGTAAGGGATTGGAAAAAATGGCGACTCAGTGTTGATGTGTGCCTCATCTGCCGCGGGGTGAGTAGTTAATTGTCTCTTTAGCGGGCTTTCAGCGGGAAACAGACTATCTCTCATATCTGGGTCCTATTCCTGGTCGTGGGTGTTGTCCCCTCTAAAATGTATGTTAATGTGGGGCGCAAGTAGTTTTTATGTCTATTATTCTTATGGGATCAGTTGGAAGACTCAGAATTATAAAAGGTCTGGGTCACGCAAAGACCAGAAAAGTGCGATGACATGGATAAAATTACCTTGTCTTCAAATGGTGAGAGGGGGATGAGCAGGACCGCACAAAAGCGATCGGGCGTCCTGAAGCGATCTCCTCGCGACCCGTATGCTCGAAGTGCACGACGTGGTGGCAATAGTATCTAAAGTTTAAGAAAGAGCAGTGTTAAAGATAGGATTTCCGTACTCGTTAGCTTTAAAATCTCACAGACAGGCACCCGCTGACCCGAGGGACGAGAAGTTCACGCGCCTCAGTGTGAGTGATTCCGGAGAAGCCATCGTCATGGCAACAGATGCTTAAGTATCGGGCCGCCATTTTGGAATGCGGACATGGAAAATTTGGGAAAATAACGACCGTAACAATCTTTCTAGGTTTGTGAATCGAAAATCACATAATTGTGGCTGTGGTAAATGAAAGATGGGACACAATGCTGTAAATGAAAAATATTTTTATGAACCGATTGTTGTCATGGCAACCCATGAAGCCGTGGTCAACGGGGGTCCAGAAATAGCTGTTCAGCCTTATTGCACAGATAGAAATATCGAAAAGGACTTTTTGGTCGAAAGTGGCCATGGTCGTGACTGCATATCAAGGCGCCGCGTTGGTGAAATTGCGATGGCCCCGCTTAGCTGGGTTGCAATGGAGCCATTTCACCCCATATAATGTGCCGTATTGCAGTTGCAACAAGTGATTGGGCAGGCTATTGTTTGTGGTTGAAAGATTAAATGCATAAGTCAAATCATAGTGTTAAGCGTGGATGTACAACGCAAAACATTGATGATGTGGAACAACAACTCAATATGTCAAGGGGGCACAAATTCCCTCGTTGGAATTTTCCATGCAGCGATTGCATACAGCTCTTGATGGCAAAGCTGGCCATAGAAATGGCTCATTAATCGTTACCATCACAAATGTTACATTCCAATGCAGTGAGAGATTGTATTGACAGGTAAAGTACACCGTCTCCAGTGGATGCCAGACAAATCAGAGCTCGGTATGAACACAAATGTGCATACAGATGGGATAGACCTATACATGGTTCGAATCTACATGTAGTGAATACACACTGAGCAGGATAGAATCTAGTAAGTGCATGGTTGTTCACATCTCTGTGGTACTACAAGTAGTTCAAGTTTTCAAAGGTATATACCTGTACTGAATCAGGAATGTGAGTCACATATATTAACACAGATGTCTTGGTCAGGATTGAGAGGACACATTTATCAAGGGACGGGAAGAGGGAACAGCATCATTATATATATATGCAATCTCTATCAAGGCATGGATGTGCCAATTCGATCACAAGGAGGCCGTGTATCCCTTCACCCAAGTGGTAACCTGTTGCATGAATTATATAAAGGATTTCCACTCTACGGCAATGTTAAGTCCCTCATTCACCATGTTCAGTCTGTGAATCCATCTCTGCTCGAGCTGTGTGAGTACTCTGTTTATGTCCCCACCTCTTACAGTAGGCCTCAATTTTTGTAGGACGAACCAACTCAAGTCAGTGTCACTGTATTGTTTTAGAACAAAATGTTCTACCAGAGGCTTGTCCGATACCTTATTCCTGATGCAGGAACGGTCCTTGGAAATTCTAGTCTTGACCGCCCTAATGGTCTCGCCTATATAGAGCAACCCACACGGACATTCAATGACGTACATTACCAATTTGGTGTTGCAATTAGTATGGTCCTGTAATGTCCATGTTACATTCTTGTATTCAAAGATCTGTTTTTGTACTGCTAGTTCATACGCTATTCAGTGCCCACACTTAAAGTGTCACTGCACTGTTTGTGGGCTCCGCAGATTCTGTAAAGGTGTGCACCAGTGATTCTTTTAGGGTCTTGTTTTTCTTAAAAGCGAAGCACAGCCTCCTTTCAATGGTTCCGGGATGCTTAACTAAGTGCCAAAGCTTTTTGACAGTTTTCTGGATTAAATTGCTAAGGGGACTAAAAGTGGTGACACAAACCAGTCGGTTAATTTAGCTTTTTATTTTGGTTTCGAGACATACATCTTGTGGTGTGTTAGCACCTCTTTTCTTAGCATCTTTGATCACACTTCTTGGTTATTCTCTCACACAAAGCGTGTGAGTGGAATTTGTCTGGTTCTGCGCAATTCTGTCTCAGGCGTAAGAATTGCCCATAGGGTAAATTGTATTTCAGGCCATCAGGATGAAATCTACTGAAACGTAATAGGCTCTTCCTGTCTGTGGGTTTTCTGAAAAGTTCAGTCAGAAGTTTGTTGCCTGATTTGTAAATGTGGAGATCAAGGAAATCAATGCTATGGTGATTCCATTGTGGAGAGAGATTGATATGCTGATTACATTGATGCAACCATTCATGGAACTTCAGTAATCTTGTGGGGGTGCCATTCCAAATGAGAAGAATGTCATCTATGTAGCGCCTCAACGAGGGGATGCTATCAAGGTAGGGATTCTCGGTGGAGTAGATGTTGTCAATCTCGTACTTGGCCATGTATAAATTGGCGACATCAGGGGCAAAGGTTGCCCCATGCTGACCCCTTTTGTCTGCTTGTACAATTGGTTTATGAACAGGAAGAAGTTTTCAGACATTGCTATTCTTACGCATTCAAGAATAAAATTAGTAGGTGTAGAATGAATGTCATCTCTCTGGTCCAGGAACCCTTGCAGCGCCTCAAGACCTTCTCGTTGGGATATAGAGTTGTAGAGCTCCTCGACATCAATAGTCGCAAGTATCAGATCATCTTGCATCTTGATGCTATTCAGTAGGTGGATGGTGCTGGTTGTCTCCTTTAAAAAGGAAGGCATTTACAGACGAAAGGTTTAAGGAAGACGTCAGTATACAGTGACAGGGGTTCCAGTAATGACTCACATGCTGAGACTATGGTCTCCCGGGGGGGTTTTCTCAGTTCTTATGCACTTTCGGCAGAATGTAAAATGCAGGTGTGCGTGGATGTGGTCTGTTCAGGAATTTGTGCTCATCTTCACATATCCACCCACACTCAAGGGCGTGTGCAGTGAGGCTCTTGATCTCGTCCTGTAAAATTCTAGTGGGATCATGATTAATCATTCTGTAGGCGTTTTGATCGCTAAGTAGGCATAAACACTCATTGTCATAATCCTGGATATCCATTCGGAGAATGCCACCGCCCTTGTCTGTTGGCTTGATGATGAGGGAAATGTAATCTTGCAGGGATCTCAATGCATCTCTTTCTCCATTGTCGAGGTTGTCTTGGTAATGATTAGTTGTCTTAAATGCAGCCATCACTGTCTTAGTGACCACTCTCTCAAGGGCCTCAATCTCGCAGGGTATAGTGTTAGGCGGAGGGAAAAAGGTGGACTTAATCTTTAGTCCGGAATGATTCTCTTCCTCATGTGTCCCATCTGTCATCATTCTGGAGTCCTTCTGCCCTTGCTCTGGAAGGTATATTTTGAAGAAGTATTTTAATCGAATATTTCTGAAAAACCTTCTAAGCTCTAGTTCTGTGTCGAATTCCCTGGCCTTCGTTGCGGGAACAAAAGACAGGTCCTTCTCCAATAGTTGTTGTTCTCCTGGGGTAATCACGTGTTGGGATAGGTTAAAGATTGGTATCCGCTTGCTTGGCCTTGGTTCTGATGCTGGTAACATTGGCGAGTTCTCATGGCTGGTGCAGGTCTCCTCCTCGGTGGCCCCTGCTGTCCGCCCCATTGAAAAAAAGAGTGCTGCTGCCACAACAACGGCTTTTTCGGAATCACTCCTCACTGAGGCGCATTATCTTCTCGTCCCTCGGGTAAGCGGCTCCATGCCTGTGAGATTTTAGAGCCAACGAGTAGGGAAATCCTATCTTTAACACTACCCTTTCTTAAACTTTAGATTCTAGTGCCGCCACGCCGTGCACTTCGAGCACACGGCTGGTGAGGAGATCTCTCCGGGACACCCTATCACTTTTGTGCAGTCCTGCTCAGCCCCCTGTCACCATTTGAAGACAAGGTAATTTTATCTGTGTCATCACACTTGTCTGGTCTTTGCGTGACCCTGACCTTTTATAATTCTGAATCTTTCAACTGATGCCATAAGACTAATAGACATAAAAACTACTTGCGTACCACAATAACATCCTTTTTTATTGTTTTAATTACATTTTACAGGGGACAACACCCACATCCAGGAAGGGGACCCACATAGGAGAGATAGTCCGTTTCCTGCTGAAAGTCCGCTCAAGGGACCATTAACTACCCACCCCACGGCAGATGAGGCGCACATCAACACTGAGTTGCCAATTTTTTCCAATCTCTTACGTGAGAGGCACACTGTGGCTCACATAGGTAAGACCACCAAATTCCTTCTGAATATGTGCAAATTTTATGACTATGTGGCTATACAGCCAAGGAACTAAAAGGAGTCCTTATTTTTAGATTGGACTACTCTATGTGAAACCTTGAAGTTTCACCAGAGATCACCTAATTTGTCACGGTTGACACTCTCTGTCACAAAACCGTGCAGCATTGTTACACTGACACAGTGAGCTATTATTACATTTATTTTGATTTAATTAAATAATTATTTCTACTTTCTGCTGACCCATTTCACTTGACACAAGTTCTGACACTGCCGCATTATTTTGTCTTGTAGGCAACATACACATAGAACATTCTCCCTTTGAAGGTTTATCCGTCCTGATGAAGGCTCGCCAAAGAGAGGCTTAAAACTGCAACTCACTAGGGCCGAAACACTCTTGTGTAGACCTTTTCCAACCTCAGTGCTTTTCATAGCACTACTTTTATTTTTCAACGTTGTGTGGTGTATTCACATTGTATGAAAATGACCTCTGTTTTGTCATTACATAGCAGTAGGCCATGTACTCTTTAGAATATTTTTATTTCTGCTCGAGTCCCATTTAGCTGGATATTTCATGTACTTCAGCATTTAGCATTTACCGCATGTCTGTTGTTCATTGTAATGTTCAATGTTGTGTATGCATTTAGACCATTAGGTCTTGTCTTCTTACTATGAACAGTCATCTACTAGTTCAGAAGATGTGCCATTTGTACTAGAGAGTACAACTTCTTGGGTGCTGTGAATGGGGCATGTTGACCCTGTTCATGTGTTATTTTCGACTATAGAGCCCTCCAGGGCAGAATAGGGTCTCAACCAGGAGGCCTTTAAATTCCCTGATAAGAGAGAAGAGAAAGTGAATGAATAGAAGAATGGTAGATTGATTTAAGAGGAGCGAGACGTGAACAGGGAAGACCAAAGAACAGAACAGAACAGTAGAAAATTAACAAAGATACAAGAAGCGTTGTGGCATAAAAAGTAAGAAAAGCGAGAATTTTACGTATGCTCTCAAGTTGCAATTGACAGGCAGGCGAGGTGAGAGAGATCTGATGAGCGAAGGAAAGATTAGAGTCGAAGTAGAGACCAAGATTGCAAGCAGTGAGGGAAATGGGAAGATAAGAGGGAGGAAAGTAAATAGAAGGAGGAGGAGACAGGGGTGGGAGAACATTAGCGGGAAAGAATAGGAGTGTCGCAGTGCTCCTGCATCTCCCGACCCTTTACAATATTTTCACAAAGCCCCTTTTTGATGACTTAGACCATATGGGTGTCTCCTATATGAACTATAGGGATGACACCCGTATTCTCATCCCTATCACTGGCGACTATCCCAACGAGTCAAAATTACTAATAGACATTTATCTATTCCTACAAGCTTGGATGGCTAAACATGGACTGTGTCATAATGGTGATAAGACAGAAGTCCTCCTGATAGGCTCCCAAACTAGGTTGAACAGATTAGACAAACAGTTCAACTCATTTAATATTAATGGTAATAACTTAAAGTTATCTACGGAAGTGAAAACATTATGCCTTGACTCCTCATTAACATTGACAAGACAGATCAATGCGACTGCCTCGGCCACAGCCTACACATGCAAATTAATGAATGCTTGTAGACCACCGCTGTCCAAAACCAATTGCACCACTATAGCTAGAGCGTTGATCCTATCCAAACTAGACTACTGCAAGGCACTCTACCTAGGAATCAACCAACACAACCTAAAAAAGTTGCATATTCTCCAAAATAATGCACTTAGATCTGCTATGAACATACCTAGATCTCACCATACATCTGAACTAAGAAGCAATGCTCATTGGCTATCTGTCCATCAAAGAATTGCATTTAAATATGCATCATTCACTTACAAATGCCTCCCTAACACAGTGCCCAAATACTTGAGTGACAAATGTTCACACAATCTCTCTGAACGGACAAGATCCACACAACTACACTGGCTTAGGATCCCCAGGTTTAAGCTTCAGAAGGCAGGAGGCAGCAGCTTCCCGGTTCTAGAAGCTAAAATGTGAAACACACTACCAGTAACCCTCAGATGAGAACCATCTTACACCAAGTTCAGGAATGATGCTAAAATGTGGCTCACCATGCAAGAAACATTATAACTTGTACGTTTTATGACCCTGCTCATCTCTGTGATGCACTTTACTCAATTCTGTTTTCAATTATTGTATTCAATTCCTGTATTGTCTCAACTGTATGTAAGTATGTAACATGTGCAACAGTAAGAAATGCGCCCAGACACCTAAGGGTTTGGTGCGCTATGTAAATAAACAAAAAACAAATGCTAATACAAACACATGAAAAAGGTGGGAAAGAGAAAATCTGAGGAGAGTTGCTATGGTTGCAATATCATACCATATGCTATGGGAACTTCTAAGATATTCATAGCTACAGAAGTACAAGTACAACAAGCTAATTGCCTGACGCATCTCCCTCTCTGTCAGGCAAGAGGACAGTTCCAGAGTTGAACAGCATCCTCGATATGGGTAACTGAAAAGACATCTCCAAGAGAAGATAACTATGTACAAGATCTGAAGTCAAAGGAGAAGCAGGAAACACGGAATCTAGTGATCAGATATGAACAGCCTGGAATGGACAGAGCAGGAATCAGAAGGAAAGAAAACAAGATGCTAGATTGTCAAGGCAAGAACAAAGAAAACATATGGAGTTGTAAGGAAAGAGGCCAATTGCAAATCAAAGGAACAGCACTGACTCCAGAAGGATGGGCTGAAGGCCTGATTGTGAATAAAGCTGCAACATTAACAGGGTTTTATGAACCAGCTATAGATACTGCAGAGAACAAATGCAAACATCATTGGCCAAAAATTGTGAAGTTGTTGACATGGGTCGATGATAAAGGAGGACTCTTGCAAATAGTGCACTTTCTCCCCACTTTCCATGCACTTTCCCCTTTCCCTCTCCAGTGCACTTGCACATTCTCCGGGCCTAGTAAGATAGTTGTTTTGTTCTCCCTTGTTCGCCTCGCCTGCCTCCTTGCGCTCTGAAACACTTGTGTACGAGCATGATACAAATAAAATATCAATATCAATATCAATAGTGCCTCTAGCCAGTGCACCATTGTGTTTCAGAAATAATGGCACAAGGACATTTGGAGTAAATGATCGGTGTGACTGAATTTTTCAAATACCAGCCATGACGGATGGGACAGTAGTTCTAATGGAACACTATTGGGCTTGTGGGTCCAGAGCCTACATAAAGCTGCCCAAAGACTGGAGAGGGATGTGTTCTATAGTGCTTATTAATGTTCCATGGTTAGTGATTCCTCAAAGCTAGCTGAACATTGGAGAGTTTCCAAAAGCAGATGCCCATTTAAAGAGAAGATCACTTGAATTCCTCAATTGGACAAGGGGGGGGGGATTATTTCTCTGCTAAATCGATAGAGGCCTTTGATGCAATTGCATATGAGCACAGGCTGTTCAGGACGTCTGCTTCGATCTTCATGACTATCGTTATGCCCAGGATCCAGACAATGGCAAATGCAAAGTGGTTACAGATCACTCGCTGGGAGCTCCTGCAGATGATCAACACCACCATAAAGGGATTCAATGCTATCAGGGAAGATCTGAGGGCAATAAGATTGATGACCCTCCAGAACATACATGTCCTTAATATGATCCCAGCAATGGATGGAGGGGTTTGTGCCAAAATTGAAGAATCATGTTGCATGTTCACACCCTCCCATGATGACGAGAATGGGACCTTCACAGAAGTCATAACGTTGCTGACGAAATTGCAAGACAAGATGGAAGATGAGACAGAAGATATTGCAGATGACAGCTGGTTCGCGTCTATCTTCTCCTGGGTTCCACAATGGATGGTGGATATCTTCAAACTTCTGGGAGAAATATTGGTGATGATAATGTCTGGATTCTGTGTGATCATGATAATTATCACATAGTGCAAGAAGACAGAAAAGAAAGCAGTAGGAATGAAGATCATGATTGGTGTAGAATCAGGGTTTGGACCCAAGGAATTAACGGATGAAGAGATAGGAAATATACAGAGGCCGTCATTTTCGCACCTGAGGGAACAAAGCTTCTGATTCCAAGGAATCACAGGAAGTATGTGGGATGATGGATCTACTGTAGCCCGAATGGACAGTGCAGCCACATGACCTGGATTGTTGATGAGCTTGTACAATCAGCAGGATCTCTGAAGGGAGTAGTAAAAATGTGGACTCCAAAGAAACATTTTTCAAGAGAGGATACCAGGATGTGAAGACGGATGGAGGAGTGGTCGATGAATCAACCAGACGGGGAAGTGTAGAGGAGCAGCTGAATGCCTCTGCAGGAAGTCCTGCTCCTATTCTGCCTATATGCTGGAAAGTGGAAATTGCAACATGCGCAATGCCAGTAATGATGCTTATTCCATGGAAGCCTTTGAGAAAAGGTATCCATTGAGAAGACCCCATATGGTGTACCCCAACAGAGATGATTATCTCTTGGAGGATATCCCTGAAGGAATATGAAGATGAGAGGAAAAGAGGCTGGTGACGTCATAAGAAATGAGCGTGACACACTGAGAAGAGTGGCTGAATAAAAAGATATATAGACTTTATGGGATGTGATGGCGAAGTAAAGAATCAAGAAGATTTTGATATGTGGAATGAAGTTTGCACATGTGAATAAACACTGCAGAATATGCAAGCCCTTTTATAACTGTACAGACGCATCAACGCAAGTAGACTAAGTAATCATAAGGCTGGCTATACGTAGTGAATAGACTGCAGGCGCTGCCACCATTATATAGACTTCTGGGCATCAGTGTCACATATTAAGAGAACAAATGCAAACATCATTGGCCAAAAATTGTGAAGTTGTTGACATGGGTCGATGATAAAGGAGGACTCTTGCAAATAGTGCACTTTCTCCCCACTTTCCATGCACTTTCCCCTTTCCCTCTCCAGTGCACTTGCACATTCTCCGGGCCTAGTAAGATAGTTGTTTTGTTCTCCCTTGTTCGCCTCGCCTGCCTCCTTGCGCTCTGAAACACTTGTGTACGAGCATGATACAAATAAAATATCAATATCAATATCAATAGTGCCTCTAGCCAGTGCACCATTGTGTTTCAGAAATAATGGCACAAGGACATTTGGAGTAAATGATCGGTGTGACTGAATTTTTCAAATACCAGCCATGACGGATGGGACAGTAGTTCTAATGGAACACTATTGGGCTTGTGGGTCCAGAGCCTACATAAAGCTGCCCAAAGACTGGAGAGGGATGTGTTCTATAGTGCTTATTAATGTTCCATGGTTAGTGATTCCTCAAAGCTAGCTGAACATTGGAGAGTTTCCAAAAGCAGATGCCCATTTAAAGAGAAGATCACTTGAATTCCTCAATTGGACAAGGGGGGGGGGGATTATTTCTCTGCTAAATCGATAGAGGCCTTTGATGCAATTGCATATGAGCACAGGCTGTTCAGGACGTCTGCTTCGATCTTCATGACTATCGTTATGCCCAGGATCCAGACAATGGCAAATGCAAAGTGGTTACAGATCACTCGCTGGGAGCTCCTGCAGATGATCAACACCACCATAAAGGGATTCAATGCTATCAGGGAAGATCTGAGGGCAATAAGATTGATGACCCTCCAGAACATACATGTCCTTAATATGATCCCAGCAATGGATGGAGGGGTTTGTGCCAAAATTGAAGAATCATGTTGCATGTTCACACCCTCCCATGATGACGAGAATGGGACCTTCACAGAAGTCATAACGTTGCTGACGAAATTGCAAGACAAGATGGAAGATGAGACAGAAGATATTGCAGATGACAGCTGGTTCGCGTCTATCTTCTCCTGGGTTCCACAATGGATGGTGGATATCTTCAAACTTCTGGGAGAAATATTGGTGATGATAATGTCTGGATTCTGTGTGATCATGATAATTATCACATAGTGCAAGAAGACAGAAAAGAAAGCAGTAGGAATGAAGATCATGATTGGTGTAGAATCAGGGTTTGGACCCAAGGAATTAACGGATGAAGAGATAGGAAATATACAGAGGCCGTCATTTTCGCACCTGAGGGAACAAAGCTTCTGATTCCAAGGAATCACAGGAAGTATGTGGGATGATGGATCTACTGTAGCCCGAATGGACAGTGCAGCCACATGACCTGGATTGTTGATGAGCTTGTACAATCAGCAGGATCTCTGAAGGGAGTAGTAAAAATGTGGACTCCAAAGAAACATTTTTCAAGAGAGGATACCAGGATGTGAAGACGGATGGAGGAGTGGTCGATGAATCAACCAGACGGGGAAGTGTAGAGGAGCAGCTGAATGCCTCTGCAGGAAGTCCTGCTCCTATTCTGCCTATATGCTGGAAAGTGGAAATTGCAACATGCGCAATGCCAGTAATGATGCTTATTCCATGGAAGCCTTTGAGAAAAGGTATCCATTGAGAAGACCCCATATGGTGTACCCCAACAGAGATGATTATCTCTTGGAGGATATCCCTGAAGGAATATGAAGATGAGAGGAAAAGAGGCTGGTGACGTCATAAGAAATGAGCGTGACACACTGAGAAGAGTGGCTGAATAAAAAGATATATAGACTTTATGGGATGTGATGGCGAAGTAAAGAATCAAGAAGATTTTGATATGTGGAATGAAGTTTGCACATGTGAATAAACACTGCAGAATATGCAAGCCCTTTTATAACTGTACAGACGCATCAACGCAAGTAGACTAAGTAATCATAAGGCTGGCTATACGTAGTGAATAGACTGCAGGCGCTGCCACCATTATATAGACTTCTGGGCATCAGTGTCACATATTAAGAGAACAAATGCAAACATCATTGGCCAAAAATTGTGAAGTTGTTGACATGGGTCGATGATAAAGGAGGACTCTTGCAAATAGTGCACTTTCTCCCCACTTTCCATGCACTTTCCCCTTTCCCTCTCCAGTGCACTTGCACATTCTCCGGGCCTAGTAAGATAGTTGTTTTGTTCTCCCTTGTTCGCCTCGCCTGCCTCCTTGCGCTCTGAAACACTTGTGTACGAGCATGATACAAATAAAATATCAATATCAATATCAATAGTGCCTCTAGCCAGTGCACCATTGTGTTTTGGAAATAATGGCACAAGGACATTTGGAGTAAATGGTCAGTGTGACCGAATTTTTCAAATACATGGCCATCATGTTAAGTAAGCTCAGACCCACGGAGAAAGAAGGATCGGAGGGCTGTGCCCCAGCAAGAAAACAGCTGAAGTTCGAGGAGAGGCCTGAAATAGGTGTCTGGCCTAGTTTCAAGGATGGAGCAGCCTAGAACCGGTTATCTATCCTTGAAGAATAGTGGACGTGAGGAGCTAATTCAGCCCTTGTTAAGGTGCAAGGAAAGAACACCATGAGTGCCAAATACGGTCTCCAGTCACGTGATCTGAGGATGAAAATAGGAGTGAATATGCAGCTCCGAACTACAATAAGGATGTACCTATTAGGTGGGGAGGCATGGTCAAGTCCACCCGCCAGCACCTGGGGTACGAGCTTACGTTCTGCTAGTGAGCTGAATGTTCCAGAAGAGCATGAACGTGCAAACCAATTGTAGAAGGCCATATAACGAAGGGCCTTATAGTTTGAGAGCCAATGGTGTACCGTGTATCTAGTAACTGGTGAGGTTGACTTGCACTACGGGTGGGCACAAGTTGTCCACCTCACTGTACAGACCCAATAACAACCCGATCCCTTAAAGAAAGCATAGTTAGATGTTCCCCTTACTCCTATCACAACTCCCTGTAGGTTTTCTTAGTTTGCCATGTAATATGACATCACATATGATATCACATATGATGCGTTTTTGCTATAAATGTAATGTGTTTCATGAAATGCATTGAGCTCATGCTGTGCAACGTCCGATGATGTCCGTTGCAACTCCCTGTTTTAGACAATAGAAAATAAAACAGTTGAGAGAGACATGTTGCCAATTTCATGAGCCGGTCTTGTTATTTGGTGTAAGTTATTCTGCATCCCCTCCATCGTACGATGTGTAAGGGCCATAAGGGTTCACTCTTTTAATAGCTTCCTGAATGGCTAGTTAACAGGAAAGAGAGGAGCATGGGATGCTGTCTTGGTTAGAGCATTTCTTTTCAGCTTCCTGATTGGCTAGAGAGCAGGAAGGTGGGGAGCAATGCATGCTGTCTTGGTTAGAGCATCTTTTATCAGCTTCCTGATTGGCTAGAGAACAGGAAAGAGGGGGGCATGGAATGCTGTCTTGGTTAGAGCCTCTTATCCACTTCTTCATTGGCTAGAGAGGTGGAAAGAGAGAAGCATGGAGTGTTGTCATGGTTACAGCCTCTTTTATCAGCTTTCTGATTGGCTAGAGAACTTGAAATATGGAAGCGTGGAATGCTGTCTTGGTTAGAGCCTCTTTTATCAGCTTCCTGATTGGCTACAGGGGTTGCCTCTGCTGTTGGTTTGTGCCATTATTCCGCAGTTTTTGATTATCTAAAGATATGAAAACATGCTCTATTGAAACAATCCTGATGACCCCTGCATCATCACGTGGGATATTTCTCGCCATACATGTGGCCTTAGAGCTATCACCAAAAGTGCAGCAGCGTGGCTTGAGGCAGGAAGCGCTGCATTTTGTGTTCTCTGGCATGAAACCAAGGGATAGTCTAAGGCGACTCTAAAGTTCCGTAATTGGTGATTTGTCATTGATTACGAAATGACAGCATTGCCCAATGTTGTCATGCAGGAAACTGAAATAAAAGGTGCCCTTCGTTAAATCAAAGCACTAACAATTGGCTGGATAGCTGAACCGCTTCATCATTTAGCAAGACCTGTCAGGGCAAGGGATGTCACCTTGGTGTTCGGCTGATGTGAAAAGAGCACGCATGTCATATGTGACATGTGAGAAGTCCATTGTCATGAATAGCTGTAGAGGCATGCAAGAGCTGAAGCCCACACGATCCGCCACTCTTGCACAAGAGGGCAAGAACTGCGGCTGCAAAGGAGGTGGGGCACCGCTTTCATGGCGGCTCTCCTCCATTGCCTGTGCTGCGCCATGTTAGGAGGATGGGCAGAGTGGAACCAGCACACCTTGTCCTGCCCATTCACCCCATTTGGAAAACAAAAAAAGCCGCATTTTCTCCTATTATTTTTTTGCAGGGCCCGCAGCCGGGGATGGTATAAGGGATCATATAACGCTATAGTGCGGTGATTTATAATTGAGATGTTTTGAAAAGAATACACTATAAACTGAATCACTCCCACTGACTTTGCGTTTCCGAAGATAAGCACATATGTGTCCAGGGTCACTCACTCATAGTTAAGTGGCGACGCTGGGATTTGAGCTGCAATTTAGGCCCTTGACTGACCTCACACATCTACTCAGTCCTATTTGGTAAACTATTTAATTGTCCAACCTGTCAAATAGTTACACCCTTATAGAAAAACGATAAGCACATGGTATTGTAATCCCATTCAGTATGGAATATAGAAGGAACAGAAGGCAAAACAGTGCGTTGTTATTTCCAAATGGATTAGCCTGGAAAGGATGAAGTGCTGGCCTGAATTCCAGGTCTGCCAGCTGTCTGGTCACGTACCTCTTCACTGGAAGTACACACGCAGTGCTTCACATGCAGAAACAAGTAAAAGTGATTGATTTGGTGGACAATGAAATAATGCACAACGTGGGCAGAATGGAACCACCCCCGCAGATGATGGCATTGCTGCATTGCTACTAAATGGAGCCTGGACGATAACACAGCGCGCATGATAAAGAACCCTTGATTTAGAGCAAACCGCAACCTATTTATGTAACTTAAAAACTCCACAGACTATTGCCTGGTAACTTATAGGTTTCGCCATTTCTATAGGTGTTATGCAGCTAAACTGCTTCACATATTCGGAACACACAAGTTCTGAGAGGTGCATTTGTAAAATCTGCTTCTTTGAAAGCTTCCCTGAGACGAGAAATCGTTTACAAGAGAGGCTGAAGAAACATGAACTGCCACTAGGAGGCGCACTTGCCCAACAGTAAAGCAGGGCAGCGACAATCGACCTGGTTGAAACACCGTTCGACTTCACATAGTTTCCCAAAGTTACTGCGTATACCCAACACACTGCACACGCTGACGCCGAAACAGTGGGCGGATTTAAAGCGTCAAAAAGTTTTTAACATGTCTTTAAGCAATCACCTCTAAAAAAGGGATGCAATCTTGAACTCACAATGCGACAGGGAAAGTGCAGGGCAGTCAGAGGGCGGTGGGTGAAATACAGTCCTTCTAGTTTTGAACCTCTAAAGAGGCTGGCACTCCAAGGAGCTGCCGTCACTAAAGATAATGACCCACATTACTCAAATAATTAATTCAAATGTTTCTTATAAGAGCATTTCTGTTTTTACCAAAGTGAATGGTGTTCATTTTTATCGACATATTTATTTATTATTTGCATTTTTAAGCTGCATGGGTATGATGAAAGCCGGAGGCAGCACTGCATTTCAACCCCAGATCATTCTAGCCTGTCTTTATTCTGCTTAATTACCATGCAAGAATTAACTTACCTTTAAAAGACCCGGAATGATGTGCAGTGTCTCTGTGTTGAGAGACCATTCACAAGACCCCACTCAGGTCGTTCCTGGAGTGTGAGGATGCCGTGCTTCTCTTTCACCCTGGAGCCTGTGCTCATATAATGGCCCTGGAGCCTGTGCACATTTAATGGCCCTGGAGCCTGTGCTCATTTAATGGCCCTGGATCCTGTACTCATTTAATGGCTCTGGAGCCTGCGCTGATTTAATGGCCCTGCAGCCTGCGCTCATTTAATGGCTCTGGAGCCTGTGCTCATTTAATGGTCCTGGAGCCTGTGCTCATTTAATGGCTCTGGAGCCTGCACTCATTTAATGGCCCTGGAGCCTGTGCTCATGTAATGGCTCTGGAGCCTGCACTCATTTAATGGCACTGGAGCCTGTGCTCATTTAATGGCCCTGGATCCTGTGCTCATTTAATGGTCCTCAAGCCTGTGCTCATTTAATGGCTCTGGAGCCTGCGCTCATTTATTGGCCCTGCAGCCTGCACTCATTTAATGGCTCTGGAGCCTGTGCTCATTTAATGGTCCTGGAGCCTGTGCTCATTTAATGGCTCTGGAGCCTGCACTCATTTAATGGCCCTGGAGTCTGTGCTCATTTAATGGCTCTGGAGCCTGCGCTCATTTAATGGCACTGGAGCCTGTGCTCATTTAATGGCACTGGAGCCTGTGCTCATTTAATGGCCCTGGAGCATGCGGTCATTTAATTGCCACCCACACTGGTGATGTGCACCCACTGCAGCTTCCTCTGAGCTAGTAAAACGCTTCGCTGGCACCTGACGTAGCTGCTGAGTTTGGAGCGAACAAGGTGACCAAGCAAACCCAAACCATTTAGGAGCTTTGAAGTGGGTTCCGAGCCTGAGATTCTTTTATATAATTGGGTAAAATGGCATATTTCACAGACCAAATTTCAGAAAAAGATGGGTTTAAAAATTCATATGACTTGCGCACGGTCCTGTAGGAGAACTCTTAAGAAACTTGAATAGATGCCAGGTCACATACAGTAGATCAGCGGATTCTGCAAGACATGTTCTACATAGATGACCTGGAAGGAGACTGCGCCTGATTCTTGCACACGAGACTTATTTTTTTAAAATTTTATATTTTTTTATTTTTTATTTTTCAGAAAAAATTTGCCCTTAACGTTGATGACACGTGTTTCGGTCCTCCAAGGACCTTTCTCAAATCAGGGCTATTGATTAGTCTTAATCATAATAAAGTCATAAAAAGACAAAAAATAAACACATAAATAATCATAAAGAAAAATATGTGCATGTATCCAAAACATTAAGGTAACGGTTTGAGTATTGAAGTTAGATCAGCATAGAAAAATAAACATTTTTAAGTGAGATGAATGCACACAAAAGTACATAGATGTAAAAATAATAAAAATAAAAATAAAAAGCCAGACAATAAATGGATGGGAAAAAAGGTAGGAGAGAAGGGGTGAGATTCAAAAAGAAGATAAATACAAAATCTCCATTAGTTATTGTACACAATAAATTACTAAAACAAGCAATTTGTAATGGTCATTGTATGTCTCAGAAACAAGTGGAAACATGTTACCTTATGGTCATGTAAGAGGCCCCTGTCACAAGATGTGAAAGATAAGCTTCCATATATCATTGGGATAAATCCCTGAAAAAGCAAAAATAAACAAATAAAACATTTTTTTTATATGGTATAATAAATAAACTCTTGTATTACCCTAATATAAAGCTCAAAAAGTGAATAATGCACTGGGTATTGGGTTACCAAATGGCGTGTGTTCTTGAATATTAAGGATTATTAGTTGAAAACCAAAATTACACGTGAAAAGTTTAGCTTCGCACTCCTAATAACTGATGGTACGCTTTCGCGTGTGAAAATATACGTGGAAAGACATATTACACGTATGAGTACTTGCAAGGTAATCCCGCGTGAGAAAATATGATACAATGAAAGGATCCTAGTGCCTCGCGTGAGAATGTCAACCCGTAAAATCGTAATGCTGGCTTGCCACGTATACTGAACTCAAAGCGCACAAACGCGTGCGCGATAATCCATGTTCTTTATTAAGACATTTTCTCATCCATACATTCACATACATGTTTTTTTCTATGCAATTCTGCCTTTTTTTGATAATTTATCAAAAGTTCATGACGTGCAGACTTTATTTGAATACATAATATTTCTCAATTTGCCACTCAACATATACCTTTATCGCATTTTCACTCCATTACAATATGGCCACCAGTGAACACACGACTAAACATGAAGGAAGGACATTCTATGAGAATTGTTCCCTTAGCAACATATAAAACAACAGGGAGGACGCATAATGGCGCCCCCTTGAGACTTGTAGCAATTCTGCGATTGTACGCGCTTAATCTGAACAGCAGGTAAGAGAGCGTCTGAATTTTTCACGCATCCACATTCTCATGCGATTTTCGCGTACGCGAACGCGTGTGAATCGACTATCAAGTTTTTCACGCTAAGATTCTGTAATTTCACGCGCACGCGATTGTGCATACTCACCCTGTATAAAACTACTCGCACGCTTTATCATGTATTAGGCGCACGCGATAATTACGATTTCACGCGATCACATTTTCACGCGGTCAGATGAGATAAGAGCATTTTTTCACGCGCACGCGAATGTGCGTATTATAACTGTAGAGATGTATTTTTACGCTTCAACATGGATTATCGCGCACGCGTTTGTGCGCTTTGAGTTTAGTATACGTGGCAAGCCAGCACGCGATCGTACGCATTCAGTAGATAATACGTCCCTATCCTTAATTACGATTTCACGCGATCACATTTTCACGCGGTCAGATGCGATAAGAGCATTTTTTCATGCGCACGCGAATGTGCGTACTATAATTGTAGAGATGTACTTTTACGTTTCAACATGGATTATCGCGCACGCGTTTGTGCGCTTTGAGTTCAGTATACGTGGCAAGCCAGCATTACGATTTTACGGGTTGACATTCTCACGCGAGGCACTAGGATCCTTTCATTGTATCATATTTTCTCACGCGGGATTACCTTGCAAGTACTCATACGTGTAATATGTCTTTCCACGTATATTTTCACACGCGAAAGCGTACCATCAGTTATTAGGAGTGCGAAGCTAATCTTTTCACGTGTAATTTTGGTTTTCAACTAATAATCCTTAATATTCAAGAACACACGCCATTTGGTAACCCAATACCCAGTGCATTATTCACTTTTTGAGCTTTATATTAGGGTAAGACAAGAGTTTATTTATTATACCATATAAAAAAAAAATTTTATTTGTTTATTTTTGCTTTTTCAGGGATTTATCCCAATGATATATGGAAGCTTATCTTTCACATCTTGTGACAGGGGCCTCTTACATGACCATAAGGTAACATGTTTCCACTTGTTTCTGAGACATACAATGACCATTACAAATTGCTTGTTTTAGTAATTTATTGTGTACAATAACTAATGGAGATTTTGTATTTATCTTCTTTTTGAATCTCACCCCTTCTCTCCTACCCTTTTTTCCCATCCATTTATTGTCTGGCTTTTTATTTTTATTTTTATTATTTTTACATCTATGTACTTTTGTGTGCATTCATCTCACTTAAAAATGTTTATTTTTCTATGCTGATCTAACTTCAATACTCAAACCGTTACCTTAATGTTTTGGATACATGCACATATTTTTCTTTATGATTATTTATGTGTTTATTTTTTGTCTTTTTATGACTTTATTATGATTAAGACTAATCAATAGCCCTGATTTGAGAAAGGTCCTTGGAGGACCGAAACACGTGTCATCAACGTTAAGGGCAAATTTTTTCTGAAAAATAAAAAATAAAAAAATATAAAATTTTAAAAAAATAAGTCTCGTGTGCAAGAATCAGGCGCAGTCTCCTTCCAGGTCACCTATACTTCACACTATTCAGCAAGGGGTCTTGTACTTGGCTAAACCCCCGACTTGGTGGGACGCGACTTTAAGGACTTATTGGACTACTTTCATTTATGACATTCAGTTTCTTACCACTATCGGATGTCGCCAGTTTAGACCAAACCTTCCAAGCCAAGGGTTTTTTATGAATATGTTCTACATAGATGTGTCCAAAGAAAAGCCATAAGGCATGTCCTAACCATGTATGACAACATTGTCCCGTAAACATTAGCTGTACCCAAAATATGGCAGCTGATTTATTTTAAGAACATACTTTCATGCAGATAGTACCCACTCTATAGTCCAGTATTTCCAATGTAAAACATTTTACTGATAGTTTTGTCAAATATATGCCTGTATTGCCACATTAAGAGTACATTTGTATTTGCACAGCACCTATCCAAAGAAGTAATGGGTGGACAGTTTTGAATTAATCTGAACCCTGACACTGCTCTGGGTAACCTTTCCAACCACTGCTTTTTTGCCCCTCTGTGCCATTTCAAAAGGGGTACAGCCATAAGCAAATCAGTCAGGTACTGCCCCCAATGGGAACAGCCCTGTCCGGACTGCAAGCCAGGTCCCCTCTGCAAGAACTCCAAGCAATCCCAGCCATGTTCTGGCCTCATTAGGTTCCCTATGGCACAGCAGGCAAGGGACCCCTGTCTGGGGATACCCTTTCTCACATAGGGAGAGAAATTATGAAGTACCAAAAAAGTGTGCAGTGGTGTATTGAGAGGCCACCCTCAACTCAACACAGGGAGTTCCTTCCCTTCCCAATCTAGGTGTTACACAATAAACAGTTTACTGTCCATTCTTTATTTGCCCTATTTCTGATGCATTTCATACCCCTTGGATCCCTCACTCTGAGCTACCAATGAGCCAAGCACCAGACCGGTGTACAGGAATTATTCTTGTATTTATTTGGGTGATAGGTAATAGAAAATCACACTAAATTGTCACACACCACGTTATCAGTAGCACAACGCAACAAACCTTTCTCTACATAAATAACACACAATTTAGTTGGGAAAACTCAAATCACAATATTTTACTTTATACACAATTCAAAATACATGATCATCAACACTGGTCCGTGAATAAAATCACTTTACATGTGCAATGCTGTACAATTTTGCTTTTCCTGCACTCTTAAAAGACTAGCAGTAAATATACACAGTGTGATGTAGCAGTGGGATTTTCAGACCGCTCTGCCCCCATTCTTTGATCTGTATTAGGGAAGTTGGACAGGAAAATTTGGATAATTTAAGAATTTGGGATTTTACAATCCCTTCCAGTTCAAGAACTGTGTTGGGGAAGCTGAACATAACGATTGCCCAATTAAATTACAGACTATATTTTCAGTGTACGCTGGGAATGAGCTTTCTTAATTTTGAATTGTAACACAAATCATCCTGTGGTGTTCCACCAAATGGGGAAAGAATTAAAAGAATATATATATATATACAGTTTTTTGTTAAATGGGCTAAGGATCCAAACAGTTTTGCCTCCACCCGCTATAAAGGGAAAGGATTTAAGGCCAGCCGATTCCCCCACCTTTTGGTTGCAAAGGGTCCAGTTCTAGTTACATAGAAAACCTTTGTTTAAAGTTGCGGAAAGCAGCTGCATATCAAACCCGCTGGAAGGTCAGGGCACGGGTCTGGTTACTCCATTCTCAAGGATGGTCCCCAGCTCTCCACCATAGGACCCAGTCAGCTTTTAGGCCTTTCCATCAAAAGGCAGCTCAACCCAGATGCAATTTCAGAAAATCTCCTGTTTTAGTTCCCATGTGGCTGTCAGATGGTAAGTAGTAGTACATCTCTTGATGGTATTTCAGTAACTCTCCCTTCACTAATAATGCATCCAGTTTATATAAGCGTGATGAGACCATCACGTTCATAACATTGGACAGTTCCATGCAAGAGTTCTTGCAAAAAGGATAGACAGTTACCCTTTTCTCTCCCCCCAAATCCAGCCTCTCTCTAAGGATGGGTTTAGGAGTCTGGAATAGACATATGGCAGCTTCCATTTGAAATCCCCTTTTGTTTCCATGTCAAATTTATGGCAAAAAGTAGTTTTGTAGCAAAACATCATTAATTTACTAGTAACTGCCATGATAGTTAGAAGAAACAAATCATTTTGCAATCAAACAAAAAGAAACATTCGGGATGCACTCCCAAAAGCAGCAAGAACACGCTGTGATGGCTTTCAGCAAAGAGGCAGAGGCGCCAAAGATGTTCCAGACAAACAAAATTCCTTTAATGTTAGTTTGACACAAAACAAGGAAAAGCAAAAGAACTAAATATATTCCGCTTCAGATAATCACAGGGAATTTAATAAAACAACAGCCGGGTCTGCGCCATGTTACACGGAGGTTTGGCAATTTTCTGCTATTTTTACAAAAAAAGCATAATCGTTAGGAGCATGCAATTTGTTCCCCACATACCTAATTTTACCCTCCAAAAGTTTGCCTACTCTTAAAGCCGGGACATGTTCATAGCAGCCAGGAACACCATTTAGCTCACCATTACAATCCCCTGAGTCTCAAGTGGATGAATTTTTTTTCAACAAAATTGCCTGGAAATTACATAGAAAAGGACACATCAATCAAAGAAGTATGACTTATGGTTTCTGAGAAAAATGCCTAAAGGATAATGGTCCTCTTTTAAATTAATATGACATCTTTAGTTTCTGCAAATTGTAGCCCTTTTTTCCCAGCGCCATTTGCCTCTCTTGGCCACAGTTTTTATGAGTATCTTTTTTGTTTGAAGTACAGCTTCAGATCATAAATGCAGGATGCATTTACTACACAGACATCCCTCTCCCCAGATTTCAGTCATGTATTCTCTTATCTTTTTACATGTAACTCTCCCAATCTCTTTTATCTCTTTTTCCATGTAACTATCCCCATCTCTCTTATATGTTTTTCTATGTAACTCTCCCCATCACTCTTATATCTTTTTCCATGTAACTCTACCAATCTCTTTTATCTCTTTTCCCATGTAACTCTCCCCATCTTGCTTATCTTTTTTTCATGTAACCCTCCCCATCTCTTCTATCTCTTTTTCCATGTAACTATCCCAACGCTCTTACCTCTTTTTCCATGTAACTCTCTCCATCAATCATATCTTTTTCCATGTAACTATCCCCATCTCTCTTATCTTTTTGCATGTAACTCTCCCGATCTCTCATATCTTTTCCATGTAACTCTCCCCATCTCTCTTATATCTTTTCCATGTAACTCTCCCCATGTCGCTTATATCTTTTCCTTGTAACTCTCCACATTTCTAATATCTTTTCCATGTAATTCTCCCCATTTCTCTTATATCGTTTCCATGTAACTCTCCACATTTCTCATATCTTTTCCATGTAACTCTCCCCATCTCTCATATCTTTTCCGTGTAACTCTACCATCTCTTTTATATCTTTTCCATGTAACTCTCCCCATCGCTCTTCTATCTTTTCCATGTAACTCTCCACATTTCTCATATCTTTTCCATGTAACTCTCCCCATCTCTCATATCTTTTCCATGTAACTCTCCCCATCTCTCTTATCTTTTCCATGTAACTCTCGCCATCTCCCTTATATCTTTTCCAGGTAACTCTCTCATCTCTCTTATATATTTTTCCGTGTAACTCTTCCCATCTCTCATATCTTTTCCATGTAACTGTCCCCATCTCTCTTATATATTTTTCCGTGTAACTCTCCCCTTCTCTCTTATATCTTGTTTCATGTAACTCCCCCATCTCTCTTATATCTTCTTCCATGCAACTCTCCCCATCCCTCTCATATATTGTTCATGTAACTCTCCCCATCTCTCTTATATCTTGTTCCATGTAACTCTCCCCATCTCTCTTATATCTTCTTCCATGCAACTCCCCCCATCTCTCTCATATCTTGTTCCATGTAACTCTTGCCATCTCTCTTAAATCTTTTCCACGTAACTCTCCCCATCTCTTCTATATCTTTTCCATGTAACTCTCCTCATCTCTCATATATTGTTCCATGCAACTCTTCCCATCTCTCTCATATCTTGTTCCATGCAACTCTCCCCATCTCTCTTATATCTTGTTCCATGTAACTCTCCCCATCTCTCGTATATCTTTTCCATGTAACTCTTCCCATCTTTCTTATATATTTTTCAATGTAACTCTCCTCATCTCTCTTATATCTTGTCCATCTAACTTTCGCCATCTCCCTAATATCTTTTCCATGTAACTCTCCCCATTTCTCTTATATCATTTCCATGTAACTCTCCCCATCTCTCATATCTTTTCCATGTAACTCTCCCCATCTCTCTTATATATTTTTCCATGCAACTCTCCCCATCTCTCTTATATCTTGTTCGATGTAACTCTCCCCATCTCTCTCATACCTTTTCCATGCAACTCTCCCCATCTCTCTTATATCTTTTTCCATGTAACTCTCCCATCTCTCATATATTTGCCCATGTAACTCTCCCCATCTCTCTTATATATTTTTTCCATGTAACTTTCCCCATCTCTCTTATATCTTTTCCATGTAACTCTCCCCATTTCTCTTCTATCTTTTCCATGCAACTCTCCCCATCTCTCTTATATCTTTTCCATGTAACTCTCCCCATCTCTCATATCTTTTCCATGTAACTCTCCCCATCTCTCTTATATATTTTCCACGTGACTCTCCCCATCTCTCTTATCTCTTTTTCCATGTAACTCTCCCCATCTTTCTCATATCTTTTCGATGTAACTCTCCCTGTCTCTGTTATATCTTTTCCATGCAACTCTCCCCATCTCTCTCATATCTTTTCCATGTGACTCTCCCCATCTCTCTTATATATTTTCCATTTAACTCTCCCCATCTATCTTCTATCTTTTCCATGCAACTCTCCCCATCTCTCATATCTTTTCCATGTAACTCTCCCCATCTCTCATATCTTTTCCATGTAACTCTCCCCATCTCTCTTATATATTTTCCACGTAACTCTCCCTGTCTCTCTTATCTCTTTTTCCATGTAACTCTCCCCATCTCTCTCATATCTTTTCGATGTAACTCTCTCTGTCTCTCTTATATCTTTTCCATGCAACTCTCCCCATCTCTCTCATATCTTTTCCATGTAACTCTCCCCATCTCTCGTATATAGTTTCCATGTAACTCTTTCCATCTTTCTTATATATTTTTCAATGTAATTTTCCTCATCTCTCTTATATCTTTTCCATCTAACTTTCGCCATCTCCCTGATATCTTTTCCATGTATCTCTCCCCTTCTCTTTTATATCATTTCCGTGCAACTCTCCCCATCTCTCTTATATCTTTTCCATGTAACTCTCCCTGTCTCTCTTATATCTTTTCCATGCAACTCTCCCCATCTCTCTCATATCTTTTCCATGTAACTCTCCCCATCTCTCTTATATATTTTTCCATGCAACTCTCCCCATCTCTCTTATATCTTGTTCGATGTAACTCTCCCCATCTCTCTTATATCTTTTCCATGTAACTCTCCCCATTTCTCTTATATATTTTCCATATAACTCTCCCCATCTCTCTTATATCTTTTCCATGTAACTCTCCCATCTCTCCTATATTTGCCCATGTAACTCTCCCCATCTCTCTTATATCTTTTTCCATGTAACTTTCCCCATCTCTCTTATATCTTTTCCATGTAACTCTCCCCATTTCTCTTATATATTTTCCATATAACTCTCCCCATCTCTCTTATATCTTTTCCATGTAACTCTCCCCATCTCTCATATCTTTTCCATGTAACTCTCCCCATCTCTCTTATATATTTTCCACGTAACTCTCCCCATCTCTCTTATCTCTTTTTCCATGTAACTCTCCCCATCTCTCTCATATCTTTTCGATGTAACTCTCCCTGTCTCTCTTATATCTTTTCCATGTAACTCTCCCCATCTCTCTCATATCTTTTCCATGTGACTCTCCCCATCTCTCTTATATCATTTCCATGTAACTCTCCCTGCATGGAAAAGATATAAGAGAGACAGGGAGAGGGATCTGGGTCCGAGATCAGAGGGTGGCCAGGTAGCCGGTGCAATTCCGGTAACACCAAGGATGTCAGCAGAAGAGAGGAGGAGAAAAAGCAGAAGCAAAGAGAAAGGTTTTGATGTGCTTCCGGAACCGGAACTGGTTCTCCTCAAGTTTAAGGGAGTGAGGGAGGCTATTCCAGAGGGAGGCCCCAGCCGAAGAAAGAGATATACCACCAACATGAGAAGCGACTGACTCTCAGGGAGTTGGAGGCTGATGAGCGGAGAGCACAAGAAGGAAGATATTTAGGGAGAGAGAGTTGAAGGTATGGAGGCCTCATAAGGCCTTGTGGACGATGTAGAAGGTTTTGAACTTAATCCTCGCAGCCACAGGGAGCCAGTGCAGAGATTTCAGTCTTGAAGAGGTACGATACCTGGGCTTGAGGCCAAGGACAAGTCTTGCAGATGGCTAAAATATACTGGTGTGGAAGATAGCCGAGAGCAGTGACAGTTATTCAGATTTATTTAAAACCTTCCACCCATCACATGTGGGGATTAATCAAGCCCCCAAATAAAAAACGAAAACAAAAATGAAAAACTGACATCAAAAGGGCTTTGCATGGGCACTTGCATTTTAAATCAAGAAAAGAGAAACATTTTCCTCAGCCAACATAAAGATGTCAGGGAAAAGACATGGGGCCTCATTACACGGAATGCGGTAAGGGTTTACCGGTACCGGTAAGGGCACCGGTACCAGTAAACCCTTACCGCCTTACTACAAGGTCCCTTTGCGGGACCCGACCTTAACAGCTGGTTTTACCAGCCGTTAAGGAATGGGCCCACAAAGGGACCTTGGTGCTAATTACGGTACCGCAATTTGCAGTACCGTAATTAGCTCCTTCCCCATTCCCTTCGAGCCCTATGGGGGCAAAAATGGGAATGGGGAAGTGCCTTGGTGAATGGGGAATTACCGCCCCCGCTCACCTTGGAGTAGGGTGGTAATTCCGCCATCCACCAAGGCGGACACGGTAAAATACTGGCAGCTAGTAGCGCCATGGTTACTGCATACCGTGTAATGAGGCCCATGATCTGTACTGACCAAAAATATGTATATTATGCTTCACATGCAAAATACTGGCAAACATTTGATGAGAAAAGCCCACTTTTTTCCATGAAAAGGTTCCTGTAGGCCCAAGGCAAACCCTTTTGCTTGCTGTGGGGCAAATGTCACAAAGGGCTCCCCCAGTGAAAGCCTGGCTTGCAGCCCAGCTGCTTACAACTGCAATAAAGTGTGGCTGCTAAGAGGTGTTGAAAACAGATTTTCCCCAGACTTGATGTCTCTGAAAGCTCATTTCTGTGCAGAGCAAATTGATCTCTCTAGTACATGACTGAAATCTGGGGAGAGGGATGTCTGTTTAGTAAATGCATCCTGCATTTACGATCTGAAGCTATACTTCAAACAAAAAAGATACTCATAAAAACTGCTGCCAAGAGAGGCAAATGGAAGAATTACAAGGTAAAAGATATAAGAGAGATGGGGATAGTTACATGGAAAAGATATACGAGAGATGGGGAGAGGTACATGGAAAAGATATAAGAGAGATGGGGAGAGTTACATGGAAAAGATATAAGAGAGATGGCGAGAGTTACATGGAAATGATATAAGAGAGATGGGGAGACTTACATGGAAATGATATAAGAGAGATGGGGTGAGTTACATGGAAAAGATATACGAGAAATGGGGAGAGTTACATGGAAAAGATATACGAGAGATGGGGAGAGTTACATGGAAAAGATATAAGAGAGATGGGGAGAGTTACATGGAAATGATATAAGAGAGATGGGGAGACTTACATGGAAATGATATAAGAGAGATGGGGTGAGTTACATGGAAAAGATATAAGAGAGATGGGGTGAGTTACATGGAAAAGATATACGAGAAATGGGGAGAGTTACATGGAAAACTATATAAGAGAGATGGGGAGAGTTAGATGGAAAAGATATAAGAGAGATGGGGAGAGTTACATGCAAAAGATAGAAGAGAGATGGGGAGAGTTACATGGAAAAGATATAAGAGAGATGAGGGGAGTTACATGGAACTGATATAAGAGAGATGGGGAGAGTTACATGGAAAAGATATAAGTGAGATGGGGAGAGTTACATGGAAAAGTTATACGAGAGATGGGGAGAGTTACATGGAAAAGATATACGAGAGATGGGGAGAGTTACATGGAAAAGATATAAGAGAGATGGGGATAGTTACATGGAAAAGATATACGAGAGATGGGGAGAGTTACATGGAAAAGATATAAGAGAGATGGGGATAGTTACATGGAAAAGATATACGAGAGATTGGGAGAGTTACATGGAAAAGATATAAGAGAGATGGGGAGAGTTACATGGAAAAGATATAAGAGAGATGGGGATAGTTACATGGAAAAGATATACGAGAGATGGGGAGAGTTACATGGAAAAGATATAAGAGAGATGGGGAGAGTTACATGGAAAAGATATAAGAGAGATGGGGAGAGTTACATGGAAAAGATATAAGAGAGATGGGGATAGTTACATGGAAAAGATATACGAGAGATGGGGAGAGGTACATGGAAAAGATATAAGAGAGATGGTGAGAGTTACATGGAAAAGATATAAGAGAGATGGCGAGAGTTACATGGAAAAGATATACGAGAGATGGGGAGAGTTACATGGAAAAGGTATAAGAGAGATGGGGAGAGTTACATGGAAATGATATAAGAGAGATGGGGAGACTTACATGGAAATGATATAAGAGAGGTGGGGTGAGTTACATGGAAAAGATATACGAGAAATGGGGAGAGTTACATGGAAAAGATATACGAGAGATGGGGAGAGTTACATGGAAAAGATATAAGAGAGATGGGGAGAGTTACATGGAAATGATATAAGAGAGATGGGGAGACTTACATGGAAATGATATAAGAGAGATGGGGTGAGTTACATGGAAAAGATATAAGAGAGATGGGGTGAGTTACATGGAAAAGATATACGAGAAATGGGGAGAGTTACATGGAAAACTATATAAGAGAGATGGGGAGAGATACATGGAAAAGATATTTAAGAGAGATGGGGAGAGTTACATGAAAAGATGTAAGAGAGACAGGGAGAGTTACATGGAACAAGATATGAGAGAGATGGGGAGAGTTGCATGGAACAAGATATAAGAGAGATGGGGAGAGTTACATGGAACAAGATATCCGAGAGATGGGGAGAGTTGCCCAGAAAAATATATAAGAGAGATGGGGAGAGTTACATGGAAAAGATATGAGAGAGATGGGGAGAGTTGCCTGGAAAATATATAAGAGAGACAGGGAGAGTTACATGGAAAAGATATGAGAGATGGGAAGAGTTACATGGAAAAAGATATAAGAGAGTTGGGGAGAGTTACATGGAAAAATATGTAAGAGAAATGGGGAGAGTTAAATATATAAGAGAGATGGGGAGAGTTACATGGAACTGATATAAGAGAGATGGGGAGAGTTACATGGAAAAGATATAAGAAAGATGAGGAGAGTTACACGGAAAAATATATAAGAGAGTTGGGAAAAGTTACACGGAAAAGATATGAGAGATGGGAAGAGTTACATGGAACAAGATATAAGAGAGATGGGGAGACTTACATGGAAATGATATAAGAGAGATGGGGAGAGTTACATGGAAAAGATATTTAAGAGAGATGGGGAGAGTTACATGGAAAAGATATAAGAGAGATGGGGAGAGTTACATGGAAAAGATATTTAAGAGAACTGGGGAGAGTTACATGGAAAAGATATAAGAGAGATGGGGAGACTTACATGGAAATGATATAAGAGAGATGGGGAGAATTACATGGAAAAGATATAAGAGAAATGGGGAGACTTACATGGAAATGATATAAGAGAGATGGGGAGAGTTACATGGAAAAGATATTTAAGTATTTAAGAGAGATGGGGAGAGTTACATGGAAAAGATATAAGAGAGATGGGGAGAGTTACATGGAAATGATATAAGAGAGATGGGGAGAGTTACATGGAAAAGATATACGAGAGATGGGGAGAGTGTACTCACAGTCCTTGTACCATTCTCTAGCCTTCATTGGACCTGGGAGCATAGATGCATTGATCATGGAATTGCTCTGGTACACATTCTTGTCTCACATAACCAGGCCCAGTAAAGATGATCATACATGCAATGGACGCTCTAAAACAGATCCCAATCTAAAACAGGGGATGCAAGAGAGCCACAGAGAGAGTCGACTCGCAGCCCTAATACCACTCTTGTGCTTCATCCCTCCTCGAGGCCCTGCTGCGTACCATCTGTTGTTCGAACACACTATTTTTTTTTTACATACCCCGGTACCGATTGATGCTACACAGGTTACTCTTGAATAATCCACAGTACTTGTTTAACGAGTTCCAAAGCGGCCTGCATGGAGCGAATGCCTCCATCCTTCAGGAGTGCTCTCAGATACTGTACTTTTAATGGTTTCAACACATCGCATAACAACACCGGTGTCTCTTCACCCGAGGAACAAGGGAGCACACATACACCCTTCACCCCAGCGCCCAAGATTTCCCAACACTTGCAACATGTGAGGTGCCCGCTATAAAGCTAACATACAGGGCTCTTGAGTAGGGCGGTTCACTGCCATCAAAACACTCCTTGGGTATGAATTCCATTTACTTGCTAAATACCCCGAGCCTGATTTCAACATACTCGCGGCTTCTATCATTTGCCGTCTGGTAGCAGTAAAACATTTGCCTATCAAGTTCAAGATTGAGGAGTACATTGAGTGTACATATTGGAACTAGAACTAGGCTTTTTAAGGGTTTATTTTAAACAATTTCAAGGTTGGCTACATTTGCGTACCCGAAGGTTCTCCACCATCCATACAGTGAGGCTGGAATAGATTGCCTTCGATACATCTCTAGAGCCGGACTAATAGCCCCCCAGGCATGTGTTCTAAAGAAGCTCCTCTGTGCACCTCTGTATTTCCCAAGAGAGGCACACGCCTTAGCCAAATGCGTAACCCAGGCAACGTGATTCCCAGGTAATCAGAAGAGCACACTTGTTCCAAGAGATTTCCATCCACGGAAATGTGCATTTCACAATATTTAGAGAATCAGGGCCTACAAACAAGCACCTTTGTTTTCACAGCATCCAGATTGAATTTAAATTCCTCTCCTTTATTTACAAATATGTACAGATTATGCTTTAGACCAGGGGGGAAGTGAACAAGAAGGCTGCGTCGTCAGCATAGAACAACGCAGATCCATTCCCATTCTTGGACAATCCAAACCATCTCTCATCAATGCTGTGTTTATCTCCTGTATATATCTGAAAAACAGAAGGTGGGCAAGGACGCATTCATGCCTTACACTCTTTAATACGACAAATGTGTCAGTTACTTCACCACCCAAGCCATATCTCACCACTGATTTGATGTTATGATATAGGGCCTGGACTATAGAGATAAGATGGGCTGGAACGTGCCGCTTCCTCAGGACTTGCCAGAGTAATCCCCTTGATAGACCATCAAGGGCTGTCTTGAGGTCAACAGAAACACCATACAATTTCATCCCCTTAATTAAAACAAATTTCTGTATCGTTAAACACAATCTAAAACAATGGTCCATAGTACTTTTCAGCTTTTGGTAACCAGCCTTGGGATCACTAATGGCAATATTCTCCTCTGCCCAAGTTTGTAAGTAAGACAGCCGGGTCCATTTGGGAGATGAGCCCCCTCATGTAACCCCCAATGTGCTCTTAATGTGAACTCCCTGCTGAGCCTTCTCTGCGAGCTGTGAGAAAAATAACAGACCTGGAGCTCCACGGGCTTCGTGTCTACTCTACTAGATGTTTACAGTGATGTTGATCCTGACCCGATCCACTCTGTAGTTCCATACTTGCACTAATTCAGGTCACTGATCGTAGGCAGGCCTACGGTGGCAAACCCATTGGCAGCCTATGAGGAGCGAAACCCCAAAGAGCATCCAATGGTCGCACTCGCCCCCCTTCGGGGGTGTGAGTCGTCACATAACTTGGATGAGGGTGTTCTTTGACCGAGACCGGAGGCACCACACGAGGAATATAGCAGTCTCCTGCCCCCACCTGCCCAACACCTCATCTCTGAGACCAAGGGTACAATGTGGGTGCACTCGCTCATCTAAACGAGAAATCAGAGCTATGGGTCATTGTTAGCGTGGGCGAGACAGGGTTGGCCTTTAATCACCTAGCCCCGGAGATCTGACACTGCTGGAAATGTGGCGCTTTTCAGCCATTGCTTCAATAGAAGCACCCCATCACAACATTTTTTATTTTATTGAACATGTTGTACTTGACCATTTCCTTGGGTTGCCGTAATCGGGGGCGCAGACCCCCGATTCTGGCAATCACCCGATTGAGACCATTCCTGAACATGTGAGTAGCGAGATGGGGGGCAATGGGATCCTTACAATTGAAACACTCTAAGTCAAAGCAAGGAGGGTCTCACGTGTCCCATAAAGCTAAGTCCCCCAGACCCTCAACATGCACATACAGAAGAATAGACTTTACAGATCACTTCAACCAGATTTCAGAATTGCAAACGGGGAATATTCTGCCCCTACAACCTCGGATCCACCCAAACAGATAACAATTTGCCCCAGCTGCACCCACTTCAGTCACTTGACCCTTAAACAATGGGTGGTCACAATGCTTCTATAAGAGCTGGGGTCCAAGGACACGTGTGGACCCATCTGACCCCCCGGCCCTCCTCTTCCTTCCATATTTTCCCAGCTTCCCAGTGAGACCAGATGGGAAACACTCCCCACCATACGCTCCTGTAAGACACATTGGGGTTCTAAAGATTGCATTGCGTGACGGAGCTGGGGGAGGCACGTGTGAACCTCATTGTCATATTGCTACCATGCTGCTTTCACTGCATTGTCCCCGAAAATTGATATCTGTGAGGAAACAGGAACCGCCAACACTCTCGACCTGACACGTCAATCGAACAAAGGAGTATACTTACACATAAATTCATGAAAAGGTCTCCCCCCCCTTCAGAAATTTGAATTCTCCCCATCCCCCCGACCTACTCTAGAAGTTGTGGCCATGGCAGATTCAACCATGGCAGATGACGTGACGTCCATGAGAAGAGACATGGCGGCGATACTGGAGGAGATCAATGGTTTCCACTCCAACATCGGCCGCTGGCTTGACAGTCTGGACAAGAAGGTAGATGACATGTGCGATAGATTCCAGGTGCTTGAGGCCAATTAGTCCTCAGTAGAGATCTTATAAACCCAAATTGATATGAGGATTTCAGAGCTAGAGAGAAGAGAATAAGAATGTGCCCTGAAAATAGATGATATCGAGAATCGCGAGTGAAGTATCAACCTCTGATTCTTTGTGTACCCAGAAAAAGACGGAAAAACACAAAGGGACATCAATAAAGCAATTAACAAAGTCATCAAAAAACGCTTTAATGAGGATAACACCACAGAACCCAGTGCTCATAGAGCCCACAGAGCAGGTGGTGGAGCCACGGGCCCACGCTCAGTGCTGGCGAGATTCCACTAATACTCAGAGAAAGCAAACATCTTAGACAGGGTCAGGACAGTGGGCTCCATAGAGTGGGTTATGACTCATATCACCATCTACCAAGATCTATCAACATTCACTTTGTCTAGGTGAAGACTCTGTGCCTCATTGACAAAATGTCTTACCACTAAGGGAGACCAATATAGGTGGGGTTTCCACTTCTCTTTGAATTTTGAATATGAGGGATATAAGTACAACTTAAAAACAGAAAATGACAATAACAGGGTCTCCCGAGAACAGATGGGGGAATCGTCACAGAATTCACTGACTGCAGTCGTGGAGGAGACAGATGGGAAAATTCCAAAGAACGAAGGATCTAAAGAGAGACGGTGAATCAGAGGCTTCCGCAAATTCAAGAAATTAAACCCGACATCCCCCGCACATACTTGAGGAAGGAATCAAGGACATTTATTTTATGTGAAACGATGGTTGATCTTTGTTGCTTGTTCTGCCGGCGACAGGAGGGAGCTCATGTTTTTTTCTACTGAGCAAGAATGGTCCTGGCAGAATACTTGGCTAAAGACTATGTGGCCAATTTCTCTTAACCTAGGAGCAGGATGTCCTGTTCCTGAGGGGATGGCTTGATGAGCAAAAGTCAAAGTCTCTGGTGCAAGTACTGGGGGTGCGAGTTAGGGAAAAGCGATAATCCTTGGAATAGGAGACTCGATTAAGTGGTTTTTAGAGAAAAGATGCCAAAAGAAGGAGGTTAGGGTGGTGGTCAGACCTAGTGGTGGAGCATACACCATCAAAGGCCCAGATGTGATCTGAGCAGGGGGAGGGGGAAACATTAAAATTACCTTTTGTTTATAAGGCAGGCTTCTTTAAAAAAATATACTTGTTACTGCACTTTACAAAGGGATTTTCGATAAAGCTATGGAATGAGACACGTGTATCTATTAGCAAGAACTCAAATAGTAGAGTAGGCTTGTTGATATTGCACGAGGAACACTGCCTTAGTTGTAGGCGCTCTAAACATAAGGAGCCTTAACTCCCCACTTAAAAGATCCTTAATGGTTCGCACATTTAATCATTTGAAAAGGAGCTTGTGTTTTTGCAAGAGACCCTCTGGCAGAGAAGCAAGGAACTGTCCATGAAAGCGAAGAAGTAATCTATCATGCCTCTAGTAAATTCAAAAGAAGGGAGCGGCTATTGTAATATATAGCAAGTTGGGCTTGATAGCAGAAGCTACCCTTAGAGATCTGGAGGGGTGCTTCATATTAGTCAAAGGGTTGATAAAAGGACACAACGTGACATTGGGATCAGTTTACCGCCCAAATGAGGGACAAGAGAAATATTGGGATGTGGTGAAAGGGAAGATTCAGACATTTGTAGAAGGAAACCTGCTCATTGGAGGTGGTTTCAATATGGTTCTAGATCCATCAACAGGAGCTAACCCTCCTGTGCAGGCCCGAGCCCAGTTAAAAAACTCCCATCGCTTTCTCCGAATCAATAACGCGTTGGGGGTGGCAGACTGACTGATACGAACGAGGAAGGTAGACCCTCCATATACATACTACTCCAAGGCAGTGGTCGAAGAGGGTGGTAGCGGTCGGGAGTGGTGCTCCTCTACTTTTTTTTTATTAAGTTTACTGTTCCCATAATTTTATTTGAAAAAGAAACCATTCCTGAATGGTTTTGTTTTAAAATAAAAGTGTAGAAAGAAGTTGAAACTTGCACTTTTAGTGCTCTGCACTGGACGTTCCCTTAAACAGCAGGGACATGTGTTTTGGGGTTTGTATTGTGCATGGGAGGGGGTGGTGCAGGCAAGTAGGAAACATAGTTCCACTACTTCTTTTCGTACACTTCGACCACTGCTCCAAGGTCCATGAGACATACTCTAGGATAGATTAGGCCCTTCTAGAGACTTTCCTGATAAACAGGGTAACAGAAACTACCACTTAGCCTATTGCATGGTCAGACCATGACCTGGTTAGAGTGGATTCAGGAGATTGGTAAGAGACAAAAGCAGGGGCAGATGGATATGCAATGATCTTCTATTGAAAGACAATACATTGTCTCAGGGTTTTTAGAAATTGATCAACGAATCCTTTCAATTTAATGACGATGGAGAAGTAGAAGTACTGATAGCGTGGGAAGCATTTAAGGTGTCAATCCAGGGAAGAATTAATCCAATTTGGGGCTAACAAAAAGAGGGAAAGAGAAAAAGTGTAGTCAGAACTGAGGAAGAAGCGAGAGGCCTTAAAACCCAAGGCAACTCTGCAAACCCACGTCTCCCCGGGAAATCTTGCAAAAGTGCAAACATACAAAAAACAGAGGCTTTACACCAAATGGAGAAAAAGCTAGCATTACATAAACAAAAGAATATAGAGAAAGGGCAACGCGCAGACAAGATATTGGCCTGGAGATTGCGTGATCAAAGAAACACCAAGACAGTGGGGTCATTACAACAGGCAGGGGCTGAGCGAGTCTATGAGGATGGAAACATAGCAGAGGAATTTTGCAAATGCTATGAACACCTACACACACGCATCCATAGTTTTCATCGACTCGGAAAAGGCTTTTGACTTGTTTGATAGACATACATGGGGAAAGTACTGGAGAAAATGGGCTTCAGTCCCAACTTTCAGCGGTGGATCTTAGCACTTTATAGAGATCCGACGGCCAAAGTACTAGCGAAAGGTAAAATCTCTACCTCCTTCCATCTAACCAGAGGTACTAAACATGACTGCCCCATCTCCCTGCTCTTATATGTGCTTACTATGGAACCCCTGGCAATAGCAATTCAAGGAAACGCTGACATTACAGGAATAAAATACGGCAAAGTTGATTTTAAATTGCCCTATTTACAGGTGACATTTTATGTTACCTAACTGATGTACCCAGATCCCTTCCGAGACTCCAAGAGCTTTTCTCAGGTCTAAACATAAATCCATCTAAGTCCAATGTCATGCCATTACAGTTGGATTATTCACCCATGGCGGCCCTGGATCCACTGGGAAGGATGAGAATTTAACTTAAAGAAATTACTTACCTGGGGATACGACTACCCAGAGATATAAATCAGCTGATTAACATCATTTTCACTCCTGCAATTAAACTTAGATCTGACCTCACTCGTTGGGCCCCCCTGACCTTCTCGTGGTACGGTAGGATGACATGGATCAAAATAGCAATCCTTCTGCACTTTCTATACCTGTTTACCACCATCCATTCACCATTCCCTGATATTTTCTTTAGAAAACTTAATTCTATGATATCCAAATTTATTTGGCAAGTGAAAAGACCCAGGGTCAAAAGAACAGCCATGAGCCTACCCGGGGACTTTGGAGCGTTCGGACTCCCAGATCTTTACCTCTATTATAATGCTGCCCACTTATGACTCTTGTTAGAACACTTAAGGGACGACATGGACACATATTGGACATGCTTGGAAGACTCTTACACCCGCCCAAAGAAAGTTAGAGATCTGCTATGGTCCCCAAATAAATCAATCCCAGGAATGTTTAGGAATCACTCATTGTTGGGGGTACTATGGACATTATGGAAAAAAATGGTCCAACGAATGGCTGTCTACCTGGCCATCCCCTCTGAGCTTGCTGCGGGGAACACCACTGGATCTGGGCAAAAAGGGATTCAAACACACACAACTATGGTCTCATAGAGGCCTGGAGAGGGTGGGGCAACTCTTTAAGGAGGGCCAATTTAAGGACTATGAGACGGTGAAAGAAATGCTATGGGGTGATGTATTCAGTGTATTTGAATATTTGTGGTTCCAGGGTACATGTGCAGAACCCAGGGTTTTCGCCAAAATGTCACGCCCATTGACTGGCTTTCATCAAACTATTAATGATGCCAAAAAAGGGATTGTATAAGAGCAATGGTGACAGCAGATCCTTCAGGGAGACAAAACCTTTAACAATATTGGGCCACACAAACTGGATTAGACATCTGAGGATACATGGGGAAACGTCTATGAGATTATGTTTCACTAAAATGTCTTCACTTCTACAGTGGAACATAATTTGAAAATCTTACACTGTTGGCTCTTATCCCCCCAGAAACATTAGAAAATGTTCTCCGGAGTGTCCTCCCTCCACCCCAGCGAATGTGGCCAGCAGGTTACATCATATCACCTATGGTGGACTTGTCCTAAGATCCAGGTGTTCTGGGCTGATGTCCTTAGCTGGATGCAGGAGACTGTGGGAATATCTTTGAAACTTGAACCTTTGCAAATGCTTTTGGGTGTTCCAGGTGGGGTACGGAGGAAGCCCGACTTCAGAGAATGTGATATGATATAATATGGCATTTATAACGTGCCTGGACACAAGTGTTTCTATGCTCGACTAGATAAGGAGGGGGAAACAGAGGGAGGACAGAACAATGATCTTACTAGGCCTTTTGTCATTCAGATTGTGTAAGTGCAGGGAAGTGGAAGAGGAGAAGTTCAGAGGGTGGGGAGAGAAGTGCAGGTAAGTCAATACGTGCAGCCAGCTAGTGGCTCGTAAGTGCAGAGAGAGGGGACTGTGGGATGTCAGATACAGACGATAAGTGCTGGGGGAGACTGGAGGCAGTGCAAGGGCACCTGGACATGCAGGAGCTTGGGGCCGAGTTCAGAGGGTAGTCAGGTGACCAGTGCATGGAGTAGTTGGGACATCAGCAGGGGAGAGGAAGAGAGAAAGTGGAAACGAAAAGGAAGGTCTTGAGTTGCTTCCGGAACCGGAGGTGGTTCTTATCAAGTTTGAGAGAGGCAGGGAGGCTGTTCCAGAGGGAGGTCCCAGCCGAAGAGAGAGATCTACCCCCAATTCTCTGCTTGGGAAAGCGTCTGACCGTCAGAGAGTTGAAAGTGGATGAGCAGAGAGCTTGAGATGGGAGATGTTTGGGAAGAGAGAGTTGGAGGTATTGCAGTCCCAGGCCCCAGAAATCCTTGTGGACGATGCAAAGGGTCTTGAACTTGATCCTTGCTGCCACATAGAGCAAGTGAAGGGATTTCAGAATTGGAGAGACTTGAGGCGAAGGACAAGTCCTGCAGTCCTGTTCTGGATAAGTTTTAGAGATCATAGAATACAGGCAGGCAGGTTTAGAAAGAGGCTTTTGCAGTAGTCCAGCTTAGAGAGGACCAAAGCTCTGGAGACAGTTAGCTTCTGGGGGAAAGTGAGGAAAGGAAGAATACCTCTGAAGAGGTGCAGCTGATAGTTTGACTTCTTAGAGATGTCGACGACATGAGGAGAGACGGGCAGGGTGGGGTCGAAGATGACACCAAGTTTCTTAGCCTCAGAGGTGGGAGCAGGCAGAGTGTCCAGAGTGGGCAGCCAGAGAGAGAGAGGAAAGGAGGGTGCTGGTGTTCCAATGAGGATCTCAGTCTTACTGGCATTATGGCAGAGATAATTGGTGGCACACCATTCTTGAATTGCAGCCAGACTGTCTGGTATGAGAGCAGGGGAAGAGGCAGCTGAGGGGATCCGCAAAGAGCTGAGTGTCATCCGCATAACACTGAAGGTTTGAGCAGAAAGTAGCGATGCAGTGGGCAAGAGATGCCAGGTAGTGGTTGGAAAGCCGGGGAGAAAGGTTAGATCCCTGGGTAACACCACAAGTAGAGAGAGAGATAGAAGAGAGAAAAGACCTGAGTTGGACATGAGAGAGTCGTTTAGTGAGACAGTAGGTCAGAGGCTATGTTAAGAGATGGGAGGGTGGCAATAGCACAAAGATGGAAAAGTAAATATGCTCCCTTAAAAGCGTATTGGATGAATACATTGTGGTATATTTTCATACTAGAGAAGCTCACTGCAATAGTGAATGACAGCTTGGAAGCTTTTCACATAGATTGGGGATTGTTCGTTTTGAAATGGGTTAGTGTAGTAGTAAACCAAGCTTATGAACTAGTGAGCAGTTATGACCAGCACTCACAATAACATTGGGCTGTAGCTCTGCTGTCTTCATCTGGGATATGTCTCCCTCGCTCCCCCCTAACAGGAACGGTTGCAAGGCTGGTTCAATGTAGATTTTCGGTTCAGCAATCGGTCCCAATGCGGAGAGAGTCTCGTGTATTTTACACCATGTGTCTCTGAATGTGTCATCATCCAGATTTGATAATGCGTGCGTCCTAAAACATATGTTCTGTATCTCTGTACAGTGCAAGTTTATAGGAGAGGGAGTGGGTGGGGGGAGGTCTGAAAATGGAACATAGGACTTGGTAAAATGTCATTGTTAAAGTTCTAAAAACAAAAAAAACAGCCTGCACAAAATCGGTCTCCTGGCGCAGAGTTTATTCTTAAAAAGATCCAATGGCACCCTATCTGGCCTGGGCGCCGTTACACTTTTCTTTGAACCAATCGCATTATGTACATCTAGCACACTTACTTCGAATTCGCCCACAACCCAGGGCAGTTGCACAGACTGTTGACTTGTCACATCCTCTAATGGACATGGCATTGCATCCTTTCCCGCAACCAACTTCCAGTAGCCTACCATGTCCCCTCTTGAAAAGCCTTTGTGATACATGACCATTTGTTTTTCGCTTATGCCAGCTTCTTTTCGTGAATCAGCTTTTTGTAGATAAATCTACATTGACAGAGGGCATGCTTATCAACATTAGTGCCGCCCTCCAAACACACAAGCAGCTGTTTTTTCGTATTCTGGTAGTATAAGGGCCTCATCATGAGTTGGGCAGTAACCCTTAAATGCAACGGCAACGCTAGTACTACTGCCTTTAAGAGCTGGCCCTATTATGGGTTGGGCGGTAAATTGGAGTTTTACATTCAGCATAAAGCTGGAGCTAGATATGTCCACTTTCTGCCGTTTTCGGCCCCATAACTGCCAGCGCAATTACCGCTGGTGGTAATAGCGCCCCAACCCCATTGTGCCCCATGCACCCAATGGTGAATGGGCAATAACCGCTCAAATGCTACTCGTGATCCGGCGCTAATAGCACCAGACCGAGTAGCAGTAATGCTATTTGCACTGACAGTATCTCAGTGGTATTACCGCCGGGATACCGTGATAAGGCCTCGTGAGGAGGCCCAAAGTCATTCCAACTGGGCTTTTTTAGTGCACCCTTGTTTATTTTTGTCAATTTTCTCGTAAAAAAAATGGGGAGAGGTTACATATGAGGTTTTCATCATCTGACATTCCCTCCCGGCCTTTCGCCCGCCAGTCTACCAACAATAGCCCCATATATTTTAGGTTTCTTATCTTTTTCCACAATCCTGGGCCATCTAAGAGTTTTCCCGCGTCCCCAATGATTGCAATATCCTCGGCCTCAGAACAGACACAGAGATGGAGCTCTGATTCAAATTTGAAGCTGATGGTAAGAGGGCGATGGTCACTAGCTGGGTTTGGAAGCTCCTTGACGTGACTGATTTGGCTCCAATCCGTGGCCGTAACCATAATGTAATCAATGGTCCAGGTACAGTTTACTCCCCTCTGTGTCGTACCTGCAGGTTGATTGCTAGGAAAGTGGCCATGGCGTGCTCTCAACTCCAGACCTTGTAGAATACATATTGTATCTATTGCAAAACGGTGTATCCTCCTGGGTCTTTTAACCACTACAGGTAGGATATCCCAGACAGCGTCTTGAGCCTCCTGCATCTCTTCTAGTTCACTGATGGGTTCTAGTTGTACATTAAAATCACTCACCAGCAATACATGGGTCTTCAATTGCTCAGTGCATTCCCCGGTCATTATCAAATCTTGGATTTTTCAATGGCATTTAGTCCGGATGTAAGGACAGGTCTGTTATATACTTTGAAAAGGAACATGTGCCACCAGGTGTTGGAGTTCAGCCAAATCCATTGGCCTGAAAACAATTTCCCAGTTCAAGTGATGTCCACCAGGTTTAACAGCCCCCCACTTGGCCTGCTCTTATGACCTCTGTTATCTGGGATCTGGAAAGATTAGTCTCCTTGACAACCGCATCCTCAGCCCAGGTCTCTTGAAGCAACATTATATGGCACCCTCTCACAAAAGCGATCCACTGTGGGTTTTCCAAATGTTTTACCGCCCCAGCTATGTTCCAAGACAGGAGTTTGTGTAGTTGGCACATAGTAAGGGGTGGCCCAGGGCCTGGTATGTCTATTTAATCAAATACACCGTCGGGCAGCAGCATCCCTGTTCTTAGACACACGCTAGTTTTCTGTCCAATAGATGCATACTTCATTCCCTGATCCTGTGTCCGGGCTAAGGAACCCCACCCCTGTGTTGCTGCCCCGTACTGCCCCCCCCCCCCATAGTTGATAACCCCTTGGGACTGAGGTTCTAACTTGAATGCTGTTCCAGAGACCCTCTGCTCTCACTAAACCCATCTCAGTATTCCAGGGTAGTGGGTCCCGAGAACATTATTTTCCATTCTTCATATGAACAAGTGCTCTACAAAGCTATATCCTGCCAAGCCTTGGATGCCATATCCATAGACCTCAAGCCCTGCCAACACCTTCATATGTGGGACATGAGAGGACAGCATGAATAGGGTTTAAGATGTGCTGTTGAAGTTGTGAGAAGTCCGTATATGGTGCACTGAGTGTGCATTTTACAAGGAACCGTGGACCAGTGAGCCCACCAGAAGCCCTCTCGCAGAATATTGTGTATTTCTCCCTTTACAGTCTTCCAGCAACTATCCGTGCATTTGTACCTTTGTAGACACTGGGCCCTTCATACACACAGCCTTGTGAAACACCTCACAATTCATACATTTCATGAATCCCTTTCTGAGTCAGTTTACAAGCAATACAACTTTTAATGTTGCCCCCTGAAATAAATCTTCAGGCTTGGCACAACCCTCAGACATCCATCTTGCCAATGATCTGGAATTAAGCCACAGCATGAACCGAAGATTCTAAAACAAACAGCAATGGAGAAAGACATTGGCGATACAACCCTTAGTTTGACTGCTTCCATCCAAGTGTTAAGAGAAATATCATTGAAGGTTTTTCTGTAGAGCGATGGCGGTCTGTACATTCTCAAACATGTCCAGTGACAGTGCCTTCTCCATGGAAAGCCGTGATTTCATAGACAGAGTTTGCACCCCTTTACCAAAAATCTAAAAGCTGACAACTTATAATTGATTATTTATAACACACTTAACACCCAGAGGTTTCTAAGTGTGGAGCGTGGATCGAACCTGCATTGCTCCGTGTCGTGTTGCTTCCAATGCGAGCACGTTGCCCCTGAGCTATCCTCCCGAGACAACCTTGTACTACTTCAGTACATTCAGGCAGACTATTCCTCCCTTCCCAGTAAACTTCAAAAATATATGTTCTCTAACAATACATCCCATATGAAATCTAGGGTGTGTCTTTGCAGGTTCTCCATGTCAAATGTAGGGCTCTGTATCATTATGACCTTGAAATACTAAAGGAGGCCTGCAAGCACATTCATTAGAATTATTCCTGCCTTACTCGCCATAGTGACCTGTGACCCCATCCATCTAATGAAGTGACTCATAGACTAATGGGTTTAGGTTTGACTGCATTGCTTCAATTAGGCATCCCACATGCACAGGTGTTTTATTATTGTATCTTAGCCCTACTAAAAAGGTTGTGATACCTTCAGAGAATCTGCCTCTTATTGTGAGAGTGTCAGGTTCAACAGCTCGGATTTAGCTATATTGAAAATTAAACTTTGGCAAAATGGTCTGATTCCTGATTCCTGGCCAGGAGGAATCAGCATCAGCCGCTGTAGGATTGACATCTTATGCAAAGCAAACACGCATAGCTTACACCTGTCGCCCCTCAGCCCCACCTAGCGCCTCGGATATGCACGCTCTCGGTGCTGCGTGCATCAAATGGCTCCATTATCATTAGACATATGAGCAGGGCATGCAGCCATCCCAGTGTCACCCTCCAAGATAATGCCTTAGGTTATTTAAAAAAAATATGTACTACTACTTAGCTCCTAAACTAATTAATAGGCTGGACATGTATCTTTTGTTTATATGCAAAATTATTCTGTACATTCATTTTGTATTTGTTTTTGTTATGTATTTGTTGGCTTTTATGGTAAATTCCTTTTCATTGAAATAAAGTGAAATAAAGTGAAATAATGAGGGGGGATATATACATAGTCCTAGTGCATGCATCACCACTGCGTTGGTGCAACGCTTCTTTCAGATTAGTTAAGATCCTTTTTTTAATCATGGTTGGACCATGTGTACATTTATGGAGTAGCCCCTCAAGACTCTCCAATGCACCCTGTTGAATGCCTTTTCTGTGCGCCCAGATGGAGGGTGGATAGCTAAACACGTATAACACGGGGGCCGCCTGCACTGCCTCAGCCTCTCGTTCAACTGAGATGAATAAGTCAAGTACCATTCAAAAGCGCTAATAATAACACCTGTTATGAAAGAGCTTGAACACCTGGGTAATCTGGCATGAAGGGACTAATATGAGCACAATATTAAATCTGTGACCCTTATCCATCATGTAGAGTGTCTGCATATGCTGCTGGTCATGGCTGGGGCACTCCACATATGAATTTGCTCAGACACTGCTTTAGATGACCAAGATCAGACGGTATGTTTGTATTCTGTCTGAAAATAAATATTGTGTACAACTTCACATCCCTGTTTATTAAGTAGAGTGGCTTGTACAAACAGCAAAGAGTTGTGTCCTCACCTGCCCTGGGGGTCAGAGTGATATGGGCCTTCTCTATTGAGTTGGTGATATGGTCTGCAGTGCAAAAGTAATTACACGGGCCAACTAACCGTTGAATTACTAAAAAACGATGACACCAAGACTGTAAATCACCTTTGTCTGCTCAATCGCAGCCACAGTGTTGTCTGCCAGTATAGTCCTATCCAGCTCTGCGACTTGCTCCTGATGAGGTCCTGGAGGGTTGCTGAAACCAACTATTGCTCCTCAAGTGCAGGCTCAATAGATTCATCCATATACCATTGGTTAAAGAGTTCCCTGAACTCCTCCAGTTGGAGCCCACTTGCCCACCATCAGGCCCTGTGATTGAGTGTATAATAGACTTTTTGGACTTAACGTTACATTGACTACTCAATAGGGCCCCATTTCTGCTCCCATGAGCATAGATCCATTGTTTTGCTCTCAGTAATACTGACTCCACTATATTGGTCAACAAATTAGTGGCTTGGCTCTGATGGCAACTGTCTATGCAGCAAGTATGAGCTGTCACTCTTATGGTTCAACTTCAATAAGGCGAGTTGCACCCATAGCACAGTTTCTGCCGCCATCCGCATGTTCCCCACCATGTAGAGGGTTACATCAATGTCCTCTTGAATATGCCATCTGTGCACCCCACACCTGAGGCGATGCAATCTCCTGAGAAGAATTCTCAGCAAAGCATGTATTTATTGCTTCCGCAATTCTCTGTCTGTCATTACACCCCTAATGACACAGTCTTGTACATTTCACAGCCTCTGGTTCTTGGCTGTCACACTACTTAGAACATAGAGGAATATTGGTGCATGATCAGAGAGGAAGTGCAGTGGCGGTATGGTTGTCTAGTTTGAACTGGGTTTGACGTTGCAAAATCATGTACATTCTGGAATGGGTTCCGTGGTCATGTGAGAAGAAAGGGAACCGTGTCTTCCGAATGTAAGGGATCCTTTCACTGTCCAAGAGACCTGCTCAGCTCCCATTTCCTAGAGCCGGCAGACAGGCTGCTGATGGAGTCCAGCAGAATGTCCAGACCGATGGATCCACGGTGCTTCACGGGAGGTTTATCTCCATTACAGGAACAATACTTTCTTTACACCAACTGTATGACTAACTTTCATTTATGAAATGCAAACATTGACGATTATTGAAACGTTCACAGAATTGTGCTTGAAAGTCTGCTTTCTCTTTCCAACAAGTAAAGGTGAAAGCACACAGGCAGGACTGGATCTCTTCAGTCACTGAAATCTGTCCAATGACGCCCCCTGCTGTGAAAACTGTGGTGCTGATGCAGGGGACATGATGCGCCCCAATAAAGGAAGAATTTGAACGAGCCTGGGTGGCCTCCCACTATTTCGTTGCCCTTACAGTCCATTCCTTGAGTATCTAAAATTAAGATATTTTATAACATTTTTTCCAGTCGTTCTTCTTTTCTTGACTCATAAAATGAGTAAATGTTATTAAGGGTCATGCTCCCCGCACATCCACACTGCAGTGGCATGGAGTTGCTGCATGCAATAACCCTCATCCCTGCTGCAGGAACCCAGTCTTATTTTTCGCAGGATAAGAAAAGAGAGTCACTGAGTTGGTTGCTCTGTCCTTTAAACGGTCCGCAGCCACATGGGCTTAATTATAGGGGGGACGGAGGGTTTTGTCACCCCCAACTTTTGTGGCATGCCTTTTTGTCCCTCCCCTCTTTTGGCAGGAGGGCCGCTGGGCCTGCGGCCGCATTGTGGGCTGAGCTGAGTTTTCTGCTTGTTGTGGGTGTGCGCAGGCAGCGACGCGGCGGGCTGGGCCGGTTTCTGTAGTGTAGAGTTTCTAATGTGCCCCTGTGCGGGTGCCTTCTGTACATGTCCCCCCTCTCCCTCGTGTGTGGCTCGCTTTCTCTCTGTCCCTCGCCCTCTGTCACTCTCAGCGTGTTTTTTCACAACGTTGATGGATTGACATTGGAGGGCCGTGTTTGTATAATATTACAAAGATGGCAATGTTCTGGCTCACACGCACACCAATTTGGCATGCTTGCTGTTACAGTGGGATAGAGCTACCCTATACGGTGTGAAAGGAAAGATGCTTTTATTTCGGCAGCAATTACTGGGAATTCAGTACCTGCATCCTGATTGATTGTTTCAAACAGAAGGCTCCTGATCGGTATTCGTTTACAATCAATGGTATTTATGCACATTCTGATTACATTTTAAAGGTGCTAGAGATGTGACAAAGTACTAAGGGTTTAAATATTCTGAAGAGAGTGCAACAATTCCAATACTGACATTGGTGGATTCTCCCTCTGTGTAGCTTTATTATGACTTTCTTAGGAATTAGGTGGTTTTCATTCATGCAATTAGTGAGTTAGTTTCACATCTGTAGAATGTTCACTGTGGTGGATTTGCTGACGAGGCACCATTTAGCCAAACATTAAATGGGCCATAAAGCTGTGTGCTCTTGGGTTTGGCAGGCATCAGGACACAAACAAAGCGTATTTGTACCCAATACAATAGTATGCCCTCCGTTGATTACATGGGTTCCATTGGCACCCAAAATTGAAAATGCTGCACTATTACAGTTTTAGTGCTTAGTCGTATTGTGTCCAGTCTTCTTCCAAGAAGAAGCTGACTGCTGCTTGCAGTCCTACCACAGGTTCACCAGCAATTGGTGTGGGTTCCTCTGTCATTATCTTTTTCTATGAGAAGTTCAATGGTCCAAACAAGCATATTTTGTGAGGAAATAAGTCCAGTGATAAGGTACAGGGAAGCATATAAACGTTTACTTTGTGATGAGTATATCCCGTTGGTGATCTGTATAGATGGTGATCTGGTTTGAAAATAATAATAGCAGGTCTACTTCATCAGAGAATACAAATCTGTTTAATATGACCAAAAAAAGTGCCAATTTCATTGTAAGGTGCCAATATTTAGCTGAACAAAATATTATTCCTTCCATCAAAAATAGAAGAACATTTTATTGTATAGAGCAGTAACCAGCCATGGTACGATTAGAATAAATACCCTCTCTAATGAATAACAGTAGTACCAAAAGAGTGTTCAACAGGCCCTGGAGCAAAACAGTGAATCCACAAGAGTCTTCACCCAACACAACAGCAAAAGAATGCACATGTCATTTTCAATAGCAAACCCCGAAATACCCAACTTCACTGCCTAAAAAGAAAGGGGGGATATGAGGCAAAGGGAGCAGAGGAATAGAAGAGAGAAAAAGAGAGAAGAGAAAGAAAAACAGGAATGGGGCTGGAATCCTATCAAGTGAGCGGTGGCAGGACAGGGAATGAGTTGTGCGGCTGACATTCAATACAGGCCAAAGCCTTGGGGAAGGATCAGACCCTGTGTGGAGAGCGAACCAAGTCTGTCAATTGTATAGATCCAACAAAACCCCTAAATCTCCTCATTGGGCAAATGATTGCCACCAATTCCACTTTCGCTGGACTTCCAAAGCCAGAAAAGCAGTGTTTTTGTCACAAACAGAACTTTTGTGACAAGCTGAGCTTGTTTTTAAGAGTCAGAGTGGTGTAAGAGTGTTACAAGAGGGAGACAAGTCATTTGAGCCCCCAGAACCAAATCTATTCAATCTCATCCCCTAGGCCCCGGCAGGCACCAACACTCCCAGAATAAGTGAGTCTGTGTTCTAGGAAGCAGTCTTCCACGGCATAGATCAGACTTCGTCAGTCCCAATTTGGCAATCCTAACAAGTGTCAAATAAACACAAAACACAATTTTCTGCTGTTGCAGTTTCAGAATAAAATTTCAGATTGTATAAGGAATGGCCTATCGACCTCCACAGCATACTTTATTCCATGCAATGCCACTGTGTGTTTGTGTCCTCAAAGCAAACTCCAGGTCCAGGTTCGGCTGGCCTATAGTGCAATAGGCCCATGGCTGAACCAAAAACGCAAAATGCTTGCGTGGGCCAGTTGTTTGGGTCAAAGTGGGCACTTTTGTGGCATATGTGGGCCAGTTTGATAAGTTAATTAACTATGCAGCTAATCATTTTGACCAATGTTGTTGAATACATTTTCTTTGAAATGCACAATTTGCATCACATTTAATCAAAAAAATCCCCCTTGGGTACTAATCAAACAGTGTCACAAAAGGAATGAATAGACATTTGCAACTGTGGGCCACTTCATACCCATCAGTCTTATGAAAGTTATAACCGAGCATGTCGGCAATGGACTCTTGTCGTGTAGCAGTTTAGTCTTATCCCTCAGCCAACGTCCGCCCTCTCCACACCGCCCCTTTCTTTCAGTTGTAATGATGTCTCCCCCAACATTTTCAGCAAAGGTACTCCCCTGCGCAGCCAATAGGAGTGCATTTCATCACCCCCGTGCCCCGCCCAGCCCACTGCAGCACTACAGAAGGTTCTCCTCCTCTAGCCACTGCAGACCTCTGTGCTTGATCTGCGGGTCACGTGCTCATTCTAGTGGGGCCGTTTTCTTCAGAACTTGGAGGACCACCCTGGCCACGGGTCCCTTTCATTGCTCTACTCTTCCGCCCAACACCTGCTTGATGTTTGACCCACACCTCCACCCACAGCAAGTGGCTGCATTATAGGTTAGGCATTGAAGTGTGCTTGGTAATGGTCTGCTTAACATTTGAAGTGATTAATTCATATAGAATGCAAGGCTTCTGACTACACAGAGATGGGTCCACTAAGAACTATTAGTAACTCTGACTCAGCATTGGCCTATTCCTGCTCAGGTATGTTCAATTCATAAAGAAATCAGAGGGAGTCAGGAGACCCGCTCATAGGAATCTCTGTGTGAATTGGCAAGGCGCTGCCAAGAGTAACCCTGGCTTACTCATAGTCACGCTTATGACAATAGACCCCATAGTGCTGGCCTGTTTACAGTGCAATGCAATCCTCCCAACTGCTCACTGCTTTCCACCCCGTGGCTATGGGTAAGGCGTGCAAAGAGCAGCTAAGAGGAAGGGACGGGCAGAGAGCAGCTAAGAGGAAGGGGCGGGCGGAGAGCAGCTAAGAGGAAGGGGCGGGCAGAGAGCAGCTAAGAGGAAGGGGCGGGCGGAAAGCAGATTTTTTTATTTAGTTATTTATTTAATGTTATATAGTCATAAAATAACTTTTAACATAGTTAGACATTGAGAAATGACTAAAAAACACAATACAAATACAAATGAAATACATCTCATTATAAATAGATAAAATTCAGTCTTTAGTTTCCCAAATTTAAAATTCATAAACCACAATTACTAGAAACAAGAGAAGAATGAACGATATACAATGGCATTCACAATATTATACATAGAATCAAATACATTAATTACACATATCATAAAAGATCAAAAGAGCTCATTTAGACTAATTTTCCATAAAGAGGAATGTCTGTGTCTGCAAGGAGTTGAAGGAACCAGTTACTGCCAGCACCGTTGAGGGTGTCTTTTCTGCCAAACAGTAGCTCCACACCCTATCCTTCTCGCCCAAACTTAACAGATTTTTTAATTTAAAAAAAATGATATGATATGATATGGCATTTATAACGCGCCTATACACAAGTGTTTCAAGGCGCAACGAGGCAGGGGAGAGGAAACATAGGGATGACAGAGAGCAATCCTACTAGGCCAGGTGACATTGAGATTGCACAAGTGCAGGGGAGGGGGAAGGGGAAAAGTGCAGAGGGAAAGGAGAGGGGAAAGTGCAGTACATAGGATAACAGTAAAATAAATAAGACAATAAATTAAAGTGCGGCCAGCTGGTGGCAAGTGCAAGGGTAAGTGCAGACATCGGGTGTCAAGTGCTGGTAGGGACTGTAGGGATACAGAAACAGTCCCCGAGTGCAAGGGTTGCAAGGGGGGCAGAGCAGGTGTGCAACTGGCTGTAGGGGGTGGGGGGGTCTGGGCCTGTCATCATGTGTTTCCCTTGAACTGCATTACACAATGTTAACACATGTTTCAGAGAGTCAATAAGGCATTTTCGCCTGCAAAATCTCCACTCTGATAACACGGGCTGCAGCAAACTAGAGCCCACCATGACTTCCCCCGTTAAAACAAGATTCCATTTAAACCTTAATAAACACTTCCTGTCTGGATAAATTGCAGGGTATGGTGGTAAAATTCCTGCTTTTTTGAATTCTGAGACTAGATGTTTCAAGGATTCGAACCCGGGCATTTCCTCCAAGGTTACGGGCCAGTCGGTTTCATAAAGGATTCATTTACTAAGCCACGAGACGGCAGACCAATACCGCCCCAGGTAATGCCCCTGGAGCCGTAGCTACAGGCCCGAGTGCAGCGAGGGCCTTAATGAAGCCCCGGAGGCATTAACGTGGGCGGTATTGACCCGTCGCCGATGGGCATATACCCATTAGTACCCCGGCCCATTAGACCGGGGTACTAATAGCATTTTTTTCTGTTCTGAAATGCTGCCGCGTTTCGGAACAGAAAAAAAAACGCCAAAAAAAGTCAAACAAAATGGCCGCCGGGAAAGGGAAAACGTAGTCCGTTTTCCCTTTCCATGGCGGCCATCGGGAGCAGACGCGCTGGGAACAGAACTGTTCCCAGCGCGTTCGCTCCTGATAAAAGAAGAAAAAAGAAGGTAAGTGGGGTTGGGAGGGTGGGGAGTGGATAGTTTGAAGGGGAGGGGGGCGGAGGAAAAAAATAAACATACCTGAGTCCCCGGCGGGGGACGAAGGCAGCCTTCAGCCTTGGGGAGGCTCGGAGTGGGGATTACCCCGTTTCGAGCCTCTTCATTGGCTAAAGCTGCCACGCCCCCCTGCCGGAACAAACGCAGGCACGTAGGTGCATCCATGGGATTACACTGTGATATGGCTTGGAAATGAGCCATTCACGTTACGTGTATACCGTGGACACACCCACGAAGGGTACTAATGGAGCATAATATGATAGACCAATTTTCCTGAGCAAGTCGCTACAAAATTCAGATATAAATCTATCCCCCTTCACATGCCTGATTGTTTTTAAATCATAAAACAGAGATTCCTTTAAGGGATTTAAAATCTTATAGTAAAAAGGTAAACATTTCCATTGAGCCTTACATTTTAAAGAGTACAAACCCAGTGCATATCAAATGGCTGCTAATAGATTAGTGCTCGGGACCCTGAGGGCTCTCCTCCAGACCATGCCCTCTAAATACGGTACACAATCTAAGACCCAAGATGCATGAACCTCAATGCCATATAAAACGTTTGGGACTATTTTCCCCTCATAAAACCTCAGGATGGGAACCAGGGAAAACTTGCCGGACCTTGCACCAACTCTGCTCAGCTGGTTTGAAAGCGATATTACTCTGGTTTTCGATCATCTTTAGATTGCAGTTATTAACGGGCCCGTTGTTCGCTTCCTCCCCATTTCCATTGAGCCCTATGGGGCCTCGAAAGGGAATGGGAATGGGTTTCCTGATTGGGGAAATACTGGGTCCTCCAAGGTAGGAATGGCCCGGTATTACCCCATTCAGGGAACCCGGACCCGGTATGCGGTATGGGGGTAGCCATGCGGTATGCGGTATGGGGGTAGCCATGGTGCTAATAGCTAATAGCACCATGGCTACCTCCATACTCGTAATGACCCCCTCTGTATTGTGAGTGTCTGGAGGGAGAAGAATGGCCTGAATGCACCGTGCGCCTGATTGGCTGCCTGACTGCTGAATGCCTTTCTGAGTGATTAGTTGCCTGAGTGTGACCCAGCAGAATGAATGGGAATGTATGGGAGATCAACTAGTATATCAACTAGTATATCTAGGGGTCTCTCACTGTTAGAAATCGTTCAGAAGCTGAAGAGAAACTGGAGTTGAAACTGAACTGAAGCTTGCCCTTGAACCCCTTTTGGAAGAGAAGAATTGCTGTTGCTCTACTTTGCCGATCTGAAAGCAGTTGTGTCTCCAACAACTGATCCAAGAGAGGACCTGGTAAGGAGACCTCTCCCGAGCTGCGAGGGACCATCGTGCACCAGCTGATGTTTGCCAAAGCTCCTTGGTAGACAGACCTACGAAAGGCTGCCGACCGGAGACGGGGACTGACGCGGAATCTCAAGGAGAAGTGCCCAGACTGTTGTCCGTCACCATCGACGACTGCCGTTGCTGGCTGGAGCCGCAGTGTCCCGTTGCCTAAGAACCTTTTTGATCCAAGGACGCTCTCGTCTGCACCGTCGACCAATTTGTCCTACCAGAGAAAAGTCGAGGCCGCTGACGTTCCGAGGAGCATCCACTATCAACATCGAGGTGCCCCGCACGCCTCTCCCTTGTAGGGCGTCTATGCTCCGTCGTCGACGAGCAATGCTAAGAACGAAGCTGCCACTTCACCGCCGTAGTTCACCCTGTTAATCGCCCGACGTTCGACGACCCATGGCTCCTACCTTAAAGGGAGTGCACTCAAGAAGGTCTGTCAAATTCCTGACGAGGAACTCTATAACACCAGGTACTTTGGGGTTGCTGAACTATTGGAAAGACTCCAGTGAACAATATATGGACTGGGCTTGTGAGATATCTTTATTGTACAGGTTGCCCAGGTGCGGGGATCTCCACGCAGAACTGTGTCTAACGATAGGGGCCAGTATTCTGCCAATTGTTCTAACCAACTGCTTTCCTCTTATATCTATTGTTAGTTTCTTTTACAAACTGATTTATGTGACATTTAACCGTACAGTTGATGCACTTTAAAAAGATCGAATAGTGATTGTGGTACCACGTAGAACTTTATATATTTGCCATTGTAGATAACTGAGTACAACGTGAGTTATTGTGATATTGTACATAACCTTGAACATTAATTATATAAAGACTGTGTTTTAACTAATACAGTGTGTGGACATTCCTTTGTGGGTGCTTGGGGACTTCCCTGCACTTAAGAACCAGCCCGCATCACCTGAGAAGCTAGGCCCTGATTGCTCGACATAGCTACCAACAATAGACAATCTTGGTTGGGGTCCTCTGTGCCTCTTTCCCATATAGAGAGCAGGAGTACAGACCCCCCCTCCAGTCTTTACAATGGCTTTACCTGAAAACCATACCTGGATTCCAGGACACTCGATTACCAGCCTGATACCCCTACACCCCGCGCGCATACACCCAGGCACACTGTGTTTCATCATCCAACCTCGACATCTGTAGATAGTGTGCATTGATCGCTTAATTCACTTTGCACAATTTGAAAAGATTTGCATTTGTCAAAAATTCCTTTGCCTACAAAAATATAATCCATTCTCAAAGAGGACAAACCATTGGACCATGTGTAATTGCTAGAATGTCTCCTGAAATGGAGCCATTCAACATAGAGAGACCCAGGCCCCCCAGATTCTTCAACCATACATAACCATGGATTTTTTGTGGGAACAGTACAAACTCTGAATCTGGCAGTATACATGTTACATTTAGGTCCCCCGAGAAAATGATTTGGCTACCCGGAAATGTGTCATACTAATCATTAGCACTTGATATGATATGATATGATATGATATGATATGATATGCCATTTATAACGCGCCTATACACAAGTGTTTCAAGGTTCGACAAGGCAAGGGAGGGGGAACAGAGGGAAGACAGACAACGATCTTACTAGGCCAGGTGTCATTCAGATCGCGCAAGTGCAAGGAAAGGGGGAAAAGAAAAGTGCGGGGGGGAAGTGCAGTACATGGGATAATAAAATAATAACATAAAATAAAGAACGGCCAGCTGATGGCAAGTGCAGGGTGAGTGCAGACATAAGTGCTTGTATGGGGACTGAAGGGATACAGAAAACAGTTCCCAGTTGCAGGGGTTGCTTGGAAGGAAGCACAAGCGTGCAACTGGCAGGGCTTTGGCCTGAGATCAGATCGGTGGACTGGTAACCCGTGCAGTCTCAGTATCAGCCAGGACTTCAGCAGGGGAGAGAGGGAAAGAAAGCAGAAGCAAAGAGGAAGGTTTTTAGGTGCTTCCGGAACCGAAGATGGTTCTCCTCAAGTTTCAGGGAGGAGGGGAGGCTGTTCCAGATAGAGGCCCCAGCTGAAGAGAGAGATCTACTGCCAACTCATTGCTTGGAGAAGCAACTGACCCTAAGGGAGTTGGAGGCGGATGAGCGAAGAGCTTGAGAGGAAGATATTTTGGAAGAGAAAGTTGAACGTATTGAGGCCCTGGGCCTCAGAAGGCCTTGTGGACGATGCAGAGGGTTTTGAACTTAATCCTCGCAGCAACTGGGAGCCAGTGCAGAGATTTCAGTCCTGTAGAGATACAAACCCTGGGCTTGAGGCCAAGGGGAAGTCTTGCAATCCTGTTCTGGATGAGTTGCAAAGGGCGTAGAGTAGAAGCAGGCAATTTAGAAAGAGGCTGTTGCAATAGTCCAGCATGGAGAGAATCAGAGCTCTAGAGACAGAGACCTTCTGGAGGAAGGAGAGGAAAGGAAGAATACCCCAGAGGAGGTTCAGCTGGCAGTGTGACTTCTTAGAGACGTCATAGATGTGAGGAGAGAAGAAGAGTGTAGAGTCGAAGAAGACCCTGTGATTTTTAGCCTTTCAGGTGGGAGCAGGAAGGGGGCCAAGGGAGGCCAGCCAGAGAGCTACAGGAAAGGTGGGAGCAGGTGTGCCGATGAGGAGAATCTCAGTCTTACTGGCATTAAGGCAGAGGTCATTGGCAGGACATCACTCCTGATAGCAGACAGTCAGAGATGAAGGACGGGGAAGAGGTGAGGGACTGAAATGTGATCAATAAAACATTCCAAGTTACCTATGCCCGTGTTCCAGAATGCCAGTGTGCCAATAAACATTCAATATCAAAAGGTCCAACACCAGCAAAGTGGAAATCCTAGCAAGAGTACCAAGTGCACCAAAACAGATATCTAGCAATTCAATGATGGACATTTCGCTGCCTGATTTAACCAACATTAGTAAACCACCAATGAAAGGGGGGCCTAATGACCCGGCTTATCAGATTGAAAGCTAAGAGCAGTTCCATCCAGAGAGGGAGTCTTTAAAAGGCAGGTTTTAAATGAGAGCCTCATAACCTGATTAGTTATTAAATGATTATGCTCACCGGTATATTCTGCGAGAGAAATGTAAGACACCAAACTGGGCATCCCATGTTAGGGAAATTGAGGCATTCGGCTCTGGTTCGTCCTACACAAGGAGCTGGCCAGCCATGACCAACCTTTAATTGGTCCATGTTATGCGGCCCGTGCTTAAGGACTTGAAACTTTCTCACGGGCCCCCTTCCCGGGTCTAGTGAGACCACAACCTCACTAGGCAACGGAAGGCTGTGAGCCCCCTCAATTACATTACACTCCAGCCAATTGCTCGCACTGATTGCATTCATTCATAATGGCGTCCAATAGGATCTTCGATCTAATATATATTATCCCTCTGTCCGTCCTGTAGAGATCGATACAATCCACACGCTCCAGATCTCTGGAAGCGATTACCTGGGGGTTCAGAATCTCCCCTAGAAGTCGCAGGATATTTGCCCTGTTTAGGACCCAGTGCTTGTTATCTGGAAGTACACTCTCTATCAGTACTTTAAAAACGTGCTCATTCCGATGGTCTTTTTGAAGGAGTCTTACATCTGAATCACCCAAATTTCGGATTGCTCGCGGACCAGCTGGGTATCGAGATTCCGGAGCACATTGCAAAATTCCTCACCTTTCGATCCCTTTAGGACACTGTAAATCTGATGAGACTGCTTCCAAGAACCTCCCTTTCCCATTTGCCAGGCACTTTTAATAGTTTGCCAAGCAGCATTTTGTGAGGTGTTTTCCAGCATTATAGTAATGCCAGCTGGTAAGGCGCCAGCACAAAGATCTCCACCTAGCCTACAGGAGCACAAACGCGGCGTACAGTTCTGAAACCTACGAACCATATCCGCACAACATGGAGGTTCCTCTGGATTCTCATTCAAATTCAGAAGACGTCCAGATGTGCTTGCCATTAGGATAGGCTGATCTGGCTACACAAAACGGGACACAAATGACTTGTCTAATCTTGTCATAGCTGTCTCATTTACAGTGAGACCGGCACCTCTGGCTCAGAGACCCCCCTGCCATCATCAACCACAATCGGGATTGCCACAGCCACTTTCTCCAAAATCGCCTTCACTGATGGTTGTTTGCAGCGATGAATTAACACACTTCCTAGAAGGCTTCTCTTGAAATTTTTGTGAAGGCTTATTCTTGGACCTTCTGCCTGCTTACCAGGCTTTTTCTTTAGTTTTTTTACATTGACAGTGACATTGACATTGTTAGATCCCCCATATGGTTGTTACCCATCAGGACCACTTCCCCGACCCCACATTTAGGTTGAAAAGAATCTTCCAATACTGGCAAGTTAGTAGCAGGTACAAAGGTGTTCACAGCCAGTGGCTCCATGACCTCAAACGGGGGCCGATAAGGGTACGACACAATAAGCTAATCATCACAAGGTCAGTATACACCCACCAGTGCGTTCCCCAAAGGGGTATCCCCAGATATACGATTGAAAGTGGGGCCCTGTACCATCCTCCCACCCCCGATGACCATTCAGCAATCCCCCCTGAAGAAACTGGAGTCAAACAAATACAGTGGCAGCCACTGGCAGAACAGCAAGTCCTTCACGTTACAGAGAAGCTTGATATTTTCAAGTTTAAATCAAGGGCTCCAACAGGGCAGAGTGTGTGTTTGGATCTGCTTTAATTCCTTCGCACAAGGAGACCAATATGCAAAGAACCTGGTTGATCTCCGTTAAAATGTCACCCTGACCGTCCCCAAATCTATGATCATGTGTCCTAAAACCGCTGAGAGTCTCCTATGGGACACTTGGGTCGGCATGGACATATATAATGAGATAGAGGAATCCAACTCCTGAGGAGCCATCATAGATGAATTAGGAGGAGTGTCCATCACGCAGGAGGTATTAGCCCGATCCGCCGACATGCCAACTAACAACTGGCCGCATCATCCACCGGTGCAGTGTCTGGAGGAAGGGAACACGGCTCCCTTGATGATGTGACAGGACACAATGTACTAGCCAAGGGCAATCCCAATTGCTCAATAGGAGCCACGGGGGCTGGAAAACTGGTGGAGCCGAAATAATGTTTACGAAGCCAGTGAGGTTGTAGAGTAAAATGCCGTAATTTCCTCTGAGTGTGGGGGAGGCACATGTTTTACTGGAAGAATAGGGGCCGCCTCCAAAACAGGAGCCATGAGATCAACTTAAGCGCCACCCGGAGTCCGAGGACCCTTCCCCAGGCGCAAGGGGCAGAGGGAGGCTTACGGCCAACTACATTTCCTGATCAGTTATCGGGCGAGGCATTTTGCAGAGCCAGGAGCCATGGTTATTCCGGCCATAGCTGTCTGCTGCTGTCCGATAATGGACGCTGGCTCCAATACTTCCTTTCACTCTCTACATATCACTTTAAAGTCTACTGTTTGTTCATGCCTTGCACGTCCATCACGGCCAACTTTGCTGATTTCCCGGTTTAGAAGCGTGCCCCCCGCTGGCGCATTAGCTGGTGCTCTACTGTGTTCTATTCTAGCGCTGGTATCATCATTACTCGTCTGCTCAGATGTTGGTTTTATCCACATACTGCTATTGCTATGCCTTGCCTTATTCCCACACGCTGGACTTCTCACAGTCACTCTCCCTCTCTAGCTTCCAGGACCTATTCTAATCCTGTCTACCCGTCGTCTGTTGCTCATTTCTCTTGCACTAATGTCGCTCTTTGGAACACTCAGTCCCTCACCAAAAAAAATCACATTTTATCTTCTTGATATGTTTTTTTCTTTTTTAAGATATATTTTATATGTACCTCTAAGACATGTCTCTCTTCTTTTAACATAGTTATTCCTGCATCTCTGTCCACATCTGATACTGTCTTTGTACCTTCTACTCGTCCTTAGGGCTGTGGTGGAGGCACCAGTATTCTTTATCGGTCATCCTCTGTGTTTCATTCTACTCTCACTCTCTTCCCACCTTTACTTCCTTTGAATATTCTCTGTCCACTGTGCAGCAAAGTTTTCTTTTAGTTGGTCCTCTTACCACTATTGCAATGTTTTTGTTGTGCTACTTAGTACAATTTTACCTTACTCTAATCCTTTCATACTTTCGGGCGATTTTTATCTTCATCTCTCCTCTACTCATGCCTCTATTCCATTTCTAGCCATTCTTGACTCCTATCACCCCCTCAGCTCCCTTTACTCCATCTCATGTTTCTGGCTCATGTCTGGATCTTATCTTTACCTCTCCTTTCACTGCATCTGCAGTATCTGTTTATCCTGTTTACTCTTCTGACCATCATTTGCTATTTTTTCAATGTGTTCTCCTTTTCCTACTTCTCACTCTTTTCTGTCTGCACTTACTCTGCCTTATCTTCGTCGTGATCTTCGTGCTATTAACACTCCTCTCTTTGTGTCATTTTGCATGTCTGTTCTTCCATCTCATTCAGCTTTTCTTACTCTTTCTATGAACGAGGCCTCCTCAGTCTTTTCCACTTCTCGTTCCTCATCTCTTGATGCACTATACCCTGTTTCTTCATTCTCTCCTTCCCACAAGCCCCTGCAGCCTTGGATTAGATCCAAGTTTCGCTCGATGCAAAGAGCCCTCTGTTGCCTAGCACGGCTCTGGTATAAGTCCTGCTCTGATGCTAATCGTGTACTATTTTCTTCCTTTCACACACTATATGATGAAGTACTCCTTCCCTTAAAAGGCTCAGACTATTCTGATGTTCTGGAATTCCAATCTTCTCATCCTCAACAACTTTTCCAATCACTCTCTTGTCTTCATTCTCCTCTGTCTCCTGGCCATTCTCTTCAGTCGACTTTAAATGCTGTTGACTTTGCCACTTATTTCACTTCTAAAGTTGATACTCTCTGCACAGCTATCGCTCCTACCTCCCCTATTTTCCACACTCTTCTCCTCTTTCTTCTGCATCATCTATGGTTGGTTATTTCTTCCTTCTCTCTGATTTCTAACTCTGATATCTCTTTGCTCCTCTCATAGGCTGACCCCACTGCCACCCCTAATTATCCCAATCCCTCCTCTCTTATTCTAAAGAATCTATCCTTCTCTTAAGTCTTATTTTACTATCCTTTTCAATATCTCACTTCTTACCTCTACTTTTCCTCTCCCATACAAGCAATGCTGTTATTCTTCCTATTCTTAAAAAACATCACTGGATCCATCCTCTCCCTCTAACGTTCATCCTATTTCTCGTCTCCCTTATCTTTCTAAGCTATTGTTCATTCTCAGATTTCATCCTTTGCTACTTTAAACTCCATTCTTCATTGCTTTCAGTGTGGGTTTCAAGCTCTTCACTCTACTGAAACTGCTCTTCTGTCAGTGATGCACTGCTTTCAGCTCTCTATTCTAAATAGTCTTCTATGTTCATACCTTTGGACCTATCTGCTCATTTTGACATGGTGGATCACACATTACTCTTACAGTCTCTTTCTTCCTTTTCTGGATCTGTACTAAATTGGTTTCATTCCTATTTATCCAACCGCTCGTACTCGTTCTCATGGGCCGGAACTTGCTCCAATGCCTCTCTTCTCACCCATGGCCTACCACAAGATTCTGCCCTTGGTCCTTTTCCTTTCTCACTCTACACCTCTTCTCTTGCTTCCATTATTTCTTCCTTTGGGTTATCTCATCACTTTTATCCTAATGACATACCCAACTCTTTTTGTCTTTTTCCTCCTTCACACCTGCCATTCGGCCAAATCTATCAGCCTGTCTCTCCTCCATTAAAGAGTCGGTGTCCAATCACTTTCTTGTCATTAATGCTTCAAAAATGGAAGTTATTTTCTTCCCGTCTTGCACTATTCCTCCTCCTTCCCTCTTTCCTTGTCCTGCTTCCACCCTCCTGCCTCCCTATTTCTTATACTGCCCGTAATCTTGGCCTTTATCTTGACACTGACCCGTCCTTCATTCACCACACCTCTATTAGCTGTTGCGCCCGTCGATTCCATCTTTTCAACATCCATAAAGTCAGGGGCTTTCTCACTTTTAGTGCTAGTAAACTACTGATAGCTTCTCTTATTTTCTCATGGTTATTTTATTGTTCTGCTTTGCTCTTTGATCTTCCTGTTTCTCGCCTAGCTCCTTTAAAGTCTGTTTTCATTTCTTCTATTTGTCTTTTGTACTTGCATTCTCCTTGCGATTCTATTTCTACTTCTTTATCAACTTTTGGTTGGTTAACTTTCCATTCTCGACATAAATTTAACTTTCTTTGTATTGTATTTCAGTCTCTTTATGGTCTAGCCCCTTTTTACCTCCCTTCCCGTGTCCTTCGTTCTCAATCCTATTTCCTATTATCAGTTCCTCGCCATACCTGTACACAATCAAGTGTTTGCTCTTTTTACCTGTTTGCCCCACTTTAGTGGAACTGTCTCCCTCTCTCTCTTCATTCTATTCACTTTTATTCTGTTTTTCGTGTTGTTCTGAAAAGATTGCTTCTTCAATCCTAACTGGATACCCCAACTAACTCTGTTACACTATTCTTTTATGACTTATGTATTGTATCATTATTTATCATAACTACTGTACTTTGAAATGGTATATGCACAGCGCCTTGGTATAAGGTGCTATATACTTAACAAATAAATAGAAAATACAAATATTCAGCTCCTAGACCCAGGTGAGCCAACAAAGGCTTTATACCTCGATGTGCATCAGCTATGGTGTCATCCTACATGGCAAATAATAAAACCTATCAGACGGAGGGATTGGTTAGGGAACATATCTACTTATCGTTTACGTAGGCGTGAGTTACCATGACTGGCCACCGCTCATCTGGCAGGCATACCTTGAACACCCTCTAACTACGTATAATACAGATAGTATAGCAGCATAATAACAGTGGCCCCTGCACAATGTATGCTCACCATTGCATATGCCCTTGTGATTGGTTGGCATTCTCTTCCAATCTTGGACATTCGGCTTGTTAGCAGCGCATAGCAAAAACGAAACCCAGGTGCAGAGAACAACATCATAATACTGCCCTCTTGCCAAAATAGTCCACCATCTCTCATCAGCCAAAGCTTCTTCTTTGTAATTGACCTTGCTAAATGTTCTCTTCCTTGGAACTTTAAGGGAAGTTAAGGTACATCGTTATCTTTGTCTGGAGCATTATGAATAGGCCTTGTTTTCTGGTTTTGCACCACGTGTGAAGAGACCATGATTTTGTACATCTCGCCTTTCTATTTAGTGCTATTTGATTCAATGATGTCAGGTGTCATTACCCTCTTTCATCCTCTGGAGACCTGGTTGCTCCGTCTCACATATGCTTTCTGCACCTTTAATTGTTCAATACTTGGCATTCACAAATGTTCGCTTATTTACTTAATCCAAGAGAAATATGCTCTTCGTATATTGCTTAACCTCGTTAACTCCCTTTGTACCCTGCAGTTTGCTTCTTGTCATGGCATCCTTGATCTATGGCCAACAGCTATTCTTTGTTCATACACAAATTCACTCCCAGGTCTGTCAGCTCTGCCACACTTTTCCCTTTCGTTTGAGATTTTCGTTTACTTTTATTCAGAGATGAAGTCCATCTTTTCAATGTGGCCACTTAAATGTGTTATATTTTCTACTGCAGCAAGCTTCTATGGCACTCATCTAGCTTGCATTTCTGCGTATATACATTTACTACTCATCTCTTCTCACTTGTATATATGTTACTTTGCTTCTTTGGTTATCTTTATTCTTATATCGTTTCCATGCGTCATTGTATCTTCTCCTTATGATATCACTTTATACCTGTCAGATTTTCTTTACAGCTCGTCGATAATCAGTGGTGTCTGGAAATTTCCTGCTACCCCTTCAGCTTGAGGGTACATTTGGTGCAGTTGTCTGAGTGCATAACGTCTTTCATACACCCGATGCAGCATTGGAATGATACCTGGTGTGATGCACAATGTCTTCCTGTCTTTCATCCAATATGTCAGAGGTGAGGGGGCGAGTTCTATCAATGACGTACTTGTCTGCTCCGCTTCAGCATGTTTGTCTACACCTAGTGCCAATATCTTACAGTTAAAAAAAATCTGATTCAAGACAGAATCTCCATAAGGGAAATTTGGGGTACCGTGCTGGTGTCAATCCTCTGCTTCCATGATTGCATGTAGAGAAGGGTTTTAATATTGCATATGATAGAATGGTTAATACCTTGTTTGCAGCAAAAACGATATATTTCTCAGCAATTGAGCAAACAAGAAACCCTGACAATATGTATGTGGACTTGGAGACCGTGGCATCTAGGAATTATCGGAAAATGAATGAGTGCATCCCATGTAACCTCTCGAAGATTCTTACTGATATGGTTTCCATTTATTGCTGGTTTATCTACAGACATTCTGGCCTTGCAAGCCCAACTTGGCGTCGGACACTACATTTGTTTTATATCTACATCCCTTGTAGTTGTCTGAGTAAATTCTTATGTGCTGTTTACATCTTAAACTATCCCATCCCTGACCAGTAGCAAAGACAGGAGTAGGATAGGCCTATGCTTGAGGCTTTGATCGCACAGATACATTTGGATATGAGTATGGTACTCATTGGTTTTTGAGTAATTTATTGAGTAATGTATTGCAAGAAATGTGCTCCCTCTTTAATTCAACAGTTTCCTGAGCAAAGTAATGTGTGTAGAATACCGTTTAAAGGTAGGATGGGAATTAATAGGGTTTGGGGACTAGTGAAAAGTGTTGCACAGTTGCATGGCATGTGACAGTGTTGTGCTACAGCTCCATGGTGCTAAGGCCCAGTTCCACAGTATTTTCAATTCTTAGTGCATGTTGATAGTTCTGTTTTTGATATTTCTATATGTTTACTTTTCAAGTATCTTTACACAGTATATATATATATATATATATATATATACATATATATATATATATATATATATATATATATATATATATATATATATATATAGCTACACAGTTGGTATAATTTAATCATTAGTGCAGCTATGTAGTACAAATAGTTGTGTATTTAATATAATTCCATAAATCTGATATAGTGTAGTGTTGTAAATAGTTACATAGCATACATTCAAAAAGTGATATATTTGTGTGCATAGTTTCAATGTATTTTTATGTAAGCAATGAACATAACATTATAAAAAGAAAACATACACCAAATAACCAAAAAAGTATCAAAATATCATATACAGTAAAAGCTTAATAACATTTACTTCTACAAACAATATATACACCGTAATAGTCATTACATTGTGCATAAAAAATGGAACCATGCAACACGAGTGCTAAATGAAATTTAGACAAGTAATGCAAACTGGAAATACAAACAAAAGCTGTTTAAATTGTTTATTACAATATGTTCACACAACACATTACATTACTTTCATTATAAAGCATTTTAGAGCAAAAACGAATCATTGCAAAACAAACACAATGTGAGCTAAGGTTAACATCATATTTGATTTTAACATGTGTTTTAAATGTATTAATAAAATGTATTATGCTGTTACCCTAGCTTTATTACTGATGTTTGTAGACAAAGTTATTGTTGGTTTAACCTTAACTTGCATCTAAAAAATGTGTTTTCAAATAATAGCGAATATTATTACACCACTAGTACGGTTAAACAGTCACGTGGTATGTACTGTTCTTTAGAAAAAACTCTCCTCTTTATGAGTTTTGCAGATTTTTGGTGGGAATGTCTGCATGCCATAATTCTGCGTATAAAACAGCATTCCCGGATGCAGATTTTTAGAAATACTGCCCGTGGTGTTTCTGTAGATCTGCCAGCAGCATTTCCCACCCCCGTTTTGAGGTGGTGCGACTTAGTACATGGTGGTAATACCAGGCATATGTTCTATCATTGGGGAAGGTGAGGCTGAACTCCACAAAGTACAAAGCCTGTTTATTAGGGAGCTGATTGTAGGTAGCTTAGTTTGGCAATGTTTCCACTGTAGAAATGAACAACTCATTCAAAAATAAGTTATACTCCACAAAGTATGTCATTCTCCCTGTCAACAAATACGAAACAATTATGCATTTTATCACAAGAAACACGACGCTAATTAAGCATTATATTGTATAATTTCAAGTGAAAAGCACTATTGTTTGGTAGATTTACTCCATCGTTTCTCCAGCACCAGCCCGTATGAGGGTCAAGTGGTGGTGTGTGTTTATACATAGTAGGGTCTGATATGTGCTGCGAGAGGACACATGGATAAATAAGGCCTCAGAAAGGTTTTTGACATGTAAAACAAGCATTGGCAAACACAATAGGTTTGACTTTTGTAGTTGTTTAATGCAGTTTACATTTATAGACCCGAACGTGTGTTGGCCCCATATAGAGTAGGTCCGGATGGAATAATCATGCAAGCTGAAGTGACGGGCATCCCATGGCTACTAGTATTAGGAGTCTGGTGCTGAGCTCAGGCCTCTGCATTAACACCGTGCCTCACACCTCCGTAGTACTCAAGATGCCTCAAAGGCTGAGGGAAGAAGTGGGGGGGGGGGGGTGGGAGCAGCCTTAGCCTCTGCTGCCAGGGACCATAACTGGATGAAAAGCAGTTAGAAGGTTGCAGGCTGGCATCAGGGTATCTTTGCCCTCTGATTGCTCCCCTGGGAGGTTAATCTTAGGGCACATGGTAGCCTACACTCTGTGCAGAGGTGGCATGAAACACTCAGTCTTCCCGAGATTAATCACTCACACGGATGTGCTATGAACACTTTACATTTCATATATCACATTATATCACATGATAAACTTCAAGAGCCTTACTGTGCCCGGCCTGTTCTCATGCCCAATGGGGACTTTCCTGGAACATGGCCTTTTGACAAAGCCTAGGGTACCTCCAAGATAGCCAATGTGCCCACTGGGCCTGGTCTTCATCCATACCATGGCCAATGTGCCCACTGGGCCTGGTCTTCATCCATACCATGGCCTCGGGCCATGTCACATGCACCTGTGAGACACCAGGTTTCCACACTGGTCATTGCCTTTAGCCATGCCCAGTGGGCGATGTGCCCGGAGTATGACCTGCAGGCACCCATGTGCCACCCATTATGGCCATGTACATTGCCCCACTTTCTCAGGGCATTGCCTATGCCCCAGGATCCTCCAGTCCCATTGTGCCCACTGAGACTAGCCTACAGGCAAGTACAGGCATGCCCAGCACCTCCAAAATGTCTAATATGCTCCTTTGACTCTGAACTCCTATATCTGAAGTATATCTGAGCCAGGTCTGTGGGCCCCACACAGTCCAGATGTGTTTGCTGCGCCCTAGGGATGTCCAATGGCGGAAGCAGATTCTGCACCCAGCGGTCACTGTGGGTGTACTCAATGTGGGTATAGAGGTCTGAAGGCCATGCAAATAGCACAGAATCTACTCTACACCCAGCGGGCACTGTGGGTGTACTCAATCTGGGTATAAAGGTCTGAAGGCCACGCAAATAGCACACAATCTACTCCACACCAGCGGGCACTGTTGGTGTACTCAATGTGGGTATAGAGGTCTGAAGGCCATGCAAATAGCACAGAATCTACTCTACACCCAGCGGGCACTGTGGGTGTACTCAATGTGGGTATAGAGGTCTGAAGGTCATGCAAACAGCACAGAATCTACTAGGCCGGATATTTTATTTATTTTTATTTATAAAGCGCGCACACAGCCCGCAGGCATCGAGGCGCTGTTACAGGAATAGTTTGTTTTTCTTAGTTGCGTAATTGTGTTTTTTTTTTTTTGCTGTGGGCACTGTGATGCATTTGCTGTAGCCCGCGGTTGTCCGAAAGTCAAAAAGACAGGCACATTGAGCACAGCTGATATAGTTGCTGTGCTTGGAGGATGTCCAAAGGATGATGCCCAGGGCATGGAATGGAGTCTCCACTGGGCATGGCCTGCTGTGTTTGTTAGGCCCATGCAATGTCCGATTGCCATGATTGAGCTACTATGTCCATGCTGAGTGTCATGCTACGTGGGCACAAGTTCTGAGGACATGGCCATAGATGTGAATAGACCAGCAGACCGTGGGCATAACACGGACAGCAGCATACGACATAGTGCGATATTTCATACCTATTCAATAATAGTCAGATGACAAACAACTGAGGCCACACTTGCCTCCTTTGGATGCAGAAACACCTGCCCCTACTTCTTCCAGACACCCACGCCCTGCCCTGCTGGAGCACACGTCTTGATGCCTTTACAGAAGGTTCCCCCCTTACACAGCACTATGAAGGCGTTCTGCATCCGCACACGGCGCCTGGGCACTTCAGCCCAGAGAGCTGCTGGGGCGTGTTCCTTCTTGCAGCGGGGTTATTCCTCCCCTCCCCACGCCATGACGCAAAAGAAACATTTCACTTGATTAACCTGTTTAATATGTCACCCAAGCTGGCACCTCAATGGGGGGGGGGGGGCGGTGGTGTATATTAGGATAAGGTTTTGGGTCAGGGCGCGTGGAACTGGCTGGCTTCTTGGCAGGTGCCCTCCAGAGAATGCTTAATCCTCTGCCTCGGCTTCCGGGCTCAGCTGCACCGCTGCTCACTGTCAGCTCAGGGCTGTAATCTCCTGGAGTGGGTCTACTGCCCGGTGGGGGAGAGGGATGCGGTGGGCATAGTACATTGGTGGCTGGTGGTTGTGTGTTGCTCGCCCGGTGACTTCTGGGGCTAAGCAGGGAGTGCAAGGCCCCTTCTCAGCAGGCAGGCAGGCAGGCAGGAATGCCCTCCACTGCAGGGCCGTGTGAGGCCACATGCGTAGGGCAACAGTCAAGATCTGCTGTCACGATAAGTAATGTTTGCACAGTGCCACCTGCCGACAGAAGGCATTACACGGACAAAGCAAAGCAAGACTTACACTGTGGAGGAATGCAGTAGGGTGGGCCAGAGAAGAAGCAGATTACACACAATTATATTATTATTATTATCACACGTAAATGAGCAAATACACCTCTGACGTTTATCTGGAGGGCTTCCAGGGCCCTACATGAAACTTTGGCCTGGGAGCAACCGGGAGTCACTGGAAATGTACAAACCAGACAGGTTTCTGTTGACTCAAGATTTCTGAGGTGACAGTTCTGTCATGAACAATGTGAAAGGTGTGATTGCTGGGGGGGGAGGGGGGGCAATATGAGCTGCAGGAAGATAGTTGGCCCAAGGTTCCAAGGACCGCTGGGCTTACGATGGGAAGCATTTGACTCAACCTCACACAATGGGAAGACCACAGATGGCATTGCCTTAGTTCAATGTTTTCAAGTCTAGAAAAACCTTTAAACTTAAAAGGGGCCATGTAATCAAAGAATAACATATGCCCCACTTTCTTCAAAATGAAATTTCCCGTTTTGAAGTATTCTTATTAGGTTTACTTTCCTTGAAGGTTTTCTTGAGTAACCCACTCAACTCCCATTTTCCATGTTGGGACTTGTACAAACCGGATTAATACCCTGGGCCCTATTACATGGTTTGCGATAATGGTAAAAGGTGTCAGTAAGTGAATTACCATGCATGTTACACTAATAAAATGTGTGTAAATTATACCGCACTCGTGCTGGGAACACCCAAGACAAACTTTCAGAACCAAATTATGAAATGTTGTAATTGTAAAAGTAATATTCATGTATATAGAGCCTTTTACCCTTAATATAGTCTCAAAGCGCTTGTGGCAGGAACGCCCTTGCAGACCGCAGTCCAGAATATGGGAAATCCTCATAGAAGTTGAGAATGCGTGTGTACATTTGGCCAAGATTAGGAATTGGCTGGGCTGGCTAGGTTCCATTAACCAACCCATGAGATACGGCATGTGGGTGGGTGCTGAGAGGGGTACTTAACTGTGAACAAGTGCAAGAGATTTGTTATGTGTTCAGCTAAACCAGAATATTGCCGTCGGTGGTCACTGTATTCCAATGGCAGAGGTGTTGAGGCAAAGCTTGAGTGAGTAGACTTCAAAACGTTAAGTGTCGAACTAGACTGAATTTTGTTGTAGGTCGTAGCTGTATTGTAATGTGCGTGGATGGTTAGCCGTGTCTGCGACGGATGACCACCAAGGTGCTGCTTTCATACCTACCAGGGGCTCCGACAGAGCTTGTCTTTGATGTCGCTGTGTTCTCAGATCTTCTGTGGGGACAAAAGGTTGGCTATCTACATAGAGCCATCTAGACGGTAAGAAGAGGCTACACTGTGTCTTCTAAGAGCAAAAGACAGGCTATCCTAGACCCTTTTCTATGCATGACAGGTAGGCTACCATGGGATCAAGGATATAGGATTCTGTAGGCGTCTTACTGAAATATCTTCCCAGTGTCAGACGCTGCTAGCAGCCATCTACTAACTGCGGTATCGGGATACCAGTGGTGATCAGGGATAATGCAAATTACCAGTGAAGGTCTTGAGCATAAAAGCGGGCTAACATTATCTCCTGTTGTCAAGCTTGCGCTGGTCTTAGCTATCCAAGAGCAGTCGATGCTGTGGTTTATACTGATTGCTCTTGGTGCAGCAAGTGTGTTGACCTACATGTGCAGTCTTCAAAACCTTCACTACCCCCCAAAAAGAAAACCAACCCAGTGCAACATTTCCAACTGTAAGATTCATCCAAGTGTTAAACACATTCCCCTCCCCTAAAGAGCCTTCTAGGTTAGACACATTTCCTGTCGCTCACAAAACCTTCTACGTTTAGTACATTTCCTACCCCTGGCAATCCACCACAGTGTAATAAATTTCCTGATCTGTCTTACCCAAAAGGCGCATCTCAATACCAAAGTGAATACCACTAACACAGTAAGGAAACAAGGTTAAAATCAATGTGGTGTATAGCATGTAGGGCTGTACATATTAACAGTTGCACTATCCCAGACACAACTATATGTGATATTGCAAGGCGTACCTCATGTTACACAGCATTTAAGTGAGTGAAGCCGTTTCACATCACGTTAATCAAATAAGTGAACATTGCCGCACATATGACGCCATTCAGGAGTGTGAAGTGAGTTTGTGTACCAGTGCACATTTAAAGATAGCAAGATGGCCATGCCAGGTCTACAGGGACCAACTACTTTCATGAGATCACCTGGTCCTGTGAAAATTAAATTGAATCAATGGAAGAAGGGCTTTCTGCATTATATAAAAGCTGCATGTTGCAATTCAGTTTCAAATGATTGGGAAGTGTCCTCACTAATGCACTTTCTAGGTTATGAAGGCCAGCATATTTTTGATACTTTGCCTAGTTTAAGTGTGACAGGAGATGGTGATGCTTCAAAAGATTTTGAAGTGGCGCTATTGAAATTGGATAGACATTTTAAGCCCAAGACAAGCACTATCCTGGAATGCTACAACTTTGGGGTGCGAATACAGGAGCAAGGAGAGAGTGCAGAAGAATATGTCACTGCACGCCGCCATTTGGCATTGTCTTGCACATTTGGGGAGAAGTTTGACATATATATTATAGATCAATTTATGATACATTGCAACAGCATCAGGGTTAGCGTAGAACTGTGGTTAAACGATGACCCAACACTAGATGAAGTTTTGGATATTGCAAAGGGTGTAGAACACTCGCTGGCATGTCTAGCAAGGCTGACTGAAGGAGAAAATAAAGATATTAAATTTGAAGTTCAAAAGGTATCGGAAGGAAAACAGAGGAAGAAGGGCAAGGAAATCTTTAACAACAAAAGTGGTATCGAAAATAGCAGGAGCGAAGTGAAGTATAAAAAAGGAGAGGAACGTCTATGCTTTTGTTGCGCAAGTGGATCGCATTATGCCGCTTCTCCTGTATGCCCTTGTTGCAAGTCATTGTTCTCAAAGTGTAATAGAAGAGGACACTGTGCCAGTTGTTGTAAAAGCTTTACATTTTCACAAAAGAAAGTTTTGCATGTGGATGAAGAAGAAGGAGGATCCTCTGAGGATGACGAGAACAGTCCTGTTGAACATATCACAGTGAACGTAGTGCAAGGAGTAGAAGAAGGGGAGTGTGAAAGCCCATGCCCCTTAATCTGTGTAAATGGGAGAGACGTCTCTATGATGGCCGATTCAGGGGCAACAATATTTGTTATGCCGAAGGAAGTGGATGAGGGAGTAGTGGGAAGTGATATGCAAAAGTTATACAAAGCAGATTTGAATCCCGGAGGGAATCATTTCGACAAAATGGAGTTATTAGGACATTTTGATTCTCAATTTGACTTTAAGGGTAGATGTGCTCAAGGAAAGATATAGTTAACAAAAAAAGGTGCAACTTTATTGGGTTGGCGAGACCAGAAAAAGTTACAAATTAAACTTGACCCAAATATGTTGGAGCAGATAAGGGATGCAGCCATTCTCTAGATGTTTAAAAACGTTTTAAAGAAAGGTGTGGAAAAAGTTCAAGGAATGAGCATCAGATCATTTTGAAGAAGGAAATTACGCCTGTCGTTGCAAAATTACAATCAGTGACATTCGTTCTCAGAGATGGTGTGAAGAAGAGCTTCAGAAGCTACAAAAACAAGGCATCATCAAAAGGTCAGGTGGTGTACAATGGATCTCACCTCTAGTGTTGGTTAAGAGACCGACAGGTGAATTGAGATTGTGTGTTCACTTGCCTGAGTTAAACAAATGTGTTGTCGTAGATAGACACCCACTCCCGAATATGAATGAAATGTTGTCCATGATAGGCAAGGGTAAAGTGTTTCCCAAATTGGATACGGCTCCTGCATATCACCAAATTGAGTTGGAATACAAAAGTAGGAAATTGACAGCATTCGTGACACAATAAAGTGTTTTCCAGTTTAAGAGGATGCCGTTTGGATTGGTATCGGCGTCGTCCGTGTTTCAAAAGGTGATGGATCGATTGTTTGGAGGAATGAAGGGAGTATACTGCTTTCAAGATGATGTGTTAGTTGCAGTGAGAATGAAGTGGAACATGATTTGACCTTGGAACAAGTATTGTCAGTACTAAAAAAAGGGGGTGCCATTACGAGAAGTGAAGTGTGCATTAAAATAAAAATAAAGTGGAGTATCTGGGACATGAGATACAAGGTTTGGGTTTAAATTGTGAAATTTGTGAGGCCAGCAACAAAAAGTGATCTTAGATCATTTTTAGGAATGATTGAGTTTTACCAGAAGTTTGTTAAACATTTTTCAGATTAAATTGACAGAAATTAGAAAGATCTTAAAGAAAACAGAAGATTTTTTATGGAATGAGGCGTGTGAAAGAGAATTTTGTAATATTATAGTGGAAATGGATCTAGGAACGGCATTAAAATGTTTTGATGCTAGGAGAAAGAGTGTCATTATGGTGGATGCTAGCATGGTGGAGTGGGGGCAGTTTTGTTCCAGGATAACGAGGATGGGTAAAATGAGATAATTGTGCATACTTCCCAAGTACTAAGAGGTCCTGAGAAGATATATTCAGTCCTAGAAAAGGAAGCTTTGCTTTGCCATTGGGCCGTACAGAAGTTTCAATATTTTTTTTGGGGTATGGAATTTTTGATGCATACTGACCACATACTGACCACAAGCCGCTAAAGGTTATTTTTGAGTCAAAGGGTCTCGGTAAAACGTCTAGGAGAGTGGCAAGCTGGGTGACAAGATTACAATGTTATAGATTCATGGTGGAAGTGATACCAGGACACAATAATGTTTTGGCCAACCACTTATCACGGTTGGGAGGCCAAGTGGAAGAGGAAGGGAGGCAAGAAGAAGTATCAAGGATGGTATACTTAAACTGAGATGGAGTTGTGACTAGGGAAGAGTAGCTGGAAGGTGTAAACAGTGATGAAGTTTTAGGAAATATAAGAAATTATGTCGAGTGTTGATGGCCACCTAAAGGACTCTTGAACCGTAGTTAAAACTATTTTCCGGAAGCATGCGATGAGTTGTGTGTAGTGAATGGATTGTTATACAAGTGGCAGTGCATTGTGGTGCCACTAGTGATTCGTAAGAATATAAGTGATGTGGCACATGAAGGACAGGTGGGTGTGACACGTACTAAGGATATCCTTAGAGGGGATTATTAGTGGCCTGGTTTTGACTGTGAAGTAGGGAAGAGACTGGAGAGTTGTGTGGAATGCAGTGAAGGGGAGGTTTCAAAATCACACCTGCTCATCGAGACTGATGTGCCAAGCAACGTATGGGACTATTTGGCCATGGAAATGTTAGGTCTGGTTGAGATGGGTAGTCGTCGCGGAAAGTTTATTGTTGTCCTAATTGATTTGTTATCTAGATGGACTGGATACAAGATAGTGAAGGAAACTAATCATGAGAAGATCGTTGAGTTCATGCAGGAAGTATTTGCGAGCGAGGGTATGCTGAGTAGCATATTCACAGACAATGGCACACAGTTTACTGGTGGTTGTTTGTAGGAGTATCGGAAGAGATGTGGAAAAAAACACAAAAAGTCTGCCTTATATCATCCGGAAGGGAGTGGGATGGTGGAGAGGACAAATCGATGCATAATGGAGGCCATCAGGATGGTGCCTATGGTAAAGATAAGAGAGTGGAGGTGCAGGAGACATTATATGCCTGCGCATGTCACTGCATGCTATGACGGAAATGTATCAGTTTGAATTGATGAGCAGCCGGAAAGCAAATACAAAAGTGGTACCTTCATGGTTAGGAAGAGCAAGGGAATCTGATTGTGTGGTGGACGAGTTGGGAAGAAAACTTAAGGAAAAGAAAGAAAGGTGGGCATTGAAGGAGAAGGAGAAGAGAAAGAAAAAGGAATTGGATGTTCGGTGTGGAGATAGGATGAGAATAAATAAAGGTTTTGAAAAACGAAAAGGTGACTTATTTTATTCAGAACCTTTTTTGGTGTAACGTATTATGTAAGTGTGGTGAGAGTAAGAGGAGGTCAACTGTGGCATAAGAACATAATTGCAATGGTAAAGAGAAGGATATGTTAATGTGAGGAAAGGAAATGTGTTACGATGTGGCCTACTGTGATGATGATGGACTTGAAAGGAAAGGGTGGGATGTGTACAGAGGATTGAGTCTCGATGTTCTGAGAAGATCAGCTGAAGAGCCTGAGATGGACAGAGGAGTCTGTGCTGGGTGTTGTTCATGAAATCTTAAATAAACATGAAATAAAGCACACTACCTGGTTTCACTCGTGCTTTATATCAATTTCCTACCCCCAACAAACCATCCACATTTTACACATTACCCATCCATCCCAAGACATCCTATCCATCCCAAATCATCTAGTTGTGATATATGTCCTACCCCCAACAATCCACCAAAGTGTAACACATATGACATCAAGAAAAACAAGAATGTAGGTATCAAGTAATGTGCTGTTACAAACAATTGAACTGGTAAACTTCAAAAAGATAACACAAAGGAGTTAAATATTATTTCAAAAAACAAAATAACATTTTACAGAACACGTAAGCTCAATCAATATCTCAATACATGAGAAAGTTAACCTCCAAAAGGTAGAAAATACATTACATATCAGAATTCTTCAAGCATAGACCTCTGTTAGGATAACCACTATCAATACATTTGTGTCAAACCACAGCGAAACCTTTGTTAGATGTCCCATAGGGATGCAAATGAATGTAAATCAAGGGCAACACATTTCGGCTTTCCTCAAATACCCTTCATCAGGAGCAATAGATTCTAACTTCTTCCCATAATCTATAAGCAAAATAGTACAGAAAAAACACTGATCAGTGAAAAAACCTTATTTTTTTTTTATTGATTTAGTTGATTTTTACAACTTTTCAATATACATATCAACCAACTCATCTAAAACATGACATACAAAAAGACTTAAAACATAAGTACAGCCAAAAGTTAACATTCTTGAAAACATATCCAAAAAGATGTCAAATTAAAACAAGCAGTTTCACAACAAACATTAATTATGAAGCCAGTACGTTCTTGGTGCACTAACATGCTTCAGAAACCTATGTGCTTATGAACTGCGACTCAAATAGTTTCTGCTTCATCCAATTTTAGTGAGGTTAAAAAATGTATGGTAGCTACTTGGATTCCCAAGGTGGTCGAGCCAAAAATGTGATTCCAGCAGACATTCAGTCAAGCATAGCAAAACCCGAACAATACTTGTGGAAATGTAATTGTCTTAGCCAATTTAGTTTAGTACATTGAGTGACTAAGTGAGCCATAGTTTCAGGAAACTCAATTGATTTACAAAACCGACAAATGTTTTCAGTGGGAAGAATTAGTTTACGCGTGCATAGGAGATCTCTGATTTCCCAAATATGCAAGCGAAAACGCAAAATTGAGTTTCTCTACTTAGATGAAGGCGCTTTCGAAAGATACCTTTGTGGGGAACCTCTTTTATGAGAAGGAAAGCGATGACTAGTAGCATGTTTATATGTGAAACATTTCTGATGGTTCAAAATCCATGAAGACTGAAGAAGCTTTAATTTGGCCTTGTCAGGATTGTGTATTGAAAATTCAATTGTAATTTCGGCCTGTGCCAAGATCTTGTAAACTGACAATAGCCATCTTTGGACGAATAAATGGTCTGTAGTGAATATGTAAGTCGAGAGTACCTTGAGTAGATTGTCTGACCATGAAGAGATCAGGCATTTTCTAAGAAATGAGCATTGCTTCCAATCAAGGAACAATGACAATGATGTAAGACCCAATTCATAGCGTAGCCACGAAATGGGGATACACTGAGGTAAATGCAGCACACTCCTCCAGAATTTGGCTTCCCATTTATCAAGAATGATTGATGACAGAGGAGGACCTGCTTCCAACCCATATAGGATGGTAGGAATGACTTTCATCTGCCAAAACGTTATGGCCGGGACTATAGAAAATTTTCCAAATTTAGTGAGGAGGATGCGCGCCTGAGAAATGGCAGTGAGAAGTTTAACGTCAATCAGAGCCATTTGTTTCATTGACTTCAAGGAAGCTTCAAAGATAACTCCCAGATAAGTATACGAGGAAACCATAGACAATTTAACATTTTGGGCCTCATTATACGGTAGCCGGAGAACCATGGCGCAATTAGCGCCATGGTTCATGCTGGTAAAATACCGGCACCGCCTTGGTGGAAAGGGGAATTACCGCCCCATTCCAAGGTTGGCAGGGCGGTAATTCCCCCTTCCACCATTGCCCTTCCCCATTCCCATTTTTGCCCCATAGGGCATAATGGGAAAGGGGAAGGTGCTAATTACGGCACCGCAAATTGTGGTACCGTAATTAGCTCCCTGGGTCCCTTTGCGGGTTGGTTTTTAAATACCCCAACCCGCAAAGGGACCTTGTAGTAAGGCGGCAAGGATTTACCGGTACCGGTAAAATACAGGTACCGGTAAACCCTTACCGCCTACCGTGTAATGAGGCCCTATGTCCAATAGACCAATGTTTTAGAGTATGAACACCTTGATGGGGATTAAACATCAACACTTGAGTCTTTGTAGTGTTGATTCTTAGTTCATTCTCTGCCACATAACAATCAAGGGCAGCCAGTAATTTCTGTAGGCCACTAGGAGTTTTTGAAATTAGAACAATGTCATCAGCGTAAACAGTGCTTTAATGGGAGAACCATTTATTTTCGGTGAGTCAGATTGAGTAGATTCAAAAGCAAATTTGATGTTGTGTATGTAATAGTTAAAAATGGCTGAAGCCAGTAAACAGCCTTGTTTGAGGCCACGTGTAGTTGGAATAGGCTGCGAAAGTAAACCATTCAGAGTTAACCTGACATGAACAGAAGTTGAAGAGTGAAAATGATAAATAAGGTCACTGATTGTGGGTGGGCAATGGTCATTTGTGAGTTTAGTCATGAGTTTGACTCTTGAAATTGAGTCAAAGGCAGAATGCAGGTCCACAAATGCAAAGTAAACCTGCTGTTTTTGCACATGACACTGTGATTTGATGGCATTTAGCAGAAACAGATTAACTGCAGTCCCCATACCGGCTACAAACCCTGTTTGAAAAGGATTGCGATGGAAGTGAGTGAGCATCCATGCAGAAAATTCAAGCAGTAGAAATTTCGCAAATATTTTACTCGGTGAATCAAGAAGCGCTATGGGACGATAGTTCTCGGGTAAAGCACGATCCCCTTTTTTATGAATGGGGACCAAGATGGAAGAGTGCCAAGAGAATGGTAACTTTTTCGTATGTAAAATATTTTGAAACAAAATAAATAAAATGTGGGCCCAATGGTGTAGATTATTCTCCTAATACCATCAGGACCCGCAGCTCTGGAGCTTTTAGCCAATTTGATACAGTTAATGATAGAATCTAGGTCACAATTGAGGGACCACTTAGAAACTGATTGCATTTGATATTCAAACTGGACAAATGCTGAATCATTATATAGATTAGAGAAGTGAAGTATCCATTGTGCTTCTTGTACACCGTTAGCTTGTGCATCCAGTTGATGATTGCAGTTTTTATGTTTTAGCAATTTCCAGATGCTCGCTGAATTTTTGGTAGCCAAGGTATTAAGCATAAGCTCGTTATCTTTCTGAAATAGGTGTGCTCGGTGGGCACGTATCCAGTTGGTATAACAAGTTTTTGCCAGCTTGGCAGCATCAAACCGTGAAGGGGAAGTTGAATCAAGCAAGGTTTTTCGCTCTTTCCTGTAACACATCCTTCTATGGTGTAATTCTTTGTCAAAGGAATGTAGGTGAGTCAGAGGCTTCTGTTTAGAGATTATGATGCTATTAGAGAACTGTTGTAGCATATCTGTATATTCAATGTTAGAGTTGCTCAACGAGGATGGAATAAGTGACTGTTCTAGTGACCAAAGCTTGCTAAGAAACCACGAAATACAATAACAGGATTGATTGATAATCAGTTGAGAATGCAACCATTTAGTATAGGAAGGTGCATTGACACATGGTCTTAAAAAATGTAGAGATAGAAACTTATGATCACTGTGTGTCTGGGGGGTGATTACCAAGGCAGTGATGTTTTGAAATAAAAGTAGATCCGCATAAATGTAATCAATTGTGCTGACACTTGAGTCACGTCGCCAGGTGGTAGTGGCGGGCAGATCACCAGGCACAGCCCCGTTAACCATGTTGAAGTTGTTATTAGACATAAAGATGGACCACATGGTAGCTTCCTGTGCAGCAGCCTCAGATCTAGGATTGAGACAGTCAAGGTTAATGTCACCAACTAGAAGCGTGGCAGTGATATCGGGAGATTGTAATACTAGTTCAAACATGTAAGACAATTCTCTAAGAAGCATGTTCATAGTGAGTTTTACCGGATTCCGATATATATTGAAGATGGCCATATTGCCACCACAACCAATTATCTTAACTAGTTGTATAAAGATGTCAAAGCGCACCACGGTTGAATTTGTAGATGCGCGCACTGCCAGGCTGCTACCAAGAGTCCAGACATTGGGCGACCTTTTTCGCCTCTTACAGCAGGAATCAAGGCAGTTGAATAATTGTCCCAAACATGTGGGGCTAGGAGCCATGTTTCCTGAACAGCCAAGATATCATATGAATGGGTAAATAGATCAATGGAGTGTTGTAAGTGGGCATGTCCTCGAGTGTTCCAGCATCCTAGCAAAAACAATTGACAATCTTGACAGTCTGATGGTTATAGGTTGTGGCATGTAGTTTTGTTAGATTGGTAAACTTGTGTGGTGGGGAAGGATTGGCCAGAGGTACCAGATGATACATTTGTCGGAGTAAATAGAGATTGTGTTCGGTCGGGGTCCTGAGTAATAAGAAAACCCATGTCAAACAATATGAGTTTGGCGTTCCATAGCATCTTTGCAACTGTGGCTGATGGTATCCACAGACGCACGATGGTGAAATCAGCGTCAGCAATGAACTCTACCAGGTCGATGTCAGCTGACGAAACATGTTCGAGGGTAACAACATTGTTCAGTATATTTAACACACACTGTCTATTGAGGTCATAGAGTGGATGATTACCACCTCTGAATTTCATGATAAGCGAGTGTCCAATTGGAGGAGGAATATTGGCAAGCTGAGGAGATGTTTTCATAGAAGTTTTACTCGATTTCATATTTTGAGCAGACATGGGTATCAAGGGCCGCGAGGAGGAATGGTTATTCGGCCTAGGCAATGCAGAGGTGGTAATGGACCAACTCAGACATGTAGGAATAATCCGCTGAGGAGCTTGAAGTGAATGAGAACGAGCTGATGAATTGACAGCACTTCCAACGCTTGTACTGGCTATACCACTATTGTCAGGGCTGGCAAGTACGATGTTAGTTGAGTTTCAAAAAAAGCGTCCACTAGGGATTTAAGATGTGAGGTCATCAGATCAGAATGATTTGCAGAATTGGAAGGTACAGTATTATTTTGAACATAAGCTTGAGCAGGATGCATCGTGGTGCTTATTAGATCTGTTCTAAATGGATTGTTTAGTGAGGTCGAAAGAGTGGGAACTTTGGCAATGATAGAGTCAGCTGAGGATGGAGTGGGCTGACTTTGCAAACTAAGAAACTGTTCAATAGCAGATTTGATAAGGGTTATGTTTGCAGTTGAGAGAGAAGAGACTCATGAGAGCTCATAGGAACAGGGATAGTCGCTGGAGGAGCACTATGTGTTGAAGAGCCAACAACTTTCAAACTTAGAGGAGTCACAGATGTTTCCAAAGCCTTGACCAAGTTGTGTAAAGGAGAATAATGAGAACCATTATGTGCCGTTGAGCAACCAAACAGGTCAGTATTAACATCAGGAATTGGTAACTTAGGTAGAGCATTATTTGATGACTGTGAAGGGACTGTAGAAACAATTTTAAAAAAGGAAGCAATAGAGTTTTTCGGAAGCTTTGGTGCAAGCATATTTTTGGATTTCTTAATTAGTGTTTGTCCAGCTGGTAGTTTCTTCTTTTTTTTTTACATTTACCTTGTGCAGGCAATAGTGCAGGGACAGGACAAGGTGGAATCAGGTCATGAGAGGAAGGCATAGGAACTGGAGCATGAGTTGTCACCGGTTCAGAGCTAGAGGCCGAGGGGAGAGTTGTCACTGGTACAGGGCTCACTTGGGGCACTTCTTGAGCACTAGAGATATTCTCCCATGAAGAATCAGCTACCGGTGGAGCAACGATTGCGGGCTCGGCCTCAATGGGGTGAATAATTTCAGAAATAGAAGGAACTGTAGGAAAAAACAGTTACCTGAGAGAGGGCTGGATGAGAGAGCGATTGGAAAGTTGGAACTTGAACGGTAGATGCCTTGTTTGAAGACAAAATCCAATCATACATCGTGTCAATCTGGTGCGTCTGATTTGAAATCTTTTCATCCAAGCGTTCAAATAATTTATACAGGCTTAGAACTGTAGTGTTTAAAGCCGCAAGAGTGATTTCCAGCATGGTGGGTAAATTAATTGTCTCCGAGGTCGGAGAAGGTTGTTGAGGAAGAGCACGCGGGGTGGGATGAGCATACAAGGAAGAGAAACTCGGAGCGTTGCTGATAGAACAGAGTTCATGTGGTACAACATCATCATGAGTGCCAGACACCGAATTTGGAGAGTTGGCCAAATCGGTATGCAGGGAAATAGCATCGTTATTTAGTGGAGTGTGACATTCATAAATCATCTCTGGTAGAGAGACTGACGAAGAAGCATGTTTTTTAAAACGATAGCAATCCACGGCAAGTAAGGTAGAGTCAGAAATGGATTGCTGCGTCGGGGCTACCCGAGGGCCTACCAACCATTGACAATGTCTAGCAACATGACCTGGAGCATGTGACATGCAAGAGAGAGGGGGAGACATGTTGGGTTCTGGAAGCGAAGTTGGCTCAAAACTGCTAAAATTGGTGCAGTCAAGATTTAACAAAGGCATGATAGCCATAATTCTGCGTCACGATTTTAAAGGTAAGTAACGCAAGGAGTGAGCCCTGCGCATCGCACTGAAATTGTTTGCAACGGCGTTGGCCAGGTTGTTAACAATAAAATTATCATCCGGCATACCTTGTTTCAGTGAATGTCGATGAGCAAACATAGTGCACTAGGCAAGTAACAAGTAAACAGTAGACACAAACAGCAAATTAGACAAATTGTGGGAGACCAGGAATTAAGATAGCTCAGGCGAGTCAGGCCCTCACCGCTCACTGTTCACACTGAACAGTGAACAGTAAACAGTCACTTCAGAGTCACTTCCGGGTGCACGCGCGTGGTGCGCTATGCACTCGGCTTTTGAAGGAAAGGGTGGGCGGGGCTGAAGGCGTAACAATAACTTGGTCTCCAATCACAGAGTAGCTGCAGTGGGGGGAAACAAAACAAAAAAATAGAGGGAGGGTCAAATTCAGCAGATCACACAAGGGCTGAAAGGAACAGCTGCAGCTGATGGCTACAGTTGGCAGCACTACAATTAGACACCCCTTTAACAATTCAAGTCCAAATTTCTTGAGCGTCAGGCACGAGTGGTGTTGCCTTTTGAGACTTCCTCCTGCCGCCGAGTTTCAATGTCAGTAAGAAGACTGGCGAGCGGAGAGCGAAGTCTTCACCGTCACAGACCTTGCTCAGCCGATCCCAACAGTAAACAGTCACTTCAGAGTCACTTCCGGGTTCCAAAGGACAAAAATAAAGAAACTTAAGAAGGTCACTGGCCTTCAGAAAGTTTAAACATGGAGAAAAACAAAAATCTCTTGGATATAAATCCTCCCCAGTCTTTATCTTGGACCTGCACAAATTCAGAATACCAAGAGGAATGCTATTTGAGATCTACTTCTATATACATTTTTTTTTAAAAACTTTAGTTACAGGGACTTTAAGGTGAGAACTTTAAGCAACAAATTCAGCTAAAACTACCTTAACTTCACAACCCTCACAGGACAAGGGCACGGTGTTGAGTGATGCAGGTGTGCAGGAGACGCTGCCCGATTAAATTTAGCATGCTTCGCTACGTCCATGTTACCGTGCCTATAAGAACCGAGGTACAGACATTCTGCAGCAAAGCCCTTGCAGGACAAGGACATGGTGTTGAGCAATACAGGTGCGCAGGAGACGCACCCGATTATACGTAGCAAGCTTTGCTACATCCACACTTCCGTGCCTATAAGAACCGAGGTACAGACGCTCTGCGGCAAAGCCCTCGCAGGACAAGGCAATTTTGTTGAGCGATGCAGGTGCGCAGGAGACGATGTCCGATTATATGTAGCACACTTCGCAATGTTCACTCTTCCGTCCCTTTAAGAACCGAGGTACGGACAGTTTGCGGCAAAGCCCTTGCTGGTCAAGGCCGCGGTATTGAACGACGCAGGTGTTTGATGCCGATGGGGTAGCGGCATAGACAGTGAGTGTGAACGACCTCACCCTCCAATCAGCAGCTGCAAGGTAAGAAGGGGCAGGAAGAGTTAGCTTGCTACACCCCTGACCTGGTGCCCCTTCTCACATTCTGTACTTCTAGGTTCCTTTTGTGATAGACCTTGTGCGCCCTCCTTTGCTCTGATTTTGTGCTGTTGTCCTTTGCTCTGATATTGTGCTATTCCCCACGGTCCTTGGTGTCACATTACACTGACTGCTTCTTCCAATCAAGGTCCCCTGCTGTGCCCCATGCTTTGTTGTTGGCTCTGTCCTTCTTCCCATCCTGGTCCCCTGCTGTGCGCTGTGCTTTGTTGTTGGTCCTTATTCTTTCTTCTCTTCTAGGTCTTCTGCTGTGCTCTGTGCTTTGTTGTTGGTTCTTTGCATCTGCATCCTTTTTCTTCTAGGTTCCCTATTGTGTGCTGTACTTTGCTGTTGACTTTGTATTGCATCTGATTTCGCTGGTCCTTTGCTTCTTGTCCATTGTTTGACCTGCTTCTCTTGTGTGCCCCTCTGGTGTCCCCCTGCCTGCTCACCAGTGCTACCCACCTCTCTCCTGCTTCGGCTCCCCCCTCCCTCTGACCTTCCCCTCTTCCTCTCTGCACCCTCTATGGTGCTCTCTGTTTCACCTATCTTCTCAAACTGATTTTCTATTGACTATCCTATCCCTCTCACTAAGTCTGGCAGGAAGAAGCTCAAAAAGGTCATTCTGGTCTCCAACCCACGCCTCCATATCACTGATACCTACATGCTTCCTCCAGACAGACCCTTACCGAAATCCTCTTTGTCGTTCCCTCTCCAAACCTATGGACCCCCATGTGGTCTCTATTTTCTCTCCTTTTTCCTTTTCTCCCACTTATTGTCGCACCCAGTGGGAGGCACTCCTGGCCCCCTTCCACTCCTCCAAGACCATCATTAATGTCTACTTAAATGGCACTATCGTGGTCCAGGGCCCTCATGCCAACCTCATCCTTTTTGATAAATGCTTATCACACCTTATCAACTTCCTTTCCTCTCCTGCTATCCCTTTGTTCCCACATCTGGCTCCTCTGCCATCTCCATCCTATGCCCCCTCTACGGTACCCTTTGCTGCTTCTTGGGCCACCCTTTTGACTCCTTCCTCCGCCACCCCTCTGACACCCTCTTCTTCCACACTGGCTACCTTGCCTTCTCCTCCTTCCTCCTCTGCCCATCCTCAGGCACCTCCACAACTTCTACAGGGCATACCTCTGACCTGTATCCCTCCACAGAAGTCCTTCAAAGGGCGCAACTTGCTCCATATTGTTATTCTCAAACACTCCTCTGACATCTGCCGTCTCCAGGAAGAACTTGATTTGGATGTACTCTGTCTCTCCGAGACTTGGTTGAGGATCAGCTCTGTCATGAGGTTTGACACTCTCCTTCCTGATGGCTACAAGATCCTCCGCGAACCCAGAACCAACCGTCCCGGTGGGGTTGTAGCCTTGATATTCCCAGAGTGGATCCCTGCTTCTATCATTCCTATGCATGACTACTCCTCCTTTGAATGCCTAGCCTGAAGGTTTGCGATCTCTCCCGGCCACTCTCTCACTGTGGCCACCATCTACAGGCTGCCTGGCCTGGCTGCCCTCTTCCTCTCGGAGTGGGCTGACCTCTCCTCCACCCTCTTCGCCTTTACCTCTCAACTTCTCCTCCTCTGAGACCTGATGCTACTTGTCCTTCTTTGGGACTCTTTAACAACCTCTGTGAATCTCTCTATCTCTCTATTTTCCCTCTGGCCTGACTCACTCTGCAGGGCATACCCTGGCTGTTCTGATCTCTTCAGACCTCCTATTCTATAACCCTCTCATCACCCCTCTATCCTGGAGTTATCACTTTCTCCCTTCCTCGTACCTCTCTCTCTCTACCCCTCAGGGCAAGCTGACACCAGCACTGCCACCTACCTTCTCAGTCATCCAGTCCATGAAACATGTGTCAGTTGTTGCTGTTGCTGCTACCTTCGCTCCTCCTTCTGCACCTTTTACTGACTCACGCACTGACACAGCCCTATCTAGCCTTCATCTCTTTATCTCTAACACTCTTGGCATCCTTGCCCCAGTCATGATGATCCCTTTGAAGCCCAAATCCAAGTGCAACTCTTGGTACGATTCCGACCTTGTCACCCTTAAGCGCAAGTGGAGTGTGGCTGAGAGGAAGTGGAGGGCATCAGGCACACACCCTGACAAACTGGCCTGCCACCTGCTCCAAAGGCAATATAGACTTGGCATCTAATAATTCTGCCGAACTCTTCAAAATCTAAAAGGTGCTGGCCAATCCTGCTGCAGTCTCTACCTCTCCTGTTCCCTCCAAGGCCCTCTGCACAGCCTTGGCTTCTCATTTCATCAGTAATACTCAGGACATCCTGTCCACCCTCTTTTCCTCTACCTCCTCTACCTCCTCCTCCTCCTCCACTCCGGGCACATTTGCAGCCGTCTCTCCTCCTCCTTTCTCCTCCTTTTCCTTGTTCACCACAGACGATGTTCCTAGACAAGACCGATCTATGAAAGCCTCATCAAAGCAGGTTCTTCCCTGCTCACACAGAACCATCAAGGGCCACATGGACACCATTGCTGCAACATTGGCCAATTTCTGCATTGACACCTTTGCCATTAGATCCTCTCCCTGCCCCGTTAAGAACTCCCTTGTGCATCCCCTTCTAAAGAAGCGCTCTGCCAATCCTTCCTCTCCGGCTAACTATAGCCCGATCTCCATCACTCCTTTCCTGGGCAAACTCTTGGAAAAGCTGGCCATCTCCCAGCATAATATGCACATTGAATCTGTTAGTTGTCTTCACAACCACCTGTCTGGCTTCAGAGCTGCCAGAAGCATGGAAACTGTTCTTGAACACCCATGAAGACCGCCCTCAAACCATGACTCTAACCTTCCTTCTGTCCTCATTCTCGATCTTTCTTCTGCTTTTGATATGGTCAACCATGCCATCCTGCTCAATCACCTCTGTGATAACATCGGTATCACTGATCATGCCCTGGCTTGGCTGACCTCCTTTCTCATTGATCGACCCTCTCAGGTCCAACTAGGGTATTTCCTCTCTTCTATCTCTCTCTCTATTTGTGGTATTCTCCAGAGGTCTAACCTTTCTATCTGGATTTTCAACCACTATCTGTCTTTTTTTTCCCACTGCATTGCTACTTTCTGCTCCAATTTTCAGTGTTATGCGGATGACATCCAGCTCTCTTTCCGGCTCCCCTCAGCCACCGCTTCCCTTCTCACATACCAGACTGTCTGGCCGCAATTCATGAATGGTGTGCCGCTAATGATCTATGCCTTAATGCCAGTAAGAGTGAGATCCTCCTCATCTGAACACCAGTTCCGTCCTTTCCTCTCTCTCTCTCTTCCTGCCCACTCTGGGCCTTCTTCCTTCTCCTACATGTGAGGTTAAGAACCTTCGTGTCATCTTTGACTCTACCCTCTCCTTCTCTCCTCACGTCTCTGAAGTCTCTAAGAAGTCAAACTATCCGCTTTACTTCTTCAGAGGCATTCTTCCTTTCCACTCTTTCTCCAGAACCTCCTCAATGTCTCCAGAGCTCTGGTCCTCTCTAGGCTGGACTGCTGCAACAGCCTCTTTCTAATTCTGCCTGCCTTTACTTTCCGACCTCTACAAAGTATCCAGAACAGGACTGCAAGAATTGTCCTTGGTCACAAGCCCAGGGATCTTATCTCTCCATCTCTGAAATCTCTTCACTGGCTCCCTGTGGCGTCAAGGATCATGTTCAAGACCCTTTGCATCATCCACAAGGCTTTCTGGGGCCTGAGACTGCACTAGCTCTAAATCTCTCTTCCTAAACATCCCCCTTCTCGAGCTCTCCAGTCATCCACTTTCAACTCTCTGAAGGTCAGGCGCTTTTTCCAAGTAGAGAATTGGGGACAGATTTCTCTCTTCCACCGGGGCCTCCCTCTGGAACAGCCTCCCTGCCTCTCCCAAACTGGCGAAGAACCACCACCGGTTCCGGAAGCAACTCAAGGCCTTCCTTTTCTCTTCCACTTTCTCTCTTTCTCTCCCCTTCTGATGTCCCAATTGCTCCACGCACTGGTCACCTGGCTACCCTTTGAACTCAGGCCCAGGCTCCTGCATGTCCAGTTGCCCTTGCACTGTCTCTGGGCTCCTCCAGCACTTGTGATCTGTATCTGCAACCCTACATTCCCTACTCTCTGCACTTATGAGCCACTCGCTGGCTGCACTTATTGAGGTACCTGCACTGAGCTCCCCCCCTCAGCACTTCTCCCCTTCCACTTCCCTGCACTTGCACGATCTGAATGACACAAGGCATATAAGATCATTGTTTTGTCCTCCGTCTCGTTTGTTTCCCCATCCTTGTGTTGTCGCGCCTAGAAAGACTTGCGTACAGGCGCGCTATGAATGCCATATCATATCATATATCAACCCTTGTTGACAGTGTTATTGTTACATTTAAAAGATGCCTGGCTTTGAGAAATAATTTCTTTAGGGAATGTGCAGTGAGATGAAATTATTTATCATGGATCACACTCTTTGGCTAAACAGCGTGCTACAAGCCCCTTGTTTTATGGCCGGTCTCTTGGTGACTGTTGTGATACATCGCACAACCCCAACTAACTGCATTTAAGCAGCATGGAAAAGGGAAGAATAAGAGCGGCTTAAAGAATAACTTATGCCCAGGTACTTTTGCCCTCATAGCGAAAATCAAAAGCTGACAACTATGAATGAACGCATAGTAAGTGAATATATATTTTAAAATGTAATATTACACATTGACATTAGTGGCTGTGTAGTTATGGTTAAGTTGCTAATCCCATAGGAAGAGCACTTTTGGGCGGCTTATAACTTTGCTCCCCCTGGACGAATGCACACCAAACTTTGCAAAGAAAGTATATGGTGCACTCTGAAATATTTTGCAAAGTTTGGTGAGGTTTGGTCCAGGGGGCTAAAAGTTATAGGGGGTCCCAAAATTTCTTTTTTCCCATAGACTGAATAGGGGAAACACTTTGTGCACGCCTCCAGCTCAAACCGCTGGACGGATTTTCACCAAATTTGCGGCAGGAGCAGCGGCTTGGTCCCAAAAGCGTTCTTTTGTAAATTTGGTGAAAATCCGTCCGTAAGTTTTTTGAAAAACAATCAAAAAGTAGGTCTAAAAAAATTAAGGATATTTATGTCTGCTCCGCGGACACACTTCCCTGTTCACTCCGCGGGCAAAATATCGATTGGCTAATCGGTCGCGTCATGTCCACGGACATTTGACGCATTCGCTAATTGGATGGTGAATAGCGTGAAGTGCATCAGATTGTTCCGATGCGCCCGCCATCTTGGATTCGTGTTTTGGTTTCCGCGGACATCGCCGCAAAAACATATTAGAAAACACAACATTGCACTTGTTAAACTTATCAAATACTGTCTGGGGAGGTGAGGGTTGATGAGGATGGGATGGGATATGGCAGCAAGAAGCAAAAAAGTGGTGTTTTTTTGTCACGAAATTCATATGGTACATTTGGAGGTGTTCCACAATATAATGTGCGTAAAGTACAGGCGAAGGACTAATGTGTCTGTGTTAAAATGTATTTAAAATAATAATGGAGTCAGACTGCCATCCCCTAGAGTCTGGCATCTGAGGCAGCCATCTCCAGTGTCTGATGGAAAGAGAGGCCCTGCACGTGTATGAGAATACGAGCTCTCATGGATGCGTTGAGCCACGTTGTTGCAAAGTGAGAATGCATTTAGATTCTGAGTGAAAATCACCAGCTTTGATTTTTTGGTTGCGAGCTAAGGAAGCCAACGCATGGGACACAACGTATAAGGTTCAATTGTTTTTTGACCTTGAGAGAAAGGGAATATTCCGTAAGGAATGCAGTGAGAGGAGGTTTGTAATAATGAACCTTTGATAAGGTTATGCATTCCAAAAGTGTGTAAGGAACATGTAAATTCAGTTCATGAAGAATCTTTGGTGCAAGCGCAGTGAGCGTTACGCTCTGATTTACTCCAAGAGAATGGAAATGGTGAATATAATGTAAGTTTGATTTTGACGACTGTATACCGGAATGAGCATTAACTTATTATTATCTGAAGATTAATTTTGGGTTATATTCTATTTGTTTGTTTTGTGTTTCTTATTGCAATGTAACACAAGTACTATCTTTCTGTGTGGTTGTCTTTTTTACGTGGTTATGGGGAGTGCAGGATCTAGGTGCATGTCGACTATCACTAGGTTCACACAGGTTCAACGCTAACATTTCATTAAAATGTCATGTATGACCATATGGAATCGTGTATCAGTTTCCACATTGTTTTCTCTTTGTTGAGATTGTATGTTGTGTGTGCTAATCATTAGTTTAAACTCTATGCCAAATTAAAAAGTCAATAGATATATTGTAATAAAGTTCAGGTATTGATACACATTATCTGTTATGTTTTCCAAATAGCTACATCCTGCCTTTCTGCGATTGTCATAGATTCCAGATGCCAACTGACGGCTTCTTCAATCGGCAGCTGCACGTAGTTCTCAATGGCTGGATCACAGTGACTGTTTTTTGGGATGATCGCCTAGGGCCAATGTGCCCGTACGCTGTACTAGCGATTAGGAGTAACATAACATCCTTTATGGTGGTCTAGGCTCAAGTTGATGCAGAAGCCCTGGAATTCACTGTGCGACCCAATCAGTTCTTTTATCAAAAACGAACACTTTGTGTACAGAAAAAGAACAATGTTTGTCTCACGATTAACATTTTGGATCACCAGCGAAGAAACAAATTTGCAATTTGATTTAATATGAGAATAGTCAGATGTTGTTGGAGCGTTTATTGTGAAATGAAAGTACTTTACAAATTGAACAGTGTTATTGTTTTCTTTTAAAGAAAGGTTTAATATTCCGAATTGTGACATGCTGTGTTGTTAGTCGATGTGTGTTGATTTTCGGGTTCTGCGTCACGTCACGTAGGTGATTATGGGCGCGTTTGGATACGCTAAAGAGGAACGTCACCGAGAAAGGTGTAGAATATCACTAGGGTTGGTGATGTGAGGGTCAGGGGCGGGGCATATGATTTAGTGATGTCAGGGCAGTTTACCTTAAGCAGATGCAGCAATGGATAAGAATAGCACAAGATGGACGCGCCCTGCAGCCAGATTTCGTATGTTTTTAAAAGAGGTAAGGTGAATTGGAAATGTTTGCGATAGATTAACGTATGTATAAAAATACATGGCCAAACCCTCGGGACAATAATATTTTCTGAGCATTGCATTTGTGAACTTATGAAATAATGTTTGGGGAGGTGAGGGGTGATGATGATGGATGGGATATTTCTGACGTGATTTCAAATGAGTTTACAAAGTTTGGTGGGATTTTGTGCAGAGCTTATATGACGATTGTATGTGCATTCATTTGACAGTTTTGAAAAAATAAAACGTGGCTGGATTTCCAGCAAACTTGCATAAGACGCATTGGCAAGCATCGAAAAGCATGGTTTTGCAAATATGGCAGTGTTTTCTTATTTGACAAGTGCCATAATGTAGTTAAAACAAATAGCGGTATAGCTTTAGTAACTGAGGGGTAGGCTGTAGCCATGGGCAGTGGCCAGAATGTCCGGGTTATGGAATAAGGTCATGATCCGGACATTGTGGCTACTGGCCATGACCAGAAGGGACAAAACATAGGATTAAAGTGCCCATGTCCACCTGGGACTGGCTTTGTGGTAAAGTTATTTGAAAATAGGATAGATTTGAAAGGGAAGAAAAATGTGCTTGTGGTAATATGGTGATAGGGTTTTCTTTTTGCCTTTTGCAGGCTGCCATGGAAAGCGAAGAGGGGCCCTGTATGGAACCCCCGCCTTCCCTTTCCATGGTGGCCATCTTGGAAAAGGAATTTCCTTCCTATACCAGGATGCCAAAGGCGTCCCAGTGTAGGACAAAAAATCCTCTTTTTTAGTACCACGGGTAACCGCTTTGGAACCTAGGATGCTAATGGCCTTCATCCCCCATTTCAGGGGCTGGATTGGGGGGCAATGGTTCAGAGACTTGTTATCTACCCTCGCTTCGCTTGGGCTGATAACTTGGGCTGCTGGGCCGGTATCCACCGTTCCAGTCTGTGGAACGGAGGATGAACGCCCCAATATTCCCATTAGCATAACACAAAATGGAAATGGAAATCTTGGAAAATCTTATTGAGTCTATGTACTTTACTGAGAAATATAAAGTAGATGGAGTCTATGCATTTTTTTTTTAGTTCTATTTTTTAACTGTGAAAGGTGGTTCCTTTAAGGAACATTTATTTTGTTTTTGGATGGATTTTTTTTGACAGGAGAGCTTAGAACGAAAGGTGGGGAGGGAAATGAGGGAAGAGGCACCAAACACACATGGAGGGGCAGGTGGACAGGGGAAAATGTTGCACCTGTGTTATTTCTAAGGTAGGGGGCAGTGTTTCTCACGATCCTTGATGACAGCAGTGGTGGTGTCTCTTGGGGAGGAGGGATGGGCTTAGCTGATACCATTTTAAGATAAATAGCAGTTTTGATAAGAGTTTGTACTGTGTACTAGGTTGTTAATGGACGAGTAGGAATAGGTGTTGGAGCTGTACAAGGGAAATTTTGAAGTTGAAAGTTCCTAGATCAGTAGATCAGTAGAAAATGCAGTTGCAAGCTGTCCGCGAAGCACAGATTTTATTGTGAAGTGCGTATGGGTTCTCAGACATGTCATCATGCTGCGCCCCAGCGTATGATCATGTGGCACTGTCCGAAAGGTCCGCAATAAAGTCAGATGTTCGTAGACATTATGGTTAAGTTGCACTAATAAAAACTATGAAATTCAATGAAAACAATTTGTTATGGGGACGTTATGGTTAAGTTGCACTAAGTTGCACTGATAAAAACCTATGAAATTCAATGAAAAAACTTTGTTAAGCGGACGTTATGGTTCAGTTGTGCTACTAAAAACCTATGAAATTCAGTAAAAAAACTTTGTTAAAGGGGCGTTATGGTTAAGTTGCGCTACTAAAAACCTATGAAATTCAGTAAAAAAACGTTGTTAAAGGGGTTTCAAGTAAAACCCAAAAACCCCTGAAATTCGCCAGTTATGGTCAGCTAAGCAACCATAACTCGCACCACCACCGTGCACTGCTAAGACTAACACCCAGGACATCAAAGATGACATCACAAATGTCATTGATGACATCACTGATGACATCACATGTCTGGCTCCACCTTTTTTCCTTTACTGACATATCTAGGCCACATGGTTTTCTTCAGTAACAGTCAGGAACTAAAAATAGGAAAGGTACTACATTTGTAGACTTATCCTTCAAGTATGTTCTTACAGTAATTCCCTTAGAGTCCAGTCACATCATGTGAAACATATACATAGGGGAAGTCACAAGCTTGGAAGACAGCAATCCTTTCTGTACATGAAGAGAATCAGTGGGGTTATCAGCACTTTCTGATAGTTCTGTTGTTTTTTTATTACTGCACTTTCCCTGTATGTGCTCATATTTGTATGCATTGTACTCACACTACTTTCTTTAGGGTCCAGTCACATCATGTGATACATATACGTAGGGTAAGTAGCAGCTTTGAAACAGAGCAATCATTTCTCTGCATTAAGATAATCAGTTAGGTTATGAACACTTTCTGCTACTACCGCTGTTTTCTTGCTTATTTCACTTTCCCTGTGTATACTCATATTTGTATGTGTTGTTGTCTCTTTGTGTTTTTGTCTGTAATAATGCAATTATGTAGTAAGTGGGTTTTATTAGCTACTTATTACATGTTTCACAGTACGCAAAACTCTTATAAGAAATCAGTTATCATTTCACTGTTCAACATAGCAAGGTTATGAATATTGCACCTCCATCATGTATGCTGTACACAACGCCTATGTTTCTACCTGAGTAGCTTCGTATACTGGATAGAAATTCATAATAGAATGCTATTTATATTAATGCATTGCTTAATGCACTAAGTAGCTCAAGATATTTATTCCAATGATCCTTGACACTTTTTTGTCAACATTATAATAAGAATCCCTTGTACAGACTTTTCATGAAAAGTAAATGCACATGTGATGTCATCAGTGATGTCATCAATGACATTTGTGATGTCATCTTTGATCTCCTGGGTGTTAGTCTTAGCAGTGCACGGTGGTGGCACGAGTCTGACCAGAACTGGCGAATTTCAGGGGTTTTTGGTTTTACTTGAAACCATAACGTCCCTTTAACAAAGTTTTTTTACTGAATTTCATAGGTTTTTAGTAGCGCAACTTAACCATAACGTCCCCTTAACAAAATTTTTTCACTGAGTTTCATAGGTTTTTAGTAGCGCAACTTAACCATAATGTCCCCTTAACAAAGTTTTTTCATTGAATTTCATAGGTTTTTATTAGTGCAACCTAACCATAACGTCCCCTTAACAAAGTTTTTTACATGAATAAATATATAGTTCAATTGACCTTTCCCTTAGAAGAAAGTGTGAAAGACATAATAGCATTGGACTTTTAAAAAATGTAATGAACACCAGTAAACTTATCTGAGAGAGAAAATGTTCTGATAAATATGCTGGCAAAGTATAAAAGGTGCTCACCTTTTAAACTCAGCAATCTGTAGTAAAATACTCCTTGGAAATCAAAATCCCAATACAAAACAAGTGCTTGTGGTCTTGTGGGCAAGTGTCTGCACTTGGAATATGACAACCTGAGTAAACTCCTGGTAGCCAAATACCTAAGCAAGCTTGCCAACCTAAAAAAAAACAAGAGGCTGGGTCCGCCCCCTCAGAATAAAAGATACGCTGTCCACCCATATGTGTCGTTTACTTGTGGCCTGAAAAGCAGCCACAATCAGGGGAAAATAACTGCACCAGTGTTCAGGAATGCAACTTCTCTTGACGCATTCTGGGTAAATACTCATGAATTACTTGCCATCTCATCATTTACCCTCCTCACCCCCATGTCTGGCTTTCAACAATACTCTGCTTTATAAAGATAATGAACCAGTGTACCCAACACTAGGGGCCTCATCATGACTTTGGCGGTAACCCTTAAATCCGGCAGTCACGCTATTACTGCCGGATTTAAGGGTCCGCCAAATCAGGACTTCGGGGGATTTCGCCCCAGCTCTTGGCTGGGGGGAAATCCGCCAAAAATTTGCGCTATTACCGCTGGCGGGAAATCCACCGGCGGTAAGAGCGCAAATTTTCCTCATTGAGCCCAATGGGGAATGGGGCATTCCCGAATGGGCTCAATGGGGAATGGGGAATTACATTACCGCCGAACTCGTGATCCGGCGCTATTAGCGCCGGGGAGTTTGGCAGTACTGCCAAAGTCGTGATCAGGCCTTAGGCCCTTTAAGATGAGGTAGCAATACGTTGAGATGGATGGAGATGCAGAATATACTCAAACATCAATAATCAGACTGATTCAGGAAGTTGGCAAAGTATTTCTGTTTTAATATCAATTATCTAATACAGGGAGTATAACGAACATCAACGAACATCTGCTCAATCTTCTCACTCAGTGAGTTACATAAAAAAGCAGGTTATATAACAAAAGCTTGTCATCATTTACGTCAATCTACATGGCAAACTACAAAAACCTACTTGGGAAAGTGATTGGCTTAAAGGGAACATCTAGGCATATGTTCCATACTTGACTGGGAAAGTGATTGAGTCTTTAATATCAGATGGGGCAACTAAGCCCTCCTCTAGTGCAAGTCACTACAAACGTCACCAAATACATGACATCCCATACAAACTATAGGGCTCTCATTTACGTGTCCATATACAATTGGTTGGCACCCTTGCACTCCTCTGCACTATTCCACACACGCTAGCAGCATGCAGGCTGGTGGGCTGGTCATAACCATAGCTTCCCACCTAATTAGCCTGTCATCTACCATCACTCTCGCGGTCTGCTAGTCAATTAGCCTTTTGAACATTGGCCTTGGAAATGTTCTCTGTGCTTGAGATTAAAAGGGAGTCGAGGCATACTTTGTCTCTTGGTTTCGATGTAGCTCAACTCAGTATCTATTTTCATCCGACCATGATACAAGAGACCTTGGGACTCATTATAAGTCTGGCGGAAGCCATGCAGTAAAACCGGCATGTCCATTTTTCCAGTGCCTGGCTTGCCAGTAACATTGGGGGATTCTAACCCCGCCAGTCCGGGAAGTCAGGCACCGGAAAAATGGTATTCCCATTCCCATTTGAATCCCATAGGAATCAATTGGAACAGGTATGTTGGTAGCACGGGCACTGTTGGTAACAGTGCCGGTGCTAGTGTCAAAGTCTGCGAGCGGGTACCAATCTGCCCGCCAGGTCAGACATGGCGGGTGGGAGGGCATCCGCCCCGCAAACTTGCACTCTACCGGTCCAGTAATAACGGTGCCAGTAAACCTACCAGCACCATTGCGACTGGATTGCCAGGGTCGTAATGACCCCCATGTTTCAAAGCTTTTCTGTATTTTAAATACTATTAAATGGTGAACCTCTGACGTCTTCAAAGTTCATGCTCCTCACCTCAAACAGGAGTTTGTTCTTTTCACACGTTTTGTAGCTACTGCATGGACATCCAAGCTCAAGGTGGCCTTGACTTTCTGGTGCTGGGCCAGCCAAGCTCTTCTCGAATTTACCTCTGGTATTAGCTGTTTTTCAATTGCGCCACACTGAAAAAGCCTGTCTGTTTACTGGGGCCAAACTCTGCTAAAGCACGTAGTGGAACATCCATAGTCCATACATTCCTATGCATATACATTGGCGCATCACTGCAATCTATTTACTACGTAGTCATCCTTTAGATAGACTTTGTCTACTTGCGTTACTGCGTCTGTACGTTTGTAAAATTGCTTGGCATTTTCTTCGTTTCTGTAGCATGAGCATCTTCATCCCGAGCCCAAAATGTTGCTCATCTTTAACACCTCATCCTTAGATCCTATAGAATATTTATGGTCTCCAGCCTCTTGCCTCGTTGTCTGGATGCATCAGCTCTGCTTTTTCATGACATCATCAATCTTCTCTTTTGCTAATTTTTCACACTTCCTCCCGGATTTCATTCAAATGGCCATCATATTGTTGTAAGTGCATATATGGCTTTCTCAATGGGTACCTTAATTCCAGGATTCTTTTCGGTATTGGTATTTTCACTGGTACTGCATGTGTCTCACACTCTGGTTCTCAACATATAGGCAGCATGGGGGTGGACTTTTGAGTGGGGGTGCTTGGCTCCACCTCTACACTCCACCATCTAGGCAATTCATCGACCACTCTCCCATTATCCTTCACATCTAGACATCCTTGTCTGAAGAAATGCTTCTTTGGGATCCAAATCTTTATGACTCGTTTCAGGCATCCTGCTGATTTCACATGCTCATCTTTATTCCAAGACATAAGCATACATTGTCCATTTGGACTGCAGTAGATCCATTCCCCCACATACTTCTTGTGATTATTTGGGTACAGGAACATTGTTCCTTCAGGTGCATGAATGCTGGCCTTCATGTAGTCTCTGGTTTCTACATCTGTCAGCTCTTTAGTTTTCCATCCTGATTCGACATCAATCATGATCTTCATTCCTGCTGCCCTTTTTGCAGTCTTCTAACATTGTGAGATTATTATCCTGATCACACAGAATCCAAGCAAAACTATCACTATCAGGGCTCCAAGGAACCTGAACATGTCCGCCTTCCATTGTGGAACCCATGAGAGGACTGATCCAAACCAACTGTCATCAGCAATATCCTTCACTTCGTCTATCATCTGGACTTGTAAGAACGTCAGAAATGTTATGGCCTCTGTCAAGGGGCCATTCTCATCATCATTAGAAGGTATAAATGTGCAAAATGTTTCTCCGATTTTGGCACAATCTCCTCCATCCATAGCTGTAATCATGTCCAGGACGTATCTGTTCTGAACAGTCATTAGTCGTAGGCCACTCAGCTCTTCCTTGATAGCATTGAATCCTGTTATGGTAGTGTTAATCATCTGTAACAAGTCCCATCCAGTTATCTGTAACCACTTGGTATTTGCTGCTGTCTGGATCCTTGGCATGAAGATTATCGTGAATTTCGATGAGGTCTGACTGAATAATCTGTGCTAATATGGAATGGAATCAAAAACTTCTATTGACTTGGCTGAGAACTAGTTCTCTCTCTTTATTCAATTTATCAGCTCAGCAGATCTCTTCTTCCTCAGGTGAGCAACTGCCTTTGGAGTTTCGCCAATGGTGAAGTCACTTCTAGGAATTACCAACGCTGGAACATGGACGTTCACTATAGAACATCATCCTCCCCAATCTCTGGGCAGCTTGATGTAAGCTCTGGATCAACAGGCCCAGTAGTAATCCATTATCACTGCTGTTCCAATGCTCATTCCTGGCATGTGAAAGACTCGAGCACAATTTTGATTCTCTCCAACTTTTGGTGTGCCATTGTTTGTGTTTCAGAGCTTTACACTGTCCAGGGGCAACATCTGTAAGGGCTCTCCTTTGTCTTCGACCCATGTCAGTTGTTTAGCAAGTCTTGGCCATAAAGGTTTGCATCCATTTCCCACAATGTCAATGGTTGGTTTGTAACAACCAATTACTACCCACGCTCTGCAGATGACCGCACCTTCCTCCCAGCCATCTCGAGAAAATACTGATCCCCATTTGGCCTCTGTCCTTCCATCTTCAAATTTCTTCTGAAGATTTACCTGAAAATTCAAGTCTTCTATTTGCTTCCCATATGATTCCAGCTCCTTTGACTCCAGGTTGTTCATATCTTATCACATGATTTCTGGTGTGGGCTCTTGCTCTTGTCTTTGTGTCTTGAACATAATCATGTTCCTCTGGAGCTGACCATTCTGTTGCCCATACCAAAGATGCTGTTCGGCCCATGAACTGACCTCTTGCTCGGCAGAGTGCAATATGAGATAAGCAATGTGCTGTTTGAACATCTATTTCAATGGCTATGAATATCTTAGACTTTCCCATGGTGTAAGGCAGGAGTGCACATACATAGCATTCCTCCACTGAGGAACTCCTTCCCACCTCTTTCATATGCTGATACCACATGTAATTCCCCAAATGTGCTGTGCTATCTAGGTAATAGTTCAATTCATTATCATCCTCCTTTGCACTTCTCTTAGGTCTCTTTCTTGCCTTATGAGCTTTTATGAACATCTCATGAAGTATGTCAGCATAGTTCCTTCTTACTGGGGGAATCATAGGAACACTTGTCAGTAAAATGTGTGTCTCTACATGAGCCACTGGTGGTGGAACAATTACATATGGTCATGGCTGTCATACAATTGCTATATCTGTACCATCCTTCTGTATAGGAAAATATACAAGAACCACTGCTCTCTTTGGACCAACATAATACACAGTTTGTGTAACGCTCACCTGGCTCCCACAGAGGCGCTGGTCTGGTCTGGGTTGCTGTGGCCTCTTCAAGCGTGATGCGCAGAATTCGGACCACCGATTGAACAGGTCCCCCAAATCTTGCTTGTCTGGCCCGTAGGAATATCCTTCTGCAGATGAGAAAGGGGATTAACTGTCTGCTGAATAGTGTGCTTGCTCCCCCCTTTTCCCCTTCCTTCTTCTCTGACTTCCTCCAAAACCCCCGGTTTAAGCTCACCTTATGGTTTGGAAGGATGAACTCTCCATCCTGCTTCTGGTGCAGGGGTGCACGTTCGTCCAGTTACTTCACTGGTTTTCAGAATGGCGCTGGAAAATCCACTTGACTTTTCTGAGCGATACGCCGTAAGTATGAAGATGCAAAAGTTCAAGTGTGAGTCTCCTTTTATGTTGTTTTTCCTAACCTGTGATCCGTCCTTTATTTCAGGTGCAGAACAAAGGCGATGCGTTGAGGGGTTAAATTGCCGGTGGTAAAATCAGGTGAGTTAGTGATGAGGGCGACCCCTCTAAATGTCTTTATAATTCCCCAGTAATGTCTTTTGTCCTTTCTCCATAGGGGCTGGGGTGCGGTACCTGCCAAAGATGCGGCACCGACCCGAGATGTGGAATGGTTCACCAAGAAAAGCCGGTAAGTAATATGGCTGAAAAGTCGGCTTTCCCCTTGTGTTCCCTTGCTCACCTTTTGTCTCTTCTTCTCTTCCCTAGGTGCAGAGATGTGGCGACCGGTGCTGAGAGCCGCGATGGAGCCGGGCGGCGTCTCGGGAACAGGTGAGTGAAGTGTGGCGCTGCAGCGAGCAATGCGGTGCTTTTAAATGGAAGTCTTCCTTCAGGAATGCTGGCGTGAAGATTCCGGATGCAGGTAAGAAGGTTGAATAAGTTCTTGGTTTTCACCTTTCTCTTCCTTTATTCCTTACAGGTGTTCCAGGTTCGAGGCGGGCGTGGCTGAAGTCCAGGTGCAGGAGCAGACACGGTGAGCGTTCAGCTGCTGGGATGCAGAACAACGCGAAGCACGTGTGGCTGTCCGGGCGTTGCTTAAATAGCCTTGGAAGAAGTTCCAGGTGAGTATTCTTCCACAGCCCCACCCAAGTAACAAAATAGTTCCTTCAGAAAAATAGTCCCTCCTAAGCCTCATTTGGCTTTGTTCTTCATGCAGCATGGTCTGCATCAGGTGAGTGTGCAGCATGGTCTGCTTCAGGTAAGTGCACCAAACACTTCCCCTTATGAGCCTGGCGCCTATGGCGCCAGGAGTGATGTCCAACATGAGCCTGGTGCCAACGGCGCCAGGACAGAGTGCAAAGAGCCCCTATAAAGGGCCGGTGGGCTTTTACCCGGGGGCGTGATGCCTGCTCCCGGGGGTGCTGGGCCTGGCCAGGTGCTCCAGGGGTAGGCATCATGACAGCACTCCCCCCCAAGGCCCCTCCCAAGGTCGTTTCCCCAGGAGGTTTCGGTTTGTTCGGGAAATTCCGATGGAACCTTTTTACTAGCCGAGGTGCATGTACGTGGTCGCTGGGTTCCCAAGATCTTTCCTGAGGCCCGTACCCTTTCCCATCAATTAGATAGAAAAGTTTTGATTTTGAGATCTTAGAGTCCAAAATGTTCTTCACCTCGAATTCAGGCTCCCCATCTATCTGGATTGGTTCTGGTGGCTTTATTAATCTGGTTCCTGGTTGCACTGGTTTCAAAAGCGACATATGAAAAACAGGGTGAATCCGCATGTTAGCTGGTAGGTCTAGCTTGACTGCCACTGGGTTAATTATAGCTTTGATCGAGTAAGGGCCTAAATACCTTGGATTAAAAGTCTGAGGTCCCTTGAGCGATAAGTGTTTGGTAGCCAACCATACTTGATCCCCTATTTGGTATGGAGGCGCCTCCTTTCGATGCAGATCCGCATTCTTTTTGTATTTCCCTTTCGCATGTTGTAAGTGTGCAGTAGCATCCTTGAAGGCTTGAGTAATCGTAGAATGCAAATGGTCCACTGCTGGCATTTCGAGGCTCAAAGGTGAGTCCAAGTCTGAAGTACGAGGGTGATGTCCATATAGGGTATAAAAGGGGCTCTGACCAGTTCCAGAGTGTATCGAGTTATTGTATGCATATTCAGCCACCCATAAAATATCCTTCCAATTACCCTCCGATTGGTGAACATACATCGTAGATATTGTTCAAGGGTCTGGTTCGTTCTCTCCGTCTGACCATCGGTCTGTGGGTGGTGGCTGGTTGAGAGTCTTACGTCGATTTGTGCCAGTTGACAACACTTTTTCCAAAAATGAGAAATAAACTGGCTTCCCCGATCGGAGATTAGTATGGACGGGAATCCATGCAGACGGATGACATTTTCGAGGAATTCCTTGGCAAGAACAAAAGCTGAAGGTACTCCTTACAACGGAATAAAATGGGCCATCATGGAAAATAAATCCACTGCAACCAGAATAGTATTGTATCCATTACAAGAGGGCAGGTCTGTGATAAAATCTAGCGACAAGGTGTGCCAAGGTGCTGGTGGGATATCTAAGGGTTGAAGAAGACCGGCGGGTTTTGTTTTTTGACCTTTGTTTTTGGCGCAAACTCCACAGGACATCACGTAAGATTTAATATCCTTTCGCCAGGTTGGCCACCAGAATTGTCGTTTAATTTTTTCCTCTGTTTTGGCAATGCCAGGATGTCCTTCCATCAGAGTATCGTGATGACGGGAAATAACCAGTTCTTGCAATTCCTTTTCTGGCAAAAATAAACGTCCTTGGAAGTAAGGTAAGCCATCGTTGATTGAAAAGGCAGACCCCCTTTTGATCCAATCCTGCAAGGCTGAAGAGTCCAGGAAAAGTTTTACCCGTGCTTGAATGTCTTCAAGGGTTTGTAAAGTGGTTATCTCTAAGATTCTTTGTTCGGGAATTATCGGCACAGGTTCTGAGTTTGTGTCCATTTCTCCCATTCCAATTCGAGATAGCGCGTCCGCTTTGCCATTCTTACAGCCGGGATGGTAAGTGATTACAAAATCGAACTCAGCAAAGAATAAAGCCCATCGGAGCTGTCGTAAAGACTGAGCCTTGGCAGTTTTTAAATATTGTAAATTTCGGTGATCAGTGATCACGGTGATGGTATGCCTGGCGCCAAGAAGATAATCCAGCCAAGCCTTAAAGGCAGACTTAATGGCTAATAATTCCTTATCGGTGATTGCATAATTTATCTCCGGCGGCGAGAACTTTCTGGACCAAAATGCTACGGGGTGCAGTTGGTTGGTTTCGGGGTCTCTCTGAGACAGGACAGCTCCCATGGCTAAGCTGGATGCGTCGGTTTCGACTATATATGGGAGATCAGGACGCGGGTGTTTCAAAATAGGTGCAGACGTAAATTTAGCTTTTATTTCCTGAAAGGCCTGTTCAGCTTCCTCGGTCCATTCAAAACGTTTATTCTTCCGCAAGAGTGCAGTGATGGGTTGCAGCACCCGTGAAAATTCCGGGATAAACCTGCGATAAAAATTGGCAAAACCAAGCATGCTTTGGACACCTTTCACCGAACTAGGTGATGGTCATTTGAGGATGGCATCCACTTTCCGTGATTCCATCCGGACCCCTTTAGGTGTCAGGATGAATCCAAGAAACTCAACCTCGGTGGTTTGGAAAACGCATTTTTCCAGCTTTGCAAACAGTTTGTGCTGGCGCAATTTCTCAAGGACGGCCCTGACATGTTTTCTGTGATCTGACTCCGAAGAGGAGTACACCAGAATGTCATCGATATACACGACAACACAGACATCGATGAGTTCCCAAAGGACATCGTTCATGAAGAATTGGAAGGCAGCAGGCACGTTGCACAACCCAAAAGGCATCACCTGGTATTCGAATAGTCCATATTTTGTACGGAAGGCCGTTTTCCATTCGTCGCCTTCTTTTACTCGTACCAGATGATAAGCCCCCCGGAGATCTAACTTGGTGTATATGCAAGCGTCCTTCACCTGGTCAAGGAGTTCAGGGATCAAAGGTAGAGGGTAACGATTTTTAACAGTTATCTGGTTCAATGTGCGGTAATCGATACAGGTTCTAAGGTCGCCTTCTTTTTTTGGCACGAAGAACAAAGCCGAGGATGCCGGAGACTTTGACGGGCGAATGAAACCATTGGCTAGGTATTGATCTAAATATTGTCTAAAATGCAGATTCTCCGGCTCAGTAAGGGCATAAATCCTGCTACAAGGGGGTTGTGCACCGGGCACCAGATCGATTTGGCAATCGTACGATCTGTGAGGAGGTAACATGTTGGCCTGTTCCTTTTGGAAGACGTCCTGAAAGTCTTGGTATTCCGGAGGTAGTTGCATGGAGACAGAGGTTACTGATGCTAGACTGATCTTCAGATTTTCTGGGTAGCAGGTTCGTGCACACTCCGGAAAGGTTATTCTCTTCGCTCGCCAATCAATTCGAGGATTATGTGTCTCTAACCAAGGGATTCCGAGAATAACCTGAAACTGTGGAGCCTTGATTACATCAAACACAACTGCCTCCCGATGGCCGTCCGGACTTACAAGTGCCACATCAGCTGTGGAATGTGTTACCGGTCCCGAGGCAATTTCGGTTCCATCAACCGTGGTGATGACATCTTTGCTGGTTTTAGGACGCAGAGGGAGGTTAATCCTGGAGACCAATTCACGATCCACGTAGTTTCCTATAGCCCCACTATCGATGTATGCCTTTATTGCATGCAACCGCTTAGGCTGTTCCCGATCTACGAGGACCATTGGCACAGTGAAATGCGAGGTCTGAGAGTTTGTTTTCAAGCTCGGCAAGCGGACCCCTAAGCTTGTCGGGCGGGGTCGTTTCCCGATACAGAGGTTTCATGGATTTTATCAGCGGCTCCTACCACCTTCCTGGGCGGACTTGCCGGGCAATCTCGTAGAAAGTGTCCAGAGGATCCACAATAAAGACATAAGTGCATCTGCCGTCTTCTTTCACGTTTCTTTTGAGTTAAAGGTCCTTTAACTCCTCCGATTTGCATTGGTTCAGAGGCTTCAGCCCCCTTGAGGTTAGCGTGGGTCTTGACTAACAACCGGGTCTCAAACTTGGACCGATCTGATTTTCTGTTTTGCAGTCTGTGATCCAATTGGACCACTAAGTCTATATATTCTGAGCATTCTTGGGGCGGATTTACAACTTGGGCCAGGACATCTTTAAGTTCTCCGCGTAGACCTCGATAAAATAATGTGATTCTTTTATCCTCTGGCCACCCAGTTTCCACAATTAGTCTATTAAAGGTTGCAATGTAGGAAAGGAGGTCTTGATTGCCCTGTCGCAGGGATAGAAGTTCGTCATCTAGAGCCTGCCCCTGGGAGTGACGAGCAAATAACCTTTCCATGCTTGCTTGAAATCCTTGAAAATCACGAAGAATCGGGTCATCTTGAGTTACCAGTGGAACTGACCAATCAGCAGCACTGCCGCTGAGATATGACAATACAAAGGCTACCTTGGTCTGGTCATTAGGGAAGGCCCCAGGTCTGCACAGGAAATGCAAACGACACTGATTCATGAATACGGCGAATCGTTTGGGGTCCCCAGCAAAGCGTTCGGGTGGGGCCAGCGGCACGTTTCCAGGTAGATTAATCTGCACCGGGTTACTGGAAAGCACAGGAGCGGGGTTCCCTCCGGAACCGGGTAAAGGAGTTTGTCCAGCTTGACCTTGCAAAAGCTGTCTAGCCAGGTCATCAGCTCTTTCCTTAGTTACAATCACTTCCCTCCTGAGAGCATTAGTCTCTTGACGAGCGGCGTGTACTTCGGCCCGTAATTCCCACAGTAGTTGGGCCAACTGGTCAGTCTCAGAAGTTTCCATAGCGACTGGGTGGGAATTTGTAGGAAGGCTTCGCGTTCTGTAATGCTCACCTGGCTCCCACAGAGGCGCTGGTCTGGTCTGGGTTGCTGTGGCCTCTTCAAGCATGATGCGCAGAATTCGGACCACCGATTGAACAGGACCCCCAAATCTTGCTTGTCTGGCCCGTAGGAATATCCTTCTGCAGATGAGAAAGGGGATTAACTGTCTGCTGAATAGTGTGCTTGCTCCCCCCTTTCTTCCTTCATTCTTCTCTGACTTCCTCCAAAACCCCCGGTTTAAGCTCACCTTATGGTTTGGAAGGGTGAACTCTCCATCCTGCTTCTGGTGCAGGGGCGCGCGTTCGTCCATTTACTTCACTGGTTTTCAGAATGGCGCTGGCAAATCCACTTGACTTTTCTGAGTGATACGCCGTAAGTATGAAGATGCAAAAGTTCAAGTGTGAGTCTCCTTTTATGTTGTTTTTCCTAATCTGTGATCCGTCCTTTATTTCAGGTGCAGAACAAAGGTGGTACAATCAGGTGAGTTAGTGATGAGGGCGACCCCTCTAAATGTCTTTATAATTCCCCAGTAATGTCTTTTGTCCATTCCCCATAGGGGCCGGGGTGCGGTACCTGCCAAAGATGCGGCGCCGACCCGAGATGTGGAATGGTTCACCAAGAAAAGCCGGTAAGTAATATGGCTGAAAAGTCGGCTTTCCTCTTGTGTTCCCTTGCTCACCTTTTGTCTCTCCTTCTCTTCCCTAGGTGCAGAGATGTGGAGACCGGTGCTGAGAGCCGCGATGGAGCCGGGCGGCGTCTCGGGAACAGGTGAGTGAAGTGTGGCGCTGCAGCGAGCAACGCGGTGCTTTTAAATGGAAGTGTTCCTTCAGGAATGCTGGCGTGAAGATTCCGGATGCAGGTAAGAAGGTTGAATAAGTTCTTGGTTTTCACCTTTCTCTTCTCTTATTCCTTACAGGTGTTCCAGGTTCGAGGCGGGCGTGGCTGAAGTCCAGGTGCAGGAGCAGACACGGTGAGCGTTCAGCTGCTGGGATGCAGAACAACGCGAAACACATGTGGCTGTCCGGGCGTGGCTTAAATAGCCTTGGAAGAAGTTCCAGGTGAGTATTCTTCCACAGCCCACCCAAGTAAAAAAATAGTTCCTTCAGAAAAATAGTCCCTCCTAAGCCTCATTTGGCTTGGTTCTTCATGCAGCATGGTCTGCATCAGGTGAGTGTGCAGCATGGTCTGCTTCAGGTAAGTGCACCAAACACTTCCCCTTATGAGCCTGGCGCCTATGGCGCCAGGACTGATGTCCAACATGAGCCTGGCACCAATGGCGCCAGGACAGAGTCAAAAGAGCCCCTATAAAGGGCCACTGGGCTTTTACCCGGGGGCGTGATGCCTGCTCCCGGGGGTGCTGGGCCTGGCCAGGTGCTCCGGGGGTAGGCATCATGACAGTTTGTATCATGAGAAACATAACAATGACAACAAAGATAATACACGTATATATTATGTACCATTACATCCACCCCCAGCAACAGTGGCTTTTCGCACGTCTCTGTGATTTCTCGTTGTTTGCCACATTATTATTATTATTGCTATCAGTATTACCCATGTTTGCCTGTGATTACTTTTAAGGAAGGAAAACATTACTTTTAATCAGGCAAGTTTGTCAGGTGCTCAGGTAGTAGACAAATCTGCTTGCAAATCTCATGTATCAGCCATTTTATTGCAGGTCGATTCCTGGGATCCCTCATAAATACACGAGTGTTAGTATGTCATCCAACAAGATAAGGATGTTTGTGGAGCAGAAAATAAAGATCATTCCTAATAGTTTGTGAGCGTCTTCATCAGATAGGACCATCTGTTCTTCTTGTAAAGAACTCAGGTAGCTGGAGTATCTGCTGTATAATAGCTGTGAGCAGTCTCCTCAAAATAGGACCATTTTTAGTATCTTGCAGAAACACATGTATGTCACTAGTTCTCCCACCCAGTGCAGGATATGCATGAAGAATGAAGAATAAAACAGCAAAAATGATCTGATGAATGTTGCCATCAGACAAATCTAAGTGATTTGGCCGCGGTAGAAACTACCGTGTTCGAAACATTTGCATGAGAAAGGTGCAAACATGTTCGGTACAAACCAGTCCTCGGCAATGGTTTCTGTGAGGCTTTCTGTAGTGACATGCGCAGGGTAGTGTAGCTGTTCTAATGCCACCCTCAACAAGGTTTCAGGCATCACCAGTTTACTAGTGCTTTCCTGTCGCCACAATGCATCCGAAGGGGCTAAAGAAAAGCCTGTCCGTGTCCATAGATTTTTCTCATCCTGTGGGGCTCCACCTTGAACTTCCATCAATTGTGTTTTTGACAAATGGTTAAAGCTTTCATCCACAATCATCATCACCACCATTCTTTGTTTCACATCAGGCGTATCAAAGCTCCTAATATCAGGAGAATATGTAACTTTTTTTGCTTTATCATCTGCGGCTTGATTTCCGCATGAGATAAAGTCTGGTCTCTTAGTGTGCACTGCGCATTTAACTACTGTGATGGCTACTAGGAGTTGTAGTGCAACAATCAGCGCCACTAATTCTGAATCCTGTGTTAAAAAGTGAGACGGTAGTCATACACTTGTCATTACTTCAAATTCCCCATTAGCCCTGTGTTTTACCACAGCGGCACCTGAATATCTTTGCCCATCAGTTTGATCGATATTCGAGGAGTCATCAAAAAAGAGATGTTCCCCTGCTGCTAGAGCGTTTTCCTTCACGCTTGGGATCTCGTCATAAAATTCTTCATAATTCGAGCAGTCATGTACCTGTTCATCCTCTACCAGTGGTTCAGCTACAAAAGTGGCAGGGTTCACCATTTTACATCTCACTATTTTATCGTTGGATCTGAAATAACCACCTCATAAGCAGAAGCTCTTTGAGATGTCAGTGTACTTTTAGGTTTCTCCAAAAAAGTAAACAAAGCATGTTCAACAAATAACTTCATGGAACACTCCATTACTATGCTGGTAGACTTCTCAATAGCAAACGTGGCGGCTGCCAACGATTGTTCACAAGGGACGTGACCCTTCATTACTGGGTCCAAAATCCCACTGTAATATGCTGGATGATTGTACCTCAACATAGGGGGTCATTACGACCCGGGCGCAAAGGGATACCGGGCACCGGTAATGACACAGGTGCCGGTATTCCCTTTGCGCCCTATTCCGAGGACCCTTTGCAGGTCCTTCCTTAACGCCTGGTTTTAGCAGGCGTTAAGGGCGGGAGCCACAAAAGAATACCTGGGTCAATAACAGTACCGCAATTTACGGTACCATTATTGATGCCTTCCCCCTTCCCATTGAGCCCTATGGGGGCTCAAATGGGAATGGGGAATGGCTTTTCAAATGAGGATTTACCGGTCCCGCCAAGGTTGGACTGGACTGGTAAGTCCCCATACCACCAAGTCGGTGGCGGTACCGGTATTGGTGCTAGTCACGGCGCTAATAGCGCTGTGACTAGTACCAACCTCGGAATGAGGGCCATAGTTCTTTGCGTGAGTGCTGCTGTCATGACTGTTCCATTCATATGCGAAAATAAAAAGTACTCCTCGAATAATTGGGAATCCCTAAAACTGCAGCTATACAAATTGCCTTTTTTAACTCATCAAACCCTTCCTCCTTTTCCTCAGTCCATACAATCTTTTCCTGATTCTGTTGTGCCCTTTCAGGGCTTGCAATCATGGCCTTGTGTAAGAACTATAATCAAATACCCATGCTCTAGCATAATTGCACAGTCCGAAAATCTGTTGCATTTGCTTTATTGTGTGGTTTTGCGGTTTTCAAAATTGCCTCAGCCCGTTCAGGTGTAACCTTCTTTCCTTCATGCAAGATTAACTGTTCTATGTATAACACTTCTTCTTGGCAGTACTGTAATTTCTCTTTGTCCACTTTATATCCCTTCTCTGGTAGTATAATCATTAGCTGAACTGAATCTCGTCTGCACTCGTCTTCTGATGTGCTGCAGACCAAAATATCATCTACGTTTTGCAACACAACACTTGGCAAATCAATATTGCTTAAGTCCATCTACAGGACTCTATTGAAAATCGATGGAAACTCACAATACCCTTGGGGCAACCTTCTGCTTTTCAATTTAATCTGATGAAACCTTACAGACGTCAGATCCTGAGAATCCTTATGCAACGGGATTGAGAAAAATGCCTTTTTCAAGTCAATCACAGTTAAATATCGCGCCTCAGCAGGGATACGACATAAGATTGTCATCGGGTTGGGAACTAGAGGAAACTTGGCCTCTACAATCAGGTTAATTGGGCACATATCTTGAATTAAATGCAACAACCCCCCCTTAGATTTGTTAATAGGGTACACCTTGTTATTGGATGGTGACTCTGATGTCACTAAAATGCCTTGATCCATCATGGCGGATATCGTCTTAAAAATATCCTTGTCTGCCTCTCGAGACATGGGATACTGACTTACTTGAGGTAAAATTGTTCCTGGCTTCAGTTTGATCTTAACTTCTCCCACCCCTTTTAATAGGCCTATGTCATAAGGGCGCGTAGTGCATAAAGAAACTGGCACTTTTGCCATATCTACCTCACAAAATGCAGGACGCTGTTGCACTATAATCATTTTCTATGGAACCTCACGTCTTTCTGCCCTAACCCAATATGTATGCTCATTTCAAATACCACTTCATCGTCTGATGGGTCATCTCTAAATATGTCCTCATCAGTGTCGTTGGTCAATCTATAGCCCTCTCCAATAGCAATCACTGTGCTCCATGATCTGCTGTCATCATCAAATCCTATGAGCATAGCCAATTCTTCTCACACAACAGCTGCTTCCAATTGTATGGGAAAAATGTGTCCCCCCTCTCTGTCCATCGGAATCTCTGGCCTAAAGAGACATTCATCAGGTATTCCCATAGTCTTACCCAGAATTCCAGGCAGCCATGTTAACAAAATGCGTACCCTACAGCAAAATACTTCTGGTTCCAAGGGTACTCCTCGTATGGCTATTTGCCCTCTAAATGCCATGATAAGTTTGCCTACGTTTAACTAATGTATTCTTGGCGTTGAACACACTGTACCTTCATCAGTGAAAGAAATTGTCATGTTTAGTTTCATCATTAAATCTCAGCCCAGTATATTAACTGGTGTCTGTCGTGAATACAACAATGGAACAGACATATCACATTCTCCTATAGAGACTGGAAATTCTTCAGTAAAAGGAACTCTACTTGTAGCTCCTGAGAATCCTTGAACATTCATGGCATTACCTGATGATGAACATTTTCCCTATTTTATACATGAGCGAGTTGCACCAGTGTCTACTAAAAAAAGAAAAGGATTTTCCTTCTATAGTGACATCAACCCTCGGTTCCTCTTGATGATTGGGAGTCATAGATAGTACTGAACATATCAAATCACCCAGTGAGCTGTCCTATTGTGGATACACACTTATTCTGGTGCCCGTGAAAGGATTCCCACCCTCGCCAGTGACACCCCCTATCCTAGGAGTCAATAACTGTCCTGTGTTTGCGCACTGCTGTATCTGCATAGGTGCATGCTGTGACTGTACTTGTGGTGGATTCAATGGTGCTTGCTGTGGTTGTAAAGCCTGTGGTATTCACGGTGCTTGTGCTTGATACACTGTCTGATTTTGAGCAAATGCATCCCAACGTTGTGAGCTATATGCAGGTAGGCCCCCTCTTGAGAACTGCCCATTCTGCACATACCTTTGGCTCCCACATGTTCGCGCTATGTGCACTGTCATTCCACACATCCAACATACAGCAGGGAGTCTCTTCTAATTTGCCCTATCTGCATGCATTGACTATCATTCGGCATAGTCTGACACCCACCTTGGTTACTCTGAAAGCCCTCCTCTTCCGCAGAAACTTCCCCTTCCTCTTGGTGTGAATCCGCTCCCTCCTTGATCGAATTGCCGTTATTCACCGGCGGCATGCTCACTCTTTGTTGCAATCCTGTTCTTTCTCCACTAGTTAACATTGCCCCTTCTATGGCATTCTTCAATAGTTTCTTCTGTACTAATTTAGCTTCCTCAAGCTTCCTAACATCGTCTCTCTTTTGATTTTTCTCCTGCAACAATCGGCAATGATGCGCAATGGTCAGCTGTATTTTGGCCCTGGTTTCGCCTCATACCCACCAGCTTCTTAAGCTGTCTCTGTACCTTGTTTGATAGTCCCTGACATAATATATGATAGAACACCGGTATAGATTTTCCCCACGGCTCCCGCATTCCCAAAGACCATTGCTCTTGAAAATTCTGAATGTAAACAAGCGGATCCTCCCCTTACTGCATCTTTCGTGCCATTATGTCTCCCATATCTGACGTATCAGGATATTGTGCTCAAAGCACTTTCCAGGCTGCCGCTCTACAATTATTAAATGGCGCACCATTGTGCACTGTGTTCTGTGCAGTGAAACTCGTGTATCCTTTTCTCCACCAAATGTCATCAGCCCTCTCCCCAAGGATAGCTGCCAGAAGACCTTTAATGTCCCCTATGGCGAGCATATTTCCTCCTCTCATTTTTTGTAATTCATAGATCCACATTCGAGCACCCGAAGTTAAACTCAGGAATTAAGCTTACCAATCTGGGGCCACAGTATATACTGTGGTCTGGCCCATCGATTTTCTAATAAAGGAAACTGTGAAATCCCAAAATCCCATTTGTCTCCCATCGTCTGTCTTCTTCCCGGTAGCGACCATAGCCTGCTCACATAAGGTGGCGAGTCCCCCCTCACACTATGGTATCGCCCTTTAGGTCGATCAGGCGGCGCCAGGGGCTTTGGCGTCCTCGATATAGTTAGGTCCAGATCCGACCATCTTACATCCCTATCTGTCAGAGAACACCCCTCAGGACCACATGCACCAGACTACCGTCCTCCTCCCACATGCAAGATTTCTCTTTCTTCTTCTGATATATCTTGTCCCCAACTAGTGTGACCTTCTTCTTTCTCGTCTCTGTTTAACGTTAGTTTGTCCAAAGACAAAGCTCTATGCTCGAGGCTATAAAGACCTCCACCTTTACCTCGCGACTGGGTCCCCTCAAATTGATCATCTTTCCCTTTATTTTTTTGATAAATTTGTTGTCCTTATTTCCTGACGTGCCTTTTTTCGATCCTATCTCCAATAGCTCCTATATCAAAATGATCTTCTATATCTATCCTAAAGGGTCCTGCTATTGGTTCTTGTGTTGGGAAGAACTCCTCTATGTCCTCCCATGCCAATACTGGATTAGGTTCCATTAACTCGTTCTCTATATGATCAATGTCGTGTGCCCTTTGCCTTCTCTTGTGTTTAATTTCTTCGTCAAACTCTCTTTATTTCCTTGCTACCTCCCTGACCCTTTCCTCTTCCTATCATTTCACTTTGCTTCTCTCATTTGCTCTGCGCAATTCTTCAACTCTGCAACTTTGCATTCTTTTATCTCTTAATTTTTGTTCTTCCTCTTCTTCTTTTCTCTTTTCAAACCTGTGTTGTTCTTTGATTGCCTTTTACCTGTTGTCATACTTTCTTTGCTCTTCTGTTATTTCATGTTTTCTCAACTGTTCATCTTGATACAGTTGTTCCCATCTCTGTCTACTCTTTCTTTTGGCCTCATCTTCTTTCAATCGTTTCTCTCATTCTCTAACTTTTTGATATTGTTTGTCCTGATCTTCCTTTTGCCTTACTTCCTCAATGCTCTTTCCTTCAAGTTTGAGCAATATCTGACTGAACATCCATTCATTTTGTATGAGTGCTACCTTGTCAGCTTTGTCTTTCTCTCCTTCCCATCTTTTTAATTCTCTCACTATATCTAGAGACATAACTGGTTGTTCACATCTCTCCTTGTCCCATGGGACTTTAGGAATCATATCTCTTTCTGGAGTCTTTTCGGGACTCTCGTCACTGCTACATGCAGGCGACTTACACGTCAGGGTTCTATACCCTGTCACTGCTTAAAGCTCTCTTAAAGGATATAATCCTTCATCTTTCGTAATATCATCATTTACTTCAGGCGCGGTAGGGGGAGCAGAAGGCTCGACCTCCCCTCTCTACACTGTTTAAGCATCCAGTCCCCAGGAGGTGGGTATTCCCTTTGTTCCTGCTACATCTTCCAAAGCTCTAAGCTAGCTAACCTCTTTTCTAGCTTCTTTCCCGTGAGAGCTGCGTGCAAATATGTTGTCAGGTGTTGCAAAACTGCTTTGGACAGTGACCCCCTTGTGGCCATGGCATGAACATTGTATCTGCCATGTCCTTAACCTATTCTTCACTGTGCAGTTTAGGCTTGGGTGCGTGTTTTGGCAGCTGTGTATAAGCGGAGTAACATCCTCCATCACAAGAAGTCACAATCGATTGTCAATACTCACCGTTATTTTATACAAATATACTTTTTAGAAAAATAATACAATATGAGCGTGCAATAATCATCACAGCTCAAAATCTCTGTTTCACTTTGCTTCAATTTACCTATTCAATAAACATTATCAGTCAAATAAGTAAATAAATAATACATTTTTCAGCCTTTCACCACAATCTATCACTTTTTGTTTCTTCAATACTTCACCATATACAACACATATAATATGCAAACAAACAGACAAACTGAGAGACTGGCTAGCCCACATATACTTCCGTCAACACTGCTTGTGACTTCTCTTGCCCCTAATAATGACTCTGATCGGAGTATGAATTGTCCTTTTTAAACGATCGTTGATCGTTCGTAGCCTAGTAAGGTTCACTTGGACTCTAGGACAATTCCTTCTAAATGTCCTTGACGTAGGATTACGGGCTTATCATATAGGTCATTCGACGTCTACATACCCGGAACTATGATGCTCTTCGTCGTTGAACTGAACATACACCAACCAACCCTCTGTTATTCTTTCCCTGTTATCCCGTTTTCACTCTCCCCACACAATGCCCATTCATCGTTTGCCCTCTCTCTCAGTCTACTCACCATTTTTGTGTCAGTTTCTGACCCTCGAGATCGCCTCCTCCTCAACCAGCCGCTTCAGCCTTCGGTCCGCCCAGCTGATTGTAGAAATCAGGAGGGGATTCTGTGAAACGAGGGACACGCCCCACCTGTTTTCAGTGACTTGCATGTTTTTTACTAATGGCTGCAATATACAGGCAGCTCCACGTTCCTCCAGCTAATATAGCTAGATATTTGGAGACCCTTAAAAGCCTACTAGATCAATGGGTCGTTTAGAAAACATCACCTCTCTGCTACCACGTGAACCTGTGTACCCAACACTATGCCCTTTAGGACAAGGTAGCAATACTTTGAGATGGATGGAGGTGCAGAATATACTCAAACATCATTAATAAGACTGACTCAGGAAGTTGTCAAAGTATGTCTGTTTTAATATCAATTATCTAAAACGGAGAGTATAACGAACATCAACGAACATTCGCTAGATCATCTCACTCAGCGAGTTTCATACAAAAAAGTTGGTTATACAACAAAAACTCCTCATCATTGACATCAATCTATGTGCAAACTACAAAAAACTTCTTGGGAAAGTGGTTAGCTTAAAGGGAAAATCTAGGTATACCTTCCATACTTCACTGGGAAAGTGATCGAGTCTCTAACATCAGATGGGGCAACTAAGCCCTCCTCAAGTGCAAGTCACTACGAACGTCATCAAATACATGAAGTCCCACTGGTTATACAAACTATAGGGTTCTCTCTTACGTGTCCCTCTACAATTGGTTGGCACCCTTGCACCCCTCTGTACTATTCCACACATGCTAGCAGCACACAGGCTGGCACCCAGGTGCTGGTGGGCTGGTCATAACCATAGCTTCCCACCTAATTAGCCTGCCATCTATCATCACTCTTGCGGTCTGCCAGTCAATTAGCCCTTTGAACATTGGCCTTGGAAATGTTCTCTGTCCCTGAGAATACAAGGGAGTAGAGGCATACTTTGTCTCTTGGATTCGAGACAGCTCAACCCAGTATCTAGTTTCATCCGACCGGACCATGTGACTAGAGACCATGTTTCAGAGCTTCTCTGTATTTGAAATACTATTACATGATGAACCTCTGACATCTTCAATGTTCTTGCTCCTCACCTCAATCAAGAGCTTATTCTTTTCACAAGTTTTGTAGCTACTGCATGAACATTCAGGCTGAAAGGCTGAAAAAGCATGTCTATTTACTGGAACCAAACTCTGCTAAAGTGTGTTGTGGAACATCCACAGTCTATGATTCAAATACGGGCTCCTGGTGGTGACCCTATTCTGCCCAGGAAGGCTATAATGTTGTGAGATACAGTTGAAAGGGTCAGTAGAACAAGCACACCCCCTTACAGCTCTGTTTACAGAAAACAGATTAAATGAATGCAAACTGGTCTCACTTCTCAGTTGTTAAAGTGATTTTCATTCAGATTTCGGGCATATATACATGACTAGTTGTGTATAACACAGAACACAATTTTTCAATTTTTCAACATAGGCAAAACAGATTGCAAAACATAAATCAGAAAGTCATATTCCTTGCAATACAGTACATAAATTAAACACAATACATATTCTACTGTCGCAATCAGACTTGACAGGGGTCATATTTGATAAACAAGTGCAGTGGATACATATAATGAAACAATTATTACAGACACTGAGACAATTAGTAGCACTGTGACTAAAAAGTCAATGTCTACACCATGGTGTTTCGGTCCGTTGTGGGGGCTAAAGTGTAGCCAGGATCTTGTAGAGGCCTTCGTCAGGACAGGGAAGACTATAGCGTATGTGTGTTCAGTGAATGCTTTGGAGAATGAATGGAGCGTGTAAAGGGGGTGGCGCTATAAAGCATGATTTACAACAATTTGCGTGATTCAATCACTGTACAATAAATGTGCTATGTTTAGCATGTCCGACTAATCATGGACTAGGCTTACCGTGTGGGGCCGAGATTGGACCACAGGGAGATGAGGGTAGATCTGGGCAAATCAGATGTCTCTGAAAGTGAAATTTGCCAGTTACGGTAAGCTAAGCAACCATAACTTGCGCCATCACTGTGCAGTGCTAAGACTAACACGGGAACATCAAAGATGACATCACAAATGTAATTGATGACCTCACTGATGACATCACATAGAAAATTATTTTTGATTCATACAAGGGGATGTGTTTATAATTTTGGTAAGATGATGTCTGGGGTGATCAGGAGACCTATCTTGAACTACTTAATGTATTAAAGTATGTGCTCATGTAAACAAAAGATTAGAGCCACCCTTTTTGAATGCAAAGCAATTAAAATGATTTCAATTTTCCCACACCTTGAATTTTGTAGATGTCCGCAGACTACCACACTGTCTGCCATCTATGCAGGCTGCCTATTCCCATGGGGCTACTTCCATGAGGCGCCACACCAAATCGACCCACGTGACTGCTCTGAGAAAGGCGATAACTTTCTCAGGTAAGAGCAGTTTGATTTCCTCCACCCCATCATCTTCATCTGCTCCTTTCACCACAACAGATACTCCTCTGGGGCATAGGATGCCAGCAGTGGCTTCATAGGCAATACAGAATGCTGTTGACCCATACCTTTTGAGGGTCACAGTGCTATGTATGTACTGTGAAGCACCAATCTGTAGGGGGGGAGCAGTTTCTGAGTCTTTTCGAGGCTGTGGTCAAGGAGAATGATTTCAATTTCCTCCTGGGATGATAGCTTAATGGCCACGTGCCCGTCGTGGAAGCAAGACAACACAAAGCAACACAGGTTTGATCCCCGGGTCCGCGCTTAGAAACCTCTGGGTGTTTAAGCGCGTTATAAATATGCAACTAAGACAAAAAAAAAAATTATGCAACAAAAAAAAATGAACAATTCCTGTAACAGTGCCTCGATGCCCGCGGGCTGTGTGAGTGCTTTAAAAATGCTAAATAAATAAAATAAAAAATAAATAAATAAAGAATGAGAAACTCTGCCACCTACCTGATTAAGGGCCACCCAACTTCTTTCTCTCTCCACATGCCCCTTCATCCCTGTAGTTGGTGCCCCTTCCCTGCCTTCCCTCCACTACATTGCCTCTCCTGAAAAAAAATGCCAAGATAAAATACAAAATTGAAAAAACACAAAAAAAGGTTCCTTTAGAAGCCACCTTTCACGGATAAAAAATAGAAGTGAAAAAAAAAGTCACAGGGCCGTGCGGCCTGCATAGACGGTGGGACAATTGAAATCATTTTAGTTGTTTTGCGTTCAAAAAGGGTGGCTCTTAAAAGATATTCTTTGTGTGTTTTAAGCCTTTACATTTTTTATTACATTTTTGGTTTTATAAACTGAACTAAGAAAACATTTCACTGAATTATTAAATTATTTCTTCTCACGTTTACAAAAACTGCTTCAAAACATTTTCAATGTTTTCCACAAAAAGCTGATTACTTCATCTCACCTACACATGTTTGCCCTATCAAATTTAATCTTCTCATTATGAAACAATGTCATGCCAACATCTCAAACAAAAGCACACACACAGCTTTATTGATGTTGCGTCTAGCTTTTTCCATTTGAGGATCAAATGAACTGGAAATCATCCACATCTGTCTCTGGACAAAGCGTGAAAAAATCATTTTTGAATTAGGGAACATTTTCTTCAACTTTCCCAATGTCTCCTTCATTGCAAACTGCAGGGAAATTCCAGTCACGCACACCAAACTGTTACCACCAGAATGAATAATAATAATGTCTGGATGTTTCAATTCAACCATATTTGCACAAAATAGGAGCAAGTCCACCCACTTCATACTTCGCACTCCATAGCAGAACACTTCCAATTCAAAGAATCCAAGATTTTCTGGCTTTTCCACAATGCTCAGCACACACTTTCAACCAATGAACCCAAGAGTCCCCAAAATCCAAACACTCTGCCAGCTGAAAATCCAAACCCTCTGCCTGCTGCAAGACATTACCATGGCCATTTTCAATCCTCTCACAACTCCTACTAACAAAACTCCTGCTACCGTTTCTTCCTGTACTCCAGACCCAGGAAACCTGATAGGCGTATCCTCTGATCTCCGTGGACACCCATGACTCTCTGCAGTCTCTTCGGTATCCTTTCCATGCCAGGCAACTTTAAAAGACCCGGATGTGGCACGTGCCGTCCGCAGACAACCGCAGTGTCCACGTACATCACAGCCTCTCAAAGGGGTGGGCGGGTGAATTAAACCAATTTAAGTTATTTAATCTTTAGTGGTGGATATGAAAAGAACCTTTTTTATTTTTGTGTGGGTTTGGTAACAAACACCTTTTTTCCTTTTTATGCTTTTATGTACAGTATTACTGTACACTCTACATCTTCCTTTACCATTTTATTACAGGGACTTTTCCAATGCATTCCTAACATTGTAAAGGAAAATTGCATTTCCGAAATCTGTGCAGGGAACTCCATCTTGACAAAAAGAATCACACCATCAGAACGTATATTGTCATTTTCAAATGATGACATTCCTGCAGCATATAAAAAAGCAGATGCAGCTTTATTGACAAGCTGCCTTGATTTTTCAATTTGTGGACTTAAAACAATTGTTGGACTTCTCCATGTTTGCCCCTGATGTATTTCAGAAAAAATAATCTTAGCAGCATGAAACAGTTGCATTATGCTTTTAAAGAAATCCTTCAGGGCAACCTGCAAAGACACTGGAGTCATAAACCCCAAACTATCCCCTCTGCAATGCACAATCACAATTTCTGGACATTTAAAGTGAGCCATTCTCTCACAGAATGAAAACAAGCTTTCCCAGTTTAAGACACAAACTGCATGTCACAAAACGTCCATTTCTGCCAATCCAATATTTCAAGTATGACATGATTTTCAGCATACACATTCAATGACTGAATTGAAGAGTCCCACAGAATTTACACATCTGCCTTCTCAAACACATAGCCATAGCCATTGTCAGTGCTCTCACAACTCCTGCAAACAAAACTAATGCAACCATCTCTTCCTGTAAACCACAGCCAGCAAACCCGATTGGCTAATCCCCACAGTCCCCTTTCCATGCCAGGCCTCCACAAAAGACTCAGATGTGGCATGTGCCATATGCAGACTACCGCAGTGTTCGTGGACCCCATAACAAATGGGAAGCCCTTCTACCCTTTCCACATTCATGTTTTCAGCACTCCGTCATTGGCTGCTTTCAGAGAGTCACACATCCATCCACCAATACCATAAACATTCTCTGCACCTAACCCTGTCATCTAATGTCAACACTTCAGATGTACACTTACCCTCTCAGAGTACATATCTCCTGCTAATGCATTTGCACCAAAAACTACTGTGCAATGGACCAAGATTTCTAATTACAGATTCAACAAGATCTGCGACTAAAAAAACATAGTAGAGGTATGCTTATATTTTAAAACAAAAATGTCTTCAACTCTTTCACAAATATATATATATATATATATATATTATATATATATATATATATATATATATATATATCCAAAGGAAGGAGGAAAAACACAGTGTTGATAAATACAGATGTTTTCAATAGTTTCAAAAAAATAAAAATAATACAGAAAAATGTATATTTTTATTTACTCATTACAATGAGCAGCAACACACAAACAAACAGAGGAAGGACGCCATGGTACATGGCCTGCACAACAACACGTTTTTTTCGCGCTCCACTGAGCGCTTGATCACGTAGGGGAAGAAAGAGTTAGCTGATACAAATACACAAGGTAGAGGTAGTCCTATTACTCTGTCAATCGACTGGGTAGACCAAGACTGTGGGTGGGAAAGTGGGCGGCCATGATGGAAGAGGTTGAAGTGCATGAGTTAATGCTAAAACTTAAGACACCACTTTTATAAATATACATATACACATCAGGACAAGGCCATTGATAAAGTGCAAAGTGCACAAGAGATTTGACATATGTAAAGCAGTGCGGCATAAAAAGTAAATAAATAACTCCAATGAATTATACAATCATAAAATATGATAAAATACTGTATGTACAAATAGTTATACACAGTCATAAATACGCTCAAATATACAAAATGGCTACCAAAGTCCAAAGATAAAAATTGTGCATATATGCAATATGGTAAGGATGGTAACCCATATTAAAATGATGAAAAAACATATATATATCCAGTGTTAAGGTTGGAGGAGGAGCGCACAGTGTACACGGAGAAATCGACGGATTGTCCTGTAGCTGCTCGGATTACGGCAATACAACAGAAGCACGGGAATACGGAGGCGGCAGCTGGAAAACCCAAGAGCAACGCAGAACCGCAGGTTGAAGGACAGGCGGTAAGGTGGAGCTGGGTGAGTACAGCAGTTGTTTTCTGTAACGTGCAAGCGAACAAAAATTGCATTTGTAATTCTTTTTTACTCGGAAAAAGAACACGACTTGAGAAGTGGATTTAAAACTCTTCTCACTAGTTCCATAATCAAAAAGCCCTCCACTTTTAAATCAGCAAAAACAAAAGGAAAAAACCACACACTTCCACACGGGCAAAGTATTTGGAGTGTATTAAACTCGTGACTACTCTTAAAGGGACACTTGAAAAATATGGCAAACTCCCAGGAGCAGAGAGAAGCAACACGGCGGGCACAGGCCCTTACACTTTTCAATGAAACTTTAAAATCGACCACAAAAAAAGATATACCCACAGAAGCAATACCTAAAAATGACAGCGAGATAGGCCTGCTAAAAGAACTTGAAAAATTACAACGTAAGGAGGTTAGCAAATGGTGGGAGGAGCACTCCCTAAAAAATTATGTAGAAGTTGGGCGAATACCGAGAGGACTGAGGATTTTAACAATTCCATCCTTCGAAGAACAGGACCCACTGATGTTAGAAGAATGGAGTGGGGCCACCAACCAATGTTCAAAAACCTTCCTTCTATTACTTATAAAGTATGCAGGCAGTGATCGCGAGAGGCTACTGGAAAAAATAACAAAAGTGGAAGAAAAATTAAAATTGATTACAGAAACCGGTGATGGGAAGAAATTGAAAGATTCAATGGAAAGAAACTTGCTTGAGTATGAGGAAGAAATAAAACAAAGAAAACAAAGAAAGTTTTTAAGAGACAAGGAAGATTATGAAATGGGCAGAGTATACACCTTTGCAAGAAGGTTTGATCAGATGAGATTAACATCTTCCAGAGCAGCACCGATAACCACCGAAATTACACCAACAAGTGCAAGCGAATCCCTTTCAATGTCAGAGTCTGACATAACAGGGAGCGACACAGAAGAACCACAAGTGCGCAGGAATTTTTTAGAAGAAATGCGTTTGCTACGCCAAGATGGCAAAAAGAACAAACAAAAAAGAGGTGGAAGTGCGAATCGTGGCAGAGGAAGAGGCGCCCGAAAAAAACGAGGAGGGGAAAACGGAGCAGGAAATTCCCAGAACAATACTTCGGGCAGATCGCTGCGCTCTGGCAACTGAGCGAGGCTGATATGCAGGAGGATGGCAGTTTTAAAATAATAAATTTATCTGATCACACCTTAACAACAACTCAACAAAAAGTTCTGAGTTTGGGACTAAACTACTGTCCTTCTGCTAATAATGATTATGTGGACACTAGGATAGATCTGGACCATTTCATAAGGAAGATCCGTCTCAGGAAATTCTTTGCCAATAACATGTGGCAACAAAAGAAAAAGGAAGTACAGACAGGAAAAACAGAGATTATGATTAAGGAAATGGACATACTTACCGATCTTATGGAACTAGAGAAAGGAATGGACATGGAAGAAGAAAATTTATCGACTGATCTTGCAGAGATAGGGATCAGAACTGATTGGATGGCAAAAAGTAATCTGAAATCGAAATCCAAATTCAATCCCACGACAAACGTAGCTAGCACTATTGGAGTATTTCAGAATCTTGTTATAGAGGACTTAAAAAGCTTACGTCGAAAAACTAAAAATGTGAAATTCAAAGATAACCTCACAAGAAATGAAAGAAAAGCATTAAAAGAACTGCAGGAGTTGAAGAACTGCATTATAAAACCCTCAGATAAAGGACATAATATTGTTTTGCAGAAAAAAACAGAATACATTAAAGAGGCGTATAAACAGCTCAATGACACCAAGTGCTACACGAAACTAAAGGATAATCCTATGCCAGCATTAGAACAAACAGTGAAATCCTTCCTAAAGAAATATGAAGAAATGGGTATTATATCGGAAGAAACATATAAATTTCTCTATATCAGTAAAGCCATAACTCCTACCATATATTTTCTACCTAAAGTGCACAAGAATCTGCAACAACCCCCAGGGAGACCAATCGTGTGCCTAATCGGCTCAGCATTGGAAAATATATCGAAATACATTGATGAGGTATTGTTCCCTTTTGTGTGTACACTTCCTTCATACGTAAAAGACACTACTGATTTCCTGTGTAAAATAGAAAATATTCCCTGGGAAAAAGACTTTTTAATGGCCACGATGGATGTTGTCTCCCTCTACACGTCGATAGGACATGAGGATGGGAAAACAGCATGTCTACACTATTTGAACACTAAATCTTTGAATTTCCTGAAACACAATGAGATGGTGATGCAAATGATCAATCTATGCCTTACAAACAACGTCTTCCTTTTTAACAATGAATATTTCAAGCAGATGCAAGGAACAGCGATGGGAACTACTTTCGCGCCTTCATATGCAAACCTGATGATGGGGTCGTGGGAAGAACGTGAGGCTTGGTCAGATGGGAATCAGGTACACACGCAAAATGTGGTTTTATGGTTAAGATACATCGATGACCTGTTTGTTATCTGGAGAGGCACTGCAAAGGGATGGTTAGAGTACGTAACGGTATTGAACCAAAACAAAAAAAACTTAAGATTTACGGAAACTCACAGCCGGACACTAATTACCTTTCTAGATGTTAACATCAGAATTGTGAATGAGAAAATAACCTGCGAGCTGCATCGAAAGAAGACTGGCTCTAATACTCCTTTACACGCACATAGTGGACATCCTAAACATGTGATCTGGAGTGTGCCCTATGGAGAATTTGTGAGACTCAGAAGAAACAACACCACTTTGGAGTCTTACGATAGAGAAAGCAATTTGACGGCAGCAGGTTTTAAAAGGCAGATGTACCCCAAAAAAGTCATCGAGAGAGCCTTCCTGAAAGCCAGAACAATTGAGAGACACACCTTATTAGCTGGAAATAAGAACATAGATCGATTAGAAGGAGAAAAGAGCACCCGATGCATTCTTACTTATGACAACCAGTCAAAAAATATTAAACACATTCTGCAGAAACATTGGAGCATTTTGCTAACTGACCCTGATCTGGCCAAAAGCCTCAAACCCCATCCCGAAGTCACTTTCAGAAGAAATAGGTCCTTCAAAGATATGCTGGTTCCCAGTTTTATGGCCAAGGAAGAAGAAAAGATAGAAGGAAACTGGCTAACAGTGAAAAGGAAAGGCTTTCATAAATGCACACGCTGTAATATATGTAAATTTGCAATTGACGGCGACACTTTTAAACATCCAGTGACAGGACACAAAACAGAGATCAAACAACGGATCACCTGTGAAACAGACTATGTAGTCTATGCCCTCACCTGTGCATGCCATAAATACTACATTGGCAGCACAAAATGCAAGTTAAAGATTCGAATACAACAACATGTGCGAGCCATCACACATAACGATGTGAACTACCCCATGGCTAAACATTTCTATGAATGTCACAACAAAGAAATAGACAGTTTTAAATTCTTTGGGGTATACAAAATAGAATTGGGCCCCCGGGGAGGTGACAGGGAGAAGCAACTGAGACAAAAAGAAACAAGGTGTATACTAGATTTTGAAAGTAAACATCCCAACGGGCATAACATTGATGAAGAGTTATACACCTTTTTGGGCAGCTAAAGGAATATTCTTGTCCCTTTCTTTCCTCCTAGTGCTCTGTAACGATATAAGAGATCAAATAGTTGGTTTCAAAGTTTCTGTGTTTTAAACAATTTTTTATGATGTTGGTAATGGTGTGTTTGTTTCGGAGCACATTTGTTGCTCTGCACTATTCTTTCTATACATATGGTAATGGGGGAGTAGAGAAGGGGAGAAGAAGAGCAAGGAGAGGCTAACTGGGAAGTAGATTTAACTAGAAAAACATAGTCTGCAAACTGGATATCGATTTATTAGTGCTGTTATGCATCTGGGGATAATCTTCCATTTATGGTTGGATATATCTAGAATATTATCTCAATTTCGATTATTATGCTGGAATTGGGATTTCCCTTGCACTAAGTACTTCATTAAACAAATAGATAAACAAGTGACCTAGCAGAGATCTAATAATATAAATAATTATACCTGGGACACCAATATTACAGTGACTAAAAGACCTAACAGATTAAGGGTATGCTACAGAGATCCATATTTTGGGGTTTTAGATACTCATTTATATTCTATTAAGGCAGTTATAGATGTTTTTAATTATGCACTAGTCACTTTAAAATCGGAAGAAATAAAGTAAAAAACTTGGGTGGTGAATATTCCACACCCCCCCCCAGCTGCTAATGCACAATGCACTTTAAAATTACCTCTAAGAAAAAAATGATCATTCGTATGATTGTATGTCTGTTAGGCAAACTCACTAGGTAAAGATGTCTGCCATGGTTTTGCACTAAGTACAGATAAACAAGTGACCAAGCAGAGATCTAATACTATAAATGATTATACCTTGGACACTAATATTATAGTGACTAAAAGACCTAACAGATCAAGGGTGAGCTACAGAGATCCATGTTTTGGGGTTTTAGATACTTATTTATACCCCAGCAAGGTAGTTATAGACGTTTTTAATTATGCACTAGTCACTTCAAAATCGGAAGAAATAAAGTAAAAAACTTGGGTGGTGAATATTTCATACCCCCCCCCAGCTGCTAATGCACAACGCACTTTAAATTTACCTCTAGAATCAAAATGCTCATTCGCATGAATGTATGTCTGTCAGGCAAACTTACTAGGCAAAGATGTCTGCCATGGTTTAGGCACGTAATGCAGATCACTAAATGAGGCCTTCTTTGATTTCTATGTTGCCTGCCGTTCCACCCCCTCCTTTCCCTCTCTACTCCTCCTAGCCTCATGTTTTAAAGTGGTGTATGGTGGAGAGGTTGTTTGTTGTGAAAAAGCGGCGAGTTGGCCGCGAAACGCGTCACGCCTCGAGTGCTGCACTTGGGAGGACCCACATTGGGGTCATACTTTCTACTTTCTGAAATGGATTTCCATGATTTTTAAATATTTTTTCCCGTGTGGATCAATAAAAGAAGAAAATTAACAAAACGGAAAGCGGTTGGTGTGGAGTTTTACTTCCCCCCCCCCCTCCTTTGTTTGCTGTTTGGTGGAAATTGGGCAAGCATGGCTTTATGGAGAGTGCAGCTCGACTTGGCTACCCTAAGGTAGAATTGACAATATATATATATATATATATATATATATATATAAAACGGTAGTACCAAATTACCACTTCAAACATACAACTTATCTAATACGATTAGAAAGCCGTATGAGGTGTGCACAAAGAAAACATTGCGAATGCTAACAACCAAAGACAAGTAATGCAGTGCGTAGATGGAAATAAATGCGCATAAGCTGAAAATGAGACACAGGACTAAAGTGCTAGTGCATAGATACAAATAAGAACATCACCATGGGGGAAAATATAGCAGTACCCACACAGTGAAAACATAAAATATATCCTGTGTACAATGGAGCTAAGATCCACACATAAACATGCACAGTGGTTGTAGACAGAATTGAAAGTTACGTACAACCGCAGTAGTAGTTATAAAACTAGGGCACACCTCATCATATAAGGAAAATAATTCACCCCATTCATTCCACTATAAAAATACACCCTGGACTACTGATACACTAGATGGTCGCTACTGTCACAGACAGATAAGGGCATAAATAGGTAATACATGTAATGCAAGTCGGAAGAAACTTCCCAAATAGAATACATAAATGGCAACACGACAACAAAGTGTCTATAGATCCTGATAATGCTAAAGTGCAAGTGCAAGTGCAAGGACAGCTGAAACAATTCATACAGTCAAGTGCCATAATTAGCAATACAAGTAAACGCATAGCATCAGTTGATATAGTGAGACAACTAGGACCATTAACAAAAAAATAGAGAAAAAAGAGACAGCGAACAAGAGCCACATAAATGAGACCAAGTGATACCTCAGCATAGATAAAACAATAATTAAATACTCCACTCCCCACAAACAGCAGTACAAGCAGCCAAATCATAAACAAAGAAAGAGATAAAAGAAAAGGATGATAGATGAAATAATCATCCCCAGGACTATAAAGACCATGCGTGAAGTCACAGTGAAGGTAAACAATGACTATAGGAGTCGAGGAACAAAAGACAGGGAAAAGAGACAAAACCGGGGTTGGCGAGAAATGCAAACAGTAACAGATCTAGGTGCCCAAAAATGTGTACAATTCCTCATCTATATTGTGGCCCTTAGGGTGTTTAGTATCAAAGTCCAAAATTAATCTGGTTTCAAGTTATCTTAATTTCAAGACTCGGTCCCCACCCCTCGGGTGGGCAGGTCTATGTGCCGCTGCGAAAAAAGTTAACAATTTCGCATCATTGTCATATTCCAGTTTAAAATGTTTGGCCATGGGGTACGCAGGATCAGAGTTCTTGATGGCTCTAAGATGTTGCAAGGTTCTCAGCTTTAATTTGCATGTGGTACTCCCAATGTACCATCTCATACAGGGGCATGAGAGGACATACACGACAAAGGTTGTGTCACAGTTAATAAAGTACTTTATCTTCTGATCAATTTTGGTGACAGGATGTACAAAAGATTTCTGCACAGTGGCATGTGCACACGCTTTGCATTTCATGCACTTAGTAAACCCCATGGGAGAAACGGGGAACCAAGCCGTAGAGGGCAACTTTTTGCCACCTGGAGATAAGAAACAAGACACGAGTTTATACATATATAAAGGGTTCCTTCTTCGTACCCTGTAATACTTCTCAAAAAGCATGTTATCTTTTTGAACCACTAGCAAATGCAATGCGTTGCAGCATTCATTACCTGCTCACATGAAGCAGCAAACAATTACAATGCTCTGCACCTCAAAATGTTTAAATTTACAATCATGTTGATGAAAGTTAAAAAATGCATATGTGCATGTCACTGTTTCATAAAATAAAGGAAAAGCATATAAAATAGATCTTCAGAACATTTTTAAATGGCACTCAGTGTCTGCCAGTTTAATATGTTGGCACCACATGCATACATCCCAACATCACCCATTCCAATCTATACGTGCTTATTAAGTCTTTATTTTTTCCTTTGCATTCTGTCACTTCCAATTACTTCACCCACTACAAGTACCAGAATGCAAAGAAAAAACACAACTTAACTTCAAGATTTAAAACTGTGACATGTATATCAAATAAATATATAAAATGCTGTGCTTTTCACAATATTTTTTAGAAGCATTTTGAAGAGAGATGAAAAATGCATATCTGCATTTACAGCAGCCCAGTGTCTCTTTTTCAGAAAAGAAACTAAAAGCAGATAAAATAGATGTGTACACCATGTGTAATTGACGCTTAGTGTATCATGTTGGCAAGTATGAAAAAAAATACTCCTAACATGTTAAACTTCCACACACCAACTGCCATTTAAAAGTGTATTACAAATATTCCAACAACTTTTCTTTGCTTTTACAAAACCTTACACACAAAGCATCTATAAATGTACATACGCATTTCTTAACTTTCATGAAAATGCTGCTAAAAGCAAACATTTTTAACCGTCCACCAATTGTATTAACTGTTTTTCCCACCACTCCTCCTTTCTTCATAAATAACAACCTTGCTTACTAAAAGTACTTTGCCATTACCACATATCCCCATTACGTTTCTTTTACAATTACTGGAAAGAAGCACATTACCAAAGACAACACCCGTAAAACGAATACCCTTTGCATCCAACAAAGTAAGTACATTAATGTACCATGTATATGTATGTAATTATAGCAGCAAAGTTCCACTATATATTACCCAAGACTACTCTTTTCAAACCAACAGTTCTTTCACTCTAGCCCATTGTATTCCACCATTCACACTCATACTATTCCCATCTACACAACACCATTGCAGCACCCACTTTGTTGCTCAAAACAGCAAAATCACCCTACAGACTCCATCACAGCACCACTCCCTTACTCACTAACCCAATACAATCACACCTCTGCAGACTCTTACCTCACATCCTTCCTAACCACACCTAATACACCACCTCAGAATCAAACAGCACTCTATTCATCTCTACAAGCACACCCACAAACCCATGCACCATGCATACATATTGTAAGGAAGGCATGCTATCAACAGTAAGACTGACTCAAGTGACCACAGTTCAAGGGTGTTTATTGTACTTGGAAAAAAAGGGTTTGAACAACACCAATCTAATCCAAAATATACTGATGGGAGTAAGCTACAACCATCACATAACAATAACGCAGCCCTAGTAGTGTCTTGTCAAACTAAAAGGGCCTATACTAATACACTTATTGCCACTCCATACCGCTAAATATAAATAGTGTGGAAAACAATGTTATGAAAAAGAAGGAAGTGTTCACAAAATGATATGTCAGGATGTTCAGGCAGTTGGCATCCCTTCCCCACATTTTAAGCACGGGACAGGGCAGTACACTCAAGCTTAGCACAGTCTCTGGCTTCTCTAGCATGAGGACACAGGTCTATCAATAGTATAAGGGCCTTCCGTGCCCAAGTATCTTTGCCTTTCAAAGTCTCTTCATTCAAGGGGCTTGATGCGACAAACAAATTATATGTTATTTTCCTCTTTCAGATTTTCACAAGTACTCAATTTCTTATGCAATGCACTATTCACTTTGGATCCCCTTCAGCCAGGCTAAGATCCCAGATCGTCTGAGTTAGGCTCAGAACCCTTTTAACACAATGTTCAATTAGTCTCTCTCTGCCGGGCTACGACTAATTCCAATTTCCAATATGCTTCTTTATCAAATGTCAAAGACTTTCAAATGTGCACAGGGTTTTGCTTGACCTGTTGCAGGACCACTTCGATTTCACAATTTTTTTATCACTCTTCACATTTGCCACCTTTCAGCTGGATACCTAACAGGGACTTTAAAATGAGCACCCATGTGGTGCCGGACCACTCTGTCTACGGTATCTTATCTTGGCTTCAAAGTTCAGTCACTCATCTGCTGTTTAATTGTGTTTGTGTTGCTTGCCACATACGCTTCATACACGGTTCTCTTCAGTTTTCACTATACAATGTTGCAGCTTTCAACCTTAGCTTCAACACAGACCAGTTTGATATCAGTCTCCCCAACTCACCATCTGGGCTGACTTCACTGGTGCTGCTTTGTTGTAAGAGCCGAGGACAGTACCACAGGGGAAAACGGTTCTCCCCACCTTGACTATCGGCATTTGAGAGCCCCGGGTACCTCTGACACACAATGCAGGATTCTTCAGCCTTGATTCCTGGTCTTATGTTTCCTATTCTCAAAGGTTCATGAAAGTAACAGTCTTTTGTTGAAAAGATCACTAGCACTTCCCTCCTTGCAATCCTCTTCGGTTTTGCCATCTTTCGCCTTCTATTAAACTGCCATCTTGGAACTACAGCTTCCTTTTGTGCTTTGCCTTGCTCAGAGTGTGCTTTCGTACACTGCCTTTTATCTGTTTGGGGAAGTGTGATGGAAGTCAGATTTGTGTAATGGTCAGTAATTGTCTGTCCCTGCCTGACCATTGTATCGGGACATGCCAGGTATACGGCTCATGTGTTAGTTGGTTTCTCTCACAGTGAGCTGTCCGTGAGAAAGTGTTTGTGTTGCGATAGGGGGAGGTTGAGTTCCTAAGTATCCTACCTGGTAGGATGGGGTAATGGCGAAAAAGGAAGGGGGATACCTTGTCTCGCCCTCCGTTGTCCCACTTCCACTCCCCGAAGACCCCTCACCCAGGTAATCCTCCCACACTGGTCCACCACAGTGAACTGGATCCAAAAGTGATGGTCGTGTCCTTGATACCTGGATGACAGATCCCCGGGACTAATGGTTGAGACACCTTCAGGTTTCTCACAATATACATTCCACAACTTTCCAACACAAACATTCTCATTTCCCAACAGACACAACAAAATGCCTACTAAAAAGCAGCTCTGTAGAAAAGAAAGAAAAATAGTGCAGATAAGAATAAATCTACACCACATAGTCATCCACCTCAAATTTTTTTTATAGAAAACATTCAAACAAAAGAGTTAGTAACCTAATTCAACAAAACTAAACCAGCCATGAATAAAAAAGCTAAGGCCCCTCTTGCAAAAACTAAAAGTAAAATATTATGTACAAAGAAGAGCAGACCTACTAACAAACCTAACCCTGCATCTACCAATGTTAACATGTTAAGCAAGAACTTGTTGCACAATAGAGTACTTCACAATTTTATAAAAACTGCTGAAAAGTCACAACCCACCCTTATAAAACTACTGCAGGAGACTTTTCCTGCAAACTCTAATCGACAACCTGTTTCTACTAAAAAGAAAATTGTTTGTATTGATTCTAAACAGAATGAAACCACTAACTAAATTAATCAATAAATTAAAAAAAACTACTTCTAAACATGCACAGTGTCAATATACAGACATGTTCAAACTTCTATAATGGTGAATAGATTTACACAACCAGCACAGAACCATACCTGAATGAAGAAGCTAACAAACAAGAACAACAAAAAACAATTGCCATAGACAACTATGGTCGAGGGTATGAAATGGTTGGACACAAAATTATGGCAAAAGAAATCCTTATAGAAAAAAAAGTCCCAAACAAACTTTGAACCAAATGCTCCTTTCACCCAAACAAACCATCCAGTATACAAATGGACATGCAGCTCAAATTGTAATGTATGCCAACAGTCTTTTAAATATTTACGACAATTCCTCAATCACGATGTGAAACTAAAAGACAAAAGTAAAATAAAAACTTTACAAACCATAGACTCCTGTCCAGTGCGCATGAAACAGCCAAAGAACTACTTCAAGAAATAGAGCACATCCAATGTGAATACTTTGGAATGGAAGGTGACTTAGAAAATTCTCTACCTTCAGAAAGCATGACCGAAAACCGCATAAACACCAACGTCCTAATAATGACATACAAAAATGAAATAGCTACGTTTCAAAACACATCTGCTGAAATACCAGAACAATATGTGTCTGTTGTCGCACACCGTTTTATAAAAAGAGCACAAAAATAATAGATCCAGCTTACAAAATAGAAGACAATGAAGAATCCCAATGGTTCCAATCGGCTTCATATCTCACACCAGAAACTAAATACAAAATAACTGACCCTTCAAGAATTTGCACGTACTGCTACACAAAACTTGACAATTACCAAATTCCATCACATGCTATCACTAATAACGTAGAAATATTCCCACTTCCAAAAGGTCTCCAACAACTTAACTTGTATGAGAGAATTATAATACAAACAATGCACCCATTTCAAGTTATAATACGCCTTCAACAGAAATCAGCCAAATTATCCCCGAGTTACTAAAGCACATCTGTGGCAAAGTAGTATATTTGCCATTAGATCTAAAAGAAAATGTACAAACACTAGGAGTACAACAACCAATAGATCCATCTTTTTACTAGTTGATGATGGGGCAACAAAAGACAAAACAATTTAGCAACAACTAGTCGACTTAAACAAAGTTAGATACGCCCTACAATATCTAAAAGAAAACAATGAATACTACAAAGTTATAAACATAGCGGAAAACTTAAGAGAAACCACCTAAAGTATTCAAGACTCACCAGCAACGGGCCAATTTCAACTTGTAGATCCTGTTACTGCAGCAAACATTTTAAACCAGTATACAATTCACCCACTACACTCCAACGACACCATTGACGATGCATTAGAAACATATCAAATTCATCCAGCCAAAGGATCCCCAATGAGCATATGGGAAAAAGTGTAGAAGCACAAATCAGTGCATCAGAATATCGCTCTTTAAGAATGTATTCTGAAGACCCCAGATTCAGACAAAATGTTGAATACATTTTCCACCTCCTCTTCGAAAGTCAACAAGCAAATCTATGTTATGAAGTTTGACACACATTATTTAAAACATGCTGTAACCTTTTAAAAATATCCGCTAAGCAACTGCTTCAAAAAATAAAAGACAAAGATGAAGTTTTGCAGTAAAGTATCACAAATCTCTTGGCAAACATATGTGGTACAAAATAATACTGGTTTCGCCGTCATGCTGATGTACGTTGTATGCTAAGGAACCTAGGCCCACCCACATGGTTTGTTAATTTAAGTTGTGCTGAGTATGCATGGGATGACTTGCACGACTTCCTACGGACTGCAAAGCAAAATGAACCAGGAATAAATATAAAAACACCAGGAGAACTCTGTTCTCTTGACCGTGTCAATGTATCAAGGTACTTTCACTGTTGCTTCATTGCCATGCTGCATTTTATCTGCAATAAAACGTCCCCTCCTCTCAGAGAAGTGCAACATTTCTTTTGGAGAAAAGAATATAAATCCAGAAGAGCACCACACATCCACATGCATTTGTGGATAAAAGTTGCTCCTACATTTGGCCATGATAGTGACACCACTGTTTTACATTACCTTCAACATCCCTTCAGAAACCACAGTTAGTGACCTACATACACAAATCTTACGCTTCCAAAAACATAAGTGTGGCAAATACTGACAAATACTGACAACGCAGATATAAAAACAAAGGCAAATACAATACCAAATGTCGCTTTGGCTTCCCTAGACCAGTTTGCGAAAAAGAACAAGTACATAGTTTGAGGTCTTCTGTTAGACACAGCATAAAAGGCAAAACCCCTAGAAATACATACAACATTAAAAGGGATGAAGCATCCAAGAACATCAATGATTACAATTCAATCATTGCCCTCTTGTGGAATGCAAATATAGACATACAATACATTGCAGAAAATTCCACTGCAGTTTCAAGATATGTCACAGCCACTGAGAAAACAGAGCTATCTCAGGAGGATAGCTCAAGGGCAATGTGCTCACCTTGGAAGCAAGACAACACGGAGCACCACAGGTTTGATCCCCGGGCCTGCGCTTAGAAACCTCTGGGTATTAAGTGCATTATAAATAACCTATCATATCATAAAAGACCTTTGGAATGACATATCATCAGAAGTACATCTGGTGAGTACATCAGTGAGATGTACTCACCAGAGATGTGTAATCTCTATTGTATAGTCACTACTGTACATCCACTCTTGCATGTCATTCTCTGACCCACATGTAACCAGGGTCCTACTGTCGATGATAATCTGTATGCCTGACTATGTTTGTAACCTCCAAGTCTCTCAAGCCCCTAGTTACCTTAGGGTTTGATGTTTGATACAACAAAAATTGAACAGCTTCGGTATAAAAATGCTCTGCCATAGAGAATGCGGGTGCTACAAAGCTGCAGACCGCTTAACAGGTAGAGCTGTATATGTCAAATCTTAACACATAGGGGGTCATTCCGGGCTTGGTGCTAAGGGAACAACGATACCGGTAAAGGAATACCGGCATAGATTACCACTATGGGCTATTCTGAACAGTCCGACCGCTATTAGCAGCACCGTAAAGTACGATGCCGTAAATAGCGGTCTGGGCGCGGGCACGCGACCCACCATACTGGCATTAGCAGCATGCCGTAAACTGGAGTACATCACAAGTGAAGCGAACATGCAAATAACGGCTTCAAGAAGCCATAAAAAGTGGTTACCGGCATGCCGTATATACCGGCATCGCCGACCTACCATAAAATTCCCTGAGCAGTGTACACAACTGCCACAGTTGCACACAATCAGCACAGGTGGAGGCAATGGAGTCTGGCCCAGTAGAAAAGGAGCACACCCACACACCACACCCCCTCCCACACCAGGATGATTCCAATAGTAGTAGCATTACTGGAGCTGGAGGACATGCTTGCATTGCCTCAATATCAACAACAACAACAACAACAACAGCAACAGTCGCCACCACAGAGGAGAAGGACAGTGAGACAGGGACATCATGCCCAACCAGTGCAGCCCCCGTTACCACGCCGGCAGCCCCCAATCCCTTGCATCAGAGCCAGTCCTTCCAACCTAACCCCTGAGCAGATCCACACCCTGTACCGTCTGGACTGGGACACCATCACCACCATAGTGGACCTGATACACGATGACATAGTGAGCCTCATTGAAATACACACCGCCATCCCCCCTCTACTGAAGGTGATGGCTGTGCTCCACTTCCTTGCAACAAGCACCTACCAGCACACAGTGGGGCACATGCATGGCATATCACAACCCTCATTTTCCCGGATACTGAACCAAGTGCTGGATGCCCTCCTCAAGCACACAAGGGACTACATATCCCTACCACAGACTCTCCAGGAGATATTTCATACAAAAGTTGGATTCCATGCACTGGCAGGCATGCCAAATTGTGTAGGCACCCTCGACTGCACCCACGTGGAGTTGCTGGTCCCGCATGCCATGGAGGAGGTGTACCGCAACCGCAAGCAATACCACTCCATTAATGTGCAGATGGTACGCAACGCCAGCAAGATCATCACACATTGTTGTTCCCGATATCCCGAATCAACTCATTACTCTATGGTCCTGCGGAACTCCACGCTACCACGCATCATGGAGCGACATGCTTGACGACGTGCCTGGCTGCTTGGTAAGTTGCATGACTGGCACATGGCAATGAAATGGGGGGAGAGATGCACACACCACCCTGGTGTCATTGGTGTGGGGATTGCACGATGTGCACATCACTGAGTACTGTGCCCCAAAGCATCACAAATGGTACATGACACCCAAATCCCATTGGAAGGAAGTAAGGTTGACAACTATCACTACATGACCAACAGGAAACCACCTCACATTCCACAACACGTGCATCAGTCATCAGCGGCCCTCACCGTCCATAATGCCATCCTGCACCATGCAGTGCATATGCACTATGTTGCTGTCTCCAGCATATAACCACACCGTCAAGCATCCCTGGGAGTGCATCAAACTGTACCTACTAGGGAATACACTGTCTGGCACAGGGCCGGCACACTCACTGGAGTGCTGCATGTCACCATGGGAATGATCAGCGCTGATTGCCCAATATTGCACATACTACTGCCAACGCTTCCTCTAAGTAAATCTCACAGAACACAACACCTCACTAATTTGACTCTAACACAGCTGTATGCATACATGATGTATGTGCAACAAGACGCCAGTGCACACCATGTATCATCTTGCAGATGCAACCCACATCATCAGTCCATGGCACTGTACGCATTGAGGGACTGAAAAAGGCATCAACACATCCAGTGACATGTGCATGTGGCCAACGTAAACCTGTAAGCATGTGTGACTAGTACGGCTGTCCATCATGATCCCCCTGACATTTACCTTGAATTGCCTCTCATACAGGTGATAGATGCTATCTCTTGAAGCCGTGGCTCCTCACCCCTGTCCAAAACCCACAGAACAGACACAAGGAGGACTACAATCGTTCCCATACCTGTACCCGTGTGGTCATTGAGCAGACCTTTGGCCTGTTGAAGGCACGACTATGCTGCCTCAACCGGTTGGGTGGGGCACTCCTCTACAGGCATGAGAAGGTGGCCAAGATCATCATGGCATGGGTCATGCTGCACAATATGTGCATCCACCGGAACGTGACTCAGCCCCCTGATATTGAACTGCTACCACCTGGTGATGATGAAGGGGAAGAAGAAGATGTGGCTGGACATCATTGCGGTGCCGATGCACAGGATGGACGTGCTGTATGCCAGTCAGTGATTGCACAATATTACTGACACACATGGCAGCAGAGGGTGACATGATGGTTGGACAGAGGGCACTGGGTGTGGGGGTACATTTACACTATGCTCTGTAAATGAATCAATGACACATGCACAATGATGAATGTCCACTCGGGTCTTGTTTTTCACACAACCGGTGTATTAAGTGTAACAATGTAAACGTAAGTGCAAAATCCCTCCACCAGCCTCACCCCCCTCCCACTCCCCCCACAACTCCCCCACACATCCTCACCCCCCTCCCCCTCCACCCACAACTCCCCCACATGCCCTCACCCCCCTCTGTCTCCCCCCACAACTACCCCACACAAGTCCCATTGAGTCTCAAAAGCCTACATGAGGCTGCCCTGACAATTAATTGGCACTCCCTGGTCCAGGGGGTGGCATGTCTTGCTGACGCAGGGTACGGGCCTACCTGTGGAGCGGGCTTGTTTGTGAAGAACTGGAGGAAAATGGTGTGGCCGCCTGCTGTGAATGTGTAGCCGGATGCCCTGCCTCCATGGCATCCGCTATGCGGCCTAACACCTGCCCGAGGGCCGAGACCTCCTTGCAGAGGCAGCTGGTGTTGTCAGTGAATGATCTGGCCAGGTGGGCAGTCATAATTTCGAAAAAAAAATGTCGACAGACAAAAATGTCGACAAAAAAATGTCGAAAAAAAAAATGTCGACTTTCGTTTTTTTTAATTATATATTTATTTTAGGGGTTCGGGAGTTAAAAAAAAAGGGAAAAATTTAAAAAAAAATTAAAAAAGGGGGGTTGGGGGGGAACCCCCCCATTTAAAAAAAAATGCATTGAAAAAAAAGTCGACTTTTTTTTCGAAATTTTTTTTTCGAAATTTTGACTGTCGACATTTTTGTTGTCGACATTATGACTATAAACCATCTGGCCATAGAGGCAGTGTTGTCCGTGATGGACCTGCCTAGAGCAGCTAAGTCCTGACACCACTCCTCTCTGGCCAGTCTGTTGTCCTGGACAAACTCCCGCACAAGGGCAGTTAGCAGGTCAGACCGCTGCGGCCCTGCAGGTGCACCTGTGGAGGTACTGGGCCCCTGCCTGTCCTGCTCAGCCTGCTCAGTCTCCCTAGCTGTGATATTGGACTGAAGTGTCCCTCTGTCTGCTCCTGACCAGACTGTTCCAGGGTGGTGGCGTGCTCTGTATCGAGCAACGATACTTGGGGGTATGCAGGTGGAGTTGGGGTATGGATTACTTCTGAAACATTGTCCTCCATGGGCACCCAGATGTCATCCCGTGTGTCCTCCACAACCAAATATGTGTCATGTACGATATTGCCTTGCACCAGGCATCTGCATGTGTCTGTAATGCATTAGCCTACTTTGCTGGGAGTGTTTGTGTGTGGGGGACCATGGCTTGATTCTTTGAACTGACATATTGGTTGACTTTCATCAGATTTGCCATAGCAATGTTTACTTTGGACACTCACCTCCATCGCCCGATGTTGTGGCGCCACACTCCATCTCGCCAACTCATTCGATGCGTTCCATCCCTATCACACTGGTGCAGATGTCCTCCCATGGTGTGAGATTGATCCGGGGTCTGGGACCTCCTCCTGTTCCCATTTCCTGACTGCGGTTCACAGAGCGGATGTTGCGTACCCTTAGTCGCAGGTCGTCCCAGCGCTTGCGACACTCTTTAATCCTGCGTGGGGTGTTCCCCACAGCACTGACCTTCTGGGCAACAAGTGCCCAGATCTCTTTCTTCTTTAGCACTGCTTCTCTCTTCATGTTGTTAGAGAACACTGTGGCAGCATGCTCCTGCAGTGTGTCTACCAGCATCTGCAGCTCATCCTCATTGAACCTTTCTTTTCGCAGGCAGGCAGCTCCCTTCTTCTTGGCCTTAGGCAAAGTGGTGTTGGAGGTGGATCTTTTGCAAAAATCAGCAGAGACACAGGGGTCCTGAGTGGTGAGGATGGCAATGGATTGTGTTTTCAAAGATGGCCGCTGTGCTCGTTCCCGTTCCTGTGCGATGGCGCTTCTTCCGGTTCCGCTTATTAGCAGTGAGCATAAATAGCGGTGACTGCTAATAACGGTCACCGCTATTTACGGTCACTGCTAATGCCGCTTTGGACAATGTCGATAGTGCTATCTGCACTATGCTTGATACCGCTAAGGGCAGTTTGGGTGCCTTTAACGGCATGTCACAAAAGACCTTACCGGCACGGCGTAAAGTTTGTGCCCGCAAAGTCGTAATAGTCCTCTATTAACAGACTGGTGACAGCACGGATACACTATTTACGCCATGCCGGTAAGGAACATTACTTACCTCCAAACTCGGAATGAGGGTCATAGTCTGACTGAACCTTGGACCAGCTTCAACCTAAAAAAAAGTACTAAAATCCAACCAAGACATAGAAAATAGAGTGACAAATGATCCCTACTACCAGGACATTTTAAACAATGTAATTGACACATACTACCCAAACAGGAGAATTGCTTTGGAAAACATATGTCTGTATGGCATTTCCCAAAACTACACCTACAAAAACATTGTCACACCAAATGACACAACTGCCACATTTTCAGTTTCCACTTGTGAAGGAAGCCTAGTGAAACTCACAAAACCCAGTCTAATTAATCATATAAAGTTATCATTTAAATCTCCACAACATAGAGAACTGTATTACATGGCCCCACGCCAACCTTTTAAACCTTGGAGAAAAGAAAAATTATTATTAGGCAACTATGACTCATTTGAAGCTGCATTCAAAGCAAATGAAAGCAGTATAACAAATGACAATTTCAAACAATACAAACACATGTTGGACAATGAACACAAACAAGAGAAAGAAACTGAATTATCAACTAGACAAAGATACTCCCGAGGGCAGTCAACTTTCCCATATAGGAAGCCAAGAACCACTTGGGGAACCACTCATTCTAAATGAAGCAGAAATAGCCATGACTGGGGTAGGTAATACCATGTATCAATATAAACAATCTGAGGAAGACTTGTCAGTGCTGGAATCACAGCTAAATGATGAACAACTCACCATTTATCTCAAAGTCACTCAAGCAATTGAACATGGTTTTAAAAATGAAACTAAAACCTGTACTGTAAAAATTATAAACCTCTGCACAGTATGTGAATGGTGTAGCTGGTTCTAGTAAAACATTCTTAATTAAAAATAAAAAGCGAATTTCTATAAAACTTAACAAACAACAGCCTTTCATCTGCAGTAACAGCCCCCACAGGTTTAGCAGCCTACAACATAGGAGGTGTAACTTTACACCGACTACTGCGCCACCCCGTAGAACACCAAAACAAACTAGAATATTTCAAATTATCAGCAGAAGCTGCTACTGAAGTACACAGAATTCTAAAACAAATCAAAGTGCTCCTGATAGATGAAATAAGCATGGTTTTCAACGTCAAGTTGGCTTTAATTTATCTCAGAATGCAAGAAGTCCTAAAAACCAACTGCAAAGAACTGTTTGGAGGAAAACATGTTATTGTTTTCGGAGGGAGACCTACTACAGTTAAGACCAGTGAAAGGTCAACCTATTTTAACATTAGGACACAAACAATGCCACAATACCCTCGGCAGCATTGGAAATATAAATCTCTGGCAACCTTTTCACTACAGAGAACTAACTCAAAACATGCACCAGTCTGTAGACCTCAATTATGCTAACATTTTAATAAGCATTAGAACTGTTCTGCTTATTAATGATGCAATATTCATCTTAAATAGTAGACTAATACATGAGCTATATGGACAAAACACATCTGCTCCTGATGTCATGGAACAATTAACAAAAACAAAATCTAAAATGTATGTCCTTAATGCCAACCCTTGCAAGATGTAATCAATTCAACAAGACAATGTTGACAAAATAAATGCAACCCATACTGCACATTAGGCCCACAGACAAACTAGAAGTGCACAGCATGACAGTTCCTATGTGTCAACAGGCAACAGCACAAATAAATAGCTTGGAAAAATGTATCTCCAACAAAGCTGGATTGGAGAAAATACTGACGTGGTCTCTAAACTGCAGAGTAATTCTAAAACGTAACCTTGACGTCGAACAAGGTTTAGTCAATGGAGCAATTGGTACAGTTGCTGACTTACAAACATATCCACATGACAACAACATTCAGTTTGTCAACATCCATTTTGACAAACTTGCAGAAGTTAAATAAATTGGCCAGACAATATCACATGTCCTTCTTTTCAAAGACATGTACGTATGCTGGGAGCAATTGTCTCCATCTCCAGCATATGCTGTCACTATTCACAAATCACTAGTCTAACCCTAGATCAAGCATTGATTGACATTGGCAGCACAGTCCTTAAAGAATGTATGAGTTATGTAGCACTTTCACATATATGTACACTCAATGGTCTATTCCTGGTTAACTTTGATGCAAACAATGCTGACATTCCTTGCACCCTGGAATACAACAGGCTATGGTCACTATACACCCCCATCTAAATATGTACCCTGTATGCCAAAAAAAGAGACCTTTAAAAAGACAAGTAATACAAACAGAAGCCATAGCAGATCTCCCAACAATACAGCTAAAAAACCAACAACCAACTCCTTCTGCATCAAGCAACAATACAACCACAAAACTACACATCCATCAAAAAAGAAAGACACAAATGTCTCTTCTCCAGAAAGATGTGCAGGCCATTCAAACAATCCACACACAGAACTTGCTGGTTCATTTAAATTCAGCAACATATCTGGACTAAATTGTTATGCTAATGGGACAATGAATCTTCTCTTTCAATTGCCACCAATTGTTCACAACATTTACTTAAACTGCTCGGACCAGTTGTGTTTGCAAATGCTCGTCCTTCACAGAAATAGCACAAATAATCCTGATAATACTTACAGTGTCTCAATATAAGGCAAGAATTGGACTACTGTGCAGGAATGGTAACATTTACCATAAACACACAGGAATTCCTAATGTACTTACTGCAAATACTGCACACAAAAACATACCTATAATTGTTATCTTGCACATTTCATACACGTGGAAACATATATGCACTCTGCAACCATGTTTCACAAGAGGACATCCCTAATAAACGATTTGTCTATGTATGCATACCGAATTGTGAATCCATTCCATTTCAGCAGCTTCTGCAGAATTCAAATAATGGGATTGTATTCCCGTTTTGCAATTCAGACAATCATTCCACCATACAAGTAAACTCACATGGCCAATATGACACACTAATGCTTCTAAGGTACAATGCAGACATTACCAAAAATGACTGTAAGCTCACTAGTTTTACACACAACTAAGTATCTCTTGGCAAGAAAACCTTCACAACAGTTGGCCTTATCTACCACACTGTTGCCACAACACTTGAGGCCACTATACTGCATATGTCAAAAAAGAAGTGGTTGGTTTGAATGTAATGACACTTCTGTTACTCGAAAACATAGGTTAATAGCAAATCTAACAAATGGCTACCTAATATTCTTGCAAACCAAATTTGCTAACTAAAGTATAGTACAATACACAATAAGAATACGCCAATGGGTATCTAACTACTTCAAACATACACTTCAAATATTCCATCACAGTTACACGTCCACAGTAGATGCATAGTACTACAATAGTACTTGTAAAATCCAATAGAGTTAGACTACTTTTACCATACCCTTCATTACAATGCACTTCAAATGTGCTATCACTCACACTTACATGATATATCCATATTACCACACACATGAATTCTGTAACACATATATACGTTAGAACCATGCAACTGCCAGAAACTGTATGCAAACAGAGTCGTTTTTTTTTGTGGTTTTTTTATCCACCATGTTTCTTTTTTTCAATGACCCAATGATTACATTCTGCTAATACAACAAAAGTGTAGGGCACACACATGTTGCACCAAACATAGTACATACAATGAACTATTTATGAGGGCAAAAAAGTTAATCTATATCTACTTTTGTATGCAATTCAAGGTTTTAAAGTATCTTGTTTAACAAATTATACTGTTTTTTTCTTCACAGAAAAACAACCACAGATTTCATAAGCAGTGTTGTATGATTATAATTACCATATGCACGTCAATGATATCGTTCTGCAATTTTACAAACACTGTATACTCCATCTAGAGTATTTATTATTACTATAAACATATTACTATGGCTGTGATCAGTGTCCAGGTTCTTGGGTGATGTGGCCAGTGTCCAGATTCTTAGGAGCATGGCCTGCATCCTTGCCCCCAAGAATATGGCCACTGGCCACGACCACAACAACAGAATTCATAAATGAACACAATACACCTTCAAATAACATGACTCACCCAGACCCCTCCGAATCCCAAAAGTGTCCACGGACACATGTCAGTGTCTGTGGTCACATGTTCGCCTGTGTCCGCAGCTCCGAATATGGCTGCGGACAGTAAGATTTACTGCATACTCTGCGTCGGTTATAGGTCAAAGGCTCGACAACTAAAGGATCGAATGGTGAAAAGGTAAATCTTTTTTTACCTTTTTTTTTTGGTCCCCTCCAACCGCTGTTTTTTGTGGTAAAAAACACTTTTTTTCCCTAAACGAAAACCCCCCAAAAAATGTCATTTAAACAAAAAATTGGATCCTTTAGTTTTCGGTCATTTGGTGTCGATCCTTTGACCATTCGACCCTTGGTAGTCGACCCTTTGACCGGACACCCTCTGCGTCACCAGCATAGCCTTTTTTCACCTATAAAAGCAGCTCCATATTAACTTTTTTTCACTCCTCACTCTTACCAAACCCATTTTCAGGGACAAAATAACCCCAACTGTATTTCCCAGAGTATTTTCTCACTGTGCTAACCATGGACAAAGGTTGTGGTCCGCGGATCCAACATGGCTACCATTTCAAAAAATATAACACAGCTCACGTTATTCAACATCCAATCAGCGTGCATGTTTAATGTCCGCGAACACCACACAACACCTTGATTGGCACATAGATGTTTTGTTTACCTACTTTCTGGAGAAAAAAATGTAAAACTACTGGACGGATTTACACCCAATGGTTTGGGGTTATTCAGTGCTTTAGTTATTTTAAAATTTGACAGAGAAGGGGGTGCCTCCTTCTCCAAAAATTATAGTTATATATCCCATGGTGCATTGCAGGATCATGGTTTTCAGAAATGAAACGCCGGCCATCTATTTTTTCTCTCAATGCGAGAGATATTTGCGTCTATAGCCGAGGTTATGGGAAAATGAAACACAGTAAAAAGTGCAGTCCTGTGATCTTATTTAGCATGAAGGCATTTAGATCTGGCTGCAATGTCAGCCACGTCAAGACATCCGCCGTGCAAAATAATGGCTCTGGAATCGCTTTAGCGCCGAAATGGGTGCTGCAGCGGAATGGGCGTGCCAAATCAGCCAGATCCAAAATGATGGTGCCCAAAAGGCGTGTACCGCTTGGAGAAGGCTGCTTAACCAAAGTGTGTGCGCCATGGCAAATAATGTAATCTCATTACGCATTGCCTAAACACATTGTCAGTTCTCATAGTTTTAAATATCTCATAACGCATGGCATCCTCAGATTTTTTCTTTTAAACCGTGCTACTGTCAGTCCTTGAAAGTTTTGCACCCAGAGACCATTCTTTTGCCTTTTGCTGAATTGCATTCTGGTATTTGTAGTCTCACAGTCAAGATGGGGGGAATAATGCCACAATGTACACTTTTGCCTAACATAGTTCTATACAGGATGAGTATTGTTGAAAGACAGACATGGGGGTGAGGAGGCGAAATAATGAGAGGGCAACTAAGTAATGAGTATTTGCCCACGATGTGGCAAGAGAGTTTGCAATCATGGGCACTGGTGCAGTTATTTTCCCCTGACTGTGGTTGCCTTAAGGGCACCAGTAAAGGACACATGTGGCTGGACAGTGGGCCTCATTAGGACCCAGGCGGTAAGGGGTTTACGGCGGCGTAAACAGCGCCGACCCTTACCGCCTGATTCCGAGGTCCCTTAGCGCCATGGCGGATTTAACACCTGCTTTTAGCAGGTGTTAAAATCCATGGCGCTAAGGGACCATGTTGTTAATTACGCCACCGTAATTTACGGTGGCGTAATTAACGCCTTCGCCACTCCCATTATGCCCTATGGGGCAAAAATGGGAATGGGGAAGGGTAAATGGGGATTGGGGACTTACCGCCCCGCCAACCTCGGAATGGGGCGGTAAGTCCGCCAACCACCATGGCGTAAACGTAGTTTACGCCATGGTGGTAAAGGTACGACCCAGGCGGTAACTTACCGCCTGGGTCGTAATGAGGCCCAGTGACATTTTTTTCAGAGGGCGGATGCAACCCCTTGTTTTTTTTTTTAGGTTGGTAAGCTTGCTCAAGTATTTGGACACCAGGATTTTACTCAGGTTGTCATGTTCCCAGTGCAGATGCTTACCCACAAGACCACAAGCACTTGTTTCATATTGGGATTTTGTTTCCCATGGAATATTGTACTACAGATTGCTGAGTTTAAAAGGTGAGCACATTTATTGAAAAAAATCCACTCTCAGGTTTTTTTTTCTGGTGTTCATTACTTTTTTAAACATCAAATGCTATTTTGGCTTGCACGCTTTCTTCTAAGGAGAAGGCCAATAGAACAACATTTGTATATTTCACTTTAAGATATATGTTCATTTACTGTGCATATATTCATGGGTGCCAGCTTTTGATTGAACTAACAAAAGAAGTACATTCACAATACCACTTAGAGCAACATGGCCTTTGGGGGCTCGCCCCTTTCTCACTTTGAAGCTTAGCAGTACTGGGTGTATATTCATGGGTGCAGAAGGAACCTGGGCATATGTTATTCTTGCAGCCGGTCATTTTTTTCCCGTTTCGGTGTTGCTTATATGTGGTTATTTGGGGTCAGGCGATGTATCACAACAGTCATCAAGAGACCGGCCATAAAATAAGGAGCTTGGAGCACGGGACAGGACATTTCAGCATGGCCAGTTAGATGCACACCGTTATGGTGTGACTGTTTCACTGCAGGCTCTGTTTTGCCACGCCCAGTTAGACACAGCCAGTTGGGGCAGGGACTTCTTGGCACAAGGATGTTTTGCCGTGAGAGTTCACAATTGCCACTGCATGAACCTGCAGGCACTATACATTTTGAACCTCTCGGCTCAAGGATGTTTTTGCGGGGAGAAGTTGCAATTGGCATGAAACTGACGGAAAAAAGATGTGTTTACTGCAACATTATAAAACAGCATGGGACATGTATTACGCCGTTGTTGCAGAATTGAACATATATTAAAGATGAAACCCATTTATTTACTGCAACATTATTAACTGCATGCAACTATCCCTCACAAACAGCTTCACACCATGTACACAGACTCACACGCTCACATCAAACACCCACACATTGCATGTACACCCTCTGAGATGACATGCACACCCTCACACCACACATTCCCCCTTACACTGCACATATATTCAAAATGAGGACTACACTGTCTTTGGGCAACATTATAAAACAGAATAAATGAAATAATAAAAATGACATTTATGCTGAACACTGCTATTAGAGAACCCTGGCCTTAAGGAGTTAGAGAAGCATCACTTAACCATTATGCTACAATTATGTTATTGTTTGGATTTTCACAAGTTTCATACCTAGCCTTTTATGATTGCACAAATTAAATTATAGGCTAAGTATGAAATGTATGCCCCATGAAGCATCAACCCACAGTGGCCAAGTGGTTTAATGCTGGGGGATGAGCTCTGGCAGACCAGGGTTCAAGGCTGTTTTTTTAAAAATCTAACTAATTTAGTTTAATTGAAAGAAAAGCCTGTGTCCAATCTGTCTGCATGGTTGCTTAAATAAAGTGTTTTAAAACAAATGTTTAAAAAAGTGGGAGGTGGCAAGGTTTATTGCAGTGCGGTCCTGTAATCTTTTTAGCATCAGGGCATTTAGACGTAGCCGCAATGTCAGCCTCGTTCAAACACCCCTCGCACCAACATAACGGCGCTGGAATGGCTTTCATGCCGAAAAAGGTGTGCCGAAATGGGCATACAGCGGAATGGGTGTGCCGAATCGGGCACGCCAAAATGATGTCGCCCCGAAAAAGCTGCTTAACCAAAGTGTGTGCTCCATGACAAACTTAACTTCCCACCCCCTGTTGTGCAGACTATGACCACAATTATGACATCACAGATCACATCACTGATGATATCACTAATTACATAACAACAGTAACAGGCATTACGCAAGGCTTCAACCATGGTCAGTGTGCATGGCCACATTTATTTTAACACATGAATGGGTAATTTTGATGGCCTTCAGTTATGGACAGTGGTCACAATGTTCATCAATGTGCACTAAAACACTAACAAGCTACCAACCATAGATTTTGGCCTTTACCATTGGATACAGCTTTCGACAGTGTCCACTGTTTATTATACACACTGAACAGGCAATAACCATGGACTTTAGCTCAATAGTGGCCAGTGGCCACAATCTCTGACTGTATATTCTAACATATAAATGGGCCACATGCCATGGCCTTTGATCTTGATCAGTTTGTACATCCTTTGGCCATTTCCACTGTACATTTTAAAATAATAAACTGCAAAAAGCGATGGCCTTTGGCCGTGCCCACTGTATATTATATACACTAACCAGCAGCTACCCATGGTCTTCAACACAATACTCGCCAGTGGCCTTTGGCTTTGCCAACTGTATATTCTGGCATATTAATGGGCACTAGCTATGGCCGTTAGCCATGGCCACTGATTACAGCTTTCAACGTTGCCCACTGTATATTTTAAAACAGTGATGGGCTACTAAGCATGGCTTTCTTTTAACCATGCACATTGGTATTTGTTAACACTAACCTACCACTAGCTATGCTCTTTGGTGCTGGCCAGTGACCCCAGCCTTTGTCATGGCCAAGTCCACGGCGTAAATTGTTATTAAGGTAATTCAAGTTTTCATGAGCTAACTTATAAATGATGTTATGTCCAATTGCATTATTTATGTATTAAGTTATATACAATGCAATTAGTGTTGTCACAAGTTATGGCATCAGTGGTGTGATTTGTAATGTCATCAGTGTTCCCATACAACATGTTATTAGTGATGTCATCAGTGATGGGATCTGTAATGTCATCAATGTGGTCATGGTCTGCGCAACAGGGGGCGCAAGGTTAAGGTGGCTTTAGCAGAATTTCCAGGGTTTTGTTGCATTCAGTTCTCAACTGAATGTCCCTGCAACTAAAGCCGTTTCCTTGAATATAAATATATAATGGGCTTCTAGATGATGATCTTGTTAAATTTCTTGTTCCCTCCTGTCACACCATCCCAACCATTTATTTTCTCCCGAAGACACACAAATCTCTCACTCACCCACCAGGGAGACCTATTGTTATGCTTTGTGGTTCCCTTCTTGAGCATTTGGCCCAATTTATTGATGAGTCTTTGTTTCCTTTCGTTTATGTTTTGCCATCTTATTTGCAGGACACAAGGGATTTCTTACAGCACATTAATGATATTCCTTGGGAAGAGGGTCTTCTTTTGGCTACCCTCGATGTTGTGTCACTGTATACCTTCATTGACCATTGACCATCAGGCCTGTCAATTTTTTCTGGAAACACGCTCATTGAATTTTCATGGCCACAGCTCTATGATTCTGGAGATGTTGTTTTTCTGCCTCACCAATAATGTCTTTCTGTTTGATGGCACTTTCTACTGGAACGTCAGGGGTACTGCTATGGGCAGTACCTTTGCCCCATCGTACGCAAACCTGACGATGGGTTGGTGGGAGGCCACATTCCTACATGATTTACTTGCATCCAGCTTCTCCACCCAAATTGTTGCCTGGTGGCGCTACATCGATGATGTTTTTGTAATATGGAAGGGGACCGTCAGTGATTGGCAACTTTTTGTTAGAGCCATCAATACTAACACAGTGAATTTATGTTTTACTGAATGTCACAATACCACTGAGGTTATTTATCTCGATGTGGTGGTAACCCTAGATATTTCTGGTTTCCACACAGTTCTTCACATGAAACCACCTAACACTGGTTTACCCTTGCATGCCACCAGCTGTCATCCGGGGCCATGTAAACGCAGTATTCCTTATGGTGAATGTATTTGTTACCGCAGGAATTGCACTGACTTGGCCTCCTTTGACCAGCACTGTGCCCGAGCTGCCTCCGACTTTCTGCAACAAGGTTATACCAAAAAGAACGTTGAAATAGCCTACAATAAGGCCAGAGGACTGTGCAGGGACAAATTATTGTATAGCATTCAACCGTGCAAAACTGTTATGGATGACGAACCTAGACTCATTGCCTCCTTCGATAATGCCTCCAAGAATGTCCGTAGGATTATCGAGCGACATTGGCGTGTTTTAACTTTGGATCAAGATTTATGCTCTGTACTTTCCACACACCCCACCATCACTTACAAACAAGTACCATCGCTCAGAGACAAGTTGGTCTCCAGCTTTCTGCCACCCATTGATAAAAGTCCATTTGCTTCCAATTGGTTGGCGGTATCCCCATTGGCTTTACAAAAAATTACTAAATGTAAAGCCTGTGCCCATGCGTCTCCCTGCAAATTTTACTTGCATCCAGTTACTAAAAGCAAGCAAATTATCAATTATTCCATCAATTGAGACACTACCCATGTTGTTTATGTTCTTTCATGCCCCTGTAGGAAGTGGTACGTTGGAAGTACCACTGTCAAGCTGAAACTCAGGATTCTTCAACATCTCAGGGCCATTAAAAACTCTGATCTGGCGTACCCCATGGCCAACACTTCGTGCAGGAGCATGCAAGTGACTTCAATTTGCTTACTTTCTTTGCAGTGGCACACATTCCCATTCATCCCAGGGGTGGAGACCTCATTTTAAAGCTCCGACAATTGGAGACACGATTCATTTTGGACCTTGACACCAAGTTCCCCAATGGACACAATCTCGATGAGGAGCTTTATACGTTCCTCGGGACTTAAGGCCGTTGACTCTTTCATTTTTTCTGTGTTATGCTCTCCCTCCTGCTGATCTATCTCGATTTTTCTTTGATTCCGGGGTTCTTAATCTCCATTTGCTTTAATATACTTCATCTTTGGCCTGCTTGAGTTATTTTACACTGTATCCTTTTTTCTGGTTTCCTTGCATTTATTTTTTCTTGTATTAGACTTGTGCATGTTTATTTGTCTATCTGCTGCAGCACGATTTGATTGGACTGAAGCACCATTTTGTTTTGTTCCTACTATCATTATTAGTTGTCCTTTTATTTTTCCCTTTCTTGTGGTTCCACCTTCTCCTTGATGCAGCCTCACAGTCGTTGATCTTTTTTTTATTTGTACTTCTGTATTTACTATATTCTTGCTAACATCAGATTATTCTGCCTTTCCACCACTCTACTAGGATCTGTGAGTCCGGGCATCATTTATTTTCTCCTTTCTTAGTCAGCCATATACTGTGTGATTTTATATGTGTTCTTTGCTATCATTCCGGCTCTTGTTTATTACATCTTTCGAGGTTGCGATACTTTCTTTTACTTGTGCCGACACTTTGCCATTGTTACAATTCCTGATTTTGCATTAATGGCCCCGTATATTTGCACACTAATATGCTGCTTGCACTTGCACTTTACTACCATTTTAAATAGGGCCATTTTTGCTGTCTCTTGCATTGTTTTAGATCTGCATATTGCTACCTCGTTGCAGCGCACTTGCGCTCCATACCTATGCTGCTAATATTATATGCATTTGCACTTTATTCCATTTGCCCGAATACTGCTATCTGCTTTGTTGACACATACTGCCATTGTCACTTTTGTTTTGCATTTTTTGCACATTAATTGGCTACTAGAATTGCTTTTAATATCATGCTCATCTCATCGGCATTTGTTATGTACATCTATGTCTTGATGCTCCAAATTGATTTCACTGTTCCTTTGATGTGGTTGCCAGACGCCATGTTTACTTCCATTCTATTTTATATAATGGTTTTATTCAATAGTATTGTGTATTTAATACTTCCTCGACTGTGTTTGTGCATCTTTGATCATAATTTTGTACTATTATATTTGGTGGTACCCTGGAACCTTGGTCCTGCCCTGCATGGAAGGCGTGCTCTAGTGTCTATTTTCTCGTCTATCCACTATCCTTTTATTCTTATGTAATTTGCGCTCGCTTTATTGTAGCACCACTTGGCCATTCCTTCTGTTCATTTTTTGCCATTACATTCCAATATGGCCGCCGCCTTCCCCGTCTGTGCAGACGCCTATGTTGTTCCAGGGAAATAGAAAAAGGACTATTTTTGGTTAAACTATAAAAGTGCTTTAGTCCTTCTTCTCTTCACGTGAACAAGCACTCAGTTGAGTGTGAAACGCGTTGTTTGTGGGTCGTGCATACCGGTGTCCTGCCTCTGTTTTTGTTTCTGCTTCCCAGACGTTTTTTATGTATTTTTTGTCCAATTCTTTGGTCATATTAAAGTATTTCAAGACCTTAAATTTCTTTTGCGAGCTGTGCTAATTTTGGGTCTTTCTATGGATTTTTTGTCTCCTAGCTGACCGCGGAGAGTGCGGTTCACCTTCTCCTCTTCTTTTGCTTCCATATATATATATGTACATATATATATATATTCAGTAAAAGAACTTTGTTAAAGGGACATTATGGTTAAGTTACGCTACTAAAAACCTATGAAATTCAGTAAAAAAACGTTGTTAAAGGAACATTATGGTTCCAAGTAAAACTTAAAAACCCTTGAAATTCGCCAATTATGGTAAGCTATGCACCCATAACTCGTGCCAACACCCTGCACTGCTAAGACTAACACCCAGGATATCAAAGATGACATCACAAATGTCATTGATGACATCACTGATGACATCACATGTCTCGCTCCCCTTTTTTTTTTGTTCACTGACATATGTAAGTCAGATAGCTTTCTTCACTGTCAGTCAGGAAGTAAAAAAGTAAAAAGTGCTATATTTGTAGTCCTTACCCTTCTCATATGTTCTTACAATACTTTCCTTAGGGTACAGTTACATCATATGATACATATACATAGGAGAAGAAGGAATCTTGAAACACAAGAATCTTTTCTGTGCATGAAGTTAATTAGTTCAATTATGAACACTTTCTGGTAATTCTGCAGTTTTGTTTGCTTACTTTACGTTCCTTGTATATGCCTCTATTTGTATGCATTGTGGTCTCTTTATGTTTTGAGCATAATAGTACAATTATGCAGTAAGGGAAACATTCGTACATACTTAAGTTTCACAGTAAGCAAAAATCTGTATTGGAAGCATTTATCAATTTGTTATCCAACATGGGAAGATTTGGAATGTTGCACCTCTATAGCACATGCTGCAGACAACGCCTACGTTTCTTCATGAGTTTGTTCATGTACTGAAAGAACTCAGAAATGCAATGGAATTTTTTAGCAATTCATTGGTTAATGAACTATTTGGCATATGATAGTTCTTCAATTATCTCTGATACTTTTCTGCCAATATTATAATGACGATCCCATGTGGAGGCTATGCATGAAGTAAATGTACATGTGATGTCATCAGTGATGTCATCAATGACATTTGTGATGTCATCTTTGATATCCTGGGTGTTAGTCCCTTTAACTAAGTTTTTTTACTGAATTTCATAGGTTTTAGTAGCGCAACTTAACCACAACGTCCCTTTAATAAAGTTTTTTTGCTGAATTTCATAGGTTTTATTAGCACAACTTAACCGTAATCTCTGCGAACATCTGACTTCATTGCACACATTCCGGAGAATGACACATGATCATATGCTGGTGCACAGCATGATGACGTGTCCGAGAACCCGTACGCACTTCACAATAAGATCTGTGCTTCGTGGACACTGTGGAACTATATTTTCTACTGATGTAGGAACTTGCAACTTCAACATTTCCCTTGCTCAGCTCCAATACCTATTCGTACTCAGCCATTTTCCAATCTAGTACACAGTACATACTTTTAGCAAAACTGCTATTTATCTGAAAATGACATCAGCTAAGGGCATCCCTCCTCCCCAAGACACACCACCACAGCTGTAATCAAAGTGCATCAGACACACTGCCCCCTACCTTAGAAATAACACATGCGCAACATTTTCCCCTGTCCACCTGGCCCTCCACATTAGTGTTTGGTGCCTCTTCCCTCATTTCCCTTCCCGACCTTTAGTCGTTAGCTCTCCTGCCAAAAAAAAGCCATTCAAAAACAAAATAAATGTTCCTTTAGGAACCACCTTTCACAGGTAAAAAATAGAACAAAAAAATGCATAGACTCCATCTACTTTATATTTCTCTGTAAAGTACATAGACGCAATAAGATTTTCCAACATTTACATTTGCATTTTGTGTTATGCTAATGGGAATATTGTGGCATTCAACCTCCGTTCCAGGGACTGGAACGGTGGATAACAGCCCAGCAGCCCAAGTTATCACCCAATCGAAGCGAGGGTGGATAACGAGGTCTCTGGACCATTATCCCCCCATTCCAGCCCCTGAAATGGGGGATGAAGGCCATTAGCAGCCTAGGTTTCCAAAGCGCTAACACATGCTACTAAAAAAGAGGATTTTTTGTCCTATACCGGGATGCCTTTGGCGTCCCGGTTTAGTAAGGAAAATCCTTTTCCAAGATGGCCACCAAGGAAAGGGAAGGCGAGGGTGCCATACTGGCCCCTCTTCGCTTTCCATGGCAGCCTGCAGAAAAAAAAAGAACACCCTATGAACATATTACCACAAACACATTTTTCTTTCCTTTCAAATGTATGCTATTTTCTAATAACGTTACCATCAAAGTCAGTCCCAGGTGCACATGGCCACTTTAATCCTATGTGTTGTCCATTCTGGTCATGGGCAGTAGCCACATTGTCCGGATCATGACCTTATACCATGACCCCGACATTCTGGCCACTGCCCATGGCTACAGCCTACCCCTCAGTCACCAAAGCTATAACACTATTTTGTTTAACTACATTATGACACTTGTCAAATAAGAAAAGACTTCCACTTTTGCAAAACCATGCTTTTCTATCCTTGCCAATGAGCGTTACGCAAATCTGCTGGAAAGTCACCCAAGTTTTATTTTTTCAAAACTGTCAAATGAATGCACATACAACCGTCATATAAACTGTGCACAAAATCGCAACAAATTTTGTAAAATCATTCGAAAGCAAGGCAGAAATATTACACCCATGATCATCACCCCTGACCTCCCCAAACATTGTTTCATAAGTTTCACAAGTGCAATGTTAAGAAAATATAAATTTGCCACGAGGGTTGGACCATGTATTTTTATACATACGTTGATCTATCGCAAACATTTCCAAATCACCTTACCTCATGTCTCCTCTTTTGGAAACATACAAAATCTGGCAGCAGGGCGCGTCCATCTTGTGCTATTCTCATCATTTGCTGCATCTGCCTAAGGTAAACTGCCGTGACGTCACTAAATCATATGCTCCGCCCCTGACCCTCACATAACCAACCCTAGTGATATTCAACACCTTTCTCTGTGACGTTCCTCTTCAGTGTAGGCAAATGCGCCCATAATCAACTACGTGACGTGACGCAGAACTCGAAAAGCAACACACATCGACTAACAACATACCTTGTCAGAATTTGAAATATTAAACCGGGCTTTAAAAGAAATCAATAACACTGTACAATTTGTAAATTACTTTTATTTCACAATGAACTCTCCGAGAACATCCGACTATTCCCATATTCAATCAAATTGCAAATTTGTTTCTTCACTCTTGGCCAAAATGTTAATCGTGATGCACACGTTGTTCCTTTTGCATACACAAAGTGTTTGTTTTCAATAAAGCAACTGCTTGGGTCGGACAGTGAATTCCAAGGCGTCTGCATCCACTTGGGCCTAGAGCACCATAAAAGATGTTATGTTACTCCTAATCACTAGTGCAGCATACGGGCACATGGGCCCTGTGCGATGGTCCCACAAAACAGTCACGGTGAGCCAGCCGTTGACAATGAGGTGCACCTGGCGAATAAAAAATCCATCAGTTGGCATCTGGAATCCATGGCAATCGCAGTAAGGCATCATGTAGCTATTTTGAAAACATAACAGAAAATAAGTATCAATACCCAACCTTTATCACAATATATATATTGATTTCTTAATTCGGCATAGAGTTTAAACTAACGATTAGCATACACATCAAACAATTTCAAAAAAGACACAAAGAACGTGGAAACTGATACACAATTGGATATGGTCATACATGACATTTTAAAGAAATATTAGCATTCAACCTGGGTGAATCTAGTGATAGTCTACATACACCTACATTCTGCACTCCCCATAGCTACATAAAAAAGACAACCACACAGAAAGATAGTACGTGAGTTACATTGCCAAAATAAATGTACAGCTAATAATAAGTTAATGCTCGTTCCGGTGTAGAGTTGTCAAAAGCTAACTTACATGATATTCACCGTATCCATTCTCTTTGCGTAACACATGGTGATTCTCAATGTGCTTGCACCAAAGATTCTTTCTGAACTGATTTTACATGTTCCGTACACACTATAGGAATGCATAACCTTATCAAATGTTCATAACATACAGAGCAATCAGCGTACAAGGAGCAGAATTCCTACAAAAGAAAATAACAGACTACAAACCAACAAGACCCCTCGATCAAGCAACGAAATCCACCTGGAACTCAAACCATACCTTAAGAAAAAACTTGGAGGCACCTCCTACCACTTAGCCGCAAAAACCTGGAACGACATCCCAAAAGAAATAAGAAACACTGAAGATCACCTAAAATTCAGGAAATCACTAAAAACCTGGCTCTTCAACACCACAGACTAAATCTGGAAACCAAAACTGGAAAAAGGATGACTAAACCGGAAAGGACACGGACATCCCCGACCCGAGAGGGTAACTCCCACGGCAACTGGACGGGTGACACCGGATAGACTGGAAAACAGGCGGCACGCACGGAAACTGAGTCAACTACCAAAGACAATCTCACCATCACTTCGCCCCCCCCTTAGCTACCGCCAGGCACCACAGTGATGTGGAACTGTCGAGATATTGGCAATCACCACATGACCTGAGAGGTTGACATTGGCAGGTGCACTGACCACAGGAGTATGAAGGGAGGATAAGGGGAGCTATGAGAGAGCATCTTAGAGGTGGGGGCCAGAGGAGTAAGGAACCTTATATGCCAGTCGGACCCAGATCAGGACAGAGTCGCATCAGGGGAGACTACACAAGCCGAGCGCCTCAATTCAGGATAGAGACGCAAAATAACCAACCCTACGAACAATTTCCCTTTTCTGCATACACCTCTCAAACTCCAAACTAAACACAACCAAAACCTACAGCACAGCAAACCGCACAAACTTCACTACATTACAACAACAAAACAAAAACACACATAGTATTGCACAACAGTACACGACGACTACCGGTCGCAAACACCCCAGGCCCAGCCAACGGACCCACCGGGCTGAGAATGCCAACAGCACATCACTGCTCCCTTGCACTTTTCCTGCTTCCCCCCACTAACTCAGCCTCGCCTCCTCTTTCAGAGCCGCCAGAGCGCCAGGGGACCACTCCGGTGGTGATAGTGTGCGATACAAATGTCCTTTAACATTAACATTAACATTAGTACAAACCTCCTCTCACTGCAATTCTCACAAAATATTCCCTTTCTCTCAAGGTCAAAAAACAATTGACCCTCATAGTTTCTGGCCCATGCGTGGGCCTCCTTAGCTCGCAACCAAAAAATCAAAGCTGGTGACCTTCACTCAGAATCTTAATACATTCTCACTTTGCAACAACATGGCTCAACGCATTTATGAGAACTTGTAGTCGCATACACGTGCAGTGCCGCTGTTTCCATCAAACACTGCAGGTGGCTGCCTCAGATCCTAGACTCTAGGGGGCGCCAGTCTGACTTCAATATTATTTTAAATACATTGTAACACAGACACATTAGTCCTTCGCCTGTACTTTATGCACATTGTAATAAGGAATACCTCCAAATGTACCGTATGACTTACTTTCGTAACAAAAAAACACCATTTTTTTGCTTCTTGCTGCTACATCCCATCCCATCCTCATCAACCCTCACATTTCAAAACAGTATTTGATAAGGTTAACAAGTGCAATGTGGTGTGTTGTTGTATGTTTTTGCGGCGATGTCCGCGGATACCAAAACACGGTTGAAAGATGGCGGGCGCATCAGAACAATCTGACACACTTCACGCTCTTCACCATCCAATGAGGGAACCCATCACATGTCCACGGACTTAACGCAAGCCGATTACCCAATCAATGTCCTGTCCACGGAGCGAACAGGGAAGTGTGTCCACGGAGCACACATAGATATCACTAATTTTTTTAGGTGTACTTTTTGGTCGTTTTAAAGAAACCTACTGGACGTATTTTCACCAAATTCATAAAAGCACGCTTTCAGGACCAAGCCGCTGCTCCTGGCGCAAATTTGGTGAAAATCCGTCCAGCAGTTTTGGCTGTAGGCGTGCAAAGTTTTTCCCCCATTCAGTCTATGGGAAAAAAAGAAGTTTTGGGACCGCCCTATAACTTTTCCCCCCCTGGACCAAACCTCACCAAACTTTACAAATTAATTCAGAGCGGGCCGTATACTTTTTTTTTTGCAAAGTTTGGTGAGGATTTGTCCAGGGGGAGCAGAGATGTAAGCTGCCCAAAAAGTGCTCTTCCTATGGAAAAGGCAACTTAACCATAACTACACAAGCACTAGCGTGGCTGTGTGATATAATAGTAAAAATTTGTTTGTGGGTTAGAGGCTTGGCAAAGCATAGTTCCCTATACAATTCCACACCGTTTCACCAATCTGCACGAGATTTTGCATAGTTACCTGTTAGGAATTTTCCCAAACCCAAAACTCCAGCTGTTCCCCTTTCTTCTAACCCCGTCCATGCATTTGTAGAATATACTGCATGCCGGATTTCCAAATATTTGCATCTCACTGTTGGCACACTCCAAAGATTCAATTCCAGCCCTGTTTGGGGTACACACATAGGTAATGAACAGTAGCAGATGATGTCACACACCTCTACATTGATGTGCAGAAGGGTTAGTAATGACTCTTAGGTTAGTAATGGCTCTTAGGTGCATTATATTTAAAAGGGGCTGAAAGGTTGGGTAACAGAGATGCCCCCTTTTTACACCCTGTGGAAGGATCCCCAATGTTGTTTCTCTTATGTTCAGGGGAGTACAAGTGTATACCTCAAAACAAATGCAAACATATTTTAAAAGGTTGGAGTGTTTTTACACTGTTTACCTCCAATTCAAGTATGCAGTATCTGCTGTATGCAGCATGGAAATACCACACAATACCTCACAGCCCATAACCATATACTTACTGCAATCTCCGCCCATGTTTACCTTTACCCCAAGATCAATGAGGATTAGTTCGTCTCAGGCCTGGGCAGGCAATATTCTTAATTAAAGATATATCTGTGCAGGTTCCATTATGCAGCTACATGTTTGCACAAGGCCTTAGGAAGAGGTCAATCAAGCAGAAGCAGCGGCATGTTTAAAATGAAGGTCACGTGAACCCAGGATCTGCTGGCCCTCTTTAGACCAGAGCCATTTACATTGTTCCTCCTGGATCGCTTTGAGGACCTGTTGAGCAGCTGTATGACCTCACTATCATCTTCATGATGCACTCGAGGAAAACTCCTTTGCCCTCAAGTCTTTTCAACTGTGCTCTAAAGCAATTTGGAGAACCCTTAAAACCCCCAAGCTGCTGCAAAGAAGACATCACATTGTGTCTATGAATTAATTTACCCCAAACGCATATTTTCTCTGTGCAAGTCATCCCTTATTCCTAAAAAGGGCACAGTCTTCATTATTACAGATGTGTCTTCCAGGTCCCACCCTTGGGCATTTTGTCTGATTTCTTATTAGGCCACCCATGCATTGGGAAGTATCAAGAATGTAGTTCGGGGGTGGAGGGGAAAAAAAAAAAGAATGTAGTTCAACTTAGTTCAGATCTGAAACTTGCAAAGGGGAGATGTTTTTATCAAAAGATGTATTGGGTTCGTGATTTAACAGACACCGAGATTGCTCTGTGTCTTCATGTGCTCTGGTGGGTGGGTGGGTGGGGCTGTATGGAATATGGAATGTGTGAGGAAACAAAGGAGACTCCAAGTTCCAGGTGAAAGAGGCCAGTGGAAAAGGAGGACGGTGCCGCGAGGACCCAAGCTTGGCGTGGGCTCATCTTGTAACACTCTTCTTGAAACAGCTCTTTAACACAAATGGTAGGTGCTGACAAGCATTGTATGATTTCACTGAAGAAGAGGGGGTGTGATTGCAGTAGGAGGGGGCCCATGGGTAGTCACTGGCAGGGGTTCAGATGGAATGCTGACCAGAAACGGGGAGAACAGAACATCTCATGATAGCAAGACGTTTCCAGTGATGGCAGTTTGTAATACTTGAAAGGTGGTTCTAGGATTAGCGAGAAGATGTCTGTGTAGGAGACTCTAGATGTGCTCAGGTCTGCCCTTAAAGCACTGAGACTTGACTGGAAGTTGACTGTGTAAAGGTGAATGCTGGTCACCCACAGTTAATATGGGAGTAGGGAAGAGACAGTGAGCGAAAACCTTCAAAAGAAGTACATGCATGGCCTCCCAGTGAGGGTGCATTCACCGTGTAATGATGTGAGGTGCATATGTGGAGCTATGGCTTTGAGGTGAAGAGAGCCTGTCTCTTGGAATTGATAGGCGAAAGCCATTACTACGACTGAGGCCGTAGGGGAAGTCGAGATCGTCAAAAGATAACCTCTCCTGCAATGCAGCACTGCGACTGCCACTATCCAAGTGCTGGACGATGCCCTCTGCATCCTTGATGATGGACACCCCTGCCTCCTGGTGCAGTGCTGGACACAGTGGACCATCAAGCCCTCTTTGATATACTGCAGAGCCACATGGGAGTTGGTCATACTCTGCTCCATGGGTTCATCTCATATGTAGAAGACAGGCGTTAGTTGGTCAACATAGATATCTAAAGACCACTTCTACTACCTGCCACCCTTGGAGTCCCACAAGGATCCATTCTCTCTCCCTGGATCCTGCACATGAACCTCTTGGAATCCCTCCTTTCCAGTCACAACATCTACATTCACTAATAGGCATATTCTACCCTGCCTCAAAATATCTTTCCTATAAGACAGCCAACTTCTCAATTCCCGCTTTGCCCTGACGCCGACTTGGATGTCCAGTGCATACTGCTAACTTAAACCCATCAAAAAAGACTTCCTCCTCTCCAATGACACAGAACACGCCCTCATCCAGACCTTGGTCTTCACCATGAACCCAGAGGACTTCACCCAACAGCTGACACAATGTGCCAAGTCCCTGGGATTGCACCACAAGGATTGGTATCAACCATCTCTCTTATGGGAAATGAAGGCAATAACTTCTGATCCATGCTACACCCCCTCGTCCTTTCTCACCTGGTTGGTGGAGACACCCTGCTCACTGGCCTCCCCACCTCCACTCTTTGACCAAGGAGACCATCCTCTACGCCGACGCCCACCTCATCAAAGGCCTCTGCAAATGTGACCGTATTATTCCCACAAAGGGTGAAGTACATCGGGTGCCCATCCAAGCATAGAGCGCCTTCAAGACCAGCCGCATCATTTACAACTGTGACCTTCTTGCATGCTCCCTCCTCCCTGGCCAACAAGGTCTTAATCCCCGGCAGCCAACAATCCACAAGACCGTATACCCCAAAAAGGCAATTAAATAAAAACAGGAAACAGGGTTTTTCTATGGATCCAGAGTGTGGAGTTTCATCCCATAAACATTAGACTGACACGCACCCTCAAGCAATTCAGAAAGCAGCTTAAAGCCCTCCTCTTCAAGGAGCAGCTTCTTCACACCCCATAACACCACCGGGCGCACCCCCCAGTTAACCCCACCGCACCCCTAATCACTGCTCCTGTTGCTTAGTTGTACTGGAACACGGCTCCCTTGTAACTTTGTGCAGGAACCTATAATCGTGTTAACCTCTGATGTACAGTGGCCCACTGCTTCTCGAAGTTAGGTCAGCATTTAATAATTTCACAAACCATAATCAAAATAAATAAATAGAATAAACACATTCCTAAGTCTGGTGGGGCTATGCCCCATTTCAAGACCTGGGTACAGACACCCAGAGGCTCTTAGAAGTCATGATGATGCTAGCTCCAGGCAAGATAAGTGGGACCTCCTGCAGAGAGTGGGGGATTCAGGGACTTGAAGCCCATTCAGTGAGCTTCAATGTCTTCGAGAAAGGGGGTGGGGGTGAAAGTCAATATCATGGCCTCAGTGCAGACGAAGGGTCCCCTTGGACTACACAGCATCCTTCAAAGCGCTCCAGTGGGAAAACCCCAAGGTAGGCTGCAACATGTGCAGTATTTTACTAAGGGAGTAGTGTGCATTTTTCCTAAATGTATTAATCTCAGAAGTAATTACCCAGTTAGAAAGGGCTCGTGGATATTATGGTGCAGAACCGGCAATCTTCAGTTTGCAGCAATCCCCACAGCGCTGCAGACGCTGCCGCCCTCGCCTTGTGCTCAGCGTGGAAGCGTCTAGTATTAGTTCAGAAGCTGTCATATATAAGTGCCTGTGTAGTTTAAAAGCAGTCTTTCGATGCTGTCGTGGGTGGATATTTCAGATACGTGTTTGTTAAATGTGTTCAATATGTTGGCTAATTGCATTGAATCATTATTTAATTTCGTTTCTTTTTATTTTAATGTGTTATAGTTTAAAACTTTACACTTTCACATACAAGCATTCATAAGACTTTTAATGCAGCATGGATGTTAATAAATAATTATTAAAACATTACATCCATAAATTGTTAACATTTCTGTAAATTATCTCCAAGTCAATCTAGATTTGAAAACAGGACAGCCATACCTGGTGATGAAGGATAGCTCAGGGGCAACGTGTGCAACACAGGTTTGAGTCCCGAGCCCGCTAATAGACCACTCTCTGGTATTATGCGCTTTAAAAAAAAACAATAATAGTTATAATAATTATACCCTGCTACGTGCAAACAGATGCTTTGAGTGTTCTTTCAATATCTCCAAAAGGACCAACCTTTGATTGAATCGCATTCCCCAAAATATTTCATGTAAATTGGGGCCAGTTTAGCACATTCCAACAGAACCAGAACGTGTTTGGCAGTGTCTAACACATCCTTGTTCTCACAAACACGACAATTTCATTTTTCCAAAGGTATCTTCAGCGCGGGGCCTTGTACTGACATCAGCGGGAAGTGGTTTATACAAAACAGCACAGCAAATCTGTACAGGTTCTTCTGAGAAGGGCAGAGCGCCAGGTAGGGTGCGGGCTTCTTATGAGTCTATAACATCTCTGATGCACGTGCATACATTTTTAGTTTAGCCAGATGGGTGAAGTTGTTACACCAACCCCATTTCTCCACTTTTTGGTCAATTTCTTTTAAAAACTTATAATAACCCACATCCCTTGCTGGACACCAGTCTATCGCTGCGAACAATCTTACCACAGATTTCTCATACCTTCCAGCCCGCACAAATGTATCTCCTGACCCAGTGAAAGCAGCAGCAGCCCTTTGGGGCCGCTCATGGCTTCATCATTACTGGGGCCTCCAGAGCCATACATAAAAGGTTTGCCAACTCCAAAGCACCAGGCCCGGACGGGTTGACAGGTGAATTTTATAAATCCTATGCTACCATCTTGGCCCCTCTCCTTTTGGAGGTATACGAGGAAGCATTGGAGTCCGGGATTCTGCCACAAACCCTTCGAGAAGCCAATGTAACCCTCCTACAGAAAACGGGCAAACCACCCGAGGAGTGTGCGTCGTATAGACCGATCTCATAAATTAACCTAGATAACAAGATTCTGGTGAAAATTCTTGCTAAGCGGCTACTCCCCCTGATGCCGGGGTTGGTGTTGGCAGACCAGGCAGGTTTTGTGCTGGGTAGCAGCACAACGTTTGGTATCAGACGGATGTTCGTTGCCATGGCGGCACTCGACCCTTCCCACCAAGCGATTGCAGTCCTTCTCGACGAAGAGAAGGCCTTTGACTCTGTCGAGTGGCCCTTCCTGTTCGCAGTCCTTAAACAACTGGGTCTGGGGAGCCACTTCATCAGATTAATCTCTCTATTATATAATAAACCCCAATCATACATCACTCTAGGAACTACAAGATCCACCCACATAAATCTATTCCGCGGGACCAGACAGGGCTGCCCGCTGTCAGCACTGATATTCGCATTGATAATGGAACCCTTGGCTTCAGGCCTATGCGCATGCCAGCTCCATAGGGGGCTCTCTATCGGGCACTCATATCCCTTTACGCTGACGATGTGGTACTGTACATCCAAAATCCCAACGACAATTTGGATCCGGTCATGCATGAAGTCATCAAATTTGGCGAAGTCTCTGGCGAAGTCTCTGGCCTAAGAATTAATCAGGGTATAGCTGTTGAGCTGGGGCGACCACTTTTTTGATAGGGGCTTGTGGGATGTGGTCAGAAAATCATAGACGAAAAAGGGGTTTTCCCAGAAACAAGCTACCTGTTGTTGTCACAATCTCGGGCGCAAGGTCTAGATAAAGATGAGGAACATGCAGGAGAAACATAATCTTATTATAGAATCAATCTGTACAAAAGCTAGTATTTTACTCAAAAAAACATAATTTTATTTGATTACATAAAAAGATTGAACATAATTAGTTCAATTAAAAACACCAAAGATGACCAAAATCACAATCCTGTTTAACAGAAACGGTTAGATAATAGAGGTAGTCATGTGGGACCATTTCATTTCATCCAATCATGTATCAGGCCTATTTTCTTTTATGAATATAGGTGATGTTAGTAGTTGTGTAAGTGACTTTTCAACACAAACAATGACTCATGAAAACATTTTTGAACGACCACTAATGGTACAGTATATGGGCATAAGCCCATCTGTAAACAGTGTCGACAGGTTAGCTCTGTTTCCAGCCTTATAGGTCAACACCAGTCTTTTGTGAGTGGCTGTCGTCGTGGGATGGAAGTGAGACCATATAAGACTTTCATCAGGACACGTTAAGGCGGTGTTAGTAACCCCAGCATCGAAATCTTCATACTGGGCTGAGAGTATCAAAAGATGTATTTCTAAAAACAAACAAACACAATAGGTTCAAAACTAGCTAAGTTCCAAATGTCATTCATCAGCAAGCCTCATCAGTATTTCTATGACCTGCACTGTCTTATTTTAGTGGGTGTGCAACCAAGAAAACTAAGTGGTTAATCCCCTCAGTCTCGATCAAAGTTAGTTAAATAACTTATATTTTTGGAGTATCTTATTACTGATGTAGAGAGATATTTATCGTTTTCTTATTTAAGCATTCTTCATAAAAGTGTTATTCATGTTATTTCTATAGAGCGATGTTATTTTTTGTACCTTCAAGTGGAGCTCCATTTTCACGATATTTGATGGAGTGTTACAAGGTCCAAGAGTTATTAGTGACTTTGTTTCCTTTTTGAAGCAAAGGGTGTCGATCAATGGCTTATAGTGACTAGAGGAAAAAGGAAAGAGAGGAATGCATGTAATGCACATCAATGTTGTAGCGATTGCCTCGCTACAGATACATTATGGAGGGAATATATGTGAGTCCTCATACCTTTAATCCATAGTGATGCTGTTGCCATCAGTACAAAGGCAAAATGCGGTGTTGTTGGAATCCGTATAGACGAAAAACGGGGCAGTACGTATCAAATATCGCGTGTGTACCCGATCTACAAATTCAAAAGGTACACAAAAGGACTATGAATGAAAAGGAATCCAATCTACTTTTCAATACAAAAAAACTCTAAATGCGGAAGACTTACTTGTACGTATGGAGCAGGACTATTTGTTCTCTGTCCAGACGGTCGCGTACCGTGTCGGTGATCATGTGATTTATATGGCGCCTTTATACATGATCACACGTTAGCGTTGGCGTGATGACGTGTTTTCTAATGGCTAGCCTGATGCGAATGAAAACGCAAAAGACAACACGCAAAAGGGACGGAGGAAATCGGCCATTTCTGAATGGTTGCCCAAGATCTAGATGGATGTGTGTTAAAAATATGGCTGTTTCTGAAAGGCGGCACAGAGCATGGGAGCAGGTTGTTATAAAACACAATGCAGTGGAAGCTCTGGGATGTATCATCCAAATCTAGTGAAACGTCCATAATTCTGACTAGCAGGACTGTAAGCTGCTTGGTCCCCGATATTAAAAGGGGAAGAGACACATCTCATTTGTGTATAAACAGATTCCATTCGATATATAAATTTAGGCCGCTTTTAACCGAGTCTTGTTTGTGGATCCATTTTTGTTCAAGTTTACGTAGATTGAGGTCCCTATCTCCCCCTCTGGGATGTGGATCGAGAGTTTGCAAGACAAACCAGGTCAAATCATTGAAAGAGTGTTTCATTTTATTGTAGTGATCTACTAGTGGTTTATCTTTGGTATTATTCTTAATGCATGAGCGATGTTCTCCTATTCTAGTTCTGATAGTACGTTTAGATTTCCCAATGTACATCAGATTGCATGGACAGATAATACAATAGATCACCCATTTTGTGGCACAGTTGGAAAAAGATTTTAGTGTCCAAGTACCAGTCTTGAGCTCAATAGTTTTGACATTCCTAGTGAAGTTACACATTAGGCATTTGCCACATTTGTAGTGGCCTACAATTGGAGGGAGGCTCCATAGTGTGGATTGTGTAGATGGTATGGTAAACTGTCTGGGATACGTGTGGACCAATCTGTCCCCGATATTTTGTAACCGTTTGAAAGCAAAACGGGGGGGAGGAATAGAAAAGGCCTCCGTATTTATCATTTGCCAGTGTTTGAGAATAATTCTCCTCAAGGCATTGCTGATGGGAGTGTAGGTTGTCACGCAGGTGATTTTATCTAGTTGCGTGCGGTCTTGTTTTTCTAAGCAGTCTGCTCTCGGAGTGTTTTTAGCCCTTTTGTATGCTCTTCTGATCGTATGGGGTGGGTAACCCCTTTCTTTCAAATTGTTCTTTAATTTGTCACTGTGGGTTACAAAATCTTGTTTCTCAGAACAATTCCGCCTGATCCTCAAAAACTGTCCGAACGGCAGGTTTTCTTTCAGTGATTGAGGATGGAAGCTCTCAAAATGCAGGAGTGTATTTTTTTGAGTTGGTTTCTTATAGAGGCTGGTTCCAATTCCATTGTTAGATCTGCGGTATATAAGGAGATCTAAAAAAGGTATTTCTTTGATGTTAGCTTCCCATGTGAACTGCAATGATGGCTCGCGTTGGTTAAGCCAGATGTTGAAACTAGTAAGTTCTTCTTTTGTACCGCGCCAAATCATGAAAATATCATCGATATAGCGATGCCATGTGTGGATGTTTTTTCCGAAAGGGTTCGTATCATGGTATATATGGGTGTTTTCAAAATGATCCATGTATAGGTTAGCCAAATCTGGGGCAAAAGTAGCCCCCATGCTTGTGCCATTTAGCTGTTGATAAAACGAGTTCTTATGAATAAAGAAATTTTTTGTCAGGGCAATGTGTATGCATTCGGCAATAAACGCCGAAGGAGGCTGTTTGTCAGGTCTTGTTTCCAAGAGTTTGAACATCACATCAATACATTTTGTTTGAGGTATATTAGTGTAAAGTGATGTGATGTCGAGGGTGACAAAGAGATCTTCTGATTGTATAGTAATAGACTGCAAGATTTTTATCATAGCAGTAGAGTCTTGAATGTAAGATCTCATTTTATTGACGAAAGGTCTCAAAAACACGTCTGCATAGACTGACAGTGGTTCCAAAAGTGAACCGATAGCAGACACTATTGGCCGTCCCGGGGGACATGTCAAATGTTTATGGATTTTGGGCAAGCAATAAAACGCCGGGGTGACTGGATTTTTGTTTACCAAAAATAATTTTTCGTCATCATTTATCCACCCTTGGTGAGCTGCATATGTCATGAGATTGTCGATTTCTTCCATGATTCTGATGGTAGGGTCTGATGGAATAGATTTATAGACCGAGGTATCAGATAGTTGTTTATCAACCTCTTTTTCATAAAGATCCGAACCCCATAATACAATCCCCCCGCCTTTGTCAGCCGGTTTTATTATGAATAAAGGGTTGGATTCCAGATTCTTCAATGCCAGTTGTTCTGCTTTTGTCAGATTATGTATTTGTCGATTTTTATTAGTACATAGAAATTTCATATCCCTTAGTATTCTGTTTTCGAAGGCCAGAATTTCTGGTGATACCATGGATTGTAAGGGGGTAAAATTAGATGGTGGTTTTTTTCCCGATTTATTGTCATTTTCTGGGGCTGGATTATTTTTATCATGGAAGAAAAAACGCAATCTGACCGCTCGAAAGAAATTCCTCATTTCAATTTCTGTTTGAAAAAGGTCTGCTCGTGCTGCCGGAACAAAGGAAAGACCTTTGGATAAAAGTTTTATTTCGTCCGGCAGTAATGTGTGTTTGCTTAGGTTGAAAATCGGGTTTACCATGTTGATGGGGGGATCCATTGGCGGGTCCGCATCCCATGGTTGCCCCATTGTCTGTTTCTTCCCCGAGTGCCTCTCCTTTGAAAAAACTGCTGTTGTCCTCTTTGAGGTTGAGTGACATCACTTATATTTAAAGCATTTGTGGAGTTGTCTGAGTCACTACTATTGGAGGAGTTGGAGAAAGTTACCCGTTTTCTGTTTCTTTGGGATCTTATTTGTGGCTGTCCATTCCAATTAGTCTGGTTTGGATTGAGTTGTTGAAAAAAGCCGGGAACTAAATAGGGGTATGTAACTTCTTCTTTGTAATTAGCGATATCCTTCTTCAGTTTCCAGATCTTTTTGTCTAGTGTTAGTGTTTGAAATTTAGACATTTCTAAGTTCAATTTTTCTAAAGCAGATTTTGCCTCAGGGATACTTGAGTCAGCTATGATCTTTTTTTCTAGAGTGTCAATGTCAGTTTGTTGTTTCTTGCTCTCTTCTTCTGCTGTCTCAATAATCAAGATTACCCAGTCACGAGAGCATTTGTTGCCTACACCACTAAATCCTTTCATAAATTTAGGATTATCAAGAAACACTCTGGGGATGTTTTTTACCTGTAAGCCCTCAGGAATGACTCCGGCCTTTAGGTACTCAATCATTAGTTGTCCGTGAGATTGGGTGCGTATCAATTTCTTTGTTTTTTGCGCCAGAAGGTCCACATCGTTTGTATTATTTAGTAGGGCAGCAGAGGGTCCCGCGACTGGGGTATCTAATATGGATGGTAATCCAATACATTTTTTAAAAATATCTTCTGTAAATGAAAGAATATGTACATTTTCCATTTTGATATTTGGAGAAATGCTCAACCAACCACAAGGGTTGTCCTAAAACTGGGTATAGCTGTTGAGCTGGGGCGACCACTTTTTTGATAGGGGCTTGTGGGATGTGGTCAGAAAATCATAGACGAAAAAGGGGTTTTCCCAGAAACAAGCTACCTGTTGTTGTCACAATCTCGGGCGCAAGGTCTAGATAAAGATGAGGAACATGCAGGAGAAACATAATCTTATTATAGAATCAATCTGTACAAAAGCTAGTATTTTACTCAAAAAAACATAATTTTATTTGATTACATAAAAAGATTGAACATAATTAGTTCAATTAAAAACACCAAAGATGACCAAAATCACAATCCTGTTTAACAGAAACGGTTAGATAATAGAGGTAGTCATGTGGGACCACTTCATTTCATCCAATCATGTATCAGGCCTATTTTCTTTTATGAATATAGGTGATGTTAGTAGTTGTGTAAGTGACTTTTCAACACAAACAATGACTCATGAAAACATTTTTGAACGACCACTAATGGTACAGTATATGGGCATAAGCCCATCTGTAAACAGTGTCGACAGGTTAGCTCTGTTTCCAGCCTTATAGGTCAACACCAGTCTTTTGTGAGTGGCTGTCGTCGTGGGATGGAAGTGAGACCATATAAGACTTTCGTCAGGACACGTTAAGGCGGTGTTAGTAACCCCAGCATCGAAATCTTCATACTGGGCTGAGAGTATCAAAAGATGTATTTCTAAAAACAAACAAACACAATAGGTTCAAAACTAGCTAAGTTCCAAATGTCATTCATCAGCAAGCCTCATCAGTATTTCTATGACCTGCACTGTCTTATTTTAGTGGGTGTGCAACCAAGAAAACTAAGTGGTTAATCCCCTCAGTCTCGATCAAAGTTAGTTAAATAACTTATTATTTTTTTTTTTTTTTATTTTTATTATTACTTGTACATAATCAAAGAAAGAAAAAAAACATGATTTTTACAAGAGGTATCAGTTCTTAATTCCATAAGTTTCGAGAACCCACACAGGTGCAAAGCCGGGAGTCAGGCAAGGTTTTGAAGCGTTGATATGAGAACGAATCAGGGCGGGATTTTTACAGATTAAGAGGAGAGCGTCCACCGGAGCCAGGTTCGCCTGTTGTAGCCTCATGACATGCACCTGTATTATCAGGTTGATGTCCAGCAGCAAGCGCTTCCGGTGTAGAGTTCTTGCTTTGGTTCGCAATTTTAAGAAAAGCCGCCTGCATTATTTTTGCCGTAGCCGATGCCCAACGGGGTTTTTCACCGGAAATCAAACGGCACCACCATGTGTTTTCTTCAATCAGGATTGAATCGTGCCATAATGGAAGAAGGTAAGCCATCCGTTCTCGGTGCAGCGAGGGGCAGTTTAGCAAAAGATGGCGAATTGACTCCGTGGAGTCAGGGTCGTTACATAGCCTGCAGGTGGTTGTAGCAGTTAAAGATCTTATCCCCAAGATTTCTCTTGTGTGGAGCAGGTTAAGACGTGCTCGCAAAAATATTCCTCGCAAGTTTTTATCTGGGAATTTTGTACAGTATCCTATGGGCGACTTCAACTTGTTAAATGTTGGCGGAAGATGTCTTAAGCACTTCATAGCTACCGCTTTATCAATAGTGGAGATCCAGTCTTGGTTCTTTACTTTTTCATTTACCCTTTGGGGGTTCGAAATTAGATCAAGTTTGGAACATGACACTTCTTCCAGTATGTGTTCTTGTCTACTCACCCAGAGCAGAGCGGCTTTGGAGGACGAGGAGGAGAGCTCTTGGCCAATAAAGTTACAGATTGGAAGGCCATCTTTTATTAAGGTCTTTCTAAACAGGGCAAGGGAAGCCACCCTGACAGACGCACTTAACGAGAGCAGGCCCAGCTCTCTTCTAACTGCTTCGATGGGAATTGCATTTGGTAGGCCCAAAAGAGATTTCCAGATGTGTCCCTCTAGCCTACGCCATAGTTGGTGTGGGATTGTGAACATTGCGTCCATGCCATACGTTAATGCTGGCACTATTTTCCCTTTGTAGAAGGTAATGGCCGGGGATAATGAATATTTGCCAAATTTTCTGTCGATCGCTTTGAGTTGAGAGGTCAAAAGCTTGGTTTTTGTCCAGAGGTGAGCTTGCATTTTCTGTTCCTTGCTTGAACCGTCAATGATCACCCCCAGATATTTGAAGTGGGAAACCACCTCAATTCTGATGTTGTTTATTGACCACGGTGTGAGTTTTTTGTGAGGACGAGTGGCTTTTGAGAGGATCATAATTTTGGTTTTGGCCTGATTTATTAATAGGTTGTTAGCTGACATGTAGGCTGCAAGATTATCGAGCTGTCTTTGCAAGCCAATTGGCGTTTGGTCAAACAGAATCATGTCATCCGCATAGAGGAGTCGAGACAGGGCCGTGTTTCCAAGCTTTGGCGGAAAGGAACGCACGAGTCGTTCGGAATCTTTATAGTCCCCAAGAAATGCGACAAAGAGGGCTGGGGCCAGTGGGCAGCCTTGCTTAACCCCTCTGTTCGCACTGATTTCCCTAGAGAGAGTGCCTTGTCTGTTCAGCCTGACCTTGAGAGTGGTATTGGTATGCAAGGCCATTAGTGGATTTAAGACCGATTCTGGGCAGTTCCAGTTTTTTAACTTGTCCCATAGTTTCCTTCTGTCGACTTTATCAAAAGCCTGTGAAAGGTCAATGAAAGCAGCGTAAACGGGTTGTGACGTTTCTTTCGTTTTCGCTTTCAACAGGGATAGGATGAATATGTTCAGTGTCGTGCTCCCGTTCTTTTTAAAGCCCGTTTGGAGAGGGTCGCTGCAAGGGGCTGTTTTGACCCATTGTTGAAAGTGGCCTAGAAGGAGAGACGCAAAGATCTTGCCCATAATGTCCAGCAAAGCTATCGGGCGATAATTTCCCGGGGCGTCTCTAGTTCCCTGTTTATAGATAGGAATAATGATGGATGTACACCACGATAAGGGGATGTTTCTCGTTAATCTGCAATGGTTAAACAGGTTAGAGATGAAAATGGACCATTCATGATGATGTTTTTTTAGGTCTATGTTGGACAGCCCGTCCGGACCTGGCGCTCTGGACGGTTTTAGCCTTTTGATTGCAAGAGATATGTCTGATACGGCTGAGAGATCCACCCATGGGGAGTCTGACATGGTGATACACTGGGTTTTTGCTGCTGATGGACTCGAAAAGAGGTCAGTAAAGAAGATGACCCACGCTTGCTCCGGAATAGCGTTAATCATATTTGAAGAGGTTGTTGCTTGCGTGTGATTTATTAGGGACCAAAAATCTGCTGTCTTTTTAGTTGTAAGGACTCGGAGCATAAGTTCAGCGTCCCGCTGGTAGATGTCTGCCCGTCTGGCTCTTAGCCATACTTTATACGTTCGAAATTCATTGGCCCACTTGTTCCATGCTTCGACAGTTTTGGCTGCTTTGGCTTGTCTTTTTTGCTTTCTCAATGCCGTTTTTTTGAGTGCTATTTGTTTGTCGAAGTGGTGAGTATGGATCTTTTGGGTTTTTGGACCCACCGTCGAGGGGTGCTTATAAGGTAGAAGAAACGGGAGGTAGTTTGGTCTACCAAGAGGCTCCCAGGGTAACTCAGCGGCTTGATTAGTCACGTACTGAGAGGTGATTGCCCTTATGTTTGTGGCAGACAGACGCAGACGCGTTTGTTGTGGGTTGAGCTCCACCTCGGGGAGATAGTTGCCGTTCGAGAGTGCTTTGGAGGCCCAGGAAAGGGACAAAAGGTTGTGGTCGCTTAACGTTGTTTCCACCACTTGAAAGTCTTGGACTTCTGTGCACAGGGCTGCAGAGGCAAAGATGTAGTCCAAAGTGGCCGACCAGTGGCCTCTTTTCCATGTTGGGGGGGGAGGCTGGCCCTCTCTGATCTTGGCGACGTTATATAAGTTCCTAGAGGACATGAGTGTCATCCATAGTTCACCTCTTCGTTCTGCTTGCGTGGGTTCCGTGTCCTTCAAAGAGATCGCCTTCGGCTGGTCGCATTTTGCGTTAAGATCACCACAAATAATGATCCATGGCGTCTCCCATTCAATACAGATGTCATCGATTGTTTCCTCCATAGTTTGGCAAAAGAGAGATGGAGAAGTTCTCTGTGGATTCCAATAGGTGGTGATCAGCGCAAGGGGGGGCGACAAGGTTGGTTTAGAAGATGGTTTGGAAGAGACCAGCGGGGTGTTCCATGCCAACAGGACCGCCAGAACCCCGTAGGAGTTAGCAGTGGTTTTGAGAATTTTTAAATTTTGGTCCGATCTCACCGCTATTAGGAGACCTCCTGAGGGACGACCCAGAAGACCCTTTACCGCGGGTGATGTCACAATTTCATAGCCATCCAACGCAGGTTTGTCTAGCAGCCATGTTTCCTGGAGGCAAAGGATATCAAACTGTTGTAAGTCAATATTGTTTTGAGTCGTTAAGTGAGCGTGTCCCCTTGTGTTCCAGGAGGCCAGCGTTAAAGGTTTTAAGTGTAGGGGGACGTCGGCTTCCTCTGATGATTGCTATTTTGCCTTGTTTGGAGCTAGGACTTTTTTGATCCAATGCCATGGTCCAGTTGGCTTTACAGTAGTTTTTGGTGGTGATAAGACAAAAGTTGAATGTCGGTGTTGAGACCTGTTGGCATGGCTGGCACTTTGAGGTGAACAGTGGCTCCGGGCGTATGCTGATCTGCCCGTGCGTTGTCTGTCCCGCTGGTACTGAGACAGGCGCCGGGTAGGTGTGGCTTGCCTGTGTTCATTGTGACCAAGGGACCTTTGGGGTGATGCGTCTGCCCAGGCCACTTTCGATGAGGTTCTGTGTTGGGAGGAGTAATCCCTAGAAGGGTCTGTGCGATGGTCGTGGACCTGGTCGGAAGTTGACTTTTTTCTTGATGGGGCGTTAAAGTGAGACCTTAGCTTGTCTCTGCGATCATGAAGGCGTCTAGATGGACTCTGGTCGTTGGTAGTTTTCTTCTTTGAGTGTGTCCCATGAGGGGTTGGTTTGTCGGCGTAGGTTTTTATTTCTGAGAGGAGGAACCCCATTGCCTTTAGGTCTTCACCAGCTTGTTTACAAATATCTTGTATTGCCGAGGTATAGATGTAAAGGTACGCCTTGGCCTTGTTGTCTCTATGGTATGGTTCGACCCGCTGGAAGTGGTCCGATTTCAAATGTTTTAAGGCGGATACTGACGATGATATCTTTAACACAGTTCTTCTATTGAGAATTATGTGTTTGTCTTTGCTTGAGATCTGCTCCATTTTGAATAGGGTTATGGTGCTGGTCGTCTTAACATTGGCCGTGGTCGTTTCCGTAGGTTTGAGGGAAGTAGATAACTTTGACGGCCTTGTGTTATCTTCCACGCTATTTTGAACGTGGTTAGTGTTCAATTTGATCAGAGCAGTTGCCGCAGTTGTGGGCAGATGGTGGGACTCGAGGTTCCTCCCAGTCGACTCTCCTGTTGAAGTGGATTGGACGACAGAGAGGACCTGTACGGTTGGCGACCGAGGAGAGATTTGTCCAGCGTCTTGGGTGGATGAGAATGTCGTGGGCAAATCGTCCACTTCTTGGACTGGGGTTGGAGATAGAAGGCTCAAATCAAAGGAGTCTTCAGGGATTTTCGGAGACTGAACCAGGGCTGTTATAATTTGAGATCGTGGCCTGGTCAGCACCAGAGTATCCTTTGAGATAGAGTGGCTGGAGGTTGTTAAACCGCCTACTGACAGGTGGTTGGAGGGATGGGTCGGCGGCGAGGAGTGGCGATCGCTTGGCACTAGTTTTAATGTCTTTTTTCCTGGAAGTCTCCGTTGAGTCCGATCCGGGTTTTGAGCGGATAGGAGGTGAGAACTGGAAGTGGACGTTGAGGCCACTGACGTGAGCTTTGGTTTGCTCGAGAATATTGGAGCAAGGTCAATGTGGAGGTTAGTTAGGGGCGTCTGTGTGGAGCTATCAGCCCAAGTCTTTTGAGGGGGGATCGTCACCCTTATTGCTGGTGAGTCTGGTTGCGGCGGGCTCAACGGTGCTGGATCTTTTGAAGAGTGAAATATGTCATGTTTCAAATCGATAGCAGTGATGTAGCCTTCGAGAAAGGTGAGTTTAGACTGGATAGAAGCTAAAATGGCCGTATTGTCTCTTGATGCATCTCCTAATGTTTCATATAGTTTGCAAAAGGGGGCCATTGCGATGGTTATAGCCGACATTATTGTCGTTAAATCTTTTCTACTGCCCGATGTGTCTTTATGAGGTGTGGAGGCAGGGTCCAAGGCTGATCTTTTATTTCTTGGGAAGTCTCTGGGTCCTAAAGATGCCAGATTCGCCAAGGAATGCCTGCGCCGTACTGATCTTCCTTCGAGTTCGACATCACTTGAGTATCTCTCTGTGACGGAGCTCGGGTGTTGGTCGCTTTCATCTTGTATAATAATACTGGGTGGGGGATCTGCCAGCAACGCCAGGGGGGGGAAAATGGGTGGGTGCGAGTTGGTCTCCGATTGCGCAGACTTTACATTGTGGGAGGAATCGGACTTGGGTTGTAATAGGTCTAGAATGCCCAAGAGACCCTGGTTTGCCGGGCAATCTTTAAGTATTGAGTAAGAAAGTGAACTGGGTTCCGAGTTTCTAGAGGGGGACTTCTCAGTTTGGTTGTCTGGAGCGACGATAAGTGGAACAGAATGAGACCGCTCGGGGGACAACGTAGATGGTATCGGAAGATCTTGTAAGTTGCTTTTGGAAATTAAGGTTTGGCTCGGGTCTGGAGAGCAAATAGGTGGCTGGGGGCATTCAGTATCCACAATTTTTCTGGTTTTTAGGGCAGGTGCTGCTTCGTCAAATGCTTCTAAAATTTCCGCGTCTGACAGCTCAGAGTCGGTGGATAGTTTTCTTTTCCCTTGGTTCTTGAAGAAATTTAACAGAGCAGATGACAAGAGAGGCGTAGGTAAAGAGAGTTTGGGTTCACCTCTCTTTTTCCGGAGCTGTGGTCGTGCCTCACTTGTTGGGTGCCTGGTAGATTTTGTTGATACAGACCTCAGGGCTTGATGTTTTTTTGTTTTTTTTGTTGGTGCCACCGGTTTATTGGGCAATTGTGTCGCTGGCACAGGTTTCGTTCTTGTATTGGCTTGATTTTTGTAGGGTGGTCTTTTTTTAGGTTGGGGGAGCAGTTTTTTATGCGAAGCAGTGTCCGAGGAAATGAAGTCCTCGTCTGAGTCTGTGTCAGTTATTAGCTCTGAAAGAGAGTTCGTTAATGTGTCTTTAGATTTCTTTTGCGGCTGGAGTTGTTTATCTGGAGAAGGGATAAGAAAAGGAAACTCAGCCGTGAATATATTGTCTTGTAAAGTGCTGAGCTCAATATCGGCTGCTTGTGCGGGGTTGGCTGGGATCAGGGCCGGCGTCTTTCTGAGCGCCATTGGGTCCTGTGCGGAGGCTGAGTGCTTTTTTTCCGCCTTATCCGGTAAGTTCCTGGGATCGGCCATGGTTGTATGGATCATCGCCTCGATGGATATATTGGATGTGCGTGATGGCGGCTCGGAGCGAAGGTCAGGCACAGGTGACGGCTTGTTGGTCGGAGTCAAGTTGAGTGAGGTGTCTAATGGCGCCGCCAAGTTGTTCAGCTCCGCCATGCCGTCTGATACAGCAAAATCCGGCCAGACTGTATCAGATGAGCTAGCTAGCGCGAGCTCCCTCAGACCCACTGACAGGGACCCTCCGGTCCCTGCACAGAACGAGTCACTCGCCGAGGCGGTACGAGGGCGGGTCGCGTCAGAGGCTGGAGTCGTATAGCTGGCCGTTGCTGTGGCGTTGGCTTGTCCGCCTTTGTGCACTGTAGGGTGCCTATGGACGATCCGAGGCTCGGGCCTAGTGGGGGCCGGTGGCTGTAGCCCAGAAGTTGTAGCAGTTCCTTCAGATTGGCTCAACAGGGGAAGAGGGGAATCTTCACGAGGAGTCAAGGCAGGGGACAGCAGCGCAGCGGTCGTCGCCAGGGACCTCGACTGCTGTGAATGAGCTGAGGCCGGGGCGGCCGGTGGTGCGCATAAGTTCTTACGCACTTTGCTTCTAAGCCTGCGCTGGTCTGGATCTTCCTCCATGGTGAGGGGAAATGGGAAATGGGAAAAAGGGGGGGGGGGGACGGATCACAATGAGGGTAGGAGTGAAGGAATGAAAGGTGGGAGTGTTTGGTGCGTAGAAATTAAAAAAGCAAAGAGGAAAGAGACAGTAGGAGGGTAGGGGGGATAGGGGGGGGGGGTAGGAGTAGGGGAGTAGGGAAGTAGGGGGACCGGTGGGGAAAGGAAAGGTAAAGGAAGAGGGCGGCTGGTAGTTTGTAAACTTCGGGCACAGATTAGTAGCAGGAGTTACCTTGAGACTCCTAGACTCCTAGACCGGGCTCTGGAACTCTGGAGCCTTGTCCTGGCGCGGACTGGAGCAGACTGGAACTCTGCCCGAACTCCGCGCGCGCTCCGCGCGCAAGGCAAGTTTTTAAAGGTGCTGCTGGGAAAGATCCTTAAAGACACAGCGGCGTCCACAGAAGAGCATAGAAAGCACGTCCTCACTCGATAGAGACTGGAGCAGACTGGAACTCTGCCCGAACTCCGCGCGCGCTCCGCGCGCAAGGCAAGTTTTTAAAGGTGCTGCTGGGAAAGATCCTTAAAGACACAGCGGCGTCCACAGAAGAGCATAGAAAGCACGTCCTCACTCGATAGAGACTGGAGCAGACTGGAACTCTGCCCGAACTCCGCGCGCGCTCCGCGCGCAAGGCAAGTTTTTAAAGGTGCTGCTGGGAAAGATCCTTAAAGACACAGCGGCGTCCACAGAAGAGCATAGAAAGCACGTCCTCACTCGATAGAGACTGGAGCAGACTGGAACTCTGCCCGAACTCCACTATATTTTTGGAGTATCTTATTACTGATGTAGAGAGATATTTATCGTTTTCTTATTTAAGCATTCTTCATAAAAGTGTTATTCATGTTATTTCTATAGAGCGATGTTATTTTTTGTACCTTCAAGTGGAGCTCCATTTTCACGATATTTGATGGAGTGTTACAAGGTCCAAGAGTTATTAGTGACTTTGTTTCCTTTTTGAAGCAAAGGGTGTCGATCAATGGCTTATAGTGACTAGAGGAAAAAGGAAAGAGAGGAATGCATGTAATGCACATCAATGTTGTAGCGATTGCCTCGCTACAGATACATTATGGAGGGAATATATGTGAGTCCTCATACCTTTAATCCATAGTGATGCTGTTGCCATCAGTACAAAGGCAAAATGCGGTGTTGTTGGAATCCGTATAGACGAAAAACGGGGCAGTACGTATCAAATATCGCGTGTGTACCCGATCTACAAATTCAAAAGGTACACAAAAGGACTATGAATGAAAAGGAATCCAATCTACTTTTCAATACAAAAAAACTCTAAATGCGGAAGACTTACTTGTACGTATGGAGCAGGACTATTTGTTCTCTGTCCAGACGGTCGCGTACCGTGTCGGTGATCATGTGATTTATTTATTAATTATGTTTTTTTGAGTAAAATACTAGCTTTTGTACAGATTGATTCTATAATAAGATTATGTTTCTCCTGCATGTTCCTCATCTTTATCTAGACCTTGCGCCCGAGATTGTGACAACAACAGGTAGCTTGTTTCTGGGAAAACCCCTTTTTCGTCTAAGAATTAATCATTCCAAATCTGTCATTTTTCCCCTAACACCTGCCACTAAAAATATTCAGAGACAACTATGAAATGTCATTAAAAACACTTCAAGAGAAAGTAAATAGATGGAAAGCACTTCCATTAACTCTGTGGGGAGGGTCTCCCTGGTGAAGATGGTGGTCCTTCCTAGGTTCCTCTACTTGTTTACCAATATACCTCCAATAGTCTCACAATGCTTTCATAAGAAGGTCCGGAGCCTAATTCTTGAATTGCTCTGGGCCGGCAAGCCAGCAAGAGTGGCTCACGCAACGCTCATTCTGCCGGTGGCCATGGCAGGTCTGGCACTACCTGATCTAGAACGGTATTACTGGGCTGCACAGGCCCAGTTCCTCAGCTACTGGTACTCCACTCACTTTATTGGACCGCACGTCAAAATAGAACAAGCACTAGCAACACCCAATCTATTGTGCGCAGTCATTATAAGCGAGCTACCAATGCCCCACTCGACGCTGAATGTAGTTCTAGCCACGTACGCAGCATGGAAAAAAATGGCTGCGAAATATGGTACCCAAATTAGGTTCTCCCCCCTGCTACCTGTGAGGTTTATACCGGGGATACCTCTGTCCACGGAGAGAGTCTTCCAAAAGTGGGTAGACAAACTTCATATAAATGCACTTGGTGACCTGTTTGAGGAGAGAACCTTCCTGACACCCCTGCAGGCCTGTGTTACTTTGCCCACTTTTGGGCGTGTGGGTTGAATTTGTTAAGTTGAAATACCAAAATAAAGTTAAAAAAAAATAATTACTGTGGCCTCCATGGAGATATGACCTAGTGAAGGCCTAGACCACTCAACGTGAACACAGAGAGTAAATACACCCCACTAATGAATAAGGCCAAGGGTAACAAGGCTTTGCTTGCACAAAGTACAAATGCCTGCAAAGAATTCTGATGCTCGAGAGCACTCTGCCAAAAATTACACGAGCAGCACATTAGAAAGGCACTAAGCATCATCAGTGACATCTTACATAGAATAAAAATCGGCATGGCTGATTGGTGGGTGAAATATATGAGGGCCTGCTCCAAAGGGGATGCCAGGCACTAAATGGCTGGTTCTTTGTTGTCGATCTTGGTCCACGTGGGTCAGCTGGGCACATCCGAGCGCTGAAGGTCGGGACACACATAAAGACTTTGGGCCTCATTATGGGTCCAGCGGTAACTGTGCCTGTAAAACCGGCAGGTAGCCACCAGACCAGTAATGATTTACTGGCACCTGACTTGCCGGAAACAACGGGGCATTACAACCCCCGCAGTGCGGTAAGTCAGGAACCAGTAAAATGTTGTGCCCCATTCCCATAGGGGAGTAGGGACCACATAAGCACCAGCACGGTTAACAATGGTGCCGGTGCTTCTGTGAAAGTCTGAGGGTAGGCGCCGTTCCGCCCTACAAGTCAGACCTGCCAGGCGGGAGGGCACGCACCCTACAGAATTGTACTTTGCCGGTCTGGAAACAACAGTGCCTGAAAAGTCTCTTTTATCCTACATAGTGCAAGGCGGAGGAGACATTGTGTGTCTTCAAAAGGTACCTCTTGCGGTACGAAGACCTTGGGCACCCCAAATGCATGCGGTATTAAGGAACAGACATGGCAACTCCAATTATTTGGTCGTCTTCCCATTGCACTCATGTCAGAGTACCAACTATTGGAGTGACCGGGATGTCGAAGGTCTTCCACCTTATCAAAACATAAACCATGGTATGCATCATATTTATTCTGGCATGCCTGCCTGTCATGGTCATGAAGTCAGGGGCACAGGCATGCAGGGGTTACATGAACAGGAGACCGGGGTGGACACTGTCCTGGCGCCTTTGGCGCCATGCTCATGAACAAAAGTAAACAAGAACATCCATTTAACACCAAAAAGCTTTTATTATGGACATAGCACTTCAGATGCCTTAACCTTGAACATTCCATCCATTAAGCAGGATGCAGTAACCTTGAACATTCCATCCATTAAGCAGCCCCAAGTGTATTCTTGGGTGTTGCTGCTAATGTATTGCCTTCGCACGAGTTCACTCTCTAGGGGTGGGAGGGTGGGGCTGGTAAGCAGGCTCTAATGGGCGTGGCCACGATCTCAGCTATATAAGCTGCCCCAATCCTCAAGACAGACGCTTCGCGTTATTCTGCACTTGCAAGCAGCGTAACGCTCACTGTCGTCTGAGGTCAGACTTACCTGTGAAGATCCTGGTTCCTGGACATCCTGCTTCCTGCCAGCATACTTACCAACTGGGGGAAGCTGTTCTTACCTGTACATCTCTTCAGCGAACCAAGTATTCATCTTTACACTTTACGGAATGCCAAAATCTTCATCTTGGCACCGCAACACGACACGCTCCATCGTCGACAGCAGCACCTGCAAGAAAAGACAGAAGACAAGGTTAGACATCAAAAAAACAGTCAGTTTAAGGTTGCGCCTCGCCATACTTTGCACTTTTCCTTAAACCATCACTTACCTGCTGTCGAACATTGCAGTAGCATCCATCTTCCATCCGGCTGCGTCTCGCATCTCACAGCTACATTGAGGCCGCATTTCCATCTAAGGGAAGAACACAGAAGAGAGACATTATTGCGGACATATATTAGAGCAACATATAAAGACATTAAACAGAACGAACAGCATCACAAGAGCTCAAGAAAGACTTACCAATCATAAGGAGAAGCATAGACGCAGCTGGACTGGACTAATCCTTATCAGGGATCAGTGAAGGAACTAGATCCCATTTGACACGCCCCTGCCAGAAGTAGCAGGATGGAGAGCTTATCTTCCATAATTCACAGGTGAGCTTTATGGGCCGGCGTAATGCTCACAGAAACCTACTTTGGGGTGAAGGGTTCGAGAGGTACAACAATCACAAATTGGCGCACTCACACACTCTTATCTCCACACAGGAGCAGTATCACCACGTACCACTGCTAACAGCTTTTCTACTGAGGGAGAAGCCTGAAGGGGGTGATTCAAGTTCAGAGAGGGCTGCAACCATGCCCCAACGCCTCCACAGAGACCAGGTGAGTGTAACAGAACGCGAAGCCTCTAGTACTCTCTGCCTGGGCGTTATGGAAACTTCAGAAACAGATCAGTTAGCCCTCTTACTAGGGGAATTATGGGCTGATGTACATGCTTCAAGACAGGAATCCAATGTATTACGGAGGGATCTCATTGTAATCCGAGAAAGCACTGACGAATTGGCAAGACAAATGCTACTAGCACAAGCAGGACAGGTTCCAATGCCTGGAGTGGCCCATTCCTCTCATTCTTCCACACCACAACAATAAACACCGGTTCAGGTGGTTCTTCCAGGAGCAGTGCCTCTAGCCCTTCCCGAATGCTTCATCGGCAACCCAAACAAGTTTGCTGTATTTATGAACCAATGTCGCCTTAATTTCTTGTGCAGACCAGGAGCCTTTACTAATGACCAAGCCAAAGTGGCGTTTGTACTCTCGCATTTAGGAGGTAGTGCAGCAGACTGGTCTATACCTTTGGTAAATCAAGATGACCCTTTACTCCGGAACTTTGGGAATTTCCAACGTGAGATGGAGAAATTGTTTGCCTGTCATACTCAAGGACAAGCTCTGGACAACGAGTTGTTGTCTCTCAGACAAGGGAGTCAAGATCTATTAACCAATATTGCAACCTTCATTTGTCTCATAGCCCAGACCAACTGGCCAGAAGAGAAGAGGACTACACTATTTTACCAAGGGTTATGTGGAGAACTTAAGGATGTGTTGGCGCAAGTGGTGAATCCCCCTGAGAGGTGTGCGGACTACATAGACCTGTCGGTTCAACTCGATCATAGGTTGCATAATCGGAAAATGGATCAAGCTAGATCAGAGGGACAGACAGTTTATGTACGACCTCGTGAGAATCAGACTAAACCACATGAACAGACTGAGCCAATGCAAATTGGTGGATTACCAAGTCCCCTTACCAAAGCAGAAAGGGAAAAAAGAAGACAACAACAGCTTTGCTTATAGTGTGGACAAGCAGGTCACTTCCTCCGTGACTGCCCGGTAAAACCACCCAAGAAATCGGTTGGGGCAACAGACAAAACTGATGAAGAAGAAGAACAGAACTCGGAACATCAATGCCCAGCAAGTGTAGAGGTATGCTTGTCGAGCATAGAAAAGGAATCCGTACAGACCTCACATATAGTCCTTCCAGTGCTTTTGTTGAATCACAAGCAACCATCAAAAATACATGCCTTGGAGGCATATATTGATTGAGGAGCATTGGATAACTACATTGACCAAGATTTGGCTCTCTGAATAGGCCCTCCTCTCCGACAGAAGCAGAAATCGGAAAATGTCACTGCTGTGGCTGATTCTCAGCTATCATCCGGCCTGGTGACACAATACACTGAGAAAGTCAAGCTTCTGTGTCAGGACGGGTATCAAGAGGACATTACTTTCGATCTCATCAGTGCTCCTCAGCTCCAGATGATATTGTGATTGCCCTGGATGGAGACCCACAATCCTAGGATCGACTGGCGAAAACGAGTTCTGACATTTCCTCATGATTTTACCGACACATGTTACAAAAAATATAACATCAATCTGAAATCGAAGAAAGGAATCATGTTGGGCCTCATCAGCTCCTTACCGCTAGAATACCAAGATTACCAGGATGTCTTCAAAAATTAGCAAGCCAAAGTTCTGCCCCCGCACAGACCCTACGATTGTCAAATAGATCTTGTACCCGAAGCCCAGCTCCCTTGCAGCCAAATGTACGCTCTGACAGAACAGGAAAATCAGCATCTTAGAACTTACCTGGATCAGTACCTGGCAAACGGTTTCATTCGCCCGTCCAAGTCACCTGCCTCCTCGCCCATATTCTTCATGCCTAAAAAGGAGGGGGACATAAGAACTTGCATCGACTATAGAGCCATCACTCAGATCACAATAAAACAATCAATATCCTTTAGCCCTTGTACCAGAGCTCCTGGACCAAGTGAAACATGCTCAAATCTACACAAAACTGGATTTAAGAGGAGCATACCATCTTGTAAGAGTTTAAAGAGGGAGATAAGTGGAAAACGGCCTTCCGCACGAAGTACGGCCTCTTTGAATACCAGGTCAGGCCCTTCGGGCTATGCAATGCCGCTGCAACGTTCCAATTCTTTACGAATGAAGAACTCTGTGAACTACTGGACGTTTGCGCTCTTGTTTACATTGATGACATTCTAATCTACTCAAATTCCATGGAAGAACATGTAGGCCATGTCCGGGCAGTCTTAGAGAAGCTTCAACAACACCAATTGTATGCCAAGTTGGAAAAACGTTTTTTCCATGTAACCGAGGTCGAGTTTCTCGGTTTCATGCTCACACCAAAAGGCGTACATATGGATACAAGAAAGGTGGATGCAATCCTCCAATGGCCCTCACCAACATCCACGAAAGGAGTGCAAAATGTGCTCGGATTCGCCAACTTTTACCGTCGGTTTATACCTGGATTTTCACAAATTGTACATCCAATTACCTCATTGTTAAAGAAAAATCAAAAGTTCCATTGGTCGACAGAAGCTGAACAAGCCTTCCAGAAGTTGAAACTAGCATTCACTACAGCACCAGTCCTTCGACACCCACTACCAGACCTACCTTACATATTTGAGACAGATGCTTCAAAAATAGCCATGGGAGCATGGGAGCAGTATTGTCACAACAAGACCCTGAAACAGGACAATTGCACTCCGTCACATTCTGGCCCTGCAAATTTTCAGCCCCCGAGTTGAACTACGCATTCACAGATAAGGAATTACTGGTGATTAAAGCAGCATTCAAGGCCTGGAGACATTACCGTCTTGGGGCGTGACATACGGTCACTGTCATCACGGACCACCGTAACTTGCAATACTTGAAAACCGCCAAAGCACAATCCTCGCGTCAACTTCGTTGGGCTCTCTTATTCATGGAATACGATTTCATTATCACTTATAGACCTGGAGTAAGCAATAGGAAAGCAGATGCTCTATCAGGCATGAATGAAGAAAAAGAGGCTTTTGCAGCATCCGACTCTGTGGCCATAATTCCTGAGGAAAGGATTCCAACCAGAATAGCTGCGACCACATGTTTGGATGACCAAAGAACCAGTTTGCAATCCCTGATGGATCAATCAACACAACAGGAATGGCTGTTAAAAGGTGACCAGTACACCATTGAAGACAATCTACTGTATTTCCAAGGACAATTATATGTCCATGACCAAGGACTGCAAAAGCAAATCATCACAAATGACCACGATTCATTAGTGGAAGGACACCCAGGAATAGCCAAAACTCAGGCTAAGGTAAAACAAAACTACTAGTTGCCAACCTGGCGAAAAGACATCGCCCAATTTATTGAAACCTGCGGTGCCTGTGCACAACACAAGTCTCAGAAACAGAACCACGCTGGCTTACTACATCCCCTAATAGTACCACCAGCACCCTGGCATACCCTGTCGATGGACTTCATCATGGATCTTCCACCCTGCAATGGATACAAAACCATATTAGTTGTTGTGGATTTATTCTCCAAAAGGGCCCATTTCATTCCTCTGAAGGGAATCCCAACTGCATCAACTCTCACTTCTGTGTTCCTAGAGCAAATTGTTCAATTGCATGGATTTCCATCAATATTAGTATCTGATCGCGGAATTCAATTTGTTTCTGCCTTTTGGAGAAAGTGTTGTACGATTGCCAAAATTGATCTCCGGTTGTCCACAAGCCATCACCCTCAAACTGATGGGCAAACTGAATGAACCAACCAAACTTTAGAGCAATGTCTCAGGTGTATGTTGCAACAGTCCGAGGATTCTTGGAAAAATATACTCTGGATAGCTGAGTATGCATACAACAACTCAGTTCACACAGCACATGGCAAACTCCATTCTACACTGTGCATGGAAGACATCCGAGGACATCAGTATTTGATCCACCCAATACCCTGGAAATGCCAGCCATAAAAAACTTGCATAAAAACCATCACTCAGGTTCTTAATGAGGCGATAGAGCATCTGACGAAGGCTAAGGAAAGACAAAAACCGTTTGCTGATCAACATCGGAAGGAAGCTCCCGCCTACCAGATTGGAGAAAAGGTGTGGTTAGCATCCAAAGATATTCCCCTTAAGGGGCCAAGAGATTTCCGCCCAAGAAACCTGGGCCCCTATACTATAAAGTCCATAATCAATCCTGTCACCATGAAATTGGAGTTACTATCTCACATGAACATTCATCCCATATTTCATGTCTCTCTCCTCAAACCAATGAAATCCAATACCCAGCTTAGTTCTTCACCAGAGCCCGAAGTAATAGATGGAGAACCAGAATATGAAGTCAAATACATCCTGGACTCCAAGGTGGTTCGATCAAAATTGTATTACCTAATTGACTGGAAAGGTTACTGACCTCAAGACCGAACTTGGGAACCCAGTGAACACGTCCATGCTCCGTGTTTAATCAGACAGTTCCATGGCAATAATCCCACCAAAACAGTATCGGGAGTAGAACGACCCTTGAGAGGGGCCTTGCGGGGGAGTGCTGTCATGGTCATGAAGTCACGGGCACAGGCATGCAGGGTTCACATGCACAGGAGACCTGGGTGGACACTGTACTGGCGCCTTTCGGCGCCAGGCTCATGAACAAGATTAAACAAGAACATCCATTTAACACCAAAAAGCTTTTATTATGGACATAGCACTTCAGATGCATTAACCTTGAACATTCCATCCATTAAGCAGGATGCATTAACCTTGAACATTCCATCCATTAAGCAGCCCCAAGTGTATTCTTGGGTGTGGCTGCTAATGGATTGCCTTTGCACGTGCTTACTCTCTAGGAGTGACAGAGTGTGGCTGGTAAGCCAGCCCTAAAGGGCGAGCACACGATCTCAGCTATATAAGCTGCCCCGATCCTCAAGACAGACGCTTTGCGTTATTCTGCACTTTAAAGCAGCATAATGCTCACCGTCACCTGAGGTCAGACTTACCTTTGAAGATCCTGCTTCCTGGACATGCTGCTTCCTGCCAGCATAATTACCAACTGGAGGAAACTGTTCTTACCTGTACATCTCTTCGGCGAACCAAGTATTCATCTTTACACTTTCCAGAACGCCGAAATCTCCATCCTGCCTGCCCAACACGACACGCTCCATCGTCGAAAGCAGCACCTACAAGAAAAAACAGAAGACAAGGTTAGACATTAAAAAAAACAGTCAGTTTAAGATTGGACTTCACCATACTGCGCGCTTTTCCTTAAACCATCACCTACCTGCTGTCGAACATTGCGTTAGCATCAATCTTCCATCGGCCGCGTCTCACATCTCACAGCTGCATTGAGGCCGCATTTCCATCTAAGGGAAGAAAACAGAAGAGAGACATTATTGCGGGCATAAATAGGAGCAACATATAAAGACATTAAACAGAACAAACAGCATCACAAGAGCTCAAGAAAGACTTACCAATCATAAGGAGAAGCATAGTCGCAGCTGGACTGGACTAATCCTTATAAGGGATCAGTGAAGGAACTAGATCCCATTCGACGCACCCCTGCCAGAAGCAGCAGGACGGAGAGCTTATCTTCCATAATTCACAGGTGAGCTTTATGGGCCGGTGTATGCTCACAGAAACCGTACTTTGGGGTCAACAGTTTGAGAGGTACAACAATCACAGATTGGCTCACTCACACACTCTTATCTCCACGCAGGAGCCGTATTACCATGTACCACCGCTCACAGCTTTTCTACTGATGGAGAGGCCTGAAGGGGGTGATTCAAGTTCAGGGAGGGTTGCAACCATGCCCCAATGCCTCCACAGAGACCAGGTGAGCGTAACACTGCTGTTTTCTTCTATCACTACACAAGGGGAATTGTCGTCTCCTTAACATCATTCTATATGATCTACTTTTTGTTACATATCGATCTCTGAACCTGTGGTGGTAATAACTGGACCATTAAGCTATTACACAGCGTGGATTGGGAGTTGCTGCAGGAGGTGTTGGTGTTATTTGTGGTTTTCCCTTCGGGTATACTGTTAGTTAATAATACATCACTACTTTCACACATGCTGTCATTTACAGTCAAAAAGTGGGAGGAACCTATAATCATGCTAGTGCTTGGAGTGCACAACATATTAAACACTGAGATAGGCTGTTGCATTGTACACATTGTAGGGGATGCAAGGGTAACATTTGGTACATCTGATACACTCTCTGTCACATTGGCATTGCATATGAGGATACCTGGGGCTTTTCTTGTTGTGTTTTTTATGTAAACTTGTTAAGTTCAAAGGTGTATTGCCACTCCATTTCCATTGAAACCCATCCCATGTCCATTTGCACCCCTCGCCCCCTTCTTTTATATGGGGGCTCCAGATAAAAGATGCTCCCCAATAAATACCCAAACATTACAATAACATTGTGATAAATATTGTGGTAAACTGTAGGCCACAATGGTTGCTGTACTTTGTAGTAAAACTAATTCTATCCCTACTGCTATCTACATTCATAGTTCCATTGAGCGGAGTCAGTTCCATCATTGTTGTACCTGCAGAGAGGAATAAAATGGATCGGCCATTAATACAGAGGCAGATGGGCAAGGGGACAAAGGGAGAGAGAGAGAGAGAGAGAGAGAGAGAGAATCATTCTTTGTAGCTCCTGCTCTAGCAGAAATGCATGGTTTTCTTGTCTCACACTTCCACATGCATAAATAGTGGTGGCTAGGAGCTACTAATGTTAAGGTGGTTACAGTCTCATTAGTGAGCATCTCTTGTGGGGTGTGATTTGGGGCTTTGCGTACATCCGAGAGATGTATCCAGTACCTCAGCCCTTTTACTTTTTCTGCCAGGGGTGTAAAATACACCAACTCATATGGGCTGTGGAAATGTGGAGCATTCCACTTACTGAGAGAACTCCTTACATAAATCCATTCCCCAGGTAACAATGGCTGGGCTGCGGAAGTGTCCGGTGTGGAGTCAGTTGTTGTTTTTTCTTTTTTGTGTGTGGGTGGATGCAATCTGTCTTGAGATGCATCTTATTGCTTGTGGTACCTGCATGAGGTATGCTTTGAATTCTTCCTCAAACAAAGTCTCTGTTCTGTCGGCATCTGATGCCCTCTTTAGTGGTGATAGTGGTGTTTGCATGTGCCTGCCAGTCACTATTTCGTGGGGTGACAAGTGGTGGTCTTTGCTCGGTTGCGTACGTAGTTGGAACAATGCAAGATGTAGGCAATAGACCCAGTTCTTTTTCAGGGTGCAGTTTTGATAATCTCATTTTAAGGAAGCTGTTGATTTCGTCTACCACCCTGTTTGCTTCTAGGCGGTAAATCAAGCACATCTTGTGTTTGATCCCCAAGAGGGTTGTTGCTTCCTTGAATAATTCATTGAAAAAATGTGTTCCGTTGTCGGAACGTATGATGTCACACACACCCCTTTGGGGAAATACTTCCCAGACAAGGAGCTTTGCAGGACATTTTGTGTCTGGTTGGGCACAGGGCCCTGCTTCCACCCAGCCTGAGAATGAACAGACCACTACAATCAAGTTCCACGCTCCATTGCACCTCTGCCCCATGTCTGCGTAATCTATTTGCAGCTCTCTGCAGCGTTCTCAATGTCATATCCGTGTGAAACACTTGACATGTGGTACATTGGACCACCATTTGTATAAGGTGTTCCTGCAGATTTGGAATGAAGCAATCTTCTTGGAGATTGGCAGCCATATGCTGTTTCGAGCTGTGAGCTGGGAAGTGTAACTGTTCAAATGCAATGTACAGTAACTTGACAGGCATGCCAACTTTCCCTGTCCCTTGTTGGCACCACAATAAGTCTGTAGGCGCTTATGTGCACCCCTGTTTGAGACAGAGCTCTTGTTCTGCAATTGGTGCCCTTTGCTGGAGTTCAATTATCTGTGTTATGAGCAGGGCTGTGTATGCCTCTGTTACCTGTGGGGTGGCTGGAGTGAAGAAGACATATTGTGCACCCATATGGATCGGGAGATAGGCTGCTTTTTTGCAGCCGCTTCTGTGGCAGCGTTCCCAAATGAGATTTTGTCAGTGTTATGAGTGTGAGCTAAACACATGACGACAGCTACTACTGAAGGCTCTGTAGCACCATAATCAACTCATTCAATAATTTGGCATGCCGTCTGCCCTCCTGAACTCCCTTCTCCATCTGGACAGACCTGCGTGCACCGCTGTGGTTACATACACGGAGTGAGAATAAATAGTAACACAACACCATTTGGCTGTTTTCAGTGCTTCGATCAGTGTGACAAGCTCTGCTGCTTGCGCTGAAAAATGTTGTGGCAATCTTTTCATAATCAGTGTATCGTATTCCCCTTCTTCCAACCTTACCACTGTGGACCCAACATGTTTTTAATATTCCGTTAAAGATACTGGGGCTCTCGCAATACCCTTGCGGCAGACAACAGTGTTCGTATCTCTTCCCTCCCAGGGTGAATACGGTAAGGTACTGTGATTCTTGGTCAAGGGGCACAGATAAAAAAGCATTCTTTAAGTACACCACAGTGAAATGGGTAGCTTGCTTGGGAATGCTGAAAAGTATTGAGGCGGGGTTCGGGGCCAGAGGAAATTCTTTTAGGACAGTATCATTAAGGGGCCGAAGGACCTGGATCATTCTTCAGCTACCCCCTGTTGCTTTCTTAATCGGATAAAATGCGGTGCTGCATGGTGATGTGGAGGAGCCAATGATCCCTTGCTTGAAGAGGGCTTGTAGTGCTTCCGGTATCCCCTCTTCTGCTTCCCTGGACAGGGGATACTGTTTTAACCTTGGCAGTACTGCACCAGGCCTGTTATTTTCACTGGGGTCACTTCCTTGAGCATTCCCACATCATGTGGGTTGGTAGTCCACAGATGGTGTGGGACTTGTTGCAAATCTGTCATGCAAAAGAATGGGGCCCTCTGACAATGGCCATGAGGACACTTTGCACTCTTCGATATCGGACCATGATGTCGCAAGGGATGCATATCTCTAGCACTATTTCCGCATCATCATTTGCATCCTCAAATAATTCATCGTCTGTCAGTTCTCGCAGTGGTGTATTTTTTAAAAACATTTTTTATTGTATTTAGTTTTAAACAAAACTTTTTAACAATTCTTCAAAATCTAATTTCCTCATGTTTCCAACGTGACATTGCACAAAATTAGTTACATTTAAAAGGATCAGTAGAGTACACAAGTGGATATGCATCGTCCCATAATCATTTGGCCAATCTTTAGTTGGATAGATCAAGGTTTGTCTAAACACATAAATCACATATATCTTCAAAGTGTTAAAGGACTCTATAGCTTTAGTTGTTCAAAGCTCATTAGAGCCCAAATTTCCCGTCTCTTTTTAACAGTTTGTCTAGATAATTCACCATGGGACATATTAGCATACCCATTGGTGTATCGGGGTCAACACATAATACTGTACAACATTGGCACCCATGCATATCTATCCCTAGTACTACTATTCTCTTGCCAGCTACTTGCAACCCTTCCAGATCTAAGGACAAGATGGTGCCAGCAACTACATCGGGGAATGCTACAGGGCAGAAGATAACATAAGAAGGTACTCTCCACTCTTTCTTTGTGAGCTTGGGCACTGCTCATGCTCACACTTGAATTCCATAAATAAACATGTCTGGGTTAACTGGTACTCCTCTTACCACTGATTAATTAGTAACAGAGTGGATCACTAACATTGCTCTGAGGGAGGACATGCCTGGGGTGGCACAAACAATTCCTCTCTCAGTGAATTATATGGTCATGTCCAACCTGCTAAGCAGATCCCTCCCCAGTAAGTTGACAGGCAAACTTACTTAGTATAAGGGTGGTGCTCGCACAACCTTTCCCCCAATGTTGACATCCAAATCTTCGGCATAAGGAAATGTTACTACAGCCCCAGCAAATCCTTGCGTGTCAAGAGTTTGGCCATATAACGGAACATTGCCTTCACAAATGCATAATTTCTATGCCCCTGAATCTACCATGAAAATGGATTGCTTATTTCCTATCTCTTGCGCCACCAGTGGTTCCTCTTCTGGATGCAAGGTCGTTGATGGTACTTGACATGCAAGAGCTCTCTGTGGGCTGCCCTAGTCTAGGTACCTATCGGTCCCTAGACAGGCAAATCCCCCCTGACCCCCAAAACACAGGTACTTTGTTATGGCACTGCTGCCATGTTCGAAGAGGTGGCAAAAGGGTTTCTGTTCCCCTCACCCTGGGAGTTAGGATTGCTTTGCTGTGACTGCATGGCATGAGGAGGGTGACGATAGGGAGTGGGGCCAGACATGGGGGGGTGGTTGCTGGGGGTACGCTTGTGCTTCATATTGATTCATCATTGCTCCTGAGGGCTGGCCCTGAGGGCTGCCAGGGTGGGGGTTTCCATACTGTCGAGATTAATGGGGCAGATTATATTGGTAGTTTCCTCCCTGCCTGTTGCAGCACTCTCTTGCAAAATGACCCCATCTTCTGCAGGCCCATCTTCTGCAGGCCCTTGCCCCCCTCCTCTCGGCCTTTGCCTTCCAAAACCCCTCCCCTCTGTCCCCTGAACCCACCTCGTCCCTGTGATGACCCTTCTTGACATTGGGGTCCTGCATATGGTTGATTTCCTCCCCACTGTCCTTGACCGTTGTCTGCCCATACAGCTGCCATACTCAGCTTCCTCTCTCATCTGTTCTGTGGGCGGTGCTACGGATACCGCGGCCACCTTTACTACAGTTTCGCTTCCTCGGCCTGTCTTCTCTGAACAGTTAATTTTTCCCTGCCTTTGATCCTCTTACAGTGATACACAATTATGCTCTGAATTTCTGGCCACACCTTTGCTTCCACCCCCGCTATCTTCTCCAAGGCCGTATGTACTTCCTTGGGGAGCCCCCTTTTCATGATAAAATAAAACAGTGATGTTGATTGGTCCCACGCGGTGCTCGTCTCCGCCCCCACATCTCTTGGTCCCAAATAATGAACTGCGCAGCATCTTCCTCATCAAGTGTAAATTGGGAGTATCCGGGAAGGCCCGACGCAGTGCATCCCACACACATGCCCTGATGTTATTGAATGATGCCCCATCATGAGTGTCATTTCTGATTGTTACTCCCAGGTACCCTGCTTTCACCCAAACTGATTCCGCCTGATCTCTCACTGCAGATACTAGCAGGCTTTTTATGTCTCCTATAGCCAGGGGCACCCATGCCATTTACTTCTCAAATGCCTAAATCCAATTTCCTTTCCTGTCGTGAGAGGGGGAAGGGACTTGGGTTTTTTTTTATCCATCTGTGCCCAGGGAACATAATCAGGCTGACCTGCTCCCTTATGGATGAGGGGCATTGGGAGTTTCGATCTTACCTTTCCACCTTCTGCTCCATTCCCTTTCTTTTTAGCTAAAGCCATTCTACCAAACCTTCCTGCAATCTTCCATCCCATGTCCCTTCCACTCTTGGTGTGGTCTGTTGACCTTGCTGAATCCCTGCCATTGCTCCTTCTTCTCCATCATCAAAGTCACTCCAGTACTCCTTTTCTCTCTCTGATGCCACATTGTCATATCCTAAACTGTCTGTTTCTCCCTCCCTTTCCACGTGCACTGCTCGTATAGGGGCGCAATCAATCCTAAATAGAAAATCTCCATATTTTTACGTCTTCCTGTGGAAGAGGTGGCGTTTGGGGCAATCCTGCACTCCCTGTGCCTTTTTCTATTTCACTAGCCGCTTGTAACCTGGCTAACTGCGCAGGTGGAGGAAAATGCTGCCTTCATTCCCCTTGTGTTCACTCCTGTGTGAGTGGCTGTTGTCAAGGTGGGGTCATAGGGTGGGGGAGGGGCTATGCCTGGATTCGCTTCAGTTATTCCTCCGGACACATAGGTAGGATTTGAGCATACCTCTGCTGGTGGGTTAGCAGTGGGTACATTTTCCTGGGTTGCTCCTCCCCCTTGTCACAGTCTCCCTCATCACCCAAGGTCTAGCTTTCAGATGTTAGTTCCTTTTGTTTTACTTACACGACGGGTGTTTCTTCAAACCTCCGCCACAAATCCAATATCTCCCCTCTCCTTTGGAGAAGTGATCTAAGGCACCCTTATCAAAGGACGCCCCGCCCCCCTCTGGCCAGAAGTAGGGCATTCCTTCCCCTTTCATTTCCGTCACCCACTGTCCATGTTATTTCTTAATCCTGTCGCTGTACAGGGGTAGATTCTTACATGTATGCGCTAAAGGCGTATCTGCCCCCATGGTTATCGTCTCCTCTTACAGTGCGAGTCTCAAAGAATGTTCGTGCAGTATAGTTCTTTTTCTGACCCTCTGCACAGTCTGGGAGTACAATGTCAGTTAATCTATATTCGTCACATGCATACAAAAACTGTCATTACATTGTTCAAACAAAATGGACATTACAACTTCTTTAAAACACAACCACAAACATATACCTAACATATATCTTCCCTCTCCCCTTTAGAACATCCCCACTCCTCGATTACTTTCTTCCCATTCACTCCACACCCGCCCCTTCTGGGCCTCCTCCGTACATATGAAAAATAAACACTGAAAACAAACTAAAATAAGCTAAACAACAAACACTAATTATTCCTGAGCCTCTACCTATACGGGGCTCCTACTTTTTTCTCCATATTTCTATTCTCCCGTACTGGTCGAAACAGTGCACTGTGGTGGCACCCTCTAGCCTCTTTCGGGGCTAGGTTCCCTTTCCTTTCTGCTCTATATTTTTCAAAAACTTAAAAAGAATAAAACCTAATGGCCATTCATAAACCTACAGTCATTCTACCCACTTTCATCCTTTGTGTGTTCCCTTTTAACATATTCACAAAACCCTGGCAATTTTAATTTATTTATTTATTTATTTATTCATATTTATATAGCGCGCAAGCAGCCCAGGGGCATTGAGGCGCTTTTACTTGCAATAACTTGGTTACACCCTCACACTCTATACTCGCGTGTCGGTGCTCTTTCGAAATCCTCCATTTGCGGTTGATCCACAACACGTCTGTGCCTCTCCCTGGGGCCACACCCGGCTCCAACAAGCAGGTAGGGTATTCGCAAAGCTGGAACCCACAAGAACCGCTTCTGCTGCCTATGCATTTTTGGGGACTGGTCAGTTATAGGTGGGCACGGCCTTGCCAGAGAGGCCCTGGATGACGCTGCAATTATGGGGGCTATGGAATCGCGTTGGGGTCACCAAATTAAGACCTAGACCACTCGATACGACCACAGAGAGTAAATACACCGCACTAGGGAATAAGGTCAAGAGATAGTTTCCAAGGATAACAAGGCTTTATATGCACAAAGAACAAATGCCAGCAAAGAACTCTGCTGCTTGTCTGAGTTTGGGAAATGCAGGCAGTCTTCATTTCTGAGCTTGTGAATTCCTTGGGCTTGTGTATGTATTGTGGCGCCAACACCCACACTGTCCAGGAATGCCCGGTTGCACCACCTCAGGGCTCGAGAAACACCAACGCACGGTCGTAAGAGGAACCTCGATCTGGAAATCAATGTCAGAACTGGGTTCCTCACAAACATTTCATTCATCCTATTGTACTAATCACTCTGCTACCAGCATTTTAGTACTCAAAGTATCCTTCTTCATTGCGGACCGATTATTGCAGGATGTCCAAGCACTAATCGATAGTGGGGCTGCTGGGAACTTTGTTGATGACCACTGGGTCGCTTCTCATAATATCCCTTGTTCCTATAAACTGGAATCTATCCCAGTAGAAAGCGTGGTTGGGAGTCCTTTGGTATCTGGACCCATCAAGGTTCAAACTAGCCCGATCTTAATGTTCATCTCTTCCCATCAAGAAATCATAACCTTGGACATAATCCGGGCAGCACACCATATTGTCATTTTAGGCTTACCTTGGATCAAGAAGCACAACCCTTACATTAACTGGATGGCTGGATCCTTCTTCCTTGGGTCAGAATATTGTATAACACATTGCATAGGAGACCAACACAAGGTTAGGGTAGACTCGACTTCATCTCATACGGACTACCAGGGGCTAAATTCTCTCAACCAGATCGCTGGTCTCCCAGAGGTTTATTATAAATACCAAGATGTGTTTTCTACCTCCGAATACAACCAATTGCCTCCCCATAGGAGGGATGACTGCGCAATTGAGTTAATTCCTGACCAGCCCCTGCCCTTTGAGCGAATGTACATCTTGTCGGACAATGAAAAGGAGGTTCTTTGTATCTTCGAACCAATTTGATGAACGGTCTTATCACAGAGTCCACTTCACCAGCAGCCTCCTCTCTGTTCTTTGTCTCTAAGAAAAACATTGATGAACTTTGTCCCTGCATTGATTTCCGTGGCTTAAATAAGATCACAGTCCCGGACAAATATGCCATGCCTTTAATCCCGGACATTTTGGAAGCAGTCATGTCTGAGCTTGGGAAGTGGAGGCGGTTCTTCATATCTGAGCTTGGGAAGTGCAGGCGTCTTGATATCTGAGCTTGGGAAGTGCAGGCGGTTCTTCATATCTGAGCTTGGGAAGTGCAGGCGTTCTTCATGTTTGAGCTTGTGAAGTGCAGGCGGTCTTCAAGTCTGAGCTTGGGAAGGGCAGGCGGTCTTCATTCCTGAGCTTGTGAATTGCTGGCGGTCTTCATGTCTGAGCTTGGGAAGTGCAAGCTTGTCTTCATGTCTGAGTCTGATCTTGGGAAGTGCAAACACTCTTCATATCTGAGCTTGGGAAGTGCAGGCTGTCTTAATTTCTGAGCTTGTGAAGTGCTGCGGTCTTCATGTCTGAGCTCGAGAAGTGCAGGCGGTCTTCATGTCTGAGCGTGTAAAGTGCTTTTGGTCTTCATTTCTGAGCTTGTGAAGTGCTGGCATTCTTCATATCTGAGCTTGAGAAGTGCAGACGGTCTACATTTCTGAGCTTGTGAAGTTCTGTCGGTCTTCGTGTCTCCACTTGTGAAGTGCTGGTGGTCTTCATTTCTGAGCTTGTGAAGTGCTGATGGTCTTCATTCCTGAGCTTGTGAAGTGCTGGCGTTCTTCATGTCTGTGCTTGGGAAGTGCAGGCAGTCTTCTTTTCTGAGCTTGTGAAGTGCTGGCGGTCTTCATGTCTGAGCTTGGGAAGTGCAGGCGGTCTTCACGTCTGAGTCTGAGCTTGGGAAGTGCAAGCAGTCTTCATATTTTAGCTTGGGAAGTGCAGGCAGTCTTTATTTCTGAGCTTGTGAAGTGCCTGCGGTCTTCATGTGTGAGCTTGGGAAGTGCAGGCGGTCTTCAAGTCTGAGCTTGGGAAGTGCAGACGGTCTTCATTTTTGAGCTTGTGAAGTGCAGGCGGTCTTCATGACTGATCTTGTGAAGTGCAGGCGCAATTCATATCTGAGCTTGGGAAATGCAGGCGCTCTTCATTTCTGAGCTTGTGAAGTGCCTGTGGTCTTCATGTTTGCACTAGTGAAGTGCTGGTGTTCTTCATGTCTGAGCTTGTGAAGTGCTTGCAGTCTTCATTTCTGAGCTTTTGGAAGTGCTGGCGGTCTTCATGTCTGTGCTTGGGAAGTGCAGGCGGTCTTTGTGCCTGAGCTTGGAAAGTGCACACAGTTTTCATGTCTGAGCTTGGGAAGTGCAGGCGGTCTTCATTTCTGAGCTTTTGGAAGTGCTGGCGGTCTTCATGTCTGTGCTTGGGAAGTGCAGGCGGTCTTTGTGCCTGAGCTTGGAAAGGGCAGGCGGTTTTCATGGCTGAGCTTGGGAAGTGCAGGTAGTCTTCATTTCTGAGCTTTTGAAGTGCTCGTGGTCTTCATTTCTGCGCTTGGGAAGTGTTGGTAGTCTTCATGTCTGCGCTTGTGAAGTGCTGGTGGTCTTCATTAATGAGCTTGTGAAGTGCTGGTGGTCTTCATTTCTTAGCTTGTGAAGTTCTGTCCGTCTTCGTGTCTGCGCTTGTGAAGTGCTGGTGGTCTTCATGTCTGCGCTTGTGATCTTCATTTCTTAGCTTGTGAAGTGCTTGTGGTCTTCATTTCTGAGCTTGTGAAGTGCAGGTGGTTTTCAAGTCTGAGCTTGGGAAGTGCAGGCAGTCTTCATTTCTGAGCTTTTGAAGTGCTGGCGGTCTTCATGTCTGCTCTTGGGAAGTGCAATCGGTCTTCATTTCTGAGCTTGTGAAGTGCTGGCGGTCTTCATGTCTGAGCTTGGGAAGTGCAGGCGGTCTTCATGCCTGAGTCTGAGCTTGGGAAGTGCAAGCAATCTTCAAATGTGAGGTTGGGAAGTGCAGGTGGTCTTCATTTCTGAGCTTGTGAAGTGCTGTGGTCCTCATGTCTGAGCTTGGGAAGTGCTGGCGGTCTTCATGTCTGAGTGTGTGAAGTGCTTTCGGTCTTCATTTCTGAGCTTTTGAAGTGTTGGCGGTCTTCATGTCTGAGCTTTTGAAGTGTTGGCGGTCTTCATGTCTGAGCTTGGGAAGTGCAGGCGGTCTTCATGTCTGAGTCTGAGCTTGGGAAGTGCAAGCAGTCTTCAAATCTGAGCTTGAGAAGTGCAGGCGGTCTTCATTTCTGAGCTTGTGAAGTGCTGTCGGTCTTTGTGTCTGCGCTTGTGAAGTGCTGGTGGTCTTCATGTCTGCGCTTGTGAAGTGCTGGTGGTCTTCATTTCTGAGCTTGTGAAGTGCTGGTGGTATTCCTTTCTGAGCTTGTGAAGTGCAGGTGGTCTTCTTTTCTGAGCTTGTGAAGTGCTGGCAGTCTTCATGTCTGAGCTTGGGAAGTGCAGGAGGTCTTTATGTCTGAGTCTGAGCTTGGGAAGTGCAAGCGGTCTTCATATTTGAGCTTGGGAAGTTCGGGCAGTCTTTATTTCTGAGCTTATTAAGTGCTGGCAGCCTTCATGTCTGCGCTTGGGAAATGCAGGCGGTCTTCATTTCAGATCTTGTGAAGTGCTGTTGGTCTTCATTTCTGAGCTTGTGAAGTGCTGGCGGTCATCCATTTCTGAGCTTGAGAAGTGCAGGCAGTCTTAATTTCAGAGATTTTGAAGTGCTGGCGGTCTTCATGTCTGAGCTTGGGTAGTGCAGGTGGTCTTCATGTCTGAGTCTGAGCTTTCGAAGTGCAAGCAATCTTCATATCTGAGCTTGGGAAGTGAAGGTGGTCTTCATTTCTGAGCTTGTGAAGTGCTGTTCGTCTTCATTTCAGAGCTTATGAGGTGCTTTGGTCTTCATGTCTGAGCTTGGGAAGTGCAGGCGGTCTTCATGTCTGAGTGTGTGAAGTGCTTTCGGTCTTCATTTCTGAGCTTGTGAAGTGTTGGCGGTCTTCATGTCTGAGCTTGGGAAGTGCAGGATGTCTTCATGTCTGAGTCTGAGCTTGGGAAGTGCAAGCGGTCTTCAAATCTGAGCTTGAGAAGTGCAGGCGGTCTTCATTTCTGAGCTTGTGAAGTGCTGTCGGCCTTCGTGTCTGCGCTTGTGAAGTACTGGTGGTCTTCATGTCTGCGCTTGTGAAGTGCTGGTGGTCTTCATTTCTGAGCTTGTGAAGTGCTGGTGGTCTTCCTTTCTGAGCTTGTGCAGTGCTGGCGGTCTTCATATCTGCTGTTGGGAAGTGCAGGCGGTCTTCTTTTCTGAGCTTGTGAAGTGTTAGCGGTCTTCATGTCTGAGCTTGGGAAGTGCAGGCGGTCTTCATGTCTGAGTCTGAGCTTGGAAAGTGCAAGCGGTCTTCATATTTGAGCTTGGGAAGTTCAGGAAGTCTTTATTTCTGAGCTTATGAAGTGCTGGCAGCCTTCATGTCTGCGCTTGGGAAATGCAGGCGGTCTTCATTTCAGATCTTGTGAAGTGCTGTTGGTCTTCATTTCTGAGCTTGTGAAGTGCTGGCGGTCATCCATTTCTGAGCTTGAGAAGTGCAGGCAGTCTTAATTTCAGAGATTTTGAAGTGCTGGCGGTCTTCATGTCTGAGCTTGGGAAGTGCAGGTGGTCTTCATGTCTGAGTCTGAGCTTTCGAAGTGCAAGCAATCTTCATATCTGAGCTTGGGAAGTGAAGGTGGTCTTCATTTCAGATCTTGTGAAGTACTGTCGGTCTTCATTTCTGAGCTTGTGAAGTGCTGTCGGTCTTCGTGTCTGCTCTTGTGAAGTGCTGGTGGTCTTCATGTCTGCGCTTGTGAAGTGCTGGTGGTCTTCATTTCTGAGCTTGTGAAGTGCTGGTGGTCTTTCTTTCTGAGCTTGTGAAGTGCTGGCGGTCTTCATGTCTGCTGTTGGGAAGAGCAGGCGGTCTTCTTTTCTGAGCTTGTGAAGTGCTGGCAGTCTTCATGTCTGAGATTGGGAAGTGGGGGCGGTCTTCATGTCTGAGTCTGAGCTTGGGAAGTGCAAGCGGTCTTCATATTTGAGCTTGGGAAGTTCAGGCAGTCTTTATTTCTGAGTTTATGAAGTGCTGGCGGCTTTCATGTCTGCGCTTGGGAAATGCAGGCGGTCTTCATTTCAGATCTTGTGAAGTACTGTCGGTCTTCACTTCTGAGCTTGTGAAGTGCTGACGGTCATCATGTCTGAGCTTGGGAAGTGCAGGCAGTCTTAATTTCTGAGATTTTGAAGTGCTGGCGGTCTTCATGTCTGAGCTTGTGAAGTGCTGGCAGTCCTCATGTCTGAGCTTGGGAAATGCAGGCGCTCTTCATTTCTGAGCTTGTGAAGTGCCTGTGGTCTTCATGTCTGCACTAGTGAAGTGCTGATGTTGTTCATGTCTGAGCTTGTGAAGTGCTTGCAGTCTACATTTCTGAGCTTGTGAAGTGCACGCAGTTTTCATGTCTGAGCTTGGGAAGTGCAGGCGGTCTTCATTTCTGAGCTTTTGAAGTGCTGGCGTTCTTCATGTCTGCGCTTGGGAAGTGCAGGTGGTCTTTGTGTCTGAGCTTGGAAAGTGCAGGCGGTTTTCATGACTGAGCTTGGGAAATGCAGGCAGTCTTTATTTCTGAGCTTTTGAAGTGCTCGTGGTCTTCATGTCTGCGCTTGGGAAGTGCAGGCGGTCTTCATTTCTGAGCTTGTGAAGTGCAGGTGGTTTTCAAGTCTGAGCTTGGGAAGTGCAGGCAGTCTTCATTTCTGAGCTTTTGAAGTGCTGGCGTTCTTCATGTCTGTGCTTGGGAAGTGCAATCGGTCTTCATTTCTGAGCTTGTGAAGTGCTGGCGGTCTTCATGTCTGAGCTTGGGAAGTGCAGGCTGTCTTCATGTCTGAGTCTGAGCTTGGGAAGTGCTAGCAATCTTCATATCTGAGCTTGGGAAGTGCAGGCAGTCTTCATTTCTGAGCTTGTGAAGTGCTGTCAGTCTTCATTTCTGAGCTTGTGAAGTGCAGCGGTCTTCATGTCTGAGCTTGGGAAGTGCAGGCAGTCTTCATTTCTGAGCTTGTGAAGTGCTGTTGGTCTTCATTTCTGAGCTTGTGAAGTGTTGTTGGTCTTCGTGTCTGCGCTTGTGAAGTGCTGGTGGTCTTCATGTCTGCGCTTGTGAAGTGCTGGTGTTCTTCATTTCTGAGCTTGTGAAGTGCTGGTGGTATTCCTTTCTGAGCTTGTGAAGTGCTGGCGGTCTTCATGTCTGCGGTTGGGAAGTGCAGGCGGTCTTCTTTTCTGAGCTTGTGAAGTGCTGGCAGTCTTCATGTCTGAGCTTGGGAAGTGCAGGAGGTCTTCATGTCTGAGCTTGGGAAGTGCAAGCGGTCTTCATATTTGAGCTTGGCAAGTTCAGGCAGTCTTTATTTCTGAGCTTATGAAGTGCTAGCAGCCTTCATGTCTGCGCTTGGGAAATGCAGGCGGTGTTCATTTCAGATCTTGTGAAGTGCTGTCGGTCTTCATGTCTGAGCTTGGGAAGTGCAGGCGGTCTTCATGTCTGAGTCTGAGCTTTCGAAGTGCAAGCAATCTTCATATCTGAGCTTGGGAAGTGCAGGTGGTCTTCATTTCTGAGCTTGTGAAGTGCTGTCGGTCTTCATTTCGGAGCTTGTGAAGTGCTTTGGTCTTCATGTCTGAGCTTGGGAAGTGCAGGTGGTCATCCATGTCTGAGCTTGGGAAGTGCAGGCAGTCTTAATTTCTGAGATTTTGAAGTGCAAGCAATCTTCATATCTGAGCTTGGGAAGTGCAGGTGGTCTTCATTTCTGAGCTTGTGAAGTGCTGTCGGTCTTCATTTCGGAGCTTGTGAAGTGCTTTGGTCTTCATGTCTGAGCTTGGGAAGTGTAGGCGGTCTTCATGTCTGAGTGTGTGAAGTGCTTTCGGTCTTCATTTCTGAGCTTGTGAAGTGTTGGCGGTCTTCATGTCTGAGCTTGGGAAGTGCAGGCTGTCTTCATGTCTGAGTCTGAGCTTGCAAAGTGCAAGCGGTCTTCAAATCTGAGCTTTAGAAGTGCAGGCGGTCTTCATTTCTGAGCTTGTGAAGTGCTGTCGGTGAAGTGCAGGCTGTCTTCATGTCTGAGTCTGAGCTTGCGAAGTGCAAGCGGTCTTCAAATCTGAGCTTGAGAAGTGCAGGCGATCTTCATTTCTGAGCTTGTGAAGTGCTGTCGGTCTTCGTGTCTGCGCTTGTGAAGTGCTGGTGGTCTTCATGTCTGCGCTTGTGAAGTGCTGGTGGTCTTAATTTCTGAGATTTTGAACTGCTGGCGGTCTTCATGTCTGAGCTTGTGAAGTGCTGGCAGTCCTCATGTCTGAGCTTGGGAAGTGCAGGTGGTCTTCATATCTGAGCTTGGGAAATGCAGGCGCTCTTCATTTCTGAGCTTGTGAAGTGCCTGTGGTCTTCATATCCGCACTAGTGAAGTGCTGATGTTGTTCATGTCTGAGCTTGTGAAGTGATTGCAGTCTTCATTTCTGAGCTTGTGAAGTGCACGCAGTTTTCATGTCTGAGCTTGGGAAGTGCAGGCGGTCTTCATTTCTGAGCTTTTTGAAGTGCTGGCCTTCTTCATGTCTGCACTTGGGAAGTGCAGGTGGTCTTCGTGTCTGAGCTTGGAAAGTGCAGGCGGTTTTCATGACTGAGCTTGGGAAGTGCAGGCATTCTTTATTTCTGAGCTTTTGAAGTGCTTGTGGTCTTCATGTCTGCGCTTGGGAAATGCAGGCGGTCTTCATTTCTGAGCTTGTGAAGTGCAGGTGGTTTTCAAGACTGAGCTTGGGAAGTGCAGGCAGTCTTCATTTCTGAGCTTTTGAAGTGCTGCCGGTCTTCATGTCTGTGCTTGGGAAGTGCAATCGGTCTTCATTTCTGAGCTTGTGAAGTGCTGGCGGTCTTCATGTCTGAGCTTGGGAAGTGCAGGCTGTCTTCATGTCTGAGTCCGAGCTTGGGAAGTGCTAGCAATCTTCATATCTGAGCTTGGGAAATGCAGACAGTCTTCATTTCTGAGCTTGTGAAGTGCTGTCGGTCTTCATTTTTGAGCTTGTGAAGTGCAGCGGTCTTCATGTCTGAGCTTGGGAAGTGCAGGCAGTCTTCATTTCTGAGCTTGTGAAGTGCTGTCGGTCTTCATTTCTGAGCTTGTGAAGTGTTGTTGGTCTTCGTGTCTGCGCTTGTGAAGTGCTGGCGGTCTTCATGTCTGCACTTGGGAAGTGCAGGCGGTCTTCTTTTCTGAGCTTGTGAAGTTCTGGCGGTCTTTATGTCTGAGCTTGGAAGTGCAGGCGGTCTTCATGTCTGAGTCTGAGCTTGGGAAGTGCAAGCAGTCTTCATATTTGAGCTTGGGAAGTGCAGGCAGTCTTTATTTCTGAGCTTTTGAAGTGCTGGCGGCCTTCATGTTTGCGCTTGGGAAATGCAGGCGGTCTTCATTTCAGATCTTGTGAAGTGCTGTCAGTCTTCATTTCTGAGCTTGTGAGTGCTGGCAGTCTTCGTTTCTGAGTCTGAGCTTGGGAAGTGCAAGCGGTCTTCATATCTGTGCTTGAGAAGTGCAGGCGGTCTTCATTTCTGAGCTTGTGAAGTGCTGTTGGTCTTTGTGTCTGCGCTTGTGAAGTGCTGGTGGTCTTCATGTCTGCGCTTGTGAAGTGCTGGTGGTCTTCATTTCTGAGCATGTGAAGTGCTGGTGGTCTTCCTTTCTGAACTTGTGAAGTGCTGGCGGTCTTCATTTCTGAACTTGTGAATTGCTGGTGGTCTTCATTTCTGAGCTTGTGAAGTGCTGGTGGTCTTCATTTCTGAGCTTGTGAAGTGCTGTCGGTCTTCATGTCTGTGCTTGTCAAGTGCTGCCGGTCTTGCATTCCGCCCTGTAGGGAAACTTACACAATGCACATTAACGTGGTCATTGCAGGAACGCTAAAGGTGACGTGACACACAACATCAACATGCAAATACATAGAACCTTCCAAGGAAATCTGAAGAAAACAAGGAATGACAACAACACATATTGCTTTGGATCTCGCAAATTATTGTAAGTTCGGGTTAACTATTCTGACAGAATCTGTAGCATTAAAATGTAATGTGCTTACCACTGCCCCAGCAAAGCAAAGTATTGCTTGTAATGCTATGAATCTAGTTATTTTCCATATATGGTCAGCAGCCAGCATCATCCCTGCTGAGCGCCCATCACCGGCACATCACAAAGGGCGCTCAGCAGGCATTGTGTGGCCTGAGGTATTATAAGGCGGGCCAGGGCGACCCCTGTAATCATTTGCGTTAGTCTCTGCTTAACTGAAGACACCTCAGCAAGACTGGCCCAGAAAAGCCCACGCACTCACTGAGGACAAGAGCATGGTCAGCCGGTGCAGCCGACGGAGGTCGTCGCGGAGGAGGCGGAGGCGCAGCGCCAGCAGGCGGAGGCGGCCCCGATACATCCCCAACCGCAAGTACAGGCACAAGAGATGCGGCCAGACGTGCAAGGCCTGCGGGGGGTACATGAAGTTTATGCGCAACCGGAGAAGGTCTGGTGAGTAGGCGCAGAATGAATCCCAGAGAGATCATTGGGTCAAACGAGGTGCCCTCTGCCCCCTTCCATCAGAAAATAGCCCAGTTCTGTTTTCTTACATTTTATCCCCTGCAGTCCTGGAATACCCAACTAAAAATCAATCCAGGACTGCAAATCCCAGAATGCAACGAACACAGGGCTGTACTCTAAACTCCCTAATGAAAAGAGTAATGTTGGAATGTATGCCCTGGCGTTTTCATCTACCTGCCGAGGTCAAAGAGGGCGGGAACTAAAGGGTACGACTTTCCCTTTTCGGGGAAGCAGCTATCATTGGTTTACTTTATTCGACCCAGAGCACTTTTCTAGGAAAGCAGTGAAGAACACTTGGCCCCTCCTGGAGATTTGAACCTGGGCTGGGTTGGTAATAACACCAGTGCCACACCGTGCTTCGCTATCTTGCAGATGCTGTGATGTCCTTGGTCATTTATATAGACTATGCCTGGGACACGAGGCTCATTGCGGGGCTGTGACAAAGCCCTGTTCTACAGTGATCATTGTGTCCTGCAAATATACGCCTGAATTGCTACAGATACAGGGCTAGTTTCAGGGAATTTTTTGCACGGTTCAAAGTGACTTTGCACTGCTGAAAAGTGACTTAGCACTGCCGACACAAACCCTGATTCATGGAACTGCAAAGTGTATGTTTGCAGTGTGCAGTCATTTTGTACTGCAAACATGACTATGCACTAACTTTGCAGATTTTGCAGTGCAAAAATGCCCTTTGCACAGTTCCATGAATGAGGGTTTGTGTCGGCAGTGTAAAGTCACTTTGACCTGTGCAAAATTTCATGAATCGGGCCCACAGTGTCTGCACAGATAATGGCCAGATGTGTCGCTATAGCCCTGCAAGCGTCCCTTAAGAGTAGGGAATGGTGGGTGCTTAGAAGGGGGGCTGCTTAAAGCTGCATGCTGTGGAAGACAATGACCAACTAATGGTGGTTATTTAACTGCATTTTATGTGGAGTGGAGAAAAGGAAGGCATGGTGTTTGAATTGTAGGGGGTTTGAACATGGGCATGGGGTAGATGGAGGTTTGGAGAGGGGGTGAGAGACTAGAAGTTGGTGGGCTAGAGGGATCATAGTTCCACTATTTTTTTTCCACTTCAACCACTTTGCCCACCAGCAAGTTCTAGAATACGACAGCTGTTCAACAACAGGTTGTCCTGTTTTAAATATGGCACACATGTTAACCATACTGTTCCTAAATCCTAAGTATCTTGGAAAGAGACTCATAAGAGTCTGTGCACTATGAGGCTCTTTTCAAGAAATCTATGATTTAGAAAGATGGTTAAAATGTGTGGCATGTTTAAAATAGGACATCCCGTTATGGAACAGCTGTCGTATTCTATAACTTGCTGATGGGTAGTTCATCCTTGGAGTCTTTCCAAATCGCTCGTGCCACCCCCTTTGCCAAGTTGGAGAACCTCGAATCCCCAATTGACTGATCTGCTACTCAATTATATAAGCCCAGAGGGGCTCCACTGAGCTCTATTTTACTGCCATGGAATGATTTAAGGATTATGCATGGAATTGTTGTATAATTTCCACACAACAGGAATGGAAGCTCTAGTTGGGAAAAAGAATGTTGTCACCATCTTAATGTGCATAGGCATAGGTAGAAAAGAAGATTGGGGGAATTGTGTATGTAGTGATGTGTGGTGGGAGAATTGTTTCATGCATGGGTGTGTGGTGGGAGAATTGATGTGTGGTGGGGGAATTCTTTCATGTATTCATGTGTGGTGTACTCTTAACTGTTGAGTTTAACTTGGTCTTGCGATTAAAAAGCCTTCTCCATTCTCCGCAGGCCACCGTCGTCGCCGGAGGTGCTAGTACTTTGCCGTCTTGTGGACATTCCCCGCTCCTGCTGTCCTAAGCTCTCTGCAGGCTTCACTGCATCTGTGTCGTGTGTCACCAAACGTTGTCGGGAAGTCCATCCATTGAACGTCATCAGCAAGTGCATCCATCATGAGTGCACCAGAGATTGGCCAGGGAAGAACTCAGAAACCTATCATCTCACGCCGGGAAGAGTCATAAATAAATGAAAGTTCACCGTATTAAGTTTGAAAGATCAGTTTCTATAAAAGTTCTTAATACTATGGATCTGATTGTTAAACAGTCCCATTATCAACTCATGCCTTACAGCTTAAGATGTTAACATTTTTAAAACAATTGCCTTTGATGCCACTTAAGTCTGTCTGATGCATTTACACTTTGTTCATAAGTTGTCATGTCAAAGTCAATGTCTCCTGGGTGCCTAACCTCTTGCCATCGTGACATAGTTCCTAATAGGAGGTAGAAAGAGGTCTGGTTATAGGTGAAGCCATGGCACTGTCAAAAGGAGAACAGAGCAGGAGGATACACAGATGTTTTCATTCCAGCAGTTTCAGGGATGGGGCAGACAATACAGAAGCATTGTTCCCCTTTGTCTCTGTAGCGTCAGGAAGGTACTGTGAGAAGGTTGGTGTTGAGAAAGCAGTGAGCGCTTGATGTTTAATGCTGGATGTTTTATGGGTCGTGGGGGTCCTGTTCGAATACTCTGGCAGGTGAGGCATACGAACTTCAACTTGATTCTGACGTCCACCTGAAGCAAGTGTAGGCTTCTCAGATGGGTTGAGGCTGAGCTAGAATGAAGGTCAGGCATCTGGGTGTGCTCTGAATCTTTTAACGAGAATGTGCTAGTCCAGGAGACTTGCCTGAAGCACATTGTTATGGTCCAATTGTGACTTTGACACAAGTGCTTCCACTGCCAGGGTGGGGTTTTACTGCATCATGAAGGGGGCGGATATATTTACGAGCTGAAAGGAGTTTCTGATTGGGCAGGATCAGGGCCATGGATGGGTATGTCCACTTATTTTGGAAATGCATTTTCATCCATTGAGCCTGATGTAGACTGGTTCACAGAAGGATGGAGCTTAAATGAAGTGTGTTCCATTGCTATGGTTATAGTTTTGGCTTCATGAGTATCAGCTTATTAGCAGTGCCTTGCAGGTGGCTGAGAACCTCCTTTGCCCTACAGATACACTGCTAAATCTAATAAAACCTAGAAGCACCTCATTTGCCCTTCAGATCCAGTTAAACTTCAGAGGATCTTCTCATTCGGATCTTCTGAAGTTTAACTGGATCTGAAGGGCAAATGAGGTGCTTCTAGGTTCTTCTCATTCGGATCCTCTGAAGATTTAACAGTGGATCTGAAGAGTCTCCTTTGCCCTTCAGACCCATTTAAATCTTCAGAGGATCCGAATGTGAAGATCCTCTGAAGATTTAATTGTGGATCTGAAGATCCTCTGCTCTTCAGATCCACAGTTAAATCTTCTGAGGATCCAAATGAGAAGATCCTCCTTTGCCCTTCAGATACAGTTAAATCTTCAGAGGATCCGAATATGAAGATCCTCTGAAGATTTAATTGTGGATCTGAAGATCCTCCTTTGCTCTTCAGATCCAGTTAATTCAGAGTATCCGTATGAGAAGAACCTCGAGAAGCACCTCCTTTGCCCTTCAAATCCAGTTAAATCTTCAGAGGATCCGAATGGGAAGAGACGGGAGTCAAAGGGCTCAACAATGGTTGGATGGTGTTGTTGAATAGGAGTGGTAAGAGCAGAGTGACTTTGGGGACTCGGTAGGGTACACAGCTGCAAGGGGCGATGAGATTGAGGAATCGCATACTCTTCTGTTTATCTCCAAGAAGCAATTAATGGCCTTGTTAGGGATCTCTGCAGAAATGTGACAACCTTGAGTTTTGTCATGTGGGTGCTTTTTCGGGTAATTAACACATTCCATTTTATGCTAGGAGGGAAATAATTATTTTACTCAGAACTGACTGGTCCCTGGTGATTGGACGGGGCACCTAAGCATTATGACGTCATGTCCTTTGACCTGCATAGTTCTCTTTCTGTTTAAGTTCATTCCCTTGGAAACCCAGCCCCTGTGCTTAGAAAGAAATATTAATTCAAATATGTGAGCCCCTCTCTAACTAATAAAGGGGGTGTTTATCTGGATTGAACCTCACTTATTTATGCAGCAGAACAATTGGGTAAAATGTGCAGCCAATTCGGATGAAAAGCTGCCCTAGGGAAATGTGTAGGGTGACATTCTGTGCATTGTGTGTGTAAGGTTAGGATTGGGTAAGGGAATAAACAGTACTCTTAAAAGCAAGGTGTGCTTGATAATATGCAGTACATTGTACTGTGCCCAATCTTCCCGCGTGCAGCTTCTGGGCCCTTCAGAGGTGTCTTTGTCCTGAATGACTGAGAGTGAAAGATGTCACATGGAACCCTGGGCAGGTCATGTCTGCGTTCCAGGAATGTGGGTTTTACTGTTCACCCAATCCTGGATGAGAGGTCAGGCAGCAACCTGCGATCATCTGGACCACAGGCACTCAGATGTGTCCCCTGCCATCAAAAGGATGTATTTGACAAGCGTCCTTGTAGCTGACAGTGGTGTGAGGCAGAAGATCCACGTCATCAATGGTAGATAGCTTGGTCCACCTATAAAAGAGGTCAGAGGTCATGCAGAATCCACGCCCGTGTGATGCTCGGGTCTTTTAGTAAACTCTCCATTGATGTCCTAGGTTGGCTTTGCTATCTTCAGTCTGATGCGTACTGCAGTTGTACAGCAACCACTATTTAAGAGTGCTTTTCTACCTCAAGAGAGGTTTCAATAGCGTCGACAGTATCTCATGGCTCCAATTTGGCTTTTTTCTTGAGGGCTACCAATGGTACATGAAAGCTTAAGGGGGGGGACTGCACCACCATCAGAGGGGATTTCATGAGTCAAATAGCCCGGACCACAGCAAAGTGCAGGGAAGTAGAGACGGCCCTACCGGAAACAAAGGAGATTGGACCGACTTAATTGACAACAGATAGAGGGCATTAGAATTAAAGGGGAGAGAGTGTCAACCCACACTCGGAACAGATGGACGACTAGGCAAAGGGAGCACAGGGGTACAGGGAATAGATGCCCCCCCTGGAGGGGCCCATGGAGGCGGCGGTTGCTGCACACTGGGATGTGCCAGAGGGTAAAGTAATGTGGCCATCCATTAGTATGATCACAGGGGTTGAGGGGTACCTCAACTAAATAGCCCTGTTAACAAACCTTACCTATGCACAGAAAATAGGAGTGGGAATTGTAGCACACTGCAATGTACGACACTGGAAGGGATATGTGCCACAAGCGGCCAAAACTGAGGACGGACGATAAGGTATTGCCTCTAAACAACCCAGCCAAAAAAACGGATCCTTCTGCATACACCTCAAACTCGGAACTAAACACAACCATACCTCTACAGTACAATATACTGCACCCACTTCACTGCACCGCAACAACAAAACACACCATAAATATGCTCGCACAACAGCAGATGATGACTACCGACCTAAAAACTCACACCTACACTCAGCGAACGGTGTAAATCAAACTGAAGCTGCCAACATAACATCACAGCTCTCTTGCTCTTTTCTGCCGCCTGCCTACTAACCCCGCCACCTTAACCTCTTGCTTTACAGATTCAACAGAGCGCCAAGGAACTATGCAGGTAGTGATAGTGCGCGGTATAACACATCTTTAACATAACATAATTAGGGGAGCAATAACAGCGAGCACCAGCTGTGAATCCTTGAGTTCCAGGCCAGCAGAGACCGATGTCAAATTGAAGGTTTGTAGCAACATGATTACTTCCTGGTATGTGTTGTGCTATCAAATTAGAAGCCAAACCCATAGAGTGAGATTATGTGGGATGGCAAAAATGACAAAAGCGATTCATTTTCACAAGGGAAGACCAGCATCAGGTCCTCGATGTTAGGGGAAAGGATTGGTGTAATAATGTGTGCTCACTCTGCCAGTTGGAGATTGCCTTCGAAGGATATAGAGCTGTGCTCACTCTGCCAGGTGGATTTTGCCTTCTAGGGATAAAGTGCTGTGCTCACTCTGCCAGGTGGCTCTTGCCTTCTAGGGATATAGTGCCGTTCTCACTCTACCAGGTGGAGATTGCCTTCTAAGGATATAGAGCCGGGCTCACGCTGCCTGGTGGATCTTGCCTGCTTGGGATATAGTGCTGTGCTCACTCTTCCAGGGAGATCTTGCCTTCCCGAGATATAGTGCTGTGCTCATTCTGGCAGGTGGATCTTACTTTCAAGGGATATAATGCCATGCTCTCTCTGCCAAGTAGGCCTTGCCTTCTAGGGATGAAGTGCCATGCTTACTCTGGCAGGCGGCTCTTGCCTTCTAAGGATTTAGTGCCGTTCTCACTCTGCCCGGTGGATCATGCCTTCTAGGGATATAGTGCCGTGTTCACTCTCCCTGGTGGGTTTTGTCTTCTAGGGATATAGTGTTGTGCTCACTTTGCCAGGTGGCTCTTGCCTTCTAAGTATCTAGTGCTGTTCTCACTCTGCCAGGTGGATCAGGTTTTCTAGGGATATAGTCCTTGTTCATTCTGCCAGGTGCGTCAGGCCTTTAGTTATAAATTGCCCCACTCACCCATTCAAGTGAAACAGGAATTCTGGGTATATAGCGCCCTGCTCGCTCTGCCAGGTGGCTATTGGCTTCTGGGGATATAGTGCCCTGTTCGCTCTGCAACTCCTCTCCACATTTTCCTCATACTCCGTTCGCCCTGCTCTGCCTCCTCCAACTTCCTGAAAAATAGATGAGGCTGGAAAGTCTCTCTTTCAAACTGTTTGGTCATGTCCACACTTTGTGCTAGTGTGCCTCGCTTTGCAGAGAAAGCCTTCAAAAAAGCAAGTGGGTGTCTTTGAGTTAGGAAGAAGTGGTTTCCGTCGTTCCACAACTGCCCTTGTCTGCACCACATCTTGCTGCTGCTCTGACTCTGCTCTGCTGCGCCTTGTTCCTCTTCGCAGGTGCACACAGCAGTGTCTGGCACATGGCCACACTTCTCTGATCCTTCTGCACCTGTTACTCCAGACTGGCTTCCAGGGTTGTCTGTGGGGCTTGGGGCTGCCTGTGATCTTTCTTGGCCATCTGACTTTTCTGGTGTCTCCCACACCCCAGACTGTTTTAAGAGCATCCCGAGTCCATCCCTATCAAACTCATAGCCATGAATTCCTCCGAAGATAAGCAAGGACAGACCTTCAATATGTCCCCGTTTTCCACAAACAAATGAGGACTTTTTTGTAGCCCGTCCTTTTCTTTCACTTCTTAAGCTGCCATCCATCCTCTTTTCATTTATAGTTGATCAGCTCTGACCTCTGCCCTTGCTACCTGGTCATCACTGCTAATCTTTTGCTGCTGTTTTTAGCACGGGTTTAGCCACGCCCCTTTCTTTTCCCAGCCACGCCCCATTCTTTTCTTAGCCACGCCCCATTCTTTCCCTTCTTAGAGCTTAGATCACAGCACGTATGAAGTGAATGGCAGACAAAGAAAATATCCATTCCTTTTGGTCCTGTTAGGACCTCCATAGGACTGAAACCCTGCTCCTCGCATCCAAGGTAAACCAGTAGTATGTGCATCACACACCAATTCCCCTTGCCATTCTCATCTTCACGCACACATGCAAGCATCCAGTCTGCACCATGCGCCCATACACATCAAGCCACAGAACCGTACACATCCCTCTCACCACCCCATGGTGCCTCAAAAGCACATGCACAACACTGACTTCATCACCACTCACAACCTAGACACACTATTTATCACATAGACATGTCTCACCCCCACTTCCAACTTCTACTCACACCCTGGCTGTCCTTATTGCCACAGGTTACAGCATCCAATACTGCCAGGGGAAGACACCTATGAACAGTACTTCCACTTGATATACCAATGTTCCCAAACCAACAAGGCCTTTCTCGACAAAATCACAAACCACATCACAACAGCATCCATCATCAACTAACCTCAACCTGCCCAGAACTCAAGCCACCAAGAAAACCAGAAAGACTCTACTCGACATCATGGGCATAAAGCAACTTACTGCAGAACTAACCCATAACAGAAGCAACTCACTCAACCTGGTATTCACCACCTCTCCAGCCATCATATATCGCCTCTCGTACATTTGGACAGGACAAACCACCCAGCTATACCCATCCTGCTCCACTACATATATCTACCCCATTGGGGCCGACCCACACCTCCCAAAAGATCTCTGCCCTCTTACAAGAACTTCCCCTCAGGCACACTTGAAGGAAACCTCATCATCATGATACGATATGATTGATTATTTATAACAGGCTTAATACCCAGAGGTTTCTAAGCGCAGACCTGGGGATCGAACCAGTGTTGCTCTGTGTCATCTTGCTCCCAAGGTGAGCACATCGCCCCTGAGCTATCCTCTCGGGACATGGCTTCCTCCTCTGACCGCTGGGAGCATGTCAACACTTACCTCAGTGCACACAACCACACCATAAATGAAACCACAAGCACCCATAGATCACTAAAACTTTGACTTGCGCACAGAAGCCACACCTTGATACAGGTAGGAAGTAATCGAGAGCCAGTATGCTCTCTGTGGAAAATAAATGTTTTGGTGAATGCCGCACCAACTGGAAGACCTCCTCTCCCTGAGAGCCGTCCGATCAGCATACAGGAAACTCGTCAAAGCCAAAGGAAACTATTACACACCAACCATCATGGAAGAATCAAACAAGAGCGGAGCGATCTTCCAAGCCATGAAACACTCCATCAACCATGGCCAGAACCTGCAATACCATTATCCACTGACAAATGCAACACCATCAACAGCCTCTTCACAAACAAGATCAACAAGATTACACAGCACATTGACAGATCCAAACACAACACCGACACCCCATTCATAGTTGTCAAGGTTCCCCACCATTCTCTGGTAAGGAGAGTCAGGGTGTTTAAGGCAGAGGCTGGAAGTAAGGGGCGTGCTATTCATTAAGTCTGTGGGTAGCAGTGTGGCATGTCTTTGCAGTACACAGTATTATTCCTTTACTCTTGTTGTAGGAAACTAGCGTTATCCCAGGACAAGATGGAGACTGTGATACCCAGCAATGATCAGCCTTGGGCTACTATAAGGTAGTTTGGAATCTTCTGTAGGATTCTACACTGTCTTTCATTCAACTCGATCCCAGAGCAGGTCACAGCAGCTTGAGCTCCTGGAATTAGATCAGAGAAACCAACCCACAGAACTTCCAAGGCCATTTCCAGTGGGAGCAGTTTCTGCGTCCCTTCAGCAGGAAGACTAAGGTAAGTCTGCAAACAGTTATATGTAGGGCTGTGCCAAATAGCATATTTAGTATTCGGCCAAATACCAAATAGTTTGTCAACTATTTGGTCGAAGCTGAATAGTTGCTTTATTTAATAAATCATGTTCCAAACTTGACCACACACTTATTAAAACAATAAAATAAAGCATCACTTTAAATGCATTATATACTTTTATTTCTCTTCATTGTAATCAATGCAACATCTTTATTTAAAGTATAAAAGCCAGAAAAAAAGCAGATTTAACCAAAATGTATGGACCAAATGTACAGAAAATTGTTCAAAACCAGTGCCAGTCACAGTAGGAGGCTTCACAAATGCAAAATGACTAAGTTGCAATGAACTAAATGGATATTGCAATTTACAACTGTCTTTGTGAATCAGACACATTGCATTCTCTATCTAGTTGCAAAGTCGATGTGGTCGGGTTTCAAAACTTCTTTGCAGCTCACATAGAAATGTATAAAATGGTTAATGTCGGCTCGTGCAGGACACAAGTCAAGAGGAAATCTGAAATGTGTGAACTTCATCTCACAACTATTCACCCCACCCTCTCATAGGCCAAACCAAGGACAGCACTCTTCCAGAGAGGGTGTTGGTGTTTGGTGAATGGGTAAGCACCTGTTCATTTATTGCAATTGGTTTTGCACATCAGGTGTAACTATTCATTGCATTAAAAAATGTTTCTTTTTAAATATAACAATTCCGGATCATGCATGGGGAAGTTTGTTTATGTAACTCTGATGGCCACCAAAACAATTAAATAAATTATATCAGTACTACAATATACCTTAACATTTACTGTTTTTGTTTTGTTTTGATTTCTTTGGGCAATAAAACATGCTACTTGGATAGTCTGTTGTGTCAAAGCAGCGGCGACCCTGAATTAATCTGAGTGGCTTGCAGGTCTCACACGATTCAGCCTTTCATTCTTCAAAGGGTAATTTCACAAGCATCACTTTTTTACTGCAAAGCAATATATAGAAAACTTAGACAGGTGTGCATACGTACAAGGAAATCTGCCCCATATATTGAACTGCAGCCCTCTGGTGGCTTTGAGAGTGAGCTTTGCAAGATCGTCCTGTCTCCAGCCCCTCGTCCAGTCCTGTTCGTGCTGAAGGCTCCCCTGTAGAGTTTACACCCGTTTCTTTAAAAAAGGTTAGTCTGACCTGGCCCCTTCTCCCGAGCGCTGCCGGTATCCCTCTTGCCCCTGCATTCAAATGCTACTAGAAGTGATTAAATAGCAATTATGACCTTCTCCCATTTCTGAGTAAACAATGGTCCGCAATTGCCAGTGCTGATGGAAAGGTGCTGTGTCTCAGCCTGGTCTGTTCCTTTGTCACCTTGGCTGCATCGATACCAGCTGTTAATATGTTTGTCAAAAGAGCAAAATGTTCATATTGAGAAACAAGCATGTGAAGGGGCTTAACATTTAGGAGAGCCACAGCACATATCCAAACACCTTTCATATATTAACTAGAATGAAAGGCTCTAAATGCACATTCTGATTAGAGAATTGCTTTATGTCAGAGTTGACCCGCTGCCACTGCCCAACCAAATTAAAAAAGCTTTAAAGGAAACATTTCAGAGGAATAGTCCTATGTTTTGAAGAACAAAAAGGCAATTTAATCACTACTATCTGATAGTTTATTTTTCTATTCCTTGTTAAAGCAGAATCAGTTTCTGGATCTGGTTGCCGTCATTGTCTGATTGCTCCGAGTAGGTAGGTGTAGGGTGTTGTCTTTCTTCGTGGTCTTGGGAGGTGGGAGGTCATGCAGGGATTTATAATTTATAGAATTTTATTATGGTAGGGATGAGTAAGCAGAATTCCAGGTAGGGGATTTGTGTTGTTGGGGTGGGAGGTGGAATGCCATGTATGGCATTTGTGTAAGGGGTTCGCAGGCCCCAAGTAGGACGCTTATGGGGGTGTTGGGGAGGCAGGATGCCAGTAATGGGGGCTTGTACTGTTTGCCGGCAGAGTGTCAGCAATGGTGTCTTTGGTTCCAAGACTTATATGCTAATTTTACCGGATCAGCCCACATTTGCCACTTGGAGCCAAGCCGGACTCCAAGACTCGGCCGTGACTTTGCACATTCCAGAAATTCTCAGACTCTCCCAACTCTACATCCTACAAATTCCACTAACAGAGCATAGCTCTCTGACTGTCTCATACAGAGTCCTCACACCTATCTTTTCCCGTTGTCACACACTGGCCCACTTTGGAACTGTATTGTTGCTGGTTAAGTATGAAAGGGGAGCACATTTATGTCTAAGCATCTGTAACAAAACATGCCCTAAAGAACAGATTAAAATATAAGATATTTTTACAGCTGTGTGATTGCAATTTGTCTGGGCTTGTTGCTAAGTTGTTACATTCTATTCAAATGAGAATGACAAAGTATTCGGCAAGTATAGAATAGCAAGAAACTATTCGGCCGGAGACGAATAGCTTTTTTTCAGCTGGAATTCGGCCGAATACTTTCTCGAAGCTGAAGTTCGGTTCACCCCTAGTTATATGTCTTGTAAATGTTTCAAATTTAATTCAGATAAGAAACCAGATGTAAAAATTATTGGAGTGTTCTGAGCAGTTTGCAAATTAGTCACACGTTCCTGTGTTGAATTGTGCATCTTTAAAAGATTGATTTCCAGAGTACAAGACTGTTATTTATCTAGAGCATTATGTGTGAGTAACATTACTAATAGATGCTCGAAGCGATTGGTAAATCTTTACAACTGTGCACGTGTAAGCTGTTGTACAGGAGGGCAGAGCGACCTCTGACGGGCCCATGGGATCAGAGCTCACCCTCGAGTACCTTTAAGACGAGATAGCTGCACCTTGAGGTGGACAGGGTGTGGGATTCTCTTACTCCAACACCAATCAATAAAGACAACTCAATGGTTTGGCAAAGTGAAGTCTGTTTAATGAAAAGTACAAAAAAAGGGGGAAACAATAGGAAATCATCAGTGATGCGATCACTCGTCTCGCTTCAGCTTCCACAATCTTCATTCAAACAGGAATTCTTATAGGCAAAATTCATCATCATTGACGTGTAGCACTCGAAAGTTTGTCATGCAAGTATATTGGTTGGAAAAGGTAACTTAAGTATAGGTACTATATCTGTATATGGTAACGGAGTGTGAGGATTGGATAACTCTTATTGGGTGGGCGTCTACGCCCATCCCTCTACATCACTCATGCTAGATGTCACTAGAAGTAAGACGTCTCATTGGTTCTACTGACTATAGGACCCTAGATTACTTGGTCCATTGCGATTGGGTCAGTTACACCCCCAAGCATAAATCTCCACTTTAATTAGCAGCATGCAGAATGTTCACCCAGATGTGGCATGGCCAAAGATTCACCCTGCCGCCCTTCCGTCAATCAGTACTTTATGGCTATGTGTCAATTAGTTGTCTGAGGATGGCCTCGAAACTGTATCTTCTTATCAGGAAAATTATGGCATCCTCTGGTTTGAGGTGGCATCAGACATTGGTACCTCTTCGCGCTTGGCTGGTCATGTGTCTGTAGACCATGAAGCTGCTTCATTTTCCATCTATTTGTGTATTTGATTCTCTCTTCGGCCTCGCCACCTGCCTGGGCTCCTTATCTCGACCTTCACGGGCAGGCTGTTATGCTCTGAAGTTTCGATTCTTTGAAGTTGCCGCCCTTCCTTAGGTTGACCTCGAATTCCCAGGCATGAGCCGCTTCTTGCTAAGTTTCGATTCCGTTCTTTCGTCTGGCTTTGTGCTGGTATATGAATCCTGGCCTGTTTGACCCCTACCAACCTGGGCTTAATTCTGCTTTCATGTAGAGTGGACTTATATAATGTGCTTCATTGAGGTAGATATATGTATAGTTGGTGCTTGCCACTCTATTGTTCTACTAAGCATAGCAAGCTGCACTGTTTTCTTAGCTTCTTGTGTTACAAGCCTTTGTACAGGCATTAACTGGTTGCATACTTTCATCCTGCTTTATGCTTATGTTTCTTTATATTTTGACATTGTTTCTTCTTCTACGTCTGTGATATCCTTATCCATGGTGTTTCCTCTTAGTGTGTCATCTTTTTGGTTGTTGTTTCGTGTATCTGTACGTCTGTCCAGGCCCTTGCGTCATCATCATTCGCCTTTGATTAAGGCCCTTAGGGTCTCTTCTGGTACAGTTTGAAAGTAGTCTTCATGTCGTGTCAGCTGTTGGTACGGTTGTCTCAATGGGTACCGTGCTGCTCATGGTTGTCTGGTAATTGGCACTTCAAGAGGTATTGCTCTTCTGATGGGCACTGGGCAAAGCCCTAGCGCAGCTCTTTGCTGGTTTATTTGCTCATCATACGTCACATATCTCGGCAAGTATGTTCCTGGTATTTCACATTGGGTGGTTGGAATGTAGGCCATATCTGGCGCCTCCTCTACACTCCCCCCTCTGGTCGGTTCATCGACCACTTCTGCTTCCTTCTTTGGATTCACCTTACTTGGTCCTTCTGTATTAATTTCTTCTTCATCTTCTGGGTTTGTATATGACAGTGTGAAAGAGTGTCTCTTCGGAGTCCAAATCTTTATCACTCCTTTCAAACTTCCTGCCGTTTTTACATGTTTGTCTTTGTTCCAGGTCATTAGCTGGCACTGTCCATTTGGGCTGCAATAAATCCATTTTCCTTCGTACTTTCTTCGTTTCCCGGGATACACACATTTTGTTCTTTCTGGCGCATATTCGCTGGCCTTCACAAATTCTCTTATTTCTTCATCAGTCAGGTCTCTGGGTTTCCACCCTGGTTTGACATCAATCATGATCTTCATCCCTATGGCTTTCTTCGCAGTTTTCTGGCATTGTGAGATAATTATCTTGATGACACATAATCCTAATAGTATCATCAAAGCAGGGCTCCCAGAAATTTGAATATGTCTGCCATCCATTGTGTGACCCATGAGAATAGTGTTCCAAACCAGCTGTCATCATTAACTTCGTCAGTTTCATCGATCATCTGGTTCTGTAGGTTTGTCAGCATACCTATGGCTTCTGTTAAGGTTCCATTTTCTTCGTCATGTGACGGTATAAATGTGCAACATGATTCTCTGATTTTTGCGCAAACTCCTCCATCCATCGCTGTGATCATGTCAAGTACATATCTGTTCTTGAGAGTCATCAGTCAGATTGCTCTTAACTCTTCCTTAATTGCGTTGAATCCTTTTATTGTCGAGTTGATGGTTTGCAGTAATTCCCATCTGGTGATTTGCAACCATTTAGTATTTGCTCCAACCTGGAATCTTGGCATGATGATCGTTGTGAACAATGATGAGGTGAGGCTGAAGAGCCTTTGCTCATACAGGACTGCATGGAATGCTTCTTCTGATTGGCAGAAAAGTAATTTTTTCTCTTCCTTCGGGAAACCAGCTCCACAGATCTCCTTTTCCTCAGGTGAGCATCTGCTTTCGGGAAACTGTCAATATTCAGGTCACTTTTCGGGATCACTAGTACAGGAACGTGGACGTTCACTATTGCGCATATGCCTCCCCAGTTTTTCGGCAGTCTTATTTATTCTTTGGATCCACACGCCCAATCATAATCCATAATTATTGCGGTTCCATGCGTCATTCCTGGAGCCTCAAAAATGTGTCCACAGTTCTGATTCTCTCCCACTGCGAGACTTGTCCTGGGCCTCAAGCCCAGGGACCGTATCTTTCCAGGACTGAAATCACTACACTGGCTCCCAGTGGCTGCAAGGATTAAGTTCAAAACCCTCTGCATTGTCCACAAAGCCTTCTCGAGCTCTTCGCTTATCCACCTCCAACTACTTCAGGGTCAGCCGCTTCTCCAAGCAACGAGCTGGGGGTAGATCTCTCTCTGCAGCAGGGGCCTCCCTCTGGAACAGCCTTCCTGCCTCCCTGAAACTTGAGAAGAACCATCTCCGGAATCACCTCAAATCCTTCCTCTTTGCCTCCCCTTTCTCTCCCTCTCTCCCCTGCTAAAATCACTGAACCTGCACTGAATCTGCTACTGGGCCACTCACCGATCTCGGTCCTTGGCCCAGCCACTCTTCCCTGCACTGCCTACCTGCACTACGGGACTGTCTCTGTATCCTACAGCACCTTCTCCCAGCACTTACCTTGCACTTGCCACCAGCTGACCCTATTATTTATCTTGTATTCTACCAACCATGTACAGCACTTTTCCCCCTCTCCCCTTCCCCCTGCACTTTTCCCAGTCCCCTCTACCCTTGCACTAGCGCAAACTGAATGACACCTGGCCTAGTAGGATCGTTGTCTGTCTCCCCTTGTCCCCCCCCGCCTCGTTGCGCCTTGAAACACTTGTGTATAGGTGCGTTACAAATGCCATATCATATCATATCATATCTTCCTTGTGCCATTGTTCTGGAAGCACAATTTCGGGCTTTCCGGTGGCACTATCTGCAGGGGTCCTCCTCTGTCCTCAACCCATGTCAGTAATCTTGTGCGTTTCGCCCATGAAGGTTTGCACAACCTCTGTGAGTTCTCTATTGCTTCCTTATAGGCTCCAAAGACCATCCATGCTCGGCAGATTACCACTCCTTCTTCCCATTCGTCTGGTGAAAGCACTGTTCCCCAAATCTGCATTTGGCCTCTGTTCTTCCATTTTTTGGAGTTTTTCCTTGGACATTTAGCTTTGGGTTCACTTCTCATCTGATTGCTGCTCCTTTAACTCCAGACTTCTCGTACCTGATTACATGATTCCATACATGGACTCTGTTTCTTGTCTTAATGTCCTGTATATAATCATCTTCATCGGGGTAATTTGTCTCGGTTGTCCATATCAATGAGGCGTCTCTCCCCATAAACTGTCCTCTGGTGCTGCACATCGCTACGTGTGAAAGACAGTGTGCTGTTGGGACATCAGTTTCCACAGCCATGAATATCTTGGATTTCCCCATGCTGTACCGTAGGAGTGCACAAACAAAGCATTCTCCTTCTGATTTCTTCTTCCAACTTCTTTCATGTGCTGGTACCAAATGTTGTTTCTTCGATGTGTTGTGCTGTCCAGGTAGTCATTCAGTTCACTGTTATCTTCATGCACGCTCCTCATGAGCTTTACTGTCTTCCTGTAGTTTGCTATAACTACATCTCCAAATGCATCTGTGTGGCTTTTCCTTGCTGGAGGACTCTCGGGCATGCTGGTCGATGGAGCAGGTTCCTTTATCTGCATCAATGTGGTAGGTGGAGGTTTTGCAATTCTCTCCCTCTCTTCTTGCATTCTTTTCCTGCCCTCTATAAGTGCCTTTATTAGCCACCAGCATGTCACCGGCCTCGTGTATGGCTGAATTGTGGGCCTGGTACTTGTTCCTTGTGTTGGAACTTGTGTGATTGTCAGTACAGTCTCTGCAGTTTTATTTTTCAGTTCCTCGTGCCGTTTCTTTGCTCTAGCTGTAAATGGGAATAAATGATCTATTAACATGTGTGTCTTTGCAGTGAATTCTCCTACAGCCGCTTCTGTCTTTTTAAGGGCTTGTGTTAAGTCTTCTTTCGTTGGCTTTTCTCTTGATTCTTTTCGGTTTCTCTCACTATTTTCTGGGGCTGATTGTTCGGTAGGCAGTCTCATGCTCTCGATTGCCTTCGCTTGAGGTCCTGTGGCCATTGACACATGCCCTGGTTCGTGTGCATTTAGTGTGTGGGTGCGTGTAGTTGTCAGTGCTATGTTTTCATTCATTCCGTGCTGACCCTGTCTCCCATTTTTCTCTTCATTCGTTACCTCAAGTGTGTATGTGTCACTGTTAATTACATTAATTTTCAGTTCATTTACTTTACCATCAGATTTTCTCGGGACTGGAATAACTATATATGGGTCTGGGTGCTTTTGTGGGACTCATGTGTACATCATCAGGTGGGTGCACTGAAATTGGAACGCTTTGTGCACCAAGAAGAAATGCAGTGCTGATCGTTAATGACAGCAAAATAATGATAAACACAATGCATAGATACATGATAGTGCGGTAGGTTAAACGGCAGCATTTCCTTCCAGAGAAGCGAGGGTGCCCCTCTGCTTGTGGGAGGACCAGGTTACTGTTCTGGGCTCCCATCTCGATCATAACAAAATGTCAATGTTTATTCTTTTCCCCCAATTTAATATTGTTCTCGAACAGTTTGTATCATAAAGTGTCTGGTGCTTCACAAGTGTCCCCCCTCTTGCGGGTGACGATTGTCTCTTGATACAGGATGCAGTATCCTTGCTAGACTTTGGAAAAATAGATTAGACTAACACTTTGAATAGTCACTTTTACTGTGCATGTTCAAAGTAGGTGAGTTCCCAGTCCACCCCCCTAATCAGCTTCAGTCCTGAAGACATGCTGGACACTATTCAATGTGAAGAAATGGGCATAATGGCAATTAAACAAATAAGGGTGAAGTTCTTGTCTGTGCTCCCTCGATCTGTCCCTCGGCGGAAAGATGAAGTGCTTGCCTCGGTTTCCTCGATCTGTCCCTCGGTGGAAGGTTTCACTGGAATCTCCTCATATAATCTCTCTGAAAGTTGGACAGCTCCACTTGCAGCATAATGCCATGGAGGAGCGTTTCCCTCTGTGCGACATTAGCCGGATCTCTGATGAATGTGAGGATGTCAACCTCGATAGGTCTCCCCACCATTTCTGGAAAGTCAGTGACTAGGTGAAAGAGGACGTTGTGCGACAGTCTGCTGTCCTCGGGCGTCAGGGACATTTTTCCTGCCTTGCTGAGTTCCGGATTACAGGCCCTTTGCATGACGTGAACAATGCTTGCACTTTCCGGACACGTGGATTGCGACCAGATAGCTTAGCTTGGTCCGCAGCTGGCTCAAAAGTTCAGAGTTTGCTGGATCTCGAATAAACGTGAGAGTGTCTGTGGTTCTCCTAACAATAGCTGGGCACTCCTCTATGATGCGAAAGAAAAGCGTATTGACGAGTTCATCTATAATCGCCTTTGGTGGAAGCATTTGTGTCCTTATCCCTGTATTTAGGCAGTCCAATGAAGGCTTCCGTGATGACGGTAAGTAGTTGCCAGGTTACTTTCTTGTTGGCAGGATTCTGGATAAAGTCTGTGACACTGGTAACCTTCCCTCCCAGCGACGGATATGATACCAATACTAACTGGAAGTAAGTGAATACGTCCTTTATGATGTTTCTGCTGGGGGACACCATAAATGCTGCCAAAGTCTTGATATTCGATGATTGATGAAAGGGCCATTGAATCTTGGCTCATCCCACCTCTGCCTCGTGTGGTTCTTCAACAACACAGCATCCCCAGGGTAAATGAGTGGAACACAAAGACCTTGAGCTGGGTCTGTTGTAGTGTCTCCTGCTGTGTTTCGTGCTGTGCTGCACCCTCTTCGTCGTCGCTGCAGTTGGTCTGAAATTACAGTAAGAATGGATGTCATGCAGTTCAGATATTTTTGCAATTTGGATCCCAGGACCTCTCGGGTTGGCTGGGCATCACATCTAGCTCTGTCTCAAGGGGTTAGTGGAGTATTCGTTCTCCTTCCTGTGACTATCTTGTCACAAACACACTTTGCGTGAAGGAAGGGAGATCGACACTCTCTCCTGAACCACGGAAGCCGAATGAACTCGACCCTCTCACTGTGGTTGGCACAGGCACCTGATATAGAAAACAGGTCACCACGTGGCAGCCAATGGGGGGAGGAGGGGTTAGGGAGAGGTTGTGGATAGGAAGGGGAATGTAGGAACACCGGAGAGAGGGTAAGGAACTCCTAAGTTGGATGGGGACGGGGATACACCAGGAAAGAATCCTACCCTATCTAACATGTAACCACCAGAGATACAACTTGCGCTACTGGTTTTGCCAAACTCCTAAATAGCACACCTTAATACGTGTACCACACCCTGCAGATTTACCAGAACACATATAAGCAAGCCATATTATGAAGACACACATAAGGAAGAATTCCCCATCACGATTAGACAGTACACATGGCCCTTCGGGCAGCAGAAGCCACATAAACACATAAATGATACATTTCCCACTAGTTCACTGCACTAGTGAAGATTAACAACATTTCCCTGAGGCATATAGAGTTTCATTTTGTCCGTGGATATTCCTTTGCACAGCAGTATGCTATGATGCCCCAAATTAAAAGGAATAGTATTCAGAATGTAAAGGGAACTTGACACACACACAGGATTTTCCCCGCAGTACATGAAATGAATGTGCTACACTTAACTTAGGTCTGGGAGCCCCTCAGGACCTCCCAGACAGTAATTGACCAGTGGTAACTCACTCCTGACACCATTCCATGTAGGCATGTAATCACAATGTGTTTCCCAAATACTTATCTTTGGTCTGGGGATCCCCGCGAGACTTCCCAGACAATGAGCATAATGCGATGAGTCTATCGGCCACCTCGAGCCTTCCTGCTCCGGACCGCAATCGTGTGCAGAGTTTCAGAGTTCCTGCTTACATCGCTCCGTTCAACACACGACCCACCTGTCTCCAACTGCAATCCAAAATAAGCCACACGTGCACGCTGCCGTTGCCTGCTTAAAAGCTGTTCTTAATTCAAGACAGCTGGCAGGACGCGTGCGTTCAGAACTACAGGAAAGCACAAAGAATGCTGGGAACTGTAGTCCTTATAGCTTAAGAGGCATATTTTAACACACCACACCTTTGCCAGCCCTGATTCCTGACATTACCTCCTCTTGCAGGGCTCCTCCCAGGACGCGGTTTCCCCGGATTGCGTAAATAAAATTGTTTAACCAACCTGGTAGCATGGACATCTCTTGCTGGTTCCCAAGAACAATCCTCAGGAGCGTAACCTTCCCATTGAATCAAATACCATAATTGTTTATATCTTCTTCTGGAGTCCACAATATGTTTTACTTCCTATTGCATTTGCCCTTCTTTCACTATGGCTGGATTTTTTTTCGTAGTCGTCCCGGGAGCTGCGGGTTTAAGCAGAGACACATGGAATACCAGGTATATAGGTAGAGTCTTAGGCAAATGCAGTTTCATAGCTGTAGATGACACCCATGCCATGATTTCATAAGGTCCAATAAATCTAGGCATACATTTACGAGATACCACTATAGATACATTTCTGGTTAATAAACAAACGCTGTCCCCTGCCTTATAGCGAGGTCTCTCCTGTCTATGTTTGTTTAGCGTGTTTTTTATAGGTTTTCTTAGCCTGTTCCAAATGTGTGCACGCTTTCTGTCTGATCTTAAGAAGCAACTGTTTTTGGTCTTGCAACACTGGTATATTCTCTACTTCAGGTAAATGTTCTGGTGTCATGTTTTGTTCTTGCCCAAATAAGCATTTGTTGGGGGACATGCCTAAGGAAGTGTGCAGTGTATTGTTATAAGTAAATTCCGCCAACCAAAGTGCCTGCACCCAAGAATCTCAGCCATCACCTAAATGACCTCTCAAATATTGTTCGAGGGTTTGGTTTACCCGTTCTGTCTGACCATCAATTTGGGGGTGATAACTGGTAGAAAGGGCACAGTTGATTCCCAACATGCGACAGAAAGCATGCCAAAACCTTGAAGTAAACTGTGGTCCTCTGTCCGAGACAATACTTTTTGGCAACCCATGTAGCCTAACCACATGTTGTAGGAACAATTCTGCTAACTTGCCTGCTCCAGGTATCCCTTCACAAGGAATGAAATGAGCTTGTTTTGACAAAAAATCCACCACCACCCAAATGGTATCAAACTGCTTATCAGGTGGAACGTCGGTAATGAAGTCCATTGATATGTGAGTCCATACTTTCTCGGGAGTGGGAAATGGTTGTAGTAACCCTCTTTTTTTACACGATCTGCTTTGTTCCGCATGCAATTCTCACTGTAATAAATATTTGCCCACATCCTGCCTGAAAGTAGGCCACCAAAAATATTTTTCCAACATGGTTTGCATTTTCCTTTGACCAGCGTGTCCAGCTAATGGAGAATTATGACACCAGTATAGAGCTTTTTCCTGTACTTCCCTAGTAGGTAAGAACAATCGATCTTGATGATACGGCAACCCATGCCGCACCTGCCTTGCAGGATGCCTGTCCCGCACTTATGGATTTGCCGGAGTGGAAGAGCCCTCTTGACCGCCTCAATTAAGTTTTTTGTAATAGCTCCAATTACTTTTTCTTAGGGAATAATGGATCTTACTTCACTCACCACATTATCCAAATTTTGCTGCCTAGACAATGCGTCTGCTTTGCCATTATTCTTTCCTGGCCTGAAGGTTACCACAAAATCAAATTCATTGAAATATTGGGACCAGCGAAGTTGCCTGGGGCTAAGTTTATGAGCAGTTTTAAAGTATTGCAGATTCTTGTGGTCAGTAACTACCACCACCTGATGCTTTACCCCTAGTAGGTAATGCCTCCACTCCAAGAAAGCTGATCGAATAGCCAGCAACTCTTTATCCGTGATTGAATAATTCTGTTCATACACTGATAGCTTTCTGGAATAAAATGCCACCGGGTTCCATACTCCCTCCTTATCCTTTTGTGACAAAATAGCCCCCATTGCTAAATTACTAGCATCAGTCTCCACTAGGAAGGGCTGACTTGTGTCTGGATGTTTCAACACAGGTGTGGTAGTAAATGTAATTTTTAATTCTTGAAAGGCCTTTTCTGCTTTGGACCCCCAAATTAATGGTACTGCTTTTTTGAGTAGTCTAGTAATAGGCGTTACTATAGAGGAGAAGTTACCAATAAACCGCCTATAGAAGTTGGCAAATCCTAAGAAGGATTGTATGTCCTTGATGCATTGTGGAGATGGCCAATCTGTCACAGCATGTACCTTCTTGGCATCCATCACAACCCCCTCCGGAGTAAGCATAAACCCCAGAACCTCCACTTGCCTAGTGTGAAAAGCACATTTCTCCAATTTTACACAAAGCTGATACTCCTGCAGTCGCTGAAGCACTGCCCTCACATGATGCACATGCTGTTCTGGCAAGACTGAATAAATCAAAATATCATTGATATATACTATAACAAACACATCAATGAAATCTCTCAAAACCTCTTGCATAAAAAAATGAAATGCTGCAGGAGCATTACATAACCCAAATGGCATAACCAGATATTTGAATAGTCCAAACCTTGTCCGGAATGCTGTTTTCCACTCATCCCCCTCTTGTACTCTTATCAAGTGGTATGCGCTCATCAAATCCAACTTGGTGTAAATCTTTGCCGCTCGCACCTGATCTAGTAACACTGAAATGAGAGGCAATGGGAACCTATTCTTAATGGTTACCTTGTTTAAGGCGCGATAATCAATACAAATGCGTAAGGTTCCTTCTTTTTTGGGACAAAAAACAGGGGGGACGAGACAGGGGAGTTGGAAGGTCTAATGAACCCCTTCTCTAACATTTCGTCCAAATACTCTCTTAGGTGTTTATTTTCTGTCTCTGTAAGGGCATATATTCTGCTGCAAGGCAACTTCGCCCCCGCCTCCAACTCAATGACGCAATCATAGGGTCGATGGGGCGGTAGCTGTTCTGCCCCACCTTTGTCAAATACCTTTGCGAATTATTGGTATTGCGGGGAATTCCTGAATCCACAGCTCCCACCACTTGATTCCTCCTTTCCTGGCTAACCAACTTAGACGTGAGGCCCACTTCCAATACCATATGTTCTTGACACCTTTGATCTTCAAACTCTACTGTCTGCTTTTCCCAATCTATCCGTGGATTGTGTTGCACCAACCAAGGCATGCCCAAAATCAAACCGAACTGTGGTGCGGCTATCAAATCAAACGTAATGTCTTCTCTGTGACTTGATGCAAATGACATCTGCAGAGTTTGCGTTTGTTGTTTTATAGGACCTGACACTAAAGGAGACCCGTCTACCGACTGCGCCCCTTCCACTCCTTGTTTGTCTTCTAAAGGTAGCCCCAATTGCGTGGCCAGTGTAATATCCACAAAGTTACCTGTGGCCTCTGAATCCACCATAGCCAGTACCGCCTGCTTGGACACCGTCCAACATAATGTCACCAAAATATACAAATGAGATGTCTTACCCCCAACTATATTTGCCACCAATTTGGGGAACTGTGTTTCTTTCGGGCCTGTCACCTGAGTTCCCCCTAAGGTCGGCCCAATGCTTTTCCCGCCTCCTTCTTGCTCCATTGCCCTCCTAGATTTCTCTCAGGAGTATTAGGAAAAGTCCGTATAAAATGGCCTACTTGTCCACAGTACAAGCACAATTTATTAAGCTTCTGCTGTTCTTTCTCCGACTCTGATAGAGGTCCTCGTATACTACCAATTTGCATTGGTTCAACCTTGCTACTCCTACCTCTACTACTCCTATCCAATTGCACAAATGGGACAGCTTCCGGTTTCTTCTTATCTCCCTTTCTCTCATTCATCCGATGATCCAACCTAAGGGCTAGATCTATCATGGCTGTACAGGTACTGGGTTGCGGTTCTACCTATGCAATTGCATCTTTCAGTTCCTCTCGTAACCCTTGATAAAACAATCCTGTCTGTTTTGCCACTGTCCATTCTGTTTCAATCACTAATCTAGTAAACTGTGTCAAATATGTTACCAGATCTTGTGAACCCTGTCTTAACGCTAACAACTCTTTGTCTTGTGTAGTGAGACTTCCCATCTATCAAACAGTCCACCAAATTCTACTAGGAAATTATCCCAATTGTATAACAAAGGGTCATCTTTCTGCACCAGAGGCATCGCCCATCCTGCTGCATCGCCTGTCAAATATGATATTACATAGGATTTCTACTAGTGGAGGTGCACCCAGGGTTGGATGTACTGGGCCCTTCTAAAGGCGTTCCTTGTGCTACCAATCCTTGTACCTGTGTTTTCAGTGTGGTAGCCTTCTGCCGAGCATGCGCTAATTCCAACTGAATATCTTGTAAGGTCTTTAGCACATCGGCCAAAGGTGGAGGTGTTGTGTCCATTTGTTTGGGTGGTTGTGAGTATCCCAATAGGGGGGTGGCTTATTATGTCACAAACACACTTGGTGTGAAGGAAGAGAGATTGACACTCTCCCCCAACCACAGAAGCTGAATGAACTCGACCCTCCCACAATGGTTGGCACAGGCATCTGATATAGAAAACAGGTTGCCACTTGGCAGCCAATGGGGGGAAGAGGGGTTATGGAGAGGTTCTGGATAGGAAGGGGATTGTAGGAACACCAGAGAGAGGGTAAGGAACTCCTAAGTTGGATGGGAACGGGGAAACACCAGGAAAGAAACCTACCCTATCTAACATGTAACCACCAGAGATACAACTTGCGCTACTGGTTTTGCCAAACTCCTAAATAGCACATCTTAATATGTGTACCACACCCTGCAGATTTACCAGAACACATATAAGCAAGCCATATTATGAAGACACACATAAGGGAGAATTCCCCATCATGATTAGACAGTACACATGGCCCGTCGGGCAGCAGAAGCCACATACAAACATAAATGATACATTTCTCACTAGTTCACTGCACTAGTGAATATTAACAACATTTCACGGAGGCATATAGAGTTTCATTTTGTCCGTCGATATTCCTTTGCACAGCAGTATGCTAGGATGCCCCAAATTATAAGGTAACAGTATTCAGAATGTAAAGGGAACTTGACACACACACAGGATTTTCCCCGCAGTACATGAAATGAATGTGCTACACTTAACTTAGGCCTGGGAGCCCCTCGGGACCTCCCAGACAGTAATTGACCAGCGGTAACTCACTCCTGACACCACTCCATGTAGGCATGTAATCACAATGCGTTTCCCAAATACTTATCTTTGGTCCGGGGAGCCCTGCAAGACTTCCCAGACAATGAGCGTAATGCGATGAGTCTATCGGCCGCCTCGAGCCTTCCTGCTCCAGACCACAATCGTGCAGAGTTTCAGAGTTCCTGCTTACATCGCTCCGTTTCACACGTGACCCGCCTGCCTCCAACTGCAATCCAAAATAAGCCACACCTGCACGGTGCCGTTGCCTGCTAAAAAGCTGTTCTTAATTCAAGACAGCTGGCAGGACACGCGCGTGCAGAACTACAGGAAAGAACAAAGAATGCTGGGAACTGTAGTTTCCACATCCTTATAGCTTAAGATGCCCTGATTCCTGACATATCTCGTGCGGCGTAAGATGATGGTCGGAGCCTGGTTGGTTCCGAAGAGCATACAATGCCAGTGGAAGGCAGTGCAACCATCCCCTCTTTAGAGTAAGCTTCAACTTGGCTATCCTTTCTTTTAACAAGCCGTTGAGCCACTCATAGATACCATTACCTTCCGGATGATACGCCGACGAGAACTTGTGCCTTATACCAAGCAACAAGCTAATCTGCTCAAAGACTGAATTTACAAAATGGGCCCCATTATCTGATCTCATCACTTCACACACCCCCCACCTAGGGAACACTTCCCTCACTAGGAATTTGGCCGCACAGGTAGAGTCTGGGTGTGTACATGGACCTGCTTCTATCCATCTGGAAAATGGACACACCACTACAATTAAGTATCTGTACCCGTTGCACATTTGAATCATGTCGACATAGTTGATATGTAAGTGCTGAAAGGCCCATTTGGCCGGGGGATGACTCCTCTCACTACTTTTAATGTGTGCCCAGCAGTGAATTGCTGGCAGATTATTCAGTTCACCATAAAGAATGCTACATGATCCCCTAAATTCGGTATAAACCAGTCTTCTGTAAGCGTTAATGCTAGATTCTCTTTTGACATGTTTAGTGGGTAATGCAATTGCTCCAATGCTATTTTTAGTAGGGCTACAGGCATTACTGGTTAACCAGTACTATCTTGCCACCACAATCCGTCAGCAGGGTTTAAAAGAACACCCTCGACATTTCCATAGGTTATTCTCGTCCTGTGTTGCCTCCCCTTGAAGCTCCATTAGTTGCGTCTGCCCCAGATTACTATAGGCTTCAGGTGTGGTACGTGCCACCATCATTCTCTCAAGGGTGCACGCCACTTCCACTTCCATGATTGTCTCACTTTTCGAGGCTATACGCTTGGCTTCCGTTTCTGCTGATTGGTTTCGCGTGACACAAAATCTGGCCCTTTAGTGTGGGTGGTGCATTTCACGACCGCTATGCCCACTGGGAGCTGTAGTGCCTTAATCAGCCTGTCCAATAAGGTTGCATGTTGCACTGGCGTGCCGTCTGCTCGGAGGTAGCCCCTCCTTTTCCAGCATGCTAATCCTGTGTGCACTGTGGACGTCACATAGGTGGAGCCACTGTATACCGTTACTTCCTGGTCTGCGTGATTCTCAATGGCGAGTATCAACGCCAATAATTCTGCAGCCTGTCCTGAATAATGAGATGGTATTCGTGCACTGACGAGTACTCGAAATTCTCCGTTTTCTATGTGTTTCATTACGGCAACGCCTGTATACCTTTGTCCGTCTTCTGGTCGATTCTCGAAGATCTGTCAATAAAAACAATCTCTCCTCCCACCAGGGCATTTTATTTCACCGGGATTTCATCATAGAATTCCTCATAGTTTGCACAGTCATGTATCGGCTCTGCTTCAGTGACTGGCTCAGCTATGAATGTAGCTGGGTTCACTGTTTTACATCAAACTATTTTGATCAATGGATTAAATATGATCACTTCATATGCAGAAGCTCACTGATACGTCAACGTGCCTTTAGATTTCTCTAAAATGGCGAATAGTGAATGTTCGACGTATAGCGTCATGGAACATCCCTTCACAATAGAATAGTTGTCTTTTCTATGGCGAACGCTGCAGCAGCTTAACTTTGTTCGCATGGGAAGTCGCCTCTCATTACTGGGTCTAGGCTCCCACTGTAATATGCCAGGGGCTTGTATCCCAACAAAGTTTTTTGAGTGAGCACTGCCATCATAATGTTGCTGTCTGTGTGGGAGAACAGGTAGAATTCCTCTGCATAATTAGGAATCCTGGGAACTGGAGCCATAAAAATGTCTCTCTTTCGTTCAGCAAACCCTTTTTCCATTGCCTCGGACCATTCAATCTTTTCCTTTGTCGCCTGGGCCTTCTTCAGGGCCTGGAGCAAGGGCTTGGTATATGAGCTGTAATCGCAGACTCATGCTCTGACATAATTGCATAGGCCTAAAAAGCTCTGCATTTATTTATCGTGAGTGGCTTAGACGTGCTCATGATGGCTTCAGCCCTTTCTGGTGTTACCGTTTTACCTTCATGTGAGATTAGGTGGCCTATGTATAGCACCTCCTGTTGACAATATTGCAACTTTTCTTTGTCATCCATATAACCTTTCTCACCAGTATAGTCAATAGCTGAATAGAATCGTGTCTGCATCGTTCTTCCGTGGGGCTGCAGATCAAAATGTCATCCACATATTGCAAGATGACACTTTCTAATGCAATATTGCTTAGGTCCATCTGTAAGACTCTATTGATATTGGATGGGGACTCACAGTACCCCTGTGGCAACCTCGTGCTTTTCAGACGCATTTGTCTGAAAGTGAATGACGTCGGGTCTTGTGAGTCACGGTGCAACGCGATTGAGAAAAAGGCATTTTTCAAATCAATCACTGTGAAATATTTTATGGGTATGTTACATAGGATTGTAGATGGATTAGGGACTACAGGGAACTCGGCTTCAACAATATTGTTTAATGCTCTTAAATCTTGGATTAAATGCCAAGATCCACCCTTTGATTTCTACCCCCCATGATGCAGCCAATGGCTCTATACTGCTGAGAAGAGCTTAAAGAAGGCTCTCACCCAAATGAGCATCTGTCTGCAAAACCTATCGTGATTAAACATTGTGATCATTTCTTCAACGCACTGGCTTTTGAGAAGGTAGGGTTGGGCGTTTATGATGGACTGAAAGGGCTGCTTGCTTTGGCTGGCTTAATCAACTGTGGCAGCAATGTAAATGACCAAGGGAAGACATTATTTGAGATGGCAAGAGTTTGATATGTTCAGGTCACATGGAATCACCTTGCCAAACTATGCTCTTTGCCGGGGACAAACACAGTTTGAGTAAGTAGGGAAAAAGCAATATGTGTATACATATGTGTGTTGCTGCCCTTTACCGTTTTTGCAAAGGGGCCAATGGTTGTGAACATGGATGGGTTGAAGTTTTAAAGCCTGGGGGGATTTCACTGTGGTGGTGGTGTTTTATTTCCTGTGATATATATGTGCAAATTAGAAAACAATTATTATAGCAACAATTAATGAGAACGTCAAGAGTTTTTTTTGGCATGTGTCTAGTGAACAGGGTTTCTTTCTTGCTATTGTAGGTGTTCAGATCACGTGCCCATGTGCATTTCTTGATGTGCCCAGTGTTACACATGCATGTCCAAGTTACTATCATTTCATAGGTTTTGCCAGCAAATGTTCATATAAAATCTATGACAGGTGTAGTCATCATACATTAAGGAACTCGCATCGTTGCCAGGTATTCACACAAATGGCAGCTTTTGCCATCAGACAACCGCAGCGAGCACAAGTTAACAGGCATTTTAATATGTTGGCACTATACATAATGAGGTTTCTTAGAATGTGACCATTGCTGTATTGCTTACTTCTTTCAAACTTTTTACACATTGTATCCAGTTTTTTCTTGAATACCATCCCTTCCTGATGGGTTTTGCCTAATTAAGTATGCCTGCATAGAGTGCCAGGGCTCAATTGGAGGGCAAATGTGGGTGGATGGAGTCCCCACACTTTTTTCAGAACCACCTTGATATGCTGCTTTCTGGTGATGCCACATTCAATTGGTATGTTAATGAGTCCCACCACTTTTTTTTAGGATTTCACCCCTGTAGAGTGCACTATTTGCCCTATGGCTGCTTGTTGAAACACGTGAGGCAGTAATATGAGGTAATGGTCTCTCACAGGTAGCATTATGGATTTAATAAACGTTCTCCGATTATGGCGCAGGACCACATAACAATAGTGGTAAGCATAAGAGAATCTTCACTCTCCGGTAATATGAGAGTCAAGAAGTTTATAGGTGCTATAAAAATCATTCACTAAATGATGAATTGCTTCTCCTAATTAGGGTGATTCCTAGCATCTAGAAGTAGAAATAGCAGGTCCACATCCACTGAATTGTATTTAATACAAAGGCTAATTAGCCATTGTTGATGTTCCCCTGAAGAAGTTCCTTGTGTGTTATTAATTGTTAGGAATGAAACATGTTGGGTGTCCTTTAGCTCCCAGAGTTCTGTGGGTGCTGCTAGTAATGTAATGTCATGGTTTTGGACAGGACCAGATATTCATTGTTCTGTTATCGAATTGTAAATGTGCACTACTTTGTGTTCGATGAAGGACACAAAGTTTTGTTCAAGTCATTCAGTACTGTTAATTGTATGGTTTCATTAGCGCAAGTCACTTTTCCTGCATGTGTAACTTTGTCATGCATTTAATTGTTTTTAATGCCTATGTAAAAACACGTGTTTGAAAACATGTGTGTATTGTATTGTTTGCCAAAAGTGTAGGTTGAATTTTCCTTCAATTGTAAAGTCTGTATAGCAACAATAGGGCACGGAGTATGTTTCAACAAAGTGTCATTGAGTTTATGCCCTGAACTTAGAAATGAGAGGTGAGCGGTCTATTTCAGTTTGTTGGCATAATACTTGCATCATAACATTATAATTGAGTGATTTCTATAGTGCTTCATGTAGATGGACCACTTCTAATTTCTGTATTAATGTTTATTACCCACTGATGGTACTCAATTCATCGTCGTCAGAAGGCAGTGGGCTAAGTCGGTGCCACCAGGGTTTCAGACTTGTCACATGGCATTGTCCCATTCCGAAAACAAGCACGTGGCCCACGAGCTATCCATCAGGCGTACAACTATTTGCCAGAAGATTAGATTATATGACCAGGAATTTCCACCATAAGCCGCGATTGCCATCAAATGGCTGAGTACTCGCGACATGTTCGAGATATTGCGCTCCTGCATTCAGGTACTCGCCATATCAAGTTTTGCCAAATTCTCATGCACTCACACCTTTGGCTTGTATTGTCATACTTTGTCTAGGTCCGCAGATCATATGGCAACATGCCAGCTTCACGTCATAGCCTACCTACTTCTCTGGCCGTCGCCTATAGCACTTCGAAGTAGCGTCAAGGCCTAACTTCACTTAATATAGCTGGGAACGGCCTTTATTTTCACCAATGCTGAACTCTTTCTCTTCATTTCACACCCATCTTCCGTTCTTCCGCCAGAGGAGCCTTTGGAATGGCTTCTGAGCGCTATGCTATGTTCACCAACTGAAGAGAGCTATTGGCTCTTATTACACTTTCAATTGAGAGCAACATTGTTGGAAAAATAGATCACACAGCAGCAATAGATTGTTTTATTGCGGCAGCGTCACCCAGGAGAGAGCCCTTAATTTAGACATCAAACAAAAACAAGATAGAAAATGAATTTCTGTTCAAAATAGTGTTGTCTACTGATTAATTTTAAGTAGTGAAAATGCGTTTAAATTTCAATAATACAATAGTTTTGGAGAGGGAGTGCAGTTGAGGAGAAACGTGGAGGGGGGTATACTCTGGTTTTTCGCACTGGGGTGCACTCGTGTCTAGAGAGTGCCCTGCGTCCTGGTCATAGGGGCTCGAGGACCTGTCAAACCTGACGTGCAAGTCACCTAGAAAGCAGAAGAGGCAGGTGGCTGCGGCAGAGGGCCACGCGGACTAGTGATTCATTGGGGCACGTGATGCACTTTATCAGAATGTCTTTGCTTGAGTCGTGGCTGGGCCACAGGATTCCTGTCCATAAAATATCATGGGGGTTACGGGCCCCCATTTCCCTTAGTGTTGATATCAAACATGCTGACAAGTTAAACAAGGTAGGGGCTGAGAAGTCAGTAAATCAGGTCGGGACAATGACCCGTGAAGACGAGGCATTTCCTGATCTTCTTAAGAAACCGACCCGGCATTCACGAGACTTGCAGGAGAGGCGCTTCCTTGTGCGAAAGGAGCTCAGCAAGAGTTCTCCCCCTACACTCAAAGCAGAACTTCGGGTGTTCTGCTGGGCCTCGTCACTTTTGCTCTGCGGGCCCTTGAGGTTCACACCTCTGTGAACACCTCTGCTGCTCTTCGCCCAGGCTTGTGGCACTTTCCCTCAGCCTGTGGATGGCTTGCAAGGTGGTGAGTTCACCCTGAGGGATTCTAGTGAATAGGAATTCGCACAGGATCTGCGCTGCAATACATTATATGTGCAATTGCCTCATGCATATTCATTGTGCAAGTCCTGACAAACTGCCTTGCTTGCACTATTTCCTCCTGTAGGTCAAAGGCACAGCCATGTTATATGTTTCACTGATATGATGCCGTATGTTGTTGTTTTGCGATGAGTTTAACTTACAGTTTCGCTTTTGTCATATGTTAAAACATGTAATGACAGTGCTGCCAGTGCTGGAGTGTGGAGACAAAGTGCTGTATGAAATGCATCCAGGGTCTGTGTCAGAGCATTAGTGGTGGTCAGAAGTGCAGGGAGATATGCAGTGCTGACAATGCTGGAGTGTGGACACATAATGCTGCATGGAATGCATCCAGGTTCCGGGTCAGATGCTTAGTGGTGGTGAGAAATGCAGGGAGATATGCACTGCTGCCAATGCTGGAGTGTGGAAACATAATGCTGCATGGAATGAATCCAGGCTCCAGGTCAGACTCTTAGTGGTGGTCAGAAGTGCAAGGAGATATGCAGTGCTGAAAATGCTGCAGTGTGGAGACATAATGCAGCATAGAATGCATCCAGGCTGCGGGTTAGACTCTTAGTGGTGGTGAGGAGTGCAGGGAGATATGCACTGCTGCCAATGCCAGAGTGTGGACACATAATGCTGCATAGAATGCATCCAGGCCCCGGGTCAGACTCTTAGTGGTGGTCAGAAGTGCAGGGAGATATGCAGTGCTGCCAACGCTGGAGTGTGGAAGACATGATGCTCCATTGAATGCATCCAGGCTCTGGGTCAGACTCTTAGTGGTAGTGAGAAGTGCAGGGAGATATGCACTGGTGGAAATACTGGAGTGTGGAGACATAATGCTGCATGGAAAGCGTCCAGGCTCCATGTCAGACTCTTAGTGTTGGTGAGAAGTGCAGGGAGATATGCACTGCTGCCAATGCTGTAGTGTGGAGACATAATGCTGCATGGAATGCGTCCAGGCTCCGGGTCAGACGCGTAGTGGTTGTGAGAAGTGCAGGGAGATATGCACTGCTGCCAATGCTGGAGTGTGGAGACATAATGCTGCATGCAAGGCATCCAGGCCCCGGGTCAGACTCTTAGTGGTGGTGGAAAGTGCATGGAGATATGCACTGCAGCCAATGCTGGAGTGTGGAGACATAATGCTGCACTGAAGGCTCTTAGTGTGGGGAGAAGGGCAGGGAGATATGCACTGCTGCCAATGCTGGAGTGTGGAGACATAAAGCTGCATGGAAAGCGCCCAGGCTCCATGTCAGACTCTTAGTGTTGGTGAGAAGTGCAGGGACATATGCAGTGCTGTCAATCCTGGAGTGTGGAGGCAATGGGCTCCAAGAAATACATCCAGGCTCCGGGCCAGACTCTTTGTGGTGGTGAGAAGTGTATGGAGGAATTCAGTGCTGCCGATGCTGGAGTGTGGACTCATAATGCTGCATGAAATGCGCCCAGGCTCCAAGTCAGACTCTTAGTGTTGGTGAGAAGTGCAGGGAGATATGCAGTGCTGTCAATGCTGGAGTGTGGAGACATAATGCTGCATGGAATGCATCCAGGCTCTGGGTCAGACTCTAAGTGGTGGTGAGAAGTGCAGGGAGATATGCACTAGTGCCAATGCTGGAGTGTGGAGACATAATGCTGCATGGAATGCATCCAGGCTCTGGGTCAGGCTCTTAGTGCTGGTCAGTAGTGCAGGGAGATACGCACTGCTGCCAATGCTGGTGTGCAGAGACATAATGCTGCACGGAATGCGTCCAGGCTCTGGGTCAGACGCTTAGTGGTGGTGAGAAGTGCAGGGAGATATGCACTGCTGCCACTGCTGGAGTGTGGAGACATAATGCTGCAGGGAATGCGTCCAGGCTCCCGGTCAGATGCTTAGTGGTTGTGAGAAGTTCAGGGAGATATGTACTGCTGCCAATGCTGGAGTGTGGCGACATTGCTGCATGGAAGGCATCCAGGCTCCGGGTCAGACGCTCAGTGGTTGTGAGAAGTGCAGGGAGATATGCAGGGCTGCCAATGCTGGAGTGTGGAGACATAATGCTGCATGGAATGCGTCCAGGCTCCAGGTCAGACTCTTTAGTGGTGGTGAGAAGTGCAGGGAGATATTCAATGCTGGCAATAGTGGAGTGTGGAGACATAATGCTGCATGGAATGCGTCCAGACTCCAGGTCAGACTCTTAGTGGTGGTTAAAAGTGCAGGGAGATATGCACTGCTGCCAATGTTGGGGTGTGGGAGACATAATGCTGTATGGAATGCATCCAGGCTCCGGGTCAGACTCTTAGTGGTGGTGAGAAGTGCAGGGACATATGCATTGCTGCCAGTGCTGGAGTGTGGAGACATAATGCTGCATGGAATGCGTCCAGGCTCCAGGTCAGACTCTTAGTCTGGTTAGAAGTGCAGGGAGATATGCAGTGCTGCCAATGCTGAGGTGTGGGAGACATAATACTGCATGGAATGTATCCAGGCTCCGGGTCAGACTCTTAGTGGTGGTTACAAGTGCATGGAGATATGCAGTGCTGCCAATGCTGCAGCGTGGGAGACAAAGTGCTGCATGAAATGCATCCAGGTTCTGGGTCAGACTCTTAGTGGTGGTGAGTAGCGCAGGGAGATATGCAGTGCTGCCAATGCTGGTGTGTGGAGACATAATGCTGCATGAAATGCGTCCAGGCTCCGGGTCAGACTCTTAGTGATGATTAGAAGTGCAGGGAGATTTGCAGTGCTGCCAATGCTGGATTGTGGAGACAAAGTGCTGCATGAAATGCATCCAGGTTCTGGGTCAAACTTTTAGTGGTGGTGAGAATTGCAGGGAGATATGCACTGCTGCCAATGCTGGCGTGTGGAGACATAATGCTGCATGGAATGCGCCCAGGCTCTGGGTCAGACACTCAGTGATGGTGAGAAGTGCAGGGAGATATGCAGTGCTGCCAATACTGGAGTGTGGAGACATAACGCAACATGGAATATTTCCAGGCTCCGGGTCAGCCTCTTAGTGGTGGTGGGATTTGCAGGGAGATACACTCTGCTGCCAATGCTGGAGTGTGATAGACAAAGTACTGCATGAAATGCATCAAGGCTCCGGGTCAAACTCTTAGTGGTGGTGAGAAGTGCAGGTAGATATGCACTACTGACAATGCAAGAGTGTGATATGATATGATATGATATGGAATTTATAACGCGCCTATACACAAGTGTTTCAAGGCGCGACGAGGCAAGGAAGGGGGAACAAAGGGAGGACAGACAGCGATCCTACTAGGCGAGGTATCATTCTGATCAAGCAAATTCATAGGAAGGTGGTAGGGACAGTGCAGTACATGGGAGTAGATAATAACAATAAGTAACAGTTACGGCCAGCAGATGGCTAGTGCAAGGGTAAGTGTAGACATTAGTTGTGAAGTGCTGTTAGGAGGACTGAACGGATACAGTGACAGTTCCCAAGTGCGAACGTTCCCAGGCAGGCAGTGCAGGTGTGTGTGACTTGAGGGGGAACTGGGCTCGAGATCAGAGGGTGTCCATGTTACCATTGCAGTTCCAGGTACAGCCAGTTGATCAGCAGGGGAGAGGAGGAGAAAACGCAGAAGCAAAGAGAAAGGTTTTGAGCGGCTTCCGGAACCGGAGATGGCTCTCCTCAAGTTTAAGGGAGGCAGGGAGGGTGTTCCAGAGGGAGGCCCCAGCTGAAGAAAGTAAACTACCACCAACTCCTTGCTTGGATAAGTGACTGACCCTGAGGCAGTTGGAGGCGGATGAGCGAAGAGCTCGAGAAGGAAGATACTTAGGAAGAGAGAGTTGAAGGTATTGAGGCCCTGTGCCCCAGAAGGCCTTGTGGACAATGCATAGGGTTTTGAACTTGAACCTAGCAGCCACTGGGAGCCAGTGCAGAGATTTCAGTCCTGGGAAGATAGGATCCCTGGGCTTCAGGCCAAGACAAGTCTCGCAGTCCTGTTCTGTATGAGTTGCACAGGGCGGAGAGTAGAGGCAGGCAGATTTAGAAAGAGGCTGTTGCAGTAATCCAGCCTAGAGAGAACCAGGGTCTGGAGACAGTGAGCTTCTGGGGGAAAGAGAGGAGAGGAAGAATACCTCTGAGGAGGTGCAGCTGGTAGTGTGACTTCTTAGAGACGTCAGAGATGTGAGGAGAGAAGGAGAGTGTGGAGTTGAAGATTACCCCGAGGTTTTTAGCCTCGCAGGTGGGGGTAGGAAGAGGGCCAAGAGAGGCCACCAGAGAGCTACAGGGTAGGAGTGAGTAGGTGTGCCGATGAGGAGAATCTCAGTCTTACTAGCATTAAGGCAGAGGTCATTGGCGGCACACCACTCCTGGATAGCAGACAGACAGTTAGAGATGAAGGACGGAGAAGCGGTGGCTGAAGGTAGCTTGAAAATGAGCTGAGTGTCATCCGCATAGCACTGGAAGTTGGGGCAGAGAGAGGCAATGCAGTGAGCAAGAAGTACCAGGTATTTGTTGAACAGCCAGGGAGAGAGGTTAGACCCCTGGGGGACACCACAGGTAGAGAAAAAGATAACGCAGAGAAAGGACCCAAGTTGGACCTGGGAGGGTCAGTCAGAGAGGAAAGAAGTCTGCCACTCCAGGGCCTGACCGGCGATACCCAGGTTGTCGTGCCAACAATTGAGTGGGATGGCATGGTTGACAGTGTCAAAGGCAGAAGAGAGATCAAGCAAGATGAGGTCAAAGGGGGTGTTAGAGTCAAGGTTGGAGAGTAGGTCTTCACGGATGTTCACGAGATCAGTTTCCGTGCTTCTGGCAGCTCTGAAGCCAGACTGATGGCCATAAAGACAAACAAAAGATTCAGTGTGGAGATTAAGCTGGGAGATGGCCAGTTTCTCCAGGAGCGCCCCCAGGAAGGGGGTGATGGAGATTGGGCAATAGTTAGCCGGGCAGATGGGATCAGCAGGGGGTTTCTTAAAAAGAGGGTGCACAAGGGAGTGCTTCACGGGGGATGGGAAGACTCCAGTGGTGAAGGGGTGGTTGCAGAAGTCAGCCAGGGCAGGAGCCAGGTAGTCAATGTGGTCTTTGATGGTTTTGGAGGAACAGGATTGAACCTGTTTTGACGAGACTTTCATAGATCAGACTTGTCGAGAAACCTTGTGTGCGGAGAACAGGGGAAAGGCAGAGAAGGAGGGAGGAGAGGTGGTTACAGAATGGCCAGAGGAAGAGCAGGGAGTAGAGGGAGGGTGAGGAGAGATGGGGAGTGAGGACAGGATGTGAGGTTTAGAGATGAAGTGAGAAGCCAGTGTCGTGCAGAGGGCCTGGGAAGGGCCAGGAGTGGTAGAGACTGTGGCAGGATTGGCCAGTTATTTGCAGATTTTAAAGAGTTCAGCCAAGTTGTTTGAGGCCACAGAGAAGAGGGCTTGAATATGCGCTCTCTTCTTGGTGAGGACAGAGAGCCGGTATTGCCTTTGGAGCAGGCCGCAGGCGAGTTTGTCAGAGCATGTACATGAAGCACGCCATTTCCTCTCGACCACCCTGCACTTGCGTTTAAGGGTGACGAACGAGGTCTGAGTCGTACCAGGAGTTGGACTTGGCATTAGGCTTCAGGCGGATTCTTATGACAGGAGCAAGGATATAAAGAGTATCAGACATAGCAGAGTGGAGCGTGGAAAGGGCTGTGTCAGGGTGAGAGTCAGCCAAAGGGAAAGAAGGGGTGAGAAAGTGGTGGGGAAAGCCTCAACTGATACGCCCTTCATGGGTCAGATGACTGAGAAGGTGGGTGGCAGTGATGGAAGTAGCTTATCCTGTGGGGTAGAGAGGGTGAGATGGGAGGAAACGAGAAAGTGATCATTCTAGGAGAGAGGGGTGGTGAGGGGGATAGAGAGGGGGAGATCTGAGGAGATTAGAACATCCAGTGTGTGCCCTGCAGAGTGAGTCAGGCCAGAGGGGAGAAAAGTTAGTGATAGAGAGTCACAGAGGTCGCGAAAGAGTCCAGAGGAAGGACAGGAGGCATCCAAGTGGATGTTGAAGTCTTCAAGAAGGAGGAGTTGAGTGGTCGAGGCCAGGAGTGAAGAGGAGAGGTCTGCCCACTCAGAGAGGAAGGAGGAAATCTAACCAGATGGCCGATAGATAGTAGCCACAGGGAAAGGCTAGGAGAGAGAGAGAGAGCCTGCAGACAAGGCATTCAAAAGAGGAGTAGGGCTGCGTAGGAATGACAGAGGCAGCAATCCACTTGGGGAAGATCAGGCTACACCCCCTCCGGAGTGGTTGGACATGGGCACGGAGAGGATCTTGTAGCCGTCAGGGAGGAGCCTGTCAAAGCTTGTGACAGAGCTGACCGTGAACCATGTCCCGGTGAGACCGAGGAGATTGATGTCAGATTCTTCCAGAAGGCGGCAAATGTCAGAGGAGTGTTTGACAGCTGAGCGAGAGTTAAGAGTGGCAATGTGGAGAAGGCTGCCGTCCTTGAAGGACATCCGGGGAGGGGTACAGATCAGAGGTATGCCCAGCGGAGGTGAAGAAGGAGTCTGAGGGGGGGCAGAGAGGGAACGAGATGGCAAGGTAGCCGAGGAGGAGGCAGCAGGGTGAGGCGCGGAAGCCATGGAGGGGAGAGAGGGGACAGCAGAAGAAAGGAAATTGATGAGGCGCGGGAAGCATCAATCAAAGAGGTGAAGGTTGGCCTCGGGACCTTGGACCAGTACGGTCCCAATTCGAATAAACATTAATGATGACCTTAAAGGAATGGAAGGAGGCCAGGAGGGCATCCCACCTGGTGCCACCATTAATGGGAGAGGAAAAGAAGGGTGAGAGCACAGCAACCATATGTAGGGTCCATAGGTCTGGCGAGGGAACGACAAAGAGGATGTCGGTGAGAGTTTCCTTGGAGGAGGCACTGGTATAGGTGTCAGCGATAGGGAGGCCTGGGTTGGAGACCAGGATGTCCTTTTTAAACTTCTTCCTACCAGATTTAGTGAGGAGAGCAGGATAGTCAATAGAGAAGCAGTTAGGGAAGATAGGGGAGACAGAGAGCACCATAGAGGAGGGGAGGAGAGGAGAGAGATGGAAGGGAGAGGGGAGGGAGGAACACTAGGGAAGGACCCAGGGCAGGGTACAGGCAGACGAGACAGTGGGAGGCAAGACGGTTGAGCAATAGGACAAGACGACACACTCAGGATTGAGTACAATCAAAATGCAGGTTTTTTGACAGGGAAAGAAAAAACACACCTAAGTTTGAGAATCCTGAATAGAGGGAGAAAGGCCTAGGTTTCACAATGCATCTAAAGTGGCTGTTGGCTGTGAACGCTGCTGGAACCTATCTTGCTTCCTTGCTGCCTTTACTAACTCACTATCCTGAAGTGGAAGTGCCTTTCTTGCCGCAACATGGCTACAGACTTTTTTTGGACAGCAACTCCTCCCAGCTTCTCCGCCCACCTGCCCACCCAGAGACCTGCATCATTTCCCATAACTAGGGAGGTGAGCGCGCATCACGGTTGCGCATCCGAAGTGCCAGCCAAAGGGGCTGTTGGGCTGTGAACACTGCTGGAACCTGTCTTGCTGCCTTGCTGCCTTTTCTATCTTGCCATCCTGAAGTGGAAGTACCTTTCTTGCCTCAACACGGCTACAGACTTTGTTTTGGAAAAGTTATTGAATTTTTGTTGGACTTTGTAAACTCCTACTTCGTGACCTGCCGTTTCACTGTGGTTCACTGTGCTGTTCAACTAACATTTTCCCTGTGTCTTACACTTGTTTGTTCTTTTGCAGCTCCTCCCAGCTCTTCCACCCACCTGCCCACCCACAGAGCCACATCACTTCCCATAACTAGGGAGGTGCGCGCGCATCGGCGCACGCATTGGTACGCACATCCGAAGTGCCATCTAAAGTGGCTGTTGGGCTGTTCGGGTGGGAGGTGAGTAGATATGCCCTGTTGACTTTAATCAAAATCTAATTTAGCCTTAGCACAGTAGTACATACGATGGGGGTAAGTGAGTAATAGTCTGATTCAAGCACCTTAATGCTACTCTGTTAATATTGTGAATTGTTTATTTTCTTCTTCTATTGTCCTAAAGGCTTGGTTATTTTTTTGGCGGTCTAGACCCTATTTGCCACATTGTTTATAAATATCAGTCAAGATGGTGAATGGGCTCCGGAGCGGTCGGACGATTCATGCGTCTCTTAGTGAACAGAAGAGTGGCGTACTAATTGAATGTACAGAAGCGGCTTGTTCCAGTATGGTGGTTCTAAATGAGGCTGAGGTTTCCCAAGGTGTTGGTACCTCGACCTGTGATGAAATCCCTTGCGATCTGGGTCTTGCAATAGCAAACTATGATGAAGCTATCGTTGTAAAAAACATACAAAATGGTGACTTTGTAGAGAATCCTGAACAAGTGGATGATAATTATGTACCACACACCTTTAAATTGAAGGATATGAATCGAGATAAACATTATAGAGGGCCTAAGTGTGATCCTGAATTATGGGATCAAGGCGAGTTGTCATCGACTTTGGGCATTAGGCCAACTAAATCCATCTTTACTGATGTATCTATGATTGCGCCCGCTATTGAGGCTGTATTAGAAAAGCAAATGAGATTTTCGGTGGGTCCTTCGACTCCCGTAAAGCAAAGTAGATATGGTAGTGAAGATTTACATGTATTTACCCAAATACAGAGCATGGTTGAACGGAGGGGGCATGATGTGAAGGAATCGTCCATAAGTGGGGTTTCTCAAAAGGGGAATGATACTATGCAGGACTTTCGGAACTTTAAATCAAGTTCACCATCTGAAATCCCAGGTAATGTTAACGCCCTGGGTTCAGATATTCTAACTGAACCGGAACTAGCAATGTTCCTTTGAAATTCTGGGGCTAGTATGTATGACACAGGTGTTGTTCCTGATTCTAATTTGCTGGGCGCTACTACATTAGATTCAGATTTCCCGGTTTTGACCAGGATTTTGAACCTACTTGACAAGGGCCATGAACAGACCCATGCTCAAATTGTGGGGATAAACGGGTTATTGGTGGAGGTGCTTGCTAACGTTAGCAGGATGGAAGGATTACTATTTGTCTGTGATACAGTGGCAGCATTATCGGCTGAGAAGAAAAAAGAGAGTATGGTCATGGAGAACAGTGGTACGCAAACCCTTGTCGAGCATGGGATAGCTGGTAATAATTCTCAATCTTTTGCTGAAGGAGTTGCCTCACAAACACTGAAGCAGGTGAAGGATGATAATTGGTCAGAGATTGATTTGACCCAGATAGTGGAAGCTAAAGTACTAGCCATACAGCAGATTTTACAGGGGCAAATAGTTGTCCATAGTTGGTAACATAACCATGGAGGTTGGGAAGAGTCCAAATGCGCATTGTGATAGCCCTACAGCTCTTACGAATCTGATAGATTTGGAAGATGAGACCCAGATCAAGCATGATATGCCGGGCCCTGACACTAGAAATGATGAGCAGGAAGTCATACACAAGCTGGTGCTGTCTAGGAAACAAAAGAAATTGGCTGTTAGGGCTGAGAAGCGGAGGGTAAATCAAGCCAAAATGTTGATTGTAAATGGTAAAAAAAAAACTAAATCTAACTTCTTGAAAGATCCTAATAAAGAGGGAAAACATCTTTTTTGTGTAGAGCAGAATACAGATCTGCGGCAGCTTAATCAAGAATCAAAAGATGCTTCGAATTATGCTTCTGGGAAAGGGTAAGGGGTCAGGAGCAAATAAGAACTTGGAACCATTGATGGATGTGCCACGGAAACAATTCGATCTACTAAAGTTTTTTCCCTCCATGTATATTAAGAAAAATTAAAATAAAATTAAAGTGTCTGGTCCTAATAAGATGTTGAATTCTACACAAACACACAAGGCTAAATTGTGAGTAAAGGACGGAAGTGCTCTTACGAGCATAAAAGGGACCCAAGAAAGTGACCAAAACACTGATATGCATATAGCTCAAAAAAGCAATCAGGTTGTTGGTTCCTCCTTCTCAGCCACTTGTGTGGAGGAGGAGAAGATGAATCCAAGTCAATTGATCGGGTTTAATGGTGCGCCCGGTGATGCAAGAGCTCTAGCCTCAGGCCTTGATCCAAACAACTCTAAGATGGAGATTATACCTGAGCATTGTGCTCTGATTCTCTCAACTGATATGCCCTCCATCATGGGTTGGGAATATAAGTTATCGCCTAATGTAAAAGTACATTTGAATCGTTCTGCTATGCTTAAGGCATTTCAGGCAATTCCAGCTCTACGTACAATTAGAACCAATGATATTGATTTGGTCAGTTTATTTTCTAATAACCCAAATAGAATGATCTGTGGGTATCACTTGCATATCATAATGAAAATGATATGGGAAAAACGTGAAGATTTTGTTTTATTGGGTTTGCTGCCATCGATTTTTACTTCTGAAGAGCAGGCTAAGACCATTGTAGAAATGCCCCCATAAAACCGAGACAATAACTGGGCCATTGTTTGGTAATGTATCATCACAATTCAAAGAAGATCTATTTAAACAATTTATGAGCTTTGCTGCAGCCTTCTCAGGTATGACCGTACCAGGAATGGTAAACCAGAACCAGGGACAGATGGATATGGAGAAACAGTAGGCCTATCGTTCCGGGCTGACCCTGATGTCATGGAATTGGAGTGGCCTGGCCAATTTACGGTCATGGGCCAGACTTCCAGATGTTCGGTTCCGCCCGGTGATTTGCCTTATTTAGGAGACAATGTCTCAGGGTAACTTTGCGGTGGAGGGTTATGATATTTTTTCGCAACCAGCTCGAAGAGGCCCACAAGGAGGCTATATGGGGGGCTTGCTAGTATGATTGATAAAGGCCTAAATAAATCCTCACAGCTGGTCTGTGCAGCAGATCCCCTGTTGGCTGTTCAACTTCAGCAATCAGAGAATGATAATACATATTTATCCGTCATTTGTCTGTATTGGAGTCAAAGTAAGACCTCTTATGAGCAATTAATTGGCTATCTTGATAACCTACTGGAAGAGGCTTACAGCTGTAATCCAGGAATTGGTGTTTTGATTGGGGGGAGTTTAATGCTACTTGTCAAGTAGTATTGAAAGATGGTAGATCATCTGAACAGGGGCCTTCAGCTTTATCAATTCGTAATGGGGAAAGGTGGGTCGAATATTTTTGGCCTGGGACATTCAATTGGTACCCTTTGAGAGGGGAACATATGACCACACTTGGGCCAGAGGGCACTGTAGTTCTATGATTGATTATATCTTTGTTTCTACAAACTTGTTAAAGCTGGTTGATCCAATCCAGATCTCTAATTTGTACTGTAGTGATCATTTAGCCTTAAAGTCAACGATCCATTTTCCATTTACCTCTCATACTGGTACAGGCCTTGACACTTATTGAAGTTGATCGACCAGGTTTATCCATTAGGTGGGATAATCACTTATGTCAAAAAATGATTCGAAACATGCTTAATGATCCTTTGTTTGTGTTAGGTGTGACGCAGGAAGGGATGGAAAGCATTTTAGCTGAGCTTCAAAATAGTTGGAGAATACAGGAGCACGTTGCACAAATGAGATATATTCATCTAAAAAGAGGTGCCTTCACACATCAACACTCCTATAATGAACAAAGTGTCTTGTTAAGAAAAGACAAAAGGAGACAGTTATGTCAACTTAAGATAATGAAATATGATGTTTTATCATTGGCACAGGCAACAAATCACACAGCAATATCGAAATAGCTTAAAAGCTTTGAAATATGAAATTGCTATTGTAGATAATCAAAATGTGATGCAGTTACCTCTTACTAATGACACTAGGCAGGTGTGGTGTACTTTAAGATCTCTTACTGGGGTGGTGGATACAATGCTAGAACCTTCTATATCTGCAGCAGTATGGATGGACTTTATAAAGTCCAAATATGCCATACCACCAACTTTTGCTAATACATAGCCTTATAACTTTAGTATAACCATACCTAGTATTTGCCCTTTGTCTATCGAGGACATTTGTGGGGTAATTGACAAAACTAAGAATTTGAGGGCACCCGGCCCAGATGGCATCCCACCCTGCCTTATTAAAGCAGAACCAGATCTGTGGGCTTCAATTGTTAAGACCAAATTTGACACCATTTATTTATCTGGTATAAATCCCCCTTCGTGGTGTTCGGCAACCATCATTCCAATATATAAGAAAGGGCGTATGGATGATCCAGGTAACTTTAGACGGATTGCACTGATGGACGCCTCTGATAAGATCTTTATGTGTCTTTTATTAGAATCTATACAGTTGAATAATGCACTTGCTACTAGACTGCCATGTTGTCAAGTTGGGTTCCGTAAAAATATGGGCTGTTCCCACAATGCCACAATAATTTCTCACCTGTACCCATATATTAAACATACAAAAGTAGGGCCCATTTATATAGCAGCCCTTGACTTGACCACAGCATTTGACACAGTGATTAGAGAGCTCCTGTGGAAGAAAATCCTGAAGCAGGGGTTTTCATCCGATTTGGTAGCCATAATTGCTCTGTTACACCAAGGAACAACTTATAGAGTACGATAGGCAAATAATGGGGTCCTTACTGAGCTGATTCCCACTGAGATTGGCTAAAACAAGGCTGGGATATTGCTGCAGTCTTGTTTAATTTATATCTTTTAGATATTGAGGTCTGCTGGGAACAGGCAAACATATTTCCAGTCAGATTAGCTGGTCTATTGTTAAACGGGCTAGGTTTTGCGGACGATTTGCTATTCTTCGACCGCACCCCATTTGGGCTGCAAACTAAACTTGATTTGTTTTAAACCTATGCTGCTAAAAACAACTTGCAAGTTAATCCAGTAAAGTCTTTCATTTTATCGTTTGCAGAAGGAAAAATGAAATCTAAAAAGTTTACTTGGAGTCTAAACGGATATCCAATTCCTTAGACCCTTTCAATGCGCTATTTGGGCTATCATTTTGCTAACTCATATTCCTTGGGTGTGTGGAAGGAACTTCTAGATGCGAAAGCAAAGTCCTTCACATCTCAGATGAGGATATTTTCCACAGATTTGGTAAATTCTCACTGCTCCCTGTTTTACAGTTCTATCTTCTAAAAGTAGAACCGATACTATTGTACACCCTTGACGTCTGCATAGGAGAGATGGAGGATTTTGTGGACTTTATTCAGGGAAGAATGTGAGAGGTAGTGTTGGGTTTGGCATTATCCAGGCCCAATATGCTCGTATGTAATGAGTTAGGATTACTGCCGTTGTTGGCCAAATGGCACTGGCGTCTGGTATCAAATTATGGAAAAATGCAGGCTCCACCTAAAGAATCTCTTAATGAGGACTTGGCTGAAATGATAAAAGAGGGGCAACCTTTATCTATTTTGAATTATAGAAATAAAATGGACAGAATCTTAGACGTGGCAATGGTTTCAAAAGAAGGTCTAGTTAACCGAGTCCCAGCATTTAAGCATACATTTCAGCGTTATTACTGGTGTTTGTTATCTGACAAATTATGGAAAAGTAAGGTATATTATGAATACGCCAAATTCAGAAGAGAGTGGGATTATCGGGCGAGATACTTGGAGATCTTCCCTTGCAATAAAGCCAGGAAAGCTTATTTGCGTTTTCATTTGAATCAGCTTCAGACTAATGAAAAGTTACATGTTTGGGACCAGGTAAAGGGAAATGTGAACATTGGACAGTGTAGATTCTGTAATTTATGTGGTGATCAGGAAGATATGCAGTGCTGCAAATGCTGGAGTGTGGAGACATAATGCTTCATGGAATGGATCCAGGCTCCAAGTCAGACTCTTAGTGGTGGTGAGAAGTGCAGGGAGATATGCAGTGCTGCCAATGCTGGAGTGTGGAGGCATAATGCTGCATGAAATGCATCCAGGCTCTGGGTCAGGCTCTTAGTCGTGGTGAGAAGTGCAGGGAGATATGCAGTGCTGCCAATGCTGGAGTGTGGAAACATAATGCTGCATGAAATGCGTCCAGGCTCCAAGTCAGACTCTTAGTGGTGGTGAGAAGTACAGGGAGATATACACTGCTGACAATGCTGGAGTGTGGACACATAATGTTGCATTAAATGCGTCCACGCTCTGGGTCAGACTCTTACTGGTGGTGAGTAGTGCAGGGATATATGCACTGCTGGCAATGCTGGAGTGTGGAGTGTGGACACATCATGCTGCATGGAATGCATCCAGGCTCCAGGTCAGACTCTTCGTGGTGGTGAGAGGTGCGGGGATATATGCACTGCTGGCAATGCTTGAGTGTAGAAACATAATGCTGCATGAAATGCATCCAGGCTATGGGTCAGACTCTAAGAAACACTTGTGTATAGGCGCGTTACAAATGCCATATCATATCATATCATATCATAAGTGGTGATGAGAACTGCAGGGAGATATGCACTGCTGCCAATGCTGGAGTGTGGAGACATAATGCTGCAAGGAATGCATCCATGCTCCGTGTCAGACTCTTAGTGGTGGTGAGAAGTGCAGGGAGATATTCTCTGCTGTCAATGCTGGAGTGTGGACACATAATGCTGCATGGAATGCATCCAGGCTCCAGGTCAGACTCTTAGTGGCGGTGAGAAGTGCAGGGAGATATGCAGTGCTGCCAATGCTGGAGTGTGGACACATAATGCTGCATGGAATGCATCCAGGCTCCAAGTCAGACTCTTAGTGGTAGTGGGAAGTGCAGGGAGATATGCACTGCTGCCAATGCTTGAGTGTGGAAACATAATGCTGCATTAAATGTGTCCAGGCTCCAAGTCAGACTCTTAGTGGTGGTGAGAAGTGCAGGGAGATATGCGGTGCTGCCAGTGCTGGAGAGTGGAGACAAAGTGCTGCATGAAATGCATCCAGGCTCTAGGCCAGACTCTTAGTGGTGGTGAGAAGTGCAGGGAGATATGCAGTTCTGCCAATGCTGGAGTGTGGAGTCATATTGCTGCCTGGAATGCGCCCAAGCTCCAGGTCAGACCCTTAGTGGTGGTGAGAAGTGCAAGGAGATATGCACTGCTGACAATGCTGGAGTGTGGAAACATAATGCTGCATGAAATGTGTCCATGCTCCAAGTCAGAATCTTAGTGGTGGTGAGAAGTGCAGGGAGATATACACTGCTGCCAATGCTGGAGTGTGGAGACATAATGCTGCATAGAACGCAGGCAGGCTCCGGGTCAGACTTTTAGTGGTGGTGCGAAGTACAGGGAGATATACACTGCTGACAATGCTGGAGTGTGGACACATAATGTTGCATTAAATGCATCCAGGCTCTGGGTCAGACTCTTACTGGTGGTGAGTAGTGCAAGGATATATGCACTGCTGTATATGCTGGAGTGTAGAAACATAATGCTGCATGGAATGCATCCAGGCTCCAGGTCAGACTCTTAGTGGCGGTGAGAAGTGCATGGAGATATGCAGTGCTGCCAATGTTGGAGTGTGGACATATAATGCTGCATGGAATGCAACCAGGCTCCAAGTCAGACTCTTAGTGGTGGTGAGAAGTGCAGGGAGATATTCTCTGCTGTCAATGCTGGAGTGTGGACACATAATGCTGCATGGAATGCATCCAGGCTCCAGGTCAGACTCTTAGTGGTGGTGAGAAGTGCAGGTATATATACACTGCTGGCAATGCTTGAGTGTGGAGGCATAATGCTGCATGAAATGCATCCAGGCTCTGGGTCAGACTCTTAGTCGTGGTGAGAAGTGCAGGGAGATATGCACTGCTGACAATGCTGGAGTGTGGAAACATAATGCTGCATGAAATGTGTCCAGGCTCCGGGTCGGACTCTTAGTGGTGGTGAGAAGTACAGGGAGATATACACTGCTGGCAATGCTGGAGTGTGGAAACATAATGTTGCATTAAATACGTCTAGGCTCTGGGTCAGACTCTTACTGGTGGTAAGTAGTGCAGGGATATATGCACTGCTGTCAATGCTGGAGTGTGGAGTGTGGACACATAATGCTGCATGTAATGCATCCAGGCTCCAGGTCAGACTCTTAGTGGTGGTTAGAGGTGCAGGGATATATGCACTGCTGGCAATGCTTGAGTGTGGAAACATAATGCTGCATGAAATGCATCCAGGCTATGGGTCGGACTCTTAGTCGTGGTGAAAAGTGCAGGGAGATATGCACTGCTGCCAATGCTTGAGTGTGGAAACATAATGCTGCATTAAATGTGTCCAGGTTCCAAGTCAGACTCTTAGTGGTGGTGAGAAGTGCTGGGAGATATGCGGTGCTGCCAGTGCTGGAGAGTGGAGACAAAGTGCTGCATGAAATGCATCCAGGCTCTAGGCCAGACTCTTAGTGGTGGTGAGAAGTGCAGGGAGATATGCAGTTCTGCCAATGCTGGAGTGTGGAGTCATAATGCTGCATGGAATGCGCCCAGGCTCCAGGTCAGACCCTTAGTGGTGGTGAGAAGTGCAAGGAGATATGCACTGCTGACAATGCTGGAGTGTGGAAAAATAATGCTGCATGGAATGTGCCCAGGCTCCAGGTCAGACCCTTAGTGGTGGTGAGAAGTGCAAGGAGATATGCACTGCTGACAATGCTGGAGTGTGGAAACATAATGCTGCATGAAATGCATCCAGTCTCCAAGTCAGACTCTTAGTGGTGTTGAGAAGTGCAGGGATATATGCACTGCTGGCAATGCTTGAGTGTGGAAACAAAATGCTGCATGAAATGCATCCAGCCTCCTCCAAGTCAGACTCTTAGTGGTTATGGGAAGTGCAGGGAGTTATGCACTGCTGCCAATGCTGGAGTGTGGAGATGTAATGCTGCATGCAATGCATCCAGGCTCCTGGTCAGATGCTTAGTGGTGGTGAGAAGTGCAGGGAGATATGCAGTGCTGCCAATGCTGGAGTGTGGAGACATAATGCTGCGTGGAATACGCCCAGGCTCCGGGTCAGACTCTTAGTGGTGGTGAGAAGTGCAGGGAGATTTGCAGTGCTGACAATGCTGGAGTGGGGAGACATAATGCTGCATGGAATGCATCCAGGCTCTGTGTCAGACTCTTGGTATTGGTCAGAAGTGCAGGGAGATATGCAGTGCTGACAATGCTGGAGTGTGGACACATAATGCTTCATGGAATGCATCCAGGGTCCGGGTCAGATTCTTAGTGGTGGTGAGAAGTGCAGGGAGATATTCTCTGCTGCCAATGCTGGAGTGTGGACACATAATGCTGCATGGAATGCATCCAGGCTCCGGGTCAGACTCTTAGTGGTGGTCAGAAGTGCAGGGAGATATACACTGCTGCCAATGCTGGAGTGGGGAGACATAATGCTGCATGGAATGCATCCAGGCTCCGTGTCAGACTCTTGGTATTGGTCAGAAGTGCAGGGAGATATGCAGTGCTGACAATGCTGGAGTGTGGACACATAATGCTGCATGGAATGCATCCAGGCTCCGGGTCAGACTCTTAGTGGAGGTGAGAAGTGCAGGGAGATATTCTCTGCTGCCAATGCTGGAGTGTGGACACATAATGCTGCATGGAATGCATCCAGGCTCCTGGTCAGATGCTTAGTGGTGGTGAGAAGTGCAGGGAGATATGCAGTGCTGCCAATGCTGGAGTGTGGACACATGGTGCTGCATGGAATGCATTCAGGCTCTGGCTCAGACGCTTAGTGGTGGTCAGAAGTGCATGGAGATATGCACTGCTGGCAATGCTGGAAATGGAGGCAGGTGTTATGTTATTTTAAAGGTTCTTATGCTGCACACGGTTGACACCAGTGTGGCTTCTTGGCGCTTCAGATAGTCTGAGATTCCACATGGGAGAGGGCAGGGCACACTAGCGAGAGCAATAGCTTTGTATCCAGGCATTCAAGTGATGGGCTTTTAAAAAGTGCTAAAAAAGTATTAAAATCTAATAAAATGCCATTTTGTAGTGCACAAATCAAATATTAAACCAACCTGTCAATCTCTAAGAGCTATAATATGTAGAGAAAATGAGCATTATATGATTATTATTGTTTCCAATCCCAAAAGGAAGCCAACAGCTACCAGCATGAAAGGTAGTGCGAGCCTAAAGAATATCTATTCTTGGATTTAAACGTACTATTGAGGTGGAAAAACACAGTGAAAGAAAATGCACTGTTCAATCACCTGCTTGCAGTCATTATTCCTCACATCAGGCAGCTGTAGGCATCCCTCATATGCAGCGATATGCATCCCTCACATTACTTTTCACTCACCCCTCGCAAGTCTCCAGGGACAATAGTGCTGCCAAACACCCACTAACTGCTGTGTCTGCTGGCCTCTCACAAGCATCTCACCGCAATGTGCCTAAGGGGAAAACAAAAAATCAGTTCAGAGAATGTCCAAGCGTGTGCAGTGTGTGGCGCTTCAGGCGTGGGCTTTTTGCTTCCCTGAATTTGGAAAATACTAAGTTTGAATACAAAGAAATCTGGCCCAATTCCAGCACTGACTAGTGGGGTTGAAATTGAAATGAGTCAAGCACATTTTAGCTGCGGTACCTCACACTAGCCTTTAAAACGGATCCAAATGTGCTGCCTCCCAATGACATGTGCGAATCTGAACAGTACATTCCTGTGAGTTGCATGAGTGTTATGCAATACAGTAATTGCTGGATTAATCTAGGGGCAACCGGTAGGTCAGAGGTTTAAGAGGCTGTTCACGACTCCGCCTTTTCTCTGTCTGCGAGAAGGAGGTGGCATAGAAGCAAGTCAAATGCCTCTGTCATCAAGTCATGGCATCTTGTGTTCCCTCTACAGTACTTGCTATTTCTTCAGTGTCATGGTTACCTAAAGAGAAAGCAGTGATACTTTCAGAATCGGCACTCATGTTATCTGTACCTCCGGATAGAGCTGTGAATGTTAGCATGTCCAGACTTGGATAGAACTGTGAATATTAGCATGTCCAGACTTAGATAGAATTGTGAATACTAGCATGTCCAGACTTGGATAGAATTGTGAATACTAGCATGTCCAGACTTGGATAGAGCTGAGAATGTTAGCATGTCCAGACTTAGATAGAACTGTGAATATTAGCATGTCCAGACTTAGATAGAATTGTGAATATTAGCATGTCCAGACTTGGATAGAACTGTGAATATTAGCATGTCCAGACTTGGATAGAACTGTGAATATTAGCATGTCCACACTTGGATAGAATTGTGAATACTAGCATGTCCACACTTGGATAGAATTGTGAATACTAGCATGTCCAGACTTGGATAGAGCTGAGAATGTCAGCATGCTAAAGGTCAGGTAACCCACTAACCAATATAAGCTCAAACTCTGCATACTTATCTCACTCAAAAAACTCACACAACCATCTCTCGCACAACAAGCCGCACGCACTTCACAACATTGCAACAACACATAAACCGGAGCAACAGCACACGCGGACTGAAACTGATCCAATACCCGCACCAAAGCTCAGTATCTGGTGTATACCGAGCTGAAGCTGCCAACAGAAAACCACTCCTCTCACTATCCTACTCCGACTTCACCTTACTAACCCATCCCACCTTATCATTTACAGATCCGCCAGAGCGCCTGGGGACCAATTCTGTTGGTGACGGTGTGCGGTACAAATACCTTTAACATTTAACATTTAACAAACCTGGCATAGAACAAGCCAACCTCCCCGTTCAGAATGTACTCTTTATTTTCAAATGAAGTGCCAAGGACGAGTATGCTCGTCCATTTTGCATAGACCTGCATAATAGCCTGGCACTAAAGCAATTTTCAGAGAATTAAAAAAAAAATCTCTGCTGGGCGAAGCACGATGCCCACCTTGTTTCTGAATGTTCAGACCACGGCCAGTGCCACATGGTTTCAGTGCAGCTGCACCCTAGTGACCTAGTCTGGGCAGGAGTCTTTGGCCCTCCAGATCTTTGGGACTACAACTCCTGTCAACAGGCCCGGCTGAAAAGGTGTGGGGACCCATTTCAACATGATGGTTGGGGGCCCCCCTTGCGGAGAGCGGAACACAGTCTGAGGCATTCGTGGGGAGCTGAAATTTAAATTCCCACTGAAAAGATACAAATACTTTTTTGTCAGCAAGTGTCCGATGTGGAGGAATGGGTGTTAACAGGCAACGAGGTTATACAACTTCTGTATACTCCGGACAGGAAGGACTCTGGCAAACATAGGGTGTGATGCGAGTGCTTTAAAGCACACATTTAAAGACCAGGAAGAGAAGTAATAAAGAAAGGAACATATTTCTGTGCTATAAAACTACTGACTGGCAAAGCAGGGGCAGTTGCTGGGTGCCGTTCTTAGGCCTGAGGCCACTTTCAACTGAAAAGGTTGAAAGGCCCTGATTCTATCCCAGCCTGTCAATTGTGAGGGGTCATGGGAGTGTAGTTGAAACCATCTGGAAAGTCACAGACCACTCTTTTACAGTATTGCCGCTGGAGGTAGAGTTCTCGTTCAGGCCTCTGAATTTAGAGCACATTACAATAACATCACTTTTTTATGTAGCATTGCCTTCCAGCTTGCTCTTGCTTCTAAGCACAGGTGTGATAGGTGTTATAGTTGCGCAATTTTTCATGGTACTCAAAGAATCAACCACAAAAAGCTGAAAGGATAGGTAGGCTGATCTACTGTCTGCAGTGCAGGTTAAACTCTGGGCTGAGGTTAAGCACTGAACTCACTGAGCAACACAATCTGATCCTCTGAAAATCACCTAAACTCCAAGTGCTTCAGTTCCCTTAGCAAATAACCTTTACATTTTGAACTAAAACTCCCTTCATCCCTAGCTATCATACTCAATGGTGAGGGATCATGGGAGTCGTAGTCCAGAACAGCGGAGAGCCAAAGCTTGCAGGCTACTGCTTTAGATGCAGGGTGATCGGAGGCCCCCTCTCCCACTGGCCCTTTTATCCACTTTTTCCATGTGATTTCAAGGATGCAAGGCACCTTTGGCCCAAACAACAGGAGAAAGGCAGCTGATGCCAAGAGGTTGGCCGGAAACTGCGGAGACCCCAATGCCGTGCAGCGGAGGCCTCCTGGGGTGTCCAGTGGCCGGAGGCCGGAGGCTCGCGAGGGCTCATTGTGCCCCGGGGCCCCGCCCTCTCTCGGCGCGCGCGCCCGCCCGCACGCACCGCGCACGCGCGGCCTGGGCCCAATTAAGGCCGCAAATTGCCTTTCAGCTGGAAACGTGGCTGCCTGCGCGGCCCGGGGCGTGCCCCCCAGAGCGAGACGTGGCACCCGAAGCCCGGGCGCGCGATAGCATCGGCAGAAGGCCGAGCAATCGAGAGGAATGCAGATAGCATCGCGCGGAGCGTGCCAGACACCCTGCGCCCCGCCCCTGCGCCCGCGTGCCCGCGTGCCAGCCTCTGCCTGTGCACAAACAGCCGCCATTGATCGCAGGAACCGGTTTCTCGACATTTCTCGCGGCCTGCCCCCCCGCGAAGGAGGTTGCAACATGCTGGGGGGGTGAGGGAAGTACTCAGTTGCACACATGACAATGGGCCCCCATGGCCCGGCCTTTCCCTGGCACCGCGCCAGTGCAGGGCATAGGAGTAGGGTGGGCAGCTCACCTGTAATTGCAGCTTTTTCAACGTTTGGCCCTCATTGTTTCAAGCCAGCTCGCGCGTTTCCTTGACAGATGGGAAATGTCATTGTGGTAGTGCTTCCTACCCCGGGACGCGTAAGAGTGGCATACAATGCAACAATGCGCGGAGCGGAGCTGGCATCGGCGAGGCACATAAGTTATACCTTTGCAAGAGCTTGCTTTCATTTTGAGCTCTTTCTTTCTTTGTGCATTAGTGCAGCTCGCTGATCGGGAAGTCGGTGAGCGGACGGGTTGGATGAAAATGCGACACTCTGATAGCCTTATCCTATAGAAGACATTGGGCTTTTCATTATGTTACCTATTGCCGCCGAAAAATGGAAGGAGGGCCATTATGTGGCAGTGTGTGCGCAACACATCCTGCGCAGAGATTTGCGAGGGATGCAGTCGGCAAACACAAGAAGAATGGTAGGCCTGGAGGGGAGACATGTTAGAAACATTTTAATACCACAGTGGTACAAAAAGTCTGGGAGCGTGTTCTAGCCAAAATATCTTTTAAAAGAAACGATCAGGATTTAAGATAGTAAGAGATGGGAGTTCATGAGTGTGCCCCTCCTCCAGAGCTGAGTGTCACTTTCAGTCGCAACAGCCCAAGGGGAGACTCTGCCTGAGTAATTCCAGAGCTGAGCTGGTTTGGTTTTTCTGCATGGCATGACTGCTACATGTGCAGTCCTAGAGAATACACTGACATTTTTGTTCTTCTTTAAAATTTGAAGTAACCGAGGCTCCCAAATAATTTCAAGTGTTGGAGTAAGTCTGGCCAAACACATACAGGCACTTTACAAATCACTCAAACATTTGGGCAATGGAAGGCTTCGAATTCGGGCTAACATTGTATTACTAGTGCATGCACGGTTCAAATATGTGTTAAAAGTAGGGCAACGTGATTCCTCGAGACCAAGGTAAAGAATTCAAATAGAGTTTGATTGCTGTGGAGATGGAAATTGTGTGTAGGATAGGACATCTCTTGGTGACTACCACAGGGATCAGAGGAACCACCTTGCATGGCATAAACACATGCCACATTTCTTGTCAATGTCTACTACGCATGGATGTAGTTTCCCAGGACAAACACGAAGCAGATGATTTGAGGCGATCAAGGGCGAACCTCATATTACCTTTTTGAAAAGTTGACTGAAGTTCGTCCACACGTTTTAAAGCGAGACACATGGCTGGATCTTCCATTCAGTCTCAGGCAGCGTTCAGAGAGGCAAGAAGCGCTTTCTGCAGGTCGGCAGCGTCCAGAGAGGCAAGAAGCGCTTGCTGCAGGTCGGCAGCATCCAGAGAGGCAAGAAGCGCTTGCTGCAGGTCGGATTAGGATATTTAGGGACATGTAAGGGTATTTGAAGTGGTAGTAGGAAAAACAGTATGTAGAGGAATTGAGTGATGAGGACCAAGACTGAGGGCCTCATTACACGGAAGGCGGTAAGGGTTAACGGTCACCGGTAATGGTACCGGTGACCGTTAACCCTTACCGCCTTACTACGAGGTCCCTTTGCGGGTTGGTACTTTAACGCCTGCTTTTTAGCAGGCGTTAAAAACCAACCCACAAAGGGACCAGGGTGCTAATTACGGTAGCGCAATTTGCGGTACTGTTATTAGCACCTTCCCCATTCCCATAGAGCCCTATGGGGCAAAAATGGGAATGGGGAAGGGCAATGGGGGAAGGGGGAATTACCGCCCGCCAACCTTGGAATAGGGCGGTAATTCCCTTTTCCTCCAAGGTGGTGCCGGTATTTTACCGGCATGGACCAAGGTGCTAATAGCACCTTGGTCCACCGCGTACCGTGTAATGAGGCCCTCATGAGAGTGTTAGGGGTGGTTCTGCTTATGCAGTGCTGTGTGACACTTTCACTGAATCGGAGTGTGTGAACACAAGTGCCATCTGCACAGATTTGATGAGGTGAACGACACACATTTAGTGGGTGTCTCGAGTTGAGTGGATGAGACGTGCCGTCAGGTGACACCAAGTAGCTACGCCATCAGGAGCCTAGAAGCCCTGAGGGCAGCTTGAAGGAGCGTCATACTTGCCAAATTTTGTTGGGAGTGATGAGCAGTCAGTGAGATGAGTGACAAGCCAGTCCGTGACTATATCTCGACGCAGTGAGACAAGATATATGCCAAAGATAACACCTGCGAGGGAGAGCAGGAGGCTCTGGGAATCCTTGGGAGCAGCCTGTGGGAGAGTCATGCACATCTGATTTTGCAGGCCGGGAGTAACAGAGTTTGAAGGTGCTGGGTGAGATATATGCCATCGGGTGACATCTGGACAGAGGAGCTGGAGCAGCCAAGATTTCCTGGGAGCAGCTTGTGGGAGAGTCATTGTCACTGAGTTTTGCTGGGAGGGAATAGAAGAGATGCAGGGAGGCAGGTGGCATGCCAGTCAGTGACCCCCTATTGACATGGGGGTGCGAAACACATAACATTGGACGAAAACTGGGAGAAGAAATAAGATGACCTGAGTATTACTGGGGGGAGCAGCTTGTGGGGGCGTCACAGTCACCTGATTTTGCTTGGAGGGAGCAGCATTGCTTCGACGCGGTGGTGAGTGACACAAAGTGGGGCATATTTTTAACACCCATGTCTGCACACACATGAGGAGGTGGGGGACACTTGTTGTTCATGGTCTTTTGACTTTTTGAATCTTATTTTGCTATTTTTGGACCCTAGAACTTTCACTAAAGCACCAGTATATGCCAGTAGTTCACCTGGTTTCATTAGTGTCTCCCACATCTCTCCTCTCTCTATTCCATCTTCTCACCACATTTGTCCCTTTGATCTTCTCACTCCCTTCCCCTTTCTCTCCTTCATCAATTGTTCTCACCTGTCCACAACCTTCCTTACTATCTCTACACTTCCTTCCTCTCCCACCAACTAACGCCTCCTGTCTCTAACCTCCCATACTATTTCTACTCTCACCATCGCTCTATCCCAACGTGTGCCTCTTGTCTCCTACCTCCTCTATTATCTCTACACTCACACCCTCTCTCCCAACAACTACCCCCTCCAGTCTATAACCTCCCAAACTGTTACTACTCTGACCTTCCCGCACACTCTCACTCCCTCTCCTCTCCCGGGACCTGCTCTTTTACTGCACGTGCACCCACATGCACTCAAACAATAACAGCCTCACTCTCTCTTATTACCACTCACAATGAATGCCTTACCTGCGTTTGCATCCACCACCACAATAAACTCCTCCACACCCCACCCTTCCTTCCATCCTCTGCCTGGTCTCTCTGTCCACGTACGCACCTGCTGACCTCACCTGAACCCCTTTCACTCGGGCTCTCGACAATGGTGCAGTTATAACCCGTGAAGACCTGCTCTCGAACCTGGATTCTAACTCTCCCTCTGTTCTGATCCTCCTCAATCTTTCCTCTGCCTTTGACATGGTCAACCACTCCATCCTCATAAATCGTCTCCATGATACACTAGGCATCATGACCAGGTACTGGTGTGGCTGACCTCTTTCCTTTCAGACCGACCCTCCCAAGTGCAATTGGGTCCTTTCCTCTCCTCCACCTCCCTCTCTACCTGTGGCGTCCCTCAGGGCTCTATCCTATCACCATGGCTCTTCAACATCTACTTAGCCCCTCTGGCCTACTTGATCTCCACCTACTCTCCTCACTTCCAGTGTTATGCTGATGACACACAGCTTTCCTTTAAGCTACCATGCTCTACCTCCTCTCCTTCCTCTCGTACATGAATGCCTGACTGCTATTCTGGTGTGGTGCTCTGCCAATGATCTCTGCCTTAATGCCAGTAAGACAGAGCTCCTTCTGAGTGGGACGCCTGCTCCCTGTTTTGCTCTCACTCCCTAGCCAACCTCCTTCGGCCCCCTCCTTCACCCTCCTGTGAGGCAAAAAAAACATTGGGGTCATCTTTGATTCCTCTCTCTCTTTCTCTCCACACATCACAGACCTTGCCAAGAAGTCCAACTTTCAACTTCACCTTCTCAGAGGCATTCTCCCTTTCCTCACCTTCCCTCAGAAACTCAAGATCTCTAGAGCTCCGGTTCTCGAGGCTGGACTACTGCAACATCTGCTTTCTCATTCTGCCTCTTTCCTCCCTTATCCCCCTTCAACTAATCCAGAATAGGGCCGCAAGATGTATCGTTGGCCCCAAACCCAGGGACCATATCTCTCCAGCCCTAAAATCTCTCCACTGGCACCCGGTTACTTCAAGGATCAAATTCAAGACAATTTGCATCATCCACAAGGCAGGATGGGGCCTGGAACCTCTCTACATCCATCTTTCTACTGCCAACTCTCTACAGGTCAGATGTTTCTCCAAGCAGAGAGTGGCAGGTAGATCCCTTTCCTCGGCAGGTTCCTCCCTCTGGAAGATCCTACCTGCCCCCACTCAGATTTAAGTAGATCTTCTTAAGTTCCGGAATCTGCTCAAAATGTTCCTTTTCTACTCTACCTTCCTCCTCCCCGTGCTAGTTATCCCTCTTCCCCTGCGACTTGTGTCTGGTCCCTTCCGAGTCATACAGGGGCCAGACCATCAGCAACCAGTTTCCCTCAGCATCCCTTACCAGCACTTGCCCTCTGGCACCCTTCCCCGGACTAGCCCGAATCTCGTCCACCTTGCCCATTGCACTTGTCTTCCCTCCCCGTTTTCCATTGGCACTTGCCCACGAGGCCCCACTCAGCACTTGCTCATCGCCTTTGGACCCCCACTCTGCACTTTTCCCCATCCACCTCTACCCTCTACTCTACCCTTCCCTGCGCTTTTGTCACCTATAACTGTCACTGTTGTTTCTTTTATCCTATTCCCCCCTCCCCCATTTTTTGTCTTGTGGCACCTGGAAACACTTGTGTATAGGCACCATGCAAATGTCCAATAAATAAATAAATGACCTCCTGGGTTTTACCTCTCCTCCCCCTCTCCATTGCCTGTGGGATGCACCACTGAAGTGCTTGGTTCTGCCGGGCAGCCCCCCCCACCCCCACCTGTCCTCTGACACCTTCAATGCTGAGACCTGGCCGTCTTGTTTGGGAGAAGTAGACGCCAGCAGGCCCACACCAGCTCCACCCAGGCCCTTCCTGAGATCTACAACTCCAGGTCACAAGGAAGTTTCCCACTCATCTGTCCTGGCGGGCTTTAGAGTTAGCACCCGGGAGCGGATAGTATGAGCATCATTAAGGACAGTAGGGGACGCAGGGCAGATATCCCTCTTCATTCCCATTGTGATCATGACCCTGACCCTCCTTCTGGCACTTATGTCATTTTTATGAACTTGTGAAAAACAAAATTGGAAAAAAATTGACAGCTAATTTTAAGTGAAGTTTTATAACTACGTAGCTGTAACTATGTAACTATGTAACGATGTTAGTACAACACTATGGGGTCTATTTCACTATGTTGACACTTACTTCTTGTCATTTCTTGGCCATGGCCTACTCTCGCTTCCCAATCTACCTTAATGATTTAACATTTCCCTGAAGGAGTAGGAGACTGCTTTCACTTGCCCTAAATTCTGAAGACGCGCCCTCACTTGAGATAATGCTGTCACTTCCACGCTGTCACTCAGGATTACTAGCCCGTGCACGCGACTGGCCCAACCGGCTCCCGCCCTGGCTGGGTGGTGGGCCTCCCCTTCGCCTGTCTCCAGTTTCTCTTCACAGATGTAATGCCTTTCAGATCAGCAGAGTGACAGCAGGGAAGCATGCATGAAGAAATGTGCACTCACGCTCTCCGGAGGTGCCACTGGAACCGGCTCACTCGTCTAGTGACTAGGTCACGTGCTTTCCTTGTGACATGTTATTGTATGATATATTGCACACACTTCAATCACCTTGGTATAGCTAGTGCAATTAACAGTTTTAAAATAGTTTCTTTCTCCAAAACACTAAAATTAATAACACGGTTTGAAAAAGCAAAAACACAATTGGAAAATACAAGATTCGTTATTAGTCCAATAAAACGTGTTTTTTTTTGTTATTTATATGCATAGATGCTAAGGTAGCTCTGCTACTGACATGGAGGCACGTCTGTATAATATCAGACTTGTATGCAGTGCTTCATACAGAATGAATCCGGCTTCTAAACCCTGTAATATCTGTAGCTGATTGTATCTTCCAACCTGACCGCCAGTCAGTAGATCGCAACACACCCAAGGAGTCAAGTTATCCACCTCGGAAGGATGACTGGATTCAAAATCGTGACATGGATTGTCCCATGTCAGAGGTGAACGCATGTCAGAGGTGAACGCGTGTCAGAGGTGACCCCATGACGTGCGAGCTATCCTTCTGGCCCTGGGACAAGAATGGCTTGACATGGATATTTTTCTACAAAAAATGCAAGCTTCTTTTTTGTTTGTTTACTCTTTTAATTGAAGTTTAAACATGTTAACATTGCCATAGAAGCGATGACATGTTTATGCACATGTGACGGCCTATGGATTTTAACAGTTTACCCATCTCTTCTTTCTTTCACTCCCCTCTGCCTCTTATTGCACGCTCTCTTCGGGTGTGCAACCTTCGGAGAGGAGCTTTTCCCGTATCGTATCGCTTGGCCCAGGGGAGTCCCCGATTTCCATCTGAGGGTAACAACCGTATGGGCTGTGAATAGGATGATATTTGTTACTTTCCTCACCATGCTCCCCTCATGACATTCCTCGATGTTCGATCCCAACAATGTAGATATGGGAGAGTTCAACGCGGAGGTCCCTTGTATGGCTGATATTTTTGCCAATAACCCTGCCTAGAATGGTTGAATCCGTGGACATCCCCATAATGGGTGTCCCATGGTGCCCAATCGCCCACATCCCCTCCAACATTCTGGAGTTTTCCCCAGCTTCATGGCGTGTAGCCTGGCCACAGTCCAATGTAGCTGTTGCACCTATTGACATGCGTCTCTCTGTTCTTTAGAATGAGTGATACCGCATTCATGAGTGTGTACGCGGTGTATGCGTCACTGGTATCTATGCATTCATGAGTGTGTACGCGGTGTATGCGTCACTGGTATCTATGCATTCATAAGTGTGTACGCGGTGTATGCGTCACTGGTATCTCTGCATTCATGAGTGTGTACGCGGTGTATGCGTCACTGGTATCTATGCATTCATGAGTGTGTACGCGGTGTATGCGTCACTGGTATCTAGTGGGCTTTCTAGGTCCTCTGCTCAATTAGTGGTGAGGATGCGGTTTCTCCTTTAAATGATTAGATATACACAGTTTATAGAACGCCCCAATGCTCGGGAAATCATGGGATCTCTGACTAGTTAAGATCACACGGCGAGATTTCTCTGCTGTGGGTGGCTTCAGAGATGTGTATTTTTAATTAAGGACACTATCGCTCTAAGTTGCAGCCATTCATTAGGTGCAAACCCCAGTTTATCCCTCATCTCTTGGAATGGTACTGGTTTATCCCCGCCATATAGATCCATAATTTGGATATCGCCCCAGTTTATTTCCTGTCTTATCGTCGTTCGGTCGTCGGAGCAAAATGGAAATACTGCCCTTATGCTGAGGAATGCTGGGGTGTCCTTCACGCCTGTCCCTGTTGATCGAAGCATTTGGTGCCGTTGTTGGATTGTGATGCCTAGTATGGTATGGAACCTAATCGGTTTCAGTAGTCTCTTGGGTGGTATCGCAATAATCTCCTGAGGTCTAGAATGGTGCATTAGCTCTAACTTGGTGTACTATCCTCCTCGAGCCATCTCCTGGCCCAGACCTTCTGCGCTGCTAGATACTATGGAAGATAAAAGATGGAAGCGTCTTTTGCCACCTGCAGTATTTTTATATTGAGTCTCACTCTCTTATGTCGCCATATCAATTTCTGTATTTGTCTTTCGGGGTCTTGAACCAAGGATCTCGGCGGAAGCACCGCATCTGTGCCAAATACACTAATCTGGGGAGGGTGTTAATTTTTACTACGTTGATTTGACCCGCAAGCAATAGTGGTAGGATATTCCACTTGGTCAGGTCTCTTTTGATCCTGAGTAAAATAGGCAGATATTTAATTTGAATCAATTTTTTAAATGTTGCGCTTATCCTACACCCAGATATTTAATTGACTGCGTCTGCAATTTGAACGGAGCAATGTTCAATATCCGCCCTCGTAATACCTGCCATCCCACCTGCAGCTCCTATTCTTTCAGATATCGGTTCTATGGCAAGCGGGTAAAGTAGGGCCGATAATGGACATCCCTGTCTCGTGCCTGCATATAATGGGAATGCTGCTGAGGTATGCCCAGTAGTGACCACCACTGCCATGCGGCATTGTATAACAGTTTGACCATTTCAATGAACCGCGCCCGCAAGCCGAACGTGTCCGATACTCTAAATAGATAGTCCCATCTCATCCTATCGAATGCTTTTCCAGCATCGAAGGAAAGCACTATTTCCTCATCAATCGGATAACCTCATATCGCATGTAAAAGTCGACTCACATTATCCAAAGAATGCTTGTTGTTGATGAAGCCCATTTGATCTAGATACACTAACTAAGCGAGATCTGTCCATATGAGCTGCACTCTGTAGGTTCCTTACCTGGTTTATGGAAAGCTACTACATTGGCTACCCCCATTCATCTTGCTAATTGCCCTGACTCTCCTACTTCAGCATAAACGGTCGTCAATCTCAGTGCCAGTGATGCCTGTCGTTAATCTCGGTGTCAGTGATGCCATCATTGTCGTCTGGTCCAGCTGCCTTTTCACGAGCCAGGACTGCAATGACCTTGGAAACTTCAATTTCCTGCAATCGGTTTGTTTGAAGAGAGCAGTTCCCCCGTGAACATTGCAGGGAGATCGATTTGGTCCAGGAAGGCTTGTATCTGGGCCATGTTACCTTGTGATGGCTCAGCATAGAGAACCCTATAGTATTCTGTGAAGCCTGTATTTGTAGATATATCCCCTATCAATGTCCCCCCTACTTTACTTTGAATGTTTTCAATTATTTGGGCACGTGATTGGCATTTTAGTGTTGGTGCCCTCACTGGTCTGTCTCCGTCTTCCAAGTATTTCTGGGCCACTTTAGAGAAAAACTTGTGTGCACGTGTCATAGTGATGTTTGTGATCTCTGCCCTAAGTGTGCACCTTCGGGACAGTGCAGTATCCTCTCTAGTACTCTTATGTGCAAATTCGGCCACCCGAAGCTTGGATGTCACCGTCACTTCACGAGTTGTCTACTCCTTCAGTTTATCCTCTGAGGAACGCCTTATAAGCGTCCCAACAGCCTTGGGAGTCATAGTCACCTAGTAGGTTATCGCCCTAAAAGCACTTAGTGTCCTCAGTCAGATGTGTTATGCAGTCTGGATATTCTAAAGTCGCCAAGTTATGTCTCCAGTTCTGGGATGGTTTGTCTTCATTCAGAAGATGATGTCCAATAAGTCTGGGACATGATCAGATAGTGTCGTAGGGAGTATGTCACAGAGACTTATCATGATGTTATTCAGGAGCAGCCAATAATCTAACCATGAGTGGCTTCGGTGGCAATGCGAACAATGAGTGAACTCCCCTTGTGTTGGATGTAGAGTTCTCCATGCACATACTATGCAGAGCTCCTCCATTAGTGTGAGACGGGCTCGGTTTTTATGAGGTTTATGTTGAGGTGCAACTCTCGCGGTGTGGCAATCCATCGTGTGTGAAACAGTGATATTAAAATCCCCTCCTATAAGAGTAAATTGGCCCATATTGGTTGCACAAGTGGCAAAGAAATGTGTAAAGAATCTGGGGCTGTGCTATGTTGGGCCATATATGTTAAGGAGTGTAATGCAATGTTGAGGTAGCGTCCTATACGCTAGAACGTACCTCCCTTGCCGGTCATCCACAGTATTGAGGACCTTCATGGGGACTTGATTGTGTATCAGGATGGAGACCCCTCTTTTCTTTCGGTATGATCCATGGAACGCTTGTCCCACCCAACCCTTGCCCAGTTTTGCAGATTCTATAGCATCAAGATGTGCTTTCTGTATGAAAACAATATCTCCTTGATTGTCCCTCATAACATTTAATAACCTGTGCCACTTAATCGGGTCCCCCAGCCCCTGTATCTTTATTGTAACGCATGTGAGGGTGGTCATCCTCGATCATATGAAGTGACCTTGTAGACCCTATGGTTGCCCCATTGCCCCTTCCTGCACCATGTGTGCATCATTACAGTGTGTTATGGTCTCTCTTTGGATACCCATGGGGGACGTCTTGTATGTCCCTAGTGCAGTGGCACCACCCATAGCTTTGTTACGTGCACCCATTGTCATATATGTTTGTATCTCAATGTCAAACCATGATCTACATTTGCCCAGACATATTCACTTAAATTGAAACCTGCCATATAGATGCAACATAGAAACTCGTAAATATTGAGGCCTAATAGTAGGTCCCCAATAAGAAAATATAACAACCCAGTCAGAAGTTAAAGGTATGGGTATGGAAGCCGGTGCCCTTTTTCCAATATGTAGTAGTACTCGTATGTACCCAAAAGCATATGATTATCATTGATGCATCTGGGAAGAATCGATGAGTCACCTTACATTACTGAGTTTGGTAATTGTCCTTCCAAAGGGGTGAGCTGTTATCAGCAAGCCCACCCTTATCTATATAATTTCTCTTATCTATCCGTGGTTATCCAGATCACCCATCAATATGGCCACACCGTCTGTAGAAATACCGGTAGGACTAACTGCATCATTAGCTCTTCGTACTTGTCATATGTACCACCCATTGTTCAGTGAGTATATTGGTGTGGATCTCCCAATGTCCAGGTGGTCAACTGTACCGTTCTCCAGTGTTATGAGTTGAGCAGGCCACTTTTTGTGAAATGTTTTGGGTCTGTTCTCTGTTCCTCGTCGTGGGCCACAAGTTTTTCGTTATCCATTTCACCATTGATTGTGGGTGCTTGGACATCATCACAGAGGTTGATGTGGTTCTTTTTGGATGGTCTGGTTCTACGATTCTGTTACCCTTTAAGCCTCCACTATTTTTTTCTGATGTAGCAAGTGCTAGGGATCCCCCTGGCTTTCAAACAAGTGTCATTGTTACAGATGTTGACAACACCACACCGTGGGGAATTTCAGATAGTAGCAATAGTTGAATCCTTTCAGCGCTTCAAAAGCTGGTTACATTTCTTTCATCATCTTGAAAAGTCCATGGAAAAGTCATGAAACAAGCGCACCGTTGCTCCTTCCAGTTGTATCGCTCCCGTCATTCGGTATGCCTTAATCACCAAGAGATTTGATGGAAATTCAGTCCCTTCATAGTGATGATCAGTGGTCGCTCCCCTTTAGCTGGTTTAGGTATAGGTTTGCTCTCTCTATGACATAATCACGTGTGTTCAACAGCTGGAGGCTGTCTCAAAAGAATGCATATCGGAACCCCTCCAAACCCGCACCTTCAAGGGTCTCCAGTACACCCACCAGCCATAGATTATTATGGCAAGAGTGATTTTCCTGATCTTCAATCTTTTTCCCGGGCCTCAGGACCTCTTTTATGGTTGTGTCCATGTCGGTAGTCAGTGTTTCATGGTCGTCTTCTGGTGCACATATGCGTCTTTCATTCTCCGTAGTGCGTTCTGCTTGTTGATTTATGTGAGTGTTAGTGTCCTTCATTAAGTTCTGCAACATTTCATTGGTCTCTTGTGTGCTTTGATTAATGGCCTTAATTTCTGTCGGGATAGGCTGCAGTTGAGCTGGTACGTCCATTTTGGTGGGGCATCTGGAGGATCTGCGTGTTTGAGTAGTCTTTCCACTTATGTGGGATGGGTCTGAGTCAGTGGACAGGTCTTGTGAGCTGATTCATGGTATTTTATGGCTCGCAGCTGTATTTCCCTGGGTTCTTTGGACAGATCCGTAGTGTATGCCCTGCAGCTCTAGTTGCCGCAGTTTATATGCCTCTTGATCACACGGCAAGATCCACCTCTGGAATAGTGCCTTTGTTGTCACTTTCTGCCTCATCCCTTGAGTCTCCTACCAATCTGTTCCCATGTTTCCAGCATGGTAATCATCCTCTATTGCTGTCCTTATAGATCTTTCGTGGATATTTTCAGTTGCCACATCTAACCACAGTGCCCCAATTGCTCCATCAATGTTCCCGCTCTACTCTGGCATCCCCCATATCATTAAAAGCTTCAGTCTGCAGTCTGGAAGCACCACCACCTTCTCTATGTTATGAGGGTCCTAATTTAGCTGTCTATAGGAGCTTCGCAGTCACACGGAGGTACCTTCCCATCAAGAGCGTCTAGGGAGGGCCATGTGGCGGGGTGCTGCATAATATCTAGTTTTTCTTCACAATCCTGGCTTGTTGCACCGCAGGTCCTCTGGGGTGTTTTTGCATCATGATTTGAGACTTGTGACTGTTACTAGTTGCATGGCGGTGACCTGCCCCATTTCAGACTGTTATTGATCCTGCCTCCGTCTTATGCGTGCATGCACCGGGCATTCATCAGGACTCTGGGTCCGGTTTTACAAGCTTCCTCCTCATTGCAGCCATTTCGTGTAGTCCACTCCTGTTGGTATCACCTGTATGTCACCAATGGGTGCTCGGATCTGGTTGAGCTTCCGGCCTCCGACCCTCAGGTTCTTCTACATTTCTCTACAGGTGGAACATTTTCTGAACTTAGGCATTACTGTGTGCCCTGAGGCATATGGCCGAGCGGTGCATTACAAAAATAAAAATAAATAAAAAATAAATGAGCGGTCAAATGGTCGCTCATTCGCCTCACTATCGGAAGTGACTTTACCAGGCTGCCTCCTTGTTCTCGAGCGTCCCCCCCATGCAACATTCTTTTTACTGAAATTGATTTCAGTGAGAATGCAGAGCGCTTGTAATATGACAAAGAATTAATGCCCTGATGTTTTGCAGCATTGGTTATAGTAACTCCAACGATAGTATGAAGAGTATTAATTTAAAAACATAAACATTGGGTTTTGCATAGTCATTGTTTGCCAATAAGTGGGATCCAGTGAGATATCTTCTTGCTCCTGTGATGCAGGGACACCAAGCACAGATTCCTTGATCCTTCTCATCCCTCCCTTCCAACAACCCACTCCTAAAATGACTGACTATGTGACTGGTAAGCAATGTACCTGTGGGCCAACTTGTGGGCTAACAAGCCTCTCACATTGACTGCTTCTAGGATGGTCAAACTTTCCAGGAAGTTGAAAAAATCTTAGCCAACTCACTTGAAGTCCAGATTTCAAACCACACCAGGACATACCTGTGAGTCATCACTTTAGAACCGAATCCCAAAATTATGATTCCATTAATAAAAAACGAGTACCCCACAGCACCCATTTTCAGATCTCCACGTGAACACCCTGTTATCGTTTTGCCTAGCTACAGCCCCTTAACTCTTTCTTTGACCTTTCTCAAGCTCAGTAAGTGATTCTTAAGCAGTAAGCACTGAGAAGGGGTCTTACTGGACAGTAACAGCCTGGGGGTAATGTTACAGGCCAACGAGTATTAACATGAACCCTGAGACAGTTAGAGGTTAGTGATGCCCTCCTCTAATGTGCTTATTTTTATTAGGATGCCCGAGTGGGAACTGGGGAGGGGTGTCGTGCCTGGGTACCAAGAGCGGGAGTGGGCTGGCAGGAAGGCTTGGTGGAGAGTTGTCTGGAGCCTGCAAGCAAGGGAAAGGAAATGGTGGCAAAGCCAGAAGGCAGGTGGTTTGCTGGGCAGGATGAAGGAGGCATCCGGAACACAGGAGCCTGAGTGAGAACAAGGACAACGGGTTGAATATGGAGTAGAAGATTAATGGTGCCGGCCATCAGAGTAAGGGCAGAAGGTAGACAGTGAGGACATGCAGTGCAGGCCAGGGAGATGACGGCAGATGGGAAAAGAGCCAAAGGAATTAGACGGTTGTTGACGACATGGGTGAATGGTGATCATGCAAACCTTACTATCATGTAAGGCCAACCTCACAGCCAATAGGATGGCAAAAATGCACAAACTAGAGTACTAATTGTGATTAAGGCCCATTGTGGGTCTTACACACTGGCTTAAACATTGGGTTTTCCATGATATCACTATCATGACAAAAATAGGATGTTCCAGGATGCTTTAGACCCATTTTAGTTGATCCTCCCATAATGCTGTGGCTGTATGTAGACATTGTTATACTATTATGCTTCGATGGAGGAATACCAACGGAAGTGTTGTGCTCTATTGGTTTGTCCACCGGGTGCAAACGTTAAAAGAAACAGACTTCAAGCTGATGCTAAAACACCCTGGGCCTCAGTCCGAATATGGAGGAAATCATGGCGCTATTAGCGCCATGACTACCTCCAATACCGGTACCGAGTCAGCCCTCGTTTAATGGGGACTTACCGGTGCATTCCGCCCTTTGCAGGACCGGTAAGTCCCCATTGAAAAAGCCATTCCCCATTCCCATTTGAGCCCCCATGGGGCTCAATGGGAAGGCGCTAATAACGGTACCGCAAATTGCGGTCCTGTTATTAGCTCTAAAGTCCTTTAAACGGATCCCGTCCTTAATGCCTGGTAAAACCAGGCGTTAAGGAAGGGACCCGCTAAGGGAACTCGGAATAGGGTGCAAAGGGATTACCGGCACCGGTGTCCTTACCGGTGCCCGGTATCCCTTTGCGCCAAATTCGGAATGATGCCCCCTGACATTTGAAAGGCTAAGAAGGAGAATTATACTTCAACCCTAAAGGCTTCCAGCCAGACATCTTGCTTTATTGTATCCAACTCACGGTCTAGGACACGGCTCTGCAATCTATGGCTCTACAGCTGTTTTGCACTACAACTTCCATCAGCCATAACCAGCAAAGTCAATGGTGAGAAGTCATGGAAGATGTATTCTTTAAAAATCTAGCGAGCTGCAGGTTTTAAAGGAGTAGATCCTCCCCCCACTCTATGGTGACAAACAGGTGACAATGCCATTTAGGGGCTGTGTCCCACCCCCTGGTCCAATAGTGCAAATATGAGAAGAATTGTGCACTCAGACAACTGTATTATCCACTCTCTAAACATAAATAGTGAGGCTAAACATGGTGTGAACCAAGGATGACAGAAGTGATGTCATTTCACCTATGACATCACTAGTTGCATACGAGCCAAGGTAAACATGTATTTTATTATACAATAACACAGGCATTAGGCCACACTGTGTTTAGATATGGAGGATGTTACCCACACTCAATAGACATTAAACATTAGAAAACTGGTATTGACTCAATTACTTGCAGATAAATAGTTCCCTGACAAAAGAAATGTGACTGCAGCAGACATCCATTATTTTAAAATGGACTCTACAACTTGCCTTGCAAATGGATAAATGTTTTAAGTCTTATGGAAGCTTACACGTGTTTAAAATCACAGAATCACAGTGTGGAAACAAAGAAATTGATATGAGGCCGGGAAGCCCAAAGGAAACACACCAACACAGGTTACAAAGAACATACAAAGTGCTTTATTCAAAAGCTACAACAATTACCAACAAGTCAATTGACAAACGGATAGCTATTTGGCTCTCAGAGTAACAGAACAAACTTTCAATGGTAGTTCACTGCGTTAGTGTGAGAGACCGTACATTGGGATACTTATGCTTTTATACTTTTTTATCCAGCTCTGGCCAACCCCCTCGCGGGTTAACCATTCTTAGGACCAGGCCTAGGGTTCGTCGCCAGGTCGATCCCATAATGTATGCATTTCGATCAGTTTCGCTGATACAGTTGTTCATTTACACATGGGTCAGGGATAGGACAAGGTCTCAGTTCGCGACCCCAACAAGTGGCCTGCAGGCATATTATTCATTCATGTATGCGGAGGTCACAACGGCCAGAATCCCACTCGAAATGTCATTCGGCCTCCATTTTGATGTTCAGGGTGACTTCCACATTGCAAGAGAACCTAAAATGGCAGCTAAATCCAAGATGGCGATTTACACAGTACATTAAGGTCAAGACCTTGCCGCGGAATCTATTTACACAATGTTTTTAGACAACTTGGCTTAGGCCAACACACATTCAAACAATGCAATAGGAGGTATAATATTATTCCGATTTCGACAGACCCTCCTTTTGGCCTATGCCAAGTGCTAACATCATTCCTAATACCTTTGAAAATAACTCCATGTGTTATCATCCATAGATTCCGCATCATTGTCTGTAATGTCTATAGCCATAAGTTTGTTCATAAAAACCTCTTGTAACATGAATTCTTTAGATGCTGTATCTGGGGTATATATTTTATGCCCTATTGCGCTCACTGCTTGAGCACAACAACCCCCTATCATTCCACACATACTTGGGAGGCATTGAAAACAGCAACAAAGAAATAACAGAATCCCTAAAATAACCAGAATAACGGAAAGCACCTTCCAACCCCAAGATCGCAAAGAATCCCAGAACCAAGTACTAAGGTTCCAGTCTCCTACAGGGATATGGACTTCAGAACTGAGTGTATGCAAGTTCTGAATTGCTTTAAAAATTGTTGGCGAGGAGTCTGGTACGAAAACACAACAAGCGGACCCCACTAATTTGCATACTCCACCTCGTTCTGCCAAAATGACATCTAATGCCATCCTATTTTGAAGTGCTACCAATCATATTGCCTTTTGCTCTAAGGTCATATTGTAGAGTATGTCCGTGGTCCGGTTGATCGTTCTCTCCAGTACCCTTGCTAATCCCCTAATTTTCTCTGAGTTTGTTATTTGTCCCCAAAAGGGCACAACTGATTTTGCTATGTCCCCCAATACTTGCCCAGGGGTATCTCCGTTGTCGTCTCGCCGTGGGCGAGCCTTAGAAATCTCTAATGTACTTGCTACAAATACCCGGGGTAACAATATTCCTAAATAACAGGTTCCCTGCCAATCCTTGGGCAACCAGGGAAATGCTAAACTACCACAAACAAAATAAACAGGCCCCCCTACATACAGAGTCCTGTTTTACCCAGTCAAATTTACAACGTTTTTACAAGCTTCAAAATCTCCCATTGGCCTAGTGCCATTTCTCTGTACACAGAAGGGAACCGAGTCAGGACTATGATTTATGGAATAAGAAGGAGGTACAGCGTCCTTATTGCCTATCGGAGCCATTTTAAAGGAAATCAGAGTTTGAAAAGGAAGAGATAGTTTGTCAGATGGCCTAACAGAAGCGACGTTAGGTTTACTTCTATTTGCGAAAAGCGAGCATCCCAGGGGAGTCAATTCACGCTTCTCGAAATCATTTAAATTAGTTCCATCAAAGTTCCCTGAGATGCTATCATTCCATCGGCCAAAGAATAGTGCTCTAAGAGAGGCATAGCAAGCAGTCGTTAAAGGTAGAGGATGTATATACCATCCAGTCCCTTGTTCCCATGTTGCGGTAAATGAGTACAAATCCAACAATTACTCTTATTAAAAATGGCGTGAGTAGCATTCATTACTATCATCAGAGTGTTATTATGATACTTTTGTCTATGTTGGGAGTCTCTAGGGGACAGAGTGTGAAGGTGTACAGAGGGAGTCAAAACAGTTGGTACAATCTCGGTCGGTAATAAAGGTTTCAGAGGATAGATTTCTTCAAAATACCAAAGTCCTACAGCAGCAGTTGCAAAAATAACAATTATCATTATCAACACACAACAGTACGTTTTAGGGGCCCAGGCACATTGTTCATTGTCCAATTTGGTCACCCCCTTATTCACAATTCCAATGCGGGGGGCAGCAGCGGAGGTGGCAGGCATCGTAGTTCCTCAATCGACGACCCCAATGTTCATTGCTGGCGACGCTACGGCCGTGCAATTTCTTAGTTCTTCCAAACCCTAGCCAGCAGAATCCCTTTTGTTCAACAAAACTTTCTCCTAACAAGAGGATTTCCAATCACTTCCTTTTTTCCGAATGCACGCAAAACTCGTGCCGTAGTTCTATTTCCTTGGTCGAAGGTTGTACCTGGTGGTACCCAAAATTGACTGGTCCGGAAGTAAGGTATCGTCACTTCCTGAGGGAAGCGACGTGTCGGAGGCGACGGAAGTCGCAGAGCTCGAAACAGTGTTTTCCGGAAGTGATTTTTCAAGAGATTGCGGAGACGAAATGGACTGTTCCCCAAGCTCCTCAGGCTCAGAGAACTTCTCCGACACACTCACAGCGCTGTTTGCTACTCCAAGATCAGAGACTGTAGCATCAGCGAGGGGTTCTGCTTCTTCTGTAACGTGTGGCGTCGGGTGAGGAAGTTTCTTGACGTGCGTCACATGAATCCAGTTCTTCTTTCCAGCCACCCGCACTGCTGTCCTAGTGACCAATAACACCTGATGGGGTCCCCGCCAGCGAGGTGCGAGACAGGAAGACCTCTCATAGGCCTTCACTAGGACCCAACTTCCAGGCTGTATATCGTCCTGGGCCCGTGAACCGTACAGGTAAAGCTGAGTAAACCTGGTGATAAATGAAATACAGGTTTTTAGTTAACTGGTTACAGTAGTCTACAAGCAATACGTTTTCCACCTCTCTCAGGGCTTTAGGTTTCGGGAGACCCCAAATGTTAGCAGGTCTCCCCATCACTACTTCAAATGGAGAAAGCCCAGTTCTAGTCTGAGGTGTGGTACGCATAGCTAATAACACAATAGGTAAGGCATCTGGCCATTTTAGTTTGGTATCAGCACATGTTTTTGCAAGTTTATTCTTTAAAATACCATTGTGTCTTTCCACCAACCCAGCGCTTTGAGGATGTCTAGCTGAATGAAATTGTTTCTCAATACATAGGGCTGTACATATTTGCAAAATAACTGCTGCAATAAAGTGAGGGCCATTATCCGACCAGATTATCCTCGGGAGCCCAAATCGAGGGAAGAATTCTTTTACCATAATCTTTGCAGTGGTCATGGCGGTAGCATCTTTGACGGGGAAAGCCTCGACCCACTTACTGAAGGCACAAATAATTACAAGAACATATTTTAGATTATTACATCATTCCATCTCAATAAAATCAAAGTGAATGACCTCAAAGGGAACAGAAGGGGGCCCAAAGCTTCCCCTTGGAGTCGCTGTCCCCTTCCCCACATTGTGCTGTAAGCAGATCATACAGTTCTGGACGTGCCTCTTTGCAGTCTCCAGAATCTTGTCATTTACCCAAACTTGTTCTAGCATTTTCGTGATCTGCTGGGCACACACATGCGTAGGACCGTGTGCCATCGTAACCATTGCCAGTACATACGAATCAGGGAGCAACCATTTCCCTTCTGATGTATCCACCCAACACCCTTCATCATCCAGTTTCCCCATTCCTTCACCCCACCTTTCAGATTCCTCTATCGTGGCATCAGTTTGAATATCTCGCACAGACCCAAAACCTTCATCCATTATGCAAGCATCTCTCATTTCCCTCGAGGCATACATGTCCGTGCTAAGGTCTGTGGCCGTTTGTCTGGCTATCAAATCCGCAAAAGCGTTCCCTTTGCCCACATCATCTATAACTTTCCGATGTGCTGCACATTTTATGATCGCTAACTGTTTAGGGAGTGAGAGCGCCGAGAGTAATTGCACTATCAAGGGGCCATGCTGGATCTTGGTCCCAAGTGAGGTCAGGAACCCTCTTTCCGACCAGAGCTTTCCAAAGTTGTGAGCCACCCCAAATGCGTACTGACTATCAGTATATATATTTACTCTACGCCCTTGGGAAAGTTCACAAGCTCGGGTCAACGCTATAATCTCTGCGGCCTGCGCAGAGTTATGCGAAATTCTCTTAGTTTCGACAACTTTGCTCAATGTAGTAACTGCATAAGCAGCTGTAGATGTAACATCCGAAAGTTTGAAGCAGGAGCCATCACAAAACAGCTCCCCTTCTGCATTATCCAAAGGAGTATCTATGAGATCTATCCTGCCCTTCGTTTCTTGTTCAGTGGTATACAGGCAGTCATGTAATTCTTCGTCACCGCAAACAGTGTTTTGCGGGAAAGGTAAGAGTTCAGCCGGATTAAGAACACAACACCTCTTAATTTGGATATGAGGGGCAAACAGAATTAGTTCATACCTTGTTAAACGCGCAGAGGTGAGGTGTTGCGTTTGGGTTTTGTTCAATAGAATATCAACAGAGCGATGTACCATCAAAATCAAATCATGGCCTAGGACCATTCCCTCACTCTGTTTTACAGACGCGGCAGCAGCAGCGACAGCGCGCAAACATCTTGGCAAAGCGCATGCGACAGGATCAAGGACGGAGGAGTAGTAGCCGCACGGCCTATTCTTCCCTCCATGTTCCTGTGTTAACACAGCCAAAGCACATCCATCACATTCATGCACAAACAACACAAAGGCCTTGTCAAAATTTGGAGTACCCAGAACTGGTGCCGAACATAGCGCGGTTTTGAGAAGCTCAAATGATCGTTGATGTTCCGATTCCCATGGCAGTGGCAGAGAAATGCCCTTCTTCGTCAAAGCCAACATCGGTTTTATCACTAGTGAGAAATTTGGGATCCACAACCTACAGTAAGAAGCCATACCTATCAGGGCTCTGACTTCCTTCTGTGTATTTGGAACAGACATGCCAGAAATGTGTTTTATTCTTTCAGGTGTCAATCTTCTCCCCTCCTTTGACAGGAGGTAGCTTAGATAGGCAACCTCCTGACAACAATATTGAAATTTTTTTAAGCGAAGCTTTGTGACCATTTTTAGCTAGATGAACAAGCAACAGTACAGTGCCTTCTTTACAGGGTCTGCAGCCAAAAGCAAATCGTCAACATATTGAAGCAGCGTGCAAGTAGGTGGCAATTCAAGGGTGTCGAGCTGCTCTTTCAAAGCTCTACTATAAATGCTGGGACTTTCAGTATATCCTTGGGGTGCCCTTGTAAATGTAAACGAGCGTCCCCCCAAGGTGAATGCAAACAGATATCTGCTTTCTTTATGTATAGGAATACTAAAGAAGGCGTTTTTTTAGATCCACAACGCTGAAGTGCGTAGCCGTAGCAGGGATCATTGTCAATATCGTCGTCGCATCGGGCACAATGGGAAATTGTGGGGCGACCACTCTGTTAATAGCACGAAGATCGATTATGAACCGGTATGGAATTGCATTGTCGCCTTTCTTATATACAGGCAAGATCGGACTGTTACATAAACTACCTGTAATCTCCTCGATCACCCCACGATGCACAAAATCGGAGACAATGCATTTCAAAGCATGTTCGCCTTCTACTGATATTTTATACTGCGGAATGCGTGGCAGTTTCACTCCATGTTTCAGAATTATTTTAACAGGCTCAATCTGTAACACTCCAACATCATTGTCGTCCACTGCCCACAAACATTCCGGGACAATGCTAAACTCGGGGGGTAAAGGTCGAATCAAAAACTGAGAATTAGGAAGTTGCTGTGGTGAAACCGTCAGCCGTACTCCATCCGAAGAACAATGAATTACTGCGTTCAATTTCTTTAACAAATTCAACCCCAGCAAATTCTCTCCAAAGTTTGAAGTGAGAAGAAAAGGACAATGGTCCGTAAAGGGACCCAAAGAAACGGATACCGGTGCAGAAACCGGACAGACAGTTGGTATACCAGAAAACCCTACAGAAACATTTGTTTGCCCTGACAGGGGGATATTTGGAACCCGAGAATGATCAATGGAGCACTTCTGTGCTCCAGTGTCAATCAAAGATTGGTGTTTCCAATTCCCTACTAATAATTCAACGTAGGGGCCTTTCTGATTAACGGGAATAGGTCCTAATGAAACAGAGCCTCGTCAGAAGGAAGCTCTTCAGAAAGGTAGGCAGCAGAAGGGTGATCAAATATGTTTCTCGAGTCCATACTCGAGGTCTGATTTTCCTGTGAAAAAGGTTGCTGGGGATCTTGTAAAAGCTGACCTCTATCAGGGCCCCCTGCTCCAGGGCGGCCCCTAGGTCATCTACCCATACCCCCAAATGCACTGTTCGACCTCTGGCGAAGGACAGGGCACTGTGCTCACCAATGACCTTCCTGGCGGCAATAAGCACATTGATTAATATTCACAGGACCCAAAGGAGCATTTCCTTTTGGGACATACTGACCTCTAGTCTGTGCCGTGCCTCCTCTGGGGTTCCTAAAAATTTGCTGTTATAATACTTTGGTTTTCAAATCTCCCTTTCTCTTTTCAATTTTTTCCTTCTCATTATTAACACGGTTCTCATAATACTGGGCCATGTGCAAAACCTCAGATTGAGATTTTGCCTGCCAAGCGCTCTCAGAGGACATAATCTGTGACTGGATGTCAGGTAACAATCCACGTACAAATTTGTCCACAAACAACCTCTTCCCCGACTCTGTACCCAAATCCTGTCCACTGAAGTCAGAAAATACCTGTTCGAATCTATTAAAAAATTCGGTGGCGCCTTCAGTTTTCCCTTGGACACAGGCCGTAAGCTTGTCCCAAATAATCCCTTTCTCTGGAATTATAGTTTTTAGTTTAGCGACAATTCTATCAGGTAAAATAAGTATATTACCTGTGGTGGTTTCTCACCAGCTGGTCTTTCCCCATCAATTCTAATCATATTAGCCCACGTATCTCCCAACCCCGGCACATCGTCTATTGTCCGAACCTGTTTCCATACATCTACGGGTAGGAGTACAGGGAATAACAAGTCAATGTCACTCAAGGTGAACACAGAGGACTGTAAAACAGACTCTATTTCTTTGTAAAACCCCGTCAGGTTTTTCCTAATATCGGGAACTGATTGTCTAATTGTGTTCACTTCCTGTCGTGAAAACGGGACGTGAACAAATTGCGATACATAATGTGCAGGGATATCCACAGCGGGGGCACCAGTCCCAGCGTTGGCGGGGATCTCAACTTTTGGGACAAAGGTCGGAGGAACCTCTCTCATAGGCAACTGAGATATAGGTACCTCCGGCCGCTTACTAAGCAATAGAGCCAGGTCGAGCGCTAAGGCAGCTGTAGAAGTATCGGGCGAGAAAGCCCTTTTACAAATCCCCAATAATTCTATGGGGCAGCTAACCCTCTTCCTTACATATTCCTCTTGCAGGTGCTGTACCATCACCTGAATTACCTTTCTTTGCATTTCTACTGTATACTGACTATACGTGTCATATACTTCATCTGGCGGTATCGATGAATTCGAGATCCATCGAATCACATCTTTAGTACAAATTCGTACTTCCTCAGGTGCCGATCTACGGCACGGAAGGAACCGTGTCTGTACATATATTCTATCATCTTCGTCGTCCTCATCTCGCGACTTTTCAAAGTCTTTCCTAAACTCAAACAATTTTTCAACATGTCCATATACTTTCTGCTCCGTATCCCTCGAAAGTGCCAAAGCATTCAGATCTCTCACCCCTTGTGGAAGATCTGAATTTTGTAATCTACCCCACATCACACACAAATGAGTCCCCAGACCTTCGATAAAAACATTTTTCTCGGGAAAACTATTCAAATTAGATAATGTGGAAAAAACATTAACTTGATCACCTTTCTCCATGCAATGCTTAGCCCATGCAAACAATTCCTGTTTCTTATCTGCAGAAACAGTACTACGAGTCACAATCTTTGATCCTGCACCTGGATCGACTTCAGTCAATACGGGGCCACTCGGGAGCGGAGGTATAGGTAAATTTAATAAAGGTGCAACTATCGATGCAGAGGGAAGGGGCGGCGCGATAGGAGGAGGAACAACAACCAAAGGACTAGGAACAATAGGCTGTACAGGGGGAACAGGAATAACAACAGGAGCGACAACAGGAATGGGCAGAGCGCCCAAAATAGGAGCATACGGAGGTGGCGCTGAGGCATCAGGCCTGCGTTCATTTAATAACTTCTCAATAATTTCCTCAGAAACATGGAAATCTTTAGAGGGGTAAATTTTCTGGATCCCGAGTGAAAAGGCTCTATCCATATTTTTAACTGATTCTGAACGCTTTTCTTTATCATATAATAATGCTTTTTCGGCGTTTGTTTTATGACGACGTGCATGTTTATCCCTACTTTTAAGCTGCTGTAATGCTTCTTTCTTCCAATTCTGTAACACATCAAAGGCTGCTGGTCTGGCCTTTTTCTTTAACAAGATCGATTCTAAGTATTCAATACGGGGGATCTCAAAACTACCGTTGATTGGCCACTGAAATTCGGAGGCATGTCTGGTCTGTCTGTGCCAAATATCATTAAATACTATACTTCCAATGCCATACTTACAGTACATAGTACACGCCGGTGACCCCTCCTGTGGTGCCAGGCGGCTAAATTCCAAGGATTGTCGATCACTGCGGAACAGAGCCCTAAAGCAGCTAGACAATTTCCCAGGCATTTCACAAAAAATTGGTGTTACCTGGTCAATAATTGTGTCTGCAGATACAATACGCCAAATTCAAATTGTCAGGGTTAAATTAAGAGCCGGGTCACGACTGCACCTGACCAAACCTAAGGAGGACCGTACGGTTTATCAAAGAACTTACCTAACGAATTTTACCTTGTGTTTGGTGGTTTCGGCAAATCTGCCCGCCTCTAAAATGTACCCTCGTCAAGATGCCGTGTCAGACCACACGACTATCGTCCAAGGATCGGATCGTGCAGCGCTGCCGAGGTATCGCGTCTCGATCGGTCGGGCCCGCAGAATCACACCGTCTGCTCCCGGTTCGATAGTCTGCGTCAACCTTCAATGATCCGGCATCAATCTTGAGGGTCCCTATTCGGGCGCCAACTGTGGAAACAAAGAAATTGATATGAGGCCGGGAAGCCCAAAGGAAACACACCAACACAGGTTACAAAGAACATACAAAGTGCTTTATTCAAAAGCTACAACAATTACCAAAAAGTCAATTGACAAACGGATAGCTATTCGGCTCTCAGAGTAACAGAACGAACTTTCAACGGTAGTTCACTGTGTTAGTGTGAGAGACCGTACATTGGGATACTTATGCTTTTATACTTTTTTATCCAGCTCTAGCCAAGACCCTCGCGGGTTAACCATTCTTAGGACCAGGCCTAGGGTTCGTCGCCAGGTCGATCCCATAATGTATGCATTTCGATCAGTTTCGCTGATACAGTTGTTCATTTACACATAGGTCAGGGATAGGACAAGGTCTCAGTTCGCGACCCCAACAAGTGGCCTGCAGGCATATTATTCATTCATGTATGCAGAGGTCACAACGGCCAGAATCCCACTCGAAATGTCATTCGGCCTCCATTTTGATGTTCAGGGTGACTTCCACATTGCAAGAGAACCTAAAATGGCGGCTAAATCCAAGATGGCGATTTACACAGTACATTAAGGTGAAGACCTTGCCGCGGAATCTATTTACACAATGTTTTTAGACAACTTGGCGTAGGCCAACACACATTCAAACAATGCGATAGGAGGTATAATATTATTTCGATTCCGACAACAAAGTAGAGAAACACCCAGACAAAATAGATAAGAAGCCCCAGCCAAGGTTGACCGAGAGCAGCTGAAGGCAGGTGCAGATCAGTTGGCAACATTTACTAGCTGAATATGTGATTTTCAGTGATGTGACTCATAAAATGAAACTGCAATACAGTCAAAAGTATATAAGCGGGGCGAGATTGCCCTGAACACGGTCTGCTAAGAAGTCTGAAAGTAGATGTGTCATTTCCAGAACCTGCTCTGTCCAGTTTTAAGGTTTTTAAAGTTGGTTCAGTGAAATTTGGGAAAGTACTTAGTCTTGCTGACTAGCATAGGAAGGCACGTGTTTCAGAAAGTTTTCATGTCCAATAGAAATCAAGTGATGTTTGACATTCAAGTAAAATGGCCATTCAAAGCCTATTGAAATAGAAGGTTCATATTAGCATAAAATGATTGAGTAATCTGTTGCCATGTATAATACTGTGATGTATGCAAGACCAAATTGAGCTCTTCTTTTTGTCAGCCTGCAAGATGGGTGAGTAAAAACAACATACTCCCGGGTAGTCATTATCTGTGTCTGTCCTTTGCACATTGTGCGATGAGGCTGGTAACAGGAGATTATCCTAAGAAATCGACCTCCTATACAGGTTGCAGACCCCTGTCTTTGGAAATATAGGCATGCGATGGGTCCCTCACACCTATTAGCCAGGATTATCCTGTGACTGCCTAAAATGCAAGTGTGGGTGATAGCCTAGAACATGAATCAGAAGCTGCTTCTCCCATAAAGAACATCTATTTAGGTTGGAATTGGCACTCCGCATCTCACTCCCTCACCTGTCTCCCCAAAGCCTTTTCATACTGCTCAAAGACGGCCATGTGATGAAGCGTCCCATCGCCAGACAACATCCATAATAGAACGCCCACTGACCTCAAATCCGAAAGCGGACAACTCTACAGTTGAGCCGGCAGTCATTGGAGGGGTAATTTAAAAAAGCATTCCCATGGATCGACATCAATATATTGTTAACCATAAAGTCATTATCAGTTGATCTTCAGAGAACAGCAAGAGACTGTTACAAACATCTTAGTTCACCCCAAAAGGAGTCTTCTCTTTGCTTCTGTCGGGAGACATGTTACAATCAAACTCTCTGTGTTTACCAATCTGATTAAGGCCACAGTTTACTGTTGCAGTGTTTCAAAATTAGGCTCCGCAGAGAGAAAGCTTTCAGATTTCATGAAGTGGTTTTCTTCTAATAAGGCCTGTTGTTAAAATACTAAAACAACAGGACATCCCGGTGATTGCTTCAACATTTTGAAAAATAATGTGTAGCCACACACAAACAATACAGCAGGTCAGGCTCTTGCTTTTTAACTGATTCACGAACAGGACTCCTATGTCTGTCAATTATTGTTTATTTATTTATGTATTTATTTATTTTATTGTCTGTTTATTTATATTTTTAAATATAGGGAAGAACAATGCTCTTTTGATCACAAAAGAACCTACAAATAGAAACGATCAGATTTTATGGGAAGCAGTAAACTTCTTACAATGGGGTCAGTTTGAGTGACCCTCTGTCCAGTTTGTGGAGGGGAGTAAATAGAACAGTCACCGTGTGAGGTCCAGAGGCAGGTAAATGGTGAAGGAAAATGTTAGCTTGAAGGCAGATGAGACGTAGGTTAAGAGGGTAACTCAGAAGCAACGAGGTAGTCTTTCAGTTTGGTTTTGAACAAATCAGTGTGCACTGTTTCTTGGATGTCCGGAGGAAGAGAATTCCATGCAAGCAGAGAAAGAAGAGAGAAAGAGCGGAAGCGAGAAGAAGCACAGAGAGGGCATGGTGCCACAATGGAAGTCGAGGAGGCAGAGCAGAGATTATGAGAAGGCTTATAGAGTTGGATAGATGGGGATAGATCCGGTGATGCCTTTCCGTAGATAGATTTGTGAACCAGGATATGAAATGTCATGTTCAATAGTGAATCCCTGGAAGAGAGAGATTATTAAGGAGATTAAAGTGATCAATGGTGTCAAAGGCAGTGGAGAGGTCAAGGAGAATTAGGATAGTGGATATGTTGGAGTGCTTAGCATAGGTGATGAAGTTGGAGACATTCATGAGAGCAGTTTCCGTGGAGTCACAAGAGCGGAAAACTGCTTGTAAAGGGTCAAGATGGCTGTGTATGCCTAAAGAATTTTTAAAATGGTTAAACACAACCCTTTCAAGCACTTTAGAGTAGTGCGGAAGGGGAAACATGAGAAGATAACTAGCAGGTAGGTGTCAGAGCCCCACAAGGAAGTTACAGACTAATGAGATATGGTGTCAGGAGGACGCAAGGCAGGAGCCTGTCTGGGTATTTTTGGGGAACGTTTCTGTGTCTGAGGGTGCTGTGGGTTGGTGGTGTCATTTCCTTGAATATATCTCATGCAGGAATCTAGCGCTGTCCCAAAACAAGCTGGAGAAAACTCTCAGTAGCTGAATGGCTGAAGGCAGTGTGAGGTCATTTGGAACCTCTCAAGAGGTTCAAAACTGTCTTTCATCAAAGATTTTCCAGGAGAGTTCACAGTTTTTTTTAAGCTCCCAAGAAAGAAGCAGTTCAAGGAAGAAAAAAGCTAGACGTTTTCAACTGAACAGTCTGTAGGCACAAGGACGTTACCAGAGTTAAATGACACTTTGAAGATTGAGAAAACTAGATATTTCAAGCATGTGCACATTTGTTAGGTTCTTGTGGCAAGGTTTTGAACAGTAAGATTTGTTTTTGCCAATACCGTTTAGTCAGGAAAGGGTCTGCAAGATTCAATTATAAAGGATAGTCAGCATGCGTAGCATTTTTCAGTCACTGGCATTAATTTTGAAAGTGCAAGCCCTGAAAAGGAAAGGACCTTCACGCATGCTACGTTGAGAAGTGTAACGCTCCAGTTTCCTATGAAACGAGTAGCAGTAGTGACCATTATTGTGTGGCTGCGCAGTGAATTCCATAAACAGCAGTGCAGTGAATCTAGGGAGAGCCACACAACACGATAGCATGGCGATAAGTAATTTGCACCGGTAGCGCAGTGATCCTGAAGGTAGTCAAAGAAGTTTTGGGGAAGTGAGTTGAAAAGGTGGGAGCCAATTTCAGAACTGAAGCTAATATTGATCCTTTTTTGTAGAACATAGCAGCTGACCGCAAGCAGCCTGAGAGGAAAGTTTTAAGCACCATATGCATAGGAGGCCTGAGTCAGACGAGATGGGGTCAGCGATCTGAGTCTTTTATCTTATCCCAATCCCCTTTCCCCTCTGGGGTGTCAATCTAGCAGCGTTCAATATGTTCGGGGTGAGACAGTTTAAGAGGGAATTGTGGGGCTCTCAACCTTTCAACCTCGACCCCTGAAGGACAGGTAAGGTGGGTCCTCATAAGTTTCGATCAGCCCTTTGCTTTTTTACAGGAGATGACCCTGGCCATTTTGAGAATAGAGGGAAAGCAAATAGAATTGAACGACAGGTTGAAGAGTTCAGCAAGCTGAGAGGCCACTAAAGTGGCAATAGGCTTGACTAGCTGAGGAGCATGAGGGTCTGATGGGTCACAACAGGGATTAGCCTTCATCAGTAGAGATAGCAATTTGTCGGTATTAGCGTGACTAAAGAGGGAAATAGAGGCAGAGGATGATGGTGGAGTAGGCAGAGTGTAGACTGTAGGAGAATATAGGAGAATGTACTCAGCTAGGTTTTTAGCTATGAGAATGGAGTTGATAGTCATAGGTTTAGCAGGCATGAGGAATGAGTTTAGGGGCCCTGTAGTGGACAAGGATAGTTGGAGTGAGAATCAAAGAGGGTGAGGTAGAATTCCCTTTTTGCTCTTTCAAGAGAGGATATGACAAAGTTCAGGGTAGAGAGGCAAAGTTGCGCGTCCTCATGTGAGTGGGTACGCCTTCATTTGCACATTAGCCAATGCATGTCTGTGAAGAAGGAGCATATGAATGGGGTGACCCATGGTTAAGGACGCTGAGACTTAGAATTGAAAGTTAGCAGTGCGAAGTGAGAGAAGAAGGAGCCATATAGTAGGGATTTGAAGATGGAGAATGCAGTGTTAGTGGAAGAGGCATCAGGTGTGAAGGAGGAGAGTGAGGACTGTCGGTCAGAGAGAAAGCAAGGAATGATAGAAGGTTTCAATTTTCTTTAAGGTATGGGCAAGGCAAGTAGTGAGGAGCGGTCACAAGCTGGAAAAGAGATGGTAGTGGAAACAATAGAGTGATCAGATAATGATGTTGTGACAGTAGTATTAGTGGCTGAGAGAGAAGTGAAGATGAATAAGAGAACCATATAATTAGCCCAATTAGCCCCGGTGTGGGTTGATAGGTTATGGATAGAGTGGAGAGCATGGTTATTAAGAAAATACTGAATCTCAGATTTCTGAGAAATGGTTGGAGAGAGAAGGCGAAAGTCACCTAAGAGAATGAGGTGATGTTTAGTGGAAATAGAATCAAAAAGTTGCCTGAGTTCATCAAATAATGGTTTAGTCAGAATCAGAGAGTAATGGATGGAGATGATGTGAACTGATTAAGGTGGACCAATAGTAGAGATGGTGATTTCAAAAGATGTAGGGGATGATGTGGCACTGGAGATGTGTGAGGCTTTGAGGCAGGAAGAGAGTAGGTGGCAGACACCTCCACCTCTGCCAGTCAGACAATGAGCGTGAATAAAGGATTGTTTGGAGACATGTAGGGCCACCAAGGTGGCAGTGTCAGATGGAGAAATGCAGGTTTCAGTGATAGCTAGGAGGTCTAAGGGAGGAGAGCTGGCATGAAAGAAGTCATTGATAAAAGAAGCATTGTTGCATGCAGACTGAGTATTCTAGAGTGTAGTGTTCAGTTGATGAGGTAAGGAAGTGTAGAGAGGTTGAGCTTCAGCGGAAGAGGGGCGAGTTAGATAGGTGTTAGAAGAGTTATGGTTAGTTTGTTGGATTTGTTTGTTGGAAGTAGGTGAAAGAGAGATGGAGTAGTATGAGTTTTGAGATGTATGTTTTATGATAGGGCTAGGAAAGGAGAACGTTGTAGTGTGATTGGAGAAAGCATAAGGAGGGGTGAGTAGGAGGAGCAGCAGGAGCAAATGCATTATATTTGAGTATGGCAGTGTGGAGAGACAGCAGAACAATTAGCAAACTTGGAGTACCCACAGGTGCAGCAGGGAAGAAAGGAAAAGCAAAGGCTCATATGCAAAGAGACAAAGAGGCTGCTCCACTGCTGGTCTTCACCCTTCACTGTGCTGCCCCAACTGGAATGCCCCAGGCTGGATGCTCCTTGATTGTTCGAATGTGATGTTACATGTCTCGTCACCTGAACACCTATCAAGCAGTGGTTGGTCTCTCATGTGTTGTCCCTGGTATTGCGGGGATGAAGCCATTTCTTCCTGATTTTTATTATCCTTTGATTCTCTTCTGTCCTTTAGCTGGAGATTGCGCCACCTGGGCATGGCCACATGAAGAGATGTCACAAACCAAGATGGTAGCAGAAAATGATGTCACTGAACCGCAGATGGCCGCAGGAAGAGATGTCACCGAATCAAGATGGCTGCAGAAGAGATGACACGGTCAGTAAGTCAAATCACAAACAAGAAGTGACATCACACACTTTCGTCACCTGATTGCCTAGTCCATCACTAGTTGGTCTGTCTGATTATTTCCTTTGTATTGCTGGGATGAGGTGATTTATTCCTAATTGGTGTTCCCACTGGAGTCTCTTGTTTCCATCAGCTAGAGTATGGGCTAACTCAAAATGGCCGCAAGAAGACACTAAGTCTGTCTCTTCATGCTTGTCCTCCTCCTTTTCATCGTCCAAATGTGACCCGGCCCCAATTCAAGCAGATTGGCTTTTCTGTGCCAAGCTGCCTTTTGGGTCTTTCTGGAGATACCTTTGTCCTCTTCCAAGGATTTCAGAGATATATATCTTAGAAGACCAGTTACTTGAATCAGCTGCTTTGTCATTCAGATGGCTTCTGGTTGGTCCGTTCCATCAGAGTAATGTCAGCTCACTTTCTTGTTGGTTCACAACCTCAAGTTCTGAGATCTTGACCGCCTTTCTGATAAATACAAACCCTCATTAGTGCACTTATTTCACAGGTGTACTCCTTTTGCAGACCCCCACCGCTTCTGCTCATTCTCCTCCCTTCATCACCTTTGAACCCCACCACACATTTCATTCACTGCCTGCGTCCTTTGCCTTCTGTCTTCTTTGCAGCAGGGTGTTCTGTCACATAGAAATACTCACATTCGGGGGCTCTCAACAAAGTCCTGGTAGGAATAATGAGTGCTGGGCCTAGAGTTCTGGGTGGGGGACCTGTCCACACAAAACAACTCCTGGAATGATATGGGGACAGTAGTTGTTCTCTAAAACCTCAGTTCTGCTTTGCTTCTCGTGGTCAATGGGTAGAGAACTGTAGTTGTGACCTGCCGGTTTAGTGAAAGTTCACTGTGTAAAACACATAAAATCACTTAATGGGGAAAGGGAATGGCAGATAAGCAGCTACACTTATTGTGACCGGTATGAACCAAGTAGCGAGAGATTCCATTGCACAACCCTCATCACTTTATGGGTAGAGAGGTGCATGGAGAGGTGTTGTTGTGATCTTTTTCTACAACTGATGCTCAAACTCAGAGTGAAACCTGGGTTTACTTTTTTGATTATTGAACATCTCAGGTATATCATGTGTTCCACTATTCCTCTACAAGGAGAGTGACAACATGTCCCTGGAAAATCCAGCAATGCAGGAGGCAACAAGTCCAGCCTTCCCTGTTTTGCCACTGTTGTTCTGAACTCTTGTTCCCCTTCTCTAGCTTTTCATTTACTCACAGCACATGTGTGGCTCCCGGCAGAAAGGTATTATGGAGTGAGCATGGAAATGACACGTAAACTGGACCACCACAACCATTGAAAGAGATGAAGATGGTGACTGAGTTGGGAGTCAGTCGATACACTCCAACCGTGGTGAGAACAGTTTTTTTGCCATCCTGCCTGGAAGCTGTATTTAACTGAAGGGCCCCTTTTATAAACCAGTTAACCCTTTCCACTAGGCCATTGTACTGAGGATGATACAGTGCTTGTTATCATCAGCCTTCAGGAACAACAGAATGTGTATGCATGTCATTTTGACACAATTGGTAGTGACCAATTCTTTAAGAAATCAATCCCTCCTGAAAATATATTGAAGGACTTGAATATTTGAATCTGTAGTTATGTCCTCTACAAAGTGTACTTACTTCCATTTTGTAGCCTGCTGGGACTATTTCATATTTGCTATCCAGTGGCATGTTTTTCAGTGGACCAATGAATTCTAAACCTCATTTACACCACACTGCATCCAGACATTCTGCAGAACGTAATGCTGTGCCTGCTTGTAATGGAGTTGTCTGTAACTCTTCAAACATTCAAGTCAGTACTGAACTACATCTTCTATGTTAGCATCAATTCCTGGCCACCCTTCTCTTGGTAAGTGTGGTTCCAAAATGGCCATCATGTGATGCGTCATGAGATGACAATGGGCCCTGGGTGGGATGATCTTGATGTTTCTGAATAAAACATCCCCTTGTACAAAAATGTAATTTGCAATCTTCTTGTATAGTTGATGTGCAAGTGGTAAGCATCATTCTTGTGGCGAGCAGTTCTCTGCAAACTCACGTAAAAGGTATATCAGTTCATCAGTTTCCACGTTTTCCTTCTGTGTTGCCTGTTTGGGCACATTTGGATTCCCTGGTATAAAGTCTTCAATCGTGGCTACCATGCATTCCTCTTGAGGATAGGTGTCAACAGTACCAGAATTCGTGGGCAACGTAGATAAGCAATCTGCCAGTCTACGTGACCTCTGTGGTATATGAGTACATGTCCTCACCCCCCTCCCTTAGCCCAACATGTGGAACAGCGATTTGTGATCTGTGTACAATATGATGCTCCTCTCCAATATGGGGGACCTGCAATTAGAGGTGCCCTACGTGTGGTAGAGCATTTCTTCTTAAATCACTGAGCAATGCATCTATGACTGTAATAGTGATTTAGAGGCAAAGGTATGTGTTTACCAGATTTCCCTTTCTGTAGTAGGGTGGCCCCTATTGCACAAGTGTTGCTTCGACAGGAAGTGAGATGGTAGCGTGAATGATGTGTTTCTTAAGGCGTTTCCTGGCCTGCATGGTCACCTCTTCCGAGGCAAATTCTTACCCCTTAGTGGTTCCATTTCATCAGAAAGTTTGAGATAAAGTGTTCCGAAGGTCGCATGAATGACTTAAGTTCTTACTTGGTCTCCTGTTGGGGTACCATGACGAGGGCTTCTAGGTGGTCAATGTTAGTCTTGATTGCTTCTGCTGCGGCTTTGTATCCTGAGCATTCGACTGCACACCTTTCTCTGAGTATTTGAGCCCTTTAGCTCAGCGTTTAGGCAATAGTTTATCACGGGTAGTGTTCTCTTCTGCTGTATCCTGGTGATCAATGTATCAAGATGCCTGCCAACATGGGTGCCATCATGAGACAGATGCCGCTGCAGAGAGTCAAAATGGCTTTCTGGAGTCTGAATCACTCCGAACTGAGTAATGTCATGGAATTCGTCACTTGTATAGCGGCTTTTTCTATTAGTATGGTCTCAAATCGCTGTAAGTCAACGCTCTCGGGGGACCAAAGTCTGGATGTGGGAAAATTCATCAGAGGAGTTTGGAATGTGTGTGTGCATTTTAGCCAATACGAAGATGGGTAGGGGTGGCAAAGCCCCTGTTAGCTACCCATGTTGAGCTGCCAGGTGGGTGGGTGCTTTGAGGTCATCTGGAGGGTATGTGAGTGCAGGAGACTGATTATAAGTCCAGATAGATTAAAGTTTTGTTGTGGGGGATAGCTGCATTCTAATGTCAGAGGTGATGTGCGATATGTCAGGAAAATGGTGTATGATTGCAGATGCGTACGGATGGGTGGCCTTGCCATCGCCTATCTTCCATAAGCCTGGAGTGTGATAATGAAGTCGGATTGACAATACATTTGGGGTTAAACTCTGGAACGTGGTATATTTAAATGATGCTAATTTTTATAATTTTGGGAACTTGTGGAAAATATACTGTAGGAAGAAATGGAGTTTGAGTGGGATTGCACAGTGCTGAGGGGTGTAAGAGGCGTGCAACCTGCGTGCAAGTTTAACTACTAATAGGGATGTCTCACGTCCACTTTTGGGAAGTGCGTGACTTTGTTCAGATATGTCTGTTGCTCGCTGTTCATATTGCAAAGATCTTCACGTAATTTCGACATGATGGTCTCTTTCTTCCGTATTAGAACTATGGGACTCACCCATTGCTGCTCTGAGGCAATTTCTCTTCGTTAAGAATTCATGCCCTCTCGCAGGGACATGGGTGCAGGGTGTGGCACCTTTGCTCGACTGTATAATGTGGGTGTAACCCTTCACGCAGCTTGGAACCTCATTGAATGAAGACTCACGTGTCCATGATGAACTTGTGACTGCTGTAACGCAAAGATGGACTATATCCTGCCACCCAAGCATGGGCATCCCTGGCACCGAATCACACTTTTTTTTGTTTTTTTTTTTTTTTATATAACGCGCCTCATACCATACCTGAGTTTGGTGGTTTCTAAGAGCGGGTCCAGGATTCAAACCTCTGTTGCACCGTATGGTCTTTCTTTCAAGACCAGCGTGTTACCCCTGTGCTATCCTCCTTTGCAGCTGTGCACCTGCTCATGTATGTGACGAGCCTCTTCTAATATCCAAACCGGGCCTTCTACACTCAACCGAATGCTCCTGGACAAATATTAGTTTTATAGAGTGATGCAGAACCCCTCCTCACATTCGCTTGTATTTATCTGCAGGGATTGTGGTGCAGTCTGACTCAGAATCTGCAACGTTGCACGTTGATGTACCATCTATTAAAATGATGCAGTGAATGTTGTTATTGTTAGAGTGTGAGAAGTGAACAGCCAAAATGTGAAATTTCCATTCGATGGATGTGTCTCCGTCCTGTACAGCGCGTCCTTCAGCAGGGCAGCCTCCTGTTGTGCGTGCCTTTGCATCTGCCCAGTCCGCTTGCATTTGGATCATATCTGGTCTTTGGTGGGGCATCAGTCATTGTTCCCCATATGTGGATGACTGTTACATCTGAAACATGCCCTTGTGTCAGTCCTGACACGCTCCATTGTTGGGTTTATTCTCTCTTGTCACTTGCGGTTTCTTGTACATGTTGGTTACTTCCCTTTGACGTGCCAGTTTTCCTTTATCCATTCACCTTAACGCAGCCCCCAGTACAGTCATGGGCCCCATTATGAGTGTGCCGGCGCAGTACTAAATGCCAGTACTACCGCATACTGACACGTTACAGCACCGACACACTCCAAGTTTGCCGGTGGGGTGATAGATTCAGTTGAGCTGGAGGTATATTCGCCACCCTACCATCAGACAACGGCCACTCTTACCGTCCCGGTAATACCGTTGCTGGTAATACTGACAAATCCCCCCACAGAGTCCTATGAATTACCAGCATTTCCGCCACTTGGAATCTGACGGTAATTCCAGCACACCAGGTGGTGGAAACGGTATTACAGTTTGCCCGTGTAACGCGGCCGTCTCTTTGAGGGTGGTGTCTTTTGTCTGGAGCCGTTTCTCTTGTGGCTAGGCATTGTTGGAGTGAACTATTATCAAGTCTATGATCATTATGTCTGTGGTTTCTTTGAAGTCACATGGCATAGCCAACTCCCTTTAGGCTACGACATATACATCAATTAGCTCTAAACGTGTGTGCTTCTTGGTGAATACCTCCAGCCTGAGAATGGCTATTTGGGGCTTTAGTTCAAATTGTTTTGTCAATCCTTTTACCTGCTTCAACATAAAGATTTCTTTCAACCACCGACAAGTCAAATGGAGGAAGGCAGTTAATTACCCTCTGACCGTCTACGCGTATGTCACAGAGCAGCAGAGCTATTTTCCATGATGAAGCAAAGTCATCGCGGCCAAGCACAACTATGTACGAGTCGAAGAGCGTCTTCCATGGGCACCACTGAATCTGAGGTTCCCCTGGAGTTTGCAGGAGCAACAGTGGTGGAGAAACCTCTGGCACATCGGTTGACTGCTCCCCACTGTGGCCAGGAGGACTCTGAGATCCTGACTTTTCACTACCATTGGGATAGATTTCCATAAACAATGCGCAAACTCAGAATGAAATCTCGACTGACCCTTCCATCTACATTTAGCAACTGAAGCCCAGTCCCGGTACAGGCAAGGGTGTACACCTCCCTCACGCCAGACCAGGGGCATTTACCATGGGAGCCACACCACCCCCACACATCCCCCAGACCACCTGGATAGGGCCCCTCCCTATCCACGCCTAGGGTGTACAACTCCCTCGCCCCAGTCCAGGGACATCTACCATGGGAACCACACCATCACCCCACCCCCTCACCCCCACGGCCACAGGCCACCTGGATAGGGAGGAGCCCTGCAACTGTAACATAACATTGCTGTAAGCAGGTGATTGGCTAGAGCCTAAGTTCCTAGATCACTGAGGGACACAGACACTGGGGTGAATTGTATAGGGATCCCAATGAGGACCCCTCTTTCTTCATAACAAAATTAAATGTATTCACATATTATTAATCCCCTATTCCCTTTCTAAAAATCCCCTGACGTGAGTTCCCGCTAAATGAGCACCAGCTCCGTCAGGCCACCCTTCCTTGGAGGGGTTACAGTGAGACTCCTAGGGTGGGAATGATGCAACAGGCCCCCTGCCTACTTCCTGGTACCACCACTAAAGCACGAGGACAGATGATGGGCCTGTGAGCGGTCCAACCTCCGTAGGTGGCCTCAGGCAGGCCACCACTTCTTTCCACTACCTCACGCCAGGTTCTTTTTTACTCCCACTTGCATGCATCTTTCCCCCTACTCCCGTATATATTCACAATGCCTACAACCTACTTAACATCTACCCTACTTAGCATTTCCCCAGAAATCCCTGGTCTACTTAACATTCCTACTATTTATAATAAATAACTAACGGTACATGCATTAATATACATAACACAAACATTGACAAACAACATATAAAACATAGAGATTATTATTTCACCTCCTTTCAGTACCTTGGTGGCTGTTTTTTGGAGCTGATTTGGCTGGGTGAAACTTTGTCCCCTGATAGACCTGGGGTTAAGCCGCACTGTTCTTTCTTCTGGGTGGCCCCGTCCACCACATGAAGCCACCCAAAATCTCCACATTTGCCTGTACTATTTACATGTCTTTGGGCAGCCCCATGCCCACGCGGGGTTCCACCCATCACAGCAGCAACTCATGGCCCTTTAAAGCTTCAGGCTGGCCCTGCCAGGCTTGGGTCCATCCAAACTCACCACTGCACCCGCAGCCACTTTAAAACCCTCTGGGTGGCCTCTTTGACATGGGGTATGCCCATGTCAATGCCGGGCCCTGGGGCATCATGTTTGCTTCAGGCGGTGTCCACGTGCGGACGCCAATTCTATCACCGCCTCAATGCCACACCGCGTCCAGTCCTGCTGCCCCACACCGCCTGCATTGTATTGCAGAGATGCAGTGGATTGTCCATGGTTCATCCGGGATCTCCACCCAGCATGCCAGAACTCCTTGCTTCACTTGGGCTGCTCTGCCGTGACAGTCCTGGAATTGTCTTCACCTGGACTGGTTGACGAAGCAGCCCAGGACTTTTCCGGATCCACACTCTGCTTTGGCAGCCCAGGGGTTTCCTCACTGCCCCTTCCAGCGAGGGTGGGGTGTGCTTCCTCCATTCTTCACCTCCCAGGCCGTCTGACAGACTTGGCTCGGTATGACCTCACAGCTTGGCCCACCTCACTGGCCACGATTTGGGCTTAAATGGGGTATGGCCAGGTCACCCGGTTCAGGCCACCCCCACAAGCAGCCTAGACTGGGAGGCTCTTCCTCTTTGGCAGGGCAGGCTTGAGCACGCTGCCCAGGCCCTTTGACATTGCTGGGCCAATCTGGTTTTGCCCCTAGGTGGGCCGACTCCCACCATTGCCCATTTGGCAGCCAGGCTGCTCCTGGCATGCAGCCTGGCCCCAAGGATCACCCACTGGGTCGCCTACCATATATAGCCCGGCAACATAATGTCTGCGGGCCCTTGGGGGCTGCTCGAGGCACTGCCTATCCCTCACCCGCTCTGGAAGTTATTTGGATTTTCCTCCCTGTTGTGTTTTTCTCTTTTTTCCTTCTCTCCTTCTGTTACGTCACTGTTGCTCCTTTCCTTCTCTCCTTCTGTTACTTCACTGTTGCTCCTTTCCTTCTCTCCTTCTGTTACTTCACTGTTGCTCCTTTCCTTCTGCTTCTGTTACTTCACTGTTGCTCCTTTCCTTCTCCTTTGCTCCTTTCCTTCTCCTTCTGTTACTTCACTGTTGCTCCTTTCCTTCTCCTTCTGTTACTTCACTGTTGCTCCTTTCCTTCTCCTTTGCTCCTTTCCTTCTCCTTCTGTCACTTCACTGTTGCTCCTTTCCTTCTCCTTCTTGTTTGTTTATTAGTTAAATATGTGTATGGATGTGTGTATGCTTGTGTTGTAATAAGTGAGTGTAGGATGCTGGGTGCTCGTGTGAATGAGCTGGTGCTTCTTCCTGTGGGATTGTTGTATGAATGTGTGTGTTTGTACGTTCATGTTTTATTTAAATGTGTGTATGCTTGTGTTGTTATGAGTGAGTGTAAGATGATGTGTGCTCATGTGAATGAGCAGGTGCATGCTGTATGAATGTTGTGTGAATCTGTGTGTGTTTGCATGTTCATGTATTTATTATTTAAATACTAGTGGAAAAGCCAGTGTACATGCGCCAAGTGATATGCTGAAAATATTTGTATTTACAGAATAAATGTAGGGGGAGTAATGCATTTTGTTATGCTAGAGAAATAGTACTACAGCTCCCTCTAGCAGTGACAGCAGGTGAAGCGGGCAGCCCCTATTGCGCATGACTGCATCGGACAAGCACACATCTGGCCTTTTATTATTACAGAGATGTGTATGGGTGTGTGCTTGCTTGTATTATGAGTGACTGTATGAGGATGGGTGATCAGGTGTATGATTGAGTGCTTGCTGTGTGCATGTTGTGTGAATGTGGGTGTGTGTCCAGGGAGCTGAGTTGGCGAGTGGTGGGAGGGGTGGGATTTGGGTTGCACAAAAAAGCATTTTAAAAATGACTTTGTTTCACAATCCCCCTCCCCACCTGCCAAAATCAGCTCTTCTTCTGAGTCGCTATGGGGCCCAGAGGACAGGGATGGTATTTGTTAGTGGACACCTATCATAGATATCCAGTACAAATTACCATGCTTTTCCTCTGGGTCCCCCAGCACCTCGCATACACACATAATCACACTGATTGTGTGTGTCTGTGAGGTGCTGTGAGGCCCAGGGTACAGGGATGTTCAATAAAAAATACAATACCTGCCCTTGGGTTCACCAGTGCCTTGCATGCACAAATAATCACTTTGATTATGTGCATGTGTTAGGCGCTGTGGGGCCCAGGGCAGGGGTGGAGATTTTTTATTGGACATCCATGCTAGATGTCTAGTAAAAAGTACAATGCCCTCCCCCTGCCCTCAACCCCCCAGTGCCTCACATACACACATAATTACATGTTGATTGTGTGTATGTATTAGGTGCTGTGGGGACCTTTTATGCAACCAGTCTAGCCTTTTCTTAGCATGACATTTTTTATTGGGGATCTTTGATACAGCAAGCATGATCAGTGATATTATTCCTACCGTGGCATGGACTTTTGTATTGAGCATCCTTTATAAAGCAAGCATGAAACTGTTATTATGTAGCTAGTCTGGCATTTCAATGCAGCCAGTCAAGCCATTTCCTATTGTAGTATGACATGTTGTGTTGGGCATCTTTGGTAAAGCAAGAATGATACGTGTTATTATGAAGGAAGACTGACATTTCTATGCAACCAGTTTAGCTATTTCTTAATGTTGTATGACATGTTGTATTGGACATCTTTGGTAAAGCAAGCATGATAAGTGTTATTGTGAAACACAACTGGCATTTTTATGCAACCAGTCTAGCCATGTCTTAATGCTGTATGACATTTTGTATTGGGCATCTTTGATAAAGAAAGCATAATAAGTGTTATTAAGAAGCTAGACTGGTATTATTATGCCACCAGTATAGCCATTTCTTACTGTGGCATGACATTTGGTGTCAGGCATCTTTGATTAAGCAAGCACACTCAGTGGTGTTATTCCTACTGTGGCATGAACTTTTGTATTCTGCATCTTTGCTGAAGCAAGCCTGATAGGTGTTATTATGCAGCTAGACTGGAATTCTAATGCAGCCAGTCAAGCCATTTCTTTTTGTAGTATGACATTTTGTATTGGGCAGCTTGGATACAGCAAGCATGATACGTGATATTGCGGAGCTAGACTGGCATTTTTATGCAACCAGTCTAGCAATTTCTTACTGTGGCATGACATTTTGTATTGGACATCTTTGATAAATCAAGCTTGATTAGTGATATTAGTCTTAGTGTAGCATTACCTTTGCATTGGGCATCTTTGATAAAGCAAGCATGATACGTGTATTATGTAGCTAAACTGATATTTCAATGCAGCCAGTCAAACTATTTCTTATTGTGGTATGATATGTTATATTGGACATCTTTGGTAAAGCAAACATGATAAGTGTTTTTACGAAGCAAGACTGTCATTTGTATGCAGCCAGTCTAGCCATTTCTTACTGTGGCATGCCAGTTTGTATTGGGCATCTGTGTTAAAACAAGCATGATCACTGGCACTATTCTTAATGTGGCATGATATTTTTTATTAGACATCTTTGATAAAACAAGCATGTTAAGTGTTATTATTTAGCTACAGTGGCATTTCACTGCAGCCAGTCTAGCCATTTCCTATTCTAGTATGACATTTTGCAGTGCATATCTTTGGTAAAGAAAGCATGATAAGTGTTATTATGGAGCAAGACTGGCTTGTGGCATGACATTTTGTATTGGGCATCTTTGATAAAGCAAGCATGATAAGTGTTATTATGTAGCTAGACTAGCATTTTGGTGCAGCCAGTTTGGACATGCTTTCATATTGTGGCTTGCAATTTTAATGGTAAAGCCAGCTGGAGTGGGAATACTGCCATATATTGGCGGAACAAGCATGGACATGTTTTCTTATAATATAATTGTTGGCATTATGTGCAAAGCAAACATGAGTATACTCTTATATGGGAATACTAGGGTATAATGTTGCAGTCAGCATGGACATGTATGGTCACAGCCAGTGTGAAAATGTTTTATACTGGCACATATTGTGGGCAAATCTCTCCAGCACTGAAATCTCTACATTGGCTCCCAGTGGCTGCAAGGATTAAGTTCAAGGCCCTCTGCATTGTCCACAAGGCCTTCTGGGGCCTGGGGTCTAAATTACCTCCAACTCCCTCTTCGTAAATACCTTCCTACTTGAGCTCTTCGCTCCTCCACCTCCAACTCCCTCAGGGTAAGCCGCTTCTCCAAGCAACGAGTTGGTGATAGATCTCTTTCTTCGCTGGTTCCTCTTTCTGGAACAGCCTCCCTGTCTCTCGGAAACTTGAGGAGAAACATCTCCGGTTCCGGAAGCACCTGAAGACCTTACTCTTTGCCTCTGCCTTCTCTCTTCTTCTCCCCTGCTGATTCCTATCTGAAACTGCACTGGTCACCTGGCTACCCTCTGATCTCAGGCCCAGGTCCCTGTCCTCCCAGTTGCACACCCGCACTGCCTCCAAGCAAACCTTGCACTTGGGTCTGTATCTGTAACTCTACAGTTCCCTACCTTCACTTTGGACACCTGTTGCCTGCACTTACCATTGCACCTGCCACACACAGATTCCACTTCATGTTATCCCATGTACAGCACTTCCCACCTCCTCTTTCCCCTCACACTTTTCCCCTCCCCTCTCCCCTGCACTTGCGTGATCTCATTGTCACTTGGCCTAGTAAGATCATTGCCTCTGTCCTCCCTCTGTCCCACTCCCTTGCCTCGTCGTGCTTTGAAACACTTGTGTATAGGCGCGTTATGAATGCCATATCACATCATTTCATAAAGGCATCATAAAAATGTGTTGGAGAAATGCTGCTGTGCACTGTTGGTGGCTTGTATCGGTTGGATTCTTTCAATAATTACCCTACACAACCAATTGATTTTTACCCAATTTTTTTAAAAGTGTGCTGTAAAATGCACCATTTTACCCCTTATTTAAAAAATGTCACAGCGGGAGAATCCCCCCGAGCCCAACCATGAAGGGTTCGGGATCCCTCACTATACTCAGTCGCTAGGGCACATCTCGGAGACATATTTATGCCCCACCACTTCAAAAATTCGCCACCTGCCACTTTTCTCCAAGTGACTTTAACTGTCCTTTCTATTAAAATGTACTTGTGTCTGTGCACTTCTGTTGTAGGGGTTTCTTAAGAAATGTCTATGGGTGGGCTATTGGAAGATGTTATCTGCTTGCAGCATATGTGCGCATTGGGAGTCAAATGCAGAGAGCACATCTGAGGTACATTCGCCATTGCAGTGAGCAGCATCTTGGTGCGACCTTCAGACAGGACTGACATGGGCAACAGTGCAGCATCGCGGGACTTCTGCTTGTGGGGCCCCTCAGACATCATTCCTACCCTATGTGCTACCAGTGGTCGAAGTGTACAAAAAGAAGCAGTGGAACTATATTCCCAGCAGACCTGGCCGCGCTACCCACAAACCCCATGCAATCCAAACCCCCAAACAAACACGCCTGCTGTTTAAGGGAATGTTCAGTGCAGTGCAAGCTTCTACTTCTTTCTACACTTTTATTTTAAAACGAAACCATATCGAATTGTTTCTTTTTAAAATAAAAGTATAGGAACAAAAGAGCTTTCAATTAAAAAGTAGAGGAGCACCACTCCCATCCTTTCCCGCCCACTTCAACCACTGTGTGCATCCGCACACTGCCAGCAGAGCTATCATGGTGGAGGCCTGTGGTTCACATTGCCTTAAAAGTGCTGCCCTAGCTTCTCTCTAGCTGGAAAGTGATTTTTTCGGACTGTTTTTTCATAGCAGCACAGGAATGCAGGAGGGTCACAACAATGAGCAAAGAATGAGTTTTTGGTGTGACCATCATCTATGACAAGTCTTCCTAATACGTGTTTCAGGGATCCACCATGCAATATAGTTTCTCCATCACCCCAGTTAGCTACATAGTCTGGCAAAAGAACAAACTCAATCACAAAACAAACTTCCCTTTCAAAGTATCACTTTAAATTCCACGATGCCTGCTTGTTAGACGTGCAAAAAAGCTTTGCTTTGTCTGCGTACCTTTGTGTCACATTGTGCACAAGAAGAAGCTGCGTGCCTGTAGACTACAGGAAGGTGACCTTATCACAAGTAGTTTATATACTATCTCTTGAAAGTACAGTAGTACACACCTGAGACGTTGCAGGATCACATCTCTTTGCATTCAGGTTCTCGTAGGCTTCCATTTACAGTAGGAAAAGTAAAGCTACGAATACTTTAATGTAGTACAAATGACGTGTAATGGCATGAATTGGAAAACATCTTTTGAATGATCTTGTTCTCCTTATTTAAAAAAAAAAAAAACAAGAATGTGCATAAATGATTGGTATTCAATTAGAAAAGTGGGCAGTAGTTAACTAGCATTACTACCTTAATAACCTTCATACTTTCCTTTCTCAGCAGTTACTGTTCCATGCACATTTCTTTTGGATCAGAGAGAAACATGTTCTGAAGATAGTTAAGTAGGTTAATTCCATGTCTCCGGGAAGACGCCATGGACCCAATAACAAAATGAGTCTCATGAGAAAATCAGGAGGTGCCTATGAGCATTTCACATGTGTAGCTGCTCGCCTATACCTGATTTGCAAAGCCTAAAGCTGGTGCAGTCTGTAGATGCCTTTAACATCCCTAAGATACCCTTGTGCAAGTCTTTGGTGAACGGCAGGTCCGAATGTGTGTAGCGGGTGCTCTTGCACCTCCCTAAACATTCAGAAGGCCTGGCGCATTCATCAGGGAATGTTCTGTCTCCTCCGCACATGTGCAGGAACCAGGGAGGCTTCTCTGCTTCCTGGTTTCTGTTTTGTACTACACGGATGCCAGATGACCTCCATGGTAGATCGTACAAGGGCAGAGGAACAGAGCCCAATGCTGCTGAAATCTAAGAAATGTAAGTGTTGTGTATGCACAGGTTTGTGTCTGTAAGTATGTGAATGAAAATGTGTATTGGTGGGTGTTTGTGTGATTGAGTGAATGCATGTTGTTTACATGTGCGTGCAAATGATGAGTGAATGTGCTATGTGCTAGGGCTACTAATTTGGGTGTGGGGGCTAATTTGGCACCCAGCCTGCTATATTTCCTTCATGTGACATAGTGTTTTTCTTGTGGACGCAAATGGTAAAACAAACATGATAAGTGTTATAACCTGCTCGTCTAGCCTACTTTGGTGCAGACAGTTTAGATATATGTTCTCAATGTGGCATGGTACTCTTTTACTGGGCATGAATGGTAAAGCAAACATGATAAGTGTCATTATGCATAGACTGGCCTATTTGGTGCAGTCAGTCTGGCTATATTTTCTTAATGCTGCATGGATTTATTTTCTGGACCTCAATGTTACAACAAATATGATAACTGTTATTAAATTCCAGACTGGGCTACGTTGGTGCAGCCAGTCATTCTATATTTTTTTTAAGGTGGCTGGGCAATGTTTATTGGGAATCAATGGTAAAGCAAACATGATCATTGTTGGCATGTGCTAGATTGGCCTACTTTTTGCAGCTAGTCTGGCTATATTTCCTTAATGAGGCACAGTATATTTTACTTGGCATCAATGCTAGAGCAAACTTGATAAGTTTATTACATGGCTAAATTATCCTACTTTGGTATAGCCTGTCATGATATATTTTCTTACTGTAACATAACATGTATTACAAAGTCTCAATAATAAAGAAAACGTGATAAATGTGAGTATGTGCTAGACTGGCCTTCTTTGGTGCAGCCAGCCTGACCATATTTTCTTAATGTGGCATGGCATTTATTACTGGACATCAAGCGTAAAGCAAACATAAGTATTATTTTTTTATTGTGCCTTGTTTTAAAAAGCAAACCTTTCACAAATCATCTTAATTCATAAATGCAATCACATATCCAATAGTATAAACAGACATTTTAAAAGCAAAGCAAAACAATAAATCACATATCATCAAATATAGTTGAAATCAAATTAGCAGAAGTTTGTCTACCACCTAAATTTCTATGCCACGCATCCTGTGTTGTTAAAAACATATTGTCATGTACAAATCATGCAAGTGCTATTCTCTCTGAAAATGCAAAGACAGACATTACTATTCTAAGTGTTCTAGAGTTTTTACTTTCTTTACATTTAGGCAAAATCTACATTAGCAGACTTCTCTCTGTATTTTATTCCTAACACCAATTATTTCAAGAGTTGGTTATAAGTTCATATGCAACCGCATAAACTTATAACTCAATTTCTCGTTTGGAAATTTTATCAAGTAACGTGGAAGGCAATCTAGTCTTTTTTCCTCTAGAATTATGCAAGTGAAAAATATATATTTGCATATTGTCTCACAAGTGTTTATCCAAGCCAAAGTTTTCTTTTCACTTCTAAAGGTTTAGAGGAAAGATGATCTAATGTCAAATTCAGAGAAATTAATAGTGTATTGGAGTGCTGAAACCAATCATTAAGTTATCTGCAAGACCCACTCATAGCAGATCTCTCGCATTTTTAAAAATACAATTCGGAGTAGGAGCGAACATTTGGAGAAGTATGAACAGTGGCCGCTGGAGACCTGTAAGGGTCTGATCAAACAAGATGATCATCTTCGCATTCCAGATAAAGGATAAAAGTAGAAGCCAAATGTGGCAGAAATTATTTACATTCACTTAAAATGAGTCTCAAATCTCAAGTATACAGATTGAACAGGGCTGATGCTAGCATACAGCCCTGCCGGAGCCCTCAAAAGGATTCCACCGGCTCAGTCAGGGTACTACCTTGGTATGATATTACTTGATTCTGCATGTTGGTAGGCAGATAGATTACAATGTTCAGTAAGTGTGCTGGGCAACCCCATTTATGTAATTATGGCCACAACTTACCACAGTGACCTTATCAAAGGCAGAAGTCAAATCTATAAAGACACACCAGATCGACTTGGACTTTAATTTTGCCTTGTAGTTAAGCAGAGGTTAGGTAAAGCCATTTAGGGTGGTACCCACACTTTATGAAACACCTGCTTGTTTTGACCAAGGCTCAAGGTGATTTAAGGTAATAGAAGAAAATACTTTTCTTGTAATGTCATTAAGGGCAATAGGCATACTATTCACAGGGTTCAGCCTATCAGCCTAGATAAGTGACATTACATGCTTTGAGTGGCCGACTTTGGTGCAGCTAGTCTGGCTATATTTCCTTACTGTAACATGGCATTCTTCACTGGACGTCAAGGATAAAGCCAACATTGTGAGTGTTCTTATGTGGCCACACTGGCCTACATTAGTGCAGCCAATCTGGACATGTTTTCTTATTCTGGCATGTTCTTATCTGGAGATACTGGCATATATTAGCAGAGCCAGCATGGACATGTTTTCTTAAAGTATCATTACTGGCATTATGTACATAGCAAACATAAATATGGTCAAATGCTGGCATTTGTTGGTGCAGCCTGCATGGAAATTTATGGGCAGAGCCAGTATGAAAATGTTTTTTAGACTGGCACATATTGTGGAAAAAAGGCATAATGAAAATGTGTTGGAAAATGTTACTGTCCACTGTTGATTATTCGCATCAATAGTATTCTTTCATGTGCTACCTTACAAATGCAAACTATGTGGCTTTGTACCAAACATTTCACAGAAAGTGTGTCATAAAATGCACCATTTCAATGCATTATTTTAGAAACGATTTTGGGGGGACAACCCCACCAAACCCTGCTTTGTTAGCTCGGGTTCCCTTGCTACGCTCAGTCACTCCGACATATTTGTGGAACACTTTTAAGTCCCTTCCAATTAAATCCAGCCACCACACTGTCAAACAATTGCAAGGTAGCAGGAGCAAATCAAAGATGCTCATTACCATGTCATTAGCTGCTACTGTGCAAATCTTTGTGAATCATGCCCTACACAGAGATCTCTTAGATCTGTGGAGATATGTGTGTAACCTACATCTACATATTAAAAATTCCACCAGAGCCACCTGTGCTATGTCTGAGGAAGGAGACAAACCCGTGTTTCGCATTCTTGACTTTCTTTTATTACAATATTTAGTGACAAAGGCATCACTATCCCCAATCTATGGATTTCCCTGCCTAACCAAACTAATGTTGAGAGGCAGATGAATGCGTAATTTATGGCATCTGCTCCTCCCCCGCCTCTGTACCACAAGTGCGAGAGACGCTATTCACTAAGGCAAACCTACCAACCTTATCCTGAAACAATATAAGAAGAGATGAATCTGCAAGGCCAAGAAGACATGAACGTGCTGTAACTGAATATGACGAGAGCAAGTGACATCACTGCCAAACTGACACACACAGATAGAATAGACATGAGGCAACTATGCACTCACCATGAAGAAACACAGACACTAGGTCAAACTTGCATTTCGACATGAAGAATATTACCTGCAATATATATAGACATTAGTAACAGAGCATATTCAATGTATATGCCGAAACACAAGACAAACAACATACTTATAAAGCTTGCTAAACCTAGAAACGCAATGTAAACAAGTGGCCATTTTGAATAAAATGGACGGCAGAGCCATGTTAGAGTGAATAGGAAGCATTGGAGAAGCCTTGAACCTGCAGAGGGATTTGACTTTCTGAATTTTCTGACAAAACATATCTGTGCTGGCCAGACAATATCTGCACAGCCCCTCACCAAGGTTACTATGAAAAAGGAGGTTTGGATAACTCTGATGAAGAACAGAAGATAATAATTCATAAGAGCAAGGCATGTATCTCTTAGATTAGGTACAATCAATGACAAGTGCCTAGTATTAGACGCTTAATACTGAAAGAAGAATTGCTCAAACAAGTCTCCTGTGGCCAGATAGGGTAAATATACCTGTATTAATATGAGCTAAAATCCTAATAAAAGCCAAGCAGAATTATTCAAAACATGGTCTCCTCACACGTGACTTATGATTGGAGAACAGTGTCCATTCATTAAGCTGCAGAAAGACACCTGCTTCAGCTCCTATGGATTCCCAGAGTGAGAGGCGCCGAACAAGGCCAAGTTCAAAGCAAGATACCCTGGAGTATGGCCTAGGAAATGAGGGATGATTTCTTATTTAGATGGAAGATGCAGTTCCTTGATGTTGCTCCCCCTTCCACTTGTTTTGCACATGTGCTGATGACCGGCCAAATACTCAAGGTTGTTGAGACCAATGCCACTCAATCACAACTCTCGAATGATGCCATCTTGTTACTGTTGTAGTAGCCGATTGCCAATTGCTAAGATGATGTCTTTTTTACCTGTATCAGTTTAGGGGTGGTCCAAGGTGTGGCCGTCTGATAGCTATGCCCAATGAAAAGACTAATCCCTACACATTACATATGTAGACAGAACCCCTAACCAATTTCTCCACCCCACACATTTTTGTAACCAAGATTGCAGTATGATGTCATGTAATGATGAATTTTTGCTACAAACTATTGTATTGTTTTGCGACTTTTGAGAGCTCTAGAGACTTGGATCTGTATTGCTGTCCCTGTTTTATTTGGGTTGTTAATAAAACGGGCATTTGCCATTTACCTGTACTATTTCTGTATTTGGGCACGGAACTTCCCGGCCTATGTATTCCGCTGGTGCTGGGACTTTCCAAGTGCCTGTTTACATAAATGAACATGCTTATTGTCTGTTCCGAAGTCCAAAGTAAACAGCCCGTCCCCCGTCCGAAGCTAATCTGCTCTGTCCCTACCACTAAGACAAAAGTAAGAAAAGCCCAGGAGAATGACTCCATTCTGCTGGATAGGCTCCCACAGCAATAGGAAACAATTGTGAGATACATTTGAGGTATTTCTTGGATTAACATATTTATTTCCTCTAGGAGACTTTTCCAAGTCTTTTGTTCCCCTATTCATTCTCTTTGTAAGCCTCTCTTCAAATTATGGGCTTTGCACATTTTTGCACAATGCCTTTCTTAAGTGTCTCTCGTTGTCTCTCCTTCTATGAGAATACTAGGGATACTGAATCCTTTTTTATGTGGATCTTATCCTCTGCCTTTCTGTAGTTCTTCAAATCTTTGTGAATAAGACATTTAACACCTTGTTCCTCCTCCTCCTCTGTTTCTATCTCTTTCTCCTCAAGACCCAATAGCTATTCTTATTCTCTTGTCCCGTTCTTATATTACTGAGAAGTGTAAAAGAAGTTTCATATTGTTTCCCACATTTCTTAGTTCTGTGCCACTCACTGGGACAAGTAGGATGAGTGTATTTTTTATCCGCGTCTTCCCTCCCGTTGCTCCTGTCGTTTGTGTTACCTTGCTTTCTACGGGTTGGCATTACTAGACCTACTCACAGGATAGGGATTTCCATAGTAGTTAGGATAGCTTTGGTTCTCGCTCCAACTCCTTCTGTTTCTTCTTCGTGGCTCTGCAGCACCAGTGCTCCAGCGGTCTTTGCTTTGTTTCCAAACTGAACAGTCCACATCTCCTGGGTTACGCGACCGCTCTGGACTCACTTTTTCTCCTGGAATTTTGGTCCCCTTCTCTCTCTGGCTTTCAGCTTCCTCTGTGCATCTTGCTCACAACACCTTGTGGTTTCCTCCCAACGGAGGATCTCCAGGTTTCTCTCAGCAATCCCGATTCAGCTGATTCAAAACACCTGGATTTTGTTTCTCCCTGACAGTTGTCCATCTTCTCTTTTTATGGTTGGCTTTTGGGTGCTCTCCAGCAGAGGATTATTGTTCATTCTCTCTTTCAGTTGATCACTCTTCGTTGTTTGTTCATTCTTCTTCATCACAGTAGTGTTGGTTGCCAACCATTGAGTAATCGTTCAGGATTCTTCTTCTTCATTGTCATTTTTCTACATTGTTTCTCAGTTTGGATCATGGGTCTTATGTCACAATAACAGTGAGTTGTTTTATGGATGTCTCTGGAGTTCTAATATTGCTGTTTTTCTGGAAGAGAGAGCTCTAGGAAGTTCCTCCGCAGAATGGGAGTCCTTGTCCCCCAGTGGGGGACACTTGGGGACAATACCTCAAGTCCCTTTGAGGGATTGCTTAGTGAGCTCAACTCCCTAGCATCACACGGTAAGGCTCCCCCTGGGGAGAAGTGACTGAATCCCACGATTCACCACACAACCTTTCATTGGGCTGAGGTTCCAAAATGATTTCCATTGAATTTGTCTAATAGAAACAACTCTTGTTTACAGCACTTTGAAAGAGAAAATGGTGGTAGCTGTGACACAGCCTGCACACAGTCCCTTTCAGGTGAGGGAGGGAGTCCACCCATGCAACGTGTGGTGCTGCCCAAATGTGGACCCCCTCCTAGACCTTCCTTACCTTATGATAAGGCAGCATCCCAGTCACATAGGAACGCAGAGGGATGCCACAGCAAACTGCGAGAAATGCGTGACTCGTTGTTAAAACTTAAAAAGAAATTATTCCGCACAGAGGTGCATGGCCATCTTCTAACTGAATACCGAAGGGATAACATCAGCCCCCAAGATTTACAGGTTTGTAATGAACCTTGTATTTCCCTTGATGATGAGGAATATAAATCCTCTTTCTCCTGCATCTCTACTGGATACAGCACAGAAATTAGACCTTCAGGCAGCAGAATTAGTATTCTTGCAGACACCACAATTCAAAACGCCAAGGATGAACTTGAGTGTATCCAGAAGTAAATTACAGAATTTGTGAGGATTACCACAAATAAAAAGATCAACAAACTCAAAACAGACCTTTGTAATTTTAATAGAGAAACAGTTTATGCTTATTGAACTGCTGACTATACTGGCCCAAGCTATTGGGGCAATTATGACCAATATAGAAAGGGACAATTTGGCCAACCACATAGACAAATCGTTACATTCTCTGACACATCACTTGGTTCTGATTTGCAAGGGGACATCCAAAACCACAGGGGCTATGTTTCATACAAAGGCAATAGAAGACATTATTTAGGCAGAGGTGGGCCCCAACAACAAACTCAAGGTTATTTTCCCACACGAGTTCCCACGTTTCATCAGTAACAAGCAAAACCACCTCCTATGAGATTCTTCGAGACAAGCAGGAGGGCATACAGGATATGAATAACATACCAGTGGTCTTCAACTTATCTTCTTAAAACATGGTGGATCAAGATTTGAATTTACTTAGTAAGGGTATGTCTTTTTTCCCTATGAGAAATCCTTCGAAGACACAGGTGGAAATAGAATTGAGATAGTTCTTCCATAAAATGTGGCTTGGGGATATTTTCAGTAAAGAAGAGAGCCAATATTTTGTGAGTACAAGAGTCACTCCTTTTAGAACCAAATCTAATTTCATACCTGCGGATCACATGCTATCCAAGGACATTTTACATTTTGAGAACGTTATTTTAAAAGGTTTCCACAGCATTTACAAACTTGACACCAGGCGACATTGTCAAACTTTCAATCTGAAACTAATAGATCAGGACAGACTTCTAGCCCTCTGTAATGACGAGTCAATTGTCATCAAGAGTGTGGATAAGGGAGGTGGTGTTGTAGTTTGGTATGCCTCTGCATATCACATGGAATGCATGAGGTTGCTTGATAATGTAGATGTAGAACCCACCCAGATAATTAAGTTAGAGGTGACTTTGATTACCCAAATGTGGCTTGAGATGACATTTCTGACCAAAAAGGAATTTAATTTCCTTAATCTTACTCTCATCTGCACACCCCTGTTTTATATTTTACCTAAGGTACACAAATATCTGACCACCTTTCTGGCAGACCCATTGTATCACTTTGTGGTTACATTTTTGAACCCATTGGCACATTTATTGACTTTTTTTAAGAACCTCAGCCGCCAAAACTGCCACATATTTGTCAGACTCAACAGATGTGATCACACAAGTGGTACGCTTAGCTTACGATTCAACCTCTGACTTACTAGTTACATTGGATGTTGAGGCCTTGTACTTAAATATCCCACTAGGAGAAGCTTTAAACATCATTAAGGCATATTTGGATCAGAGAGACTGACCCCATAGTGTGCCAAGTTCGTTTTTGGTTGAACCTTTGGAAATTATGCTTACCAGGAAGTATTTCTACTTCAAGAATGATTTCTTTATTCAAATAAAGGGGACAGCGATGGGCGCTGACTTTGCACTGGACTTTGCCAATGTATACATGGCACAGCTTGAGGAGTGGGGAATATCCTAGGCCACTAACCCCTTTCGGGCAGCATTGACATTTTTCAAGAAGTTTAATGAAGACATCCTTATTATTTGGGATACCAAACAGGGTCTCATTGGGGATTTTCTATCCTGGATTAATGGCATCAATGTGAATTTGAAATGTACTCTTTCTTGCAGTGATCATGAAATAGCTTTTTTTGACTCAACCCATAAAGGCAAGGAGCTTTAGCAGTCAGCCTGTACCGCAAAGAGACTGACCACAATACTATACTCCATTTCAGTAGCTTCCATCCCCAGGCATTGCATAACAATATTCCATATGGCCAATTTCTTCAGACAATACCTAATTGCACGACAGTGGAAGTTTACAAATATCAAGCTGGTATTATTTTTCAGAGACCTAAGCAACGTGGTTACCCTAAAAGATTGTTGAGACAATCATTCAATAGGGCTCGCTATGAAGATCCTGCCAAGCTTTTAGAACTCACAAAGCATATGAACACTGATCGTTTGGTGTGCCACTACCTTCAACACCCACAGTAATGCATTTAGAAAGTTAATATTGAAACATTGGCACGTATTTCAATTAGAAGACAAAGATGTAACACCTCCTTTGTTCTCCTTCAAAACATCAAACTGTTGCTGATGAGCACTGACAGAAGGACTATGCCCACACATATCCTCTATTACAGAGGTGTGGGGATAAGAACTAGTCAGAGGACATTATGGCGAAATGTAAGCATCTGTAAATATACCTCACAAATAAAGACCTTGAGTGTCAATACAAAACTTGGACTTTGAAGACACAGGCCACTTGTAATAGCAAACATAGATGTATAAAATTGAATGCCTGTGTAAAAAGATTTCTAGTAGTAAAACCATCATGTTCATTAAAACAAGGATCATTGAATATTGTTCCCACACCAGGAGGAGACATTTGACTTCACCCCTTATGGAACATTTTCTTGCTGAAGGACATGGACCCGACATCTGAAATCGTGTGTAGTAGAACACGTTAAATGTCAAGATATGTATGCAATCATGTCAAAATTAGATGCCTGAGAACAACATTGGATGTACCAAACAGGCAGTTATATTAACTGCTTGAACGTTCAATCAGAGTGGCATGACCTGGGATGAATGTGATTGATGAGACCCAATTGAGATGGCTTACACTGACTCATCTGATATACCAGTGGTTGTTTGCCAGAGGTAACATACTCTTTACAACAACATGATGTGAGTTGGGAGATATTACAGCTCACAGACATATGTTTTTTATTTCATCAGGCTTCTTATTTGTTAATCCCTTGGTGAGCACAGTCAGGCCTCATGAAGCATGCATATCTATTATATTTGATTCCAAGTTCCATCATTAGGATTTATTGAGAAATTATGCAGCATAATGTGCATTTGTCTCCATGGAAATAGATAAACAGTTCTATTGGCGAACTTGAGGAACGTAAATACATCTTATGCCATGACGGAGTGAAAACTTTATAATCTGACCGGTTTGGCTGCTGGGGCGGCTGTCATTAGGTGATCGGAGGAAGTGGTCAGTACACAGCACTTTGACTCCCCTGTAAGCTCATGCCTAATAGTGATTGTGGATATGCGGGTAAAAGGAATACAGATCTTTGAACTTAGCTATCGGTAGCAAAGTTCATTGTTGCCTAGGTTGCACGCCATTAGAAGAACAGATTTCTTTTCAGTTCGATGGGCCAATGACAGGAACATAAGTATGCTATGCGGGTTTAGCAAGCAGAGGATGACGCTAGTGGATCTGATCAGTGCACTCATGATTTCCAAGATGGTGCTGAATGAGAGACTTACTTACCAGGTACGCTGTGGTTTGATAGCATTATTTCAGACCGTACAGCTAGGAATACATTCCTGGGGCCTCATTACGACCCAGGCGGTAACCATGGTGCAATTAGCACCATGGTTGCCTCCAAAACCTTACTGATTCCGCCGTGGTGAATGGAGCAATTACCGCCCCATTCCAAGGTTGGTGGGGGCGGTAATTCCCCATTCACCATGGCCCTTCCCCATTCCCATTGAGCCCCTATAGGGCTCAATGGGAATGGGGAAGGCGCTAATAACGGTACCGCTAATTGTGGTACCGTTATTAGCTCCAAAGTCCCTTTGTGGGTCCTGTCCTTAACGCCTGGTCAAACCAGGCGTTAAGGGAGGACCTGCAAAGGGACCTCGGAATAGGGCGGTAAGGGATTACCGGCACCAGTGCCCTTACCGGTATTCCCTTACCGCCCGGGTCGTAATGAGGCCCCTGGTGATTTGATGGCTTACGGTCAAGCATGCTGTAATTATGATTCTTACAGTGATCTTTTCAGGAATTTGTATTAAATTTTGAAGTGTTCTAGCCTTTCTTATAATTGACAACGTTAAACTGGAGTTATTTATTGTGACGGATTGGATGTTATTGAAAAGTGATTCAAGCACGACCTCAATTCCCTGCTTCGTGAGGTAAAGAGCTATGGTGGGGTTTTATTACTGGCGGGTTGTCACGGTTTGGAGTGATCCACAGTGTACATGCTCAAGGAAATCAATACCTTGCGCATGGCATTTTGTTTTGAAGTTTTGTTGCAGGCCACAGTGAGTCTGAATTGGCCATTATGCTATACCAACTGAACTGCCCTTTATGATTGACTTAGGGGTAATTCATTTATGTTTTACCTTGCATGAGGTTTGAGCTGTTTTCACATGGTCTGGCTTAGTTTCTGACAATTGTGTGTGCATTTGTTTATTTGTCTTTTAGTGCCTGTGTGTTTTTTGATCCTGAAGAAGATTTATCTACAGAGGGATTAGTTCCCGTTCAGTCGAAACTAGTTTATGGGAAAGTCATGGTAGAATGACACGGTGTAACCTTATTGTGCTGTGATGACCTCTGCTAGCAGACCTATAAGAACTTTTATTGATGGACTTCTTGTATGTCTATTCATGATATGATATGATACGTCATTTATAACGATCCTGTACACACATGTTTGATGAGATGTATTGACTGTTCTATATTTAGGCATGGAGTGCTTTATTCTGGTTGAACATGTTGTATACATTACACCATGTGTGATTGATGTGTTGTGTATATATTAGTAGGGCTGAGAATTGTTGACTGATGTTGTAAGTCATGTCTATGGTTGTGGGAATATGTAATTGTGTTTTCATTATATGTTGGTCTTGTGTTTCCTATCATATTTATTGTCAATACATTGTTATCGATTTTCCCACAGGAGCAGTGTATAGGCCTTTCCCTGGAAGGGGAAACTGTTTTTGCTAATTAGGTATTGAATGTATTCATTGATTAGACATTGAAATGTTCTCATGTGACACCATCTTCTCCGCTTTCTGTTTTAGAAATGCTGTGGGAGGCAGCGAATGTGACACCACCGGTCGGGTTCAAAAGAGGAGGTTGCAATGCAACAACGTATGCGGCATCCTTCACAACATTGGCATGGCTCCATCAGAGAGTGTCTGCTGAAGCTTGCGAAACGGAAACACCTCCACTAAACCACCAAGAATACTACCTTTTAAATCACTATTAATGAAACCCCCACCAGACCACCAGGAAACTAAACATTACAAGGCCCACCAAAATCATACTAGACACCATTTTTAGCCTAGTATGATTTTGAATTTAGGTGAACCCTTCACTGCTATATTGCATCTGTTTTGCACATGTCATTTTTAGCCTAGTGTGATTTTTGTATTTAGGTAAACCCTTCACTGCGCTATTGCCTCTGTTTTGCACATTTCATTTTTAGCCTAGTGTGATTTTTGCATTTAGGTGAACCCTTCACTGCTCTATTGCATCTGTTTTGCACATGTCATTTTTAGCCTAGTGTGATTTTTGCAGTTAGGTGAACCCTTCACTGCGCTATTGCATCTGTTTTGCACATGCCATTTTTAGCCTAGTGTGATTTTTGCATTTAGGTGAACCCTTCACTGCTCTTTTGCGTCTGTTTTTCACTAGCAGACCACATTTGATTGCGTTATGCCTTATGGTCACTAGCAGACCACATTTGATTGCGTTATGCCTTATGGTCACTAGCAGACCACATTTGATTGTGTTATGCCTCATGGTCACTAGCAGACCACAATTGATTGTGTTATGCCTCATGGTCACTAGTAGACCACATTTGATTGTGTTGTGCCTCATGGTCACTAGCTAGCTGCTACTCTAAACCTACCTACTAGTCGTGCCATTCACAAGCTACCTGTAAGCGTGCTTCAATCCCTAGTCTAGCGATACCTCTAACTAGCCTGTCTGCCCCTTGGGCCTATAAGCATTAGCGTAGCCTACAACTTCCATCATCCCTCTAGGATCCCGCCCCGATCCTCCACCTGAACCATGCCAGCCTGGCTAGTACTCACCATGCTACCCTTCTGCATTTTGCCTGATTGCACACCATGCAGCAGAAACAGCTATATCCCATTTAGCAATGGACTCGCCAAGCTTGGCTGTCCAAGACACCACCCCATTCCCTGCCCCACACCTTTCCTGCCCTCCCAGTTTCCTTTTCCCCACATTGCTCCAACAGACCAAAGCACTAAAATCAACATGACTCTAGGTAACCCTCCACCTAACCTTGTCACAGACAACCACTCTGACAATACCCCAAACGCACGTAATTTGCTCGAACTTCGCCCTATAGCCCACCCTAACCTTATGACTCGCAACAATAGACTAGGCTGAAGACTCCCTCCCTTACTTAACAAAATGACCAACAATCTTACATCTAAAGCCAGTAACAAAAACATCATTGCAAACACTATGCCACTCAAAGGAGCCTTACTCAATGTCAGATCCCTTGTGGCCCACCCTACGGAAATCGCCAACATCATCCATTCAGCAAATTTGGATTTCCTCGCCGTCACAGAAACCTGGCTTCATGCCGCAGCAGGTCCCTCCCTAACCCTCGCGGTTCCAGACAACTACTCCATCCTTAGGGCCGACAGACCTAATGCCCGTGGAGGAGGCGTAGCACTTATATTCAAATCCTCGTTGGATATTATATCTGTGACCTCCCTTCCTCTAAACACCTGTGAACAACTATCCATTAAAATTCAAACTACCCTTAAAAATACCATCACCCTAAAATTAATATACAGACCTCCTGGTCCCATAGGTTCCTTCGAGGAAGATATAACGTCCCTCATAGCTGAAAAATCCAAACCCTCATCACAGAACATTATTCTAGGTGACTTTAACTTGGGATATAACAATCCTCACGATACTCCAGCATCCGCCCTTGCCAATGCACTTGGCGAACAGAACTACATTCAACTTAACACCCTACCCACACATCAGAAAGGCAGAACCTTAGACTGGCTCGCTGCCCATAACTGCAACATTATCTGTAAGGACCCCCAACCACTCATATGGACCGACCATTTCCTACTCTCATTTGACATTAGCACTAATAATCCACACCATATACCGTGCCCACCTGCACCAGCATGCCTGACGAGAAATAAGCGGAACATCACCGCTGAAGCCCTCATTCCCCTGGTTCTACCCACTCTAAATATGATCCCCAACTCAGCGGACCTTAACCTACTAGTAGACACCTACAATAACGCCATGACCAAAGCTATCGACCTTGTCGCCCCTCTAAAACTACGTAAAGGTAAACCTAAAGCACATCTCAATTCCTGGTACACTCCTGAACTTAAAATACTAAGAAACAAAAAGTCCAAAATTAAAGCCCTTTGGAAAATGAACCCATCAGAGGACCATAAAATCAATCTCACAAATGCATCCTCCCTTTATAAAAGAGAAATAATTTGCACTAAAAAGGAAGCCTATAATATAAGAATAAGTAATGCTAGTTCCAGTACCAAAGAACTATTCACCATCCTGAAGGAGTTAGAAAACCCTAATCCACCCACGGACACATCCGTGAAGAACCAACTCTGGTGCACTAGTATCCAAGATGCCCTTGCGAACAAAATCACTGGCCTACAAACCAAAATTGAAAACAAAAGACTACAACTCTCTAATAGCAGCCCCACCCCTAGCCCCCCTATCCCCAGCTCACCCACCACCCCTAACACTATCCCTAACACTATCCCTAGCCCACCCACCACCCCTAACACTAACCATGGCTTCACCTTTAAAAAAGTCACTGCTCTAGAAGTGCAAGAAATCATAACCTCCCTCAAACCGTCAAACTGCAAAGGGGACAGTTGCCCTGCACAGATTATAAAAGACGCAGCAAGAGATCTCGTCCCCTTTATCTCCAAGCTCATAAACTTGTCTTTCTCCACTAACTCGTACCCAATAATTTGAAACAGTCATGGGTCCTCCCGCTACTAAAAAAACAGACCTTGGACCCAGCCATCCCTACTAATTACAGGCCTAACACAACCGTTCCCTTCCTGTTAAAAATTCTTGACAGAGTTGCTTATTTGCAAATTCAGCATTACCTAGAGTCTAACCAATTACTAGGATTGCGTCAGTCTGGCTACCGGCCTCAGCATGGAACAGAAACGGCCCTTGTGGATCTTAAAAGCCAGATTGACAAAATTAAAGATAAGGGCAAGGCTGCCATCCTACTCCTTTTAGATCTCTCAGCAGCCTTCGACCTGGTTGACCATAAGATTCTCTGCAATCACCTCTCCTCTGCCGCCCACTTCTCCCCCTCTGCTGTCGCGTGGATACAGTCCTTACTGGCCAATAGAACCATGAGAGTCTTCTCTCCGGTGGCATCAGCAGACCCTATCCCCATTACTTGCGGCGTCCCACAAGGTTCATGTGTTTCACCGACCTTATACAATATTTTCACAAAGCCCCTCTTTGATAAACTGGACCGTCTGGGTGTCACCTACACAAACTACGCGGATGACACCCAGATACTCCTCACTATCTCGGGCAACTACAAAACTGATGTAAGCAGGATCAATGAAATCTTCTCCGTCATTCAGGCATGGATGGCTACACATGGCCTCTGCCTGAATGACGAGAAGACTGAACTGCTCATTGTTGGTTCACCCAACAACTTACAAAAACTAAGTCCCAACTATTCCAACATCATAATCGATGGTAATACTATCCCGGTTGCCAAAAATGTAAAAACACTTGGCTTTTACCTCGATGCTAATACCAACCCCGCCAAACAAGTCAACTCAACCGCTTCAGCCACTGCCTATACAGGAAAACTAATTAGAGCTTGTAGACCATTTCTTTCCTCTAACAGTTGCCTCACACTAGCTAGAGCTCTTATACAATCTAAGTTAGACTACTGTAATAGCCTCTACCTAGGTGCCAATCATGCGATAATTAGCAAACTCCAAGTCCTTCAAAATAATGCGCTACTGGCAGCTCTAAACATTCCAAGACGTGAGCACATCTCTGCCACTAGAACCTCATGCAAATGGCTCACCATCCAACATAAAATCGATCTAAAAACCCTCTGATTTACCTACAAAGCCCTCAACCAGCTAGCCCCTCCCTACCTTACTAACAAATTCACTCTGAAATCTTCCCCTAGAACTATGAGATCTTCCAATACCCTATGTCTCACAGTACCTAGATTTACCTCTAAAAGAGCCAGAGGTTCGAGCTTCACTGTCCCTGCCACTGAATATTAAGTCGTCCAAATCCTTCCAGTCGTGCAGGAAACTTGCCATTGGGTGGCTTCTGACAAAAATCCAACCTTCAAGTTAGACCTCAGCTATAAATTGTACATATTGCACATGTCTCATCTCTGTCATTATTGGTTGCTATTACCTCTACTGTCTGTATATTCTGTATATATATATATATATATGTTTATATATTATGTATATTTGTTGATCTACTACTACTACTGTTTATTACCATGTACTGTGCCTTGTGACTTGTACTAAGCGCCCTTATACTCCCGGGTCCGGAGCGCTATAAAAATATAATAAACAAACAAACAAACAGAAGACCTTATCAAACAGGACTCCAGTCCCCCAGAAAGGCTTTTACTTTCAATGCAAGAGATGTGGCAAGACTATCAGGAAAAGTGGGTGGGGGTAACAAGCTCTTTTTGAAACCTGCCTAAGCACTTCCCCTGCCACACCCCCTGGAGACAGGTAAGTGATTGGACCGGGTGAGTATCCAATCCTGGGAGCGGGTGGGGTAATTAGGGAGGGGCATGTTACTTGTGAAGTGTGGGTTTGTTGGGTGAGGACAGCAGGTGGAGGAGGATGTCCAAGAGACCAGAGGAGATGAAAGCAAATGAAGTACAGAGGCTATTGGTGAGAGGGTCTGAGTGTTTGTGTGTGAGAGTAGGGAGTTTGCAAAATAGCGATAGAGTAATAGGTACTGGTAGTTAACAGTGGTGGTAGTAGCAGGAAGTGGAGTTGTTAGCAGTGGACGGTACTGAGTGGTAGCGACTGTATTGGACGTGACAGTAGCAGGAGAGAGTTAGAGAACAGCAGAGAGGTAGTTGTGGTAGTGTGAAAGTAGTGGTAATAGTAGAGTGGCAAAGGTGGAGTAGTAGTGAGGAGGAAGGAAGGAGAGACTAACGCAGGTATTGGTAGTAGAGTTAGAGTTGGAGGTAGAGGAATAAGAAGAGTGGTAACATCTAAGGGTGGAGTAGGAAGCCAGAGTGTGAGTGCAGAGAGACAGTAGTACGACAGGAGGAGAACATCCTGGGGCCCAGTGCAGAGAAGGGTCAGGAGAGACTATGTAGGCAAGAAGAGCAAGAGGAACTGGGTGCAAGGAGGCACCAACCCATAGCTCCCATAGAGTATTAAGCAGGGATAAGTCAGGGACAACGGGAAGACCCCTAGGGAGGTAGTCAGCCACTGTCTAAGGGATACCCCTTTTAGCAGAAGGAAGAAACACAGACAGTAGGGGTCACCTTGCATGATTACAAACACCCTATTACTTACACATGGGCAAGGGAGGCGGAAAAGGCTGGGGTAGTTGAGTTGGAGGTGGACAGCACTAGCCCCAAACATCCTAAGAATCCAGCAGGCACTAAGAGTCATTTTGATTGTTGGAATAGCTACAATAAACCCCCTTGTAACATATTCCCGCCTCCAGAGTGGTTCTTGATGACAGGCGCACCATGACATACCAAACATTAAATAGGAAATAGCTAATTTTGAATCAAGGTGAGAGAGGAAAACAGAGAAGGAGGACACATAGAAGAAGTTTTAGCAAAGTCCAGGGGTGGATAAGAAAGAACTGACAGAGTGAAATTGCGAGGTAGTCAGCATTATCCTGTTATAAAATGATTGCTGGGGCAGCTGCCTTGTATTCTGTCCTGGCATTGCAAAAACCTTTGACCGCCCTGGTTTGCATGCAGCATGTGTGCAAGCTTAGGTCTCTGGAGGTTTCCTCACAGTGTCCAGGATGACATCCAGGTTTTCCATCGTGTGAGCACCCTCTGCTTGGTTTATTAATGTTATTTTTTAACATTAACCTTTCTTGGGGAATCAATGGAGTGCTGTACATCATTAGGGGGTTTCAGGGATCCATTGGATGAGTACATGGGAACAGCCATTACAAAATAGCATTTATTACCAGACTATTTTGAAAAGGAGGTATTATTATAGATATAAAGTTAGTGGGGAACATTTAGTTGTGCTGAAAGGGTTGTGTGAAAAACCAAACAGTGTCTCGTCCGCTAGTTCCGACTTGAACACTTTCTCACATCGTGAAAGACAATGGACTAACACCAGAGCCGTTTACGTGACATGTCCCAAAACAAGGGTCAGGCAGAGTCAGGAAATTGCCGATAACTACACACACCCGATGGCCCTTTCCCTTCCCCACCGGGATAAAAAGCAGAGCACAAGAGCACACTTTGAGCAAGGCTGAACGCATGCGGAAGCAGCCATTCCGGGACGGCAGTTCAAATGGAGGAGAAAGGCAGGGAGATCTGAAGGGATGACCAGGAGGGAATTGCCCTTGCCCTTTTCAACCCAGACCCGCCAAGCCTCTGGAAAAGGGAACCTAATACCAGGAATCGCAGCTGGCGAGTGTTATGACAGATGTCAGTGGTACATAGAACCCTCCCACACTGATTGCCAGGGTGGGGAGAAGCAGTTGCCATTGTGGTACCATCCTTGACATCAGCTGCAAAAGAAATGCCAACGAGTTCAGCACAGCCAGTGAATCGGAGGAGACTGATAGTGGACATGACTGTGTTAAGCTGAAGGTTGCAGTAGCAACATTGCAAAGGGAAGAAAGAAAATAATAGACAGAGGACGTTTGTGAATGAAACTGGTACCTAAAATAGAGTGGTCTGGCACCACGTGGGTGCTCATTCGAAGGACTCTAGCTGGTGCCCCTCTCCTGAACAAAGAGAAGGAAATGAACAAAGATTACAGAAACTACAAGTTCCAAGAGGCCTTAGGGGAGGCCGGCGAGAGGTGTCAAAGTGGCCATACAAGGGTCAAACCAAATCCCTTGTACAGACGAAAATCTTTGACACATTGAAACCTAATTGAACTCTGTAAATTGGCAAATGTTAACCGGACTGAGGGATGCCTGCGCATTGGGGTAAATAGTGAGATACCCATAAATATTGCGATGACAAGCATGAACCCAACTGAGGGATGTCCACAGTGAGTTGTTGGTCTGCGTCCAACTGAGGGAGACTAACAATGAGAGAAGGATCGGAGCACGGCTGAGGGGGATCCAAGGGTGAAAAGTAATCACCCCACTTGAATATTAGCAGAAGGAACTGTTGTTTATACCACATCAGGCCCTCTGAAGCAAGAGACTTTTCATGAAAGAAACTTGGACACAGAAGGCCCTGATATTAATGAAAATGAACTGTAACCTCGTGGGAGAAGCCCAAGAGTGTGCTGTGCTCAAGTGTCCTACCTTATCCCGTGCTAAAAACATTGGGAAGGGAGACCCCAGCCTTAACATTGTGACCTATCATTTTGTGAGCACTCTTTTCTTGTGAACATTATCCCACACAATTTTGTAGCATAGCGGTAAGGATTGGCAATAGTTTTCTTTTAGTATAGCCCCCTTTTATTTGACTAGACTCCACTTGGACCTTCTTATTATTTGATGGTCGTAGCTTGTTTCCATTTTAGATTTAGGTTTACATTAGGCATTTATCTCACCCATTTTTACAGTTTAATAAACAACCTTAAACTTAAATCACTTGTGTCTGTCTTACTTTGATGCCATGCCTTCCGTACAGTTGGAAAAGTGTTGGGGGCTGTGTGAAGGCAGCATGAAGCAAGACACAGATTCAAGCTCAAACAAAATACTTTTATTAACTTAAATGTCAGGATGGGAGAAGTCCTAACTTGCCCTATCCTAGGGTGGGATTTCACTCCTAAAGAAACTAATGATAATCTGTGTCCTTGAGTTCAACTTAAAAAGCCATCTGTGTCCAAAACCTATGCTTGCCCTCACACCTAAAGCTACATAACGTGTAGGGATGTCAGCAACCACAAAAATAGTGTTCAAGATAAATATTTGAGCTTCTTCCAGCTACTCTTCTTTAAGTTCAAAGCACCTTCACAGACCAAACCTCAGGGATCCTTTCCCCAAGGCTAACACAGTCTCAACAAGGGTTTTTGAGGCTTCCTTACCCAAGGTCAACACAGTTCCAAAATAAGGCTTCAGGGTTTCCTCCCCCAAGTTTAACACAGTTCCAAAATGATATTCAGTTCTCCTGTTTTCCAGTAAGCTTTCCACACCAACTTTGCAGTTAAAATAGAGCTTTCCAATGTAGTTGTAGTCGTCAGACCACACGGTCCACCCATCACATGTCACACAACTGAAACCCCTTTTCACTTGATTATAGACACTGGTTCTCTTTAAAGTTCCTTGCAGGCACAGGCTCCCTCTTTATACCTGCCCCATTTAGCTATTTGCTGCACCTTCCTCTTTGGCAGTCTTCTAAGCTCTGCCTCCACTTTACTTTAGCGTTCACTTTGGAGAGACTTTCCTTGCCTCCTCAACACACTTTCACACTTTGCAATTCAATCAATCAATGTTTTGGATGTTCTTGCTGTTGTTGTCAATGAAGAAGTTGTTGATAGCAGTGGGTTGCTCAATGGAGTATGGCATGGGAGCATTGGGGGGATTGATTTGCTGGTGGACGGCCTTTGAGTGAGTCTTGCTTTCCTTGTTGGATTTGTGTATGGTGTTCTTGCACTATGGAGTTCCTTGGATAAGGTTAGGTCAGATGGGGGCTTCCATACCATTCGTTTGCTGATGCTGAGTTATTGTGTTCACCAGGGAGCAGATGCTTTGTTGTTTTTTCTGGGGCACACATGCTGTTTAACGTTACGGTGTTGTTAAGTGCTTTTATAGGGGTCTTGCAGTGCTTCTTGTAGGATCCTCTCATGATGGTGGCAAGGCCAGCCAGGACTTCCTTGAGCTCCTTGACTTCAGCAAAGTCTTTGAAGTATCTTGATGTCTGCCTGATCGGGATGTGTGACATGGTGAATGCCAAAGGGAACAATGAGACGATTTGCAAGGTAGGGGTTGAGAGGTAAGGGAGTGCTGCATGGAAGAGCGTGTATGGTTCTGATCATCCCTAGTACATCACCTTACCTTTGTTGTGAGTTGAGTCAGTTGAGTGCTGAGGGCCATTCGATATCCCCAGTAGTTTGAGGGTGGCATTTATGAACATTACTTTCTGGGTTCTTATATGGGAGGCTATATGGCTTGGTTTGAGGGTTATGTGGATGACATTGCAGTGGTGTTGGATGGTGTCCATGCTATGGTTGGAGGTGTTTAGTGTTTTCAGTGTCTGCTGATGGGGTTATGGGTTGTGGGGGGTTGAACAATTGGTAAACAGCTTACCTAAGGTGCATGGCGCAAGGGTTCTGACCCTCTCTAGGTCCTAATGGTTTAAACAGGAAATGCCATTTTCTTTATCTGCCCGTTGCTTGTACACCTGGGCAATAGATGACACAGTAACTAATAGGGGAAGCGAAGGGGTAGATGAGGCGGAAACACTGCTGTGTGAGATTGGCCCACAGAATATGAGGGTCCATTTTACAAAATTATTGGTGGGACCCAGTACAGACAAAATGAACAGTTCTGAAAATAATGGGCAGGGCAGAATTTTTTTTTAACATTTCAGACAAGTCATCATAATTTTCTATATTACCCAACATTTATGGTGTCTTTACTTATCGGCAACCTCACAGAAATGTTCCTTCTTGAAACCCACCCTCATCCAATGCCAGCTTTCTTTGATTTCTGGAGATAAATTATACCCATGGAAGCAGAAAAGGGAGATTGGGTGAAGGCAGGAACAGGTTTTCTCCTCTGGAAATATTCTGTCCCACAGGATTACAGCCTTAGTAAGACTTGAGGTGGCCTTGTAGAGGCTGATACGCTGGCTTGCTGAATACTCATACCTTTGCATAGCAACAGGGGAAAAGCTCATCTTATTGAAAACCCATCTAAAAAGTGATAATTTCACCTTTCACAGAATAGCCATTATATAAAAAAAATGAGAAGTAATATTCGGTGTTTTGAATGCTAAAAAAAAAACCTTTTCCTTGGTGACAGGGACACATTTCTGTTTTTTTTAATTAAACTATGGATCAATGTACAGTGCCAGTTCCAAAATGCCCCGATTTGAACAGGCTGGTCTCTGAAGTCTTCTCAATTCACTCTTCTTTGAAGGTTTTTGCACTGAACCAGCAGAGGCATTTCCCCTCTCAAACCAAATGAAATTGACCAACACCAGCCGGTTCATTGAAGGTGACTTCTGAAATCACATCAGGTACGTTCCTGACATCAAGCAATGACATCCTGTGCAAGAGTTCCTTTATTTCAAATCTATGAACTATCATTTCTGGAACACACATGATAAGCATTGCATTATGATGACAGCCAAGCTCAAGTCAACAGTGGAGCGCGCACACACACGTTTATATGCTCTGTTACTGTTTACATTTTGTATACATCCACTTTTCGTTAAGGTGGATCTTATTCTGAATGGACCAACAGAGGAACATCACAACACTGAGGCGTTAAAAGATCCCTCCTGTGTTGGCAACATGGTATCTTGCCCTTAAATGCATTTGTCATCGGAGGTTGACACCGATCTGTGTTAATTGATTTTGATAATTTACTGCAACTACATTAATCTAGCCCCCTGTTTAAACCTGGGCTAGACGCAGCAGTTGTGCTTGTTTGCCGTTCTTGTATTTGTGTTTTATTTATTTATGTAGCGCACCTGGTCCAAGGGCATTGTGTTTTCCCTTAAGGCATGCTTTCTGGCATGCATAGGGTTAATCCTTTTGTGTCTCCTGCAGCATGGTGATATCTCTCCCAGTGATTAGTCTTATTGGTTACTAGGTAACTGCAGGGTGGCCTTCTTTCTGCCCTGCAGAGAGCAGGGCTGCACCACAAGGCATCAGGCCACGTGGGAGGATGTGGGATGACTGACAGGTTCTGTGACCTATCAGAGTGCGGTGTCTTGACAAGTGTGTCTAAGAGAGGAGAGATAACCTGAGGCTCAGATAAATGGTGTTTTGGTAAGAGACGCAATATCTGGGTACATGGGCAAGGAGTTTATACTCCAAACCTTCAGGACTTCCCTCTCAGTTAGTCATAGGAGCGGGAACCCCTTCAAACATATGTTGGTACTCACATGCTAGTATGTATGGCTCGAATACGAACCAAAGAGTTCCTTCAGAAGGTGGTGTGAAGTGACTGATTTAGCCTTCTGACAGAAGCTCTGAAGGGTGGTGGGCCTGGGGATGAAGCGACTCCATATGCTGCCCGCAGAGGGCGGTGTTGCCAAAACCCTCAGACCTAGCAACTGACAAGTGGGTTGGTGCACATCATCCTGTTGGATGGGGAAGTGCCTGCATGGGTCCGCCCACGCCTCGGATAATTGAGAAGAAGAAGAAGAAGGAGAATGAGGAGTGCAGTCTGTCTCTGATGTGAGAGATACGTATTTTCAGATAGGGTGTGTGAGCTCCAGTCCCAGTGTCCCCTGCATGCTCTTGTGTTGTTATACCTGCTTCTCGGAGTACCCCAACTGTGAGCAGGTCCTGGAGGGGTGTGAGTCCCTCTTAGCAAGAGATGCGAATAAACGTGTGAGAGTGCAAACTCGAGCTCTCCTGGAAAATAAAACAAGGTTGCATTGAAACATGTCAAAGTGGTCTTCATGTGTAGATTTCGGTGCGTCAATGGGAAGATTGTAAAGTTCAGCTGATTCTGGGGGCCTCCAAATAAGGGGCCCCTCTGCTTCATGGAATAGTTATGAGTGGTGCTGGCCGTAGCGCCAAGATGCTACCTTCTCTGAGATTAGTGTGTGCGTGTCTGTGAGAGCTTTTCTGCATTGTTCTGCAGGCGAGTGGAAGGAGATGGGAAGCTCCTGTGCCCCTGGTAAAAGGAAAGGATGCCAGTTACAATGTGCTGCAAACATAATAGCTCTTATGCGGGGTGAAGCGCTAGAAACATAACCCTCATGCTGGGTAAAGTGCTAGAAATATAACAACCCTCATGCCGGGTGAAGTGCTGAATACATGATAACTCTTATGCCGGGTGAAGTGCTGAATACATAATAACTCTTTGCCGGGTGAAGTGCTAGAAACATAACAACCCTTATGCCGGGTGAAGTTCTGGAAACATAATAACTCTTATGCTGGGTGAAGTGCTAGAAACATAACCCTCATGCTGGGTGAAGTGCTAGAAACATAACAGCCCTCATGCTGGGTGAAGTGCTAGAAACATAACCCTCATGCAGGGTGAAGTGCTATAAACATAACAACCCTTATGCTGGGTGAAGTGCTATAAACATAACAGCCCATATGCTGGGTGAAGTGCTATAAACATAACAGCCCTGATGCCGGGTGAAGTGCTAGAAACATAACAGCCCTTATGCCGGGTGAAGTGCTAGAAACAAAACAACCCTTATGCCGGGTGAAGTGTGAGAAACATAACCCTTATGCTGGGTGAAGTTCTAGAAACATAACAGCCCTTATGCCAGGTGAAGTGCTAGGAACTTAACAACCCTTATGCCGAGTGAAGTGCTAGAAACATAACAGCCCTTATGCCGGGTGAAGTTCTAGAATCATAACAATACTAATGCTGAGTGAAGTGCTAGAAACATACCAACCATTTTGCCGGGTGAAGTGCTAGTAACATAATGTGCCCAAGCTGGGGAGGGTCTGATCTTTCATCTATTCATTATTCCTGTTAAACGAATACCTCAGTCAAAGCATTTGGTCTAAACAGAGAAGGCATCGTAACAGCTTTGGATCATGGTGAATAGTTGATTAACTGCTTAATTATACATGTTTGGTATCGGTTTACAGTGTTCAGTTTGGTCGCTTGATGTGTCTGATGGCACCAGCAGTGTTGAACCCTCCTTCTGTCCATCGTCTCTCCCCCACCTCTTCTACATTGAACTACTACCTTACCTCTCTGATTGCATTAGCACACATCATTCACAGTGCCAACCTTTTCTTGAGCTCATATCAAACCTTTTGCTCCCCAACTGTTAAAAGACGTAGGGCCTCATTACGACCATGGCGCTGACGGAATGAAGGGGGCCGGTACGGGACCGCCCCCTTCCATTCCGTCAGGGCTGATAATGAGGTTCCCTTTACGGGACCCGGACCCGGATCAGACGTCTGGTAAAACCAGACGTCTTTTCCGGGTCCCGCGAGGGGAAGAGCGAGGTAACAACGGGACGCTTGTAATGTGCCCGTTGTTACCTCCCTCCCCACTCCCATTGAGCCCTATGGGGGCTCAAATGGGAATGGGGAATGGTTCCTGCAAGGAGGACTTACCGGGTCCTCCTATGTCAGAAAGACCCGGTAAGTCCCCATTGCAGGAACCCGGTAATGGAGCCCGGTTTGGAGGCAGCCAAGGTGCTAATAGCACCATGGCTGCCTCCAAACTCATAATGAGGCCCCTAGTCTCAATCACTTGCTTTTATCTCAACCTCTCTCTCTCTCACCCCTCTTTCTTTCTCTCTCTCTCTCTCTCTCTCTCTCTCTCTCTGGTGGACTCTTCCCTGCCTCTTCAAAATCTGCAACTTTGTTAGCCCTATTGAAGAAACCCACTGCTGACACAAACAGCAAACTATCCCCCAGTTTCTCTCCTTTCCAATTATTCAAAGATCCCTGAGTGGCTGGTTTTAAACAGGGTCTCTAAGTACCTTGAGGATAATTGCCTTGGTGATCCACTTCAGTCTGACTTCCATAGTAAACACTTCACTGAGACTACACTCATGCATGTCTCCAACTTGCTCACTGATGTTCACCACTCCATACCCTCTTCTATACTATCCTCACTCTCTAGGACCTTGGCTTTCTCAAATCTGCTCCCGCCTGGATTACCTCCTACTTGAAAGGCTGATCGTTTAAAATCTCTTAGACTCACAAACCTCTGATCCCACCCGTCAGTCCTTAGACCTCTGATCATTCTCCTCTGCCCCAAGGAAGTTTATCTCATCCGTTGGCTTTCACAATGACCTTTTTGCAGATGACCATCGTATATTATTCTCCTTTTCCTCCTTCAACCCAGCCATTTTGGAATAGATTACAAACCGTCTTATTGTGATTCATCACTGGATGGCTCTCCATGGCAAGGAGAAAGATGGCTTTCGTTCAATGAGACCTCATTGAACGAAAGCCATCTTTCTCCCAGCTTCCAATGCAACACCCCCGCACCCCTTTCCTATCTCCTTCATGCCTCATCTTCTAGCTCCACTATCGAAGCCTCACAATCTTGGGGTCCTCTTTGATAGTGATCTATGACTGTAACAATTCACTAACACTGCCTAGGATGCTAGAACATGATTTTCCTTCCTATAGCGGGACATTGCGTGCGTCCCGCGGTGGGAAGGAAAATCCTTATTTTATTTAGCATCCCGGGTTACTGTTTTGGCAACACGGGGTGCTATTGGCCTTCAACCCCTGTTGCAGGGGCTGTTACAAGGGATAAAGGCCCAGAGCCCTTGTTATCAGTCCTTGCTTTGCTCTGGCCGATAACTTGGGCTAACGGGCCATTATCCCCCGTTCCAGCCCCATGGACTGGGGGATGAACGCCACATTATTCCCATTAGCATAACACAAAATGCTAATGGAAATAATGGAGAATCTCATTGAGTCTATCTACATTACTGAGAGATGTAAAGTACATGGAGTCTATAAGATTATTTTTTGTGTTCTATTTTATAACTGTGACAGGTGGTTCCTAATGGAACCCTTATTTTTATTTATTTAGATTTGTTTTATAGCTCATGATAGTTTCCCAATCACCCCTAACATCTTGTTTCTAACATTATAAACTCAACCTCTTGTATGGACAGGTTATTAAAATGAATGTAATATGGGATGTCATCAGTGAAGTCATCAATGACATTTGTGATGTCATCTTTGTGACACCTCAACTTCCAGGGCACCAGTGGTCCAGGGATGAATATCGGTTTCTAAACCATCAATCAACCCCACACCTCTAGTACACCAGAAGGGACATGAACAAATTGGAACACAAGTCCATTATAAATATCCTTGTCCAGTTTTGGTAATGTGGACCGAACAGCAGGCTTATCTCCTCAAGCTCGTGGATCGTTGGTTAGTTTCAACATAGCGAGAAAATAGAATGATTACCCAATGATAAAAGGGACTGTCCAGTCAAGGTTGTATTAAAAAATATATACTTTATTATCATTACAACAGACAGTTTAAACACACTACAAATACAACACACACAGTAAAGGGACACAGACGACAGACAGTTTCATGAAGGAAGGGGAAGCACTCTGGATACTGACAGGAGGGTAGTTGGTAAAGTAATCACTCTTACTTTTCAAGGTTATTTGGTTTCAGCACCAAGGGGCAGAGGGTCGTAACTGTCTCTAGGGGCCTTCGTAGAAGGACCAGGGGGGCAGAACATCAATGTACCTGGTGCTTAAGAAGTTATTGATGCTCAACAGCGTTCAGGCGGCACCAGGGCACTTTGCAGCTCCTGAGACAGAGTTTGCGGCAGGAAACAGCTGCAGATATAAGGCAGTTCGGCAAGCAAGGATGGACGGACGGCTGCAGGCTGGCCTTCATGGTGGCTCGGGCCAAGAATCATTGTCTCTGTGCTGGTTGGTGGATCTGGAGCGCTGGTCTAGGCGTCTGGGATGGCTCTGATGACTGCGGCATGACAACAGTCAGTGGTGCAGCCGGTCGCGGTTCGAGGTCTCGACTATCTCGAAAATGTCCTTAAAAGATGGATGCTGGATGATGCTTGCGTGGCACTCCTCTTAGCTTCTTTGCAGGGCTTGTGTCCTTTCAAGGTGGATGGCCCTAAGCTCAGGAGAATGATTGCAGGCAATGGCATTGTCCTTTGTCCAGAGATTCTCTGGCACTTCCCAACTAGGAAGCTTGCTGGCAGATCCTTGCAGGGCATGCTGTGTGCTGGCTGGGTACCAGTTCTGGAGCTACTGGATGGGTCCCCGGAGGCCAGTATCTGCCCCTGTTCCCTGTAGGATGTTTAGGGGAGGGATCTTGCTTCCCTCTTGGAAGTCCTGGCCTTCCTCCACTGGTGGAAGATGTAAGGTAGACTGTGCCTTCAGCTCTGGTCCAAAGGCATCCTTCTTCTTACTCCTTTCAAAGTCTTCAGATGGTCTCCTAAATGAGGGGTTCAGCCCTCTTTTAAAGCCAAATGGGCCCCCACTATTGGTGCAGGCTAAGCCCACATTAATGAACCAATCCTAGGTCCCCACCAACATTCTCCCCGTGCAGATGGTTGAATTCCTCATAATCTGGAAGCTCTCTTTTAGCTATTATAACATAGATAACATCTGTGAATTAACCTCTTAAGTGCCAAGGACGAGGTATCTCGTCCTTGACACTATGTTTGCAGTGCCAAGGACGAGATACCTCGTCCTTTTTGGCACTTCGTTTTGTGCGATCCCTATCACTCCTCCTAGCTTCTTTGAAGGGCTTGGGTCGTCCTTTCAAGGTGAACAGAACCAAAGCTTAGGAGGGTGTTTGCAGGCAATAGCCTTGTCCTTTGTCCAGAGACTCTCCAGCACTTCCAACCTAGAAAGCTTGCTGGCAGAAACTAGCGGGGCACACTGTGTGCTTGCTGGGTACCGGTTCTGGAGCTGCTGGACAGGTCCTCTGAGTCCGGTATCTCCCTCTGATCCCTGCGAGATGTTTAGGTGAGGGATCTTGCTTCCCTCTTAGAGCTCCTGGCCTTCCTTCACTGGCAGAAGATGTAAGGTAGTCTGTACCTTCAGCCCAGGTTGCAATGAGTCCTTCTTCTTACTCCTTTCGAAGTCGTTGGATGATCTGCTAAGTGAGGGGTTCAGCCCTCTCTTAAAGCAGAAGGAGCCCCAATGATTAGTGCAGGCTAAGCCTACCTTAATGAACCAATATTGGGTCCCCACCAACACATTTCTGTTATGCATGAGATCAGGACCAGATTGCTCTGCAACAGAAAAGGTAAGTTGTGACAACATATACCTAAGTCCCACCCATCTTCCTATCAGCTGCAGATCAAAGTGTCTCTCTGGTTAACTGAGCCCTCTGTGACTCTTGATTTAAGCGCAGGTCTCCATTGAAGTTTGTGGTGAGAGCAGACTTCCTGTCTCCCTGAAATCCCATACTTCTCCCCTCTAAAAGAGGTATGCTCTGCAGGGGTGCCTACAGTAAAAAGTGGACCCAGACATGCATTTCACTGCCTTTTATACAGAGGGGCGGGAACTAGCTTCAAGTTGACACATGGCATTGCCTCAAATATCTCTCATTGGTATGCACTGCCACCAGCCGGACTGAACAATAGGATCCATGGAGCACAGTCAGTGCAACCTGCTCAGTGGCCATGGAACACAGCCATGGCTAGCAGGCTTGAAACAAATCCCTGGAAATTCAGTGAAAAAACTTTAGTTAAGGGACAGTTCAGGTGATCTGATTTATTGCAACGAAACCCTTGAAATTCAGCGGGTGTGGAAAGTGATGAACTGATTAACTCAGCATGCTCCCTTCACTGTAAAGAGAGGTTACTCGTAAACAACAAGTGCTGCTACATATGGTATGCTTTGTGTTTACACGCAGATTTAATCTGGATATCTGGTATTTGGATGTGTTTTGTAGAAAGGAGACTGGTAATGTAACCTTTCATTTTAGTTTTTTTTTTACAGAATTTAATGAAAATACATATATTTTGATTTCCTGTCCTGTTTTGTATGTATCCAAAAGACTGCATCCCTGATGAAGGACTGATATTAGTCCAAAACGCATTGGACCGCCACTACCCCCATTTTGTCTCCCTATTAAAAATCATATTTTTTATGTAAACGGCATAATTGAAGGAATGTTATAACTTGAAATCAACAGAGCAGTGAAACATTTCGCAAGGGAACTGACGGCACTGGGGATTGTCCCCCCCGGTCTCAGCTTCAAAGTAGTCGTCTAGCCACTGTCTGCCTCAGTGGCCATTTTGTTCCAATTGAATTGCTGAACATTGTTAGAATGACCATACAATCAGGGTTGGACTGGGGCTTAAAATGGTTTCGGGCGCCAATGAAAAAGTGGCCCACAGTTACAAATGGCAATTCATTCCGTTTTGTTACAGACTGTTTGAATAGTACCCAAGAGAGAGTTTTTGATAAAGTGTGATGCAAATTGTGCAGTTTAAAGAATATTTTTTCAGCAACAATGGCCAAAACTGCTAGCCGCATAGTGAAATAACTCATCAAACTGGCCCACATGGGCCAAAAAAAGTGGCCCTCTTTGACCCAAAAAACGAGCCCACACCATCATTTTGTGTTTTTGGTCCAGGCATTGCCCTCTTGCCCTATGGACCACTCCAAGCCTGATTATGATTCAGGCGGTGCCCGCTTTGCAAGTAGCCCCCTCCGTTGCAAAGTCCATGAGCATATATATGAAATCGAAGAAGGGGTTCAAATGAGATGCACTGACGTGACATATTTAGAATAAATAGAAGGTTTGGAGTGAATTAGTGTTGCACACACTCGAATAATGGTCTGTAAGAAGACTGCCTTTGGCAGTCTTGTTTCAGGTAACTCTGCCACCGGGTCTTACTTTCCCGGAACCCTTCCTGTTGCTGGTCTGAGCCCAGTATGTATTTATCCAGTATATGACTCAGAGTCATCATGTTACTCAATGAGCCAGAAGTCAGCTCGGGCATAACCACTGAATCTACTTTTTACCTACATAGCACACGCAGAAAGCATGTCTGATTCTATGTCAAGACAGGTGGCGAGAATCATGCTTCAACTTTGTTAATACCACTCTTCAGCAGTTTCAACAAAATAACAGAAAAAACACTGAAAAGTTTTCCAGGTACTAATGTTCCCTTTTTTCTTTTTTTTTTTCTTTGGGACTACATTTCCCTCTGTCTCTGCAGTCCTTGTAAGTGACTGCCCAGGCTTTATGTCACTTCCTGCCCACTAACTCCTCCTCTTCTTTTCTTGCTCTTCAACAAGATAAGTACACTTTTCTTTACCTCAGAACAATTGAAGTACGGAATGCATATAAATAAATATATTTCTTCACTCGAACAGATTCAGTTCAGAGAACACTGACACCGTGTGTATTTAAATAGAATGTGATCAATAACATATGTATCTAAGTAGAACATGGATGAGAGACTATACAACGCTTGCACTGTGCCCCCGAGATTGCAGTAATAGCTTGTTTGCAATAGGAATCCACTAGGCTATAGATTATTTCAACAGTGAGGAGTGCCAAGTGGAACAACGTGTAACAGAGAAAGGAGACGGAACCCAGGTCGCACTACCAACACAGCCGGGGACCCGTCTCCCATCCAGAGACCAGCACTCAGGCTCCCTCCTTTGCGGGGGTGGGGCCAGAGCAGCGACGCGCAAGAGCGAGCAGGCCCTTTCCCTCGCGAGGGAGGAGCGTGCACGTGGCAAGTCATACGAGTGACAACGCACATTGAGATATCGCAAACAGGGAAATAGAAATTAACCCAGCCGCGTCGGTGATCACATCAATATATAATTACACGGCAAGCTAACGGACCCACCCACAGCGGTGATTAGCTGGGCACAGTCACAGCATGCAGCGATCAGCTCGCTGACTGACAGCGGCTCGATAGGAGTGCAGAGACACCTGCTAAGAGCCCAGAAGCTCCCTGCTTAGCATAGCTCGCAAAGGCAAGAACAGTGAAAAGGCAGAACACCCCCAAGCGGGTCATCTAAAGCCTCCATAAACACAAAAGAAAATCAGGTGCTATCCACAATATAAAAATAATAACAATGATAATATACTTTGACTTTAAAGTCATTACATCCAACACAATGTAGCGAGGAGGAGCAGGCACAAGAACTAGCCGGTAGCTTCAAAGAGGTGCTAGGGAGCTCATTGATGGAAGCAGTGGCTCAAAGGGTCAAACCCCAAGAAGGGATAGCCACATTGGAATCAATGCTAAACCAGCCTCATAAGAGCACTGAAGTAATACAAAGCATGTCCACTAAGACCTTCGACCGAGACAAGAAGGGGTATGCAGAGACCCGTAAGAGGAAATTCTCTACTGACCCCCCTGGGCTGTGTTCAAGGGGCAAACAGAGAGGCCCCAGATGCTGATGATGCCTTCAGGAAGCAAAGAGATGCTTTCCTTCAGCGGTCAGCGGTGCCAAGCCTCAGGACCCATCCCTTGGAGAAGAAAATATGGGAACCACAATCACAAACTCAGAAGAAGAGTCACCAGAGGTCGCCCTATTCTCGCGAGAGGAAGATGAGAAGCCAGATGAAGATTGACCTATGCTGTCCAGGGGCAAGAGAACCCGGAAAGAAAATCACTTAGTGGACGAAGATGAGGAAATAGCAGACATGCTCGAGCCTGAGAATATCAGGAATCCCCAGTCAGCTGACTGGCAACCATCACCCAGAATATCAAAATACATGGCTCAGGAAGGTTCTAGAGAAAGACGCAAGATAGCGCATGAGAGTAGAGTGCCCCCACCCAAACTTACCGGGCAAGGTTGAGAGGCACCAGAGTTGGACCTAAAGATGCTGGCTTTCGTCACTAAGACAAATAGGGATCCATGCAATAGACAGATCCTGGAGAAGCTGCCAGGAAAAAGTGCTGGATCTAGCAGGCCCTTTAGCAAAAATAATGGACCTAGCAGAACGCACTAGAGACACCGGGGAGGAGGTTGACCCGGACACACTGGAAAACTGGGCCCAGAGAGCAGTCTGCCTGATTTGAAATGCAAACTGAGCAATATCCTCAGAAAGGAGAAGAGGCCTCTTAGTGAAGATTGACATGAAACTAGGAGACCTAGTAACTTACACGGCAGGAGAAACGGTGAAGGGCTCCTATTGAGAGAGACTTTTGGCAAAGAAATGGGGAGGTTCATCGGAACCTACACCTCACTAGAGAAGGCCCAAGCTCCAATAAGAAAAAGCTTCCTGAGCAGAGTTTTTGCTGGGAGCGGCCGCTATAGAGGTCAGGCAGCCAGTCGATTTCAAGGTGCGGCAAGACCTCAAAACAGCAGAGCCCATTACTGAGAAAACATGCAACAGAACTTGTTCTTTCCCGCCAGAGGATGCTTCCCCAGAGGCAGCAGGGGTAGTGAACCAGGAAGAGGACAAGACCCCATCACAGGTGAAAGTCCACAAATACCCACCCGTAGGGGGAAGGTACGGGAATTCTGGCAAAATTGGTGCGTCCTTTCCAGCAATGCATGGGTTTTGCAAACAGAGGATTGCAGTTAGAGTTTGTGCAAGAGCCAGTACAAGCAATACCCCATAAGTGATTCACATGGCTCAAGCAGAGAAAGACATCCTGCAACACAAGCTCAAACAGCTCAAGCAGAAAATAACCATTGAGTGATGCTCAGCGACACCACCATTTATAAACGACATGTTCTTGGTTCACAGGGAAGAGAAAGTGAGACCAGGCATTAACCTGAAAGAGTTGGGTGTTGTACCGACATTTCAAAATGGAAGGTATTCACCACCTGCAAGACACTTTAAGAGAAGGAGACTGGTTAACCAGGATAGACTTGAAAGACGCTTACCTCACCATACCGGTCCAAGAAGAATTCCAACCATTTCTGGCATTCATCTGGGACGGACGGTTCTGGCTATTCAAGACAATGGGCCTCATTACAAGTATGGCGGTAAGTCAACAACGGCGCCGGTATCGCTACCAGCACCGTTGCTACCGTACTGCCATACTAGGAGTTCTGCTCGCGGGTGCCCTTGCAGTCACCAGGTCTGACCTGGTGGCCGTACCGGCACCCACGAGCAGAACATGATGGTAGCACCATTACCATTATTAACGGTACCGGTGCTACCACCCTCCCTATTCTCATTGTGCCCTATGGGGCTCAAATGGGAATGGGGATGTACCGGGCCTGGAACCCGTGAAAGGGCAATTATCAGGTCCGGCTGGGCCGGAATAGCCCGGTAATTACCCATTCGCGGGTGCTGGACCCGGATGCGAGTTTGGAGGTAGCCTTGCCGGTGAAACCGGCAAGGCTACCTACAACCTCGTAATGAGGCCCAATGCCTTTCTGCCTAACAGCAGCGCCATGGGCATTCACCAAGCTCATGAAACCAGTAGCAGCAGCGATCAGGGAGAAGGGGATCCATATGATCATCTACCTAGACGACATACTGCTACTAGCGGACAACAGAGAGACTGTTAAGTATCAGACAACATGGGTAACGGAGCTACTAGTTTCACTGGGGTTTCTAGTAAATCAGGAGATATCAGATACGACTCCAGCAAGAAGATTGGACTTCGTAGGCTGTGTGCTAGACACCAAACTATCAACACTAGAGCTTCCAGCCAGGAAGATCCGCAACATCAAGAAAGAGATCAGGCTATGCCTGGTCATACAAATAATATCCCTCAGAGCGCTGGACGGGGATAGTAGGACTACTAGCGTCATCTATTCAAGCCATTTTCCGAGGTCACCTGCATTATCGAGCTCTGCAGAGACTGATGATAAAACATCACTGAATGGTTCCGCTAGACCAGAAATCCATCACAGAACTGGAGTGGTGGTTGAAGAACATGGATGCCTGGAACGTGCGGGTCATCTTCAGAGACCGACCAGATCTAGTTATAGAGTCAGACGCCAGCAGGATCGGATGGGAATCATGATGCAGCTCACTAGAGACAGGAAGAAAATGGAGTGCAAAAGAACTGCAGCTTCACATAAATTGCTTAGAGCTACTGGCAGGATCCTTCACGATCGAAGCATTTACGAAAGGGAAAGTCAACTCATTCATCCTGCTGAAGATGGACAACATCTCAGCAGTGAAGTACATCTTTCACCTAGGAGGGAACAGATCTAAACTCCTAGCAGAGCTGGCAAAGAACTTCTGGCATTTTTACCTCCAATCAGGGATGTCAGTCACAGTGGAATATCTGTCAGGAGCTCTGAATGTAATAGCAGACTTGAACTCCCGATACCGGACAGACTCCAGAGACTGGAAACTAGACCCAGAAGTATTCCAGCAGCTGGAACAATTATGGGGCCAGTACACATAGACCTATTTGTGTCACGACTGAACTCACAGAAAAACAGCTACTACAGCTGGAGGTTAGACCCGTCAGCTCTGGGAGTTGATGCATTTCTGCAAGATTTGAGAGGAACCTACACTACGTGTATCCCCATTCATAACGATGAGCAGAATACTAGTGAAAATGTGGCAATAAAGGTCAGAGCTTGTGCTCATTGCTCCGATTTGGAAGGATGAGGTGTGGTGTCCCACCCTGATGGAGATGTCCACGGATTTCCTGTGGATTCTACCAGATAGAGAACGTCTGCTCATGGACCCAGCTAGGTTGTTTCATCCTCTGAAAGTTAAAGGGACTCTCCCATTGATAGCGTGCAAGATATCAGGAAGATCATCACAGAGTCATGGGCTCCCTCCACGCTGAGGAGCTATGACACAGCTTGGAATAAATGGTTGGCCTGGTGCAGTGGGTGATATGTTCATCCTGTTTCTGCCCCTATAGTAGCCAGCCTAAATTTCCTAGAATCCCTACTGCAAGATGGTAAAGCATCAATGACTTTTGGAGTGTATAGATTAGCAATATCAGCAGGTCACCTACCCATTGAAGGAATTCTGATAGGGGAGAACCCAGCAGTAGTGAGGCTCATGAAAGGGGCCTATTTCAAGCCCCCCCCAGAACCAAAATACATACAGGTGTGGGACGTAATGACAGTATTGCGACTCTTGGCGACTTGGCCAGCGAACAAGTATCTATCCTTGAAACAACTATCGGGCAAGCTAACCATGTTACTATGCATAGTATCATGCAGTAGAGTAGCAGATGCCAGAGTACTAGAAGTGAACAGAAAGTCTTTCGGTCCTAAAGGGGTGACTTTTATACTAGCTAAGAGAACAAAGACGAACTCCATGTCGATTTCGTATCCCTACTTACCAAACCACCCAAACTGGTGCGTGGCAGCATTCATCACAGAGTACGAGAATAGGACAGCTGTCTCTAGACTGGCAGGCATCACACAGCTATTGATAGCGCGCAGGAAGCCTTTGCAAGCAATAGCAACAGCCACCATTGCCAGGTGGGTACGAGAAGTTATCCAACTAGGGGTTATTGACCTGAATAAGTTTGGAGCGCATTCCGTAAGAGGAGCAATGGCCTCGAAAGCGTTCATAGCAGGAGTTGCGCTGCAATATATTTTGCAGGCAGCAGACCGGGCTAGCGATAGCGCTTTCAAGACCTTTCACTTTAAGCCGATTTAAGGGATGGCAACAGCTGAGATGGGAAGCTTCAAACAAGCATAATGCTTGCCTCCTGTCTTCACTTAGAATGAAGACTACCCCTGCATACTGCTCAGGGAGTGTTGATTCTATTAAGGAAAAGGAAGTGAGCCTTAATTTCCCACCCGCACATGTACTGTATGAAACTTAGCATGAGCATGTTATTATGATGTGATAGACAGTCTATGGACTCCACCCTAATGAAATTGCCTTGTATGCATTGCAGGGGAGGATCAGAAGGCTAACTGAATGACGGAGAATAGCAGCAAGCGTAGATCAAAGCGCGTAATAGAACGCAGCAAACGTCCAGCAGAGTTTAGGCAATTGGAAGCCAGAAGTTATAAAGACTCTCATTTGGTTAAAGTACAGCAAGGGCTTGGTTCAGCACATCCAAAGAAGAGGAGGAGTTAGTGGACAGGAAGTGACATATGGACTGGGCAGTCACTGGCAAGGACTACAGAGACAGAGGGAAATGTAGTCCCAAAGAAACAGAAAATAGAAAAAAGGGAACATTAGTAGCTGGAAACATTTTCAGTATTTTTTCTGTTATTGTGTTGAAACTGCTGAAGAGTGGTATTAAATAAATTGGAGAATAATGCTCACTTGTCTTTAATAGAATCCAGTCTCCCTGCACAGTAAGCAGTGGTAATCTGCATTGGCAGAAGATCCTTTCCTGTAGAAAAACCACCGTCACTTTGTTCTCCAAAAACAAAGCAGAAAATAGGACAGAACACCTTCACAGATGGCATTCTGACCCATACAGCGAAACAGCAGCAGCATTAACCTTTCCCCACTGATTTATGGATCTCATCTGCAAGAACACACACCTGCCACGCCCTCTACTGAAGCCAAAAGGTTGCTGTGTTTCCACGCTGTCCACTGCCGAGGAAAATAGACTTGCCATCACAATCGAAAAGGGACTGTTTCCATGAATATACAGACACCATCTTGCATGGCCCCAATATGGAAGAATGAAGAAAGGCGCCCTTTAAAATGGGTGACACAGGTTGCAAGCACTGCCAGGTCGAAAGTGCAGGTTGCTTTGCCTCCTGGCCACATCTGGAAAGACGCCGCTAATCTGTGTACCTGAGCACTGAATTGAAAAACAAAAAAACTGTGTTTACACAAATATGACTGTGTTGCACTTTGCATAATCCATTCGGTTTGCGAGCATTAGTTAAGGTTTTTGGTCCAAATGCAGTTCTCAGATCTTGTACTTGTGCTCCATTCACTTACCACCACAATACCTTTACTTGGATGGATTCTGGATGTCAGCCATGTCCCACACCAGGTCAACCTGAGCGTTGTTTCCCTGAATCTTAAACAGCTTAGGCAGCTGCTTGCATGCCTGCAAACTGCTTAAAGAGCTGGACAGCTGAACACATTTGCACGCGTTTGCTCTGCCCTAGGCAGGAACGCAAAGCATGAGTGATTATTTGTGATACTTTAAACAGTATATTAAATCGAATAATGAAAAATCCCCATGCAAACAAAATGATCTAACACTACAATAGATGTCCTTGTAGTTCTGTACGCCACAGAAATTGGGCAATTGTAATACCTTTTATATACATAGCAACACAATGAAACAGCTTTGGTTGAAAAAAAAAAAGGCATTAACAACGATTTATCACATACCCCATTTCTCATCAAAAGGTACACTGCCACTTTATAGAGAATAGTAACAGCAAAGTGTACCTGGCATTGCATATGTGGGTATAGTGATCTTTCTTTGTTTGTCGCTCTCTTGCTCTCTCTTTCTCTCCTCCTCACCCTCTCTTTCTCGCTCTCTCTTCTCCTCTCTTCTACCTCTCTCTCTCTCTTCCTCTGTCTCTCTCCCCGTCCCCCCTCTTTCTCGCTCTCTCTCGCCTCTCTACCTCTCTCTCTCTTCCTCTGTCTCTCTCCCCGCTCCCCTTCTTTCTCTCTCTCTCTCTCTCTCTCTCTCTCTCCTCTCTACCTCTCTCTCTTCCTCTGTCTCTCTCCCCGCCCCCCTCTTCCTCGCTCTCTCTCCTCTCTACCTCTCTCTCTCTTCCTCTGTCTCTCTCCCCGTGCCCCTCTCGGTCTCTCTCTCTCTCTCTTGGTCTCTCTATTCACCTCCTCTCTCCCTCTCTCCCCTCCCTCTCCCTCTCTCTCTCTTCCCCTGCCTCTCCCCCCGTGCCCCTTTGTCTCCCTCTCTCTCACGTTGTGTTGCTGTCTTTCACTTTCAGACTCCCTCTCTGTTGGCGAGAGTCGCATTGTCAGACGCGCGACTGCTTTGGGCTACCCCAGTCATAGGTGACAGCAAGCTGACAAGTAAAGAAACACGGATGTTGTGTGTGGGGGGTACTGTGTTTTGGTGGGTAGGTGGGAATAGACCAGCCATATGGAGACGTGCACTGTCCTCTCCTGTGTCCTGCAAGAATGTCGCCATCACACTGAGGGAGTGTTGTCGACACGGAGAGCGTGGGGGAAGATACGGATAGGCTCGCTGGGGATTGGGTGTTCTGGCAGACTATGCAGTGGAGCAGAGGATCAGAATGAAGGGTTTGTAACTTCATGTTTCACTTTACCCTTTTTGTTCATTTTAAGTGTTTGCATGTACTGCAGTTTAAGCAGAAGTAACAACCAATCAATGACTAAAGCCAGGGGAGTTGCTAGGTCTGGAAAAGACCCAGGGCTACGCTGATGTCGGAACTGTTGGGACTGGGGGCTAGCTTGTCTTTTGGCTGAAGCTCCTCAGATTCTATCCGGGGCTACAACCAAAAGATCAGGGGCTATAGCCCACTTAGCCCCCCCTAGCAACGCCCCTGACTAAAGCTCAAAGTAAAACATTTGTTTGGTGCGCATAAAAGAAACAGAAAATGAACGTGTCCCTTTCAAGAAGGAAGGACACTTTCAGAGACTAAATCAGATATTTTCTTAAAATTAAAGCTATTAAAAATGAAATTATGTAATGGTACTATCATTGTAAACTGGTCCTTTTTTCACCTTTCACAATAGTCATTTCAAAGGATCACTTCCAGTTGATATGGAAGTCGTATAAAAAGTGTTACACTTGTCTCCCTGAGCAAAGCATATCATCAAACATAGAATTGTTATATACATTGTTTTCTGATACCATTCCCAAGCGAACAGTCTGCTACAGTCTTATTGTACTATTTTGAAATGCTACTATGAGAAAGGTGAAGGGATAAATAGCAGCAATGAATGTTCCAGGCTGCTTTGCATAAAATCAAAGAGCTTTTTGAGAACATTAAAATATTCACAGAGCTTTATATATAATAAATCTGCTGTGATAAAAGTGCTGTATGCTTGTATCACTAAGTGTATACTGCATACTGGGCTTGGTACTACTTTTATTTTTTACAACACCCATAATGTAATTAAAGTGTTTGTAACCAGAAACCATATGCACTCATTCAGAATGCCTCAGGAGTTGGCTGTGAAGATAAAATGGTTGTGGCATCTGCCACTACATGGGATAGAACTGATGGGCGACTAGATGTTAGAAGAGGGCGCGTTGTGGTGGGAGGCTGGGTCTCAGGGTAGGGGTGTCTCTGCATATAGATGCACTTCTATTCCCAGATAATTATATGTATAGGCTGTGAATAAAATAGAAATGTTAGATATATTGGCAACTGAGAATGAGCCCATCACAAAAGGCTGTGTTCCAAGGGAGCTGAAACAGCAGCACACCCCAGAGACTTTGCAAATTCCCTCTCTAATCCTAACCACTGTTTTCTGAGCAAGAGCCAGTAGAGGGATATTGCTTCTTGACTTGAAATGTTTGTGGAAAATAACCACATCTCCCATCACTCCCAGATAAGATTGAGTCCCCTCAGGGGCACCAGAAACACCAGACGCAACATCAGAGAGGGTCTCTTAATCTCACCAGAGACCCTACATTTATGATACCATTGACTCTATCAACGGCATCTGACACTGTAGATCAGGAGACCCTATTCAATTGGGCGCATACATGGGCAGGGTGTTCAGTCTTACCCTCCCAATCGTCCAATGCCCTTCCTGAGAGGCCAGAGTCAAATACTAACAACCTGCTGCCACAACACAAAAGTCAAGACAAAGTAATCCACTCAATCCATAATCTTTATCTCAAATATTCTCGTCCGACACAGCGGTGCCTGAAATGCCATTCCAATGGATCATTGACTTCCTTGTAACCTACAGTCTTCATCACCAATGCACACCTTTTCATTGAACTTTCTTTTAAACGTATTTAACTTTACTAATGATAAGAACTGTTCCCAAGAGGCCCTGACTGACGCCGATTGCTACTGACCACCTTCGTATGACCACATGAATCCACTTTCTGAGCAAAAGTGGCATTGGTTCTGTGTCCAGCAGGCTTCTGGTGCATCGTTAATGTGAAGACAAATTAAATCTTGAGATGCTGGCCTCACCTGCCCACATGGCACAATATGGTGTATATCTGTGAATAGATTGCAAGGTCCAATCCAATTAGAATACACCAGAGTTCTTTTTCTTCCACTCCAGAAACACACTGGTAGTCAGGGTTCTTTAGGAAGAAGGTAGACTGGGAAAGGCTGTGATGCGTGGGTCACAGACATTCCAGGGAAGCGGAGTTGAGGAGTGAGAGGTAATGTGTGATCTAAGGTTCTGGCTTGCAGTATATTGTGGATTCCACTTCCTTTCGCATCAAGATAAAACTCCCTGCAGTATCTCCACCCATTTGCTCCATGACTGTGGATGTATGAAAGCTAGACATGTCACATGCATTGTATTGTATCGTATAGTATTGTATTGTATAGTATTGTATTGTATTGTATTGTATTGTATCGTATTGTATTGTATTGTGTTATTTGTCTAGCTCCTTTCACTACTGATATTCTCCCAACGCCCTGTAGGTTGAACGCCCTTGGGGGACCGAAGTCCAGGTATGGGAACAATCCAGAACTGGTATGCGTGCATGCATAATGGCCAGTATGAAGACATGAAGGGTTGGCCAAGTCCCTGCTAGCCACCCATGTCGAGCCGGCATGTGGATGGGTGGTGAGAGGCAGTCTAGAGAGGGTATGCAAGAGCGGGCTAGCTATTATGTGTGCAGGTATTTATCAATTTTCTTGTCACAATCAAACATCAGCTGCATTCCTATGGCAGAGGTGTAGAGCAAAGTGTTTTTGAGTGGTGTATGATGGCTGTGTGCCTGTCTGCGGACGTGCCTTTGGCTAACATTCCATAAGCATGGAGTGCAATAGGTTTAAAACACATTGCTGTGACTAAATGAGTGCCCCAGTGTTCTAGCAACATTCAGTGTTCACCTAGAATCTTTGCACTAGCTGTATTCTACCTTCACCTTGATACCATGCACTGAATAGATTGTATATTCATCCAAATACATCTTAGCACAACACAATGCCTGTCCCCAAAATACATCTGGGTGCAACACATTGCCCACCCCCAAAATATCTAAGTGCAACACATAGCCTGCCCCAAAATAAATCTAAGTGCAACACATTGCCTGCCCCAAAATACATCTAATCACAAAACAACACCTGCCCCAAAATACATCTAAGTGCAACGCATTTCCTGTCCCAAAATACATCTAAGTGCAACACACTGCCTGCTCCAAAATACATCTAAGTGAAACACATTGCCTGCCCCTCAAATACATCTACGTGGGACATACTTCCTGCCCCAAAGTGCATCTAAGTGCAACACATTACATGCCCCCAATGTACATCTAAGTGCAACACACGGTATGCCCCCAATACATCTAAGTGCAACACATTGTCTGCCCCCAAAATACATCAAAGTGCAACTCACTGCCTGCCCCAAAAATACATTTTAGTGCAACAAATTGCCTGCCCCCAAAAAACATCATAGGCTAGACTTCACATTGCTTGTGAATGCAATACAACAGCAAACCCAAGAGCACCGTGCAGGAGAACATAATGTCAAGAGTAGGTGGTAGTAATTTTGGAGTGGCAGGGTTTTATCAGAGCACAATGATGGCTGTACGCCCTGCCCAAACCACCTTACCTGGGTGCATCTGCAGGGTCTCCTGTTAGGCGTCCATGGGCAAACAGGGGAAAACTGTCAGGGTTCTTAGATTAACTAAAGTTCTAGTTCTTATTTCAGTTTTGGGTCAGGTCTTGAGGTAGTTGTGTTTTAGTATAATGAAGAGGTAGTTTCTTTTCCTTAACCTTTTTATTTCAGGAAGGAGAAGTTAGCCCAAGGCAAGATGGCACTGATCATTGAGGGCTCTGAGTGAGGCAGGTAGTTTTGGAATCTTGGCAGGATTCTAAATTGCCTTTCATCTGAAGAAATTCTCGAGGCAGCAACTAATCAGTCAGTCTCCAGCATTTTGAGCCCTAATGAAGAGTGAAAGAAACTTCACAGGTCTTCGTGGGACAAGATCCTGACTACGAGCGGGATTGAAAAGATTTAAACGGTTTTAGTTCTGAGAAGCCTCTGTATAAAAACTTTGAAGAGTAATCTACTGTAGGAATAATACATTGTATTCATAACACTAGAGTTTCCAAGTAGCAGTTGTAAATGTGTTGAGAAAGAGTATTATGTATAAAACACTTTTGGCAGGTAGTCATGGCGCTATTTGCGCCATGACTGCCTCCCATACCGGTACCAACTCCGGTTTGGTGAAAGGGGGATTTACCAGTCCAGTCCGACCTCGGTGGGACCGGTAATCCCCATTCACCAAACCATTCCCATTTGAGCCCACATAGTGCTCAATGGGAATGGGGAAGTAGCTAATAACGGTACCGCAAATTGCGGTACCGTTATTAGCTCTAAAGTCCCTTAACGGGTCCCGTCCTTAACACCTGGTCAGACCAGGCGTTAAGGAAGGGACCTGCTAAGGGAACTTGGAATAGGGCGCAAAGGGATTACCAGCACCGGTGTCCTTACCATTGCCGGTAATTCCTTTGCGCCCAACTCGTACTGAGGCCCTATATTTTTTGTCGGCTTGTTTGCAATGTACTGCGTACCATGCGCTCTGGAAAACTCACTTCCGCAACAGGCGTGAGTTTTTCCAGAGCGCAAAGAGTTTCAGGCGTACTGTCAGAGGCTTCACATCTGAAATGGTGTCTCCTGTGCTTATTAAAGCACTTGATTCCACCTGGTACCAAGCGCTGACTAGCAAAAATCCTTTTCTCCTGTTTTCCCCTTTTTTCTTTAATTGAGATGCATAACATCAACCAGAAAGAAAGAAAGGAACCGATTTACTCAGGGAAAGCACACACACCACTAAATAAAGGACTAGCGAGTTACTTGGTGAAAGCGTGCACAGCAGTAAATAGAACAAGTGCTTACCGAAGCGGGCGTACCCGCTTAGCAGTTTAAAGGCACAGTGAGTATTAAAAAAGATGTGTAACCATAGAGGACGTCATTCTTCAGTCAAGTTAAACAAGGAGGAGCATAATGTGTTTCTTAAGAGATAGTTAGGTATTTTCAATTTTAGTGACTCATGGCTCTGTGAGCAATAAGGAATCTGCAAGTTGTTTTGGCAAGAAAGCAAGCCAACAAAAGAGACTGTAACAACAGCAAAGACTGTCCATAAGGTATCTCCTGAATTTTCTGAACTACAACCTCTAGGCATTTTGCATGGGTTTTCACGTATGCGCTTGAAGCTGTAAGGGAGAGGCAGATTTACTGGCAAGGAGTACAGTAAGTGCAGATAATAAATTGAATGATCATCTCTATTCAGTTCTCACAAATCTGCAATTTCAGTAGAAGACTGCGGCAAGGATCTGTTTAATATTTTATCCCATTCCCCTGTCCCTTTGGGGCAAAAGACCTTCACCCTGTAAATATTATGGGGGATGAGTGTTGATTGCTTCAGGGAGTTTGTGAGGTCAGCAGCTTCCATGGTGTTCCACAGGATCCTGACAGAGCAAACAAGAGATGGAAGCCACCTAGAGGTCAGCTGGCCTTTGCCTCTGACCCTTACCCGGCTGCCAGGGTAAGGCTGCTCTGGGAGGGCCTCTGAAATGGAGCTGCTCATGATCACGTGGGGGGGGGCACGGACCAAGGAGAACTGAATGGGCAGGCAGGGGGATTGGGGAGGGATGGTCAGGGAGTGGTTTGAGTGAATGGGAGAAAGCAAAGGGAAGCAGAGACATCTGTCAGGACAAAGGGAAAGGCACACATGACTACCTTAGCCAATTGCTAAGGGGTTTGGTGGGGAAAGTAAGAAAGTCAGAAACAAACAAAGGACTACTCCACAAAGGCAGGGAATGCTGCAGACCAGCTCAAAAACAGATTGGAAGTCAAAGTAAAATACCAACATATCCCTCCAAAAAGCACCAAGCAAGCCCTAGAACTCCTTACCAAGTGGTCGTTGTACAGGATGGCTACAGATTATAATCAGGAAAGCCAGAGGGAGGCAGTCAGAGAAAGCTGCCAGGAGAAATAGAAAGGCACACCTGACTGCCTTAGCCAATTGATAAGGGGTGGGCGGGTAAAGGAAGAAATCCAGAAACAAATAAAGGACTACTGTACAACAGCAAGAAACACTAGCTGCAGACCATCTAAAAAAACAGATTGGAAGTCAAAATAAAAACCCACACACATCCCTCCAAATGCCACCAACCAGGGGAACAACGGATTGGAAATCAAAGTAAAACTCGCACTGATCCCTTCAAAGTGCACCAAGCACTCCCTAGAGTTCCTTGCCAAGTGGTTGTTGTGCAGGATGGCTACAGATTATAATTAGGAAAGGCAGAGGGAAGCATTCGGAGAAGGTTGCCAGGAGAAATAGAAAGGCACACCTGCATGTACGTGTAAATTTCTCTGGCGCATAGATCCCAAGCTCCAGATTCTATTAGATAGTATTTCCTGATTCACAAAGCTCCTTCAGAGCAAATAGTGATCCTTGATGCCAGGGGACAATGATTTCAACATCATGGTGCTGGGGCTTCATGACTGTGCGTGCTTCATGTTATTTCTCCTCACTGTGACAACACTGACATTTGATTTCTGCTGCTAGAGCACCTCACTTATTTATTATATATAAGTGAATAATCATTGCAGACTTTTGGAGGTAGGGCACAATGACTGAGGCGTCCTTGTGCAATTGCACATACATTGCTGAATCCTACTTCAAAGGCACAATTTTTGCAATTCCTGGTGCTGGCACAGATTTTAATCTGCTTCCTGGAGATGTGGTACACTGATTGCTGGTCCTAGGGCAACATGGTAAATGTTTCCTGGTGCGGGAGCAGTGATTACTGCTTCTAGAAGAGGGAATGGAATGTCTACTAGTTACTAGTCCTACATCACAATAATGGCTGCTTTCTGGGGCACAGTGATGATTGCTTGCTAATGCTGGGGCACAGTGATGATTGCGTCTAGAAGAGGCAATGCAATGCTTACTGGTTACTATTCCTTCATCACTAGATTACTGCTTCCTGGGCCACAGTGATTATTGCTTGCTGATACTGGGGCACAGGGATTACTGCTTTGTGTAGTTGTGGTGAAGTTATTGATGATTACTGGTGCTGGGACACAGTTATTACTGCTTCTAGGGTGAGGATGCAATGCTTACTGGTTACTAATTCTATAGCACTGTAATGACTGCTTCCTGGGGCACAGTGATTATTGCTTGATGGTGCTGGGTCACGGAATTACTGGTTTATGTAGTTGTGGTGAAATGACTTCTGATTTCTGCCAATAAGGGAAGTTTAATTGTTGCTTCCTGGTTCTGGGGCACAGCAATTACTGCTTTATTGTACTGTGGTGCAATATTTGCTGATTACTGGTCTCAGAGCACTATGATAACTGCTTCCTGGTGCTTCCTGGTGCTGAAAAACAGTGGTGACTTGTACATTGCACGTTGCTGCGTTGATTACCGATTACTCGTGCTACAGTTACTGGTCCCTTCTTGTGATGGGAAAAATGATTATGGGTTCAAGGTACTAGAGCAAAATTATGATTGATTACTGAAGATGGGGTATAATTATTGATTGTTATTGGTACAGTCCTAAGATACTAAGCTTACTGATTTTTGGGTGGCATGACACAACAATAACAGGTGGTTCAGTCTAGATTAAAATAATGGTTTCACCTTGCGGCGTTGCACAGATTTCTGATCCCTGGATCTAGGACATAAGAACTGATGCTGTGCCCAGGGCACAATGATTGATAATCAGGGGTGAATGGGCACACTCATTGCTGACCTCTGGTAGTGCAGACTTATGACTGTAATTCTTGCATTGAGGCATAGAGCTGCGTCCATGCATAGGGAGGATTAAAGGAGGTAATTGCACTCTCTTAAAGCTGACTTTAATTGCTGGTCCAGTCAACAAAATTGGGAGGTGTCGAGAAAAAAAACTGTCCAGCAGACGTCATGCGACGAAGTCCGTGGTTGGCGGTGGAGATTTATGGGTTGGTGGCCTTGTTGGTCAGGCACGCCAACCACAAGCTACAGGATGGTGGTGCAGGAAGAGGTGTATGTGGGATTCCTCTTAGTGCCAAAACACAGTGTCCTTCCGTTACAGAGGGATTCACATAGGACAGCTGATAACAATCACAGCAACAAATTGAACCCCCATCCACAATTAGTCAGGCCATTAGGGGAACATTAGAAGAGAACAATAACACTCCCATAACCTCCCTGATGTGCTACAGAAAGACTGGATTGGAATGAAAAACTACTCTCACAGTTACAGGGACCGGATCCCTGGGGGTCGGTGGGATGTGTGTCCAACCCAGAGATGTGGCTTGTAAATCCCAGGAAATATAGCACAGGAGAACCCACAACCCTTGCCGAGCAGAGAGTATGGGGTAGGAACGAGGAAAGAAGAAGCAGTGCATGAGAGAAGAGACTGGAGGAGCGGAGTGTGATGTAGGACAAAGGGTGACCAGGTAGAGGGGGTGAAGGAGGTGAAGGAGCGAGCTATATCAAGTAAGGTGGATGGTGGTACACTTTTAAGAGCAAAAGAGGAGGTGGGAGATAATTAGGAGGTTATACGCCATGTAAAGGAAAAAGGATTAATTAAAGAGGAGGTTGGTGATTCTACGGAGGAGGTTGGGAGTCATGTAATGAAAGAAGGTGTAATTAAGATATTTTGAGGAGGAGTATGAGAGTTATCTAGATGAAGGAAGCAGAGACAAGGAGGAGGTAGGAGAGAAAAGGGCTAGGAGGAGGTTAGGTGGTAGAAGTTCCAAGAATAACTACAGGAGGAGAGTGGAAAAAGAAGTAAGAAGAAGGATGGTCTAGTAAGAGACGATCCTAAGACAGAGATCACTGAACAGGGTCCTCTTGGCTCATAGATGAGGTGCCCGATCTGAAGGGGTGGAGCCCAAGGTGGGAGGACCAACAGGCATGTAGCCTGGTGGCGAGGAGGTTAAGCCTGATTAGAGCCACACTTTGCTGCACATATAAAGAGTACAGAGACTTGTCCACCAACACTTAAAGACTTGGCACCCAATGTGTTTTTGGAACTGAATGCAGAAATTGTTGAGTGCCATCAAGCCGGGCATGGAGGGCATAGAGACTCTTCTGCCACTGCTGTTATCTAACCATCTTTCTTTGTAAAAGTAATACATCAGCGTATATGGAACTCCTGTGTTTGTGTCTCCTGTGTCTCTGACCTAGCCAAATTCTTATAGTTCCATAAAATGTGTCCTGACTTGTTATGTTGTGTTAATTTGGACCATTATAGGCTTGCTTTTATCACCAGAATGGCCTCTTAGTACTTGGAGTTTGAAAACTAGAGACACATGCATGAGAACAGTGAACTCATATTCTTTTTCCATAGCTTTGAGGAATTCAAACATCCGCACACAGAGAGTGCGTTCGCTTGGGCTTTTTGATATTTTATTTATTTAAAACAATGAATGATGGGAGATCAACCTGCAGAAAATATGTGCAGCCATTCCCGCACATATTATCCATGCTCAACGCACAGCAGAAAAATAGTAATGGATTAACTCGCCGCACAGGAAGGGTCGACAGAAGAATTTTTGAGGAGAGGGTGCACAAGGGAGTGTTTGAGGGGTGATAGGAAGGATCCAGTGGCGAATGAGTGATTGCGGAAATCAACCAAGGCTGGAGCAAGGGGGACACTTTTGTACTTGATAGTTCTAGAAGAGAAATGGAGCACCAGTTTGGATGAAACTTTCATGGAGCGGACTTGTCTAAGAGCCTCATCAGGTGATATGGGAGAGAAAGAGGAGAGTAGGAGGGATTGGGAGAGTGGGGTCAAAGGAGTCCTGAGAGCACGTGAGGGAGAAGTGTGTGGTGTGGATGAGAAAGAGGACAGGATTTCCTGAGTTTTAGTAATGAAGTGAGAGGCTGGTGCAGTGAAGAGGGTCTGGGATGGCCGAGGAGAGGTGGAGACTGCAGTAGGATTGGCAAGTTCCTTGCAGATCTTGAAAAGTTCAGCCGACACAAATTCCTTTAAGTTTCAGCTTCGCAACCATTCTCCCCTGTGTTGTTAGTGGCCCCAGAGATGCAGGCTTGGCTATGGGCCCTCTTCTTCAAGTAGATGGAGAGTCTGTATTGCAATGGTTAACAAGACTATGCTCAGTTGGATGATTGAAAATATTATTTGTATATTGTGGGTTTCGGAACCAAGTAGGAAAGTGCTTCAGATGCAACATTTGGAAAAAATTATCAAGCTGAATATACTCGGGGTGTCAAAATAGGAGAAGTACAATGGGTATTAAAAGGTGTGCTATACTGGTTTCATCTGAATACATGGATTCTAGTACTGGCCAAGCTGGACATGTACTGTGGTTTTCCAGCCTGGGGTATACTGAAATTGGGTGAGAGCAAACGGAAGGTATACTGGGAACAGCCTGCAACCGTTACTTTGCTTGGACTGGCATAATTGGGAGTACTGGGGTTGCGAATCTTGAACTACAATTGTGGCATGAAACAGGGGGGGGTGTTGTGTACTAGGAAGAATATTGGATTGTGCAAACTGAGATCATAGTGTGAGTTTGAAAATCGAAGCATACTACAATTGTGCAACTGAGAATACACTATTGTACCACAAACTGGAATTAAAGTTCATTAGCCAAACTAGGTGTGAAGCGTGAAAACAGTGACTATAATGTGTGGTTGGACAACCCCTGATGTTCTGGGAAGGCCAAAAAGATTAGGGCAACACCGAGATTGTGGAAACTGAGAGTGCACTGGAATTGTGCAGACTAGACAAATGTCTACAGTGGGAGTACATGGATTGTCAAATTGAGAGAAGTATATGGGTTTTTACAAAGTGTGAGGTACTCATAGTGTCAACGGGGCAGTATGCTGGTATTGGCCAGATTGACTATATGCTCCAGTTTCGCAAATTAGGAACATACTGGAATTGGTTAACAATACACAGGGGGTATTGGAATGTTGAACACTAGATTATTCAACTGGGAATATACTGCAATGTGCATAGTGGCAATATATTTTATTTATTTATTTTATTCACATTTGTAGAGCGCACGTCAGCCCGGGGGCATCGTGGCGCTTGTTACAGACATGTCTTAGTTACATAGAATACTTTTTTTTTTTATGCATAAAATACATTATTTACAATGGAAAATATGACATTTGTACAAATTTACGATGCAGTATATTTACATAAATTCGTAGGTGTCATGTGTTATTGTGCGAGGAAAGAGGTCTTCAGTTTCCTACGAAAAATCGGGAGTGAGTTCTGCGCTCTAATGTCTGCAGGAAGAGCGTTCCAGGTCTTGGCGGCAATGTAGGGGAAGCTTATGCCGTCGGCATTGGCTTTCTTGATGCGCGGGATGTAGTGTAAGTTGGTGTATTGCTTCCTGGTGGGACGGGAGGAGGAGGGTTTGGAGATGGTCTCTGATAGATAGGATGGGGCGGAGAGAGAGAGGCATTTGTGTGTGAGAATTTTGATTGTGATCCGCTCTTTGATCGGGAGCCACTGGGCTGAGTGTCTGGCATGGGAGATATGCTCTCTTCTTGGGATGCTAAGAGCAGACCGGAGAGCATTGTTCTGCATGTCTTGAAGTCTGTTTAGGTTTTTTGCTGAAGTGCCTGATAGGAGGGCATTGCAGTAGTCCAGTTTGGCTCCAATGGTAGCCCTTGCTATAGAAAGGCAGTTGGGTTTAGAGAGTTATGGCTTGATGGCGTTTATGAGTTTGGTGGTATGCGCAGAAGAGGAGGAGATAGCGCTGACTTGTCTGGTCATGGATAGTGAGGAGTCTAGGTATACTCCCAGTGTCTTTACAGCTGTGGATACAGGGATGATGGAGTGTCAATGGAGAAGTTGGAGTACAGTTTGTCTAAGGTGCTCCGTTGACCTAATATCATGATTTCCGTCTTGTCTCCATTGAGACAGAGGCCATTTACTGCCATCCAGGCATGGATGATAGAGTAGATTGTGAGGAGTGCCTTGGCGTCTTCGTGATATGATCCTGAGAGGGGTAGAAGTTCTTCTGTGTCTTCCGCGTAGTTCGTGTAAGCGATGCCGTATGAGTCGAGTTTGTCAAAGAGAGGCTTGGTGAACAAGTTGTAAAGTGTAGGTGCAGTGCAGGATCCTTGAGGGCCCCCGCAGTGGATTCTCATGGGGGTGACATTGGCAATGTCCGAGAAAACTTTCATGGCTCTTCCCTCTAGGAAGGAGGTGACCCAGAGAGCTGATTCTTGGGAAAAATTGGCTAAGTGTGTGAGGTGTGAGGTGAGAGTCTTGTGATCAACCAGATCAAAAGTGGCTGAGAGATCTAGAAGGAGCAGAAGAGCTGGCTTGCCTTTGTCCATGATTTGGGTGATCTGACTCTTCAGATCCACCAGAGCTGTTTCTGTGCTGTGTCCTTTCCGGAAGCCTGATTGCCTGGTCCCGAGGATGGAGTGGGTTTCCAGAAAGTGTTGGATTTGGGAGTGTGCGGCTTTGTCCAGTAATTTCAGGAGGAATGGCACTGTGGTTATTGGTCTGTAGTTGTTGGGTTGTAGTGGGTCGAGGGAGGGTTATTTCAGGAGGGGCCGGACCCAAGCCTCTGAGGCTAGCTGGGATAATGCCCGTTTTGAAAGACGCATTGATGAAAGTCGTAAAGAGTGGCGCCAAGCAGTCTGCGCAGTCGTTGATGAGTTTTGGTGGGCAAATATCGCCTTTACAGGGGAAGGGTTTGAGATTTTTTAGAAGGTTGATGACTTCTGGTTTAGTGACGTCCCTGAAGTAGAAGTCAGGTATGGTGGGCTTGGGAGAGGTGGGTGGGGCTGTTGGTAGGCTTGGATCCTGTCTGTTGAGGGAATGCTTTGCAGTGGTCTTTGATTTTCTGTTGGAGAAGGTCAATTTTGTGCATCATGGCAGCTTGGATACTAACACACCAAGCTTCATCTTTGATTATTTCATCCGGTGTATTGGGGAGAGAGATGAGCTCTTTGAAAATGGCGAAGATCTCTTTAGAGTGAGATTTGGCATTAGAGATTCGTGTGTTGAAGGCGGTGGCTTTGGCAGCGGTGATAGCTGTTTTGTATTGGCCAGAGCTTAGATCGAATTTGTCTTTGGTGCTGCTGCAGGGGTTGGATTGCCAATTATGTAGTGCTGCTCTTTTGTGGGAGTGCATTGAGTGCAGTTCTTCAGTGAACCAGGAGTTGGTGTGTAGTGATTTCTTTTCTTTTTTCCATTCGAGTGGTGCTATTTAATTGATAGCTTTGGTGATAACATCTTTGTTGATGTCTGCTAGAGTATTGGGGTCATTAGCGAATGGGGGTGCTAGTTCGGGGGTGTTGAGGTAGGGGCGCAGATTATCCTCATTGAGTTTTTTAGAACTTCTGACTTGTGCAGCGATAGCCGGGTCAGAGTTTTGTGGTTTTTGGTGATAGGAATAGAGAATTCGATGCAGTTGTGGTCGGTCCATGGCAGAGGGGAGTTGGAGGTGATAGTGGAGAGGCAATTATGGTCTGCGAACCAGTCTAGAATACGGCCTTTGGCATGAGTGGGACTTTCTACTTTTTGGGTGAAGCATAGGTCACTAAGTTCCTTGGAGAGGGTGACTGCAGGTTTGTCTTTAGCATCATTGAATCCCAGATTGAGGTCTCCTAGTAGAAGGGTTTTGGTGGTATACTTGGATTACCCAGTTTGCCAGATTCATTTTAAATGGGGCAGAGTAATAAATTGTGGTGCAAAAGAGAGGTGTACTGTTTCAACGCCTTTGTTTACCTCTCTATCCCAGAGTGCACTTAAGAACTATGCCGCGCTCAACGATGTTTTGTCAAGCCATCTTGCTTCACGCCTGCGTGATATTTTCATGAAGGCTTAAAACACATGGATTTCTTTGGCATCCATCTGCTTTATAGATGCTGGAGAACAGGCTTATTCCATAGGGAGCCATTAATACATGTTGCAGTATTTACTCATTCAGAAGATGGAGAGGAAAAGGATAGAGGAAAAGTAAGTTCTCCTTGCTTTCCTTTTTCCTTTTTCCCTCTGTCTCATGGGTGTTTGAAGTTGCATGGAGGGGACCGAAAAGCACATATGTGCAAACATTGGAGGGGGGCCCTTTGCATGCAAAAGGTCCCTGTGTGAGTATACTGGGGCTCACTGTCTAGGAATCCTATATATATATATATATATATATATATATATATATTCAATGAAAAACTTTGTTAAAGGGACGTTATGGTTAAGTTGCACTAATAAATACCTATGAAATTCAATGAAAACCCTTTGTTAAAGGAATGTTATGGTTACAGGTAAAACCGAAAAACCTCAGAAATTCGCCAGTTATGCTAAGCTAAGCAACCATAACTCGTGCCACCACTGTGCACTTCTAAGACTAACACCCAGGACATCAAAGATGACATCACAAATGTCATTGATGACACCACTGATGACATCACATATCTGGGCCACTTGTTTTTGTTCACTGATGTATTTAGGACAGGTGGTTTTGTTGACTGACAGTCAGAATATTACAATTCAAACGGTGCTATATATCTAGATGTTAACCTTGTTGTATGTTTTTAAAGTACTTTCCTTATGGTTTGGTCTCAGCTCATGGTGCTGGTACATGGGTAGAATTCATTATTTTACTATCCAAAATTACAAGATTATAAATATTGTACTTCTATGGTGCATGCTGCAGCCATTGCCTATGTTTATGTATGATTAGGTTCCTGTATTAACAACAACACTCAAATGTAATGTTTTGTTTAGATGAGTACATTATTTAATAGTTAAGTAGTTCATGATAGGTCTCCAGATCACCCCTGACATCTTGCTACCAACATTATAAGCACAAACCCTTGTAGGGACTTTTCATCAAAATTAATATCATATGTGATGTCATCAGTGATGTCATCATTGACATTTGTGATGTCATCTTTGATGTCCTGGGTGTTAGTCTTAGCAGTGCACGGTGGCAGCACGAGTTATGGTTGCTTAACTTACCGTAACTGGCAAATTTCTGATGTTTTTCGGTTTTACTTGTAATCATAATATCCCTTTAACAAAGTGTTTTCATTGAATTCCAAAGGTTTTTATTAGTACAACTTAACCATAACATCCCTTCAACAACATTTTTGTTAGTGAATTTCATGGGTTTTTACCAGTGCATGCTAATATCCTACAATTTACTAATATCATACTTACCCCAATATAGCAAACATGTTTACAATGTACAAAGTTTCACCTTAAAACTCTGCCATTCCCCACCTTCTAGCATCATTTTTAACACTTCTATCCACTTTGTGCAACTTTTTAGACTGTTTTTGCGTGTGTCCACATCTGCGAAAGTCTGATGCCATTGCGAACTATTCGGACAGTGTCACGTGACGGCAAGAGCGTGCGCAACATGATGACGCAAACTCATCTGCACTTCGCGAACAGGTCCGTGGTTCGCGATTGGGTTTGTGCTTTGCGGACAGTTCTGAACTGCTCTTTCTGCTGATCTCGGAACTTTCAAGCTCAAAATGTTCCCCTTGCACTGCTCCTACACCAATTCTTAGTCATTATCCATTAATAACCCAGTACAGAGCACATACTTGGAAGAATATTAGCAGAACTGCTATTTATCTTAAAAATGGCATCAATATGGCACTAAGCTGATCTTTATCTGCAAATGTATGCTACTGTGTGTGAACATCCCAGTGTAATGTACTTTGTCATGTTTAAAGACCATACTCTTGATCTGATGTGTGTGTATGTCAACTGCCACTGCCAGCAAAAATAAAAGTTTAAAAAAAAAAAAAAAAAAAAAAATGGCATCAGCTATTGCCATCCCTCCTCCCCAAGAGCCACCACCACCACCACCAACTGGAGGACCTACGCAACAAAAAAAGCACAGTACTTCCAAAGACAATGAAGAGGACCAAGAAGATGAGGTAGAGGAAGTGCCTACCTCTAGCACCAGAGAGAATCATGGGTGTGGCAGATATTTACCACTGTTGGGGTGTACCAAAGGCTAAAGCTACAAAAGTAAAATGCACTGAGTGCAACGTTGTACTCAGTCACGGACTACCTGGACAGTATTCCTATGGGACCACCTCCATTCACCGCCACACCAATACTATAACCACACAGCCTACATCTCTGGGACACAAAATCCCACCAGCTACCTTGCAAGCGATAAACGAGGCTGTTGATCCAAATCTTTCAAAGACAAGGGACCCCTGTATATACTGCAACACACCACTCTTTCAAAGTGCTTTTGAAGCTGTAAGCAAAGAGAATGAGAAACACTGGCCCCTATCTTAGATGTAACACACACACAACATCTTCCCCTGTCCACCTGCCCCAACATATTAGTGCTTGGTGACTCTTCCCTCAATTCCCTCTCCACCTTATGTTTTAACCTCTCCTGCAAAAAATAAAAATAAAATAAAAAAACAACAAAAAAAAAGTTCCTTTAGGAACCACCTTTCACAGTTAAAGAATAGAACAACAAATCGTATTCTTATAGACTCCATGTACTTTACATTTCTCAGTAAAGTACATGGACTCAATAAGATTTTCCAACATTTCCATTAACATTTTGTGTTGTGCTAATGGGTATAATGTGGCTTTCATCCCCCATTCTAGGGACTGGAATGGGGGATAAAGGCCTGCCAGCCCAAGTTATCGGCCCAAGCGAAGCGAGGGTGGATAACGAGGGCTCCGGACCGTTATCCGCCGTTCTATCCCCCGCAATGGGGAATGAAGGCCATTACCACCCCGGGTTGCCAAAGTGGTAAACCGGTGTGCTAAAAAAAAGGATTTGTCTTTTCCTACACCAGGACACGCACGGCGTCCTGCTGTAGGAAGGAAAATCCTTTTCCAAGATGGCCACCATGGAAAGGGAAGGCAGGGCTCTGTACAGAGCCCATCTTCCCTTTCCATGGCAGCCACAAGAAAGCAAAGAGAGAACCCTGTGACCATATTACCACAAGCACATTTTCTTTTCCCTTTCAAATCTATCCCAATTTCAAAAAACTTTACCACATAGTCCCTGGTGGACGTGGCCACTTTAACCCCATTGGTCGTCCCTCGTGGGTATGGCCAGTTGCCAGATTGTCTGGGTCATGAGCTTATGCCATGACCCGGACAATCTTTCCACTGACCATGGCCACAGGCTATACCTCAGTAACCAAAGTTATATCACCATTTTTTGTACCTACATTATGACACTTATCAAAAAATAAAACACGGACACATTTGCAAAACCATGCTTTAAGGTCTTTGCCAATGCTCCTTACACAAATTTTCTGGAAATCCGCCCATGTTTTATTTTTTCATAAGTGTTAAAATGCACGTACATACAATAGTCATATAACTTACCCCCCACTTGACAAAATCCATTCAGACTTTGCACAAACATTCAAGGTTGGGTCTCTAATCTTTCTGAAAACATTTGTCTACATTCGTCAAACGGCAACAAAATTATAAGCCATCTAAAAATGTTCAGACCCACTTCTAATTTTGCCCCCTCTTGAGGGAAGTCCACCACACTTTGCAAAAACATTTACATCTAGATCTAACATGTTTTGCACACTTTTGTGCTGATTCGTCAAATGGCACCACATTTATAACCCTTTACAATATATAGAGAACCCTGTCTAATTGTGTTCCCTCTTGACAAAACAGCACCACACTTTCCAAAACCATTCAGAATCAGGTCTAGAATGAAATTCCAAAATTTCACGCAGTTTCATTGAGGGACACCAAAGTTATACGCCAACCAAAAAACTGCTTTTCACCAATGCTGTAATGCACAAATAAGCATAGATTCCCCCGAACATATAAGATGCTCGCGGACATCATAGGACTGTGTCGGACAGTTTGCAGACATCGGAGAATTAACACGCCCATTTTCTGGCTTTTTAAGGCCATATCCCATCCCATCCTCATCACACCTCACCTCCCCTGAAATATTTTGTTAAGTTTGACAAGTGCTATGCTGTATTTTTTAATATGTTTTTACCGCGATGTTCGCGGACACCGGCACCTGTCCGCAAATCCAACATGGCGGGCGTTTTAAAAAATATGACACACCTCACGCTCTTCACCATCCAATCAGCTGCTGCACTCGATGTCCGCAGACCTCACGTCGGCCCCTGGGCCACTCGGAGGCCCGTACGCGGAGCGAACAGGGAAGTGAGTCCGCAGACCAAACGCAGATATCACTAATTATTTTTTACCTACTTTTTAGTTGTTTTAAAAAAAACTACTGGACGGATTTAAACCAAATGTACAAAAGCACGCTTTGGGGACCAATCCAACGCTCCTGCCGCATCTTTGGTAAAAATCCATCCAGCTGTTTTGTGAGCAACATTTTTCTTTCCATTGCGTCAATGGGACAAACCACACATTTTGGGACCCCCCTATAACTTTGCATCCCCCTCATGAAACCTCATCAGACTTTGCAGAATCAATCCGACGGGGTCATATACTTGGTTTGGAAAATTTTGTGAGGATTCGTCCAGGGGGGCAAAGTTATAAGCCGCCCTAAAAGTGTTCTTCCTATGGGTTGAGCAACTTAATCATAACTATAGGGCCTCTACTGCAGGCCCTGAAATATATAATTCACCACGGATGTCTGTGCACCCTGAGAAGATGATTCCTCTTGTCGTCCTTCCTCTTCTAAAATTAAGTGAAGCTCCCTCTCTTGGAGAGGCGAATCACTACCTCCTTAAACAAGAAAGAGGACCCCAGACTCCAGTTTTGTGACAATTGATGTAGTCGTTTTATCCTCAAGTTGCTCAAATGAGTATATAGGGTTAATCAAAACAAATACTTTAATGTTAGGGTGAATGTTGTGAAAAATAAAAAGAGTACAATATCAAATGATGTGTGTGGTTATTGTAGATTTGCTCAGTATGAAGTGCAAATTTCTTTTGCCAACAGTATGCACCATTTTGTCTCTCCAAAGCTCCTTTCTTAATGTGAAGGGTTGCTCTCAGACTAGAGCCAATGACCTGCTTATTCTGTGAGCATGAAGGCAATGCTTAATGTTGAATAGCGGCCGCATATTGGGTGGTAGTGAAGCTGAACTCAAGCATTTGGTACAGAACTCACAAACACTAATAATTAGCAGAAATATAAAGTATAAAAAAGCAGTTGCTAACACTGCAGCCTGGCAGTGTGGGCCTCTGGTCATGTACATGGTCTGTCAGAACCCCATCATACCCTGCAGAGGCATCCACATCTACCTGAACTCTCACCATATGGCAAATAAGCCCTTAGTGGTGTCACAGAGACATTCCTGTAGGACACATGCGAAGACAAGGACTATTTGTAAACAGAGGCGTTGCTAGGGGGGTCCCCGGACTTTTGGTTGTAGCCCAGGATAGAATCCCAGGAGCTACATCCAAAAGGCTTGCTAGCCCGAAGTCCCGACAGTCTCAACATTAACGTAGCCCCGGACCTATTCCAGACCTAGCAACACCCCTGTTTGTAAATAGCTGGTGTGGTGACTCTAACACATGGGGAGCAAGCAATGTGTTGGGGAGAAGATGGAATGTTGAGAACAGAGTGTAGAGGAGGTCCCAAATAGAGCCTGCACTCTTGTCGCCTATTTTGAAGTACCAGGAACATTCACACCGAGATATGTGACGTATGAGGAGCAAATAATCAAGCAGAGAGCCGCAGAGGGGCTCTGCCCAGTGCCTGTATGAAGAACAATACCTAATGAAGTACCAATAACCAGACAACCATGGGTAGTAAGGTACCCATTGAGAAAACCCTACCAGCAAATGAGACAAAATGAAGACTGCTTAAGTACTGTACAGGAAGAAACCAAAAAGTCCTTAATGGGAGATGAATGGTGACGTCACAAGGGACTGGACTAACGCACCCATAGAAGAAATGACAACCAAAGGACGACACGAAAAGACAAAGCGCCATGAATAAGGATGTTGTGAACCTATAAGAAGAAAGCGATGTAAGAATACAAAGAAGCTTAAAGTTGTAAGCAGGATGAAGATATTCAACCAGCTAACGCCTGTACATATGCTTGTAACCGCAAGAAATCTAAGAAAACAGTGCGGCTTGCTACGCTTATTAGAAGATATACCGGGGAAAGCGCCACCTATACATATCTACATCAAAACAAAGCACATTGTATAAGTGCTAGTCCACTTTGCACTAAAAAACATAACTGACCCAGGTTACTGTAGGCCAAATGCAAGAAGATTCATATTCTAGCAGACACGAGGAAAGAAAGCTGAATCGAAGCTCGGCAGAGGCAGCTTGTGCCAGGGAAGCCAAGGTCACATCGATAGAAACTATGAACAGTAGCTACTTTTAATTGAAGCTAAGAGCAGAATATCCTGCCTCTGTAGAATCGAGATAAGAAGGTGAAGGCAGGTGGCGGGTGAAACGAAAACCAAATACACAAATTGAAAGAAATGAGGCAAATCCATGGTGTGGTAGCACGTGACCACCCGAGCTAGAAGAGGCACTGATTCACATCTACGCTTGGCACCAGCCCAGGCAGCGATATAAGAACTTTTTTCGAGACAAGAAGATGCACTTTCGAGGCCAACCAAAGTGAACTAATTGACACATAGTCCTTAAAGTGATGATTGATTGAGGGAAAGCAGGGTGAATTGCGGGACACCTTGCACCTATTTGACCGTTCTGCGTGCTGCTAAGCAAAGTGGAGATTTACGCATGAGGGTGATGCCAACCCGATCACAATGGACCAAATAATCTAAGGGTCCTATAGTTAGTAGAACCAATGAGACGTTGTACTTTTAGTGACATCTACAGTAGTCATGTTTGAAGGAAGGGCTTAGATGCCCACCTGACAGTGTTTACCCAATCCCCTCACTCAGTTACTATATACAGATATCGCACCTATATTAAAGTTACCTTTTCCTAACCAATAGAATTGCATGTTAAATTTTGAGTGTTACACGTCAGATTATGACGGGTTTTGAGTATAAAAGTTATGTTTTGTATGAAGATTGCGGTAGTTGAAGCGAGACGGACTATCGCATCACTTTTGATTTTAATGTTTCCCTGTTTTTTGTACTTGTCATTAAACGGACTCCCCTTTGCCAAACCATTGAGTTGTCCTCATTGATTGGTGTTGGAGTAAGAAAACCTGCATCCCCATCCATCTCAAGGTGCAGCTATCTTGTCTTAAAGTACTCTGGAGCAAACCCTGACTCTATGGGCCAGCCGGCGGTCTCCCCAGTACACTTGGTAGCAAGATCGGATGGTTTATCGACTATCGATTATTGATTAAAATAAGACACCTATTGGCCATCGACATAAAGCAACTCTAGGTCTTCGGCAATATCATGAATCCTTTGCCATTCGGCTGAGTAGACCGTGAAGTTCCCCGTAGTCAAGGGTAGCATAAGCAAGATTCTGCAGAAAGGGCATGAAGGGACCCGTTTTCCCACACTTCCCTTCCCATTCCTATGGGCAGCTGAGCGAGCGAAAAGCTGAAGGAGGCGGTAACAAAGGCGGTGATCCCGAGGGTCCAGAGACAAACCATGCAAACCGTGAGTAAAGCAAAAATTGAGTGCTTTGGCAAATAATGCATGCCTTAGAACAAGTAAAGGGAAAAGGTAACGGGGGGAGGAAGGAAAACAAAATATAGTTAGAAGTAGAGAAGACTGTATATATATATATATATATATATATATATATATATATATATATATCAGTAAAAAAACTTTGTTAAAGGGACGTTATGGTTAAGTTGCGCTACTAAAAACCTATGAAATTCAGTAAAAAAACTTTGTTAAAGGGACGTTATGGTTCAAAGTAAAAACGAAAAACCCCTGAAATTCGGCAGTTATGGTAAGATAAGCAACCATAAATCGCGCCACCGTGCACTACTAACACTAACACCCAGGACATCAAAGATGACATCACAAATGTCATTGATGACATCACTGATGACATCACATGGCTGGCTCTCCCTTTTTTTCCTTTACTGACATATCTAAGCCACATAGTTTTCTTCAGAAACAGTCAGGAAGTAAAAATTGAAAAGGTACTATATTTGTAGACTTAGGGTCAAGTCACATCATATGGAACATATACATAGCGGAAGACACAGGCTTGAAAGAGAGCAATCCTTTCTGTGCATGAAGATAATCATTAGGGTTATCAGCACTTTCTCATAGTTTTATTTTTATTACTCTACCTTCCCTGTATATGCTCATATTTGTATACATTGTACTCACTCTCCGTTCCTTTGGGTGCAGTCACATCATGTGATACACATACATATGGTAAGTAGCAGCTTTGAAACAGAGCAATAGTTTCTCTGCATAAAGACAATCAGTTAGGTTATGAACTCTTTCTGCTACTACTTCTGCTTTTTTGTTTACTTCACTGTCCCTGTATATACTCATATGTGTATGTGTTGTTGTCTCTGTGTTTTGTCTGTAATAATTATGTATTAAGTGGGTTTTATTATCTACTTATTACATGCTTGACAGTACGCAAAACTCTAATAAGAAAGCAGTTATCATTTCAGTATTCAACATGGCAAGATTATGAATATGGCACCTTCATCAGGTATGCTGCACACACTGCCTATGTTTCTGCATGAGTAGCTTAGTATACTGGATAGAACTTCATAATAGAATGCTATTTATATCAATGCATTGCTTAATGCACTAATTAGCTCATGAGATTTATCCCAATGATCCTTGACAGTTTTTGGTCAACATTATAAGAATCCCTTGTACAGAGTTTTCATGAAAAGTAAATGCACATGTGATGTCATCAGTGATGTCATCAATGACATATGTGATGTCATCTTTGATGTCCTGGGTGTTAGTGTTAGCAGTGCACGGTGGCGCGAGTTATGGTTGCTTATCTTACCATAAGTGCCGAATTTCAAGGGTTTTTCATTTTTACTTTGAACCATAACGTCCCTTTAACAAAGTTTTTTTACTGAATTTCATAGGTTTTTAGTAGCGCAACTTAACCATAAAGTCCCTTTAACAAAGTTTTTTTACTGAATTTCATAGGTTTTTAGTAGCGCAACCTAACCATAACGTCCCTTTAACAAAGTTTTTTTACTGAATTTCATAGGTTTTTAGTAGCGCAACTTATCCATAACGTCCCTTTTACAAAGTTTTTTTACTGAATTTCATAGGTTTTTGTTAGTGCAACTTAACCATAAAGTCACTTTAACACATTTTTTTTTACTGAATTTCATAGTTTTTTATTAGTGCAACGTAACCATAACGTCCTTTTCAATGGAGGAAGACCACTAGCATCCTAGGTTCTCAAAGTGGGAACCCGGGATGGTAAAAAAAAGATTTTTCTTCCCAAACCGGGACGCCGCAGGCAGGCGTCCCGGTACAGGAAGGAAAATCTTTTACCAAGATGGACACCAGGGAAAGGGTAGGCAGGGTGTATAAAGAGAACACAACAGGCCATTGGCGGGGGGTCGGGAAGACCAGGAGAGAGACACGGGGCATGAGCAGGGGGTGGGAAGAAGGGAGACACTGGGCATGAGCGGGAAAGAAGGGAGACACGGGGCATGAGCGGGGGGTGGGGGGGAAGAAGGGAGACACGTGGCATGAGCGGGAAAGAAGGGAGACACGGGGCATGAGTGGGAGGTGGGGGGGAAGAAGGGAGACACGGGGCATGAGCGGGGCGTGAACAGGGGAGACACTGGCCATGAGCGGGGGGAAAAGGAGGGAGACAGACACGGAGCATGAGTGGGGGTGGGGGTGAACAGGAGAGACACGGGGCATGAGCGGGGGTAGGGCAAGGTGGGCCCCCCCCCTGCTCATGCCCCGTGCCTGCCCTGTTCCAACAGTGCAGAAACGGGGCATGAGCGGGGGGTGGGGGGAGAAAGAAGCGAGACACGGGGCATAAGCGGGGAGTGGGGGGGGAAAGGAAGACACGGGGCATGAGCGGGGGGTGGGGGGTAAGAAGGGAGACACGGGGCATGAGCGGGGGGTGGGTGGAACAAGAGGTCAACAAGGGGCATCTTAGGAGGGGGGTACAAGAGGAAGACACAGGGCATGAGCGGAGGGTGGGGGGCAACAAGAGAGAGACACGGGGCATGAGCGGGTGGGGGGAACAGGAGACAGACACGGGGCATGAGCGGGGGGTGGGGGGCAACAGGAAACAGACACGGGCATGAGCAGGGGGTGGGGAGCAACAGGAGACAGACACGGGGCATAAGCGGGGGGCAACAGGAGACAGACACGGGGCATGAGCGGGGGGTGGGGGGCAACAGGAGACAGACACGGGGCATGAGCGGGGGGTGGGGGGAACAGGAGACAGACACGGAGCATGAGCGGGGGGTGGGGAGAACAGGAGACAGACACGGGGCATGAGCGGGGGGTGGGGGGCAACAGGAGACATACACGGGGCATGAGCGGGGGGCAACAGGAGAGACACAGGGCATGAGCGGGGGGTGGGGGGCAACAGGAGAGACACGGGGCATGAGCGGGGGGTGGGGGGAACAGGAGACAGACACGGGGCATGAGCGAGGGATGGGGGAACAGGAGACAGACACGGGGCATGAGCGGGGGGTGGGGGGAACAACAGACACGGAGCATGAGCGGGGGGTGGGGAGAACAGACACGGAGCATGAGCGGGGGGTGGGGGGCAACAGGAGACAGACACGGGGGGTGGGGGGCAACAGGAGACCAGACACGGGGCATGAGCGGGGGGTGGGAGGAACAGGAGACAGACACGAGGCATGAGCGGGGGTGGGGAGAACAGGAGACAGACACGGGGCATGAGCAGGGGGGTGGGGGGCAACAAGAGACAGACACGGGGCATGAGCGGGTGGGGGGAAGAGGAGACAGACATGGGGCATAAGCAGGTGGGGGGAACAGGAGACAGACACGGGGCATGAGCGGGGGGGTGGGGTGCAACAGGAGATAGACACGGGGCATGAGCGGGGGGTGGGGGGAACAGGACACAGACACGGGGCATGAGCGGGGGTGGGGAGAACAGGAGACAGACACGGGGCATGAGCGGGGGCGTGGGGGGCAACAGGAGACAGACACGGCGCATGAGGGGAACAGGAGACAGATACGGGGCATGAGCGGGGGGTGGGGAGAACGGGAGACAGACACGGGGCATGAGCGGGGGGAACAGAAGACAGACACGGGGCATGAGTGGGGGGTGGGGGGAAGGGGAGAGAGACACACGGGGCATGAGCGGGGGGTGGGGGAGGGAGAGACACACACGGGGCATGAGCAGGGGGTGGGCGGGCGGGAGAGACACACACGGGGAATGAGCGGGGGGTGGGAGAGAGAGACACACACGGGGCATGAGCGGGGGGTGGGCGGGAGGGAGAGACACACACGGGGCATGAGCGGGGGGTGGGCGGGTGGGAGAGACACACACGGGGCAAGAGCGGGGGGTGGGCGGGAGGGAGAGGCACACACGGGGCATGAGTGGGGGGTGGGCGGGAGGGAGAGACACACACGGGGCATGAGCGGGGGGTGGGCGGGAGGGAGAGAGACACACGGGGCATGAGCGGGTGGTGGGCGGGAGGGAGAGAGACACACGGGGCATGAGCGGGGGTGGGTGGGAGGGAGAGAGACACACGGGGCATGAGCGGGGGAGGGCGGGAGGGGGAAAGAGACACGCGGCAAGAGCGGGGATGGGTGGGAGGGGGAAAGAGACACAGGGCAAGAACGGGGGTGGGCGGGAGGGGGAAAGAGACACGGGGCAAGAGCGGGGGATGGCGAAAGAGACACGGGGCATGGGTGGCGGGAGGGGGAGAGACACACGGGGCAAGAGCGGGGGGTGGGCGGGAGGGGGAGAGTCACACGGGGCATGAGCGGAGGGTGGGCGGGAGGGGGAGAGACCACGGGGCATGAGCGGGGGGTGGGCGGGAGGGGGAGAGTCACACGGGGCATGAGCGGGGGTGGGCGGGAGGGGGAGAGACACACGGGGCAAGAGCGGGGGTGAGCGGAGGGAGAGAGACACTCGGGGCATGAGCGGGGGGTGGGCGGGAGGCGGAGAGACACACGGGGCATGAGCGGGGGGTGGACGGGAGGGGGAGAGACACATGGGGCATGAGCGGGGGTGGGCGGGAGGGGGAGAGACACACGGGGCATGAGCGGGGGTGGGGGGAGGGAGAGAGACACACGGGGCATGAGCGGGGGTGGGGGGAGGGAGAGAGACACACGGGGCATGAGCGGGGGTGGGAGGAGGGAGAGAGACACACGGGACATGAGCGGGGGTGGGCGGCGGGTGGGGAGAGACACACGGACATGAGCGGCGGGTGGGGTGGGGAGAGACACACGGGACATGAGCGGGGGGTGGGCGGCTGGTGGGGAGAGACACACAGACATGAACGGGGGTGGGGAGAGACACACGGACATGAGCGGGGGGTGGGCGGTGGGTGGGGAGAGACACACGGACATGAGCGGGGGGGTGGGCGGCGGGTGGGGAGAGACACACGGACATGAGTGGGGGGTGGGAGAGTCACACGGGGGGTGGGAGAGACACACGGGGCATGAGCGGGGGGTGGGCGGGTGGGAGAGACGAGCGGGGCATGAGCAGGGGGTGGGCGGGAGTTTGAAAGACACACGGACATGAGCGGGGGGTGGGCGGCGGGTGGGGAGAGACACACGGACATGAGCGGGGGTGGGCGGCGGGTGGGGAGAGACACACGGGGCATGAGCGGGGGGTGGACGGGAGGGGGAGAGACACACGGGGCATGAGCGGGGGGTGGGCGGGAGGGGGAGAGACACACGGGGCATGAGCGGCGGTGGGGGAGGGAGAGAGATACACGGGGCATGAGCGGGGGTGGGGGGTGGGAGAGAGACACACGGGGCAAGAGCGGGGGTGGGGGGAGGGAGAGAGACACACGGGACATGAGCGGGGGGTGGGAGGCGGGTGGGGAGAGACACACGGACATGAGCGGGGGGTGGGCGGCGGGTGGGGAGAGACACACGGGACATGAGCGGGGGGTGGGCGGCTGGTGGGGAGAGACACACGGACATGAGCGGGGGGTGGGGAGAGACACACGGACATGAGCGGGGGTGGGCGGCGGGTGGGGAGAGACACACGGACATGAGCGGGGGGTGGGCGGCGGGTGGGGAGAGACACACGGGGCATGAGCGGGGGGTGGACGGGAGGGGGAGAGACACACGGGGCATGAGCGGGGGGTGGGCGGGAGGGGGAGAGACACACGGGGCATGAGCGGCGGTGGGGGAGGGAGAGAGACACACGGGGCATGAGCGGGGGTGGGGGGTGGGAGAGAGACACACGGGGCAAGAGCGGGGGTGGGGGGAGGGAGAGAGACACACGGGACATGAGCGGGGGGTGGGAGGCGGGTGGGGAGAGACACACGGACATGAGCGGGGGGTGGGCGGCGGGTGGGGAGAGACACACGGGACATGAGCGGGGGGTGGGCGGCTGGTGGGGAGAGACACACGGACATGAGCGGGGGGTGGGGAGAGACACACGGACATGAGCGGGGGTGGGCGGCGGGTGGGGAGAGACACACGGACATGAGCGGGGGGTGGGCGGCGGGTGGGGAGAGACACACGGACATGAGTGGGGGGTGGGAGAGACACACGGGGGTGGGAGAGACACACGGGTCATGAGCGGGGGGTGGGTGGGTGGGAGAGACGAGCGGGGCATGAGCAGGGGGTGGGCGGGAGGGTGAAAGACACACGGACATGAGCGGGGGGTGGGCGGCGGGTGGGGAGAGACACACGGACATGAGCGGGGGGTGGGCGGCGGGTGGGGAGAGACACACGGACATGAGCGGGGGGTGGGCGGCGGGTGGGGAGAGACACACGGACATGAGTGGGGGGGTGGGCGGCGGGTGGGGAGAGACACACGGACATGAGCGGGGGTGGGAGAGACACACGGGGGGTGGGAGAGACACAAGGGGCATGAGCGGGGGATGGGCGGGAGGGAGAAAGACACACGGACATGAGCGGGGGGTGGGCGGGAGTGAGAAAGACACACGGACATGAGCGGGGGTGGGCGGGAGGGAGAAAGACTCACAGACATGAGCGGGGGGTGGGCGGGAGGGAGAAAGACACACGGACATGAGCGGGGGGGTGGCGGGAGGGAGAAAGACACACGGACATGAGCGGGGGTGGGAGGAACAGGAGACAGACACGGGCATGAGCGGGGGTGGGGGACTTACTGTGCAGGCGGGATACAAAGCCTCTCATGCGAGGAACAAAGATGACGGGCGTCTCTGAAGCCAGACGCACTGCACGCTTTCACGCATCCAATGAGAGAGCACGTCAGATGTCCGCGGACATCACGAAAGCTGCTTGCCCAATCACCGTCCTGTCCGCGGAGCGAACAGGGAAGTGTGTCCGCGAAGCGAACACAGATATCACTCATTTTTTTCACTTACATATTTGTCATTTTTAAAAAAACTACTGGACAGATTTACACCAAATAAAGCAAAGCACGCTTTCGGGACCAAGCCGCCGCTCCTGCCGCAAATTTGGTGTAAATCCTTCCAGCGGTTTGGGCTGTAGGCGTGAGCAAAGTTTTTTCCCATTATGTCTATGGGAAAAATAAAGTTTTGGGACCCCCCCTATAACTTTGCCCCCCCTGGACGAATCCTCACCAAACTTTGCAAAACAATTCAGAGTGACCCAAATACTTTTTTTGCAAAGTTTGGTGAGGATTCGTCCAGGGAGAGCGAAGTTATAAGCCGCCCAAAAAGTGCTCTTCCTATGGAAACAGCAACTTAACCATAACTATATATATATATAAGGGGATAATGACTCGAGAGCAATAAAAGATAAATGAGAGGTTACTGGGGTAGACACATCGAGAAGAGAGAGGATTCGCCTTATTCCTGCGCTTTAATATAGCGGCTAGAAGAAACATGTACCCAGAGTCCCACATAATGGGGAATGACTAGGCTACCACAATGTTTAAAGACGTCGTGAAAGGGGTATGTTTACACTCCATGAAGGGGTAATGATTAGAGGCAGAGATAATTGTGTCCAGCTGGTTTCAGTCTAGTCTTTTAGGTGTCTGTCTTACATATTTCTCTGTTGTGATGTCACACATAGGGCCTCATTCCGAGTATGGCGGTAAGGGATAGCGGCCACCGCTAACGAGAGCGGTGGCGGTAATCCCTTACCGCCATACTCCGAGTCCCCTTTGCGCCATGGAGGTTTTAACACCTGCTTTTAGCAGGTGTTAAAAACCATGGCGCTAAGGGACCTTGATGTTAATTACGCCACCGTAATTTACGGTGGCGTAATTAACGCCTTCCCCACTCCCATTATGCCCTATGGGGCAAAAATAGGAATGGGGAAGGGTAAATGGGGATTGGGGAATTACCGCCCCGCCACCCTTGGAATGGGGCGGTAATTCCGCCATCCACCAAGGCGCTGCCGGTCCGGGTACGGCGTCAACCAAGGCGTTAATAGCGCCATTGGTTAGCGCCGTACTCGGAATGAGGCCCATATGCATTGACATTTTTTTTGAGAAAACTGATTTAAAAATGTCATGCGATTTTATAGCTGAGACCGAATCGCACATGAATTGATGTTTTTTGAACAAATCAGTAGTATAACATTTTTGTGGAAAATTTGGGTTGGAGCTTGCGATATTTGGTGCTCGCTCATATTGTTAGAAGCTGTTTAAACAACCCAAAACATTGACAAGTGTTATATAAGAGGAAAGGGAACAGATCTGAGCATGGAAGACATAACTCCATTAGCACACTTATGCAAGCAATTGCCAAAACATGCACCCAAGCTAAAGAAATATAGTACCGAGTGGGTTAAAGGTACCGCCCACAAGATGTTTTTGCCATGGCCACAAAATGGGTCTTTATCTAAATCCGTCTTACAACATATGATGTCATAGTTGCATGCCACATATACAAGCAAGAAGTTAGAAAAATGCCTTGCTGGTCTCGAGTTGTGGAAAATATACAAACAGGTAAAGGAGGAAGAGCTGCCAACAGATTGGATACTTTATGTATGCACAGAGGGGGGTGAGACGCCTACTGCGCCACCTGCCCCACCCAAAAAGTCAATTGAAGAAAGTGAGGATGAGGGATTATACCTGTTGAGGGAACTTAAAGCAGCCACGGGGTACAGCAACCCCACATATGAGTCACTTACACATAGTAGTGACGAAAATCAAGGGAAGGATAAGGACAACAATATTACCTCCACAGTTCCAAGGCACAAGGGGAGACGTGATGATGAAAGGAAATATCAGGCACAGACAAGTACATCTCTCGACAAGGAGAGAGAAGGGAAGAGATGGAAAGCGAGTGAAGACAGAACTGATGAGATAGCATTTGCGAAAGACGAATGGATGGGAGGACAAATGTTATTGAAATTCGATGGTAAAGACATTGATGACGCAAGACAAAAGGAGAGGTTAGATGAAACACAGAGAAAGGGGAAAGAAAAGGAGTTAAGAGACGAAAGGATAAGAAGAAAAGACAGACAAAGGCAAGAACAGCTATAACAGCTGTAACACCAAACCTTAGAAGAAGAGCAAAGGATACGTGAGAAAAGAATAAGGAGACGAAGAGATGAGGAAATTCGAAGGGCCGATGAACGTAAAAATGAAAAGAGAAAAGAAGAAGAGAGGGTCAGAGAAGAGGCAAGAAAGCGCAAAGAATTTGATGACGATATTGAACGCAAGCGAAGACAGAGAGCACGCAATCTTGAGTATTTGGAGAGGGAGGTTAAAAAACCCGATTCAGTTGCAGACTGGGAAGACATTGAAGAATTCTTTCCTGCGTACGATTCAGTACCAGGCACGTCTAGGGAAAATATTGAAGATGACTTCGACACCCGAAACATCGGAGAAATGATTGATAAAATATATGATGCAATGAGGCTAGAACAAATACCCCACGGAGAGGGAGAGGACGAGCGCTTGGAAAGCACTCAGCTGTACGACACTGAGGATGTCACCCAAAGTAGTGGAAATAGGGAACTATCACTGGATAGATTAGAAATCAGTAGAAACAATGAAGACACAAGAAGTTGCGTGAATTGGGGACAAACAACGTCCGACACCGAAAGGGAGGAGCGCGAGGAAAATGAAGAAGGGAGGCAGAGGGAAAGACGACTCTGAAAGGAAAAAGGGATACAATAGTCAGACACTAGCAAGTCTTCACCGAGGGCATCAGAGTCAGCCACGCAGTCTGACCGACATGAAGGAGTATCTAATGGTCAGAGCGGGGTGTCTTCACTGCCCTATGTAGACAGACTAAGAACATTGCCAGGTAGACGGCGATGCAGGAATATTACACCTGCAGTAGACAAGAGAACAATGAGAGAGGAAAAAGAGGGCTATGCATTCCAATTTCCGCTACTAGAGAAGGGGGGGCTTAGACCACAATATATTCCATGGCCACACATGGATCGAGAAAACTTGAAAAACAAGCATCCAGTGCTGACATCGGGAGCCGGAAAGTGGATACATGAGTTAGAAAACATAACAGGAGGAAGCACGTTAGCTATAGGGGACATTAAGGGCCTCCTAATTGCCATACTTGGTGAGAGAGCAGACAATGTGTGGGCACGTGCAGGCTACCCTGACATAACCACAATTAATACCACGCATGACGGAGCACCATTTAACAATTGTAAAGCAGCAGTATGGAAAGCGTCTCGATTACTTTACCCAGATACTTCTGATATGGGAGCTATAATGACTCGACAAATGAAGGATTCTGAGGAGCTGTTAATTTATATACAGAATTTCCAAGACGGCTGCTCAAAACGCATGAATCATGGACGAAATCAATACCTGTGTTTTACCATATATTGTGCCAATGGTTGCCAGAACCAGTGCAGAAACAACTCAAGAAATTGGTAGGAGTTGAGGCTAAACCTTGGGCTGAAATACAGTTGTTTATCACACATTATTGTAGACTGCTGCAGGAAAAGAATCGCAAAAAGGAAGCAACTCGAAAGGGTGAGGAAGCGAAAATGGTGCAGGAGAAACTATCAAAGTATGCTCTTGAAGGAGCCATGCTAACTAGTGCAGCTGAACAAAGCACGCAGCAGGTGGATAATCCACAACAGAACAATCAGGGTAACGTATGGTTTTACCCACGGGGAAGAGGATTTAGGGGAAGAGGATGGCAGAGCAATCAGGGAGGTTTCCAAAATAACCAAGGAGGCTTCCAAAACATGCAAAATGGAAACCCGGATATGTCTAATGGGCAAATGTTCCGACCAGCGCCAGTATGTTGGCTGTGTGGAATGACAGGGCATTTGGCGCGCACATGCAGAAATCAATGCATGATACAGAACAGCCAAGGAATGGAAGCAGGCATGGCAAATCCACCTGCAGTTTTACAACAGGGCGTTGCACAGAATCACACGGTGCAACAACAAGCACCAGGAGCACAACATGGAGTGCAAACTCAGAGCATGGGGAATGTTCCACAAGGACAATCCCAACAGGCACCTTTGCAAGTGTCACAGGCAATGACCACAGGGCAAACTCCAAACCCTGGAAGGGGAATTAACAATGGGAATGGGGGAATTCCACAAGTACACAGTCCGCCAAACTTGTAAATGAACTAGGACAGCTCACTGGGAACCCTGATGTGCTCTATCCTATCAGTGACACCAGACCCTCACAGGGAACCTAGGGTGGTTGTCATTATAGGGGGTAAAGTATATTCCTTCCTAGTGGACACGGGTGCAACACGCTTGTGCATATGCAAAGGCAAATTTTCCTTGTCCGGCGAGGCCATAGATACTCAGATTTTACAAGAGCTCACAGTTGAGTTCCCTTTACAAACACAATCCCAGTCTCCATAGGAGAGTGCGAAATGAATGTACCTTTATTATATTCACGTCAAACGCCAGTAAATATTTTGGGTCGAGACTTAATGACAAAGTTGAACATGACAATGTCGTTCACGGAGGAGGGCATAGTATTTTCCACTCCAGGAATGCACTACTCAAATGTATGCGAAATGATTAGAGCATACTCACGACACATAGCCATGAGGGCCATACCATTAGAGCCAGAAGTTTTTGCATATGGCATGCGTGTGCTTATGGCAGGATTTCCAGGCTTTGGAGACAAAATCATGAGAACCCCTGATGAGTTCTTATTTAGACCAAGAATACTGATGGATGAGGAGGAGGGAAAAGTATTTCCCTTGATGATACACACAGCTGCAGTGTGAGCGAAAGTGGTTTTGGTTGACGGTTACGATAACGAGGGCAGACAGTGGTGCGCGATAATCGCCATCGAAGAAGGATATCGAGTGACTGACGTCACCGATGACACTCTATTTGAAGAACAAGCAGAAATGGTAGAGACAATGGAAGATGTAAGTCTGACCTTTCTGGTAACGATGATTAAAAGGGAAGCACCACACAGAATGATGTTGGCACTAAAACATCCTGAATATTTTGATAACGATATAGCTAAAGTGCCTGTCTCAGTGTGGACTACCGGACCCTATGACGTGGGTCTCTTGAAGGGAGTTGGAGAAGTAAGGATTAAACTAAAACCAGGAGAAATTCTACCAAGAGCCGACAATATCCCATGTCCAGAGAGGCAGATGAGGGGCTTTCTAAGACAATTTCTGCCATGATGGACCAGGGCATCTTAGTGACGTCAGAGTCACCATGTAATACGTCAGTGTATCCTGTCAAAAAGGGAGGGTCTTGGCGTTTAATTCAGGATTTACACCCAATAAATGATATTGTTGAGGCCAAGTTCGCTTTAGTCCCTAACCTGGCTACAATTCTATGTAATATACCCATTGAGGCAAAATATTTCACGGTGATTGACATGAAAAATGCATTTTTCTCAATCCTTTTGCACTGTGACTCACAAGATCTGACATGATTCACGTTCAGACAAATGCGTCTGGAAAGCGCAAGGCTGCCACAGGGATACTGTGAGTCTCTATCTATTTTCAACAGAGTCCTGCAGATGGATTTGAGAAATATTGCACTAGAAAGTGTTGTCTTACAATATGTGGATGACATCCTAATTTGCAGCACCACAGAAGAGCAGTGCAGGCACGATTCTGTTCAACTATTGACTATATTGGTTGAGAAAGGATATACAGTTGACAAGGAAAAGTTACAATATTGTCAACAAGAAGTGCTGTACATAGGCCAGCTGATCTCACATGAAGGAAAGAAAGTGAGCCCAGAAAGGGCTGAAGCCATACTTAACATGGCTAAGTCTCACACAATAAAGAAGATGCAGAGCTTTCTAGGCCTATGCAACTATGTTAGGGCATGGGTCTTCGACTACAGCTCTTATACTAAACCTTTACTTCAGGCCCTAAAGAAGGCCCAAGTGATGAAAGAAAAGATTGAATGGTCTTAAACAATGGAGAAAGGGTTTGCTGAAATCAAAAGAGCTATTTGTACAGCTCCAGTTCACGGAATTCCCAATTATGCAGAGGAATTTTTCCTGTTTTCACACACAGATGGCAGCGTCATGATGGCAGTGCTTGCTCAAAGAACCTCCTTGGGGTACAAGCCCCAGGCATACTACAGTGGGAATCTGGACCCAGTAATGAGAGGCCACTTCCCATGCGAACAAAGTTTAGCTGCCGCAGTGTTTGCCATAGAGAAGGCGACAACCATAGTAATGGGATGCTCCAACGTTGTACATCAAGCACTCATTATTTGCCATTCTAGAGAAACCAAAGGGCACACTGACATCTCAGAGAGCTTCTGCCTATGATGTGATCATATCAAACCCATCGATTAAAATAGTCCGATATAAGATAGTAAACCCAGCTATGTTAATCGCAGAGCCAGTCACTGAGGGAGAGCCGATACATGACTGCGCGAATTACGAAGAATTCTATGATGAAATTCCGAGGGTAAAAGAAAATTCCTTGGCAGGAGGAAAGATCGTCTTTATTGATGGGCCTTCCAGAATCGACGAAAGTGATGGGCAAAGATACACAGGCATTGCTGTGATAAAGCACATAGCGAATGGAGAGTTTCAAGTGCTTCTTAGTGCACGAATACCATCTCATTATTCAGCACAGGCTGCAGAATTATTGGCGTTGATACTCGCCATTGAGAATCATGCAGACCAGGAAGTAACAGTGTACAGTGACTCCGCCTATGTGACGTCGACAGTGCACGCAGGCTTAGCACGCTGGAAAAGGCGGGGCCACCTCCGAGCGGACGGCACACCAGTACAGCATGCAGCCTTATTGGACATGCAAATTAAGGCACTACAGCTCCCAGTTAGCATAGTGGTTGTGAAATGCGCTTCCCACACCAAAGGGACAGATTTGATCTCACACAGAAATCAAGCTGCAGACACAGAGGCCAAGCGAATGGCATCAAAAAGTGAGACGGTTATGGCAGTGGAAGCTACCCATGCCAATGGACTAATTATGCTTACACGAACCGCACCTGAAGGTTACAACAGTTTTGGGCAAACTCAGTTAATGGAACTGCAAGGGGAGGCACCACAGGAAGAGAAGAAGCTGTGGAAACCCTGAGGGTGTTCTTTAAACCCCACTGACAGCTTGTGGTGACAAGACAGCACTGGTAAACCAGTAATACCTGTAGCCCTATTAAAAATAGCGCTGGAGCAACTACATTACCCAGCCCATATGACAAAGAGAATCTAGCAGCAATGCTCGCGGAAGACTGCTTCATACCGAATTTAGCTGAGCATGTTGCATTCTTTATGGTGAACTGCATAATCTGCCAGCAATTCACTGCTGGGCACACACTAAAGGTAATGAGAGGAATCAAACCCAGGCCAAATGGGCCTTTTCTGCACTTGCATATCGAATATGTCGACATGATTCAAGTATGTAACAGGTACAGATACTTAATTGTTGTGTTGTGTCCATTCTCTAGATGGATAGAGGCGTGTCCATGTACACACCCAAACTCTATCTGTGTGGCCACATTTTTTGTGAGGGAAATGTTCCCCATGTGGGGGGTGTGCGAAGTCATGAGATCAGATAATGGCCCTCATTTTGTTAATGCAGTGTTCGAGCAGATCAGCTTGTTGCTTGGTATAAAGCACAATGTCTCTTCTGCGTTTCATCTGCAAGGTAATGGGAACTTTGAGAAGCTCAACAGCTTGTTAAAGGAAGGGATAGCCAAGTTAAAGCTTACTCTAAAGAAGGGATGGTTGCACTGTCTTCCACTGGCACTGTATGCTCTTCGGAACCAACCAGGCTCCAACCATCATCTTACGCCACACGAGATAGCCACAAGAAGAAGAATGAGAACTCCTCTAATATCCCGAGATAGAGCCAGATGTGATGCCCAGTCAACAGGAGAGGTTTTATGATCTGAAATGCAAAACTATCTGAACTGTATAACATCTTGCCTTACTGTAATTTCAGACGAGCTGCACGACGACGAAATGGGTGCAGTGCAGCACAGAACACAGAAAGAAACACAACATCAGACTCAGTTCAAGGTCTACGTGTTCAACTCGTCTTCCCTGGAGACGCCGTCTTGGTGAGAAACCATACAAGGAAAAAGTGGGACGAGCCAAGATTCAACGGTCCTTTCATCATAGAGGACTGCACTCCATCCGCTGTGAAGCTACAGGGCAAGAGAGCATGGATTTTTCTTGGTGATATCAAACCCTACATCGGAGAGGGCACCCTGCCTGCACCCCACCAAGAGGTATTGACAAGCAATGGGGAAGAACCACAGCACATGCAAACGAGAGCTATGACGAGGAAGAAGGACGCATGACCAGCTAGACAAAGACAAAGAAGTTTTGTGCAAAAGTTGTGGCTTCATTTTGGACATTTCTCTAAGCAAAAAAGGGGATAAGGACATAAAAAACTGACACTCTGTGCATACTAGTTGCAGGTTGAAGAAGAAAATTGCATGTGTAAGCCACAACATAGGGCCTCATTACACGGATGGCGGAGAAACATGGCGCTATTAGCGCCATGGTTCATGCCGGTAAAATACCGGCACCGCCTTGGCGGAAAGGGGAATTACCACCCCATTCCAAGGTTGGCGGGGCGGTAATTCCCCCTTCCACCATTGCCCTTCCCCATTCCCATTTTTGACCCATAGGGCATAATGGGAATGGGGAAGGCGCTAATTGCGGTACCACAAATTGCGGTACCGTAATTAGCTCCATGGGTCCCTTTGCGGGATGGTTTTTAACGCCTGCAAAAAGCAGGCGTTAAATCCCCCAACCCGCAAAGGGACCTCGTAGTAAGGCAGTAAGGATTTACCGGTACCGGTATTTTACCGCTATTTTACCGGTACCGGTAAATCCTTACCGCCATCCGTGTAATGAGGCCCATAGTCTCTTGACTTTGAACTTTGGACTGAGGCACGCTGAAGCCTTGATTAGAGAGGATATGCCAAATTTTAATCGAGGACACATAAATTGGAAGAAAATACAGTAACCAGATTCCTTCCACATCGAGACCCTATTTGTAATCACCTATGGTGTCCCACAGTAGAGACATCACAAAGGACATGGTCACCTATTTCAACCTAGTACTAAGATCATACCCGTAATTGGTAGGAAGACTCACCGGTTTCACAGACTTTCTCCAAGATCCTGAAAACGAAACAATAATAAGACAACTGCTTACTGTCATTGCCGAACAATTTATTATACTCCTTGAATACAGTGAGAAAGAAGCAAATGTTCCCGTCACAGGCGGAAATAGATGAGCTCATCAACACACTGTTCTTTGCATAATTGAAGACTGTCCAACCATTGTCGGAAGAACAATGGACACATGTACATTTCTTCGAGACCCAGCAAACACTGAACATTTAAGTCATCATTTGAATAAGATCGTCATTTTGGTCACACTCCACGCGACCGGACAGTGCAGACATGGTTTACATCAAGGAAAAAACATATAATCCTGAACCTAGCAACACAGGGTAGATGTCCTTGTCACCAGAAGAGAGCAGATTGGCATACCACATCTTCTTTCATCTCATTGCGAACTTTCCAGAGCTAGTGGGAAGACCAATCAATGTTGACGTACTTACATTTCTCGGAGATCTAGTAAAGTGCACTCAGCCAAACATGCTCTTGCATGGTATTATAGCTCAAATCAACATTTCCAATCTGCATCGAATCCTTAGGAGAAGATTGTGAAACTTTCAGCCGAGGGACAGATCAAAGGAGCAGGGTCGAGAACTCCATTTGTTATATTTGTTGTTATTTCTTCCCTATTTCTTCATACTGACCAGTGTCCAACATGTCCTCAGTACTGAAGCAGATTTGGGTGGTGGATTGGGAACTTACCTACTTTGAACATGCACAGTAAAAGGGCTCACTGAAGTGTTATAGAATCTGTTTTTCCCATAGTCTAACAAAGGAACTGTATCCTGCAATAGGAGACAATCCATCGCTCACAAGAGGGGGGACACTTGTAAACCATCTAACACTTGCGAACGCCGTATTTGAAAAACAATATTGGTTAAGGAAATAATAACACTGACATTTGGCGAATGATCGAGATAGGGGCCCAGAGCGGCAACCTGGTCTTCCCACCCTGCTTCTCTGGAAGGAAATGCTGTCGCCTAACATATCTAACCATAATGTACTTATGCATTGTATTTATCATTATTTTGCTGTCATTAACGATCAGAACTGCATTCTTTATTGGTGCATGAAGCACTCCAATTTCAGTGCACCCACCTGATGATACACGCATGAAACCCAAAAAAGCACCCAGACCTTATATAGTCATTCCAGTCCCTAGAAAATCTGATGGTAGAGTAAATGAACTTGAAATGAACGTGATTAATAGTGATATACACACACTTATGGTAACGAATGAGCAGGAAAGCCGGAAACAGGGTCGCTATGAAATGAATGAAGAAAAAACACTGACAGGTACATGCACACACACATTGAATGCACACGAAACTGGCCTAGTGTTAATGACCGCAGAACAACAAACGAAAACAGCAGAGAAGATGAGATTGCCTGCCATAAAAACCTTCACAGAAGATAGTGTGAGAAAACAACAAGAATTAAGAGAAAGACCCACAGAAGCAGTCATATCAGAAACACTTAAGAAAACGGAAGCGGCCTCAGAGAAACTCTCCGCAAGGACACAAATGTTAGTAGACTTACTATTCCTGCACATAGCCAGAGCGAGGAAACTGCATGAGGAATTGAAAATGAAAACCACAAAGACTGCATTACCCAGCATATATGTTCCAACACAAGGGACAAGTACCAGTTCCACAGTACAGCCATATACAGGACCAGTGCCAGGCTGGTTGGCATGGGCATTTGCACGCAGCAGAGAAAAGATGCACGAGGACCGGGAAAGAGCTGCCAGACTCCTGTCCACTCAAAGGGTGCAGATGAAGAGACCTGCACCATGGACCAGGATACCTGAGAACCCCCCAGAAAGAAAGAGCCATACAGATGCATTCAGAGATGTAGTAATAGCAAACTATATGCAAACCTTAAGAATCAAGAGAAGCCTGCATGAAGACAACAATTAACTGAACCTTTACCTGGATAGCACAGCACACCTAGGTAACAACATTTGGTACCAGCACAAGAAGGAGGTTGGAAGACGAAGTTCTGAAGGAGAATGCTTGGTTTGCGCACTTCTACCGTACAGCATGGGGAAGTCTAATATCTTCGTGGCTGTAGAAATTGATGTCCCAACAGCACACTGTCTCTCACACGTATAAATGTGCAAGACCAGAGGCCAGTTCATGGGAAGTGATGCCTCACTGATAGGAGCAACTGGAACAGCTTACCCCGATGAAGATGATTATGTCCAAGACATTAAGACAAGAAACAGAGCTCATACTAGGAATCATGTGATCAGATACGAAAGGAACAGGAATACGATGGGAAGTGAACCCGAGACTAAATGTCCAAGGAAAAACTCCAGAGGAGGCTGAAATATGGAAAAACAGAGGGCAAATGCAGATTTGGGAAACGGTGCTTTCACCAAACAGATGGGAGAAAGGAGTAGTGATCTGCAGAGCATGGATGGTCCTCGAAGCCTGCAAGGTGGCAATCGAAAACCCACGAAGACTGTGCAAACTACTATGGCCTAAACTTACAAAACCACTAACATGGGTTGAAGACAGAGGAGGACCTTTGCAGATAGTGCCAATAGAAAGCGCAAAATTGTGCTTCAGGAACAATGGCACAAGAAAAATGGGGGAGAATCAGAACTGTGGACAAATTTTTGAGGCTCCGGGAATGACTCATGGGACTGCAGTGATAATGGATCATTATTGGGCATGTGGATCCAAAGCATACATCAGACTGCCAAAAAACTGGGGAGGCATATGCACTATAGTGAACATCCACGTTCCAGCACTAGTGATCCCAAAAAGTGACCTGAATATTGACAGTTTTCCGAAAGCAGATGCTCACCTGAGGAAGAAGAGATCTGTGGAACTAATAACCCGAATGAAGAGAGATAATTACTTCTCTGCCAAATCAGAAGAAGCCTTTCATGCAATCCCATATGAACGCAGGCTGTTTAGCCTCACCTAATCAGTGTTCAAAACGATTTTCATGCCACGAATCCAAGTTGGAGTAAATACTAAATGGTTGCAGATAACCAGATGGGAGTTACTGCAGACCATCAGCACGACCATAAAAGGATTGAATGCAATCAAGGAAGAGTTAAGAGCCATCTGACTTATGACTCTCCAGAACAGATATGTACTTGACATGATCACAGCTATGTATGGAGGAGTTTGTGCAAAAATAGGAGAATCATTTTGCATGTTTACACCTTCTCACGACGAGGAAAATTGAACTTTAACAGAAGCTATAAGTATGCTGACAAACCTGCAGAACCAGGTGATCAATGAAACCGACGAAGTTGATGATGACAGCTGGTTTGGATCACTGTTTTCATGGATTCCACAATGGATGGCAGATACATTCAAATTCTTGGGAGCCCTGCTAGTGATGATATTACTAGGAATTTGTGTTATCAAGATAATAATCTCGCAATTCCAGAAAAGTACAAAGAAAGCCATAGGGATGAAGATCATGATTGATGTCAAACCAGGATGGAAGCCCAGAGATCTGACTGATGAAGAAATAAGAGACTTTGTGGAGGCTAGCAAGCACACACCGGAAGGTACGTTTCTTTATCCCAGGAAAAGCAGAAATTATGAAGGATAATGGATTTACTGCAGCTCAAATGGACAATGTCAGCTGATGACATGGAACAAAGACGAACATGTAAGGACAGCAGGAAGCCTGAAAGGAACAATAAAAATATGGACTCCAAAGAGACACGTCTTCAAACCCACATGTACAAACCCAGAAGATGAAGTGAAGATGAATACAGAAGAATCAAGTAAGATTAATCCAAAAGAGGAAGTGGAAGTGGTTGATGAATCGACCAGAGAGGGGAGTGTAGAGGAGGTCCCAAATAGAGCCTGCACTCCAGTCGCCCATTTTAAAGTACCAGGAACATTCACACCGAGATATGTGACGTATGAGGAGCAAATAAACCAGCAGAGAGCCGCAGTGGGGCTCTGCCCAGTGCCTATCAGAAGAACAATACCTATTGAAGTACCAATAACCAGACAACCATGGGCAGTAAGGTACCCATTGAGAAAACCCTACCAGTAAATGAGACAAAATGAAGACTGCTTAAGTACTGTACAGGAAGAAACCAAAAAGTCCTTAATGGGAGACGAATGGTGACGTCACAAGGGACTGGACTAATGCACCCATAGAAGAAATGACAACCAAAGGATGACACAAAAAGACAAAACGCCATGAATAAGGATGTCATGAACCTATAAGAAGAAAGCAATGTTAGAATACAAAGAAGCTTAAAGTTGGAAGCAGGGTGAAGATATTCAACCAGCTAACGCCTGTACATATGCTTGTAACCGCAAGAAAGCTAAGAAAACAGTGTGGTTTGCTATGCTTAGTATAAGATAGACTGCGGCAAGCACCACCTATACATATCTACCTCAAAACAAAGCACATTGTATAAGTGCTAGTTTACTTTGCACTAAAAAGCAGAACCGACCCAGGTTACTATAGGCCAAACGCAAGAAGACTCATATTCTAACAGGCACGAGGAAAGAAAGCTGAATCGAAACACGCCAGAGGCAACTTGTACCAGGGAAGTCAAGGTCACATTGATAGAAACTATGAACTGTAGCTACTTTTAATTGAAGCTAAGAGCAGAATATCCTGCCTCTGAAGAATCGAGATAAGAAGGCGAAGGCAGGTGGTGGTTGAAACGAAAATCAAATACACAAATTGAAAGAAACGAGGCAAATCCATGGTGTGGTAGCACATGACCAACCAAGCCAGAAGAGGCAAAGAATCACACCTACGCTTGGCACCCGCGCAGACAGAGATATCAGAACTTTTTCAAGACAAGAAGATGCAGTTTGGAGGCCAACCACTTGGAACTAATTGACACATAGCCCATAAAGAGATGATTGATTGAGGGAAGGCAGGGTGAATTGTGGACACCTTGCACCTGGTTGACCGTTCTGCGTGCTGCTAAGCAAAGTGGAGATTTACGCATGAGGTTGATGCCACCAAATAATCTAAGGGTCTTATAGTTAGTAGAACCAATGAGACGTCATACTTTTAGTGACGTCTGCAGTAGTCATGTTTGAAGGATGGGCTTAGATGCCCACCTGACAGTGTTTACCCAATCCCCTCACTCAGTTACTATATAGAGATATAGCAACTATATTAAAGTTACCTTTTCCTAACCAATAGAATTGCATGTTAACTTTTGAGTGTTACACGTTTTGAGTATAAAAGTTATGTTTTGTATGAAGTTTGTTGGAGTTGAAGCAAGACAGACTATCGCATCACTGTTGATTTTCATGATTCCCCATTTTTTGTACTTGTTATTAAATGGACTCCATTTGCCAAACCATTGTGTTGTCCTTATTAATTGGTGTTGGAGTAAGAAAACCTGCACCCCATCCATCTCAAGGTGCAGCTATCTTGTCTTAAAGTACTTAAGAGCAAACTGTCTCTATGGGCCGGCCGGGGGTCTCCCCAGTGCACTAGTTTAGGGGGGTCTTCAGAACCATCGCTTCCCCATATTGAACCCTGATAAGAACGGAACATTTGGGTAACATTTCTGAGCAGCTCTCTGCCTCCACAGCGCCCCGAATAAAAGGGAGACATCACCAGGCGCTGGCACAACTTCAATTCAGCTTCATGCAATCATACTTTAATGTACAACCTCGATCAGCATTTCCGGTTATGTGAGTGCCGCCAAACCCATGACAGTACAAACTAGAGAATACTCTGAGTCTACCTGCTACCCTTCCCCCCTCACTAGCGGAGTGCAGTACTCGATTTGTGTAGCAGCCACTGTCACTGTCAGATTGTAGTTCTGCCTTTATGTTGGTAGCCTGTTCTGGTGTTTCTAAAAAGAAAAAAATCTTGTCACCCTGCATTTATAGCCCAGGCCCCCTTTTTCAGCCCAACCATTGGACTTTGAGGCTGACTTCAGGAGGGCTGGGGGGAGGGGGGGAGTGAAGCAAGGGAGGATGCAGGGAAGGAGAGAAAGAGAGACACAAGGGGAGAGAGAGTGAGAGAAAGTGAGGGGGAGAGAGAAAGGGAGGGAGAGGGGGCGAGGGGAAGGGAGGGAGAGAGAGGGGAGAGAGAGAGAGAGGAGAGAGAGAGAGAGAGAGAGAGAGAGAGAGAGAGAGAGAGAGAGAGAGAGAGAGGGTGGGGAGGGAGAGGGAGAGAGAGAGAGAGATGGGGTTGGCATGTGATATTTTTGGTGCATCTGGTTATTACATGCCAGAAATGAATTCCTGGAATTATCACAGATCGATACCTGCTGCCTGACATTAAGATACACCTGTGTTGTGACCCCTAGGGTAGATAACTGCTTTATTTAGCATGGTATATGCACACAACTTAGATTTCTTACCTTTCCTGACAGAGGTGTTCCTGGTGGCAGGTGAAGTTAATTTGGGGTTTCTCTTGATAGATGCACCCCTGACTCTTGGTCCCATGGACGTCTGGTAGTGTTGTAGCAATTCAGGGCAAGTTACGCCGCCATGGGGCCTAGCTTCTGGGCTTCTGTAATACATCTGCCTTCTAAAGTGTTGGGTGCAAGGACATTCTCATCCTATAGCTCCAATCTGCAGGTGAGTAGAGAAGATGCATTGCTCTAAAGGTGCTGCTGAGGATCATGCGGCTCATCAGTGCGATGCTGGGATTTACATTTCAAAATTCTGACTTCAAACCTGCAGTATCGCTAAGCCGACCCCCACCCCACCTGGCAAGCAAGTCCTTGGTGCTCTGATGAATGTACATTTGTGGCGTGCCTTGCAGATTAGCCCCCCTGGGGAGCAGAGTTGAGAGGGTCACCAGGGAAGCAGAGAGCTGACTGTTGGGCTCAGCATCCTTGGCACGTGCTGCTGCCCTGGTAAATACACCAGTAGGACGAGTGGCCGAAAGAAGCAGGAATGCAGTTTGGGGGCATTTTCAGCAAGCCCCCTCTTAATCTCTTCTTTGTGATTTGCAGGTGAAAGGGCCACTGGATTATGGTTCACTTTGTTCAACATATTGTTGCGTTTGCTGACATTTTCGAAAAATGCATTGAACAAAAAGACAGATGTCACCGTAGAAGACTGGCAGGCAGGCACCCTTCTGGAAATAAGCTGACAAACATGCTTCTGCAGCTAAACTTCCGATAAACCTCAACAAGCATTGGCAAGGCCAAACGGTACGGCTGCCACCATGTGAAAGGCAACACCACCAGTGCCCTGCGTCATGCTGGTGCAGCGATGCAGCGTTCACGCATGCCCCCACTATAACAAGCGATGATTCATCACATCAATTAAGACACACGTCACTCCCAAACTACACCTCTGTTGTGCGACAAAACCCCAACTCAATATGAATAAATAATTGCTATATACATGAAGCTGGTTTCATTACATTGTAATGCAAGTACTTTACAGAAGAATTCTAATGTGAAAACACAGCTGTTGCTGTTTGATTAAATGTTTTTTCTGTCACCTGCTCTTAGGGAAGGCCTTGCCTGAATGCAGTTTCAAACTGTCTGTACTGGCACACAGCAGTGTGACCATCCTGCCAGGGTCTAAGGGCCCACTGACCTGGACCTGTGTTGCAGGTGTTCTCTTCATACCAACTCACTTGATTTTGCAAGGGACTATACTAGACTAACCATATGAATTATTTTCTGATAGAAGGTTATCATTCCAAGATGGAGAGTCGGGTACACTCTTATTGTACTCTTTCAAAGTACCTCTCTTAGTGTAGCAAAGGGGACAAATAGCACCAATGAAGATTCCTGTATGCTTTGCATTAAATCACAGAGCATTTCAAGACTATAAAAGTGATCAGAGATCTATACATTTGATAAAAACAAGCCTGTGATAAAAGGAGTGTATGTGTGAATCTCTAAATTCATAACTGATGCATGACTTGGTGCTCACATCACGGTTCACAACACTCACCTTAACATTACAATGTTTGTAACCATGAACCATCTATGCTCATTTGGACAGCTTACATTTTTGGATGAGTATAAAATGGCTGCAACATCAGCCACTCGAATGGGGTACAAGGGCTCTTTTGCTTCTAGTTTCTGAATAATTTTCGAGGAGGAAGGGCTGGGTCTCAGTGTGAGCATGCCCAACCCCAAAACAGAAACAGCTTTAGGGAATTATATCTGCAGACAGGACAGGATACCGCACAAGAGATACATAATAAACAATGCACAGAAAGTCTACACAGAACGGATTGTACCTCTTTTAAACTTTAGCCTGACCATCAATAAGCTGGTGAAGCATTTTAATCAAAACCGGCTTCTAATGCATGGTAAAGAGTCCGCAGTTCCTCAGCCACTACCTCCTCACTATTACACAGGCCTCAGGGGTTATTTCTGCAAATACGAGCAGGCCCATACTTTATCTAACAGAGCTGGCATTAGTATCTCTTATTAGTGCTGGCCTGCAGTTAGTGAAAATCATGGTGTGGCAGTGTAGAAAGGGTGTTTAGCTGAGTGGATTTACAATTGGAGGTTACTTCATTGATTACTTCATGTGTTTAAGTGTGGGCACAGTATGGTGTGCTAGTCAGAGCCACATACAGAAAACCTCCAGTATGCTATTGTATGTACATTGAGCAAATCAGACACAGGCATATGTTTTGTTACATAAGAGAGCACCACATAGACGCCATTAACCAACAGGGTGGCGACTTATGCAGCACACACATCATTTCTGCAAACATATAATTGCATTGATTTGCCATGGACTACTGTCTGCACAGTGACCTGACACACAATAAACTCTACTTTCCTAATCAAGGTGCCAGGTGACATTGAGTTGCCATCTGGTGTTCGCGCTAGGCAGTGGCTGGCTTGTTTAGACAATTAAAAGTCCTTTGATGCTGAGTGGATGCATTTAGTCCATGTCCCAAAGCAGCCACTAGAATACTTCAGAAAATTAGAGTTAACCTTCCCATCGATGCACCATGTGTAACTAAAAATAAATATACGAAAAAAAAAAGTTTTGGTGTGTCAAATAAAGAGACACACGGAAATAAAGAAAATAGTTGAAAACCTTTCTTGGTTCATTCTCTTTTGCATACGTTTGGTCAGATAACTGATACTTGTGCTCGTGGTGAATAAAAATACCCCATGTTCAGGTCTTACCACTGAAATGTTAAGCATATACTGTGTAAAAACAATGGCTTGTTAAGTGAGCCAAAGTTATAAATGTACCCACTTGAAAGGCTGTTCAGCTCAAAGAATGAGGTGTGCGACTCCAGAGCATCCCACACACTACGTTTGGAATATGCATCCCTTTGCTTTGTTTGCATATTCCAAATACATCCCAGTCATCCACAAGTCGGCAGAGAGCAACCAGCCGCACATCGCAGAGCAGCGTTCACCAGGGGCGTTGCTAGGGGGGGGCTAAGGGGGCTATAGCCCCTGATCTTTTGGTTGTAGCCCCGGATAGAATCTCAGGAGCTACAGCCAAAAGAGTAGCTAGCCCCCAGTCCCAACAGTTCCGACATTATCTTAGCCCCGGGTCTTTTCCAGACCTAGCAACTCCCCTGGCGTTCACTAGGACAGCAGGCTGTTTAATCTGCTGTCCGGCAAGCTCGGATTTCTGGGTGGGCCCCTTACTGCACCCACCTCTTGAGCTATTTAGCTCTGCGCCCCGGGCCGTCGCACGCTCCACCCAGGCCAAGAAACGGGGCTGCTCCTCATCACTGCAAAGTAGGCAAGCTTTGCACAGTGAGACCAGTCGCTTTCTCCTCTGCCCTGAGCCGCCCCGTTACCTGCTTATGATGATGAGGGTGGAATGTGATGGAGAACAGCATGGGCAGGGCAAAGCACTGCTGTTTCTAATTCTGCCCATAAAATGTTTAGGCCTCTCCAATAAAAGGAAGCAGCCAGTGACCGGACGAGCTGGAGCGGCTTGATGGTCGGCTCTGTTCTTGCTCCCTTTACTCTAGCTTCTTGCACCCCGGTCACCTGCTTGTGAGCAGAGAAATGCGGGAGATTTTTGGCAGCCCCTACCCACCTGCCGCCAATCGGAAACATGCACTGGGGTGGGCACTGGGAGCCAGTGGCGGTTTCAGTTTACGTGCAGGGAGCGTGCTGCATCTCATCAACTTGAAGCCAAGTGCACACCTTAAGGCAGCCACAGGACAGCAAGGGTACCGGCAAGGTCCTCCATGTTGATTTGTTCTCATGACTTGGGATATGATGATCACAGTGAGGGGACTCGGGCTTGGGTTCATCCCCATTGGCTACCAATAGGGCCACCAAATCGGACCACAGAGCTTTTCACCGTTGGAGTGCGTTGTCCATCTGAGCACCCTGACAAGCTGGAGAGACTGTTCTATTTGCAGTTGCCACAATTCCCTAAGCCGGGTTGTCTCCCTGCAAGCAAAGTCCCCTGAAAACACTGAGGTGAAGCCTGATTCGGCTAATATCTGGAGCGCAGTCCAATGCGGGATCTGAAAAGTCCACATTAGGGCTCCATTGCCAAGGAGGGGCTACTGCCAAAAGATTTCCGAATAACTTAAGGGAGTGCAATGAGTGCAGTAACCTGCAGTTGAGCTGCAGAAGGTGCACCGTCTAGAAAACAGGAAGAATTGTCTTGCCTCTTATTTTTTAGTCTTGCTTCCATCAGTGCACTAGATCGTTCTCTGTGTACAATGTAAAGTGTTGGCTCTGGAATTCCTATGGTCCAAGGGACCTTAGAAGATTTTGTTACCTCCTCAAAATATTGTTCTAAACCGAGTAATTTTACTCCATCAACAGGAGAGTAGACGTCTACATGTGAGCAGTCACGTAAAGCAAACAAAAATGACACATTCTTGCCTGGGACAGAAGCTACTCCTTTTCCACCACTCCCAGAAACTCCTCTATCATCTAACTCTACATCGGCAAGACTATTCCATATGGCGTCACCACTTCATCCTAGCGAGAAGATTGTTGCTAAATGCAGAAAACAACACAATCAATAATTGTCAATGTTCTAAACCCCCCCCAGTGGATTTCTCTTCATAATCTTAGCATCATAGTATGCTGTCTTCAAAAGTGAGTGCGGCGGGTCAAACTGATGCCTACATTCAGCCAAGTGATGGGTGCACTGGAAAGAAGAGTGGGGTTACTGAAAAAACCTCAGGGAAGGCTGTTACTTGTATTCATCTTCTTGGAAAGCCAGAAACATTTGCTAAATAGGGCTAATGTATTAGTCCTCTTGACCGAAATCCCTAAATTGAGACTTCTAACTTCTAAATATTTTGCTTTAGTGCAATTTATGATCAAGTCCCGTCTTGATATGGTCGCCTTGGAGAAATTGGTCTCTCAGAGGTTAAAATCTTTAGAGCAATGTGATATGGCAATGCTCCTTTGTGACCCAAAATCATGCAAATGGCATCGAAGCCGATCTCTGGAAGATTTCAATAAGCATGACCTCTGGAAGATCTGTCTATCACGTGTCGGAACTAAACGCTCCAGAGGAAAAAGGCAGAATTGTAAAACGTTATGATGCGCCTCCAGTTCATTTTAGGATTGCTCCTGGTTCTCAGGGAGCCTTAAGAAGTTATTTTTCTCCTTCTCAAAGGCCTATTTGCTCTGGGTTAAAGATTACCTCATGCAACATCAAAGGTTACCATAATATTCTAGTCAACGAGTTACTCTGCGATGCCCTAAAAAGCAACTCTGTAATCCTACTCCAAGAAACATGCTTGACATTACCTGTATTTTTACATGGATTCAATACATTGTTTCAACCAGCAGGCTGAAAGGCCATCCTTCTGGAGGGCTTCTGACTGCAGTTACAAAGTCGCTAAGAGTGTCTCAAGGGAAGACCTATTCTTCTACGTGTGGTTTACTAGCCATTGAATTCCATCATGTAGAGAATGCAAATGTATTGCATTTTATAATGTTTTATGGTTTATTGGAATCCAGCAATAGTGCTCTCTCTGACTGTGGCCACCATCTACAGGCCACCTGGCCAGGTGGCCCTTTTCCTTTCAGAGTGGGCTGACCTCTCCCCTTCTCTCCTTGCCTCTACCTCTCAACTTCTCCTTCTCAGAGACCTCAACATCCGCCTGGAGGCTTCTTTCTTCTGCAAACTCTGTGATACTCTCTCTCTATCCATTCTACCCTCTGGTCCGTCATACTCTGCCGGGCACACCTTGGATGTTCTCATCTCCTCAGACATCCCCCTCTCTAACCCTCTCACCACCCATGTCTCTTGGACTGAAGACGTTCTGCTCTCCTTTAACCTTAAACTCTCTGTCCCTCAGGCTAAGCCCACCCCAGCACTGTCACCTACCTTCTCAGTGATTTGGCCCATGAAGTGTGTCTTAGTGGATGCCTTTGCCTCTACTTTCTCTGCTCCTCCTATTCCTGCGGCTGACTCACACTCTGACACAGCCCTCTCGAACCTGCATCTTTCTATCTTCAACAGCCTGGACGTCCTTGTCCCTGTTATGAGAATCCATCTGAAGCCTACCTCCAAGTATAATTCTTGGTATGACTCTGACCTAGCCGCCCTGAATCCCAAGTGCAGGGTGGCTGAGAGGAAGTGGAGGGCTTCGGGTGCATCCTCTGACAAGCTGCCCTGCCGTCTGCTCCAAAGACAATACAGGCTCTCTGTACTGTCCAAGAAGAGAGTCCACATCAAAGCCTGCATCTCAACGGCCACTAACAACATGGCCAAACTCTTTAAAATCTGCAAGAAGATGGGCAATCCTTCTGCAGTATCCACCTCTCCTGTTCCCTCTCAGGCCCTCTGTATGGCTCTGGCTTCTCACTTCACCACTAAAACTCAGCACATCCTGTCCTCTCTCTCCTCTTCCTCTCTCTCTACCCCTCTCGGCCCCACTCTGGCCGCCGCACCCTCTCCTCGCACCCTCTCCTCATTTATTGTCTTTCTCTCCGACAACACTTGACAATGTTTCTAGAGGTTACATGTCTTTTCACAGAAATGTTTTCACCTAGGGTATTTTTCAGTGAATTCTTTTTACCTAAAACTTTTGTACCTAATGTAGATTAATAACACTATTCACCTAAAACCTGTATACTGAATGGATTTTTTAAAAATTGGGCCCCCTCCCCAAACCCCTGTTTTCTGCCCTTAAAAACACCCCAAATATTCCCAAATAATTGTTTTATTTTATTGGCCCCCCCTCAAACCCATGTTTTCCAAATGTAACCCTTTCACCCACCCAAACATACATACATATGTTTCAGATTAAAAAAAAACAGTGAAAGATTTTTTCGATTAAAAAATCTTTCAATGAAGATTTTTAGGTGAAAAATCTTTAGGTGAATAGTCTGTATACCGTTTCTAGACAAGTCAGATCTATGAAAGTGTCATCCAAACAGGTGATCCCTTGTTCTTCCAGAACCATCAAGGACCATATTGACACCCTCGCTCCAGCCTTGGCTAATTTCTGCATTTACTCCTTTGCCACTGGATCTTTTCCCTGTTTCCTCAAGCACTCTCTTGTCTTGTGCATCCCTACTAAAAAAGCCTTCTGCCGATCCCACCTGTCTAGCAAACTATCGCCTGATCTCTAACACTCCTTTAATGGGCAAACTCCTAGAAAAGTTGGCCATCTCCCAGCTTACACTCCACACTGAATCTGTTGGTTGGCTCCATGACCACCAGTCTGGCTTCAGAGCAGCCATATGCACGGAAACTGCTCTCCTGAACACCGGTAAAGATCTGCTCACTAATCTCGATTCAAGCCTTCCTTCTGTCCTCATCCTCCTTGACCTTTCTCTTTTTCTGAAATGGTCAATCACGCCATCCGGAACAATCGGCTCTGTGTAAACATGGGCATCACGGATCAGGCCCTGGAGTGATTGACCTCCTTCCTCCTGGCTCATCCCTCCCAGGTTTAACTTGGGTCCTTTCTCTCCACCACCTCTCTCTCCACATGTTGTTCCCCAAGGCTCTATCCTCTCATCCTGGCACTTCAATGTCTACTTGGCCCCTTTTCCCCACCTGATCTTTACCTTCTCTTCTAACTTTGTGTTATGCGGATGACACTCAGCTCTCTTTCAGGCTCCCCTCCGCCTCCCTCTCCTCCTCACTCTTTCCTGACTGTCTTTCTGCGATTCAGGTGTGGTGCACCTCTTATGATCTGTGCCTTAATGCCAGTAAAACGGAGATCATTCTCACTCGGACCCCGCTTTACCTCTCTCACTCTGGCCGCCCTTCCTGGGCCCTCTTCCTTTGCCTTCCTGTGAGGCTAAAAACTAGGTGTCATCTTCGACTCCTCTCTCCTTCTCTCCTCACACCACAGACCTTGCCAAAAAGGCCCACTACCAGCTGCACATCCTTACAGATATTCTTTCTTTTCTCACTTTCCCCCAGAAGCTCACTGTCTCCAGAGCCCTTCTCTAGGCTGGACTACTGCAACAGCTTTTTTCTCAGTCTGCCTTCCTCGACTCTCCGCCCTCTGCAACTAATCCAGAACAGGACTGCGATACTTGTCCTTGGCCTCAAGCTCAAGGACTGTATCTCTCCAGCCCTGACATCTCTCCACTGGCTCCCGGTGGCTGCAAGGATCAGGTTCAAGACCCTTTGTATCTTCCACAAGGCTTTCTGGGGCGGGGGCCTCCACGACAACCAACTCTCCCTTTCAAAATACCTTCCTTCTCAAGCCCTTTGCTCAGTTATCTCAAACATTGTGAGGGTAAGATGCTTCTCCAGGCAGAGAGTGGGGGTAGATCTCTTTCCTCTGCAGGTGCCTTCCTCTGGAATGGCCTCCCTTGTGTACAGGTGCGTTATAAATGACTTATCATATCATATCCCTGCCCCTCTCAAACTTGACCCAGACCACCTAAAGTTCCCGGAAGCAGCTCAAGACCTTCCTTCCCTCCTCTGTTTTTTCTCTCTCTCTCTCTCTCTCTCTCTCTCTCTCTCTCTCTCTCTCTGTCTCTCTCTCTCTCTCCCCTAAACACCTATCTGTCTGCTGCTCTGACTGGTTGCTTGGCTGCCCTCAGAGTCTCACTGGGTACCAGGATCCTCCATGACCAGTCTCCCCTGCACTGCCTCCAGGCCTACACGCAGATAGGGGCTGTAACCATTACCCCATAGTCCCCTGCCTCCTGCACTTACCTAGAGCTCCGCTGCCTGGGCTGCACTTACTCATAGCAATGCTGCCCTGGTTGCACTTCGCCCTTCCCTCTCTCTGGCACTTCCCCTCTCTCCCTTCAGTCTGCATCTTGCGTTGTCGCACTTGCATGATCTGAATGACACACAGCCTAGTAAGATTGTTTGTCTTGTCCTCTGTCTCTCCCCTCATGTTGCGTCTAGAAACACTTGTCTACAGGTGTGTTATAAATTATATATAATATCATATCAGCAGAGGAATTGGTAGACATTTTTGAGAATTGGTTTATTATGTATGAGGGTGGCGATGCTCTACTTGCGGGGGACGTCAGCTGAATGCTGTAAGTGTGATGTGAAAAATATTGAAGAATTATATCTAGACGCAGCATGTTCTAACTCTAATGGATACTCATGGTCAGCATTTTGTAAAGCATGGGAACTATATAGATTGAACGGGATGGTAGAGGGTGACTTAATGTGATGCGACACATTGCATAGAGGCTCTTCCTCTAGTTGTATTGATTATTTGTTTGCTAATCAAAATTGTATAGTGTAATACATTTTTGGTAATAATCTCCCCCCTCTAGTGATCATAGTATGCAGTGTGCCTCTTTTTCGCATACCTGGATAGAGTCGATTGCAAAAGGCCAAGTTAATTTAAGCTTTAACATGGAAGCTAACAGAATGAAAAGGAGCCAAAATAAGATGCATTATTTTAATATGCTTATAGCTGAGTCTATGTTTGCTCTCGAAAGTAAGGATAGAATCATGCTATTCTTTCTGAAAAACATTTCTAAATTCCTAACCGTAAGATGAGTAACTTTCAAAACAACCGCATAGTCAAAAAAAGGAACATGGTCACACATTTGGTCCTCAGTTACACAATAGAAAAAGGGAGTAGAGGAAAAAGATTTTCTTCATTCAGAAAGGATACAAATCATCAAGTCACAAAGGTTATGATGATTAAATCTGAACGACAGTGGTATAAAAATGTCTCAAGCAGCAGACACATCTAATGTTCCAGCAGGATGCAGAAGTTATGTTAAAAATAATTGCCCTCATTCCGAGTCTGGTGGTCTGATAAAAAGTTCCAGTATTCGTGGATACCAGCACTTTACCGGACCGCTGACTACGGGATTGCCGGTGGGGCACCTAGGTTACATCCAGCTAATTTCCCGAAGGTAAGGCAGGCACTCTAACGGTCAAAAAGCCTTTATTACCACCACTGCATTGACAGTGGAAGTAATGTTGGAAAATCCCCTCATCGAGTTCTATGGGATCCATGAGGGGATTTACACAATGTACTACCGCCACTTGTAATCCAGCGGCAATGCACCTGGACCAAGTGCCGGTAAATGTCAATGTACGTCAGAATGAGGCCAATGTCCTTAAAAGCAGAGGGGCAATTTTGGTCCCTAATTAATGGTATATTATGCCCAAAATAAACTCAGCAAATAGACCCTATTTTAGAACTGTGAAGGCATCATGAAACAAGATACAGACAACATACCTAAAGTTCAAACAAAAGATATTTATTAACTTACATGTCAGGATGGTAGAAGGCCTAACTTGCCCTGTGCAAAGGTGGGATTTCCCTACCTGAATACTACTAAGAGAAGTCTGAGTCAAACAGTTACACTTAAAGGTCGGTCTGTATCCAAAACCTATCCTTGTCCAGAACTACTAAAGCTAAATGATGTGTAGGAATGTCAATAATCAAACAAATTGTGATCAACACAAATGTATGAGCTTCTCCCTGCTCTCGGCTTATTCTTCAGATCCCTTTCCCCAATTTCAAGAAAGTTCCACAAAAAGTCTTTAGGATTTACCTTGTTCAAGTTCAAACGGTTGCACAAACTCCTCATGGCTCCCTTCCCCAAGTTCAAAGCATCACAGTACAAACAAAAGGGGTCTTAAGGCCCTGTCCTCAAGATGGTAGTTGTAGTTTATTAAGTCTCAGAGTTCCCTTCCCCAAGACTTCAACGTAGCAACCAATCTATAATTCAGTCTATTAATGTTCAACTTACCTCCGGCCAACCTGACCCTCGTTCTGGTTTGCGTCACCAGTTCACTAGCAGCGCTCATTCATGATGGGTTTCACAGTGTCTTTATCTTTCACAATGTAGGGCTCACTGGTCTAGGCGCAGTTGTCGGACCACACTGTCCACCAATCACACACGTCATGCAAACAAGGGCCCCTTGGCTTTTTAGCCAACACAGGTTCCACTGCATTTGCCCATGTGTATAAAGTCACATTCCCTTAGTTTCTCATTGTGGGCCTCTTGGCTTTCGGTGCAGTATTTACACTCCCCTGGCTTCTCTTGATTAGCCTCTTGGCTCTGCCGTAACATGTAACAAACCTCTTTCCAGTCTTTGGCCTTGCCGCACTGCATTTACTCTTATTCCTTTCCCTATAGGTTGCTTTCATATGCGCATTTTCCTGGGTTTGCGTTTTAAGTTTTCAGTCAATTCGATATTGAATTTGCTTTGTTTAGCACTGTTTAAACTTTCATCCAGTTCAGCGTTCAATATGTCATTCATCTTGCTTTCAAGCTTTCAATCATACAGCGCTTCATTAGTTGTACGCAACCTGCCCATAGCGCCCCGGTTTCTGAGTGTCTCTCCACCAACACTCACCGGTCTGCAGCATCTTGCTCTGACTGCTCGTGCTACTCCTTGAGCTTCCCAGGCTGGTGCTCAGACCTCCGCGAGCTTGCTGGTTTGACTTCTGCATGAGCCAGATGTGGGCAGTGTTTTCTCTCTCTCTCTCTCTCTCTCTCTCTCGCTCTCTCTCTCTCTTTCTCTCTCTCTCTCTCTCTCTCTCTCTCTCTCTCTCTCTTTCTCTCTCTCTCTCTCTCTCTCTCTCTCTCTCTCTTGTTCGTTTGCAGCTGCGAGCTGCTCAAACTCCGCTACAGAGGCTCCCACACCTCGGAGATGTCTGCCGGCATCCTGGCCACACTTCAGGTCCAACCATGGCTGCTTCTTCACAGAAAGGGTCGCCTGGTCTCTTCTACACAGGCCTCCCTGTTGCTCTCCTTCTCTCTTCACTGGTCTCCCGTTATACACTTGAAGCTCCTTGAGAGGCTGTAGGTTTGGATGGCTAATTAGACGGGCCTGACCATGATTAAGGGGCCATGCCTGACTCACACCATACTTTGCAGGCCTCCTCGTCGTCTCAGTACCAGAGTGGTAATCTGAAGGTGTGGTGTTCATTACTCTTAGTCTCTATTTCCTCGTCCCAGTACTTTCAAATGAGCAGTGAAATTAACTTATGGAAAAAGAAATTGATTGAATCGAATTTTGCAACAGAAATAATCGATAAAATCACACAGATCCCCCTCTCAAAAACTGCATCAAGTGGCTGTGGGTGCGAGTCTGAACATATCTCTATTTCCCGGCCACAGGTGAGAATCAGGTTGTGTAGCACTGGGCATGCAATGATTATGATGCATATGGCTAGGGGGTCGTAAAGTCGGGCATCAAGTGGTCCAGGTAGCTGAAGGAACCTTTGAGCATGCCTAATGTACTTCTAGTGGGATTCCAAGTGCATGTGAGGCAGAATTAACCTCTTTCTGGTCTTCAGTCTTTTGATTTCTGTCTGGAGTGAGTAGGTGTCTTCTGGAGGCGATGCTACTGTTACCCGTGGATGGATTTGCCTCGAGTATTGTGTGTCTGGGCTTACCTGGCAACCAGGGCTCTTCCTAATGTACAGCCTCAAATTGATGCCCTTCAAGTGCTGGTAGATACAGCTGCCATCAGTTGGTCCTGGAAAGTTGGCTTTCACCATCGGTTTTGCTGCATCTCGCACCACCTGGACATTGATGAATGCCAGTCTCCCCCGGTCCAGTGCAGGTGTTCTGCGGCTTCGAGGCTTTGTGAGGTGAAAGGGCCCCCATGGATGGAATCTATAGCACTACACACCCCAGAGAGCCCTCGCTAAGTATGCCCATCTGCCTGCATCATGGGGCATTGCTGTATGTTCTCTCACAATGAAGGATCACAGGGGGAACCTGGTGCAGTGCCCTTGACTGTGAGAACTTTGAGATACCCCAGGGGCTGCCATTGGCCCCATGAAACAACGGGGTGACAAAGAAATGCAATGCCAAGCGTACCCTAAGACATGCTTGTAAGGCATGCTCTCGCATTGTGGGAGTGGTAAGGGTCCCCTCTGACTGACTCACTAACTCCACTGTTATATCGGGTGTGGACCGGCCTACCTCTGTGCGACCTCCATAATTGCCGGTTGGAATAGGGTGACCCTCCTCCTATATATGCTTTCCTCTGCAGAATGATGCCCACAGGATCAGCCATTTTCAAGGTGTGTATCTGCCTCACGTGGATGTGTTCTTTGTAATGATTGGTTGGTCAGGGTGACTTATATGGGCCAGCAAATTTATTTATTTATTTATTTATTTATTAAATTTATATAGCGCGCAGGCAGCCCAGGGGCATTGTGGCACTGTTACTTGCAAGGAAGACTTAGTTACAATGTGAGCAGGTTGTGCCTTGGGTTACAGTAGGCAGTGACCTGTGATCAGATATACCACATAATACATCATACAATACAGTTATGAGGGCTAGGCCATGTAATTGTTAGATGAACAGGGTCGTTTTCAGGGTTTTCCGAAAGGCGGTCAGTGAGGGTTCAGAGCGCAGGGAGCTAGGGAGGGTGTTCCAGTGTACGGCAGCGAGGTACGGGAAACTGGAGCCCCCTGCTCTGGTCCTTTTTACCCTGGGTACTGAGAGCATGCTGGCATAGGGTGATCTAGTGGGTCTTGTGGAGGAGACCAGGTGGATCCTCTGGGAAAGGTACATTGGGGCGGCAAGATGGACACATTTGTGGGTGATGCTTAGAGCCTTGAATACGATCCTCTCCTTTATGGGGAGCCAGTGGGAAGCTTTTCTGGCAGCGGTGATGTGCTCTCTCTTGGCAATGCCTTGTGCAGCGCGTAGGGCACTGTTCTGTATTACTTGGAGCTTCTCAAGATTTTTGTTGGAGGTCCCAAGGAAAAGAATATTGCAGTAATCAAGTCGCGAGCCGGTTATGGCCCTGGCTATGTTAGTGCAAGTGTCTTTTGACAGATAAGGTCTGATTGCGTTAAGGAGTTTTGCATGGTAAGCGGCCGAGGAGGCAATGGCGTTTACTTGTCTGGTCATGGATAGATTGGAGTCTAAGTAGACGCCTAGTGTTTTTACCGTGTCAAGTACTGGGATCGTGATTGAGTCAATGGTGAAATGGCTGAACTGAGCGTCAAGTTTCTTGATGGTGTCAGGGGAGCCTACGAGTAGGAGCTCAGTTTTGTCGGAGTTAAGGCAGAGGCCGTTGATAGCCATCCACATTTGAATTGTGTTGTAGATGTTGTTGAGGGTAGCAGAGTCCGTGTCATAGTCGCCTGTCAGAGTGAGAAGGATCTGTGTGTCGTCGGCGTAGTTGGAGTAAGAGATGCCCATGGCGTCAAGGATGAGGAAGAGGGGGCGGGTGAAGATGTTGTAGAGGGTGGGGGAGAGGCAGGAGCCTTGGGGCACCCCACATAGCATGATAGAGGGTGATGCAGTGGCTAGGTCAGAGAAGACCTGCATGGTCCTGCCTTGGAGGACGGAGGTGATCCATGTAATGGCTTCTTGCGAGAAGTTGGCTGTGGAGGAGAGCTGGTGGCAGAGGATGTCGTGGTCTACAAGATCAAAAGCTGCCGACAGATCCAGGAGAAGGAGCAAGACAGGTTTGCCTTGGTCCCTTGCGTCGTCCATTTGGTTTTTTAGGTCGAGTAGGGCGGTCTCTGTCCCATGCCTAGGGCGAAAGCCGGATTGTCTCAGTCCAAGGAGGTTCTGTTCTTCGAGGAAGTGCTGGACCTGCAGGTAGGCTGCTTTGTCTAGAATCTTGAGGAGGAAAGGGACAGTGGTGATGGGGCGGTAGTTATTAGGGGAGGTGGGGTCAAGTGTGGGTTTCTTTATGAGGGGTCGGACCCATGCTTCCTTTAGGCAGGCGGGGACTCTCCCTGTGGTGAAGGAGGCGTTGACGAAGGCTGTTAGAAAAGGGGCCAAGGTGTCTGCGCAGTCTTTGATGATGGAGGCAGGACAGGGGTCGCCTTTGCAATTGGAGGGTTTTATGTTTTTCATAATGTTGATCATGTCGTTTTCTTGGACGGTTTTAAACGAGAAGGTGGGTGGGGCCTCAGTGGGTGATGGGGGCAGTGGTGGTGGGGAGGGTGTAGTGTGGGTGGAGAGTGTTAGTTTGGTGTTCAAGATTTTGGCTTGGAGAGAGCTGTTCTTATTGCGCATGGCTGTTTGGATGTTGTCACACCATTCTTTGTCCGTAGTGAAGTTTTGGGGGGTGGGTGTGGGGTTCTCAAGTTCCCTGAAAATGGCGAACATTTCCTTGGTGTTCGACTTGGCCTTAGTAATTCTCTCTTCGAAGGATTTAGCTTTGGCTTTAATGATGGCTTTCTTGTAATTAATTGCAAGGGATTTGAAGTTGAGTTTGTCTTTCTCATCCCGTGATGTTTGCCAAAGAGCTAATGCTGCCCGTTTGTCGGAGCGTAGTTTTAGAAGGTCTTGGGTGAACCACGCATTAGCGTGTCTAGTGGGTTTGGTTTTCCGAAGTTTAAGTGGGGCGATGGTATTGATTGCTGCTGTGATGGCCGTATCATAATTTTTTGCCAGAGTTTCCGGGTCGTTGGAGAATGGGGCTGTGAAGGCAGGTCCCTGTAAGAAGGGTAGGAGTCTTTCTTTGGTCAGTTGACGGGCACTCCTTGTAAGGGCAGGAGGCAAGGGAGGAGGGGGGTGGGATGTGGTTGTAGTGGTGGGGATGTTAAAGGGGATGGTGTGGTGGTCGGACCATGGGGTGGGGGTGTTGCCCGTGACTGTGATGGGGCAATTGTGGTGGGCGATCCAGTCTAGTGATCTGCCTAGGGCGTGTGTGGGGTTGTTGATGGTGTTGACGAATCCTAGGGTGGCTAGAGCTGTGTCAAGTGCTTTGACTGTAGGGTCTTTGGCGTCATTCAGGCCAAGGTTGATGTCTCCAAGGAGAATGGCTTTGGATGACTTTTTGAGGTTGTCCGCCAGGAGGTGGGTGATGGAGGCCTGGAAGTCTCCTAGGGGGCCTGGTGGTCGATAGATGAGGTGTAGGGTGATGGTGTATTGGTGCGAGATGGTGAGTTTTAATTGAAGGTAGTCGCTGTTATTGTTGATAGTTTTGTCAGCCTTTCTGATGGTGATTGAGTCTTTGGCTATGAGTGCGACACCGCCAAACCAGTTGCGTTCCTTTCAGGGGGTTCTCCTTTGTGACTGGAGCAAATGTTGAAAGGCATTTTTTGGAGCAAATCAAGTGTGCGGGTTTTGTGAATCAGCATTTCTTAGGATCCGTGCTCATTTTGGTTGGGCACGAAAGTGTTACGTGCTGGATTTGCATATTGTATGGCTATCTTTCGCATCTTTTGCACACCTGTTGTGCTCTTTTGATTCAGTGCCACATCTCTGAGATGCACACTTCTAAGAACCATGTGTACCTATTTCTTGAACATTAGTTGCACATTTCTTGAGCATCCCATGTTTGCGACATGATTGTTTTTTAGAATCTGGCCCCTCGTGTGGTTTGTTTGCTATGTATTGTGATTACTGCAAATTAGAAATACCAAATTCGAAAATGTCGATTTCTTTTCTCCTTTTCGTGCGATTATTTGTGGGGGAAATCCCCGCGCCCTGCCCCTCCATACTCCCTTTACATAATTGAATACCCTAACCCACCCCCCTCATAAGATTGCTGTGAAATTTGCGTCAAATTCTTCGACATTTTCATACTATGTATTTTCGAATGCACGGTAATGCGATGATACCTTTATTTTGTACTTATTTTTGCAATGACTACACCTGAAAGACATTGGGCTCATTATAACTATGCTCGTCCGGTAACAACAGTGCTGGTAAGCCTACCGCCACTGTTGTTACCGAACTGGCACAGTACAACTCTGCGGGCGGGTGCTGTCCCGCCTGCCAGTGTCAGAGTTTCACGGAAGCACCTGCACCGTTATTAACGGTGTCAGTGATTATGTGGTCCCCCTTCCCATTGAGTCCTATGGGAATCAAATGGGAATAGGGATTCACCATTTACCAGCGCCTGACTTACCAGACCGCCTTGGCTGTAATGCCCCAGTGTTTCTGGCAAGCCCGGCGTCAGTAAAATGTGCAAGTCTGGCGGCAACCTGCCGGTTTTACCGGCACGGTTTCCGCCTGCTTGTAATGATGCCATTTTCTACTGAGCATTCTCAGAAGTCACATACAAAGGGGCGCGCCGAACGCAAGAACTCAAAAGTACTAGCAGGTAGCAATTGAGAGTGCAAATACAAGTTTAATGGAGTTAAGGGGTGTTTCCTCATTACCTAACCACAATCAGGTCAGAGAGGAGCGGGCTAGGTCGCTCTCCAAAAACGCTTATTGTCTTTCATGGATCCTTGACAGGAGTCCGAAGTGTGTTCCTTAAAGCTTTCCTTACAACCCCAGGGATCTAGGATTCTGAGCATTTAGATCACTAGAGTCCCTACCACCCATAGGACCAGAAATATGGGTACCTTTTGTAGGAAGCAGCTTTCTATGGCAAAATAGCTAATGTTTGAGGTGTCATTTAGGGGTCACGTGGGGCTGCCTTGTATCTGTTTCTGTACCCATTCTAAGGATTACATTACAGTTATTGGAGGCATTTTGATCCACTTCCTGTGATTTGATTAAACTCATTTGTGTACGTTTCTGTAATTAGCATATGTCAAATCGGGCTCTCTCAGACATGATCGATATGTGTTGCAATTCATTTGAGGAGAACGTCAGTGGAGTTTGTGGATTTGCAGGTTAGTTCTTTCCATGTAACTGTAGAGGAGCAGCTGAATATCTTTGCAGGAAGTCCCGCCCCTATCTTGCCTATATGTTGGAAACTGGAAATTGCGACATGCACAACACCAGTGATGGGCCCTATTCCACGGAGGGACTTCGAGAAAAGGTATCCATTGAGAAGACCCTATATGGTGTACCCCAACAGAGACGATTATCTCTTATAGGAGATCCCTGAAGGAAAATGAAGATGAGAGGAAAAGAGGCTGGTGATTTCACAAGAAATGAGCGTGACGCACTGAGAAGAATGGTGGAAGAAGAAGATGCATAGACCTTATAGAATCTGATGACGAAGTAAACAATCGAGTAAACTTACATATGCGGAATGAAGATTGCACGTTTGAAGGGCACTACAGAAAATGCAAGCCGTTTTATTACTGTACAGATGCAGCAACGCAAGTAGACTAAGTGATCTTAAAGGCTGGCTATATGTAGTGAATAGACTGCAGGCGGTGCCGCCATTATATAGAATTCTGAACATCAGTGTCACATATTTAGTAAGCTTAGACCCGTGAAGAAAGAAGGATCAGAGGGTTTTGTAACAGTAAGAAAACAGCTGAAGATCGAGGAAAGTCCAGGAATAGCTGTCTGGCCTGGTGTCAAATGATGGAGCGGCCAAGAACCGGTTATCTATCCTTGAAGAACAGTGAACGTGAGTAGCTGAATCAGCCCTCGTGAAGGTGCAAGAAAGAACACCATTGTTGCTAAGTCTATTAATTTAAGACAATTAAATGCTGCAAAACAGGCTGAAATACGGTCTCCTGTCACATGAGTCATTAAGACCTGGACTGCGATAAGAGTGTGCTTATACTTTCTTTTATTCTCAGGAGCAGTGATACTTTACAAGGACAAGTTTAAAGACAGTCTGAAGGCAGAAGGTATGAGCGATGAGAGATGCTGGGCTAATTGGGTGGAGAGACACGGTCAAGTCCACCCACTGGCACCTGGGGTACCAGTTTACGTGCTGCGAGTGAGCTGAATGTTCCAGAAGGCTACAAGCATGCCAACCAATAGTAGGCCATACAACGTAGAGCCTTATAGTTAGATAGCCAATGGTGTCCCGTGTATCTAGTAACTGATGAAGATGACTTGAACTAAGGGTGGGCATAAATTGTCCACCTGACTTTAGAGAGCCAAATACAACCCGATCCCTTAAAGAACGTATACTTAGATGTTCCCCTTAACCCAATCACAATCTCCCCTAGGATTCTTTTAGTTTGCCACATAGTATGATGTCATGTATGACCCATTTTTGCTATATAAATGTGTTTTTTATGCAAAATGATTGAGAGCACGACTGAACGTCCATTGATGTCCGTTGTAACTTCATGTTTTATACAATAGAAAATAAAACCGTCAGAGGAAACTTTTTGCCAACTTCCTGAGTCGGTCTTATTATTTGGTGTAACAGTTATTCTGCATCCCCATCCTTGTATGACATGTTACTGATATAAAAGGGGCCCCTGTGGGTTCACGTGGTAGCAGAGAATGGTTGCACGGGAGACCCATCGACCTATTGACTCCAGAGTTTTGGACATCCTCCACCATCTAGCTGGAAGATCGCATGGTTTCCTGTGGAGAGCTGCCGAATAGAAAACTTGCAAGTAGAATCCAGGGCAGGGTCCCTCTTTGATGACATTCCTGCCTGGTTTCAACAGGCGCTTTGTGGACGAAAGGCAAAAATGGTTGATTGGAGGAGGAAGTCGACACTGAAAGCTTCGAGCCAACTGAGCGTACGGTGAGTAGACTAAGGGGAATGGCAAACTGACGGGATGTGTTTGTGATCGTTTAAAAAGTAACAGGAGTAATGAAAGTAACGAAAAAGTAACTGGGGCAACAGGAGATTTTTTTTGTGTGAAGATGGAGATAGAAGGCCCGAGAGTCCTAACCCAACGGGTTTTAGAAGAGATTGTATCATACTCTGATCGGAGTAATCTAGGCTATGTGCAGGACAGTTCAGCATAGGGAAACAATCTAAACTCTGTAAATCAGGGTATTATTAGGGGCAGAGAGTAAGAGTGATCTCTAAGGTTTTTATGTAAAGAATCGACCTGTCTGTCTGTTTATGTATTTGTGTTGAATTAAGGTGTCGAGGAGCGACACAAACTGTTGTAGGAGAACTGAGACGAGGTTAAGAAGTTATACTATCTATCTAGGGAAGTGGTCGGTGCTGATCCAGAGGTAGACATAGAAAATTGAAGGTTTTGAGCAGCGATTGTTGGAGCACGCTCATATTTGTTGTTTTTATCAAGGTATTTTGTAAACACTGGTAAGTAATGACAGTCAATTGAGACTTGTCACAATGGGAGACATTACGCCTCTGATGCATTTATGTAAGACTTTGCCAAAGCACATGCCCAAGCTCAAACAGCATAGTGCGCAATGGGTGAAAGGCACATCAGATAAGATATTCATGCCATGGCCAGAAGGGGGATCACTGTCGAGCATCTCCCTGTTGCCTCGCATGTTAGAAAAACCCAATTACCCTTCCCCCACCCCAACTTACCTGTGGGACCTGAGCTTTGTGCTCTAGTCCCTGATGCTCCTCCCGTCTGGCCAATGCCATTAAATTTGGATGACGGTGGCCATTTTCGAACATATTTTCCATGGTGCCATCATCCAGAAAGGGACCTAGTCTACTTTAATGGCAACAGCCATTTTTTAAAATTCTTTTTTTGTTTCTCCGACAATGAGATGGGCTCGCGTTGAGCTCATTTCCTGTCGGAAGGAAAATAAAATTGAAAACTCTCTGCACCCTGGTAAATCCCGGTGTGTGAATAACTTTCATGCCCCGGCTGGTGGGCAGACATGGGGTTTAACAGCCTGCAGCCCGAACTGAGGCCCTTGCATCAGTTGAACCTACCAAAGCTTTGACTGCCGAGCTGTTAAAACCCATGTCCGCCCCCCACCCAAGGCGTGAAAGCTATATTTCGTCACTGTGTAAAGCACATAAGCCCTCATTTGTACAGATTGTAGTAGCTTGTGTGCGCACTTGGTATATACGTGGATAAGGGTTTGTGCCTGTGTTGAGCATCTAGAGTGGATCCTTATTTCTAGTACGGTCTGTGACTGTGGGTCCTTTGACAGGATGGACATTGTTTCTACACCATCTGATGGAACAGGTCCATGTTCACTTGTTAAATTCTTTGCGGCTTTCTAGCGCTACCAGAGCCGTTGTTCTCCCTCCCTCACCACCTTCCACCCCTTCATCAATTGCTTCCTTCTCGATCCCTCCCACCTCCCCTGATTTGCTGGTGCTTGCAGTGCTTCTGGCCTAATGACCCGCTCTGCTCCTTCCTCACCACTTTTGGTGTGTTGCAGCAGGTAAGGTAATGCTACCTGAGACCCTCCTGGGCCATCATTTGTTACATTCTTTGTGGCTTCCTAGCGTTCCCAGCGCTGATGTTCTCCCTCCCTCCTTCCCACCCCCGCATCCATTTCCTCCTTCCCGATCCCTCCTGCCCACATGCCCTGACTGGCTGGTGCTTGCAGTGCCTCTGGCCTAATGGTCTGCTCTGCTCCTTCCACAGCACTTTTGGTGTGTTGCAGCAGGTAAGGTAACACTGCCTGAGAGCCTCCTGGGCCTTCATTTGTTAAATTCTTTGCAGCTTCCTTGCACTCACAGTGCCGTTGTTCTCCCTCTCTCCCACCCCTGCATCCATTTCCTCCTAGCCGATCCTTCCCACCTCCTAGCCCGACCACCTCCCCTGATTGGCTGGTGCTTGCAGTGCTTCAGGCCTAACAGCCCGCTCTGCTCCTTCCACGCCACTTTTGGTGTGTTGCAGCAGGTAAGGTAACGCTGCCTGAGACCCTCCTGGGGCACGATTTGTTATGTTTTTTGCAGCTTCCTAGCACTCCCAGCGCTGTTGTTCTCCCTCCCTCCTTCCCACCCCTGCATCCATTTCCTCCATCCCGATCCCTCCCGTCTCCCAGCCCACCCACCTCCCCTGATTGGCTGTTGATTGTAGTGCTTCTGGCCTAACGGCCCGCTCTGCTCCTTCCTCGCCACTTTTGGTGTGTTGCAGCAGGTAAGGTAACACTGCCTGAGATCCTCTGGGGCCTTCATTTGTTAAATTATTAGCGGTTTCCTAGCGCTGCCAGCACTGTTGTTCTCCCTCCCTCCCACCCCTGCATCTATTTCCTCCATCCTGATCCCTCCTGCCTCCCAGCCCACCCACCTCCCCTGATTGATGTCTTGTTGATCATCACTGGCTCTTCCAGGGCAGGCCCCTGCCTGGCAGCCCCTGTGGCTAAGGGCCCTGAAGCAAAGGGCAGCTCCCACAGAGGCGGCTCCAGCTAGTGCCTGCAGGTGTCAGCAGGGGAAGTCAGTGGCCAGCCGTCAACCAGCAGCGACTAAGTAAGGTATGAGTGGCCTGGGTTAGGAATAGAGCCTCACTCTACCCTTATAACCTGGCCACACAGCAGGCTCTCAGACTTAGGTGTGTTTTCTCCGGTATTTAAAATTGCACTGTGATAGTAGTTAAAATTGCACTGTGATAGTATTCAAAATTGCATTGTAAACCTAGGCCTTTTCACCCACTATACTGGACTCTCAGACTTAGGTGTGTTTCTCCAGTATTAAATTGCATTGTGAAAGTTGTACCATCCTCCGGTTTTCCCTCGTAGAATTGCACTCATCTAGCCAAATTTTATACCACTATCTATGCTCCTGTCGTCTTGTCCTATTGTCTACTTGTCTCGTCACCCTCTGTCTCGTCTACTTGCACGCAGCCATGTGTCCTTCCCTAGTGTTCTCCCCACGTCCACCCCTTCCGACACCTTTCTCCCATACCTTTCCTATTCTCTCCTTTCCCTACCTACTCTATGATGCTCTCTGTCCCTCCTATCTTTTCTAACTGCTTCTCTATCGACTGTCCTGCTCTCCTTACTAAATCTGGTAGGAAGAAGTTTTAAAAGGACATTCTGGTGTCCAACCCAGGCCTCCCTATCGCTGATACCTATACTAGTGCCTCCTCCAGGCAAACCCTCCCAGACATCCTCTTTGTCGTTCCCTCGCCAGACCTATGGACTCTACATATAGTCTCTGTGCTCTCTCCTTTCTCTTCTTCTCCCATTAATGGTGGCACCCGGTGGGAGGCCCTCCCTGCCTCCTTCCACTCCTCTAAGGTCATCATTAATGTTTACCTGTTTACCTGAATGGCACCGTATTGGGCCAACCTTCTCTGCTTTGATAAATGCTTCCCACACCTCATCAATTTCCTGTCTTCTCCTGCTATCCCTTCTCTCCCCTCCTCAGCTACCTTGCCTCCCCCTGCTGCCTCCTCCTTGGCTACCTTGCCCTCTCTTCCTTCCTCTTCTGCCCCCTCTCGGGCTCCAGTCTTTCAAGGATGGCAACCTTCTCCATATTGCCACTCTTAACTCCTGCTCAGCTGTCAAACACTCCTCTGAGATCTACTGCCTCCTGGAGAAACTTGACCTCTTTGTCCTCGGTATCACTGAGATGTGGTTCACGGCCAGCTCTGTCACAAGCTTTGACACTCTCCTCTCTGATGGCTACAAGATCCTCTCTGCACCCAGATCCAACCGTTCATGGGGCAGAGGTGTAGCCCTGATCTTCCCTGAGTGGATTCCTGACTCTGTCATTCCTATGCAGGCCTACTCATCTTTCGAATGCCTCATCTGCAGGCTCTCTCTCTCTCCTGGCCATTCCCTTACTATGGCCACCATCTACCGGCCAGCTGGTCAGATCTCTTCCTTCCTCTCTGAGTGAGTGGACCTCTCCTCTTCCCTCCTGGCCTCAACCACTCAACCCCTCCTTCTTGGAGACTTCAACATCCACCAGGATACTTCCTGTTCTTCCTCTGAACCCTTTTGCAACCTCTCTCATTGTCTCTCACTCTCTGTTCTCCCCTCTGGCCCGACTCACTCTGCAGGGCATACCCTGGATGTTCTGACTGTAGAGGTGGAGCCAAGTACCCCCACTCAAAGCTCCGCCCTCATGATGCCTTCTGCTGGGAACCACAGTGTGCAACACGTGCAGTACCAGTAAGAATGCCTATACTGCAAAGAATCATGGAAGTAAGGTACCTATTAAGGAAACCATATATACACTCACGACAATATGATGGCCATTTGAATGAAATCCCGGAGGATGTATGAAAATGAGCGAGAAAGGAGATTGGTGACATCATGTAAAGCAGAACTGATGCATCCAGAACAGACAAAAGTGGCTGAAGAATCGAATCATTCTATGAGATATGAAGGCGAGGTGATAAAAATGAACATTTCGGGCCCGAGATGAAGATACTCGTGCTACAGAAACGATGAAGAAAATGCAAAGTCATTTTATAACTACAAATGCAGTAAACACAAGTAGGGAAAAGCATTCTTAAGCCTGGCTACTTAGTGAATATATTGCGGCGATGTGCCAACGTATATGCATAGGAATGTATAGACTATGGACCAGTGAATTGAAAGGCTTTTTCATTGTGGCGAATTTGGAAACCGACTTAATGACGGAGGTGAAATCAAGAAAGGCCTGGCTGGGCCAGCACCAGGAAGTCAAGGCCACCACGAGCCTGGATGTACATGCACTAGTTACAAAATGTGTGAAATGAAAAACTCCTGTCTGAGGTGAGGAGCAAGAACATTGAAGACGTCAGAGGCTCATCATTTAATAGTATTTTAAATACAGAAAAGCTCTGAAACATGGTCTCCAGTCACATGGTTGGATGAAAATAGATACTCAGTTGAGCTGTATCGAAACCAAGAGACAAAGGGCCTCATTACGAGTTGGGCTGTATCTCAGCTGTAATACTGCCCGAGTGTAATAGCCTTAGCACCGGCCGGTCCGGCGGTATTACCGCCGGATCATGGGTTGGGCGTTAACAGTAAATCCCCATTCCCCATTGGGCCCTTGGATCCATTGGGACATTCACAGCGTTAATACTGCGGGCTAATACAGCCGGTGGAAACACTGCCGCAAACTTGGCGCTAAATGAGGTTTTCACCTCCAGAAAAAAGCTGGAGGTAAAACAGACCATTTAGCACCCAACTTGTGATAGGCCAGCACTTAAATGCAGTGGTATTACCGTTACCACCACATTTAAGGGCTACAGCCCAACTCGTGATGAGGCCCTTTAAAGTATGCCTATACTCCCTTTCATTCTCAGGCACAGAGAACATTTCCAAGGCCAATGTTCAAAGGCTAATTGACTGGCAGACGGCAAGAGTGATGATAGATGGCAGGCTAATTAGGTGGGAAGCTTTGGTCATGTCCAGCCCATCAGCACCTGGGTGCCAGCCTGCGTGCTGCTAGCGTGAGTGGAATATTACAGAGGGTTATAAGGGATCGCCAACCAATTATGCAGTGCCAAATAATAGAGAGCCCGATAGTTACATAACCAATAGGAATTTGTGTATTTGATGATGTTCATAATGATTTGCACTAGAGGAGGGCTTAGTTGCCCCACCTGATGTTAGAGACCCAATCACTTTCCCTGACAAGTATTGATCATATACCTAGATGTTCCCTTCAAGCGTATCACTTTCCCAAGTAGGTTCTTGTAGTTTTCACATAGATTGACGTCAATGATGACAAGGTTTTGCTATATAAACTGTATTTTTTATAAAACTCGTTGAGTGAGAAGATCAAGCGGATGTTCGTTGATGTTCTTTATACTCCGTTTTAGATAAATAAAACAGAAGTACTTTGCCAACTTCCTGAGTCAGTTTGATTATTGATGTTTGAGTATATTCTGCATCCCCATCCATCTCAAAGTATTGCCACCCTTTCTTAAAGGACATAGTGTTGGGTACACAGGTTCATGTGGTAGCAAAGAGAGGATAGTTAAAGACCAATTGACCAAGGGTCTCGAAATATCGAATGTCCTCCACCATTTAGCTCGAGGAACGTCAAGCTCCCTGTAGATAGCAGCCATTAGTAAAAACATGCAAGTCACTAAAGAGATAGGTGGGATGGGTCCTCTTTCATGGAATTCCCCTCCAAATTTCTACAGACAGCTGAGTGGACCGAAGGCTCAACCAGCTGGTTGAGGAGGAGGCGATCTCGAGGGTCAGAAGCTGAAAACGCGAAGGGTGAGTAGACTGAGAGAGAGGGCAAACAATGAAGGAGCTTTGAGTGGGGAAAGTGATAAAGGGATAAAGGGGAAAGAGTAACGGAGGGTTGGTTGGGGTGTGTTTAGTTTAAGGACGAATAACGTCATAGTTTCAGGTGTATGGACGAGGAACGATCCATATGATAATCCCAGAATCCTTCGTCAAGAGACATTTTAAGAACAAGTTCTTCTAAAGTTCAAGTGGACATACCTAGGCTATGAACAATCAAGGAACGTTAAAGAGAACAACTTATTTGAGTCATTATTAGGGGCAAGAGCGGTCACGAGGAGCGCTGACAGAGATTTATGTGGGCCGGCCAGTCTGTCAGTTTGTCTGCCTGTCTGTGTGTTGTATATCGTAAAGAAATGATGAAAGATTGAAGAACGAAAAGTAATAGATTGTGGTAAAAGGCTGAAATCTGATAATTCATTTATTTAGTTGACTGTTGATTTGCATTGAATAGGTAGATTGAAGTAAAGTGAAAAATAGAGGTTTGGAGCTGCGACGATTGGTGCACGCTCATATTGTATTCTTTTTTATGAAAAGTATTTATTTGTATAAAATAACAGTGAGTATTGACAGTCGATTGTGACTAGTTATGATGGAGGATGTTACTCCGCTTATACACTTGTGCAGACAGTTGCCAAAACACACACTCAAGCTTCAGCAGTACAGTGCAGAATGGGTAGGGCAGACAGATAAAATGTTCATGCCATGGCCACAAGGGGGATCACTGTCCAAAGCAGTTTTGCAACACATGACGACATACTTGCATGCAGCGTACACTGGAAAGAATCTAGAAAAGAGGTTAGCTAGCTTAGCGCTTTGGAAAATGTACCAGGAGGAAAGGGAAGACCCACCTCCTGAAGAATGGATGCTTAACCAGTGTAAAGAGGGGGGTGGAGAGCCTTCTGCTCCCCCTACCGTGCCTGAAGTAAATGGCTAAAGTACATAAAATGACAGATTATGTCCTCTAAGAGAGCTTAAGGCAGGGACAGGGTATAGCAACCCAACATATAAGTTGCCTGCATGTAGCATCGATGAGAGTCCAGAAAAGACTCCAGAAAGAGTTGTGATACCTAAAGTCCCACGGGACAAGGAGAGAAGTCACCGACCAGGTATATCTTTAGATATAGAAAGAGAAATAAAGAAATAGAAAGGAGCGAAAGACAAAGCTGACAAAATCGTGCTTGTACAGAACAAATGGATTGGTGGTCAGATATTGTGCAAACTTGATGGGAAGAGCATTGAGGAAGTAAGGTAAAGGGAAGATCAGGACAAGCAAGATAAAAAAAGACAAGGAATGAGAGAAATGATTGAGAGAAGATGAAGCTAAAAGAAAGAGTAGACAAAGACGGGAACAACTGTATCAAGAAGAACAGTTGAGAAAGCAGGAGAGAGCAGAGGAGCAAAGCAAGTATGACAATAGGCAAAAAGCAATCAAAGAACGAGACAGGCTGAAAAAGAAAAGGGAAGAAGAGGAAGAACAGAAATTAAGAGATAAAAGGATGCAAAGACGAAGAGACGAAGAAGCGTAGAGCAAACGAGAGAAGAGAGGTGAAAAGATAGGAAGAAGAAAGGGTTAGGGAGGAAGCAAAGAAACAAAGTGAGTTTGACGAGGAAATGGAACACAAGAGAATCCAAAGGACATGCGACATTGATCGCATAGAGAAAGAGTTAATGGAACCTAATCCATTAGCCGGCGGTAATAGTGCCACAAATGGGCAAAATCGCAGCAGATTTAACCCCAGCTCAGAGCTGGGGGTAAATACGCCAAGTCTGTGATTTGGCAGACCCTTAAATGTGGTGGTAATAGTGTTACTGCTGCATTTAAGGGTTACCACCAAACTTGTGATGAGGCAGTAAATGGGATTTTCACCTCGAGGAATAAAGTGAAAGACAATAGATTTGAAGAAGCTCAGATGCAAGGCAAAGAGGGAGGTCTGTTTAGCCTCGAGCATAGAGCTTTGTCTTTGGACAAACTAATGTTAAACAGATACGAGATAGAGGGAAGTTTTACAAGTAGGGGATAAGATATGGCAGACGAAGAAAGAGAAACCTTCCGTGGGGAGGAGTGTGCTAATGCATGCCGTCCTTAGGGATGTTCTCCAACAGACAGGGAAGTAAGATGGTCAGATCTGGACCTACCTAAATCGAGGACGCCAGAGTCCCTGGTGCAGCCAGATCGACCAAAAAGGTGACGTCTTAGTGAGAGGGGGAACTCGCCACCCTATGTGAGTAGCCTAAGTTCATTACCAGGAAGAAGATGGTGCAGAACCATAGTCCCTGCTCTGGACAAGCAGACGATGGGAGACGAGTGTGATTTTGGGATTTCGCAGTTCCCTTTGTTAGAAAAAGGAGGGTTCAGACCACAGTACATACCGTGGACCCAGATGGACAGTGATAATTTAAGGTGTAAACTCCTGAGTCTGACGTAGTGTGCTGGAAAATTGACGCATGAATTAGAGAAAATGACAGTAGGAAATATGTTAGCTGTAGGGGACATTAAGGGTCTTCTAACAGCTATCCTTGGGAAGAGGGCTAATGACATTTGGTCGAGAGCAGGATACGCGAGTGTCAATGCAGTGAACACAGCGCATGATGGTGTGCTGTTTAATAATTGTCGAGCGGCAGCCTGGAAAGTGTTTCGAGTACAATATCCTGATACATGAGATATGGGCGCTATAATGGCACAAAAGATGCAGGAAGGGGAGGATCCGCTTGTTTACTTTCTGAATTTTCAAGAGCAGTGGTCTTTGGAAACACGGTAACCATGGGGAAAATCTAAACCTGTATTCTATCATATATTATGTCAGGGACTACCAGAAAAGGTACAGAGGCAGCTCAAGAAGCAGGTGGGTATGGAGGCAAAACCATGGCCAGAAAAATAGCTGACCATTGCGCATCATTGAAGATTGTTGCAGGAGTAAAATCAAAAGAGAGACAATGTTAGGAAGCTCGAGGAGACTAAGCTAGTACAGAAGAAGCTATCGAAGTATGCTATAGGTGGGGCAATGTTAACTAGTTGAGAAGGGCCAGGATCACAGCAAGCAGCAGGCATACTGCAGGTGAACAACCAATGGCAGTTCGATCAAGTATGGAAAGGATTTGTACCAAGAGGTAGTGGAAACTTCTGCGGAAGAGGGGGCTTTCAGAATATTCAAGGAAATTATCAGAGTAACCAAGGTGGGTTTCAGACTGTCCAGAAATAATATCAAGGAATGCAAGGAGGACACATCAGAAGACTCCCTCCTGTATGTTGGACATGTGGAATGACAGGGAACATAGAGCGAACATGTGTGAGCCAAGGGTATGTACAGAATGGGCATTTCTCAAGAGGGGGGACCGCTTATCCGCCTGCATATAGCTCACAAAGTAGGGATGGGTTTGCCCAAGATCAGACAGTGTATCAAGCACAAGCGCAGAGAATGCAACAAGCTTTGCATCCACAGCAAGCAACATTGAATCCACCAAAAGGGCAGTGACAGCACACACCGATGCAGATAAAGCAGAGTGCAACCACAGGACAGTTATTGACTCCTAGGATAGGGGGTAACTGTTGAGGGTGGGAATCCTTTCATGGGCACAGGAATAAGTATGTACCCACAAAAGGACAGCTCACTGGGTGACTTGATGTGTTCAGTACTATCTTTGACTCCCAATGCTCAAGAGGAAGCAAGGGTTGATGTCACTATAGGCAAATCCTTTTTTATTTTATTTTAGTAGACACGGGTGCAACTCTCTCAAGTATACAAGAGGGAATATTTTCATTATTGGGTAATGCCATGAATGCTCAAGGATTCTCGGGCTAGGAGCTAGAAGTAAAGTTCCTTTTACTGAAAAATTGCCAGTCTCTATGGGAGAATGTGATATATCTGCCCTATTGTTATATTCACGGCAGACACCAGTTAATATACTGGCCCGAGATTTAATGACGAAACTAAACATGACGATCTCTTTCACTGATGAGGGCATAGTGTGTTCAACACCAGGAATACATTATTTAAACTTGGGTGAATTTATCATGGCATTTGCAGGGAAAATAGCCATACGAGGAGTACCATTTGAAGGAGAAGTATTTCACTATAGGTTATGCATTTTGTTAACGTGGCTGCCTGGTATAGAGGAAAAGACTATGAGAATACTTGATGAATTTCTCTTCAGGCCAGAGATTCCCATGGACGGAGAGGGGGGACGGGTTTTTCCCTTAGAGTTACAAGCAACTGTAGTGGGAGGGAATTGGCTATACTCATATGATTTGATGCTGACGGCAGATCATGGGGCACAGTGATTGCTAATGAAGATGGTTAAAGATTGACTGACGTCACTGATGAGGACATATTTAGAAAGACGCGAGGTTCCCCAGAAAATGATGATAGCGTCACAGCGTCATGCATTATTTTAATGAAGATATAACCAAAGTGCCAGTTTCTTTATGGACTACGGGCCCCTATGACGTAAGCCTATTAAAAGGGGTTGGAGAAGTTAAGATCAAACTGAAGCCAGGAGCAATTTTACCTCAAGCAAGTCAGTATCCCATGTTCCCAGAAACAGACAAGGGTATTTTTAAGATGATATCATGAGGGATCAGGGCATTTTAGTGACGTTGGAGTCACCATGCAATACCGCCGTGTATCCTATCAAAAAGTCTCAGGGGGGTTGTGGCGTTTAATTCAAGATATGAGACTGATCAACCAGATTTTAGAGGCCAAATTTCCTCTAGTTCCTAACCCGGCGACAATCTTATGTAGTATTCCTGTTAAGGCATGATATTTCATTGTGATTGATTTTAAAAATACATTTTTCACAATCCCGCTGCATAAAGATTCTCAGCATCTGACATAATTTACATTTTATCAGACTAATCTGAAAAGCACAACATTACCCAAAGGGTATTGTGAGTCTCCATTGATTTTCAATAGAGTCCTGCAGATGGACTTAGGCAATATTGATTTGCCAAGTGTTATGTTACAATACACAGAGGATATTTTGCTTTGCAGCACTTTAGAAGAAGAGTGCAGACATGACTCAGTTCAGTTAATGATCATCCTAGCGGAGAAGGGATATAAAGTGGACAAAGAGAAATTGCAGTATTGTCAAGAAGACGTGTTATGTATAGGACAGGTAGTCTCACATGAAGGAAAGAAAGTTATACCTGAACGGGCTGAAGCAATATTTAAAACAGCAAAACCACACATTATTAACCAAATGCAAACATTTTTAGGACTTTGCAATTATGTCAGAGCATGGGTATTTGATTATAGTTCTTACACGAAACCATTGCTGCAAGCCATGAAAAAGACTCAGCAGAATCAGAAAAAAAATGGATGGATTGAGGAGATGCAGGAAGGGTTCGATGAGTTAAAAAAGGCAATTTGCACAGCTCCATTTTTACGGGTTCCCAATTATTCTGAGGAATTATTTTTATTTTCGCACACGAATGGAACAGTCATGACATTGGTGCTCACGCAGAGAACTACACTGGGGTACAAGCCTCTAGCATATTCAAGTGGGATTTTGGACCCAGTAATGAGGGGGCACCTCCCTTGCAAACAATCATTGGCAGCCGCCGTGTTTGCTATTGAGAAATCTGCCAGCATAGTAATGGGGTGTTCCATGACGTTATTTGTTGAACATGCTTTCTTTGCTGTTTTGGAAAAACCTAAAGGCACACTGACATCTGAAAGAGCTTCTGCTTATGAGGTGTTTATATCAAATCCAGAGATTAAAATAGTCAGATGTAAAATGGTTAATCCCACCATGTTTGTAGCTGAGCCATTGGTAGAGGAAGAGCAGGTACATGACTGCTCGAATTATGAGGAATTTTATGATGAGATCCCGAGGGTGAAGGACAATTCTCTAGCAGCAGGGGAGATTCTCTTTATTGATTGTTCTTCGAAGATCGATCAAACTGATGGACAAAGATATTCAGGTGCTGCTGTGGTAAAACACAGGGCTAATGGGGAATTCGTAGTAATGACAAGTGTACGACTACCGTCTCACTGTTCAGCACAAGCTGCAGAATTAGTGGCCCTGATTGTCAGGCTCGAGAAACACGCAGATCAGGAAGTAACAGTGCACAGTGACTCTGCCTATGTGACGTCAACAGTACATGCAGGGATAGCATGTTGGAAAAGGAGGGCTACCTCCGAACGGATGCCACTCCAGTGCAGCACACCGCCTTATTGGACAGGCTTATTTAAGCACTACAACTGCCACTAGCCATCGCAGTAGTGCGCAGTGCACACTAAGAGAGAAGACTTTATTTAAAGCAGAAAACAAGCCGCAGACGAAGAAGCAAAAAGAGTTGCATATTCACCTGATAATAATGAGCTTTGATACACCTGATGCAAAAGAAAGAATGGTGGTAATGATAATTGTGAATGAAAGGAGGTTCAAGGTGGAGCCCGAAAGGATAAGATGGATCTGTGGACACGGAGGGGGTGTTCTTTATCCCCTTCCGAGGCAGTAAGGTCACAGGAAAGCGCTGGTAATCGGGTGATTCCTGTAGCCTTATTAAGAGTGGCATTGGAACAGCTACACTACCCTGCACATGTCACTAGGGAGAGCCTCGCAGCAACCATTGCAGAGGATTGGTTAGTACCGAACCTGTTAGAACACTGTGCTTTTTATGTAGTACATTTCATCGTATGTCAAACGTTTACTGCTGGGCAAACGCTATGAACAGTAAAAGGAGTTATCTCTCAACCAAATGGTCCTTTTCAGCATTTACACATCGACTATGTTGATATGCTGCAGGTCTGTAATGGATATAGGTATATGATAGTGGTGATGTGCCCCTTCTCTAGGTGGATCGAGGTTGGTCCATGCACACACCATGATGCCACTTGCGCTGCAAGGTTTTTAGTCTGAGAGATATTTCCTAGATGGGGAATATGTGAGGTGTTGAGATCAGATAATGGCCCACATTTTGTGAATGAGGTTTTTGAGCAAATAAGTTTATTATTGAGCATTAAACATATATTTTCTTCTGCTTATCACTTGCAAGCGAGCAGGAAATGTGAGAGACTCAACGGTCTGCTGAAATAGAGGAAAGCCAAAGTAAGGCTAACATTGAAAAGGGAGGGCTGCATTGCCTGCCCCTTGCACTATATGCATTAAGGAATCAACCAGGCTCTGACCATCACCTCAAACCGCATGAACTAGTTACGGGGAGGTAAATGAGAATGCCTCTCCCTCATTCATCGAGGACTAGAAGTGATGCCCATATAACAGTAGAATTGTTAGGAAATGAGCTACGTGCTTACTTAACATGTATGACCACAAGTATCTCTGTCATTTCAGATCGAGTCAAACAAACGTGGTGTCGGTCTCAGAACACAGATGAAGACCATACAGCAACCAGACCTGAGGAACTATAGGTCTCAAGACTATTTCCAGGTGATAAAATTCTAATTAGGAACTTGACTCAAAAGTGGCACGAGCCCAGATTTAACAGCCCTTTTGTAGTGGAGGATGTTACCCAATTGGCAGTAAAGGTACAAGGGAGATGCACATGGATACACCTGGGGGATGTAAAAGTCTATGCTGGAGAGGCCAATGCACCCCCACCCCATTCGAGAGCGAACAACAGAGAAGAAATTCAGCACGTGCAGACTAGATCGATGATGAGGAAGAAGGATTCAGAGACTGTCCAGTAGACAGATAAAGAGTACATTGGACTGTGGTTCATCCGAGACCCTGTTTGTAGCTGCTAAACAAGGAGTGAAAAAGCTATTGTTCTTGAGCCACAGTAGTTTGCTAAGATTGGACTGTGAGGCGTTGAGATCCAGAAGAAGAAAAATACCAAAACTTGAGTTACTTTTCAACAACTGGAAGAGGGAGCAGTTTCCCAATTCCTTTCTTACTGAGTTTCTCTTTGGAGGCACCCATGGTGGAGTCTGATGTTAACACTTATCAGATCATTTGTGCTGTTCTCCTCTTCATTCTTCATGCATATCTTGCGCTGATTGGGAGAATTTGTGACATTCACCTGTTTCTGCAAGATCCTAAAGATGGTCTCATTGTGAGGAGGCTGCTCTCAGCCATCATTGAGCAAATCCTTCAGCTACCTGAGTATTGTACTGAAAGTACAGGTGGTCCTATCTGACGAGGAAGCTCACAAACTGCTTAAAATGATCCTTTATTTTCTGCTTCAAGAGCATCCTTATTTTGTTGGACGACAGACCAGTACTCATGTATTTCTCAGAGATCCCAGGAATCGACCTGCAATAAATTGGCTGATACACGAGATAATCAAGCAGATTTGTCTACTACCCGAGCATCTAACAAACTTGCCTGATTAAAGTCATTTTTTCCTTCCTTAAAAATAATCACAGGCAAGATGGGAAATATTGATAGCAATAATAATGTGGCAAACAACAAGAGAGCACAGCGACATGCAAGAAGTCACTGTTGCTGGAGCTGGATATATTGGTATATAATATTTACATGTATTATATTTATAATTATTCTTCTGTTTCTAATGATACACACTGTTTATTATGTTGGTCCAAAGAGACCAGTAGTTCCTATGTATCTTCCTATGCAGAAGGAAGGTACAGATATAGCAATTATACGACAGCCAAGCCCTCTGTGATTGTTCCTACACCAGTAGCTCATGTAAAGACATCAATTTCACTGACAAGTGTCCCTACAATTCCTCCAGTGAGAAGGAACTATGCTGATATACTTCATGAGATGCTCATAAGAGCTCATGAGGCAAGAACGAGACCTAAGAGAAGTGCAAGGGAAGATGATCATGAATTGAATGACTACCTAGATAGCACAGCACATTTGAGGAATAACATGTGGTATCAGCACATGAAAGAGGTGGGAAAGAGACCCTCAGAAGAGGAATGCTATGTGTGTGCACTCCTGCCTTATAGTATGGGAAAGTCTAAGATCTTCATAGCTGTTGAAGTAGATGTTCAGACAGCATATTGCCTATCTCACATAGCACTCTGGCGAGCAAGAGGTCAGTTCATGGGCCGAACAGTATCTTTGGTATGGCCAACAGAATTATAAGTACCAGACAAAGATGATTATGTCCAAGCCATAAAGACAAGAGAAAGAGTACACACCAGAAATCATGTGATAAGATATGAACAGCTGGAGTGAAAGGAGCTGGCATCAGATGGGAAGTAAACAGAAGACTTGAGAGCCCAGGAAAAACTGCTGAAGAAATTCGAAGATGGAAGGAAAGAGACCAGATGCAGATCTGAGATCAGTGCTTTCTCCAGACAGTTGGGAGGAAGGTGTGGTTATCTACAGAGCGAGGGTAGTAATTGGTTAGCGTAAACCAGCCATTGACATTGTGGAAAATGGATGCAAACATTATGGCCAAGACTTGCAAAATTACTGACATGGGTCAAAGATGAAGGAGGCCCTTTACAGATAGTGCCTCTGGACAATGCAAAATTGTGTTTCAGAAACAATGGCACAAGAAAGGTTGGCAAGATCAAAATTGTGGTTGAGTCTTTGATGTACCAGGAATGAATATTGGAACAGCAGTGATAATGGATCACTAATAGCCCTGTTGATCTAGGGCTGTCATGATATAATATGATATGATATGATATGATATGTCATTTATAACGCGCCTATACACAAGTGTTTCAAGGTTCTATGCGGCAAGGGAGGGAGAACAGAGGCAAGAGAGAGACAAAGATCCTACTAGGCCAGGTGTCATTCAGATCGCGCAAATGCAGGGGAAAGGGAAGGGGAAAAGTGTAGGGGCAATGGGGTGGGGACAGTGCAGTAAATGGGATAAATAGAATGAATAAAAACAATAAGTAAATGTACGGCCAGCTGGTTGCAAGTGCAAGAGTAAGTGTAGATATCAGATGTCAAGTGCTAGTAGGTAATGTAGAGATACAGAATACAGTCCCCAAGTGTGGGGGTTGCCAAAGAGGCAGTGCAGGTGTGCAACTGGTGGGGGAAGGGACTTGGGCCTGTGATCAGATGATGGCCAGGTAACCAGTTCAGTTTCAGTTTCAGCCAGGAGTTCAGCCGGGGAGAGGAGGAGAGAAAGCAGAAGCTAAGAGGAAGGTTTTAAGGTGCTTCTGGAACCAGATATGGTTCTCCTAGAGTTTCAGGGAGGCAGGGAGGCTGTTCCAGAGCAAGGCCCCAGCCGAAGAAAGAGATCTACCACCAACTTTTTGCTTGGAGAAGCAACTGACCCTGAGGGAGTTGGAGGCTGATGAGCAAAGAGCTTGAGAAGCAAGATATTTAGGAAGAGAGAGTTGAAGGTATTGAGGCCCCAGACCCCAGAAGGTCTTCTGGACAATTCAGAGGGTTTTGAACTTAATCCTCGCAGCCACTGGAGCCAGTGCAGAGATTTCAGTCCTGGAGAGATACGATTTCTGGGCTTCAGGTCAAGGGCAAGTCTTGCAGTCCTGTTTTGGATGAGTTGCTGAGGGCGGAGAGTAGAGGAATGCAGATTTAGAAAGAGGCTGTTGCAATAGTCCAGCCTCGAGAGAACCAGAGCTCTGGAGACAAGGAGCTTCTCAGGGAAGGAGAGGAAAGGAAGAATACCTCTTAGGAGGTCCAGCTGGTAGTGTGACCTCTTAGAGACGTCAAAGATGTGATGAAAGAAGAAGAGTGTGGAGTCGAAGATTACCCAGGGGTTTTTAGCCTCGCAGGTGGGAGCAGGAAGAGGGCCAAGAGAGGCCGGCCAGAGAATGCCAGGAAAGGAGGGAGCAGGTGTGCCGATGAGGAGAATCTCAATCTTTTTGGCATTAAGACAGAGATCATTAGCGGCGCACCACTCCTGGATGGCAGACAGACAGTCAGAGATGAGAGATGAGAAAAGGAGAAGAGGTGGCTGAAGGTAGCCTGAAATTGAGCTGAGTGTCATCCGCATAGCACTGAAAGTTGGGGCAGAGAGCGGCAATTTGGTGGGAAAGAAGTGCCAGGTATTGGTTGAACAACCAGTGAGAGAGGTTAGACCCCTGGGGAACACCACAGGTAGAGATAGAGATAGAGGAGAGGAAGGACCCAAGTTGAACCTGGGAGGGTTGATCAGAGAGGAAAGAAGTCAGCCAAGCTAGGGTCTGACCGGTGATACCCAGGTTATCACGGAGACGGTTGAGCAGGATGGCATGGTTGACCATGTCAAAGGCAGAAGAGAGATCAAGTAAGATGAGGACACAGGGGGTGTTGGAATCAAGGTTGGAGAGCAGGTCTTCACAGATGTTTAGGAGAGCATGTTCCATGCTTCTGGCAGCTCTGAAGCCAGACGGATGGTCATGAAAACAACCAACAGATTCAGTGTGAAGATTAAGCTGGGAGAAGACCAGGTTTTCCAGGAGTTTGCCCAGGAAAGGAGCGATGGAGATTGGGCGATAGTTAGCTGGGCAGGGAGGGTTTGCAGAGGGTTTCTTAAGAAGAGTGTGCACAAGGGAGTGCTTCAGGAGGCCCAAAATTTCAAAAAAGACCAGGTGAGCGCACATCCACTGTTTGCGTGGTCGAATTCCTCACAATTCCACATTGAGTGAAGGAGAACGCGTTCTAATACGACAATCACAAACTCACAAAGCAATGCCTGCATTTGACCCAGCGTCTCTGACCATCCCAGATGTCTAGGGATCTGTGATTTCAGCGGTATGAGATAGATAACAAATGACCAGAAACTCTTTCTTCTTTAAAAAAAGCTCTGATAGCAGGTCAAAACTTCAATGATGCGCTAGTTTAAAATGGCTCTGATTTGGAAGACACTTACGACATGTTTGGTGACATGGACACAACAGGCAGTTGTGATGACCTGGGATACCATCCAGCCACTTCCAGACGTTGGCCTCAGTGCGCTCTCCAAAGGCTAAGGTGACAGAAGGGATGGGCTAAGGGTGAATGGGTTGTTAAAACGAGGGCTGTGGGGTGTAGTGTCCTCTTTATGTGTTTGATTAAAGGGGAGGGAAAGGAAATGATGAAACTGGAAGAGGAGGAGACAGATGTGGGAAGAAGAGGTATGAAGGAGGTTATTCTACTGCATAGATTTGGGAATCCTCCTGCTATCCCATCTTAACATCTCTGAACTAAGATAACACTGTGGAGGTTGTTGGCTTGGTAAATCACCGTGCATTATGAATGACACCTGCCTCACAGCCTTTCTCTGACAGGTGCTCCTGCAAGATTAACGCTGCCTCTGCAAAAGGCGTATGGAAACCCCTAGCCTTTATTATTGAGCCCGATCTGCAGTTTGTATGGCTGATCCTGCCCTCTCCAGTTACCCCAATCTGGGGGCGCCCTGAGCAGGCCCCTAGACCGGTCCTGCAAGGCCATGGCTCTTACATGTGACGTTAAGGACTTAGCGGACATCCCCTACTCCTATTTTTGGGGGGCGGCGCCTTTGTAGAGCCGAGCTGCATTCATCTTGAGCGAGGACAGTATCATTTTAAGGCGTTCGCCGAGTACAGCAGTTGTAATCGCACCTTACACTTTTCAAGTCCCGGCAGGTGTGAGGGGATTAACGGGGTTTAAGAATTATTCAAACAAAGTCCATGTTTGCTAGTGGTTGTTCGTGCAGCAGGTACATTTATTTTGCAAGATTAAATAAATGCTGGGAGTTCCATATCAGAGGCCCCATCACTGAGAGGAGAGGTTCAAAAGGGAAAGTCAGCCCTCCTCCCACACCAAGAAAAGGCCAAGTCTCTGTTTGCCAAAGGCTGCTCTCTCTCGTCCTCTCGGCTCTTTTCAGAAGGACGTCAAGAGGCACAGTGGGGGTGCAGGTGGCAACGGTTACCTGCGGGTGTGCGCATGGCGCGCGCTGGCTAGCACCCAGCACAATACCATGGGCGCTGGCATCACTCAAAGGTGTGTGATTAATTCCAAATCTCATACAATGTGTATATTCTCCCACCGTCATCCCACCCCCTTCTAATTCTGACTCAGGTCTGAGCCAGCATTATGACACACGCACAGGGGATTTTGCAATATTCCACACCCATTCTATCTAACCATCTTTAAATAATTAGATATGTTGGCCTGTAACCCTAGTCCCACGCTCTGCATTATCCCTTACTCACATTCAAGATATCTGGGCCTGTAACCTTAGGCCCACACTCTAAATTATCTCCCCCACTCACATCCAAGGTATTTTGGCCTGTAACCCTAGTCCCACACTCTGCATTATCCCTCACTCACATCCAACATATTTGGCCTGTAACCCTAGTCCCATGCTCTGCATTATCCCCCACTCACATCTAAGGTATGTTGGCCTGTAACCCTAGTCCCATACTCTGCATTATCCCTCACTCACATCCACGATATCTTGGCCTGTAACACTAGTCCCATGCTCTGCATTATCCTTCCCACACATCCTAGTTTGGTGGCCTGTAACCCTAGTGCCACGCACTGCATTATCCCTCCCACACAACCAAGATGTGCTGGCCTGTAACCCTAGTGCCACGCTCTGCATTATCCCTCCCACACATCCAAGATGTGCTGGCCTGTAAACCCAGCCAAGATTCTCAATTGGTAGCAATGGACGAGCACTCAAGGCCTAGCTTCTCAAGAGGTGATGCGGGCTGGTTCTTAAGTACAGTGTAGTCCCCGAACCCCAACAAAGGAATGTCCACACACTGTATTACTGAAAACACAGTCTTTATATAATTAATATTCAAAGGTATGCACACGATCACAATAAGGCACTTTGTACTCGGAAGTCATCAATGATAAATATATACAATTCTAAAGTGGTACCACCAATGTTATCAAATCTCATTAAAGTGCATCAACTGTACGGTTAAAATGTCACACAGATCAATAACGAGGAGACCAGCAATAGAGATAGGAAGGAACGCAAGATGGGTGAAACAATAGGCAGATTTCTGACCCCTACCACTAGGCACAGTTCTGTGTAGAGATCCCCCCACCTGGGCAACCTGTAAATAAAGATATATAGCACAAGCCCAGTCCATATATTGTTCAATAGTCTTATTTCCTCCTATTAAGGTTTTACCCCCCCCCCAATGTACCTGGTGGAGTAGCGTTCTCCGAAAATGTGTCGACCGATCCTTCTTGAATGTCTCCCTTTAAAGCAGGAGCCACGGATCGTCGAGAGGCGTCGAGGAACTCGGGTTCGGTGTCGGGGCTTCTGAACACGATTCCTAGCAGTGAGAGGTCCCCAGATATACTATTGATCTCCCATTCATTCCACTGGGTCACACTTAAGCATCCAATCACCACTAAGGGCATTCATGCAGGCAGGCAGCCAATCAGGCACACGAGGTATTCAGGCCATTAACTTCTCTCCAGACACAACAAGTTATGTGCATTGGGACAAGTACCGAGCCATTCAACACTCCAAACTGCATTCATTACCGGTTTCGGGCAGGGCTGTCTCAGTCATTGTGTCAACCACCAGATACTAGTCATCCACAACACAGAATGCATATTCGTCACACACTCTATTCACCCAGGTCCCACCTACAGAATGTACCCACAACATACATCACCGGGAAGACTCCAGCTAGTCTGGCAGGGCCTTCACAACAACACCATCTATGGCCCTTCCACCTAACGGGAAAGGGACAGAGTCAGGGCTTCCCAGGACTTTGGGAAAACAAGGTAATAGGTAATAGAAAGCAAGAGGCCACAGGGGCCATTTTGTTTTCCATCTGGAATCAACTGATCCCAACTGATCCCAATGGCAGGGCCGGGGTATCCCAAAATGGAGGATACTCCGCGCACCTGTCAAATTCAGCATGGAGCTGCCACCAGCCCATACCCTGCTCTGCGGGCCACCCACAGGTGCCCAAAAACATACACTAGGGGTGCAGGGTTGGACCCCCACCCATGGGTGCCATAAGGGTATCCCACGGGTCCGTTCACCAAACCAAAAGAGAGAGACAGCTGCACCGCCAGGAGTCCCACATGAACTTCTGCGCGGAAAACATGACAGAACATACGATAAAAAGCAGTAAAGGACAAGGATACAGAGGCCCTGTCCCTCCGATGCATTTCCAGCATCACAGTCGCCCCCCCAGACTGAGGTGGAGGGTGTCTAATCTCCCACGGGATAGACACCCTCATCCAGACGGTCAACATACCTTCTGGAAAGGCCATCTGCATTATCGTGACTCTTCCCTGGTCTGTACTCTATGGTGAAGTCTAGCCCTTGCAGGCTAATGGAACACCTGAGCAATTTTGGGTTCTCACCCTTCATCTGCATAAGCCACTTCTGGGGCTTATGATCTGTTTGGACCTCGAAGGTACACCCCGTCAGGTAGGGCCTAAAACGTCTAAGGCTCCAAACTATACTAAAACATTCCTTTTCAACAGTAGCCCACCTAAGTTCTCTACCCTTGAGTTGTCTACTGATGAATATGATAGGATGTTCTCTCCCTTTGTCATCTAACTGGGACAAGACAGCTCCAATTCCGGTGTCGCAGGCATCCATCTGGACGATAAAGGGTCGGCTGTAGTCAGGCACACACAACACAGGTGCACTACACAGACTTTCTTTCAAGCCATCAAAGGCCCTCTGACAGTCTTCAGTCCAATTAACCTTCCTAGGTTGTTTGGGTGAAGTCAGAGCTGTCAGTGGTGCAGCTATGGTTCCATAGTCCGCCATGAAATTGCGATAATACCCAGTGAGGCCCAAAAAGGCTCTGACCTGGGTTTGAGTAGTGGGAGTCTCCCAGTCCTGTACTTCCTGTACCTTATTGGGGAGAAGTTGGATTTGACCCCTCCTACCTCATGACCAAGATATGTGACTTTCCCCTGAGCTATCTGGCACTTGGTGGCCTTGATAGTGAGGTTAGCCCTTTTCAAGGCCTGCAACACCCTACCCAGATGTGCCAAGTGCTCTTCTCAAGTGGAACTGTAGACGGCAATGTCGTCTAAATAAGCCACACAAAAGGCTTCCAGCCCACTGAGAGCATGATTGACCAATCTCTGGAAGGTGGCAGGGGCATTCTTCAACCCAAAAGGCATGACCCTAAACTGGTAGAGTCCCTCTGGTGTTGAGAACGCCGCCTTTTCCTTGGCATGGTCCGTCAGAGCTATTTGCCAATAGCCCGAGATGAGGTCAAAGGTGCTCACAAATTTGGCAGCACCTATGGAGTGCACGAGCTCATCAGCCCTGGGCAATGGGTGCGCGTCAGTTTTGGTGACGGCATTGACTCCTCGGTAGTCCACACAGAACCTCCAATCCTTGGTACCTGCCTGGGAACTTGCCTTGGGGACAAGGACCACGGGACTGGACCAGGGACTGGTTGCGGGTTCAATAACACCCAGATCCAACATCTTGGCGACCTCAGCCTGGATGTGGTTCTTAACGGTATCTGACATTCGGTAGCTCCTGCTCTTGACAGGCACGCTGTCACCAGTGTCAATCTCGTGCTTACACCACGGTGTAAGGCCTGGTGTCAGTGATAACAGAGAGGCATACTGTTGGAGCAAAGTCCTGCAGGCCTTCTGCTGCTCAGTTGTCAAATCTGGAGAGAGATGCACTCCCTTCACTGAGCCATCCTGAGGGTTTCTATGCAGCAAATCAGGAAGGGGCTCACTCTCATCCTCTTCTTGCTCTGAAGCCAGCAAGAGACATGAGACTTCGGCCCGCGTGTGGAAAGGCTTGAGCCTATTAACATGGAATACCTGAGGGGCAACCCCTGGGATTCCCATGTCAACCAGATAATTGACCTCGCCCATCTTGGAGATTATCCTGAAGGGTCCAGTCCATTTATCTACCAATGCTCGAGGCTTGGTAGGCTCCATCACGAGGATCTCCTGTCCCGGTGTCCAATCCACTTGCGATGCTTTAAGGTCATGCCAGTATTTGTTCAATTCCTGGCTGGCCTTGAGATTCGCGGTTGCCTGACCTACCATCTGTGTCATCCTCCGTCTGAGGCCTAACACATAGTCCCCCACTTGCTTGGCAGGACCTGGAGGGGTGGCTTCCAAACCTTCTCTGATCAAGGCAAGGGGCCCCCTCACGGGATGTCCAAAGAGTAACTCAAAGGGGCTGAAACCAACACCTTCTTGAGGTACCTCTCTGTAAGCAAACAGCAGGCATGGCAGGAGGAGATCCCATTTCCTCCTTAGGGGCTCTTCCAAAGCACCTATCATGCCTTTGAGACTTTTATTAAATCTCTCAACCAGACCATTGGTTTGGGGTGGTAAGAGGTGGAAAACTTATGGGTTACGCCGCACTCTTTCCACATGGTCTTCATGTAACTAGACATGAAGTTGGATCCTCTGTCAGAGACAACCTCCTTGGGGAATCCAACACGGGTGAAAATGCCCAGGAGATCCCTGGCAACCACCTTGGCAGTTACAGTCCAAAGGGGTATAGCCTCAGGGTACCTGGTGGCATGATCTACCAAAACCAGGATGAACCGATGTCCACCTGACGTGGGAGGGTCAAGGGGACCGACAATGTCGATGCCCACCCTCTCAAACGGTGTGCCAACCACTGGCAATGGCTGCAGTGGGGCAATGACACTGCCTCCAGTCTTGCCAGACAACTGACAAGGTGGGCAGGTCCTGCAGTGGGACTCCACTTCTACTCCCATCGGAGGCCAGTAGAAATGGGCAGAGAGCCTCTGCTTAGTCTTCTTGGAACCAAAATGACCCATCAAGGGCACCTCATGCGCCAACTGCAGTAGGAAGGGCCTGTAAACCTGGGGTATCACCAACCTCTTGAGGGCACCAGGTTCAGGCTTAGTGGGCTCACTAACAAGGAACTCACCCTCCCAATAAATCCAGAATGTCCTAGACACTTCTCCTTGTGCCTGGGACAGGGCCTGTTTCCTCAGACCCTCGAGAGAGTGACACTCTCTCTGTCCTTTACAGAAGTCTGCCCGGCAGGGTCCCAGTTGAGCTAACAAACATTGAAGATCAGGATGATCCTCCGGGTTGAGAACCTCCCCCACAGGAGAGTCTTCTGGCCCTTCTCCCACAGGAGTTGAGACAGGGTTTACCACTGGACCCAGCCCGTCCGGAGCATGGATCCCAATGGGTGCTGTAGGAACAGCAGGAAGAGAAGGAGCTCCCTCCACAGAGGTGGCATTCTTGTTCTTCCTTCGTCTTGCCTTAGGCCGCGCCTTTGGCTCGGGTACCTGACTCACAGCCAGACCCGAGGTAACCTGTGACTTAGTGACTGCAGCCGCAGTCATGGGAAGACCGTCCGCGATCAATCCCAACTCTAATAGATCGTTACCTAACAGAATGTTAGCAGGGACATTGTCCTGAACCTGGACAGGAAGCTTTGCTGTCTTGTCTCCAATTACGAATGTGACTAAGGCTACAGGCGATAATTTGGGAGGCCCACCAGCTAACCTGGTGGTTCTCAGAGGAGCACCTACATAGTCCTTTGGCTTGAGCAGGGCCCTGTCCACCACTGTCATGCTTGCCCCAGTGTCTCTCAAACCAGTAGAAGGCTGGCCATTCAGGAGGACGCTTCTCAAAAATCTACGGGTGTTCTGTGGGATAGTCGCCAGTACTTCCGCATACTGGTCCCAGGCCCCAAGGGACACTAAGGAAATCTCTACAGGAGCACCAAATGTGATTCCTGTAGAGGAGGGGAGGACAGTGGCCTCCACCTCAGAAATGGGGTAAGGGTAGGTCAGGCTGACAGCCTGTACTCCAAGTGCCTTACCTTTACACTTGGAGTCACCCCTTTTGTGATCCAGAGCCCCACAGTCCCAACAAGTGCCGGGAGTGCGGGGTACGGTACTGGAACCACCAGGAGCCTGCTTTGCAGCAGGTGGACCACTACTCTTATTCCCACCCACAGATGACTTATACCCACTAGATTTTTGGGTCTTCGGAGAGGAGGGTTTAGGTTTACCCGACTGTGACTGCTTTTGGGGCTCGTCAGCTTTCTGAGAGGCCCCCTTTTCTTTGTCCTTGTCCTTCCCACTGGAGTCCTTAGGGGACACCCGGTGGGAGACCCACTTGTCAGCCCACCTTGCCAGCTTAAAGGGATCAAAAATGTTCTGCAACATACTGACGCAGCTCCGGTGAACAGGCTTCAGAAAAATGCTCAAAAAACAACAGGTGGGACAATTCAACAAAAGTTTTCACCTTGTAACCATCAATCCACCCCATCATATTCAGGTGCACAGCACTCACCCAGTCAACCCAAGACACATTCTCTCTTTTCTTAAAATCCCTGAACCTTTTAAGGTATTGGGTAGGTGTCTTGCCAAACTTGGCAATCAAAGCAGATTTCATACACTCATACTGACCTCTTTCTTCCACACTCAGCTTCAGAATACAGTCATACCCAGTCTGAGGCACTCTGCTTAACAAACACTTAGCCCAATCTCTTTTGTCAACATCATGAATTGCACAAGCCATTTCAAACGCTTCAATCCTTTGGAGGATGTCAGAACCCTCCACAAACACACCAACCAAATCTTTCAGAAATTTAGTTGCTGGGGACCTGACCCTCTCACTGGGTTTCGCTGAAGTCTCCACTCTAGCTTTCTCTAGCTGGATTCTCTGACATTCAGTGTCCTTGTCTTTGAGTTCAAGATCCCTATTCTTGAGTTCAACATGTTGAGCCAACTCCTTCTTAAGCTCAGCATCTATTTCCAACTTGCGATATTCAAAGGCCAATTTCATCCTTAATAACTCAAGCTCCAAGGAATTGCTGGGGTTCAGAACAGAGGCAGCAGGAATGGTGGCATTCCCAGAAAGAGATTCAGAAGAAACCCCAGGGGCAGAGTCCTCATTGGTTGCATTCCCCCCCTCATCAAGAGTTTCACCATCGGTCTGGTAGTCCACCAGGGCAGCTATCAGCTCAGCCCTAGACTTATCCACAAAGTCTAACTCCCTGGCTTCACAAGCACTCTGGAGAGCCTCTAAGCTCATCCTAGTCAATTTACCATTTGTAATAGAATCCATTGCTTGTAATGCAGTTATTTTGTACACACTCAAACCTTAATTTAATAAAGTGCAGATATTTTGTAAGTGGCATGGTTATACACTGATTCTTAAAACCATATGCATCCCACCACTGCCACCAGTATGAAGATACTGGTGGGGGGTCCCTGTACTTCCGCTCTCTATATGGTAGAGGAGAGGCACAGAAGACCCCAGTCAAGATTCTCAATAGGTAGCAATGGACGAGCAATCAAGGCCTAGCTTCTCAGGAGGTGATGCGGGCTGGTTCTTAGGTACAGTGTAGTCCCCGAACCCCAACAAAGGAATGTCCACACACTGTATTACTGAAAACACAGTCTTTATATAAGTAATATTCAAAGCTATGCACATGATCACAATAAAGCACTTTGTACTCGGAAGTCAACAATGATAAATAGATACAATCCTAAAGTGGTACCACCAATGTTATCAACTCGCATTAAAGTGCATCAACTGTACGGTTAAAATGTCACAAGGATCAATAACGAGGAGACCAGCAATAGAGATAGGAAGGAACGAAAGATGGTTGAAACAATAGGCAGATTTCTGACCCCTACCACTAGGCACAGTTCTGTGTGGAGATCCCACCACCTGGGCAACCTGTAAATAAAGATATATAGTACAAGCCCAGTCCATATATTGTTCAATAGTCTTATTTCCTCCTATTAAGGTTTTACCACCCCAATGTACCTGGTGGAGTAGAGTTCTCCGAAGATGCGTTCACCGATCCTTCTTGAGTGACTCCCTTTAAAGCAGGAGACACGGGTCGTCGAACGTCCGACGGAGAACAGGTTGAACTAGGGCAGTGAAGTGGCAGCTTCGTTCCTAGCGGTGCTCGTCGACGATGGAGCGTTGGCGTCCTGCAACAAAGAGGCGTGCGGGGCACCTCGGTGACGATAGTTCTGGACCGCAAAGAGAGGATGAAGAACTGTGGCCCAGCAAGGGCGTCGAGTCGTCGGCGTCTCTGTGGTCTTTAGGTGGCGGGAAACCCACCGGCGGATGCTCCTCGACGCGTCGACAGTCGGGCCTTCTCCAGCGGGATAAAGCAGGCGACGATGCAGACGAGAGTGTCCGATGATCAAATGAAGTTCTTAGGCAAACGGGAGCACAGCGGCTCCGGTTGGTGACGGCGGTCGTCGACTGTGGTGGACAACAGTCCGGGTGCTTCCCTTTGGGGTTCCGCGGCAGTCCCCGTCTTGGGTCGGCAGCCTGTCATAGGTCTTTCTACCAGGGAGCTTTGGCAAAGATCAGCTGGTGCACAATGGTCCCTTGTAGCTCGGGAAGAGGGCGCCTTACCAGGTCCTCTCTGGGTCAGTCCTTGGAGACACAGCAGCTTTCAGATTGTGAAGGAGAGCAACAGCACTTCTTCTCGTCCAGCGGGGCTTCAAGGTCAAGCTTCAGTTACTCCAGTTACTCGTCGTAGTGGACTTCAGCTTCTGAACACGATTCCTAGCAGTGAGAGTTCACCAGATATACTGTTGATCTCCCATTCATTCCGCTGGGTCACACTCAAGCATCCAATCACGACTAAGGGCATTCATGCAGGCAGGCAGCCAATCAGGCACACAAGGTATTCAGACCATTCACTTCTCTCCAGACACTCACAACAAGTTATGTGTATTGGGACAAGTACTGAGCCATTCAACACTCCAAACTGCATTCATACCGGTTTCGGGCAGGGCTGTCTCAGTCATTGTGTCAACCACCAGATACCAGACATCCACAACACAGAATGCATATTCGTCACACACTCTATTCACCCAGGTCCCACCCACAGGAGGTACCCACAACATACATCACTGGGAAGGCTCCAGCTAGTCTGGCCGGGCCTTCACAATAACACCATATATGGCACTTCCACCCAACAGCCAGTCAGGGGGAAGAGACAGAGTCAGGGCTTCCCAGGACTTTGGGAAAACAAGGTAATAGGTAATAGAAGGCAAAAGGCCACAGGGGCCATTTTGTTTTCCATCCGGAATCAACTGATCCCAAAGGCAGGGCCGGGGTATCCCAAAATGGAGGATACTCTGCGCACCTGTCAAATTCAGCATGGAGCTGCCACCAGCCCATACCCTGCTCTGCGGGCCACCCACAGGTGCCCAAAAACATACACTAGGGGCACAGGGTTGTACCCCCACCCATGGGTGCCATAAGGGTATCCCACGGTCCCTTCACCAAACCAAAAGAGAGAGAGCTGCACCGCCAGGAATCCCACATGAACTCCTGCGCGGATAACACAACAGAACATACGATAAAAAGCAGTAAAGGACAAGGATACGGAGACCCTGTCCCTCCGATGCATTTCCAGCATCGCACAGACCAGCATAACTTGGATGTGAGTGAGGGATCATGCAGATCGTGGGACTAGGGTTACAGGACAACATATCTTGGATGTGAGTGTGGGATAATGCAGAGCAGGGGACTTCGGTTACATGCCAAGATATCTTAGATGTGAGTGAGGGATAATGCAGAGCATGGGACTAGGGTTACAGGCCAAGATATATTGAATGTGAGTCAGGGATAATGCAGAGCGTGGGAATAGTGTTACAGGCCAGCATATCTTGGATGTGAGTGAGGGATAATGCAGAGCGTGGGACTGATGTTACAGGGCAGCATATCTTGGATGTGAGTGAGGGATAATGCAGATCGTGGGACTAGGGTTACAAGCCAGCATATCTTGGATGTGAGTGAGGGATAATGCAGAGCGTGGGACTAGGGTTACAGGCCAGCATATATTGGATGTGAGTGGGGATAATGCAGAGCATGGGACTAGGGTTACAAGCCAGCATTTCCTGGATGTGAGTGAAGGATAATGCAGAGCATAGGACTAGGGTTACAGGCCAAGATCTCTTGGATGTGAGTGAGGGATAATGCAGAGCGTGGGATTAGGGTTAAAGGACAGCATATCTTGGATGTGAATGTGGGACAATGCAGAGCATGGAACAAGGGTTAAAAGCCAGCATATCTTGGATGTGAGTGAGGAATAATGCAGATCGTGGGACTAGGGTTACCAGCCAGCATATCTTGGATGTGAGCGAGGGATAATGCAGAGCATGAGACTAGGGTGACAGGCCAGCATATCTTGGATGTGATTGAGGGATAATGCAGAGCGTCGAACTAGGGTTACAGGGCAGATCGTGGATGTGAGTGGGGGATAATGCAGAGCGTGGGACTAGGGTTACAGGCCAGCATATCTTGAATAGGAGTGTCAGATAATGCAGAGCATATCTTGGATGTGAGTGAGGGATAATGCAGAGCGTGGGACATCTTCCCTGATTAAACCCTCCCACCTGCTAACCGTGCAGTAGGGCTGCTGCGGCACTGCCCGATCGCTCCATCAAGTACTTTACAAGCGGACGCTGTGCACAGGTGGGCGGGAGCAGAGCTCACAGAGCTGTTGATTGACATGGCAGAGAAGACTGGAAACAGAAGGTTGTACTGCAGGGTCAATTACAGCGGCCATGAGGTGGGAGTAAAGCGGTGCAACTGTGTCCAATATCTGAACTGTCTAACTGACAATTGCAGGTCCCTTCTTCTTACAGTACCAGCAGAATGGAGAATTTGAGCAGTACGGGTGCCGGCAAGTCGTGTGAAATGGAGACACAAGTAGCAGAGACACCGGGAACGAGCAGTGCAGAGAGGGACCTCGAGCAGTTGCTACAAATGGCGAGGATGACAGCAGCCAGGCATGGCACTAAGTGGCTACAGAAGGTCACGACAGAGCTTGAGGGTGGCATAGCAGGGTCTTCGAGGGTCATGTCACAGTCCCCATTATTGTTTGCTGCATCCACAGAAGAGCAGGTGCTTCAGGGGCTGATTCCCTTGGGAGAAGACGAACCAGGGAACAAGAGAAGGAGAACTTTGATGGCGAAAGCTAAGGCAATCAGGCAGCAGACAGAGGCAGCCAAGAACAGCGGGTGGGTTGCCACCCCAGCAGCTCCTGCCATAGATGAACTAAGGGAGAGCTTCAGTTGACCCGGCACGCATGCAGCCATCACAGCAGCAGAGGCATCAGAGGGACCTGCATCTTTGGAGCAATTTAACGGTATAGTGATGCAATGTTTACAGACATGGGGCAATGGGGTGAACAAGCAAATGTTGTTTGGGAATGTGAATGCATTTAGCCAAGTTGGGGGAATGCAGAATCTGTGGTCCAGCAGTGGGAATCCAACAATGGGTCAAATAACGGTATGGATCCCATAACGGTATGGATAGCAGCCCGCCAGGGCAATTAGAAACCAGGGCTGGGGTATTGCCACAAGGCGAGGTCCCAGAGCAACAACAGGGGCTGACATGGGCAGCCAACGTCCAGGTGCAAGGGGACTTCTCTGGTAACAGTACCACTGCGGGCCAAGTGTAACGCGTTAGTTTGGCATATACGGTTCATATCAAAGAAAAGGTACGGCAGAAGGAGTTCATAGACATCTTCACCTTGCTTGATTTAAAACAGACGGGCCTCAACATGCACCAAATATCAGAGAAGGAGAAGGAGAAAAAAGAGAGAGAGAGTGGGTTAAAAAAGAAGAATCCCTTCTCAATTGGTTGTCTGGTTTCATGATGTTGGTATCCATCATGGTAGAGAAGTACCCAGAGGATGCAGGGGCCCTGTGGGCTTACCAGCAGTATATTCACAACACTTATTTAACTTATGGGGTGGTGCTTGGTTGAAATATGACAGGGGTTTCTGGGTAAAAATGCAGATTTGGCCGGCAATGAATGGGACGTAGTGGATGTTACGGGTTTCATTGAGAAGATGGGGGCTGTAAAGGAAGTGGGGGACAGGGCACAGAGTGAGAAGCCTTACTACAGGAAAGAAAAATGGTGTTATGGGGACAGGAAGAGGGGGGCCTTTTACAGGTGCTCTTCCTGGAACAGCAGAACCAGCTACCAGCAGGAAGCCACATGCTAGAAATATGAGAAGGGTTACTGTCCCTTTGGTTAAACTTGTAAGTTCAGGCATGCATGCACCAAATGTGCTGAAGGGCGTACTACTGCATCCTGTGATGGGGGGAAAAGAGCTCTAGCTCAAAACCTAAGGAAACACCGAAATGCAGTTCACCTGCACACACATTTCCTTAACAGCACACTGCCATCACTCATAATCTTGACCAAATTGCTGCACCTTTTAAATTCTTACCATGACAGTTCAGATGCAAAATCAATCTGGGGGGTGTTTCGGGGACGGTTTGTGATCCCTTATTCTGGCCCTGTGGTTGACAGGGAAGCAGAAAACATGACATCTGCACTGAAATTTTCAGAGGTGGTAAGATAAGAAATTGCCAAAGAGCTCCGTTTAGGGAGGGTAGCAGGCCCTTTCAAAACACCCCCATTTAAGAATGTCAAAGTATCTCCTCTAGGACTGGTGCCCAAGAAGGAGAAGGGACAGTTTTTCCTCACCCATCACCTGTCATTCCCGGAAGGGGGACCAATAAATGATGGCATCTCAGAGGAGAGTTGCAGAGTGGCCTACGCGTCCTTTGAGGACACAGTGGAGCTGGTGAAGGCCACGGGTCAAGGGGCATTGATGGGTAAGGTAGACATAGAATCTGCTTTCAGGCTCTTACCAATTGACAAAGGAAGCTACAACCTATTGGGCTTCAAGGTCGATGGACAGAACTATCATGACAGATGCCTGCCCATGGGGTGCTCAGTTTCTTGCACTTACTTCGAGAAATTTAGCACATTTTTGGAATTCACACAGAAGGAGAGAAGCAACGGGGGGAAGGTATGCACTACTTGGATGATTTTCTGTTCATCGTTAGGAAAGGTACAGAACAATGTGGTGCATTAATGGGGCCGTTTGTGAAATTGACAAGGGAACTGGGTGTACCTCTGGCCGAAGGGAAGACAGTTGGCCCTCTCTCTCGAATCACATTATTAGGGACTGAGATCGATTTGGTAGAAGAGAAGACCAAGCTACCAAAAGATGAGGTGGATGACCTAAGAGACACAATCAAGGGATTGAGGGGCAGTAGCATGGTGACACTGAGGGAGCTATGGTCTTTGGCGGGGAAGCTGAATTTCACAGGTACAATCATACCAACAGCCAGTGTATTTGCCAGGAGTGTTTCGCTTAAAATGGTAGGGCTGCAACATGCCTCCCAACACATTCGCCTGGGCACAGAGGTAAAAGAGGATTTGAAGATGTGGGACATGTTCCTGGACAGATTTAAAGGGGTAATCCTCTGGAGGGAATAATGGGCGAGTAGCAACAGTATGAGACTCTACACTGATGCATCAGGCGCCCACGGGTTTGGGGCAATACTGGAGGAAGACTGGTGTGAATAGGCATGACCAGCTCCATGGTACGGTGAGGGCGTAAGACGAGACATAGTGGTATAGAATTTATGGGAGGCTTCACTGGCTAAAAAAAGGTGATCCTGTGGTCAGAAAACCTGGCAGTGGTGCAGATTATAATTTGCGGGACATCTAGCAACAGGAGGGTACTGTGCCTGCTCAGCGAGCTGGCAACAAGCATACTCATATTGAACACTGATACTCATATTGAACACTGAAGTAGGAGCAAGGCACTGTGCCTGCTCACCGAGCTGGCAACAAGCTTACTCATATTGAACACTGAAGTAGGAGCAAGGCACTGTGCCTGCTCAGCGAGCTGGCAACAAGCTTACTCATATTGAACACTGAAGTAGGAGCAAGGCACTGTGCCTGCTCAGCGAGCTGGCAACAAGTATACTCATATTGAACACTGAAGTAGGAGCAAGGCACTGTGCCTGCTCAGCGAGCTGGCAACAAGCATACTCATATTGAACACTGAAGTAGGAGCAAGGCACTGTGCCTGCTCAGCGAGCTGGCAACAAGCATACTCATATTGAACACTGAAGTAGGAGCAAGGCACATACCAGGGGTAAAGCACATAGTGACTGTCTCTTTTTCTCTTGTTTACAGTTCATGAAATTTCACAAGGAAAAAGCAGATGCAAACAAGAGGATGTCTCCATTCAAGAGCCATTGATGGGGCATGTTTGGGAAACTTTGAGCACGCTCAACAGTACGACCTGGCACCAGGCATGGGGAGGAGATACAAGTCATGATGGGAGAGATATCTAAGGTTCAAGGAATCAGGTCCTGGTCAATTGAACCTGTTGTAAAAAATAAGTAGCTGGGTCAAATCCCAAAATGGACAAAAATTCACAGGGTTAGATCCCTTCTGCTGCAATTCAGGTACTTAGTAATAACAGGGTTAGATCCCTTGCTGCAAATCAGGTACTCAGTAATAACAGGGTTAGATCCCTCGGCTGCATTTCTGTGATCTGAAGTTGTTCTCCTCCTAGCGCTTTCTTATCTCAAATAATCATCAGGGAGGCTGTTGAGCAGGTGTGTCTAATTAGACTCAAAGGATTCTGGTAGCTGTAGTGAAAACGTTTTTTTCTGTTCAGGTGACCAGCAACCGACACCCCTCCAAAGCACAAGTCCTACCCAAATTTGGGGGAGGGGAGAGAACCATCTTTATGATTCTCCAAAGTGGGGCACAGTCACCCCGTGGCGCTGCCTCTGGAGCCCGGGACTCCCATAGCATTCAGTACAAAAAACAAGGTGGGTGAGGCGCGCACTCCCGGTCCTGGTCAATTGAACCTGTTGTAAAAAATAAGTAGCTGGGTCAAATCCCAAAATGGACAAAAATTCACAGGGTTAGATCCCTTCTGCTGCAATTCAGGTACTTAGTAATAACAGGGTTAGATCCCTTGCTGCAAATCAGGTACTCAGTAATAACAGGGTTAGATCCCTCGGCTGCATTTCTGTGGTCTGTAGTTGTTCTCCTCCTAGCGCTTTCTTATCTCAAATAATCATCAGGGAGGCTGTTGAGCAGGTGTGTCTAATTAGACTCAAAGGATTCTGGTAGCTGTAGTGAAAACGTTTTTTTCTGTTCAGGTGAGCAGCAACCGACACCCCTCCAAAGCACAAGTCCTTCCCAAATTTGGGGGAGGGGAGAGAACCATCTTTATGATTCTCCAAAGTGGGGCACAGTCACCCCGTGGCGCTGCCTCTGGAGCCCGGGACTCTCATAGCATTCAGTACAAAAAAGAAGGTGGGTGAGGCGCGCACTCCCGGTCCTGGTCAATTGAACCTGTTGTAAAAAATAAGTAGCTGGGTCAAATCCCAAAATGGACAAAAATTCACAGGGTTAGATCCCTTCTGCTGCAATTCAGGTACTTAGTAATAACAGGGTTAGATCCCTTGCTGCAAATCAGGTACTCAGTAATAACAGGGTTAGATCCCTCGGCTGCATTTCTGTGGTCTGTAGTTGTTCTCCTCCTAGCGCTTTCTTATCTCAAATAATCATCAGGGAGGCTGTTGAGCAGGTGTGTCTAATTAGACTCAAAGGATTCTGGTAGCTGTAGTGAAAACGTTTTTTTCTGTTCATGTGACCAGCAACCGACACCCCTCCAAAGCACAAGTCCTACCCAAATTTGGGGGAGGGGAGAGAACCATCTTTATGATTCTCCAAAGTGGGGCACAGTCACCCCGTGGCGCTGCCTCTGGAGCCCGGGACTCCCATAGCATTCAGTACAAAAAAGAAGGTGGGTGAGGCGCGCACTCCAGGTCCTGGTCAATTGAACCTGTTGTAAAAAATAAGTAGCTGGGTCAAATCCCAAAATGGACAAAAATTCACAGGGTTAGATCCCTTCTGCTGCAATTCAGGTACTTAGTAATAACAGGGTTAGATCCCTTGCTGCAAATCAGGTACTCAGTAATAACAGGGTTAGATCCCTCGGCTGCATTTCTGTGGTCTGTAGTTTTTCTCCTCCTAGCGCTTTCTTATCTCAAATAATCATCAGGGAGGCTGTTGAGCAGGTGTGTCTAATTAGACTCAAAGGATTCTGGTAGCTGTAGTGAAAACGTTTTTTTCTGTTCAGGTGACCAGCAACCGACACCCCTCCAAAGCACAAGTCCTACCCAAATTTGGGGGAGGGGAGAGAACCATCTTTATGATTCTCCAAAGTGGGGCACAGTCACCCCGTGGCGCTGCCTCTGGAGCCCGGGACTCCCATAGCATTCAGTACAAAAAAGAAGGTGGGTGAGGCGCGCACTCCTGGTCCTGGTCAATTGAACCTGTTGTAAAAAATAAGTAGCTGGGTCAAATCCCAAAATGGACAAAAATTCACAGGGTTAGATCCCTTCTGCTGCAATTCAGGTACTTAGTAATAACAGGGTTAGATCCCTTGCTGCAAATCAGGTACTCAGTAATAACAGGGTTAGATCCCTCGGCTGCATTTCTGTGGTCTGTAGTTGTTCTCCTCCTAGCGCTTTCTTATCTCAAATAATCATCAGGGAGGCTGTTGAGCAGGTGTGTCTAATTAGACTCAAAGGATTCTGGTAGCTGTAGTGAAAACGTTTTTTTCTGTTCAGGTGAGCAGCAACCGACACCCCTCCAAAGCACAAGTCCTACCCAAATTTGGGGGAGGGGAGAGAACCATCTTTATGATTCTCCAAAATGGGGCACAGTCACCCCGTGGCGCTGCCTCTGGAGCCCGGGACTCCCATAGCATTCAGTACAAAAAAGAAGGTGGGTGAGGCGCGCACTCCCGGTCCTGGTCAATTGAACCTGTTGTAAAAAATAAGTAGCTGGGTCAAATCCCAAAATGGACAAAAATTCACAAGGTTAGATCCCTTCTGCTGCAATTCAGGTACTTAGTAATAACAGGGTTAGATCCTTGCTGCAAATCAGGTACTCAGTAATAACAGGGTTAGATCCCTCGGCTGCATTTCTGTGGTCTGTAGTTGTTCTCCTCCTAGCGCTTTCTTATCTCAAATAATCATCAGGGAGGCTGTTGAGCAGGTGTGTCTAATTAGACTCAAAGGATTCTGGTAGCTGTAGTGAAAACGTTTTTTTCTGTTCATGTGACCAGCAACCGACACCCCTCCAAAGCACAAGTCCTACCCAAATTTGGGGGAGGGGAGAGAACCATCTTTATGATTCTCCAAAGTGGGGCACAGTCACCCCGTGGCGCTGCCTCTGGAGCCCGGGACTCCCATAGCATTCAGTCCAAAAAAGAAGGTGGGTGAGGCGCGCACTCCCGGTCCTGGTCAATTGAACAGAAAAAAACGTTTTCACTACAGCTACCAGAATCCTTTGAGTCTAATTAGACACACCTGCTCAACAGCCTCCCTGATGATTATTTGAGATAAGAAAGCGCTAGGAGGAGAACAACTACAGACCACAGAAATGCAGCCGAGGGATCTAACCCTGTTATTACTGAGTACATGATTTGCAGCAAGGGATCTAACCCTGTTATTACTAAGTACCTGAATTGCAGCAGAAGGGATCTAACCCTGTGAATTTTTGTCCATTTTGGGATTTGACCCAGCTACTTATTTTTTACAACAGGTTCAATTGACCAGGACCGGGAGTGCGCGCCTCACCCACCTTCTTTTTTGGACTAAATGCTATGGGAGTCCCGGGCTCCAGAGGCAGCGCCACGGGGTGACTGTGCCCCACATTGGAGAATCATAAAGATGGTTCTCTCCCCTCCCCCAAATTTGGGAAGGACTTGTGCTTTGGAGGGGTGTTGTTTGCTGGTCAATTGAACAGAAAAAAACGTTTTCACTACAGCTACCAGAATCCTTTGAGTCTAATTAGACACACCTGCTCAACAGCCTCCCTGATGATTATTTGAGATAAGAAAGCGCTAGGAGGAGAACAACTACAGACCACAGAAATGCAGCCGAGGGATCTAACCCTGTTATTACTGAGTACATGATTTGCAGCAAGGGATCTAACCCTGTTATTACTAAGTACCTGAATTGCAGCAGAAGGGATCTAACCCTGTGAATTTTTGTCCATTTTGGGATTTTACCCAGCTACTTATTTTTTACAACAGGTTCAATTGACCAGGACCGGGAGTGCGCGCCTCACCCACCTTCTTTTTTGTACTGAATGCTATGGGAGTCCCGGGCTCCAGAGGCAGCGCCACGGGGTGACTGTGCCCCATTTTGGAGAATCATAAAGATGGTTCTCTCCCCTCCCCCAAATTTGGGTAGGACTTGTGCTTTGGAGGGGTGTCGGTTGCTGCTCACCTGAACAGAAAAAAACGTTTTCACTACAGCTACCAGAATCCTTTGAGTCTAATTAGACACACCTGCTCAACAGCCTCCCTGATGATTATTTGAGATAAGAAAGCGCTAGGAGGAGAACAACTACAGACCACAGAAATGCAGCCGAGGGATCTAACCCTGTTATTACTGAGTACCTGATTTGCAGCAAGGGATCTAACCCTGTTATTACTAAGTACCTGAATTGCAGCAGAAGGGATCTAACCCTGTGAATTTTTGTCCATTTTGGGATTTGACCCAGCTACTTATTTTTTACAACAGGTTCAATTGACCAGGACCAGGAGTGCGCGCCTCACCCACCTTCTTTTTTGTACTGAATGCTATGGGAGTCCCGGGCTCCAGAGGCAGCGCCACGGGGTGACTGTGCCCCACTTTGGAGAATCATAAAGATGGTTCTCTCCCCTCCCCCAAATTTGGGTAGGACTTGTGCTTTGGAGGGGTGTCGGTTGCTGGTCACCTGAACAGAAAAAAACGTTTTCACTACAGCTACCAGAATCCTTTGAGTCTAATTAGACACACCTGCTCAACAGCCTCCCTGATGATTATTTGAGATAAGAAAGCGCTAGGAGGAGAAAAACTACAGACCACAGAAATGCAGCCGAGGGATCTAACCCTGTTATTACTGAGTACCTGATTTGCAGCAAGGGATCTAACCCTGTTATTACTAAGTACCTGAATTGCAGCAGAAGGGATCTAACCCTGTGAATTTTTGTCCATTTTGGGATTTGACCCAGCTACTTATTTTTTACAACAGGTTCAATTGACCAGGACCTGGAGTGCGCGCCTCACCCACCTTCTTTTTTGTACTGAATGCTATGGGAGTCCCGGGCTCCAGAGGCAGCGCCACGGGGTGACTGTGCCCCACTTTGGAGAATCATAAAGATGGTTCTCTCCCCTCCCCCAAATTTGGGTAGGACTTGTGCTTTGGAGGGGTGTCGGTTGCTGGTCACATGAACAGAAAAAAACGTTTTCACTACAGCTACCAGAATCCTTTGAGTCTAATTAGACACACCTGCTCAACAGCCTCCCTGATGATTATTTGAGATAAGAAAGCGCTAGGAGGAGAACAACTACAGACCACAGAAATGCAGCCGAGGGATCTAACCCTGTTATTACTGAGTACCTGATTTGCAGCAAGGGATCTAACCCTGTTATTACTAAGTACCTGAATTGCAGCAGAAGGGATCTAACCCTGTGAATTTTTGTCCATTTTGGGATTTGACCCAGCTACTTATTTTTTACAACAGGTTCAATTGACCAGGACCGGGAGTGCGCGCCTCACCCACCTTCTTTTTTGTACTGAATGCTATGAGAGTCCCGGGCTCCAGAGGCAGCGCCACGGGGTGACTGTGCCCCACTTTGGAGAATCATAAAGATGGTTCTCTCCCCTCCCCCAAATTTGGGAAGGACTTGTGCTTTGGAGGGGTGTCGGTTGCTGCTCACCTGAACAGAAAAAAACGTTTTCACTACAGCTACCAGAATCCTTTGAGTCTAATTAGACACACCTGCTCAACAGCCTCCCTGATGATTATTTGAGATAAGAAAGCGCTAGGAGGAGAACAACTACAGACCACAGAAATGCAGCCGAGGGATCTAACCCTGTTATTACTGAGTACCTGATTTGCAGCAAGGGATCTAACCCTGTTATTACTAAGTACCTGAATTGCAGCAGAAGGGATCTAACCCTGTGAATTTTTGTCCATTTTGGGATTTGACCCAGCTACTTATTTTTTACAACAGGTTCAATTGACCAGGACCGGGAGTGCGCGCCTCACCCACCTTATTTTAAGGTTCATGGAAGGCTTTCTTGCGGAGCACCGGGGAGGATCTCCAGTGCGCGCTTTCATCGGGTGGGATTGGCAAACACAGAAAACCAAAATGTGGGTGGCTTTCTATCTAGCAGCAATAGCCCACTACCACAAGCTCGGGGGGAAGCCTGACCCCACTAAAGAACACTATGTCATGATGGCATTGAAGGGTTGGGCCAAATGCAGTGAGAGGAAAGAGGATCCCAGGCACCCTATAGACATATTGAAGCTACACAGCGTGATAGGAATCCTGGCAAGGACATGCAGGGATACCTATGAGGCTGCCATGTTTTGGCCATCCTTCTTCCTAGCCTTTTATGGGCCCTTCAGGCTCAGTGAGCTGGTCCCGGAAAACAAGCAAGGCTGGGGTAGAGGTTGTTTGCAATTGGAGGACGTCACAGTGGCAGAGGAGTGGGCACATCTCCATCAGAGACGGTCCAACACGGATCAGAGAGAGAAGGGAAGAACAATCACCCTGAACTGCATTAAGGGAAGCCCGTGCTGTCCCGTGACTTGTCTGACAACATACCTGAACATAAGTCCCCTGACCAGGTTGGGGGCACCTCTCTTTCTGCACACGGATGGGATTGCCCTGAGCAGGTACCAGTTTAAAAGCATAATTGAATAATGGTGCTGAGAGGCATAGTAGCAACAGAGGGAGTCTTTGGAACGCACTCGTTCAGAATTTGTGCTTGCACCTCAGCGGCAGGGCTGGGCATGATGCCGGAAGCAATTAAAGAGATAGGGGGATGGAAGTCTAACTGTTTTAAAAGGTACATAAGCAGGATAAAATGTGACACTAATTCTTTCTGTTCCCCATCGCTCCACACCCAACAGCAGCCAAAAGGAGCAGATGGACAGTTTGGGTGGTGGGTCACTCCTTCGTGACAAGGGCCAATGCAAGATGAACCCCAGAACGGGAATGAATGATAGCAGGAGAGTTTAAGATCAGGTGGCATGGAGTGCCAGCTGTGATGAGGCCAGCTGGAGGTTCATGTACAAAAGCTGCTAACGCAACACCCCAAATCCAACGTCCTAATGATCCATCTAGGGGGAAACAACCTCACAAGCTTGGGCAGAGGTGTGCTGATGAGGGGCATGATGGACACCCTCCATAAATTGGCCGACTGTTAGCGGGGAGACGGAAATTGTGTGATCAAAGATCCTTCAAAGACAATCATGGAGAGGAGCAGAGTGCCATTTGGCAGTGGAGAGGTCAAGGCAAAGTTGAACGGACCAATGGCCAGGTTATCCAAGGGCAGGGGCTTCACTCAGGTCAGGCATGGCCTGATCAACCTAAAGTCACCCGAGTATTACGAAGGGGACAGGGTGGATTTGTCAAAGGCCAGCATGGAGCTGTTTTTCTGGAACCTGTGCACAAAACTGCTGGAAATATGAGGCCATTGCATGGGGGAACCACAGATGGGCGTGGACGCATCAGTGGCGTGGTGGTGTGGAAGCGGCCAGTGGTACTGTAAGAACTACAAGTGAGCTTCGGAAAGTGGGAAACGTTTTCACTCCTCCCGGTGTTAGCGCTCCTCTGAGGCCTAGCGGCAAGGGGGCTGGAGTTATTTAAGAGGGCTAGGCTTCCCCGGAAGAAATGGCACTCCTCCAGCCCAGGATCACCTGCAGGGGCAGGAGGAGCACAGACAAGGGCAGTTGGGGGAGCTTTGGCCTAGAGTGGAGTTGGTTGGAAAATGGCTAAGCAGGATAGAGATGAGGAAGTCGGCTGGTTGCTGCACCTGAAGAACAATTCCGCAAAGAGTGTTTTTGCTGTGATGACAAGCATGCAGCATTTGGAAGAGTGATTTGTGATGATAAACCTGCGGCCTTATACTCCAACAAAGAAACTACTGTCACCATCAGCCTTGGGATACCTGGAGGAAAGGAATTAAAGGGTAGAGGATGGAGAGATGCAAATATGTTTGGTGTAATAAGTGGACAAGTGCCCAGGTTATGGCAACAATGACTTGTGTTTTTTGTAACTGGAGGGAAGGGCCCTTGAAGTATCAGAGCAGAGGGCTGTAGAGAACAAAATACACAAGTGGGTTCGCTCTGACAATTAGATTTAGAGGGGGTACTCTTTTTTTGAAGTACACATTAAGTTATTTAGTCATGTCACAGGTATTCAATCATGTGTAATAAAGGTGAAACCTAAACACAAATAGAATTAAAGATTCACATATTCACATATGGTAAAGTTGCATTTATTAATTATGCATCTCAACATAGAGGGATTAGCAACCCAAAGTATTTCGTTTTTTATCAAAGGCTTTTGCAATGTTGTAGACCTTTGCATTTAAATTTGTAAATTCGAAAAAGTTTTTTCACAAATATAGTTCCATTTTGATGCTTTGGAATTGAATAGTGACCACCACCTATTAGTGACAAGTGATAGTAGATGTTATCTATATAAACATATTACAACCAATATTGACAACAATAAATTTGAAAAGCTATTGATTTTCTGTAGCCAGGCTTTCGGGTGACCATGTGTTAGGTCACCCGAAAGCCTGGCTACATATTGTCAATATTGGTTGTAATATGTTTATATAGATAAAATCTACTATCACTTGTCACTAATAGGTGGTGGTCACTATTCAATTCCAAAGCACCAAAATGGAACTATATTTGTGAAAAAACTTTTTCGAATTTACAAATTTAAATGCAAAGGTCTACAACATTGCAAAAGCCTTTGATAAAAAACTAAATACTTTGGGTTACTAATCCCTCTATGTTGAGATGCATAATTAATAAATGCAACTTTACCATATGTGAATATGTGAATCTTTAATTCTATTTGTGTTTAGGTTTCACCTTTATTACACATGATTGAATACCTGTGACATGACTAAATAACTTAATGTGTACTTCAAAAAAAGAGTACCCCCTCTAAATCTAGTTGTCAGAGCGAACCCACTTGTGTATTTTGAACAATGACTTGTGTGGCTGCAGAAGAGGCGAAGCAAATAATGTGTTTGTGGAGGTAGGGGTATGCAGTAGTGGCTTCAGAAGCCATCCTTCCCCCAAGTAGAGCCCTGGTAAGGAGTGCCATTCCGTATTACTGCTGCGTCTCTTCCTGCACATCTCCCCGAATAACAGGGTGAACGAATCCTGCGCATGCACATTTTAAATTCAATGCAGGGCAACACTGCTTTAATTGCAAGGCATGCACTCGTGCACATAGTTTTTCAAATTCGGATGACCTCAATCAACATTGCCAGTTGAGGGGTATGTGTTAAAGTTATAACATTACAGAATAAAGACCATCCTATGTCTGACGCCACCCTTAACGCTCCTGATGCGTGCTCCTCAAGGCCACAGCACAATCCACATACAACCCATGGACAGTCAGGGCTACTCAACTGGATTTGGGCAAGCCACGAAATGTGTAATGCGAGCTGAGCCGGGCTCGGCCCTAAGGTCGGAACCAGGAGCCGAGCCATTGGGAAACATTTGCGCACAGTAGAAAGGCTAATAGTCTGTAAATACCAGAAGTGAAATAATAACCAGGTGGCATTTATCATCCCCCTAAGATCTAATGATAAAAACATGACATTGGGCCTCATTAGGAGATTTGCGGTAATGGAAAAACAATGCCGGTAAGTGAATACCGGCACCGCTTACTGCTCCGGCCTATAACGAGTAGACATCCCAGTATCAGCGCCACCGCTGAGACCGTGCCCCTCCGTACTGGCATGTGCGCGGGCATGCGCCCCTTTGGGCTGGCAATACCGGGATGCCGCTAACAGGAGGACATGAAAAGTCATGTGGACATGCACCTACCAGCATCTTGAAGGCGGTAATTAGGGATACCGCAATGCCAGAATTACAGGCATCGCGAATCACCTCCTAATAGCAATGTGCTGTGTTCCCAACTGCCACAGGTGAACACGATCAGCACAGGTGGAGGCAATGGAGTCTGGCCCAGCACAAAAGGAGCACACCCACACACCACACCCCTTCCCACACCAAAATGATCCCACTTGCTGTTGCGATATTTGGGCTGGAGGACATGCTTGCATTGCTACTCCATGAGCAACAACTACAACAGGCACTACAGAGGAGACGCAGGAGGAGAAGGAGGGTGAGACAGGCCCAGCAAGTCCCACCATTGCAGCCAATGGTACCACGCAGGCAGCCACCAATCCCTCGCATCAGAGCCAGTCCTTTCAACATAACTCCTGTGAAGATCCACACCCTGTACCGCCTGGACCGGGACACCATCACCACCATTGTGGACATGATACACGACAACATTGTCAGCCTGATTGAAATCCGCACTGCCATCCCCCCTCTACTGAAGGTAGTGTCTGTGCTCCATTTCCTGGACACAGGCACCGACCAGCACACAGTGGGGCAGATGCATGGCATATCACAACATTTTGTTTCACGCATGCTGAACCAAGTGCTGGATTCCCTCCTGAAGCATGCAAGCGACTACATATCCCTACCACGGACTGCCCAGGAGATCTTTGACACTAAAATTGGCTTCCATGCACTGGCAGGCATGTCCAATTATATTGGTGCCCTCAACTGCACCCATGTGGAATTGGTGGTCCCACATGCCATGGAGGGGGCGCACCGCAATCGTAAGCTATACCACTCCATCAATGTGCAGATGGTATGTGACTCATCACACGTTGTTGTGCCCGATATCCCGGATCAACTCATGATTCAATGGTCCTGCGGAACTCCACAATACCACGCTACATGGAGCGACATGCTGGACGACGTGCCTGGCTGCTTCGTAAGTTGCATGACAGGCACATGGCAGTGTAATGGGGGGGATGCATACTCACCTGGGTGAGTTTGGGGGGGATGCATACTCCACCTGGGGTGAATACTCCACCTGGGTGAGATTTCGGGGGATGCATACTCAACCTGGGTGAGATTGAGGGGAGGATGCATACTCCACCTGGGTGAGATTGGGGGGATGCATACTCCACCTGGGTGAGAATGGGGGGATGCATACTCCACCTGGGTGAGATTGGGGGGGGATGCATACTCCACCTGGGGTGAGAATGGGGGGATGCATACTCCACCTGGGGTGAGAATGGGGGGATGCATACTCCACCTGGGTGAGATTGGGGGGATGCATACTCCACCTGTGTGAGAATGGGGGGATGCATACTCCACCTGGGTGAGATTGGGGGGATGCATACTCCACCTGGGTGAGAATGGGGGGATGCATAATCAACCTGGGTGAGATTGGGGGGGAGGATGCATACTCCACCTGGGGTGAGAATGGGGGGATGCATATTCCACCTGGGTGAGATTGGGGGGATGCATACTCCACCTGGTGTGAGAATGGGGGGATGCATACTCCACTTGGGTGAGATTGGGGGGATGCATACTCCACCTGGGTGAGAATGGGGGGATGCATACTCCACCTGGGTGAGATTGGGGGGATACATACTCCACCTGGGTGAGAATGGGGGGATGCATACTCAACCTGGGTGAAATTGGGGGGGAGGATGCATGCTCCACCTGGGGTGAGAATGGGGGGATGCATACTCCACCTGGGTGAGATTGGGGGGGATGCATACTCCACCTGGGGTGAGAATGGGGGGGATGCATACTCCACCTGGGTGAGATTGGGGGGGGATGCATACTCCACCTGGGTGAGAATGAGGGGGATGCATATTCCACCTGGGTGAGATTGGGGGGGATTCATACTCCACCTGGGTGAGATTGGGGGGATGCATATTCCACCTGGGTGAGATTGGGGTGGTGACTGGAAAATGCCCATACTGCAAAACACTGTGCCCCAAAACATCCCAACCTGAACATGACACCTAAACATCATAGAAATTATGGATGCTGCACACCAATGCCAATATGCCAGACTTGCAACCAGCCCACATCCCTCAACACGTCCACTGCACATCATCAGACCGTACCCTCTGTAACACAATGCAGCAACATGCAGTGAGTATGCACAATGTACATGACCGCAGCAAAGCACAACAAAGGACATGCATCCATGAGTGTGCACAAATCAATCCCACCAGGGGAATACACTGATTGTCACTGGCCCACCACCAAAGTAGCGCAACATGTCACCATGGTAATAATAACCGATGAATGAAAAATCATGATGAAACGTGTGCCAATGCTGCTAGTACAAATACATACAAATCACTCCTCACTCCACATCACCTATATTATTGCAAATACAGCGGTAGGCATCCACAGTACATGAGCACCAGAATGGAAGTGGACACCCTGCATCATCTGGACGATGCAACCCACACTTGTAGACCATGGAGCAGCACACATAGTGGTAAATAAACATGTGTGCAGACATCCAGGGACATGTGCATGTGAACAACAAATATCTGCAGGCATGAGAGTAATAAGTACAAGTGTCATGGTAGAAATTGACTCACACATACCTCATTTTGCTCCCATGCAGGTGATGCTGGCTATCCCTTGAATCATGGCTCCTCACCCGTGTTCGGAACCCGCAGAACAGGCACGAAGAGGACTACAATCGTGCCCATACCCGTACCCGTATGGTGATCGAGCAAACCTTTGGCCTGTTGAAGGCACAGTTTTGCTGACTCAGCAGGTCGGGTGGGGCACTCCTGTACGGGAATGAGAAGGTGGGCAAGATCATCATGGTATGTGCCATGCTGTACAACATGTGCATCCGACGGAACGTGCCTCTGCCACCTGACATTGACCAGCAACCACCAGGTGAGGATGATGATGATGAAGAAGAAGGGGTTGCACATCAGCCAGGTGGCGATGAACATGAGGGACGTGCTGCGCGCCAGTCTGTGATAGGCCAATTTTTCTAAGACACATGGATGCAGAGGGTGCCATGGATGTGGGACTCTGGGAACTGGGTACTGGGTGTGGGAGTACACGGACACTGTGCACTGTAAACCGATAAAGCACACATACCCAATAAGCAATGCCCAGTCATGTGTTTTTTTGTACACAACAGGTGTATTAAACAGGTGATATATACAAAGTGCATTGACCCTCCACCTCACACACACTAGCTCCCCCTTCCCACTCCCCCCACAATTCCCCCTACACACCCCATCCCCCTGCCCCCCACAACTACCCCACACACCACCTCCCCCTCCACCCACAACTCCCCCACACACCCTCTCCCCCTCCCCCACAACTCCCCCACCCACCCCCTCCCCTCCGCCCCTCCCGTCACAACTCCCCCACACATGATGTGCAATCATAGTCATTCTATGCAATATTAGTCAATATGGGTCTGCACATGCAGACGGCCCCTGCTACTGGCAGCCTCTGTTGGCCTCCGGGGGCTGCATATCAGAGCTCTGCGTGGTGCATGTAGACATACGCACAGGGCTCGTTTGGGTTGAGCTGGTGGATGACGCCGTGCCCGCATGTACCACTGTTGGGGCAGGACGCTGCATCTCCAAGGCCTGGGCAATCGTGGCCAGGACCAGCGTCACCGCTGACAGCCCCTCGCAAATCAACCTGGTATTTGACTCCATGACCCCTGTCATGGTCACAGTGTTTTCATGTGCCTCCTGCCTTGTCAAGGCACCATCGGCAACATACTGCTTGACGAGCTCTGTGAGCTCCTGCTGCCGCCCCTCCATTTGGGCCATGCGCCACTCTCCGTCTGCCTGTTGAGATGGACGGGACATCTGCCGAGGGGCCGATTGCAGGTCTGTCCTCTGGGGGGCTCCAGGCCTCTTGGATTGCCTCTCCTCCTGGCTGGTCCAGTGGGGTGCTATCTGGGGTGCTCAGTGGGGTGTGCTGGGGGGTTTGCTTGGGGCTCGGTGTGCGTACCACATCCATGGACAGGTTGTCGTCCTCAGGTAGGCATTCCTCAAGCTGGCACTGTCCTTCGTCTCCACTCTGGGGCGCTGTGGCAGCTGCCTCCCCTATGGAGCTGTTTGTGGCTGACAGGGTCCCGTCTGCCACTGCCTCAGGATCAGCGGATTCCACCTGTGTTCCTTCTATTGGTTTTGCGACAGTTCTTTGCTGCCCCTGTGCCTTGGCACCCTTGTGTTGGTATTGGTTTGGGTGGCAGTTGTTGCTTGCTAGTGGCTTTTGATGGGGATGGCCTGGTGCCGTCATACCTGGCCCTGGGCTTTTTTGGTGGCGTCCTGGCCTGTGCCGCAGTATCCTCACCATCGCTGTCAGAATCTGTGCCTGTGGGGGACCGAGAGAGCCATGGCATCAGTGATGGTTGTTCATGCATACATTGGTATTAGTGCACTTGTACGCATGTGATGATTTGCTGTCTTGGAGTTGTGGCATACAGGTTGCTTGCTATATGGGGGAGTCATTCAGGCATATGTCAGGTTCTCACATGTGTAAGGTGGTGTATGCTGTGTGACATGCCTTTGTGTTGTGGACTGCGTGCAGTGTGACACATGCCGTTTAGCTGTTTGTGGGGTGTGTTTCAGTTATGGCATTGGCATGCTGCATGTATGTTGTGACTGTGCTGGCGACAGTATCTAGACAGGGAAGTGTCCATGTGTGTGTGATGGCCCATGCATTGGCTTATGTCACTGTCACATTTGTAGGCCATCATCATGCTTTGGATTCCAGTGGTTTGTGTTGACACTCACATCCATCTGCGATGACGGTACTCCACGCTTCATGTCTCTGACTCCCTCAATGTCCTCCATGTCAATGGTACTGGCACATGTCTCCTCCCATCTGGTGAGCTTGATGGGGGAGTGGGCCCCGCCGGCTGTTGCCAGACCCTGGCTCTGATTGGCTGATAGAATGTTCCGCACATGGAGGCGTAGGTCATCCCACCGCTTTTTCAAGTCTTTGACAGTGCGGGCGCTGGTGCCGACCGCACTGACCTTTGTGGCCACTTGCTCCCATATCTCCTTTTTCTTGATCTGAGCAGGTTGCCTGAGGTCTGCTGCGAAGACTACATCACCATTCTGGGCCAGAGTGTCAGCCAACATATTCAATGTGTCCTCGGAGAAGCGCACCTTGCGCCGATGGGAGACACCTTTCTTGATGGCCTTTGGCATCCTGGTGGCGATGTATGTGGTGGTTTTCGGATCCAGGTCCTGTGTGTGGAGGATTGCATGCAATGGATTGTGTTTTTCAAGATGGGCACCATTGGATTTCCCGTTCGGGCGCGATGACGTTACTTCCGGTTCCGGTAGTGCCAGACCCGGTATTGCCGGACCCGTTATTGCCGGTGCCTGTTATTTATGTTTATGTTTAACATTTGTATAGCGCACCCGGTACCCTAAAGCTTAAGGGCGCTGTGAAACGTAAAACAAGCAAACAGAACAAAGACAAAAACAAAGCCACATCCGAGGACTGGCTCAAGAGCGTAAGTCCTACAAAGACAGGATCAGGAGTGAGGCGGAAGCATTTTATAAAATGAGTGCGGTTTTCAGCCCCTTATTAAATATTTCCGTAGATAAGGTGGTCCTCAATATAGATGAAAGAGAGTTCCATTTAAGGGGGGCTGCCGAAATGAATGCAGAATCCCTAGATTTTTTTGTTTTCCGGCGTGGCATAGCCAGGGTATTTGTTTCATCCGATCGAAGGAATCTGATGTTTTTTTTTACCATGATTAATTCTTTCAGGTAGAGGGGCATGACTCCATGTACACATTCATGTGTAATAAGAAGAAGCCTAAACGCAACCCTGGCCTGCACAGGTAACCAGTGTAGACTTCGACGGGCTTCTGACACATGGGCCTCATTCCGAGGCTGGCGCTATCCATGGAGTAAATAGCACCATGGTAAGCAACCATGGAGCTATTTACTCCATGGAAATCCGGCATGGTGGATGGAGTAATTACCGGTCCATTCCAAGGTTGGAGGGACCGGTAATTCCCCATTCACCATACCGGTTCCCCATCCCCATTCCTGCCCCCATAGGGCTCAATGGGAATGGGGAAGGAGTAAATTACGGCACCGTAAATTACGGTGCCGTAATTTACTCCAAGGTCCCTTTGCGGGTTGGATTTTTAACGCCTGCTAAAAGCAGGCGTTAAATGCCAACCCGCAAAAGGGAACTCGGAATATGGTGGTAAGTGTTAACGGTCACCGTTGCCATTAACGGTGACCGTTAACCCTTACCGCCAGCCTCGGAATGAGGCCCATGGTCTCTTCTAGATAGACGTTTCACCGCTCTAACTTCTCCATTCTGTATTACCTGTAGCCGATGGACGTCAGATAGCAGCAACCCAACAAGGAGACTACGGGCCTCATTACACGGATGGCGGTAGGGATTTAACGTTACCGGTAATGTATTACCGGTAACGTTAAATCCCCATGTGGATCACGACCCGGCACACCGCTATTAGCGGCACCGCTAATTGCGGTGCCACTAATAGCGGGCAGTCCGCGTGCGCGCGACCCTCCATCCCGTTAATTACGCCATGCCGCTATTAGCACAGCATCACAAGGCCAGTGCACATGCTAATAGCGGCATGGTAAATCCCCCCAAACCCCTTACCGCCATGGTGCAAATACCGGCATCGCGGACCACCCGTTAAGTGAAATGAGCAGTGTTCCCACCTGCCACAGGTGCACCAAATCAGCACAGGTGAAGGCAATGGAGACTGTGGCAGCTCAAAAGGAGCACACCACACCCCTTCCCACACCCCTCCCCACACCAAGATGGTTCCAATACTGGCAGCATTACATGGCCTGGAGGAACTCATTGCAGCGCAGCTGCTACAACAACAGGCAGCACAAAGGAGACGCAGGAGGAGGAGGAGGGCAAGACAGGCACAGCAGGCACCACAACGCCACCTAATCATACCACAGAGGTACCCACCAATACCAAGGATCAGAGCCAGTCCATTCAACCTGACCCCCGAGCAGATACACACCCTGTACCGTCTGGACAGGGCTACCATCACCAGCATCGTGGACATGATCCACGACGACATTGTGAGCCTCATAGACATCAGAACTGCCATCCCCCCGCTACTGAAGGTGGTGAGTGTGCTCCACTTCCTGGCCACAGGCACCTATCAGCATACAGTGGGACAGATGCATGGCATCTCACAACCAGTATTCTCACGCACGCTGAACCAGGTACTCGATGCACTCCTGAAGCATGCACCTGAACACATATCCATGCCACAGACTGCCCAGGAGATTGCAAACACAAAAGTTGGCTTCTATTCACTGGCAGGCATTCCAAGTTGCATCGGGGCCATCGACTGTACCCATGTGGAATTGGTGGTCCCACATCACAATGAAGTAGTGTACCGAAACAGGAAGCAATTCCACTCTATCAATGTCCAAATGGTATGTGACGCCAACAAGATAATCACACATTGCTGTGCCAGATTCCCAGGATCAACACATGATTCCATGGTTCTGCGGAACTCAACTATCCCACGCTACATGGAGCGACACACCGGACAACGTTCGTGGCTACTTGGTGAGTAGCAGGGCAAGCACATGGCTGCGTGATTTGGGGGGGGGGGAGATACATACTCCAACTGGGAGGGAATGGGGGGGGGAGATACATGCTCCAACTGGGTGTGAATGGGGGGAATCGGGGGGGAGAGATACATGCTCCAACTGGGTGTGAATGGGGGGAATGGGGGGGGAGAGATACATACTCCAACTGGGTGTTGACTGGCGTCCGTAGGGGAAATGGACATACAGATGTACGCCAATGTCCTTCAGGGAAGGCCACGATGTACTTGAGAGGAACCCACATGCAATTCGAAGGTGCAGAACATTGAGAACAATGCAGGTTGCAAAATATCACACATCCATCCACATTGCACATCATGCCACGCCACATATTACACAAACCTGCAACATGGTGTCAAGACCGAAATACAGAATCAGTGCAGCACAACATCAATCCAGCAACGCGCCCTTGAATGCATGCAAAGGGATCACCCCTAGACATAGCACTGAACCACACACCTATGGCCCCACTGAAGTGATGCTTCACAGCATGGCAACATCGGTGTCAGGATGTCAGTACACTAGCAGTGTGTTACCTAATTTGTATGGGCCAGGGACACCTAAGACCTGGCCTCACCCATGACATGTCAATTACTGTTGGAGGCATGAATGTGGCATTTCTACTTGCAGGGTCGACCTCCCCCTTGCACGTTGCTGTCACACAGACCATCTGCATGAATGCTGTCAATTTAGTACCTGAATCACAATGCAATGTCAATTTGTGTGATGTGAACAGGCCGATTTTGAGGTGAACAGTAACAGGACCCCGTTCATTCCCCCATACAGGTGATGCGGGCTATCCCCTGAAGCCCTGGCTCCTCACACCTGTACGGAACCCACAGAACAGGCACGAGGAGGAATACAATCGTGCACATACCCGTACCCGCATCGTGATCGAGCAGACTTTTGGACTATTGAAGTCACGGTTTAGGTGCATTAGCAGGTCTGGCGGTGCTCTCCTGTATGGACATGAGAAGGTGTCCAAGATCACCATGGCATGTGTCATGCTGCACAATATGTGTATCAGACGGAATGTGCCACTGCCCCCTGACGTAGAAATAGAGGTACCTGATGAGGATGATGATGGTGATGAGGACGGAGGTGAAGGGGATGCAGGTGTTGCAAGAGGGGATGGGCAGGAGGGACGTGCTGTGAGACGGCATCTGATCCACCAAATATTCTGAGAAACATGTTTCCGTACTGTCACATGGATATGTGGGGTAATGCACTGGTGTATGTTTTGAAGCACGCAATGGACCCTGTTGCCAATAAAGTACACACACACAATGAAGATGTCCAAGCCTGTGTTTTGTTCAGAAACCAGTGTATTGAGTGACATGAAGGTGTAGTAGTGCAAGCCCAAAAACATCCCACCACCCTCCCCCCCCAACAGACCCATAACACCCGCCCCCCCCAACAGACCCATAACACCCTTCCCACCACCCCCCACAACAGTCCCTCATGTCTCTGCCATTTCTGCCATGGCCAATGCACACCGGGGTATCCCCATTAGCCCCCTAATTGCAATAGTCCTTGGAAGAGTCTTGAGGGTTGCCAGACGTGCGCCTGGTGGTTCTCATCGAGCGCCTGAGGGGGCTTGTTTGAGTCGACCCGGAAGTCGAGGATGGGGCAGACTGGCCTTGTGGGTGAAAGTGGCGGTCCATTGTGTCTGCCATGCGGACAAGCACCTCCCTAAGACTTGCAATTTCATTGCATATCCTGTCCGTGTTGGCGTCCATGCGCTCAGTGGAGTGCCTCGCCGTCTGGACTATCTTCTCGGTGAGATTTGCTGCCTCAGCGACATGCTGCCCAACCAGCACGGCCAGCTCCTGTTGGCGCTGCAGGATGGCGGTGAATTGCTGATCAGTGCCGGGTGACCGTGCATTGGATGCCGTGCCCACAGATGGCTCCAATGCAACAGGTGATGGTAGCATGGGTGACATTATTGCAGGGTTGGTGTCCTCGTAAGTCCCATCAGAACCAGGGGTCTGGGATGCCACTGGCTCTGGGCTTCCTGGGGGGCTTGGGGTGTGCATCTCCATTTGCTGGAGTAGGGTGTCCTCTGGATCGGACTGGGGGCCAGCGGCGGCTGCCTCACCAGCAGAGCTTGCCGCAGCTGATGGTGGGCCCTGGGTGTCTGGCATTGTTGCCAGTGGGTTTGCCTCCGGTGGTGGGCCCACAGTTGGTGGTGCAGCTACTGCTGCCCTGGCAGTGGCACTGTGACGTAGGCTGCCACTCTTCAGGTGTGGCCTTCCACCCTTGCCCCTGGATGTTGCAGGGGTCTCCTCCAGCTCCTGTGCCCTTGGCCTCTTTGATGTAGGTGGTGCCTTTGATGCATCTGCAGCATCCTCCCCATCTGTATGTGAGCCTGTCAGGGACGAGAAGGGGGATGGCATTGGTTGCGTTTCAATATACTCAATGTAAATCACAGGGTTCATGCAGTTGTGGCCATTGGGACTTAGCAATTGTGGATGCAGGTGATGTGCCAGTTCAGTGCCTCATCCATGCATGGTTGAGTTTGGGACTTGTCTCTGGTGATGTGTGCATGTGTGTGTGTTTGGGTCTGACACTGACATGGCGATGGATGGGTGCATGTGTGGATGTGTGTCCATGCATGAGTGGGGTCTGGGCTCACATATGGGGGTGACTGTGCATTCACACCGCATCCTGTCATGTGTACACTCACCTGCATCAGAAGTGGTAGCCACGCCGACCTCCATGCTGCCCACTCCCTCAATGCTCTCGGTGGCTATCATGTTGGCGCATGTCTCCTCCCATTCCTTCAGGTGTATTGGGGAGCCATATCCGCCAGCAGTGGCAATGCGGTGGTTCTCCGCCAGGATGCCCCTCACCCGCAGCCTGAGGTCGTCCCACCTCTTCCTGCATTCACGCACAGTGCGCGTGCTGGTGCCCACGGCACTGACTTTGACCGCCACCTCCTCCCAGATGGCTTTCTTCTTGAGCAAGGTGGCACGGCGCATATCATTTGCAAAGACGACCTCTGCATGCTCTGCAAGGGTCTGCGTCAACATGACCAGTTCCTCGTTGGTGTACTTTTCCTTCCGCTGCCTGTCACATGTTTTCTTCAGGGCCTTGGGCATGATGCAGGTGTCACGGTCGATTTCACACAGCTCACTACTCCAATATGGTCCAGGGGGCAGAGGATGGCAATGGATTGTGTTTTTAAAGATGGCCGCCGTGCTCTTTCCCGTTCCGGTGCGATGACGCTATTTCCGCTTCCGCTATTTAACGGTCGATGCTAATAGCGGTCACCGCTAATAGCGGTCATCGCTAATGGCGGTCATCGCTAATAGCGGTGACCGCAAATAGCATGTACAGTGAGGGCGGAGGTGCTATCAGCACTTTGGGCGGGCACGGTAAGGTGCTTTTGCGCCATGGCGGTAGGGTCATTTACCGGCATGGCCCTATGCGCGTGTCCGCTTACTCGTATTGGTGCGCTATTGGCGGTCTCCTGTGAGGGCGGACACGCTAATAGCGCCATGCCGGTAAATCCCGTTTTTTAGCGCCTACCGTGTAATGAGGCCCTACAGCAATAGTCGATCTTTGATCCGATTATTGCCCTTGCCAGAGTTTCGGAATTTGATTCCGAGATAAAAGGTCTAAGGCAGCAAAATAACTTGAGGAAGTAGGAGGCCGATGACACAAGACTGTTCACTTGGGCATTCATGTTCAAGTTTTTGTCAAGATAAATGCCCAGTGTTTTCACTTTGCTCATAACGTCTATGTGGCAGCTATCTATAAGAAATGACTCGTAGCTGGGTCCTAACTTCTCTAATGTTTTAGAGCTATTAATGTCTAGGCCATTCACCACCATCCAGTCCTGAGTTTTTTTGTAAATTTTTTGTAAATTTAGGGATGGACAAAGGCGGAGGAGGTGTCAGCGCTTTGCATGATGCCGCTAACTGGGTTTTAGGGTCATTAATGGCATGCCGGTAGAGACGTTACCGGCATGCCGCTACGAGCGTGCACGCATTCTCGTAATTGGCCGTTGTTAGCGGCGTCAGTGCTACCCGGACATGGTTTTGCCTCCATGCCGGTAAGGATTGGTTTTTACTGCAATTCTCGTAATGAGGCCCCTTGTCTTTATCTACAAGCAAAACTGAACTAGAAGGTCTCCAGACTGATCAGCTGACATCATTGCAATAAATCAGTTGCACTGAAGAACTACCCAAGCCTAGAGTGGCACCATGAACTCTGGCTCCCTCCTGGCATTAAACGCAGTGGCAGGTGCACTGACTGTGCTGTGCGCTAATAAACCTAGAGTGGCACCATGAACTCTGGCTCCCTCCTGGCATTAAACGCAGTGGCAGGTGCACTGACTGTGCTGTGCGCTAACAAACCTAGAGTGGCACCATGAACTCTGGCTCCCTCCTGGCATTAAACGCAGTGGCAGGTGCACTGACTGTGCTGTGCGCTAACAAACCTAGAGTGGCACCATGAACTCTGGCTCCCTCCTGGCATTAAACGCAGTGGCAGGTGCACTGAATGTGCTGTGCGCTAATAAACTTAGAGTGGCACCATGAACTCTGGCTCCCTCCTGGCATTAAACGCAGTGGCAGGTGCACTGACTGTGCTGTGCGCTAATAAACCTAGAGTGGCACCATGAACTCTGGCTCCCTCCTGGCATTAAACGCAGTGGCAGGTGCACTGACTGTGCTGTGCGCTAACAAACCTAGAGTGGCACCATGAACTCTGGCTCCCTCCTGGCATTAAACGCAGTGGCAGGTGCACTGACTGTGCTGTGCGCTAACAAACCTAGAGTGGCACCATGAACTCTGGCTCCCTCCTGGCATTAAACGCAGTGGCAGGTGCACTGACTGTGCTGTGCTCTAACAAAACGATACTGCGAATACATACACATTTACCATAGCGCTACGCGCCAGGCTAGGGGTTGGACTGAGTCCTGGGGATTTTGGTCACATCACAGGTTTGCGAGGACAGATGCAATTGTACACATTTTCTAACCCATGTCAAACATTTCAGGAAGTGACTGACTTCCTGCTTTGGTGAACTTGGTAGCTTTGTCATTCTGTGCGAGACTGTTTGCGGAAACGGCACATATTGTAAGACGCTACATATCTTGGCTAGGAGGAGTGACCAAGGCCAGTCCTCAATCAGCTTAAATTGCACCTGTTCGTGTCTGTGAAATCACCCAGTCACTGACAAGTCTCACAGCGAGGCCATTGCAAAGGTTCCCAGGCACAGGAAAAGGGCTGAAGGAATGAAGGGTTGCAGCAGCAAAAGGGCCATGGATGGGGAATGTAACTTAAGATCAATCAACAGGCTGCACCAGTCCACCCACACAGGGTTACTTGAGGGTGATGGTAAGAGGATCCTCATTTTAGCTTAAATGGGTTGCGATATATGCAGAAACTGAGACATATGAGCCATTGGCAAAACATGCATGTAAATGAGTCTGGTATTTACTAAATAACATAAGTGACAGAATAAAAGATTTTATAGTTACCATCATCATTAAAATATACAATAAAAAGGACTACTTTTTAATTATCCAGTGAGCAAAAGTAAAGCGTCATATTCATTTATAGAGCAATTTACAGCAGTCACATGGCCTGGAAGGGGTGTGGGTGATAGCATAATGGGTTTCATTCACAGAAGCATTTTATTCAATTTAGTCAATCCCATTGGAACATGCTCTGTGAATCAGGCCCATGTCTTTTTGTAGTGCTTCATGGCGGATTCATCCCAGTCTAAGCACTGCACTTATCAGTGTTGTTACTTGACAATGTAATGGTACTCATTTTTGACATTATCAGAATGACAAAGGGCTGAATACCCAGGCCGGGATTTTAATTTCTAACTATATACGGGTAACAGATATTTGAGACAAGAGCTTAACCCATTGAGCTATCCTAGCATCCTTGCACCAGCAGCAATGTCCTGTGGAACGTGTGGCACTTGTAGACTGCCGATCATGTTTACTGTGTCTTTCACTGAAGGGTGGGGGGTGTACATATTGTGCTCCTTTTTCAGCATCACAGACCACTGCCCAGGCTGCCTGACACTTTCTCTCTCGGCTGGTGCGCTTCCTCTTCCGTGCAGTGGTAAAATGCACACTAGAGGGGAAGCAATGCAAAAGGTGCTGTTTGTGTTGGACAGAAAGATGCCTGCACAGAGCTCAAGCCAGAGGCACGCTTCCATTAGACTGTGCTGATATTAATTACGTGTATTCAGTCAAGTTCTGCTAGACTCGGCTAAAGCTGGGTCTACACTGCATCACACCTGCAGGCAGATCCCTAGGCTAAAGCTCGACCTACACTGCATCACACCTGGAGGGATTTGCTCAGTGCAGACCCACACGGCTAAAGCTTACCCTACACTGCATCGGACCTGCAGTCATTTACTCAGTGCAGACCCTTAGGCTAAAGCTTGCCCTACACAGCATCGCACCTGCAGTCATTTACTCAGTGCAGACCCCTAGGCTAAAGCTTGACCTACACAGCATCGCACTTGTAGGCATTTACTCAGTGCAAACCCACTAGGCTAAAGCTTGCCCTACCCTGCATCGCACCTGCAGTCATTTACCCAGTGCAGATCCCTAGGCTAAAGCTTGCCCTACACAGCAAATCACCTGCAGGGATTTGCTAAGTGCAGACCCACTGGGCTAAAGATTGCCCTACACTGCATCGCACCGGCAGTCATTTACTCAGTGCAGATCCATAGGCTAAAGCTTTCCCTACAGAGCATCGCACCTGCAGTCATTTATCAGTGCAGACCCCTACGCTAAAGTTTCCCTACACAGCATCACACCTGCAGGCATTTACTCAGTGCAGACCCACTAGGATAAAGCTTACCCTACACTGCATCACACCTGCAGGAATTTGCTGAGTGCAGACCAACTGGGCTAAAGCTTGCTCTAAATTGCATCACACCCGCAGGCATTTGCTCATTGCAGACCCCTAGGCTAAAGCTGGCCCTACACTGCATCACACCTTCAGGCAGACCTCTAGGCTAAAGCTTGCCCTACACTGCATCACACCTGCAGGCCTTTACTCAGTGCAGACACCTAGGCTAAAGCTTGCCCTACACTGCATCACACTTGCAGGCCTTTACTCAGGGCAGACCCCTAGGCTAAAGCTTGCCCTACACTACATCGCACCAGCAGGCATTTACTCAGTGCAGACCCACTGGGATAAACTGGCCCTACACTGCATCACACCTACAGGGATTTACTCAGTACAGACCCACTAGGCTAAAGCTTGACCTAAACTGCATCACACCTGCAGGCGTTTACTCAGTGCAGACCCAGTAAGCTAATGCTTGCCCTACACTGCATCACACCTGCAGGAATTTACTCAGTGCAGACCCCTAGGCTAAAGCTTGACCTAAACTGCACCAGCCCTGCAGGGATTTGCTGAGTGCAGACCCTCTAGGATAAAGGTTGCCCGACATTGCCTCGCACCTGCAGTCATTTACTCAGTGCAGATCCCTATGCTAAAGCTAGCCCTACACAGCATAGCACCTGCAGACATTTACTCAGTGCAGATCCCTATGCTAAAGCTAGCCCTACACAGCATAGCACCTGCAGACATTTACTCAGTGCAGACCCCTAGGCTGAAGCTTGCCCTACACAGCATTGCACCTGCAGGCATTTACTCAGTGCAGATCCACTAGGCTAAAGCTTGGCCTACACTGCATCACACCTGCAGTCATTTACTCAGTGCAGACCCACTGGGCTAAAGCTTGCCCTACACTGCATCGCACCTGCAGTCATTTACTCAGTGCAGACCCCTAGGCTAAAGCTTGCCCTTCAGAGCATCGCACGTGCAGTCATTTACTCAGTGCAGACCCGTAGGCTAAACCTTGCCCTACACAACATCGCACCTGCAGGCATTTGCTCAGTGCAGACCCACTAGGCTAAAGCTTGCCCTACCCTACATCACACCTGCAGGCATTTACTCAGTGCAGACGTATAGGCTAAAGCTCGACCTACACTGCATCACACCTACAGGGATTAACTAAGTGCACACCCACTGGGCTAAAGATTGCCCTACATTGCAATCCACCCCGCAGGCATTTATTCAGTGCAGACGCCTAGGCTAAAGCCAACCCTACACTGCATCGCACCTTCAGGCAGACCCTTAGGCTAAAGCTTGCCCTACACTGCATCACACTTGCAGGCATTTACTCAGGGCAGACTCCTAGGCTAAAGCTTGCCCTACACTGCATCGCATCAGCAGGCATTTACTCAGTGCAGACCCACTAGGCTAAACTGGCCCTACACTGCATCACACCTGCAGGGATTTACTCAGTACAGACCCACTAGGCTAAAGCTTGCCCTACACAGCATCACACCTGCAGGCATTTACTCTGTGCAGACCCACTCGGCTAAAGCTTGCCCTACACTGCATCACACCTGCAGGCATTTACTCAGTGCAGACCCCTAGGCTAAAGGTTGCCCTACACAGCATCACACCTGCAGGCATTTACTCAGTGCAGACCCCTAGGCTAAAGCTAGACATAAACTGCATCACATCTGCAGGGATTTGCTGAGTGCAGACACACTGGGATAAAGCTTGCCTTACACTGAAATGCACCTGCAGTCATTTACTCAGTGCAGACCCCTAGGCTAAAGCTTGCGCTACACAGCATCGCACCTGCAGGCATTTACTCAGTGCAGACGCTTAGGCTAAAGCTCGACCTACACTGCATCACACCTGCAGGGATTTGCTGAGTGCAGACCCACTGGGATAAAGCTTGCCCTACACTGCATCGCACCTGCAGTCATTTACTCAGTGCAGACCCCTAGGCTAAAGCTTGCCCTACACAGCATCGCACCTGCAGGCATTTACCCAGTGCAGACTCCTAGGCTAAAGCTTGCCCTACACTGCATCGCACCCGCAGGCATTTACTCGTTGCAGACCCCGAGGCTAAAGCTGGCCCTACACTGCATCGCACCTTCAGGCAGACCCCTAGGCTAAAGCTTGCCTTACACTGCATCACACCTGCAGGCCTTTACTCAGTGCAGACGCCTAGGTTAAAGCTCGTCCTACACTGCATCACACCTGCAGGCATTTACTCAGTGCAGACCCCTAGGCTAAAGCTTGCCCTGCACTGCATCACACCTACAGGCATTTACTGAGTGCGGACCCACTAGGCAAAAGCTTCCCCTACACTGCATCGCACATGCAGGCATTTACTGAGTGCAGGCCCACTAGGCTAAAGCTGGCCCTACACTGCATCACACCGGCAGTCATTTACTCAGTGCAGACCCCTAGGCTAAAGCTTGCCCTACACAGCATTGCTCCTGCAGTCATTTACTCAGTGCAGACCCCTAGGCTAAAGCTTGCCCTACACAACATCACACCTTCAGACATTTACTCAGTGCAGACCCACTAGGCTAAAGCTTGCCCTACACTGCATCACACCTGCAGGCATTTACTTAGTGCAGACCCCTAGGCTAAATCTCGACCTACACTGCATCACACCTGCAGGGATTTGCTGAGTGCAGACCCACTGAGCTAAAGCTTGCCCTACATTGCATCACACCGGCAGGCACTTACTCAGTGCAGACCCCTAGGCTAAAGCTGGCTCTACACTGCATCACCCCTTCAGGCAGACCCCTAGGCTAAAGTTTGCCCTACACTGCATCACTCCTGCAGGCCTTTACTCAGTGCAGACGCCTAGGCTAAATCTTGCCCTACACTGCATCACACTTCCAGGCCTTTACTCAGGGCAGACTCCTAGGCTAAAGATTGCCCTACACTGCATTGCACCAGCAGGCATTTACTCAGTGCAGACCCACTGGGCTAAACTGGACCTACACTGCATCACACCTCCAGGGATTTACTCAGTACAGACCCACTAGGCTAAAGCTTGCCCTACACTGCATCACACCTGCAGGCATTTACTCAGTGCAGACCCACTAGGCTAAAGCTTGTCCTACAATGCATCACACCTGCAGGCATTTACTCAGTGCAGACCCCTAGGCTAAAGCTTGACCTAAACTGCACCACACCTGCAGGGATTGGCTGAGTGCAGACCCACTGGGATAAAGCTTGCCCTACACTGCATCACACCTGCAGTCATTTACTCAGTGCAGACCCCTAGACTAAAACTTGCCCTACACAGCATCGCACCTGCAGGCATTTACTCAGTGCAGACTCCTAGGCTAAAGCTTGCCCTACACTTCATCGCACCCGCAGGCATTTACTCCTTGCAGCCCCCGAGGCTGAAGCTGGCCCTACACTGCATCGCACCTTCAGGCAGACCCCTGGGCTAAAGCTTGCCCTACAATGCATCACACCTGCAGGCCTTTACTCATTGCAGACCCCTAGGCTAAAGCTTGCCCTACACTGCATCACACTTGCAGGCATTTACTCAGTGCAGACCCCTAGGCTAAAGCTTTCCCTACACTGCATTGCACCGGCAGTCATTTACTCAGTGCAGATCCCTAGGCTAAAGCTTTCCCTACAGAGCATCGTACCTGCAGTCATTTATCAGTGCAGACCCCTACGCTAAAGCATGCCCTACACAGCAACACACCTGCAGGCATTTACTCAGTGCAGACCCACTAGGCTAAAGCTTGCCCTACAAAGCATCACACCTGCAGGGATTTGCTGAGTGCAGACCAACTGGGCTAAAGCTTGCCCTAAATTGCATCACACCCGCAGGCATTTACTCAGTGCAGACCCCTAGGCTAAAGCTGGCCCTACACTGCATCACACCTTCAGGCAGACTTCTAGGCTAAAGCTTGCCCTACACTGCATCACAACTGCAGGCCTTTACTCAGTGCAGACGCCAAGGCTAAAGCTTGCCCTACATTGCATCACACTTGCAGGCCTTTACTCAAGGCAGACCCCTAGGCTAAAGCTTGCCCTACACTGCATCGCACCAGCAGGCATTTACTCAGTGCAGACCCACTGGGCTAAACTGGCCCTACACTGCATCACACCTGCAGGGATTTACTCAGTACAGACCCACTAGGCTAAAGCTTGACCTAAACTGCATCACACCTGCAGGCGTTTACTCAGTGCAGACCCACTAAGCTAAAGCTTGCCCTACACTGCATCACACCTGCAGGCATTTACTCAGTGCAGACCCTTAGGCTAAAGCTTGACCTAAACTGCACCATACCTGCAGGGATTTGCTGAGTGCAGACCCACTGGGATAAAGCTTTCCCTACACTGCATCACACCTGCAGTCATTTACTCAGTGCAGACCCCTAGGCTAAAGCTTGCCCTACACAGCATCACACCGGCAGGCATTTACTCAGTGCAGACCCCTAGGCTAAAACTTGCCCTACACAGCATCGCACCCGCAGGCATTTACTCAGTGCAGACTCCTAGGCTAAAGCTCGACCTACACTGTATCACACCTGCAGGGATTTGCTGAGTGCAGACCCACTAGGATAAAGCTTGCCCTACATTGCCTCGCACCTGCAGTCCTTTACTCAGTGCAGACCCCTATGCTAAAGCTAGCCCTACACAGCATAGCACCTGCAGGCATTTACTCAGTGCAGACCCGTAGGCTAAACTTTGCCCTACACAGCATCGTACCTGTAGGCATTTGCTCAGTGCAGACCCACTAGGCTAAAGCTTGCCCTACCCTGCCTCACACCTGCAGGCATTTACTCAGTGCAGACGCCTAGGCTAAAGCTCGGCCTACACTGCATCACACCTGCAAGGATTAACTGAGTGCACACCCACTGGGCTAAAGCTTGTCCTACATTGCATCACACCCCGCAGGCATTTATTCAGTGCAGACGCCTAGGCTAAAGCCAACCCTACACTGCATTGCACCTTCAGGCAGACCCCTAGGCTAAAGCTTGCCCTTCACTGGATCACACCTGCAGGCTTTTACTCAGTGCAGATGCCTAGGCTAAAGCTTGCCCTACACTGCATCACACTTGCAGGCATTTACTCAGGGCAGAGTCCTAGGATAAAGCTTGCCCTACACTGCATCGCCTCAGCAGGCATTTACTCAGTGAAGACCCACTAGGCTAAACTGGCCCTACACTGCATCACACCTGCAGGGATTTACTCAGTACAGACCCACTAGGCTAAAGCTTGCCCTACACTGCATCACACCTGCAGGCATTTACTCAGGGCAGAGTCCTAGGATAAAGCTTGCCCTACACTGCATCGCCTCAGCAGGCATTTACTCAGTGCAGACCCACTAGGCTAAACTGGCCCTACACTGCATCACACCTGCAGGGATTTACTCAGTGCAGACCCCTAGGCTAAAGGTTGCCCTACACAGCATCACACCTGCAGGCATTTACTCAGTGCAGACCCACTCGGCTAAAGCTTGCCCTACACTGCATCACACCTGCAGGCATTTACTCAGTGCAGACCCCTAGGCTAAAGGTTGCCCTACACAGCATCACACCTGCAGGCATTTACTCAGTGCAGACCCCTAAGCTAAAGCTAGGCCTAAACTGCATCACACCTGCAGGGATTTGCTGAGTGCAGACCCACTGGGATAAAGCTTGCCCTACACTGAAATGCACCTGCAGTCAATTACTCAGTGAAGACCCCTAGGCTAAAGCTTGCCCTACACAGCATCGTACCTGCAGGCATTTACTCAGTGCAGACCCCTAGGCTAAAGCTTGCCCTACACTGCATCGCACATGCAGGCATTTACTCATTGCAGACCCACTAGGTTAATGCTGGCCCTACACTGCATCACAGTTACAGGCATTTACTGAGTGCGGACCCACTAGGCAAAAGCTTCCCATACACTGCATCGCACCTGCAAGAATTTACTGAGTGCAGGCCCACTAGGCTAAAGTTTGCCCTACACTGCATCACTCCTACAGGCATTTACTCAGTGCAAACCCATAGGCTAAAGCTGGCCCTACACTGCATCGCACCTGCATGCATTTACTCAGTGCAGACCCCTAGGCTAAAGCTGGCCCTACACTGCATCGCACCTGCATGCATTTACTCAGTGCAGACCCCTAGGCTAAAGCTTGCCCTACACTGCATCTCACCTGCAGGGATTTGCTCAGTGCAGACCCACTGGGCTAAAGATTGCCCTACACTGCATCGCACCGGCAGTCATTTACTCAGTGCAGACCCCTAGGCTAAAGCTTGCCCTACACAGCATTGCTCCTGCAGTCATTTACTCAGTGCAGACCACTAGGCTAAAGCTTGCCCTACACAGCATCACACCTTCAGGCATTTACTCAGTGCAGACCCACTAGGCTAAAGCTTGCCCTACACTGCATCACACCTACAGGCATTTACTGAGTGCGGACCCACTAGGAAAAAGCTTCCCCTACACTGCATCGCACATGCAGGCATTTACTGAGTGCAGGCCCACTAGGCTAAAGCTGGCCCTACACTGCATAACACCGGCAGTCATTTACTCAGTGCAGACCCCTAGGCTAAAGCTTGCCCTACACAGCATTGCTCCTGCAGTCATTTACTCAGTGCAGACCCCTAGGCTAAAGCTTGCCCTACACAACATCACACCTTCAGACATTTACTCAGTGCAGACCCACTAGGCTAAAGCTTGCCCTACACTGCATCACACCTGCAGGCATTTACTTAGTGCAGACCCCTAGGCTAAATCTCGACCTACACTGCATCACACCTGCAGGGATTTGCTGAGTGCAGACCCACTGAGCTAAAGCTTGCCCTACATTGCATCACACCGGCAGGCACTTACTCAGTGCAGACCCCTAGGCTAAAGCTGGCCCTACACTGCATCACCCCTTCAGGCAGACCCCTAGGCTAAAGTTTGCCGTACACTGCATCACTCCTGCAGGCCTTTACTCAGTGCAGACGCCTAGGCTAAATCTTGCCCTACACTGCATCACACTTCCAGGCCTTTACTCAGGGCAGACTCCTAGGCTAAAGCTTGCCCTACACTGCATCGCACCAGCAGGCATTTACTCAGTGCAGACCCACTGGGCTAAACTGGACCTACACTGCATCATACCTGCAGGGATTTACTCAGTACAGACCCACTAGGCTAAAGCTTGCCCTACACTGCATCACACCTGCAGGCATTTACTCAGTGCAGTCCCACTCGGCTAAAGCTTGCCCTACACTGCATCACACCTGCAGGCATTTACTCAGTGCAGACCCCTAGGCTAAAGCTTGCCCTACACTGCATCACACCTGCAGGCATTTACTCAGTGCAGACCCCTAGGCTAAAGGTTGCCCTACACAGCATCGCACCCGCAGGCATTTACTCAGTGCAGACTCCTAGGCTAAAGCTCGACCTACACTGTATCACACCTGCAGGGATTTGCTGAGTGCAGACCCTCTAGGATAAAGGTTGCCCGACATTGCCTCGCACCTGCAGTCATTTACTCAGTGCAGACCCCTATGCTAAAGCTAGCCCTACACAGCATAGCACCTGCAGACATTTACTCAGTGCAGACCCCTAGGCTGAAGCTTGCCCTACACAGCATTGCACCTGCAGGCATTTACTCAGTGCAGATCCACTAGGCTAAAGCTTGGCCTACACTGCATCACACCTGCAGTCATTTACTCAGTGCAGACCCACTGGGCTAAAGCTTGCCCTACACAGCATCGCACCTGCAGTCATTTACTCAGTGCAGACCCCTAGGCTAAAGCTTGCCCTTCAGAGCATCGCACGTTCAGTCATTTACTCAGTGCAGACCCGTAGGCTAAACCTTGCCCTACACAACATCGCACCTGCAGGCATTTGCTCAGTGCAGACCCACTAGGCTAAAGCTTGCCCTACCCTACATCACACCTGCAGGCATTTACTCAGTGCAGACGCCTAGGCTAAAGCTCGACCTACACTGCATCACACCTACAGGGATTAACTAAGTGCACACCCACTGGGCTAAAGATTGCCCTACATTGCAATCCACCCCGCAGGCATTTATTCAGTGAAGACGCCTAGGCTAAAGCCAACCCTACACTGCATCGCACCTTCAGGCAGACCCTTAGGCTAAAGCTTGCCCTACACTGCATCGCACCTGCAGGCATTTACTCAGTGCAGACTCCTAGGCTAAAGCTTGCCCTACACTTCATCGCACCCGCAGGCATTTACTCCTTGCAGCCCCCGAGGCTGAAGCTGGCCCTACACTGCATCGCACCTTCAGGCAGACCCCTGGGCTAAAGCTTGCCCTACAATGCATCACACCTGCAGGCCTTAACTCATTGCAGACCCCTAGGCTAAAGCTTGCCCTACACTGCATCACACTTGCAGGCATTTACTCAGTGCAGACCCCTAGGCTAAAGCTTGCCCTACACTGCATTGCACCGGCAGTCATTTACTCAGTGCAGATCCCTAGGCTAAAGCTTTCCCTACAGAGCATCGTACCTGCAGTCATTTATCAGTGCAGACCCCTACGCTAAAGCTTGCCCTACACAGCAACACACCTGCAGGCATTTACTCAGTGCAGACCCACTAGGCTAAAGCTTGCCCTACAAAGCATCACACCTGCAGGGATTTGCTGAGTGCAGACCAACTGGGCTAAAGCTTGCCCTAAATTGCATCACACCCGCAGGCATTTACTCAGTGCAGACCCCTAGGCTAAAGCTGGCCCTACACTGCATCACACCTTCAGGCAGACTTCTAGGCTAAAGCTTGCCCTACACTGCATCACACCTGCAGGCCTTTACTCAGTGCAGACGCCTAGGCTAAAGCTTGCCCTACACTGCATCACACTTGCAGGCCTTTACTCAAGGCAGACCCCTAGGCTAAAGCTTGCCCTACACTGCATCGCAGCAGCAGGCATTTACTCAGTGCAGACCCACTGGGCTAAACTGGCCCTACACTGCATCACACCTGCAGTGATTTACTCAGTACAGACCCACTAGGCTAAAGCTTGACCTAAACTGCATCACACCTGCAGGCGTTTACTCAGTGCAGACCCACTAAGCTAAAGCTTGCCCTACACTGCATCACACCTGCAGGCATTTACTCAGTGCAGACCCTTAGGCTAAAGCTTGACCTAAACTGCACCATACCTGCAGGGATTTGCTGAGTGCAGACCCACTGGGATAAAGCTTTCCCTACACTGCATCACACCTGCAGTCATTTACTCAGTGCAGACCCCTAGGCTAAAGCTTGCCCTACACAGCATCACACCGGCAGGCATTTACTCAGTGCAGACCCCTAGGCTAAAACTTGCCCTACACAGCATCGCACCCGCAGGCATTTACTCAGTGCAGACCCGTAGGCTAAACTTTGCCCTACACAGCATCGTACCTGTAGGCATTTGCTCAGTGCAGACCCACTAGGCTAAAGCTTGCCCTACCCTGCATCACACCTGCAGGCATTTACTCAGTGCAGACGCCTAGGCTAAAGCTCGGCCTACACTGCATCACACCTGCAGGGATTAACTGAGTGCACACCCACTGGGCTAAAGCTTGTCCTACATTGCATCACACCCCGCAGGCATTTATTCAGTGCAGACGCCTAGGCTAAAGCCACCCTACACTGCATTGCACCTTCAGGCAGACCCCTAGGCTAAAGCTTGCCCTTCACTGGATCACACCTGCAGGCTTTTACTCAGTGCAGATGCCTAGGCTAAAGCTTGCCCTACACTGCATCACACTTGCAGGCATTTACTCAGGGCAGAGTCCTAGGATAAAGCTTGCCCTACACTGCATCGCCTCAGCAGGCATTTACTCAGTGCAGACCCACTAGGCTAAACTGGCCCTACACTGCATCACACCTGCAGGGATTTACTCAGTACAGACCCACTAGGCTAAAGCTTGCCCTACACTGCATCACACCTGCAGGCATTTACTCAGTGCAGACCCCTAGGCTAAAGGTTGCCCTACACAGCATCACACCTGCAGGCATTTACTCAGTGCAGACCCACTCGGCTAAAGCTTGCCCTACACTGCATCACACCTGCAGGCATTTACTCAGTGCAGACCCCTAGGCTAAAGGTTGCCCTACACAGCATCACACCTGCAGGCATTTACTCAGTGCAGACCCCTAAGCTAAAGCTAGGCCTAAACTGCATCACACCTGCAGGGATTTGCTGAGTGCAGACCCACTGGGATAAAGCTTGCCCTACACTGAAATGCACCTGCAGTCAATTACTCAGTGCAGACCCCTAGGCTAAAGCTTGCCCTACACAGCATCGCACCTGCAGGCATTTACTCAGTGCAGACCCCTAGGCTAAAGCTTGCCCTACACTGCATCGCACATGCAGGCATTTACTCATTGCAGACCCACTAGGTTAATGCTGGCCCTACACTGCATCACAGTTACAGGCATTTACTGAGTGCGGACCCACTAGGCAAAAGCTTCCCCTACACTGCATCGCAACTGCAAGAATTTACTGAGTGCAGGCCCACTAGGCTAAAGTTTGCCCTACACTGCATCACTCCTACAGGCATTTACTCAGTGCAAACCCATAGGCTAAAGCTGGCCCTACACTGCATCGCACCTGCATGCATTTACTCAGTGCAGACCCCTAGGCTAAAGCTGGCCCTACACTGCATCGCACCTGCATGCATTTACTCAGTGCAGACCCCTAGGCTAAAGCTTGCCCTACACTGCATCTCACCTGCAGGGATTTGCTCAGTGCAGACCCACTGGGCTAAAGATTGCCCTACACTGCATCGCACCGGCAGTCATTTACTCAGTGCAGACCCCTAGGCTAAAGCTTGCCCTACACAGCATTGCTCCTGCAGTCATTTACTCAGTGCAGACCACTAGGCTAAAGCTTGCCCTACACAGCATCACACCTTCAGGCATTTACTCAGTGCAGACCCACTAGGCTAAAGCTTGCCCTACACTGCATCACACCTACAGGCATTTACTGAGTGCGGACCCACTAGGCAAAAGCTTCCCCTACACTGCATCGCACATGCAGGCATTTACTCAGTGCAGACCCCTAGGCTAAAGCTTGCCCTACACAGCATTGCTCCTGCAGTCATTTACTCAGTGCAGACCCCTAGGCTAAAGCTTGCCCTACACAACATCACACCTTCAGACATTTACTCAGTGCAGACCCACTAGGCTAAAGCTTGCCCTACACTGCATCACACCTGCAGGCATTTACTTAGTGCAGACCCCTAGGCTAAATCTCGACCTACACTGCATCACACCTGCAGGGATTTGCTGAGTGCAGACCCACTGAGCTAAAGCTTGCCCTACATTGCATCACACCGGCAGGCACTTACTCAGTGCAGACCCCTAGGCTAAAGCTGGCCCTACACTGCATCACCCCTTCAGGCAGACCCCTAGGCTAAAGTTTGCCCTACACTGCATCACTCCTGCAGGCCTTTACTCAGTGCAGACGCCTAGGCTAAATCTTGCCCTACACTGCATCACACTTGCAGGCCTTTACTCAGGGCAGACTCCTAGGCTAAAGCTTGCCCTACACTGCATCGCACCAGCAGGCATTTACTCAGTGCAGACCCACTGGGCTAAACTGGACCTACACTGCATCATACCTGCAGGGATTTACTCAGTACAGACCCACTAGGCTAAAGCTTGCCCTACACTGCATCACACCTGCAGGCATTTACTCAGTGCAGACCCACTAGGCTAAAGCTTGTCCTACAATGCATCACACCTGCAGGCATTTACTCAGTGCAGACCCCTAGGCTAAAGCTTGACCTAAATTGCACCACACCTGCTCATTGGCTGAGTGCAGACCCACTGGGATAAAGCTTGCCCTACACTGCATCACACCTGCAGTCATTTACTCAGTGCAGACCCCTAGACTAAAACTTGCCCTACACAGCATCGCACCTGCAGGCATTTACTCAGTGCAGACTCCTAGGCTAAAGCTTGCCCTACACTTCATCGCACCCGCAGGCATTTACTCCTTGCAGCCCCCGAGGCTGAAGCTGGCCCTACACTGCATCGCACCTTCAGGCAGACCCCTGGGCTAAAGATTGCCCTACAATGCATCACACCTGCAGGCTTTTACTCATTGCAGACCCCTAGGCTAAAGCTTGCCCTACACTGCATCACACTTGCAGGCATTTACTCAGTGCAGACCCCTAGGCTAAAGCTTGCCCTACACTGCATTGCACCGGCAGTCATTTACTCAGTGCAGATCCCTAGGCTAAAGCTTTCCCTACAGAGCATCGTACCTGCAGTCATTTATCAGTGCAGACCCCTACGCTAAAGCTTGCCCTACACAGCATCACACCTGCAGGCATTTACTCAGTGCAGACCCACTAGGCTAAAGCTTGCCCTACAAAGCATCACACCTGCAGGGATTTGCTGAGTGCAGACCAACTGGGCTAAAGCTTGCCCTAAATTGCATCCCACCCGCAGTCATTTACTCAGTGCAGACCCCTAGGCTAAAGCTTGCCCTACACAGCATTGCTCCTGCAGTCATTTACTCAGTGCAGACCCCTAGGCTAAAGCTTGCCCTACACAACATCACACCTTCAGACATTTACTCAGTGCAGACCCACTAGGCTAAAGCTTGCCCTACACTGCATCACACCTGCAGGCATTTACTTAGTGCAGACCCCTAGGCTAAATCTCGACCTACACTGCATCACACCTGCAGGGATTTGCTGAGTGCAGACCCACTGAGCTAAATCTTGCCCTACATTGCATCACACCGGTAGGCACTTACTCAGTGCAGACCCCTAGGCTAAAGCTGGCCCTACACTGCATCACCCCTTCAGGCAGACCCCTAGGCTAAAGTTTGCCCTACACTGCATCACTCCTGCAGGCCTTTACTCAGTGCAGACGCCTAGGCTAAATCTTGCCCTACACTGCATCACACTTCCAGGCCTTTACTCAGGGCAGACTCCTAGGCTAAAGCTTGCCCTAAACTGCATCGCACCAGCAGGCATTTACTCAGTGCAGACCCACTGGGCTAAACTGGACCTACACTGCATCATACCTGCAGGGATTTACTCAGTACAGACCCACTAGGCTAAAGCTTGCCCTACACTGCATCACACCTGCAGGCATTTACTCAGTGCAGACCCACTAGGCTAAAGCTTGTCCTACAATGCATCACACCTGCAGGCATTTACTCAGTGCAGACCCCTAGGCTAAAGCTTGACCTAAATTGCACCACACCTGCTCATTGGCTGAGTGCAGACCCACTGGGATAAAGCTTGCCCTACACTGCATCACACCTGCAGTCATTTACTCAGTGCAGACCCCTAGACTAAAACTTGCCCTACACAGCATCGCACCTGCAGGCATTTACTCAGTGCAGACTCCTAGGCTAAAGCTTGCCCTACACTTCATCGCACCCGCAGGCATTTACTCCTTGCAGCCCCCGAGGCTGAAGCTGGCCCTACACTGCATCGCACCTTCAGGCAGACCCCTGGGCTAAAGATTGCCCTACAATGCATCACACCTGCAGGCCTTTACTCATTGCAGACCCCTAGGCTAAAGCTTGCCCTACACTGCATTGCACCGGCAGTCATTTACTCAGTGCAGATCCCTAGGCTAAAGCTTTCCCTACAGAGCATCGTACCTGCAGTCATTTATCAGTGCAGACCCCTACGCTAAAGCTTGCCCTACACAGCATCACACCTGCAGGCATTTACTCAGTGCAGACCCACTAGGCTAAAGCTTGCCCTACAAAGCATCACACCTGCAGGGATTTGCTGAGTGCAGACCAACTGGGCTAAAGCTTGCCCTAAATTGCATCACACCCGCAGGCATTTACTCAGTGGAGACCCCTAGGCTAAAGCTGGCCCTACACTGCATCACACCTTCAGGCAGACTTCTAGGCTAAAGCTTGCCCTACACTGCATCACACCTGCAGGCCTTTACTCAAGGCAGACCCCTAGGCTAAAGCTTGCCCTACACTGCATCGCACCAACAGGCATTTACTCAGTGCAGACCCACTGGGCTAAACTGGCCCTACACTGCATCACACCTGCAGGGATTTACTCAGTACAGACCCACTAGGCTAAAGCTTGCCCTACAAAGCATCACACCTGCAGGGATTTGCTGAGTGCAGACCAACTGGGCTAAAGCTTGCCCTAAATTGCATCACACCCGCAGGCATTTACTCAGTGGAGACCCCTAGGCTAAAGCTGGCCCTACACTGCATCACACCTTCAGGCAGACTTCTAGGCTAAAGCTTGCCCTACACTGCATCACACCTGCAGGCCTTTACTCAAGGCAGACCCCTAGGCTAAAGCTTGCCCTACACTGCATCGCACCAACAGGCATTTACTCAGTGCAGACCCACTAAGCTAAAGCTTGCCCTACACTGCATCACACCTGCAGGCATTTACTCAGTGCAGACCCTTAGGCTAAAGCTTGACCTAAACTGCACCATACCTGCAGGGATTTGCTGAGTGCAGACCCACTGGGATAAAGCTTTCCCTACACTGCATCACACCTGCAGTCATTTACTCAGTGCAGACCCCTAGGCTAAAGCTTGCCCTACACAGCATCACACCGGCAGGCATTTACTCAGTGCAGACCCCTAGGCTAAAACTTTCCCTACACAGCATCGCACCCGCAGGCATTTACTCAGTGCAGACTCCTAGGCTAAAGCTCGACCTACACTGTATCACACCTGCAGGGATTTGCTGAGTGCAGACCCACTAGGATAAAGCTTGCCCGACATTGCCTCGCACCTGCAGTCCTTTACTCAGTGCAGACCCCTATGCTAAAGCTAGCCCTACACAGCATCGCACCCGCAGGCATTTACTCAGTGCAGACCCGTAGGCTAAACTTTGCCCTACACAGCATCGTACCTGTAGGCATTTGCTCAGTGCAGACCCACTAGGCTAAAGCTTGCCCTACCCTGCATCACACCTGCAGGCATTTACTCAGTGCAGACGCCTAGGCTAAAGCTCGGCCTACACTGCATCACCCCTGCAGGGATTAAATGAGTGCACACCCACTGGGCTAAAGCTTGTCCTACATTGCATCACACCCCGCAGGCATTTATTCAGTGCAGACGCCTAGGCTAAAGCCAACCCTACACTGCATCGCACCTTCAGGCAGACCCCTAGGCTAAAGCTTGCCCTTCACTGGATCACACCTGCAGGCTTTTACTCAGTGCAGATGCCTAGGCTAAAGCTTGCCCTACACTGCATCACACTTGCAGGCATTTACTCAGGGCAGAGTCCTAGGATAAAGCTTGCCCTACACTGCATCGCCTCAGCAGGCATTTACTCAGTGCAGACCCACTAGGCTAAACTGGCCCTACACTGCATCACACCTGCAGGGATTTACTCAGTACAGACCCACTAGGCTAAAGCTTGCCCTACACTGCATCACACCTGCAGGCATTCACTCAGTGCAGACCCCTAGGCTAAAGGTTGCCCTACACAGCATCACACCTGCAGGCATTTACTCAGTGCAGACCCACTCGGCTAAAGCTTGCCCTACACTGCATCACACCTGCAGGCATTTAATCAGTGCAGACCCCTAGGCTAAAGGTTGCCCTGCACAGCATCACACCTGCAGGCATTTACTCAGTGCAGACCCCTAAGCTAAAGCTAGGCCTAAACTGCATCGCACCTGCAGGGATTTGCTGAGTGCAGACCCACTGGGATAAAGCTTGCCCTACACTGAAATGCACCTGCGGTCAATTACTCAGTGCAGACCCCTAGGCTAAAGCTTGCCCTACACAGCATCGCACCTGCAGGCATTTACTCAGTGCAGACCCCTAGGCTAAAGCTTGCCCTAAACTGCATCGCACATGCAGGCATTTACTCATTGCAGACCCACTAGGTTAATGCTGGCCCTACACTGCATCACAGTTACAGGCATTTACTGAGTGCGGACCCACTAGGCAAAAGCTTCCCCTACACTGCATCGCACCTGCAAGAATTTACTGAGTTCAGGCCCACTAGGCTAAAGTTTGCCCTACACTGCATCACTCCTACAGGCATTTACTCAGTGCAAACCCATAGGCTAAAGCTGGCCCTACACTGCATCGCACCTGCATGCATTTACTCAGTGCAGACCCCTAGGCTAAAGCTGGCCCTACACTGCATCGCACCTGCATGCATTTACTCAGTGCAGACCCCTAGGCTAAAGCTTGCCCTACACTGCATCTCACCTGCTGGTATTTGCTCAGTGCAGACCCACTGGGCTAAAGATTGCTCTACACTGCATCGCACCGGCAGTCATTTACTCAGTGCAGACCCCTAGGCTAAAGCTTGCCCTACACAGCATTGCTCCTGCAGGTATTTACTCAGTGCAGACCACTAGGCTAAAGCTTGCCCTACACAGCATCACACCTTCAGGCATTTACTCAGTGCAGACCCACTAGGCTAAAGCTTGCCCTACACTGCATCACACCTAAAGGCATTTACTTAGTGCAGACCCCTAGGCTAAATCTCGACCTACACTGCATCACACCTGCAGGGATTTGCTGAGTGCAGACCCACTGAGCTAAAGCTTGCCCTACATTGCATCACACCGGCAGGCACTTACTCAGTGCAGACCCCTAGGCTTAAGCTGGCCCTACACTGCATCACACCTTCAGGAAGACCCCTAGGCTAAAGTTTGCCCTATACTGCATTACTCCTGCAGGCCTTTACTCAGTGCAGACGCCTAGGCTAAATCTTGCCCTACACTGCATCACACTTCCAGGCCTTTACTCAGGGCAGACTCCTAGGCTAAATCTTGCCCTACACTGCATCGCACCAGCAGGCATTTACTCAGTGCAGACCCACTGGGCTAAACTGGACCTACACTGCATCACACCTGCAGGGATTTACTCAGTACAGACCCACTAGGCTAAAGCTTGCCCTACACTGCATCACACCTGCAGGCATTTACTCACTGCAGACCCACTTGGCTAAAGCTTGCCCTACACTGCATCACACCTGCAGGCATTTACTCAGTGCAGACCCCTAGGCTAAAGCTTGACCTAAACTGCACCACACCAGCAGGGATTGGCTGAGTGCAGACCCACTAGGATAAAGCTTGCCCTACACTGCATCACACCTGCAGTCATTTACTCAGTGCAGACCCCTAGGCTAAAGCTTGCCCTACACAGCATCACACTGCAGGCATTTACTCAGTGCAGACCCCTAGGCTAAAGCTTGCCCTACACAGCATCGCACCTGCAGGCATTTTCTCAGTGCATACTCCTAGGCTAAAGCTCTACCTACACTGCATCACACCTGCAGGGATTTGCTGAGTGCAGACCCACTGGTATAAAGCTTGCCCTACACTGCATTGCACCTGCAGTCATTTACTCAGTGCAGACCCCTAGACTAAAACTTGCCCTACACAGCATCGCACCTGCAGGCATTTACTCAGTGCATACTCCTAGGCTAAAGCTTGCCCTACACTGCATCGCACCCGCAGGCATTTACTTGTTGCAGACCCCGAGGCTGAAGCTGGCCCTACACTGCATCGCACCTTCAGGCAGACCCCTAGGCTAAAGCTTGCCCTACACTGCATCACACCTGCAGGCCTTTACTCATTGCAGACCCCTAGGCTAAAGCTTGCCCTACACTGCATCACACTTGCAGGCATTTACTCAGTGCAGACCCCTAGGCTAAAGCTTGCCCTACACTGCATCGCACCGGCAGTCATTTACTCAGTGCAGATCCCTAGGCTAAAGCTTTCCCTACAGAGCATCGCACCTGCAGTCATTTATCAGTGCAGACTCCTACGCTAAAGCTTGCCCTACACAGCATCACACTGCAGGCATTTACTCAGTGCAGACCCCTAGGCTAAAGCTTGCCCTACACAGCATCGCACCTGCAGGCATTTTCTCAGTGCATACTCCTAGGCTAAAGCTCTACCTACACTGCATCACACCTGCAGGGATTTGCTGAGTGCAGACCCACTGGTATAAAGCTTGCCCTACACTGCATTGCACCTGCAGTCATTTACTCAGTGCAGACCCGTAGACTAAAACTTGCCCTACACAGCATCGCACCTGCAGGCATTTACTCAGTGCATACTCCTAGGCTAAAGCTTGCCCTACACTGCATCGCACCCGCAGGCATTTACTTGTTGCAGACCCCGAGGCTGAAGCTGGCCCTACACTGCATCGCACCTTCAGGCAGACCCCTAGGCTAAAGCTTGCCCTACACTGCATCACACCTGCAGGCCTTTACTCATTGCAGACCCCTAGGCTAAAGCTTGCCCTACACTGCATCACACTTGCAGGCCTTTACTCAGGGCAGACCCCTAGGCTAAAGCTGGCCCTACACTGCATCGCACCAGCAGGCATTTACTCAGTGCAGACCCACTGAGCTAAACTGGCCCTACACTGCATCACAACTGCAGGGATTCACTCAGTACAGACACACTAGGCTAAAGCTTGACCTAAACTGCATCACACCTGCAGGCGTTTACTCAGTGCAGACCCACTAAGCTAAAGCTTACCCTACACTGCATCACACCTGCAGGCATTTACTCAGTGCAGACCCCTAGGCTAAAGCTTGACCGAAACTGCACCACACCTGCAGGGATTTGCTGAGTGCAGACCCACTGGGATAAAGCTTGCCCTACACTGCATCACACCTGCAGTCATTTACTCAGTGCAGACCCCTAGGCTAAAGCTTGCCCTACACAGCATCACACCGGCAGGCATTTACTCAGTGCAGACCCCTAGGCTAAAACATGGCCTACACAGCATCGCACCCGCAGGCATTTACTCAGTGCAGACTCCTAGGCTAAAGCTCGACCTACACTCTAAAAACACCTGCAGGGATTTGCTGAGTGCAGACCCACTAGGATAAAGCTTGCCCGACATTACCTCGCACCTGCAGTCATTTACTAAGTGCAGACCCCTATGCTAAAGCTAGCCCTACACAGCATAGCACCTGCAGGCATTTACTCAGTGCAGACCCCTAGGCCAAAGCTTGCCCTACACAGCATTGCACCTGCAGGCATTTACTCAGTGCAGACCAACTAGGCTAAAGCTTGGCCTACACTGCATCACACCTGCAGTCATTTACTTAGTGCTGACCCACTGGGCTAAAGCTTGCCCTACACTACATCTCACCTGCAGTCATTTACTCAGTGCAGACCCCTAGGCTAAAGCTTGCCCTACAGAGCATCGCACGTGCAGTCATTTACTCAGTGCAGACCCGTAGGCTAAACCTTGCCCTACACAGCATCGCACCTGCAGGCATTTGCTCAGTGCAGACCCACTAGGCTAAAGCTTGCCCTACCCTGCATCACACCTGCAGGCATTTACTCAGTGCAGACGCCTACGCTAAAGCTCGACCTACACTGCATCACACCTGCAGGGATTAACTGAGTGCACACCCACTGGGCTAAAGCTTGCCCTACATTGCATCACACCCCGCAGGCATTTATTCAGTGCAGTTGCCTAGGCTAAAGCCAACCCTACACTGCATCGCACCTGCAGGCTTTTACTCAGTGCAGATGCCTAGGCTAAAGCTTGCTCTACACTGCATCACACTTGCAGGCATTTACTCAGGGCAGACTCCTAGGCTAAAGCTTGCCCTACACTGCATCGCATCAGCAGGCATTTACTCAGTAGAGACCCACTAGGCTAAACTGGCCCTACACTGCATCACACCTGCAGGGATTTACTCAGTAGAGACCCACTAGGCTAAAGCTTGCCCTACACTGCCTCACACCTGCAGGCATTTACTCAGTGCAGACCCCTAGGCTAAAGGTTGCCCTACACAGCATCACACCTGCAGGCATTTACTTAGTGCAGACCCACTCGGCTAAAGCTTGCCCTACACTGCATCACACCTGCAGGAATTTACTCAGTGCAGACCCCTAGGCTAAAGGTTGCCCTATACAGCATCACACCTGCAGGCATTTACTCAGTGCAGACCCCTAGGCTAAAACTAGGCCTAAACTGCATCACACCTGCAGTGATTTGCTGAGCGCAGACCCACTGGGATAAAGCTTGCCGTACACTGAAATGCACCTGCAGTCATTTACTCAGTGCAGACCCCTAGGCTAAAGCTTGCCCTACACAACATCGCACCTGCAGGCATTTACTCAGTGCAGACCCCTAGGCTAAAGCTTGCCCTACACAGCATCGCACCTGCAGGCATTTACTTAGTGCAGACTCCCAGGCTAAAGCTTGACCTACACTGCATCACACCTGCAGTCATTTACTCAGTGCAGACCCCTCGACTAAAACTTGCCCTACACAGCATTGCACCTGCAGGCATTTACTCAGTGCAGACTCCTAGGCTAAAGCTTGCCCTACACGGCATGGCACCCGCAGGCATTTACTCATTGCAGACCCCGTGGCTGAAGCTGGCCCTACACTGCATCGCACCTTCAGGCAGACCCCTAGGCTAAAGCTTACCCTACACTGCATCACACCTGCAGGGATTGCTGATTGCAGACCCACTGGTATAAAGCTTTCCCTACACTGCATTGCACCTGCAGTCATTTACTCAGTGCAGACCCCTAGACTAAAACTTGCCCTACACAGCATCGCACCTGCAGGCATTTACTCAGTGCAGACTCCTAGGCTAAAGCTTGCCCTACACTGCATCGCACCCGCAAGCATTTACTTGTTGCAGACCCCGAGGCTGAAGCTGGCCCTACACTGCATCGCACCTTCAGGCAACCCCTAGGCTAAAGCTTGCGCTACACAGCATCGCACCTGCAGGCATTTTCTCAGTGCAGACTCCTAGGCTAAAGCTCTACCTACACTGCATCACACCTGCAGGGATTTGCTGAGTGCTGACCCACTGGTATAAAGCTTGCCCTACACTGCATTGCACCTGCAGTCATTTACTCAGTGCAGACCCCTAGATTAAAACTTGCCCTACACAGCATCGCACCTGCAGGCATTTACTCAGTGCAGACTCCTAGGCTAAAGCTTGCCCTACAATGCATCGCACCCGCAGGCATTTACTCGTTGCAGACCCCAAGGCTGAAGCTGGCCCTACACTGCATCACACCACCCCTAGGCTAAAGGTTGCCCTATACAGCATCACACCTGCAGGCATTTTCCCAGTGCAGACTCCTAGGCTAAAGCTCTACCTACACTGCATCACACCTGCAGGGATTTGCTGAGTGCAGACCCACTGGTATAAAGCTTGCCCTACACTGCATTGCACCTGCAGTCATTTACTCAGTGCAGACCCCTAGATTAAAACTTGCCCTACACAGCATCGCACCTGCAGGCATTTACTCAGTGCAGACTCCTAGGCTAAAGCTTGCCCTACACTGCATCGCACCCGCAGGCATTTACTCGTTGCAGACCCCAAGGCTAAAGCTTGCCCTACACTGCATCACACCTGCAGGCCTTTACTCAGTGCAGACGCCTAGGCTAAAGCTTGCCCTACACTGCATCACACTTGCAGGCCTTTACTCAGGGCAGACCCCTAGGCTAAAGCTTGCCCTACACTGCATCGCACCAGCAGGCATTTACACAGTGCAGACCCAGTGGGCTAAACTGGCCCTACACTGGATCACAACTGCAGGGATTCACTCAGTACAGACACACTAGGCTAAAGCTTGACCTAAACTGCATCACACCTGCAGGCGTTTACTCAGTGCAGACCCACTAAGCTAAAGCTTACCCTACACTGCATCACACCTGCAGGCATTTACTCAGTGCAGACCCCTAGGCTAAAGCTTGACCGAAACTGCACCACACCTGCAGGGATTTGCTGAGTGCAGACCCACTGGGATAAAGCTTGCCCTACACTGCATCACACCTGCAGTCATTTACTCAGTGCAGACCCCTAGGCTAAAGCTTGCCCTACACAGCATCACACCGGCAGGCATTTACTCAGTGCAGACCCCTAGGCTAAAACATGGCCTACACAGCATCGCACCCGCAGGCATTTACTCAGTGCAGACTCCTAGGCTAAAGCTCGACCTACACTGTATCACACCTGCAGGGATTTGCTGAGTGCAGACCCACTAGGATAAAGCTTGCCCGACATTACCTCGCACCTGCAGTCATTTACTAAGTGCAGACCCCTATGCTAAAGCTAGCCCTACACAGCATAGCACCTGCAGGCATTTACTCAGTGCAGACCACTAGGCCAAAGCTTGCCCTACACAGCATTGCACCTACAGGCATTTACTCAGTGCAGACCAACTAGGCTAAAGCTTGGCCTACACTGCATCACACCTGCAGTCATTTACTCAGTGCTGACCCACTGGGCTAAAGCTTGCCCTACACTACATCGCACCTGCAGTCATTTACTCAGTGCAGACCCCTAGGCTAAAGCTTGCCCTACAGAGCATCGCACGTGCAGTCATTTACTCAGTGCAAACCCGTAGGCTAAACCTTGCCCTACACAGCATCGCACCTGCAGGCATTTGCTCAGTGCAGACCCACTAGGCTAAAGCTTGCCCTACCCTGCATCACACCTGCAGGCATTTACTCAGTGCAGACGCCTACGCTAAAGCTCGACCTACACTGCATCACACCTGCAGGGATTAACTGAGTGCACACCCACTGGGCTAAAGCTTGCCCTACATTGCATCACACCCCGCAGGCATTTATTCAGTGCAGTTGCCTAGGCTAAAGCCAACCCTACACTGCATCGCACCTGCAGGCTTTTACTCAGTGCAGATGCCTAGGCTAAAGCTTGCCCTACACTGCATCACACTTGCAGGCATTTACTCAGGGCAGACTCCTAGGCTAAAGCTTGCCCTACACTGCATCGCATCAGCAGGCATTTACTCAGTGCAGACCCACTAGTCTAAACTGGCCCTACACTGCATCACACCTGCAGGGATTTACTCAGTAGAGACCCACTAGGCTAAAGCTTGCCCTACACTGCATCACACCTGCAGGCCTTTACTCAGTGCAGACCCCTAGGCTAAAGGCTGCCCTACACAGCATCACACCTGCAGGCATTTACTTAGCGCAGACCCACTCGGCTAAAGCTTGCCCTACACTGCATCACACCTGCAGGAATTTACTCAGTGCAGACCCCTAGGCTAAAGGTTGCCCTATACAGCATCACACCTGCAGGCATCTACTCAGTGCAGACCCCTAGGCTAAAACTAGGCCTAAACTGCATCACACCTGCAGTGATTTGCTGAGCGCAGACCCACTGGGATAAAGCTTGCCGTACACTGAAATGCACCTGCAGTCATTTACTCAGTGCAGACCCCTAGGCTAAAGCTTGCCCTACACAACATCGCACCTGCAGGCATTTACTCAGTGCAGACCCCTAGGCTAAAGCTTGCCCTACACAGCATCGCACCTGCAGGCATTTACTTAGTGCAGACTCCCAGGCTAAAGCTTGACCTACACTGCATCACACCTGCAGTCATTTACTCAGTGCAGACCTCTAGACTAAAACTTGCCCTACACAGCATTGCACCTGCAGGCATTTACTCAGTGCAGACTCCTAGGCTAAAGCTTGCCCTACACGGCATGGCACCCGCAGGCATTTACTCGTTGCAGACCCCGTGGCTGAAGCTGGCCCTACACTGCATCGCACCTTCAGGCAGACCCCTAGGCTAAAGCTTGCCCTACACTGCATCACACCTGCAGGGATTTGCTGAGTGCAGACCCACTGGTATAAAGCTTTCCCTACACTGCATTGCACCTGCAGTCATTTACTCAGTGCAGACCCCTAGACTAAAACTTGCCCTACACAGCATCGCACCTGCAGGCATTTACTCAGTGCAGACTCCTAGGCTAAAGCTTGCCCTACACTGCATCGCACCCGCAAGCATTTACTTGTTGCAGACCCCGAGGCTGAAGCTGGCCCTACACTGCATCGCACCTTCAGGCAACCCCTAGGCTAAAGCTTGCGCTACACAGCATCGCACCTGCAGGCATTTTCTCAGTGCAGACTCCTAGGCTAAAGCTCTACCTACACTGCATCACACCTGCAGGGATTTGCTGAGTGCTGACCCACTGGTATAAAGCTTGCCCTACACTGCATTGCACCTGCAGTCATTTACTCAGTGCAGACCCCTAGATTAAAACTTGCCCTACACAGCATCGCACCTGCAGGCATTTACTCAGTGCAGACTCCTAGGCTAAAGCTTGCCCTACACTGCATCGCACCCGCAGGCATTTACTTGTTGCAGACCCCAAGGCTGAAGCTGGCCCTACACTGCATCACACCACCCCTAGGCTAAAGGTTGCCCTATACAGCATCACACCTGCAGGCATTTTCTCAGTGCAGACTCCTAGGCTAAAGCTCTACCTACACTGCATCACACCTGCAGGGATTTGCTGAGTGCAGACCCACTGGTATAAAGCTTGCCCTACACTGCATTGCACCTGCAGTGATTTACTCAGTGCAGACTCCTAGGCTAAAGCTTGCCCTACACTGCATCGCACCCGCAGGCATTTACTCGTTGCAGACCCCAAGGCTAAAACTTGCCCTACACTGCATCACACCTGCAGGCCTTTACTCAGTGCAGACGCCTAGGCTAAAGCTTGCCCTACACTGCATCACACTTGCAGGCCTTTACTCAGGGCAGACCCCTAGGCTAAAGCTTGCCCTACACTGCATCGCACCAGCAGGCATTTACACAGTGCAGACCCACTGGGCTAAACTGGCCCTACACTGCATCACAACTGCAGGGATTCACTCAGTACAGACACACTAGGCTAAAGCTTGACCTAAACTGCATCACACCTGCAGGCGTTTACTCAGTGCAGACCCACTAAGCTAAAGCTTACCCTACACTGCATCACACCTGCAGGCATTTACTCAGTGCAGACCCCTAGGCTAAAGCTTGCCCTACACAGCATCACACCGGCAGGCATTTACTCAGTGCAGACCCCTAGGCTAAAACATGGCCTACACAGCATCGCACCCGCAGGCATTTACTCAGTGCAGACTCCTAGGCTAAAGCTCGACCTACACTGTATCACACCTGCAGGGATTTGCTGAGTGCAGGCCCACTAGGATAAAGCTTGCCCGACATTGCCTCGCACCTGCAGTCATTTACTGAGTGCAGACCCCTATGCTAAAGCTAGCCCTACACAGCATAGCACCTGCAGGCATTTACTCAGTGCAGACCCCTAGGCCAAAGCTTGCCCTGCACAGCATTGCACCTGCAGGCATTTACTCAGTGCAGACCCACTAGGCTAAAGCTTGGCCTACACCGCATCACACCTGCAGTCATTTACTCAGTGCTGACCCACTGGGCTAAAGCTTGCCATACACTACATCGCACCTGCAGTCATTTACTCAGTGCATACCCCTAGGCTAAAGCTTGCCCTACAGAGCATCGCACGTGCAGTCATTTACTCAGTGCAGACCCGTAGGCTAAACCTTGCCCTACACAGCATCGCACCTGCAGGCATTTGCTCAGTGCAGACCCACTAGGCTAAAGCTTGCCCTACCCTGCATCACACTTGCAGGCATTTACTCAGTGCAGACACCTACGCTAAAGCTCGACATACGCTGCATCACACCTGCAGGGATATACTGAGTGCACACCCACTGGGCTAAAGCTTGCCCTACATTGCATCACACCCTGCAGGCATTTATTCAGTGCAGACGCCTAGGCTAAAGCCAACCCTACACTGCATCGCACCTGCAGGCTTTTACTCAGTGCAGATGCCTAGGCTAAAGCTTGCCCTATACTGCATCACACTTGCATGCATTTACTCAGGGCAGACTACTAGGCTAAAGCTTGCCCTACACTGCATCGCATCAGCAGGCATTTACTGAGTGCAGACCCACTAGTCTAAACTGGCCCTACACTGCATCACACCTGCAGGGATTTACTCAGTACAGACCCACTAGGCTAAAGCTTGCCCTACACTGCATCACACCTGCAGGCATTTACTCAGTGCAGACCCCTAGGCTAAAGGTTGCCCTACACAGCATCACACCTGCAGGCATTTACTTAGTGCAGACCCACTCGGCTAAAGCTTGCCCTACACTGCATCACACCTGCAGGCATTTACTCAGTGCAGACCCCTAGGCTAAAGGTTGCCCTACACAGCATCACACCTGCAGGCATTTACTCAGTGCAGACCCCTAGGCTAAAACTAGGCCTAAACTGCATCACACCTGCAGGGATTTGCTGAGCGCAGACCCACTGGGATAAAGCTTGCCCTACACTGAAATGCACCTGCAGTCATTTACTCAGTGCAGACCCCTAGGCTAAAGCTTGCCCTACACAACATCGCACCTGCAGGCATTTACTCAGTGCAGACCCCTAGGCTAAAGCTTGCCCTACACAGCATCGCACCTGCAGGCATTTACTTAGTGCAGACTCCTAGGCTAAAGCTTGACCTACACTGCATCACACCTGCAGTCATTTACTCAGTGCAGACCCCTAGACTAAAACTTGCCCTACACAGCATCGCACCTGCAGACATTTACTCAGTGCAGACTCTTAGGCTAAAGCTTGCCCTACACTGCATGGCACCCGGAGGCATTTACTCGTTGCAGACCCCGTGGCTGAAGCTGGCCCTACACTGCATCGCACCTTCAGGCAGACCCCTAGGCTAAAGCTTGCCCTACACTGCATTACACCTGCAGGGATATGCTGAGTGCAGACCCACTGGTATAAAGCTTTCCCTACACTGCATTGCACCTGCAGTCATTTACTCAGTGCAGACCCCTAGACTAAAACTTGCCCTACACAGCATCACACCTACAGGCATTTACTCAGTGCAGACTCCTAGGCTAAAGCTTGCCCTACACTGCATCGCACCCGCAAGCGTTTACTCGTTGCAGACCCCGAGGCTGAAGCTGGCCCTACACTGCATCGCACCTTCAGGCAACCCCTAGGCTAAAGCTTGCGCTACACAGCATCGCACCTGCAGGCATTTTCTCAGTGCAGACTCCTAGGCTAAAGCTCTACCTACACTGCATCACACCTGCAGGGATTTGCTGAGTGCAGACCCACTGGTATAAAGCTTGCCCTACACTGCATTGCACCTGCAGTCATTTACTCAGTGCAGACCCCTAGACTAAAACTTGCCCTACACAGCATCGCACCTGCAGGCATTTACTCAGTGCAGACTCCTAGGCTAAAGCTTGCCCTACACTGCATCGCACCCGCAGGCATTTACTCGTTGCAGACCCCAAGGCTGAAGCTGGCCCTACACTGCATCGCACCTTCAGGCAGACCCCTAGGCTAAAGCTTGCCCTACACTGCATTACACCTGCAGGCCTTTACTCAGTGCAGACCCCTAGGCTAAAGCTTGCCCTACACTGCATCGCACCAGCAGGCATTTACTCAGTGCAGACCCACTGGGCTAAACTGGCCCTACACTGCATCACACCTGCAGGGATTTACTCAGTACAGATCCACTAGGCTAAAGCTTGACCTAAACTGCATCACACCTGCAGGCGTTTACTCAGTGCAGACCCACTAAGCTGAAGCTTGCCCTACACTGCATCACACCTGTAGGCATTTACTCAGTGCAGACCCCAAGGCTAAAGCTTGACCTAAACTGCACCACACCTGCAGGGATTTGCTGAGTGCAGACCCACTGGGATAAAGCTTGCCCTACACTGCATCACACCTGCAGTCATTTACTCAGTGCAGAACCCTAGGCTAAAGCTTGCCCTACACAGCATCACACCGGCAGGCATTTACTCAGTGCAGACCCCTAGGCTAAAACTTGCCCTACACAGCATCGCACCCGCAGGCATTTACTCAGTGCAGACTCCTAGGCTAAAGCTCGACCTACACTGTATCACACCTGCAGGGATTTGCTGAGTGCAGACCCACTAGGATAAAGCTTGCCCGACATTGCCTCGCACCTGCAGTCCTTTACTCAGTGCAGACCCCTATGCTAAAGCTAGCCCTACACAGCATAGCACCTGCAGGCATTTACTCAGTGCAGACCCGTAGGCTAAACTTTGCCCTACACAGCATCGTACCTGTAGGCATTTGCTCAGTGCAGACCCACTAGGCTAAAGCTTGCCCTACCCTGCATCACACCTGCAGGCATTTACTCAGTGCAGACGCCTAGGCTAAAGCTCGGCCTACACTGCATCACACCTGCAGGGATTAACTGAGTGCACACCCACTGGGCTAAAGCTTGTCCTACATTGCATCACACCCCGCAGGCATGTATTCAGTGCAGACACCTAGGCTAAAGCCAACCCTACACTGCATCGCACCTTCAGGCAGACCCCTAGGCTAAAGCTTGCCCTTCACTGGATCACACCTGCAGGCTTTTACTCAGTGCAGATGCCTAGGCTAAAGATTGCCCTACACTGCATCACACTTGCAGGCATTTACTCAGGGCAGAGTCCTAGGATAAAGCTTGCCCTACACTGCATCGCCTCAGCAGGCATTTACTCAGTGCAGACCCACTAGGCTAAACTGGCCCTACACTGCATCGCACCTGCAGGGATTTACTCAGTACAGACCCACTAGGCTAAAGCTTGCCCTACACTGCATCACACCAGCAGGCATTTACTCAGTGCAGACCCCTAGGCTAAAGGTTGCCCTACACAGCATCACACCTGCAGGCATTTACTCAGTGCAGACCCACTCGGCTAAAGCTTGCCCTACACTGCATCACACCTGCAGGCATTTACTCAGTGCAGACCCCTAGGCTAAAGGTTGCCCTACACAGCATCACACCTGCAGGCATTTACTCAGTGCAGACCCCTAAGCTAAAGCTAGGCCTAAACTGCATCACACCTGCAGGGATTTGCTGAGTGCAGACCCACTGGGATAAAGCTTGCCCTACACTGAAATGCACCTGCAGTCAATTACTCAGTGCAGACCCCTAGGCTAAAGCTTGCCCTACACAGCATTGCACCTGCAGGCATTTACTCAGTGCAGATCCCTAGGCTAAAGCTTGCCCTACACTGCATCGCACATGCAGGCATTTACTCATTGCAGACCCACTAGGTTAATGCTGGCCCTACACTGCATCACAGTTACAGGCATTTACTGAGTGCGGACCCACTAGGCAAAAGCTTCCCCTACACTGCATCGCACCTGCAAGAATTTACTGAGTGCAGGCCCACTAGGCTAAAGTTTGCCCTACACTGCATCACTCCTACAGGCATTTACTCAGTGCAAACCCATAGGCTAAAAAAGCTGGCCCTACACTGCATCGCACCTGCATGCATTTACTCAGTGCAGACCCCTAGGCTAAAGCTGGCCCTACACTGCATCGCACCTGCATGCATTTACTCAGTGCAGACCCCTAGGCTAAAGCTTGCCCTACACTGCATCTCACCTGCAGGGATTTGCTCAGTGCAGACCCACTGGGCTAAAGATTGCCCTACACTGCATCGCACTGGCAGTCATTTACTCAGTGCAGACCCCTAGGCTAAAGCTTGCCCTACACAGCATTGCTCCTGCAGTCATTTACTCAGTGCAGACCACTAGGCTAAAGCTTGCCCTACACAGCATCACACCTTCAGGCATTTACTCAGTGCAGACCCACTAGGCTAAAGCTTGCCCTACACTGCATCACACCTAAAGGCATTTACTTAGTGCAGACCCCTAGGCTAAATCTCGACCTACACTGCATCACACCTGCAGGGATTTGCTGAGTGCAGACCCACTGAGCTAAAGCTTGCCCTTCATTGCATCACACCGGCAGGCACTTACTCAGTGCAGACCCCTAGGCTAAAGCTGGCCCTACACTGCATCACACCTTCAGGAAGACCCCTAGGCTAAAGTTTGCCCTACACTGCATTACTCCTGCAGGCCTTTACTCAGTGCAGACGCCTAGGCTAAATCTTGCCCTACACTGCATCACACTTCCAGGCCTTTACTCAGGGCAGACTCCTAGGCTAAAGCTTGCCCTACACTGCATCGCACCAGCAGGCATTTACTCAGTGCAGACCCACTGGGCTAAACTGGACCTACACTGCATCACACCTGCAGGGATTTACTCAGTACAGACCCACTAGGCTAAAGCTTGCCCTACACTGCATCACACCTGCAGGCATTTACTCACTGCAGACCCACTTGGCTAAAGCTTGCCCTACACTGCATCACACCTGCAGGCATTTACTCAGTGCAGACCCCTAGGCTAAAGCTTGACCTAAACTGCACCACACCTGCAGGGATTGGCTGAGTGCAGACCCACTGGGATAAAGCTTGCCCTACACTGCATCGCCTCAGCAGGCATTTACTCAGTGCAGACCCACTAGGCTAAACTGGCCCTACACTGCATCGCACCTGCAGGGATTTACTCAGTACAGACCCACTAGGCTAAAGCTTGCCCTACACTGCATCACACCAGCAGGCATTTACTCAGTGCAGACCCCTAGGCTAAAGGTTGCCCTACACAGCATCACACCTGCAGGCATTTACTCAGTGCAGACCCACTCGGCTAAAGCTTGCCCTACACTGCATCACACCTGCAGGCATTTACTCAGTGCAGACCCCTAGGCTAAAGGTTGCCCTACACAGCATCACACCTGCAGGCATTTACTCAGTGCAGACCCCTAAGCTAAAGCTAGGCCTAAACTGCATCACACCTGCAGGGATTTGCTGAGTGCAGACCCACTGGGATAAAGCTTGCCCTACACTGAAATGCACCTGCAGTCAATTACTCAGTGCAGACCCCTAGGCTAAAGCTTGCCCTACACAGCATTGCACCTGCAGGCATTTACTCAGTGCAGATCCCTAGGCTAAAGCTTGCCCTACACTGCATCGCACATGCAGGCATTTACTCATTGCAGACCCACTAGGTTAATGCTGGCCCTACACTGCATCACAGTTACAGGCATTTACTGAGTGCGGACCCACTAGGCAAAAGCTTCCCCTACACTGCATCGCACCTGCAAGAATTTACTGAGTGCAGGCCCACTAGGCTAAAGTTTGCCCTACACTGCATCACTCCTACAGGCATTTACTCAGTGCAAACCCATAGGCTAAAAAAGCTGGCCCTACACTGCATCGCACCTGCATGCATTTACTCAGTGCAGACCCCTAGGCTAAAGCTGGCCCTACACTGCATCGCACCTGCATGCATTTACTCAGTGCAGACCCCTAGGCTAAAGCTTGCCCTACACTGCATCTCACCTGCAGGGATTTGCTCAGTGCAGACCCACTGGGCTAAAGATTGCCCTACACTGCATCGCACTGGCAGTCATTTACTCAGTGCAGACCCCTAGGCTAAAGCTTGCCCTACACAGCATTGCTCCTGCAGTCATTTACTCAGTGCAGACCACTAGGCTAAAGCTTGCCCTACACAGCATCACACCTTCAGGCATTTACTCAGTGCAGACCCACTAGGCTAAAGCTTGCCCTACACTGCATCACACCTAAAGGCATTTACTTAGTGCAGACCCCTAGGCTAAATCTCGACCTACACTGCATCACACCTGCAGGGATTTGCTGAGTGCAGACCCACTGAGCTAAAGCTTGCCCTTCATTGCATCACACCGGCAGGCACTTACTCAGTGCAGACCCCTAGGCTAAAGCTGGCCCTACACTGCATCACACCTTCAGGAAGACCCCTAGGCTAAAGTTTGCCCTACACTGCATTACTCCTGCAGGCCTTTACTCAGTGCAGACGCCTAGGCTAAATCTTGCCCTACACTGCATCACACTTCCAGGCCTTTACTCAGGGCAGACTCCTAGGCTAAAGCTTGCCCTACACTGCATCGCACCAGCAGGCATTTACTCAGTGCAGACCCACTGGGCTAAACTGGACCTACACTGCATCACACCTGCAGGGATTTACTCAGTACAGACCCACTAGGCTAAAGCTTGCCCTACACTGCATCACACCTGCAGGCATTTACTCACTGCAGACCCACTTGGCTAAAGCTTGCCCTACACTGCATCACACCTGCAGGCATTTACTCAGTGCAGACCCCTAGGCTAAAGCTTGACCTAAACTGCACCACACCTGCAGGGATTGGCTGAGTGCAGACCCACTGGGATAAAGCTTGCCCTACACTGCATCACACCTGCAGTCATTTACTCAGTGCAGACCCCTAGGCTAAAGCTTGCCCTACACAGCATCACACTGCAGGCATTTACTCAGTGCAGACCCCTAGGCTAAAGCTTGCCCTACACAGCATCGCACCTGCAGGCATTTTCTCAGTGCATACTCCTAGGCTAAAGCTCTACCTACACTGCATCACACCTGCAGGGATTTGCTGAGTGCAGACCCACTGGTATAAAGCTTGCCCTACACTGCATTGCACCTGCAGTCATTTACTCAGTGCAGACCCCTAGACTAAAACTTGCCCTACACAGCATCGCACCTGCAGGCATTTACTCAGTGCATACTCCTAGGCTAAAGCTTGCCCTACACTGCATCGCACCCGCAGGCATTTACTTGTTGCAGACCCCGAGGCTGAAGCTGGCCCTACACTGCATCGCACCTTCAGGCAGACCCCTAGGCTAAAGCTTGCCCTACACTGCATCACACCTGCAGGCCTTTACTCATTGCAGACCCCTAGGCTAAAGCTTGCCCTACACTGCATCACACTTGCAGGCATTTACTCAGTGCAGACCCCTAGGCTAAAGCTTGCCCTACACTGCATCACACCGGCAGTCATTTACTCAGTGCAGATCCCTAGGCTAAAGCTTTCCCTACAGAGCATCGCACCTGCAGTCATTTATCAGTGCAGACCCCTACGCTAAAGCTTGCCCTACACAGCATCACACCTGCAGGCATTTACTCAGTGCAGACCCACTAGGCTAAAGCTTGCCCTACACTGCATCACACCTGCAGGGATTTGCTGAGTGCAGACCAACTGGGCTAAAGCTTGCCCTAAATTGCATCACACCCGCAGGCATTTACTCAGTGCAGACCCCTAGGCTAAAGCTGGCCCTACACTGCATCACACCGGCAGGCCTTTACTCAGTGCAGACGCCTAGGCTAAAGCTTGCCCTACACTGCATCACACTTGCAAGCCTTTACTCAGGGCAGACCCCTAGGCTAAAGCTTGCCCTACACTGCATCGCACCAGCAGGCATTTACTCAGTGCAGACCCACTGAGCTAAACTGGCCCTACACTGCATCACAACTGCAGGGATTCACTCAGTACAGACACACTAGGCTAAAGCTTGACCTAAACTGCATCACACCTGCAGGCGTTTACTCAGTGCAGACCCACTAAGCTAAAGCTTACCCTACACTGCATCACACCTGCAGGCATTTACTCAGTGCAGACCCCTAGGCTAAAGCTTGACCGAAACTGCACCACACCTGCAGGGATTTGCTGAGTGCAGACCCACTGGGATAAAGCTTGCCCTACACTGCATCACACCTGCAGTCATTTACTCAGTGCAGACCCCTAGGCTAAAGCTTGCCCTACACAGCATCACACCGGCAAGCATTTACTCAGTGCAGACCCCTAGGCTAAAACATGGCCTACACAGCATCGCACCCGCAGGCATTTACTCAGTGCAGACTCCTAGGCTAAAGCTCGACCTACACTGTATCACACCTGCAGGGATTTGCTGAGTGCAGACCCACTAGGATAAAGCTTGCCCGACATTGCCTCGCACCTGCAGTCATTTACTAAGTGCAGACCCCTATGCTAAAGCTAGCCCTACACAGCATAGCACCTGCAGACATTTACTCAGTGCAGACCCCTATGCTAAAGCTAGCCCTACACAGCATTGCACCTGCAGGCATTTACTCAGTGCAGACCAACTAGGCTAAAGCTTGGCCTACACTGCATCACTCCTGCAGTCATTTACTCAGTGCTGACCCACTGGGCTAAAGCTTGCCCTACACTACATCGCACCTGCAGTCATTTACTCAGTGCAGACCCCTAGGCTAAAGCTTGCCCTACAGAGCATCGCACGTGCAGTCATTTACTCAGTGCAGACCCGTAGGCTAAACCTTGCCCTACACAGCATCGCACCTGCAGGCATTTGCTCAGTGCAGACCCACTAGGCTAAAGCTTGCCCTACCCTGCATCACACCTGCAGGCATTTACTCAGTGCAGACGCCTATGCTAAAGCTCGACCTACACTGCATCACACCTGCAGGGATTAACTGAGTGCACACCCACTGGGCTTAAGCTTGCCCTACATTGCATCACACCCCGCAGGCATTTATTCAGTGCAGACGCCTAGGCTAAAGCCAACCCTACACTGCATCGCACCTGCAGGCTTTTACTCAGTGCAGATGCCTAGGCTAAAGCTTGCCCTACACTGCATCACACTTGCAGGCATTTACTCAGGGCAGACTCCTAGGCTAAAGCTTGCCCTACACTGCATTGCATCAGCAGGCATTTACTCAGTGCAGACCCACTAGTCTAAACTGGCCCTACACTGCATCACACCTGCAGGGATTTACTCAGTACAGACCCACTAGGCTAAAGCTTGCCCTACACTGCATCACACCTGCAGGCATTTACTCAGTGCAGACCCCTAGGCTAAAGGTTGCCCTACACAGCATCACACCTGCAGGCATTTACTTAGTGCAGACCCACTCGGCTAAAGCTTGCCCTACACTGCATCACACCTGCAGGAATTTACTCAGTGCAGACCCCTAGGCTAAAGCTTGCCCTACACTGCATCACACCTGCAGGGATTTGCTGAGCGCAGACCCACTGGGATAAAGCTTGCCCTACACTGAAATGCACCTGCAGTCATTTACTCAGTGCAGACCCCTAGGCTAAAGCTTGCCCTACACAACATCGCACCTGCAGGCATTTACTCAGTGCAGACCCCTAGGCTAAAGCTTGCTCTACACAGCATCGCACCTGCAGGCATTTACTTAGTGCAGACTCCTAGGCTAAAGCTTGACCTACACTGCATCACACCTGCAGTCATTTACTCAGTGCAGACCCCTAGACTAAAACTTGCCCTACACAGCATTGCACCTGCAGGCATTTACTCAGTGCAGACTCCTAGGCTAAAGCTTGCCCTACACGGCATGGCACCCACAGGCATTTACTCGTTGCAGACCCCGTGGCTGAAGCTGGCCCTACACTGCATCGCACCTTCAGGCAGACCCCTAGGCTAAAGCTTGCCCTACAGTGCATCACACCTGCAGGGATTTGCTGAGTGCAGACCCACTGGTATAAAGCTTTCCCTACACTGCATTGCACCTGCAGTCATTTACTCAGTGCAGACCCCTAGACTAAAACTTGCCCTACACAGCATCGCACCTGCAGGCATTTACTCAGTGCAGACTCCTAGGCTAAAGCTTGCCCTACACTGCATCGCACCCGCAAGCATTTACTTGTTGCAGACCCCGAGGCTGAAGCTGGCCCTACACTGCATTGCACCTTCAGGCAACCCCTAGGCTAAAGCTTGCGCTACACAGCATCGCACCTGCAGGCATTTTCTCAGTGCCGACTCCTAGGCTAAAGCTCTACCTACACTGCATCACACCTGCAGGGATTTGCTGAGTGCTGACCCACTGGTATAAAGCTTGCCCTACACTGCATTGCACCTGCAGTCATTTACTCAGTGCAGACCCCTAGATTAAAACTTGCCCTACACAGCATCGCACCTGCAGGCATTTACTCAGTGCAGACTCCTAGGCTAAAGCTTGCCCTACACTGCATCGCACCCACAGGCATTTACTCGTTGCAGACCCCAAGGCTGAAGCTGGCCCTACACTGCATCACACCACCCCTAGGCTAAAGGTTGCCCTATACAGCATCACACCTGCAGGCATTTTCTCAGTGCAGACTCCTAGGCTAAAGCTCTACCTACACTGCATCACACCTGCAGGGATTTGCTGAGTGCAGACCCACTGGTATAAAGCTTGCCCTACACTGCATTGCACCTGCAGTCATTTACTCAGTGCAGACCCCTAGATTAAAACTTGCCCTACACAGCATCGCACCTGCAGGCATTTACTCAGTGCAGACTCCTAGGCTAAAGCTTGCCCTACACTGCATCGCACCCGCAGGCATTTACTCATTGCAGACCCCAAGGCTAAAGCTTGCCCTACACTGCATCACACCTGCAGGCCTTTACTCAGTGCAGACGCCTAGGCTAAAGCTTGCCCTACACTGCATCACACTTGCAGGCCTTTACTCAGGGCAGACCCCTAGGCTAAAGCTTGCCCTACACTGCATCGCACCAGCAGGCATTTACACAGTGCAGACCCACTTGGCTAAACTGGCCCTACACTGCATCACAACTGCAGGGATTCACTCAGTACAGACACACTAGGCTAAAGCTTGACCTAAACTGCATCACACCTGCAGGCGTTTACTCAGTGCAGACCCACTAAGCTAAAGCTTACCCTACACTGCATCACACCTGCAGGCATTTACTCAGTGCAGACCCCTAGGCTAAAGCTTGACCGAAACTGCACCACACCTGCAGGGATTTGCTGAGTGCAGACCCACTGGGATAAAGCTTGCCCTACACAGCATTGCACCTGCAGGCATTTACTCAGTGCAGACCCACTAGGCTAAAGCTTGGCCTACACCGCATCACACCTGCAGTCATTTACTCAGTGCTGACCCACTGGGCTAAAGCTTGCCCTACACTACATCGCACCTGCAGTCATTTACTCAGTGCAGACCCCTAGGCTAAAGCTTGCCCTACAGAGCATCGCACGTGCAGTCATTTACTCAGTGCAGACCCGTAGGCTAAACCTTGCCCTACACAGCATAGCACCTGCAGGCATTTACTCCGTGCAGACCCCTAGGCCAAAGCTTGCCCTACACAGCATTGCACCTGCAGGCATTTACTCAGTGCAGACCCACTAGGCTAAAGCTTGGCCTACACCGCATCACACCTGCAGTCATTTACTCAGTGCTGACCCACTGGACTAAAGCTTGCCCTACACTACATCGCACCTGCAGTCATTTACTCAGTGCAGACCCCTAGGCTAAAGCTTGCCCTACAGAGCATCGCACGTGCAGTCATTTACTCAGTGCAGACCCGTAGGCTAAACCTTGCCCTACACAGCATCGCACCTGCAGGCATTTGCTCAGTGCAGACCCACTAGGCTAAAGCTTGCCCTACCCTGCATCACACTTGCAGGCATTTACTCAGTGCAGACGCCTATGCTAAAGCTCGACCTACGCTGCATCACACCTGCAGGGATTAACTGAGTGCACACCCACTGGGCTAAAGCTTGCCCTACATTGCATCACACCCTGCAGGCATTTATTCAGTGCAGACGCCTAGGCTAAAGCCAACCCTACACTGCATCGCACCTGCAGGCTTTTACTCAGTGCAGATGCCTAGGCTAAAGCTTGCCCTACACTGCATCACACTTGCATGCATTTACTCAGGGCAGACTTCTAGGCTAAAGCTTGCCCTACACTGCATCGCATCAGCAGGCATTTACTCAGTGCAGACCCACTAGTCTAAACTGGCCCTACACTGCATCACACCTGCAGGGATTTACTCAGTACAGACCCACTAGGCTAAAGCTTGCCCTACACTGCATCACACCTGCAGGCATTTACTCAGTGCAGACCCCTAGGCTAAAGGTTGCCCTACACAGCATCACACCTGCAGGCATTTACTTAGTGCAGACCCACTCGGCTAAAGCTTGCCCTACACTGCATCACACCTGCAGGCATTTACTCAGTGCAGACCCCTAGGCTAAAGGTTGCCCTACACAGCATCACACCTGCAGGCATTTACTCAGTGCAGACCCCTAGGCTAAAACTAGGCCTAAACTGCATCACACCTGCAGGGATTTGCTGAGCGCAGACCCACTGGGATAAAGCTTGCCCTACACTGAAATGCACCTGCAGTCATTTACTCAGTGCAGACCCCTAGGCTAAAGCTTGCCCTACACAACATCGCACCTGCAGGCATTTACTCAGTGCAGACCCCTAGGCTAAAGCTTGCCCTACACAGCATCGCACCTGCAGGCATTTACTTAGTGCAGACTCCTAGGCTAAAGCTTGCCCTACACTGCATGGCACCCGGAGGCATTTACTCGTTGCAGACCCCGTGGCTGAAGCTGGCCCTACACTGCATCGCACCTTCAGGCAGACCCCTAGGCTAAAGCTTGCCCTACACTGCATCACACCTGCAGGGATATGCTGAGTGCAGACCCACTGGTATAAAGCTTTCCCTACACTGCATTGCACCTGCAGTCATTTACTCAGTGCAGACCCCTAGACTAAAACTTGCCCTACACAGCATCACACCTGCAGGCATTTACTCAGTGCAGACTCCTAGGCTAAAGCTTGCCCTACACTGCATCGCACCCGCAAGCGTTTACTCGTTGCAGACCCCGAGGCTGAAGCTGGCCCTACACTGCATCGCATCTTCAGGCAACCCCTAGGCTAAAGCTTGCGCTACACAGCATCGCACCTGCAGGCATTTTCTCAGTGCAGACTCCTAGGCTAAAGCTCTACCTTTACTGCATCACACCTGCAGGGATTTGCTGAGTGCAGACCCACTGGTATAAAGCTTGCCCTACACTGCATTGCACCTGCAGTCATTTACTCAGTGCAGACCCCTAGACTAAAACTTGCCCTACACAGCATCGCACCTGCAGGCATTTACTCAGTGCAGACCCCAAGGCTGAAGCTGGCCCTACACTGCATTGCACCTTTAGGCAGACCCCTAGGCTAAAGCTTGCCCTACACTGCATCACACCTGCAGGCCTTTACTCAGTGCAGACGCCTAGGCTAAAGCTTGCCCTACACTGCATCACACTTGCAGGCCTTTACTCAGGGCAGACCCCTTGGCTAAAGCTTGCCCTACACTGCATCGCACCAGCAGGCATTTACTCAGTGCAGACCCACTGGGCTAAACTGGCCCTACACTGCATCACACCTGCAGGGATTTACTCAGTACAGACCCACTAGGCTAAAGCTTGACCTAAACTGCATCACACCTGCAGGCGTTTACTCAGTGCAGACCCACTAAGCTGAAGCTTGCCCTACACTGCATCACACCTGCAGGCATTTACTCAGTGCAGACACCTAGGCTAAAGCTTGACCTAAACTGCACCACACCTGCAGGGATTTGCTGAGTGCAGACCCACTGGGATAAAGCTTGCCCTACACTGCATCACACCTGCAGTCATTTACTCAGTGCAGAACCCTAGGCTAAAGCTTGCCCTACGCAGCATCACACCGGCAGGCATTTACTCAGTGCACACACCTAGGCTTAAACTTGCCCTACACAGCATCGCACCCACGGGCATTTACTCAGTGCAGACTCCTAGGCTAAAGCTTGACCTAAACTGCACCACACCTGCAGGCATTTACTCAGTGCAGACCCCTAGGCTAAAGCTTGACCTAAACTGCACCACACCTGCAGGGATTTGCTGAGTGCAGACCCACTGGGATAAAGCTTGCCGGACATTGCCTCGCACCTGCAGTCATTTACTCAGTGCAGACCCCTATGCTAAAGCTAACCCTACACAGCATAGCACCTGCAGGCATTTACTCAGTGCAGACCCCTAGGCTGAAGCTTGCCCTACACACCATTGCACCTGCAGGCATTTACTCAGTGCAGACCCACTAGGCTAAAGCTTGCCCTACACTGCATTGCACCCGCAGGCATTTACTCGTTGCAGACCCCGAGGCTGAAGCTAGCCCTACACTGCATCGCACGTTCAGGCAACCCCTAGGCTAAAGCTTGCGCTACACAGCATCGCACCTGCAGGCATTTTCTCAGTGCAGACTCCTAGGCTAAAGCTCTACCTACACTGCATCACACCTGCAGGGATTTGCTGAGTGCAGACCCACTGGTATAAAGCTTGCCCTATACAGCATCGCACCTGCAGGCATTTACTCAGTGCAGACTCCTAGGCTAAAGCTTGCCCTACACTGCATCGCACCCGCAGGCATTTACTCGTTGCAGACCCCGAGGCTGAAGCTGGCCTTACACTGCATCGCACCTTCAGGCAGACCCCTAGGCTAAAGCTTGCCCTACACTGCATCACACCTGCAGGCCTTTACTCAGTGCAGACGCCTAGGCTAAAGCTTGCCCTACACTGCATCACACTTGCAGGCCTTTACTCAGGGCAGACCCCTAGGCTAAAGCTTGCCCTACACTGCATCGCACCAGCAGGCATTTACTCAGTGCAGACCCACTGGGCTAAACTGGCCCTACACTGCATCACACCTGCAGGGATTTACTCAGTACAGACCCACTAGGCTAAAGCTTGACCTAAACTGCATCACACCTGCAGGCGTTTACTCAGTGCAGACCCACTAAGCTAAAGCTTGCCCTACACTGCATCACACCTGCAGGCATTTACTCAGTGCAGACCCTTAGGCTAAAGCTTGACCTAAACTGCACCATACTTGCAGGGATTTGCTGAGTGCAGATCCACTGGGATAAAGCTTGCCCTACACTGCATCACACCTGCAGGCATTTACTCAGTGCAGACCCCTAGGCTAAAACTTGCCCTACACAGCATCGCACCCGCAGGCATTTACTCAGTGCAGACTCCTAGGCTAAAGCTCGACCTACACTGTATCACACCTGCAGGGATTTGCTAAGTGCAGACCCACTAGGATAAAGCTTGCCCGACGTTGCCTCGCACCTGCAGTCATTTACTCAGTGCAGACCCCTATGCTAAAGCTAGCCCTACACAGCATAGCACCTGCAGGCATTTACTCAGTGCAGACCCCTAGGCTGAAGCTTGCCCTACACAGCATTGCACCTGCAGGCATTTACTCAGTGCAGACCCACTAGGCTAAAGCTTGGCCTACACTGCATCACACCTGCAGTCATTTACTCAGTGCTGACCCACTGGGCTAAAGCTTGCCCTACACTGCATCACGCCTGCAGTCATTTACTCAGTGCAGACCCACTAGGCTAAAGCTTGCCCTACACTGCATCACACCCGCAGGCATTTACTCAGTGCAGACCCGTAGGCTAAACCTTGCCCTACACAGCATCGCACCTGCAGGCATTTGCTCAGTGCAGACCCACCAGGCTAAAGCTTGCCCTACCCAGCATCACACCTGCAGGCATTTACTCAGTGCAGACGCCTAGGCTAAAGCTCGACCTACACTGCATCACACCTGCAGGGATTAACTGAGTGCACACCCACTGGGCTAAAGCTTGTCCTACATTGCATCACACCCCGCAGGCATTTATTCAGTGCAGACGCCTAGGCTAAAGCCAACCCTACACTGCATCGCACCTTCAGGCAGACCCCTAGGCTAAAGCTTGCCCTTCACTGGATCACACCTGCAGGCTATTACTCAGTGCAGATGCCTAGGCTAAAGCTTGCCCTACACTGCATCACACTTGCAGGCATTTACTCAGGGCAGACTCCTAGGCTAAAGCTTGCCCTACACTGCATCGCATCAGCAGGCATTTACTCAGTGCAGACCAACTAGGCTAAACTGGCCCTACACTGCATCACACCTGCAGGGATTTACTCAGTACAGACCCACTAGGCTAAAGCTTGCCCTACACTGCATCACACCTGCAGGCATTTACTCAGTGCAGACCCCTAGGCTAAAGGTGGCCCTACACAGCATCACACCTGCAGGCATTTACTCAGTGCAGACCCACTCGGCTAAACCTTGCCCTACACTGCATCACACCTGCAGGCATTTACTCAGTGCAGACCCCTAGGCTAAAGGTTGCCCTACACAGCATCACACCTGCAGGCATTTACTCTGTGCAGACCCCTAGGCTAAAGCAAGGCCTAAACTGCATCACACCTGCAGGGATTTGCTGAGTGCAGACCCACTGGGATAAAGCTTGCCCTACACTGAAATGCACCTGCAGTCATTTACTCAGTGCAGACCCCTAGGCTAAAGCTTGCACTACACAGCATCGCACCTGCAGGCATTTACTCAGTGCGGACCCACTTGGCAAAAGCTTGCCCTACACTGCATCGCACATGCAGGCATTTACTGAGTGCAGGCCCACTAGGCTAAAGTTTGCCCTACACTGCATCACACCTACAGGCATTTACTCAGTGCAAACCCATAAGCTAAAGCTGGCCCTACACTGCATCGCACCTGCATGCATTTACTCAGTGCAGACCCCTAGGCTAAAGCTTGCCCTACACAGCATTGCTCCTGCAGTCATTTACTCAGTGCAGACCACTAGGCTAAAGCTTGCCCTACACAGCATCACATACACAGCATCACACCTTCAGGCATTTACTCAGTGCAGACCCACTAGGCTAAAGCTTGCCCTACACTGCATCACACCTAAAGGCATTTACTTAGTGCAGACCCCTAGGCTAAATCTCGACCTACACTGCATCACACCTGCAGGGATTTGCTGAGTGCAGACCCACTGAGCTAAAGCTTGCCCTACATTGCATCACACCAGCAGGCACTTACTCAGTGCAGACCCCTAGGCTAAAGCTGGCCCTACACTGCTTCAGACCTTCAGGCAGACCCCTAGGCTAAAGTTTGCCCTACACTGCATTACTCCTGCAGGCCTTTACTCAGTGCAGATGCCTAGGCTAAATCTTGCCCTACACTGCATCACACTTCCAGGCCTTTACTCAGGGAAGACTCCTAGGCTAAAGCTTGCCCTACACTGCATCGCACCAGCAGGCATTTTCTCAGTGCAGACCCACTGGGCTAAACTGGACCTACACTGCATCACACCTGCAGGGATTTACTCAGTACAGACCCACTAGGCTAAAGCTTGCCCTACACTGCATCACACCTGCAGGCATTTACTCAGTGCAGACCCACTAGGCTAAAGCTTGCCCTACACTGCATCGCACCTGCAGGCATTTAATCAGTGCAGACCCCTAGGCTAAAGCTTGACCTAAACTGCACCACACCTGCAGGGATTGGCTGAGTGCAGACCCACTGGGATAAAGCTTGCCCTACACTGCATCACACCTGCAGTCATTTACTCAGTGCAGACCCGTAGGCTAAAGCTTGCCCTACACAGCATAACACTCCAGGCATTTACTCAGTGCAGACCCCTAGGCTAAAGCTTGCCCTACACAGCATCGCACCTGCAGGCATTTTCTCAGTGCAGACTCCTAGGCTAAAGCTCTACCTACACTGCATCACACCTGCAGGGATTTGCTGAGTGCAGACCCACTGGTATAAAGCTTGCCCTACACTGCATTGCACCTGCAGTCATTTACTCAGTGCAGACCCCTAGGCTAAAGCTTGCCCTACACAGCATCACACCGGCAGGCATTTACTCAGTGCAGACCCCTAGGCTAAAACTTGCCCTACACAGCATCGCACCCACAGGCATTTACTCAGTGCAGACTCCTAGGCTAAAGCTCGACCTACACTGTATCACACGTGCAGGGATTTGCTGAGTGCAGACCCACTAGGATAAAGCTTGCCCGACATTGCCTCGCACCTGCAGTCATTTACTCAGTGCAGACCCCTATGCTAAAGCTAGCCCTACACAGCATAGCACCTGCAGGCATTTACTCAGTGCAGACCCCTAGGCTGAAGCTTGCCCTACACAGCATTTCACCTGCAGGCATTTACTCAGTGCAGACAGACCCACTAGGATAAAGCTTGGCCTACACTGCATCACACCTGCAGTCATTTACTCAGTGCTGACCCACTGAGCTAAACCTTGCCCTACACAGGATCGCACCTGCAGGCATTTGCTCAGTGCGGACCCACTAGGCTAAAGCTTGCCCTACCCTGCATCACACCTGCAGGCATTTACTCAGTGCAGACGCCTAGGCTAAAGCTCGACCTACACTGCATCACACCTGTAGGGATTACCTGAGTGCACACCCACTGGGCTAAAGCTTGTCCTACATTGCATCACACCCCGCAGGCATTTATTCAGTGCAGACGCCTAGGCTAAAGCCAACCCTACACTGCATCGCACCTTCAGGCAGGCCCCTAGGCTAAAGCTTGCCCTTCACTGGATCACACCTGCAGGCTTTTACTCAGTGCAGATGCCTAGGCTAAAGCTTGCCCTACACTGCATCACACTTGCAATCATTTACTCAAGGCAGACTCCTAGGCTAAAGCTTGCCCTACACTGCATCGCATCAGCAGGCATTTACTCAGTGCAGCCCCACTAGGCTAAACTGGCCCTACACTGCATCACACCTGCAGGGATTTACTCAGTACAGACCCACTAGGCTAAAGCTTGCCCTACACTGCATCACACCTGCAGGCATTTACTCAGTGCAGACCCCTAGGCTAAAGGTTGCCCTACACAGCATCATACCTGCAGGCATTTACTCAGTGCAGACCCACTCGGCTAAAGCTTGCCCTACACTGCATCACACCTGCAGGCATTTACTCAGTGCAGACCCCTAGGCTAAAGGTTGCCCTACACAGCATCACACCTGCAGGCATTTACTCAGTGCAGACCCCTAGGCAAAAGCTAGGCCTAAACTGCATCACACCTGCAGGGATTTGCTGAGTGCAGACCCACTGGGATAAAGCTGGCCCTACACAGAAATGCACCTGCAGTCATTTACTCAGTGCAGACCCATAGGCTAAAGCTTGCCCTACACAGCATCGCACCTGCAGGCATTTACTCAGTGCAGACCCCTAGGCTAAAGCTTGCCCTACACTGCATCGCACCAGCAGGCATTTACTCATTGCAGACCAACTAGGTTAACGCTGGCCCTACACTGCATCACACCTACAGGCATTTACTGAGTGCGGACCCACTAGGCAAAAGCTTCCCCTACACTGCATCGCAAGTGCAGGCATTTACTGAGTGCAGGCCCACTAGGCTAAAGTTTGCCCTACACTGCATCACACCTACAGGCATTTACTCAGTGCAAACCCATAGGCTAAAGCTGGCCCTACACTGCATCGCACCTGCATGCATTTACTCAGTGCAGACCCCTAGGCTAAAGCTGGCCCTACACTGCATCGCACCTGCATGCATTTACTCAGTGCAGATCCCTAGGCTAAAGCTTGCCCTACACTGCATCTCACCTGCAGGCATTTGCTCAGTGCAGACCCACTGGGCTAAAGATTGCCCTACACTGCATCGCACCGGCAGTCATTTACTCAGTGCAGACCCCTAAGCTAAAGCTTGCCCTACACAGCATTGCTCCTGCAGTCATTTACTCAGTGCAGACCACTAGGCTAAAGCTTGCCCTACACAGCATCACACCTTCAGGCATTTACTCAGTGCAGACCCACTAGGCTAAAGCTTGCCCTACACTGCATCACACCTAAAGGCATTTACTTAGTGCAGACCCCTAGGCTGAATCTCGACCTACACTGCATCACACCTGCAGGGATTTGCTGAGAGCAGACCCACTGAGCTAAAGCTTGCCCTACATTGCATCACACCGGCAGGCACTTACTCAGTGCAGACCCCTAGGCTAAAGCTGGCCCTACATTGCATCACACCTTCAGGCAGACCCCTAAGCTAAAGTTTGCCCTACACTGCATTACTCCTGCAGGCCTTTACTCAGTGCAGACGCCTAGGCTAAATCTTGCCCTACACTGCATCACACTTCCAGGCCTTTACTCAGGGCAGACTCCTAGGCTAAAGCTTGCCCTACACTGCATCGCACCAGCAGGCATTTTCTCAGTGCAGACCCACTGGGCTAAACTGGACCTACACTGCATCACACCTGCAGGGATTTACTCAGTACAGACCCACTAGGCTAAAGCTTGCCCTACACTGCATCACACCTGCAGGCATTTACTCAGTGCAGACCCACTGGGCTAAAGCTTGCCCTACACTGCATCACGCCTGCAGTCATTTACTCAGTGCAGACCCACTAGGCTAAAGCTTGCCCTACACTGCATCACACCCGCAGGCATTTACTCAGTGCAGACCCGTAGGCTAAACCTTGCCCTACACAGCATCGCACCTGCAGGCATTTGCTCAGTGCAGACCCACCAGGCTAAAGCTTGCCCTACCCAGCATCACACCTGCAGGCATTTACTCAGTGCAGACGCCTAGGCTAAAGCTCGACCTACACTGCATCACACCTGCAGGGATTAACTGAGTGCACACCCACTGGGCTAAAGCTTGTCCTACATTGCATCACACCCCGCAGGCATTTATTCAGTGCAGACGCCTAGGCTAAAGCCAACCCTACACTGCATCGCACCTTCAGGCAGACCCCTAGGCTAAAGCTTGCCCTTCACTGGATCACACCTGCAGGCTATTACTCAGTGCAGATGCCTAGGCTAAAGCTTGCCCTACACTGCATCACACTTGCAGGCATTTACTCAGGGCAGACTCCTAGGCTAAAGCTTGCCCTACACTGCATCGCATCAGCAGGCATTTACTCAGTGCAGACCAACTAGGCTAAACTGGCCCTACACTGCATCACACCTGCAGGGATTTACTCAGTACAGACCCACTAGGCTAAAGCTTGCCCTACACTGCATCACACCTGCAGGCATTTACTCAGTGCAGACCCCTAGGCTAAAGGTGGCCCTACACAGCATCACACCTGCAGGCATTTACTCAGTGCAGACCCACTCGGCTAAACCTTGCCCTACACTGCATCACACCTGCAGGCATTTACTCAGTGCAGACCCCTAGGCTAAAGCTTGCACTACACAGCATCGCACCTGCAGGCATTTACTCAGTGCAGACCCCTAGGCTAAAGCTTGCACTACACAGCATCGCACCTGCAGGCATTTACTCAGTGCAGACCCCTAGGCTAAAGCTTGCCCTACACTGCATCGCACCAGCAGGCATTTACTCATTGCAGACCAACTAGGTTAACGCTGGCCCTACACTGCATGACACCTAGAGGCATTTACTGAGTGCGGACCCACTTGGCAAAAGCTTGCCCTACACTGCATCGCACATGCAGGCATTTACTGAGTGCAGGCCCACTAGGCTAAAGTTTGCCCTACACTGCATCACACCTACAGGCATTTACTCAGTGCAAACCCATAAGCTAAAGCTGGCCCTACACTGCATCGCACCTGCATGCATTTACTCAGTGCAGACCCCTAGGCTAAAGCTTGCCCTACACAGCATTGCTCCTGCAGTCATTTACTCAGTGCAGACCACTAGGCTAAAGCTTGCCCTACACAGCATCACATACACAGCATCACACCTTCAGGCATTTACTCAGTGCAGACCCACTAGGCTAAAGCTTGCCCTACACTGCATCACACCTAAAGGCATTTACTTAGTGCAGACCCCTAGGCTAAATCTCGACCTACACTGCATCACACCTGCAGGGATTTGCTGAGTGCAGACCCACTGAGCTAAAGCTTGCCCTACATTGCATCACACCAGCAGGCACTTACTCAGTGCAGACCCCTAGGCTAAAGCTGGCCCTACACTGCTTCAGACCTTCAGGCAGACCCCTAGGCTAAAGTTTGCCCTACACTGCATTACTCCTGCAGGCCTTTACTCAGTGCAGATGCCTAGGCTAAATCTTGCCCTACACTGCATCACACTTCCAGGCCTTTACTCAGGGAAGACTCCTAGGCTAAAGCTTGCCCTACACTGCATCGCACCAGCAGGCATTTTCTCAGTGCAGACCCACTGGGCTAAACTGGACCTACACTGCATCACACCTGCAGGGATTTACTCAGTACAGACCCACTAGGCTAAAGCTTGCCCTACACTGCATCACACCTGCAGGCATTTACTCAGTGCAGACCCACTAGGCTAAAGCTTGCCCTACACTGCATCGCACCTGCAGGCATTTAATCAGTGCAGACCCCTAGGCTAAAGCTTGACCTAAACTGCACCACACCTGCAGGGATTGGCTGAGTGCAGACCCACTGGGATAAAGCTTGCCCTACACTGCATCACACCTGCAGTCATTTACTCAGTGCAGACCCGTAGGCTAAAGCTTGCCCTACACAGCATAACACTCCAGGCATTTACTCAGTGCAGACCCCTAGGCTAAAGCTTGCCCTACACAGCATCGCACCTGCAGGCATTTTCTCAGTGCAGACTCCTAGGCTAAAGCTCTACCTACACTGCATCACACCTGCAGGGATTTGCTGAGTGCAGACCCACTGGTATAAAGCTTGCCCTACACTGCATTGCACCTGCAGTCATTTACTCAGTGCAGACCCCTAGGCTAAAGCTTGCCCTACACAGCATCACACCGGCAGGCATTTACTCAGTGCAGACCCCTAGGCTAAAACTTGCCCTACACAGCATCGCACCCACAGGCATTTACTCAGTGCAGACTCCTAGGCTAAAGCTCGACCTACACTGTATCACACGTGCAGGGATTTGCTGAGTGCAGACCCACTAGGATAAAGCTTGCCCGACATTGCCTCGCACCTGCAGTCATTTACTCAGTGCAGACCCCTATGCTAAAGCTAGCCCTACACAGCATAGCACCTGCAGGCATTTACTCAGTGCAGACCCCTAGGCTGAAGCTTGCCCTACACAGCATTTCACCTGCAGGCATTTACTCAGTGCAGACAGACCCACTAGGATAAAGCTTGGCCTACACTGCATCACACCTGCAGTCATTTACTCAGTGCTGACCCACTGAGCTAAACCTTGCCCTACACAGGATCGCACCTGCAGGCATTTGCTCAGTGCGGACCCACTAGGCTAAAGCTTGCCCTACCCTGCATCACACCTGCAGGCATTTACTCAGTGCAGACGCCTAGGCTAAAGCTCGACCTACACTGCATCACACCTGTAGGGATTACCTGAGTGCACACCCACTGGGCTAAAGCTTGTCCTACATTGCATCACACCCCGCAGGCATTTATTCAGTGCAGACGCCTAGGCTAAAGCCAACCCTACACTGCATCGCACCTTCAGGCAGGCCCCTAGGCTAAAGCTTGCCCTTCACTGGATCACACCTGCAGGCTTTTACTCAGTGCAGATGCCTAGGCTAAAGCTTGCCCTACACTGCATCACACTTGCAATCATTTACTCAAGGCAGACTCCTAGGCTAAAGCTTGCCCTACACTGCATCGCATCAGCAGGCATTTACTCAGTGCAGCCCCACTAGGCTAAACTGGCCCTACACTGCATCACACCTGCAGGGATTTACTCAGTACAGACCCACTAGGCTAAAGCTTGCCCTACACTGCATCACACCTGCAGGCATTTACTCAGTGCAGACCCCTAGGCTAAAGGTTGCCCTACACAGCATCATACCTGCAGGCATTTACTCAGTGCAGACCCACTCGGCTAAAGCTTGCCCTACACTGCATCACACCTGCAGGCATTTACTCAGTGCAGACCCCTAGGCTAAAGGTTGCCCTACACAGCATCACACCTGCAGGCATTTACTCAGTGCAGACCCCTAGGCAAAAGCTAGGCCTAAACTGCATCACACCTGCAGGGATTTGCTGAGTGCAGACCCACTGGGATAAAGCTGGCCCTACACAGAAATGCACCTGCAGTCATTTACTCAGTGCAGACCCATAGGCTAAAGCTTGCCCTACACAGCATCGCACCTGCAGGCATTTACTCAGTGCAGACCCCTAGGCTAAAGCTTGCCCTACACTGCATCGCACCAGCAGGCATTTACTCATTGCAGACCAACTAGGTTAACGCTGGCCCTACACTGCATCACACCTACAGGCATTTACTGAGTGCGGACCCACTAGGCAAAAGCTTCCCCTACACTGCATCGCAAGTGCAGGCATTTACTGAGTGCAGGCCCACTAGGCTAAAGTTTGCCCTACACTGCATCACACCTACAGGCATTTACTCAGTGCAAACCCATAGGCTAAAGCTGGCCCTACACTGCATCGCACCTGCATGCATTTACTCAGTGCAGACCCCTAGGCTAAAGCTGGCCCTACACTGCATCGCACCTGCATGCATTTACTCAGTGCAGATCCCTAGGCTAAAGCTTGCCCTACACTGCATCTCACCTGCAGGCATTTGCTCAGTGCAGACCCACTGGGCTAAAGATTGCCCTACACTGCATCGCACCGGCAGTCATTTACTCAGTGCAGACCCCTAAGCTAAAGCTTGCCCTACACAGCATTGCTCCTGCAGTCATTTACTCAGTGCAGACCACTAGGCTAAAGCTTGCCCTACACAGCATCACACCTTCAGGCATTTACTCAGTGCAGACCCACTAGGCTAAAGCTTGCCCTACACTGCATCACACCTAAAGGCATTTACTTAGTGCAGACCCCTAGGCTGAATCTCGACCTACACTGCATCACACCTGCAGGGATTTGCTGAGAGCAGACCCACTGAGCTAAAGCTTGCCCTACATTGCATCACACCGGCAGGCACTTACTCAGTGCAGACCCCTAGGCTAAAGCTGGCCCTACATTGCATCACACCTTCAGGCAGACCCCTAAGCTAAAGTTTGCCCTACACTGCATTACTCCTGCAGGCCTTTACTCAGTGCAGACGCCTAGGCTAAATCTTGCCCTACACTGCATCACACTTCCAGGCCTTTACTCAGGGCAGACTCCTAGGCTAAAGCTTGCCCTACACTGCATCGCATCAGCAGGCATTTTCTCAGTGCAGACCCACTGGGCTAAACTGGACCTACACTGCATCACACCTGCAGGGATTTACTCAGTACAGACCCACTAGGCTAAAGCTTGCCCTACACTGCATCACACCTGCAGGCATTTACTCAGTGCAGACCCACTAGGCTAAAGCTTGCCCTACACTGCATCACACCTGCAGGCATTTACTCAGTGCAGACCCCTAGGCTAAAGCTTGACCTAAACTGCACCACACCTGCAGGGATTGGCTGAGTGCAGACCCACTGGGATAAAGCTTGCCCTACACTGCATCACACCTGCAGTCATTTACTCAGTGCAGACCCCTAGGCTAAAGCTTGCCCTACACAGCATCACACTGCAGGCATTTACTCAGTGCAGACCCCTAGGCTAAAGCTTGCCCTACACAGCATCGCACCTGCAGGCATTTTCTCAGTGCAGACTCCTAGGCTAAAGCTCTACCTACACTGCATCACACCTGCAGGGATTTGCTGAGTGCAGACCCACTGGTATAAAGCTTGCCCTACACAGCATCGCACCTGCAGGCATTTACTCAGTGCATACTCCTAGGTTAAAGCTTGCCCTACACTGCATCGCACCCGCAGGCATTTACTTGTTGCAGACCCCGAGGCTGAAGCTGGCCCTACACTGCATCGCACCTTCAGGCAGACCCCTAGGCTAAAGCTTGCCCTACACTGCATCACACCTGCAGGCCTGTACTCATTGCAGACCCCTAGGCTAAAGCTTGCCCTACACTGCATCCCACTTGCAGGCATTTACTCAGTGCAGACCGCTAGACTAAAGCTTCCCCTACACTGCATCGCACCGGCAGTCATTTACTCAGTGCAGATCCCTAGGCTAAAGCTTTCCCTACAGAGCATCGCACCTGCAGTCATTTATCAGTGCAGACCCCTACGCTAAAGCTTGCCCTACACAGCATCACACCTGCAGGCATTTACTCAGTGCAGACCCACTAGGCTAAAGCTTGCCCTACACTGCATCACACCTGCAGGGATTTGCTGAATGCAGACCAACTGGGCTAAAGCTTGCCCTAAATTGCATCACACCCGCAGGCATTTACTCAGTGCAGACCTCTAGGCTAAAGCTGGCCCTACACTGCATCACACCTTCAGGCAGACCTCTAGGCTAAAGCTTGCCCTACACTGCATCAGACCGGCAGGCCTTTACTCAGTGCAGACGCCTAGGCTAAAGCTTGCCCTACACTGCATCACACTTGCAGGCCTTTACTCAGGGCAGACTCCTAGGCTAAAGCTTGCCCTACACTGCATCGCACCAGCGGGCATTTACTCAGTGCAGACCCACTGAGCTAAACTGGCCCTACACTGCATCACACCTGCAGGCATTTACTCAGTGCAGACCCCTAGGCTAAAGCTTGACCTAAAGTGCACCACACCTGCAGGGATTTGCTGAGTGCAGACCCACTGGGATAAAGCTTGCCCTACACTGCATCACACCTGCAGTCATTTACTCAGTGCAGACCCCTAGGCTAAAGCTTGCCCTACACAGCATCACACCGGCAGGCATTTACTCAGTGCAGACCCCTAGGCTAAAACATGGCCTACACAGCATCGCACCCGCAGGCATTTACTCAGTGCAGACTCCTAGGCTAAAGCTCGACCTACCCTGTATCACACCTGCAGGGATTTGCTGAGTGCAGACCCACTAGGATAAAGCTTGCCCGACATTGCCTCGCACCTGCAGTCATTTACTCAGTGTAGACCCCTAGGCCAAAGCTTGCCCTACACAGCATTGCACCTGCAGGCATTTACTCAGTGCTGACCCACTAGGCTAAAGCTTGGCCTACACGGCATCACACCTGCAGTCATTTACTCTGTGCTGACCCACTGGGCTAAAGCTTGCCCTACACTACATCGCACCTGCAGTCATTTACTCAGTGCAGACCCCTAGGCTAAAGCTTGCCCTACAGAGCATCGCACGTGCAGTCATTTACTCAGTGCAGACCCGTAGGCTAAACCTTGCCCTACACAGCATCGCACCTGCAGGCATTTGCTCAGTGCAGACCCACTAGGCTAAAGCTTGCCCTACCCTGCATCACACTTGCAGGCATTTACTCAGTGCAGACGCCTATGCTAAAGCTCGACCTACGCTGCATCACACCTGCAGGGATTAACTGAGTGCACACCCACTGGGCTAAAGCTTGCCCTACATTGCATCACACCCTGCAGGCATTTATTCAGTGCAGACGCCTAGGCTAAAGCCAACCCTACACTGCATCGCACCTGCAGGCTTTTACTCAGTGCAGATGCCTAGGCTAAAGCTTGCCCTACACTGCATCACACTTGCATGCATTTAATCAGGGCAGACTTCTAGGCTAAAGCTTGCCCTACACTGCATCGCATCAGCAGGCATTTACTCAGTGCAGACCCACTAGTCTAAACTGGCCCTACACTGCATCACACCTGCAGGGATTTACTCAGTACAGACCCACTAGGCTAAAGCTTGCCCTACACTGCATCACACCTGCAGGCATTTACTCAGTGCAGACCCCTAGGCTAAAGGTTGCCCTACACAGCATCACACCTGCAGGCATTTACTTAGTGCAGACCCACTCGGCTAAAGCTTGCCCTACACTGCATCACACCTGCAGGCATTTACTCAGTGCAGACCCCTAGGCTAAAGGTTGCCCTACACAGCATCACACCTGCAGGCATTTACTCAGTGCAGACCCCTAGGCTAAAACTAGGCCTAAACTGCATCACACCTGCAGGGATTTGCTGAGCGCAGACCCACTGGGATAAAGCTTGCCCTACACTGAAATGCACCTGCAGTCATTTACTCAGTGCAGACCCCTAGGCTAAAGCTTGCCCTACACAACATCGCACCTGCAGGCATTTACTCAGTGCAGACCCCTAGGCTAAAGCTTGCCCTACACAGCATCGCACCTGCAGGCATTTACTTAGTGCAGACTCCTAGGCTAAAGCTTGACCTACACTGCATCACACCTGCAGTCATTTACTCAGTGCAGACCCCTAGACTAAAACTTGCCCTACACAGCATCGCACCTGCAGACATTTACTCAGTGCAGACTCCTTGCTAAAGCTTGCCCTACACTGCATGGCACCCGGAGGCATTTACTCGTTGCAGACCCCGTGGCTGAAGCTGGCCCTACACTGCATCGCACCTTCAGGCAGACCCCTAGGCTAAAGCTTGCCCTACACTGCATCACACCTGCAGGGATATGCTGAGTGCAGACCCACTGGTATAAAGCTTTCCCTACACTGCATTGCACCTGCAGTCATTTACTCAGTGCAGACCCCTAGACTAAAACTTGCCCTACACAGCATCACACCTGCAGGCATTTACTCAGTGCAGACTCCTAGGCTAAAGCTTGCCCTACACTGCATCGCACCCGCAAGCGTTTACTCGTTGCAGACCCCGAGGCTGAAGCTGGCCCTACACTGCATCGCATCTTCAGGCAACCCCTAGGCTAAAGCTTGCGCTACACAGCATCGCACCTGCAGGCATTTTCTCAGTGCAGACTACTAGGCTAAAGCTCTACCTTTACTGCATCACACCTGCAGGGATTTGCTGAGTGCAGACCCACTGGTATAAAGCTTGCCCTACACTGCATTGCACCTGCAGTCATTTACTCAGTGCAGACCCCTAGACTAAAACTTGCCCTACACAGCATCGCACCTGCAGGCATTTACTCAGTGCAGACCCCAAGGCTGAAGCTGGCCCTACACTGCATCGCACCTTTAGGCAGACCCCTAGGCTAAAGCTTGCCCTACACTGCATCACACCTGCAGGCCTTTACTCAGTGCAGACGCCTAGGCTAAAGCTTGCCCTACACTGCATCACACTTGCAGGCCTTTACTCAGGGCAGACCCCTAGGCTAAAGCTTGCCCTACACTGCATCGCACCAGCAGGCATTTACTCAGTGCAGACCCACTGGGCTAAACTGGCCCTACACTGCATCACACCTGCAGGGATTTACTCAGTACAGACCCACTAGGCTAAAGCTTGACCTAAACTGCATCACACCTGCAGGCGTTTACTCAGTGCAGACCCACTAAGCTGAAGCTTGCCCTACACTGCATCACACCTGCAGGCATTTACTCAGTGCAGACCCCTAGGCTAAAGCTTGACCTAAACTGCACCACAACTGCAGGGATTTGCTGAGTGCAGACCCACTGGGATAAAGCTTGCCCTACACTGCATCACACCTGCAGTCATTTACTCAGTGCAGAACCCTAGGCTAAAGCTTGCCCTACGCAGCATCACACCGGCAGGCATTTACTCAGTGCACACACCTAGGCTTAAACTTGCCCTACACAGCATCGCACCCACGGGCATTTACTCAGTGCAGACTCCTAGGCTAAAGCTTGACCTAAACTGCACCACACCTGCAGGCATTTACTCAGTGCAGACCCCTAGGCTAAAGCTTGACCTAAACTGCACCACACCTGCAGGGATTTGCTGAGTGCAGACCCACTGGGATAAAGCTTGCCGGATATTGCCTCGCACCTGCAGTCATTTACTCAGTGCAGACCCCTATGCTAAAGCTAACCCTACACAGCATAGCACCTGCAGGCATTTACTCAGTGCAGACCCCTAGGCTGAAGCTTGCCCTACACACCATTGCACCTGCAGGCATTTACTCAGTGCAGACCCACTAGGCTAAAGCTTGCCCTACACTGCATTGCACCCGCAGGCATTTACTCGTTGCAGACCCCGAGGCTGAAGCTAGCCCTACACTGCATCGCACGTTCAGGCAACCCCTAGGCTAAAGCTTGCGCTACACAGCATCGCACCTGCAGGCATTTTCTCAGTGCAGACTCCTAGGCTAAAGCTCTACCTACACTGCATCACACCTGCAGGGATTTGCTGAGTGCAGACCCACTGGTATAAAGCTTGCCCTACACTGCATTGCACCTGCAGTCATTTACTCAGTGCAGACCCCTAGATTAAAACTTGCCCTACACAGCATCGCACCTGCAGGCATTTACTCAGTGCAGACTCCTAGGCTAAAGCTTGCCCTACACTGCATCGCACCCGCAGGCATTTACTCGTTGCAGACCCCAAGGCTAAAGCTTGCCCTACACTGCATCACACCTGCAGGCCTTTACTCAGTGCAGACGCCTAGGCTAAAGCTTGCCCTACACTGCATCACACTTGCAGGCTTTTACTCAGGGCAGACCCCTAGGCTAAAGCTTGCCCTACACTGCATCGCACCAGCAGGCATTTACACAGTGCAGACCCACTTGGCTAAACTGGCCCTACACTGCATCACAACTGCAGGGATTCACTCAGTACAGACACACTAGGCTAAAGCTTGACCTAAACTGCATCACACCTGCAGGCGTTTACTCAGTGCAGACCCACTAAGCTAAAGCTTACCCTACACTGCATCACACCTGCAGGCATTTACTCAGTGCAGACCCCTAGGCTAAAGCTTGACCGAAACTGCACCACACCTGCAGGGATTTGCTGAGTGCAGACCCACTGGGATAAAGCTTGCCCTACACAGCATTGCACCTGCAGGCATTTACTCAGTGCAGACCCACTAGGCTAAAGCTTGGCCTACACCGCATCACACCTGCAGTCATTTACTCAGTGCTGACCCACTGGGCTAAAGCTTGCCCTACACTACATCGCACCTGCAGTCATTTACTCAGTGCAGACCCCTAGGCTAAAGCTTGCCCTACAGAGCATCGCACGTGCAGTCATTTACTCAGTGCAGACCCGTAGGCTAAACCTTGCCCTACACAGCATAGCACCTGCAGGCATTTACTCCGTGCAGACCCCTAGGCCAAAGCTTGCCCTACACAGCATTGCACCTGCAGGCATTTACTCAGTGCAGACCCACTAGGCTAAAGCTTGGCCTACACCGCATCACACCTGCAGTCATTTACTCAGTGCTGACCCACTGGGCTAAAGCTTGCCCTACACTACATCGCACCTGCAGTCATTTACTCAGTGCAGACCCCTAGGCTAAAGCTTGCCCTACAGAGCATCGCACGTGCAGTCATTTACTCAGTGCAGACCCGTAGGCTAAACCTTGCCCTACACAGCATCGCACCTGCAGGCATTTGCTCAGTGCAGACCCACTAGGCTAAAGCTTGCCCTACCCCGCATCACACTTGCAGGCATTTTCTCAGTGCAGACGCCTATGCTAAAGCTCGACCTAAGCTGCATCACACCTGCAGGGATTAACTGAGTGCACACCCACTGGGCTAAAGCTTGCCCTACATTGCATCACACCCTGCAGGCATTTATTCAGTGCAGACGCCTAGGCTAAAGCCAACCCTACACTGCATCGCACCTGCAGGCTTTTACTCAGTGCAGATGCCTAGGCTAAAGCTTGCCCTACACTGCATCACACTTGCATGCATTTACTCAGGGCAGACTCCTAGGCTAAAGCTTGCCCTACACTGCATCGCATCAGCAGGCATTTACTCAGTGCAGACCCACTAGTCTAAACTGGCCCTACACTGCATCACACCTGCAGGGATTTACTCAGTACAGACCCACTAGGCTAAAGCTTGCCCTACACTGCATCACACCTGCAGGCATTTACTCAGTGCAGACCCCTAGGCTAAAGGTTGCCCTACACAGCATCACACCTGCAGGCATTTACTTAGTGCAGACCCACTCGGCTAAAGCTTGCCCTACACTGCATCACACCTGCAGGGATTTACTCAGTACAGACCCACTAGGCTAAAGCTTGCCCTACACTGCATCACACCTGCAGTTAAATACTCAGTGCAGACCCCTAGGCTAAAGGTTGCCCTACACAGCATCACACCTGCAGGCATTTACTCAGTGCAGACCCCTAGGCTAAAACTAGGCCTAAACTGCATCACACCCGCAGGGATTTGCTGAGCGCAGACCCACTGGGATAAAGCTTGCCCTACACTGAAATGCACCTGCAGTCATTTACTCAGTGCAGACCCCTAGGCTAAAGCTTGCCCTACACAACATCGCACCTGCAGGCATTTACTCAGTGCAGACCCCTGGGCTAAAGCTTGCCCTACACAGCATCGCACCTGCAGGCATTTACTTAGTGCAGACTCCTAGGCTAAAGCTTGACCTACACTGCATCACACCTGCAGTCATTTACTCAGTGCAGACCCCTAGACTAAAACTTGCCCTACACGGAATCGCACCTGCAGACATTTACTCAGTGCAGACTCCTAGGCTAAAGCTTGCCCTACACTGCATGGCACCCGGAGGCATTTACTCGTTGCAGACCCCGTGGCTGAAGCTTGCCCTACACTGCATCGCACCTTCAGGCAGACCCCTAGGCTAAAGCTTGCCCTACACTGCATCACACCTGCAGGGATATGCTGAGTGCAGACCCACTGGTATAAAGCTTTCCCTACACTGCATTGCACCTGCAGTCATTTACTCAGTGCAGACCCCTAGACTAAAACTTGCCCTACACAGCATCACACCTGCAGGCATTTACTCAGTGCAGACTCCTAGGCTAAAGCTTGCCCTACACTGCATCGCACCCGAAAGCGTTTACTTGTTGCAGACCCCGAGGCTGAAGCTGGCCCTACACTGCATCGCACCTTCAGGCAACTCCTAGGCTAAAGCTTGCGCTACACAGCATCGCACCTGCAGGCATTTTCTCAGTGCAGACTCCTAGGCTAAAGCTCTACCTACACTGCATCACACCTGCAGGGATTTGCTGAGTGCAGACCCACTGGTATAAAGCTTGCCCTACACTGCATTGCACCTGCAGTCATTTACTCAGTGCAGACCCCTAGACTAAAACTTGCCCTACACAGCATCGCACCTGCAGGCATTTACTCAGTGCAGACTCCTAGGCTAAAGCTTGCCCTACACTGCATCGCACCCGCAGGCATTTACTCGTTGCAGACCCCAAGGCTGAAGCTGGCCCTACACTGCATCGCACCTTCAGGCAGACCCCTAGGCTAAAGCTTGCCCTACACTGCATCACACCTGCAGGCATTTACTCAGTGCAGACCCCTAGGCTAAAGCTTGACCGAAACTGCACCACACCTGCAGGGATTTGCTGAGTGCAGACCCACTGGGATAAAGCTTGCCCTACACTGCATCACACCTGCAGTCATTTACTCAGTGCAGACCCCTAGGCTAAAGCTTGCCCTACACAGCATCACACCGGCAGGCATTTACTCAGTGCAGACCCCTAGGCTAAAACATGGCCTACACAGCATCGCACCCGCAGGCATTTACTCAGTGCAGACTCCTAGGCTAAAGCTCGACCTACACTGTATCACACCTGCAGGGATTTGCTGAGTGCAGACCCACTAGGATAAAGCTTGCCCGACATTGCCTCGCACCTGCAGTCATTTACTAAGTGCAGACCCCTATGCTAAAGCTAGCCCTACACAGCATAGCACCTGCAGGCATTTACTCAGTGCAGACCCACTAGGCTAAAGCTTGGCCTACACCGCATCACACCTGCAGTCATTTACTCAGTGCTGACCCACTGGGCTAAAGCTTGCCCTACACTACATCGCACCTGCAGTCATTTACTCAGTGCAGACCCCTAGGCTAAAGCTTGCCCTACAGAGCATCGCACGTGCAGTCATTTACTCAGTGCAGACCCGTAGGCTAAACCTTGCCCTACACAGCATCGCACCTGCAGGCATTTGCTCAGTGCAGACCCACTAGGCTAAAGCTTGCCCTACCCTGCATCACACTTGCAGGCATTTACTCAGTGCAGACGCCTATGCTAAAGCTCGACCTACGCTGCATCACACCTGCAGGGATTAACTGAGTGCACACCCACTGGGCTAAAGCTTGCCCTACATTGCGTCACACCCTGCAGGCATTTATTCAGTGCAGACGCCTAGGCTAAAGCCAACCCTACACTGCATCGCACCTGCAGGCTTTTACTCAGTGCAGATGCCTAGGCTAAAGCTTGCCCTACACTGCATCACACTTGCATGCATTTACTCAGGGCAGACTTCTAGGCTAAAGCTTGCCCTACACTGCATCGCATCAGCAGGCATTTACTCAGTGCAGACCCACTAGTCTAAACTGGCCCTACACTGCATCACACCTGCAGGGATTTACTCAGTACAGACCCACTAGGCTAAAGCTTGCCCTACACTGCATCACACCTGCAGGCATTTACTCAGTGCAGACCCCTAGGCTAAAGGTTGCCCTACACAGCATCACACCTGCAGGAATTTACTTAGTGCAGACCCACTCGGCTAAAGCTTGCTCTACACTGCATCACACCTGCAGGCATTTACTCAGTGCAGACCCCTAGGCTAAAGGTTGCCCTACACAGCATCACACCTGCAGGCATTTACTCAGTGCAGACCCCTAGGCTAAAACTAGGCCTAAACTGCATCACACCTGCAGGGATTTGCTGAGCGCAGACCCACTGGGATAAAGCTTGCCCTACACTGAAATGCACCTGCAGTCATTTACTCAGTGCAGACCCCTAGGCTAAAGCTTGCCCTACACAACATCGCACCTGCAGGCATTTACTCAGTGCAGACCCCTAGGCTAAAGCTTGCCCTACACAGCATCGCACCTGCAGGCATTTACTTAGTGCAGACTCCTAGGCTAAAGCTTGACCTACACTGCATCACACCTGCAGTCATTTACTCAGTGCAGACCCCTAGACTAAAACTTGCCCTACACAGCATCGCACCTGCAGACATTTACTCAGTGCAGACTCCTAGGCTAAAGCTTGCCCTACACTGCATGGCACCCGGAGGCATTTACTCGTTGCAGACCCCGTGGCTGAAGCTGGCCCTACACTGCATCGCACCTTCAGGCAGACCCCTAGGCTAAAGCTTGCCCTACACTGCATCACACCTGCAGGGATATGCTGAGTGCAGACCCACTGGTATAAAGCTTTCCCTACACTGCATTGCACCTGCAGTCATTTACTCAGTGCAGACCCCTAGACTAAAACTTGCCCTACACAGCATCACACCTGCAGGCATTTACTCAGTGCAGACTCCTAGGCTAAAGCTTGCCCTACACTGCATCGCACCCGCAAGCGTTTACTCGTTGCAGACCCCGAGGCTGAAGCTGGCCCTACACTGCATCGCATCTTCAGGCAACCCCTAGGCTAAAGCTTGCGCTACACAGCATCGCACCTGCAGGCATTTTCTCAGTGCAGACTCCTAGGCTAAAGCTCTACCTTTACTGCATCACACCTGCAGGGATTTGCTGAGTGCAGACCCACTGGTATAAAGCTTGCCCTACACTGCATTGCACCTGCAGTCATTTACTCAGTGCAGACCCCTAGACTAAAACTTGCCCTACACAGCATCGCACCTGCAGGCATTTACTCAGTGCAGACCCCAAGGCTGAAGCTGGCCCTACACTGCATCGCACCTTTAGGCAGACCCCTAGGCTAAAGCTTGCCCTACACTGCATCACACCTGCAGGCCTTTACTCAGTGCAGACGCCTAGGCTAAAGCTTGCCCTACACTGCATCACACTTGCAGGCCTTTACTCAGGGCAGACCCCTAGGCTAAAGCTTGCCCTACACTGCATCGCACCAGCAGGCATTTACTCAGTGCAGACCCACTGGGCTAAACTGGCCCTACACTGCATCACACCTGCAGGGATTTACTCAGTACAGACCCACTAGGCTAAAGCTTGACCTAAACTGCATCACACCTGCAGGCGTTTACTCAGTGCAGACCCACTAAGCTGAAGCTTGCCCTACACTGCATCACACCTGCAGGCATTTACTCAGTGCAGACCCCTAGGCTAAAGCTTGACCTAAACTGCACCACACCTGCAGGGATTTGCTGAGTGCAGACCCACTGGGATAAAGCTTGCCCTACACTGCATCACACCTGCAGTCATTTACTCAGTGCAGAACCCTAGGCTAAAGCTTGCCCTACGCAGCATCACACCGGCAGGCATTTACTCAGTGCACACACCTAGGCTTAAACTTGCCCTACACAGCATCGCACCCACGGGCATTTACTCAGTGCAGACTCCTAGGCTAAAGCTTGACCTAAACTGCACCACACCTGCAGGCATTTACTCAGTGCAGACCCCTAGGCTAAAGCTTGACCTAAACTGCACCACACCTGCAGGGATTTGCTGAGTGCAGACCCACTGGGATAAAGCTTGCCGGACATTGCCTCGCACCTGCAGTCATTTACTCAGTGCAGACCCCTATGCTAAAGCTAACCCTACACAGCATAGCACCTGCAGGCATTTACTCAGTGCAGACCCCTAGGCTGAAGCTTGCCCTACACACCATTGCACCTGCAGGCATTTACTCAGTGCAGACCCACTAGGCTAAAGCTTGCCCTACACTGCATTGCACCCGCAGGCATTTACTCGTTGCAGACCCCGAGGCTGAAGCTAGCCCTACACTGCATCGCACGTTCAGGCAACCCCTAGGCTAAAGCTTGCGCTACACAGCATCGCACCTGCAGGCATTTTCTCAGTGCAGACTCCTAGGCTAAAGCTCTACCTACACTGCATCACACCTGCAGGGATTTGCTGAGTGCAGACCCACTGGTATAAAGCTTGCCCTACACAGCATCGCACCTGCAGGCATTTACTCAGTGCAGACTCCTAGGCTAAAGCTTGCCCTACACTGCATCGCACCCGCAGGCATTTACTCGTTGCAGACCCCGAGGCTGAAGCTGGCCTTACACTGCATCGCACCTTCAGGCAGACCCCTAGGCTAAAGCTTGCCCTACACTGCATCACACCTGCAGGCCTTTACTCAGTGCAGACGCCTAGGCTAAAGCTTGCCCTACACTGCATCACACTTGCAGGCCTTTACTCAGGGCAGACCCCTAGGCTAAAGCTTGCCCTACACTGCATCGCACCAGCAGGCATTTACTCAGTGCAGACCCACTGGGCTAAACTGGCCCTACACTGCATCACACCTGCAGGGATTTACTCAGTACAGACCCACTAGGCTAAAGCTTGACCTAAACTGCATCACACCTGCAGGCGTTTACTCAGTGCAGACCCACTAAGCTAAAGCTTGCCCTACACTGCATCACACCTGCAGGCATTTACTCAGTGCAGACCCTTAGGCTAAAGCTTGACCTAAACTGCACCATACTTGCAGGGATTTGCTGAGTGCAGATCCACTGGGATAAAGCTTGCCCTACACTGCATCACACCTGCAGGCATTTACTCAGTGCAGACCCCTAGGCTAAAACTTGCCCTACACAGCATCGCACCCGCAGGCATTTACTCAGTGCAGACTCCTAGGCTAAAGCTCGACCTACACTGTATCACACCTGCAGGGATTTGCTAAGTGCAGACCCACTAGGATAAAGCTTGCCCGACGTTGCCTCGCACCTGCAGTCATTTGCTCAGTGCAGACCCCTATGCTAAAGCTAGCCCTACACAGCATAGCACCTGCAGGCATTTACTCAGTGCAGACCCCTAGGCTGAAGCTTGCCCTACACAGCATTGCACCTGCAGGCATTTACTCAGTGCAGACCCACTAGGCTAAAGCTTGGCCTACACTGCATCACACCTGCAGTCATTTACTCAGTGCTGACCCACTGGGCTAAAGCTTGCCCTACACTGCATCACGCCTGCAGTCATTTACTCAGTGCAGACCCACTAGGCTAAAGCTTGCCCTACACTGCATCACACCCGCAGGCATTTACTCAGTGCAGACCCGTAGGCTAAACCTTGCCCTACACAGCATCGCACCTGCAGGCATTTGCTCAGTGCAGACCCACCAGGCTAAAGCTTGCCCTACCCAGCATCACACCTGCAGGCATTTACTCAGTGCAGACGCCTAGGCTAAAGCTCGACCTACACTGCATCACACCTGCAGGGATTAACTGAGTGCACACCCACTGGGCTAAAGCTTGTCCTACATTGCATCACACCCCGCAGGCATTTATTCAGTGCAGACGCCTAGGCTAAAGCCAACCCTACACTGCATCGCACCTTCAGGCAGACCCCTAGGCTAAAGCTTGCCCTTCACTGGATCACACCTGCAGGCTTTTACTCAGTGCAGATGCCTAGGCTAAAGCTTGCCCTACACTGCATCACACTTGCAGGCATTTACTCAGGGCAGACTCCTAGGCTAAAGCTTGCCCTACACTGCATCGCATCAGCAGGCATTTACTCAGTGCAGACCCACTAGGCTAAACTGGCCCTACACTGCATCACACCTGCAGGGATTTACTCAGTACAGACCCACTAGGCTAAAGCTTGCCCTACACTGCATCACACCTGCAGGCATTTACTCAGTGCAGACCCCTAGGCTAAAGGTGGCCCTACACAGCATCACACCTGCAGGCATTTACTCAGTGCAGACCCACTCGGCTAAACCTTGCCCTACACTGCATCACACCTGCAGGCATTTACTCAGTGCAGACCCCTAGGCTAAAGGTTGCCCTACACAGCATCACACCTGCAGGCATTTACTCTGTGCAGTCCCCTAGGCTAAAGCAAGGCCTAAACTGCATCACACCTGCAGGGATTTGCTGAGTGCAGACCCACTGGGATAAAGCTTGCCCTACACTGAAATGCACCTGCAGTCATTTACTCAGTGCAGACCCCTAGGCTAAAGCTTGCACTACACAGCATCGCACCTGCAGGCATTTACTCAGTGCAGACCCCTAGGCTAAAGCTTGCCCTACACTGCATCGCACCAGCAGGCATTTACTCATTGCAGACCAACTAGGTTAACGCTGGCCCTACACTGCATGACACCTAGAGGCATTTACTGAGTGCGGACCCACTTGGCAAAAGCTTGCCCTACACTGCATCGCACATGCAGGCATTTACTGAGTGCAGGCCCACTAGGCTAAAGTTTGCCCTACACTGCATCACACCTACAGGCATTTACTCAGTGCAAACCCATAAGCTAAAGCTGGCCCTACACTGCATCGCACCTGCATGCATTTACTCAGTGCAGACCCCTAGGCTAAAGCTTGCCCTACACAGCATTGCTCCTGCAGTCATTTACTCAGTGCAGACCACTAGGCTAAAGCTTGCCCTACACAGCATCACACCTTCAGGCATTTACTCAGTGCAGACCCACTAGGCTAAAGCTTGCCCTACACTGCATCACACCTAAAGGCATTTACTTAGTGCAGACCCCTAGGCTAAATCTCGACCTACACTGCATCACACCTGCAGGGATTTGCTGAGTGCAGACCCACTGAGCTAAAGCTTGCCCTACATTGCATCACACCAGCAGGCACTTACTCAGTGCAGACCCCTAGGCTAAAGCTGGCCCTACACTGCTTCAGACCTTCAGGCAGACCCCTAGGCTAAAGTTTGCCCTACACTGCATTACTCCTGCAGGCCTTTACTCAGTGCAGATGCCTAGGCTAAATCTTGCCCTACACTGCATCACACTTCCAGGCCTTTACTCAGGGAAGACTCCTAGGCTAAAGCTTGCCCTACACTGCATCGCACCAGCAGGCATTTTCTCAGTGCAGACCCACTGGGCTAAACTGGACCTACACTGCATCACACCTGCAGGGATTTACTCAGTACAGACCCCTAGGCTAAAGCTTGCCCTACACTGCATCACACCTGCAGGCATTTACTCAGTGCAGACCCACTAGGCTAAAGCTTGCCCTACACTGCATCACACCTGCAGGCATTTAATCAGTGCAGACCCCTAGGCTAAAGCTTGACCTAAACTGCACCACACCTGCAGGGATTGGCTGAGTGCAGACCCACTGGGATAAAGCTTGCCCTACACTGCATCACACCTGCAGTCATTTACTCAGTGCAGACCCGTAGGCTAAAGCTTGCCCTACACAGCATAACACTCCAGGCATTTACTCAGTGCAGACCCCTAGGCTAAAGCTTGCCCTACACAGCATCGCACCTGCAGGCATTTTCCCAGTGCAGACTCCTAGGCTAAAGCTCTACCTACACTGCATCACACCTGCAGTGATTTGCTGAGTGCAGACCCACTGGTATAAAGCTTGCCCTACACTGCATTGCACCTGCAGTCATTTACTCAGTGCAGACCCCTAGGCTAAAGCTTGCCCTACACAGCATCACACCGGCAGGCATTTACTCAGTGCAGACCCCTAGGCTAAAACTTGCCCTACACAGCATCGCACCCACAGGCATTTACTCAGTGCAGACTCCTAGGCTAAAGCTCGACCTACACTGTATCACACGTGCAGGGATTTGCTGAGTGCAGACCCACTAGGATAAAGCTTGCCCGACATTGCCTCGCACCTGCAGTCATTTACTCAGTGCAGACCCCTCTGCTAAAGCTAGCCCTACACAGCATAGCACCTGCAGGCATTTACTCAGTGCAGACCCCTAGGCTGAAGCTTGCCCTACACAGCATTGCACCTGCAGGCATTTACTCAGTGCAGACAGACCCACTAGGATAAAGCTTGGCCTACACTGCATCACACCTGCAGTCATTTACTCAGTGCTGACCCACTGAGCTAAAGCTTGCCCTACACTGCATCACACCTGCAGTCATTTACTCAGTGCAGAACCCTAGGCTAAAGCTTGCCCTACAGAGCATCGCACGTGCAGTCATTTACTCAGTGCAGACCCGTAGGCTAAACCTTGCCCTACACAGCATCGCACCTGCAGGCATTTGCTCAGTGCGGACCCACTAGGCTAAAGCTTGCCCTACCCTGCATCACACCTGCAGGCATTTACTCAGTGCAGACGCCTAGGCTAAAGCTCGACCTACACTGCATCACACCTGTAGGGATTACCTGAGTGCACACCCACTGGGCTAAAGCTTGTCCTACATTGCATCACACCCGCAGGCATTTATTCAGTGCAGACGCCTAGGCTAAAGCCAACCCTACACTGCATCGCACCTTCAGGCAGACCCCTAGGCTAAAGCTTGCCCTTCACTGGATCACACCTGCAGGCTTTTACTCAGGGCAAGATGCCTAGGCTAAAGCTTGCCCTACACTGCATCACACTTGCAATCATTTACTCAGGGCAGACTCCTAGGCTAAAGCTTGCCCTACACTGCATCGCATCAGCAGGCATTTACTCAGTGCAGCCCCACTAGGCTAAACTGGCCCTACACTGCATCACACCTGCAGGGATTTACTCAGTACAGACCCACTAGGCTAAAGCTTGCCCTACACTGCATCACACCTGCAGGCATTTACTCAGTGCAGACCCCTAGGCTAAAGGTTGCCCTACACAGCATCATACCTGCAGGCATTTACTCAGTGCAGACCCACTCGGCTAAAGCTTGCCCTACACTGCATCACACCTGCAGGCATTTACTCAGTGCAGACCCCTAGGCTAAAGGTTGCCCTACACAGCATCACACCTGCAGGCATTTACTCAGTGCAGACCCCTAGGCAAAAGCTAGGCCTAAACTGCATCACACCTGCAGGGATTTGCTGAGTGCAGACCCACTGGGATAAAGCTGGCCCTACACAGAAATGCACCTGCAGTCATTTACTCAGTGCAGACCCCTAGGCTAAAGCTTGCCCTACACAGCATCGCACCTGCAGGCATTTACTCAGTGCAGACCCCTAGGCTAAAGCTTGCCCTACACTGCATCGCACCAGCAGGCATTTACTCATTGCAGACCAACTAGGTTAACGCTGGCCCTACACTGCATCACACCTACAGGCATTTACTGAGTGCGGACCCACTAGGCAAAAGCTTCCCCTACACTGCATCGCAAGTGCAGGCATTTACTGAGTGCAGGCCCACTAGGCTAAAGTTTGCCCTACACTGCATCACACCTACAGGCATTTACTCAGTGCAAACCCATAGGCTAAAGCTGGCCCTACACTGCATCAACCTGCATGCATTTACTCAGTGCAGACCCCTAGGCTAAAGCTGGCCCTACACTGCATCGCACCTGCATGCATTTACTCAGTGCAGATCCCTAGGCTAAAGCTTGCCCTACACTGCATCTCACCTGCAGGCATTTGCTCAGTGCAGACCCACTGGGCTAAAGATTGCCCTACACTGCATCGCACCGGCAGTCATTTACTCAGTGCAGACCCCTAAGCTAAAGCTTGCCCTACACAGCATTGCTCCTGCAGTCATTTACTCAGTGCAGACCACTAGGCTAAAGCTTGCCCTACACAGCATCACACCTTCAGGCATTTACTCAGTGCAGACCCACTAGGCTAAAGCTTGCCCTACACTGCATCACACCTAAAGGCATTTACTTAGTGCAGACCCCTAGGCTGAATCTCGACCTACACTGCATCACACCTGCAGGGATTTGCTGAGTGCAGACCCACTGAGCTAAAGCTTGCCCTACATTGCATCACACCGGCAGGCACTTACTCAGTGCAGACCCCTAGGCTAAAGCTGGCCATACACTGCATCACACCTTCAGGCAGACCCCTAAGCTAAAGTTTGCCCTACACTGCATTACTCCTGCAGGCCTTTACTCAGTGCAGACGCCTAGGCTAAATCTTGCCCTACACTGCATCACACTTCCAGGCCTTTACTCAGGGCAGACTCCTAGGCTAAAGCTTGCCCTACACTGCATCGCACCAGCAGGCATTTTCTCAGTGCAGACCCACTGGGCTAAACTGGACCTACACTGCATCACACCTGCAGGGATTTACTCAGTACAGACCCACTAGGCTAAAGCTTGCCCTACACTGCATCACACCTGCAGGCATTTACTCAGTGCAGACCCACTAGGCTAAAGCTTGCCCTACACTGCATCACACCTGCAGGCATTTACTCAGTGCAGACCCCTAGGCTAAAGCTTGACCTAAACTGCACCACACCTGCAGGGATTGGCTGAGTGCAGACCCACTGGGATAAAGCTTGCCCTACACTGCATCACACCTGCAGTCATTTACTCAGTGCAGACCCCTAGGCTAAAGCTTGCCCTACACAGCATCACACTGCAGGCATTTACTCAGTGCAGACCCCTAGGCTAAAGCTTGCCCTACACAGCATCGCACCTGCAGGCATTTTCTCAGTGCAGACTCCTAGGCTAAAGCTCTACCTACACTGCATCACACCTGCAGGGATTTGCTGAGTGCAGACCCACTGGTATAAAGCTTGCCCTACACAGCATCGCACCTGCAGGCATTTACTCAGTGCATACTCCTAGGTTAAAGCTTGCCCTACACTGCATCGCACCCGCAGGCATTTACTTGTTGCAGACCCCGAGGCTGAAGCTGGCCCTACACTGCATCGCACCTTCAGGCAGACCCCTAGGCTAAAGCTTGCCCTACACTGCATCACACCTGCAGGCCTGTACTCATTGCAGACCCCTAGGCTGAAGCTTGCCCTACACTGCATCCCACTTGCAGGCATTTACTCAGTGCAGACCCCTAGACTAAAGCTTCCCCTACACTGCATCGCACCGGCAGTCATTTACTCAGTGCAGATCCCTAGGCTAAAGCTTTCCCTACAGAGCATCGCACCTGCAGTCATTTATCAGTGCAGACCCCTACGCTAAAGCTTGCCCTACACAGCATCACACCTGCAGGCATTTACTCAGTGCAGACCCACTAGGCTAAAGCTTGCCCTACACTGCATCACACCTGCAGGGATTTGCTGAATGCAGACCAACTGGGCTAAAGCTTGCCCTAAATTGCATCACACCCGCAGGCATTTACTCAGTGCAGACCTCTAGGCTAAAGCTGGCCCTACACTGCATCACACCTTCAGGCAGACCTCTAGGCTAAAGCTTGCCCTACACTGCATCAGACCGGCAGGCCTTTACTCAGTGCAGACGCCTAGGCTAAAGCTTGCCCTACACTGCATCACACTTGCAGGCCTTTACTCAGGGCAGACTCCTAGGCTAAAGCTTGCCCTACACTGCATCGCACCAGCAGGCATTTACTCAGTGCAGACCCACTGAGCTAAACTGGCCCTACACTGCATCACACCTGCAGGCATTTACTCAGTGCAGACCCCTAGGCTAAAGCTTGACCTAAAGTGCACCACACCTGCAGGGATTTGCTGAGTGCAGACCCACTGGGATAAAGCTTGCCCTACACTGCATCACACCTGCAGTCATTTACTCAGTGCAGACCCCTAGGCTAAAGCTTGCCCTACACAGCATCACACCAGCAGGCATTTACTCAGTGCAGACCCCTAGGCTAAAACATGGCCTACACAGCATCGCACCCGAAGGCATTTACTCAGTGCAGACTCCTAGGCTAAAGCTCGACCTACCCTGTATCACACCTGCAGGGATTTGCTGAGTGCAGACCCACTAGGATAAAGCTTGCCCGACATTGCCTCGCACCTGCAGTCATTTACTCAGTGTAGACCCCTAGGCCAAAGCTTGCCCTACACAGCATTGCACCTGCAGGCATTTACTCAGTGCTGACCCACTAGGCTAAAGCTTGGCCTACACGGCATCACACCTGCAGTCATTTACTCTGTGCTGACCCACTGGGCTAAAGCTTGCCCTACACTACATCGCACCTGCAGTCATTTACTCAGTGCAGACCCCTAGGCTAAAGCTTGCCCTACAGAGCATCGCACGTGCAGTCATTTACTCAGTACAGACCCGTAGGCTAAACCTTGCCCTACACAGCATCGCACCTGCAGGCATTTGCTCAGTGCAGACCCACTAGGCTAAAGCTTGCCCTACCCTGCATCACACTTGCAGGCATTTACTCAGTGCAGACGCCTATGCTAAAGCTCGACCTACGCTGCATCACACCTGCAGGGATTAACTGAGTGCACACCCACTGGGCTAAAGCTTGCCCTACATTGCATCACACCCTGCAGGCATTTATTCAGTGCAGACGCCTAGGCTAAAGCCAACCCTACACTGCATCGCACCTGCAGGCTTTTACTCAGTGCAGATGCCTAGGCTAAAGCTTGCCCTACACTGCATCACACTTGCATGCATTTACTCAGGGCAGACTTCTAGGCTAAAGCTTGCCCTACACTGCATCGCATCAGCAGGCATTTACTCAGTGCAGACCCACTAGTCTAAACTGGCCCTACACTGCATCACACCTGCAGGGATTTACTCAGTACAGACCCACTAGGCTAAAGCTTGCCCTACACTGCATCACACCTGCAGGCATTTACTCAGTGCAGACCCCTAGGCTAAAGGTTGCCCTACACAGCATCACACCTGCAGGCATTTACTTAGTGCAGACCCACTCGGCTAAAGCTTGCCCTACACTGCATCACACCTGCAGGCATTTACTCAGTGCAGACCCCTAGGCTAAAGGTTGCCCTACACAGCATCACACCTGCAGGCATTTACTCAGTGCAGACCCCTAGGCTAAAACTAGGCCTAAACTGCATCACACCTGCAGGGATTTGCTGAGCGCAGACCCACTGGGATAAAGCTTGCCCTACACTGAAATGCACCTGCAGTCATTTACTCAGTGCAGACCCCTAGGCTAAAGCTTGCCCTACACAACATCGCACCTGCAGGCATTTACTCAGTGCAGACCCCTAGGCTAAAGCTTGCCCTACACAGCATCGCACCTGCAGGCATTTACTTAGTGCAGACTCCTAGGCTAAAGCTTGACCTACACTGCATCACACCTGCAGTCATTTACTCAGTGCAGACCCCTAGACTAAAACTTGCCCTACACAGCATCGCACCTGCAGACATTTACTCAGTGCAGACTCCTAGGCTAAAGCTTGCCCTACACTGCATGGCACCCGGAGGCATTTACTCGTTGCAGACCCCGTGGCTGAAGCTGGCCCTACACTGCATCGCACCTTCAGGCAGACCCCTAGGCTAAAGCTTGCCCTACACTGCATCACACCTGCAGGGATATGCTGAGTGCAGACCCACTGGTATAAAGCTTTCCCTACACTGCATTGCACCTGCAGTCATTTACTCAGTGCAGACCCCTAGACTAAAACTTGCCCTACACAGCATCACACCTGCAGGCATTTACTCAGTGCAGACTCCTAGGCTAAAGCTTGCCCTACACTGCATCGCACCCGCAAGCGTTTACTCGTTGCAGACCCCGAGGCTGAAGCTGGCCCTACACTGCATCGCATCTTCAGGCAACCCCTAGGCTAAAGCTTGCGCTACACAGCATCGCACCTGCAGGCATTTTCTCAGTGCAGACTACTAGGCTAAAGCTCTACCTTTACTGCATCACACCTGCAGGGATTTGCTGAGTGCAGACCCACTGGTATAAAGCTTGCCCTACACTGCATTGCACCTGCAGTCATTTACTCAGTGCAGACCCCTAGACTAAAACTTGCCCTACACAGCATCGCACCTGCAGGCATTTACTCAGTGCAGACCCCAAGGCTGAAGCTGGCCCTACACTGCATCGCACCTTTAGGCAGACCCCTAGGCTAAAGCTTGCCCTACACTGCATCACACCTGCAGGCCTTTACTCAGTGCAGACGCCTAGGCTAAAGCTTGCCCTACACTGCATCACACTTGCAGGCCTTTACTCAGGGCAGACCCCTAGGCTAAAGCTTGCCCTACACTGCATCGCACCAGCAGGCATTTACTCAGTGCAGACCCACTGGGCTAAACTGGCCCTACACTGCATCACACCTGCAGGGATTTACTCAGTACAGACCCACTAGGCTAAAGCTTGACCTAAACTGCATCACACCTGCAGGCGTTTACTCAGTGCAGACCCACTAAGCTGAAGCTTGCCCTACACTGCATCACACCTGCAGGCATTTACTCAGTGCAGACCCCTAGGCTAAAGCTTGACCTAAACTGCACCACAACTGCAGGGATTTGCTGAGTGCAGACCCACTGGGATAAAGCTTGCCCTACACTGCATCACACCTGCAGTCATTTACTCAGTGCAGAACCCTAGGCTAAAGCTTGCCCTACGCAGCATCACACCGGCAGGCAATTACTCAGTGCACACACCTAGGCTTAAACTTGCCCTACACAGCATCGCACCCACGGGCATTTACTCAGTGCAGACTCCTAGGCTAAAGCTTGACCTAAACTGCACCACACCTGCAGGCATTTACTCAGTGCAGACCCCTAGGCTAAAGCTTGACCTAAACTGCACCACACCTGCAGGGATTTGCTGAGTGCAGACCCACTGGGATAAAGCTTGCCGGACATTGCCTCGCCCCTGCAGTCATTTACTCAGTGCAGACCCCTATGCTAAAGCTAACCCTACACAGCATAGCACCTGCAGGCATTTACTCAGTGCAGACCCCTAGGCTGAAGCTTGCCCTACACACCATTGCACCTGCAGGCATTTACTCAGTGCAGACCCACTAGGCTAAAGCTTGCCCTACACTGCATTGCACCCGCAGGCATTTACTCGTTGCAGACCCCGAGGCTGAAGCTAGCCCTACACTGCATCGCACGTTCAGGCAACCCCTAGGCTAAAGCTTGCGCTACACAGCATCGCACCTGCAGGCATTTTCTCAGTGCAGACTCCTAGGCTAAAGCTCTACCTACACTGCATCACACCTGCAGGGATTTGCTGAGTGCAGACCCACTGGTATAAAGCTTGCCCTACACAGCATCGCACCTGCAGGCATTTACTCAGTGCAGACTCCTAGGCTAAAGCTTGCCCTACACTGCATCGCACCCGCAGGCATTTACTCGTTGCAGACCCCGAGGCTGAAGCTGGCCTTACACTGCATCGCACCTTCAGGCAGACCCCTAGGCTAAAGCTTGCCCTACACTGCATCACACCTGCAGGCCTTTACTCAGTGCAGACGCCTAGGCTAAAGCTTGCCCTACACTGCATCACACTTGCAGGCCTTTACTCAGGGCAGACCCCTAGGCTAAAGCTTGCCCTACACTGCATCGCACCAGCAGGCATTTACTCAGTGCAGACCCACTGGGCTAAACTGGCCCTACACTGCATCACACCTGCAGGGATTTACTCAGTACAGACCCACTAGGCTAAAGCTTGACCTAAACTGCATCACACCTGCAGGCGTTTACTCAGTGCAGACCCACTAAGCTAAAGCTTGCCCTACACTGCATCACACCTGCAGGCATTTACTCAGTGCAGACCCTTAGGATAAAGCTTGACCTAAACTGCACCATACTTGCAGGGATTTGCTGAGTGCAGATCCACTGGGATAAAGCTTGCCCTACACTGCATCACACCTGCAGGCATTTACTCAGTGCAGACCCCTAGGCTAAAACTTGCTCTACACAGCATCGCACCCGCAGGCATTTACTCAGTGCAGACTCCTAGGCTAAAGCTCGACCTACACTGTATCACACCTGCAGGGATTTGCTAAGTGCAGACCCACTAGGATAAAGCTTGCCCGACGTTGCCTCGCACCTGCAGTCATTTACTCAGTGCAGACCCCTATGCTAAAGCTAGCCCTACACAGCATAGCACCTGCAGGCATTTACTCAGTGCAGACCCCTAGGCTAAAGCTTGCCCTACACAGCATTGCACCTGCAGGCATTTACTCAGTGCAGACCCACTAGGCTAAAGCTTGGCCTACACTGCATCACACCTGCAGTCATTTACTCAGTGCTGACCCACTGGGCTAAAGCTTGCCCTACACTGCATCACGCCTGCAGTCATTTACTCAGTGCAGACCCACTAGGCTAAAGCTTGCCCTACACTGCATCACACCCGCAGGCATTTACTCAGTGCAGACCCGTAGGCTAAACCTTGCCCTACACAGCATCACACCTGCAGGCATTTGCTCAGTGCAGACCCACCAGGCTAAAGCTTGCCCTACCCAGCATCACACCTGCAGGCATTTACTCAGTGCAGACGCCTAGGCTAAAGCTCGACCTACACTGCATCACACCTGCAGGGATTAACTGAGTGCACACCCACTGGGCTAAAGCTTGTCCTACATTGCATCACACCCCGCAGGCATTTATTCAGTGCAGACGCCTAGGCTAAAGCCAACCCTACACTGCATCGCACCTTCAGGCAGACCCCTAGGCTAAAGCTTGCCCTTCACTGGATCACACCTGCAGGCTTTTACTCAGTGCAGATGCCTAGGCTAAAGCTTGCCCTACACTGCATCACACTTGCAGGCATTTACTCAGGGCAGACTCCTAGGCTAAAGCTTGCCCTACACTGCATCGCATCAGCAGGCATTTACTCAGTGCAGACCCACTAGGCTAAACTGGCCCTACACTGCATCACACCTGCAGGGATTTACTCAGTACAGACCCACTAGGCTAAAGCTTGCCCTACACTGCATCACACCTGCAGGCATTTACTCAGTGCAGACCCCTAGGCTAAAGGTGGCCCTACACAGCATCACACCTGCAGGCATTTACTCAGTGCAGACCCACTCGGCTAAACCTTGCCCTACACTGCATCACACCTACAGGCATTTACTCAGTGCAGACCCCTAGGCTAAAGGTTGCCCTACACAGCATCACACCTGCAGGCATTTACTCTGTGCAGACCCCCAGGCTAAAGCAAGGCCTAAACTGCATCACACCTGCAGGGATTTGCTGAGTGCAGACCCACTGGGATAAAGCTTGCCCTACACTGAAATGCACCTGCAGTCATTTACTCAGTGCAGACCCCTAGGCTAAAGCTTGCACTACACAGCATCGCACCTGCAGGCATTTACTCAGTGCAGACCCCTAGGCTAAAGCTTGCCCTACACTGCATCGCACCAGCAGGCATTTACTCATTGCAGACCAACTAGGTTAACGCTGGCCCTACACTGCATGACACCTAGAGGCATTTACTGAGTGCGGACCCACTTGGCAAAAGCTTGCCCTACACTGCATCGCACATGCAGGCATTTACTGAGTGCAGGCCCACTAGGCTAAAGTTTGCCCTACACTGCATCACACCTACAGGCATTTACTCAGTGCAAACCCATAAGCTAAAGCTGGCCCTACACTGCATCGCACCTGCATGCATTTACTCAGTGCAGACCCCTAGGCTAAAGCTTGCCCTACACAGCATTTCTCCTGCAGTCATTTACTCAGTGCAGACCACTAGGCTAAAGCTTGCCCTACACAGCATCACACCTTCAGGCATTTACTCAGTGCAGACCCACTAGGCTAAAGCTTGCCCTACACTGCATCACACCTAAAGGCATTTACTTAGTGCAGACCCCTAGGCTAAATCTCGACCTACACTGCATCACACCTGCAGGGATTTGCTGAGTGCAGACCCACTGAGCTAAAGCTTGCCCTACATTGCATCACACCAGCAGGCACTTACTCAGTGCAGACCCCTAGGCTAAAGCTGGCCCTACACTGCTTCAGACCTTCAGGCAGACCCCTAGGCTAAAGTTTGCCCTACACTGCATTACTCCTGCAGGCCTTTACTCAGTGCAGATGCCTAGGCTAAATCTTGCCCTACACTGCATCACACTTCCAGGCCTTTACTCAGGGAAGACTCCTAGGCTAAAGCTTGCCCTACACTGCATCGCACCAGCAGGCATTTTCTCAGTGCAGACCCACTGGGCTAAACTGGACCTACACTGCATCACACCTGCAGGGATTTACTCAGTACAGACCCACTAGGCTAAAGCTTGCCCTACACTGCATCACACCTGCAGGCATTTACTCAGTGCAGACCCACTAGGCTAAAGCTTGCCCTACACTGCATCACACCTGCAGGCATTTAATCAGTGCAGACCCCTAGGCTAAAGCTTGACCTAAACTGCACCACACCTGCAGGGATTGGCTGAGTGCAGACCCACTGGGATAAAGCTTGCCCTACACTGCATCACACCTGCAGTCATTTACTCAGTGCAGACCCGTAGGCTAAAGCTTGCCCTACACAGCATCACACTCCAGGCATTTACTCAGTGCAGACCCCTAGGCTAAAGCTTGCCCTACACAGCATCGCACCTGCAGGCATTTTCTCAGTGCAGACTCCTAGGCTAAAGCTCTACCTACACTGCATCACACCTGCAGGGATTTGCTGAGTGCAGACCCACTGGTATAAAGCTTGCCCTACACTGCATTGCACCTGCAGTCATTTACTCAGTGCAGACCCCTAGGCTAAAGCTTGCCCTACACAGCATCACACCGGCAGGCATTTACTCAGTGCAGACCCCTAGGCTAAAACTTGCCCTACACAGCATCGCACCCACAGGCATTTACTCAGTGCAGACTCCTAGGCTAAAGCTCGACCTACACTGTATCACACGTGCAGGGATTTGCTGAGTGCAGACCCACTAGGATAAAGCTTGCCCGACATTGCCTCGCACCTGCAGTCATTTACTCAGTGCAGACCCCTATGCTAAAGCTAGCCCTACACAGCATAGCACCTGCAGGCATTTACTCAGTGCAGACCCCTAGGCTGAAGCTTGCCCTACACAGCATTGCACCTGCAGGCATTTACTCAGTGCAGACAGACCCACTAGGATAAAGCTTGGCCTACACTGCATCACACCTGCAGTCATTTACTCAGTGCTGACCCACTGAGCTAAAGCTTGCCCTACACTGCATCACACCTGCAGTCATTTACTCAGTGCAGAACCCTAGGCTAAAGCTTGCCCTACAGAGCATCGCACGTGCAGTCATTTACTCAGTGCAGACCCGTAGGCTAAACCTTGCCCTACACAGCATCGCACCTGCAGGCATTTGCTCAGTGCGGACCCACTAGGCTAAAGCTTGCCCTACCCTGCATCACACCTGCAGGCATTTACTCAGTGCAGACGCCTAGGCTAAAGCTCGACCTACACTGCATCACACCTGTAGGGATTACCTGAGTGCACACCCACTGGGCTAAAGCTTGTCCTACATTGCATCACACCCCGCAGGCATTTATTCAGTGCAGACGCCTAGGCTAAAGCCAACCCTACACTGCATCGCACCTTCAGGCAGACCCCTAGGCTAAAGCTTGCCCTTCACTGGATCACACCTGCAGGCTTTTACTCAGTACAGATGCCTAGGCTAAAGCTTGCCCTACACTGCATCACACTTGCAATCATTTACTCAGGGCAGACTCCTAGGCTAAAGCTTGCACTACACTGCATCGCATCAGCAGGCATTTACTCAGTGCAGCCCCACTAGGCTAAACTGGCCCTACACTGCATCACACCTGCAGGGATTTACTCAGTACAGACCCACTAGGCTAAAGCTTGCCCTACACTGCATCACACCTGCAGGCATTTACTCAGTGCAGACCCCTAGGCTAAAGGTTGCCCTACACAGCATCACACCTGCAGGCATTTACTCAGTGCAGACCCACTCGGCTAAAGCTTGCCCTACACTGCATCACACCTGCAGGCATTTACTCAGTGCAGACCCCTAGGCTAAAGGTTGCCCTACACAGCATCACACCTGCAGGCATTTACTCAGTGCAGACCCCTAGGCAAAAGCTAGGCCTAAACTGCATCACACCTGCAGGGATTTGCTGAGTGCAGACCCACTGGGATAAAGCTGGCCCTACACAGAAATGCACCTGCAGTCATTTACTCAGTGCAGACCCCTAGGCTAAAGCTTGCCCTACACAGCATCGCACCTGCAGGCATTTACTCAGTGCAGACCCCTAGGCTAAAGCTTGCCCTACACTGCATCGCACCAGCAGGCATTTACTCATTGCAGACCAACTAGGTTAACGCTGGCCCTACACTGCATCACACCTACAGGCATTTACTGAGTGCGGACCCACTAGGCAAAAGCTTCCCCTACACTGCATCGCAAGTGCAGGCATTTACTGAGTGCCGGCCCACTAGGCTAAAGTTTGCCCTACACTGCATCACACCTACAGGCATTTACTCAGTGCAAACCCATAGGCTAAAGCTGGCCCTACACTGCATCGCACCTGCATGCATTTACTCAGTGCAGACCCCTAGGCTAAAGCTGGCCCTACACTGCATAGCACCTGCATGCATTTACTCAGTGCAGATCCCTAGGCTAAAGCTTGCCCTACACTGCATCTCACCTGCAGGCATTTGCTCAGTGCAGACCACTAGGCTAAAGCTTGCCCTACACAGCATCACACCTTCAGGCATTTACTCAGTGCAGACCCACTAGGCTAAAGCTTGCCCTACACTGCATCACACCTAAAGGCATTTACTTAGTGCAGACCCCTAGGCTGAATCTCGACCTACACTGCATCACACCTGCAGGGATTTTCTGAGTGCAGACCCACTGAGCTAAAGCTTGCCCTACATTGCATCACACCGGCAGGCACTTACTCAGTGCAGACCCCTAGGCTAAAGCTGGCCCTACACTGCATCACACCTTCAGGCAGACCCCTAAGCTAAAGTTTGCCCTACACTGCATTACTCCTGCAGGCCTTTACTCAGTGCAGACGCCTAGGCTAAATCTTGCCCTACACTGCATCACACTTCCAGGCCTTTACTCAGGGCAGACTCCTAGGCTAAAGCTTGCCCTACACTGCATCACACCTGCAGGCATTTACTCAGTGCAGACCCACTAGGCTAAAGCTTGCCCTACACTGCATCACACCTGCAGGCATTTACTCAGTGCAGACCCCTAGGCTAAAGCTTGACCTAAACTGCACCACACCTGCAGGGATTGGCTGAGTGCAGACCCACTGGGATAAAGCTTGCCCTACACTGCATCACACCTGCAGTCATTTACTCAGTGCAGACCCCTAGGCTAAAGCTTGCCCTACACAGCATCACACTGCAGGCATTTACTCAGTGCAGACCCCTAGGCTAAAGCTTGCCCTACACAGCATCGCACCTGCAGGCATTTTCTCAGTGCAGACTCCTAGGCTAAAGCTCTACCTACACTGCATCACACCTGCAGGGATTTGCTGAGTGCAGACCCACTGGTATAAAGCTTGCCCTACACAGCATCGCACCTGCAGGCATTTACTCAGTGCATACTCCTAGGTTAAAGCTTGCCCTACACTGCATCGCACCCGCAGGCATTTACTTGTTGCAGACCCCGAGGCTGAAGCTGGCCCTACACTGCATCGCACCTTCAGGCAGACCCCTAGGCTAAAGCTTGCCCTACACTGCATCACACCTGCAGGCCTGTACTCATTGCAGACCCCTAGGCTAAAGCTTGCCCTACACTGCATCCCACTTGCAGGCATTTACTCAGTGCAGACCCCTAGACTAAAGCTTGCCCTACACTGCATCGCACCGGCAGTCATTTACTCAGTGCAGATCCCTAGGCTAAAGCTTTCCCTACAGAGCATCGCACCTGCAGTCATTTATCAGTGCAGACCCCTACGCTAAAGCTTGCCCTACACAGCATCACACCTGCAGGCATTTACTCAGTGCAGACCCACTAGGCTAAAGCTTGCCCTACACTGCATCACACCTGCAGGGATTTGCTGAATGCAGACCAACTGGGCTAAAGCTTGCCCTAAATTGCATCACACCCGCAGGCATTTACTCAGTGCAGACCTCTAGGCTAAAGCTTGCCCTACACTGCATCAGACCGGCAGGCCTTTACTCAGTGCAGACGCCTAGGCTAAAGCTTGCCCTACACTGCATCACACTTGCAGGCCTTTACTCAGGGCAGACTCCTAGGCTAAAGCTTGCCCTACACTGCATCGCACCAGCAGGCATTTACTCAGTGCAGACCCACTGAGCTAAACTGGCCCTACACTGCATCACAACTGCAGGGATTCACTCAGTACAGACACACTAGGCTAAAGTTTGACCTAAACTGCATCACACCTGCAGGCGTTTACTCAGTGCAGACCCACTAAGCTAAAGCTTGCCCTACACTGCATCACACCTGCAGGCATTTACTCAGTGCAGACCCCTAGGCTAAAGCTTGACCTAAAGTGCACCACACCTGCAGGGATTTGCTGAGTGCAGACCCACTGGGATAAAGCTTGCCCTACACTGCATCACACCTGCAGTCATTTACTCAGTGCAGACCCCTAGGCTAAAGCTTGCCCTACACAGCATCACACCGGCAGGCATTTACTCAGTGCAGACCCCTAGGCTAAAACATGGCCTACACAGCATCGCACCCGCAGGCATTTACTCAGTGCAGACTCCTAGGCTAAAGCTCGACCTACCCTGTATCACACCTGCAGGGATTTGCTGAGTGCAGACCCACTAGGATAAAGCTTGCCCGACATTGCCTCGCACCTGCAGTCATTTACTCAGTGTAGACCCCTAGGCCAAAGCTTGCCCTACACAGCATTGCACCTGCAGGCATTTACTCAGTGCAGACCCACTAGGCTAAAGCTTGGCCTACACGGCATCACACCTGCAGTCATTTACTCTGTGCTGACCCACTGGGCTAAAGCTTGCCCTACACTACATCGCACCTGCAGTCATTTACTCAGTGCAGACCCCTAGGCTAAAGCTTGCCCTACAGAGCATCGCACGTGCAGTCATTTACTCAGTGCAGACCCGTAGGCTAAACCTTGCCCTACACAGCATCACACCTGCAGGCATTTGCTCAGTGCAGACGCCTAGGCTAAAGCTCGACCTACACCGCATCACACATGCAGGGATTAACTGAGTGCACACCCACTGGGCTAAAGCTTGCCCTACATTGCATCACACCCCGCAGGCATTTATTCAGTGCAGACGCCTAGGCTAAAGCCAACCCTACACTGCATCGCACCTTCAGGCAGACCGCTAGGCTAAAGCTTGCCCTACACTGCATCACACCTGCAGGCTTTTACTCAGTGCAGATGCCTAGGCTAAAGCTTGCCCTACACTGCATCACACTTGCAGGCATTTACTCAGGGCAGACTCCTAGGCTAAAGCTTGCCCTACACTGCATCGCATCAGCAGGCATTTACTCAGTGCAGACCCACTAGGCTAAAGCTTGCCCTACACTGCATCACACCTGCAGACATTTACTCAGTGCAGACCCCTAGGCTAAAGGTAGCCCTACACAGCATCACACCTGCAGGCATTTACTCAGTGCCGACCCCTAGGCTAAAACTAGGCCTAAACTGCATCACACCTGCAGGGATTTGCTGAGCGCAGACCCACTGGGATAAAGCTTGCCCTACACTGAAATGCACCTACAGTCATTTACTCAGTGCAGACCCCTAGGCTTAACTTGCCCTACACAACATCGCACCTGCAGGCATTTACTCAGTGCAGACCCCTAGACTAAAACTTGCCCTACACAGCATCGCACCTGCAGGCATTTACTCAGTGCAGACTCCTAGGCTAAAGCTTGCCCTACACTGCATGGCACCCGCAGGCATTTACTCGTTGCAGACCCTGTGGCTGAAGCTGGCCCTATACTGCATCACACCTTCAGGCAAACCCCTAGGCTAAAGCTTGCCCGACACTGCATCACACCTGCAGGGATTTGCTGAGTGCAGACCCACTGGTATAAAGCTTTCCCTACACTGCATTGCACCTGCAGTCATTTACTCAGTGCAGACCCCTAGACTAAAACTTGCCCTACACAGCATCGCACCTGCCGGCATTTACTCAGTGCAGACTCCTAGGCTAAAGCTTGCCCTACACTGCATCACACCTGCAGGCATTTACTCAGTGCAGACCCACTAGGCTAAAGCTTGCCCTACACTGCATCACACCTGCAGGCATTTACTCAGTGCAGACCCCTAGGCTAAAGCTTGACCTAAACTGCACCACACCTGCAGGGATTGGCTGAGTGCAGACCCACTGGGATAAAGCTTGCCCTACACTGCATCACACCTGCAGTCATTTACTCGTTGCAGACCCCGTGGCTGAAGCTGGCCCTATACTGCATCACACCTTCAGGCAGACCCCTAGGCTAAAGCTTGCCCTACACTGCATCACACTGCAGGCATTTACTCAGTGCAGACCCCTAGGCTAAAGCTTGCCCTACACAGCATCGCACCTGCAGGCATTTTCTCAGTGCAGACTTCTAGGCTAAAGCTCTACCTACACTGCATCACACCTGCAGGGATTTGCTGAGTGCAGACCCACTGGTATAAAGCTTGCCCTACACAGCATCGCACCTGCAGGCATTTACTCAGTGCATACTCCTAGGCTGAAGCTGGCCCTACACTGCATCGCACCTTCAGGCAGACCCCTAGGCTAAAGCTTGCCCTACACTGCATCACACCTGCAGGCCTGTACTCATTGCAGACCCCTAGGCTAAAGCTTGCCGTACACTGCATCCCACTTGCAGGCATTTACTCAGTGCAGACCCCTAGGCTAAAGCTTGCCCTACACTGCATCGCACCGACAGTCATTTACTCAGTGCAGATCCCTAGGCTAAAGCTTTCCCTACAGAGCATCGCACCTGCTGTCATTTATCAGTGCAGACCCCTACGCTAAAGCTTGCCCTACACAGCATCACACCTGCAGGCATTTACTCAGTGCAAACCCACTAGGCTAAAGCTTGCCCTACACTGCATCACACCTGCAGGGATTTGCTGAATGCAGACCAACTGGGCTAAAGCTTGCCCTAAATTGCATCACACCCGCAGGCATTTACTCAGTGCAGACCCCTAGGCTAAAGCTGGCCCTACACTGCATCACACCTTCAGGCAGACCTCTAGGCTAAAGCTTGCCCTACACTGCATCAGACCGGCAGGCCTTTACTCAGTGCAGACGCCTAGGCTAAAGCTTGCCCTACACTGCATCACACTTGCAGGCCTTTACTCAGGGCAGACTCCTAGGCTAAAGCTTGCCCTACACTGCATCGCACCAGCAGGCATTTACTCAGTGCAGACCCACTGAGCTAAACTGGCCCTACACTGCATCACAACTGCAGGGATTCACTCAGTACAGACACACTAGGCTGAAGCTTGACCTAAACTGCATCACACCTGCAGGCGTTTACTCAGTGCAGACCCCTAGGCTAAAGCTTGACCTAAAGTGCACCACACCTGCAGGGATTTGCTGAGTGCAGACCCACTGGGATAAAGCTTGCCCTACACTGCATCACAACTGCAGTCATTTACTCAGTGCAGACCCCTAGGCTAAAGCTTGCCCTACACAGCATCACACCGGCAGGCATTTACTCAGTGCAGACCCCTAGGCTAAAACATGGCCTACACAGCATCGCACCCGCAGGCATTTACTCAGTGCAGACTCCTAGGCTAAAGCTCGACCTACCCTGTATCACACCTGCAGGGATTTGCTGAGTGCAGACCCACTAGGCTAAAGCTTGGCCTACACGGCATCACACCTGCAGTCATTTACTCTGTGCTGACCCACTGGGATAAAGCTTGCCCTACACTACATCGCACCTGCAGTCATTTACTCAGTGCAGACCCCTAGGCTAAAGCTTGCCCTACAGAGCATCGCACGTGCAGTCATTTACTCAGTGAAGACCCGTAGGCTAAACCTTGCCCTACACAGCATCACACCTGCAGGCATTTGCTCAGTGCAGACGCCTAGGCTAAAGCTCGACCTACACCGCATCACACCTGCAGGGATTAACTGAGTGCACACCCACTGGGCTAAAGCTTGCCCTACATTGCATCACACCCCGCAGGCATTTATTCAGTGCAGACGCCTAGGCTAAAGCCAACCCTACACTGCATCGCACCTTCAGGCAGACCCCTAGGCTAAAGCTTGCCCTACACTTCATCACACCTGCAGGCTTTTACTCAGTGCAGATGCCTAGGCTAAAGCTTGCCCTACACTGCATCACACTTGCAGGCATTTACTCAGGGCAGACTCCTAGGCTAAAGCTTGCCCTACACTGCATCGCATCAGCAGGCATTTACTCAGTGCAGACCCACTAGGCTAAAGCTTGCCCTACACTGCATCACACCTGCAGACATTTACTCAGTGCAGACCCCTAGGCTAAAGGTAGCCCTACACAGCATCACACCTGCAGGCATTTACTCAGTGCCGACCCCTAGGCTAAAACTAGGCCTAAACTGCATCACACCTGCAGGGATTTGCTGAGCGCAGACCCACTGGGATAAAGCTTGCCCTACACTGAAATGCACCTGCAGTCATTTACTCAGTGCAGACTCCTAGGCTAAAGCTTGACCTACACTGCATCACACCTGCAGTCATTTACTCAGTGCAGACCCCTAGACTAAAACTTGCCCTACACAGCATCGCACCTGCAGGCATTTACTCAGTGAAGACTCCTAGGCTAAAGCTTGCCCTACACTGCATGGCACCCGCAGGCATTTACTCGTTGCAGACCCCGTGGCTGAAGCTGGCCCTACACTGCATCGCACCTTCAGGCAGACCCCTAGGCTAAAGCTTGCCCTACACTGCATCACACCTGCAGGGATTTGCTGAGTGCAGACCCACTGGTATAAAGCTTTCCCTACACTGCATTGCACCTGCAGTCATTTACTCAGTGCAGACCCCTAGACTAAAACTTGCCCTACACAGCATCGCACCTGCCGGCATTTACTCAGTGCAGACTCCTAGGCTAAAGCTTGCCCTACACTGCATCGCACCCGCAAGCATTTACTCGTTGCAGACCCCGAGGCTGAAGATGGCCCTACACTGCATCGCACCTTCAGGCAACCCCTAGGCTAAAGCTTGCGCTACACAGCATCGCACCTGCAGGCATTTTCTCAGTGCAGACTCCTAGGCTAAAGCTCTACCTACACTGCATCACACCTGCAGGGATTTGCTGAGTGCAGACCCACTGGTATAAAGCTTGCCCTACACTGCATTGCACCTGCAGTCATTCACTCAGTGCAGACCCCTAGACTAAAACTTGCCCTACACTGCATCACACCCGCAGGCATTTACTCGTTGCAGACCCCAAGGCTGAAGCTGGCCCTACACTGCATCGCACCTTCAGGCAGACCCCTAGGCTAAAGCTTGCCCTACACTGCATCACACCTGCAGGCCTTTACTCAGTGCAGACGCCTAGGCTAACGCTTGCCCTACACTGCATCACACTTGCAGGCCTTTACTCAGAGCAGACCCCTAGGCTAAAGCTTGCCCTACACTGCATCGCACCAGCAGGCATTTACTCAGTGAAGACCCACTGGGCTAAACTGGCCCTACACTGCATCACACCTGCAGGGATTTACTCAGTACAGACCCACTAGGCTAAAGCTTGACCTAAACTGCATCACACCTGCAGGCGTTTACTCAGTGCAGACCCACTAAGCTGAAGCTTGCCCTACACTGCATCACACCTGCAGGCATTTACTCAGTGCAGACCCCTAGGCTAAAGCTTGACCTAAACTGCACCACACCTGCAGGGATTTGCTGAGTGCAGACCCACTGGGATAAAGCTTGCCCTACACTGCATCACACCAGCAGTCATTTACTCAGTGCAGACCCCTAGGCTGAAGCTTGCCCTACACAGCATTGCACCTGCAGGCTTTTACTCAGTGCAGACCCACTAGGCTAAAGCTAGGCCTACACTGCATCACACCTGCAGTCATTTACTCAGTGCTGACCCACTGGGATAAAGCTTGCCCTACACTGCATCGCACCTGCAGTCATTTACTCAGTGCAGACCCGTAGGCTAAACCTTGCCCTACACAGCATCGCACCTGCAGGCATTTGCTCAGTGCAGACCCACTAGGCTAAAGCTTGCCCTACCCTGCATCACACCTGCAGGCATTTACTCAGTGCAGACGTCTAGGCTAAAGCTCGACCTACACTGCATCACACCTGCAGGGATTAACTGAGTGCACACCCACTGGGCTAAAGCTTGCCCTACATTGCATCACACCCCGCAGGCATTTATTCAGTGCAGACGCCTAGGCTAAAGCCAACCCTACACTGCATCGCACCTTCAGGCAGACCCCTAGGCTAAAGCTTGCCCTACACTGCATCACACCTGCAGGCTTTTACTCAGTGCAGATGCCTAGGCTAAAGCTTGCCCTACACTGCATCACACTTGCAGGCATTTACTCAGGGCAGACTCCTAGGCTAAAGCTTGCCCTACACTGCATCACATCAGCAGGCATTTACTCAGTGGAGACCCACTAGGCTAAACTGGCCCTACACTGCATCACACCTGCAGGGATTTACTCAGTACAGACCCACTAGGCTAAAGCTTGCCCTACACTGCATCACACCTGCAGGCATTTACTCAGTGCAGACCCCTAGGCTAAAGGTTGCCCTATACAGCATCACACCTGCAGGCATTTACTCAGTGCAGACCCACTCGGCTAAAGCTTGCCCTACACTGCATCACACCTGCAGGCATTTACTCAGTGCAGACCCCTAGGCTAAAGGTTGCCCTACACAGCATCACACCTGCAGGCATTTACTCAGTGCAGACCCCTAGGCTAAAGCTTGCCCTACACAGCATCCCACCTGCAGGCATGTACTCAGTGCAGACCCCTAGGCTAAAGCTTGCCCTACACTGCATCACACCTGCAGGGATTTGCTGAGTGCAGACCCACTGGGATAAAGCTTGCCCTAAACTGAAATGCACCTGCAGTCATTTACTCAGTGCAGACCCCTAGGCTAAAGCTTGCCTTACACCGCATCGCACCTGCAGGCATGTACTCAGTGCAGACCCCTAGGCTAAAGCTTGCCCTACACAGCATCCCACCTGCAGGCATTTACTCAGTGCAGACCCCTAGGCTAAAGCTCGACCTACACTGCATCACACCTGCAGGGATTTGCTGAGTGCAGACCCACTAGGATAAAGCTTGCCCGACATTGCCTCGCACCTGCAGTCATTTACTCAGTGCAGTCCCCTATGCTAAAGCTAGCCCTACACAGCATAGCACCTGCGGGCATTTACTCAGTGCAGACCCCTAGGCTGAAGCTTGCCCTACACAGCATTGCACCTGCAGGCATTTACTCAGTGCAGACCCACTAGGCTAAAGCTAGGCCTACACTGCATCACACCTGCAGTCATTTACTCAGTGCTGACCCACTGGGCTAAAGCTTGCCCTACACTGCATCGCACCTGCAGTCATTTACTCAGTGCAGACCCCTAGGCTAAAGCTTGCCCTACAGAGCATCGCACGTGCAGTCATTTACTCAGTGCAGACCGTAGGCTAAACCTTGCCCTACACAGCATCGCACCTGCAGGCATTTGCTCAGTGCAGACCCACTAGGCTAAAGCTTGCCCTACCCTGCATCACACCTGCAGGCATTTACTCAGTGCAGACGCCTAGGCTAAAGCTCGACCTACACTGCATCACACCTGCAGGGATTAACTGAGTGCACACCCACTGGGTTAAAGCTTGCCCTACATTGCATCACACCCCGCAGGCATTTATTCAGTGCAGACGCCTAGGCTAAAGCCAACCCTACACTGCATCGCACCTTCAGGCAGACCCCTAGGCTAAAGCTTGCCCTACATTGCATCACACCTGCAGGCTTTTACTCAGTGCAGATGCCTAGGCTAAAGCTTGCCCTACACTGCATCACACTTGCAGGCATTTACTCAGGGCAGACTCCTAGGCTAAAGCTTGCCCTACACTGCATCGCATCAGCAGGCATTTACTCAGTGCAGACCCACTAGGCTAAACTGGCCCTACACTGCATCACACCTGCAGGAATGTACTCAGTGCAGACCCACTAGGCTAAAGGTTGCCCTACACAGCATCACACCTGCAGGCATTTACTCAGTGCAGACCCACTCGGCTAAAGCTTGCCCTACACTGCATCACACCTGCAGGCATTTACTCAGTGCAGACCCCTAGGCTAAAGGTTGCCCTACACAGCATCACACCTGCAGGCATTTACTCAGTGCAGACCCACTCGGCTAAAGCTTGCCCTACACTGCATCACACCTGCAGGCATTTACTCAGTGCAGACCCCTAGGCTAAAGGTTGCCCTACACAGCATCACACCTGCAGGCATTTACTCAGTGCAGACCCCTAGGCTAAAGCTAGGCCTAAACTGCATCACACCTGCAGGGATTGGCTGAGTGCAGGCCCACTGGGATAAAGCTTGCCCTACACTGAAATGCACCTGCAGTCATTTACTCAGTGCAGACCCCTAGGCTAAAGCTTGCCCTACACAGCATCGCACCTGCAGGCATTTACTCAGTGCAGACCCCTAGGCTAAAGCTTGCCCTACACAGCATCGCACCTGCAGGCATTTACTTAGTGCAGACTACTAGGCTAAAGCTCGACCTACACTGCATCACATCTGCAGGGATTTGCTGAGTGCAGACCCACTGGGATAAAGCTTGCCCTACACTGCATCGCACCTGCAGTCATTTACTCAGTGCAGACCCCTAGACTAAAGCTTGCCCTACACAGCATCGCACCTGCAGGCATTTACTCAGTGCAGACCCCTAGGCTGAAGCTTGCCCTACACAGCATTGCACATGCAGGCATTTACTCAGTGCAGACCCACTAGGCTAAAGCTAGGCCTACACTGCATCACACCTGCAGTCATTTACTCAGTGCTGACCCACTGGGATAAAGCTTGCCCTACACTGCATCGCACCTGCAGTCATTTACTCAGTGCAGACCCCTAGACTAAAGCTTGCCCTACACAGCATTGCACCTGCAGGCATTTACTCAGTGCAGACTCTTAGGCTAAAGCTTGCTCTACACTGCATCGCACCCACAGACATTTACTCGTTGCAGACCCCAAGGCTAAAGCTGGCCCTACACTGCATCGCACCTTCAGGCAGACCCCTAGGCTAATGCTTGACCTGCACTGCATCACACCTGCAGGCCTTTACTCAGTGCAGACCCACTAGGTTAACGCTGGCCCTACACTGTATCACACCTACAGGCATTTTTCTGAGTGCGGACCCACTAGGCAAAAGCTTCCCCTACACTGCATCGCACCTGCATGCATTTACTGAGTGCAGGCCCACTAGGCTAAAGTTTGCCCTACACTGCATCACACCTACAGGCATTTACTCAGTGCAAACCCCTAGGCTAAAGCTGGCCCTACACTGCATCACAGCTGCATGCATTTACTCAGTGCAGACCCCTAGGCTAAAGCTGGCCCTACACTGCTTTGCACCTGCATGCATTTACTCAGTGCAGACCCTAGGCTAAAGCTTGCCCTACACTGCATCTCACCTGCAGGGATTTGCTCAGTGCAGACCCACTGGGCTAAAGATTGCCCTAGACTGCATCGCACCGGCAGTCATTTACTCAGTGCAGACCCCTAGGCTAAAGCTTACCCTACACAGCATCACACCTTCGGGCATTTACTCAGTGCAGACCCACTAGGCTAAAGCTTGCCCTAAACTGCATCACACCTGCAGGCATTTACTTAGTGCAGACCCCTAGGCTAAAGCTGGCCCTACATTGCATCACACCTTCAGGCAGACCCCTAGGCTAAAGTTTGCCCTAAACTGCATCACACCTGCAGGCCTTTACTCAGTGCAGACGCTTAGGCTAAATCTTGCCCTACACTGCATCACACTTGCAGGCCTTTACTCAGGGCAGACTCCTAGGCTAAAGCTTGCCCTACACTGCATCGCACCAGCAGGCATTTACTCAGTGCAGACCCACTGGGCTAAACTGAACCTACACTGCATCACAACTGCAGGGATTTACTCAGTACAGACCCACTAAGCTAAAGCTTGCCCTACACTGCATCACACCTGCAGTCATTTACTCAGTGCAGACCCCTAGGCTAAAGCTTGCCCTGCACAGCATCGCACCTGCAGGCATTTTCTCAGTGCAGACTCCTAGGCTAAAGCTCTACCTACACTGCATCACACCTGCAGGGATTTACTTGTTGCAGACTCCGAGGCTGAAGCTGGCCCTACACTGCATCGCACCTTCAGGCAGACCCCTAGGCTAAAGCTTGCCCTACACTGCATCACACCTGCAGGCCTTTACTCAGTGCAGACCCCTAGGCTAAAGCTTGCCCTACACTGCATCACACTTGCAGGCATTTACTCAGTGCAGACCCCTAGGCTAAAGCTTGCCCTACACTGCATCACACCAGCAGGCATTTACTCAGTGCAAACTCCTAGGCTAAAGCTGGCCATAAACTGCATCGCACCTGTTCGCATTTACTCAGTGCAGACCCCTAGGCTAAAGCTGGCCCTTCACTGCATCACACCTGCATGCAAATACTCAGTGCAGACCCCTAGGCTAAAGCTTGCCCAACACTGCATTGCACCTCCATGCATTTACTCAGTGCAGACCCCTAGGCTAAAGCTAGCCATACACTGCATCGCACCTGCATGCATTACTCAGTGCAGACCGCTAGACTAAAGCTTGCCCTACACTGCATCGCACCTGCAAGCATTTACTCAGTGCAGACCCACTAGGCTAAAGCGTGCCCAACACTGCATTGCACCTCCATGCATTTACTCAGTGCAGACCCCTAGGCTAAAGCTAGCCCTACACTGCATCACTCCTGTAAGCATTACTCAGTGCAGACCCACTAGGCTAAAGCCTGCCCTACACTGCATCGCACCTGCAGGCATTTACTCAGTGCAGACCAACTAGGCTAAAGCTTGCCCTACATTGCATCGCACCTGCGGGCATTTACTCAGTGCAGACCCACTAGGCTAAAGCTTGCCCTACACTGCAACGCACCTGCAGACCCAGTAGGCTAAAGATTGCCCTACACTGCATCGCACCTGCAGGCATTTACTCAGTGCAGACCCCTAGGCTAAAGCTTTCCCTACACTTTATCGCAAATGCAGGCATTTACTCAGTGCAGACCCCTAGGCTAAAGCTTGCCCTACACTGCATCACACCTGCAGGCATTTGCTCAGTGTAGATGCTGAGGCTAAGGCTTGCCCTACAATGCAGACCCACTATGCTAAAGCTCGTCCTACACTGCATCGTACCTGCAGGCAGAACCACTAGGCTAAATCTTGCCCTACTCTGCATCACACCTGTAGGCATTTACTCAGTGCAGACCCTTAGGCTAAAGCGTGCCCTACACTGCATCACAACTGCAGGGATTTACTCAGTACAGACCCACTAAGCTAAAGCTTGCCCTACACTGCATCACACCTGCAGTCATTTACTCAGTGCAGACCCCTAGGCTAAAGCTTGCCCTGCACAGCATCGCACCTGCAGGCATTTTCTCAGTGCAGACTCCTAGGCTAAAGCTCTACCTACACTGCATCACACCTGCAGGGATTTACTTGTTGCAGACTCCGAGGCTGAAGCTGGCCCTACACTGCATCGCACCTTCAGGCAGACCCCTAGGCTAAAGCTTGCCCTACACTGCATCACACCTGCAGGCCTTTACTCAGTGCAGACCCCTAGGCTAAAGCTTGCCCTACACTGCATCACACTTGCAGGCATTTACTCAGTGCAGACCCCTAGGCTAAAGCTTGCCCTACACTGCATCACACCAGCAGGCATTTACTCAGTGCAAACTCCTAGGCTAAAGCTGGCAATAAACTGCATCGCACCTGTTCGCATTTACTCAGTGCAGACCCCTAGGCTAAAGCTGGCCCTTCACTGCATCACACCTGCATGCAAATACTCAGTGCAGACCCCTAGGCTAAAGCTTGCCCTACACTGCATCGCACCTGCAAGCATTTACTCAGTGCAGACCCACTAGGCTAAAGCGTGCCCAACACTGCATTGCACCTCCATGCATTTACTCAGTGCAGACCCCTAGGCTAAAGCTAGCCCTACACTGCATCGCACCTGCATGCATTTACTCAGTGCAGACCCCTAGGCTGAAGCTTGCCCTACACAGCATTGCACCTGCAGGCATTTACTCAGTGCAGACCCACTAGGCTAAAGCTTGCCCTACAATGCATCGCACCCGCAGGCATTTACTCATTGCAGACCCCGAGGCTGAAGCTGGCCCTACACTGCATCGCACCTTCAGGCAACCCCTAGGCTAAAGCTTGCGCTACACAGCATCACACCTGCAGGCATTTTCTCAGTTCAGACTCCTAGGCTAAAGCTCTACCTACACTGCATCACACCTGCAGGGATTTGCTGAGTGCAGACCCACTGGTATAAAGCTTGCCCTACACTGCATTGCACCTGCAGTCATTTACTCAGTGCAGACCCCTAGACTAAAACTTGCCCTACACAGCATCGCACCTGCAGGCATTTACTCAGTGCAGACTCCTAGGCTAAAGCTTGCCCTACACTGCATCGCACCCGCAGGCATTTACTCGTTGCAGACCCCGAGGCTGAAGCTGGCCCTACACTGCATCGCACCTTCAGGCAGACCCCTAGGCTAAAGCTTGCCCTACACTGCATCACACCTGCAGGCCTTTACTCAGTACAGACGCCTAGGCTAAAGCTTGACCTACACTGCATCACACTTGCAGGCCTTTACTCAGGGCAGACCCCTAGACTAAAGCTTGCCCTACACTGCATCGCACCAGCAGGCATTTACTCAGTGCAGACCCACTGGGCTAAACTGGCCCTACACTGCATCACACCTGCAGGGATTTACTCAGTACAGACCCACTAGGCTAAAGATTGACCTAAACTGCATCACACCTGCAGGCGTTTACTCAGTGCAGACCCACTAAGCTAAAGCTTGCCCTACACTGCATCACACCTGCAGGCATTTACTCAGTGCAGACCCCTAGGCTAAAGCTTGACCTAAACTGCACCACACCTGCAGGGATTTGCTGAGTGCAGACCCACTGGGATAAAGCTTGCCCTACACTGCATCACACCAGCAGTCATTTACTCAGTGCAGACCCCTAGGCTGAAGCTTGCCCTACACAGCATTGCACCTGCAGGCTTTTACTCAGTGCAGACCCACTAGGCTAAAGCTAGGCCTACACTGCATCACACCTGCAGTCATTTACTCAGTGCTGACCCACTGGGATAAAGCTTGCCCTACACTGCATCGCACCTGCAGTCATTTACTCAGTGCAGACCCGTAGGCTAAACCTTGCCCTACACAGCATCGCACCTGCAGGCATTTGCTCAGTGCAGACCCACTAGGCTAAAGCTTGCCCTACCCTGCATCACACCTGCAGGCATTTACTCAGTGCAGACGTCTAGGCTAAAGCTCGACCTACACTGCATCACACCTGCAGGGATTAACTGAGTGCACACCCACTGGGCTAAAGCTTGCCCTACATTGCATCACACCCCGCAGGCATTTATTCAGTGCAGACGCCTAGGCTAAAGCCAACCCTACACTGCATCGCACCTTCAGGCAGACCCCTAGGCTAAAGCTTGCCCTACACTGCATCACACCTGCAGGCTTTTACTCAGTGCAGATGCCTAGGCTAAAGCTTGCCCTACACTGCATCACGCTTGCAGGCATTTACTCAGGGCAGACTCCTAGGCTAAAGCTTGCCCTACACTGCATCACATCAGCAGGCATTTACTCAGTGGAGACCCACTAGGCTAAACTGGCCCTACACTGCATCACACCTGCAGGGATTTACTCAGTACAGACCCACTAGGCTAAAGCTTGCCCTACACTGCATCACACCTGCAGGCATTTACTCAGTGCAGACCCCTAGGCTAAAGGTTGCCCTATACAGCATCACACCTGCAGGCATTTACTCAGTGCAGACCCACTCGGCTAAAGCTTGCCCTACACTGCATCACACCTGCAGGCATTTACTCAGTGCAGACCCCTAGGCTAAAGGTTGCCCTACACAGCATCACACCTGCAGGCATTTACTCAGTGCAGACCCCTAGGCTAAAGCTTGCCCTACACAGCATCCCACCTGCAGGCATGTACTCAGTGCAGACCCCTAGGCTAAAGCTTGCCCTACACTGCATCACACCTGCAGGGATTTGCTGAGTGCAGACCCACTGGGATAAAGCTTGCCCTAAACTGAAATGCACCTGCAGTCATTTACTCAGTGCAGACCCCTAGGCTAAAGCTTGCCTTACACCGCATCGCACCTGCAGGCATGTACTCAGTGCAGACCCCTAGGCTAAAGCTTGCCCTACACAGCATCCCACCTGCAGGCATTTACTCAGTGCAGACCCCTAGGCTAAAGCTCGACCTACACTGCATCACACCTGCAGGGATTTGCTGAGTGCAGACCCACTAGGATAAAGCTTGCCCGACATTGCCTCGCACCTGCAGTCATTTACTCAGTGCAGTCCCCTATGCTAAAGCTAGCCCTACACAGCATAGCACCTGCGGGCATTTACTCAGTGCAGACCCCTAGGCTGAAGCTTGCCCTACACAGCATTGCACCTGCAGGCATTTACTCAGTGCAGACCCACTAGGCTAAAGCTAGGCCTACACTGCATCACACCTGCAGTCATTTACTCAGTGCTGACCCACTGGGCTAAAGCTTGCCCTACACTGCATCGCACCTGCAGTCATTTACTCAGTGCAGACCCCTAGGCTAAAGCTTGCCCTACAGAGCATCGCACGTGCAGTCATTTACTCAGTGCAGACCGTAGGCTAAACCTTGCCCTACACAGCATCGCACCTGCAGGCATTTGCTCAGTGCAGACCCACTAGGCTAAAGCTTGCCCTACCCTGCATCACACCTGCAGGCATTTACTCAGTGCAGACGCCTAGGCTAAAGCTCGACCTACACTGCATCACACCTGCAGGGATTAACTGAGTGCACACCCACTGGGTTAAAGCTTGCCCTACATTGCATCACACCCCGCAGGCATTTATTCAGTGCAGACGCCTAGGCTAAAGCCAACCCTACACTGCATCGCACCTTCAGGCAGACCCCTAGGCTAAAGCTTGCCCTACATTGCATCACACCTGCAGGCTTTTACTCAGTGCAGATGCCTAGGCTAAAGCTTGCCCTACACTGCATCACACTTGCAGGCATTTACTCAGGGCAGACTCCTAGGCTAAAGCTTGCCCTACACTGCATCGCATCAGCAGGCATTTACTCAGTGCAGACCCACTAGGCTAAACTGGCCCTACACTGCATCACACCTGCAGGAATGTACTCAGTGCAGACCCACTAGGCTAAAGGTTGCCCTACACAGCATCACACCTGCAGGCATTTACTCAGTGCAGACCCACTCGGCTAAAGCTTGCCCTACACTGCATCACACCTGCAGGCATTTACTCAGTGCAGACCCCTAGGCTAAAGGTTGCCCTACACAGCATCACACCTGCAGGCATTTACTCAGTGCAGACCCACTCGGCTAAAGCTTGCCCTACACTGCATCACACCTGCAGGCATTTACTCAGTGCAGACCCCTAGGCTAAAGGTTGCCCTACACAGCATCACACCTGCAGGCATTTACTCAGTGCAGACCCCTAGGCTAAAGCTAGGCCTAAACTGCATCACACCTGCAGGGATTGGCTGAGTGCAGGCCCACTGGGATAAAGCTTGCCCTACACTGAAATGCACCTGCAGTCATTTACTCAGTGCAGACCCCTAGGCTAAAGCTTGCCCTACACAGCATCGCACCTGCAGGCATTTACTCAGTGCAGACCCCTAGGCTAAAGCTTGCCCTACACAGCATCGCACCTGCAGGCATTTACTTAGTGCAGACTCCTAGGCTAAAGCTCGACCTACACTGCATCACATCTGCAGGGATTTGCTGAGTGCAGACCCACTGGGATAAAGCTTGCCCTACACTGCATCGCACCTGCAGTCATTTACTCAGTGCAGACCCCTAGACTAAAGCTTGCCCTACACAGCATCGCACCTGCAGGCATTTACTCAGTGCAGACCCCTAGGCTGAAGCTTGCCCTACACAGCATTGCACATGCAGGCATTTACTCAGTGCAGACCCACTAGGCTAAAGCTAGGCCTACACTGCATCACACCTGCAGTCATTTACTCAGTGCTGACCCACTGGGATAAAGCTTGCCCTACACTGCATCGCACCTGCAGTCATTTACTCAGTGCAGACCCCTAGACTAAAGCTTGCCCTACACAGCATTGCACCTGCAGGCATTTACTCAGTGCAGACTCCTAGGCTAAAGCTTGCTCTACACTGCATCGCACCCACAGACATTTACTCGTTGCAGACCCCAAGGCTAAAGCTGGCCCTACACTGCATCGCACCTTCAGGCAGACCCCTAGGCTAATGCTTGACCTGCACTGCATCACACCTGCAGGCCTTTACTCAGTGCAGACCCACTAGGTTAACGCTGGCCCTACACTGTATCACACCTACAGGCATTTTTCTGAGTGCGGACCCACTAGGCAAAAGCTTCCCCTACACTGCATCGCACCTGCATGCATTTACTGAGTGCAGGCCCACTAGGCTAAAGTTTGCCCTACACTGCATCACACCTACAGGCATTTACTCAGTGCAAACCCCTAGGCTAAAGCTGGCCCTACACTGCATCACACCTGCATGCATTTACTCAGTGCAGACCCCTAGGCTAAAGCTGGCCCTACACTGCTTTGCACCTGCATGCATTTACTCAGTGCAGACCCTAGGCTAAAGCTTGCCCTACACTGCATCTCACCTGCAGGGATTTGCTCAGTGCAGACCCACTGGGCTAAAGATTGCCCTAGACTGCATCGCACCGGCAGTCATTTACTCAGTGCAGACCCCTAGGCTAAAGCTTGCCCTACACAGCATCACACCTTCGGGCATTTACTCAGTGCAGACCCACTAGGCTAAAGCTTGCCCTAAACTGCATCACACCTGCAGGCATTTACTTAGTGCAGACCCCTAGGCTAAAGCTGGCCCTACATTGCATCACACCTTCAGGCAGACCCCTAGGCTAAAGTTTGCCCTAAACTGCATCACACCTGCAGGCCTTTACTCAGTGCAGACGCTTAGGCTAAATCTTGCCCTACACTGCATCACACTTGCAGGCCTTTACTCAGGGCAGACTCCTAGGCTAAAGCTTGCCCTACACTGCATCGCACCAGCAGGCATTTACTCAGTGCAGACCCACTGGGCTAAACTGAACCTACACTGCATCACAACTGCAGGGATTTACTCAGTACAGACCCACTAAGCTAAAGCTTGCCCTACACTGCATCACACCTGCAGTCATTTACTCAGTGCAGACCCCTAGGCTAAAGCTTGCCCTGCACAGCATCGCACCTGCAGGCATTTTCTCAGTGCAGACTCGTAGGCTAAAGCTCTACCTACACTGCATCACACCTGCAGGGATTTACTTGTTGCAGACTCCGAGGCTGAAGCTGGCCCTACACTGCATCGCACCTTCAGGCAGACCCCTAGGCTAAAGCTTGCCCTACACTGCATCACACCTGCAGGCCTTTACTCAGTGCAGACGCCTAGGCTAACGCTTGCCCTACACTGCATCACACTTGCAGGCCTTTACTCAGAGCAGACCCCTAGGCTAAAGCTTGCCCTACACTGCATCGCACCAGCAGGCATTTACTCAGTGAAGACCCACTGGGCTAAACTGGCCCTACACTGCATCACACCTGCAGGGATTTACTCAGTACAGACCCACTAGGCTAAAGCTTGACCTAAACTGCATCACACCTGCAGGCGTTTACTCAGTGCAGACCCACTAAGCTGAAGCTTGCCCTACACTGCATCACACCTGCAGGCATTTACTCAGTGCAGACCCCTAGGCTAAAGCTTGACCTAAACTGCACCACACCTGCAGGGATTTGCTGAGTGCAGACCCACTGGGATAAAGCTTGCCCTACACTGCATCACACCAGCAGTCATTTACTCAGTGCAGACCCCTAGGCTGAAGCTTGCCCTACACAGCATTGCACCTGCAGGCTTTTACTCAGTGCAGACCCACTAGGCTAAAGCTAGGCCTACACTGCATCACACCTGCAGTCATTTACTCAGTGCTGACCCACTGGGATAAAGCTTGCCCTACACTGCATCGCACCTGCAGTCATTTACTCAGTGCAGACCCGTAGGCTAAACCTTGCCCTACACAGCATCGCACCTGCAGGCATTTGCTCAGTGCAGACCCACTAGGCTAAAGCTTGCCCTACCCTGCATCACACCTGCAGGCATTTACTCAGTGCAGACGTCTAGGCTAAAGCTCGACCTACACTGCATCACACCTGCAGGGATTAACTGAGTGCACACCCACTGGGCTAAAGCTTGCCCTACATTGCATCACACCCCGCAGGCATTTATTCAGTGCAGACGCCTAGGCTAAAGCCAACCCTACACTGCATCGCACCTTCAGGCAGACCCCTAGGCTAAAGCTTGCCCTACACTGCATCACACCTGCAGGCTTTTACTCAGTGCAGATGCCTAGGCTAAAGCTTGCCCTACACTGCATCACACTTGCAGGCATTTACTCAGGGCAGACTCCTAGGCTAAAGCTTGCCCTACACTGCATCACATCAGCAGGCATTTACTCAGTGGAGACCCACTAGGCTAAACTGGCCCTACACTGCATCACACCTGCAGGGATTTACTCAGTACAGACCCACTAGGCTAAAGCTTGCCCTACACTGCATCACACCTGCAGGCATTTACTCAGTGCAGACCCCTAGGCTAAAGGTTGCCCTATACAGCATCACACCTGCAGGCATTTACTCAGTGCAGACCCACTCGGCTAAAGCTTGCCCTACACTGCATCACACCTGCAGGCATTTACTCAGTGCAGACCCCTAGGCTAAAGGTTGCCCTACACAGCATCACACCTGCAGGCATTTACTCAGTGCAGACCCCTAGGCTAAAGCTTGCCCTACACAGCATCCCACCTGCAGGCATGTACTCAGTGCAGACCCCTAGGCTAAAGCTTGCCCTACACTGCATCACACCTGCAGGGATTTGCTGAGTGCAGACCCACTGGGATAAAGCTTGCCCTAAACTGAAATGCACCTGCAGTCATTTACTCAGTGCAGACCCCTAGGCTAAAGCTTGCCCTACACAGCATCCCACCTGCAGGCATTTACTCAGTGCAGACCCCTAGGCTAAAGGTTGCCCTATACAGCATCACACCTGCAGGCATTTACTCAGTGCAGACCCACTCGGCTAAAGCTTGCCCTACACTGCATCACACCTGCAGGCATTTACTCAGTGCAGACCCCTAGGCTAAAGGTTGCCCTACACAGCATCACACCTGCAGGCATTTACTCAGTGCAGACCCCTAGGCTAAAGCTTGCCTTACACCGCATCGCACCTGCAGGCATGTACTCAGTGCAGACCCCTAGGCTAAAGCTTGCCCTACACAGCATCCCACCTGCAGGCATTTACTCAGTGCAGACCCCTAGGCTAAAGCTCGACCTACACTGCATCACACCTGCAGGGATTTGCTGAGTGCAGACCCACTAGGATAAAGCTTGCCCGACATTGCCTCGCACCTGCAGTCATTTACTCAGTGCAGTCCCCTATGCTAAAGCTAGCCCTACACAGCATAGCACCTGCGGGCATTTACTCAGTGCAGACCCCTAGGCTGAAGCTTGCCCTACACAGCATTGCACCTGCAGGCATTTACTCAGTGCAGACCCACTAGGCTAAAGCTAGGCCTACACTGCATCACACCTGCAGTCATTTACTCAGTGCTGACCCACTGGGCTAAAGCTTGCCCTACACTGCATCGCACCTGCAGTCATTTACTCAGTGCAGACCCCTAGGCTAAAGCTTGCCCTACAGAGCATCGCACGTGCAGTCATTTACTCAGTGCAGACCGTAGGCTAAACCTTGCCCTACACAGCATCGCACCTGCAGGCATTTGCTCAGTGCAGACCCACTAGGCTAAAGCTTGCCCTACCCTGCATCACACCTGCAGGCATTTACTCAGTGCAGACGCCTAGGCTAAAGCTCGACCTACACTGCATCACACCTGCAGGGATTAACTGAGTGCACACCCACTGGGTTAAAGCTTGCCCTACATTGCATCACACCCCGCAGGCATTTATTCAGTGCAGACGCCTAGGCTAAAGCCAACCCTACACTGCATCGCACCTTCAGGCAGACCCCTAGGCTAAAGCTTGCCCTACATTGCATCACACCTGCAGGCTTTTACTCAGTGCAGATGCCTAGGCTAAAGCTTGCCCTACACTGCATCACACTTGCAGGCATTTACTCAGGGCAGACTCCTAGGCTAAAGCTTGCCCTACACTGCATCGCATCAGCAGGCATTTACTCAGTGCAGACCCACTAGGCTAAACTGGCCCTACACTGCATCACACCTGCAGGAATGTACTCAGTGCAGACCCACTCGGCTAAAGGTTGCCCTACACAGCATCACACCTGCAGGCATTTACTCAGTGCAGACCCACTCGGCTAAAGCTTGCCCTACACTGCATCACACCTGCAGGCATTTACTCAGTGCAGACCCCTAGGCTAAAGGTTGCCCTACACAGCATCACACCTGCAGGCATTTACTCAGTGCAGACCCACTCGGCTAAAGCTTGCCCTACACTGCATCACACCTGCAGGCATTTACTCAGTGCAGACCCCTAGGCTAAAGGTTGCCCTACACAGCATCACACCTGCAGGCATTTACTCAGTGCAGACCCCTAGGCTAAAGCTAGGCCTAAACTGCATCACACCTGCAGGGATTGGCTGAGTGCAGGCCCACTGGGATAAAGCTTGCCCTACACTGAAATGCACCTGCAGTCATTTACTCAGTGCAGACCCCTAGGCTAAAGCTTGCCCTACACAGCATCGCACCTGCAGGCATTTACTCAGTGCAGACCCCTAGGCTAAAGCTTGCCCTACACAGCATCGCACCTGCAGGCATTTACTTAGTGCAGACTCCTAGGCTAAAGCTCGACCTACACTGCATCACATCTGCAGGGATTTGCTGAGTGCAGACCCACTGGGATAAAGCTTGCCCTACACTGCATCGCACCTGCAGTCATTTACTCAGTGCAGACCCCTAGACTAAAGCTTGCCCTACACAGCATCGCACCTGCAGGCATTTACTCAGTGCAGACCCCTAGGCTGAAGCTTGCCCTACACAGCATTGCACATGCAGGCATTTACTCAGTGCAGACCCACTAGGCTAAAGCTAGGCCTACACTGCATCACACCTGCAGTCATTTACTCAGTGCTGACCCACTGGGATAAAGCTTGCCCTACACTGCATCGCACCTGCAGTCATTTACTCAGTGCAGACCCCTAGACTAAAGCTTGCCCTACACAGCATTGCACCTGCAGGCATTTACTCAGTGCAGACTCCTAGGCTAAAGCTTGCTCTACACTGCATCGCACCCACAGACATTTACTCGTTGCAGACCCCAAGGCTAAAGCTGGCCCTACACTGCATCGCACCTTCAGGCAGACCCCTAGGCTAATGCTTGACCTGCACTGCATCACACCTGCAGGCCTTTACTCAGTGCAGACCCACTAGGTTAACGCTGGCCCTACACTGTATCACACCTACAGGCATTTTTCTGAGTGCGGACCCACTAGGCAAAAGCTTCCCCTACACTGCATCGCACCTGCATGCATTTACTGAGTGCAGGCCCACTAGGCTAAAGTTTGCCCTACACTGCATCACACCTACAGGCATTTACTCAGTGCAAACCCCTAGGCTAAAGCTGGCCCTACACTGCATCACACCTGCATGCATTTACTCAGTGCAGACCCCTAGGCTAAAGCTGGCCCTACACTGCTTTGCACCTGCATGCATTTACTCAGTGCAGACCCTAGGCTAAAGCTTGCCCTACACTGCATCTCACCTGCAGGGATTTGCTCAGTGCAGACCCACTGGGCTAAAGATTGCCCTAGACTGCATCGCACCGGCAGTCATTTACTCAGTGCAGACCCCTAGGCTAAAGCTTACCCTACACAGCATCACACCTTCGGGCATTTACTCAGTGCAGACCCACTAGGCTAAAGCTTGCCCTAAACTGCATCACACCTGCAGGCATTTACTTAGTGCAGACCCCTAGGCTAAAGCTGGCCCTACATTGCATCACACCTTCAGGCAGACCCCTAGGCTAAAGTTTGCCCTAAACTGCATCACACCTGCAGGCCTTTACTCAGTGCAGACGCTTAGGCTAAATCTTGCCCTACACTGCATCACACTTGCAGGCCTTTACTCAGGGCAGACTCCTAGGCTAAAGCTTGCCCTACACTGCATCGCACCAGCAGGCATTTACTCAGTGCAGACCCACTGGGCTAAACTGAACCTACACTGCATCACAACTGCAGGGATTTACTCAGTACAGACCCACTAAGCTAAAGCTTGCCCTACACTGCATCACACCTGCAGTCATTTACTCAGTGCAGACCCCTAGGCTAAAGCTTGCCCTGCACAGCATCGCACCTGCAGGCATTTTCTCAGTGCAGACTCCTAGGCTAAAGCTCTACCTACACTGCATCACACCTGCAGGGATTTACTTGTTGCAGACTCCGAGGCTGAAGCTGGCCCTACACTGCATCGCACCTTCAGGCAGACCCCTAGGCTAAAGCTTGCCCTACACTGCATCACACCTGCAGGCCTTTACTCAGTGCAGACCCCTAGGCTAAAGCTTGCCCTACACTGCATCACACTTGCAGGCATTTACTCAGTGCAGACCCCTAGGCTAAAGCTTGCCCTACACTGCATCACACCAGCAGGCATTTACTCAGTGCAAACTCCTAGGCTAAAGCTGGCCATAAACTGCATCGCACCTGTTCGCATTTACTCAGTGCAGACCCCTAGGCTAAAGCTGGCCCTTCACTGCATCACACCTGCATGCAAATACTCAGTGCAGACCCCTAGGCTAAAGCTTGCCCAACACTGCATTGCACCTCCATGCATTTACTCAGTGCAGACCCCTAGGCTAAAGCTAGCCATACACTGCATCGCACCTGCATGCATTACTCAGTGCAGACCGCTAGACTAAAGCTTGCCCTACACTGCATCGCACCTGCAAGCATTTACTCAGTGCAGACCCACTAGGCTAAAGCGTGCCCAACACTGCATTGCACCTCCATGCATTTACTCAGTGCAGACCCCTAGGCTAAAGCTAGCCCTACACTGCATCACTCCTGTAAGCATTACTCAGTGCAGACCCACTAGGCTAAAGCCTGCCCTACACTGCATCGCACCTGCAGGCATTTACTCAGTGCAGACCAACTAGGCTAAAGCTTGCCCTACATTGCATCGCACCTGCGGGCATTTACTCAGTGCAGACCCACTAGGCTAAAGCTTGCCCTACACTGCAACGCACCTGCAGACCCAGTAGGCTAAAGATTGCCCTACACTGCATCGCACCTGCAGGCATTTACTCAGTGCAGACCCCTAGGCTAAAGCTTTCCCTACACTTTATCGCAAATGCAGGCATTTACTCAGTGCAGACCCCTAGGCTAAAGCTTGCCCTACACTGCATCACACCTGCAGGCATTTGCTCAGTGTAGATGCTGAGGCTAAGGCTTGCCCTACAATGCAGACCCACTATGCTAAAGCTCGTCCTACACTGCATCGTACCTGCAGGCAGAACCACTAGGCTAAATCTTGCCCTACTCTGCATCACACCTGTAGGCATTTACTCAGTGCAGACCCTTAGGCTAAAGCGTGCCCTACACTGCATCACAACTGCAGGGATTTACTCAGTACAGACCCACTAAGCTAAAGCTTGCCCTACACTGCATCACACCTGCAGTCATTTACTCAGTGCAGACCCCTAGGCTAAAGCTTGCCCTGCACAGCATCGCACCTGCAGGCATTTTCTCAGTGCAGACTCCTAGGCTAAAGCTCTACCTACACTGCATCACACCTGCAGGGATTTACTTGTTGCAGACTCCGAGGCTGAAGCTGGCCCTACACTGCATCGCACCTTCAGGCAGACCCCTAGGCTAAAGCTTGCCCTACACTGCATCACACCTGCAGGCCTTTACTCAGTGCAGACCCCTAGGCTAAAGCTTGCCCTACACTGCATCACACTTGCAGGCATTTACTCAGTGCAGACCCCTAGGCTAAAGCTTGCCCTACACTGCATCACACCAGCAGGCATTTACTCAGTGCAAACTCCTAGGCTAAAGCTGGCAATAAACTGCATCGCACCTGTTCGCATTTACTCAGTGCAGACCCCTAGGCTAAAGCTGGCCCTTCACTGCATCACACCTGCATGCAAATACTCAGTGCAGACCCCTAGGCTAAAGCTTGCCCTACACTGCATCGCACCTGCAAGCATTTACTCAGTGCAGACCCACTAGGCTAAAGCGTGCCCAACACTGCATTGCACCTCCATGCATTTACTCAGTGCAGACCCCTAGGCTAAAGCTAGCCCTACACTGCATCGCACCTGCATGCATTTACTCAGTGCAGACCCCTAGGCTGAAGCTTGCCCTACACAGCATTGCACCTGCAGGCATTTACTCAGTGCAGACCCACTAGGCTAAAGCTTGCCCTACAATGCATCGCACCCGCAGGCATTTACTCATTGCAGACCCCGAGGCTGAAGCTGGCCCTACACTGCATCGCACCTTCAGGCAACCCCTAGGCTAAAGCTTGCGCTACACAGCATCACACCTGCAGGCATTTTCTCAGTTCAGACTCCTAGGCTAAAGCTCTACCTACACTGCATCACACCTGCAGGGATTTGCTGAGTGCAGACCCACTGGTATAAAGCTTGCCCTACACTGCATTGCACCTGCAGTCATTTACTCAGTGCAGACCCCTAGACTAAAACTTGCCCTACACAGCATCGCACCTGCAGGCATTTACTCAGTGCAGACTCCTAGGCTAAAGCTTGCCCTACACTGCATCGCACCCGCAGGCATTTACTCGTTGCAGACCCCGAGGCTGAAGCTGGCCCTACACTGCATCGCACCTTCATGCAGACCCCTAGGCTAAAGCTTGCCCTACACTGCATCACACCTGCAGGCCTTTACTCAGTACAGACGCCTAGGCTAAAGCTTGACCTACACTGCATCACACTTGCAGGCCTTTACTCAGGGCAGACCCCTAGACTAAAGCTTGCCCTACACTGCATCGCACCAGCAGGCATTTACTCAGTGCAGACCCACTGGGCTAAACTGGCCCTACACTGCATCACACCTGCAGGGATTTACTCAGTACAGACCCACTAGGCTAAAGATTGACCTAAACTGCATCACACCTGCAGGCGTTTACTCAGTGCAGACCCACTAAGCTAAAGCTTGCCCTACACTGCATCACACCTGCAGGCATTTACTCAGTGCAGACCCCTAGGCTAAAGCTTGACCTAAACTGCACCACACCTGCAGGGATTTGCTGAGTGCAGACCCACTGGGATAAAGCTTGCCCTACACTGCATCACACCAGCAGTCATTTACTCAGTGCAGACCCCTAGGCTGAAGCTTGCCCTACACAGCATTGCACCTGCAGGCTTTTACTCAGTGCAGACCCACTAGGCTAAAGCTAGGCCTACACTGCATCACACCTGCAGTCATTTACTCAGTGCTGACCCACTGGGATAAAGCTTGCCCTACACTGCATCGCACCTGCAGTCATTTACTCAGTGCAGACCCGTAGGCTAAACCTTGCCCTACACAGCATCGCACCTGCAGGCATTTGCTCAGTGCAGACCCACTAGGCTAAAGCTTGCCCTACCCTGCATCACACCTGCAGGCATTTACTCAGTGCAGACGTCTAGGCTAAAGCTCGACCTACACTGCATCACACCTGCAGGGATTAACTGAGTGCACACCCACTGGGCTAAAGCTTGCCCTACATTGCATCACACCCCGCAGGCATTTATTCAGTGCAGACGCCTAGGCTAAAGCCAACCCTACACTGCATCGCACCTTCAGGCAGACCCCTAGGCTAAAGCTTGCCCTACACTGCATCACACCTGCAGGCTTTTACTCAGTGCAGATGCCTAGGCTAAAGCTTGCCCTACACTGCATCACACTTGCAGGCATTTACTCAGGGCAGACTCCTAGGCTAAAGCTTGCCCTACACTGCATCACATCAGCAGGCATTTACTCAGTGGAGACCCACTAGGCTAAACTGGCCCTACACTGCATCACACCTGCAGGGATTTACTCAGTACAGACCCACTAGGCTAAAGCTTGCCCTACACTGCATCACACCTGCAGGCATTTACTCAGTGCAGACCCCTAGGCTAAAGGTTGCCCTATACAGCATCACACCTGCAGGCATTTACTCAGTGCAGACCCACTCGGCTAAAGCTTGCCCTACACTGCATCACACCTGCAGGCATTTACTCAGTGCAGACCCCTAGGCTAAAGGTTGCCCTACACAGCATCACACCTGCAGGCATTTACTCAGTGCAGACCCCTAGGCTAAAGCTTGCCCTACACAGCATCCCACCTGCAGGCATGTACTCAGTGCAGACCCCTAGGCTAAAGCTTGCCCTACACTGCATCACACCTGCAGGGATTTGCTGAGTGCAGACCCACTGGGATAAAGCTTGCCCTAAACTGAAATGCACCTGCAGTCATTTACTCAGTGCAGACCCCTAGGCTAAAGCTTGCCTTACACCGCATCGCACCTGCAGGCATGTACTCAGTGCAGACCCCTAGGCTAAAGCTTGCCCTACACAGCATCCCACCTGCAGGCATTTACTCAGTGCAGACCCCTAGGCTAAAGCTCGACCTACACTGCATCACACCTGCAGGGATTTGCTGAGTGCAGACCCACTAGGATAAAGCTTGCCCGACATTGCCTCGCACCTGCAGTCATTTACTCAGTGCAGTCCCCTATGCTAAAGCTAGCCCTACACAGCATAGCACCTGCGGGCATTTACTCAGTGCAGACCCCTAGGCTGAAGCTTGCCCTACACAGCATTGCACCTGCAGGCATTTACTCAGTGCAGACCCACTAGGCTAAAGCTAGGCCTACACTGCATCACACCTGCAGTCATTTACTCAGTGCTGACCCACTGGGCTAAAGCTTGCCCTACACTGCATCGCACCTGCAGTCATTTACTCAGTGCAGACCCCTAGGCTAAAGCTTGCCCTACAGAGCATCGCACGTGCAGTCATTTACTCAGTGCAGACCGTAGGCTAAACCTTGCCCTACACAGCATCGCACCTGCAGGCATTTGCTCAGTGCAGACCCACTAGGCTAAAGCTTGCCCTACCCTGCATCACACCTGCAGGCATTTACTCAGTGCAGACGCCTAGGCTAAAGCTCGACCTACACTGCATCACACCTGCAGGGATTAACTGAGTGCACACCCACTGGGTTAAAGCTTGCCCTACATTGCATCACACCCCGCAGGCATTTATTCAGTGCAGACGCCTAGGCTAAAGCCAACCCTACACTGCATCGCACCTTCAGGCAGACCCCTAGGCTAAAGCTTGCCCTACATTGCATCACACCTGCAGGCTTTTACTCAGTGCAGATGCCTAGGCTAAAGCTTGCCCTACACTGCATCACACTTGCAGGCATTTACTCAGGGCAGACTCCTAGGCTAAAGCTTGCCCTACACTGCATCGCATCAGCAGGCATTTACTCAGTGCAGACCCACTAGGCTAAACTGGCCCTACACTGCATCACACCTGCAGGAATGTACTCAGTGCAGACCCACTAGGCTAAAGGTTGCCCTACACAGCATCACACCTGCAGGCATTTACTCAGTGCAGACCCACTCGGCTAAAGCTTGCCCTACACTGCATCACACCTGCAGGCATTTACTCAGTGCAGACCCCTAGGCTAAAGGTTGCCCTACACAGCATCACACCTGCAGGCATTTACTCAGTGCAGACCCACTCGGCTAAAGCTTGCCCTACACTGCATCACACCTGCAGGCATTTACTCAGTGCAGACCCCTAGGCTAAAGGTTGCCCTACACAGCATCACACCTGCAGGCATTTACTCAGTGCAGACCCCTAGGCTAAAGCTAGGCCTAAACTGCATCACACCTGCAGGGATTGGCTGAGTGCAGGCCCACTGGGATAAAGCTTGCCCTACACTGAAATGCACCTGCAGTCATTTACTCAGTGCAGACCCCTAGGCTAAAGCTTGCCCTACACAGCATCGCACCTGCAGGCATTTACTCAGTGCAGACCCCTAGGCTAAAGCTTGCCCTACACAGCATCGCACCTGCAGGCATTTACTTAGTGCAGACTCCTAGGCTAAAGCTCGACCTACACTGCATCACATCTGCAGGGATTTGCTGAGTGCAGACCCACTGGGATAAAGCTTGCCCTACACTGCATCGCACCTGCAGTCATTTACTCAGTGCAGACCCCTAGACTAAAGCTTGCCCTACACAGCATCGCACCTGCAGGCATTTACTCAGTGCAGACCCCTAGGCTGAAGCTTGCCCTACACAGCATTGCACATGCAGGCATTTACTCAGTGCAGACCCACTAGGCTAAAGCTAGGCCTACACTGCATCACACCTGCAGTCATTTACTCAGTGCTGAACCACTGGGATAAAGCTTGCCCTACACTGCATCGCACCTGCAGTCATTTACTCAGTGCAGACCCCTAGACTAAAGCTTGCCCTACACAGCATTGCACCTGCAGGCATTTACTCAGTGCAGACTCCTAGGCTAAAGCTTGCTCTACACTGCATCGCACCCACAGACATTTACTCGTTGCAGACCCCAAGGCTAAAGCTGGCCCTACACTGCATCGCACCTTCAGGCAGACCCCTAGGCTAATGCTTGACCTGCACTGCATCACACCTGCAGGCCTTTACTCAGTGCAGACCCACTAGGTTAACGCTGGCCCTACACTGTATCACACCTACAGGCATTTTTCTGAGTGCGGACCCACTAGGCAAAAGCTTCCCCTACACTGCATCGCACCTGCATGCATTTACTGAGTGCAGGCCCACTAGGCTAAAGTTTGCCCTACACTGCATCACACCTACAGGCATTTACTCAGTGCAAACCCCTAGGCTAAAGCTGGCCCTACACTGCATCACACCTGCATGCATTTACTCAGTGCAGACCCCTAGGCTAAAGCTGGCCCTACACTGCTTTGCACCTGCATGCATTTACTCAGTGCAGACCCTAGGCTAAAGCTTGCCCTACACTGCATCTCACCTGCAGGGATTTGCTCAGTGCAGACCCACTGGGCTAAAGATTGCCCTAGACTGCATCGCACCGGCAGTCATTTACTCAGTGCAGACCCCTAGGCTAAAGCTTGCCCTACACAGCATCACACCTTCGGGCATTTACTCAGTGCAGACCCACTAGGCTAAAGCTTGCCCTAAACTGCATCACACCTGCAGGCATTTACTTAGTGCAGACCCCTAGGCTAAAGCTGGCCCTACATTGCATCACACCTTCAGGCAGACCCCTAGGCTAAAGTTTGCCCTAAACTGCATCACACCTGCAGGCCTTTACTCAGTGCAGACGCTTAGGCTAAATCTTGCCCTACACTGCATCACACTTGCAGGCCTTTACTCAGGGCAGACTCCTAGGCTAAAGCTTGCCCTACACTGCATCGCACCAGCAGGCATTTACTCAGTGCAGACCCACTGGGCTAAACTGAACCTACACTGCATCACAACTGCAGGGATTTACTCAGTACAGACCCACTAAGCTAAAGCTTGCCCTACACTGCATCACACCTGCAGTCATTTACTCAGTGCAGACCCCTAGGCTAAAGCTTGCCCTGCACAGCATCGCACCTGCAGGCATTTTCTCAGTGCAGACTCGTAGGCTAAAGCTCTACCTACACTGCATCACACCTGCAGGGATTTACTTGTTGCAGACTCCGAGGCTGAAGCTGGCCCTACACTGCATCGCACCTTCAGGCAGACCCCTAGGCTAAAGCTTGCCCTACACTGCATCACACCTGCAGGCCTTTACTCAGTGCAGACCCCTAGGCTAAAGCTTGCCCTACACTGCATCACACTTGCAGGCATTTACTCAGTGCAGACCCCTAGGCTAAAGCTTGCCCTACACTGCATCACACCAGCAGGCATTTACTCAGTGCAAACTCCTAGGCTAAAGCTGGCCATAAACTGCATCGCACCTGTTCGCATTTACTCAGTGCAGACCCCTAGGCTAAAGCTGGCCCTTCACTGCATCACACCTGCATGCAAATACTCAGTGCAGACCCCTAGGCTAAAGCTTGCCCAACACTGCATTGCACCTCCATGCATTTACTCAGTGCAGACCCCTAGGCTAAAGCTAGCCATACACTGCATCGCACCTGCATGCATTACTCAGTGCAGACCGCTAGACTAAAGCTTGCCCTACACTGCATCGCACCTGCAAGCATTTACTCAGTGCAGACCCACTAGGCTAAAGCGTGCCCAACACTGCATTGCACCTCCATGCATTTACTCAGTGCAGACCCCTAGGCTAAAGCTAGCCCTACACTGAATCACTCCTGTAAGCATTACTCAGTGCAGACCCACTAGGCTAAAGCCTGCCCTACACTGCATCGCACCTGCAGGCATTTACTCAGTGCAGACCAACTAGGCTAAAGCTTGCCCTACATTGCATCGCACCTGCGGGCATTTACTCAGTGCAGACCCACTAGGCTAAAGCTTGCCCTACACTGCAACGCACCTGCAGACCCAGTAGGCTAAAGATTGCCCTACACTGCATCGCACCTGCAGGCATTTACTCAGTGCAGACCCCTAGGCTAAAGCTTTCCCTACACTTTATCGCAAATGCAGGCATTTACTCAGTGCAGACCCCTAGGCTAAAGCTTGCCCTACACTGCATCACACCTGCAGGCATTTGCTCAGTGTAGATGCTGAGGCTAAGGCTTGCCCTACAATGCAGACCCACTATGCTAAAGCTCGTCCTACACTGCATCGTACCTGCAGGCAGAACCACTAGGCTAAATCTTGCCCTACTCTGCATCACACCTGTAGGCATTTACTCAGTGCAGACCCTTAGGCTAAAGCGTGCCCTACACTGCATCACAACTGCAGGGATTTACTCAGTACAGACCCACTAAGCTAAAGCTTGCCCTACACTGCATCACACCTGCAGTCATTTACTCAGTGCAGACCCCTAGGCTAAAGCTTGCCCTGCACAGCATCGCACCTGCAGGCATTTTCTCAGTGCAGACTCCTAGGCTAAAGCTCTACCTACACTGCATCACACCTGCAGGGATTTACTTGTTGCAGACTCCGAGGCTGAAGCTGGCCCTACACTGCATCGCACCTTCAGGCAGACCCCTAGGCTAAAGCTTGCCCTACACTGCATCACACCTGCAGGCCTTTACTCAGTGCAGACCCCTAGGCTAAAGCTTGCCCTACACTGCATCACACTTGCAGGCATTTACTCAGTGCAGACCCCTAGGCTAAAGCTTGCCCTACACTGCATCACACCAGCAGGCATTTACTCAGTGCAAACTCCTAGGCTAAAGCTGGCAATAAACTGCATCGCACCTGTTTGCATTTACTCAGTGCAGACCCCTAGGCTAAAGCTGGCCCTTCACTGCATCACACCTGCATGCAAATACTCAGTGCAGACCCCTAGGCTAAAGCTTGCCCTACACTGCATCGCACCTGCAAGCATTTACTCAGTGCAGACCCACTAGGCTAAAGCGTGCCCAACACTGCATTGCACCTCCATGCATTTACTCAGTGCAGACCCCTAGGCTAAAGCTAGCCCTACACTGCATCGCACCTGCATGCATTTACTCAGTGCAGACCGCTAGACTAAAGCTTGCCCTACACTGCATCGCACCTGCAAGCATTTACTCAGTGCAGACCCACTAGGCTAAAGCGTGCCCAACACTGCATTGCACCTCCATGCATTTACTCAGTGCAGACCCCTAGGCTAAAGCTAGCCCTACACTGCATCACTCCTGTAAGCATTACTCAGTGCAGACCCACTAGGCTAAAGCCTGCCCTACACTGCATCGCACCTGCAGGCATTTACTCAGTGCAGACCAACTAGGCTAAAGCTTGCCCTACATTGCATCGCACCTGCGGGCATTTACTCAGTGCAGACCCACTAGGCTAAAGCTTGCCCTACACTGCAACGCACCTGCAGACCCAGTAGGCTAAAGATTGCCCTACACTGCATCGCACCTGCAGGCATTTACTCAGTGCAGACCCCTAGGCTAAAGCTTTCCCTACACTTTATCGCAAATGCAGGCATTTACTCAGTGCAGACCCCTAGGCTAAAGCTTGCCCTACACTGCATCACACCTGCAGGCATTTACTCAGTGTAGATGCTGAGGCTAAGGCTTGCCCTACAATGCAGACCCACTATGCTAAAGCTCGTCCTACACTGCATCGTACCTGCAGGCAGAACCACTAGGCTAAATCTTGCCCTACTCTGCATCACACCTGTAGGCATTTACTCAGTGCAGACCCTTAGGCTAAAGCGTGCCCTACACTGCATCACACCTACAGGCATTTACTCAGTGCAGATGCACTGGGCTAAAGCTTGCCCTACACTGAATCAAACCTGTAGGCCTTTACTCAGTTCAGACCCCTAGGCTAAAGCTTGCCCTACACTGCATAGCACATGCAGACATTTGCTCAGTGCAGACCCACTAGGCTAAAGGTTGCCCTACACAGCATTGCACCTGCAGGCTTTTACTCAGTGCAGACCCCTGGGCTAAAGCTTGCCCTACACTGCATCAAACCTGCAGGCATTTACTCAGTGCAGACCCCTAGGATAAAGGTTGCCCTACACTGCATTGCACCTGCAGGCATTTACTCAGTGCAGAAGCCTATGCTAAAGCAGGCCCTAAACTGCATCATACCTGCAGGCAGAACCTCTAGGCTAAATCTTGCCCTACTCTGCATCACACCTGTAGGCATTTACTCAGTGCAGACCCCTATGCTAAAGCTTGCCCTACTCTGCATCGCACCTGCATGCATTTGCTCACTGCAGACCCACTAGGCTAAAGCTTGCCCTACACAGCATCGCACCTGCAGGCATTTACTCAGTGCAGACCCCTAGGCTAAATCTTCCCCTACACTGCATCACACCTGCAGGCATTTACTCAGTGCAGACCCCTAGGCTAAAGCTTGCCCTACACTGCATCACATCTGCAGGCATTTGCTCAGTGCAGACCCCTAGGCTTAAGGTTGCCCAACACTGCATTGCACCTGCAGGCATTTACTCAGTGCAGACCCCTAGGCTAAAGCTTGCCCTACACTGCATCACAACTGCAGACGTTTACTCAGTGCAGATCCCTAGGCTAAAGCTTGCCCTACTCTGCATCACACCTGTAGGCATTTACTCAGTGCAGACCCCTATGCTAAAGCATGCCCTACTCTACATCACACCTGTAGGTATTTACTCAGTGCAGACCCTTAGGCTAAAGCTTGCCCTACACTGATTCACACCTACAGGCATTTACTCAGTGCAGACTCCTAGGCTAAAGCTTGCCCTACACTGCATCACACCTGCAGGCATTTACTCAGTGCAGACCCCTAGGCTAAAGATGCCCTACACCGCATTGCACCTGCAGGCATTTACTCAGTGCAGAAGCCTATGCTAAAGCAGGCCCTACACTCCATCGTACCTGCAGGCAGAACCTCTAGGCTAAATCTTGCCCTACTCTGCATCACACCTGTAGGCATTTACTCAGTGCAGACCCCTAGGCTAAAGCGTGCCCTACTCTGCATCACACCTGTAGGCATTTACTCAGTGCAGACCCCTATGCTAAAGCTTGCCCTACTCTGCATCAAACCTGTAGGCATTTACTCAGTGCAGAATCTTAGGCTAAAGCTTGCCCTACACTGCATCACACCTACAGGCATTTACTCACTGCAGACCCGTAGGCTAAAGCTTGCCCTATACTTTATCGCACATGCAGGCATTTACTCAGTGCAGACCCCTAGGCTAAAGCAAGCCCTACACTGCATCACATCTGCAGGCATTTGCTCAGTGCAGACCCCTAGGCTAAAGGTTGCCCTTCACTGCATTGCACCTGCATGCATTTACTCAGTGCAGAAGCCTAGGCTACAGCTTGCCCTATACTGCATCACACCTGCAGGCATTTACTCAGTGCAGACCCATAGGATAAATCTTGCCCTACACTGCATCAAACCTGCAGGCCTTTACTCAGTGTAGAACCACTAGGCTAAAGCTAACCATGCACTGCATCGTACCTGCAGGCAAAAGCACTAGGCTAAATCTTGCCCTACTCTGCATCACACCTGTAGGCATTTACTCAGTGCAGACCCCTAGGCTAAAGCGTTCCCTACTCTGCATCACACCTGAAGGCATTTACTCAGTGCAGACTCCTAGGCTAACGTTTGCCCTACACTACATCACACCTACAGGCACTTACTCAGTGCAGACCCACTGGGCTAAAGCTTGCCCTACACTGCTTCAAACCTGCAGGTCTTTACTCAGTTCAGACCCCTAGGCTAAAGCTTGCCCTACACTGCATTCCACCTGCAGGCATATACTCAGTGCAGACCCTTAGGCTAAATCTTGCCCTACTCTGCATCACACCTGTAGGCATTTACTCAGTGCAGCTTCCTAGGCTAAAGCTTGCCCTACACTTCATCACACCTGTAGGCCCCTAGGCTAAAGCTGGCCCTACACTGCATCACACCTGCAGGCATGTACTCAGTGCAGACCCAATAGGCTAAAGCTTGCCCTACACTGTATCACACCTGCAGGCCTTTGCTCAGTGTAGACCCCTGGGCTAAAGCTTGCCCTCCACTGCATTGCACCTGCAGGCATTTACTCAGTGCAGACCCTTAGGCTAAAGCTTTCCTTAAACTGCATCACACCTACAGGGATTTACTCAGTGCAGACGCACTGGGCTAAAGCTTGCCCTACACTGAATCAAACCTGCAGGCCTTTACTCAGTTCAGACCCCTAGGCTAAAGCTTGCCCTACACTGCATAGCACCTGCAGACATTTGCCCAGTGCAGACCCACTAGGCTAAAGGTTGCCCTACAGAGCATTGCACCTGCAGGCATTTACTCAGTGCAGACCCCTAGGCTAAAACTTGCCCTACACTGCATCACACCTGCAGGCATTTACTCAGTGCAGATCCCTAGGCTAAAGCTTGCCCTACTCTGCATCACACCTGTAGGCATTTACTCAGTGCAGACCCCTATGCTAAATCATGCCCTACTCTGCATCACACCTGTAGGCATTTACGCAGTGCAGACCCTTAGGCTAAAGCTTGCCCTACACTGCATCACACCTACAGGTATTTACTCAGTGCAGACGCACTGGGCTAAAGCTTGCCCTACACTAAATCACACCTGCAGGCATTTACTCAGTGCAGACCCCTAGGCTAAAGGGTGCCCTACACTGCATTGCACCTGCAGGCATTTACTCAGTGCAGAGGCCTATGCTAAAGCAGGCCCTACACTGCATCGTACCTGCAGGCAGAACCTCTAGGCTAAAGCTTTCCCTACACTGCATCACACCTATTTACTCAGTGCAGACGCACTGGGCTAAAGGTTGCCCTACACTGAATCAAACCTGCAGGCCTTTATTCAGTGCAGACCCCTAGGCTAAAGCTTGCCCTACACTGCATAGCACCTGCAGACATTTGCTCAGTGCAGACCCACTAGGCTAAAGGTTGCCCTACACAGCATTGCACCTGCAGGCATTTACTCAGTGCAGACCCCTAGGCTAAAGCTTGCCCTACACTGCATCACACCTGCAGACATTTACTCAGTGCAGATCCCTAGGCTAAAGCTTGCCCTACTCTGCATCACACCTGTAGGCATTCACTCAGAGCAGACCCCTATGCTAAAGCATGCCCTACTCTGCATCACACCTGTAGGTATTTACTCAGTGCAGACCCTTAGGCTAAAGCTTGCCCTACACTGATTCACACCTACAGGCATTTACTCAGTGCAGACTCACTGGGCTAAAGCTTGCCCTACACTGCATCACACCTGCAGGCATTTACTCAGTGCAGACCCCTAGGCTAAAGATGCCCTACACTTCATTGCACCTGTTGGCATTTACTCAGTGCAGAAGCCTATACTAAAGCAGGCCCTACACTCCATCGTATCTGCAAGCAGAACCTCTAGGCTAAATCTTGCCCTACTCTGCATCACACCTGTAGGCATTTACTCAGTGCAGACCCCTAGGCTAAAGCGTGCCCTACTCTGCATCACACCTGTAGGCATTTACTCAGTGCAGAACCTTAGGCTAAAGCTTGCCCTACACTGCATCACACCTACAGGCATTTACTCACTGCAGACTCACTGGGCTGAAGCTTGCCCTACACTGCATCAAACCTGCAGGCCTTTACTCAGTTCAGACCCCTAGGCTAAAGCTTGCCCTACACTGCATCGCACCTGCACGCATTTGCTCACTCCAGACCCACTAGGCTAAAGCTTGCCCTACACAGCATAGCACCTGAAGGCATTTACTCAGTGCAGACCCCTAGGCTAAAGCTTGCCCTACACAGCATCCCACCTGCAGGCATGTACTCAGTGCAGACCCCTAGGCTAAAGCTTGCCCTACACTGCATCACACCTGCAGGGATTTGCTGAGTGCAGACCCACTGGGATAAAGCTTGCCCTAAACTGAAATGCACCTGCAGTCATTTACTCAGTGCAGACCCCTAGGCTAAAGCTTGCCTTACACAGCATCGCACCTGCAGGCATGTACTCAGTGCAGACCCCTAGGCTAAAGCTTGCCCTACACAGCATCCCACCTGCAGGCATTTACTCAGTGCAGACCCCTAGGATAAATCTTGCCCTACACTGCATCAAACCTGCAGGCCTTTACTCAGTGTAGAACCACTAGGCTAAAGCTAACCATGCACTGCATCGTACCTGCAGGCAAAAGCACTAGGCTAAATCTTGCCCTACTCTGCATCACACCTGTAGGCATTTACTCAGTGCAGACCCCTAGGCTAAAGCGTTCCCTACTCTGCATCACACCTGAAGGCATTTACTCAGTGCAGACTCCTAGGCTAACGTTTGCCCTACACTACATCACACCTACAGGCACTTACTCAGTGCAGACCCACTGGGCTAAAGCTTGCCCTACACTGCTTCAAACCTGCAGGTCTTTACTCAGTTCAGACCCCTAGGCTAAAGCTTGCCCTACACTGCATTCCACCTGCAGGCATATACTCAGTGCAGACCCTTAGGCTAAATCTTGCCCTACTCTGCATCACACCTGTAGGCATTTACTCAGTGCAGCTTCCTAGGCTAAAGCTTGCCCTACACTTCATCACACCTGTAGGCCCCTAGGCTAAAGCTGGCCCTACACTGCATCACACCTGCAGGCATGTACTCAGTGCAGACCCAATAGGCTAAAGCTTGCCCTACACTGTATCACACCTGCAGGCCTTTGCTCAGTGTAGACCCCTGGGCTAAAGCTTGCCCTCCACTGCATTGCACCTGCAGGCATTTACTCAGTGCAGACCCTTAGGCTAAAGCTTTCCTTAAACTGCATCACACCTACAGGGATTTACTCAGTGCAGACGCACTGGGCTAAAGCTTGCCCTACACTGAATCAAACCTGCAGGCCTTTACTCAGTTCAGACCCCTAGGCTAAAGCTTGCCCTACACTGCATAGCACCTGCAGACATTTGCCCAGTGCAGACCCACTAGGCTAAAGGTTGCCCTACAGAGCATTGCACCTGCAGGCATTTACTCAGTGCAGACCCCTAGGCTAAAACTTGCCCTACACTGCATCACACCTGCAGGCATTTACTCAGTGCAGATCCCTAGGCTAAAGCTTGCCCTACTCTGCATCACACCTGTAGGCATTTACTCAGTGCAGACCCCTATGCTAAATCATGCCCTACTCTGCATCACACCTGTAGGCATTTACGCAGTGCAGACCCTTAGGCTAAAGCTTGCCCTACACTGCATCACACCTACAGGTATTTACTCAGTGCAGACGCACTGGTCTAAAGCTTGCCCTACACTAAATCACACCTGCAGGCATTTACTCAGTGCAGACCCCTAGGCTAAAGGGTGCCCTACACTGCATTGCACCTGCAGGCATTTACTCAGTGCAGAAGCCTATGCTAAAGCAGGCCCTACACTGCATCGTACCTGCAGGCAGAACCTCTAGGCTAAAGCTTTCCCTACACTGCATCACACCTACAGGGATTTACTCAGTGCAGACGCACTGGGCTAAAGGTTGCCCTACACTGAATCAAACCTGCAGGCCTTTATTCAGTGCAGACCCCTAGGCTAAAGCTTGCCCTACACTGCATAGCACCTGCAGACATTTGCTCAGTGCAGACCCACTAGGCTAAAGGTTGCCCTACACAGCATTGCACCTGCAGGCATTTACTCAGTGCAGACCCCTAGGCTAAAGCTTGCCCTACACTGCATCACACCTGCAGACATTTACTCAGTGCAGATCCCTAGGCTAAAGCTTGCCCTACTCTGCATCACACCTGTAGGCATTCACTCAGAGCAGACCCCTATGCTAAAGCATGCCCTACTCTGCATCACACCTGTAGGTATTTACTCAGTGCAGACCCTTAGGCTAAAGCTTGCCCTAAACTGATTCACACCTACAGGCATTTACTCAGTGCAGACTCACTGGGCTAAAGCTTGCCCTACACTGCATCACACCTGCAGGCATTTACTCAGTGCAGACCCCTAGGCTAAAGATGCCCTACACTTCATTGCACCTGTTGGCATTTACTCAGTGCAGAAGCCTATACTAAAGCAGGCCCTACACTCCATCGTATCTGCAAGCAGAACCTCTAGGCTAAATCTTGCCCTACTCTGCATCACACCTGTAGGCATTTACTCAGTGCAGACCCCTAGGCTAAAGCGTGCCCTACTCTGCATCACACCTGTAGGCATTTACTCAGTGCAGAACCTTAGGCTAAAGCTTGCCCTACACTGCATCACACCTACAGGCATTTACTCACTGCAGACTCACTGGGCTGAAGCTTGCCCTACACTGCATCAAACCTGCAGGCCTTTACTCAGTTCAGACCCCTAGGCTAAAGCTTGCCCTACACTGCATCGCACCTGCACGCATTTGCTCACTCCAGACCCACTAGGCTAAAGCTTGCCCTACACAGCATAGCACCTGAAGGCATTTACTCAGTGCAGACCCCTAGGCTAAAGCTTGCCCTACACAGCATCCCACCTGCAGGCATGTACTCAGTGCAGACCCCTAGGCTAAAGCTTGCCCTACACTGCATCACACCTGCAGGGATTTGCTGAGTGCAGACCCACTGGGATAAAGCTTGCCCTAAACTGAAATGCACCTGCAGTCATTTACTCAGTGCAGACCCCTAGGCTAAAGCTTGCCTTACACAGCATCGCACCTGCAGGCATGTACTCAGTGCAGACCCCTAGGCTAAAGCTTGCCCTACACAGCATCCCACCTGCAGGCATTTACTCAGTGCAGACCCCTAGGCTAAAGCTCGACCTACACTGCATCACACCTGCAGGGATTTGCTGAGTGCAGACCCACTAGGATAAAGCTTGCCCGACATTGCCTCGCACCTGCAGTCATTTACTCAGTGCAGTCCCCTATGCTAAAGCTAGCCCTACACAGCATAGCACCTGCGGGCATTTACTCAGTGCAGACCCCTAGGCTGAAGCTTGCCCTACACAGCATTGCACCTGCAGGCATTTACTCAGTGCAGACCCACTAGGCTAAAGCTAGGCCTACACTGCATCACACCTGCAGTCATTTACTCAGTGCTGACCCACTGGGCTAAAGCTTGCCCTACACTGCATCGCACCTGCAGTCATTTACTCAGTGCAGACCCCTAGGCTAAAGCTTGCCCTACAGAGCATCGCACGTGCAGTCATTTACTCAGTGCAGACCGTAGGCTAAACCTTGCCCTACACAGCATCGCACCTGCAGGCATTTGCTCAGTGCAGACCCACTAGGCTAAAGCTTGCCCTACCCTGCATCACACCTGCAGGCATTTACTCAGTGCAGACGCCTAGGCTAAAGCTCGACCTACACTGCATCACACCTGCAGGGATTAACTGAGTGCACACCCACTGGGTTAAAGCTTGCCCTACATTGCATCACACCCCGCAGGCATTTATTCAGTGCAGACGCCTAGGCTAAAGCCAACCCTACACTGCATCGCACCTTCAGGCAGACCCCTAGGCTAAAGCTTGCCCTACACTGCATCACACCTGCAGGCTTTTACTCAGTGCAGATGCCTAGGCTAAAGCTTGCCCTACACTGCATCACACTTGCAGGCATTTACTCAGGGCAGACTCCTAGGCTAAAGCTTGCCCTACACTGCATCGCATCAGCAGGCATTTACTCAGTGCAGACCCACTAGGCTAAACTGGCCCTACACTGCATCACACCTGCAGGAATGTACTCAGTGCAGACCCACTAGGCTAAAGGTTGCCCTACACAGCATCACACCTGCAGGCATTTACTCAGTGCAGACCCACTCGGCTAAAGCTTGCCCTACACTGCATCACACCTGCAGGCATTTACTCAGTGCAGACCCCTAGGCTAAAGGTTGCCCTACACAGCATCACACCTGCAGGCATTTACTCAGTGCAGAACCACTCGGCTAAAGCTTGCCCTACACTGCATCACACCTGCAGGCATTTACTCAGTGCAGACCCCTAGGCTAAAGGTTGCCCTACACAGCATCACACCTGCAGGCATTTACTCAGTGCAGACCCCTAGGCTAAAGCTAGGCCTAAACTGCATCACACCTGCAGGGATTGGCTGAGTGCAGGCCCACTGGGATAAAGCTTGCCCTACACTGAAATGCACCTGCAGTCATTTACTCAGTGCAGACCCCTAGGCTAAAGCTTGCCCTACACAGCATCGCACCTGCAGGCATTTACTCAGTGCAGACCCCTAGGCTAAAGCTTGCCCTACACAGCATCGCACCTGCAGGCATTTACTTAGTGCAGACTCCTAGGCTAAAGCTCGACCTACACTGCATCACACCTGCAGGGATTTGCTGAGTGCAGACCCACTGGGATAAAGCTTGCCCTACACTGCATCGCACCTGCAGTCATTTACTCAGTGCAGACCCCTAGACTAAAGCTTGCCCTACACAGCATCGCGCCTGCAGGCATTTACTCAGTGCAGACCCCTAGGCTGAAGCTTGCCCTACACAGCATTGCACATGCAGGCATTTACTCAGTGCAGACCCACTAGGCTAAAGCTAGGCCTACACTGCATCACACCTGCAGTCATTTACTCAGTGCTGACCCACTGGGATAAAGCTTGCCCTACACTGCATCGCACCTGCAGTCATTTACTCAGTGCAGACCCCTAGACTAAAGCTTGCCCTACACAGCATTGCACCTGCAGGCATTTACTCAGTGCAGACTCCTAGGCTAAAGCTTGCCCTACACTGCATCGCACCCACAGACATTTACTCGTTGCAGACCCCAAGGCTAAAGCTGGCCCTACACTGCATCGCACCTTCAGGCAGACCCCTAGGCTAATGCTTGACCTGCACTGCATCACACCTGCAGGCCTTTACTCAGTGCAGACCCACTAGGTTAACGCTGGCCCTACACTGTATCACACCTACAGGCATTTTTCTGAGTGCGGACCCACTAGGCAAAAGCTTCCCCTACACTGCATCGCACCTGCATGCATTTACTGAGTGCAGGCCCACTGGGCTAAAGTTTGCCCTACACTGCATCACACCTACAGGCATTTACTCAGTGCAAACCCCTAGGCTAAAGCTGGCCCTACACTGCATCACACCTGCATGCATTTACTCAGTGCAGACCCCTAGGCTAAAGCTGGCCCTACACTGCTTTGCACCTGCATGCATTTACTCAGTGCAGACCCCTAGGCTAAAGCTTGCCCTACACTGCATCTCACCTGCAGGGATTTGCTCAGTGCAGACCCACTGGGCTAAAGATTGCCCTAGACTGCATCTCACCGGCAGTCATTTACTCAGTGCAGACCCCTAGGCTAAAGCTTGCCCTACACAGCATCACACCTGCAGGCATTTACTCAGTGCAGACCCACTAGGCTAAAGCTTGCCCTAAACTGCATCACACCTGCAGGCATTTACTTAGTGCAGACCCCTAGGCTAAAGCTGGCCCTACACTGCATCACACCTTCAGGCAGACCCCTAGGCTAAAGTTTGCCCTAAACTGCATCACACCTGCAGGCCTTTACTCAGTGCAGACGCTTAGGCTAAATCTTGCCCTACACTGCATCACACTTGCAGGCCTTTACTCAGGGCAGACTCCTAGGCTAAAGCTTGCCCTACACTGCATCGCACCAGCAGGCATTTACTCAGTGCAGACCCACTGGGCTAAACTGAACCTACACTGCATCACAACTGCAGGGATTTACTCAGTACAGACCCACTAAGCTAAAGCTTGCCCTACACTGCATCACACCTGCAGTCATTTACTCAGTGCAGACCCCTAGGCTAAAGCTTGCCCTGCACAGCATCGCACCTGCAGGCATTTTCTCAGTGCAGACTCCTAGGCTAAAGCTCTACCTACACTGCATCACACCTGCAGGGATTTACTTGTTGCAGACTCCGAGGCTGAAGCTGGCCCTACACTGCATCGCACCTTCAGGCAGACCCCTAGGCTAAAGCTTGCCCTACACTGCATCACACCTGCAGGCCTTTACTCAGTGCAGACCCCTACGCTAAAGCTTGCCCTACACTGCATCACACTTGCAGGCATTTACTCAGTGCAGACCCCTAGGCTAAAGCTTGCCCTACACTGCATCACACCAGCAGGCATTTACTCAGTGCAAACTCCTAGGCTAAAGCTGGCCATAAACTGCATCGCACCTGTTCGCATTTACTCAGTGCAGACCCCTAGGCTAAAGCTGGCCCTTCACTGCATCACACCTGCATGCAAATACTCAGTGCAGACCCCTAGGCTAAAGCTTGCCCTACACTGCATCGCACCTGCAAGCATTTACTCAGTGCAGACCCACTAGGCTAAAGCGTGCCCAACACTGCATTGCACCTCCATGCATTTACTCAGTGCAGACCCCTAGGCTAAAGCTAGCCCTACACTGCATCGCACCTGCATGCATTACTCAGTGCAGACCGCTAGACTAAAACTTGCCCTACACTGCATCGCACCTGCAAGCATTTACTCAGTGCAGACCCACTAGGCTAAAGCGTGCCCAACACTGCATTGCACCTCCATGCATTTACTCAGTGCAGACCCCTAGGCTAAAGCTAGCCCTACACTGCATCACTCCTGTAAGCATTACTCAGTGCAGACCCACTAGGCTAAAGCCTGCCCTACACTGCATCGCACCTGCAGGCATTTACTCAGTGCAGACCAACTAGGCTAAAGCTTGCCCTACATTGCATCGCACCTGCGGGCATTTACTCAGTGCAGACCCACTAGGCTAAAGCTTGCCCTACACTGCAACGCACCTGCAGACCCAGTAGGCTAAAGATTGCCCTACACTGCATCGCACCTGCAGGCATTTACTCAGTGCAGACCCACTAGGCTAAAGCTTGCCCTACACTGCAACGCACCTGCAGACCCCTAGGCTAAAGCTTGCCCTACACTGCATCACACCTGCAGGCATTTGCTCAGTGTAGATGCTGAGGCTAAGGCTTGCCCTACAATGCAGACCCACTATGCTAAAGCTCGTCCTACACTGCATCGTACCTGCAGGCAGAACCACTAGGCTAAATCTTGCCCTACTCTGCATCACACCTGTAGGCATTTACTCAGTGCAGACCCTTAGGCTAAAGCGTGCCCTACACTGCATCACAACTGCAGGGATTTACTCAGTACAGACCCACTAAGCTAAAGCTTGCCCTACACCGCATCACACCTGCAGTCATTTACTCAGTGCAGACCCCTAGGCTAAAGCTTGCCCTGCACAGCATCGCACCTGCAGGCATTTTCTCAGTGCAGACTCCTAGGCTAAAGCTCTACCTACACTGCATCACACCTGCAGGGATTTACTTGTTGCAGACTCCGAGGCTGAAGCTGGCCCTACACTGCATCGCACCTTCAGGCAGACCCCTAGGCTAAAGCTTGCCCTACACTGCATCACACCTGCAGGCCTTTACTCAGTGCAGACCCCTAGGCTAAAGCTTGCCCTACACTGCATCACACTTGCAGGCATTTACTCAGTGCAGACCCCTAGGCTAAAGCTTGCCCTACACTGCATCACACCAGCAGGCATTTACTCAGTGCAAACTCCTAGGCTAAAGCTGGCCATAAACTGCATCGCACCTGTTCGCATTTACTCAGTGCAGACCCCTAGGCTAAAGCTTGCCCTACACTGCATCGCACCTGCAAGCATTTACTCAGTGCAGACCCACTAGGCTAAAGCGTGCCCAACACTGCATTGCACCTCCATGCATTTACTCAGTGCAGACCCCTAGGCTAAAGCTAGCCCTACACTGCATCGCACCTGCATGCATTTACTCAGTGCAGACCGCTAGACTAAAGCTTGCCCTACACTGCATCGCACCTGCAAGCATTTACTCAGTGCAGACCCACTAGGCTAAAGCGTGCCCAACACTGCATTGCACCTCCATGCATTTACTCAGTGCAGACCCCTAGGCTAAAGCTAGCCCTACACTGCATCACTCCTGTAAGCATTACTCAGTGCAGACCCACTAGGCTAAAGCCTGCCCTACACTGCATCGCACCTGCAGGCATTTACTCAGTGCAGACCAACTAGGCTAAAGCTTGCCCTACATTGCATCGCACCTGCGGGCATTTACTCAGTGCAGACCCACTAGGCTAAAGCTTGCCCTACACTGCAACGCACCTGCAGACCCAGTAGGCTAAAGATTGCCCTACACTGCATCGCACCTGCAGGCATTTACTCAGTGCAGACCCCTAGGCTAAAGCTTTGCCTACACTTTATCGCAAATGCAGGCATTTACTCAGTGCAGACCCCTAGGCTAAAGCTTGCCCTACACTGCATCACACCTGCAGGCATTTACTCAGTGTAGATGCTGAGGCTAAGGCTTGCCCTACAATGCAGACCCACTATGCTAAAGCTCGTCCTACACTGCATCGTACCTGCAGGCAGAACCACTAGGCTAAATCTTGCCCTACTCTGCATCACACCTGTAGGCATTTACTCAGTGCAGACCCTTAGGCTAAAGCGTGCCCTACACTGCATCACACCTACAGGCATTTACTCAGTGCAGATGCACTGGGCTAAAGCTTGCCCTACACTGAATCAAACCTGTAGGCCTTTACTCAGTTCAGACCCCTAGGCTAAAGCTTGCCCTACACTGCATAGCACATGCAGACATTTGCTCAGTGCAGACCCACTAGGCTAAAGGTTGCCCTACACAGCATTGCACCTGCAGGCTTTTACTCAGTGCAGACCCCTGGGCTAAAGCTTGCCCTACACTGCATCAAACCTGCAGGCATTTACTCAGTGCAGACCCCTAGGATAAAGGTTGCCCTACACTGCATTGCACCTGCAGGCATTTACTCAGTGCAGAAGCCTATGCTAAAGCAGGCCCTAAACTGCATCATACCTGCAGGCAGAACCTCTAGGCTAAATCTTGCCCTACTCTGCATCACACCTGTAGGCATTTACTCAGTGCAGACCCCTATGCTAAAGCTTGCCCTACTCTGCATCGCACCTGCATGCATTTGCTCACTGCAGACCCACTAGGCTAAAGCTTGCCCTACACAGCATCGCACCTGCAGGCATTTACTCAGTGGAGACCCCTAGGCTCAATCTTCCCTTACACTGCATCACACCTGCAGGCATTTACTCAGTGCAGACCCCTAGGCTAAAGCTTGCCCTACACTGCATCACATCTGCAGGCATTTGCTCAGTGCAGACCCCTAGGCTTAAGGTTGCCCAACACTGCATTGCACCTGCAGGCATTTACTCAGTGCAGACCCCTAGGCTAAAGCTTGCCCTACACTGCATCACAACTGCAGACGTTTACTCAGTGCAGATCCCTAGGCTAAAGCTTGCCCTACTCTGCATCACACCTGTAGGCATTTACTCAGTGCAGACCCCTATGCTAAAGCATGCCCTACTCTACACCACACCTGTAGGTATTTACTCAGTGCAGACCCTTAGGCTAAAGCTTGCCCTACACTGATTCACACCTACAGGCATTTACTCAGTGCAGACTCCTAGGCTAAAGCTTGCCCTACACTGCATCACATCTGCAGGCATTTACTCAGTGCAGACCCCTAGGCTAAAGATGCCCTACACCGCATTGCACCTGCAGGCATTTACTCAGTGCAGAAGCCTATGCTAAAGCAGGCCCTACACTCCATCGTACCTGCAGGCAGAACCTCTAGGCTAAATCTTGCCCTACTCTGCATCACACCTGTAGGCATTTACTCAGTGCAGACCCCTAGGCTAAAGCGTGCCCTACTCTGCATCACACCTGTAGGCATTTACTCAGTGCAGACCCCTATGCTAAAGCTTGCCCTACTCTGCATCAAACCTGTAGGCATTTACTCAGTGCAGAATCTTAGGCTAAAGCTTGCCCTACACTGCATCACACCTACAGGCATTTACTCACTGCAGACCCACTGGGCTGAAGCTTGCCCTACACAGCATAGCACCTGCAGGTATTTACTCAGTGCAGACCCCTAGGCTAAAGCTTGCCCTACACTGCATCACACCTACAGGCATTTACTCACTGCAGACCCGTAGGCTAAAGCTTGCCCTATACTTTATCGCACATGCAGGCATTTACTCAGTGCAGACCCCGAGGCTAAAGCAAGCCCTACACTGCATCACATCTGCAGGCATTTGCTCAGTGCAGACCCCTAGGCTAAAGGTTGCCCTTCACTGCATTGCACCTGCAGGCATTTACTCAGTGCAGAAGCCTAGGCTACAGCTTGCCCTATACTGCATCACACCTGCAGGCATTTACTCAGTGCAGACCCCTAGGATAAATCTTGCCCTACACTGCATCAAACAAGCAGGCCTTTACTCAGTGTAGAACCACTAGGCTAAAGCTAACCATGCACTGCATCGTACCTGCAGGCAAAAGCACTAGGCTAAATCTTGCCCTACTCTGCATCACACCTGTAGGCATTTACTCAGTGCAGACCCCTAGGCTAAAGCGTTCCCTACTCTGCATCACACCTGAAGGCATTTACTCAGTGCAGACTCCTAGGCTAACGTTTGCCCTACACTACATCACACCTACAGGCACTTACTCAGTGCAGACCCACTGGGCTAAAGCTTGCCCTACACTGCTTCAAACCTGCAGGCCTTTACTCAGTTCAGACCCCTAGGCTAAAGCTTGCCCTACACTGCATTCCACCTGCAGGCATATACTCAGTGCAGACCCTTAGGCTAAATCTTGCCCTACTCTGCATCACACCTGTAGGCATTTACTCAGTGCAGCTTCCTAGGCTAAAGCTTGCCCTACAATTCATCACACCTGTAGGCCCCTAGGCTAAAGCTGGCCCTACACTGCATCACACCTGCAGGCATGTACTCAGTGCAGACCCAATAGGCTAAAGCTTGCCCTACACTGTATCACACCTGCAGGCCTTTGCTCAGTGTAGACCCCTGGGCTAAAGCTTGCCCTCCACTGCATTGCACCTGCAGGCATTTACTCAGTGCAGACCCTTAGGCTAAAGCTTTCCTTAAACTGCATCACACCTACAGGGATTTACTCAGTGCAGACGCACTGGGCTAAAGCTTGCCCTACACTGAATCAAACCTGCAGGCCTTTACTCAGTTCAGACCCCTAGGCTAAAGCTTGCCCTACACTGCATAGCACCTGCAGACATTTGCCCAGTACAGACCCACTAGGCTAAAGGTTGCCCTACAGAGCATTGCACCTGCAGGCATTTACTCAGTGCAGACCCCTAGGCTAAAACTTGCCCTACACTGCATCACACCTGCAGGCATTTACTCAGTGCAGATCCCTAGGCTAAAGCTTGCCCTACTCTGCATCACACCTGTAGGCATTTACTCAGTGCAGACCCCTATGCTAAATCATGCCCTACTCTGCATCACACCTGTAGGCATGTACGCAGTGCAGACCCTTAGGCTAAAGCTTGCCCTACACTGCATCACACCTACAGGTATTTACTCAGTGCAGACGCACTGGGCTAAAGCTTGCCCTACACTAAATCACACCTGCAGGCATTTACTCAGTGCAGACCCCTAGGCTAAAGGGTGCCCTACACTGCATTGCACCTGCAGGCATTTACTCAGTGCAGAAGCCTATGCTAAAGCAGGCCCTACACTGCATCGTACCTGCAGGCAGAACGTCTAGGCTAAAGCTTTCCCTACACTGCATCACACCTACAGAGATTTACTCAGTGCAGACGCACTGGGCTAAAGCTTGCCCTACACTGAATCAAACCTGCAGGCCTTTATTCAGTGCAGACCCCTAGGCTAAAGCTTGCCCTACACTGCATAGCACCTGCAGACATTTGCTCAGTGCAGACCCACTAGGCTAAAGGTTGCCCTACACAGCATTGCACCTGCAGGCATTTACTCAGTGCAGACCCCTAGGCTAAAGCTTGCCCTACACTGCATCACACCTGCAGACATTTACTCAGTGCAGATCCCTAGGCTAAAGCTTGCCCTACTCTGCATCACACCTGTAGGCATTCACTCAGAGCAGACCCCTATGCTAAAGCATGCCCTACTCTGCATCACACCTGTAGGTATTTACTCAGTGCAGACCCTTAGGCTAAAGCTTGCCCTACACTGATTCACACCTACAGGCATTTACTCAGTGCAGACTCACTGGGCTAAAGCTTGCCCTACACTGCATCACACCTGCAGGCATTTACTCAGTGCAGACCCCTAGGCTAAAGATGCCCTACACTTCATTGCACCTGCAGGCATTTACTCAGTGCAGAAGCCTATACTAAAGCAGGCCCTACACTCCATCGTATCTGCAAGCAGAACCTCTAGGCTAAATCTTGCCCTACTCTGCATCACACCTGTAGGCATTTACTCAGTGCAGACCCCTAGGCTAAAGCGTGCCCTACTCTGCATCACACCTGTAGGCATTTACTCAGTGCAGAACCTTAGGCTAAAGCTTGCCCTACACTGCATCACACCTACAGGCATTTACTCACTGCAGACTCACTGGGCTGAAGCTTGCCCTACACTGCATCAAACCTGCAGGCCTTTACTCAGTTCAGACCCGTAGGCTAAAGCTTGCCCTACACTGCATCGCACCTGCACGCATTTGCTCACTCCAGACCCACTAGGCTAAAGCTTGCCCTACACAGCATAGCACCTGAGGGCATTTACTCAGTGAAAACCCCCAGGCTAAAGTTTGCCCTACACTGTATCGTACCTGCAGGCATTTACTCAGTGCAGACCCACTAGGCTAAAGCTTGCCCTACACTGCATCATACCGGCAGGGAGTTGCTGAGTGCAGACCCACTGGGCTAAAGCTTGCCCTACACTGCATCACACCTGCAGGCATTTACTCAGTGCAGACCCACTAGGCTAAGGCTTGCCCTACACTGCAACACACCTGCAGACCCACTAGGCTAAAGCTTGCCCTACACTGCATCACACCTACAGGCATTTACTCAGTGCAGACCCACTGGCCTAAAGCTTGCCCTACACTGCATCAAACCTGCAGGCCTTTACTCAGTTCAGACCCCTAGGCTAAAGCTTGCTCTACACTGCATCGCACCTGCAGGCATTTTCTCAGTGCAGACCCACTAGGCTAAAGCTTGCCCTTCACAGCTTTGCACCTGCAGGCATTTACTCAGTGCAGACCCCTAGGCTAAAGATGCCCTACACTTCATTGCACCTGCAGGCATTTACTCAGTGCAGAAGCCTATACTAAAGCAGGCCCTACACTCCATCGTACCTGCAGGCAGAACCTCTAGGCTAAATCTTGCCCTACTCTGCATCACACCTGTAGGCATTTACTCAGTGCAGACCCCTAGGCTAAAGCGTGCCCTACTCTGCATCACACCTGTAGGCATTTACTCAGTGCAGAACCTTAGGCTAAAGCTTGCCCTACACTGCATCACACCTACAGGCATTTACTCACTGCAGACTCACTGGGCTGAAGCTTGCCCTACACTGCATCAAATCTGCAGGCCTTTACTCAGTTCAGACCCCTAGGCTAAAGCTTGCCCTACACTGCATCGCACCTGCATGCATTTTCTCAGTGCAGACCCCAAGGCTAAAACTTGCCCTACAATGAATCACACCTGTAGGCATTTACTCAGTGGAGACCCCTAGGCTAAAGCTTGCCCTACACTACATCACACCTGCAGGCATGTACTCAGTGCAGACCCTTAGGCTAAAGCTTTCCTTAAACTGCATCACACCTACAGGGATTTACTCAGTGCAGACGCACTGGGCTAAAGCTTCCCCTACACTGAATCAAACCTGCAGGCCTTTACTCAGTTCAGACCCCTAGGCTAAAGCTTGCCCTACACTGCATAGCACCTGCAGACATTTGCTCAGTGCAGACCCACTAGGCTAAAGGTTGCCCTACAGAGCATTGCACCTGCAGGCATTTACTCAGTGCAGACCCCTAGGCTAAAGCTTGCCCTACACTGCATCACACCTGCAGGCATTTACTCAGTGCAGATCCCTAGGCTAAAGCTTGCCCTACTCTGCATCACACCTGTAGGCATTTACTCAGTGCAGACCCCTATGCTAAATCATGCCCTACTCTGCATCACACCTGTAGGCATTTACGCAGTGCAGACCCTTATGCTAAAGCTTGCCCTACACTGCATCACACCTACAGGCATTTACTCAGTACAGACGCACTGGGCTAAAGCTTGCCCTACACTAAATCACACCTGCAGGCATTTACTCAGTGCAGACCCCTAGGCTAAAGGATGCCCTACACTGCATTGCACCTGCAGGCATTTACTCAGTGCAGAAGCCTATGCTAAAGCAGGCCCTACACTGCATCGTACCTGCAGGCAGAACCTCTAGGCTAAAGCTTTCCCTACACTGCATCACACCTACAGGGATTTACTCAGTGCAGACGCACTGGGCTAAAGCTTGCCCTACACTGAATCAAACCTGCAGGCCTTTTTTCAGTGCAGACCCCTAGGCTAAAGCTTGCCCTACACTGCATAGCACCTGCAGACATTTGCTCAGTGCAGACCCACTAGGCTAAAGGTTGCCCTACACAGCATTGCACCTGCAGGCATTTACTCAGTGCAGACCCCTAGGCTAAAGCTTGCCCTACTCTGCATCACACCTGTAGGCATTTACTCAGAGCAGACCCCTATGCTAAAGCATGCCCTACTCTGCATCACACCTGTAGGTATTTACTCAGTGCAGACCCTTAGGCTAAAGCTTGCCCTACACTGATTCACACCTACAGGCATTTACTCAGTGCAGACTCACTGGGCTAAAGCTTGCCCTACACTGCATCACACCTGCAGGCATTTACTCAGTGCAGACCCCTAGGCTAAAGATGGCCTACACTTCATTGCACCTGCAGGCATTTACTCAGTGCAGAAGCCTATACTAAAGCAGGCCCTACACTCCATCGTACCTGCAGGCAGAACCTCTAGGCTAAATCTTGCCCTACTCTGCATCACACCTGTAGGCATTTACTCAGTGCAGACCCCTAGGCTAAAGCGTGCCCTACTCTGCATCACACCTGTAGGCATTTACTCAGTGCAGAACCTTAGGCTAAACCTTGCCCTACACTGCATCACACCTACAGGCATTTACTCACTGCAGACTCACTGGGCTGAAGCTTGCCCTACACTGCATCAAACCTGCAGGCCTTTACTCAGTTCAGACCCCTAGGCTAAAGCTTGCCCTACACTGCATCGCACCTGCATGCATTTGCTCACTGCAGACCCACTAGGCTAAAGCTTGCCCTACACAGCATAGCACCTGAGGGCATTTACTCAGTGAAAACCCCTAGGCTAAAGTTTGCCCTACACTGTATCGTACCTGCAGGCATTTACTCAGTGCAGACCCACTAGGCTAAAGCTTGCCCTACACTGCATCATACCGGCAGGGAGTTGCTGAGTGCAGACCCACTGGGCTAAAGCTTGCCCTACACTGCATCACACCTGCAGGCATTTACTCAGTGCAGACCCACTAGGCTAAGGCTTGCCTTACACTGCAACACACCTGCAGACCCACTAGGCTAAAGCTTGCCCTACACTGCATCAAACCTACAGGCATTTACTCAGTTCAGACCCCTAGGCTAAAGCTTGCTCTACACTGCATCGCACCTGCAGGCATTTTCTCAGTGCAGACCCACTAGGCTAAAGCTTGCCCTTCACAGCTTCGCACCTGCAGGCATTTACTCAGTGCAGACCCCAAGGCTAAAACTTGCCCTACAATGAATCACACCTGTAGGCATTTACTCAGTGGAGACCCCTAGGCTAAAGCTTGCCCTACACTACATCACACCTGAAGGCATTTACTCAGTGCAGACCCACTAGGTTAAAGCTTGCCCTACACTGCATCACACCTGTAGGCATTTACTCAGTGCAAAGCCCTAGGTTAAAGCTTCCCCCATACTGCATCACACCTGCAGGTATTTACTGAGCGCAGACCCCCTAGGCTAAAGATTGCCCTACACTGCATCGTAACTCCAAGCATGTATTCAGTGCAGACCCCTGGGCAAATCTTGCCCTACACTGCATCGCACCTGCAGGCATTTACTCACTGCAGACCCCTAGGCTAAAGCTGGCCCTACACTGCATCACACCTGCAGTCATGTACTCAGTTCAGACCCACTAGGCAAAAGCTTGCCCTACACTGCATCACACCTGCAGGCCTTTGCTCAGTGCAGACCCCTAGACTAAAGCTTGCCCTACACTGCATCGCACCTGCAGGCATTTACTCAGTGCACACACTGCATCACACCAGCAGACATTTACTCAGTGCACACATTGCATCGCAGCTGCAGGCACTTGCTCAGTGAAGACCCCTAGGCTAAAGCTTGCCCTACACTGTATCGTACCTGCAGGCATTTGCTCAGTGCAGACCCCTAGGCTAAAGCTTGCCCTACACGGTATCGTACCTGCAGGCATTTACTCAGTGCAGACCCACTAGGCTAAAGCTTCCCATACACTGCATTGCACCTGCATGTATTTACTCAGTGCAGACCCCTAGGCTAAAGATTGACCTACACTGCATCACACCTGCAGGGATTTGCTGAGTGCAGACCCACTGGGCTAAAGCTTGCCCTATACAGCATCGCACCTGCAGTCATTTACTCAGTGCAGACCCCTAGGCAAAAGCTTGCCCTACACAGCATCGCACCTGCAGGCATTTACTCAGTGCAGACCCCTAGGCTAAAGCTTGCCCTATACTGCATCACACCTGCAGGCATTTACTCAGTGCAGACTCCCAGGCTAGAGCTCGACCTACACTGCATCACACCTGCAGGGATTTGCTGAGTGCAGACCCACTGGGCTGAAGCTTGCCCTACACTGCATCAAACCTGCAGGCCTTTACTCAGTTCAGACCCCTAGGCTAAAGCTTGCCCTACACTGCATCGCACCTGCATGCATTTGCTCACTGCAGACCCACTAGGCTAAAGCTTGCCCTACACAGCATAGCACCTGAGGGCATTTACTCAGTGAAAACCCCTAGGCTAAAGTTTGCCCTACACTGTATCGTACCTGCAGGCATTTACTCAGTGCAGACCCACTAGGCTAAAGCTTGCCCTACACTGCATCATACCGGCAGGGAGTTGCTGAGTGCAGACCCACTGGGCTAAAGCTTGCCCTACACTGCATCACACCTGCAGGCATTTACTCAGTGCAGACCCACTAGGCTAAGGCTTGCCTTACACTGCAACACACCTGCAGACCCACTAGGCTAAAGCTTGCCCTACACTGCATCAAACCTACAGGCATTTACTCAGTTCAGACCCCTAGGCTAAAGCTTGCTCTACACTGCATCGCACCTGCAGGCATTTTCTCAGTGCAGACCCACTAGGCTAAAGCTTGCCCTTCACAGCTTCGCACCTGCAGGCATTTACTCAGTGCAGACCCCAAGGCTAAAACTTGCCCTACAATGAATCACACCTGTAGGCATTTACTCAGTGGAGACCCCTAGGCTAAAGCTTGCCCTACACTACATCACACCTGAAGGCATTTACTCAGTGCAGACCCACTAGGTTAAAGCTTGCCCTACACTGCATCACACCTGTAGGCATTTACTCAGTGCAAAGCCCTAGGTTAAAGCTTCCCCCATACTGCATCACACCTGCAGGTATTTACTGAGCGCAGACCCCCTAGGCTAAAGATTGCCCTACACTGCATCGTAACTCCAAGCATGTATTCAGTGCAGACCCCTGGGCAAATCTTGCCCTACACTGCATCGCACCTGCAGGCATTTACTCACTGCAGACCCCTAGGCTAAAGCTGGCCCTACACTGCATCACACCTGCAGTCATGTACTCAGTTCAGACCCACTAGGCAAAAGCTTGCCCTACACTGCATCACACCTGCAGGCCTTTGCTCAGTGCAGACCCCTAGACTAAAGCTTGCCCTACACTGCATCGCACCTGCAGGCATTTACTCAGTGCACACACTGCATCACACCAGCAGACATTTACTCAGTGCACACATTGCATCGCAGCTGCAGGCACTTGCTCAGTGAAGACCCCTAGGCTAAAGCTTGCCCTACACTGTATCGTACCTGCAGGCATTTGCTCAGTGCAGACCCCTAGGCTAAAGCTTGCCCTACACGGTATCGTACCTGCAGGCATTTACTCAGTGCAGACCCACTAGGCTAAAGCTTCCCATACACTGCATTGCACCTGCATGTATTTACTCAGTGCAGACCCCTAGGCTAAAGATTGACCTACACTGCATCACACCTGCAGGGATTTGCTGAGTGCAGACCCACTGGGCTAAAGCTTGCCCTATACAGCATCGCACCTGCAGTCATTTACTCAGTGCAGACCCCTAGGCAAAAGCTTGCCCTACACAGCATCGCACCTGCAGGCATTTACTCAGTGCAGACCCCTAGGCTAAATCTTGCCCTATACTGCATCACACCTGCAGGCATTTACTCAGTGCAGACTCCCAGGCTAGAGCTCGACCTACACTGCATCACACCTGCAGGGATTTGCTGAGTGCAGACCCACTGGGCTAAAGCTTGCCCTACACTGCATCGCACCTGCAGGCATTTACTCAGTGCAGACCCCTAGGCTAAAGATGGCCCTACACTGCATCACACCTTCAGGCAGACCCCTAGGCTAAAGCTTGCCTTACACTGCATCACACCTGCAAGCCTTTACTCAGTGCAGACACCTAGGCTAAAACTTGCCCTACACTGCATCACACCTGCAGGCCTTTACCAGTGCAGACCCCTCGCCTAAAGCTTGCCCTACACTGCATCACACCTACAGGCATTTACTCAGTGCAGACCCCTAGGCTAAAGCGTGCCCTACTCTGCATCACACCTGCAGGTATTTAATCAGTGCAGACCCCTATGCTAAAGCTTGGCCCACTATGCATCACACCTGTAGGCATTTACTCAGTGCAGACCCCTAGGCTAAAGCTTGCCCTACATTGCATCACACCTGCAGGCATTTACTCAGTGCACACACTGCATCATACCAGCAGACATTCACTCAGTGCACACACTGCATCACACCTGCAGGCATTTTCTCAGTGAAGACCCTTAGGCTAAAGGGTGCCCTACACTGTATCGTACCGGCAGGCATTTACTCAGTGCAGACCCACTAGGCTAAAACTTGCCCTACACTGCATCACGCCTGCAAGCATTTACTCAGTGCACACACTGCATCATACCAGCAGACATTTACTCAGTGCACACACTGCATCACACCTGCAGGCATTTGCTCAGTGAAGACCCCTAGGCTAAAGCGTGCCCTACACTGTATCGTACCTGCGGGCCTTTACTCAGTGCGGACCCACTAGGCTAAACTGGCCCTACACTGCAGCACACCTGCAGGCAGATCCACTAGGCTAAAGCTTGCCCTACACAGAATCGCACCTGCAAGAATTTTCCCAGTGCAGACCCCTTGGCAAAAGCTTGCCCTACACAGCATCGCACCTGCAGGGCTTTACTCAGTGCAGACCCACTAGGCTAACACTTGTCCTACATTACATCACACATGTAGGCATTTACTCAGTGTGGATCCACTAGGCTAAAGCTTCCCATACACTGCATTGCACCTGCAGGCATTTACTCAGTGCAGACCCCTAGGCTAAAGCTTGACCTACATTGCATTGTACTGGCAGGGATTTGCTGAGTGCAGACCCACTGGGCTAAAGCTTGCCCTACACTGCATCACACCTGCAGGCATTTACTCAATGCAGACCCACTAGGCTAAAGATGGCCCTACACTGCATCGTAACTGCAGGCAGAGCCATTAAGTTAAATCTTGCCCTACTCTGCATCACACCTGTAGGCATTTACTCAGTGCAGACCTCTATGCTAAAGCGTGCCCCACTCTGCATCACACCTGTAGGCATTTACTCAGTGCAGACCCCTCGGCTAAAGCTTGCTCTACGCTGCATCACACCTACAGGAATTTACTCAGTGCAGACCCCTATGCTAAAGCTTGGCCCACTCTGCATCACACCTGTAGGCATTTACTCAGTGCAGACCCCTAGGCTAAAGCTTGCCCTACACTGCATCACACCTGCAGGCATTTAATCAGTGCACACACTGCATCACACCAGCAGACATTTACTCAGTGCACACACTGCATCACACCGGCAGACATTTACTCAGTGCACACATTGCATCGCAGCTGCAGGCACTTGCGCAGTGAAGACCCCTAGGCTAAAGCTTGCCCTACACTGTATCTTACCTGCAGGCATTTGCTCAGTGCAGATCCCTAGGCTAAAGCTTGCCCTACACGGTATCGTACCTGCAGGCATTTACTCTGTGCAGGCCCACTAGGCTAAAGCTTGCCCTACACTGCATCGCACCTGCAGGTATTTACTCAATGCAGACCGCTAGGCTAAAACTTGACCTACACAGCATCGCACCTGCAGGCATTTACTCAGTGCAGACCCCGTGGCTAAAGCTTGCCCTACACAGCATTGCACCTGCAGGCATTTACTCAGTGCAGGCCCACTAGGCTAAAGCTTGCCATACACTGCATCACACCTGTAGGCATTTACTCAGTGCAGACCCCTAGGCTAAAGCGTGCCCTACTCTGCATCACACCTGTAGGCATTTACTCAGTGCAGAACCTTAGGCTAAACCTTGCCCTACACTGCATCACACCTACAGGCATTTACTCACTGCAGACTCACTGGGCTGAAGCTTGCCCTACACTGCATCAAACCTGCAGGCCTTTACTCAGTTCAGACCCCTAGGCTAAAGCTTGCCCTACACTGCATCGCACCTGCATGCATTTGCTCACTGCAGACCCACTAGGCTAAAGCTTGCCCTACACAGCATAGCACCTGAGGGCATTTACTCAGTGAAAACCCCTAGGCTAAAGTTTGCCCTACACTGTATCGTACCTGCAGGCATTTACTCAGTGCAGACCCACTAGGCTAAAGCTTGCCCTACACTGCATCATACCGGCAGGGAGTTGCTGAGTGCAGACCCACTGGGCTAAAGCTTGCCCTACACTGCATCACACCTGCAGGCATTTACTCAGTGCAGACCCACTAGGCTAAGGCTTGCCTTACACTGCAACACACCTGCAGACCCACTAGGCTAAAGCTTGCCCTACACTGCATCAAACCTACAGGCATTTACTCAGTTCAGACCCCTAGGCTAAAGCTTGCTCTACACTGCATCGCACCTGCAGGCATTTTCTCAGTGCAGACCCACTAGGCTAAAGCTTGCCCTTCACAGCTTCGCACCTGCAGGCATTTACTCAGTGCAGACCCCAAGGCTAAAACTTGCCCTACAATGAATCACACCTGTAGGCATTTACTCAGTGGAGACCCCTAGGCTAAAGCTTGCCCTACACTACATCACACCTGAAGGCATTTACTCAGTGCAGACCCACTAGGTTAAAGCTTGCCCTACACTGCATCACACCTGTAGGCATTTACTCAGTGCAAAGCCCTAGGTTAAAGCTTCCCCCATACTGCATCACACCTGCAGGTATTTACTGAGCGCAGACCCCCTAGGCTAAAGATTGCCCTACACTGCATCGTAACTCCAAGCATGTATTCAGTGCAGACCCCTGGGCAAATCTTGCCCTACACTGCATCGCACCTGCAGGCATTTACTCACTGCAGACCCCTAGGCTAAAGCTGGCCCTACACTGCATCACACCTGCAGTCATGTACTCAGTTCAGACCCACTAGGCAAAAGCTTGCCCTACACTGCATCACACCTGCAGGCCTTTGCTCAGTGCAGACCCCTAGACTAAAGCTTGCCCTACACTGCATCGCACCTGCAGGCATTTACTCAGTGCACACACTGCATCACACCGGCAGACATTTACTCAGTGCACACATTGCATCGCAGCTGCAGGCACTTGCTCAGTGAAGACCCCTAGGCTAAAGCTTGCCCTACACTGTATCGTACCTGCAGGCATTTGCTCAGTGCAGACCCCTAGGCTAAAGCTTGCCCTACACGGTATCGTACCTGCAGGCATTTACTCAGTGCAGACCCACTAGGCTAAAGCTTCCCATACACTGCATTGCACCTGCATGTATTTACTCAGTGCAGACCCCTAGGCTAAAGATTGACCTACACTGCATCACACCTGCAGGGATTTGCTGAGTGCAGACCCACTGGGCTAAAGCTTGCCCTATACAGCATCGCACCTGCAGTCATTTACTCAGTGCAGACCCCTAGGCAAAAGCTTGCCCTACACAGCATCGCACCTGCAGGCATTTACTCAGTGCAGACCCCTAGGCTAAAGCTTGCCCTATACTGCATCACACCTGCAGGCATTTACTCAGTGCAGACTCCCAGGCTAGAGCTCGACCTACACTGCATCACACCTGCAGGGATTTGCTGAGTGCAGACCCACTGGGCTAAAGCTTGCCCTACACTGCATCGCACCTGCAGGCATTTACTCAGTGCAGACCCCTAGGCTAAAGATGGCCCTACACTGCATCACACCTTCAGGCAGACCCCTAGGCTAAAGCTTGCCTTACACTGCATCACACCTGCAAGCCTTTACTCAGTGCAGACACCTAGGCTAAAACTTGCCCTACACTGCATCACACCTGCAGGCCTTTACCAGTGCAGACCCCTCGCCTAAAGCTTGCCCTACACTGCATCACACCTACAGGCATTTACTCAGTGCAGACCCCTAGGCTAAAGCGTGCCCTACTCTGCATCACACCTGCAGGTATTTAATCAGTGCAGACCCCTATGCTAAAGCTTGGCCCACTATGCATCACACCTGCAGGCATTTACTCAGTGCAGACCCCTAGGCTAAAGATGGCCCTACACTGCATCACACCTTCAGGCAGACCCCTAGGCTAAAGCTTGCCTTACACTGCATCACACCTGCAAGCCTTTACTCAGTGCAGACACCTAGGCTAAAACTTGCCCTACACTGCATCACACCTGCAGGCCTTTACCAGTGCAGACCCCTCGCCTAAAGCTTGCCCTACACTGCATCACACCTACAGGCATTTACTCAGTGCAGACCCCTAGGCTAAAGCGTGCCCTACTCTGCATCACACCTGCAGGTATTTAATCAGTGCAGACCCCTATGCTAAAGCTTGGCCCACTATGCATCACACCTGTAGGCATTTACTCAGTGCAGACCCCTAGGCTAAAGCTTGCCCTACATTGCATCACACCTGCAGGCATTTACTCAGTGCACACACTGCATCATACCAGCAGACATTCACTCAGTGCACACACTGCATCACACCTGCAGGCATTTTCTCAGTGAAGACCCTTAGGCTAAAGGGTGCCCTACACTGTATCGTACCGGCAGGCATTTACTCAGTGCAGACCCACTAGGCTAAAACTTGCCCTACACTGCATCACGCCTGCAAGCATTTACTCAGTGCACACACTGCATCATACCAGCAGACATTTACTCAGTGCACACACTGCATCACACCTGCAGGCATTTGCTCAGTGAAGACCCCTAGGCTAAAGCGTGCCCTACACTGTATCGTACCTGCGGGCCTTTACTCAGTGCGGACCCACTAGGCTAAACTGGCCCTACACTGCAGCACACCTGCAGGCAGATCCACTAGGCTAAAGCTTGCCCTACACAGAATCGCACCTGCAAGAATTTTCCCAGTGCAGACCCCTTGGCAAAAGCTTGCCCTACACAGCATCGCACCTGCAGGGCTTTACTCAGTGCAGACCCACTAGGCTAACACTTGTCCTACATTACATCACACATGTAGGCATTTACTCAGTGTGGATCCACTAGGCTAAAGCTTCCCATACACTGCATTGCACCTGCAGGTATTTACTCAGTGCAGACCCCTAGGCTAAAGCTTGACCTACATTGCATTGTACTGGCAGGGATTTGCTGAGTGCAGACCCACTGGGCTAAAGCTTGCCCTACACTGCATCACACCTGCAGGCATTTACTCAATGCAGACCCACTAGGCTAAAGATGGCCCTACACTGCATCGTAACTGCAGGCAGAGCCATTAAGTTAAATCTTGCCCTACTCTGCATCACACCTGTAGGCATTTACTCAGTGCAGACCTCTATGCTAAAGCGTGCCCCACTCTGCATCACACCTGTAGGCATTTACTCAGTGCAGACCCCTCGGCTAAAGCTTGCTCTACGCTGCATCACACCTACAGGAATTTACTCAGTGCAGACCCCTATGCTAAAGCTTGGCCCACTCTGCATCACACCTGTAGGCATTTACTCAGTGCAGACCCCTAGGCTAAAGCTTGCCCTACACTGCATCACACCTGCAGGCATTTAATCAGTGCACACACTGCATCACACCAGCAGACATTTACTCAGTGCACACACTGCATCACACCGGCAGACATTTACTCAGTGCACACATTGCATCGCAGCTGCAGGCACTTGCGCAGTGAAGACCCCTAGGCTAAAGCTTGCCCTACACTGTATCGTACCTGCAGGCATTTGCTCAGTGCAGATCTCTAGGCTAAAGCTTGCCCTACACGGTATCGTACCTGCAGGCATTTACTCTGTGCAGACCCACTAGGCTAAAGCTTGCCCTACACTGCATCGCACCTGCAGGTATTTACTCAATGCAGACCCCTAGGCTAAAACTTGACCTACACAGCATCGCACCTGCAGGCATTTACTCAGTGCAGACCCCGTGGCTAAAGCTTGCCCTACACAGCATTGCACCTGCAGGCATTTACTCAGTGCAGGCCCACTAGGCTAAAGCTTGCCATACACTGCATCGCACCTGCAGGCATTTACTCAATGCCGATCACTAGGCTAAAGCTTGCCCTACACTGCAACGCACCTGCCGGCCTTTACACAGTGCAGACCCACTAGGCTAAACTGGCCCTCCACTGCATCACACCTGCAGGCAGACCCACTAGGCTAAAGCTTGCCCTATGCTGCATCACACCTGCAGGGCTTTACTCAGTGCAGACCCTCTAGGCTAGCACTTGCCCTACACTGCATCACACCTGCAGGCATTTACTCAGTGCAGACCCACTAGGCTAAACCTTCCCATACACTGCATTGCACCTGCATGTATTTACTCAGTGCAGACCCCTAGGCTAAAGCTTGACCTACACTGCATCACACCTGCAGGGATTTGCTGAGTGCAGACACACTGGGCTAAAGCTTGCCCTATACAGCATCGAACCTGCAGCCATTTACTCAGGGCAGAGCCCTAGGCAAAAGCTTGCCCTACACAGCATCGCACCTGCAGGCATTTACTCAGTGCAGACCCCTAGGCTAAAGCTTGCCCTATACTGCATCACACCTGCAGGTATTTACTCAGTGCAGACCCCCAGGCTAAAGCTCGACCTACACTGCATCACACCTGCAGGGATGTGCTGAGTGCAGACCCACTGGGCTAAAGCTTGCCCTACACTGCATCGCACCTGCAGGCATTTACTCGGTGCAGACCCCTAGGCTAAACATGGCCCTACACTGCATCACACCTTCAGGCAGACCCCTAGGCTAAAGCTTGCCTTACACTGCATCACACCTGCAGGCCTTTACTCAGTGCAGATACCTAGGCTAAAGCTTGCCCTACACTGCATCACACCTGCAGGCCTTTACTCAGTGCAGACCCCTCGGCTAAAGCTTGCCCTACACAGCATCACACCTACAGGCATTTACTCAGTGCAGACCCCTACGCTAAAGCGTGCCCTACTCTGCATCACACCTGTAGGTATTTACTCAGTGCAGACCCCTATGCTAAAGCTTGGCCCACTCTGCATCACACCTGTAGGCATTTACTCAGTGCACACACTGCATCATACCAGCAGACATTTACTCAGTGCACACACTGCATCACACCTGCAGGAATTTGCTCAGTGAAGACCACTAGACTAAAGCGTGCCCTACACTGTATCATACCTGCAGGCCTTTACTCAGTGCAGACCCACTAGGCTAAACTGGCCCTACACTGCATTACACCTGCAGGCAGATCCACTAGGCTAAAGCTTGCCCTACACAGCATCGCACCTGCAGGCATTTTCCCAGTGCAGACCCTTTGGCTAAAGCTTGCCCTATACAGCATCGGACCTGCAGGGCTTTACTCAGTGCAGACCCACTAGGCTAACACTTGCCCTACATTGCATCACACATGTAGGCATTTACTCAGTGTGGATCCACTAGGCTAAAGCTTCCCATACACTGCATTGCACCTGCAGGCATTTACTCAGTGCAGACCCCTAGGCTAAAGCTTGACCTACATTGCATCGTACCGGCAGGGATTTGCTGAGTGCAGACCCACTGGGCTAAAGCTTGCCCTACACTGCATCACACCTGCAGTTATTTACTTAGTGCAGACCCCTAGGCTACAGCTTTTCCTACACTGCATCACACCTGCGGGCATTTACTCAGTGCAGGCCCACTAGGCTAAAGCTTGCCCTACACTGCATTGCACCTGCAGACATTTACTCAGTACAGAAGCCTAGGCTAAAGCTTGCCCTACACTGCATCGCACCTGCAGGCATTTACTCAATGCAGACCCACTAGGCTAAAGATGGCCCTACACTGCATCGTAACTGCAGGCAGACCCAATAGGCTAAATATTGCCCTACTCTGCATCACACCTGTAGGCATTTACTCAGTGCAGACCTCTACGCTAAAGCTTGCCCCGCTCTGCATCACACCTGTAGGCATTTACTCAGTGCAGACCCCTCGGCTAAAGCTTGCCCTACACTGCATCACACCTACAGGCATTTACTCAGTGCAGACCCCTATGCTAAAGCTTGGCCCACTCTGCATCACACCTGTAGGCATTTACTCAGTGCAGACCCCTAGGCTAAAGCTTGCCCTACACTGCATCACACCTGCAGGCATTTAATCAGTGCACACACTGCATCACACCAGCAGATATTTACTCAGTGCACACACTGCATCACACCTGCAGGCATTTTCTCAGTGAAAACCCCTAGGCTAAAGCTTGCCCTACACTGTATCGTACCTGCAGGCATTTACTCAGTGCAGACCCACTAGGCTAAAGCTTGCCCTACACTGCATCATACCGGCAGGGATTTGCTGAGTGCAGACCCACTGGGCTAATGCTTGCCCTACACTGCATCTCACCTGCAGTCATTTACTCAGTGCAGACCCCTAGGCTACAGCTTTCCCTACACTGCATCACACCTGCAGGCATTTACTCAGTGCAGACCCACTGGGCTAAAGCTTGCCCTACACTGCAATGCACCTGCAGACCCACTAGGCTAAAGCTTGCCCTACACTGGATCAAACCTACAGGCATTTACTCAGTGCAGACCCACTGGCCTAAGACTTGCCCTACACTGCATCAGAACTGCAGGCCTTTACTCAGTTCAGACCCCTAGGCTAAAGCTTGCTCTACACTGCATCGCACCTGCAGGCATTTTCTCAGTGCAGACCCACTAGGCTAAAGCTTGCCCTTCACAGCTTCGCACCTGCAGGCATATACTCAGTGCAGACCCCAAGGCTAAAACTTGCCCTACACTGAATCACACCTGCAGGCATATACTCAGTGCAGACCCCAAGGCTAAAACTTGCCCTACACTGAATCACACCTGTATGCATTTACTCAGTGGAAACCCCTATGCTAAAGCTTGCCCTACACTACATCACACCTGAAGGCATTTACTCAGTGCAGACCCACTAGATTAAAGCCTGCCCTACACTGCATCACACCTGCAGTCATGTACTCAGTGCAGACCAGCTAGGCTAAAGCTTGCCCTACACTGCATCACACCTGCAGGCCTTTGCTCAGTGCAGACCCCTAGACTAAAGCTTGCCCTACACTGCATTGCACCTGCAGGCATTTACTCAGTGCACACACTGCATCACACCGGCAGACATTTACTCAGTGCACACATTGCATCGCAGCTGCAGGCACTTGCTCAGTGAAGACCCCTAGGCTAAAGCTTGCCCTACACTGTATCGTACCTGCAGGCATTTGCTCAGTGCAGACCCCTAGGCTAAAGCTTGCCCTACACGGTATCGTACCTTCAGGCATTTACTCTGTGCAGACCCACTAGGCTAAAGCTTGCCATACACTGCATCGCACCTGCAAGCATTTACTCAGTGCAGACCCACTAGGCTAAAGCGTGCCCAACACTGCATTGCACCTCCATGCATTTACTCAGTGCAGACCCCTAGGCTAAAGCTAGCCCTACACTGCATCACTCCTGTAAGCATTACTCAGTGCAGACCCACTAGGCTAAAGCCTGCCCTACACTGCATCGCACCTGCAGGCATTTACTCAGTGCAGACCAACTAGGCTAAAGCTTGCCCTACATTGCATCGCACCTGCGGGCATTTACTCAGTGCAGACCCACTAGGCTAAAGCTTGCCCTACACTGCAACGCACCTGCAGACCCAGTAGGCTAAAGATTGCCCTACACTGCATCGCACCTGCAGGCATTTACTCAGTGCAGACCCCTAGGCTAAAGCTTTCCCTACACTTTATCGCAAATGCAGGCATTTACTCAGTGCAGACCCCTAGGCTAAAGCTTGCCCTACACTGCATCACACCTGCAGGCATTTGCTCAGTGTAGATGCTGAGGCTAAGGCTTGCCCTACAATGCAGACCCACTATGCTAAAGCTCGTCCTACACTGCATCGTACCTGCAGGCAGAACCACTAGGCTAAATCTTGCCCTACTCTGCATCACACCTGTAGGCATTTACTCAGTGCAGACCCTTAGGCTAAAGCGTGCCCTACACTGCATCACAACTGCAGGGATTTACTCAGTACAGACCCACTAAGCTAAAGCTTGCCCTACACTGCATCACACCTGCAGTCATTTACTCAGTGCAGACCCCTAGGCTAAAGCTTGCCCTGCACAGCATCGCACCTGCAGGCATTTTCTCAGTGCAGACTCCTAGGCTAAAGCTCTACCTACACTGCATCACACCTGCAGGGATTTACTTGTTGCAGACTCCGAGGCTGAAGCTGGCCCTACACTGCATCGCACCTTCAGGCAGACCCCTAGGCTAAAGCTTGCCCTACACTGCATCACACCTGCAGGCCTTTACTCAGTGCAGACCCCTAGGCTAAAGCTTGCCCTACACTGCATCACACTTGCAGGCATTTACTCAGTGCAGACCCCTAGGCTAAAGCTTGCCCTACACTGCATCACACCAGCAGGCATTTACTCAGTGCAAACTCCTAGGCTAAAGCTGGCAATAAACTGCATCGCACCTGTTCGCATTTACTCAGTGCAGACCCCTAGGCTAAAGCTGGCCCTTCACTGCATCACACCTGCATGCAAATACTCAGTGCAGACCCCTAGGCTAAAGCTTGCCCTACACTGCATCGCACCTGCAAGCATTTACTCAGTGCAGACCCACTAGGCTAAAGCGTGCCCAACACTGCATTGCACCTCCATGCATTTACTCAGTGCAGACCCCTAGGCTAAAGCTAGCCCTACACTGCATCGCACCTGCATGCATTTACTCAGTGCAGACCGCTAGACTAAAGCTTGCCCTACACTGCATCGCACCTGCAAGCATTTACTCAGTGCAGACCCACTAGGCTAAAGCGTACCCAACACTGCATTGCACCTCCATGCATTTACTCAGTGCAGACCCCTAGGCTAAAGCTAGCCCTACACTGCATCACTCCTGTAAGCATTACTCAGTGCAGACCCACTAGGCTAAAGCCTGCCCTACACTGCATCGCACCTGCAGGCATTTACTCAGTGCAGACCAACTAGGCTAAAGCTTGCCCTACATTGCATCGCACCTGCGGGCATTTACTCAGTGCAGACCCACTAGGCTAAAGCTTGCCCTACACTGCAACGCACCTGCAGACCCAGTAGGCTAAAGATTGCCCTACACTGCATCGCACCTGCAGGCATTTACTCAGTGCAGACCCCTAGGCTAAAGCTTTCCCTACACTTTATCGCAAATGCAGGCATTTACTCAGTGCAGACCCCTAGGCTAAAGCTTGCCCTACACTGCATCACACCTGCAGGCATTTACTCAGTGTAGATGCTGAGGCTAAGGCTTGCCCTACAATGCAGACCCACTATGCTAAAGCTCGTCCTACACTGCATCGTACCTGCAGGCAGAACCACTAGGCTAAATCTTGCCCTACTCTGCATCACACCTGTAGGCATTTACTCAGTGCAGACCCTTAGGCTAAAGCATGCCCTACACTGCATCACACCTACAGGCATTTACTCAGTGCAGATGCACTGGGCTAAAGCTTGCCCTACACTGAATCAAACCTGTAGGCCTTTACTCAGTTCAGACCCCTAGGCTAAAGCTTGCCCTACACTGCATAGCACATGCAGACATTTGCTCAGTGCAGACCCACTAGGCTAAAGGTTGCCCTACACAGCATTGCACCTGCAGGCTTTTACTCAGTGCAGACCCCTGGGCTAAAGCTTGCCCTACATTGCATCAAACCTGCAGGCATTTACTCAGTGCAGACCCCTAGGATAAAGGTTGCCCTACACTGCATTGCACCTGCAGGCATTTACTCAGTGCAGAAGCCTATGCTAAAGCAGGCCCTAAACTGCATCATACCTGCAGGCAGAACCTCTAGGCTAAATCTTGCTCTACTCTGCATCACACCTGTAGGCATTTACTCAGTGCAGACCCCTATGCTAAAGCTTGCCCTACTCTGCATCGCACCTGCATGCATTTGCTCACTGCAGACCCACTAGGCTAAAGCTTGCCCTACACAGCATCGCACCTGCAGGCATTTACTCAGTGCAGACCCCTAGGCTAAATCTTCCCCTACACTGCATCACACCTGCAGGCATTTACTCAGTGCAGACCCCTAGGCTAAAGCTTGCCCTACACTGCATCACATCTGCAGGCATTTGCTCAGTGCAGACCCCTAGGCTTAAGGTTGCCCAACACTGCATTGCACCTGCAGGCATTTACTCAGTGCAGACCCCTAGGCTAAAGCTTGCCCTACACTGCATCACAACTGCAGACGTTTACTCAGTGCAGATCCCTAGGCTAAAGCTTGCCCTACTCTGCATCACACCTGTAGGCATTTACTCAGTGCAGACCCCTATGCTAAAGCATGCCCTACTCTACATCACACCTGTAGGTATTTACTCAGTGCAGACCCTTAGGCTAAAGCTTGCCCTACACTGATTCACACCTACAGGCATTTACTCAGTGCAGACTCCTAGGCTAAAGCTTGCCCTACACTGCATCACACCTGCAGGCATTTACTCAGTGCAGACCCCTAGGCTAAAGATGCCCTACACCGCATTGCACCTGCAGGCATTTACTCAGTGCAGAAGCCTATGCTAAAGCAGGCCCTACACTCCATCGTACCTGCAGGCAGAACCTCTAGGCTAAATCTTGCCCTACTCTGCATCACACCTGTAGGCATTTACTCAGTGCAGACCCCTAGGCTAAAGCGTGCCCTATTCTGCATCACACCTGTAGGCATTTACTCAGTGCAGACCCCTATGCTAAAGCTTGCCCTACTCTGCATCAAACCTGTAGGCATTTACTCAGTGCAGAATCTTAGGCTAAAGCTTGCCCTACACTGCATCACACCTACAGGCATTTACTCACTGCAGACCCACTGGGCTGAAGCTTGCCCTACACAGCATAGCACCTGCAGGTATTTACTCAGTGCAGACCCCTAGGCTAAAGCTTGCCCTACACTGCATCACACCTACAGGCATTTACTCACTGCAGACCCGTAGGCTAAAGCTTGCCCTATACTTTATCGCACATGCAGGCATTTACTCAGTGCAGACCCCTAGGCTAAAGCAAGCCCTACACTGCATCACATCTGCAGGCATTTGCTCAGTGCAGACCCCTAGGCTAAAGGTTGCCCTTCACTGCATTGCACCTGCAGGCATTTACTCAGTGCAGAAGCCTAGGCTACAGCTTGCCCTATACTGCATCACACCTGCAGGCATTTACTCAGTGCAGACCCCTAGGATAAATCTTGCCCTACACTGCATCAAACCTGCAGGCCTTTACTCAGTGTAGAACCACTAGGCTAAAGCTAACCATGCACTGCATCGTACCTGCAGGCAAAAGCACTAGGCTAAATCTTGCCCTACTCTGCATCACACCTGTAGGCATTTACTCAGTGCAGCTTCCTAGGCTAAAGCTTGCCCTACACTTCATCACACCTGTAGGCCCCTAGGCTAAAGCTGGCCCTACACTGCATCACACCTGCAGGCATGTACTCAGTGCAGACCCAATAGGCTAAAGCTTGCCCTACACTGTATCACACCTGCAGGCCTTTGCTCAGTGTAGACCCCTGGGCTAAAGCTTGCCCTCCACTGCATTGCACCTGCAGGCATTTACTCAGTGCAGACCCTTAGGCTAAAGCTTTCCTTAAACTGCATCACACCTACAGGGATTTACTCAGTGCAGACGCACTGGGCTAAAGCTTGCCCTACACTGAATCAAACCTGCAGGCCTTTACTCAGTTCAGACCCCTAGGCTAAAGCTTGCCCTACACTGCATAGCACCTGCAGACATTTGCCCAGTGCAGACCCACTAGGCTAAAGGTTGCCCTACAGAGCATTGCACCTGCAGGCATTTACTCAGTGCAGACCCCTAGGCTAAAACTTGCCCTACACTGCATCACACCTGCAGGCATTTACTCAGTGCAGATCCCTAGGCTAAAGCTTGCCCTACTCTGCATCACACCTGTAGGCATTTACTCAGTGCAGACCCCTATGCTAAATCATGCCCTACTCTGCATCACACCTGTAGGCATTTACGCAGTGCAGACCCTTAGGCTAAAGCTTGCCCTACACTGCATCACACCTACAGGTATTTACTCAGTGCAGACGCACTGGGCTAAAGCTTGCCCTACACTAAATCACACCTGCAGGCATTTACTCAGTGCAGACCCCTAGGCTAAAGGGTGCCCTACACTGCATTGCACCTGCAGGCATTTACTCAGTGCAGAAGCCTATGCTAAAGCAGGCCCTACACTGCATCGTACCTGCAGGCAGAACCTCTAGGCTAAAGCTTTCCCTACACTGCATCACACCTACAGGGATTTACTCAGTGCAGACGCACTGGGCTAAAGGTTGCCCTACACTGAATCAAACCTGCAGGCCTTTATTCAGTGCAGACCCCTAGGCTAAAGCTTGCCCTACACTGCATAGCACCTGCAGACATTTGCTCAGTGCAGACCCACTAGGCTAAAGGTTGCCCTACACAGCATTGCACCTGCAGGCATTTACTCAGTGCAGACCCCTAGGCTAAAGCTTGCCCTACACTGCATCACACCTGCAGACATTTACTCAGTGCAGATCCCTAGGCTAAAGCTTGCCCTACTCTGCATCACACCTGTAGGCATTCACTCAGAGCAGACCCCTATGCTAAAGCATGCCCTACTCTGCATCACACCTGTAGGTATTTACTCAGTGCAGACCCTTAGGCTAAAGCTTGCCCTACACTGATTCACACCTACAGGCATTTACTCAGTGCAGACTCACTGGGCTAAAGCTTGCCCTACACTGCATCACACCTGCAGGCATTTACTCAGTGCAGACCCCTAGGCTAAAGATGCCCTACACTTCATTGCACCTGTTGGCATTTACTCAGTGCAGAAGCCTATACTAAAGCAGGCCCTACACTCCATCGTATCTGCAAGCAGAACCTCTAGGCTAAATCTTGCCCTACTCTGCATCACACCTGTAGGCATTTACTCAGTGCAGACCCCTAGGCTAAAGCGTGCCCTACTCTGCATCACACCTGTAGGCATTTACTCAGTGCAGAACCTTAGGCTAAAGCTTGCCCTACACTGCATCACACCTACAGGCATTTACTCACTGCAGACTCACTGGGCTGAAGCTTGCCCTACACTGCATCAAACCTGCAGGCCTTTACTCAGTTCAGACCCCTAGGCTAAAGCTTGCCCTACACTGCATCGCACCTGCACGCATTTGCTCACTCCAGACCCACTAGGCTAAAGCTTGCCCTACACAGCATAGCACCTGAAGGCATTTACTCAGTGCAGACCCCTAGGCTAAAGCTTGCCCTACACAGCATCCCACCTGCAGGCATGTACTCAGTGCAGACCCCTAGGCTAAAGCTTGCCCTACACTGCATCACACCTGCAGGGATTTGCTGAGTGCAGACCCACTGGGATAAAGCTTGCCCTAAACTGAAATGCACCTGCAGTCATTTACTCAGTGCAGACCCCTAGGCTAAAGCTTGCCTTACACAGCATCGCACCTGCAGGCATGTACTCAGTGCAGACCCCTAGGCTAAAGCTTGCCCTACACAGCATCCCACCTGCAGGCATTTACTCAGTGCAGACCCCTAGGCTAAAGCTCGACCTACACTGCATCACACCTGCAGGGATTTGCTGAGTGCAGACCCACTAGGATAAAGCTTGCCCGACATTGCCTCGCACCTGCAGTCATTTACTCAGTGCAGTCCCCTATGCTAAAGCTAGCCCTACACAGCATAGCACCTGCGGGCATTTACTCAGTGCAGACCCCTAGGCTGAAGCTTGCCCTACACAGCATTGCACCTGCAGGCATTTACTCAGTGCAGACCCACTAGGCTAAAGCTAGGCCTACACTGCATCACACCTGCAGTCATTTACTCAGTGCTGACCCACTGGGCTAAAGCTTGCCCTACACTGCATCGCACCTGCAGTCATTTACTCAGTGCAGACCCCTAGGCTAAAGCTTGCCCTACAGAGCATCGCACGTGCAGTCATTTACTCAGTGCAGACCGTAGGCTAAACCTTGCCCTACACAGCATCGCACCTGCAGGCATTTGCTCAGTGCAGACCCACTAGGCTAAAGCTTGCCCTACCCTGCATCACACCTGCAGGCATTTACTCAGTGCAGACGCCTAGGCTAAAGCTCGACCTACACTGCATCACACCTGCAGGGATTAACTGAGTGCACACCCACTGGGTTAAAGCTTGCCCTACATTGCATCACACCCCGCAGGCATTTATTCAGTGCAGACGCCTAGGCTAAAGCCAACCCTACACTGCATCGCACCTTCAGGCAGACCCCTAGGCTAAAGCTTGCCCTACACTGCATCACACCTGCAGGCTTTTACTCAGTGCAGATGCCTAGGCTAAAGCTTGCCCTACACTGCATCACACTTGCAGGCATTTACTCAGGGCAGACTCCTAGGCTAAAGCTTGCCCTACACTGCATCGCATCAGCAGGCATTTACTCAGTGCAGACCCACTAGGCTAAACTGGCCCTACACTGCATCACACCTGCAGGAATGTACTCAGTGCAGACCCACTAGGCTAAAGGTTGCCCTACACAGCATCACACCTGCAGGCATTTACTCAGTGCAGACCCACTCGGCTAAAGCTTGCCCTACACTGCATCACACCTGCAGGCATTTACTCAGTGCAGACCCCTAGGCTAAAGGTTGCCCTACACAGCATCACACCTGCAGGCATTTACTCAGTGCAGAACCACTCGGCTAAAGCTTGCCCTACACTGCATCACACCTGCAGGCATTTACTCAGTGCAGACCCCTAGGCTAAAGGTTGCCCTACACAGCATCACACCTGCAGGCATTTACTCAGTGCAGACCCCTAGGCTAAAGCTAGGCCTAAACTGCATCACACCTGCAGGGATTGGCTGAGTGCAGGCCCACTGGGATAAAGCTTGCCCTACACTGAAATGCACCTGCAGTCATTTACTCAGTGCAGACCCCTAGGCTAAAGCTTGCCCTACACAGCATCGCACCTGCAGGCATTTACTCAGTGCAGACCCCTAGGCTAAAGCTTGCCCTACACAGCATCGCACCTGCAGGCATTTACTTAGTGCAGACTCCTAGGCTAAAGCTCGACCTACACTGCATCACACCTGCAGGGATTTGCTGAGTGCAGACCCACTGGGATAAAGCTTGCCCTACACTGCATCGCACCTGCAGTCATTTACTCAGTGCAGACCCCTAGACTAAAGCTTGCCCTACACAGCATCGCACCTGCAGGCATTTACTCAGTGCAGACCCCTAGGCTGAAGCTTGCCCTACACAGCATTGCACATGCAGGCATTTACTCAGTGCAGACCCACTAGGCTAAAGCTAGGCCTACACTGCATCACACCTGCAGTCATTTACTCAGTGCTGACCCACTGGGATAAAGCTTGCCCTACACTGCATCGCACCTGCAGTCATTTACTCAGTGCAGACCCCTAGACTAAAGCTTGCCCTACACAGCATTGCACCTGCAGGCATTTTCTCAGTGCAGACTCCTAGGCTAAAGCTTGCCCTACACTGCATCGCACCCACAGACATTTACTCGTTGCAGACCCCAAGGCTAAAGCTGGCCTTACACTGCATCGCACCTTCAGGCAAACCCCTAGGCTAATGCTTGACCTGCACTGCATCACACCTGCAGGCCTTTACTCAGTGCAGACCCACTAGGTTAACGCTGGCCCTACACTGTATCACACCTACAGGCATTTTTCTGAGTGCGGACCCACTAGGCAAAAGCTTCCCCTACACTGCATCGCACCTGCATGCATTTACTGAGTGCAGGCCCACTAGGCTAAAGTTTGCCCTACACTGCATCACACCTACAGGCATTTACTCAGTGCAAACCCCTAGGCTAAAGCTGGCCCTACACTGCATCACACCTGCATGCATTTACTCAGTGCAGACCCCTAGGCTAAAGCTGGCCCTACACTGCTTTGCACCTGCATGCATTTACTCAGTGCAGACCCCTAGGCTAAAGCTTGCCCTAGACTGCATCTCACCGGCAGTCATTTACTCAGTGCAGACCCCTAGGCTAAAGCTTGCCCTACACAGCATCACACCTTCAGGCATTTACTCAGTGCAGACCCACTAGGCTAAAGCTTGCCCTAAACTGCATCACACCTGCAGGCATTTACTTAGTGCAGACCCCTAGGCTAAAGCTGGCCCTACACTGCATCACACCTTCAGGCAGACCCCTAGGCTAAAGTTTGCCCTAAACTGCATCACACCTGCAGGCCTTTACTCAGTGCAGACGCTTAGGCTAAATCTTGCCCTACACTGCATCACACTTGCAGGCCTTTACTCAGGGCAGACTCCTAGGCTAAAGCTTGCCCTACACTGCATCGCACCAGCAGGCATTTACTCAGTGCAGACCCACTGGGCTAAACTGAACCTACACTGCATCACAACTGCAGGGATTTACTCAGTACAGACCCACTAAGCTAAAGCTTGCCCTACACTGCATCACACCTGCAGTCATTTACTCAGTGCAGACCCCTAGGCTAAAGCTTGCCCTGCACAGCATCGCACCTGCAGGCATTTTCTCAGTGCAGACTCCTAGGCTAAAGCTCTACCTACACTGCATCACACCTGCAGGGATTTACTTGTTGCAGACTCCGAGGCTGAAGCTGGCCCTACACTGCATCGCACCTTCAGGCAGACCCCTAGGCTAAAGCTTGCCCTACACTGCATCACACCTGCAGGCCTTTACTCAGTGCAGACCCCTACGCTAAAGCTTGCCCTACACTGCATCACACTTGCAGGCATTTACTCAGTGCAGACCCCTAGGCTAAAGCTTGCCCTACACTGCATCACACCAGCAGGCATTTACTCAGTGCAAACTCCTAGGCTAAAGCTGGCCATAAACTGCATCGCACCTGTTCGCATTTACTCAGTGCAGACCCCTAGGCTAAAGCTGGCCCTTCACTGCATCACACCTGCATGCAAATACTCAGTGCAGACCCCTAGGCTAAAGCTTGCCCTACACTGCATCGCACCTGCAAGCATTTACTCAGTGCAGACCCACTAGGCTAAAGCGTGCCCAACACTGCATTGCACCTCCATGCATTTACTCAGTGCAGACCCCTAGGCTAAAGCTAGCCCTACACTGCATCGCACCTGCATGCATTACTCAGTGCAGACCGCTAGACTAAAACTTGCCCTACACTGCATCGCACCTGCAAGCATTTACTCAGTGCAGACCCACTAGGCTAAAGCGTGCCCAACACTGCATTGCACCTCCATGCATTTACTCAGTGCAGACCCCTAGGCTAAAGCTAGCCCTACACTGCATCACTCCTGTAAGCATTACTCAGTGCAGACCCACTAGGCTAAAGCCTGCCCTACACTGCATCGCACCTGCAGGCATTTACTCAGTGCAGACCAACTAGGCTAAAGCTTGCCCTACATTGCATCGCACCTGCGGGCATTTACTCAGTGCAGACCCACTAGGCTAAAGCTTGCCCTACACTGCAACGCACCTGCAGACCCAGTAGGCTAAAGATTGCCCTACACTGCATCGCACCTGCAGGCATTTACTCAGTGCAGACCCACTAGGCTAAAGCTTGCCCTACACTGCAACGCACCTGCAGACCCCTAGGCTAAAGCTGGCCCTTCACTGCATCACACCTGCATGCAAATACTCAGTGCAGACCCCTAGGCTAAAGCTTGCCCTACACTGCATCGCACCTGCAAGCATTTACTCAGTGCAGACCCACTAGGCTAAAGCGTGCCCAACACTGCATTGCACCTCCATGCATTTACTCAGTGCAGACCCCTAGGCTAAAGCTAGCCCTACACTGCATCGCACCTGCATGCATTACTCAGTGCAGACCGCTAGACTAAAACTTGCCCTACACTGCATCGCACCTGCAAGCATTTACTCAGTGCAGACCCACTAGGCTAAAGCGTGCCCAACACTGCATTGCACCTCCATGCATTTACTCAGTGCAGACCCCTAGGCTAAAGCTAGCCCTACACTGCATCACTCCTGTAAGCATTACTCAGTGCAGACCCACTAGGCTAAAGCCTGCCCTACACTGCATCGCACCTGCAGGCATTTACTCAGTGCAGACCAACTAGGCTAAAGCTTGCCCTACATTGCATCGCACCTGCGGGCATTTACTCAGTGCAGACCCACTAGGCTAAAGCTTGCCCTACACTGCAACGCACCTGCAGACCCAGTAGGCTAAAGATTGCCCTACACTGCATCGCACCTGCAGGCATTTACTCAGTGCAGACCCACTAGGCTAAAGCTTGCCCTACACTGCAACGCACCTGCAGACCCCTAGGCTAAAGCTTGCCCTACACTGCATCACACCTGCAGGCATTTGCTCAGTGTAGATGCTGAGGCTAAGGCTTGCCCTACAATGCAGACCCACTATGCTAAAGCTCGTCCTACACTGCATCGTACCTGCAGGCAGAACCACTAGGCTAAATCTTGCCCTACTCTGCATCACACCTGTAGGCATTTACTCAGTGCAGACCCTTAGGCTAAAGCGTGCCCTACACTGCATCACAACTGCAGGGATTTACTCAGTACAGACCCACTAAGCTAAAGCTTGCCCTACACCGCATCACACCTGCAGTCATTTACTCAGTGCAGACCCCTAGGCTAAAGCTTGCCCTGCACAGCATCGCACCTGCAGGCATTTTCTCAGTGCAGACTCCTAGGCTAAAGCTCTACCTACACTGCATCACACCTGCAGGGATTTACTTGTTGCAGACTCCGAGGCTGAAGCTGGCCCTACACTGCATCGCACCTTCAGGCAGACCCCTAGGCTAAAGCTTGCCCTACACTGCATCACACCTGCAGGCCTTTACTCAGTGCAGACCCCTAGGCTAAAGCTTGCCCTACACTGCATCACACTTGCAGGCATTTACTCAGTGCAGACCCCTAGGCTAAAGCTTGCCCTACACTGCATCACACCAGCAGGCATTTACTCAGTGCAAACTCCTAGGCTAAAGCTGGCCATAAACTGCATCGCACCTGTTCGCATTTACTCAGTGCAGACCCCTAGGCTAAAGCTGGCCCTTCACTGCATCACACCTGCATGCAAATACTCAGTGCAGACCCCTAGGCTAAAGCTTGCCCTACACTGCATCGCACCTGCAAGCATTTACTCAGTGCAGACCCACTAGGCTAAAGCGTGCCCAACACTGCATTGCACCTCCATGCATTTACTCAGTGCAGACCCCTAGGCTAAAGCTAGCCCTACACTGCATCGCACCTGCATGCATTTACTCAGTGCAGACCGCTAGACTAAAGCTTGCCCTACACTGCATCGCACCTGCAAGCATTTACTCAGTGCAGACCCACTAGGCTAAAGCGTGCCCAACACTGCATTGCACCTCCATGCATTTACTCAGTGCAGACCCCTAGGCTAAAGCTAGCCCTACACTGCATCACTCCTGTAAGCATTACTCAGTGCAGACCCACTAGGCTAAAGCCTGCCCTACACTGCATCGCACCTGCAGGCATTTACTCAGTGCAGACCAACTAGGCTAAAGCTTGCCCTACATTGCATCGCACCTGCGGGCATTTACTCAGTGCAGACCCACTAGGCTAAAGCTTGCCCTACACTGCAACGCACCTGCAGACCCAGTAGGCTAAAGATTACCCTACACTGCATCGCACCTGCAGGCATTTACTCAGTGCAGACCCCTAGGCTAAAGCTTTGCCTACACTTTATCGCAAATGCAGGCATTTACTCAGTGCAGACCCCTAGGCTAAAGCTTGCCCTACACTGCATCACACCTGCAGGCATTTACTCAGTGTAGATGCTGAGGCTAAGGCTTGCCCTACAATGCAGACCCACTATGCTAAAGCTCGTCCTACACTGCATCGTACCTGCAGGCAGAACCACTAGGCTAAATCTTGCCCTACTCTGCATCACACCTGTAGGCATTTACTCAGTGCAGACCCTTAGGCTAAAGCGTGCCCTACACTGCATCACACCTACAGGCATTTACTCAGTGCAGATGCACTGGGCTAAAGCTTGCCCTACACTGAATCAAACCTGTAGGCCTTTACTCAGTTCAGACCCCTAGGCTAAAGCTTGCCCTACACTGCATAGCACATGCAGACATTTGCTCAGTGCAGACCCACTAGGCTAAAGGTTGCCCTACACAGCATTGCACCTGCAGGCTTTTACTCAGTGCAGACCCCTGGGCTAAAGCTTGCCCTACACTGCATCAAACCTGCAGGCATTTACTCAGTGCAGACCCCTAGGATAAAGGTTGCCCTACACTGCATTGCACCTGCAGGCATTTACTCAGTGCAGAAGCCTATGCTAAAGCAGGCCCTAAACTGCATCATACCTGCAGGCAGAACCTCTAGGCTAAATCTTGCCCTACTCTGCATCACACCTGTAGGCATTTACTCAGTGCAGACCCCTATGCTAAAGCTTGCCCTACTCTGCATCGCACCTGCATGCATTTGCTCACTGCAGACCCACTAGGCTAAAGCTTGCCCTACACAGCATCGCACCTGCAGGCATTTACTCAGTGGAGACCCCTAGGCTCAATCTTCCCCTACACTGCATCACACCTGCAGGCATTTACTCAGTGCAGACCCCTAGGCTAAAGCTTGCCCTACACTGCATCACATCTGCAGGCATTTGCTCAGTGCAGACCCCTAGGCTTAAGGTTGCCCAACACTGCATTGCACCTGCAGGCATTTACTCAGTGCAGACCCCTAGGCTAAAGCTTGCCCTACACTGCATCACAACTGCAGACGTTTACTCAGTGCAGATCCCTAGGCTAAAGCTTGCCCTACTCTGCATCACACCTGTAGGCATTTACTCAGTGCAGACCCCTATGCTAAAGCATGCCCTACTCTACACCACACCTGTAGGTATTTACTCAGTGCAGACCCTTAGGCTAAAGCTTGCCCTACACTGATTCACACCTACAGGCATTTACTCAGTGCAGACTCCTAGGCTAAAGCTTGCCCTACACTGCATCACATCTGCAGGCATTTACTCAGTGCAGACCCCTAGGCTAAAGATGCCCTACACCGCATTGCACCTGCAGGCATTTACTCAGTGCAGAAGCCTATGCTAAAGCAGGCCCTACACTCCATCGTACCTGCAGGCAGAACCTCTAGGCTAAATCTTGCCCTACTCTGCATCACACCTGTAGGCATTTACTCAGTGCAGACCCCTAGGCTAAAGCGTGCCCTACTCTGCATCACACCTGTAGGCATTTACTCAGTGCAGACCCCTATGCTAAAGCTTGCCCTACTCTGCATCAAACCTGTAGGCATTTACTCAGTGCAGAATCTTAGGCTAAAGCTTGCCCTACACTGCATCACACCTACAGGCATTTACTCACTGCAGACCCACTGGGCTGAAGCTTGCCCTACACAGCATAGCACCTGCAGGTATTTACTCAGTGCAGACCCCTAGGCTAAAGCTTGCCCTACACTGCATCACACCTACAGGCATTTACTCACTGCAGACCCGTAGGCTAAAGCTTGCCCTATACTTTATCGCACATGCAGGCATTTACTCAGTGCAGACCCCTAGGCTAAAGCAAGCCCTACACTGCATCACATCTGCAGGCATTTGCTCAGTGCAGACCCCTAGGCTAAAGGTTGCCCTTCACTGCATTGCACCTGCAGGCATTTACTCAGTGCAGAAGCCTAGGCTACAGCTTGCCCTATACTGCATCACACCTGCAGGCATTTACTCAGTGCAGACCCCTAGGATAAATCTTGCCCTACACTGCATCAAACAAGCAGGCCTTTACTCAGTGTAGAACCACTAGGCTAAAGCTAACCATGCACTGCATCGTACCTGCAGGCAAAAGCACTAGGCTAAATCTTGCCCTACTCTGCATCACACCTGTAGGCATTTACTCAGTGCAGACCCCTAGGCTAAAGCGTTCCCTACTCTGCATCACACCTGAAGGCATTTACTCAGTGCAGACTCCTAGGCTAACGTTTGCCCTACACTACATCACACCTACAGGCACTTACTCAGTGCAGACCCACTGGGCTAAAGCTTGCCCTACACTGCTTCAAACCTGCAGGTCTTTACTCAGTTCAGACCCCTAGGCTAAAGCTTGCCCTACACTGCATTCCACCTGCAGGCATATACTCAGTGCAGACCCTTAGGCTAAATCTTGCCCTACTCTGCATCACACCTGTAGGCATTTACTCAGTGCAGCTTCCTAGGCTAAAGCTTGCCCTACACTTCATCACACCTGTAGGCCCCTAGGCTAAAGCTGGCCCTACACTGCATCACACCTGCAGGCATGTACTCAGTGCAGACCCAATAGGCTAAAGCTTGCCCTACACTGTATCACACCTGCAGGCCTTTGCTCAGTGTAGACCCCTGGGCTAAAGCTTGCCCTCCACTGCATTGCACCTGCAGGCATTTACTCAGTGCAGACCCTTAGGCTAAAGCTTTCCTTAAACTGCATCACACCTACAGGGATTTACTCAGTGCAGACGCACTGGGCTAAAGCTTGCCCTACACTGAATCAAACCTGCAGGCCTTTACTCAGTTCAGACCCCTAGGCTAAAGCTTGCCCTACACTGCATAGCACCTGCAGACATTTGCCCAGTGCAGACCCACTAGGCTAAAGGTTGCCCTACAGAGCATTGCACCTGCAGGCATTTACTCAGTGCAGACCCCTAGGCTAAAACTTGCCCTACACTGCATCACACCTGCAGGCATTTACTCAGTGCAGATCCCTAGGCTAAAGCTTGCCCTACTCTGCATCACACCTGTAGGCATTTACTCAGTGCAGACCCCTATGCTAAATCATGCCCTACTCTGCATCACACCTGTAGGCATGTACGCAGTGCAGACCCTTAGGCTAAAGCTTGCCCTACACTGCATCACACCTACAGGTATTTACTCAGTGCAGACGCACTGGGCTAAAGCTTGCCCTACACTAAATCACACCTGCAGGCATTTACTCAGTGCAGACCCCTAGGCTAAAGGGTGCCCTACACTGCATTGCACCTGCAGGCATTTACTCAGTGCAGAAGCCTATGCTAAAGCAGGCCCTACACTGCATCGTACCTGCAGGCAGAACGTCTAGGCTAAAGCTTTCCCTACACTGCATCACACCTACAGGGATTTACTCAGTGCAGACGCACTGGGCTAAAGCTTGCCCTACACTGAATCAAACCTGCAGGCCTTTATTCAGTGCAGACCCCTAGGCTAAAGCTTGCCCTACACTGCATAGCACCTGCAGACATTTGCTCAGTGCAGACCCACTAGGCTAAAGGTTGCCCTACACAGCATTGCACCTGCAGGCATTTACTCAGTGCAGACCCCTAGGCTAAAGCTTGCCCTACACTGCATCACACCTGCAGACATTTACTCAGTGCAGATCCCTAGGCTAAAGCTTGCCCTACTCTGCATCACACCTGTAGGCATTCACTCAGAGCAGACCCCTATGCTAAAGCATGCCCTACTCTGCATCACACCTGTAGGTATTTACTCAGTGCAGACCCTTAGGCTAAAGCTTGCCCTACACTGATTCACACCTACAGGCATTTACTCAGTGCAGACTCACTGGGCTAAAGCTTGCCCTACACTGCATCACACCTGCAGGCATTTACTCAGTGCAGACCCCTAGGCTAAAGATGCCCTACACTTCATTGCACCTGCAGGCATTTACTCAGTGCAGAAGCCTATACTAAAGCAGGCCCTACACTCCATCGTATCTGCAAGCAGAACCTCTAGGCTAAATCTTGCCCTACTCTGCATCACACCTGTAGGCATTTACTCAGTGCAGACCCCTAGGCTAAAGCGTGCCCTACTCTGCATCACACCTGTAGGCATTTACTCAGTGCAGAACCTTAGGCTAAAGCTTGCCCTACACTGCATCACACCTACAGGCATTTACTCACTGCAGACTCACTGGGCTGAAGCTTGCCCTACACTGCATCAAACCTGCAGGCCTTTACTCAGTTCAGACCCCTAGGCTAAAGCTTGCCCTACACTGCATCGCACCTGCACGCATTTGCTCACTCCAGACCCACTAGGCTAAAGCTTGCCCTACACAGCATAGCACCTGAGGGCATTTACTCAGTGAAAACCCCTAGGCTAAAGTTTGCCCTACACTGTATCATACCTGCAGGCATTTACTCAGTGCAGACCCACTAGGCTAAAGCTTGCCCTACACTGCATCATACCGGCAGGGAGTTGCTGAGTGCAGACCCACTGGGCTAAAGCTTGCCCTACACTGCATCACACCTGCAGGCATTTACTCAGTGCAGACCCACTAGGCTAAGGCTTGCCCTACACTGCAACACACCTGCAGACCCACTAGGCTAAAGCTTGCCCTACACTGCATCACACCTACAGGCATTTACTCAGTGCAGACCCACTGGCCTAAAGCTTGCCCTACACTGCATCAAACCTGCAGGCCTTTACTCAGTTCAGACCCCTAGGCTAAAGCTTGCTCTACACTGCATCGCACCTGCAGGCATTTTCTCAGTGCAGACCCACTAGGCTAAAGCTTGCCCTTCACAGCTTTGCACCTGCAGGCATTTACTCAGTGCAGACCCCTAGGCTAAAGATGCCCTACACTTCATTGCACCTGCAGGCATTTACTCAGTGCAGAAGCCTATACTAAAGCAGGCCCTACACTCCATCGTACCTGCAGGCAGAACCTCTAGGCTAAATCTTGCCCTACTCTGCATCACACCTGTAGGCATTTACTCAGTGCAGACCCCTAGGCTAAAGCGTGCCCTACTCTGCATCACACCTGTAGGCATTTACTCAGTGCAGAACCTTAGGCTAAAGCTTGCCCTACACTGCATCACACCTACAGGCATTTACTCACTGCAGACTCACTGGGCTGAAGCTTGCCCTACACTGCATCAAATCTGCAGGCCTTTACTCAGTTCAGACCCCTAGGCTAAAGCTTGCCCTACACTGCATCGCACCTGCATGCATTTTCTCAGTGCAGACCCCAAGGCTAAAACTTGCCCTACAATGAATCACACCTGTAGGCATTTACTCAGTGGAGACCCCTAGGCTAAAGCTTGCCCTACACTACATCACACCTGCAGGCATGTACTCAGTGCAGACCCTTAGGCTAAAGCTTTCCTTAAACTGCATCACACCTACAGGGATTTACTCAGTGCAGACGCACTGGGCTAAAGCTTCCCCTACACTGAATCAAACCTGCAGGCCTTTACTCAGTTCAGACCCCTAGGCTAAAGCTTGCCCTACACTGCATAGCACCTGCAGACATTTGCTCAGTGCAGACCCACTAGGCTAAAGGTTGCCCTACAGAGCATTGCACCTGCAGGCATTTACTCAGTGCAGACCCCTAGGCTAAAGCTTGCCCTACACTGCATCACACCTGCAGGCATTTACTCAATGCAGACCCACTAGGCTAAAGATGGCCCTACACTGCATCGTAACTGCAGGCAGAGCCATTAAGTTAAATCTTGCCCTACTCTGCATCACACCTGTAGGCATTTACTCAGTGCAGACCTCTATGCTAAAGCGTGCCCCACTCTGCATCACACCTGTAGGCATTTACTCAGTGCAGACCCCTCGGCTAAAGCTTGCTCTACGCTGCATCACACCTACAGGAATTTACTCAGTGCAGACCCCTATGCTAAAGCTTGGCCCACTCTGCATCACACCTGTAGGCATTTACTCAGTGCAGACCCCTAGGCTAAAGCTTGCCCTACACTGCATCACACCTGCAGGCATTTAATCAGTGCACACACTGCATCACACCAGCAGACATTTACTCAGTGCACACACTGCATCACACCGGCAGACATTTACTCAGTGCACACATTGCATCGCAGCTGCAGGCACTTGCGCAGTGAAGACCCCTAGGCTAAAGCTTGCCCTACACTGTATCGTACCTGCAGGCATTTGCTCAGTGCAGATCCCTAGGCTAAAGCTTGCCCTACACGGTATCGTACCTGCAGGCATTTACTCTGTGCAGGCCCACTAGGCTAAAGCTTGCCCTACACTGCATCGCACCTGCAGGTATTTACTCAATGCAGACCCCTAGGCTAAAACTTGACCTACACAGCATCGCACCTGCAGGCATTTACTCAGTGCAGACCCCGTGGCTAAAGCTTGCCCTACACAGCATTGCACCTGCAGGCATTTACTCAGTGCAGGCCCACTAGGCTAAAGCTTGCCATACACTGCATCACACCTGTAGGCATTTACTCAGTGCAGACCCCTAGGCTAAAGCGTGCCCTACTCTGCATCACACCTGTAGGCATTTACTCAGTGCAGAACCTTAGGCTAAACCTTGCCCTACACTGCATCACACCTACAGGCATTTACTCACTGCAGACTCACTGGGCTGAAGCTTGCCCTACACTGCATCAAACCTGCAGGCCTTTACTCAGTTCAGACCCCTAGGCTAAAGCTTGCCCTACACTGCATCGCACCTGCATGCATTTGCTCACTGCAGACCCACTAGGCTAAAGCTTGCCCTACACAGCATAGCACCTGAGGGCATTTACTCAGTGAAAACCCCTAGGCTAAAGTTTGCCCTACACTGTATCGTACCTGCAGGCATTTACTCAGTGCAGACCCACTAGGCTAAAGCTTGCCCTACACTGCATCATACCGGCAGGGAGTTGCTGAGTGCAGACCCACTGGGCTAAAGCTTGCCCTACACTGCATCACACCTGCAGGCATTTACTCAGTGCAGACCCACTAGGCTAAGGCTTGCCTTACACTGCAACACACCTGCAGACCCACTAGGCTAAAGCTTGCCCTACACTGCATCAAACCTACAGGCATTTACTCAGTTCAGACCCCTAGGCTAAAGCTTGCTCTACACTGCATCGCACCTGCAGGCATTTTCTCAGTGCAGACCCACTAGGCTAAAGCTTGCCCTTCACAGCTTCGCACCTGCAGGCATTTACTCAGTGCAGACCCCAAGGCTAAAACTTGCCCTACAATGAATCACACCTGTAGGCATTTACTCAGTGGAGACCCCTAGGCTAAAGCTTGCCCTACACTACATCACACCTGAAGGCATTTACTCAGTGCAGACCCACTAGGTTAAAGCTTGCCCTACACTGCATCACACCTGTAGGCATTTACTCAGTGCAAAGCCCTAGGTTAAAGCTTCCCCCATACTGCATCACACCTGCAGGTATTTACTGAGCGCAGACCCCCTAGGCTAAAGATTGCCCTACACTGCATCGTAACTCCAAGCATGTATTCAGTGCAGACCCCTGGGCAAATCTTGCCCTACACTGCATCGCACCTGCAGGCATTTACTCACTGCAGACCCCTAGGCTAAAGCTGGCCCTACACTGCATCACACCTGCAGTCATGTACTCAGTTCAGACCCACTAGGCAAAAGCTTGCCCTACACTGCATCACACCTGCAGGCCTTTGCTCAGTGCAGACCCCTAGACTAAAGCTTGCCCTACACTGCATCGCACCTGCAGGCATTTACTCAGTGCACACACTGCATCACACCGGCAGACATTTACTCAGTGCACACATTGCATCGCAGCTGCAGGCACTTGCTCAGTGAAGACCCCTAGGCTAAAGCTTGCCCTACACTGTATCGTACCTGCAGGCATTTGCTCAGTGCAGACCCCTAGGCTAAAGCTTGCCCTACACGGTATCGTACCTGCAGGCATTTACTCAGTGCAGACCCACTAGGCTAAAGCTTCCCATACACTGCATTGCACCTGCATGTATTTACTCAGTGCAGACCCCTAGGCTAAAGATTGACCTACACTGCATCACACCTGCAGGGATTTGCTGAGTGCAGACCCACTGGGCTAAAGCTTGCCCTATACAGCATCGCACCTGCAGTCATTTACTCAGTGCAGACCCCTAGGCAAAAGCTTGCCCTACACAGCATCGCACCTGCAGGCATTTACTCAGTGCAGACCCCTAGGCTAAAGCTTGCCCTATACTGCATCACACCTGCAGGCATTTACTCAGTGCAGACTCCCAGGCTAGAGCTCGACCTACACTGCATCACACCTGCAGGGATTTGCTGAGTGCAGACCCACTGGGCTAAAGCTTGCCCTACACTGCATCGCACCTGCAGGCATTTACTCAGTGCAGACCCCTAGGCTAAAGATGGCCCTACACTGCATCACCCTTCAGGCAGACCCCTAGGCTAAAGCTTGCCTTACACTGCATCACACCTGCAAGCCTTTACTCAGTGCAGACACCTAGGCTAAAACTTGCCCTACACTGCATCACACCTGCAGGCCTTTACCAGTGCAGACCCCTCGCCTAAAGCTTGCCCTACACTGCATCACACCTACAGGCATTTACTCAGTGCAGACCCCTAGGCTAAAGCGTGCCCTACTCTGCATCACACCTGCAGGTATTTAATCAGTGCAGACCCCTATGCTAAAGCTTGGCCCACTATGCATCACACCTGTAGGCATTTACTCAGTGCAGACCCCTAGGCTAAAGCTTGCCCTACATTGCATCACACCTGCAGGCATTTACTCAGTGCACACACTGCATCATACCAGCAGACATTCACTCAGTGCACACACTGCATCACACCTGCAGGCATTTTCTCAGTGAAGACCCTTAGGCTAAAGGGTGCCCTACACTGTATCGTACCGGCAGGCATTTACTCAGTGCAGACCCACTAGGCTAAAACTTGCCCTACACTGCATCACGCCTGCAAGCATTTACTCAGTGCACACACTGCATCATACCAGCAGACATTTACTCAGTGCACACACTGCATCACACCTGCAGGCATTTGCTCAGTGAAGACCCCTAGGCTAAAGCGTGCCCTACACTGTATCGTACCTGCGGGCCTTTACTCAGTGCGGACCCACTAGGCTAAACTGGCCCTACACTGCAGCACACCTGCAGGCAGATCCACTAGGCTAAAGCTTGCCCTACACAGAATCGCACCTGCAAGAATTTTCCCAGTGCAGACCCCTTGGCAAAAGCTTGCCCTACACAGCATCGCACCTGCAGGGCTTTACTCAGTGCAGACCCACTAGGCTAACACTTGTCCTACATTACATCACACATGTAGGCATTTACTCAGTGTGGATCCACTAGGCTAAAGCTTCCCATACACTGCATTGCACCTGCAGGCATTTACTCAGTGCAGACCCCTAGGCTAAAGCTTGACCTACATTGCATTGTACTGGCAGGGATTTGCTGAGTGCAGACCCACTGGGCTAAAGCTTGCCCTACACTGCATCACACCTGCAGGCATTTACTCAATGCAGACCCACTAGGCTAAAGATGGCCCTACACTGCATCGTAACTGCAGGCAGAGCCATTAAGTTAAATCTTGCCCTACTCTGCATCACACCTGTAGGCATTTACTCAGTGCAGACCTCTATGCTAAAGCGTGCCCCATTCTGCATCACACCTGTAGGCATTTACTCAGTGCAGACCCCTCGGCTAAAGCTTGCTCTACGCTGCATCACACCTACAGGAATTTACTCAGTGCAGACCCCTATGCTAAAGCTTGGCCCACTCTGCATCACACCTGTAGGCATTTACTCAGTGCAGACCCCTAGGCTAAAGCTTGCCCTACACTGCATCACACCTGCAGGCATTTAATCAGTGCACACACTGCATCACACCAGCAGACATTTACTCAGTGCACACACTGCATCACACCGGCAGACATTTACTCAGTGCACACATTGCATCGCAGCTGCAGGCACTTGCGCAGTGAAGACCCCTAGGCTAAAGCTTGCCCTACACTGTATCGTACCTGCAGGCATTTGCTCAGTGCAGATCTCTAGGCTAAAGCTTGCCCTACACGGTATCGTACCTGCAGGCATTTACTCTGTGCAGACCCACTAGGCTAAAGCTTGCCCTACACTGCATCGCACCTGCAGGTATTTACTCAATGCAGACCCCTAGGCTAAAACTTGACCTACACAGCATCGCACCTGCAGGCATTTACTCAGTGCAGACCCCGTGGCTAAAGCTTGCCCTACACAGCATTGCACCTGCAGGCATTTACTCAGTGCAGGCCCACTAGGCTAAAGCTTGCCATACACTGCATCGCACCTGCAGGCATTTACTCAATGCCGATCACTAGGCTAAAGCTTGCCCTACACTGCAACGCACCTGCCGGCCTTTACACAGTGCAGACCCACTAGGCTAAACTGGCCCTCCACTGCATCACACCTGCAGGCAGACCCACTAGGCTAAAGCTTGCCCTATGCTGCATCACACCTGCAGGGCTTTACTCAGTGCAGACCCTCTAGGCTAGCACTTGCCCTACACTGCATCACACCTGCAGGCATTTACTCAGTGCAGACCAACTAGGCTAAACCTTCCCATACACTGCATTGCACCTGCATGTATTTACTCAGTGCAGACCCCTAGGCTAAAGCTTGACCTACACTGCATCACACCTGCAGGGATTTGCTGAGTGCAGACCCACTGGGCTAAAGCTTGCCCTATACAGCATCGAACCTGCAGCCATTTACTCAGGGCAGAGCCCTAGGCAAAAGCTTGCCCTACACAGCATCGCACCTGCAGGCATTTACTCAGTGCAGACCCCTAGGCTAAAGCTTGCCCTATACTGCATCACACCTGCAGGTATTTACTCAGTGCAGACCCCCAGGCTAAAGCTCGACCTACACTGCATCACACCTGCAGGGATGTGCTGAGTGCAGACCCACTGGGCTAAAGCTTGCCCTACACTGCATCGCACCTGCAGGCATTTACTCGGTGCAGACCCCTAGGCTAAACATGGCCCTACACTGCATCACACCTTCAGGCAGACCCCTAGGCTAAAGCTTGCCTTACACTGCATCACACCTGCAGGCCTTTACTCAGTGCAGATACCTAGGCTAAAGCTTGCCCTACACTGCATCACACCTGCAGGCCTTTACTCAGTGCAGACCCCTCGGCTAAAGCTTGCCCTACACAGCATCACACCTACAGGCATTTACTCAGTGCAGACCCCTACGCTAAAGCGTGCCCTACTCTGCATCACACCTGTAGGTATTTACTCAGTGCAGACCCCTATGCTAAAGCTTGGCCCACTCTGCATCACACCTGTAGGCATTTACTCAGTGCACACACTGCATCATACCAGCAGACATTTACTCAGTGCACACACTGCATCACACCTGCAGGAATTTGCTCAGTGAAGACCACTAGACTAAAGCGTGCCCTACACTGTATCGTACCTGCAGGCCTTTACTCAGTGCAGACCCACTAGGCTAAACTGGCCCTACACTGCATTACACCTGCAGGCAGATCCACTAGGCTAAAGCTTGCCCTACACAGCATCGCACCTGCAGGCATTTTCCCAGTGCAGACCCTTTGGCTAAAGCTTGCCCTATACAGCATTGGACCTGCAGGGCTTTACTCAGTGCAGACCCACTAGGCTAACACTTGCCCTACATTGCATCACACATGTAGGCATTTACTCAGTGTGGATCCACTAGGCTAAAGCTTCCCATACACTGCATTGCACCTGCAGGCATTTACTCAGTGCAGACCCCTAGGCTAAAGCTTGACCTACATTGCATCGTACCGGCAGGGATTTGCTGAGTGCAGACCCACTGGGCTAAAGCTTGCCCTACACTGCATCACACCTGCAGTTATTTACTTAGTGCAGACCCCTAGGCTACAGCTTTTCCTACACTGCATCACACCTGCGGGCATTTACTCAGTGCAGACCCACTAGGCTAAAGCTTGCCCTACACTGCATTGCACCTGCAGACATTTACTCAGTACAGAAGCCTAGGCTAAAGCTTGCCCTACACTGCATCGCACCTGCAGGCATTTACTCAATGCAGACCCACTAGGCTAAAGATGGCCCTACACTGCATCGTAACTGCAGGCAGACCCAATAGGCTAAATATTGCCCTACTCTGCATCACACCTGTAGGCATTTACTCAGTGCAGACCTCTACGCTAAAGCTTGCCCCGCTCTGCATCACACCTGTAGGCATTTACTCAGTGCAGACCCCTCGGCTAAAGCTTGCCCTACACTGCATCACACCTACAGGCATTTACTCAGTGCAGACCCCTATGCTAAAGCTTGGCCCACTCTGCATCACACCTGTAGGCATTTACTCAGTGCAGACCCCTAGGCTAAAGCTTGCCCTACACTGCATCACACCTGCAGGCATTTAATCAGTGCACACACTGCATCACACCAGCAGATATTTACTCAGTGCACACACTGCATCACACCTGCAGGCATTTTCTCAGTGAAAACCCCTAGGCTAAAGCTTGCCCTACACTGTATCGTACCTGCAGGCATTTACTCAGTGCAGACCCACTAGGCTAAAGCTTGCCCTACACTGCATCATACCGGCAGGGATTTGCTGAGTGCAGACCCACTGGGCTAATGCTTGCCCTACACTGCATCTCACCTGCAGTCATTTACTCAGTGCAGACCCCTAGGCTACAGCTTTCCCTACACTGCATCACACCTGCAGGCATTTACTCAGTGCAGACCCACTGGGCTAAAGCTTGCCCTACACTGCAATGCACCTGCAGACCCACTAGGCTAAAGCTTGCCCTACACTGGATCAAACCTACAGGCATTTACTCAGTGCAGACCCACTGGCCTAAGACTTGCCCTACACTGCATCAGAACTGCAGGCCTTTACTCAGTTCAGACCCCTAGGCTAAAGCTTGCTCTACACTGCATCGCACCTGCAGGCATTTTCTCAGTGCAGACCCACTAGGCTAAAGCTTGCCCTTCACAGCTTCGCACCTGCAGGCATATACTCAGTGCAGACCCCAAGGCTAAAACTTGCCCTACACTGAATCACACCTGCAGGCATATACTCAGTGCAGACCCCAAGGCTAAAACTTGCCCTACACTGAATCACACCTGTATGCATTTACTCAGTGGAAACCCCTATGCTAAAGCTTGCCCTACACTACATCACACCTGAAGGCATTTACTCAGTGCAGACCCACTAGATTAAAGCCTGCCCTACACTGCATCACACCTGCAGTCATGTACTCAGTGCAGACCAGCTAGGCTAAAGCTTGCCCTACACTGCATCACACCTGCAGGCCTTTGCTCAGTGCAGACCCCTAGACTAAAGCTTGCCCTACACTGCATTGCACCTGCAGGCATTTACTCAGTGCACACACTGCATCACACCGGCAGACATTTACTCAGTGCACACATTGCATCGCAGCTGCAGGCACTTGCTCAGTGAAGACCCCTAGGCTAAAGCTTGCCCTACACTGTATCGTACCTGCAGGCATTTGCTCAGTGCAGACCCCTAGGCTAAAGCTTGCCCTACACGGTATCGTACCTTCAGGCATTTACTCTGTGCAGACCCACTAGGCTAAAGCTTGCCATACACTGCATCGCACCTGTAGGCATTTACTCAGTGCCGATCACTAGGCTAAAGCTTGCCCTACACTGCAACGCACCTGGCGGCCTTTACTCAGTGCGGACCCACTAGGCTAAACTGGCCTTCCACTGCATGACACCTGCAGGCAGACCCACTAGGCTAAAGCTTGCCCTACACTGCATTGCACCTGCAGGCATTTACTCAATGAAGAACCCTAAGCTAAAACTTGCCCTACACAGCATTGCACCTGCAGGCATTTACTCAGTGCAGACCCACTAGGCTAACGCTTGCCCTACGCTGCATCACACCTGCAGGGCTTTACTCAGTGCAGACCCACTAGGCTAGCACTTGCCCTACACTGCATCAGACCTGCAGGCATTTACTCAGTGCAGACCCACTAGGCTAAAGCTACCCATACACTGCATTGCACCTGCATGTATTTACTCAGTGCAGACCCCTAGGCTAAAGATTGACCTACACTGCATCACATCTGCAGGGATTTGCTGAGTGCAGACCCACTGGGCTAAAGCTTGCCCTATACAGCATCGCACCTGCAGTCATTTACTCAGTGCAGACCCCTAGGCAAAAGCTTGCCCTACACAGCATCGCACCTGCAGGCATTTACTCAGTGCAGACCCCTAGGCTAAAGCTTGCCCTATACTGCATCACACCTGCAGGCATTTACTCAGTGCAGACCCCCAGGCTAGAGCTCGACCTATACTGCATCACACCTGCAGGGATTTGCTGAGTGCAGACCCACTGGGCTAAAGCTTGCCCTACACTGCATCGCACCTGCAGGCATTTACTCGGTGCAGACCCCTAGGCTAAAGATGGCCCTACACTGCATCACACCTTCAGGCAGACCCCTAGGCTAAAGCTTGCCTTACACTGCATCACACCTGCAGGCCTTTACTCAGTGCAGACCCCTCGGCTAAAGCTTGCCCTACACTGCATCACACCTACAGGCATTTGCTCAGTGCAGACACCTTTGCTAAAGCTTGCCCTACACTGCATCACACCTGCAGGCCTTTACTCAGTGCAGACCCCTCGGCTAAAGCTTGCCCTACACTGCATCACACCTACAGGCATTTACTCAGTGCAGACCCCTCGGCTAAAGCTTGCCCTACACTGCATCACACCTACAGGCATTTACTCAGTGCAGACCCCTAGGCTAAAGCGTGCCCTACACTGCATCACACCTGCAGGCCTTTACTCAGTGCAGACCCCTCGGCTAAAGCTTGCCCTACACTGCATCACACCTACAGGCATTTACTCAGTGCAGACCCCTAGGCTAAAGTGTGCCCTACTCTGCATCACACCTGTAGGTATTTAAGTGCAGACACCTATGCTAAAGCTTGGCCCACTCTGCATCACACCTGTAGGCATTTACACAGTGCAGACCCCTAGGTTAAAGCTTGCCCTACACTGCATCACACCTGCAGGCATTTACTCAGTGCACACACTGCATCACACCAGCATACATTTACTCAGTGCACACACTGCAGCACACCTGCAGGCATTTGCTCAGTGAAGACTCCTAGGCTAAAGCGTTCCCTACACTGTATCGTACCTGCAGGCATTTACTCAGTGCAGACCCACTAGGCTAAAGCTTACCCTACACTGCATCGCACCTGCAGGCATTTACTCAGTACAGACACCTAGGCTAAAGCTTGCCCTACACTGCATCACACCTGCAGGTTTTTACTCAGTGCAGACCCCTCGGCTAAAGCTTGCCCTACACTGCATCACACCTACAGGCATTTACTCAGTGCAGACCCCTAGGCTAAAGTGTGCCCTACTCTGCATCACACCTGTAGGTATTTACTCAGTGCAGACCCCTATGCTAAAGCTTCGCCCACTCTGCATCACACCTGTAGGCATTTACTCAGTGCAGACCCCTAGGCTAAAGCTTGCCCTACACTGCATCACACCTGCAAGCATTTTCTCAGTGCACACACTGCATCACACCAGCAGACATTTACTCAGTGCACACACTGCATCAAACCTGCAGGCATTTGCTCAGTGAAGACCCCTAGGCTAAAGCGTGCCCTACACTGTATCGTACCTGCAGGCATTTACTCAGTGCAGACCCACTAGGCTAAAGCTTACCCTACACTGCATCACACCTGCAGGCATTTACTCAGTGCGGACCCACTAGGCTAAACTGGCCCTACACTGCATCACACCTGCAGGCAGATCCACTTGGCTAAAGCTTGCCCTACACAGCATCGCACCTGCAGGCATTTTCCCAGTGCAGTCTCCTTGGCTAAAGAGTTCCCTACACAGCATCGCACCTGCAGGGCTTTACTCAGTGCAGACCCACTAGGCTAACACTTGCCCTACATTGCAACACATGTAGGCATTTACTCAGTGTGGATCCACTAGGCTAAAGCTTCCCATACAGTGCATTGCACCAGCAGGCATTTACTCAGTGCAGACCCCTAGGCTAAAGCTTGACCTACATTGCATCGTACCGGCATGGATTTGCTGAGTGCAGACCCACTGGGCTAAAGCTTGCCCTACACTGCATCGCACCTGTAGTCATTTACTTAGTGCAGACCCCTAGGCTACAGCTTTCCTTACACTGCATCACACCTGCAGGCATTTACTCAGTGCAGACCCACTAGGCTAAAGCTTGCCCTACACTGCATTGCACCTGCAGACATTTACTCAGTACAGAAGCCTAGGCTAAAGCTTGCCCTACACTGCATCGCACCTGCAGGCATTTACTCAATGCAGACCCACTAGGCTAAAGATGGCCCTACACTGCATCGTACCTGCAGGCAGACCCACTAGGCTAAATCTTGCCCTACTCTGCATCATACCTGTAGGCATTTACTCAGTGCAGACCTCTATGCTAAAGCTTGCCCCACTCTGCATCACACCTGTAGGCATTTACTCAGTGCCGACCCCTCGGCTAAAGCTTGCCCTACACTGCATCACACCTACAGGCATTTAGTCAGTGCAGACCCCTATGCTTAAGCTTGGCCCACTCTGCATCACACCTGTAGGCATTTACTCAGTGCAGACCCTAGGCTAAAGCTTGCCCTACACTGCATCATACCTGCAGGCATTTAATCAGTGCACACACTGCATCACACCTGCAGGCATTTGCTCAGTGAAGACCCCTAGGCTAAAGCTTGCCCTACACTGTATCGTACCTGCAGGCATTTAATCAGTGCAGACCCACTAGGCTAAAGCTTGCCCTACACTGCATCAAACCTGCAGGCATTTGCTCAGTGAAGACCCTTAGGCTAAAGCTTGCCCTACACTGTATCGTACCTGCAGGCATTTACTCAGTGCAGACCACTACACTAAAGCTTGCCCTACAGTGCATCACACCTGCCGGCCTTTACTCAGTGTGGACACACTAGGCTAAACTGGCCCTACACTGCATCACACCTGCAGGCAGATCAACTAGGCTAAAACTTGCCCTACACTGCATCGCACCTGCAGGCATTTACTCAATGCAGACCCCTAGGCTAAAACTTGCCCTACACAGCAATCCACCTGCAGGCATTTAATAAGTGCAGACCCCGTGGCTAAAGCTTGCCCTACACAGCATTGCACCTGCAGGCATTTACTCAGTGCAGACCCACTAGGCTAACGCTTGCCCTACACTGCATCACACCTGCAGGGCTTTACTCAGTGCAGACCCACTAGGCTAGCACTTGCCCTACACTGCATCACACCTGCAGGCATTTACTCAGTGCAGACTCACTAGGCTAAAGCTTGCCCTACACAGCATCGCACCTGCAGTCATTTACTCAGTGCAGACCCCTAGGCAAAAGCTTGCCCTACACAGCATCGCACCTGCAGGCATTTACTCAGTGCAGACCCCTAGGCTAAAGCTTGCCCTATACTGCATCACACCTGCAGGCATTTACTCAGTGCAGACCCCCAGGCTAAAGCTCGACCTACACTGCATCACACCTGCAGGGTTTTGCTGAGTGCAGACCCACTGGGCCAAAGCTTGCCCTACGCTGCATTGTACCCACAGGCATTTACTCGGTGCAGACCCCTAGGCTAAAGATGGCCCTACACTGCATCACACCTTCAGGCAGACCCCTAGGCTAAAGCTTGCCTTACACTGCATCACACCTACAGGCATTTACTCAGTGCAGACCCCTAGGCTAAAGCGTGCCCTACACTGCATCACACCTGCAGGCCTTTACTCAGTGCAGACCCCTCGGCTAAAGCTTGCCCTACACTGCATCACACCTACAGGCATTTACTCAGTGCAGACCCCTAGGCTAAAGCGTGCCCTACTCTGCATCACACCTGTAGGTATTTAAGTGCAGACACCTATGCTAAAGCTTGGCCCACTCTGCATCACACCTGTAGGCATTTACGCAGTGCAGACCCCTAGGCTAAAGCTTGCCCTACACTGCATCACACCTGCAGGCATTTACTCAGTGCACACACTGCATCACACCAGCAGACATTTACTCAGTGCACACACTGCAGCACACCTGCAGGCATTTGCTCAGTGAAGACTCCTAGGCTAAAGCGTTCCCTACACTGTATCGTACCTGCAGGCATTTACTCAGTGCAGACCCACTAGGCTAAAGCTTACCCTACACTGCATCGCACCTGCAGGCATTTACTCAGTGCAGACACCTAGGCTAACGCTTGCCCTACACTGCATCACACCTGCAGGTTTTTACTCAGTGCAGACCCCTCGGCTAAAGCTTGCCCTACACTGCATCACACCTACAGGCATTTACTCAGTGCAGACCCCTAGGCTAAAGTGTGCCCTACTCTGCATCACACCTGTAGGTATTTACTCAGTGCAGACCCCTATGCTAAAGCTTCGCCCACTCTGCATCACACCTGTAGGCATTTACTCAGTGCAGACCCCTAGGCTAAAGCTTGCCCTACACTGCATCACACCTGCAAGCATTTTCTCAGTGCACACACTGCATCACACCAGCAGACATTTACTCAGTGCACACACTGCATCACACCTGCAGGCATTTGCTCAGTGAAGACCCCTAGGCTAAAGCGTGCCCTACACTGTATCGTACCTGCAGGCATTTACTCAGTGCAGACCCACTAGGCTAAAGCTTACCCTACACTGCATCACACCTGCAGGCATTTACTCAGTGCGGACCCACTAGGCTAAACCGGCCCTACACTGCATCACACCTGCAGGCAGATCCACTTGGCTAAAGCTTTCCCTACACAGCATCGCACCTGCAGGCATTTTCCCAGTGCAGTCTCCTTGGCTAAAGAGTTCCCTACACAGCATCGCACCTGCAGGGCTTTACTCAGTGCAGACCCACTAGGCTAACACTTGCCCTACATTGCAACACATGTAGGCATTTACTCAGTGTGGATCCACTAGGCTAAAGCTTCCCATACAGTGCATTGCACCAGCAGGCATTTACTCAGTGCAGACCCCTAGGCTAAAGCTTGACCTACATTGCATCGTACCGGCATGGATTTGCTGAGTGCAGACCCACTGGGCTAAAGCTTGCCCTACACTGCATCGCACCTGTAGTCATTTACTTAGTGCAGACCCCTAGGCTACAGCTTTCCTTACACTGCATCACACCTGCAGGCATTTACTCAGTGCAGACCCACTAGGCTAAAGCTTGCCCTACACTGCATTGCACCTGCAGACATTTACTCAGTACAGAAGCCTAGGCTAAAGCTTGCCCTACACTGCATCGCACCTGCAGGCATTTACTCAATGCAGACCCACTAGGCTAAAGATGGCCCTACACTGCATCGTACCTGCAGGCAGACCCACTAGGCTAAATCTTGCCCTACTCTGCATCATACCTGTAGGCATTTACTCAGTGCAGACCTCTATGCTAAAGCTTGCCCCACTCTGCATCACACCTGTAGGCATTTACTCAGTGCCGACCCCTCGGCTAAAGCTTGCCCTACACTGCATCACACCTACAGGCATTTAGTCAGTGCAGACCCCTATGCTTAAGCTTGGTCCACTCTGCATCACACCTGTAGGCATTTACTCAGTGCAGACCCTAGGCTAAAGCTTGCCCTACACTGCATCATACCTGCAGGCATTTAATCAGTGCACACACTGCATCACACCTGCAGGCATTTGCTCAGTGAAGACCCCTAGGCTAAAGCTTGCCCTACACTGTATCGTACCTGCAGGCATTTAATCAGTGCAGACCCACTAGGCTAAAGCTTGCCCTACACTGCATTAAACCTGCAGGCATTTGCTCAGTGAAGACCCTTAGGCTAAAGCTTGCCCTACACTGTATCGTACCTGCAGGCATTTACTCAGTGCAGACCACTACACTAAAGCTTGCCCTACAGTGCATCACACCTGCCGGCCTTTACTCAGTGTGGACACACTAGGCTAAACTGGCCCTACACTGCATCACACCTGCAGGCAGATCAACTAGGCTAAAACTTGCCCTACACTGCATCGCACCTGCAGGCATTTACTCAATGCAGACCCCTAGGCTAAAACTTGCCCTACACAGCAATCCACCTGCAGGCATTTATTAAGTGCAGACCCCGTGGCTAAAGCTTGCCCTACACAGCATTGCACCTGCAGGCATTTACTCAGTGCAGACCCACTAGGCTAACGCTTGCCCTACACTGCATCACACCTGCAGGGCTTTACTCAGTGCAGACCCACTAGGCTAGCACTTGCCCTACACTGCATCACACCTGCAGGCATTTACTCAGTGCAGACCCACTAGGCTAAAGCTTGCCCTACACAGCATCGCACCTGCAGTCATTTACTCAGTGCAGACCCCTAGGCAAAAGCTTGCCCTACACAGCATCGCACCTGCAGGCATTTACTCAGTGCAGACCCCTAGGCTAAAGCTTGCCCTATACTGCATCACACCTGCAGGCATTTACTCAGTGCAGACCCCCAGGCTAAAGCTCGACCTACACTGCATCACACCTGCAGGGTTTTGCTGAGTGCAGACCCACTGGGCCAAAGCTTGCCATACGCTGCATTGTACCCACAGGCATTTACTCGGTGCAGACCCCTAGGCTAAAGATGGCCCTACACTGCATCACACCTTCAGGCAGACCCCTAGGCTAAAGCTTGCCTTACACTGCATCACACCTGCAGGCCTTTACTCAGTGCAGACACCTAGGCTAAAGCTTGCCCTACACTGCATCACACCTGCAGGCCTTTACTCAGTGCAGACGCCTAGGCTAAAGCTTGCCCTACACTGCATCACATCTGCAGGCATTTACTCAGTACAGACCCACTAGGCTAAAGCTGGGCCTTCACTGCATCACACCTACAGGCATTTACCGAGTGCAGACAAACTAGGCTAAAGCTTCCCCTACACTGCATCACACCTAAAGGCATTTAATCAGTGCAGACCCCTAGGCTAAAGCTTGCCGTACCCTGCATCGCACCCGCAGGCATTTACTCAGTGCAGACCCCTAGGGTAAAGCTTTCCCTACACTGCATCACACCTGCAGGCATTTACTCAGTGCAGACCCCAAGGCTAAAGTTTGGCAGGCACTGCATCACACCTGTAGGCATTTACTCAGTGCCGACCCCTCGGCTAAAGCTTGCCCTACACTGCATCACACCTACAGGCATTTAGTCAGTACAGACCCCTATGCTAAAGCTTGGCCCACTCTGCATCACACCTGTAGGCATTTACTCAGTGCAGACCCTAGGCTAAAGCTTGCCCTACACTGCATCATACCTGCAGGCATTTAATCAGTGCACACACTGCATCACACCTGCAGGCATTTGCTCAGTGAAGACCCCTAGGCTAAAGCTTGCCCTACACTGTATCGTACCTTCAGGCATTTACTCAGTGCAGACCCACTAGGCTAAGGCTTGCCCTACACTGCATCAAACCTGCAGGCATTTGCTCAGTGAAGACCCCTAGGCTAAAGCTTGCCCTACACTGAATCGTACCTGCAGGCATTTACTCAGTGCAGACCACTAGGCTAAAGCTTGCCCTACAGTGCATCACACCTGCCGGCCTTTACTCAGTGTGGACACACTAGGCTAAACTGGCCCTACACTGCATCACACCTGCAGGCAGATCAACTAGGCTAAAACTTGCCCTACACTGCATCGCACCTGCAGGCATTTACTCAATGCAGACCCCTAGGCTAAAACTTGCCCTACACAGCAATCCACCTGCAGGCATTTATTAAGTGCAGACCCCGTGGCTAAAGCTTGCCCTACACAGCATTGCACCTGCAGGCATTTACTCAGTGCAGACCCACTAGGCTAACGCTTGCCCTACACTGCATCACACCTGCAGGGCTTTATTCAGTGCAGACCCACTAGGCTAAAGCTTCCCATGCACTGCATTGCACCTGCAGGTATTTACTCAGTGCAGACCCCTAGGCTAAAGCTTGACCTACATTGCATCACACCTGCAGGCATTTACTCAGTGCAAACCCACTAGGCTAAAGCTTCCCATACACTGCATTGCACCTGCAGGTATTTACTCAGTGCAGACCCCTAGGCTGAATCTTGACCTACACTGCATCACACCTGCAGGGATTTGCTGAGTGCAGACCCACTGGGCTAAAGCTTGCCCTACACAGCATCGCACCTGTAGTAATTTACTCAGTGCAGACCCCTAGGCAAAAGCTTGCCCTACACAGCATCGTACCTGCAGGCATTTACTCAGTGCAGACCCCTAGGCTAAAGCTTTCCCTATACTGCATCACACCTGCAGGCATTTACTCAGTGCAGACCCCCAGGCTAAAGCTCGACCTACACTGCATCACACCTGCAGGGTTTTGCTGAGTGCAGACCCACTGGGCTAAAGCTTGCCCTACGCTGCATCGTACCCACAGGCATTTACTCGGTGCAGACCCCTAGGCTAAAGATGGCCCTACACTGCATTACACCTTCAGGCAGACCCCTACGCTAAAGCTTGCCTTACACTGCATCACACCTGCAGGCCTTTACTCAGTGCAGACACCTAGGCTAAAGCTTGCCCTACACTGCATCACACCTGCAGGCCTTTACTCAGTGCAGACGCCTAGGCTAAAACTTGCCCTACACTGCATCACACCTGCAGGCATTTACTCAGTGCAGACCCACTAGGCTAAAGCTGGCCCTTCACTGCATCACACCTACAGGCATTTACTGAGTGCAGACAAACTAGGCTAAAGCTTCCCCTACACTGCATCACACCTAAAGGCATTTAATCAGTGCAGACCCCTAGGCTAAAGCTTGCCGTACACTGCATTGCACCCGCAGGCATTTACTCAGTGCAGACCCCTAGGGTAAAGCTTTCCCTACACTGCATCACACCTGCAGGCATTTACTCAGTGCAGACCCACTAGTTTAAAGCTTGCCCTACACTGCATCACACCTACATGCCTTTACTCAGTGCAGACGGCTAGGCTAAAGCCTGCCCTACACTGCATCACACCTACAGGCATTTACTGAGTGCAAGCCCCTAGGCTAAAGCTGGCCCTACACTGCATCGCACCTGCATGCATTTACTCAGTGCAGACCCCTAGGCTAAATATGGCCCTACACTGCATCACACCTGCATGCATTTACTCAGTGCAGACCCCTAGGCTAAAGCTTGCCCTACACTGCATCGCACCCGCAGGCATTTCTCAGTGCAGACCCACTAGGCTAAAGCTTGCCCAAGACTGCATCGCACATGCATGCATTTACTCAGTGCAGACCCCTAGGCTAAAGCTATCTCTACACTGCATCGCACCTGCAGGCATTTACTCAGTGCAGACCCCAAGGCAAAAATTTGGCAGGCACTGCATCGCACCTGCAGGCATTTACTTAGTTCAGACCCACTTGTTTAAAGCTTGCCCTACATTGCATCGCACCTGTAAGCTTTTAATCAGTGCAGACCCCTAGGCAAAAGTTGACCCTAAACAGCATTGCACCTGCAGGTATTTACTCAGTGCAGACCCACTAGGCTAAATCTTCCCCTACACAGCCTCGCATCTGCAGCCATTTACTCAGTGCAGACCCACTAGGCTTAAGCTTGCCCTACACTGCATCGGACCTGTGGGCATTTATTCAGTGCAGACCCACCAGGCTAAAGCTTGACCTACACTGCATAGCACCTCTGGGCATTTATTCAGTGCAGACCCACCAGGCTAAAGCTTGACCTACACTGCATCGCACCTGCGGGCATTTACTTAGTTCAGATCCACTAGTTTAAAGCAGCTTGCCCTACACTGCATCGCACCTGTTGGCATTTACTTAGTTCAGATCCACTAGTTTAAAGATTGCCCTACACTGCATCGCACCTGTAAGCATTTAATCAGTGCAGATCCCTAGGCAAAAGTTGGCCCAAAACAGCATTGCACCTGCAGACATTTACTCAGTCCAGACCCACTAGGCTAAATCTTGCCCTACACAGCTTCGCACCTGCAGGCATTTACTCAGTGCGGACCCACTAGGCTAAAGCTTGCCCTACACTGCATCGCACCTGTGGGCATTTACTCAGTGCAGACCCACCAGGCTAAAGCTTGCCCTACACTGAAACATACCTGCAGACCCACTAGGCTAAAGCTTGCCCTACACTGCAATGCACCTGCAGGGCTTTACTCAGTGCAGACCCACTAGGATAAAACTTGCCCTACACTGCATCACACCTGCAGACATTTACTAAGTTCAGACCCACTAGGCTAAAGCTTGCCCTACACTGCATCATGCCTGCAGGCATTTACTCAGTGCAGACCCCTAGGCTAAAGTTTGCCCTACACTTTATCGCACATGCAGGCATTTACTCAGTGCAGACCCCTAGGCTAAAGTTTGCCCTACACTGCATCACACCTGCAGGCATTTGCTCAGTGCAGACCCCTAGGCTAAAGCTTGCCCTACACTGCATCACACCTGCAGGCCTTTACTCAGTGTTCAGACCCATAGGCTAAAGCTTGCCCTACACTACATCGCACCTGCAGGCATTTACTCAGTGCACACACTGCATCACACCGGCAGACATTTACTAAGTGCACACACTGTATCGCACCTGCAGGCATTTGCTGAATGAAGACCTCTAGGCTAAAGCTTGCCCTACACTGTATCATACCTGGAGTATCATACCTGGAGGCATTTGCTCAGAGCAGAACCCTAGGCTAAAGGTAGCCCTACACTGCATCACATCTGCCGTCCTTTACTCAGTGTGGACCCACTAGGATAATCTGGCACTACACTGCATCACACCTGCAGGCAGACGCACTAGGCTAAAGCTTGCCCTACACAGCATTCCACCTGCAGGCATTTACTCAGTGCAGACCCCTTGGCTAAAGTTTGCCCTACTCAGCACCACACCTGCAGGCATTTAGTCAGTGCAAACCCACTAGGCTAACGCTTGCCCTACACTGCATCACACCTGCAGGGCTTTACTCAGTGCAGACCCCTAGGCTAAAGCGTGCCCTACACTGCATCGCATCCGCAGGCATTTACTCAGTGCAAACCCACTAGGCTAAAGCTTGCCCAACACTGCATCGCACCTGCATGCATTTAATCAGTGCAGATCCCTAGGCAAAAGTTGGCCCAAAACAGCATTGCACCTGCAGACATTTACTCAGTCCAGACCCACTAGGCTAAATCTTGCCCTACACAGCTTCGCACCTGCAGGCATTTACTCAGTGCAGACCCACTAGGCTAAAGCTTGCCCTACACAGCATCACACTTGCAGGCATTTACTCAGTGCAGACCCACTAGGCTAAAGCTTGCCCTACACTGCATCGCACCTGTGGGCATTTACTCAGTGCAGACCCACCAGGCTAAAGCTTGCCCTACACTGAAACACAGCTGCAGACCCACTAGGTTAAAGCTTGCCCTACACTGCAATGCACCTGCAGGGCTTTACTCAGTGCAGACCCACTAGGATACAACTTACCCTACACTGCATCGCACCTGCAGGCAGTTACTAAGTTCAGACCCACTAGGCTAAAGCTTGCCCTACACTGCATCACGCCTGCAGGCATTTACTCAGTGCAGACCCCTAGGCTAAAGCTTGCCCTACACTTTATCGCACATGCAGGCATTTACTCAGTGCAGACCCCTAGGCTAAAGTTTGCCCTACACTGCATCACACCTGCAGGCATTTGCTCAGTGCAGACCCATAGGCTAAAGCTTGCCCTACACTGCAACGCACCTGCAGGCCTTTACTTAGTGCAGACCCACTATGCTAAATCTGGCCCTACACTGACTTGTATCTGCAGGCAGACCCACTAGGCTAAATCTTACCCTACTCTGCATCACACCTGTAGGCATTTACTCAGTGTAGACCCCTAGGCTAAAGCATGCCCTACACTGCATCCCACCTGCAGGCCTTTACTCAGTGTTCGGACCCCTAGGCTAAAGCTTGCCCTACACTACATCGCACCTGCAGGCATTTACTCAGTGCAGACCCATTGGCTAAAGTTTGCCCTACTCAGCACCACACATGCAGGCATTTAGTCAGTGCAAACCCACTAGGCTAACGCTTGCCCTACACTGCATCACACCTGCAGGGCTTTACTCAGTGCAGACCCCTAGGCTAAAGCTTGCCCTACACTGCATCGCACCTGCAGGCATTTACTCAGTGCAGACCCCAAGGCTAAAGTTTGGCAGACACTGCATCGCACCTGTAGGCATTTACTCAGTGCAGACCCACGAGTTTAAAACTTGCCCTACACTGCATCGCACTTGTAAGCATTTACTCAGTGCAGACCCCTAGGCAAAAGTTGCCCCTATACAGCATTGCACCTGCATGCATTTCCTCAGTGCAGACCCACTAGGCTAAAGCTTGCCCTACACTGCATCGCACCTGCAGGAATTTACTCAGTCAGTGCAGACCCACTAGGCTAAAGCTTGCCCTACACAGCATCGCACCTGCAAGCATTTACTCAGTGCAGGCCCACTAGGCTAAAGCTTGCCCTACACTGCATCGCACCTGCCGGCATTTACTCAGTGCAGACCCACAAGGCTAAAGCTTGCCCTACACAGCATCGCACCTGCAAGCATTTACTCAGTGCAGGCCCACTAGGCTAAAGCTTGCCCTACACTGCATCACACCTACAGGCATTTACTCAGTGCAGACCCCTATGCTAAAGATTGGCCCACTCTGCATCACACCTGTAGGCATTTACTCAGTGCAGACCCTAGGCTAAAGCTTGCCCTACACTGCATCACACCTGCAGGCATTTAATCAGTGCACACACTGCATCACACCTGCAGGCATTTGCTCAGTGAAAACCCCTAGGCTAAAGTTTGCCCTACACTGTATCGTACCTGCAGGCTTTTACTCAGTGCAGACCCACTAGGCTAAAGCTTGCCCTACACTGCATCATACCGGCAGGGAGTTGCTGAGTGCACCCCACTGGGCTAAAGCTTGCCCTACACTGCATCACACCTGCAGGCATTTACTCAGTGCAGACCCACTAGGCTAAAGCTTGCCCTACACTGCAACACACCTGCAGACCCACTAGGCTAAAGCTTGCCCTACATTGCATCAAACCTACAGGCATTTACTCAGTGCAGACCCACTGGCCTAAAGCTTGCCCTACACTGCATCAAACCTGCAGGCCTTTACTCAGTTCAGACCCCTAGGCTAAAGCTTGCTCTACACTGCATCACACCTGCAGGCATTTTCTCAGTGCAGACCCACTATGCTAAAGCTTGCCCTTCACAGCTTCGCACCTGCAGGCATTTACTCAGTGCAGACCCCAAGGCTAAAACTTGCCCTACACTGAATCACACCTATAGGCATTTACTCAGTGGAGACCCCTAGGCTAAAGTTGCCCTACACTACATCACACCTAAAGGCATTTACTCAGTGCAGAGCCCTAGGTTAAAGCTTCCCCCATACTGCATCACACCTGCAGGTATTTACTGAGCGCAGACCCCCTAGGCTAAAGATTGCCCTACACTGCATCGTAACTCCAAGCATGTATTCAGTGCTGACCCCTGGGCAAATCTTGCCCTACACTGCATCGCACCTGCAGGCATTTACTCACTGCAGACCCCTAGGCTAAAGCTGGCCCTACACTGCATCACACCTGCAGTCATGTACTCAGTTCAGACCCACTAGGCTAAAGCTTGCCCTACACTGCATCACACCTGCAGGCCTTTGCTCAGTGCAGACCCCTAGACTAAAGTTTGCCCTACACTGCATCGCACCTGCAGGCATTTATTCAGTGCACACACTGCATCACACCGGCAGACATTTACTCAGTGCACACATTGCATCGCAGCTGCAGGCTCTTGCTCAGTGAAGACCCCTAGGCTAAAGCTTGCCCTACACTGTATCATACCTGCAGGCATTTGCTCAGTGCAGACCCCTAGGCTAAAGCTTGCCCTACACGTATAGTACCTGCAGGCATTTACTCAGTGCAGACCCACTAGGCTAAAGCTTCCCATACACTGCATTGCACCAGCATGTATTTACTCAGTGCAGACCCCTAGGCTAAAGCTTGACCTACACTGCATCACACCTGCAGGGATTTGCAGAGTGCAGACCCACTGGGCTAAAGCTTGCCCTATACAGCATCGAACCTGCAGTCATTTACTCAGGGCAGACCCCTAGGCAAAAGCTTGCCCTACACAGCATCGCACCTGCAGGCATTTACTCAGTGCAGACCCCTAGGCTAAAGCTTGCCCTATACTGCATCACACCTGCAGGTATTTGCTCAGTGCAGACCCCCAGGCTAAAGCTCGACCTACACTGCATCACACCTGCATGGATTTGCTGAGTGCAGACCCACTGGGCTAAAGCTTGCCCTACACTGCATCGCACCTGCAGGCATTAACTCGGTGCAGACCCCTAGGCTAAAGATGGCCCTACACTGCATCACACCTTCAGGAAGACCCCTAGGCTAAAGCTTGCCTTACACTGCATCACACCTGCAGGCCTTTACTCAGTGCAGATACCTAGGCTAAAGCTTGCCCTACACTGCATCACACCTGCAGGCCTTTACTCAGTGCAGACCCCTCGGCTAAAGCTTGCCCTACACAGCATCACACCTACAGGCATTTACTCAGTGCAGACCCCTACGCTAAAGCGTGCCCTACTCTGCATCACACCTGTAGGTATTTACTCAGTGCAGACCCCTATGCTAAAGCTTGGCCCACTCTGCATCACACCTGTAGGCATTTACTCAGTGCAGACCCCTATGCTAAAGCTTGCCCTACACTGCATCACACCTGCAGGCAGATCCACTAGGCTAAAGCTTGCCCTACACAGCATCGCACCTGCAGGCATTTTCCCAGTGCAGACCCCTTGGCTAAAGCTTGCCCTACACTGCATCGCACCTGCAGGGCTTTACTCAGTACAGACCCACTAGGCTAACACTTGCCCTACATTGCATCACACATGTAGGCATTTACTCAGTGTGGATCCACTAGGCTAAAGCTTCCCATACACTGCATTGCACCTGCAGGCATTTACTCAGTGCAGACCCCTAGGATAAAGCTTGACCTACATTGCATCATACCGGCAGGGATTTGCTGAGTGCAGACCCACTGGGCTAAAGCTTGCCCTACACTGCATCACACCTGCAGTCATTTACTTAGTGCAGACCCCTAGGCTACAGCTTTCCCTACACTGCATCACACCTGCGGGCATTTACTCAGTGCAGACCCACTAGGCTAAAGCTTGCCCTACACTGCATTGCACCTGCAGACATTTACTCAGTACAGAACCCTAGGCTAAAGCTTGCCCTACACTGCATCGCACCTGCAGGCATTTACTCAATGCAGACCCACTAGGCTAAAGATGGCCCTACACTGCATCGTAACTGCAGGCAGACCCACTAGGCTAAATCTTGCCCTACTCTGCATCACACCTGTAGGCATTTACTCAGTGCAGACCTCTACGCTAAAGCTTGCCCCACTCTGCATCACACCTGTAGGCATTTAGTCAGTGCAGACCCCTCGGCTAAAGCTTGCCCTACACTGCATCACACCTACAGGCATTTACTCAGTGCAGACCCCTATGCTAAAGCTTGGCCCACTCTGCATTACACCTGTAGGCATTTACTCAGTGCAGACCCCTAGGCTAAAGCTTGCCCTACACTGCATCTCACCTGCAGGCATTTAATCAGTGCACACACTGAATCACACCAGCAGACATTTACTCAGTGCACACACTGCATCACACCTGCAGGCATTTGCTCAGTGAAAACCCCTAGGCTAAAGCTTGCCCTACACTGTATCATAACTGCAGGCATTTACTCAGTGCAGACCCACTAGGCTAAAGCTTGCCCTACACTGCATCATACCGGCAGGGATTTGCTGAGTGCAGACCCACTGGGCTAATGCTTGCCCTAGACTGCATCTCACCTGCAGTCATTTACTCAGTGCAGACCCCTAGGCTACAGCTTTCCCTACACTGCATCACACCTGCGGGCATTTACTCAGTGCAGACCCACTAGGCTAAAGCTTGCCCTACACTGCAACGCACCTGCAGACCCACTAGGCTAAAGCTTGCCCTACACTGCATCAAACCTACAGGCATTTACTCAGTGCAGACCCACTGGCCTAAAGCTTGCCCTACACTGCATCAAATTTGCAGGCCTTTACTCAGTTCAGACCCCTAGGCTAAAGCTTGCTCTACGCTGCATCGCACCTGCAGGCATTTTCTCAGTGCAGACCCACTAGGCTAAAGCTTGCCCTTCACAGCTTCGCACCTGCAGGCATATACTCAGTGCAGATCCCAAGGCTTAAACTTGCCCTACACTGAATCACACCTGTAGGCATTTACTCAGTGGAGACCCCTAGGCTAAAGCTTGCCCTACACTACATCACACCTGAAGGCATTTAGTCAGTGCAGACCCACTAGATTAAAGCCTGTCCTACACTGCATCACACCTGTAGGCATTTACTCAGTGCAGAGCCCTAGGTTAAAGTTTCCCCCATACTGCATCACACCTGCAGGTATTTACTGAGCGCAGACCCCCTAGGCTAAAGATTGCCCTACACTGCATAGTAACTCCAAGCATGTATTCAGTTCAGACCCCTGGGCAAATCTTGCCCTACACTGCATCGCACCTGCAGGCATTTACTCACTGCAGACCCCTACGCTAAAGCTGGCCCTACACTGCATCACACCTGCAGTCATGTACTCAGTGCAGACCCGCTAGGCTAAAGCTTGCCCTACACTGCATCACACCTGCAGGCCTTTGCTCAGTGCAGACCCCTAGACTAAAGCTTGCCCTACACTGCATTGCACCTGCAGGCATTTACTCAGTGCACACACTGCATCACACCGGCAGACATTTACTCAGTGCACACATTGCATCGCAGCTGCAGGCACTTGCTCAGTGAAGAACCCTAGGCTAAAGCTTGCCCTACACTGTATCGTACCTGCAGGCATTTAATCAGTGCACACACTGAATCACACCAGCAGACATTTACTCAGTGCACACACTGCATCACACCTGCAGGCATTTGCTCAGTGAAAACCCCTAGGCTAAAGCTTGCCCTACACTGTATCATAACTGCAGGCATTTACTCAGTGCAGACCCACTAGGCTAAAGCTTGCCCTACACTGCATCATACCGGCAGGGATTTGCTGAGTGCAGACCCACTGGGCTAATGCTTGCCCTAGACTGCATCTCACCTGCAGTCATTTACTCAGTGCAGACCCCTAGGCTACAGCTTTCCCTACACTGCATCACACCTGCGGGCATTTACTCAGTGCAGACCCACTAGGCTAAAGCTTGCCCTACACTGCAACGCACCTGCAGACCCACTAGGCTAAAGCTTGCCCTACACTGCATCAAACCTACAGGCATTTACTCAGTGCAGACCCACTGGCCTAAAGCTTGCCCTACACTGCATCAAATTTGCAGGCCTTTACTCAGTTCAGACCCCTAGGCTAAAGCTTGCTCTACGCTGCATCGCACCTGCAGGCATTTTCTCAGTGCAGACCCACTAGGCTAAAGCTTGCCCTTCACAGCTTCGCACCTGCAGGCATATACTCAGTGGAGATCCCAAGGCTTAAACTTGCCCTACACTGAATCACACCTGTAGGCATTTACTCAGTGGAGACCCCTAGGCTAAAGCTTGCCCTACACTACATCACACCTGAAGGCATTTACTCAGTGCAGACCCACTAGATTAAAGCCTGTCCTACACTGCATCACACCTGTAGGCATTTACTCAGTGCAGAGCCCTAGGTTAAAGTTTCCCCCATACTGCATCACACCTGCAGGTATTTACTGAGCGCAGACCCCCTAGGCTAAAGATTGCCCTACACTGCATAGTAACTCCAAGCATGTATTCAGTTCAGACCCCTGGGCAAATCTTGCCCTACACTGCATCGCACCTGCAGGCATTTACTCACTGCAGACCCCTACGCTAAAGCTGGCCCTACACTGCATCACACCTGCAGTCATGTACTCAGTGCAGACCCGCTAGGCTAAAGCTTGCCCTACACTGCATCACACCTGCAGGCCTTTGCTCAGTGCAGACCCCTAGACTAAAGCTTGCCCTACACTGCATTGCACCTGCAGGCATTTACTCAGTGCACACACTGCATCACACCGGCAGACATTTACTCAGTGCACACATTGCATCGCAGCTGCAGGCACTTGCTCAGTGAAGAACCCTAGGCTAAAGCTTGCCCTACACTGTATCGTACCTGCAGGCATTTGCTCAGTGCAGACCCCTAGGCTAAAGCTTGCCCTACACGGTATCGTACCTGCAGGCATTTACTCTGTGCAGACCCACTAGGCTAAAGCTTGCCCTATGCTGCATCACACCTGCAGGGCTTTACTCAGTGCAGACCCACTAGGCTAGCACTTGCCCTACACTGTATCACACCTGCAGGCATTTACTAAGTGCAGACCCACTAGGCTAAAGCTTCCCATACACTGCATTGCACCTGCATGTATTTACTCAGTGCAGACCCCTAGGCAAAAGCTTGCCCTACACAGCATCGCACCTGCAGGCATTTACTCAGTGCAGACCCCTCAGCTAAAGCTTGCCCTACACTGCATCACACCTACAGGTATTTACTCAGTGCAGAGCCCTATGCTAAAACTTGGCCCACTCTGCATCACACCTGTAGGCATTTACTCAGTGCAGACCCCTAGGCTAAAGCTTTCCTTACACTGCATGACACCTGCAGGCATTTACTCAGTGCACACACTGCATCACACCAGCAGACATTTACTCAGTGCACACACTGCATCACACCTGCAGGCATTTGCTCAGTGAAGACCCCTAGGCTAAAGCGTGCCCTACACTGTATCGTACCTGCAGGCATTTACTCAGTGCAGGCCCACTAGGCTAAAGCTTGCCCTACACTGTATCACACCTGCAGGAATTTACTCAGTGCAGACACCTAGGCTAAAGTTTGCCCTTCACTTTATCGCACATGTAAGCATTTACTCAGTGCAGACCCCTAGGCTAAAGGTTGCCCTACACTGCATCACACCTACAGGCTTTTACTCAGTGCAGAAGCCTAGGCTAAAGCTTGCCCTACAGTACATCACACCTGCAGGCATTTACTCAGTGCAGACCTCTAGGCTAAAGCTTGTCCTACACTGGATCGCACAAGCAGGCATTTACTCAGTGCAGACCCACTAGGCGAACGCTGGCCCTACTCTGCATCACACCTACAGATATTAACTGATTGCAGACCCACTAGGCTAAAGCTTTCCCTACAATGCATCGCACCTGCAGGCATTTAGTCATTGCAGACCCACTAGGCTAAAGCTTGCCCTACACTGCATCACACCTGCAGGAATTTACTCATTGCAGACACCTAGGCTAAAGTTTGCCCTACACTTTATTGCACATGCAGGCATTTGCTCAGTGCAGACCCCTAGGCTAAAGGTTGCCCTACACTGCATCGCACCTGCAGGCTTTTACTCAGTGCAGAAGCCTAGGCTAAAGCTTGCCCTACACTGCATCACACCTGCAGGCATTTACTCAGTGCAGACTCCTAGGCTAAAGCTTGCCCTACACTGCATCGCACAAGCAGGCATTTACTCAGTGCAGACCCACTAGGCTAACGCTGGCCCTACTCTGCATCACACCTACAGACATTAACTGACTGCAGACCCACTAGGCTAAAGCTTTCCCTACACTGCATCGCACCTCCATGCATTTACTCAGTGCAGATCCCTAGGCTAAAGCTGGCCCTACACTGCATCGCACCCGCAGTCATTTACTCAATGCAGACCCACTAGGCTAAAGCTTTCCCAACACTGCATCGCACATGCATGCATTTACTCATTGCAGACCCCTAGACTAAAGCTTGCCTTACACTGCATCGCACCTGCAGGCATTTACTCAGTGCAGACCCACTAGGCTAAAGCTTGCCCTACACAGCACCGCACCTGAGGGCATTTATTCAGTGCAGACCCACTAGGCTAAAGCTTGCCCTACACAGCATCGCACCTGCAGGCATTTACTCAATGCAGACGCCTAGGCTAAAGCTTGCCCTACACTGCATCACACCTGCAGGCATTTACTCAGTGCAGACCCCTAGGCTAAAGCTTGCCCTACACTGCATTGCACCTGCATGTATTTACTCAGTGCAGACCCCTAGGCAAAAGCTTGCCCTACACAGCATCGCACCTGTAGGCATTTACTCAGTGCAGACCCCTAGGCTAAAGCTTTCCCTACACTGCATGACACATGCAGGCATTTACTCAGTGCACACACTGCATCACACCAGCAGACATTTACTCAGTGCACACACTGCATCACACCTGCAGGCATTTGCTCAGTGAAGACCCCTAGGCTAAAGCGTGCCCTACACTGTATCGTACCTGCAGGCATTTACTCAGTGCAGACCCCTAGGCTAAAGCTTGCCCTATACTGCATCACACCTGCAGGCATTTACTCAGTGCAGACCCCCAGGCTAGAGCTCGACCTATACTGCATCACACCTGCAGGGATTTGCTGAGTGCAGACCCACTGGGCTAAAGCTTGCCCTACACTGCATCGCACCTGCAGGCATTTACTCGGTGCAGACCCCTAGGCTAAAGATGGCCTTACACTGCATCACACCTTCAGGCAGACCCCTAGGCTAAAGCTTGCCTTACACTGCATCACACCTGCAGGCCTTTACTCAGTGCAGACACCTAGGCTAAAGCTTGCCCTACACTGCATCACACCTGCAGGCCTTTACTCAGTGCAGACCCCTCGGCTAAAGCTTGCCCTACACTGCATCACACCTACAGGCATTTACTCAGTGCAGACACCTAGGCTAAAGCTTGCCCTACACTGCATCACACCTGCAGGCCTTTACTCAGTGCAGACCCCTCGGCTAAAGCTTGCCCTACACTGCATCACACCTACAGGCATTTACTCAGTGCAGACCCCTCGGCTAAAGCTTGCCCTACACTGCATCACACCTACAGGCATTTACTCAGTGCAGACCCCTAGGCTAAAGCGTGCCCTACACTGCATCACACCTGCAGGCCTTTACTCAGTGCAGACCCCTCGGCTAAAGCTTGCCCTACACTGCATCACACCTACAGGCATTTACTCAGTGCAGACCCCTAGGCTAAAGCGTGCCCTACTCTGCATCACACCTGTAGGTATTTAAGTGCAGACACCTATGCTAAAGCTTGGCCCACTCTGCATCACACCTGTAGGCATTTACACAGTGCAGACCCCTAGGCTAAAGCTTGCCCTACACTGCATCACACCTGCAGGCATTTACTCAGTGCACACACTGCATCACACCAGCAGACATTTACTCAGTGCACACACTGCAGCACACCTGCAGGCATTTGCTCAGTGAAGACTCCTAGGCTAAAGCGTTCCCTACACTGTATCGTACCGGCAGGCATTTACTCAGTGCAGACCCACTAGGCTAACGCTGGCCCTACTCTGCATCACACCTACAGACATTAACTGAGTGCAGACCCACTAGGCTAAAGCTTTCCCTACACTGCATCGCACCTCCATGCATTTACTCAGTGCAGATCCCTAGGCTAAAGCTGGCCCTACACTGCATCGCACCCGCAGTCATTTACTCAATGCAGACCCACTAGGCTAAAGCTTTCCCAACACTGCATCGCACATGCATGCATTTACTCATTGCAGACCCCTAGACTAAAGCTTGCCTTACACTGCATCGCACCTGCAGGCATTTACTCAGTGCAGACCCACTAGGCTAAAGCTTGCCCTACACAGCACCGCACCTGAGGGCATTTATTCAGTGCAGACCCACTAGGCTAAAGCTTGCTCTACACAGCATCGCACCTGCAGGCATTTACTCAATGCAGACGCCTAGGCTAAAGCTTACCCTACACTGCATCACACCTGCAGGCATTTACTCAGTGCAGACCCCTATGCTAAAGCTTGCCCTACACTGCATTGCACCTGCATGTATTTACTCAGTGCAGACCCCTAGGCAAAAGCTTGCCCTACACATCATCGCACCTGCAGGCATTTACTCAGTGCAGACCCCTCGGCTAAAGCTTGCCCTACACTGCATCACACCTACAGGTATTTACTCAGTGCAGAGCCCTATGCTAAAACTTGGCCCACTCTGCATCACACCTGTAGGCATTTACTCAGTGCAGACCCCTAGGCTAAAGCTTTCCCTACACTGCATGACACCTGCAGGCATTTACTCAGTGCACACACTGCATCACACCAGCAGACATTTACTCAGTGCACACACTGCATCACACCTGCAGGCATTTGCTCAGTGAAGACCCCTAGGCTAAAGCGTGCCCTACACTGTATCGTACCTGCAGGCATTTACTCAGTGCAGACCCCTAGGCTAAAGCTTGCCCTATACTGCATCACACCTGCAGGCATTTACTCAGTGCAGACCCCCAGGCTAGAGCTCGACCTATACTGCATCACACCTGCAGGGATTTGCTGAGTGCAGACCCACTGGGCTAAAGCTTGCCCTACACTGCATCGCACCTGCAGGCATTTACTCGGTGCAGACCCCTAGGCTAAAGATGGCCTTACACTGCATCACACCTTCAGGCAGACCCCTAGGCTAAAGCTTGCCTTACACTGCATCACACCTGCAGGCCTTTACTCAGTGCAGACCCCTCGGCTAAAGCTTGCCCTACACTGCATCACACCTACAGGCATTTACTCAGTGCAGACACCTAGGCTAAAGCTTGCCCTACACTGCATCACACCTGCAGGCCTTTACTCAGTGCAGACCCCTCGGCTAAAGCTTGCCCTACACTGCATCACACCTACAGGCATTTACTCAGTGCAGACCACTCGGCTAAAGCTTGCCCTACACTGCATCACACCTACAGGCATTTACTCAGTGCAGACCCCTAGGCTAAAGCGTGCCCTACACTGCATCACACCTGCAGGCCTTTACTCAGTGCAGACCCCTCGGCTAAAGCTTGCCCTACACTGCATCACACCTACAGGCATTTACTCAGTGCAGACCCCTAGGCTAAAGCGTGCCCTACTCTGCATCACACCTGTAGGTATTTAAGTGCAGACACCTATGCTAAAGCTTGGCCCACTCTGCATCACTCCTGTAGGCATTTACACAGTGCAGACCCCTAGGCTAAAGCTTGCCCTACACTGCATCACACCTGCAGGCATTTACTCAGTGCACACACTGCATCACACCAGCAGACATTTACTCGGTGCACACACTGCAGCACACCTGCAGGCATTTGCTCAGTGAAGACTCCTAGGCTAAAGCGTTCCCTACACTGTATCGTACCGGCAGGCATTTACTCAGTGCAGACCCACTAGGCTAAAGCTTACCCTACACTGCATCGCACCTGCAGGCATTTACTCAGTGCAGACACCTAGGCTAAAGCTTGCCCTACACTGCATCACACCTGCAGGTTTTTACTCAGTGCAGACCCCTCGGCTAAAGCTTGCCCTACACTGCATCACACCTACAGGCATTTACTCAGTGCAGACCCCTAGGCTAAAGTGTGCCCTACTCTGCATCACACCTGTAGGTATTTACTCAGTGCAGACCCCTATGCTAAAGCTTCGCCCACTCTGCATCACACCTGTAGGCATTTACTCAGTGCAGACCCCTAGGCTAAAGCTTGCCCTACACTGCATCACACCTGCAAGCATTTTCTCAGTGCACACACTGCATCACACCAGCAGACATTTACTCAGTGCACACACTGCATCACACCTGCAGGCATTTGCTCAGTGAAGACCCCTAGGCTAAAGCGTGCCCTACACTGTATCGTACCTGCAGGCATTTACTCAGTGCAGACCCACTAGGCTAAAGCTTACCCTACACTGCATCACACCTGCAGGCATTTACTCAGTGCGGACCCACTAGGCTAAACTGGCCCTACACTGCATCACACCTGCAGGCAGATCCACTTGGCTAAAGCTTGCCCTACACAGCATCGCACATGCAGGCATTTTCCCAGTGCAGTCTCCTTGGCTAAAGAGTTCCCTACACAGCATCGCACCTGCAGGGCTTTACTCAGTGCAGACCCACTAGGCTAACACTTGCCCTACATTGCAACACATGTAGGCATTTACTCAGTGTGGATCCACTAGGCTAAAGCTTCCCATACAGTGCATTGCACCAGCAGGCATTTACTCAGTGCAGACCCCTAGGCTAAAGCTTGACCTACATTGCATCGTACCGGCATGGATTTGCTGAGTGCAGACCCACTGGGCTAAAGCTTGCCCTACACTGCATCGCACCTGTAGTCATTTACTTAGTGCAGACCCCTAGGCTACAGCTTTCCTTACACTGCATCACACCTGCAGGCATTTACTCAGTGCAGACCCACTAGGCTAAAGCTTGCCCTACACTGCATTGCACCTGCAGACATTTACTCAGTACAGAAGCCTAGGCTAAAGCTTGCCCTACACTGCATCGCACCTGCAGGCATTTACTCAATGCAGACCCACTAGGCTAAAGATGGCCCTACACTGCATCGTACCTGCAGGCAGACCCACTAGGCTAAATCTTGCCCTACTCTGCATCATACCTGTAGGCATTTACTCAGTGCAGACCTCTATGCTAAAGCTTGCCCCACTCTGCATCACACCTGTAGGCATTTACTCAGTGCCGACCCCTCGGCTAAAGCTTGCCCTACACTGCATCACACCTACAGGCATTTAGTCAGTGCAGACCCCTATGCTTAAGCTTGGCCCACTCTGCATCACACCTGTAGGCATTTACTCAGTGCAGACCCTAGGCTAAAGCTTGCCCTACACTGCATCATACCTGCAGGCATTTAATCAGTGCACACACTGCATCACACCTGCAGGCATTTGCTCAGTGAAGACCCCTAGGCTAAAGCTTGCCCTACACTGTATCGTACCTGCAGGCATTTAATCAGTGCAGACCCACTAGGCTAAAGCTTGCCCTACACTGCATCAAACCTGCAGGAATTTGCTCAGTGAAGACCCTTAGGCTAAAGCTTGCCCTACACTGTATCGTACCTGCAGGCATTTACTCAGTGCAGACCACTACACTAAAGCTTGCCCTACAGTGCATCACACCTGCCGGCCTTTACTCAGTGTGGACACACTAGGCTAAACTGGCCCTACACTGCATCACACCTGCAGGCAGATCAACTAGGCTAAAACTTGCCCTACACTGCATCGCACCTGCAGGCATTTACTCAATGCAGACCCCTAGGCTAAAACTTGCCCTACACAGCAATCCACCTGCAGGCATTTAATAAGTGCAGACCCCTAGGCTAAAGCTTGCCCTACACAGCATTGCACCTGCAGGCATCTACTCAGTGCAGACCCACTAGGCTAACGCTTGCCCTACACTGCATCACACCTGCAGGGCTTTACTCAGTGCAGACCCACTAGGCTAGCACTTGCCCTACACTGCATCACACCTGCAGGCATTTACTCAGTGCAGACCCACTAGGCTAAAGCTTGCCCTACACAGCATCGCACCTGCAGTCATTTACTCAGTGCAGACCCCTAGGCAAAAGCTTGCCCTACACAGCATCGCACCTGAAGGCATTTACTCAGTGCAGACCCCTAGGCTAAAGCTTGCCCTATACTGCATCACACCTGCAGGCATTTACTCAGTGCAGACCCCCAGGCTAAAGCTCGACCTACACTGCATCACACCTGCAGGGTTTTGCTTAGTGCAGACCCACTGGGCCAAAGCCTGCCCTACGCTGCATTGTACCCACAGGCATTTACTCGGTGCAGACCCCTAGGCTAAAGATGGCCCTACACTGCATCACACCTTCAGGCAGACCCCTAGGCTAAAGCTTGCCTTACACTGCATCACACCTGCAGGCCTTTACTCAGTGCAGACACCTAGGCTAAAGCTTGCCCTACACTGCATCACACCTGCAGGCCTTTACTCAGTGCAGACGCCTAGGCTAAAGCTTGCCCTACACTGCATCACATCTGCAGGCATTTACTCAGTGCAGACCCACTAGGCTAAAGCTGGGCCTTCACTGCATCACACCTACAGGCATTTACCGAGTGCAGACAAACTAGGCTAAAGCTTCCCCTACACTGCATCACACCTAAAGGCATTTAATCAGTGCAGACCCCTAGGCTAAAGCTTGCCGTACCCTGCATCGCACCCGCAGGCATTTACTCAGTGCAGACCCCTAGGGTAAAGCTTTCCCTACACTGCATCACACCTGCAGGCATTTACTCAGTGCAGACCCCAAGGCTAAAGTTTGGCAGGCACTGCATCACACCTGTAGGCATTTACTCAGTGCCGACCCCTCGGCTAAAGCTTGCCCTACACTGCATCACACCTACAGGCATTTAGTCAGTACAGACCCCTATGCTAAAGCTTGGCCCATTCTGCATCACACCTGTAGGCATTTACTCAGTGCAGACCCTAGGCTAAAGCTTGCCCTACACTGCATCATACCTGCAGGCATTTAATCAGTGCACACACTGCATCACACCTGCAGGCATTTGCTCAGTGAAGACCCCTAGGCTAAAGCTTGCCCTACACTGTATCGTACCTTCAGGCATTTACTCAGTGCAGACCCACTAGGCTAAAGCTTGCCCTACACTGCATCAAACCTGCAGGCATTTGCTCAGTGAAGACCCCTAGGCTAAAGCTTGCCCTACACTGAATCGTACCTGCAGGCATTTACTCAGTGCAGACCACTAGGCTAAAGCTTGTCCTACAGTGCATCACACCTGCCGGCCTTTACTCAGTGTGGACACACTAGGCTAAACTGGACCTACACTGCATCACACCTGCAGGCAGATCAACTAGGCTAAAACTTGCCCTACACTGCATCGCACCTGCAGGCATTTACTCAATGCAGACCCCTAGGCTAAAACCTGCCCTACACAGCAATCCACCTGCAGGCATTTATTAAGTGCAGACCCCGTGGCTAAAGCTTGCCCTACACAGCATTGCACCTGCAGGCATTTACTCAGTGCAGACCCACTAGGCTAATGCTTGCCCTACACTGCATCACACCTGCAGGGCTTTATTCAGTGCAGACCCACTAGGCTAAAGCTTCCCATGCACTGCATTGCACCTGCAGGTATTTACTCAGTGCAGACCCCTAGGCTAAAGCTTGACCTACATTGCATCACACCTGCAGGCATTTACTCAGTGCAAACCCACTAGGCTAAAGCTTCCCATACACTGCATTGCACCTGCAGGTATTTACTCAGTGCAGACCCCTAGGCTGAATCTTGACCTACACTGCATCACACCTGCAGGGATTTGCTGAGTGCAGACCCCAAGGCTAAAGTTTGGCAGACACTGCATCGCACCTGTAGGCATTTACTCAGTGCAGACCCACTAGTTTAAAACTTGCCCTACACTGCATCGCACTTGTAAGCATTTACTCAGTGCAGACCCCTAGGCAAAAGTTTCCCCTATACAGCATTGCACCTGCATGCATTTCCTCAGTGCAGACCCACTAGGCTAAAGCTTGCCCTACACTGCATCGCACCTGCAGGAATTTACTCAGTCAGTGCAGACCCACTAGGCTAAAGCTTGCCCTACACAGCATCGCACCTGCAAGCATTTACTCAGTGCAGGCCCACTAGGCTAAAGCTTGCCCTACACAGCATCGTACCTGCAGGCATTTACTCAGTGCAGACCCCTAGGCTAAAGCTTTCCCTATACTGCATCACACCTGCAGGCATTTACTCAGTGCAGACCCCCAGGCTAAAGCTCGACCTACACTGCATCACACCTACAGGCATTTACTCAGTGCAGACCCCTATGCTAAAGCTTGGCCCACTCTGCATCACACCTGTAGGCATTTACTCAGTGCAGACCCTAGGCTAAAGCTTGCCCTACACTGCATCACACCTGCAGGCATTTGCTCAGTGAAAACCCCTAGGCTAAAGTTTGCCCTACACTGTATCGTACCTGCAGGCTTTTACTCAGTGCAGACCCACTAGGCTAAAGCTTGCCCTACACTGCATCATACCGACAGGGAGTTGCTGAGTGCACCCCACTGGGCTAAAGCTTGCCCTACACTGCATAACACCTGCAGGCATTTACTCAGTGCAGACCCACTAGGCTAAAGCTTGCCCTACACTGCAACACACCTGCAGACCCACTAGGCTAAAGCTTGCCCTACATTGCATCAAACCTACAGGCATTTACTCAGTGCAGACCCACTGGCCTAAAGCTTGCCCTACACTGCATCAAACCTGCAGGCCTTTACTCAGTTCAGACCCCTAGGCTAAAGCTTGCTCTACACTGCATCACACCTGCAGGCATTTTCTCAGTGCAGACCCACTATTCTAAAGCTTGCCCTTCACAGCTTCGCACCTGCAGGCATTTACTCAGTGCAGACCCCAAGGCTAAAACTTGCCCTACACTGAATCACACCTGTAGGCATTTACTCAGTGGAGACCCCTAGGCTAAAGTTGCCCTACACTACATCACACCTAAAGGCATTTACTCAGTGCAGAGCCCTAGGTTAAAGCTTCCCCCATACTGCATCACACCTGCAGGTATTTACTGAGCGCAGACCCCCTAGGCTAAAGATTGCCCTACACTGCATCGTAACTCCAAGCATGTATTCAGTGCAGACCCCTGGGCAAATCTTGCCCTACACTGCATCGCACCTGCAGGCATTTACTCACTGCAGACCCCTAGGCTAAAGCTGGCCCTACACTGCATCACACCTGCAGTCATGTACTCAGTTCAGACCCACTAGGCTAAAGCTTGCCCTACACTGCATCACACCTGCAGGCCTTTGCTCAGTGCAGACCCCTAGACTAAAGCTTGCCCTACACTGCATCGCACCTGCAGGCATTTACTCAGTGCACACACTGCATCACACCGGCAGACATTTACTCAGTGCACACATTGCATCGCAGCTGCAGGCTCTTGCTCAGTGAAGACCCCTAGGCTAAAGCTTGCCCTACACTGTATCATACCTGCAGGCATTTGCTCAGTGCAGACCCCTAGGCTAAAGCTTGCCCTACACGTATCGTACCTGCAGGCATTTACTCAGTGCAGACCCACTAGGCTAAAGCTTCCCATACACTGCATTGCACCAGCATGTATTTATTCAGTGCAGACCCCTAGGCTAAAGCTTGACCTACACTGCATCACACCTGCAGGGATTTGCTGAGTGCAGACCCACTGGGCTAAAGCTTGCCCTATACAGCATCGAACCTGCAGTCATTTACTCAGGGCAGACCCCTAGGCAAAAGCTTGCCCTACACAGCATCGCACCTGCAGGCATTTACTCAGTGCAGACCCCTAGGCTAAAGCTTGCCCTATACTGCATCACACCTGCAGGTATTTGCTCAGTGCAGACCCCCAGGCTAAAGCTCGACCTACACTGCATCACACCTGCATGGATTTGCTGAGTGCAGACCCACTGGGCTAAAGCTTGCCCTACACTGCATCGCACCTGCAGGCATTAACTCGGTGCAGACCCCTAGGCTAAAGATGGCCCTACACTGCATCACACCTTCAGGAAGACCCCTAGGCTAAAGCTTGCCTTACACTGCATCACACCTGCAGGCCTTTACTCAGTGCAGATACCTAGGCTAAAGCTTGCCCTACACTGCATCACACCTGCAGGCCTTTACTCAGTGCAGACCCCTCGGCTAAAGCTTGCCCTACACAGCATCACACCTACAGGCATTTACTCAGTGCAGACCCCTACGCTAAAGCGTGCCCTACTCTGCATCACACCTGTAGGTATTTACTCAGTGCAGACCCCTATGCTAAAGCTTGGCCCACTCTGCATCACACCTGTAGGCATTTACTCAGTGCAGACCCCTATGCTAAAGCTTGCCCTACACTGCATCACACCTGCAGGCAGATCCACTAGGCTAAAGCTTGCCCTACACAGCATCGCACCTGCAGGCATTTTCCCAGTGCAGACCCCTTGGCTAAAGCTTGCCCTACACTGCATCGCACCTGCAGGGCTTTACTCAGTGCAGACCCACTAGGCTAACACTTGCCCTACATTGCATCACACATGTAGGCATTTACTCAGTGTGGATCCACTAGGCTAAAGCTTCCCATACACTGCATTGCACCTGCAGGCATTTACTCAGTGCAGACCCCTAGGATAAAGCTTGACCTACATTGCATCGTACCGGCAGGGATTTGCTGAGTGCAGACCCACTGGGCTAAAGCTTGCCCTTCACTGCATCACACCTGCAGTCATTTACTTAGTGCAGACCCCTAGGCTACAGCTTTCCCTACACTGCATCACACCTGCGGGCATTTACTCAGTGCAGACCCACTAGGCTAAAGCTTGCCCTACACTGCATTGCACCTGCAGACATTTACTCAGTACAGAACCCTAGGCTAAAGCTTGCCCTACACTGCATCGCACCTGCAGGCATTTACTCAATGCAGACCCACTAGGCTAAAGATGGCCCTACACTGCATCGTAACTGCAGGCAGACCCACTAGGCTAAATCTTGCCCTACTCTGCATCACACCTGTAGGCATTTACTCAGTGCAGACCTCTACGCTAAAGCTTGCCCCACTCTGCATCACACCTGTAGGCATTTAATCAGTGCAGACCCCTCGGCTAAAGCTTGCCCTACACTGCATCACACCTACAGGCATTTACTCAGTGCAGACCCCTATGCTAAAGCTTGGCCCACTCTGCATTACACCTGTAGGCATTTACTCAGTGCAGACCCCTAGGCTAAAGCTTGCCCTACACTGCATCTCACCTGCAGGCATTTAATCAGTGCACACACTGCATCACACCAGCAGACATTTACTCAGTGCACACACTGCATCACACCTGCAGGCATTTGCTCAGTGAAAACCCCTAGGCTAAAGCTTGCCCTACACTGTATCGTAACTGCAGGCATTTACTCAGTGCAGACCCACTAGGCTAAAGCTTGCCCTACACTGCATCATACCGGCAGGGATTTGCTGAGTGCAGACCCACTGGGCTAATGCTTGCCCTAGACTGCATCTCACCTGCAGTCATTTACTCAGTGCAGACCCCTAGGCTACAGCTTTCCCTACACTGCATCACACCTGCGGGCATTTACTCAGTGCAGACCCACTAGGCTAAAGCTTGCCCTACACTGCAACGCACCTGCAGACCCACTAGGCTAAAGCTTGCCCTACACTGCATCAAACCTACAGGCATTTACTCAGTGCAGACCCACTGGCCTAAAGCTTGCCCTACACTGCATCAAATTTGCAGGCCTTTACTCAGTTCAGACCCCTAGGCTAAAGCTTGCTCTACGCTGCATCGCACCTGCAGGCATTTTCTCAGTGCAGACCCACTAGGCTAAAGCTTGCCCTTCACAGCTTCGCACCTGCAGGCATATACTCAGTGCAGATCCCAAGGCTAAAACTTGCCCTACACTGAATCACACCTGTAGGCATTTACTCAGTGGAGACCCCTAGGCTAAAGCTTGCCCTACACTACATCACACCTGAAGGCATTTACTCAGTGCAGACCCACTAGATTAAAGCCTGTCCTACACTGCATCACACCTGTAGGCATTTACTCAGTGCAGAGCCCTAGGTTAAAGTTTCCCCCATACTGCATCACACCTGCAGGTATTTACTGAGCGCAGACCCCCTAGGCTAAAGATTGCCCTACACTGCATAGTAACTCCAAGCATGTATTCAGTTCAGACCCCTGGGCAAATCTTGCCCTACACTGCATCGCACCTGCAGGCATTTACTCACTGCAGACCCCTACGCTAAAGCTGGCCCTACACTGCATCACACCTGCAGTCATGTACTCAGTGCAGACCCGCTAGGCTAAAGCTTGCCCTACACTGCATCACACCTGCAGGCCTTTGCTCAGTGCAGACCCCTAGACTAAAGCTTGCCCTACACTGCATTGCACCTGCAGGCATTTACTCAGTGCACACACTGCATCACACCGGCAGACATTTACTCAGTGCACACATTGCATCGCAGCTGCAGGCACTTGCTCAGTGAAGAACCCTAGGCTAAAGCTTGCCCTACACTGTATCGTACCTGCAGGCATTTGCTCAGTGCAGACCCCTAGGCTAAAGCTTGCCCTACACGGTATCGTACCTGCAGGCATTTACTCTGTGCAGACCCACTAGGCTAAAGCTTGCCAAACACTGCATCGCACCTGCAGGCATTTACTCAGTGCCGATCACTAGGCTAAAGCTTGCCCTACACTGCAACGCACCTGCCGGCCTTTACTCAGTGCGGACCCACTAGGCTAAACTGGCCTTCCACTGCATGACACCTGCAGGCAGACCCACTAGGCTAAAGCTTGCCCTACACTGCATTGCACCTGCCGGCATTTACTCAATGAAGAACCCTAAGCTAAAACTTGCCCTACACAGCATCGCACCTGCAGGCATTTACTCAGTGCAGACCCCGTGGCTAAAGCTTGCCCTACACAGCATTGCACCTGCAGGCATTTACTCAGTGCAGACCCACTAGGCTAACGCTTGCCCTACGCTGCATCACACCTGCAGGGCTTTACTCAATGCAGACCCACTAGGCTAGCACTTGCCCTACACTGCATCACACCTGCAGGCATTTACTCAGGCTAAAGCTTCCCATACACTGCATTGCACCTGCATGTATTTACTCAGTGCAGACCCCTAGGCAAAAGCTTGCCCTACACAGCATCGCACCTGCAGGCATTTACTCAGTGCAGACCCCTCGGCTAAAGCTTGCCCTACACTGCATCACACCTACAGGTATTTACTCAGTGCAGAGCCCTATGCTAAAACTTGGCCCACTCTGCATCACACCTGTAGGCATTTACTCAGTGCAGACCCCTAGGCTAAAGCTTTCCTTACACTGCATGACACCTGCAGGCATTTACTCAGTGCACACACTGCATCACACCAGCAGACATTTACTCAGTGCACACACTGCATCACACCTGCAGGCATTTGCTCAGTGAAGACCCCTAGGCTAAAGCGTGCCCTACACTGTATCGTACCTGCAGGCATTTACTCAGTGCAGGCCCACTAGGCTAAAGCTTGCCCTACACTGTATCACACCTGCAGGAATTTACTTAGTACAGACACCTAGGCTAAAGTTTGCCCTTCACTTTATCGCACATGTAAGCATTTACTCAGTGCAGACCCCTAGGCTAAAGGTTGCCCTACACTGCATCACACCTACAGGCTTTTACTCAGTGCAGAAGCCTAGGCTAAAGCTTGCCCTACAGTGCATCACACCTGCAGGCATTTACTCAGTGCAGACCTCTAGGCTAAAGCTTGTCCTACACTGGATCGCACAAGCAGGCATTTACTCAGTGCAGACCCACTAGGCGAACGCTGGCCCTACTCTGCATCACACCTACAGATATTAACTGATTGCAGACCCACTAGGCTAAAGCTTTCCCTACACTGCATCGCACCTGCAGGCATTTAGTCATTGCAGACCCACTAGGCTAAAGCTTGCCCTACACTGCATCACACCTGCAGGAATTTACTCATTGCAGACACCTAGGCTAAAGTTTGCCCTACACTTTATTGCACATGCAGGCATTTGCTCAGTGCAGACCCCTAGGCTAAAGGTTGCCCTACTCTGCATCACACCTACAGACATTAACTGAGTGCAGACCCACTAGGCTAAAGCTTTCCCTACACTGCATCGCACCTCCATGCATTTACTCAGTGCAGATCCCTAGGCTAAAGCTGGCCCTACACTGCATCGCACCCGCAGTCATTTACTCAATGCAGACCCACTAGGCTAAAGCTTTCCCAACACTGCATCGCACATGCATGCATTTACTCATTACAGACCCCTAGACTAAAGCTTGCCTTACACTGCATCGCACCTGCAGGCATTTACTCAGTGCAGACCCACTAGGCTAAAGCTTGCCCTACACAGCACCGCACCTGAGGGCATTTATTCAGTGCAGACCCACTAGGCTAAAGCTTGCCCTACACAGCATCGCACCTGCAGGCATTTACTCAATGCAGACGCCTAGGCTAAAGCTTGCCCTACACTGCATCACACCTGCAGGCATTTACTCAGTGCAGACCCCTAGGCTAAAGCTTGCCCTACACTGCATTGCACCTGCATGTATTTACTCAGTGCAGACCCCTAGGCAAAAGCTTGCCCTACACAGCATCGCACCTGCAGGCATTTACTCAGTGCAGACCCCTCGGCTAAAGCTTGCCCTACACTGCATCACACCTACAGGTATTTACTCAGTGCAGAGCCCTATGCTAAAACTTGGCCCACTCTGCATCACACCTGTAGGCATTTACTCAGTGCAGACCCCTAGGCTAAAGCTTTCCCTACACTGCATGACACCTGCAGGCATTTACTCAGTGCACACACTGCATCACACCAGCAGACATTTACTCAGTGCACACACTGCATCACACCTGCAGGCATTTGCTCAGTGAAGACCCCTAGGCTAAAGCGTGCCCTACACTGTATCGTACCTGCAGGCATTTACTCAGTGCAGGCCCACTAGGCTAAAGCTTGCCCTACACTGTATCACACCTGCAGGAATTTACTCAGTGCAGACACCTAGGCTAAAGTTTGCCCTTCACTTTATCGCACATGTAAGCATTTACTCAGTGCAGACCCCTAGGCTAAAGGTTGCCCTACACTGCATCGCACCTGCAGGCTTTTACTCAGTGCAGAAGCCTAGGCTAAAGCTTGCCCTACACTGCATCACACCTGCAGGCATTTACTCAGTGCAGACTCCTAGGCTAAAGCTTGCCCTACACTGCATCGCACAAGCAGGCATTTACTCAGTGCAGACCCACTAGGCTAACGCTGGCCCTACTCTGCATCACATCTACAGACATTAACTGAGTGCAGACCCACTAGGCTAAAGCTTTCCCTACACTGCATCGCACCTCCATGCATTTACTCAGTGCAGATCCCTAGGCTAAAGCTGGCCCTACACTGCATCGCACCCGCAGTCATTTACTCAATGCAGACCCACTAGGCTAAAGCTTTCCCAACACTGCATCGCACATGCATGCATTTACTCATTGCAGACCCCTAGACTAAAGCTTGCCTTACACTGCATCGCACCTGCAGGCATTTACTCAGTGCAGACCCACTAGGCTAAAGCTTGCCCTACACAGCACCGCACCTGAGGGCATTTATTCAGTGCAGACCCACTAGGCTAAAGCTTGCCCTACACAGCATCGCACCTGCAGGCATTTACTCAATGCAGACGCCTAGGCTAAAGCTTGCCCTACAATGCATCACACCTGCAGGCATTTACTCAGTGCAGACCCCTAGGCTAAAGCTTGCCCTACACTGCATCGCACCAGCAGGCATTTACTGGGTGCAGACCCACTAGGCTAAAGCTTCCCCTACACTGCATCGCACCTGCAGGCATTTACTCAGTGCAGACCCACTAGGCTAAAGTTTGCCCTACACTGCATCACATCTACAGGCATTTACTCAGTGCAAATCTCTAGGCTAAAGCTGGTCCTACACTGCATCACACCTGCATACATTTACTCAGTGCAGACCCCTAGGCTAAAGTTTGCCCTACACTGCATCGCACCTGCAGGCATTTACTCAGTGCAGACCCCCAGGCTAAAGTTCGACCTACACTGCATCACACCTGCAGGCATTTACTCAGTGCAGACCCCCAGGCTAAAGTTCGACCTACACTGCATCACACCTGCAGGCATTTACTCAGTGCAGACCCCTAGGCAAAAGCTTGCCCTACACTGCATCACACCTGCAGGCATTTACTCAGTGTAGACCCCCAGGCTAAAGTTCGACCTACACTGCATCACACCTGCAGGGATTTTCTGACTGCAGACCCAATGGGCTAAAGCTTGCCCTACACTGCATCGCACCCACAGGCATTTACCCGGTGCAGATCCCTAGGCTAAAGCTGGCCCTACACTGCTTCGCACATTCAGGCAAACCCCTAGGCTAAAGCTTGCCTTATACTGCATCACACATGCAGGCCTTTACTCAGTGCAGACGCCTAGGCTAAAGCTTGCCCTACACTGCATCACACCTGCAGGCATTTGCTCAGTGCAGACCCCTAGGCTAAAGCTTGCCCTACACGGTATCGCACCTACAGGCATTTACTCTGTGCAGACCCACTAGGCTAAAGCTTGCCAAACACTGCATCGCACCTGCAGGCATTTACTCAGTGCCGATCGCTAGGCTAAAGCTTGCCCTACACTGCAACGCACCTGCCGGCCTTTACTCAGTGCGGACCCACTAGGCTAAACTGGCCTTCCACTGCATGACACCTGCAGGCAGACCCACTAGGCTAAAGCTTGCCCTACACTGCATTGCACCTGCCGGCATTTACTCAATGAAGAACCCTAAGCTAAAACTTGCCCTACACAGCATCGCACCTGCAGGCATTTACTCAGTGCAGACCCCGTGGCTAAAGCTTGCCCTACACAGCATTGCACCTGCAGGCATTTACTCAGTGCAGACCCACTAGGCTAACGCTTGCCCTACGCTGCATCACACCTGCAGGGCTTTACTCAGTGCAGACCCACTAGGCTAGCACTTGCCCTACACTGCATCACACCTGCAGGCATTTACTCAGTGCAGACCCACTAGGCTAAAGCTTCCCATACACTGCATTGCACCTGCATGTATTTACTCAGTGCAGACCCCTAGGCAAAAGCTTGCCCTACACAGCATCGCACCTGCAGGCATTTACTCAGTGCAGACCCCTCGGCTAAAGCTTGCCCTACACTGCATCACACCTACAGGTATTTACACAGTGCAGAGCCCTATGCTAAAACTTGGCCCACTCTGCATCACACCTGTAGGCATTTACTCAGTGCAGACCCCTAGGCTAAAGCTTTCCCTACACTGCATGACACCTGCAGGCATTTACTCAGTGCACACACTGCATCACACCAGCAGACATTTACTCAGTGCACACACTGCATCACACCTGCAGGCATTTGCTCAGTGAAGACCCCTAGGCTAAAGCGTGCCCTACATTGTATCGGACCTGCAGGCATTTACTCAGTGCAGGCCCACTAGGCTAAAGCTTGCCCTACACTGTATCACACCTGCAGGAATTTACTCAGTGCAGACACCTAGGCTAAAGTTTTCCCTTCACTTTATCGCACATGTAAGCATTTACTCAGTGCAGACCCCTAGGCTAAAGGTTGCCCTACACTGCATCACACCTACAGGCTTTTACTCAGTGCTGAAGCCTAGGCTAAAGCTTGCCCTACAGTGCATCACACCTGCAGGCATTTACTCAGTGCAGACCTCTAGGCTAAAGCTTGTCCTACACTGGATCGCACAAGCAGGCATTTACTCAGTGCAGACCCACTAGGCGAACGCTGGCCCTACTCTGCATCACACCTACAGATATTAACTGATTGCAGACCCACTAGGCTAAAGCTTTCCCTACACTGCATCGCACCTGCAGGCATTTAGTCATTGCAGACCCAGTAGGCTAAAGCTTGCCCTAAACTGCATCACACCTGCAGGAATTTACTCAGTGCAGACACCTAGGCTAAAGTTTGCCCTACACTTTATTGCACATGCAGGCATTTGCTCAGTGCAGACCCCTAGGCTAAAGGTTGCCCTACACTGCATCGCACCTGCAGGCTTTTACTCAGTGCAGAAGCCTAGGCTAAAGCTTGCCCTACACTGCATCACACCTGCAGGCATTTACTCAGTGCAGACTCCTAGGCTAAAGCTTGCCCTACACTGCATCGCACAAGCAGGCATTTACTCAGTGCAGACCCACTAGGCTAACGCTGGCCCTACTCTGCATCACACCTACAGACATTAACTGAGTGCAGACCCACTAGGCTAAAGCTTTCCCTACACTGCATCGCACCTCCATGCATTTACTCAGTGCAGATCCCTAGGCTAAAGCTGGCCCTACACTGCATCGCACCCGCAGTCATTTACTCAATGCAGACCCACTAGGCTAAAGCTTTCCCAACACTGCATCGCACATGCATGCATTTACTCATTGCAGACCCCTAGACTAAAGCTTGCCATACACTGCATCGCACCTGCAGGCATTTACTCAGTGCAGACCCACTAGGCTAAAGCTTGCCCTACACAGCACCGCACCTGAGGGCATTTATTCAGTGCAGACCCACTAGGCTAAAGCTTGCCCTACACAGCATCGCACCTGCAGGCATTTACTCAGTGCAGATGCCTAGGCTAAAGCTTGCCCTACACTGCATCACACCTGCAGGCATTTACTCAGTGCAGACCCCTAGGCTAAAGCTTGCCCTACACTGCATCGCACCAGCAGGCATTTACTGGGTGCAGACCCACTAGGCTAAAGCTTCCCCTACACTGCATCGCACCTGCAGGCATTTACTCAGTGCAGACCCACTAGGCTAAAGTTTGCCCTACACTGCATCACATCTACAGGCATTTACTCAGTGCAAATCTCTAGGCTAAAGCTGGTCCTACACTGCATCACACCTGCATACATTTACTCAGTGCAGACCCCTAGGCTAAAGTTTGTCCTACACTGCATCGCACCTGCAGGCATTTACTCAGGGCAGACCCCAAGGATAAAGTTTGGCAGACACTGCATCGTACCTGCAGGCATTTACTCAGTGCAGACCCCTAGGCAAAAGCTTGCCCTACACTGCATCACACCTGCAGGCATTTACTCAGTGCAGACCCCCAGGCTAAAGTTCGACCTACACTGCATCACACCTGCAGGGATTTTCTGACTGCAGACCCAATGGGCTAAAGCTTGCCCTACACTGCATCGCACCCACAGGCATTTACCCGGTGCAGATCCCTAGGCTAAAACTGGCCCTACACTGCTTCGCACATTCAGGCAAACCCCTAGGCTAAAGCTTGCCTTACACTGCATCACACATGCAGGCCTTTACTCAGTGCAGACGCCTAGGCTAAAGCTTGCCCTACACTGCATCACACCTGCAGGCATTTACTCAGTGCAGACCCCTAGGCTAAAGCTTGCCCTACACTGCATCGCACCAGCAGGCATTTACTGGGTGCAGACCCACTAGGCTAAAGCTTCCCCTACACTGCATCGCACCTGCCGGCATTTACTCAGTGCAGACCCACTAGGCTAAAGTTTGCCATACACTGCATCACATCTACAGGCATTTAATCAGTGCAAACCCCTAGGCTAAAGCTGGTCCTACACTGCATCGCACCTGCAGGCATTTACTCAGTGCAGACCCCTAGGCTAAAGTTTGCCCTACACTGCATCGCACCTGCAGGCATTTACTCAGGGCAGACCCCAAGGTTAAAGTTTGCCCTACACTTTATTGCACATGCAGGCATTTGCTCAGTGCAGACCCCTAGGCTAAAGGTTGCCCTACACTGCATCGCACCTGCAGGCTTTTACTCAGTGCAGAAGCCTAGGCTAAAGCTTGCCCTACACAGCATCGCACCTGCAGGCATTTACTCAGTGCAGACCTACTAGGCTAAAGTTTGCCCTACACAGCATCGCACCTGCACGCATTTACTCAGTGCAGACCACTAGGCTAAAGCTTGACCTACACTGCATCGCACCTGCAGGCATTTACTCAGTGCAGACCCACTGGGCTAAATCTTGCCCTACACTGCATCAAACCTGCAATCCTTTACTCAGTTCAGACCGCTAGGCTAAAGCTTGTCCTACACTGCATCGCATCTGCAGGCATTTGCTCAGTGCAGACCCACTAGGCTAAAGCTTGCCCTACACAGCATCGCACCTGCAGGCATTTACTCAGTGCAGACCCCTAGGCTAAAGCTTGCCCTACATTGCATCACACCTGCAGGAATTTACTCAGTGCAGACCCCTATGCTAAAGCTTGCCCTTCACGACATTGCACCTGCAGGCATTTACTCATTGCAGACCCACTAGGTTAAAGCTTGCCCTACACTGCATCACACCTGGTGGCATTTACTCAGTGCAGAGCCCTAGGCTGCATCACACCTCAGGCATTTACTGAGTGCAGACCCTTAGGTTAAAGTTTGCTGTACACTGCATCGCACCTGCAAGCATGTAGTCAGTGCAGACCCTGGGCAAAATCTTGCCCTACACTGCATCGTACCTGCAGGCATTTGCTCACTGCAGACCCCTAGGCTAAAGCTGGCCCTACACTGCATCACACCTGCAGGCATGTACTCAGTGCAGACCCACTAGGCTAAAGCTTGCCCTACATTGCATCACACCTGCAGGCCTTTGCTCAGTGCAGACTCTTAAGATAAAGCTTGCCATACACTGCATCGCACCTGCAGGCATTTACTTAGTGCACACACTGAATCACACCGGCAGACATTTATTCAGTGCACACACTGCATCGCACCTGCAGGCATTTGCTCAGTGTAGACCCCTAGGCTAAAGCTTGCCCTACACTGTATCGTACCTGCAGGCATTTGCTCAGTGCAGACCCACTAGGCTAAAGCTTGCCCACCACTGCATCGCACCAGCAGGCCATTACTCAGTGCAGACCACTAGGCTAAAGCTAGCCCTACACTGCATTACAACTGCAGGCCTTTACTCAGTGCGGACCCACTAGGCTAAACTGGCTCTCCACTGCATCACACCTGCAGGCTGACCCACTAGGCTAAATCTTGCCCTACACAGCATCGCACCTGCAGGCATTTACGCAGGACAGACCCGTTGGCTAAAGCTTGCCCTACACAGCATCGCACCTGCAGGCATTTACTCAGTGCAGACCCACTAGGCTAAAGCTTGCCCTACACTGCATCACACCTGCAGGGCTTTACTCAGTGCAGACCCACTAGGCTGAAGCTTGCCCTGCACTGCATCACACCTGCATGCATTTACTCAGTGCAGACCCACTAGGCTAAAGCGTGCCCTACACTGCATCGCACCTGCAGGCATTTAGTCAATGCAGACCCACTAGGCTAAACTGGCCGTACACTGTATCATAGCTGCAGGCAGACCCCTAGGCTAACGCTTGCCCTACACTGCATCACACCTGCAGGCCTTTATTCAGTGCAGAACCCTAGGCTAACGCTTGCCCTACACTGCATCACACCTGCAGGCATTTGCTCAGTACAGGATCTCCTTCATCTCTGGCACATTGGCCCTCATTACGACCCTGGCGGAGAGGGTTTACGCCAGCGTAAATCATGGCGTACCCTTCCGCCTTACTACGAGTTCCCGTAGCGCCATGGAGCCTTTTTCCGCCTGCTTTTTCCGGGCGGAAAAATCCATGGCGCTACGGGACCTTGGCCCTCATTACGACCCTGGCGGAGTGGGTTTACGCCAGCGGTAATCGTGGCGGACCCTTCCGCCTTACTACGAGTTCCCGTAGCGCCATGGAGCCTTTTTCCGCCTGGTTTTTCCGGGCGGAGAAATCCATGGCGCTACGGGACTTTGATGTTAATTACGCCACCGTAATTTACGGTGGCGTAATTAACGCCTTCCCCACTCCCATTATACCCTATGGGGCAAAAATGGGAATGGGGAAGGGTAAAATGGGGATTGGGGATTTACCGCCCCGCCAAGGTCGGAATGGGGCGGTAAATCCGCCAACCCCCATGGCGGTATTGGCAGCTTTCCGCCATGCTCCATGGTGCATATTGCACCATGATCTCCGCCAGGGTCGTAATGAGGGCCCTTGATGTTAATTACGCCACCGTAATTTACGGTGGCGTAATTAACGCCTTCCCCACTCCCATTATACCCTATGGGGCAAAAATGGGAATGGGGAAGGGCAAAATGGGGATTGGGGATTTACCGCCCCGCCAAGGTCGGAATGGGGCGGTAAATCCGCCAACCCCCATGGCAGTGTTGGCAGCTTTGCGCCATGGTCCATGGTGCAAATTGCACCATGGATCTCCGCCAGGGTCGTAATGAGGGCCATTGTATTTAAAGGAGGCCAGTCTCTCCTGAAATGGCAAACCTGCGGTGAATTAATAACAATTGTGGTTCCTGCACCTATTTTAGCTGTGCAAACATTAAGAATTGTGTTTAGCTGCAACAGTACAAAAGGGGCTCGGCCATTCACAACGCAACAGGTTATCAAAAAGTCCATAAACCATCCAAACAATCAAACGCAAAAGCAAACAGGCCAAGTAGGTCGACAACTGTTTGCCGAAGATTACAGTCTCTTGTGCCTCAGATTGGCGCTTGCGCGCCACATTCCGAATCAACGGCACATTGGCTGGTAAACAAAGGTAGGTTCCGGGTCAGCACGGAAATAAGGACAGCATTACCGCAGCTCTGACGCCCAGAACTGCCCTGCCAGTTGCACCTTTTAACCTGCTTATGAGACAGAGAGCTGGCCACGAGCCTGGCACCATACACCACTATTCAGTGACCTCTGGAGTGAAGGGCAGCTGCCTCTGCCAGGGGTGGTTCCAGGTTTACGTGGGGCACGCACACATCAGGTAGCAGGAATGCAGAAGGCAGAAGCAAAGGCCTTCAGGGGTTCTACAGGCATAAAACATGGGTAGCACATGGGCAACCCGCCTTGTGGTGGGCTCCTGCCCAACTGGGCCACTAGGAACCAGCTCTAGTGAACTAGGGAAGGCCACGGAAAGGTGGCATATATTAGAACACCTGGAAAACAAACTCAGTACAGGATGGACAGTCGCTTAAGAGGGGACACACAGCAGATCTCTCCGAGGGCGACAGCAAATAGTTATACTGCATCCATCCAGAGACATATCGGGAGCACAGAGCGGCGGGGGTCATGTGGGGAGGAGAAGGAGTTTTACTATATACATCCAGAGACATGCAGGAGAGTAGAGCAGAGAGCCATGGGTGAAGGAGAAAGAGTCTTTCAATATCCATCAAGATACATACCAGGAAAGCAGAGCAGACGGTGTGACGAATCAACTTTCGGGACACCGTGGTCCAGGGATGAACATCGGCTTCTAAACCATCAATCAACCCTGCCCCTCTAGTACACCAGAAGGTATCCAAACAGATTGAACACAAGTAAATTACAAACATCCATGTCCAATTTTGATGACGTGGACAGAACGGCAGGCTTATCTCCACAAGGTTGTGGATCGTTGGTTAGTTGCAACACAGCAATATCAGGACAACATCTCAAGAGCTTCAGAGAGCTCGTAAAGAAAAGTGGACAGACATTTGAAGTGGTCACACACTTGTCATTGAAATATCTGAGCGGGTGGGCGGCTGGTAACCACGTTGACCCATTTAAAGGAATCTACAATTTGATTACGTGTGAGGATGAATTGAATAATTCTGAGGTTGACCTACACCAGCATCTTGTGGACAAGACTATCACAGACCCTAGGGAGCTTGCAAAGACTGCCGACAGGTTTTTGAGCACTCGAGTCCAGAAAAAGTCTCAGACGAGCACACCCAAATCGAAAGAGAAATTTCAGACGAAAAAGTAAACACGTATGGGAAGGACAAAGGTCCAACCCACTCGTCTTCAAAGGCAGGTCCCCAAAAGAATGAAGGGAAATCCGCAAACTTAAGTTTTGCTGTACAAACTGAACAGAAGAGCGCACACACCCCTAACAATGAGACACCTGCGTTCTCACCACCCAAAGGTTGTTTTGTGTGTGAGGATCTGGGCCATAGGATAGGGGATCCTGCTTGAATGGGCGTCCCCAAGCACGCCATAATTAATGTTGGACTCATGAGGGTTGTAGGTGAAAGGGTCGAATGAAAAGATGTGAAATACAATAGTTTCGAATCAAAAGGACCGAAAACCAAAAAATAGAATGCATTTCTCTCTGTTTTGTTGCCCAAAAACCACAATTTTTTACCTATACCAGGCCCCAAAAAAGAAAATACATTTTTAAAAAAGGCATTTGATCCTTTTTTTTCAATCCTTTTGAGTCGAACGTATTGTATTCAACCCTTTTTCATTCGACCCTTTGACTGGACACCTCATGGAAGAGGGTATCATTAGTGTGGGCCTCCTAGATGATGACGTGCCACCAGGCCAGGGAGCGGCCCAATGTGTAATGGTTACACTGAGTAGGAATGGTACCGGGTCTCCAGAAGAGATCCCAGTTCCCAATAATAATGAACTCTATTTAGAACATGTCTATATCAAATGACACAAAACTCCTGCGGTTCGAGACAGCACGGCTAGCATCACTCTTGTCACCCAGCAGTGGGTACAGCCAGGCCAATATATTGATGGGCCTGAATGTAGTGCCAGTGGGTTTGACAGAAAGAGTAAGTGCCCCTTAGAAATAGTAGAGTTCATCTGGCAAAGTTTAATGGCCCAGCACCATGTAGCGGTGAAAGACTCAATCCCTGTCCCATGTGTTTCAGGTAATGATCTTCCTGAAGCCGAGATAGACGCAGCAGCTACCCAATCGAGGGCCAAAGAGATCGCCAGATTGAACACTCTCAGAGCCTTAGGGCCTGGAGTGCTTCCAGAGTGCTTGTTGGAGGGACTGGTGTGGCTGGTAGCCCCTAGCCCAGTTCCACGGACTGCCAAGTGGCCTACTACTGCAGGAGAGGCACCAGTGGCCACTTGGGACCCTACTTTGGTAGCTGGGGACTCAGTGACTTCAGAGTTGCCAGCGTAGCGCAGGAACCTGAGGACCAGGTGGGCTCAGATCTGAAGGGCCTGCCCAAGCTGGATGGGTTTGCATCAGCTGGTAGCTCAGATAAGACTGACATCTTTAAAGCCCAGAAAGAGTGTCCCACTCTGGCGGGCCTGCAGAAGCAGCCTGGGGAGCAGGCTAAAGGTAAGGCCCCTGGACTGTTCAAAGTGTACTGGAGGATGGACACCTGTACAGTGAGCCAAAAGACTCTGAGGGCGAGGGCACCAGAAGGTTGGTGATTCCCCAGTGCCACAGAAAGTTGCTTTGGGATTTTGCTCACCAAATTCCTTTAGTGGGTCACTTGTGAGCGACTAAGACATCACAATGGTTGTCTGCAAACTTGTATTGTCCACATTTCAGCGTAAAGGTTAAGGAATTTGTCTGGTCCTACCTGACTTGTCAAGCTTCTGGCAAGTCAGGCAGTGGCACAAAGGCCCACATAATTCCACTACCTGTGGTTGGGCAACCTTTCGAGAGAATAGGCATGGATATTGTGTGTCCTTTGGATTCTCAAACCAGCTCAGGGAGTGGTAGACCACTGTGACAAATCAACTCCTGGGGCACCAGTGGTCCAGGGATGAATATCAGTTTCTACACCATCAATCACCAGAAGGGATCTAAACAGATTGGAGCACAAGTGAATTATAAAACCTCCTTGTCCAATTTTTGGTGATGTTGTGGACGGAACAGCAGGCTTATCTCTGCAAGGTTTTCACTCGTTGGTTAGTTGCAACACAGCAAAAATACAACTATTACCCACTGATTAAAGGGACTGTCCAGTCAAGGTTATATGAAAATATCTACTTTATTATTACTACAACAGACAGTTCTGGCACACTACATATAACCGCTCTGTAAAGGAACACAGAGGACATAAAGTTTCATGAAGGAAAGGGATGCACTCTGGATACTGACAGGAGGGTAGATGGTAAAGTAATCAGTCTTACTGTTCAAGGTTATTCGGTTGCAGCACCAAGGGGGCAAAGGGTCTTAACTGTCTCTAGGGACCTTTGAAGAAGGACCATGGGGACGGAACCACATTATAGCTAGTGCTGAAGAAGTTCTTGGTGCTTGGCAGCATTGAGGCAGTTCCAGGGCACTTTGCAGCACTTGAGTGAGAGTTAGTGGCAGGAGACAGCTGTGGGTACCAGGCATCAGGCAGTTCGGCCAGCGAGGCTGGACGGATGTCTGCAGGCTCTCTGGCGCTGTGGCTCGGGGTCAAGAATTGTTGTCTTTGTGCTGGTTGGCAGATTTGGAATGCTGGTCGGGGTGGCTTGGACGGCTCTTGCGACTGGGGCATGACAACAGTCAGCAGTGTAGCCAGATGTGGTTCGAGGGCTCGACTGTCTCAAAAATGTCATTAAAAGATGGATTCTGGATAATGCTTGTGTGGCACTCCTCCTACCTTTTTTGCAGGGCTCGCGTCCTTTCAAGGCAAACGGCCCAAAGCTCAGGAGAGTGTTTGCAGGCAACAGCCTTGTCCTTTGTCTAGAGACTCTCCGGCACTTCCCACCTAGGAAGCTTGCTGGCGTAGCAGGGCACACTGTGTGCTGGCTCGGTACCAGTTCTGGAGCTGCTGGATGGATCATCTGAGTCCGGTACCTCCATCTGCTCCGTGTTCCCGGGGAGATGTTTAGGGTAGGGATCTTGCTTCCCTCTTGGAACTCCTGGCCTTCTTTCACTGGCAGAAGATGTAAGGTAGACTGTACCTTCAGCATGGGTCCAAATGAGTCCTTCTTCTTACTCCTTTCAAAGTCGTCAGATGATCTGCTAAGTGAGGGGTGCAGCCCTCTTTTAAAGCCAAATGGTCCCAAGTGATTGGTGCTAAGCCCATCTTAATGAACCAATCCTGGATCCCCACCAAAAATCTTCTGTTATGAATGAGGTCAGGACCAGAGTGCTCTGCAACAGGACAGACAAGGGCTGACAAAATATACCTAAGTCCCAGCCATCTTCCTGTTTGTTGTAGATCAAAGTGTCTCTGGTTAACTGAGCCCTCTGTGACTCTTGAATAAAGTGCAGGTCTCCCTTGAAGTGTGTGCTGGGAGCAGACATCCTGTCTCCCCTAAATCACATCCTTCATCCTTCTGAAAGGGGTTTGCTCTGCAGGGACATCTGTGGTAGCTGTTGGACCCAGACAGACCATTAACTGCCTTTTATACAGAGAGGTGGGAACCAGCTTCAAGTTGACACATTGCATACCAAAGGGTTGTTAGTCCTATCTTCATGGTGTCTCTTCCAGCAACCAAGCCTCTCAGGCTTGCCCCAATTATCTCATTAGTATGCACTGACAATAGCCAGAGTAGACAAAAATAATGCAGATCCATGGAGTCTTTGATATTTAAATTAGGCTGCTGTCACGGCCATGGCCCCTGGCCTAGGGACTCGGGGTCTCTGGGTCTCTGGGCCTCACCACAGTGTTCCTGCAAGGCCCCAAGGGCCCAATCATGACCCTCTTGGCTGTCCTGGAGCCAGTCCTGCCGCCTTTGGCGCCAGGTTCATATGGCAGAAGGGGTTCCAATTGGGGAATGGATCAACATGGCTTCCCCCACAAGGTTCCGTTCGTAACTGAAACATGCAGTCTAGCATCTAGGGTGTGGTCCGCCCTGGAGGCATCTGGGATACCTGTAGGATTTAAGCCATGCCCGAGCTGTAGCACGCACTTTGCTTTGCTCTGAACTCGCAGCGTGACGTTCACTGTGACCTGTTTGCAGCATCCCAGGCCTGCATCTATAAGGAAAGAAGAAGAACACCATTAGTCCTCCTTATCTGTTCTGCAATCCAGCTCCTCGATTTCTCTGGTGTCTTCTCTGGAGCCCGTCCTCGCCTTCCAGCAACATCATAGGGAGAAGAGAGAAGAGGACAATTTTTGTAAGCGTTCGTCTTCGGATTCCAACGCCTCTCACACTCGCGCTTACTTAGTGAAGCTCTCCTGGTATTCGACGGCGGTCCAGACATCTTCCACTCTACGTCCCACTTCCATCTGAACGCAATTCTTCCAGGAACTTCTCGGCAACCTGTAAAGGAAGATCAACACTGTTTAGCTCAATTACAAAGACGTTCCTAGCGCCGGGCTCTGTGCATTCACTTACCATCTCGAGCACCGCCAACTCCATCAGCTTGACGCCTTCATCATCCTTTCTGCATCTACAAGAGAAGGAGGAGGACAATTTTAGTAAGCGTTTGTCTTCTGATTCCAGCGCCGCTCAGACTCACGCTTACCTAATGAAGCTCTCCTGGTATTCGACGGCAGTCCAGACATCTTCCATTCTACGTTCCACTTCCATCTGATTGCAATTCTTCCAGGAACTTCTTGGCGACCTGTAAAGGAAGATCAACACAGGCTATCTGCGCATTTACTTACCATCTCGGGCACCTCCATCTCTATCAGCTCGACGCCTTCATCATCCTTTCTGCATCTACGAGAGAAGGAGGAGATAAACAGGGCAACTACAATTACGGACACACACTCTGTGAGAACTAAAGACTTACCTCAACAGCGGAGTCGCAGCAGGACTGGACTCCAGGGCCCACGCCAGTGAGGTAACTTTGTAGTAAGGTGCCCAGCCACGACATGCCCCTGCACAGAACAGCAGGACAGAGAGCGCACCTTATCGAAACACAAGGTGAGAAAGACTCTAAGTGGGTCGCTGGGAAGCACTTGGGAGGTGGGCCCTGAGAGAAGGAGATTGTGGTTAAAAGAGAACTCCTGTCTTCAGAATATATCCACGGCAGAACGAGTACCGGGGGGAGGTAAATCCAAGTCAGAAGCAATCCAGCCAAGGCAGGTGGCATCCCTGTGGACACAAGGTGAGCGTTATAGAACGCGAAGACCAAACATAATAATACACCCAGGCGCCCAGCATGGAAACCTCGGAAATCGACCAGTTGGCTCAATTGTTGGGGAAGTTACACACAGAGGTACATTCAGCCCGACAAGAAACCTATGCCTTGCAGAGAGAACTAATTGTGACCAAACAACAAACTGATGATCTTGGCAGACAACTCCTTCAATCACCGGCTGGACAAGCCCCTTTTCCTGGAATTAGCCCATCAATGCCAACACCCACAAGCAACCCGATACAGATTACCCTTCCTGGGGCAGTACCACTAGCTCCACTGGAGCGTTTCTCATGGGATTCTCGAAGATATGCGACCTTTATGAAAAAGTGTCGCCTCCACTTTTTGTGCCGACCTGGGGCGTTTCCCAATGACCAGTCGCGAGTGGCTTTTGTGTAGTCCTACTTGAGCGGCAGTGCTGCAGATTGGTTGGTACCGTTCATTAGCCAGAATGATCCGCTGCTACACAATTTTGAGGGCTTTCAACAGGAGTTGGAAAAGCTCTTCGCCCGTCGTTCTCATGGACAGGCATTGGACAACGAACTCTTGTCCCTCCGTCAAGGAAACCAAGATCTGTTGACATACATAGCTACCTTCAATAGGCTTGTGGTCGAAGCAGAATGGCCAGAGGACAAAAGAACCACCTTGTTCCACCGTGGCTTGCGAGGGGAGTTAAAGGATGTACTTGCCCCAGTAGTGGATCCACCCAAGGACTGTGCTGAGTTCATTAATCTGGTAGTTCAACTTGACCATAGGTTGCAAGATCGGAGAATGGATTGAAGTAAACCGGATGCACGCCCCATGTTCGTGCGTCCCAAAGATCATGCCCAGCAAGGAACAGAAAGTTCTGTGGAACCAATGCAACCAGGAGGGGTTGGACCCCTTCTATCCAAAGCAGAAAGGGACAAGAGGAGGGAACAGCAGTTATGCTTGTACTGCGGAAAGGCAGGCCATTTCCTCAAAGAGTGCCCGGTAAAACCACCAAGAAGAACTGTAGGAGCCACAGACACGGAGAAACCAAGCGATGAGTCGGAAAAATACCAAGCCCGGCAATTGTAGGGGTCCAATTGTCGAGCGAAGATATCCAATTACAGACCTCCCATTTTGCTTTACCTGTGATCCTGATCACCCATCAACAGCCATCAAATATGCATTAGTTATAAGCTTACATTGATAGCGGGGCCGTGGGGAAATACGTGGATCAGGATATTGCAGCAAAGATGGGGCTCCCACTCTGCTCTAAGGCCACCACAGAGACTGTAACCACTCTAGATGGTCCCGTGTCCAAATGTACCACTGATCTCACCCTCTTATGTCAGGATGGTCACCGAGAATCAATCACTTTTGACCTCATCAAAGCACCGCAGTTCTGATTAATCCTAGGGATGCCGTGGCTGGTCACACATAATCCAAGGATCAACTGGCCTGCTCGAGAGTTGTTTTTTTTCCCAGGACTACACACACACCTGCTATCCCAAAGGAAGGAAGAGTAAGAATACTGGCTCATCAGTTCAGGAAGGGGCAACAAGTGTCCTAGGTGTGGTTGCTACCCTACCAATCCAATATCAGGACTTTCAAGATGTGTTCCAAAAAGAACAAGCTAAGACTTTGTCGCCCCACAGATCCTATGATTGCCAGATTGATCTGATACCTGGTGCCCAAATTCCTTGTGGCCGTATCTACGCACTCACTGAACTTGAGAACCAACATTTGAAGTCTTATCTGAAACAATATCTGGCCAACGGTTTCATCCGCCCTTCAAAGTCACCAGCAGCATCTCCCTTTTTCTTTGTGCCGAATAAGGAAGGAGAATTGAGGACCTGCATTGACTACCGTGCATTAAACCAATTCCCTGTTAAGAATCGCTACCCCCTACCCTTGATCCCGGAATTGTTAGACCAAGTCAAAGATGCCCAAATCTACACAAAATTGGACCTTAGAGGGGTCTACCATCTTGTACGCATTAAAAAAGGGGACAAATGGAAAACAGCATTCCGTATCAAATATGGCTTATTACCATCTTGTATGCATTAAAAAAGGGGACAAATGGAAAACAGCATTCCGTACCAAATATGGCTTATATGAATATCAAGTAATGCCATTTGGCCTGTGCAATGCCCCTGCTGCATTCCAATATTTCATGAACGATGTGCTGAGAGAGCTAATTGACATCTGCGCCTTAGTCTATATAGACGACATCCTAGTATACTCGGCCTCAGAGCAAGATCATGTTAAGAATGTACGGTCCGTCCTTGCCAAGCTCCGCCAACACCATCTCTATGCCAAACTTGAGAAATGTTCATACCACGTTACAGAAGTAGAGTTCCTGGGGTTAATCGTCACTCCAAAAGGAATACGAATGGATATGCACAAGGTCTATGCCGTCCAGAATTGGCCAGCTCCAAGTTCATTCAAAGGAGTCCAGAGCATGCTAGGTTTCACAAACTTTTACCGCCGATTCATCCCACGATTCTCGCAAATAGTACACCCGATCACCTCGTTGTTAAGGAAGTGCAACAAGACATTCCAATGGACTGAAGAGGCTGAAAAGGTCTTTCAAGAACTCAAGCCAAAATTCACTACCGCTCCAATCTTACGACATTCTCGCCCAGACCTTCCGTATGTGGTGGAAACAGACGCTTCCAGCATGGCTATGGGTGCTGTGCTATCGCAAAGGGACCCACACACCGGCAACCTACATCCTGTGGCCTTCTGGTCACGTAAATTCTCACCACCTGAGCTCACTCATGCCATCACTGATAAAGTGCTCCTGGCCATAAAAGCGGCCTTCAAGGCCTGGTGACATTATTTGTTGGGAGCCAGACACACTATCACTGTGATAACCGACCACCGAAATCTACAATATCTGAAGAGTGCAAAGGCTCAATCCTCTCGACAACTACGCTGGGCCCTTTTCTTCGCGGAGTACGACTATGTGATCATGTTCAGGCCTAGAGTCAGAAATGGCAAAGCTGATGCCCTTTCACGCATGGGCACCGACAAGAGGGTTTATATACCTCCTGATCCCATGGCCATCATTCTGGGTGACAGGCTCTTAGGCATTACAACCACCATGACTCAAGACGAGTTGCTGCAAGAAATCTGACAAGTAATGACTCAGGAACAACTACGTGAATGGAATTCGAGAGGAGAACACTATAGGGTTGAGGACCAATTACCTTACTAAAGGGATCGGCTATTCGTGTCTGAAAAAGAGCTTCAAGAACAAGTAATCTTGGAGTATCATGACTCCCTCATGGAAGGCCACCCGGGAATTGCTAAAACCCTGGCCAAGGTGAAACGAAGTTACTGGTGGCCGACGTGACGCAGAGACGTTTTTCAGTTTATCACCTCCTGTGGTATTTGTGCTCAGAATAAATTGTCAAAACAAAGACCAGCTGCGCTCCTGCAATCACTGGACATCCCAACGGCTCCATGGAAATGTTGTCACTTGACTTCATCACCGACCTACCCTCTTATCAAAGTTATAACACCATCCTAGTGATCGTAGACCTGTTCTCCAAGATGGCCCATTTCTTACCATTTTAAGGACTACCAAACGCATCCAGTCTGGCTAAAACCTTCCTTGAACACGTGGTATGGCTCCATGGGTTCCCGTCAGTCTTGATCTCGGATCGGGGTACCCAATTTGTATCCAACTTCTGGAGGAAGTGTTGTTCAATGGCACAAATAGACATTCGACTATCCACTAGCCATCACCCCCCAACAGATGGTCAAACTGAGAGGACAAACCGGACGCTCGAACAACACTTGCGCTGCATGCTTCACCAAGTGAAAGGGGATTGGAAAGACTTATTGTGGATCTCGAATATGCCTATAACAATTCACTACACATCAGTACCGGGCAGACTCCATTTTTTACTGTGTATGGCAGACATCCACGCACGTCAGAACTGGACATTCCTACGACTTTCGAAATGGCAGCCATCAAGACCCTACATGCTACCCTTTCGCAGGCTTTCACAAAAGCCATTGAGTATTTGCGCCAAGCCAAAATTCACCAGAAGAAATACGCTGACCTGCATCGTGAAAAGGCCCCTGACTACCAAGTAGCGGACAAGGTGTGGCTAGCATCCAAGCATGTGCCTCTAAAGGGAATCCGGACATTCCGCCTATGATTCCTTGGGCCGTTTCCTATTGAGTCCATCATAAATCCAGCAGCAGTTAAACTGACGTTGCCGACCAACATGCGGATACACCCAGTGTTTCATGTATCCCTCTTGAAACCAGTTCAGCCTGGGACACGAGTAACAACTCCACCAGGGCCTGTGATGATCCACGGAGAGCCAGAATTTGAAGTCAAGGACATTCTAGATTCAAAGTATGTTAGAACAAAACTTTACTATCTAGTAGACTGGAAATGGTATGACCCACAGGACAGAAAATGGGAACCCAGTGATTACATTCATGCACCACGTCTAATACGATGTTTTTATCAGGAGTACCCCACCAAGCTGGGACCGGACAGAAGAACCACCTTGAGAGGGGCCATAGGGGGGAGTGCTGTCACGGCCATAGCCCCTGGCCTCGGGACTCGGGTCTCTGGGCCACGCCACAGTGTTCCTGCAAGGCCCCAAGGGCCCAATCATGCCCCTCTCAGATGTCCTGGAGCCAGTCCTAGCACCTTTGGCTCCAGGCTTATATGGCAGATGGGGTTCCCATTGGGTAATGGAACACAATGGCGGCCCCCACAAGGTTCAGTTCGGAATTGAACCATGGAGTCTAGCATCTAGGGCGTGGTCTGCCCTGGAGGCATCTGGGATACCTGTAGGCTATTTAAGCCACACCCAAGCTGAGCACACGCTTCGTGTTGCTCTGCACTCACAGCGTGACGTTCACCGTGACCTGTTCGCAGCATCCCATGCCTGCATCTATAAGGAGAGAAGAAGAACACCATTAGTCCTCCTTAGCTGTTCGGCAATCCAGCTCCTCGATTGCTCCAGTGTCTTCTCTGGAGCCCGTCCTCGCCTGCCAGCAGCATTTTAGGGAGAAGAGAGAAGAGGACAATTTTAGTAAGCGTTTGTCTTCTGATTCCAGCGCCGCTCAGACTCACGCTTATCTAGTGAAGCTCTCCTGGTATTCGATGGCGGTCCGGACATCTTCCACTCTACGTTCCACTTCCATCTGATCGCAATTCTTCCAGGAACTTCTTGGCGACCTGTAAAGGAAGATCAACACAGGTTATCTGCGCATTCACTTACCATCTCGAGCACCGCCATCTCCATCAGCTCGACACCTTCATCATCCTTTCTGCACCTATGAGAGAAGGAGGAGATTAACAGGGCGACTACTATTATGGACACAAACTCTGTGAGAACTAAAGAATTACCTCAACAGCAGAGTTGCAGCAGGACTGGACTCCAGGGCCCACGCTAGTGAAGTAACTTCGCAGTAAGGTGCACAGCCACAACGCGCCCCTGTACAGAACAGCAGGACGAAGAGCGCACCTTATCGAAACACAAGGTGAGAAAGACTCTAAGGGGGTTGCTGGGAAGCACTTGGGAGATGGGCCCCGAGAGAAGGAGATTGTGGCTAAAACAAAACTCCTGATTCCAGAATAAATCCACGGCAGAACGAGTACCTGGGGGAGGTGAATCCAACTCAGAAGCAATACAGCCAAGGCGGGTGGCATCCCTGTGGATACAAGGTGAGCGTTACAGCTGCTCATGGCTGGAGGAAGGTGTGCCTTCCCCCTTCTAGGAATGCTTTGATATACCAGTCGCTGTCACATTCCAGCTGAATATGACAGGGGAAGACAGCGCCTGTAGCCTGTGTCTTGCCAGAGTTCAAGTGACTATGCATTTTGTGCGGGAAGCAGATGAAATGGGTGCGGAATGGCAACGCACATTTCTTGAAGGCTGATATCCCATCTTTCATTTTCATTATTAAAAGTCAAAAAAGCACAGGCAAGCGCACTGCACCCGTGTGGCTGGTCAAATTCCTCACATCCATCCCACAAGTAGCCTGAGGCTGTCACTCTGAGGAGCATCAAATCCCCCATAGTTGCGAAGGCTCTGATTGTCATATTCTCCCATGTTGGATTCCCCAGGGAAGTTGTTTCTGAGAGGTGATCAAACTTCATACCAGCATATGGAGGCTAAGGGGGAAGAGTGTAGAGTCGCCTACCGGTTCTCTACATCCTTACATCCACAAACAAATGGGCTTGTTGAGTGGTTCAAAAAGACCCTGAAAGGCATGATAGGTGACTTGGAAGAGCACCTGAGGAGAAAATGGGATATTCTTCTGCCATGCCTTCTATTGGCTCACAGGGAGGTGCCACAGAACCGAGTAGAGTTTAGCCCCTTTGAGCTTCTGTTTGGAAACCCTGTATGAGGTCCCCTCAGTCTAGTGAAAGAGGGATGGGAGGGCAACCCATAATCCCCTACACTAGATGAGTTGGACTATGTACTCGGCCTACGGTCTAGAATGGCAAAGTACATGGAACAGTCAACAAAAAAACATAAATACCAGGAAGGAGCTGATGAGGCACTGGCACGACCAGAAGGCCACAGTGACAGTCTATTCTCCAGGCCAGTGGGTGTGGATTATGGAGCATGTCAAACCCAGTGCCCTTCAGGACAAGTGGACTGGGCCTTACTGTGTGCTGGAAAACGTCAGTGAGATATTTTATCTCATTGACGTGAAGGGACCTAAACAGATGTGCATGGTCTTTTACATCAACTGGATAAAACCCCATTATAGCCGGGATGACTTGGTCATGTAATTAGTGACAGACGGAGAGACTGAGGAGATCAATCCCCTACCAGACCTCCTGCACACTGAAGATAGAACTCATGACTACCTCCTCAAATGTGTAACTTTAAGAAAAATCAGTTACGCAGTGTTTCATTGGTTTCTCAAGCTATAAGGTCCTTTATTATATGGACTAATACAATTGGTTGGCACGCTTGTGCCATGTCTGGAACATTCGGTTCAATTAGCAGCACACAAGCCATGCCCCAGATGAAATTAGCTAGGACATGAATCTACCGTACCAACCAATTAGCCCAACATTTCTCATCACCCATGCTTTCTGCCATGAAATTCTCTTTGTACTTGGCCTTGCAGAATATTCTTGTCCTAGGGTTGCAACGGGAGTGAGGGCACTCGCCATTGTGTCTGGAACTCCTAGTTCAAGCCCTATTTTCAGCCTCCACTCACGTGACAAGAGACCATGATTCTGTTCATTCTGCAAGCTTTTAAACATTTTAAATGAATTAAGACTTGCCAACTTCGGTGTTCTTTCTTGCACCTTAATGTGAGAGGATTCATCCGCACACGTGTGTCTCTTCAGCGTAGATAGCTGACCTCGATTCCTCATATCTTAGCTTCAGGCCAGACAGCCTCTCAATGCAGCTCCAACAACCTGCTATTCTACTGCGACACAGACTTTCACCTTTTCTCCATGGTTCTTTGGCTTAATTATTTCATGATAACAATGTCCAGTTGCTGTGCAATGGCGGCTCCGCCTGCATTCTATTTGCTACTTGTAACAAACATATACGATGACTTGATCTATCTTGAGTTTCTCCGTCTGTACATTCATTATATGTCTGATTTCTGCAGCACTTTTCTAACATGTAATTTTCTTCTTTTATACTTTTGAGGTTCACTCGATTCTTCACTTCATCATTTCCCCTCTAGGATCCGTACATTGTCTTCATTCAGTATTTCAGGACGGTGTGCACTCTTTCCTATGACGTCATCAGTTCGGTTTCCTTGCTTTTTCTCATATTCCTTCAGGAATTTCCTCCTGCAGGCCGTCATTAACTCAAGGGTATATTCAATATGGTTGTCTTAGTGGATACCTTCTTCCAAATACTTGCTGTGGTATTGGTACAATAGCTGGTGTTAGATAGGGCACAGTCTCATGTCTCCAATGCTGGCGATGTAGGGGCATAGGATCTCTGGTTGATGTGTACTTCTGCTCCTGTACAGTCTGAAGTCTGCTTTTGTGTGAACTACAGGGGGCTCAATTCTGTCATGAAGACACATGCTCACTCCATTCCTCGGGCAGGTGAACTCATTGACAAGCTTGGCAGTGCCAAGTACATGAGTACCTTCGAACTCATGGCAGGGTTTACGCAGGTCGGCATGACAGATAGAGCGAGAGAGAGGTCAGAATTCTCAATACCAGAAGGACATTATCCATTCACTGTGATGCCCTTCGGATTGAAAAATGCCCCTGCCACTTTTCAGCAGATGGTTAACCAGTTTTTGTCTGGTCTGGAAAACTTCAGTGTTGCCTATTTAGACAACATTGCTGTGTACAACCACACCTCTGTGGATCACTTATCCCACCTGAAACAAGTACTTTTGGTGCTGAAGAATGCAGGTCTGACTGTCAAGGCCACAAAGTGCCAGATAGCTCAGGGCACAGTGACTTACCTAGGCCACCTGGTCGGTGGAGGTAAGAAACAACCTCTCGAAGCAAAGGTACAGGCTGTGAAGGAGTGGGACATCACCACCACACAGACAAGAGCCTTCCTAGGTCTCACCGGGCACTACCGGTCATTCATCAAGGGATATGAGAACATTGCCATGCCCCTGAATTATGTAACTTCCAAGAAAAGTCTGACGAAGATAACTTGGACACCCACCTGTCAACCCTCCTTTCAGGATTTAAAGAATGGATTGTGCAGGACACCAGTTCTGAAAGTGCCAGACAGTGTTCATTATCCAAACAGAGGCCTGTGATTTTGGGATTGGAGCAGTGTTGGCTCTTCTGAACTCTCAAGAGGTAGAGCAACCTTTTTCCAACATTACAGGTGATTGACAAAAAGGGAAAGGAACTGGGCTGTCATGTGGGCGGTAAAAAAGCTGAAACCCTACATCTTTGGGTCACACTTTAACATCCAGACAGATGACCGCCCTTTTTGATGGTTCATGGCCATGCAAGGGGAGAACCCTAAGCTTTTGCATTGGGCCATATCCCTACAGGGATTATTTATTTATTTGTTTATATAGCGTTAAAGCCCACGGGCATCAGAACGCTTACATATAGACAGGACAACAAAGAATGAAGACGGGACTAGGCGGAAGAGGCCTGAATTAATTCAACGTGGTACAGTGTGTTTCCAGGATTTACTTAAAAAGTAAGGTTTTCAGTTTTTTCCTGAAGATGAGATAGTTAGGTTCAAGTTTTAGTGAAGTGGGTAGGTCATTCCATTTACCGATGACTATTGTCGGGAAAGCCTTGCCGAGGCCATGTTGTTTTTTAGTGGTAATGGTTTGTAATTTGCCTATATTTGATGATCTGAGGCTCCTGGATGGTTCGTACCATTTAAACTGTTTCTTGAGGTAGGCCGGGGCTGTGCCATAAAGACAACGATGTACTATGGTGAGAGACTTGAAAGAAATTCTCTCCTCCATAGCCAACCAGTGGAGGGCTTTCCTTTCTCCGGAGATGTGTTCTCTCCATGATTTTCCAGTGATCGTTCTGATGGCGTTGTTTTGGATGGTTTGGCATCTTTTCAGGCACTTGCTGTTGGCTCCCAAGAGTAGGGAGTTTCCGTAGTCCAATCTAGATAATATAGTGGCCCTAGCAATGATGGTGCTGTTCTTTTGGTCTAACAGTGGCCTGATCTTTTTTAGGAGAATTTGGTGGTACTGGCAGTTTTTTTTAAGGTAGCTTGTGTGTGCTTCAGCGCCAAGAGAGGCTTGAAGATACACACCTAGGGTCTTTACTTTTGGATGGACATCCAGCACAAGACAGGCTCCCAGCAAGGAAATGCAGATAGCCTCAGCCGGTACTTTCGCCTTGATGACAAACCAAAACCTCAGTAGTGCAGTGGTTCACATGTTGAGGCTGGTGGGCATGTGAGTAATTCGACCATCCGTATGGTGGGTGTGCGGTCCCCTGGGCATTTTTGAAATTGTATATGAAATTGAATGATGGTAGATCAACCTCTGGAAAATGTGTGGGGCTAATCCGCACACATTTTCCTATGCTCACTGCACGACAAACACATAGGCCTCTGTACTCTGGTGGACACAGCCTACAGGTACAGTCTTCCCTGTCATATGTAATTGTGATCCGACAGGTGGGGAACATGATGCATCTCAGAAGGGGGAGGGCCAAAACCTTCCTCCTGCCATGACCAGCCTAATTTAATATCAAAGGCTTCATGGATCCACCCTGTCCGTTTGTTTACCCTCTGCAGATGGTGCAGCAATGAACATTATTAACATCCTAATAGAGTATACTTCAAACAGGCCCTCTTGGGGCCTGGCTGCAGAGGTTAACAAAGGAGAAAGCAAACCCCAACACCCCTTTGATATGTACTGTGTCAACCTGAAGCCAGCTCGCGCCTCTCAGTATCAAGGGCAGCGAACTGTCATGTGTGGAACTATGTATTTACAGTAGTCACCCCCACATGGGGACCCCATTCAAAAGGTGAGAGTATGTGTATTAGTGGCGCAAGGAAGTCTGTTCGTGCCGCATCTTCAAGGGAGCCCTGCCGCTTTAATCAGGAAGCACAGAGTGATCCGTTAGACCCTTTGATCCACAACAGACAAGAAGATGGGGGGTACTTAGTATTACATTTTTTCACCACTTTACCTTTTCTGTTGCAAATCACTCTGGTTATGACATCATGCATACAGTAGATTGTAGTTGGGGGACCAGGATTGGTTTATTAAGGTAGATTTATCCTACACCAATCACTGTGGCACATTTGGCTGTAAAAGAGGGTTGATCCCCTCTTTTGGCAGATCATCTGAAGACTTTGCGAGGAGTAACAAGAAGAACTCATTTGGACTCTGGCTGAAGGTAGAGTCTGCCTTAAAAAGATAAGCTGGGAACTGAATGGGAAGCGTCTTTGGCAGACAAATGAAATAAAATACCTTGGCTTACAATAAATGTTATCAAAGGAGAAACCCCTTGGTTGCACTGTTTAAAGAAAAATATGAAACATCTAACTAACCAAGGGAAATTGATAGAGCGCAAGTTCGGGACATTCTCACTTTTGTCAACTATAAGTTATTACAACCCAAAAGTGGTATCAGCCCTCACCTAATGAGCGGAGGCATGCTTGGGACTTAAGTGGGGGACCTGGGAGTATCTGGAAGGCTGGTATGATATGATATGATATGATATGATATGATATGGTATTTGTAACGCGCCTATACACAAGTGTTTCAAGGCGCGACGAGGCAGGGAGGGAGGGAAACAAGGGGAAGACAGACAAACGATCCTACTAGGCCAGGTGTCATTCAGATCGCGCAAGTGCAGAGGTAAGGGGAAAAGGAGAAAGTGCTGGGGGGGGGGAGGTGGGGGGGGAAAGTGCAGTACAAGGTAAGTAGCGTAAAAAAAATAATAAATAATAGATAATAAATAAAAGGGCCAGCTGGTGGCAAGTGCGAGGTAAGTGCAGAGCAAGTGCTGGGAGGGGGGCTGTAGGGATACAGTGACAGTCCCACAGTGCAGGGGGAGCCAGGGAGGCAGTGCAAGTGGAGAGTGGCTGGGCCCTGACCGAGGTCGCTGAGAGTGGCCCAGATGCAGGTTTAGTGCAGAAATTCAGTGGGGAGTTAAGCAGGTTTAGCAGGGGAGAGGGAGAGAGAAGGCAGAAGCGAAGAGGAAGGTTTTGAGGTGCTTCCGGAACCGGAGATGGTTCTCCTCAAGTTTCAGGGAGGCAGGAAGGCTGTTCCAGAGGGAAGCCCCTGCTGCGGAGAGAGATCTACCCCCAGCTCATTGCTTCAAGAAGCGGCTGACCATGAGGGAGTTGGAGACGGATGAGCGAAGGGCTCGTGAAGGAAGATATTTAGGAAGAGAGAGTTGAAGGTATTTAGGCCCCAGGCCCCAGAAGGCCTTGTGGACAATGCAGAGGGTTTTGAACTTAATCCTCGCAGCCACTGGGAGCCAGTGAAGAGATTTCAGTCCTGGAGAGATACGGTCCCTGGGCTTGAGGCCAAGGACAAGTCTCGCAGTTCTGTTCTGGATACGTTGCAGAGGGCGGAGAGTGGAGGCAGGCAGATTAAGATAGAGGCTGTTACAGTAGTCCAGCCTTGAGAGAACCAGGGCTCGGGAGACAGTGAGCTTCTGGGGGAAGGAGAGGAAGGGAAGAATACCTCTGAGGAGGTGCAGCTGGTAGTGTGACTTCTTAGAGACGTCAGATATATGAGGAGAGAAGGAGAGTGTGGAGTCGAAGATGACCCCGAGGGTACTGCACCTCCAGACATCAATCCCCATGGTGGTCATCTGACTTGAGGTGGGTTTGATATCTTTATTTGCCAGAGTAGTTTGGAATGCTCTGTCCCTTTTTCAGAAGGTTACTCATGTTCAAGGTGATTAAAGTAAAGAGGACAAATATGAACGATTGGGTATAAAACATGTGGTTGAATCAGTTCTGAACCATTCTACTAAACCTAGGGACCACCACAGAAACATTAATAATAACCCAATGCATGTGAAAAAACTTCTGTGGGCAGATGACTGGCGAGAAATGGAACAGCGGAGATCAAACTCGGCTACATGCTCTTAAAGAACATATTTGTGGCACCAAACATCACCCACCAGTATTTAAGAAGATTTCCTAATAGAAAACAGCAAGATCTCTTCCCAAGATTTTGGTTGAATGTATAACATACTAAAGTCGTCCTAAGGAGATATGGAAATAACACGGACAGCGACAAGTGTCGTTTCTGTGATACATCAACAGAGTCTCTGCGACATCTAATTTTGTTCTGCCCAGAATTGAGAGATCTGAGAACAATCCATCTCTATGAACCCATGAACGAAAAGCATGGGCTGGATGCTGAAAGCTGGTGAGAAGTGTTCTATGGGGGAAAAAAACAAACAGTGATATATGCCCTCGTAAAGTTCCTCGAGGCAACCATTGGGAAATCTAAATACAAAGAATAATGGGGGCCTGAATCCTGCGTAAAGAAATGGACCACCCAAGCGTAAGGGTTCCTTCTTCTCCCTTTCATTCTTCTCTGGTTTGGACATCAAGGAATAGTCTAAATATGGACGAGGGCTTTCTTTCTTTTTATCTGCCCCCTTTTCTTTCTTTTCTCTTCTTTTCAGAAATTAAGGAAAGCTGGCTGTTCTTTGAAACGTGTTAGTAAAGGATTAGATACATGAAGATGGTTAAAAAGTTTGTAATAAACTAAAATGCCAATAAAAAAATAAAAATAAGGTAGGCTTAGCATACACCAATCAATGTGGCCCATTTGGCTTTAAAAGGGGACTGAGCCCCTCTTTTGGGCAGATCATCGGAAGACTTCACAAAGAGTAACAAGAAGATCTAATTTGGACCCTGGCTGCCTTACATCGTCCGCCTGTAGAGGAAGCCCAGGATTTCCAAAGAGGGAAGCAAGATCCCTCCCTAAAAATCTCCCAGGGAACAGAGGGAGATGCTGAATCGGTTGCAGGTGGAGGGGCTTGATTGGCTCAAAAATGTTCTTTAAGGCTGACGTCGGTGGATGCTTTTTGATGCACTCCTAACTCCTTCACTGGGGTTCTGTCGTCCTTTCAAGTGCACGGCCCAGAGCTGAGGGGAGTGTTGCAGGAAGCTCCCTTGGTTAGGTTCAGAGACTCTCTGGCACTTCCCACCTAGGAAGCTTGCTTGCAGAGCCTAGCAGGGCACACTGTGTACTGGCTGGGTACCAGTTCTGGAGCTGATGGAGGGTCCTCTGGATTCAGTATCTCACTCTGTTTCCTGGGAGATGTTAGGGGAGGCATCTTGCTTTCGTCTTGGAGGGCCTGGCCTTACTTCACTGTCAGAAGATGTAATGCAGACTATGCCGTCAGCCAGGGTCAATTGATGAGTTCTTGCTTCTGCTTCCGGTCAAGTCTTCAGATTATCTGCCAAAGGAGGGGCTCAGTCCTCTTTTAAAGCTAAATGAACACCAGGGATTGGTGTATGTAAGCCTGCCTTAATTAAACAATCATGGGTCCCCAACAACCATCTCCTGCTTGCATGAGGTCATAACCAGAGTGCTTTGCAACAGAACAAGTTAAAGGGGTTAAAACATGTAATACTAAGCCCCACCCATCGTCCTGTCTGTTGTGGATCAAAGGGTCCCTCTGGTTAATTGAACACTCTGTGGTTCCTGATTAAAGCGGCAGGTCTCCCTTGAAGCTGTGGCGAGACCAGACTTTCTTGCTCCATTAATCCACATACTCGTACCTTTTGAATGGATTGGGGTCTCCATGCGGGATTGACAACTGTAACCACACAGTCCAAGACATGACATTTCACTGCCAATCGATAGTGAGGGCGGGAGCAGGCATCAGGTTGACAAAGTGCATATGAAAGGGTGTTGGGTTTCCTGTCTCCTTTGTTAGCCTCTGCAGCCAGGACCCATGTGGGCCTGTTTGATTGAACTCTGATTAGTATGTGCATGCTGCCACGAGTTACATGGCTCAACAAAAGGATATGGTGGATCCTTGGAACATTGGTTAGTTAATTAGGCTGGCCATGGCAGGGGGAAGGTTTGGCCCTCTCCCTTCTGAAATGAAATGGTGTACTCCTGGCTGACATATCCCACCTAGATATGATAAGGTGGCCTGCACCTGTAGGGTGTGTCCACCACTCACAGTACATGTGTCTATGGGTATGTTGTTCGGTAAGCATAGGAACATTTGTGCGGATTAGTCCCACACATTTTACAGAGGTTGATCTACCATCATTCAACTACATTTAACATTTTTTAAAAAGCCCAGAGGAGCGCACACCCACCGTACGGATGCTCGAATTCTTCACAGGTGGTCATGGGTGAAGATGAAAGGGTTGTAGTGTAAAGATCCAGAGACATACCGGGAGAGCAGAGCAGCGGGTCATGGGGGCAGGAGAAAGAGTCTTCTGATGTCTATTGGGAGACATGCCAGGAGAGCAGAGCAGTGGGTCATGGGGGAAGGAGGGTCTTTCAATATCTATCGAGAGGCATGCCAAGAGAGCCGTGCAGGGGGTTCTGGGTGAAGGGGAATCTTAGACGGTGCAGGTGGCTGCAAACGTTAGCCAGAGAGTAAATGCATGGTCAATATGCAGCGTGTGGTATAGGGCCCAAAGAATGTCTTAAGCCGAGTGCTCGTGTCAAACTTTGCGGCAAAATGCCATGGTGTTGGAGAGCAAACAAGGTTGGATCTCCTTAAATCAAGGACGACCTTAAGAGAGGAGAAAGAAGGACTGGTGACGAGGGTCGAGGGAGGAAGAGGAGGGACTACCAGAGCCTGGTCAGAAACGGTGCAAAGGGAAATAGAAGAGGTACTGAAGGCTGGCTCCTGTGGATTATTGCTTAACCCTAGGGCCTGTAAGGGCTGGTTGGCCTGCTGTCATTATACAATGGTCCAGTTGGAGGCCACAACAACTGGCGACGAGTGGAGGATCCGGCCATGCAGTCCATCCGACTGGCCGCCGTAATTAGATACGCCTACAGGAGCGCCTGCATTGGGGACGTGGCACGCCATGGAGTAAATGAGAGCCGCGGCAGAGCTGCCTAGCCATGTGGAGCATTAAAGGTGGTGTCCCCCTGCTCTGAGACAAACAGGTGAGCAGCACAGCGCTCGGCTGAAGCCCGGACCCCCACATTAGCCATCCTGCACCGAAGGGGACCGCGCAGAAGGGAGACGGATGGTGGCAGGGTGCCGCCTCGCGTAGCAGCCCAGTAGATGCCAGGGAGGAAGGACAACCCTCCCAGTGACATGGAGGAGCGGCATTCCACTCTACAGAGAAGCTGATTCCAGCCTGGAACACGACAGGCTGATCCCAGCCTCAGGTAAAGGGCAATCCGCCCAGCGCCGTGGAGGAAGTTCATTCTGCCCTGCAGAGAGGCTGATCCCAGCCCGAGGGAGGACAGGCTGATCCCATCCTCAGAACAAGGGCAATTCGACCTGTGCAGTGGAGGAAGGGCATTCCGCCCCGCACAGAGGATGATCTCAGCCCGTAATCCGACAGGCTGATTCCAGCCCAAAATCAGACAGGCTGATCCCAGCCCCAGGTCCAGGGCAATCCGCCCATTGGAGTGGAGGAAGGGCACTGCGCCCAGCCGCAAGTTGGATAGGCTGCTCCCAGCTGTAGGGCAAGGGCAGTCCAGCCAGTGCATCAGAGGTAGGGTACTCGGCCCCACAGAGAGGCTGACCCTGGCATAGTAGGGCAATCCCTCTGTGAGTAGAGAACAGAGGGTGAGTGGCCCACATGTGGGGGAAGGAAAGCACGCCCAGAGGACATTAATGAAGTGGACGCAAAAGACCACCAGGGGTGCGAGCGGGCACTGTCAAGGAGGGAGCAGAACTCATAGGAAGGGCCAAGGGGACTGTGGAAAGAGGAAGGAAGAGAAGGAAGCAACACAAAGGTGACGTGGGACAAACTAGATGTTGGCCGACAGCACGGAATGGGGGAAGGACAGAGAATCCCAAGCATGGACAGTGGTGCGAAGACGGCAAGAGCAGCATTCCTCAGACGACCGCAACCATTTCAACTGCAGACGCAACAAGACCAATGACCCAGATGGAAAGAGTGGCTAGACGACTTTAAGGACTACATGAAAGCACTAGGGGAAGATGATCCCACGACGCTCCTGGGGGTTTTCACAAACATCGCGGGAGTGAGATCAGAGGAATCCTCAAGACATTCCCACCAGAAGAGAGAGCGACTTATGCGATGGCCATCACTGCTCTCAACAAGAAGCTGCTCGCCAAACCAAACAAAGACTATGAAAGATACGTGTTCAACAAGTGCCAGCAGCTTCCCCAGGAATCAATAGACACCTTCGTCATCAGGTTGCAAAAGATGAGCTTACACTGTGACTTTACATGACAAAGAGGCCATAAGTCTACGGATAATAGAGGGGTGCACCTCACCCATATTCAGGAAACATCTCCTGGTGGAGCCCCCGCCTTTTGCGGCCATCCTGGACCCAGCCCGAGTATAGAAAAGGGTCGAACACCAAGACGCGGAGATGGAAAAGCCAAATGGAAGTGAACAGGTAGCGGCCATAGCCACTCATTCTGCACTGTGGCCAGGTGAACAAGACAGCTATGATAGAATACCGCAAGACAACATGGCGCAGGTGGGTGGGATGGAGAGGATGTGCAACAGATGCGGGCTGCAATTCCCCCACAGCGGACCGTGCCCAGCAATAGGGCATCAGTGCGCCAGATGTGGGCGAAGAGATGACTTTGAACAAGTGTGCATGGAAGGGATTCCCTTCCCATCAAACCAGATGCGGGCAGCCTGAGGAGCCTAAGAGTGAGAGGAGACTTTCATCTGTGGGTGGACCGAAGGAAGAAGGATCCGCCAGATGACAGTTACCGCGTAAACCCTTGGCCACTGAGCAGACAGGAGAGGGATGCGAACGTGTGGCACTGAAGAGAAGACACTTTAGCCAGCAGGAAGATACCACTCACCTCGAGACGTCACTAGAATGTAGCAAAAGCCACCGACTCCCCGAGATGATAAGCAGGGGGAAGATGTTGGAGAGCAAACAAGGTTGGGCCTCCTTAAATCAAGGACGACCTTAAGAGAGGAGAAAGAAGGACTGGGGTCAGGGTCGAGGAAGGAAGAGGAGGGGCTACCAGAGCCTGGGCAGAATCAAAGTAGAGGGAAATAGTAGAGGTTGTTCTGAAGGCTGGCTCCTGTGCATTATTTTTGCATGACCTAACCCTAGGCCCGGTAAGTGCTGGTGGGCCTGCTGTCCTTACACCCAGGACCACAACACATGGAGGTCTTTTTTCCACACATGGATCGAGACCCAGAAGGCGCAGAGGGTGTGAAAGTGACTGCAGTTGCACCCTACAGTCATGGATCAGGCACTAGTCGGTCTTGGTGACCGCTCCTCTCTGAACTCAGACTCCCCAGCGGGGCCTCGCCAAGGCAAACAGTCCTCTTTCTTCAGTGCTTGGCAGCTCTCAGAACTGACGTGACGCTTCCTTTATTTCTGCCGTTCCCTTCCAAACCCTGTAAGCTTGAACATATACTCTAAGCCACACCAGGTTAGCCATTCCTGTGTGCAATGTTGACATTGCGTGCACTCTGCGGACTCAATACCCCCCAGGGCACGCTAGTTGGCGCTATTCAATTCTTGCGGCCTGGGCGCTAGCTGGAGCGGAGAGGAGGGGGTGAAGTCACACTCTTCTAGGGAGAGAGAACTGCCTGTAGTTCAGGTCTCTTCTAAGTAAGAAGAGGTTTGGGTGGGGTCTTTGATTTTCCATAGTTTGGGAGCTAACGTGGAGAGGCATCAGCCTCTTGTGGGAGGATGTGTGGGCGGGTGGGTGCTGTTTGACCTCTGCAATGCACCTGGCAAGCCTGGTATAGAGGCTGGGGAACAGCGACATTGGCCACTGTCGTGCCGGTGAGGTACAAGGTTTGGAACTTGATCTCATGCTCCTGGGGAACCAGTGAGCGTCTTCCAGCATCGACCCCACTGGGCCTAGGTATATTGGGCTTGCGTTGAGCCTCTTTCTTGCATGGTGCAGGTGCTGAGGGGCATTTAGTTGGTATGTGGGGAGACTGGTTTAAAGGGTACATGTATCATACAGTTTGGATTTGCCTAGAGTGCCAGGCACTGTATCATGAAGCCCAGGTGTGATCGAGGGGTCTCCTAACAAGCGTCACCTGGAAGAAGGGAGTTTATTGTTCGTAGTATTAATCTTGTTGAACACGGTTTTTTTGCATAAAAAACCGCACAAATTATGTTTTGTTTGCACCCCCTGCCCCTCGTGGCCACCAAAGGGCCTTCCCCACACCCCAGCCCAACCCCACCAATAATTCCTGACTCCAATCCACCATCTACATTTTCGTGGTAAAATTCGAGAAAAAAACACCCAAATAATTTCGAGCAGTTTGTGGTCGGGCAATTGACTCACCACCGGGTACACAATGAGCTGGTTGATGGAAGTTTTTTGCTCTGCGTGTGTATGGCGGTCCTGGGGTTGCTGAAGATGGTGGCGGAAGAGAGCGATACGTCAGGGAGAGAGATAAGTCGTGGGAGAGCGATACGTCAGGGAGAGAGATAAGTCGTGGGAGAGCGATACGTCAGGGAGAGAGATAAGTCGTGGGAGAGCGTAGGATTAGGCATTTGGATTTTACTTCTGTATTTTAATATGAATAAGGATGGAACCTCAGAAAAGGTGCATGAAGGTAAGAATATGAGGAGGGTCCTTGGGGATCAGATGGATATCACGTATAGGTGCATAAAGGGCAGTACACTGGGATGATCCTTGGGAGTGAGGACGTGATCCTTGAAAAGGATCATGAAAGTAAGTATAAGAGGAGGGTCCTTGGGAATGAGGACATCTCAAAAGAGGTGCTTCTAGAGAAATGTAAGAGAAATGGGGAGGCGATCTTAAGGTGCATGAGGGGAAATGTAAGGGGGACGTCCTTGGGGACAGGGAGACTGTCTTTGAAGAGGTGCGTGAGGGGGAGTATAAGAGGAGGTTCTTAGTCGATGAGGAGGTGGTCTCAGAAGAGGTACATGAAGGGAATTGTAAGAGGAGACTCTTTTGGGATGAGGAGGTGGCCTCAGATGAGGTGCATGAAGGAACATCTATGAGGAGAGTCCGTGGAGACGAGTAGGCTATCTTAGAAGAGGTGCCTTAGCAGAATTATAAGAGGAGGTGATCTCAGAAGAGGTACATGAAGGAATCCTTGGAGAAGAGTAGGCGATCTTAGAAGAGGTGCATGAGCGGAAGTATAAGAGGAGGTCCTTAGTCGATGAGGAGGAGATCTCAGAAGAGGTACATGCTGGGAAATGTAAGAGGAGACTCTTTTGGGATGAGGAGGTGGTCTCAGAAGAGGTACATGCAATGAAATGTAAGAGGAGGCTCTTTTGTGATGAGGAGGTGGTCTCCGAAGAGGTACATGCAGGGAAATGTAAGAGGAGACTCTTTTGTGATGAGGAGGTGGTCTCAGAAGAGGTACATGCAGGGAAATGTAAGAGGAAACTCTTTTGAGATGAGGAGGTGGTCTCAGAAGAGGTACATGCAGGGAAACGTAAGAGGAGACTCTTGGCATGAGGAGGTGGTCTCAGAAGAGGTACATGCAGGGAAATGTAAGAGGAGACTCTTTTGAGATGAGGAGGTGGTCTCAGAAGAGGTACATGCAGGAAAATGTAAGAGGAGACTCTTTGGGATGAGGAGGTGGTCTCAGATGAGGTGCATGAAGATGAGACTCTTTTGGGATGAGGAGGTGGTCGCAGATGAGGTACATGAAGAGGAGACTCTTTTGGGATGAGGAGGTGATCTCAGATGAGGTGAATGAAGAGGAGACTCTTTTGGGATGAGGAGGTGATCTCAGATGAGGTGCACGAAGAGGAGACTCTTTTGGGATGAGGAGGTGGTCTCAGATGAGGTGCATGAAGAGGAGACTTTTGGGATGAGGAGGTGGTCTCAGAAGAGGTGCATGAAGATGAGACTCTTTTGGGATGAGGAGGTGGTCTCAGAAGAGGTGCATGAAGAGGAGACTTTTGGGATGAGGAGGTGATCTCAGATGAGGTGCATGAAGATGAGACTCTTTTGGGATGAGGAGGTGATCTCAGATGAGGTGCACGAAGAGGAGACTCTTTTGGGATGAGAAGGTGGTCTCAGATGAGGTGCATGACGAGGAGACTCTTTTGGGGTGAGGAGGTGGTCGCAGATGAGGTGATGAAGAGGAGACTCTTTTGGGATGAGGAGGTGGTCGCAGATGAGGTGCACGAAGAGGAGACTCTTTTGGGATGAGGAGGTGATCTCAGATGAGGTGAATGAAGAGGAGACTCTTTTGGGATGAGGAGGTGATCTCAGATGAGGTGCACGAAGAGGAGACTCTTTTGGGATGAGGAGGTGGTCTCAGATGAGGTGCATGAAGAGGAGACTTTTGGGATGAGGAGGTGGTCTCAGAAGAGGTGCATGAAGATGAGACTCTTTTGGGATGAGGAGGTGGTCTCAGAAGAGGTGCATGAAGAGGAGACTTTTGGGATGAGGAGGTGATCTCAGATGAGGTGCATGAAGATGAGACTCTTTTGGGATGAGGAGGTGATCTCAGATGAGGTGCACGAAGAGGAGACTCTTTTGGGATGAGAAGGTGGTCTCAGATGAGGTGCATGACGAGGAGACTCTTTTGGGGTGAGGAGGTGGTCGCAGATGAGGTGATGAAGAGGAGACTCTTTTGGGATGAGGAGGTGGTCGCAGATGAGGTGCATGAAGAGGAGACTCTTTTGGGATGAGGAGGTGGTCGCAGATGAGGTGCATGAAGAGGAGACTCTTTTGGGATGAGGAGGTGGTCTCAGATGAGGGGAATGAAGGGGCATTTAAGAGGAGAGTCCTTGAGGATGAAGGACCCTCCTTTCATGGAGGGTAACGTGGTAACCAAGTCAGTGCCCATTGACTTTCAATGGCATTGTTTTATGCTTGGAAGGTCATTTTATTGGTGGCCGTGTGTAGGGTGCATGCAGTTGGGGTGGAATTCAGATTGTTGATGTGTACTGGCAATCTGCCTTTCTGCTCTTTACACATTTCACAAAAATATGACCATGGGTCATAGAGATCATCGTTTAATCTCAAAGAGTTTCCAGAGGTGATCCACTGGAAAAAGAGGAGAAGAAGCGAGTGAGAGCAAGTGCAAGAAAGACAGAGAGAGAGAGAGAGAGAGAGAGAGAAGGAGAGAGAGCAACAGAGTTGGATGCAACTAGTGTGTCAACAGGAGTGTGAGACAGAGAGTGATTAAAAGGCTGCGTAAATAAAGAACGAGAGAGTGAGATGTCAAGACAGAGATTGCGAGAGACTAAAAGAGAGCACTGGAAAGGGACAAAGATCTAGTGAAAGAGAGCAATGGCAGAGGGAGAAAGCGAGAGAGAAGGCACTGACATATAGGGCGAGCGAGAGGGGGAGAAAAAGAGAGAAAGAGAGAGAGTATGTGATACGTCCAACAAAAGAGTGATTGTAATAGAGAGTGAAAGAGAAATGGGTACCTAGGGAGTGAGAAAGAATGAGGAGAGACATAGCAAGAGCGGAAGAGACAGCAGGGAAAGAGTGTGAGAGAGATAAAGAGTGAGCTTAGGGAAGACAAACAAACATAGTAAATGGAAGAGAGGGCAGATGATCTGGCATCTGCCAAAGTGAAGAACCCACACTGACAGCTGATGACCTAGTAGAGGGCATGTAACCACAGACAAGAGATGGGAAGAGGTCAGCGCCAACAGTCCTGGAAAGCTGGATCTGTCAACAGTGTGTGCTCACGCCATGTGGAATGAATGAGTCCCACTTCCTTACACACATGAAGTGTACACACATTGCAGGGGAAGCAGGGAAGTGTTCGATTGGAGGATTCCACGTAGGTGCAAGAGCTTGACAAACTTTGACCATGAAAGAAAGATATTTGCTCATGGTAGCTTTGGGAAACCCCAGAAGAGGAAGAGAAAGCAGCACAATAGTGTGTAGCTTCTGGCACGATCAGACATTCAACAACAACGGTTAGACTACATAAAGTGCTAGAAAGTTCTTGCAGCACTTGTAAGCGCATATGGACATGCTAAGTAAGCGTTATTGCACTGAATGACATTGATGATAATAGCGAGAAATCAGGAGACGGTGCGAGGGAGAGAAATAGGAAGAGGGAGATAGAGAGAATGAGAGCTAGAGAGACCCTCTCTGACATCTGTGTATTGCCAGCAGAGTGTGCACTTGGCAACAGGAAAGCACGCACTTTATAACCTCTTGCCATCCCACAATGGGCATTAGAGTGAGTGTGTGGCAAATGAAAGCTCAAGCGCTGATCCGCTGCGCTTGCCCCTTTGGAGGAGGCATGCGGGTGGAGAGACCCATTCAGCATGAACAGAACTCTATGTGGTGGAGTCCAAACAGTGCACCTCTGGGTCTCCAGGAAAAGTCCTCAGAGGTTTCAAAGAAAAGATTTCCCTAATGGGGGCTTCCCCCATGAAAGTGGGCCAAGATGGTCTGCCAGGCCAGACACAGAACTTTCAGGAGGAGACCCAAGAGAGACACTCTGCAGTAGCACCTGGAGCGTTCCAAATGCCAAATGGAATTACCAATAAACGATCTCAGACCCAAATAACCAAACAGACACAAAGAATATGGCAAAGTACTACTTTATTATCAGCTCAAATAAAGTAGGGAAACCGGGTGAACAGACAAACTGAAGCACACACACTCTCGTCTATATTTCGATTACATAAAGGCTGTGGAGCAGGTGCAAGTGGATCTAGGTCACCTAGCCTAAGCCCCACCCAGCTGGTGCCTTCCTGGTTGCCGCTCTTTATCACCACTTAGCAAGCCCCACCCACCTGGTGCCTTCCTGCTTGCCGCTCTTTATCACCATTTAGCAAGCCCCACCCACCTGGTGCCTTCCTGCTTGCCGCTCTTTTACCTACTTAAGGAGCCCTCCAGCCACTTTTCCTTTGCAGATGGGGAGCAGGTGCAAGTGGATCTAGGTCACCTGGCCTAAGCCCTGCACACCTGGTGCCTTCCTGGTTGCCGCTCTTTTTCACCACTTAGCAAGCCCCACCCACCTGGTGCCTTCCTGCTTGCCACTCTTTTACCTACTTAAGGAGCCCTCCAGCCTCTTTTTTCTTTGCAGCTGGGGAGCAGGTGCAAGTGGGTCTAGGTCACCTGGTCTAAGTCCCACCCACCTGGTGCCTTCCAGGTTGCCGCTCTTTTTCCCTACTTAAGGAGCCCTCCAGCCTCTTTTCCTTTGCCGCTGGGGAGCAGGTGCAAGTGGATCTAGGTCACCTGGCCTAAGCCCCGCCCACCTGGTGCCCTCCTGGTTGGCACTCTTTTTCATCACTTAGCAAGCCCCACCCACCTGGTGCCTTCCTGCTTGCCGTTCTTTTCCCTACTTAAAGAGCCCTCCCGCCTTTTTTCCTTGGCAGCTGCGGAGCAGGTGCAAGTGGATCTAGGTCATCTGGTCTAAGCCCTGCCCACCTGGTGCCCTCCTGGTTGGCACTCTTTTTCATCACTTAGCAAGCCCCACCCACCTGGTGCCTTCCTGCTTGCCGTTCTTTTGCCTACTCAAAGAGCCCTCCAGCATCTTTTCCTTTGCAGCTGGGGAGCAAGTGCAAGTGGATCTAGGTCACCTGGCCTAAGCTCCACCCACCTTCTTAGCCCGGCATCTTCCTTCCTGCTCTTAACTCTTAGATCAAGGCCGTTTCTCGCCCGGTCGTCTTAAGTGAAGGGCAGACCGAGAAAAGGGCAATTCCTGTTTGGACCTGTTCGGACCAGGAGGATCCAGGGCCCGACCTTCTGCTCATACAGCAGGTAAGCATGCACCAACATGTGTTTACACCCTCTGTCCCCACAGGCCACCCTCACCCCCTCTAGTCCCCCCATGATGTTCCCTTGTGCACCCCTTCACACACACAGGCGTTGCTTGTCTTGCTTGATTCTTCTACCCTGCACACCCCTCCCTCCAGCCTACTTCTGCAGGAGTCTGTCCTGATACATTCTGGTTTCACCATCACTTTCTTGTGGCCAATGCTGGAATTGACTTTTATGGACTTCATTTATTCACTGTGTGTCACCCTTTCTCAACTCTCATGCTGGACTTCCTTTGCATCTTGTACTCATAATGGCCCTGAATCATGCTGTTCCCGTCTTCATCTTGTATCCTGGCTTGCAACAGTATGTGTTACTGCTGACTTCTGAAATTGTATTCGCTTTCCCCTCTTGCTTCTCCACTCTTTTTGACTGTTCTCTCCTCCTCTCCTTTTCTCCATTTTCCTATCTTCCTATCTCCTCCCCTCCTCCCCTTACTTTCTTCTATGCACTTAATATATCAGGATTATCCCTGGACCTAGTATGATAGCAACCTCGTCTGTCTCTTCCCCCGCCCTATACTGCCCCCCGCAGCACTATCTGAAATGTTGTCAGGCCTAGTATGATAGTCGCTTGCTTTGTTCCTCCCCTCCCTTTCTGCACCCCTCTCCCTCACCTTTTGTTTTTCTCCAGCTCTACCAGAAATGCTGTTAGGCCTAGTATGGTCAAGTGGCACAGCGAGTAGAGTTCTCACTTTGACATCTGTGCAGAACACAGGTTTGAATCCCGGCAGGGCCAAACTCAGCCTTTCATCCTTCCGAGGTCGATAAATGAGCACCACACACTGTGGGTAATAATAAGCAGCACTCAGATACCTGAGGGTTCGTAGCGCTATATAAATGCCAAATTATTATTATTATTATTACGGTAGTCGCCTGTCTGTTTCCAGGTCCTTCCCACTCCCCCCCTCCCTTATCTATGTCTTAGCTCTTGCACTATCTGAAATATTGTCAGGCCGAGTACGATAGTTAATTTCACATCCTTAGGCTTCATGACCTGTAAGAATGTCATTGCATTTCGCGTGTTCCCTCCCTTGCCTTGAAGCACTTTGAAACACATTGTGCATAGGCACTATATAAATAAACTATCATATCATATCATATACCTCAATGTACGTCAGCTATGATGTCATCCTACGTGCCAAACTGAAAAACCTACAGAGATGAGGGATTGGTTAAGGGAACATATATACTTATTCAATGTTTAACTGTTAGTAACATGATTGAATGCCCCTTATATGCTAGGCACGCCTTGAACTACCTCTAAATATGTATATTACAGATTAATAGCAAAATAACAGCAGGAAATTGGCTTCTGCTACATTGTATTATACACTGCTATATAGGCCCTCATGACAGTTGGCATTCTCTCCCGATCCTTTACATTCTGCTCGTTGGCAGCACATGAGCAAAAACAAAACCCAGGTGCGGGGAGCAAAGTCAAACTACTACCCATTTGGTCAATTAGCCTACCATCTCTCATCAGTTAGGCTTTAAGCCAAGGCTTCTTCTTTGTAGTTGACCTTGCTGAGTGATCGCTTCTCTGGAACTTTTCAAAGGAGGTACATCGCTATCTTCACTTGCAGCCTAATTAATAGGCCTTGTTTCCGAGTCCTGAATCACGTGTGAGGAGACCATGGTTTTGTCAATTTTGACCTTTAATTTTGTGCTATTTGATTCAATTAAGCTGGGTGCTATTGCTCCTCTTGGCCTCTGGAGACTTGGTTGCTCCGTCTTGCATATGCTTTCTGCAACTTTGATTGTTCAATACTTGGCACTTGCAAATGTTCACTCCTTCGTTTAATCTAAGAGAAATATGTCATGTGTATGTAGCTTATCCTCTTTGCCTGCCCTTGTGCCTTGCAATTATTTCTTGATGTGGCATGCTTGATCCCAAGACAAACAGATATTCTTTGTTCCTCACACAAAGCTGTTTTCCAGCGTCTTTCAGCTCTGCAGCCCTGGACTGTCTCTGGGGTAGTTTGGTTATATTTATCACATGTCCGACATCCATCTTTTCATCTTGGCCGCTTTACTTGCGTTATATTTTCTCCTGCAGCAAGCTTCTATATATCTTATCTACCTTGCGTTCCTGCGTATTTACATTTATTGATTCTCTTCTCACTTATCTTCTTCATGGATATGATTTCTTTGTGCTCACATGCATGTTTCTCTTGTTACTTCAGTTACATCTTCATTCGTTAAGAATGTGCATATCGTTTCAATGCATCCTTGTGTCTTCTCTTCATGACATCACTTTACTCTGGTCTGATTTCTCTTATAGCTCTTCTATGTCCAGTGGTGTATGCAGACATCCATCCACCACATCAGTGCGAGGGAACATTTGATATGGTTGTCTGAATGCATAACGTCTCTCGTATCTTCGATGCAGTATTGGGATGGTACATGGTGCTACTCCAGTATGACGGAAGTGAGGGGCGGGTACTAGAAAGGACGCATACATCTGCCTCTCTACAACATTCATAGAATTGGTTTGCTGGGTCATCTCTCACGCCTCCACCGCATAGCACTGATGTGAGCAGGTAATACTATTTCCTCCCTGGGCAGATGGGCACCTGCCCAACGGATATGCTTCCATGACTAAAAGGATACCATGCTATGCTTTCTCTCCTTAATACCCTGCTGCCCTCAGGGTTTCTTGGAAATCAGCTTAGGGCAGGGGTCTGCAGCCTCTGGTCCCCCAGGTGTGTTGGACTATAACTGCTAATCAGCCCTAATCCACAAAGTGAATGATGAGCGACCTTGGACGCTGCAGACCAAAAACCTCTGGCGAGCCACAATGTGCACATGTTAGCTTAAAGGAAACAATGATAGAAGCCGTCCCACTATGCAGTCTCAGCAATCTTTATTAATAGATAATATTAATGACAAAACGTGCATGCATTGAATCATTTCCAGGCATTAATAATAGCCTTATCCACACAAGACATTGAAGGTACACCTCCCTCAATTTCTCCAGTTACACCTCCTAGTCCTGAGCACAGGCACACCTCTCTCTCACCCGTTTCTGTACTTATGAGTTCTTGTTGTTCATCTTGAGTCCAAAAACTCATTTAAAACTAATTGACAATATTCAAGGTTTTTTAAGTTTGGCTTTTTCCACGCTCAAACCCAAGTTCAAAATGCGTATTCTCCTTGTAGGTGCCAGTTGGGCTGGAGCAGCAACCCCCACCTCACCCCTGCAGCCCCCTCCCGTATTGTGGGGTGAAATAATCCCCCGAATGCCAGAAATAAAGAGACCAGGCCCGTATTTAAGAGTGAAGCTGACTGGTGCTATCCATTGGAAAATGCAGGCCAGTCCCAAAACATGGCTGTTTTCTGACTTAAGGCCTAGGCCATGAAAGGAAATGGGCCTCTTTCAGCTTTACCAAAATGAACAGGCGCTCAAGTGAAGGAAAATGTGCCTGTAAACTTAAAAAGTGGTGGATGTGCCCAATGCACAGCAAAATACATATGTGGCTGAAAATGCTGTTTTACTAAATACATGGAAAGCTACACTTTCTACTTAAAGAGACAGATTGCAGCGTGTTCATTATCTTCGATGCAGCACAATACTGTGGTCCAGGAATCTAAAGTGAAGCCAAGCCAAGCACTGTGCATTTGTCACAAATAAAAACACTTACTTTTCAACATTAAAATAACATAATTTAAAAGGAGAGGCCTACTTGTGGTAGAAGTGAACACTGGTGCTCTCTGTTAACTGGCCTCTTTGGTGTAATTCGGAATGTACCTCTGGGTTAATATTGTGGAAGCAAAACCTATATGTAATGAACAACAGGTATACATTTAATTTACTATACAAATGGTTAATCATCATGCCATGCAAAATGTCAAAAGGTAAACACAGTTAGTTGATTCACAGCTGTACTATTAAACGTAGGGATGCAGCTGGGCATTTTTACTGAACTGGAAATTTAATCTCAAAGACATTTCATCTGCTTATCCTGGAGAGGGAGGTCTGGTTGTCAACAATCAATCAGGTTCATGTTCCAGACTACATCATGCATATCTCTCAACTCCTGGTCTTATCAGTAGGAAGGGTGTGTGGTGGGTGCAGGTGAAGGGAACAAGTTAGCCAATCCTGACTGCGGGAATCATGGCAAGTTTGTGATGTCACTAGCCCTATAATAGGACCAGTTTGCATCAGATCTGGCCTTTTTGTGAACTATTCCCAGAGAGACTCTGGACTCTTGCGAGAAAATCTAGCAGAGAGTCCTCAGTCCTTGCATTAGAGACAGTGTCTGGGAAATAAAGAGGCTAGTTGGGACCCAAACCAGAGGAGCAGAAGGATATTGGGTGCAGGAGAAAATCCACGACTGAAAGCCATTGACCAGACATGTGCTGTCCTCAGAGGAGCCCTGCTGTTTTCCCTGACCAAAGCCTCCCATGTAAGTAGATATCCCAAAGCCATCAGTTGTGTGGGGAGTCACCTGCCTTAATCCCTTTCCATTGGTGGGTCAAGGAGAAGGAGGACCTTGGTAGGCCCTTCACACGGTTTATTAAATCTTAATAAAACTTACTTTCCCACTTACTATCCCAACAAGTGACCGACCAGGAAGGTAACCTCAACACCGAGCAGAAGACGACCTCGACAAAGCCCAAACCAAACAACACCTCCAAACTTCACTGCAATCTAATAAACGCAAGATCCATGTCAAAACACTCAACAGAGATCTTTGAGCTACTCGACGACAACAGCATTGACATCCTGTCATCACAGAAACATGGCTGGATGAAAACTACAAAATCACAGTCCAAAGCTGCCTTCCGACCGACTTCAAATGCCTACAAATAAACAGAAAAAACAAAAAAGGAGGAGGCATCGCTATAGCATTCAAAGAACACCTGAAAATAAAAACTGACGAACCACTCAACATCCTCAATGCGAAACCATGGTAATACACCTAACAGCGAGCCCATAAACCAGCATCACATTCATCCTGGTATACAGACCGCCGACATATGATGCAACATTTGTCGATAACTTCATAGAAGCCGTCACCAACTTAGCCATCAACCACAAACACCTAATCATCCTGGGGGACTTCAACATCTGGTTTGAAGACAGCCACGCCAACTCCCAAAACTCACTAATTGAACAACTCAACACCATGAAAATACGACAACTAGTCAAAGGAGCAACGCACTCGGCAGGGCACACCCTAGATGCAATTTTTGCCAAAGAAAAACTCATCACCACAGCACCTCCATTACAAACACTGTGGAGCGGCCATCTCATCATCCCATTCGTGATCACTCTGCCTACCCAACCCTACATGCAACATCCAAAACTCACAACCACCACCAAAAGAAACTGGAAACACGTCAAAGAAAGCAACCTATTTGAACAACTGGAATTAACGAAACCCTCAACTACAGAATTGGAGCTAGCTGACCTAGACGGGAAAGCAGAGATACTGAACAAATGGATCGCAGATTCAATAGACAAGACTGCCCCAGAAAAACTGTTCAACCCATCAAAAAAAAGAGCAATGGCAAAATGGTTCACCCCACTATTAAACGCCATGAAAAAGGAAAACAAAAAGATGGAATTGGAATGGAGGAAAGAATACAACCCAGGGAAAAAAACACTGTACCAGAAACAAATCCATGCATACAAGAATGAAATTCGAAAGGCAAAGAGAAGACATTATGATGACAGAATCAACAATGCCACCAAGACACAAAAAGAAATATTTAGCATAATTGAAGAAATGAGAATCCCACCAGGCTGCGATAACGCCCCAATCCCATCAGAAAAACTATGTCCCGACCTGGCGGACCACTTAAAAAAAAAAAATCGATGACATCCGACAAGCCATACAAAAGTGACCAACCAACCACAACATACAACCCAACGAACCTAACACGGAACCACAGCACAAACTCCAAAGCTTTCCTGAAATATCAGCGGAGGCATTGGCAATGATGGTAAAATGAAGCAAGAAAGCGGGATCACCCATGGACCCCTGCCCCCCAGACATCTACAAATCAATCCTTGTGCAAGGATCGCCAGCAGAACACTATAGAAACCTTCTAAATCTATCACTATCAACAGGGACCGTACCGAAGATCTTCAAATCAGCATACATCAAGCCACTCTTGAAAAACACAAGTGGTGATGTAGATGACCTTTCCAACTACAGGCCGATCTCTAACATCCCCTACCCAGCAAAACTTCTAGAAACCTACGTATATAAACTAACCCAAGAACACGTAGAAAAACACCACCTTCTGGACCAAGCTCAAATTGGTTTCAGACCAGCGAGAGGAACAGAAACAGCACTACTATCCATCTGGGATGACCTCAAAACTAACGCAGACTCAAACACTACTTCAGCCCTTATTCTGCTCGACCTCTCCGCAGCCTTTGACACAGTTAGCCATGACACCCTAACCAAAAGACTAGAAGACATAGGCATAACAGACACAGCACTACGCTGGACCAAATCATTCCTAGCAGACAGAACAGAAACCGTATGGCTAAAACCTTTCAAATCCACCCCACGAGTTAACGACTGTGGAGTGCCACACGGATCCTCACTATCCCCACTATATTTCAACATCTACCAGACTCGGTCATCAGAATCTTCAAAAAATACAACATTACATGTTACAACTATGCAGACAACACTCAGATCATCTACAAAATCAAAGACACAGATGCCGACCACTCAACCGTAATCGAATGTCTAAAAGAAGTCTTCAACTGGATGGATGCCAACAACCTGAAAATCAACCCAGGAAAGACAGAAATCATGATTGAATCCAAAGAACAAGAGAACGAAACCACCATCCCATGGCCTACGGAAATGGGAAACACACCAACACCATCGAAGGTAGTAAAAAATCTGGGAGTCCTAATGGACAACACCCTAACCCTGGAACCACAAATAAATGCAACAGTGAAGAAATGCTTTCTTCTCCACCACACGGCAAGAAAAATTCTACCTTTCCTCTCCTTCGCGCAGAAAACACTGACTATCGTCGCCCTAATCATATCAAAAATCGACTATGCAAACAGCCTCTACCTCGGAATACCAGAATACCTCCTAAAGAAACTGCAATGGATCCAAAATGCAGCAGCAAGACTACTCCTCAAACTATCCAGAAGAGACCACATCACACCAGCCCTAAAAACACTACACTGGCTCCCAGTTAAACAACGCATCACCTTCAAAACAATGTGCATAACGCACAGGGCAATCAGCGGACAAGCAGCATCATTCCGACAAAAGTAAATAACAGTCTACAAACCAACAAGACCCCTCCGATCAAGCAACAAAATCCGCCTGGAACTCAAACCATACCTTAAGAAAAAACTTGGAGGCCCCTCCTTCTACCACTTAGCCGCAAAAACCTGGACCAACATCCCAAAAGAAATAAGAAACACTGAAGATCACCTAAAATTCAGGAAATCACTAAAAACCTGGCTCTTCAACACCACAGACTAAACCTTGAAACCAAAACCCGAAAAAGGATGACTAAGCCAGAAAGGACACGGACATCCCCGACCCGAGAGGGTAGCTCCCACGGCACCTGGGCGGGTGACACAGGATAGATTGGAACACAGGCGGCACGCACAGAGACTGGATCAACTATCCCAGACAATCCCACCAACATTTTCGCCCGCCCCTGAGTTACCGCCAGGTACCACAGTAGCGCGGAATTGTCAAGATATTGGCAATCACCACACTACCTAAGAGGCTGACATAGGCAGGTGCACCGGCCAGAGGAGTATGAAAGAAGGATAAGGGGAACTATGAGAGAGCATGTTAGAGGTGGGGGCCAGAGGAGTAAGAAACCTTGTACACCAGTCGGACCCAGATCAGAACAGAGCCGCATCAGGGGATACTAAGCAAGCCGAGCGCCTCAATTCAGGATAGAGACGCAAATTAACCAACCCTACTAACAATTTCCCTTTCCGCATACACCTCTCAAACTCCAAACCAAACACAACCAAAACCTTCAGCACAACAAACCGTGCAAACTTCACTACATTGCAACAACAAAACAAAAACACACATAGTCTTGCACAACAGTACACGACGACTACCGGCTGCAAACAACCCAGGCCCAGCCAACGGACCCGCCGGGCTGAGGCTGCCAACAGCACATCACTGCTCTCTTGCACTTTTCCTGCTTCCTCCCACTAACTCAACCTCCCCTCCTCTTTCAGCGCCGCCAGAGTGCCAGGGGACCACTCTGGTGGTGATAGTGTGTGGTACAAATGTCCTTTAACATTAACATTAACATTAGAAAAACACCCCTCTGTTGAAATTGCATTGTGCTGGGAGCATCCATCCTTAAACATTTCCATTAAAGTGTGGGGATGGAGAAAGCTGTGTAGATCCTTCGCACATTTGATTAAAGTAAATCAATGAATTCCCATATAGAAATTAATGGGATGAGGATTGCTAGAATTCGAAACTAACACTAGCTCATGGCCAGTGTGTTACAACTGGTATAGCCAATAAAAACTTGGTTGACTGTTTCAGAAATCCTTGACGTCCACATAGAAAAGGGGGTGGTGAGTGTCCATAATCCCAAAGAGAAATAATCCATAAAACACCACCTTTCAATTCAGTGTGGAGGGTGTAAAATGAAATTGCCCATTCCTTTTAAACCAGAATTACGAAGCATTGTATCCTATCTGCATGTGTGGTGTAAAACTAAATGTTTCTTTTGTTCTCATTTTTCTCTGTCCTCAAACTGTCAAGTCCTCCTTTTTATTTTCAAGTGTTGAAAAACGATTTTCATTGGAGTTCCCTTTTCCCAACCTTGCCTTTTAAATAATAAGAGCAAAACAATTTTCCCCACTGAATTTCTTTCCCAAACAGTGGGCCTCATTACGACCTAGGCGGAATGGGTTTAACAGCACCGGTAAAGGTGCTGGTGCCGTTAAACCCATTCCTCCCTATCATGAGATTCCCTTGCGGGACCCGCTCTGGACGTCTGGTCAGACCAGACGCCCTTTGCGAGTCCCGCAAGGGGACCAGGGAGCTAACAACGGGCCCATTATTAACGGGCCCGTTGTTAGCTCCCTCCTCATTCCCATTGAGCCCAATGGGGGCTCAAATGGGAATGGGGATGTGTTCCCTGAATGGGGAAATACCGTGTTCTCCAAGGTTGGAATGGCCTGGTATTTCCCCATTCAGGGACCACTGACCCAGACCTGAGTTTGGAGGCAGCCATGCCCAAACTCGTAATGAGGCCCAGTGGCTTTTTAATTCAGCAGCAAAACGATGTTTCCATTGTTTCCTCACTCCCTGCATCTTTCCTTTCAATCAAAGGCACATATCAAATTGAGGCCTTGAGGGTGGGGGTTGCTGGGAGAAAAGTATTGTTTCAAATTAAGTCAGTTCTGTGGATTTTGTATTGTATTGTGAATGTTTTTCATTGGTCAAGTCGAAATTCAATCTGGGGTAAGTTGTCATTGCATGTTTCAAAATTTCACCTGTGTTCTTTATATAACCGAGTCATAAATTGTGATTTTGGCTATTGCCACAGCATTGCTGACTAATATTGGTCTGTTTGTCATATCTGAATTCAATAAATTAATAAATATATATTCTTACTACACACCAGCCTGGTTTCTAGTCCATTGGTGATACAGGGAATGTGTTGGGGGTTGTGTGCGAGACGGGTTGGAAGCCTCACCAAATTGAACCTAAAATAAAATAAACAGTGCTGTGTTGTGCTCCACCTTGCTTGACGGGAAAGAAACTTCCTGGGTTGAGTGGGACCGGATAATAAACCGCAACATTATGTATATTGTGAATGAGCAAAATGGACACCACATTGCTCAAAACACAGAAGGCCAGATCGACACCCAATAAATTGAATCTCCAAAGCGAGTGGCGTGGTCAGGATTTCTTCACACGGTGGATCTGCACAGTGTGCACTGTGCTTGGTCCTAGGGCCCGGGGCCCCATAACAAAAGTAGATGCATTTAACTTTATTCAAGCATTCTCTTTGCCATGCTCTCACAGACCTTTGCTAATGATTGAACTAACAGGGGTCGAAATTAAGATCGGATAAGCAGGAGATAAAGCAGCTCCAGGTTATCCGGTATGAACCAGTGACCATGAGCTAACACTGGGGAACTAGGAGCTAAAAGCAGCTCCAGGGTATCCGGTAGGAACCAGTGACCAGGAGCTAACACTGGGGAACTAGGAGCTAAAAGCAGCTCCAGGGTATCCGGTATGAACCAGTGACCAGGAGCTAACACTGGGGAACTAGGAGCTAAAAGCAGCTCCAGGGTATCCGGTAGGAACCAGTGACCAGGAGCTAACACTGGGGAACTAGGAGCTAAAAGCAGCTCCAGGGTATCCGGTATGAACCAGTGACCAGGAGCTAACACTGGGGAACTAGGAGCTAAAAGCAGCTCCAGGGTATCCGGTATGAACCAGTGACCATGAGCTAACACTGGGGAACTAGGAGCTAAAAGCAGCTCCAGGGTATCCGGTAGGAACCAGTGACCAGGAGCTAACACTGGGGAACTAGGAGCTAAAAGCAGCTCCAGGGTATCCGGTATGAACCAGTGACCAGGAGCTAACACTGGGGAACTAGGAGCTAAAAGCAGCTCCAGGGTATCCGGTAGGAACCAGTGACCAGGAGCTAACACTGGGGAACTAGGAGCTAAAAGCAGCTCCAGGGTATCCGGTATGAACCAGTGACCAGGAGCTAACACTGGGGAACTAGGAGCTAAAAGCAGCTCCAGGGTATCCCGTAGGAACAAGTGACCAGGAGCTAACACTGGGGAACTAGGAGCTAAAAGCAGCTCCAGGGTATCCGGTATGAACCAGTGACCAGGAGCTAACACTGGGGAACTAGGAGCTAAAAGCAGCTCCAGGGTATCCAGCATTAACCAGTGACCAGGAGTTACCACTGGGAAACTAGGTGCTAAAAGCAGCTCCATGGTATCCGATAGGAACCAGTGACCAGGAGCTAACACTGGGGAACTAGGAGCTAAAAGCAGCTCCAGGATATCCGGTAGGAACCAGTGACCAGGAGCTACCACTGGGGAACTAGGAGCTAAAAGCAGCTCCAGGGTATGCGGCATTAACCAGTGACCAGGAGCTAACACTGGGGAACTAGGAGCTAAAAGCAGCTCCAGGGTATGCGGCATTAACCAGTGACCAGGAGATACCACTGGGGAACTAGGAGCTAAAAGCAGCTCCAGGGTATGCGGCATTAACCAGTGACCAGGAGTTACCACTGGGGAACCAGGAGCTAAAAGCAGCTCCAGGGTATCCGGTATGAACCAGTGGCCAGGAGCTAACACTGGGGAACTAGGAGCTAAAAGCAGCTCCAGGGTATCCGGTAGGAACCAGTGACCAGGAGCTAACACTGGGGAACTAGGAGCTAAAAGCAGCTCCAGGGTATCCGGTATGAACCAGTGACCAGGAGCTAACACTGGGGAACTAGGAGCTAAAAGCAGCTCCAGGGTATCCGGTATGAACCAGTGGCCAGGAGCTAACACTGGGGAACTAGGAGCTAAAAGCAGCTCCAGGGTATCCGGTAGGAACCAGTGACCAGGAGCTAACACTGGGGAACTAGGAGCTAAAAGCAGCTCCATGGTACCCGGTAGGAACCAGTGACCAGGAGCTAACACTGGGGAACTAGGAGCTAAAAGCAGCTCCAGGGTATCCGGTAGGAACCAGTGACCAGGAGATACCACTGGGGAATGAGGAGCTAGTGCGATGCGTTATGCAAATCTAACTTCCACATAAGATGCACACTTTTCATTACACCCATTGTTATGGTTGCCTATGCCTTGAATGTTGTATAGATGTGTCCTAATGTTTATTTATAGGTTGTCCCGAATGCACAGTTAAATTCACATAGGTTGGCGTGTTCAGCATCAATTGTCCTGAGGGGCTAAACGTGACTGCTCGTAGCTGTCGGTGTCAAGCTGACCAGGCTTTTATAGGCTTCAAGCAGGAGCTAAAAGGCTCCCAGCTCCTCTCAATTTCGGACCCTGCCATAGCACACTTTTAAGTAAAGAGGCAGTACACAATTCAACCCAATGTCACCTTCCATTGTACCACAATACAAACAGATGTGAGCCCAAAACAAAATAAATATTATAATAATCTCCTCTGTTTCCTACTCTATGTTCAAGATACCCAACAAATAATCTGTGTGATGGGACACTTACTTGTAGTCATTGTTTTCAAATACCATGCAGCCTGTTGTGGGCGACGTGAAAAAATATCAAAGTGCTCGAAAAAGCTTAGCATGTTTGCATGTCTAAAGTGCAGACATTCTGGAAATGAATGCACACGTTTGAAAATAAAGAATGTCTCAATCAATGTGCTGTTTTGGAATGTCTCAATCAATGTGCTGTTTTGGAAGACTGCATTGCTAACTTGCCTGCATGCTGTTTGAGACCAGATGCGCTCATTGCACTGTACATCACTACATTAGTCACACTTATTATGAGGGCCTGTCACGGCCAAAGGGGTCCTCTTCACTGCATCACAGTGAGTAGCAGTAGCTACACAAGGTTTGTTGACATTTCCTTTGTGAAATAAGACACTTAATCCACACCAGTAATATTCGAACCTGAATATACCCTAGAATATGGTAACAGCTTTAATAAAAGCCAATCATCAGGATATCAATGATACCATACTAAAGAAAGGTAAGTGTGCACTCCAGGAGGTTTCCCGAATATTCTCTGATTGACAGCCTATTGACTGAATGCTATTAACACGTTTTTTTTCTTCAATGTATAAGGTTGTATTAATGAAATAACGTTATTGTAATGGTTTTAGCACAGGATACCACAGAAGAAATATCTAAACGTTGTCCTACCAGGATGGTAAGCGTCTAGGATTATTCTTTGTGATAGTTTGCAGCCAACCATAAATTCAACAACTCACACTATTGCCAGGTCGAAGCCTTAAATATAGCCAGACCCATTTCAGCAAACTGCACATGGCTTCACAACATGCATAATGATACAGGCAAATACTACCCAAATCAATGATATTCATGTTACCACCCGCATGTAGATACACACAGTGATAGCCCTACCACAACTCAAAAATATGCATCAGCCTCACAACAGTGACAGGCATGCAAAGCAACAGCTGCACGGGACCATTCTAAATTATGCAAAACACAGTTAAGTGGAAACATTCCAATTCTTTACCTAACACAACTTCTGACTACACACTCCTGTTGCTTTAACATATGCAGAACCGGAATGATCAAATGATATTGCGTAAATCCTAGCATGTGTGTGCACCAGCATGAATTCAAGTAAACATTACCTGTGCAGGACTGCTTTACTGCAATGAACTAACATGTTATCCTAAAAGCTTGGGCTGGTTCATCGTGTCACAGCTGGCATGGCAAACGTTGAAATCTCTGCAAACTACTCCACGGTTTCACTACTTTTCAACTCAAGTGAGCCTGTGCAATAGTCACCTGCGTGTAGTCATTGTTTGATTCACAACATCTTGGTATGAATCAAGATGCACAAAAGTCATACACAGAGTTGCCCAAAGCCCTTTCACAGCTCGCCAGCCTATTCATGTGAAGTGTATGTTTTAGTCTCTATAGTGTTTCTTTTATTTCCAGCCCCTCTGCTATGAATAGGAAAAAGGAGTATTTGTAGTGCAACTGGTGGCGACCGGAAGCCCTTGACTGCCAGCAGTGATGCTTCTTGCAGGGAGAGTAAGTTAGAGGGCGGGGTATGACATGGCATTATGAGTCCTGAGGTGGCGCGGTCACTCTCAGGGGATGGCATTGCGGCAATTCCGCCCGCCATCAAGTGACCTGCGGACGGACAAACGTCACAGAACTCTTACCAAGCGACCTCAGAATATGAGTATGTTCATGTGCGCCTATGCTTGAATTTGTATTTATTTGTATTTATTATGTCTATATAGGGCTTTACTCCAAAACGCCATCAAAGGGCAAACATTAAACTACCCCTCACCCACACCTACTCTCAATGAATGTGAGCGCGCAGCCAAGCTCCAGCTCGGCCCCTTCCCAGCTAGAAACGGTGCATTTTGGAGCAAATACCAAAATAACCTAGTGCACTTTTAGCTTGAACTCAACATTGAGTATCTCAGCAACAGGCACCTGGCCCGCTGTGCTACTTTGCAGCTTTCACCTGTGGGGACTGCCGCTCAGCCTTTAAGCCATGCACGTGGTGAATTGCGCTGGTAAATGAGTAATCTAGCAAGGACCCACATCCAATGCTGGCATCTGTTCTAAAGTTGAGAGCCAGTGCCCGAATCAGAAAGCTGCAAGGCAGCTCAGCAAGTAAAAGACAGGGGTGGTTCATGTTCAGCAGCTTTGGCAATGTGTGCAGTCTCCGCTGCGAATAAAACCTGTCTTCAGGGCTGAGCGTGGTTCCTGCCCGCAGTGCCCGCGAAGGGTGCAGTTGCCCTCTGTGCCCCCTGCGCTCGGCGCCTCGGGCACTTCAAGCAGGCCTATGGCACGGTGTCGGACGGGAATGGTCTGTGTCACACCTGCTATCCACAGTCGTTAATGCCCGCGTCGGAGCCACAGTGGCGATCTACTGGCAGCGCAGTACCCTGCCCGTGCCAGCTCTCTGGAAGGTGCTATACACCGGGTTGTCTCGTATGATGGGCACGGCATTCCTGTGGTAGCGAAGCCCCAATGGCTGGCACCAGCTCTGGAAGAGCTGTCAGTTCCACAATTAATATACAGCACTTCAGGTGCAGTCAGGCAAACAGGACTGGCTCATTCAATTGTTTAAGAGTTTTTCTATTTGAAATGATTCGATTTAATGAAAAGGTCATATTGACTGTGGCATAAAATGCCGAGCCGGGCTGGCTGCACGGGGAGCAGGACACCCGAGGTCAGCTCCCAGTTAATAGCGATTTAGAGGAACGGTCCTGCACTATTTAAGAGACAAAAAAACATACATATGTTAATATGCTTTTCTAACAGGCATCACATGGATACAGGTGTAACATGGGTTGCCGTACGACATCATAGCACACTATATCAGACCATACCATTCCATATCAGACAACACCATGGCATGCCACACCATGCAATGCCATTCCATTGCATGCAATAAAGCATATCACACACCATACGGTTGCATACCATAGCATTCCATGCATCACAATACCATACCGCACTATACATGCCATAACATATCACACCTTACCAACCATACCATACCCTACATACCGTACACTTTCATTCCATAGTATCCAGCAAGATTCCATATCATACTATAATATAACATACCATTCCAGACCCCATCATACCATACCATGCAGTACAACGCCATACTGTACCAACCATACCCTAACATATCATATCATACCATACATACCATACAATTTCATTCCACAGTATGCAACACGATTCCATATCATACTATAATATAACATACCATACCAGACCCATCATACCATATCATGCAGCACGATATGATACCGTACCATACACATCATACCATATCACACCATACCATACAGTACAACACCATACCGTACCATCCATATCATAACATATCATATCATACCATACGTACAATACAATTTAATTCCATATTGTGCAGCACATGACCACACAACATCCCACTACACCATATCATACCACTCAATGCAGCACAATTCCATACCATAACATGCCATACCATACAATCCCATATGGTGCCATACCATACCATACAGTGCAACACATGCCATAGCATACAGTTCAATACCATACCATGTCATGCAACAAAAAGCATAAAACCATAATGGTCAAGTGGCACAGCGAGTAGACCGCTCACTTTGATATCCGTGCAGAGCCTGCTAACGCAGGTTCGAATCCCGGCGGGGCCAACTCAGCCTTTCATCCTTCCGAGGTTGAAAAATGAGCACCTCACACCGTGGGTAATAATAAGCAGCGCTTTAGCGCTATTTAAATGCCAAATTATTATTATTATTACAATTCTAAATAACATGCCATACAGAATATCACACTTTACAACATACCACACCATTCCATACTGTGCCATAATATACCAAACTATGCTATAAACAACATACAACATATCATACCACACTACACTAAAAACCATAATATACCATACCAAACAGTACCATATCATGCCATGCCACAGCATCCCATATTACATAGCATACAATAAAATGCTATGCATACCATACAGTAACATACCATGCACGCCACCATACAATGCCATGGCACACATAGCATGCAATACCATACAACCTACCATACACTACTGCCGTTACATACCATACTATTCCATAGAAAGTCCGCCTAAGAGCATATCTGTGGTCTAATTGCATTTAGAATTTAGAATTAGTAATTGCATTTAGAAAGTCCACCTAATAGCATATCTGTGTTCTAGTTTACAGTTAGAAAGACTGCCTAATACCATATCTTGGTGTAATTGCATTTAGAAAATCACCCTTATAGCATATCTGTGGTGTAGTTGCATTTATAAATTCCGCCTAATAGCATATCTGTGTTCTAGTTTGCATTTAGAAAGACTGCCTAATAGTATATCTGTGGTGTAGATGCTCCTAGAAGTGGTTAGAAACTGTGGTGTAGTCTACACTTAGAAAGTCCGCCTAATAGCCTATCTGTGGTGTAGCCTACACTTAGAAAGTCCCTAATAGCACTCTGTGATATAATTGCATTTAGAAAGTCTGCCTAATAGCATATCTGTTGTGTAGTCCACATTTAGAAAGTCTCCCTAATAGCATATCTGTGGTATAATTGCATTCAGAATGTCCGCCTATAAGCACCTTGTGGGGTAGTCTACATTCAGAAAGTGTCTCTAATAGCATATATGTGGTATCATTGCCAGCTTAGTTCCGCTTAGAAAGTCTGCCTAATAGCATATCCGCAATGTAATTGCATTTAGTAAGTCGGCCTATTAGCATATCTGTGGTCAGGCTCCACTCTGATAATCTAAATAGAAACTGTGATATAGTTGTACGTAGAAGCAGTGAATAGTCCCACCCTGTGATATAGTTGAATTTAGAAACTGAGAATAATCTCACCCTGTGGCATAGTTGAATTAAACCTGTGAGCTAGCTGAAGTTAGAAACTGTGAATATACTCACCCTGTAGTATAGGTAATTTGAGAAACAGTGAATAATCCGACCCTGTGGTATAGCCGAATTTAGAAACTGTGAATAATTCACCCTATAGTATAGTTGAATCTAAAACTGTGACTAATCTCAACTATGGTATGGCTGAAATTAAAAATGCGAATAATATCACCCTGTGGTATAGTCAAACTCAGAAACTGTGAATAATCTCACCCGGTGGCATAGTTGAATTTAGGAAGTGCGAAATATCGCAGTGGTACAGCGGTAGTACAGCTAATCATAGTGAGAGTGTACAACTAAACATCCGGTGGTATACTTGTAGTGGGAAGGTGTGTACGAAACCATCCAACGCCAAATATAAAACAGCTCAAACTAACAAAAGCATGAGTCCCCCAAACCCACCAAAGACCTCCGAAAATGACCTCCTTGTGCCCACCTCCCTTCCCGCCCGCCCTACCATCCATACCCCCCACCAGCCCATCCTGCCCTCCATCACATTCCCTACCCAAACATGAAGCCAGAGGAGCACGATGGCGAGCCAACCATCCTAAAACCACTCCTCCTCCCATCGCCTCCTCCCACCCTACTATCATCATACCCACTTCCCCCACCCACGCAACCAACGGCCAACCTAACCTCCCAAGCACTCCCATTTCCGCTACCATGCACCCCCGACTCCCCTCATCAACTCCCACCATCATCCACCCACGAGCCCACTCCTGCCCCTCCCTAAAAATTGCACGCCTCGCCCTGGCAAGAACAGTAGCCGCTTCCCTCTCCTCCTCCGACCCCCCTACCCTCTCTCACACTCCAACCACAGCAAAAACACTGAAGAGAAACGTACTTGGTCTCCCTCAATTGATCAGTACTCATTGCCACTCCTGTCTAGAACCACCTCCTCATCCTCCCAATCTCGATCATCAACACCCTCCCCCCCTGCCTCACCCTACCTAAAACCCCTCTCCCTCGATTTCTCACCAACCACAACCGAAACTCCAAATCCAGTTAACCCGTCAAACCTATCCAACCCCTCCCCACCCAAACCCACCAACTCAACCGCCCGCCTACTCTTCCCATCGACCACCATGCACGCCCCCACTAGCTTCCCATTTTCCTCCACCTCCACCCCACCCTCCTCCTCTGCAACTCCCTCATCACCCTCCTGTACCAAAGTTAATTGCATCCTTTTTAATGCCCGATCTGTAGCAAAAAACAGACACAGCATCTTTGACCTCCTCGCCTCCGACAAACCGGACCTGGTCTTTATCACGGAAACCTGGTTCTCTGACGACTTCGCCCCGATCGCCAATGAAGCCTTCCCCCCAGACTACTCCCTCATCCCACTAAACTGTCCCTCTAGAGAAGGAGGAATAGCAATCGCCTTCAATCATTCACTTCTACGCCTCAATCATCGACAACCAGACATCCATTCCTTCCTGTGAATCACTCCTTGTAAAACTCTCCCTCCCCCCTTCGTTCTCGCACAGCTTCCTAATGATCTACAGACCCCCTGGCTACGATAGACAATTCTCAAACAACCTCTGCGACGCTATTGCCACCTTCCAACGAAACCATCTCAACCTCACCCTCCTAGGAGATTTGAACATATGGCTTGAAATTCCCAGCAGTACACATGAGGTCAGAACAAAGACACCCAATCCCCACAGACAGGTCAGTTGCGTAGACCTACTATTTCCACTGTCTAGGCACACCATGACAATATTTTATAGTATAGAAGGAAACAGATCAAATTAACATTTAATGACAAAAGCAGGTGTATCACACATTGGCTAAATCATTAGAAAAAAGTATTTTTATTATAGAAAAAGAAACATCCTTCTCATTAAAACACTGTGTTAAATAATACACAGACTAAGAACAACCCTAAAACCAGGTTTTCATAACAGGACGATTACTTACAAGACAAAAATGTGAAATGAAAAACAACCATACCACATTGAAAAAATAAAAAACAACGTTTATCATACGAACATCAGTAAAAAGTTAATTTGTTGCATTCTATGTATAACCCAACATGTTTCTGTCTGTTGACTCCTAGATGTCTGACATTCATCAGGGTTCCATACCACATTGAAAAAATAAAAAACAACGTTTAACATACAAACATCAGTAAAAAGTTAATTTGTTGCATTCTATGTATAACCCAACATGTGTCTGTCTGTTGACTCCTAGATGTCTGAGATTCATCAGGGTTACATACCACATTGAAAAAATAAAAAACAACGTTTAACATACAAACATCAGTAAAAAGTTAATTTGTTGCATTCTATGTATAACCCAACATGTTTCTGTCTGTTGACTCCTAGGTGTCTGACATTCATTAGGGGTAGCTCTTCTCAAAGTTCTACAACAATCGTCCCCTCCAGTCCTAGTGGGCATGGATCTTAACTTGATCCTCAATGCAATCTATTAAAACACATAGCCATATTGAGGAATGTGCGTGCACCAAATTTTCAAAGATTTTACTATTCATAATGTAATACATCAACATTACACAACCAAGGCAGCCTAAATTAATAAAGCATCTCATATCTTGTCCCCATTCGGGAACCTTTAGCACCAAAAAATCTGCTGTAAACATATCTACCTTGAGATCAGCGTATTCCAAGTGTCCAATGTAACCAAATAGACAACCACGATCAGCCGTATTTCAGCTGCTTTTTTGATTATCCTTTCAATGGATATTGAGAAAAAAAAACACTATACAAGAGAGGAGAAACAAACAACAAACACACTGTGTCACACTATAATATTGTCAAAGCTTAAAACATGTTAAGCAACTATAGCAACAATTGCACATACCTCCAAACGGAAACAGGCCAAAATGTGTTCCCAAAACAAAACACTCCTTGGAATGAGTCACGGATTTATTTCTGAAACAGCCACTGTACCGAATTCTTACTTTCTCTTCAGGCTCAATCTATAAAATGGATGTTAAACAGGAAAACATGCTCAGGTACTGCGTTAACATTCCCACCAACCCTATGACACACTCTCTGGTTGACGGCCTAGACGCGATTAAACTCCAACCCCACATAAACGGCCCGACTAACTATAAAGGACACACACTTGATGCAATCTTCAGCTCCCACAACCTGATAGATCTAAACCCCCCATCCCTATCATCTGGTCCGATCACTTCATTGCTTCTTTTGCCATTTGCTCACCCAACCCGCTCCCCTTACCCGAACCTGAACCTCCGAATCTACGCAAATGCTGGAAGAAACTAATAATCCTTCCTGACCTAGCCGACGCACTCCTTCAGTCTCCACCCCCTACCTCCCTACTCAATGAACAACTAACCTCCGACGCCTTTGACTCATGGCTCAACACCTCACTAATGCGGCTCAGACCCTCTTGCAAACCATCAGCCCGCTGTGGCCTTTTCCCTAGACGGTTCACACCTGAACTGAAGACCACTAAACAACTACATAATTCCCAAGAACGCAAATGGCGGAAAGACAATACACCCCTCAGCAGATCGACCTTGGCCCCGCACCTTCATCAGTACAAGGCCGAGATCCGGAAAGCAATAAAAGCCCACTACAACTACCGAATCCTAAACTGTAAAAACCCCAGCAAAGAACTTTACAAAATCATCACTGAATGCACCAAACCATCATGCATCACCACCCTCCCGACCGCCTCACAATCACTGTGCGACTCACTCTCTCTCCACATTTACACCACAGCTCTCAAAAGAACAAATACTCTAACCAACACAGCTCTCTTACATCCACCAGGCAATCCACCCTCCAGACCAGCCAACCCACCGCCGGCGACCACTTCCCAACCAACGTTCGACTACTTCAGTCTAATATCAACCTATCAATTTCTCAAACTTCTCTCTGCCCGGCTCTCTGCTGGACCCTTGCCCAGCCACAACCCTCAAAGAAACATTTCCATCTACCTGCGCAGGAGAACACGTAAGAAACATCATAAATGACTCCCTTTCTTCAGGAATTCTTCCCGACACATTCAAAATGGTTCATGTCAAACCTCTTATAAAGAAAGCTTCCCTCGACCCTCTCAAGCCCAAAAACTACTGCCCCATCTCAAACACCAGATTCCTAGCCAAACTCATTGACTGAACTGCCTACTCCCAAATAAATACCTTTGTCGAAGCCAACAATCTCCTAGACCCCGCTCAATCAGGTTTCAGAGCCCTAACCTCAATCTGGGATGACCTTAAAAACATGGCAGATTTTGCGGGATGTGCCGCATTAATGCTTCTTGACCTATCTGCCGCCTTGACACAATCAACCACTCAATCCTGCTTGACCGCCTCCACTCCCTAGGAATTCGTGGAACCGCCCTCAAATTGATAGCATCCTTCCTCAACAATAGGAACCAAATAACCCTACTCTCCATCTATTCCTCCCAAGCCCGACCAGTCGACACCGGAGTTCCACAAGGAGATGACACTCAACTAATTCTAAAACTCCTAAACTCAAAACCCAACTGCCGACCAGACGTCGCTTCCTGCCTCCTCGACATAGATCTCTCGATGACCACAAACCACCTCTTGCTAACTCCCTCCAAAACCGAAATCATGGTATGTGGCAAGACCAAACTTCTTCCACACCCACTACCCTGGTCATCTACCATGGGAAACTCACCGAAACCCTCTAATTCAGTGAAAAACCTCGGATGCCCCCTAGACACTGACCTAACCCTCTCGCACCAAGTCAACAACGTCTCAAAGTCCTGCCACTACCACCTTAAAACTCTAAGGTGCATTTTTCCATACCTCTCCTTTCCCAACAGATTCTCCACTGTCGAATCAATTGTTATATCAAGATTGGACTACGTTAACCCACTCTACCTCGGAGTGCACGCATACCAACTGACTAAACTACAAAGAGCACAAAGCGCTGCAGCCAAACTGCTACTAGTGCTTGGCCCAAGAGACCACATCTCCCCAGCCCTCAAAACTCTGCACTGGCTTCCGGTTGCCCAAAGGGTGACCTTCAAAACCTTATGTATTTCTCACCGAGCACTGCATTAAACCGGACCTCAATATCTTCAAGACCAACTAAAACCCTATCACCTGGCTCATACCCTAAGATCAAGCTCAGCCGGCCTCCTAGTCATACCAAAAACAAACTCAGTCAGGTTAGGTGGATCATCATTCTCAGCCTTGGCCCCCACTCTGTGGAACGCACTCCCACACCACATCCGACTCACAAGGACCTCATGTCTTTCTGCAAACTACTGAAAACATGACTCTTCCCCTAAAACCGACCCGTGACTCAAACTGATAACAGCAACTCAATGACATTAGCCCAAAATGCTAGATCATAAAAAACAATCCAGCATCATGATCCGAGCGAGAAATCAAAAGATAATAACCGCTAATGTAAACTAAAAAGGACAAACAAAATAGAATGAGTAATAAGGATCATAGCAGTGAAGTGGATAAAAAGAATTAGTTGTACGAGAGCAGTAAAGTGGTTGAAACTAATGAAATGGATGAAATCAATGTAAAGGACAAGAAGATGAAAGTGGACGAGAGGAATAAAGTGGATAAAAGCAATTCAACTAGCCCAAACCTCTAGATCATAATTAACAATACCATAAATAACAATCCAACATCAAGATTCCAAGCGAGAAATCGAAACTAATAACCACTAATGTAAACTAAAAAGGACAAACAGAATAGAATGACTAAAGTGGAACAAATCAGTGAAGAGAATAAAAAGTATAAGTTGTATGAAAGCAGTAAAGTGGCTGAAATTCATGAAATTGATTAATTGAATGTAATGGACGAGAGGAACAAAATGGAAAAGAAGAATAATGTGGAGAGGACGGAAAGACGAATACATGATACGGATGAGTGCACAGAGTGCACTAACTGGTAGAGTGCATGAAACAGATACATGGCATGGAAGGCAAGAGTGCATGGTACAAGTGGAACAAATAGAATGGACGATTCAAGTGCATGTAACGGGTGTAGGGCAAGGGACAGATGGAGAACATGGGACGGTTCGAGTGCGTGCGACAAGTGACATGAATTGAACCGATAATGCATGATGAATGGATGAAGTGAGTTGAGCAGATGAAGTCGGTAGAGCAGATGAATGTCGGAGGAGAGGATGAAGTGCATATAGCGGATGAGAACGTATAGCGGAAGAGAGCGTAAAGCGGATGAGAGCACAGAATGCATGAGAGCGTGGAGCAGATGTGAGCCTGGAGCGGATGTAGGCTGTGGAGTAGATGATAGCATGGAACAGACGTAGGGTGTTGAGCAGATTTAGGATGTGGGGCGTTTTGAGCAGAGGAAGGGTGTTGAGTGGATGTAGGGTGTGAAGTGGAAGTAAGGTGTGGAGCAAATGTAGTGTCTGGAGTGGGTGTAGAGTGTGGAGCAGGTGTGGAGCGAGTGTAGAGTGTGCAATGGGTCTAGAGCGTGTAGTGGATCCAGAGCGAGTAGTGGATCTAGAGCGTGGTGCGGTTGTAGAGTGTGGAGCGGACGTAGAGTGTGGAGCGAACTGGTGATGTATGTATCGGAACGGGTGTTGTATATGACAGAACGGGTGATGTATGTGACGGAACGGGTGATGTAGGTGGAAGGAACAGGTCAAGTATGTTGAATGGAACGGATGTAGAGTGTGGAGCGGGTGTAGAGTATGGAGCGAACGGGTGATGTATGTGGAATGAACGGGTGACGTATGGTTGATGTATGTGTCGGAAGGGTGATGTATGTGACGGAACGGTTGATGTATGTGACGGAACGGGTGATGTAGGTGGAAGGAATGGGTCAAGTATGTTAAATGATCGGATGTAGAGTGTGGAGCGGGTGTAGAGTATGGAGCGATCGGGTGATGTATGTGGAAGGAATGGGTGACGTATGTGGACAGAACGGGTGATGTATGTGGATGGAACGGGTGAAGTGGATGGAGCAAGTGAAGTATATGGCTGAAATGAAGTATAGGGTTGGAATGGATGAAGTATGTGAGTGGAACGGATGAACTGGGTGGAACGGATGAACTGGGTGGAACGGATGAACTGAGTGGGCAGATGAACTAAGTGGAGCAGATGAACTGGGTGGAACGGGTGAAGTATGTGGAACGGGTGAAGTATGTGGATGGATTGGGCAAAATGTGTGGATAGAATTGGGGAAGTGGGTGAATGGAATAGTGAAATATGTGGAAGGAACGGGTGAAGTAGGTAGATGGAACAGAGAAAGTGGGTGTACGGAACGGGTAAAGTGTATGGATGGAACGGTTGAAGTATGTGGATGGAACGGGTGAAGTATGTAGATGGATGGAACAGATGGAAGATGTGGAAGGAACGGGTGAAATATGTGGAAGGAACGGAGAAAATGGGATGATGGAAGTATGGAGATGGAAAGGGTGAAGTATGTGGATGGAACAGGTCAAATATGTGGATGGAATGGGTCAAGTATGTGGATGGAACGAGTCAAGTATGTGGATGAGATGGGTCAAGTATGTGGATGGAACGGGTGAAGTGGATGGATGGAACTGATGAAATTGATGGCTGGAACGGGTGAAGTATGTGGAAGGACGGGTGAAATATGTGGATGAATCGAGGGAAATGGATGGACGAAATGGGTGAAGTATGTGGATGGAACAGGTGAAGTATCTGAATGGAACGGGTGAAGTATGTGGATGGAACAGGTGAAGTATGTGGGTGGAACAGGTGTAGCATGTGGATGGAATGGGTGAAGTATATGGATGGAACGGGGGAAGTATGTGGAAGGAACGGGTGAAGTATATGGATGGAACAGGCAAGTACGTGGGTGGAACGGGTGAAGTGGATGAAATGAAAGGAGTGTGTGGACGAAACAGTGAAGTGAGTAGAACCGATGAAGTAGGTGAATGAACGGATGAAGTATGTAGATCGAAAGGGTGAAATGGGTGGAACCGGTGAAGTGGGTGGAACCAGTAGAGTGGATGGTACCGGTGAAGTGGGTGGAACCGGTGAAGCGAGTTGAACGGGTGAAGTGGGTGGAACGGGTGAAGTGGGTGGATGAACGGATGACGTATGTGGGTGAACTGATGATGTATATGGATGCAACGGGAGAAACTTGGTATATGAAATGGGTCAAGGAGGTGGATGGATGATGCATAGAGAACAGATAACATGGAAATGAGCAGACCGGATGATGAAGCGATAACATGTATAGATCGGACGAAGTGCATTGATTAGAAGGAATACATAGAACTGATCAAACTGATTGTTTGCTTAGAACTGAGCAGGTACATACAATGGATGGAATGCACGGAACAGACAGAGGGCATGGAGTGGACAATTACAAAAATTATTCGAGAGCATGGAACGATCTGTAGTGCATAAAACAACCGAAGTACATGGAATGGTTGGAGTGCATAGAATGGTTGGAGTGCATAGAATGGTTGGAGTGCATAGAATGGTGGGAGTGCATAGAATGGTTGGAGTGCATAGAATGCATAGAATGGTTGGAGTGCATGAACGGTTTGGAGTGCATGGAACATTTTGGAGTGCATGGAACGGTCGGAGTGCATGGAACGGCTGAAGTGCATGGAACTACTGGAGTGTGCTCAATCTCAAGGACCTAAGGTAAACCACTATATCATATCCCCACGCTTACTCTCTTCTTTACACCACCACTCAACTAGAACACAGTGATACTATGACACCATTCGGTATAGCTGTCCTCATACCATCACTTGCCTCATACTCCCCATACTCCCCATCATCCTATCTAAATACAGCTGGTTACACACCCTCCGCAGCCAGAATCGGTCTGGGTAACAACCTGCCAGAAGGAACACATACTCCTGATCTCCCAACCACCACACCTACCGCTAAGAAGCAGCTATCACAGGAATCCTTGCATACCACAACTTGATGGCAGGACCAATGCTGGATCACAATTGGCTGGTTCCCATCTGTAATGGACCAGACAAGCTAAACGATGGTGGCATGGAAGACTTCCCCGAGCAATGCTAGTATTCATGTTTAATTCAAAGCAAAAATGCCATCTGAATGGAAGAAGTAGCGCTATGCAAATGGCAAGTACATCACTTTTTGAATTTAATCCACTTTGCCCTCCAGAATTACATTTCTCATATTAGCCTAGACGGATTTACCAAAACAGACCATGCATAAACCTCTAGGTGCATTTTGAGGTTAAAGTTGGGAACCTCATGTTTTAAGCATAATTAGGGTATGCAGAATTTTATTAACACGGTTCCCAAGCTGAATTCTGAGCATTTCAGCTTTAAATAAGCATAAGCAAAATGGCTGACAAATTGCCACATTTGGAATAAGTCATTGAGTAAGCATTTCTATAACATGTACATACAAACAGCTAGTATACATTTAGCATACAGCCTTCACCCCAGAATGAATCTACATGGCTTTGATGATATATACATATAGTCTGATTAATGGCTAGGGAACTACTGAGACAGTAATTCAATGTGATAGGCCTATTAATAATGGACACCAACAAATGTTAACTGATGTTAGTAAGATAACGTGTAATAATAATGATGACTCATAAACAGTCATACATGTTATATGGCACAAAATGTCAATCTGTTTTGTCAAACTGCATAACATTCATACATGGGGTCTGATCATGTCTCTGTTGCTCACAGGCACACATTGATGTGCACCTCAGTTCTGATTTGCGACATTTGCTGCGTCGATTCGCGCACTGCTTCTGGCGTGCACATGCACTCATCTTGAGGCAACCTTCTGGGATTGCACTCAATGATATCAGAATATGCTCTGGTCCTAAATCACCACGTGCCCATCCCATTTCCACAGTCGCAGAATTGTCAGATATGGCAGGATGGGTCCCCGCCTCTATCATTCCTAGGCAGGCTTACTCCTCCTTTGAATGCCTGGTCTGCAGGCTCACCATCTCTCCTGACTCTCTCTGACTCTGGCCACCATCTACAGGCCACCTGACCAGGTCGCCCTCTTCCTCTCTGATTGGGCTGATCTGTCCTCATCTCCCCTTGCCTCTACCTCTATGCTTCTCTTCCTCTGGGATTTCAACATCCACTACTTTTCACCACTCTGGGCTTTTCTGCAACCTCTGCGACTCTCTCCCTCTCTATTCTTCCCTCTTGTCGGACACACTCAGCTGGCCACAACTTGAATGCTCTCATCTCCCCAGACATCCCCCTCTCTAACCCGCTCATTACTCCACTCTCTTGGACTGATCACTTTCTGCTTTCCTCTCACCTGAAACTGTCTGTCCCCCTGGCTAAATCTTCCCCAGAACTGTGACCCTCCTTTACGGTCATTTGACCTATGAAGCGGGTGTCAGTTGCTGCTTTTGCTTCTATTTTCTCTCCTCCTCCTACCCCTGATGCTGATTCCCGCTCTGACACAGCCCTCTCCAAACTCCATCTCTCTATCTGCAATGCTCTCGATATCCTTGCTCCTGTCAAGAAGATGAAGCCTGCCTCCAAGTGCAATTTTTGTATGACTCAGACCTCACCACCCTTAAATGCATGTGTAGGGTGGCTGATAGGAGGTGGAGGGCATGAGGCGCACCCCATGACAAACTGGCACGCCGTCTGCTCCAAAGGCAATGTAGACTTTCTGTCTTCTCCAAGAAGAGGGTCCACATTCAAGCCTGTGTCTCTGCGGCCACTAACAGCATGGCCAAACTTTTTAAAATCTGCAAGGAGCTGGCCAATCTGACTGCAGTCTCTACATCTCCTGTTCCTGCCCAGGCCCAATGTATGGTCTTGGCTTCTCATTTCACCACTAAAACACAGGACATCTTGTCCACACTATCCTCCTCTCCTCAATTCTCTCCCTCTTCCTCTCTCAGGCCCCTTTCGGCCACCCTTCCCTCTCCTCTCCTTCTCTCCTCTTTCTCTCTCCTATAACACCTGATGATGTTTCTAGACAAGTCAGGTCCATGAAAGTTTCATCCAAACAGGTGCTCCCCTGCTCCTCCGGAACCATTGAGGACAACATTGTCTCCCTCACTCCAGCCTTGGCCGATTTCTGCAATCATTCCTTCGCCACTGGATCTTTCCTCTCTCCCTTGTGCACCACCTCCTGAAAATCCTTTTGCTATTCCTTCCTGGGTGACCAACTATCGCTGGATCTCTATCACTCCTTTCCTGGTCAAACTCCTTGAGAAAGTGGCCATCTCTCAGCTAAACCTCCACACTGAATCTGCAGGTTTTCTCCATGACCATCAGTCTGGCTTTAAATTGGCCAGAGGCATGGGAACTGCTCTCCTGAACTCCTGTGAAGACCTGCTCTCCAACCTTGATTCCTGCTCTCACTCTATCCCCATCCTCCTTGACTCTCCTCTGCCTTTAACACGGTCAATCAAGCTACCCGGATCAACCGTCACAGTGTGAACCTGGACATCAGCGGTCGGGCTCTGGCAAGGCTGACCTCTGTCCTCTTGGAAAGACTCTCCCAGGTCCAACTTGGGTTCTTTCTCTCCACCACCTCTCTCTGCACATGTGGTGTTCCCTATGGCTCTATCCTCTCACGCTGGCTCTTCAATGTCTATCCGGCCCTTCTGGCACACCTGATCTCTACTTTCTCTTCTAATTTGCAGTGTTATGCGGATGACACACAGCTCTGTTTCAGGCAACCCTCAGCCTCCTCTCCCTTCTCGCTCATTCCTGTCTGTCCGCTATTCAAGGAGGGTACACCTCTAACAACCTCTGCCTTAATGCCAGTAAGATGGAGATTCCTCTCACTGGGACCCCTGCTCCCTCTTTTCCTCTCTCCCTATGTCCTCCCTCCTTGGGCTCACTCCCCTCACCCTCCTGTGAGGCAAAAAACCCTGGCGTCATCTTGGACTCCACTCTCTCCTTCTCTCCTCACATCACAGACATTGCCAAGGGAGCCCACTTCCAGCTGCACCTCTTCAGAGGTATCCTACCTTTCCTCACCTTCCTCCAGAAGATCACTGTCTCCAGAACTCTGGTTCTCTCCAAGCTGGACTACTGCAACAGCCACTTTCTGAATCTTTCTAACTCTGCTCTTCACCCTTTTCAACTCATCCAGAACAGGACTGCAGGATGTATCCTTGGCCTCAAGCCCAGGGACTGCATCTCTCCAGCTCTGACATCTCTCCACTGGCTGCTGGTGGCCATGAGGATCAAGTTCAATACCCTCTGCATTCTCCACAAGCTTTCTGGGGCCGTTGTCCTCTCTATATCTAAAACTCTCTTCCTAAATCCCTTCCTTCTAGAGCCCCTGTTCAGCTACCTCAAACTCTCTGCGGGTCAGATGCGTCTCCAAACAGAGAGTGGTATGTAGATCTCTCTTCTCTGCAGGTTCCTCCCCCTGGAATGGCCTCCCGGCCCCTCCGAGACTTGAGCCGGGTCACCTGAATTTCCAGAAGCTGCTCAAGACCTTCCTCTTCTCTTCTTCCTTCTCTCTCGCTCTCCCCTGCTAAGCTACCTGTCTGCTCATCCTGACTTGGGCTGTGTTTTCCCATAGAGTCACACAGGCTGCCACACCCCCTTCCCCTTCGCCAGTCACCCTGCACTGCCTTCTTGCCTACCCAGCTTTTCTGGTCTGCGACCGCATCCGAGTGGTTCTCTGCCATCCCTCACACTTACTCAGAGCGCTGCTGCCCTGACTGCACTTCCCCTTGTACCTCTTCCCTGCACTCTCCCCACACCCTCTCCCCTACACTTCTCGGTGCACTTGCATAATCTGACTGTCACATGGCCTAGTAAGGTTGTTTGTCTTGTCATCCATCTGTATCCTCTCGTCTGTCTTGTGGAGCCTCGAAACACTTGTGTGTAATGGTGCGTTATAAATACCAAATCATATCATGTAATGTCTCCTCACCATGGCCTGATAGTCTACTCTCATGAAATGGAAATGAAGAGCATGGCTTGTCGGTGACATTGCCTCTGGTTTACCATTCTAGCAGAACAAGATATGTCGGGCTGAATGAACAGAGCAGAGTCTGTTCGGTGCACATGATATATTATGCAAATTAGCGCTTCTGCGGATTTGATAGTCTCCTCTGTGAGTTCACCAAAGTTATTTAAAAAAAAAAATGTTTAGAAATGTAATTACTTTTCAATGTTTACCAATATATTGTTGCATAACAAGGGACTTTTCTCAGAGAAATAGCAAATCTTTTTGGAGTTAGATTACTCGAATTAGAGTCTCAGTCCAGAGGGATAACACTAGCTTTTCTTTATCAGAATCTGCAGTAAGTTTTATATCCTTAACAAACACAATTTCATTCCTCCAAGTTTGTTTCAAGGCATCCATATAAGAAATAGGAAATTGAAGCCCGTTCATGTTTGACTTCCCACCCTCACTGCAGTCTTCATCCTGCCCCATTATGCGCATTTCTCTGCTGTTTTTCAAAGCGTGATAGATCAAAAGCACCGTGTGTTCAGCTTCTTCGCCAATGCCTTCCTCTGGTTCCACTGTAGCGATAACATGATCTTTAAACGCCAATCCAAATTTACTTTCCAATTTGGGAAGTCTGCCACCTGGGGTCAACGAAGCAGAGTCCTCCAAATAAGGGGGCAATCTATTCAAAATAAAATCCTTTTTCATTTCGGACGATCTCAGTTCTTTACCACATTCTAGTCTGTTTGCAAGACTTCTCAGGAGGGTGCTTAATTTCAAGGCAGAATCCAGTGCATTCACGTGCATACGCTGCTGTTTTGGTTCACCTCTTCGCTCTTTGAAAACCTCCCATGATGAGCGATTTTTGTGATTGGCAAAATAGAAGGTATTGTGACACCCAGTTAAAGCGAGAAATGGTAGCAGCGTTGTGGATACGAATCTTGGTAGATTATTGAAACCAGTATCGATTGGGATACAACGCTGTCTCTTTGATGTACCTGACACCATCTAAAGATGTTCGCATTGTGCACGGTGGAAGTGAGAAATCAAAAGCAGGAGAAAATCAGTGTCCCGGGATGACTCAAACACTGTCCTGAACTGGCTCTGCACATCATGCAACACCAGACTTGTGCCAGCTTCTTTGTGTGTGGATTTCAGTGCATTTAAATCAGTTGTTCCTCAAGTTACTCCCCGAACTCTCCATTGACTACCATTTCTTTGTCATCTGGTGCTTGTGAACACAATTCATTTGACAGAGGACTTGCTGGATCAGCTTATTTGTCCGCCAGAGACAGAGAATTGTTCCTGTTCTTTGGAAGAGGCGCATCACGACCTTCAATAAGACGTCTATTAGGTCGAGTAGATTTGATACACCGTTTTCTGGTAGTGCCTTGCTTGTCTCGGCCCTATACCTGTCTAACACATCTATACGTTGATGCCTATAACCTCCTTTCAGCACTGTTCTAACGTGCGTGTCAGTAGATCTCTGAAGGTTAGCGGTAGCGGTAGATGGCTGAAGCAGCATCTGTTGTTAGGCCCCGTTGCCAAGCAGCCATTTGGGTGGCATGGAAAGTATTGTTCCTGTCAAGCGTCTCATCTAAGATATCAATCTTGTCACATGTGTAGTGGAGTCATTTGTTTGTTGTAATGTTTGGTGGAATTAGGGCACCATTTGTTTGATCTAATGGTTTTAGAGCGCTCTCAGGCAGCAAGGTGTCTAATTGCAAGACCTGCTCATAACTCAGGCAGTGGCCAGCCTTATTGAAAAGCCTCTCCAGATCGTTTCACTGTGGAGCTTGGCGTAGTGTACTGCCATGGCCAATGTGTTCAGGAGCCTAGTAAAGAAGATCCTGTGCTACACTCAGAACTCTACTTCAGACATGTTCCTCCTCGTTTTGTGTGCTCTCATAGGCCCTCATTACGACCCTTGCGGAAAGCGACTGACCGGAGCGCCACAGCGTAAATAGCGTTTCCGCCATTGCACGAAGGAGCAAAGTGCGGCCCATTCCGACCCATCGGGCACGAGCACCACGCCACGGCGGAAGTGCAAAGTCCGCGATGGCGGAAATGACCCCAAAACGGCCCACACCGCCGCCGTACGGCGCCCTAGGTGCAATACCGCCACCCCTCTTAGCGGTCACCGCAGTGTGCGCCTACCGGAAAGTACGGTGACCGGAAATATACGGAAACGGAAGTTAAAACATGGGCCCGGAACGGGAAACATCCCGGCGTACACCTATAAAACCACTAAAACCACACAACCACTAAAATCACTACCCTGAAACACACCCCAACCCGTCACCCACCCTAGCGAAACCAAGACAAATGGGAAAAGTAGCGAAGAAAGCGTGCGACCGCAAGCGGCAGGTCCACTTCTCCCGCGAGGAACTCACCGTGCTAACAGAGACCCTCCAGGAGAATGCTGCCGTCGTCTTCTCCACGCAAATGACCAGAACGGCACTTGCAAACAAGAAGACCATATGGGCTCTGGTGGCACAGCGGGTAAGTGCGGTGGGGACCGCACCCCGCACCCCACAGCAATGCCGCAAGCGATGGGACGACCTGCGGATACGCGTCCGCAGCATACTCTCTGCCAACCGCAACATTGCCACAGCCACCGGGGGAGGTCCTGAATCACCCATCAAGTTGACCCCCTGGGAAGAAATCTGTGCCTCCACCATCGGAATGGAGAGCATAGAGGGAGTCGGAGGGATGGAGAAAGGAGTGCAGACATCCGAAGATTCAGGTAGGTGTACCAGATAAAACAATGCCAAATCCACACAGTCCATCCATGTGAAGTACCATGCGTCCACATAGTGCAACAGAAACACATGTCCAGGAGAACGGCCACACACATCGGCCTGATAGCGCACGTTAAAACCCACAATAAATACATAAATAATTAAAAACCCCTAATACACGCACTACACGTGCAGCAGGCACACCCTAACTGCAGGCTGCCAAACAACTGCACCCTCACTCCACACACAAATCAAAGCACCTCCAAGGACCCGACCCAAATCACCCTCAGGTACCACCCCAGAGCATGTGATACAATGCCATTCCAATTCCCACAGACCCATCATTAACCCTCGCCCTCCTTTACTCCACCACAGGGTCCGATCCAAACGACGAGCTACAGGACACCCCTACCAGCACACCTGCAAAGAGGGCCAAGACCAACGGCCAGAGACCCTCCACCTCAGCTGCACGCATCAAGACACGGCAGCAGCACAAATCAGGTGGCAGCACAGAGGAGGGAACATCAACAGGCACCCCAGCAGCCAGCATGCCCACAACACCACCACCACAGGTCCCCCCAATGGATGCCACAGAAGGCACTGCCTCTGGTGGCAGCAGCACCATAGGTGACACCCCATTGATGGCAGCATGCTCCGACACAGAAAACGGGGATGTCGAAGTCAGATCCATCCATGACCTGTCCCAATCCCCCTGTCTGTCCCATCCCGTACAACATGAGGATACCACGCAGGGGCACCCACAAGACAACGACTGGCCATCCCCCCCAAGCCCTGTGGCAAGGCAACATGAGGACAACAGCCCCTCTGTGACACCCCCGCAAATGGGCATGGCCCAGCAGAGGCAACAGTCCCTCGACCAGTTAATCGTGCAACAGCAGCAAATGGCCACGCTCCTCAAGGACCATGCCGATGAATGTGGGGGCACTAAGGCAGACATAGAAACATCAACTGAGACACTTAGGGCAGAAATGGAGAGAGGCACAGAGACGCTGAGGGCACAAATGGAGAGTAGCACCGAGAGCCTGAGAGTCCAAATGGAGAGAAGCACCGAGAGCCTGAGGGGGGAACTGCATGCGACGTCCAAAGACGTATGTGCCGAACTTGCCGCAGTGCGCCGTGTGCTCACTGAGCTCTCGCAAACCCTTAGGGACATGCATGGACGTGAGCAGGCAGACACATCATCCGTTGCAAGTTCCGTCCAGGGCAGCCCCCAACGTAGATCTGGAAGGAACCTGCGCTCCACAGGCAGGGGTGCCCCTGATACCCGCAGAGGGGGCTTGCAATAGCGACAGCCCACTGACAATGAGCATCTTTGGACACTGGGGTTCGTGGGGGAGGTAGGAGGGTGGAGGGGGTGTGTTGGGCTCACTTGGGTGGCGGGTCGATAGGGTGTTCAACATGACATCACATATGCCATAAAAAGTGCACGATCAACCAATGAGATGTGTGGACATTGATTTCTGTGTACTAGGCCATCATAGGCGTACAGTCCATATTGTGCATGTCCCAGACACGCACAGTGCCACGAGTCCCGTGTCCATGTATCAGCCACCAGGCGTGAGTGCTAGAAGCATACATCAATGAGATGCTGACGAATGTCACGGGCCTCCGGTGCCTCGCAGACTCCATGAGGTGCTGCCACATCCCCACCCTCATCATGACCATCATCATGTGCTTGCAGTTCTGCGTCAGGGGGCATGGGCACATTTCTACGTACGCACATGTTGTGGAGCATGACACATGCCATGACCATCTTTGCAACCTTCTCATGGCGGTACAGGAGTGCCCCGCCAGACCTGCTGAGGCAGCGGAAACGAGTCTTCAGTAGGCCGAATGCCTGTTCAATGACTACACGGGTACGTGAGTGGGCATGGTTGTAGTCCTCCTCATGCTGGTCCCGTGGGTTCCGGACTGGTGTGAGGAGCCATCTCTTCAGTGGATATCCAGCATCACCTGTATGTGGACGAGAAACGTATGATGTGGAATGCCATTGCTACGTACGCACACCCCCCCCCTTCCTGCCAGGTCATTGCCAAATCACATTCCCCACATAATCATGCATGTAATGAGACTCACCGAGTAGCCAGGATCTGTTCCCTGCGTGTCGCTCCATGTAGCGTGGTATTGTAGAGTTCCTCAAGACCATAGAATCATGGGTTGATCCAGGGAATCGGGCACAACAATGTGTAATGATCCTGTTGGAGTCACACACCATTTGTACATTCAGGGAATGAAATTGTTTTCTGTTGCGGTACTGGGCCTCCATGGCATGTGGGACGACCAATTCCACATGGGTGCAGTCGATGGCACCAATGCAACCCGGTATGCCGGCAAGTGCATGGAATCCCACTTTTGTGTTGGTAATTTCCTGCTCCGAGCGTGGTAGAGAGATGTAGTCGTCTGCGTGCTGCAGGAGGGCATCGAGCACTTGCAATAGTGTCCGTGAGAACAGTGGCTGAGAAATGCCATGCAACTGTCCGACTGTGTGCTGGTAGGTGCCTGTGGCCAGGAAGTGGAGTACAGACACCACCTTCAGTAGGGGTGGGATGGCGGTTGGGCTATCTATCATGCTGACAAGGTCAGCCTGTGTCATGTCCACAATGGCGGCTATGGTGTCCCGGTCCAGACGGTAGAGGGTGTGGATCTGCTCATCAGTGAGGTTGAACGGATGTGCTCGGAGGCGTGGGATTGCGGGCTGCCTGCGTGGTGGTAGTGGCTGTGCTGGCGGCCCTTGCTGGCCCTGCCTTGGCCTCCTCCTCCTCCTGCGTCTCCTTCGTGCGGCCGGTAGCAGTTGGTGTTCGTCTTCTTCTTGGAGTTGGAGTAGTTGCAGTGCTATCAGGTCCCCCAGGGCCAACATCGCGAGTCCTGCCGGTAGCATTTCGGTGTGGTTGTGGGAGGAGATTGGCTGTGCAATTTATGTGTTTTCAGGCTGTATGGCCTCCACCTGTGGTGATTAATTCCACCTGTGCAAGCTGCTCTCCCCTTTGGCCGAGCACGTCCCGCGCACAACGCTGCAAATCTGGGAATGGCATCTTGCTATTGCAATCATGTATTTGTACCCGATGGCCGTGTAACATTGGTTGACATGTTCATTCTGCTGTGGTCCCATTGTTGCACATACTATCTGTGCAGTCGCGAACAGACTTGTGAAGGGTCAGTGGAACATAGTACTCGAGTAACGGTGGGCCCTCATGCATCACTGTACCTAGTTGCAATGACGGGCGGGGCGTCCCATTTGTGGGTGAAGGCAGTTGCCATTTTCACACACAGCCGCACTCGATGGAATAATTAGTGATTTCAAACGGCCACAGATGCCTTTTCGGCGTGATGTTGCAAATGTGGAATTCCAAGGGCGCCGCTTTCGGTTTCCAGCTAGCGGCGAGGAGATGCCCACAGGTCTGACTGCAAATATAACGTTCTGTTGTTCAATGTCCTTGAGACAGGGCCCATGGCGAGGAAGCAATGATTGATATGAATAGTTTGGGATGCGCAATTGCTACGTGGGCGATGAGGCCGGCCGTTCCCACATACATGTTACTTCACAACACTGGAATTACGGGCTGGGGCACTGTGGATTTTGCAGGCTGCATAACGCACAGACTCAATGGATGTTTCTAATGTTATGTGAGTAATTATTCAGGCGTTTTGATTCCGGGATGAGGGAATGATGAATGGATGCATGGGCAGGTGATTTGATACAGAGTTTGCCATGTACAGGGCTTCTTGGGATCTATCCGCCTCCCCTACGCTATGTGATGCAGGGCTGCCATGGTGGGACCATCGTCTATCTGGCCTTGTTGAGCCCTCCCTGTCTCGACACGCCCTCAGACACTTGTGTCCATGCACATTAACATTCCCATCTGATGGATTCTGTTTTGACAGACGCATGCACAGGTACACTCGTTTGTGATGGTGTTTGCACCTCGATATAGATGGTTAGGAGTCGCAAGTGGTTTTGGGGTGGTGATGATCCTTTGGAGTGGGCTAGCATGCATATGGCTGTGGATTTCGTGTGATCATTGAAGTGAGTTGTTGGAATGTAGTTCTGATGGCCATTCTGTTCTTTTTCTTTTCTTTTGGTTGACAGGTATCTCCTCCCCTTTTGCCACTGCCATCTGTATGCCACTCCTGCAGATGGGTTTTACTCCCGACACCTGCTGCTTCGTGTTAATCAGTGGAGCAGCATTACGATCTTATGGGACGATCGCCAATGGCCCACATGCCCTTACGCAGTACTGGTGGCTCGGAGCAACATTTCGGCCTTTCAGCTGGACTAGTGCCTCCCCATTGGGACGGCCCTGCGGTTCTGTGCGCTTCCATGTTGCCTTTTCGTACGTGAATGTGGCTCTGTGTACCATGAGGGAACAGGACGACACACAAGTAGTGGCTGGTCATTTCTTGCGGATGCAGCCCACAATGGTGATTGGTGTTTAGGAGTTCATGGCCTGATGGCTGTATGGGCTTGGTGACTTTGATGTGCATTAAATTTCTATTCTGATTTGGCCCGTGTAGCGTTTTTCTTTGCAAGTGATGTGGCATATGCCTATTTGGGGGGCGATGTATTGTGAGGAGATCTGCATTGGGTTCCAGCTTCGGAGTTTAGTTGCGTGGTACTGTACTGGGCGCGTTTGCCTACTAAGCCCGTGAGGTCAGGGATGGGGGCTGCCAATATGACAGTTTGAATGTTGTCATGCTCAGGGGCGGGGGATTGGGTTTTGTGTAACAGATGCCGGTCAGCCAGGTGGACTGGTGGAATGATGTGATTCTCGGAATATGGCTGGTCACAGGTGCCTGTGTTTGCGTGCGTTTCTTGGTGGGGGACTGTGGTCATGTCCATTGGGATGGCTTCTGTATTCGTGCCATCTGTGCCCTGCAGCTCCCATTGGCCCCTCTTGTGTTTCTTTTGTTCGTTGCCATGCATGGGTGACTTGTACATTTCAATGGTTGCATTGTGGCTTCATTGCACCTACGGGGAGTTGTACTTTGTGGGCAGGGAGCGGTGTACAGGCACTCAGTGGGGCCGTTTACGGTTGATTCGCGATGCCGTACTTCTCACCATGGCGGAATGGTACATTACGCCATGCCTGATGGCGTTAGGTACATGTCCGCTGGGGTCGGAATTGGCGTACCGTTGCGCCATGGTGGTGTTTGCGGTTTCGCATGGCGCGCGCGCGCGTGCTTGGTGCAGTTAGCGTTGGCGTTCACTACGGTGTCGCTAATGGCTTCGTACTTTGCGGTGACGGGTCATAGTCGCACCGAGCGCTATTCGATGGAGGTATTGCATTTCCGCCATCGTTTTCCGATTTCCGCAAGGGTTGTAATGAGGGCCATAGTCTAGGGACACTTCACCACCAAAGATCATTCTGAATTGCACATATAAACTATTTGGAATGCATGCTATGGCATGATCTTCACTCACAGAATAACCTTGGTGGCCTGGGGTTGCCGCCATAACCCCACACGTTTTCATTGCTCCATGTACCAATGACAGAGAAATGTTCCTAGTTAAGTATTGTCAGGATTTCCGCAGTGTCCTCAGTGTCATCCTTCATTTGCAGGACTGCAGTTGGCTGATATTTTGTGGGAATCAGCATAAGGTTCTGCTCTGCCCGACACAGGTCAAGAGGTTGCAAGAAGAGGAACAGAATGCCCCATTGTGACTGCAACCTTTCCTCGAATGTTGTGCTTCTACTGTAGTAGGACTGTTGAATCGTGTTAGATGATTCCTCAGCCAGCTGCTTACACCTTCCCAGACACCCACAAGAAGTACGTGACCTTTGTCAGCTGCTTGATGGAGCTCCTTACATCGCCCTATCACAGCGACATCCGTTTGGGGTGATTCTTGCTTGTTTTTGAGGTCCATCTGGTGAATGATCTTAGGCAGCTGAGAAGATCTTTGGCTTCAGCTGCTGTGAGGTCTTTGACTCCAGCCAAGCGAGTGCCGACCTTGTGGAAGGCGAGGAGCCGGGATAACACGACCACGCATGCCTTTTGTCATTACTGAGCTCGGGCATTGCTTCCTATCAGTGATTTGGCAAAAAATGCATGATTGGCAGTTGACAGGTTACACCCCTGTTCGCAATGACGACCTGTCACTCACTACTGCAACGTGCTTCATGCTTCGAATACTGTGCCTGAGTGATCTGTAAGAGTTGGATTTCACTCCTGTCCGTGAAGTGACAGTAACACAACTTGTGCCTCTAACACTTATTCGAGACGATCAATGAAATCTATATTCTCTGCTTCCTTCTTTTACACGCAGCAGCCTTTACCGCCCTAAGTGCATGGTCGCTTGCTGTACTCATGGGAAGTTTGACTTTGTGGGTGTGGCAGAATTTGCACAAGCTGTAATCCACAACAGAACACCTCTTCCAGGAACCCACTCGATTCATCTTCACCTGTTGAGATGAAACAATATCACAGAAAACGTTTACTACAACTGCTAGGAAGAAACATAAAACAGCCACAATTACAATAGAACATTGTATTACAAAAAGTTTAATCGAAGTTAACTGTGGACTGCACAATAACACAGTTGAGATAGATTGCATGAACATTAGCGCACAATATATTGCCTTAATAATGCAATGTTGCTGCCATATGGTGTATGCTAATTAAATAGTCAAACATTCAAAATGTGGCTTGGGAACCAAATGAATCAAATTCAGCATGCCCTAATTATATTAAAACATGAGGTTGACAACTGTTACCTCAAAATGCACCTAACATTCATATATATCAGAAATCCTTTATTTCCACCTAACCTAACGTAGGCAAACACACAGAATAGACCGTTTAAATATAACGTGTATGGTACCTCAGCTTGTTAATGCACCTGCTGCAGGGATCCGCGTGCAAGCTGTGGGTCACAGGTGTGTATCCTGGATGTGCCTGCACATCATGCAATTCTTCTGTAGCTGATGAGTAACAATGAGTAACAATGAGTTGGCTAATGGCCTCCTGTCTGGGAAGGGACAGGCAAACAGGGCTGCCGGTGGCCCTATACGCTAGGGAAGCGTTGCCCAGTTGCAAGTTGCGGATATGTGGGAGCGGTAGGCACCACCCACATGTTCTGGCTGGTGGGTGAGAGGGGATAACTAAAAGAATGAGCGGAAGCCAGCAGGTCTTAGGATCTGGTAAGCAGCCCTATGCTTAAAATGAGTCTCTTTTCGTCCACCACCCTCCTCACAAAATGTGTAGCAAATGGACACCAAGGCCAACGCATTGAGGCTGAGGGGGGTCGATAAGAGTTCAATCGGGATAGCTGAGTCCATCCATAGAAAAGCCCACTGTCCAATGAAACTTCATAATGCTTAGAATATGTCACCTTCTTGCTAGCTAGGGCGCCATGGGTCACAGTTGATGGAGCCATGAGCGTTGACCAAGCCAAAATATAATTCAGTGTGCGATGTGCACAACATACATGATCAATAATATGTGTATACATGACGAAAACACTGTCGTCTTTTAAACCATGTGTCAGTGAGGCTTGCATGCAGTTCACCCTTCACCGAACCACTGATCCTAATATTAGCATCCAAAAACAGTAGAATCCATTTAGTTAGCGTGACTTGCCAGGTGTCACGCAGATTGGTCAAGCGGGGAAGCCAAATTGTGATTATGGTTTCCATATCTCTGTGCTTCCAACTCCTCATTTTCCTTTTGCATTATAAATGACCCTGAATAAAGGATGGATATTTGGTAAGTTCTGGCTTTTCAGCTGATATCTTCCAGTATTCTTGGACCGTACCTGTGGTTTTATTTGGCTAGTATAACACACGGGTGTACATGTGTGAGGAATTCGACCATCCGCACAGGGAGAGTGCGCTTGCCTGGGCTTTTTGATTTTTGTTTACGTAAAATTAATGAATGATGGGAGTTCAACACCCCTAAAATATGTGGGGCCATTCCCCCACATATTTTCCACACTCAACGCACAGCAGAGAAATAGTCATGTACTCTGGGAGGACACAGCTTTCCCTCGCCGCCCTCCCCTGTCATGTGTAGCTGACAGCTGTGGGAACATAAAAAGCCTCTGGCCGTGGGCAGCCTGATTAGCATTTCAAGGCACAATGGATATGCATCCCCATTGTGACACCTTGCTGGTACAGCAGACAGAAAGATGGGTGGGACATAGAAGTATATGTTGTCATCCTTCCCGTCTGTTGCCAAGCTCTCTGATTCTGACCTGAAGCATCAATGAAGATTGTTGGTGGGGACCCGGGATTGGTTCATTAAGGTGGGCTTAGCCTGCACCTATCATTGGGGCCCATTTGGCTTTGAAAGAGGGCTGAGCCCCTCATTGATCAGATCATCTGAAGACTTTGAAAGGAGTAAGAAGAAGGACTCATTTGGACCCGAGCTGAAGGTACAGTCTACCTTACATCTTCCTCCAGTGAAGGAAGGCTAGGAGTTCCAAGAGGGAAGCAAGATCCTTCCACTAAACATCCCCCAGGGAACACAGGGAGATACTGGACTCAGAGGACCCATCCAGAAGCTACAGAACCAGTACCCAGCTAGCACACATCGTGGCCTGCTAGGCTCAGACAGCAAGTGTCCTAGATGCGAAGTGCCAAAGAATCTTTGGACACAGGACAAGGCTGTTGACTGTATTCAGTCTCCTGAGCTTTTGGCCGCCCGCTTTGAAAGGAAAACAGGCCCTGCAATGAGGCTAGGAGGTGTGCCACACAAGCATCATCCAGCGTCCATATTTTAAAGGACAATTTTGAGACAGTCGAGTCCTCGAACCGCATCCGACTGCACCGCTGACTGTTGTCACACTGCAGTCCACAGAGCCGTACGAGGCGCCTCGGACAGCATTCCAAATCTGCCAACCAGCACAGAAACAATGATTCTTGGCCCCGAGCCACCACACCGGACAGCCTGCAGACGTCCGTCCAGCCTCACTTGCCGAACTACCTGCCACCTGGTACCCGCAGCTGTCTCCCACCGCTAACTCTGTCTCACAGGCTGCGAAGTGCCCTGGAACTGCCTCGACGCTGTCGAGCACCAACAACCTCTTCAGCACCAGGTACACTGTGGTTCTGCCCCCCTGGTCCTTCTCCGAAGGCCCCTAGAGACAGTTACGACCATTTGCTCGATTGGTGCTGAAACCAAATAACCCTGAACAGTAAGACTGATTACTTTACCAACTACCCTCCTGTCAGTATCCAGAGTGCATCCCTTTCCTTTGTGAAACTGTCTGTCCTCTGTGTTCCTTCACATTGTGGGTTGTAATTTTAGTGTGCTAGAACTGTCTGTTGTAGCAACAATAATATTCATTATAACATAATAATAACAATAATAATAATAATAATAATAATAATAATAATAATAATAATAATAATAATAATAATACAATCTCATTTCAAAACGTTCTTCATGTGTGTTTGCATCGTTTTCATTTTAGATTGACCTGGCTCTTTTGTGTAAAGGTACCAATCTGTCACTGCGTGAGCAGGACCCCTCGCTGCTGGGTGAAGGTTTCACTCCTGTCACCGGTGCCACCATTCACCTGTGCCCTCCTGGAAGGTTGCAGCCGCAGTCTCATCATCATACACATCCCCGTTTCCGTGCCACAGGGGTTCAGGAGGGCAGAACAACCCAGTGAATGGGTAGTAGGGATATCTTACGCCTCCTAACAGTCTTTGATGCTGGCCACGGTTCACTGCGCAGATTCAGTCTCTGAGCTGAAACCCCATTAGGTGGTTTAAAGTTATCCCAAACCGGTCAGGATGGTGGCAAAGGTCGAGCTGTCTTCCTGACCTCCCTGCACTTTCAGATGAACTCCTGGGACTTCCTTGAACACTTACTGATCTTTGTGACTCCTTCTGACTCCTACAGTACTGGCTCGCCTCCTGCCCCTTGCAGTACTGACTCTCCTTTAAATGCCTGCAGTACCAGCTGTGCTTCCGGCTCAGACTCCTCTCCTGAATCGGTGTCAGTGTCACCACCATTCTCATCATCTCCCCCAGTACAATCCGCATCAGCACCATTCCCACCACCCATTCACATCTGCTGGAGGAGGCAGGCGGTGCCCCTCATCACAGAATGCTCATAGCCTGTGCCTCCTTCTCTTCTGATTACAAATGGAAGGTCGCCGTCCTTCTCCTGCACAGACAGCACCCCATCAGATTCCTCTGGCTGCATGACTGTCCTTTTTCCTAATAGAAGAGAGGTTCTGCTAACCTAAGCAAATTAAAAATACAAGAAAAAAGAACAACGTTTTTGCAACTAAAATATCGAAGGTTTCCCCTAATACAAAATGGCTGCTCGAAACATCTGGCTTTGAAACAAAAGTCAAAAATAAAGATTTCCCAACTTAAGTAACAAAGTTCTCAAATGCAAACCACAACACAAAAGAAAAGGATTTCCCAACAAACAAACACACATGCTTTATAAACAACCTGCTTGAGTACCTGACTCACAAACTAAGAACATAAACATAAAGGATTACCGTATAAAACCAAAACGTTTTCAAATCACAAATAACACAGTTTCAAAAAGAAAAGAAAAATCCTACCCATACACTACATGGTCTCTTTCTCCAACACCCTGAATCACTTTCCTGCAGCCAAACAATACGCACAAAGGAAACAGGAAGTGAGTGAGTCTTTATAGTGGCTCCCAAATTAATGTGTTCTCTTCCTAAGGACTCCCCGAATCCACCCCAGAATTACCAAATCCTTTGTCACTATGACACGTTTGCCTTAATCCTCACACAACACCCGAATGTGCACGCGGGATTCTTAATCTCGTTGGAACTCATGACAGGGATTTGGGTATCCAACGGATTCAACTGGCCCCAGCGAGGGATTTGCGTGGGGGTTTTGTACACTTGGACATTTAAAAAAAGTAAATGATAGCGCCAGACTCGTCTATTCTCAGAAAAGGCGCAATCTGGTGGCTGTTACTTCTCAGTTATAGCTGCCCATATCCAGTATTTATTAAGATGTTTCAGGACTGCTGGAGCTTCTTCAAGGCCACGAACACTCTTCTCTCCACTCTCTGACTCTTCCTCTGCTGATATCTTATCTCAGCGATATGAGACATTTTTGGCATGTTTCTTCTTTCGTACAAGTGTTTTAAAGAAATGAATACATACATGAAACAAGCATTGGCAATGCCAATAGTTTGGGCGTTTACTGTAGCTCTTTATAGGTACCACAGTGCAAGGAGGAGAGTGCACATTTTCAAAGGAGGATCTGATAATCTATTGCAGGTGTGAATTTTCAAAGGAGGATCTGATAATCTATTGCAGGTGTGCAATCGAATGGAAACGGGAATAGAGCAAAGGAGGAAGCCATTGAGAGAGGGTGCCATCGATGATGAGCAAGAGAAAATATGAGCCATAAAGGGTGAGAGTGAGGGTGGGTGGGGGGAGAGAGTTGGTAGGCTGGGTGGGTGGGGTGGGGGTAGAGAGAGATGCGTACTTAAAGAGAAGGGTGGGGTAGGGTTTGTGGAGGTGGGGGTAGAGAGAGATGCGTACTTAAAGAGAAGGGTGGGGTAAGGTTTGTGGAGGTGGAGATAGTGTAATAAGATGGACGGTATCGACCTGGTATAGGGTGTGTGGGGGTAGAGAGCTGAGTTGGGTGGGGTGGAGAGAGTGAGAGCAGGGTTGGGTGGGGTGGAGAGAGTGGGTGGAGGGTGGGTGGGGTAGAGAGAGTTGGGGCAGGATGGGTGGTTGGCGTAGAGAGAGTGGGGATAGGATGAGTGGGGGTAGCAAGCGGGGGTAGGGTGCATGAGTGGGGTAGAGATAGCAGGGATGGGTGGGGGTAGAGAGTTGGTAGGATGTGGGGGTGGAAAGCAGGGGTACAGTGGGTGAAGGTAGGGGGAGTGTGGGTAGGGTGCATTGGGTCACTGCTCCGGTGTCATCAGACTCTAGCTCCATTAATTACATCTAAAGTCCCTATTTTAAAGGATCTGGAGTTGAGAGCTATCTTCTACTCCCAAACAACTGGTCCCTTCATCACGTACCAGTGCACTGGAGGCCATACGTCTAGTAAAACAAGTCCCTGCCTACTCGCACCATGTGAAAGTACCTCATGTAAATCAAGCGCTGCACGACAACCTGCATCTCTGGGGCATGCACCTTAGCATGTAACAGCAACACAAAGGAACTGCAACATTGCAGTAGCATAAGTCATAGCTGTAATGTAACCGAAATAACCAATGATATGTCGCAATAAGGAATGGGATCTAACCTGCTAGATGCCCCATGTATGTTTGTGAAAAACACTGGTGCTACCGCATGCACCTACAACTAATCTATAAATAAATCATTACATAAGTAATTAAATTACCATCTGTGCCTTGCGCTGCCCTTATCATGGCGGGCAAGAAAGTCTCCCCTGGCTATTTTTCTTCTGCAAACGTGTGATAAAAGGGATACATTTATTCACAGCAATAATCTGTGGAGCACAGAGCCATCAGACCTCTTACCCTGGTTAGTGTTGTTAATGATGACCTGAGAAATTGTCTCGTGGTTGGCAATAAAAGGCTGTGGCTTTTATTGCACCTGTATAATCATACAACACATTTGGGTACATTTATTTAACAAAACAGACAATGAAAAATACTGTTATCCTTTGGGCACCAGGACCATCACATGGCCTGTACCGCCAACTTCTTCCCACGATTTTGTGGGCCCCATTTGTTGACCAGTTTTTTCCTTTCTTCTCTTGGTGGGTGGGATTGTGGAAAATAAGTCTCCTGTGTGTGCAGGATGACTGTTGGTGCTCCATTCAGAGTACCAAGGAGAACTGGGCTCTTTCCTTTTTATTCCCTTATCATAGCCCGAGGCTATGCATTTTCTCTGGGGCTTCCTGCCCTCTGGCCTGCTGGCGCCAAAAGCCATTCACACCTAGGTGTGGCTTTCTTTCCCCCTTTTGTCCCTACACTTCCTGCCCTTGGGCTTGTCCTGCTTCTGCTGGCACCCTGCTGGTGGTCGGTATGTGCAGTGGGCTGTTTGGCAGGAATGGGGGCACCAAGGCTGCTTACCATTCCTCTGAGGGGCTGTCTAAGGCAGCTTCACTGTTGTGTGTGAGTTTGAGTGCCCTGGCCCACTGGATTATTCCCCCGTGCCTTTTAGGTCCATTGGTGCCCGATTCTGCAGCACTGGCCATCAGTACTGAACCAAAAGACGCCAGGATGCTTGCTTGTTTACATTCACCATGCACCCTCCAACTTTATATGTTGCGCATAAAATGCTCCGTTTACACAATGTCCACAGTTTTGGTTATCATTAAATTACACCACCAAACAAAAACTTGTGCTTTCGCGCGCCAACCCCCTGAAAGACCAAATAAATATCGAGGCTTAGAACCACAAAATGAAATATGCCAATCACGGGTCGAAAGATACAAGTATCTTTATTTCTGTACAGATTTCAAAGCAAAACAGATAGCTATCTGGCTCCCAACACCTTGCAGTGTGTACCAGCAGACAAAGTGAGGGGCGAGAGTGCTGGACATCTCAATGCAGGCTCTTTTATACATTACTTCAATCGTTGTCTAGCCCCTCTCCAAACTAATAATTTACATGCTAGAGTTTGTGCCCAGTTCGCATGACAAATATGGCAATATTGTTTAACATATTTAACAAGTTTGCTTGTCCATGAAAATTCAATGGTAACGTTGATTCTCCAATCAACAGTATGCCTTGTTTCAAGAATGCACAGAATGCAGTTCAGCAAAAACACACGGTCTGAGTTTGTTCTACATTGTTTCATTGTTTATATGAGGATGAGGCTTTTGCGCGCAGACAACACTTAGATTGCAGTTCATACGAGTCACAAAGTTTCTTTGCATAGAATAAACTTTCTGCTCTCTGCAGACAAAATGTTGAAGTAGCTCAAAGGTCATTTGGCTCGGCTGTAGTTGAAAACACAGTCCATCAATTTAGGACACAAAGCAAGAGTTAAAATCAAAATGGCGGATGGTCCTTAAAATGGCGGCGAAGTTGGTTTGAATCGGAGCATTTCAAACACGGTTTTCTGTACAACGCGAATGGGTTTAGGCCAATATTCATAACAAGTTGGTATTATACGAATATGGTTTAACAAACCCTCCTTTTGGCCTAAGCCAAGAGCATTACCCAAACATTTGCTTTATTTAAAAACCCACGCCTCAATGTCCATACATCCTGAATCACATTCCTCAGAGATATCGATCGCCATGAGTTCCTTGATGGCAATATCCTCCATTACTAAAGCGTTAGCAGTTTTCTCGGGCGTATGTACCCTAGGTCCTAGTGTACCTATCGTTTGTGCACAACATCCTTCTAACATCGAACATACGACAGGAAGACATTGTACACAGCAACAATAAAACAGTAGAGTACCAAGAACTATCATTAGGACTGCAAAGATTTTCCAACCCCATGATCGTCACAAGTCCCACAACCAAGCACTAAGATCCCAGTTTCTCTCTGGGACATGTATTTCAGTACTCAAGAGATGTAGGTTTTGTATTGCCTTGAATATGATAGGGGAGGAGTCAGGTACAAAAACACAACGCGCGGATCCCACCAACTTGCATACCCCACCACGCTCAGCTAGGATGACGTCTAACACCATCCTATTTTCGAGGGCCACTAATCGAATTGCCTTTTGTTCCAGCGTCATGTTGGACAGAATATCAGTGGTCCTATTGATGGTCTTTCCCAGTACCCTTGCTAGTCTTCTAACATCCTCAGAATTCTTTATCTGTCCCCAAAATGGCACAAAGGATTTTGCTACATCACCCATGACTTGTGAAGGTGTGTCACCATTCTCATCCCACCTTGGACAAGCTCTAGAAACTTCAAGGGTGGTAGCCACATATACCCCTGGTAACAAGATACCCAAGTAACAAGTACCCTGCCAATCCCTGGGTAACCAAGGATAGGCCTCATTGCCACAAACAAAGTAAACAGGGTCTCCTACATACAAAGGTCTGTCCTCACTAGTTAGATTTGCAATGTTAGTACAACCCTCGAATGTACCCATTGGCTGAGAACCTTCCCTTTTTATACAGAAAGAAACAGAGTTGGGGCTATGATTAATAGTATAGGAAGGAGGCATGGCATCCCGGTTGCCTACGGGAGCCATCTTGAAAGAAATCAACGACTGAAAAGGTCTAGAGAGTCTATCAGAAGGCCTAATAGAAGTGACATTAAGTTTGCTTCTATTTGCAAAGAGAGAATATCCCAGAGGTGTTAAGACTCGCCTTTCAAATTAATTTAGATTAGTCCCATCGAAGTTCCCAGAAATACTATCATTCCAACAACCAAAGAATAATGCCCTGATCAAAGCATAGCATGCACTAGTTAGAGGAAGAGGATGAATATACCAGCCCAGTCCCTTTTTCCCATGTTGTGGCAAATGTGAACACACCCAGCAATTTGTTCTGTTCAGAATCGCATGGATCACATTTATGATCATTAAGAGTGTGTTATTATGGTAACCTTGTCTATGTTGGGAGTGACGAGGAGGAAGGGTGTGCAGATGCACAAAAGGTGGAGGCACAGTGGGGATTATTTCAGTGGGTAACATATTATCAAGTGGATGTACCAGAAACCAAGCGTAAATATAACTATGAAACATGTCAGTACTATGACTAGAAAACAGTCGGTCCTTAAAGACCATGATCTTCGGTGAACAGATTCTTTATCAGCTGAGAGACCAATAGCTTGCTCCTCACGAGTGGATTTAAGAAAGGACATTTTTTCTCAGAGTCCTTTTAGAAGCCTCTCAAATAGGCTCTTTTAGTTAATCCGTCGGTGGCTCCTGACCACGCGGCCTATCTTGCTTGAAAGCAACTTTGCCAATGCCCGTCTCTTATTTATTTTTCAGTGAAAGAGTGATGAGGGACTAGCTCAACAATGATTCCTTGTAGGCACAGCCGGTGCTGTGCTGTAAGTCCAATGTCTTGGACGCAAATCGTACCTCAAGACTCCAGGTACGGTGTGATCTTGTGAACAGAGTGTTGTTGCTTCCTGAAGGAAGTGATGAAGTGGGAGCAAGGTTGCTCAACAGTGAAGAAAGATCAAAAGAACAACTTGAAGGCAAAACAGCAGTCTCCTCAGGCCCCACGGGCTCAGGAAGGATTTCTGTAGACAAAACAGGCTTGTGGTGGGCATCAAAGTGAACAATCTCCTTCTCTTCCCCTTTGTCATGGGCCAGAAAAAAAGGAATCTTCTTGATTTGCGTTGTGTGTATCCAGTGTCTTTTTTACCTTCTACTCGTACAGCGGTTTGTGTGGCCAAGAGGACTTGGTGCAGTCCTCTCCAGCGAGGTGCGAGACAGGAGGCTCTTTCAAACGACTTAATGAGCACCCAATCACCAGGCCAGAGTCGATGACCTGGACCCTTGTACTTTACTGGGAGGGATTCTCACACCTGTTGATAAATCAAATACAAGTTTTTAGTTAACTGGTCACAGTACTCGGAAAGGAGTAAATGCTCTACATCTTTTAGCAGCTTGGTTTGAGGTACATTCCAAATATTGGCTGGTCTCACCATGATTATTTCATAAGGAGAGAGCCCTGTCTTTGATTGTCCGGTCGTCCGCATTTACAATAAAGCTATCGGTAAGGCATCTAGCCATTTCAAATTGCTATTCGCACATATCTTGGCAATCATATTCTTTAATATACCGTTATGGCGTTCTACAAGTCTGGCACTCTGACCATGTCTGGCCGAATTGAACCATTTATCTATCTGCAATCCTGTGCATACTTGCAGGATAACAGCAGCGATAAAATATGGATCATTGTCCGACCAAATGACTCTTGGGAAACCAAACATAGGAAAATATTCCTTCAGCATGGTTTTCACCGTCGTCTTTGCTGAGACATCTTTTAGAGGAAAAGCTTCAACCCATTTACTGAAAGCGCAAATAACTACCAGAACATATTTGTAATTCTGACAACGCTCCATTTCGATAAAATCAAAGTGTATAACGTCAAAAGGCATAGAGAGAGGACCAAAACTACCCTTCGTTGTCGATGTACCTTTCCCAACATTATGCTACAAGCATACCATGCAATTTTGGACAAAACGCTCAGCAGTTTTTGAAATATTTACATTAACCCAGACATGTTCTAACAATTTACAAATCTTTTTGGCACATATGTGAGTTGGACCATGAGCCATCGTAACCATAGCGGTGACATAAGCATTGGGCAGCATCAATTTTTGTTTTTCATTATCTACCCAACAATCTTCATCGTCTAAACTTGCTGAACCCTCAGACCACTGTTTAAGTTCATCTGGAGTGGCATCAGCCTGAATTTGTTTTATGCAACCAATTCCTACGCCTACCACACAAGTGTTAGTGACCTCTTTCGTTATATACATTTTGGAATGCAAATCAGCGGCAGTCTGTTTGGCTATTCTGTCAGCAAAAGCATTTCCTTTCCCCATATCATCTGTTACTTTCTGGTGTGCTGCGCACTTTATTATTGCTAACTGAGTAGGAAGCGCAAGTGCTTAAAGATGCTGAAATATCAGAGTACCCTGTTGGATCTTATTCCATGTGAGGTCAAGAAACTTCTCTCTGCCCATAATCGACCGAAGTTGTGAACAACTCCAAAGGCATACTGACTGTCCGTAAATATATGCAAACTAAAAACATCAGAAAGTTCAGAAGCTCGGGTCAATACAATCATCTCTGCGTTCTGCGTGGAGTTATGCAGAATTCTTTTGGTTTCCATAATAGTGCTTAATGTAGTGATTGCGTAAGCATCAGTGGATGTACCATCCAGATGTTTGAACGAGGAGCCATCACAAAACAGCTCCCCTTGTGAATCTTTTAAGGGTGTATCACTTAGATCAATTCTGCCCTTAGCCTCTTGTTCTGTGGTATAGAGGCAGTGACATTTTGTCACTGCAATCAATTTAATGCGGAAGAGGCAATAGTTTGGCCGGATTTGATGAGCAACATCTCTTAATTTGGATATGCGGTGCAATTAGAATCAGCTTGTATCTTGTTAATCGTGCTGATGTGAGATGTTGTGTTTGCGTTCTGTTTAATAGAACGTCTACAGAGTGAGGGACCATCACTGTTAAGGAGTGACCCAGAACCAAACCCTCACTTTGTTTTACAGATGCAGTGGCAGCAGCAACAGCTCTCAAACATCTTGGCAAAGCGCATGCAACAGGGGGAGGAAAAATAACCGCATGGTCTATTTTTTCCAACATGTTCCTGTGTTAACACAGCCAAAGCACATCCATCACATTCATGCACATACAATATAAAGGCCTGTCATAATTTGGTGTGCCCAAAACTGGTGCTGAACACAACGCAGCCTTGAGCAGATCAAAAGCTTTCTGGCAATCCATGTTCCCCGCTAAAGGCAAAGAAATGCCCTTCTTTGTCAATACCAACACTGGTTTTATCCTCAATAAAAAGTTTACGGATCCACTGTCTACAGTTTGAAGCCATGCCTATCAAGGCTCTGAACTCTTTCTGTGTATTTGGGACAGACATGCTAGATATGCTTTGTATCCGTTCAGGTGTCAGTCTTCTACCCTCCTTTGGCAGGACATAGCCTAGATAGGCAACCTCCTGTTGACAATATTGAAACCTTTTTTGATGAAACCTTATGCCCATGTTCTGCTAGATGGATAAGCAGCAACACAGTGCCCTCCTTGAAAGCAACTTCAGAATCTGCAGCTGAAAGAATATCATCAACATACTGCAACAACGTGCAGGTGGAAGACAACTCAAGCATATCAAGCTGTTCCTTCAATGCTCTACTATAAATGCTCGGACTCTCAGTGTACCCTTGTGGCACAGAAGTAATTGTAAATGAGCGTCCCCCTAGGGTGAACGTGAACAAATATCTACTGTCAACATGTACAGGAATACTAAAGAAAGCATTATTTAGATCCACAAAACTAAAATGAGTAGCTGAAGCCGGAATCATTGTCAATGTTGTAGTCACATCAGGCACAATCGGAAATTGTGGGGCAACAATTTTATTAATAGTGTGCAAATCAATAATGAAACAAAAAGGAATTGCATTATCCCCTTTCCTATACACTGATAGGATCGGACTATTACACAAACTTCCTGCAATTTCCTCAATCACTCCTTGATGTACAAAATCAGAAACTATACTCTTCAAAGCTTGTTCACCGTCAACTGAAATCTCATACTCTGGAATACGTGGTAGTTTAACACCTGGTTTCAACACAATTTTAACAGGCTAAATCCGTAAAATACCAACATCATTATCATTAACCGCCCATACACATGCCAAACCTTATCCAATTCAGTCGGAAAAGGCCTAGTCATGAATTGTGAAACAGAAGTTTGTTGTGGTGAAATTTTTAAATGCATCCATACGGAGAGCAGTAAATTATAGCATTCAATTATTTCAACATATTCAACCCCAACACGTTCTGGCCACAATTCGTCGTCAAAATAAATGGACATGAATCAGTAAATGGTCCCTGTGAAATCAGTACCAGCCGAGAGACCAGACTAACCCCTGGTGTACCAGAGAACCCTACAGAAACGTTGTTCTGTCCTGAGAGTGGGATATCTGGAACCCACGAATGATCAACAGAACACTTCTGTGCTCCTGTATCTATCAAAAATATATGCTTCCTATTCCCCACCTTCATCTCAGCGTAGGGCACTTTCTGATAGACGGGAATAGGTACTGGTTCCAGACTTTGCTTCGGGCTGTCCTAACGGAACATTACATCATCAAATGCAAGATCTTCAGAAAAATAGACTGTCGAAGGATTATCAAAAATATTCCCATTATTAACACTATGCTGCTGACTATCCTGTGAAAATGACTGTTGATTCTGAGCGAACTGACTTCTACCAGGTCCCCCTATCCCTGGACGGCCTCTGAATCGTCTACCCATGGTACCATACTTGTTATTCGATAGCTGCTGACGGATCGGGCATTGTGCTCCCCAATGACCTTCTTGTCTGCAATAGGTACATTGGTTCATGTGTACAGGAACCTATTGCACATTACTCTGTGGTACAAATTGACCTCTAAACTGTGTATTCCCACCTCTGGTTCCTCTTACTATTTGTTGCAACATTACTTTTGTTTTTCAAGTCTCCCTTCTTCTTTTCTATCTTCTCTCTTTTAGTATTAACCCTATTCTCATAATACTGAGCCATATGCAATACTTCAGACTGCGATTTTGCTTCCCAGGTGCTTTCGAAAGTCATAATTTGTGATTGGATATCAGGAAACAATCCACGTACTTAAATCCTGACCACCGAAATCTGAAAACACTTGTTCAAACTGATTAAAAAATTCAGTAGCGCCTTCAGATTTCCCCTGGATGTAAGCTGTAAGCTTGTCCCAAACTATTTTTCTCTCTGGAACCAAAGTTTTTAATTTAGTTACTATTCTGTCTGGCAGTGTCAATATCACCTGTGGTGGTTTCTCACCAGCATTCCTTTCTCCATCTATCCATACCAAGTTAACCCATGTGTCACCCAGTCCTGCCTGATCATCTACAGTTCTAATCTGTTTCCATAGATCAGCAGGTAGGATCACAGAGAACATCAAGTGATTGGGCCTCATTATGAGATGGGCGGTAAGGGATTACCGGCACCAGTAAGGGCACTGGTGCCAGTAATCCCTTACCGCCCTACTACGAGGTCCCTTAGCGGGTCCCTTCCTTAACGCCTGGTTTTACCAGACGTTATGGAAGGGACCCGTTAAGGGACTTCAGAGCTAATAAGGGTACCACAATTTGCGGTACTGTTGTTAGCACCTTCCCCCTTCCCATTGAGCCCTATGGGGGCTGAAATGGGAATGGGGAATGGCTTTTTCAATGGGGGCTTACCGGTCCCGCAAAGGTCGGAATAGACCGGTAAGTCCCCATTGAACGGGACCGGACAGGTTACCGGTATTGGAGGTAGTCATGGCGCTAATAGCCTCTCTGAGCAAGGGATACACGGCGGACCAACTCAAACAAATTCTAGAAGAAACAAATCAAAAATTGGCTAATTTCAAACAAGAACTTGAAATTAAGAAAATTAGGAAATTTAGACGTGACACTCAGGATTATAAGCTTGATATCGTGTATAGTTGGCAGGCATACTACGGACACTTCTCCAATAAACCCAACTTCAACAACCCACGGAAACCAGGCCAACAATTGGCAGAAAACACCTCATCCGACGTCTCAAGCGCTGAGCTTGAAGTTCTCCCAGGGCAGAGCAGTGAGACCATCCCTGGTCCCACTACAGAAGAACCAGCAGCTAGCGCTTCGCCTTTTTTAGAAAAAGGCCAATCAGAAGAGGATAGAAGAAAAAACCCACAACGGAAAAAAACGACGAAGAAACATTGATTGTCAATATTTCAGCATACCAGTTATCGAAAATGGAATTACAAGTCCTAAAGAAAGGGTTATCGTTTGTTCCCAACAGCAATAGCACTCTGCTCCGCGAAAAAATAGACTTTTTCAAACTAATGAGAAAGCTAAGACTTAGGGCCTCATTACACGGAAGGCGGTGGTCCAGGGTGCTATTAGCACCCTGGACCATGCCGGTAAAATACCGGCACCGCCTTGGCGGAAAGGGGATTTACCGCCCCATTCCAAGGTTGGACGGGCGGTAAATCCCCTTTCCGCCATTGCCCTTCCCCATTCCCATTTCTGCCCCATAGGGCTCTATGGGACTGGGGAAGGCGCTAATTACGGCACCGCAATTTTGCGGTGCCGTAATTAGCTCCGAGGTCCCTTAGCGGGTTGGTATTTAACGCCTGCAAAAAGCAGGTGTTAAAACTCCAACCCGCTAAGGGACCCCGTAGTACGGCGGTAAGGGTTAACGGTCACCGTTGCCATTAATGGTGACCGTTAACCCTTACCGCCGTCCGTGTAATGAGGCCCTTAAAATCTTCTTTGACTCACAAGATGAGGATGTAATCACTACGGAACCACACAAATTTCTTGAATTGAAACCTAAGAGTCACTTCAACCCTCCGGTTCAGAATCATATCCTTTCTACCTTTGAGAAAACTGTATTACAGGATTTGAAGAAAATTCAATTCAAAAATAACACACAAGGCAACTTTACTGTGAGAGAACGTCAGACACTTAAAAATTGTAACGCTCACCTGATTCTCGCAGAGGCGCCGGTCTTGACTGGGCGACTACCGTATCTTCAAAGGTGATGTGCAGCACCCGGTTGGCTCTTTGGGCTGGACCTCTGTGCCCTGTATGCCTGACGTGCAGAGTAAGATGTCTTAGGTAAGTGAATGCCGAGCTCTCCATCTGCCTCGGGGCAGGGTGCTGTAACCAGTTTCTTCGCTGGATAGGTAGCGCAGGCCTCTTGACTTCTGAGGACTGCTGTCCGTCGTTTACTGCACGAACGGTAAGTTTCGAGTAACTCAAATGTCTTTAAAGTCTTTAATAATGATGTCTCTTGTTTTGCAGGGTTCCGGCGATGGCGGATGATGGGCTGAAGTGAGTTGAAGATGGAGCCCGTGTGATGGATAGAAGCGCCTGGAAGCACGTAAGTAAGCGCTTGTTGCCAGCTTCACGATGCGCTCTAACTGTCTTTTTATTTTGCAGGTACAAGTTCGGAGCGGCTGCAGGGTGCCGGGATACCCACTGGGTTAGATGTGGAAAGGAGTAATGGCACGTGAGTATTAAAGTTCCCCAATGTCTTTAAACGCACCTTGTTTTGTCTTTCAGATGCGGGATGCAGCGCCGACGGCCTCCGGAGCGTGCGAAGAGTTGGTAAGCTTTTGTCTTTCAGATGCCGGAATGCAGTGTGAAGACCTCCGGAGCGCACGAAGATTAGGTAAGCCTTTGCCTTTCAGATGCCGGAATGCTAACCTGTTCTTTCTTGTCTTTATAGGTGTTGCTGAAGACTGGATTCAGGATGGTAAGCCTTTTTCCTTAGGCCCAGGAGCGGATGCAGAAGACACGATGAGCGTTCTGCTGCAGAGGGTGCAGAATAACGCAAAGCAAGATTCATCCACCGGGTGTGGTTTAAATAGCCTCCTGTAGTGCTTAGGTGTCTCCTTCCACAGCCACGCCTAAGTAAGAAAAGAGTTCCTGGTAAAAAAAGAGTTCCTGCCTTCCGAAGAGTTCCAGTGTTCTGAATCTAGGGAGTGGCTCCAGCCCCACCCAACAGGAAAAGTAGTTCCAAACAGAAGAGGATCAGAGGCTCAACTGGCAGGCAAGTAAGCAGCATGGTCTGCTGCAGGTAAGTCCACCCAAGCATTATGAGCCCGGCGCTTCCAGCGCTGGGACTGGGCATATTTATGAGCCTGGTGCCACTGGCGCCAGGACTGGGTCCAAAAGGTCCCAATTGGGACTGGTTGGCACTCGGAACTTGGGTTATGGATCTGCTTCCAAGCGAGTTGGGAAAACCCTGACCTTTTGGAAGCAGAGATCATGACAGTACCCCCCCTCAAGGCCCCTCCCAAACCGGGCTTCTCCGGGGGTTTTGGCTTGTCAGGAGATGTTCGGTGAAATCTTTTGATTAGGCGAGGAGCGTGGACATATTCAGCAGGTTCCCAGGATCTCTCTTGGGGGCCGTAGCCTTTCCAGTCAATTAGGTAGAATAGTTTAGATTTGGAGATCTTGGAGTCCAGAATGCTTTTGACTTCAAACTCGAGTTCTCCATCAACTAGGATAGGTTTTGGAGATTTGGTTAGTCGGGTTTGAGGTTGCACGGGTTTTAATAGAGAGACGTGGAAGACCGGATGTATCTTCATGTGCGGGGGCAAGTCCAACTTGACCGCTACTGGGTTTACTATGCTAGTGATGGAATAGGGACCAAGGTATCTTGGGTTGAATGTGCGTGGCCCTTTTAGAGATAGATATTTGGTGGATAACCAGACTTGATCCCCTACTTGATAGTGAGGGGCTTCCTTCCGATGTTGATCTGCTCCTTTCTTGTATTGTTCTTTAGCCCTTTGAAGGTGAGAAACAGCTTCCTTAAAGGCTTGGGTGATTGTAGAATGCAGGTAGTCTACTACTGGTGTTTCAAGATCTTGGAGGGGATCCAACTCCGAGGTTCAAGGGTGACTGCCGTACAAAAGAAAAAACGGGGTTTTCCCAGTTCCCGAATGGACAGAGTTATTGTAGGCATACTCGGCTATCCAAAGGATATCTTTCCAAGTTTTTTCAGTTTGTTGCAGCATGCAGCGTAAATACTGTTCCAGAGTTTGATTGGTCCTCTCGGTTTGTCCGTCGGTCTGAGGGTGGTGACTGGTCGATAGTCTCACATCAATTTGAGCCGACCGACAGCAACTTCACCAAAAATGAGAAATAAATTGACTACCTCGATCCGAAATTAGAACCGAAGGAACACCGTGCAGTCGGACGATGTTTTCGAGAAATTCTCGGGCCAGAGTTGCTGCTGTTGGCAAGCCTTTGAGCGGAATGAAATGCGCCATCTTGGAGAATAAGTCCACGATTACTAGAATCGTATTGTATCCGGAGCATGGAGGTAGATCGGTGATGAAGTCCATAGAAAGCGTATGCCAAGGGCGAGGTGGGATGTCAATAGGGCGTAAGAGGCCTGCTGGTCTTTCCTTTTGACTCTTGTTTTGGGCGCATACTCCACAGGACATTATAAAGTCTCTGATATCTTTTTTCCAAGACGGCCACCAAAAGTAGCGCTTGATCTTTTCTGAGGTCTTGGCTATACCGGGATGACCTTCCATTAAAGAGTCGTGATAACAAGAGATTACTTTTTTCTGTAAATCTGTGCTGGGTAGGTATAATCGTTCTTGGAAATACAATAAGTTGTCCTTTACTGCAAAGTCCTTTCCCTGCAGATGCCAATTCTGTATGTCTGCTGGAGTTACAAGTTGCCTGGCTTTATCCTTAACTTCCTCGATGGATTCTGTGGCGATTACACCCAGAATTCTTTGTTCGGGAATGATTGGTACAGGTTTAGGGTTGATCAAGTGTTCTTCCACTCCCATCCGAGAAAGGGCATCGGCTTTACCGTTCTTTGTACCAGGTCGATAGGTAATTATGAAGTCAAACTCGGCAAAGAATAATGCCCAACGGAGTTGTCTAGAGGATTGGGCTTTTGCGGTTTTCAAATATTGCAGGTTTCGGTGATCCGTAATCACAGTAACGGTGTGTCGGGCCCCCAGCAGATAATGCCGCCAAGCCTTAAAGGCAGACTTGATAGCCAGAAGTTCCTTGTCAGTAATCGTGTAATTGACTTCAGGAGGCGAGAATTTGCGGGACCAAAATGCCACGGGATGCAACTGATTGGTTACCGGGTCCTTTTGTGATAGAACTGCCCCCATGGCAAGGCTTGAAGCATCAGTTTCCACGATGTAGGGGAGTTCGGGGCGAGGGTGTTTTAAGATTGGTGCAGAGATAAATTTAGTCTTCAAATCCTGGAAAGCTTGTTCCGCCTCGGTAGACCATTCAAAACGTTTGTTTTTCTTTAACAAGGCAGTGATGGGCTGGACTATTCGAGAGAACTCGGGGATAAACCTGCGGTAAAAGTTAGCGAAGCCTAACATGCTTTGCACACCTTTTACGGAGGATGGTGATGGCCATTTGAGAACTGCATCGACCTTCTTTGAATCCATACGCACTCCGCCAGGTGATAATATGAATCCCAAGAATTCAACTTCAGTCACGTTGAAAACACATTTTTCCAACTTAGCGAAAGGTTTGTGTTGACGCAATCTTTCGAGGACCATTTTCACGTGTTTCCGATGTTCAGATTCCGATGAAGAATAAACGAGAATGTCGTCGATGTAAACAACAACACACACATCTATGAGCTCTCTGAGGACATTGTTCATAAAATATTGAAAGGCGGCCGGGGCATTGCAAAGTCCGAAGGGCATGACCTGATATTCAAATAGCCCATACTTGGTGCGGAAGGCCGTCTTCCATTCATCGCCCTCTTTTACTCGTACCAAGTGGTAAGCTCCTCTAAGATCCAGCTTTGTATATATGCATGCTTTTCTGACTTGGTCCAGGAGTTCAGGGATCAAAGGTAACGGATATCTATTCTTAACGGTGATCTGGTTCAGGGAGCGATAATCGATACAAGTTCTAAGGTCTCCTTCCTTTTTTGGAACGAAGAACAAAGCTGAAGAGGCAGGGGACTTGGAAGGACGAATAAACCCATTTGCCAGGTATTGATCCAGGTATTGTCGAAGGTGAAGGTTCTCAGGCTCGGTGAGGGCATAAATTCTACTACAAGGAGGAGTAGATCCAGGTATCAGGTCTATCTGGCAGTCATAAGACCTATGAGGAGGTAGAGAGTTAGCCTGCTCCTTCCGGAAAACATCTTGGTATTCTAGGTATTCGGGAGGTAACTGGGGAGTCTCTGAAGAAATTGCTGCCAGTGCAACACCAGGTGGAGGGTGACAAGTAGAGACACATTCTGGAAACTGGACCGTTCTTGCTCGCCAATCGATCAGAGGATTGTGTTTCTCTAACCAAGGTATTCCTAGAATAATCTGGAACTGAGGGGCCTTGATCACATCGAACACGATCTTCTCATGGTGTCCATCTTGACTTACTAGCGTCACCTCTTGAGTGGTATGCGTTACTGGCCCGGAGGCTATCTCCGTACCATCCACCGTAGTAATGACGTCCTTTACAGCCTTGGGACAAAGAGTTAGATTCATCCTCAAAACCATTTCATGATCCACATAATTGCCGATGGCACTGCTGTCGACGTAAGCTTCAATTGCATGTAATCGATCCGGATTATCGGGGCCAATGAGGACCATAGGTATCACGAAATGCAAGGTCACGGAACTGGTTTTCACGCTCGGCAAGAGGACCTCTATTCTTGTCGGGCGAGGTTGTTTCCCTGCTCAGAGTTTGTAACTGTGGTAACTGCAGCTCCTACTGCCTTCTTGGCAGGTTTCACCGGACAGTCTCGAAGAAAGTGCCCTGAGTTTCCGCAATATAGGCATAATTGCAACTGTTTTCTCCTTTCCCGCTCCCTTTGTGTTAGAGGACCTTTCAGACCCCCTATTTGCATGGGTTCCCCGGAGTCTACTCCTTTGGAAGGAGTTGGCGGTTTGGAAAATACTCGAGCATCAAACTTGGAACGATCGGCCTTCCTGTTCTGCAGTCTGTGATCTATTTGAACGACCAAGTCTATATAATTCGAACAGTCTTGTGGGGGATTCACTACTTGGGCTAAAACGTCTTTGAGCTCTCCACGTAGACCTCTATAAAACAGCGTAATCCTTTTGTCCTCAGGCCATTGAGTTTCCACTATTAGTCTATTGAAAGATGCAATATAAGCCAAAAGGTCTTGATTACCCTGTCGCAACGAAAGAAGCTCATTGTCCAAGGCCTGCCCCTGTGCATGTCTTGCGAACAGTTTTTCCATACTAAGCTGAAAGGCTTGAAAATCATGGAGAACCGGATCATCTTGATTAACTAGAGGGATCGACCAGTCTGCCGCATTGCCACTAAGGTACGAAAGTACAAAAGCTACATTAGCTTGATCAGTTGGAAAGGCTGCTGGCCGGCATAAGAAGTGCAACCGGCACTGATTGATAAATATCGCAAACCTCTTTGGGTCACCAGAAAATCGTTCGGGCGGACCCAGAGGTACATCCCCAGGTAGGTTGATCTGCACTGGATTCATAGAGGATGTTGAAGGAAGATTTGCCCCTGATGCGGGTAGCGGGGTCTGTCCGGCTTGTGACTGTAGCAATTGTCTAGCAAGATCATCTGTTCTCTCCTTGGAAATAAGTAGTTCCCTTCTTAGAGCGTTTGTTTCCTGACGAGCTGCATGCACTTCTGCCCTTAGTTCCCCAAGTAACCGGGCTAGGTGGTCAGTACCCGAGGTTTCCATAGCGCCTGGGCGAGAGTTTTGCGGTAGGCTTTGCGTTCTGTAACGCTCACCTGATTCTCGCAGAGGCGCCGGTCTTGACTGGGCGACTACCGTATCTTCAAAGGTGATGTGCAGCACCCGGTTGGCTCTTTGGGCTGGACCTCTGTGCCCTGTATGCCTGACGTGCAGAGTAAGATGTCTTAGGTAAGTGAATGCCGAGCTCTCCATCTGCCTCGGGGCAGGGTGCTGTAACCAGTTTCTTCACTGGATAGGTAGCGCAGGCCTCTTGACTTCTGAGGACTGCTGTCCGTCGTTTACTGCACGAACGGTAAGTTTCGAGTAACTCAAATGTCTTTAAAGTCTTTAATAATGATGTCTCTTGTTTTGCAGGGTTCCGGCGATGGCGGATGACGGGCTGAAGTGAGTTGAAGATGGAGCCCGTGTGATGGATAGAAGCGCCTGGAAGCACGTAAGTAAGCGCTTGTTGCCAGCTTCACGATGCGCTCTGTCTTTTTATTTTGCAGGTACAAGTTCGGAGCGGCTGCAGGGTGCCGGGATACCCACTGGGTTAGATGTGGAAAGGAGTAATGGCACGTGAGTATTAAAGTTCCCCAATGTCTTTAAACGCACCTTGTTTTGTCTTTCAGATGCGGGATGCAGCGCCGACGGCCTCCGGAGCGTGCGAAGAGTTGGTAAGCTTTTGTCTTTCAGATGCCGGAATGCAGTGTGAAGACCTCCGGAGCGCACGAAGATTAGGTAAGCCTTTGCCTTTCAGATGCCGGAATGCTAACCTGTTCTTTCTTGTCTTTATAGGTGTTGCTGAAGACTGGATTCAGGATGGTAAGCCTTTTTCCTTAGGCCCAGGACCGGATGCAGAAGACACGATGAGCGTTCTGCTGCAGAGGGTGCAGAATAACGCAAAGCAAGATTCATCCACCAGGTGTGGTTTAAATAGCCTCCTGTAGTGCTTAGGTGTCTCCTTCCACAGCCACGCCTAAGTAAGAAAAGAGTTCCTGGTAAGAAAAGAGTTCCTGCCTTCCAGAAGAGTTCCAGTGTTCTGAATCTAGGGAGTGGCTCCAGCCCCACCCAACAGGAAAAGTAGTTCCAAACAGAAGAGGATCAGAGGCTCAACTGGCAGGCAAGTAAGCAGCATGGTCTGCTGCAGGTAAGTCCACCCAAGCATTATGAGCCCGGCGCTTCCAGCGCTGGGACTGGGCATATTTATGAGCCTGGTGCCACTGGCGCAAGGACTGGGTCCAAAATGTCCCAATTGGGACTGGTTGGCACTCGGAACCTGGGTTATGGATCTGCTTCCAAGGGAGTTGGGAAAACCCTGACCTTTTGGAAGCAGAGATCATGACTAAAATCTCCTTGATAATCAAACCATCATTTTCAAACCAGCGGATAAGGGAGGTGCGTTAGTTCTTATGAATAAACAGGACTACATTAACGAAATTGAACGCCAACTGGATGACCAAGAAACATATATGGAAGTACCCCTGAATCCTACTGAAGCAGTAAGATCCCTTATCAAGGGGATACTGGATGAGGCGGAAGCCAATGATGTCATCTCAGAAAAGACACGTCTGTTTCTTGAAAACAAACATCCCATCATGCCAGTTATTTATATACTTCCTAAGATACACAAGAGACTGGCAAATCCACCTGGACGTCCCATTATAGCTGCCACTGCAAGTCTCCTTGAACCATTGGCCCAATACTTGGACAAAATTCTGCAACCTCTCATACAGGAATCTAAGACTTACGTAAAAGACACTATGCACTTTTTACACAAACTAAAAAATGTGCAATTCGTCAAAGGAAGAGATGTGATGTTCACCATGGACGTGACATCTCTCTATACTAACATAACACACGAAGCAGGTCTTGAAGCAACTGAATGGCTCCTACTTCAATCAGAGCAATGTCAAGGAGACAGACTGTTTGTACTAACTTTATTAAAATTAGTGCTTACGAACAATTTTTTTAAATTCCAAGATCGTTTCTTCCTTCAGATATCCGGTACTAGCCTGGGGGCAGCAATGGCACCATGCTATGCCAACACCTACATGTACTACCTTGAACATGAAAATATTCTCAGTTCACCAAGATGGATGAGGCATCTGCCACTGTATTTGAGATACATTGATGATATTTTTGGAATCTGGTCCGGCCCGGAAGAAGAATTGCAAAACTTTTACGAAATGATGAACTCGATTCATCCTCGTATTAAATTCACCACAGAGACAAGTGATACTGCCATCCACTTTCTGGATGTGGAGATATATGCCAGTAACAACACTCTTGAGACAAGAATCTACACCAAGAAGACAGATAGAAATAGCCTGTTGCTTGCCACAAGCTTTCGTCCTAAGAGAACTGTTGATAGCGTCCCGTTTAGCCAATTTTTGCGTTACAGAAGGATTATCTCGGAGACTGCCGAGTATGAACGCCAATCACGGCTATTGGAAACTAAATTTTCATCGAGGGGGTATGATCAGCTGAAGATCACTGAAGTCGCAAACAAAGTCAGAAGCACTGGGAGAGAGACATTACTGACTCCAAAACCACCCAAGTCGGGCGAAGCACTGGTTTACGTGACTACCTATTCCATGCAGAGCATGAAGATTAAGAGGGTCATCAAAAAGAACTGGAGCATGTTTAGAATGGATCCACAATTACAGCAACTGTTTCATGAACCTCCAACTTTTGCCTACAGGAATAGTAGGTCATTACGCAAGAGCCTTGTCAAAGCTGAAATTCCATCTTCTAGTCCACAGAAAGTGTTTAAGGGTACCATTCCATGTTACAATTGCCAACATTGCGGTAACATCATTAAAGGCAACAGCATATCACACCCCCACTCTGGTAAACCCATTTTTCTCAAACACTCGTGCACATGTGATGCTCAAAATGTTATTTATGCTTTAAAATGTCCATGTGGGTTGTACTACATAGGCATGACCACCAGAAAAGTTAAAGTTAGATGGTCTGAACACAAATCGAATATTCGTACTAAGAGTCTCAAGTCACCAGTATCACTACACTTTACTGAAGCACGGCACACCATTGCACAATTGAAATGTGTTATCTTGGAGCAAATCACAGCAGGAAGCAGGGGAGGTGATGTGCAGCGTAAACTGTTGCAACGGGAGATTTTGTGGATTGAACTGTTGGACTCGTTGAGCCCACGTGGCATGAATACCGAATTCGGCCTTATGTGTTTTGTGTAAATTTATGTGTTTTGGAAAACTGTTTATTGGTATGCTTTGCTCGTAATAACATGTCATCTTAATAGCACCGCCTACCCTTTCTGTTCATGAATATTGTTATGTCTCAAATCTGACAACATGCACCATCTGAACATGGACTTTTCACATGGCGGACTGTTGTACTTATTCCATCGCTTCAAGGTGACTCTCTTTGCCCCTTCTTGTGGTTGATTTTATCTTTTTACTCGCCCGATGACCATAGTTCCTCCCCGACTGATGTTACCTGTCTAGTCATCTTTTTAGCCTTTGCTTTAGTTGTGGGTCAGGATGCTGTACCTTTGCCCGCGCCCATCCTTTCTAAGGATCCCTTCACGCTTTTTATACATTGTGTGATTACTTGGCTCCACTTGATTTGTTTATTGGGTTTAGACCCCACTAGTTGTATCTCCTGCTGCTTCCGTTCCTAGTTGGACCTTAGACCTATGTGTTGCCTTTTACACTTGCTGGCTGACGGCTTCTGATAGATCTTTGAACTGTGTTTACCTCCGTGCCGTGAGGGCACCCCGTAGTTCCTCTGAGCTACGGTTGCTGCCCCCACGCGCGCGTTCCCTTTACACTCTTTCCATACCTTCCTGATGACTTATTTTGCGTCCCTTTGTTTTCCTCCAATGCGATACTGCCCGGCCCACTGACCGCTCTGTCTCGGTGACATTGTCACTGTAGTTTGTTTCATCATCTCCATGGTTACGCCACACTCGGTTTTTCCCATACCAAGATGGATGTCGCCTTGGTGCACTCACGCGCATGCGCGACTTTACCAAGGCGACGCTTGTGTTTGGATTGTGTGAACAGAGTCAATTCGCGCGCACGGCTGCGGCGAGATGATCTGTTTTCTCACGCATCCAAAGGTAAGCTATCTGTTTCCCTCTATTACTTGTCACACTCGGAATATCCCGGTTCACGTTACTAGCTCTGAAGAGATTTGCTGACTGTGTTAGTGCGCTCGTTTCTGATGTACACTTTTCGAGTTGGTGTGCAGCTACCCCTAAACTTCATGCATTTCTCCACATGTGTGGCTTACTTGATGTCTCTACCTCCGTTACTCGTTACGGTTTGCATGTATGGGCCTTCATTTGTTACTGCACTTATATCGCCCCTAATTTGGTACTTTTGCCGCCCGTTTACTTTTCTACTTGATTGTTCTACTATGGACTGTTAGCCATCTGGCTTTTTAAAATGGATGGTCTTTTGATCTTACCCCCACAGATATCCTAGCAATCTGTGGCATTCGGCTACCCGTTGCTTTTTGACTGGATCTCTTTTCTGTGTCTCGGCTCTTGTATCAGCAAGGTTAGTGACTTTGACTCTTTTCACTTTGATAATGGATTTCTTACAAACTGAAGAGTTCTACTGAAATATCTTGTTTCTTTTACTCTCCCCAGAGACTGTGCTATGACTTAATGGTTATGAATATGGAAAATGAAGTCTATCCCCTGAAGATGGTTCTTTGAACCGAAACGCGTCGGCATCATTTGTTATATCTAAATATGAGACTTCATTTGTAAATTGTTGAATGGTTGAACCTATGCCTTTAGAGCTTTGTAAACTGTAAACTGTAAACTGCTATACAGATTTGCAATTGTGCTGCGCTATACAAGCTGTTTTCTATCTACGCCGTTTGTTCCTACTTGTGTTATATGGAACACCCACAAGTGCTCTCTTCATATGTAAATAGAGTACACCGATCGTACTACTTTTTGTTTATTCGTGTACAATTTATTGGATTAAGAGGATTAAAATCCAAAAGTTAACTCTAATGTCTTGGTTCTGATTGTTCCATTCATTTTACACCTAGAATTTTACAATTATCCTTATTAACACCGTTAAATTGTGTAATGACATTTTCTTTTGGAAACTAGAGAAACTTAGGCGGTGCTTGTACACCGTAGAATTTACGCCCTGTTGGCGCCAAATGTTTAAATTAATTTTGATTTAAAATAGAGGGTACTTATTGTCCCTGTTGAGTGCATCTGGGCTTGCTGGGTAGCAATACACAGCTTTGGATTTGTTTGGTTTCCTCTATTAACTCCCCTGCATAAAGAATTGAAAAACAGGCTTGTGAAAACACGTGGAGTGCGGGAAAATTGCCCTTCCTCCTCCTAGCTGCCAGCGGACCAGGGAAAAAAGCCCAGGCGACGACGGCCATCCGGGCTCAATGAAACAATCAACATATGCATACATCCCCGGTGACACGGTGACTGCCAAGGACAATACCCCGGTGTCATGGCCACTGCCACAAACACAAGACAAATGCTGCCAAAACTTCCCCCAGCAGCACTCAGACCGCCCAAGACCCCAAAACCATCAACGCTAATAACACACATAACATTTCAAAAACCAGTGTGCCCACAATGGAGAAACAAACATCGACCATTTTCGCATTCTACTGGAGGCACAGAGACCACTTGGGAACATGCAGTAGCCGCCCACGTAGTGGGAAAACAAAAACGGAAAAGACAGTAAGCCTCATCAGGAGTTGGGCGGTATCCCGACTGGGTTACTGTCCAACTGTATTTGCATTACCACCTAACCGTCTGGCGGTATTGCCGCTGGATCACGGGTTTGGCCGGTAAGCGTAATCCCCCATTCCCTATTGGGTCCACCCAATAGAGAATTTTCGGCGCAATAAGCGCATGCTAATTGCCCCCAGAAATTGACATTTTTCCAGCACATTTACCCACAGCACTGAGCTGGGCGTAAACACGCCAGACTCATGTTTCGGCGGACCCTTAAATGTGGCGATAAAAGTGTTACCACCGCATTTAAGGGCTACCGCTCAACGCGTAATAAGGCCCAGTGTCTTGCTGCATGCTGCCAGAGCCACTGAACGGGAAAGTAGCAGAAAACTGGAGGACCAGTACTTTCCCTTCAGAAGCCCATATTCACCATATTCACCTCAAATTGCCTGAAAAACTTGCATCAACGGGATGGATCGACCATGGGGCAAACTCTACCATTAGCGAAATCCTCCAGACTCAGTGCAGGAACAATTAGACGCATGTAAGGCTAAGTACTGCAAAACATGACTTCGGGTGAGGGGCTGCAACAAAGTGGAGCTTGTACCATGAGGTACAGAGCTTCACAAGAAGAGCTTGGGCTCAGAGCAGCTTGCAACTGTGAGGGGCACATCCCGACAAACAAATGCAGTCAGATCTGCTTCTGCATACACATGCAAGCTTATTGCTGCTTGTAGACCATTTCTTATCACCCCTAACAGTGTCATACTAGCTAGAACCATCATTATGGCCAAAATTGATTATTGTAGTGCTCTCTACTTAGGCACCAGCCAAGAGAACCTGAATAAACTCCAAACAACCCAGAACAATGCCATTCGTGCTGCCCTAAACATCCCCCGCAACCACCACATTTCAGAATCTAGAACTAACCTAAAGTGGCTACCTGTCAAGCAGAGAATTTCACTAAAAAAACTCGCCCTTACGCACAAATGCCTGGCTAACAAGGCCCCTATCTACCTCTGCAGTCGGTTATCTCGCCACTCGACCTCCCGACCTCTTAGAACTGCCCAGACCCACTGTCTATCTATCCCAAGGTTTAAACTTCAAAAAGCGGGGGCTCAAGCTTCCCTGTTCTAGCATCTAAGCTGTGGAACTCCCTCCCCGCCACAATTAGAGCGGAAGACTCTTTCAATACATTCAAGGCCAAAACCAAATCTTGGCTTTTTGACCAGCATTAAGACATACTCTGGCCCCTGACTTCCGTTACTAGTTTTTCTGTGCACCCTATGGGTACATCCACTGTTAAACCTTAGCGGCACGGAAACCACTGTAATATATGTAGACAGAAACTCTGTTAATATTTCTGATATTACTTCTGTTCATGTAATTTTTATGTCTGTATATATGCATTTCTGTAACTTTGTACAAATTGCGCCCTGATGCTATACAACCTATGGGTACTTCCACTGTTAAACCTTAGCGGCACTGAAACCACTGTAATATATGTAGACAGAAACGTGTTAATATTTCTGATAATACTTCTGTTAATGTAATTTTTATGTCTGTAAATATGCATTTCTGTAACTTTGCACAAATTGCGCCCTGTTGCCTCCGGGCCTGATGGTTCTGCACGTTATAAATAAACAAATACAAATTGCGGCAGTGGTCCCGGCAAACTGTTCCATTGTTAGAGTCCCGCCTGCACCACTTGTCCACTCTATCCCATGGCGCAGCCCCCATGCTTGCATGTAACCTTTTTAATGGCAAGCAGTTTGCCCCCCCTTGTGACGTCCGTGCTGGTGCTTGACGGGGTCAACCTGAGCGCTGCCTGGAGGACAGCAGATCACTCCATGGCGGAAACACAGTCTGTCAGGAGTTGAACTGACAGAAAGATTGGTATACACAAATTGAAATAGAACTGGCAACTACTTTCTTGCATTCATTTTTTTTAATATTTTATTTATTGTAAAAATGTTTTTTCTTACAAACGTTCTTTTACACTCGAACATTATTTTCTTTTTACAATTGTTAATGATCACTCCACATCAGTCAACTTCAAAAGCATCTAGCTTAAAACAAGAAAACTAAAAAATTGGGTCAGATGATAAATGATAAATAAGACGATAAAATGAATCGAGAAACCCACGTCGCCACTAAATGATTAGTCTACCACTCAAAAACAAAACCACTCGTTCCAACTTTACAACAGAGCATTTGCAATTTACCATTTTTTAGAAGAATTACCTACATAAAAAACCTCAAGTCTTGTCGAGCAAAAGTATGTCCAGATAGTTAATCACTGAACAGGTCTGCATGAAGTTTAACCCGGCAAACAGGGTTAACCACCACTCCTCCATATTTCCGTTCATTGGGGCAAATTTTCCCAGGAAGAAACTTTGTTGAACCTTTGTAACCAGAGATTCTGTGACCAGATGTTTTAGGGACTCATCCTAGATGTTACAAAACCGGAATTCGTCATCCATGGTTGATTTGTCGTGTCTTAAAAATAACATTTCCTTGGTGGGAAGCAGGTTTAGTCGTAACCTCAAAAACTGATCAGGATGGCATTGAGATGGAAATGTTTCCAAATATTTCGAAATTCGGTTAATTCCACCTGCCCACCCACCCAGGTCAAGTCAGGATACAGGTTTTGCTCTGGTGTTCATTGTGTTAATCCATTCATAGTTGAAGAGTTTCTTTTTTACTAGACATGGGTTAACTTGAAGAGTCTCTATGTTTGTGCCAATTTTGTCCAAATAGGCAAATATTCTTTGCGACCACACTCCAAACAGACCTTGATAAGGTTATTCATCTGGGGGCATTTAGAATTTGGGAAGATGAGGCTAACGACTTCATAGACATTTTTCTCATTCATGACAATGATTTCCATAATACAGTTACAAATAAGGACTGTAGCCCAAGTTTAAACCGTATGGCAGCGATTGAAACGTTATTTGGTAGGCGAAGGACCTTACCCCAGAAGCTCCCTTCTAGCACAACCCAGATCGTTTTATCAATGTTGAAGCCGGCCTCGCTTCCGAATGTTACTGTTGCTGCTACCTTTTGTCGGTAGAACATTATCACTGGGATTAGAGTGAATTTGCCTTAGTTTAAATGCAGTTTCGCGGCTTACAACTTTAGATTCATCATTTTCATTTTTAGGTCTTCTGTTCATTGTCTTTCTCTTATCGATTTGTTAAACAGAACACCTAGCTATCTAATGCAGTCTTTTCGATCAAGTTGTTTCCCTGCTGTAAACCATTTAAAGTTTTTACCTCTTTTCCCAGCATTTGAGTCGAAGGAGACAATCTTGGTTTTTGCAATGTTTAGTTCTGCATCGTTCTTTTTCAAATATCCATCAAGGGTGTTTAACAGGCGTCGCAGCCCTATTTGAGTGGACTCAATGAGCACCAAGTCGTCTGCGTACATTACCCAGCTTATCTGGTGGCCGTTAATCTTCGCAGGGAAAGATAGACTATCTTTAAGCATAACCCGGCAGATCTGAAATGTACAGTTTGAAGGATAGAAAAAAATAAAAATAAAAATGTACAGTTTGAAAAGCAGTGCCGCCATTCCTTTTGCTCCAACTTCAGAGCACCACACAGCTCCCCGGCAACAGCAGAAGGCTGTCAGAGGTGAGCGAGACGGTGAAAACCTGGCTGGTGCTTCGGCCATTTCATCGCTAAGCGTTGGCAAGTTGCCATGCCAACGCCATACACTGCTCCCAAAATCCCCTTTACAGTTTTGTTTTTTACAGTAGCAATGTTTTGGCAATATTTTGGTGGTTGCACCACCAAAATGCACCAAAACAAAAAACGGTGTGATTGCTATGAAATTAAAAGGGCAAAGACGGAGAAGCAGCTACACAGGCCAGTGTTATCAAAACAGCCCGCTGGTGATCACAGCTCCCAGGCGCCCTCCACATGAATTCACCAATTGGATCGTAGGGTGTCTATAAGTAGCAAACATAAGACCGTTTACTGCCACATGTGCCAATCGAAAGGCCTTCTGATGGCTTTCTATATGGCAGTATGACAGATGCTGTGCCATGGTGATGCCATACGCTGGCTGGAAACCGAAGCTGGTTGGAAAGCGGGTGAGATCTTTTTTGGAAAGTTTCAAAACTCTGACACCGTAAAAATTGCGCTAGATCAAAGAATGCAGTGCACACTGCAGACCTAGCAACGCTTCGGCAGGTGCAACAATGTGGCCTGTCAATATTCGTGCATCTGAAAAGTAAGATCCCGGAAACGTCCTCACAGAGCCTACCGCTGGTCACTGTTTGCCACACTGCCCACTCTTAAGGAATGTGCCAAACTATGCCCACCAGAGTGCACTTTTCATCACACTGCCCACTGTTCCTCAATTTGCCCACCATTGGGCACCGGTTCCAATTGTCCACCATTAGAAGTTTTGCCACTGCCCACCACTGATCAGCGTTCATCACATTGGCCACAATGGTGCAGCTTTCCTCAGAGCGCCCACTCGTGGGCGTGTTACCTCTCACTGTCCACTGCGGGCACCTTTGGTGACTGTCCTCCATTGAGCACTGTCTGTCACTGTAGCACCATGTTTCACACTGCCCGCCACTGTGCACCATTCCTCACGCTGCCCACTACTGGGAATTCACCCGGAAAGTGAGTGCAATAGCGCTGTGCACTAGTGTGGTGTGCACAACCACCACCCAGTCTTTCTCCGTTTAGCTGTGGCCTCCGACCAGATTACCAGACAGGCCAGTCTCCAAAAGACTGCTATGCTCTGAAGGCAAGCCTGCTTCAGCTGCTCTGATTGACTCATAGCCTTCTCAGGGATCAGGTTGTTGACTCATTCTCCATGAGTCAATATAGACAACGAGTCCGGTGTGGAAGGACTGGCTAGTGAGGGGTTCTCTTTCCTTTCTGAGGATAGATGCCATTCTAGTGACTAAGCCCCCAACCCCACAGAGCTCTCGTTGATGCACCCAGCACCATAGCACCCTCAAAGTGGTGAAATGTTAGGAGCCCTTTGCCCTCCCTGCGGGGGTGGACTGGCCTATAGGGAACTCTGGAGATTTCCCGGTAGGCCCCTGCACCCTGGGCTCTTTGTGTGGTATTTTCAAATGTTCCCATGGGAGAAGGGTTGGGCTTGCTGAAAATGTGTAATATGAGGCCACTTTGAAAATTATTTCCAGGGCCTCTTTTGGTTCGCAGTCCACCCCTGCCTCCCTGGCACCGAATCCTGCCTCGGCCACTTAGACGCTTCAAAGCTTTGCATAATGAATGACGTAGACAATTCTTCTAGAAACACTGTTGAAGGTGTGATGATGGATTCGCACCACTTGAAAGGAGCCGCTGTGAGGGGAAGAGAGGAAGAAGTACACGGAAGAGGAGTGCGAGGCTTGCACTGCGCGTGTTTGCATTCTCACACCGGTTTCACCAGAGCTGCTCGCGCCTGCCCGGTGCACAGGAACCGGTGCAGGCAAGATGGCAAGTGCCCCATGCATTAGATGGGTTCCCATGAGTCGCCCACCCCTGCCCCTCCCTTGAGCGGCCCTCAAAAGCTCTCCCGGGCTTACCCTGAGCTGCGAGATGAGGCCAGAGCAGGCAAAGTGGCCTCTCTGACGAGCCGTGCTCCCCGTGCATCGAATGGATTAACACAGAGAGAGGGGTGAGTCAGCCGGACTCCGCGTGATCAAGGGGTGAGTCTTGCAATCCCTCATATGGGGCAGGCTTTAAAACCAGGTGAAGTTAGACCACCCGTGTACCCCGAAAAGGGAAGCTGGGGGCCGCTTGGTTACTACTTGGCATTACTGCGAGTGACGTCACGCTATGGGGAAGGTGGGCCAGACCCTGGCTTAACTTGTAATTCAAAGGAGGTTTTACAGCACACATGCACACCTTATAAATAGGGCACAGGGGATGATGGAAGGCCAACCTCATCCCTGTCTAGGGGTGTCAGGAGAGGAGGGTGTGCTCATGGCATCTTCCTTCCACTTTTACGCTGATTCATTTCCGGCTTGAGTAGCACACAATCATAAAACCTACCACACAAGAGGGAGGTGGGTCAGGGCCCAAAACTGGGATCTGGGGTACTCACTCTACTGCGCAGCAGGACACCCCTAATCTGCATTATCTCACCTGCATGTGGCAGCAGGGCCATAGCAAGCATTTAGAAATAGCACACTTGCTCTGCTAGCATTTCCAGTCCAGCTGCCATCGCAGCAAGAGTTTGCATCTGTATGAGCCCTGCCTAGCGCCGGCAGGGACTAGTCTGTCTAACTCAGGCCTCCCGCCGGCAGGGACTAGTCTGTCTAACTCAGGCCTCTTGCATTGAGAAGCGCTGGCCTACCGCCTTCACAGACTAGTCTGTCTAACTCAGGCCTCCTGCCTGCACGGACTAGTCTGTCTAACTCAGGCCTCTTGCATTGAGAAGCTCTGGCCTACCGCCTTCACAAACTAGTCTGTCTAACTCAGGCCTCCCGCCTGCACGGACTAGTCTGTCTAACTCAGGCCTCCCGCCTGCACTGACTAGTCTGTCTAACTCAGGCCTCTTGCATTGAGAAGCTCGGGCCTACCGCCGGCACGGACTAGTCTGTCTAACTCAGGCCTCTTGCATTGAGAAGCTCTGGCCTACTGCCGGCACAAACTAGTCTGTCTAACTCAGGCCTGCCGCCTGCACGGACTAGTCTGTCTAACTCAGGCCTCTTGCATTGAGAAGCTCTGGCCTACCGCCTTCACAAACTAGTCTGTCTAACTCAGGCCTCCCGCCTGCACGGACTAGTCTGTCTAACTCAGGCCTCCCGCCTGCACTGACTAGTCTGTCTAACTCAGGCCTCTTGCATTGAGAAGCTCGGGCCTACCGCCGGCATGGACTAGTCTGTCTAACTCAGGCCTCTTGCTTTGAGAAGCTCTGGCCTACTGCCGGCACAAACTAGTCTGTCTAACTCAGGCCTGCCGCTGGCACGGACTAGTCTGTCTAACTCAGGCCTCTTGCATTAAGAAGCTCTGGCCTAGCGCCGGCAGGGACTAGTCTGTCTACCTCAGGCCTCTTGCATTGAAAAGCTCTGGCCTACTGCCGGCACAGACTAGTCTGTCTAACTCAGGCCTCTTGCATTGAGATGGTCTGTCCTACTGCCGGAATGGACTAGTCTGTCTAACTAAGGCCTCTTGCATTGAGAAGCTGTGGACTGCCGCAGGCACGGACAAGTCGGTCTAACTCAGGCCTCTTGCATTGAGATGCTCTGTCCTACAGCCGGCATGAAAGAGTCTGTCTAACTCCGGCATAGACTAGTCTGTCTAACTCAGGCCTCTTGCATTGAGATGATCTGTCCTACTGCCTGCATGGACTAGTCTGTATAACTCAGGCCTCTTGCATTGAGAAGCTCTGGCCTACCGCCGGCACAGACTAGTCTGTCTAACTCAGGCCTCTTGCATTGATATGCTCTGTCCTACTGCCGGCATGGACTAGTCTGTCTAACTCAGGCCTCTTGCATTGAGAAGCTCTGGACTACCGCCGGCACGGACTAGTCTGTCTAACTCAGGCCTCTTGCATTGAGATGCTCTGTCCTACAGCCGGCATGGACTAGTCTGTCTAACTCCAGCATGGACTAGTCTGTCCAACACAGGCCTTTTGCTTTGAGATGCTCTGTCCTACTGCTGGCATGAACTAGTCGGTCTAACTCAGGCCTCTTGCATTGAGAAGCCCTGGACTACCGCCGGCACAGACTAGTCTGTCTAACTCAGGCCTCTTGCATTGAGAAGCTCTGTCCTACAGCCGGCATGGAAGAGTCTGTCTAACTCCGGCATAGACTAGTCTGTCTAACTCAGGCCTCTTGCATTGAGATGATCTGTCCTACTGCCTGCATGGACTAGTCTGTATAACTCAGGCCTCTTGCATTGAGAAGCTCTGGCCTACCGCCGGCACAGACTAGTCTGTCTAACTCATGCCTCTTGCATTGATATGCTCTGTCCTACTGCCGGCATGGACTAGTCTGTCTAACTCAGGCCTCTTGCATTGAGATGCTCTGTCCTACAGCCGGCATGGACTAGTCTGTCTAACTCCAGCATGGACTAGTCTGTCCAACACAGGCCTTTTGCTTTGAGATGCTCTGTCCTACTGCTGGCATGAACTAGTCGGTCTAACTCAGGCCTCTTGCATTGAGAAGCCCTGGACTACCGCCGGCACAGACTAGTCTGTCTAACTAAGGCCTCTTGCATTGAGAAGCTCTGTCTATGGCAGCTCACTCACACCTTTCAGGTTCGCACTAGCTTGCACTCCAATTATGATCCAGCGGCATCGCTGGCTTCTGGGACATGTCACTCCTGGTTGTGCCTCCTCTCTATTGTAGAGCAGCAGTTACATGCATCTGCAGGAAATCCCGCCCCCCTACCTCCTATATGTTGGAGGCCGAAGATTGTGTCATGTTTGACACCAGCAGTTGAGTCAATACTGCAGCAAATATTTGAAAGAAGGTACCCACAGAGAAAACCCTATCGAATGTATCCCCGAAGAGATGACAATCTGAGGGAGGAACTCCCTTAAGGAATATGAAAAAGAACAAAAGAGAGAAGCTAGAGACATCACGAAAGGCGAGTATGATGCCCCGAGAATACTGGCTGAAGAAGAATGCATGTATCTTGCAGAAACTGATGATGAAGTTAAGAATTGAGTAAACTTTCATGTGTAAGAAGAAGATTGCATGTATACAAAGCACTGCAGAAAATGCAAGCCATTCAATAATTGTACAGATGATGAAACGCAAGTAGACTAAGTCATCAGAGAAGCTGGCTATACGTAGTGAATAGACTGAAGGCATAGCCGCCATTGTATAGAAGCTGGACATCAGTGTCATGAATTTGGTAAGCCAGGCTCCATAGAGAGGAAAGGCCGAGAATTGTGTTGCAGCAAGAATAAGCTGAGATCGTGAAAACGCCTGGCCAGGCTGTCTGGCCTGGTATCAAAACTGAAGCAGTCAAGTCAGTTATCTATTCTTGAAAGCAGTGAACGTGAGAAGGATGAATCATGCCTTATTAAGGGGCAAAGAAAGAACACCAACAGTGGCAATTCCTGCAAGACATTTAAATGCTGCAAAATGGACTAAACCGTGATCTGCTGTCACGTGAACCAAGGATGGAAATAGAGTTGAGCTTGGAGTCCTAGAACAACGATAGTGAGAGCTTGTACTCCCATATATTCCCACAGACGAGGCTACTTTGCAAGGCCAAGTTCGAAGACATCTTCATGGCAGAAGGCATGGGTGATCAGAGATGTTGGGTTTATTGGGTGGGGAGGTAAAGTCAAGTCCACCTCCTGGCACATGGGTCTGACCTTACGTGCTTATAAGTGAACCAACTGTTCCAGACATGGCACGAGCGTGCCAACCAATTGTAGAGGGCTGTATAACAAAAGGCTTTACAGTGTGAAGACCAATGATAGACCGTGTACTAAATAGTGTTCAAGATTACATTTTTTTAGAGGTAGGCATAAATTGTCCACTTGACAGTGGGCAACCAATCACACTTCTAAATCCCTATAGAAAGTATATTTAGAAGTCACCCTTGACCAATCCCAACCCTTGATAGGTTTTCTATTATTTGCCAGGTAGTATGACAACACTGCTGATGTATTTTTTCCATATAAGGATGTTTTTATGAGAAAATCTTTAAGAGCTGAGCGAACATCTGTTGATGTCCATTGTAACCTCCCTGTTTTAGATACTTGTTAATAAAACAGACTCTTTGCCATCTTCCTGAGTTGGTTTGGTTATTTGGACTCATAGTTATTCTGCAACCCCATCCATTGCATGCACGTTACTAAAGGGCCATAAGTACTCTGGCTGCCCATCGTACGTTCCATTGTTTGGACCTCTAGCGACCTCTCCTCACCTGTGTCTCCCCTTGACATTTGGCGCCGGCTCTTGTCCTGTTTTCCTCACTCAGTGCCAGAGGCTCTGTGTTGAACATCCATTTAATTTCATTTTAAGTCTTGACATCTATGCGCACCAGCCAACTGGTATCTAAGCGCTAGATGCACTGCGCTGGGTACCAAACCAAATGGTCAAGGAAAGAAGAAAGAGAAATTAAACGAGCATTGTCTTCAGTTTTTCTTTTTCTAAAAGGCGATACTGAGCTCCAGCTGCTTAGTTGGAATGTCAGAGAATTCCAAAGGGATGCTACTTGGACTTGAGAGGAACACCCCAAAGCTCTTGAATGCTTAGCAAATGGGGTAGACATTTGTCATTACACCATAATGATCTCCTTGGGGTCCACCAAGGGGTTAGGAGCTTTAGCAAACATGCTTTTATGTTCCCGGGTGAACGCTTTACATGTCACCTGTGCATGCACCGCTAGCCAGTGCAGTTACCTCACCCGTGCATGCACCGGTAGCCAGTGCAGTTACCTCACCCGTGCATGCACCGGTAGCCAGTGCAGTTTCCTCACCCGTGCATGCATCGGTAGCCACTGCAGTTACCTCACCCGTGCATGCACCGGTAGCCAGTGCAGTTACCTCACCCGTGCATGCACCGGTAGCCAGTGCAGTTACCTCACCCGTGCATGCACCGGTAGCCAGTGCAGTTACCTCACCCGTGCATGCACCGGTAGCCAGTGCAGTTACCTCACCCGTGAATGCACCGGTAGCCAGTGCAGTTACCTCACCCGTGCATGCACCGGTAGCCAGTGCAGTTACCTCACCCGTGCATGCACCGGTAGCCAGTGCAGTTACCTCACCCGTGCATGCACCGGTAGCCAGTGCAGTTACCTCACCCCTGCATGCACCGGTAGCCAGTGCAGTTACCTCACCCGTGCATGCACCGGTAGCCAGTGCAGTTACCGGAGCACCAGGGTGATGGGCGCCCCCAGAGGGGCACTGGTCACAATGCGGGCTATGTAAGTCAGGAGGATTTGAGGAATGAACACATCAGTTGAAGACGTCTCCATTGCTCCCCTAGCATCTCACCACTCCGTGTTCTGGCCGCCACTCAGCCGAGAGGTCTCAGACTCCAGTGGGGCTCAACCCCCAGGCCTGCTCTATATTCTCTCTCTAGTTCATGGGGCGACAGGAGGCCCACCTGGGCCTGAAAACATAAGGGGCGCTGCACCGCTTTCACCATTTTATTCTTTGTTCCTTGGTGTTAGCGCTTCATCCAGACTCATTCACTTCAAGGCTCTTGAGTAAAATAAGAATGACTCTAAATGCTCTAGAGACTGACATTTTACGAAGACAATCCAAAAGAATGTTTCCTGTGCAGTGTATGTGCTCTTGACATGCATGTGCTAAATAGCACTGTTACCTGTGCATGTGCTCTTGAAATGTGTGTGATAAATAGCACTGTTACCTGTGCATGTGCTCTTGAAATGTGTGTGATAAATAGCACTGTTACCTGTGCAGTGCATGTGCTCTTGACATGCATGTGATAAATAGCACTGTTGCCTGTGCAGTGCATGTGCTCTTGACATGCATGTGCTAAATAGCACTGTTACCTGTGCATGTGCTCTTGAAATGTGTGTGCTAAATAGCACTGTTATCTGTGCAGTGCATGTGCTCTGACATGTATGTGATAAATTGCATGGTTGCCTGTGCAGTTTCTATGCTCCGGCCTAGTATGTGCTAAATGGTACTCCTACCTATCTAGTGTAATGCTCTGGACTAGCATGTCTTAAACAGCACTGTTACTTGTGCAGTGTATGTAATCTGGACCATTATCTGCTAAACAGCACCGTAACCTGTGCAGTGTTTGTGCTTGTGACCAGCATCTGCTAAACAGCACGGCTACCGGTGCAGTGTATGTGCTTGTGACCAGCATCTGCTAAACAGCACGGCTACTGGTGCAGTGTATGTGCTTGTGACCAACATCTGCTAAACAGCACTGTTACCAGTGCAGTGTATGTGCTTGTGATCATCATCTGCTAGACAGCACGACTACCGGTGCAGTGCATGTGCTTGTGACCAGCATCTGCTAAACAGCACTGTTACCTGCGCAGTAAATGTGCTCTGGGCAAGTATGTGCCACACCGCCCTGTTGCCAGTGCAGTTTACATGCTCCAGCCAAACAGCACTGTTACCTGTGCAGTATATTTGCTCTGGGCAAGTATGTGCCACACCGCACTGTTGCCAGTGCAATGTACATGCTCCAGCCAAACAGCACTGTTAGCTCCGCTCTGAAACATAGTTGTACTTCTTGTGAATGGCTCCAATGTTGAATGTTCTGTTTCCTCACGTCAGAGGTAAGCTTGGGGCCGTGGGAAACATTTCCTAGACTTGCTGAATCTTGCACAAGGCTGAAATCCATGTATAGATGAAAGCACATAAGCACACAGGCAGAACCAGAATCTGAAGCGTTGGCTGGCCCACATCTTTCGGCAGGGCTGTGCCTTACCGGACTAATATATTTACAGGCAATATCCATGCACTAGTCAAACAGACGAGCATGCATAGTGCGCAGAACAGAACATGTTTCTAAGTATTGCTAAATAAATACTTGCTTTCACTTGATTCGAGGAAGCCAGCAACTTCCTTGGCACTCGCAAGTGCCAGGTGTTACATTTATTTATTTATTTGTTCATGTCTTCTAACGCAGCAAATGCCCATAGGCCTGAAGACGCACATCCTCTGGAGAGCTGGTCTACCACTGACCCTACCTCTTATGACCTAAGGCAGGTCTCAGCCCCACTGTCAGCCAGGATCAGCCCCAGTTATGCCAGGATCAGTCCCACTGTCAGCCAGGATCAGCCCCAGTTATGCCAGGTGAAGGAAGAGTGGGCAGGCAGGCCCCCCTGTAATTACACCCTCTTTCTGCCCCACCACAATAAAGGGTCCAATCCTCTCACGGCAGCATTTTGTGGATGACAATCCTACAATGCCTGAAGATGGCCTTTTTGGGTGACAATTTAAGGCCACAGTTATATTTTCCCTGCAGCCCTAAAAGCTGTCCCCACATGTTCTAGGACGGATATTGATTAATATTCTAACTCCAGTCCCAGAATATTTGGGGCAATTGCTTGATTTTGGTGGCAGTGCAAATTTGGGGAAAAGTCACCCCAGGGCGACCTTTTCCCAGGCAACATTTTGTCGCTGGGTACCATCTCATGCAGGTCTGCACACGCTCCACGCGATGAGAGAAATGGCACCATGTCATAATGGCACCCTATGGGGGCTGCTACATGTTTAGCCATCCCAGAGCGGCTCCTAAAAGGTAGGAGTTTAATTCCACTGGGGCCTTCACCCATGCCCCATTCCTCTCCATCCTCCTCCCTTCACTGCCACACCCTGGCCATCACACTGCCACTCCCCGTCCGTCCGAAGCAATCACGGCCTCCGCCCCCCCCTGCGCACACTTACCTGCTCCCCTGCGGGCACCCGTCACTTCCCTCTTCCCGTAACCCACATCTACTGGCGCGGGAATCGAGGCAGCACTTCCTGGGAGGTCCTAAAGGCTGCCTACTGAGATGAACCGTGGGCAGCATCACATGCGTCAGAAAGACCATGTGCACTGAAATCACACTAGTCAGTTTTTACCCTATAAAATATGGAGGTGTGCGACTGATTAGGAGCCCATACTTGGACTCCGAAGATTCTCCCTAATATGCACGACCATTGGTAGGCGTACATTGCGTGATGTTTCTTAGACCTCCAGCTGATATTGCCTTTACACCGTGGGCCCTTGTTCCGCGCACACCCTGAGCCATAACAAGGTCAGCCTCAATGCATAAAACAAAGGGGATGGGGGTTCCTGGGGGTCCCTCTGCGGACTTACCCAGAGTCTTTAGCTCAGAATCTTTCACAGAGGAGAAATATCCTAAACATATCAGTATTTGTCCTGCCCTGGGGCAGTCCAGCACCAAAATGCTAGGCAATTCTCCTCTGAAAAAGAGTACCAACAGCATCCCCAGACACGTGTTTCGGTCTGGTTGGACCTCATCAGCAGGGAGGAGCTGTGCCTCTTTAAGAATAGTGAGCAAGGGGTCCACGTCTGGATTCCCCTAGTAACTTAGGGTGAGACCCAAAGTTACTTGCATATGCAAATTAACAAGGGGGGTCCTGGGAGTCCCTCTGCCAGACATTAGTCCTGGTTGCGAGAGACTTACCCAGAGTCTTTAGCTCACTATCTTTCACAGAGAAGAAATATCCTAAACATATCAGTATTTGTCCTGCCCTGGGGCAGTCCAGCACCGAAATGCTAGGCAAGTCTCTGCTGAACAAGAGTACCAACAGCAACCCCCGACACGTGGTTCGGTCTGGTTGGACCTCTTCAGTAGGGTGAAGATGTGCCTCTCTAAGAATAATGAGCAAGGGGTCCACCTCTGGATTCCCCATGTAACTTAGTGTGAGACCCAAAGTTACTTAAATATGCAAAAAAACAAGGGCCATCACCTTTTCGTTTTGCCCCAGCCTGAATGCATCCCAATAGCGCATATTTCTACCTTGGGTCCCAATGTAGCCTTCAGGGAGCTGGTGTCTTTGGGGGAAGACAATACATTTTCCAAAGCAATCATGGCAGCTACCTGGTGGTGGTCCAACAGCTCATTTCCATAGAACAACACTGCCATAACTCTAGTCTGGTAAACAATCAGTGGGACTTTAAGTAGAGTTTAAATTGGAACACCTCACCTCGTCTGACTTCAGGAGCACAGATCTTTTGATTATTAGAAGCACCAGAGCCTCAGTAAAATAAATAAAGCTATAGATAGTCAAGAACTCGCAACGTTTCCCCTCCCATACATATCCTAGGAGGTTTCACGAAAGCAAAGCAGGTGATTGCACACTCCCCAGGCCTCCCTGGGACATTCATCACCTGAACAATCCTGCAATGTTCTGGCATCGAATACAGTTTCCCCACATCCCACATCCCAAGGTGGGGATCCAAGCAAACCCTGCCAAGTTGGACTGGGCATTTTAATGGTGCCTGTCTCAGGTAATGCAAAACCACTAAACACACAGTAAAGGGTGGAAGCAATAAAACCCGTAGAAGTAAAGGGGGGCGAGTGGGCCACCAGATGCTGATGATGTTAGAGCTATTTTTTGTGATTATTCAGTATTGACCACAGTAACAGCAGGAACCACCAGCCTTAGCTCTGGTAACTTCAGCAGTCCCCTCCTCCGTGCCTGCCCACAGGGTGCTCCGAGAGTTCAGAGCCACCCAACATGACCATAAATGCTTATTTGCATGTCCTTCCCAGCGCAGCCTTGCCTGGGCAACCCAGGAAAGGCCAAAGGCAAAGGGCTGCTCGCTTGGCCAACTCTATTGCCTGTGTGTGCCTGTTCGCAATGGATGCCAGACAAAACATCCTACTGCTACAACCAGGTAAAGTGGTAAGTGTTGGGAGCCCATCCATCACTGGGCCCCAGAAACACTGCCACTATCTTATTACTTACTTGATTCTATCAGTGTGTTGAACCCTGCCTTTTGCCTTAGTTAGCCTTGTCTTAAATCTTGCTGATCCCAGAAGCTTCAGTTGTGATTTATTCATCTCATTCTCTCCTCAGAGATTAAGCCATTATTCTAAAGGTTAGCCAGTCTTTTACACATGGAAGTCTTGTGAGTATGAGACATTGTGTTGCACTTAGATGAATAGTGAATGTTTGCCAATGTACTGCAATTAGATGATTTTTTAATGTTAACCAATGTTTTGCACTTAGACGAATTGCAAAGGTTAGCCATGGTATTGTAGAGGAGCAGCTGTGTACATCTGCAGGCGATCCCGCCTCCTTACCTCCTCTGCATTGGAGACATGAGATCATACCTTGCCTGACACCGGCCATAATACCAATACCGCAGCGAGTATTTGAAAGAAGATATCGGTTGAGACAACCCTACCGAATGTAGCCTCAACGTGATGATAACCTACAGGAGGAAGAACCTGAAGAAGTATGAAAAGAAGCTAAGTGGGTGAATTGATGACATCATAAAGAAGTATGCGCGATGTCTCAAAATGAAGAAGTATGACAAAGTATGAGTCCTTGCTGACCAACAAAAACGCAAGAGGTCAAATGAACTATCAAAGTAGACAAGAGGAAGACTATGCAGTAAATAAGATGTTGCTGAAAACAGAAGTTCAATACTTGTACAGAGGCCCAAACATAAGGTAGAATAAGTCATCATAGAGGCCAGATATAAGTAGTAAATATAATGCCGGCTAAGCCAGCATTGTACAGGACTGGATATTGGTATTATGAAATAAGTAAGCCAGAAAACCATTAAGGGAGACAGAACGTTGTGTCACAGCAGAATAGCAGGCTCATGGGGCTGCATGGCTAGGCTGTCTGGCCCAAAGTCAAGACTGAAGAAACCAATGTCAGCTATCTATTCTGAAAAGGAGCGCGCGTGCTGCGTATGACTCCTCTCTTGTTAAGGTACAAGCAAGAACACCAAGGATGCCAAGTTTTAATTCATTTAGAGCATTTAAAACCTGCAAAATGGACCAGATCGTGGTCTCCTGTCACGTGTCCCAAGGATGGAAATAGAGTTTGAACTTGGAGTCACAGACACGATAGCGAGTGCCCTCATTCCTGTGCATTCCCAAAGATAAGAAAACTCTACAAGGCCAAGTACAAAGACAATACCATGGCAGAAGGCATGGGCGATGAGAGATGTGGGGCTAATTGGGTGGTGAGGTAGCATCATGTCCTATCTCCCTGCACCTGGGTCTGGGCTTACGTGCAGCTAAAATGAAACACATGTTCCAGACATGGCACAAGCATGGCAACCAATTATGTTAGTCCATTTAATGATGGCCCTTATAGTTTGCAGGACCAATGAGAAACTATGTATCTACTGTTTCTGAAATAACATGCTTTTAGGGGAAGGCACAAGTTGTGCCCCTGATATTGGGCAGCCAGTTACAATCCTAGCTCCTATACAAGTGTAAATCTAATTGTTTCCCTTAACCAAATACCGACCCTTGATAGGTTTTCTCAGTATTGCCACATAGTATGACGTCACTCTGATGCATTATCACTATAAGACTTGCATTTCTTGTGTAGATCATTGAGAGACTGAGCGTACGTCCGTTGATGTTCGTTGTAACATCCCAGTTTTAGATAATTGTTAATAAAACAATACTTTGCCATCTTCCTGAATTGGTTGAGTTATTTGGACTCGGAATTGCTGTGGTGTAATCCCGTCCATTCCATTTGCACGTACCTAAGGGCCATATGCTCAGTATCACACATAGAAGAATTGTGAAGGTTAGCCATGGTATCACACATACGAGAACTGTGAAGGTTAGTCAAAGTATTGCAATTAGAAGAACTGTGAATGTTAGCCATTGTGTTGCACTTAGAAGATTTGTGAAGCCCAGACATTGTATTGCCTTTAAAAGAATTGTGAAGGCTAGACATTGAACAACACTTACAAGCATCTTCCAGGGTAGCCAGGGTATTGTAAACCACACACAAAACACGCAAACACACACCAAACACAATTCACATACAACAAACAATCCAAGACACTGAGCCTTACCCCTCCAGATACAACAAACCAGTGGACGCAATCTATACTCATCTAGAAAGCCGATACGCACAGACACCAGTTTCTTCTGGTTCTGCAAGCATCAATAGAAGAGCACAACCTCTATACAATCCATCACTTTCCCACCCACCCTCTTTCATACAGAGCCACTTGAGTGCCTGAAGACCATACTTATGGTAATGGTCCGCGGTATAAAGCCAACACCAGTGCATTCTTAAGTGACCGAACCAACATTACTGGGCAAAGCTGCATGCAGTGTGTAGTGTTTGCTTACAGGTGCAATACTAGTCTTACTGGAAACAGTCAACATCACAGTCTTCTGAGAGTGGCAGAAATGACATTATTGGGCAGCAACAACTAAACTGTAGTCTTATAGGGGCAATACTGACCTTATCGGACACATTCAACAACAGTGCATGCTTACAGTGTCAAACATGATATTACTGCACATAAATCCAGGTGTGTTCTTCCATTGGCAGTAACAACATTATTGGACATAACCAATACCAGTGTATATTACAGTGACAACACTTGTCTCCCATTCTGGGAGGATAGCTCAGGGGCAACGAATGTGTCATGGAAGCAAGAAAACATATTGCAACACAGGTTTGAATCCCGGTCTCGCGCTTAGAAACTGGTCTCCAGTTTTAAGCGCATTAGAAAAGAATAATTATAATAATTATTTGACAAAGCCAATGTTGGTGTATTACTGCAGTGGCAGGGCTGGCCTTAATGGGACACATTTAACACCATTACATTCTTACATTGGCACAACTGACATTCCTAGGTAGACAACTCAGTTGTATTCTTACAGTAGTGCTACTGGCTTTTCTGGACACATCCCACACCTGTTTATTTGTATATTGCAAAAACAGGCATTTTTGGACAAAGTGAACATCAGTGTCTTTTGACAGTGTCAGAACTGCCATCATTGGGCACAGCTAATACAAGAGCAGTCGTATAGTTGTGACATTGGTTGTATTGCCAAATGCATCACAAGGACATTTGTACAATTGGCATACTCAGATTGCTAGGTAAAGCCATCATTAATGTGTTCTTACAGTGGATATCCAGGCATCCCTATTTGTGTACAACCATCCTGAACGCATCATTGCAAAATGTGTATGTGTACTCTTGGTTAGGTGTCATATTTTGGATTTTGCATGTGTTACCCTGCAGAACTCATTGTAAATTGTATTACAATTACCTATTTTATCCATAATAATTTCCTGGAAAATGCACTATTTTAACCTATTATATTTGTTGGTAAAACTCTTTGAAGGGAGAACTGCACTATGCCAGTTGTGTTGGTTTGGGCTCCTTCGCTGGACTCGGTCACTCTCACTGAGGACTGTGGGATACTTACACTATTACTGCCATCACCAACTTCCACCTACTCCGAGAGGGAAATATTGGCCTATTCCTGACACTTGTTCCTGCTGTTGGCAGATCTGCATAAAGTGGGGAGTCCAACTGATGATTTTGGAGTCAAACCCAATATATAATTTAAACAAAAAATGCCTGACGTTAGAGGTCTAAAGGAATGGTTGTTGCAGAAAAGGCAAGGGCACAATTTCAATCAGAAGCACATTGACAAATCTCTCAAACTGCACACAAAGCTCATCTCCAAACTCCCTTTCAAGCCCACACACACATTAAATGTCCAACTAACTATATTTTCAGGTGGGGATTTCCCCTCTAAACAATTCTGTCATGACTCACCTTGACTTACCCCGGCTAAATTCAGTACTGTTATGAAGCGTAAGGCATTGTCACTGCTCCAAAGAGTGGGGACCACTTCTAAAGAGGTTAGGCAAGAGGTGAGGTCCCCCATGCCTCACCCTCTCCAAAATCCACTTACCGTCTTCAAGGTGCATCTTCCCTCACACTTCCATACGCCTCTGTAAGGTAGAGAACACCCAGTCCTCAGGAGGTACTGAGATTAGGAAGAAAAAGGGTCAGATAGATTACCTCTAGAGACTGAGACGAGGAAGAACACAGACTACTTAGCGAGGAGTGAAAACCTCACTACTGGGATGAAGAAGATGCGTGGAGCAATGCAGAGTGCCCTGCAGAATCAAGATGAGTGGTCCAGATAACCTGGAACAAGTACTAGGACGAAGAAGAGGAGCAAAAGTACAGGGTTAATCTTGGAGAACCACAAGGAACAGTCCAGTGGTTGCTGGTTTCCGATTGCTCCATCTAGGGTAGAAACCAGGGGAAGAGAGTCACTCCACCTGGTGCTGTTTGTAAGAATCCTAAGAAGCCAAGCGAGGAGAGGTGACCTCTTGGCACTGTGAACATTGTAATCAGGGTAAGCTGTTCATGTGCCCCTTGCGTTTGTGAGAACCTGGAGAAGCTAAGGGCGAAGAGGTGTCGTCTTGGTACTGTGAACTTTGTAGAGAGCCAGGAGAGGAGAAACCTCTTAGCATTGCAAATACTGTGACCAGGGGACGGGAGTCGTCTCCCCTGGTGTTGCCTAGAGATCTTCTTGTTGTAACTTTGAACTTTTACTTTGATTCAACCTGGATCTTTATGTTGGGCTTTTTAAGGAGATCTGAAACCTGAAGACGGGAGACCTTTTTGCAGAGAACATTCCCATGAACAATTGGACATTGTCTAGAGGAAGGGAGTCAAACCTTTGGAACAAGAAGTCTGTTTATCCCTTTGGCATTAGTTATACGTGAGAGGGTTGGAAATGGGCATTTGGACACAGGACGGTGGACCATTTTGATTTCGACTGGATACCTGACAGAGTCCTTAGTCTTTTTGTTGAGGTAGGCTAACCTCTCTAAGTCATAGGGACTGGTATGTATTTTCCTTATTTTCTTCATTATAAAGGTTTTTATCAACCAAAATGCCAGCACTGTGTCAGCGTCCTGCATCTGCACCCTCGCAGTACATATACATTATGGGTTCTTTCTCATGTAATTTCTCCTTGATTGCACGTTCGCCTGCATGGTCACCTGACTAGACACATAAAAAACGTTATTGGCCAAGTGTAATTAGGCTAACAAGACATTCAATTCCCAAAGCTCTTTGAATCGTAACATGTAATATGGATAGTACCATGAGCCTGTTTGACTTGTTAAAGTTATTCCATGTGCCTACACACGTCTACATATCAGGAAGGAGTTCAATACCTTCCTCTTCAAGGAATCTCTCCTCCATTACACCTGGTCCCATATGCCATCCTATCCCCACCTGTCAAGATCTCTGAACTTAAGGGAGAGTGGGTTTCAATCCTCTCTCCCGAACCACAGAAGCCGAATGGATCGACCCCTCCCACCGTGGTTGGCACGGGCGCCTGACTTTAGAATTACAGGTAGCCACGTGGCAGCCAATGGGGGGAAGACGGAGTTAGGGAAAGGGGATGGATAAATAAAGGAAAGGAAGGGAGAACAAGACATATACAAAATAAGAACACCTAGTTTAATTGAAGGAATTCTTCAATTATTACTCCTGCAACCTGACCTGACTCCTGAATTCACGTAACCTTACAAAACCTTGTGCGTATACAAAGAAAACCATTTGCATTAGAGAACATGCCTTGTCAATATTGTGTGCATAACCTTGTCCCACCCAGATACTTCATAATTCATGAAACAATGCACTGGGAAGGCACCTAGTATCCATGTAACAGGCTTACTAACAAAATATCTCTCTTGCATTCAGCAAAATTAGCTTCACAAAAGTGGGGGCATCATTTGTATTTTACAAATCACTGTCACAGACCAGCGTAAACATAACTGCATTGAAAGTCAGAGATTCCCAAAATCCCCGCCGTATCTCTGCAAGTCACTAAACTTAACACAACTTAACTTTATGGCCCGGGGAGTCATCCGTGACTGACCCGGACCTGAAGAGAATGAGGCAATAAACAAGTTTTCACCGCCGCAGCCCAGCAAGTAAAATAAACATAGGCACCACTTAGCTTTATGGCCCGGGGAGTCATCCGTGACAGACCCGGACCTGCAGAGAATAAGGCAGTAATCAAGTCTTCATCGCCGTAGCCCAGGAATCAAGATTTCACACGGCATAGCAAGCGTGATTCCTTCACGCCTTCTCAGCCTTCTGCTTTGCTCCTGCCTGCTGCCGTCGCCGCCGCCGCCCGTGCTCTCCATTCATTAATCAACAGCACTGAAGCATGGGCGAGCGGCCGTTATGAAGACCCGCACTAATTGCAGATCACTAGCAGCTGTGACCTAACGGCCCCCTGAAACTACAATGCCTACTGGGAAGTGTAGTTTCTCCGTACCTGCTTTCGTTTACTCCACAATCCTTTATTTCTGACATTACCTCCCCTTCCAGGGCTCTTCCCAGGACCTGCCTTTTCTGGATACTTTGCATGAAACATTCTTACCAGACGAGGTGCATGTACTGCACTAGCAGGTTCCCAGGAACAATCTTCCAATCCATATCCAGTCCACTGGATGAGGTACCATAACACTTGTCTTCTTCTTTTTGAATCCAAAATCTTCTTTACTTCATATTCAACATGATCCTTTTTGTGAATGGCAGGTGGTCTCCTCATGCGTGTTCCAGGTGCTGCAGGTTTAAGGAGACACACATGGAATACCGGGTGAATTTTCAGAGACTTAGGTAAGTCTAATTTCACTGCAACCTCAGACACAATCTTTACTATTTCATAAGGTCCAATGTATTTAGGAGCAAATTTTCGAGATCCTACCAGCGACAAGTTGCGTGTGGATAGCCACACCTTATTTCCCACCTTGTACTGAGGAGCCCCCCTTCTCTTTTTGTCTGCATACATTTTATATTGATGTTTTGCATATTCAAGATTATCCTGCGCCTTTTGTCTGATGTTTAGAATTAATTGCCTTCTGTCTTGCAGTACTGGAAGGTTTTCAATCTCTGGTAACTGTTCTGGCAACATTTCCTGTATCTGCCCATATAAGCACTCATTGGGGGACATTCCCAAGGATGCATGTTCAGCATTGTTATATGTGAATTCAGCTAACCATAATGCCCGAACCCACGACTCCATACCATCATGTAAATAACAACGCAGGTATTGTTCAAGCGTCTGATTAACTCTTTCAGTTTGTCCATCCGTCTGAGGATGATAACTAGTGGACAAAGCACAATCAATTCCCAACATCTGACAGAAAGCGCGCCAAAACTTGGATGTGAATTGTGGTCCTCTATCAGAAACAATAGTACGTGGTAGCCCATGCAGGCGGACCACATGCTGTAAGAACAATTCCGCCAATTTCCCTGCTCCTGGAATTCCTTTACAGGGCACAAAGTGAGCTTGTTTAGACAAATAATCCACTATCACCCATATTGTGTCGTACTGATCATCTGGTGGTAAGTCTGTAATAAAGTCCATTGATATGTGTGTCCAGATTTTAGTGGGAGTGGGCAATGGTTTAAGTAACCCTGCCTTTTTTGTATGATCAGATTTACTTCGTACACATGTTTCACATTCCTGCACATATTTGATCACCTGTTGTCTCAAATTCGGCCACCAAAAGTATTTTTCCACTAGAGTCTGTGTCTTTTTACTCCCTGAATGACCAGCCAAAGGGGAGTTGTGGCACCAATGCAAAGCCTTCTTTTGGAGTTCCAAAGTGGGCAAATACAATCTTCCATCATAGTAAGGAAGATTCCCTTTAAATGTTTCCAAAGGGTTACTCATTCCCCAACTTAGATTCTTTTGATTCTGCATTGCTTGTTTCACTTGTGTCATCAATTTAGAAATTACTGCCCCTACCACTTTCTCTGCAGGGATTATGGACTTTGTTTCCGATACCGGGTTGTCCAGGTTTTGTTGACGGGATAAGGCATCTGCCTTACCATTTCTTTTTCCTGGCCGAAAAGTCACCACGAAATCAAACTCATTGAAAAATTGAGACCACCGTAATTGTCTTGGGCTCAATGTGTGGGCAGTTTTAAAGTACTGTAGATTCTTATGATCTGTCACAACCAACACCTGATGTTTAGCTCCCAGTAGATAATGTCTCCATTCCAGGAAAGCAGCTCTGATAGCTAATAGTTCTTTATCTGTAATGGAATAATTTTGTTCGCATGGAGTAAGTTTTCGTGAATAATACGCTACTGGGTGCCAACTTCCTTCTGAATCTTTCTGCGATAACACCGCCCCTATAGCCACATTGGACGCATCGGTTTCCACTTGAAACATCTTATCCGTGTCTGGGTGTCGCAACACTGGAGCTGATGTAAATGCCGTCTTTAATTCCTGAAAAGCCTTTTCTGCATCCTCATTCCAACAAAAACTGGTTGCCTTTCTTAATAGTCGTGTTATAGGGGCTACGACCTGAGAGAAATTAGAAATGAATCGTCTGTAAAAATTGGCGAAACCCAAAAAAGACTGAATATCTTTGACACACTGGGGTTTGGGCCAATCCAAAACTGCCTGTACTTTGTTTTTGTCCATAATTATACCCTCTGGGGTCAATATGAAGCCCAAAAACTCCACTCTTTTCACATGAAAGGCACATTTTTCCAATTTCACATATAACTGATGTTCTTGTAATTTCTTTAACACTGCCCGTACATGACTCACATGTTGCTCTTGTGAATTTGAGTAAATTAGAATGTCATCAATGTATACAATAACAAAAATGTCCAAAAACTCACTCAAAACTTCCTGCATAAAAAATTGAAATGCTGCAGGAGCGTTACACAAACCAAAAGGCATCACCAAATACTCAAACAATCCAAACTTAGTTCGAAATGCAGTTTTCCACTCATCCCCTGCTTTGACCCGAATCAAATGATATGCCCCACGTAAATCAAGCTTGGTGTAAATCACCGCTGTCTTCACTTGGTCCAACAATCCAGAAATTAAAGGGAGTGGGTATCTGTTTTTAACTGTCACCTTATTTAATGCACGATAATCAATGCATGTTCTCAAGGTACCCTCTTTTTTAGGCACAAAAAACAATGGGGATGAAACGGGTGATGTAGAATGTCTAATAAACCCTTTCTTTAACATATCATCCAGATACTCTCTCAAATGTTGATTTTCAGTTTCCGTTAATGCATATATTCTACTACATGGTAGCTTAGCCCCAGGTTCCAACTCTATGACACAGTCGTATGGTCTATGGGGGGGTAGTTGTTCCGCTCCTCCTTTATCAAACACATTCACATACTCTTGATATTGCCCTGGAACCTGTGCTCCCACCGCCCCCACTACTTGTGCTGCTGGTGGTTGATCTGCCAAAAACAATGCAGGGCTCACTTCTTCTTCAATGTGACCCATACATTCCGTACTTTCAAAAAATATCTCTCTAGCTACCCAATCAATTCTTGGATTATGCTGAGTTAACCAAGGAATTCCTAAAATAAGACCGAACTGGGGAGCTGCTATGAGATCTAGTATGATATCCTCCACATGGCCAGACTGACACCTCATTTCTAGGGTTTGAGTTTGCTGACAAATGGGTCCCGAAATTAAAGGTGACCCATCCACCGACTGTACCCCTTCCACTTGAGTCTTTTCTCTCAAAGGCAACCCTAGTCTTTTGGCCAAATCAATGTCAATAAAATTTCCAGTAGCCCCTGAATCTATCATGGCTGACACCATCTGTTTATTACAGGCAAAAATCAAAGTTACTAGTATATACAAGTGAGAATTACCTTTTCTTGAAGTATTTGCTACCCACGTGGGGAACTTTTCTACCACTGAGCCTGACACCTTTGTTCCCCCTAAGGCCGGCCCACTCCTTTTCCCGACTCGACCTTGCTCTTATCTCCATTCCCTACCTTCTTAGGAGTATTTGGACAAGTACGGATATAGTGTCCTGGCTGGCCACAATACAAGCATAAATTATTAGCCTTTCTCTGTTCCTTTTCTGTGGTCGATAATGGTCCCCTAACTCCTCCAATCTGCATAGGTTCCCCTTCACTGTTTCTGTTCACCCTACCTCTATCCAATCGTACAAAAGGTACCACCTCGGATTTTTTCCTATCTCCCTTTCGCTCATTCATTCTATGATCCAACCTTAATGCTAAATCAATCATAGCTGTACATGTGTTGGGTTGAGGCTCCACCTGTGCCATGGCGTCCTTTAGTTCTTCCTTCAATCCTTGATAGAATAGAACAGTTCGTTTATTCTCTGGCCAATCTGTTTCGATTATCAGTCTATTAAAGTGGGTCACATACGAAACTAGATCTCTGGTACCCTGTTTTAAAGCCAATAACTCCTTGTCTTGCGCCAATGACACTTCCCTTCGATCAAATAATCTACCGAATTCAGCCTGGAAATTATCCCAATTATACAATAATTGATCATCTTTTTGTACCAAAGGCATCGCCCAAGCAGCTGCATCTCCTGTTAGGTATGAAATCACAAAGGCAGTTCTTGCTTGAGTAGTCTCAAAGGCTGATGGTTTACACAAAAAATGTAATCTACACTGGGTCAAGAACGTCATGTATTTTTTTGGATCCCCAGAAAATCTTTCCGGTGGTGCTAACGGCACACTACTGGGTGCTTGAACCACCACAGTGGGCGTTCTACTTGTAGACGACCCTGCTTCCTCCAATGGTGTCCCTTGTGCTACTAATCCTTGCACTTGATTCTTCAACGTACTAGATTCCTGCCTTACATGTATCAATTCCACCTGAATATCTTGTAGTACCTTTAACACTTCTGCTAAAGAAGGAGGGTTATCCATTTGGCCTGGGTGGTTCAGTACTCCCGAATACGGGGGCTGTTGATTCTGTCAAGATCTCTGAACTTAAGGGAGAGTGGGTTTCAATCCTCTCTCCCGAACCACAGAAGCCGAATGGATCGACCCCTCCCACCGTGGTTGGCACGGGCGCCTGACTTTAGAATTACAGGTAGCCACGTGGCAGCCAATGGGGGGAAGACGGAGTTAGGGAAAGGGGATGGATAAATAAAGGAAAGGAAGGGAGAACAAGACATATACAAAATAAGAACACCTAGTTTAATTGAAGGAATTCTTCAATTATTACTCCTGCAACCTGACCTGACTCCTGAATTCACGTAACCTTACAAAACCTTGTGCGTATACAAAGAAAACCATTTGCATTAGAGAACATGCCTTGTCAATATTGTGTGCATAACCTTGTCCCACCCAGATACTTCATAATTCATGAAACAATGCACTGGGAAGGCACCTAGTATCCATGTAACAGGCTTACTAACAAAATATCTCTCTTGCATTCAGCAAAATTAGCTTCACAAAAGTGGGGGCATCATTTGTATTTTACAAATCACTGTCACAGACCAGCGTAAACATAACTGCATTGAAAGTCAGAGATTCCCAAAATCCCCGCCGTATCTCTGCAAGTCACTAAACTTAACACAACTTAACTTTATGGCCCGGGGAGTCATCCGTGACTGACCCGGACCTGAAGAGAATGAGGCAATAAACAAGTTTTCACCGCCGCAGCCCAGCAAGTAAAATAAACATAGGCACCACTTAGCTTTATGGCCCGGGGAGTCATCCGTGACAGACCCGGACCTGCAGAGAATAAGGCAGTAATCAAGTCTTCATCGCCGTAGCCCAGGAATCAAGATTTCACACGGCATAGCAAGCGTGATTCCTTCACGCCTTCTCAGCCTTCTGCTTTGCTCCTGCCTGCTGCCGTCGCCGCCGCCGCCCGTGCTCTCCATTCATTAATCAACAGCACTGAAGCATGGGCGAGCGGCCGTTATGAAGACCCGCACTAATTGCAGATCACTAGCAGCTGTGACCTAACGGCCCCCTGAAACTACAATGCCTACTGGGAAGTGTAGTTTCTCCGTACCTGCTTTCGTTTACTCCACAATCCTTTATTTCTGACACCACCCTACCTGAGAGTCAGTGAGCTGTCCACCTCCCCCTCCCCCGTTGTCCAGTCCCTGCTCCCTGGTATTGACCCCTTGTAACCTGATTCCCTTGCTGTTTACCCCCCCCCCCCCAAACTTGTAAAGCATTCCTTTTCTTCCCAAAGCTAGGTGCTCCCTTAGTACATACCCTAGTAATAATTGTAATGATAATATTTTTAAAAGTGATAATGGTGAAAATAATGATACTAGCAGTTCAATAGGAATTGTTGTAAATGTGCTTGATGTGATTTGTATCAATTTAAAGAAACAATTTACACATTTGTTTTAAAAATAGAATTAGAAGAATGTACAAGCAAGAGGAGTGTAGCAGTTAACATGAGGATGGCAATATGGCCCGTTCACGGCCTGAAAGTCTGATAGTGGACAGGTCGTAGGTTGAAAGACAAAGATAGAAGATGGAGATTTTGAGTATGTTACAATATTAACACAATAGGAGGAATTAAAAGCAAGTTGGAAGATTGGGCAGAATGAAGAAATATAATGGTATACGATTTGAATATCATATTGAATAGTGGGTGAATAGAATGAGAGATTTCCCACTTTCACCCAAAGTTATTCTGCCAAAATCACTGGAAGGACAGGCAGTGCGTCTCTCCCTCTCTTCCAGCCTGGATCATATTCAAAACTGCATGCATCACCTACAAAGCAGCCCCGAAGGCAACACCAACATCCGTGATGCGTAAACTCCACACCTGCAGGGTCTCTTGCACCTCACAGAGCAAGACTGTCAAGAAATCAGTGACCAAATTAGTCATTGCGGAAAAGGTAATTAACCAGCTTAGCAATCAAGAGGAATCCTTTAAAGGGACCTGGAGAGAGACATATTTAGTTACATACAATGTGTTCTTTCAGGTGTAATTTATGAATAAGGCGGGTGGGTCGTTTTGCTTCATCTAAAGATTCCCATCAATGCTGCTCCCCTCCTCCATCCCCCCTGCCCCGTGTACACTCTCAAACACATGTTCACTGTTCTCATAGCCCTGTATCGGCTGCTCTGATAACACAGATAGTCCCTCTGGTGCACGAGCATTCATTTCAGTGTGCAAAGAAAACTGAGTAACTAAGAAAACAAAAGTCAAAGCTAGTCACACAATCTGCATTTCCTACACAAAAACCATGTGCGCATGCCCCGTGCTCACCCCTGTGCAGCGCAGTGTGTAAAGACACAAGCAAAGGTGTGAAGAGTGTGGAAAATAATACTGAAGGCAAAGGAGACCAAAGAACATGATGGAAGAATTAGATTCAATTCAGGAAGGGGAGTCCTGCCTAAACCCTGGCTTTGCCAAACACCCCGCAGAACAGGAGAGCAGGCGAGGGGGCAAAGAAAGGAAGGGGAGTCCTGCCTAAACCCTGGCTTTGCCAAACACCCCGCAGAACAGGAGAGCAGGCGAGGGGCAAAGAAAGGAAGGGGTGTCCTGCCTAAACCCTGGCTTTGCCAAACACCCCGCAGAACAGGAGAGTAGGCGAGGGGGCAAAGAAAGGAAGGGGAGTCCTGCCTCTACCCTGGCTTTGCCAAACACCCCGCAGAACAGGAGAGCAGGCGAGGGGGCAAAGAAAGGAAGGGGAGTCCTGCCTAAACCCTGGCTTTGCCAAACACCCCGCAGAACAGGAGAGCAGGCGAGGGGGCAAAGAAAGGAAGGGGAGTCCTGCCTAAACCCTGGCTTTGCCAAACACCCCGCAGAACAGGAGAGCAGGCGAGGGGCAAAGAAAGGTGTCCTGCCTAAACCCTGGCTTTGCCAAACACCCCGCAGAACAGGAGAGCAGGCGAGGGGGCAAAGAAAGGAAGGGGAGTCCTGCCTCTACCCTGGCTTTGCCAAACATCCCGCAGAACAGGAGAGCAGGCGAGGGGGCAAAGAAAGGAAGGGGAGTCCTGCCTATACCCTGGCTTTGCCAAACACCCCGCAGAACAGGAGAGCAGGCGAGGGGGCAAAGAAAGGAAGGGGAGTCCTGCCTAAACCCTGGCTTTGCCAAACACCCCGCAGAACAGGAGAGCAGGCGAGGGGGCAAAGAAAGGAAGGGGAGTCCTGCCTAAACCCTGGCTTTGCCAAACACCCCGCAGAACAGGAGAGCAGGCGAGGGGGCAACGAAAGGAAGGGGAGTCCTGCCTAAACCCTGGCTTTGCCAAACACCCCGCAGAACAGGAGAGCAGGCGAGGGGCAAAGAAAGGAAGGGGAGTCCTGCCTAAACCCTGGCTTTGCCAAACACCCCGCAGAACAGGAGAGCAGACGACGGGGCAAAGAAAGGAAAGGGAGTCTTGCCTAAACCCTGGCTTTGCCAAACACCCCGCAGAACAGGAGAGCAGGCGAGGGGCAAAGAAAGGAAGGGGAGTCCTGCCTAAACCCTGGCTTTGCCAATCACCCTGCAGAACAGGAGAGCAGGCGAGGGGCAAAGAAAGGAAGGGGAGTCCTGCCTAAACCCTGGCTTTGCCAAACACCCCGCAGAACAGGAGAGCAGGCGAGGGGGCAAAGAAAGGAAGGGGAGTCTTGCCTCTACCCTGGCTTTGCCAAACACCCCGCAGAACAGGAGAGCAGGCGAGGGGCAAAGAAAGGAAGGGGAGTCCTGCCTAAACCCTGGCTTTGCCAAACACCCCACAGAACAGTAGAGCAGGTGAGGGGGCAAAGAAAGGAAGGGGAGTCCTGCCTAAACCCTGGCTTTGCCAAACACCCCGCAGAACAGGAGAGCAGGCGAGGGGGCAAAGAAAGGAAGGGGAGTCCTACCTCTACCCTGGCTTTGCCAAACACCCCGCAGAACAGGAGAGCAGGCGAGGGGCAAAGAAAGGAAGGGGAGTCCTGCCTATACCCTGGCTTTGCCAAACACCCCGCAGAACAGGAGAGCAGGCGAGGGGGCAAAGAAAGGAAGGGGAGTCCTGCCTCTACCCTGGCTTTGCCAAACACCCTGCAGAACAGGAGAGCAGGCGAGGGGCAAAGAAAGGAAGGGGAGTCCTGCCTAAACCCTGGCTTTGCCAAACACCCCGCAGAACAGTAGAGCAGGTGAGGGGGCAAAGAAAGGAAGGTGAGTCCTGCCTAAACCCTGGCTTTGCCAAACACCCCGCAAAACAGGAGAGCAGGCGAGGGGGCAAAGAAAGGAAGGGGAGTCCTGCCTAAAACCTGGCTTTGCCAAACACCCCGCAGAACAGGAGAGCAGGCGAGGGGGCAAAGAAAGGAAGGGGAGGCGAGGGGGCAAAGAAAGGAAGGGGAGTCCTGCCTAAACCCTGGCTTTGCCAAACACCCCGCAGAACAGGAGAGCAGGCGAGGGGGCAAAGAAAGGAAGGGGAGTCCTGCCTAAAACCTGGCTTTGCCAAACACCCCGCAGAACAGGAGAGCAGGCGAGGGGCAAAGAAAGGAAGGGGAGTCCTTCCTAAACCCTGGCTTTGCCAAACACCCCGCAGAACAGGAGAGCAGGAGAGGGGGCAAAGAAAGGAAGGGGAGTCCTGCCTAAACCCTGGCTTTGCCAAACACCCCGCAGAACAGGAGAGCAGGCGAGGGGGCAAAGAAAGGAAGGGGAGTCCTGCCTATACCCTGGCTTTGCCAAACACCCCGCAGAACAGGAGAGCAGGCGAGGGGCAAAGAAAGGAAGGGGTGTCCTGCCTAAACCCTGGCTTTGCCAAACACCCAGCAGAACAGGAGAGCAGCCGAGGGGGCAAAGAAAGGAAGGGGAGTCCTGCCTAAACCCTGGCTTTGCCAAACACCCAGCAGAACAGGAGAGCAGCCGAGGGGGCAAAGAAAGGAAGGGGAGTCCTGCCTAAACCCTGGCTTTGCCAAACACCCCGCAGAACAGGAGAGCAGGCGAGGGGGCAAAGAAAGGAAGGGGAGTCCTGCCTATACCCTGGCTTTGCCAAACACCCCGCAGAACAGGAGAGCAGGCGAGGGGGCAAAGAAAGGAAGGGGAGTCCTGCCTAAACCCTGGCTTTGCCAAACACCCCGCAGAACAGGAGAGCAGGCGAGGGGCAAAGAAAGGAAGGGGTGTCCTGCCTAAACCCTGGCTTTGCCAAACACCCAGCAGAACAGGAGAGCAGCCGAGGGGGCAAAGAAAGGAAGGGGAGTCCTGCCTAAACCCTGGCTTTGCCAAACACCCCGCAGAACAGGAGAGCAGGCGAGGGGGCAAAGAAAGGAAGGGGAGTCCTGCCTATACCCTGGCTTTGCCAAACACCCCGCAGAACAGGAGAGCAGGCGAGGGGGCAAAGAAAGGAAGGGGAGTCCTGCCTAAACCCTGGCTTTGCCAAACACCCCGCAGAACAGGAGAGCAGGCGAGGGGCAAAGAAAGGAAGGGGAGTCCTGCCTAAACCCTGGCTTTGCCAAACACCCCGAAGAACAGTAGAGCAGGTGAGGGGGCAAAGAAAGGAAGGTGAGTCCTGCCTAAACCCTGGCTTTGCCAAACACCCCGCAAAACAGGAGAGCAGGCGAGGGGGCAAAGAAAGGAAGGGGAGTCCTGCCTAAAACCTGGCTTTGCCAAACACCCCGCAGAACAGGAGAGCAGGCGAGGGGGCAAAGAAAGGAAGGGGAGGCGAGGGGGCAAAGAAAGGAAGGGGAGTCCTGCCTAAACCCTGGCTTTGCCAAACACCCCGCAGAACAGGAGAGCAGGCGAGGGGGCAAAGAAAGGAAGGGGAGTCCTGCCTAAAACCTGGCTTTGCCAAACACCCCGCAGAACAGCAGAGCAGGCGAGGGGCAAAGAAAGGAAGGGGAGTCCTTCCTAAACCCTGGCTTTGCCAAACACCCCGCAGAACAGGAGAGCAGGAGAGGGGGCAAAGAAAGGAAGGGGAGTCCTGCCTAAACCCTGGCTTTGCCAAACACCCCGCAGAACAGGAGAGCAGGCGAGGGGGCAAAGAAAGGAAGGGGAGTCCTGCCTATACCCTGGCTTTGCCAAACACCCCGCAGAACAGGAGAGCAGGCGAGGGGCAAAGAAAGGAAGGGGTGTCCTGCCTAAACCCTGGCTTTGCCAAACACCCCGCAGAACAGGAGAGCAGGCGAGGGGGCAAAGAAAGGAAGGGGAGTCCTACCTCTACCCTGGCTTTGCCAAACACCCCGCAGAACAGGAGAGCAGGCGAGGGGCAAAGAAAGGAAGGGGAGTCCTGCCTATACCCTGGCTTTGCCAAACACCCCGCAGAACAGGAGAGCAGGCGAGGGGGCAAAGAAAGGAAGGGGAGTCCTGCCTCTACCCTGGCTTTGCCAAACACCCTGCAGAACAGGAGAGCAGGCGAGGGGCAAAGAAAGGAAGGGGAGTCCTGCCTAAACCCTGGCTTTGCCAAACACCCCGCAGAACAGTAGAGCAGGTGAGGGGGCAAAGAAAGGAAGGTGAGTCCTGCCTAAACCCTGGCTTTGCCAAACACCCCGCAAAACAGGAGAGCAGGCGAGGGGGCAAAGAAAGGAAGGGGAGTCCTGCCTAAAACCTGGCTTTGCCAAACACCCCGCAGAACAGGAGAGCAGGCGAGGGGGCAAAGAAAGGAAGGGGAGGCGAGGGGGCAAAGAAAGGAAGGGGAGTCCTGCCTAAACCCTGGCTTTGCCAAACACCCCGCAGAACAGGAGAGCAGGCGAGGGGGCAAAGAAAGGAAGGGGAGTCCTGCCTAAAACCTGGCTTTGCCAAACACCCCGCAGAACAGGAGAGCAGGCGAGGGGCAAAGAAAGGAAGGGGAGTCCTTCCTAAACCCTGGCTTTGCCAAACACCCCGCAGAACAGGAGAGCAGGAGAGGGGGCAAAGAAAGGAAGGGGAGTCCTGCCTAAACCCTGGCTTTGCCAAACACCCCGCAGAACAGGAGAGCAGGCGAGGGGGCAAAGAAAGGAAGGGGAGTCCTGCCTATACCCTGGCTTTGCCAAACACCCCGCAGAACAGGAGAGCAGGCGAGGGGCAAAGAAAGGAAGGGGTGTCCTGCCTAAACCCTGGCTTTGCCAAACACCCAGCAGAACAGGAGAGCAGCCGAGGGGGCAAAGAAAGGAAGGGGAGTCCTGCCTAAACCCTGGCTTTGCCAAACACCCAGCAGAACAGGAGAGCAGCCGAGGGGGCAAAGAAAGGAAGGGGAGTCCTGCCTAAACCCTGGCTTTGCCAAACACCCCGCAGAACAGGAGAGCAGGCGAGGGGGCAAAGAAAGGAAGGGGAGTCCTGCCTATACCCTGGCTTTGCCAAACACCCCGCAGAACAGGAGAGCAGGCGAGGGGGCAAAGAAAGGAAGGGGAGTCCTGCCTAAACCCTGGCTTTGCCAAACACCCCGCAGAACAGGAGAGCAGGCGAGGGGCAAAGAAAGGAAGGGGTGTCCTGCCTAAACCCTGGCTTTGCCAAACACCCAGCAGAACAGGAGAGCAGCCGAGGGGGCAAAGAAAGGAAGGGGAGTCCTGCCTAAACCCTGGCTTTGCCAAACACCCCGCAGAACAGGAGAGCAGGCGAGGGGGCAAAGAAAGGAAGGGGAGTCCTGCCTATACCCTGGCTTTGCCAAACACCCCGCAGAACAGGAGAGCAGGCGAGGGGGCAAAGAAAGGAAGGGGAGTCCTGCCTAAACCCTGGCTTTGCCAAACACCCCGCAGAACAGGAGAGCAGGCGAGGGGCAAAGAAAGGAAGGGGAGTCCTGCCTAAACCCTGGCTTTGCCAAACACCCCGAAGAACAGTAGAGCAGGTGAGGGGGCAAAGAAAGGAAGGTGAGTCCTGCCTAAACCCTGGCTTTGCCAAACACCCCGCAAAACAGGAGAGCAGGCGAGGGGGCAAAGAAAGGAAGGGGAGTCCTGCCTAAAACCTGGCTTTGCCAAACACCCCGCAGAACAGGAGAGCAGGCGAGGGGGCAAAGAAAGGAAGGGGAGGCGAGGGGGCAAAGAAAGGAAGGGGAGTCCTGCCTAAACCCTGGCTTTGCCAAACACCCCGCAGAACAGGAGAGCAGGCGAGGGGGCAAAGAAAGGAAGGGGAGTCCTGCCTAAAACCTGGCTTTGCCAAACACCCCGCAGAACAGCAGAGCAGGCGAGGGGCAAAGAAAGGAAGGGGAGTCCTTCCTAAACCCTGGCTTTGCCAAACACCCCGCAGAACAGGAGAGCAGGAGAGGGGGCAAAGAAAGGAAGGGGAGTCCTGCCTAAACCCTGGCTTTGCCAAACACCCCGCAGAACAGGAGAGCAGGCGAGGGGGCAAAGAAAGGAAGGGGAGTCCTGCCTATACCCTGGCTTTGCCAAACACCCCGCAGAACAGGAGAGCAGGCGAGGGGCAAAGAAAGGAAGGGGTGTCCTGCCTAAACCCTGGCTTTGCCAAACACCCAGCAGAACAGGAGAGCAGGTGAGGGGGCAAAGAAAGGAAGGTGAGTCCAGCCAATTCCCTGCCATTGCACACACCTGCAGAATAGGAGAGCAGGCGAGAAGGCAAAGACAGGAAGGAGAGTCCAGCCAATTCCCTGCCATTGCACACACCTGCAGAATAGGAGAGCAGGCGAGGGGGCAAAGAAAGGAAGGGGAGTCCTGCCTAAAACCTGGCTTTGCCAAACACCCCGCAGAACAGGAGAGCAGGCGAGGGGGCAAAGAAAGGAAGGGGAGTCCTGCCTAAACCCTGGCTTTGCCAAACACCCCGCAGAACAGGAGAGCAGGCGAGGGGGCAAAGAAAGGAAGGGGAGTCCTGCCTATACCCTGGCTTTGCCAAACACCCCGCAGAACAGGAGAGCAGGCGAGGGGGCAAAGAAAGGAAGGGGAGTCCTGCCTAAACCCTGGCTTTGCCAAACACCCCGCAGAACAGGAGAGCAGGCGAGGGGCAAAGAAAGGAAGGGGAGTCCTGCCTAAACCCTGGCTTTGCCAAACACCCCGAAGAACAGTAGAGCAGGTGAGGGGGCAAAGAAAGGAAGGTGAGTCCTGCCTAAACCCTGGCTTTGCCAAACACCCCGCAAAACAGGAGAGCAGGCGAGGGGGCAAAGAAAGGAAGGGGAGTCCTGCCTAAAACCTGGCTTTGCCAAACACCCCGCAGAACAGGAGAGCAGGCGAGGGGGCAAAGAAAGGAAGGGGAGGCGAGGGGGCAAAGAAAGGAAGGGGAGTCCTGCCTAAACCCTGGCTTTGCCAAACACCCCGCAGAACAGGAGAGCAGGCGAGGGGGCAAAGAAAGGAAGGGGAGTCCTGCCTAAAACCTGGCTTTGCCAAACACCCCGCAGAACAGCAGAGCAGGCGAGGGGCAAAGAAAGGAAGGGGAGTCCTTCCTAAACCCTGGCTTTGCCAAACACCCCGCAGAACAGGAGAGCAGGAGAGGGGGCAAAGAAAGGAAGGGGAGTCCTGCCTAAACCCTGGCTTTGCCAAACACCCCGCAGAACAGGAGAGCAGGCGAGGGGGCAAAGAAAGGAAGGGGAGTCCTGCCTATACCCTGGCTTTGCCAAACACCCCGCAGAACAGGAGAGCAGGCGAGGGGCAAAGAAAGGAAGGGGTGTCCTGCCTAAACCCTGGCTTTGCCAAACACCCAGCAGAACAGGAGAGCAGGTGAGGGGGCAAAGAAAGGAAGGTGAGTCCAGCCAATTCCCTGCCATTGCACACACCTGCAGAATAGGAGAGCAGGCGAGAAGGCAAAGACAGGAAGGAGAGTCCAGCCAATTCCCTGCCATTGCACACACCTGCAGAATAGGAGAGCAGGCGAGGGGGCAAAGAAAGGAAGGGGAGTCCTGCCTAAAACCTGGCTTTGCCAAACACCCCGCAGAACAGGAGAGCAGGCGAGGGGGCAAAGAAAGGAAGGGGAGTCCTGCCTAAACCCTGGCTTTGCCAAACACCCCGCAGAACAGGAGAGCAGGCGAGGGGGCAAAGAAAGGAAGGGGAGTCCTGCCTATACCCTGGCTTTGCCAAACACCCCGCAGAACAGGAGAGCAGGCGAGGGGGCAAAGAAAGGAAGGGGAGTCCTGCCTATACCCTGGCTTTGCCAAACACCCCGCAGAACAGGAGAGCAGGCGAGGGGCAAAGAAAGGAAGGGGTGTCCTGCCTAAACCCTGGCTTTGCCAAACACCCAGCAGAACAGGAGAGCAGGTGAGGGGGCAAAGAAAGGAAGGTGAGTCCAGCCAATTCCCTGCCATTGCACACACCTGCAGAATAGGAGAGCAGGCGAGAAGGCAAAGACAGGAAGGAGAGTCCAGCCAATTCCCTGCCATTGCACACACCTGCAGAATAGGCGAGCAGGCGAGAAGGCAAAGACAGGAAGGAGAGTCCAGCCAATTCCCTGCCATTGCACACACCTGCAGAATAGGAGAGCAGGCGAGAAGGCAAAGACAGGAAGGAGAGTCCAGCCAATTCCCTGCCATTGCCAAACACCTGCAGAATAGGAGAGCAGGCGAGAAGGCAAAGACAGGAAGGAGAGTCCAGCCAATTCCCTGCCATTGCACACACCTGCAGAATAGGAGAGCAGGCGAGAAGGCAAAGACAGGAAGGAGAGTCCAGCCAATTCCCTGCCATTGCCAAACACCTGCAGGAGAGCAGGCGAGAAGGCAAAGACAGCACAGCGAGTCCTGCCAATTCCCTGCCATTGCCAAACACCTGCAGAACAGGAGAGCAGGCGAGAAGGCAAAGACAGGAAGGAGAGTCCAGCCAATTCCCTGCCATTGCACACACCTGCAGAATAGGAGAGCAGGCGAGAAGGCAAAGACAGGAAGGAGAGTCCAGCCAATTCCCTGCCATTGCACACACCTGCAGAATAGGAGAGCAGGCGAGAAGGCAAAGACAGGAAGGAGAGTCCAGCCAATTCCCTGCCATTGCCAAACACCTGCAGGAGAGCAGGCGAGAAGGCAAAGACAGCACAGCGAGTCCTGCCAATTCCCTGCCATTGCCAAACACCTGCAGAACAGGAGAGCAGGCGAGAAGGCAAAGACAGGAAGGAGAGTCCAGCCAATTCCCTGCCATTGCCAAACACCTGCAGAATAGGAGAGCAGGCGAGAAGGCAAAGACAGGAAGGAGAGTCCAGCCAATTCCCTGCCATTGCACACACCTGCAGAATAGGAGAGCAGGCGAGAAGGCAAAGACAGGAAGGAGAGTCCAGCCAATTCCCTGCCATTGCACACACCTGCAGAATAGGAGAGCAGGCGAGAAGGCAAAGACAGGAAGGAGAGTCCAGCCAATTCCCTGCCATTGCACACACCTGCAGAATAGGAGAGCAGGCAAGAAGGCAAAGACAGGAAGGAGAGTCCAGCCAATTCCCTGCCATTGCACACACCTGCAGAATAGGAGAGCAGGCGAGAAGGCAAAGACAGGAAGGAGAGTCCTGCCAATTCCCTGCCATTGCCAAACACCTGCAGAACAGGAGAGCAGGCAAGAAAGCAAAGACAGGAAGGAGAGTCCTGCCAATTCCCTGCCATTGCCAAACACCTGCAGGAGAGCAGGCGAGAAGGCAAAGACAGCACAGCGAGTCCTGCCAATTCCCTGCCATTGCCAAACACCTGCAGAACAGGAGAGCAGGCGAGAAGGCAAAGACAGGAAGGAGAGTCCAGCCAATTCCCTGCCATTGCCAAACACCTGCAGAATAGGAGAGCAGGCAAGAAGGCAAAGACAGGAAGGAGAGTCCTGCCAATTCCCTGCCATTGCCAAACACCTGCAGAACAGGAGAGCAGGCAAGAAAGCAAAGACAGGAAGGAGAGTCCTGCCAATTCCCTGCCATTGCCAAACACCTGCAGGAGAGCAGGCGAGAAGGCAAAGACAGCACAGCGAGTCCTGCCAATTCCCTGCCATTGCCAAACACCTGCAGAACAGGAGAGCAGGCGAGAAGGCAAAGACAGGAAGGAGAGTCCAGCCAATTCCCTGCCATTGCCAAACACCTGCAGAACAGGAGAGCAGGCGAGAAGGCAAAGACAGGAAGGAGAGTCCTGCCAATTCCCTGCCATTGCCAAACACCTGCAGAACAGGAGAGCAGGCGAGAAGGCAAAGACAGGAAGGAGAGTCCTGCCAATTCCCTGCCATTGCCAAACACCTACAGAACAGGAGAGCAGGCAAGAAAGCAAAGACAGGAAGGAGAGTCCTGCCAATTCCCTGCCATTGCCAAACACCTGCAGGAGAGCAGGCGAGAAGGCAAAGACAGCACAGCGAGTCCTGCCAATTCCCTGCCATTGCCAAACACCTGCAGAACAGGAGAGCAGGCGAGAAGGCAAAGACAGGAAAGAGAGTCCTGCCAATTCCCTGCCATTGCCAAACACCTGCAGAACAGGAGAGCAGGCGAGAAGGCAAAGACAGGAAGGAGAGTCCTGCCAATTCCCTGCCATTGCCAAACACCTGCAGAACAGGAGAGCAGGCGAGAAGGCACACACAGGAAGGGTAGTCCTGCCTAGTCCCTGGCTCTGCAAAACTCTCTGCAGAATAGGAGAGCAGGCGAGAAGGCAAACACAGGAAGGGGGGTCCTGCCTAGTCCCTGGCTCTGCAAAACTCTCTGCAGAATGGGAGATCACCATAGGAAGCAAAGACAGGAAGGAGAGTCTTGCCTATTCCCTGGCCTTGCCAAGTGCCGGCAGAATGGGAGAGCAGGTGAGAAGGCAAAGACAGGAAGGAGAGTCCTGCCAATTCCCTGGTTCTGCAAAACCTCCTGCAGAACAGGAGAGCAGGCGAGGAGGCAAAGACAGGAAGGAGAGTCCTAGCTATTCCCAGGCTCTGCAAATCTCCCTGCAGAATAGGAGAGCACGAGAGGAAGCAAAGACAGGAAGGAGAGTCCCAGCTATTCCCTGGTTCTGCAAAACACCCTGCAGAATGGGAGAGCACGAGAGGAAGCAAAGACAGGAAGGCGAGTCCTAGCTATTCCCAGGCTCTGCAAAACGCCCTGCAGAATAGGAGAGGCCGAGAGGAAACAAAGGCAGGAAAGCGAGTCCTAGCTATTCCCAGGCTCTGCAAAACTCCCTGCAGAATAGGAAAGCACGAGAGGAAGCAAAGATAGGAAAGGGAGTCCAGACTATTCCCTGCCGTTGCCAAACACCTGCAGAATAGGAGAGCAGGCGAGGAGGCAAAGACAGGAAGGCGAGTCCTAGCTATTCCCTGGTTCTGCAAAACTCCCTGCAGAACAGAAGAGCACGAGAGGAAGCAAAGACAGGAAGGGTAGTCCTGCCTATTCCCTGGTTCTGCAAAACTCCCTGCAGAACAGGAGAGCAGGCGAGGAGGCAAAGACAGGAAGGAGAGTCCTGTCTATTCCAAGACTCAGCAAAACTCCCTGCGGAATAGAAGAGCAGGCGAGGAGGCAAAGACAGGAAGGAGAGTCCTGTCTATTCCCTGGATTTAGAAAACTCCCTGAATAGGAGAGCAGGAGAGGAGGCAAAGACAGAATGGAGAGTCCTGTCTGGTCCCTGGCTCTGCAAAGCTCCCTGCAGAATGGGAGAGCAGGCGAGGTGGCAAAGACAGGAAGGAGAGTCCTGCCAATTCCCTGCCATTGCCAAACACCTGCAGAATAGGAGAGCAGGCGAGGAGGCAAAGACAGGAAGGAGAGTCCTGCTCATGCCCTGGCTGTGCAAAACTCTGTGCAGAATAGGAGAGCAGGCGAGGAGGCAAAGACAGGGAGGACAGTATTACCTATTCCCTGGCCTCGCCAAAACACTTGCAGAATAAAAGAGCACGAGAGGAAGCAACGACAGGCTGGAGAGTCCTGCCTATTTGCTGGCTCTGCAAAACTCCCTGCAGACTAGGAAGTCCACCCCGTCGCCTCTCTGCTTAAACGTGGAATGTGGGACACTCAGGACGTGATGGATTGAGGAACAGAGATTCCGGAAAGGTTTCTAGGGTAACAAGTTAGCCGCTAAAAGAGTCCGGGATAATCCTTCAATGCACTTGAAGAAGCTCCTGCTCAATGTGCGCTATGTGCTAGCTATCTGCTGTACGGATGTTTTTTATTTTATTTTCATTTTTTATTTGTTTGCATTTATAGAGAGCACAAGCAGCCCGGAGGCATTGTGGTACTGTTACATACTTGAATGCCTTAGTTACAAGAGCTTGCATGTTGTGATACATATGGAGATACAATACATTACAGGTTACATTACAGATTGTCAGAGTGGGCTAATCGGTGTGAAGGTTCAAGCGAGAAGCATGCAGGTTCAAGCGAATATTAGTGTTTTGATGGATTTGCGAAAGGCAAGTTGAGAAGATTGGTATTACCTAAATTGACCTTTTACAATTGACGTTTTGCACAATTGACCTAATTATAGTGGTCCTAATTGACCTTCTGCAAAATTGACCTTTATATTATTTTAGTTATTTTATAAATGTATTGGGTTGGTTTTGGATTATAGATAATATGAGGGGATTGGCTGGAGGGTTGCAGGGTTTTTTGATAGGGTGGGGGCCTGCAGGGGGTTTCCCCTTGCATATATGTCCTAATTGACGTTCTAAATTAGGTAAATTCTCCCGAGGTCAGTTCTCCCGAGGTCAATTGTGAAAAGGTCAATTAGTATACAACTGAGAAGATTCAGCTCTCCGGGAGGGTGGCAAGGAGTTCCATTGCCTTGAGGCAATGAAAGGGAAGCTGGCGCTGCCACGCCTCACTCATTTCAATTTGGGTTCTGTGAGGCAGTTAGCGTAAGGTGTTCTGGTTGCTCTCAAGAGCAGGGATCTGTTTACTCTTTGCGAGGGGTAGAGTGGGGCTATGTGGTTTGCTGCATTGCTGCAGGAAACGGTGCCCTAATCCTAGCCATCACCACAAAGCTCCATGCGGGGTGCAGGAGGAGTGGGGACTAGGCCTGTGGCCTTAAATTATTTTATTAAATTCTTCCCTTGCCCCCTTCCCTCACATCCCTCCCTTTCCCTTCCTTCGTCCTGTGCCTCTCTCCCTGCTTCTGGTCGATTGCACTCTGAGACCCCAGTGATGTAAGGCCCTGTCTCTCAACCACCTGGGCCCTATGATGCTACTCTGGGGGGGTCTATAAATGGGTGTAGGAGGGATGCATGTCTTTACTTCACCTGCATTCACTGCACCATACATTCACTTTGTCATTACAGGGGCAGACCCTAGTACACCCCTTCTTATTTACCTGATATTCTACCCAAATGCAACCCCTTCACCCATCCCTATCCTTTAGCTAACCTTAACCACATGCAGTGCCACCTTTGCAATGTAAATATGCACACAAACTAAAGGCATAAAGAAGTATATGTTTAGCAAAGCAAATGTCTTGCGAAGTGAAAGTAGACTCAATAGGTGTAGAGAAAGTGAAGGTAGACTCAGTAGGTGTAGCAGAAGTGAAGACAGACTCAGTAAGTACAGGGGAAGTGAAGGTAGACTCAGTAAGTGCAGGGGAATTGAAGGCAGACTCAATAAGTGCAGGGGAAGTGAAGACAGACTCAGCAAGTGTAGGGGAAGTGGAGGTAGACTCATAGACTCAGTAAGAGCAGGGGAATTGAAGGCAGACTCAGTAAGTGCAGGGCAAGTGAAGGCAGTCTCAGTAAGTGTATGGGAAGAGAAGGCAGACTTAGTAAGTGTAGTGGAAGTGATGGCAGACTCATTAAAAGCAGCGGCATTGAAGGCAGACTTGGTAAGTGTCGGTGAAGTGAAGGTACACTCAGTAAGTGTAGGGGAAGTGAAGGTAGACTCAGTAAGTGTAGAGGAAATGAAGGTAGACTCGGTAAATGTAAGAGAAGTGAAGGTAGACTCGGTAACAGCAGGGGAAGTAACAATAGCATCAGTATGTGTGGAGGAAGTGAAGGTAGACTCAGTAAGTGTTGGGGAAGTGAAGGTAAACTCAGTAAGTGGAGGGGGATTGAATGCAGACTCAGTAAGTGTAGGGGAAGCAAAGGCAGACTCGACAAGTGTAGGGGAAGTGAAGGTAGAGTCAGTAAGTGTAGGGGAAGTGAAGGTAGACTCAGTAAGTGGAGGGGGATTGAATGCAGACTCAGTAAGTGTAGGAGAAGCAAAGGCAGACTTGACAAGTGTATGGGAAGTGAAGGTAGAGTCAGTAAGTGTAGGGGAAGTGAAGCTAGACTCAGTAAGTGCAGGGAAGCGATAGCAGCCTCAGTAAGTGCAGGGGAAATTAAGGCAGACTCAGTAATTGTAGAGGAAGTGAACGTAGACTCAGTAAGTGCACGGGAAGTGAAGGCAGACTCAGTGTAAAGGAAGTGAAGGCAGACTCAGTAAGTGCAGGGGAAGAGAAGGCAGACTCAGTAAGTGTAGGGGAAGTGACGATAGACTCAATAAGTGTAGTTAAAGTGAAGGCAGACTCAGTAGGTGTAGGGGAAGTGAAGGTAGACTCAGTAAGTGCAGGGGAAGTGAAGACAGACTCAGTGTAGAGGAAGTGAAGGTAGACAAGTGTTGTGGAAGTGAAGGTAGAGTCAGTAATTGTAGGGGAAGTAAAGGTAGACTCTGTAGGTGTAGGGGAAGTGGAGGCAGACTCAGTAAGTGTAGGGGAATTGAAGGTATAATTAGTAAGTTTAGAGGAAGGGAAGGTATATTCAGTAAGTGCAGGAGAAGTGAAGGTAGACTCAATAAGTGTAGGGGAAGTGAAGGCAGACTCTGTAAGTGAGGGGAAGTGAAGGTAGAGTAAGTAAGTGCCAGGAAAGTGAAGGAAGAGTCAGTAAGCGCAATGGAAGTGAAGGTAGAGTCAGTAAGTGTAGGGGGAGTGAAGGTAGAATCAGTAAATCTTGGGGAAGTTAAGGCAGACTCAGTAAGTGTAGGGGGAGGGAAGGTAGAATCAGTAAATCTTGGGGAAGTTAAGGCAGACTCCGTAAGTGGAGAGGAAGTGAAGGTAGGCTCAGTAAATGTAGGAGAATTGAAGGTAGACTTAGTAAGTGTAGGGGGGAGTGAAGGTAGACTCCGTAAGTGTAGAGGAAGTGATGGTAGACTCAGTAAGTCCAGGGGAAGTGAAGGAATACTCAGTAAGTGTAGGGGAAGTCAAGGTAGATTCAGTAAGTGTAGAGGAAGTGGAGGAAGACTCAGTTAGTGTAGAGGGAGTGAAGGTAGACTCAGTAAGTGTAGGGGAAGTGAAGGTAGACTCAGTAAGTGTAGGGTAAGTGAAGGTACAATCAGTAAGTGTAGGGGAAGTGAAGGCAGACTCAGTAAGTGTAGAGGGAGTGAAGGTAAACGTAGTACGTGTAGGAGAAGTGAAGGTAGACTCAGTAAGTGTAGGGGAAGTGAAGGCAGACTCAGTAAGTGTAGGGGGAGTGAAGGTAGACTCAGTAAGTGTAGGGGAAGTGAAGGTAGACTCAGTAAGTGTAGGAGAAGTGAAGGCAGACACAGTAAGTGTAGGGGAAGAGAAGCCAGACTCAGTTAGTGTAGAGGGAGTGAAGGTAGACTCAGTAAGTGTAGGGGAAGTGAAGGTAGACTTAGTAAGTGTAGGGGAAGTGAAGGTAGAATCAGTAAGTGTAGGGGAAGTGAAGGCAGACTCAGTAAGTGTAGGGGAAGTGTAGGTAGACTCAGTAAGTGTAGGGGGAGTGAAGGCAGACTCAGTAAGTGTAGGGGGAGTTAAGGCAGACTCAGTAAGTGTAGGGGGAGTGAAGGTAGACTCAGTAAGTGTAGGGGAAGTGAAGGTAGACATTGTAAGTGTAGGGTGAGTGAAGGTAGACATTGTAAGTGTAGGGTAAGTGAAGGTAGACAATGTTTAAGAAGTTAGAGCAGACTCAGTAAGTGTAATGTAAGTTTTCTGGGTGAAGTAAAGGGAGGTACTCTGTAGGAGAAAGTGACCAACTTGTGTTCTGCTGTAGGGGGTCATGCCCGCCCTAGTTCCTTTCGTGTACTCCTTTTTGTTTGCTCCTATTCCCTACTGTGCTGTGCAGACTGGTCCTCTATTTCTGGTCTCAGCATGGACTAAATTGGACTCTCCTCTTTTTTTTGTTTTCTGTTCTATTATCTTCATTAATTCTACTTTATACATCTTCTTTCTAACGCCCTAGTGCCAATTTCAGATGAATTTACCAATCATAAATTTAAAAGGGTTCAAATGTGTTTTTTCCCCTTTCTTTTCAGTTTTGGCTATCGTGCCACCTATAGGCCGAAACCATTGCATTCAAATACAGCTCAGTGAAATGGCATATGAGGTGGGACACTCATCTGGTAGGTTTTATTTGGATATATACCCACCCATTAATCCCTATGGGCATTCCCACCGACTTCCTGCTCTTCCCCGGCCAAATGACACCCTCCTGGCATCTCTTCGAGCTCGCTTTATTCAAGCCTCGCCCTCAAACGTTGCACTGGAAGTCCTGACAGAGCGTTTTCAAAACAGTCTTCTGGGAGTTAACGACTTGCTTGGAGCCGTAAACGTGCTAAGGGTGTAATAAAAATGTCAATCAGTTCTGCCTTCAAGCACTCTATGCATAAGCACTTTTAAAAACAAGCATTGACAAAGCCAACAGTTTTGACTTGTGTATACGTATTAAACATTTTCCCGGCACTGCTATTAAATGCCCAGGTGCTGACGCCATTTCCATTTGCAACCATCCATGGTCAATTAATACCACTACGGCAGTGGCTGGCGCATGCCTTTCGCAAGCCTACACAAAAGCCAACTTTGTTGGCATTGCCAATGCTTGTTTCAAGATAGCAATAAGGAAACGTCAAAGAATCAATGTGTAAATAAACACATGCCCACTTGGCTGCTTCTTAAATTCATTTTGCTCCATTTTTGCCCCAGTGCATTGTAAGTGTCGCCCCCACATTCTTCACAAGAACAGACAATAATTCAGGAATTGCAAAACAGCTGGCCTGCTTAGCATCTTGCACTAGGCTAAAGCAGTCGGGCTGCTACAATGCATTTTTCAAATAGTATGCACCACACTGAGCAAGCTATGATGTGTGCAGTCACACATGTTGAGAAATGGCAGGTGCAAATAAACATTCAGATTTCTCAACCCCGCATGTAAGGCCCGTGGTGTCGCATGGATTTCCACAATTATTGTAACTGATGGACAGTCAATGATTTTCAGTGGAAATTATAATCACAGCTTTTTGAGGCATTCTCGAAAGCTTCTTGAGTTTTCTTTTTCGGTGGCTGAACGAGGCCAGTCCTTGCCGAAGCAGCTTAGGACACAGGGGGCTGCGGAATGGCGAGGTTGCTGTGCTGTGTCAGCACGTGTGTATACACGCTGTCACAAATAAATGCAGGCAAAGAACCAAAGGAATGACTTGACAGCGAGTGGCAAGCCCCACAGTGCAAGTCAGGACTCCGGATAAGGTATTGAATAGGAATTAGTTTACTACCTATTTCCTGAAGTTTGGAGCAACATGTTTTTTTCTTGTTTAAAATGTTTCCCAATGGGAGTATATTTAGGTGAGTACAATCTACCTAACTCTATATAGATATCTGTTTCTAGTCCATACTTCTCTACACCTAGAAATTCATACTTTCATGTTTCTCTCCATACCAGGCTGTATGCATAGTAGAGCGCCTTCCTGTGGCACTGCCGATCCAAACATACCCCTGTGCTTGTGGTTTCCTGTATGTTGTTGGGGGAGGGGTATTTGTACACCCTATTTGATTTGCTTGTAAACATTTTGCTCTTTTAATGGCAAACTGGCTGCTACTTGTTCTATCATAAGGGCTGCTTGGAGTGGCATAAACACATCGATTAGCAATCACATGGACCTGTCCAGGAGGGAATTTTTCCAAACATTCAACCCATTCATTTGCACATGAAAACAAAAGCTCACACTAATTCATAGAAGGTTTTGCACGCCGCAAAGGCATTTTGCGCAGAAAACAATGCACTTTGCGGCATGCAAAACTCATGTCACCGATTCATGGATCAGACTTTGTGTGGCTCCTTCCCTACTTTGCGTGGTTTTTGCACTTTGCGCAACACCCTGTGCAAAGCGCGGGAAGGCCTGCACAAAGATACAAATAGGACGCGGAAAATGCATATTCCCCATTCCCTGTGCAACAAGAGGAAGAAGGAGGAATAACATGGGCGTGCTGTGGGACGCGCCACGTAAAAAAATAACACGCCCATTCAAGCGCAAAACATAATCTAATTCATGGATTACTAACCACAACTTCCCAGAACTAAGAGGCACACGCCAACCTCGTGATCGATCACACATCACATGATAAATGACCAACATACAAAGCGCAAAGGAGATTTATATAAGCATTCAGTGCACGCCATTGCAAAGTTGCTCTCCCAGGATGAATCCAGCTCTAGCAGCAGCAACTGACATGTACATGGAAGAAGGAGGAGGAGGACAGCATTTTCCACCCTCGCACAACACTTTTTGGGATGCCAGATGACAAGGCGTGGGCAAGGTACAGATTCCCTCCCCTTGTCATCCTAGAGCTGGTCAGGGGAAGGGATGAAGACCGTACGTCATCCACCATCTGCTTCCATGCACTCCCACACCCTGGATAAGGTGCTCACATCCCTCCATTTGTTGGCTATGGGCTCATTCCAGCACACCTCTGCCATTGTTGGGGGCATATCGCAGGCAACGCAATCCCGATGCCTACACCAGGCATTGTGCTGCATAACATCATGTCTCTCTTGACACATATACATGCCATGCACACCGCAGTCAAGGCAGAGAGTGTGCCAGAACATTTATGCCATAGCATACTGTGAGTCCCCATGGGACCCCCGGGCGATCAAGACCATATACTGCCACTGCAAGCATTGAATGCCAATTTTCCTGGAAGCACACATGATAGCTTCATTTACTGCAGCTCACCACTATACCGAGCCCTGGCATCAGGAACCCATGGCAACAACTGGCTCATCGTGAGTATTAACTATCACGCACATGCAAGCAATCACATGACACCCCGGATAACACACCATGACAACCAATGCTAACAACAACCATTTCCACATTTGCAGCAGACAGTGCCTGCCCGCTCTCACAATTCCTGCTCATGCCATTCAAGACACCTGCCACCCCAGGTGAGGCAGGGTATAAGCAGCACAAATAGCCACTAAGGGCATAGTGGAGTGCATGTTTGGGGTGCTCAAGTCATGCTTCCGCTGCCTTGACCACTCTGGCGACGCATTGCTGTGAGCCCCAATAGTAGTATGCAAGATCATTGTGGCATCTTGTGGCCTGCACACTTTTACCACATGGCATGGCATGCCAGTAGTGCTGCAGGAGGGGCATCACTCTCAGCCATAGACACTACCCATACCCTTGGCAAGCCAAAGAGCATAGGGACATGATGCACGTAACCAGCTTGTGCAAACATCCTTCACATAAATGCCAGTCACTGTGGAGCACACACAGTGAAGCCACATCCCTGGTGCCCTTGAATGATGATTCAGGGCTAATCCACTGTGCCCATAACAACTCCTTGAGAATGTGTGTCTGGGAGAGGCTCCAAAAACAATTGTGCACCCAGGCACCCAACAACACACACAAAGGAGAGCACAGGTAGAAAGGCAGAGAACAGAATGTAAGCAGGAACAAACACTGGTGAGGACAGCTCTGGCCACCCTAGGTGTGGCTTACCCCTATATACAGGTGGAGTGGCTACTCCATCCCCTAACAATTCAGCTCATAAAACACATCTCCATACAAATCGTCATAGAAAATGAGAGTCTGCTCAAGCTGTTCCCAGTCATTCAAATGCACTAGTCTGTAGGTGTTCACAACAGCCAACGCTGCTGAGGTGTGGTGTGCAGGCCTTCCACAGCCCTGTGTACTTGCATAGCAGCAGCCATATCCACCAGAGGAATGCCTTAAAAGAAATGAAAAAAACAAGGTCAGAGCAGGTAACACATCCCTGCACCCAATTACACTGTACGCTGTGTCCCCCTGAGTTCCATGCAACAACTGCAAGCAATGACTCTCCAGCCTCCCATCTCCATGTCTCGCCCAGCAATCAATGCAGCTGGACCTGCTCAGTTCAGGCTAATGTACTGAAAAACACCCCATACAGTGACAGCATCACTGCCCACCATACCACCAATGTGTGTCCCCATGCGTTCCATGCAACAGCTGCAAGCAATGACTCTCCAGCCTCCAATCTCCATGTCACCCGCTGCACCCAATGCAGATGGACCTGCTCACCTGAGGCCAATGCACAGAAAAACACCCCACACAGTACCAGCATCACCACCCACAACACCACCAATGTGTACCCTCCTGAGTGCCATGCAACAACTGACTGCAAGCAATGACTCTCCAGCCTCCCATCTCCCTGTCTCGTCCAGCAATCAATGCAGCTGGACCTGCTCAGTTCAGGCTAATGCACTGAAAAACACCCCATACAGTGACAGCATCACTGCCCACCATACCACCAATGGGTGGCCCCCTGAGTGCCATGCAACAGCTGCAAGCAATGACTCACCAGTCTCCCACCACCTCACACCCGATACAGATGGACCTGTTCACCTCACGCCAACTCACTGAAAAACACCCCACACAGTGACAGCATCACCACCCACAACACCACCAGTGGGACTCCTATGTGACGTGCAACTGTCAAACTGGAATATTAAATTATGCCTCCTATTGTAACGATTGTACGTGTATTGGCCTAAGCCAAGTTGCTTAAAATTGTACGCGAATAACGCTCTACGGCAAGGTTTTGACCTTAGAAATTGATGTAAGCCGCCATCTTGAATCAAGCCTCCATTTTAGGTTAGAACCGCCATTTTAGGGTTTTTGTACAAAGTCACCCGGTAATCTAAAATGGCCGTCTCATGTGCTCTTGGTCTTGCCTTAACCTCTTCAAGCTCTGTAGGAGAGTTAATGTCCAACCTGCCTTCAGGCTACAGGTTAGGGTCATGTAGCCCTGTCCTTTGTTGACCTCTGGAGCAGGGGATTACTTGAATCAGCAATGTTAAACTACAAGTATACAAGAACAGTAACGCTATCCGAATATAATATGCAAAACATTTGTTTGGTCTGTATAAAAAACAGTATGTAAAGAGTGTAACGTCAAATTAAACAATAATGGAGTGTGTTAGTAAATATATTCAAAAGTAAACCGCATGCACGAGATATGTAAATTAGGAAAGTGAACCTGGCGTGACCCTAGCCCAATGTATTATTAACTTGTAAGAGGCTGGACATCATTATAACAAATTGTATAAATACTCTGATGTCCAGCTAGGACATTCTGCTCACTGCTCACATTCAACCCTGTGATGTATTGACGGCCAAATAGCTATTTGTGTACTTTGTTGAATACTGTTCAGTTTTGTAATAAAGATTCTGGGAATCTTTACAAGGCCGTGTCGGTGTATTTTCCTTTGCATGGTGTAAAAGCCGTAATATTGTATTTTTTCTGACTCCACACAACAACTGCCCCTATCAGCTTCCACACTTGGGAGTCCAACAAGAACAAGGTGTAACGCAACTAACTTGTTCCTGGGGCACTGACCTCCACGTCTGCTTGCTGGTCTCTATGGCAGCATGATGGCCATGCACATGGTGGCAGTGGCCATGGCTGGGACAGGCATACGTGGGCCTTGTGTGAGACAACCAACCCCATCACAAGATGGAACTGGAACTGGGCCCGAGTACAAGTGCATCAACTGTAGCATATGCCATGTGTACATAGACTCACCATGAAGACTGCCACCCGACATGACCCCAATTACCCCTGTAAAAGGATGGGAACAGAACATATTCCATTCACAGGCAATTCAAAGAATTGGGATTAAAGTCACTAACTCCCCAAATTGGGATTGCCCAATTAGCATGCCTGCTGCCTTCCTGGGATGTGGTGGTTGTTTGTCATGATCGCTCACTTGAACTGAAACATGATTCACCCGTACCTGTGAGCACCATGGTAAGCACAGGAAGTTCACTTGCCAGACATCACAAAGTATGTTTTCCGTTACAGGGAGGTGCAAACTGAACAAGTGTAACCACAGTCACTGAGTTGGTCATGATATGTCATATTGCACTAGGTTTGATCAATGAACACATTCCAAGAGGTCAGCGTCTGCAGGCATCTGATTCCATAGCACCACTGAAAATTAGAAAGAGCAAACCTCGAAAACATGTCAATACTTGGTTTTCTCCACATCTAAAAGCAATTAGACAAGAGAAACGTCAAAGTGAAAAAACCTGGAGGCTAGATCCATCCGAGTCTAACAAGAACAACTTGAGTAAAGTAGCTTCCCTCTACAAAAAAGAAATCATCCTAGCCAAACAAACTTCTTACAACCTCTGAATTTCGCAAGCCAAGTCTAGTACCAAAGAGCTGTTCGCATTCCTGAAAGAGGTGGAATCCCCTATTCAAACCCCAGACTCCTGCCTATAGGACAAAAATTGGTGCACGGGCATACAAAACGCTCTGGCCAATAAAATTATTACCCTCCAGTCCAAGATCAACAACAAAAAAGACACTCTCCTCACTACTTCCAAGTCAAATAACACCATTGCGCCAGTGCCTCAAACCATCCCGATTCCACCCCACTCGCCTATTCCCCATTTTAACTTCCATAAAGTATCCAGCAAAGAAGTTGAAAAAGTTATCCTCACTCTCAAACCCTCGAACTGCCACAGTGACCTATGCCCAGCACAAATCATGAAAGACGCAGCCTGTGAACTCTCCCCTTTTATCACCAAATGTATAAACGCATCCTTTACCTCACGCAAAATACCTAACAACCTGAAACAATCCTGGATCCTCCCAATCCTCAAAAAACAAAATCTACATCCTTCCATCCCCACTAATTACCGTCCCATCACTACAGTGCCATTCCTACTCAAAATCCTTGACAAAACTGCATATCTACAAATACAACACCATCTCGAACATAACCACCTCCTAGGAGTCCATCAGTCAAGCTTTAGACCCCAACATGGAACTGAAACTGCGCTCATAGACCTTAAGGCACAAATAGATGCGCTGAGAGACGAGGGTAAGACTGCACTTCTTTTGCTCCTTGATCTCTCAGCAGCATTCGATTTGGTTGACCATAGGATTCTGTGTAACCACTTTGAGTCTGCAACCCACTTCTCCCAGGAGGCAGTTGACTGGATTCAGTCCTTCCTCAACAACAGAACAATGCAAGTCTTCTCCCCTCTAGCAGCTGCGGACCCTATGCCCATCACATGTGGTGTGCCCCGGGGCTCCTGTGTTTCTCCTACCCTGTACAACATCTTCACAAAGCCCCTTTTCGATGGTCTTGATGGCTTGGGTATCACCTACACGAATTATGCTGATGATACCCAGACCCTCACCCCGCTGACGGGGGATTATGACGAGGATTTGGCCTTTATAAATAGAGTGTACCTCATCATCCAGGCATGGATGGCCTCACACAGTGTATGACTGAAAGATGACAAAATGGAACTCCTCATATTAGGCACTACTTCTAATCTCAACAAATTAGGCCAGAACTATTCCTCGTTCAAAATTGATAATAACATCATTGCTGTAACTAAGGAGGTTAAAACCCTTGGTTTTCATCTAGATTCCTCACTAACCTTTAAAGAACAGGTACATTCTATGGCTTCTGCCACCTCATACACCTGTAAATTAATCAGAGCAGCCAAACCATTCCTCTCACCCAGCAACTGTATTACCCTAGCTAGAGCCCTGATATTGTCCAAACTGGACTATTGTAATGCGCTCTACGTAGGCAGTAACAAATACATCACAAATAAAGATTCAAATCTTGCAAAATAATACAATAAGAGTAGCCTTAAGTCTCCCGAAGAAAGCCCACATCTCAGACATCAGAAGATCTGTCAATTGCCTCTCCACGAAAGATAAGATCTTCCTTAAATCAGTCTCTTTGACTCACAAATATCTCCACCAATCTGCCCCTCAATACCTCATAGCGAGATTCACTAGACATGTATCTTGCCGCCCTTCGAGAAAGGCCAACTCTAACCTTCTTCTGGTGCCCAGATTTAAACGTACTATGACTGGTGGAAGCAGCTTTCCTGTCAAAGCAGCACAACATTGGAACTCCCTTCCTCCTTCCTTAAGGGAAGATCTCCCTTACTTACAATTCAGATCTAACCTCATCCAGTGGATCAATGATCATGACAACTAACTTATATCTCTGGGATCTCTTTGTTTCCATTTATACATTCTGCTATAGCATGAAACATGTAAATTCTAATATTGTATGTAAATATGTTTCACTGCATTTTTGTCTAATGTTGATGATGTGTCCAGCATTGTAACCATAGCTGTATTTTATTTACTGCACCTTATGTAACCTAAGCTTTACAATCCTCTTGTTGTTCTTGCGCCCTGCTACCTCTGGGTTAGGCGCGCATTACAACAAACAAACAAGCATGTATTAGCTTTATATACACCACAGAAATCGACCTAACTGTGCCAGCCATTAAAAGGTACATCAGTAACTCAATGAGCCATCTTCACTGTTACCATACTAGCCATGTGTACAAACCTGTATATGCTCACTCATTGAGACAAGCAAATACCACTGGCTGTACACTCACAGTAGCTGCTCCTACCTGAGCATAGCAATGGGGGTGCCTTGCACCCGCCTCATGCTAATCTGCATGCATTCGCGGACTTCTGTTGGACATAAGCAAGACAGCATGCTAAGCCCCAACACTTGGGGGGTGGACAGGTCAAGAAAACATGCACCGGCAGGCCAGCCTGCACTGGGGATGGTGGTGAATTGGCCTCAGGCACAAATGAAAGTGGGAGGGGGTCATGCCACGTGCAAACACCAGTGTGGTCACATGATGGGTTGACACCCCATGGAACGTTTCTTCTAAACTGCTGCACATTTTTACTCGGTGGCAAAGGCTGACCAGCATGGCAGAGAGTGCCCGCACTGGGGCAAACAACACCCAACCCCTCCATTATGAACTGGTCAGCAGTGAGCTTCCAGGAGGCTCAGATACTGCCCTGCTTGTAGGGGGAAAGACACACATGTGACGGGGCCCACCCAGGGGGGCATACCAGTAAACAGTCCGAAGGTGGTTGGAATCCATTTCCAAAAACTGCTGCCATGAATGTGTGATTCACAGCATAACGGCGAAGGCTGTGTGGGTGCCTCCAGGCAGAGCCACAGTTCTGGACCAGGGAGCCACCAACACGATGAGTGTGCGTTGCATGCACAGATGGACTTGGTACCCCCTATGGCAACAATCAGAAGACCACACCATAGAGTGGGAGCACCAATGAATACATCAGAATTTTAACTCATGAACAGCGTAATCACTGGCAGTGAAGTAAACAAATTACCACCATAGTACGTTGTGCACTCAGGGCACAGGGGTTAGTCTGCCCTGGGATGCAGGCACAAGGCAGTGTGTTGATGGCAGGCATACACGTGGGCACACACACTGTCAGGTTGCCTGGGAGAATGGGGGGTGCCCTTGGATGCAGGGCAGTCAGAGGGACACCAAGGGAGGAGTGGAAGGGCTTTGGAGTGAAGGTACAAGTTTGGGAGATGATGGGACGGATGAAAGAGGGCCGTAGGGACTGTGGAGAGAGGATACAGTGTGAACAATGAGCAGCTGTGGAACAGAGAGAGTGAGTGGGAGTGAGGAGCAAGGAGGAGTTCTGCTGGTGGGGAGATGAGGGGAGAAAAGGGGGCTGTTAGAGTGGGTGAGGGCTGCTAAGAGAGGGGGAAGAGAGGAAGACAGAGACAGAAGGAGTGGAAAACAAGGAAGCCGGGGCAGAAAGTCTGGGAGTCACACTGACAGAAAGGTAGCACAGGTTGGGGGTGAAGGAGAACAATAGGGGAGAGGGTGAATGGCAGACTGGCAAAGAAAGGCCACCTTCTAAAGCAAAATCCTCACCCTTGCTTCCCCCAACCCACATGGTCAACACACCACGGCATGCAACCCATAAAGAGACCCAGGTCCTCAATCACCATGAATATATGGATTTGGCACCTCCACTCCAGACTCCGCCCACCCACCTACCCCCCCTGTTGGACACAAGAGTTCATGGACAACCTATCACTCCCCAGCTGTCGCTTCCTACTCCATCAGAGCCCATACCTAGGTGGAGCCGTTCCCAAAAATGTGCAAAAATGTGCAGGGACAACAGATGGAAATAAGCAGTAGTGAGGGGATGATGTGTCACATGCATGCGCCCACAACTTACAGTCACATACAGTGCAGTCACTCACAGTGTAAGATTTGAGCAAGAAAAGTAATGCAATACATTGAAGATGAGAGAACATACTGAAATCCAACAGCAAGCAACAAGTGACTTGTATGTGGAACACAGGTAAAGGTTGTCAGTGGGCCACATGTGCCAAGCAGTACACATCCCGATGGTCCTAGTGTGCTAAACCAGTCCTGTGGAGTGCAGGGAGACAAAAGGGCACAATGCCCTTCCAACTGCATGCAAGTGAACTGATGTACACCTTTTGGCCAGGCGCCCCAGCAGGCCAATCTGTTTTCAGACATTGCATGGGGTGTGGACTTTGTCCGGGTCATGGAAGGAAATTGTCTGGTTTTGAGTGCCTGACACAAGGAAAGGTGGTCCACCACTTGGTGGATGCTGAGTGGGAGGGAGTTTCAGAGTTTGGGAGTCTTTGACAGAGAAAGAGGCACCTCAAATTCAAGTTGAATTGTTCAAAGGGATCACAAGGAGTAGTGCAGAGCCTGATGTGAGGTTTCCGTAGTGTTGTAAACCTGTGAGCAAGTGTTGTAGGTACTCACGGCACATCTCAGTTGGTGATGCAAATGGCCCTGAAGGTGGTGCATCAGACAATAACCGGATTGCAGGAGGCATGTTCTCTGTGGGGGTGAGTGCAAGGATGAGGCAGGCTGCGTTGTTCTGGATCTGTTGTAGTTTTCTCAGCTGATAGGCAGGTGCGCACACATAAATGGAATAAGAGCAGTGTAGGCGGGGTTGGGGGTGATTGCCAACATTTCCGTGACTCTGTGAGGGTAGGATAGGCAAGGAAAGGATCATCTAAGGATGTGGAGGTGTATATGACAGGATCTATGAGCAGCGTCCATGTGGTGATAGAGTTTTCTGTCATAATCCATGATGCATCCCAGGTTCTCAACTGAGATGGATGCTGTGGCAGTGTAGTATAGGGAGAACAGCCAGGGGGTGACTGCAAAACATGATTCTACCTCCATAAGGATTTAGGAGCAGGTGGTTAGTTGCTAAGCAGTGTCTTAAAATCTTTGTGGCCCAAGATGAGGTGACAATGGGCAGCAGCTGAGGTCTTGGTGATCTTTGAAAGGGTGTGGGTGAAATGAGTGTAGTTGTAGCAGGAGAGTGGATAAGAGTGTGAGCGGATAAGGGTGGTGAGCGAGCTCGGGCACAGGTTGAAGAGTATGGTGGAGAGGGAGTCCACCTGCAGCTACCATGTTTGGGACAGGGTGTGGGAGAAGGGAAGAGTGGTAGGAATACAATTAGTCAAATGTCAGTGAGGTAAGAGGTGAACAATCAAAATACAGGTCCATGACACCTAGAGAGTGGAGTCTGTTGATGAGGATGCTGTTGTTAATTCTGTCAAAGGCTGCCAATGGCTCAAGGAGGATAAGTGCAGCACAGACTTCTTAGTCTACTGTCCTTTGTGGAAGTGTAGCCAGAAACACATATCACATGCATGGATGATCAAGGGGACATGCACACATACAGACACGTGCCCCAAAGCACATCTTCAGTGACAATCAGCAGCACAAAGTCACATGATCCATAAAAACCCTACGTGTGCGACTGCATGCCAATACTGGGGTGCAAATGTCAAAAGTCGTGAACATGATTCACAGCGCACAACCTTGCCTGCTGGCAGAGCTATTGTGCTGTGATTCCTTCAACACCTCCCCCTAACACTATGGTCCGCATTGGGGTATGGAGGGCCAGTGCCCAGCAGAAGGCATGGGGACTAGGGTGGAAAAGCGGTGCTGGGTGGACCTCTCAGAGAGTGCAGGTGAGCCAAGGTACCTGTAACGACATAGGACATTGGATTGGACCAGCTGAAGGAGTCATTCATGCAGACTGCACATGTGTACATCAATGTAGAGTGCAATCTGTACCTGTATGTGAGAGGGTGTTGCAGTCAAGTTAACCATGGCAGCTGACTCCACTGTGCATGGCTGCATGTCCATTCCACCACTCAGGAAGGCCTCGAGAGTGTAATGGCACATCCCTCCAGGTAAAAAAAGAAAAATGAAAAAGTGTCCATCTTGAACAGCGGTACATCAAAATATATCCAAAGATATGTTCAACCTGGGGTGGGGAGGGTTGGTGTGTTCACATAAGTGAACAGAAAATAGTCCACAGAAAACAAATCATACCCCCTCCATGGGCTCATGGACATCAGGGCACAGGTGGTTTAGGTTGCGTGGGTCTTCATTGGCTACGGTGACTCTTGACACAGATGCAGGCATGAATAACCCAATGGCAGAGAGGTCCCAATGGACTTCCTCCCGAGTGGCCACAGAGTCTGCATGAGCACTCACTCATGATACATGACCTTGCTCAAAGAGCGTCTGTTTCAAGGCGTCCTTCTCCTGTTGGAGGTGGGGCCTTGTAGTCAGAGCTTATCATGCAGTGAAGCCCTCAAGCTCTCTATCTCACTGCCCTATGAGTCCTGCAATGCCAACATCTCCCACTGCAGGCTTTTTTTTCTCTGTGCCACAACATCTCATTGCAGGGAAACCTGCAGAGATGCCAGAACAGACTGCTAGCTCTTGATGTTAGACTCAACACCCCGTTTGTGAGAGAGCCTTTAGGACTGCATTGCTGTATGCAGTGTCTCTGTCAAGCTGGCCATCAACCCCTGCTGTGCATCCCCTCCTGGATGGAGGAGATGTTCTCAGCCAGGTGATGGATGTCATCGGCCATCTCATGCATTACCTTGCCATGTTGGATGGTCGCATGCAGCATCTGCTGCTCCCACTCTGACTGTCCGTCATGCATATGTCTATCACATGTGCAGGGCTGATGGCAGTGGGATGCTGGGGTTCAGGCCCATCACAGTGTCTGCAACCCTCCATTGGACATCAGTCCCTGATGCTGATCCCAATATATGTGAAGGTGATCTTGCAGTCATAACCACTGTGGAAACAGGGTTTACCACTGACCGGAGCCGTAACTCCTGGCTCACCTCCTCAGACTCAATGCCACCATCGGGGCTGCCCACTGGGGCACCCTCCATATCCCTCACTGTGTCCTCCACATCCAATTCAGAAGCTTCACTTGAAGAGTGTGAAGAATCAGAGGTGTCGGCAACCCCACTTAGGAGTGCCTGCAGCACATGTGGATTCTCTTTGGGCACGACACCCCAGCTTCCACTGGAGGTCTGTCATGTGAATGCCTCCTCTTCCTCCTCCACCTCTGCATCCACCACATCATCACCTGCACAGAGACAGACAACACTTCGAGGGATGGGTCCCTTGCAGAACATGTATATGTGCATGACAATGCATACACATACAAAATGTCCGGACACACATACATCACACATTGCGACTGGGCAGACTCTGAGCTGTATGGCACAGATGAATGGCTTTCAGTTGCCTGTGCAATCATGGCTGGGAATTTTAGGCTCTACAACATGGCATGTTTTGTGGGATCAAGAGTACACACATGCACAGTGACATTATTGGCAGTAATTCACATCAGTGGAAGGATTGAGTTCTGTGCATCTTCAGTGAGCCCATACTCCACTCCAGTTTCCTGTTGCAACATGTGGAAGTGTGACCTGTACATTGGCTGACCCTAAATTAAATGCAGGCTTATGTGTTGCCATGATCTCCTCCACCACCTTACAACATAGCCTCCAACAAGATACATGGTTGGTCACAAACACATGCCTCGCAACCATGTGTGAAGAGACTGTGACATGCAACTAACCAAGGTACGCCATCAGGGCCACTGTTCATTGACCCTCCAAATGTGGAATGTACTGCACTGAAACAACTATTGGCTTTCCACATCTCGTCCTGTCTGGAAAACGGACTCATGTGTCTACGCAGAGACATTGCTGTTCATCCATGTCCACCAGCAGCCAGGGCCAGGGAATGGATGACTGTGAAATCATGCACACATCACTTTGAGTCTATATGAGTCATTTTAAAAAAAAAAACAGGTTGACACTGAGCTTGTTCTTGGTCCTTCGAATGTGGTCATCCATCCACTTGTGGCCTCTTTAGCAGCATGCCTCACCATGCCACAGGTGTTTATGCAGTACTTGGCCTCCTGCTGTGTGAGAGTACGGTGCTGCCAGCCGAGTGGTAGAGTCCCCCATGGTGTTCCTGCGCATGCGCTGTGAGGATTTCAAGCTCCTCGTCAGTGAAGCACTTCTTCTTCAGTGGCCCCTTCTCCTTCTCCTGTGCCTCATCATAAGGTGGTGCCTCTTCTTGCTCTGAAGGGTGCCCCCTTTTGGCCAAAGTGGCCCTTTGTGGTGCTGGGCCTCCTCAAGGCATACTACCATGTCTTCGTCCAGGTTCCGTGTCATCTGTAGACTGAAGCTCAACACATCCTCCTCCTGGGGCTGGGGCACATGTGTCCTCACCAGGCCCACCTCGCTGTCCTCCCCCTTTCCCTTTTGGAGCCTTCCCTCTCATGGTGCAGGCAAAGTAAAAATCACCCCCAAAAATATATCACACCAAGAAAAAGACAGGCTACGTGATGGACTACGTAGGTGAGTGGTCCTGCAAGACTCCAAGGCACCCCAAAACTAAAAAATGTGTTACACAATACTCAGAAAGCTTTCAAAACTCCAAAAAACAGTAGACAATATGCTGAAAGCTTCCCAAAACCATACATGCATTACACGATACACAGAATGCTTTAAAAAACCAACAACGTAGTACGCAATACGCAGAAAGCTTCCCAAAACCATACATGCATTACACGATACACAGAATGCTTTAAAACACCAAACAACGTGGTACGCGATATGCAGAAAGCTTGCCAAAACCAAATAATTCATACCCGATACCTTATGGGCTCCCAAGCCCAATAATTGTGGCACAGGATAAATAGAGCCAAACCCAAAACAAAAAATACATTCTGCGATGCTAGGAGGGACCGCGGATTTAAAAAAATTAATTCTGCGATGCTAGGAGGGACCGCGGAATAAAAAAAATACATTCTGCGATGCTAGGAGGGACCACGGAATAAAAAAAATACATTCTGCGATGCTAGGAGGGACCGCGAATAAAAAAAATACATTCTGCGATGCTAGGAGGGACCGCGGAATTAAAAAAATACATTCTGCGATGCTAGGAGGGACCGCGGAATAAAAAAAATACATTCTGCGATGCAGACAGGCAACTCCAAAACAAAATATTGGGTATGTGTTACATGAAGGCAATGGCTTGTGAAGCACCCCCAAATATGTGTCAGCAATAGTTATTCTTTCGTCTTCATACCTTCTCGCCCACAACCAATGATGCGCGTCACACCTCTTAAATATTGTATTTACTGCTGTGTGCACATGGGTATGCTGCGTGCAGCTCGTAGCATGTAACTTACACGCTAAGGCTCTTTACTCTCATATCCATGCTGCCTCTTGAGTCGGATGACACAGATACTTTTCCTCCTGCCTCTATGCCATTTATTTTGCCTCCTCGCTGAGTTTGGCGGTAGTGTGTGCAGTCTACTGCAGTCCTCTCTTTACTTTTCATACGTGTGTTTGAGAAGGCGGAGCCACGTCCAAGGTGAGCCTGAACGCTGCTTTAAAAGACTTTCACCACCACGAAGCAGCCGCAGAGTGTGGCCGCTTCGCGGTGGGGAAAGTATTTTAAAGCAGCGTTCAGGTTCACCTTGAAGCAGCCGCGGAGTGTGGCGAGAGAGTGTGCAGTCTACTGCAGTCTGCAAAATCTGGGAAGGTAACGGACGCATAATAAATGACTGTGAATCACCTCAGGTGGCTCAGAAGATTTATAAACTAGCGCGACCTCCCTTCAACGTACTGTGTGAGCTGGTACAGAGTGCCCCCATGTGTGTGAGAGATAAATCTAAGGAAATTGACACTAATGGCACACAGGGTTGATCTGTACCCACATCTATTAAACAATAAATTCAATTCCACAATGTGAACCTAATATTTGGTGCTCCTGCAGAATTATATTTTAAATGTATCTCTCTTTTTGGCAAAATGTGACGAGTAGTCATTGTGTGCTTTGTGACTGGGACGGTGGATTGAAGGGGCTGGGGGTTGGTTTAGTCTACTCTCTCCTCTCCCACCCCTTAGACCAGGGATGGACTGGCCTATAGGGAACTCTGGAGATTTCCCGGTGGGCCTCTGCACCCTGGGCCTCTTTTGTGTGGTATTTCCACATTTTCTCATAGGAAAAGCATTGGGCTTGCTGAAAATGTGTCATATGGGGCCACTTTGAACATTATTTCCAGGGCCTCTTTTGGTCACCAGTAATTATTTCCAGGGCCTCTTTTAGTTCCCAGTGCACCCGTGCCTTAGACTACCATTGGATCGTCCCAAGCTACATCACAAGGTAGGTGCTACGCACATCATTCCCTCTTGCAGGCAACTGATAACAACAACTCATTGTTGAAACTCGTGGTGAATTTGAAGCGGGCTTCGATGGGTGGGGAATCTTTGTTGCCAGGACAAAAAATCTCGAGGACGACATTGATATTAAACTTTCCAGTACACCGGACATGGCGGTTCTTGCATCACACTCTGACTCGGCCAGCTCAGACGAGTCTGTGAGCGATGGTGAAAGTATTAATTGTAGCGACCCCCCTCGTAGCGAACGGAGCGACCTGAAGGACTCTTACGTTTTAATCCCACCGAGATGGATGCACAAACTGATACCATGGCCCTCATACTCGAGGAACAGCGACAGAGTAAAACACGTATGTGAAACTAATCAAGCTTTTTTCTGCCGCAACTCAAAATGCAGACTTGCTGCCTCCAATTAGAAACATGGCCAGTCTACAGGGAGGTAGAAACAGCCCATCGCGTGACAAAATAAAGACAGTGCCTGACAAGACAGGGCCCAAAGAACCAAAATCAATAACCCCACAGAAAACAAAGAAAATAAGCTCAGTGGAATGGGATTTCGAAGAGGTGCAAATTGCCCCCACGATGGAATTAAAAAATGCACTAAAAAACAAACAACAACCACAGACCCTACAAGTACCACTGGTTCAAATGGAATTGGAATATAAAACAACAAAGCTAAAACCGACTGAAAATCTGGCCACCAAGAGCACCTGCCGTGGAAAGGAGACATTATTAAAAAAACGTCCCTGGATAGCATCATACGGGCCCTTTGAAAATCGGGGGAATAAGACCTCTGGAAAACATCATAGTTTGAAAAGAGCCGACAATTAGGGCTACGGATGCATATGTCCCAGAACGGATCTTCAACGAAGACCGGCCTACCAAGTCAGAGCGGGCGCAGAAGCAAGAAAATTACATGACTGGGTACTAAGATCATACTTCCCATTAAACATCCTAATGCCGTAAAAGATAAGGGGACCTGGATTAAAATTGAGGAGAATGAGCCTATTATTGAAAGTCCTTTTTTAAATAGGTCAACCCTTCTGTCTATTTTTAAACAAATGCCCTACCTGGAGGTTATTCAATCCAGTGATATTCTTGGTAGCGTTTGCGTCTCCATTAACGGTGGCCCTCCTGAAAACACATGCAGAGCAATTGATGCATGCTGGAATTACCTTGATTGCCTGTCCGAAAATGCAAGGCCCAAATCGGAGTGTGGAAAAGAAACTAATAGTTGAGGCCAGCAACGTAGATAAGCTCTCGTCTGAGCTTTATGTTCTGAGAACCCTGTAATCCCAAAGCTCCCAGGTGTGCGAAAAAGCTTCTACAATGCAATACTGGATTCCATCATGCCCTCTAAATGGGGCAAACTGACCAGCAGAACTACCATCCTCTTTAAGCTGGTTATCTTGGAATTCGCTGGGGTTTCGTTTATTCTTGGAACACTCCGAGGGGCAAACATTGTTGGGCAGGGCTGACATATTTATCCTCCAGGAAACTTTGTGTGATGAGCCTTTTCTAGTGATGGTTTTCAAATAATATATAATCATGCTGTACCTTCAAGAAAGGGTAGCATTCTGGGGGCCTAGCCATAGGTGTAAAATCAAATTTGAAATTGACTTTTCTGCCTAATGTGACTAACTCTGCAATTATTTTAATGGGAATGTATCGCGTCAGGATGAAGAAATCCTGATTATAACCTGATATATCCTGATTATAAATGTTTATGTATGACCCCCCACCCCCTGCCAGTGCTCAAACCTGTGAAATGTTGATGATTTTGCTAGAGGCTGTAACTAAATGGGTTGAGCGAACACTTATGGTCATGTCTTAATTGCGGGGGAGAGATCTTCATTTATTCCAAAATTCTTTAAACGGGGGCCATGACTCTTGGGCAGGAATCATGGACATCTTGGATTTAAAGTTTACCCAGAGCTTAGCCTCATTTGTAGCTTGGGTGTTATCACCTACAACAAGTTGAGTGACCATGGTGTTTTAAGCTGGACCGTGAGGGTGGAAACAAATGTTCCTTGGATGGGCAAATGTTCCACGGTTATGCTGAACCATGTGGCAAATAGGCTTCGTTGGGTACCCATTGACATCAAAAACATAAAGGTGTTCATAAAACAAATTTTGTCAAATGTGGAGGGGAGGCTGAAGGCAGCTGAATGGGATTTGGGAAATATAGTTACAGCGGGGATGCAATTGACTAGAACTGCAAAATGCGATAGTAAAATGAAAGTCAGTGTAGATAAGCCAAATTATTTTGACCATGCTAGCTCAGAAAGAAGGAAACAATATCGCTGAAAAAGCAAGTGGAGTCAATATAGATCCTCTATTGAGATTAAAAATGTTAACAAACCTTGTCACTAAATATCGAAACTGGCATAAAATGCAGAAAGGTTCAACTAGAAGTTCTAACTGGCTGAAGCTATTTCAGTGGCTAAAGTCGCACAATACGGGAGGATTTTGGCACTGTTTTAACAACTACTGTATGTTCCTCTCACCAGTTCAAACTAACTCCATATCTAAGGAGGCATGGTTAACATATATTCAAACCCTCTATTTCTCTCGCGAGATCTATCTTGGGGAGATGGATGGGTTACCCAGTCTCGAGTCTAAGTATAGTGAGGAAAAGAAGGCAGGCCCATTGGATGATGACATTAACAAGGAGAATTTGGTGTGCCTTAATGTCAAAGTTAAAGCCTATAGGGCTCGCGGCCCGGATGGAATTTCAAAGTTGGTTTTTAAGAGTGACCGCATCCTGTCGGCCGGGGTTTTGGCGGTTCTCTTTAAGAACATAGTCCAAACCAGCAGATTGCCTGACAGCTGGCAGAAAGCCATCATGGTCCCGATATTTAGGAATGGCAGTAGATTAGAACCATCAAACTGCCGCCTTTTGGCCATGATGGATTCCAGCCAGAAACGGTTTGCCAATATAGTATTGGAGAGGTTCTGTAATTGGTTAGAATAATTGAATATCCTGAGTATATTCCAGACTGGTTTCTGTAAAAGATACAATACTATTACAAGTATTGCCACACTACAGTTCATCATTCATGAAAGCACTAAGGGGGTTGGTAAACTCCACGCTTGCTATGTGGATTTTTCCAAAGCATTTGACATGGTCTCAAGACCTAAATTATGGATGAAACTAAAGGAATGGGGAATAGACCCTCAATTGTTGTACTTCATACAAACTTTGTACACAAATACATCAATTGCTATTCAACTTTATCACGAGGGTCACCGTTCCGAATTCCTACCAAGAAATGTGGGCCTTAAGCAGGGCTGTGCACTTGATTCGATGTTATACAATGCCTAAACCGTGGATATGTAAGCAGCTTTGAGGGCAGCCCATCATTTTCCACCGAGAATAAACGGCGTAAAACCGGTCAGTTGTTATACGCTGATGATATCATCATTTTCGACCAAACACAAATTGGGTTGCAGCGAACACTGAATGCTTTGTCTATATACGCCAGGGAAAATGAAATTATTATAAATATAATAAAGACCAAGACAATGAGTCTGGGAGGGCTTGAGGGGGTCCCATAGAACTGTAGAAAGATTTAAATGGCACATGGAGATGACTGTGTTGGAAAGTGCCCAGGAAGTCATTTATTCGGGTTTTCCCATAACAACTAGAACATCCACTGCATATTATGAGTCCTTTGTACAGGGAAAAATGTGGAAACAATGGCTGGTAATTAAATACTACATTTAGCATTATGGTGGAGGAAACATACAGGGTTTTGTAGAAATGTATAATTCTAGCATTGTTCCATCAATACTGTATGCGTTAGAATCAGTACCATTGTCTCAGGTTTCTTGGCTTGGAAAACTAGAAGCCAAACTCCTACGATCAATTGTTAATCTCCCAAAAGGATTAACGGTCGACGCCCTAAGATTAGAACATGGTGTCCAATCATTATACTCCAAATGGGCAGTTAAAAAAATTTGTATTGGGTGCCAAACTGCTCTCAGCCCATCATTCCTCAAATGACATATTGAAGTTACTGTTAGTCAGTGGCAAAATGGGACAGTACAGGATAAATTGTGCAGGGGCTGCAATTTGGTGCCCGAGACTGTCATACATATAGAGACCTCCTGTCCGGCTTTAACAAATTACTATAGAATGGGATATGTGGGGTATGTCAGTTCATTGGATAACATTAGAGTGGAGCAATTTTGGGCCACTTTAATGGGGGTGCACTCCATTGTGATAAATGCGGCAGCCTTCTTTATTTGGAAATTGGTTTTGAATTTAGGACAAGCTTAAGTTGCACTTTAGCTGATTCTTGTGGGATGATGAGATGCTATGTACGTTCCTGGGGTGCCATAAGAGAGTAGTAGGAGTTTATACATTTCATATTATTATTTTAGTTATCCCCATTTTAAGATAATTGTAAATGGAATTTGGATTTGAAATCTTGAGATTGGTTTGGAAGGGGTTTTATATTTTTATTTGAATTTGTGATGTTTATGAAATTGTGATATTGTATTATATGAATTTGCGATGCATATGAATTTGTGATATTTGGTTTATGTGCCCAAAGTTTAAATGTAACTAAGGCAGAATAAATAAACAAAAAATATAAAACATGTTGTGCCTCCTCATGCCCTGTATTGCCTCCAGACCCCGCCATCTGCTAGAGCCTAGTGTTTGTGAGTGTCTACTGTCCACCAGCACTGTCCCAGAGTGCTTGCTGATCCCCTATTGCCTTTTCTGCTGTGGCTCACCTGCGAGGCTCTGTGACTACCTCTGCTGCCGACAAGGAACTTCCACTTCTCTGTTCCTCCACCACCACGACTCTAAAGCACATCGCCAGGACCCAGCTGTACCACACCTGCCTCAAGGGTTGCCATCTCTGACCCATCCTCTCCTCCATTCCGCGGCACCGCCAGGGCGAGGCAGAGAGCTGCCAACTTGACCTCCAATGAAGTTGGCATCCTGGTGGATCAGGGCCAGACCAACTTCAATGCCCTCTTCAACCCGGATGTAAGAGGATCTGGGAGGACATCACGGCTGCCATCAATGCGGGGTTGGTAGTCTGTTCCATCGACAAAGTGAAGTAGCACTGGGTTGACCTGAAGCACCAGGACCAGGAGAAGGTGAAGGCAGCCCTTGATGCGGGTGCCACCGTGGAGGTGCACCGTGCGGACTAGCATCGGATGACACCCCTTCAGCTCCAAGTCCTGCTCAGATTTTACCCAGGTCCTTGAGTGGCAGTCACGTCTGGAAGCTGCTGGTGAGTAGGAAAAAAAGACAATTCAAGATTTGAATCCTCCCGTCCCCTGCACGCTATCAAATGCTGATTAAATCAGCTAAAGTATGTAAGATAGAGAATCCTTTTTTTTTCTATGTATAACTAAGACCATTAATTGAAAAGAATTTGAAAAGAATTTCACATCTCAAGCTGGTTTTTGTAAAATAATATATTCTTGGATATACAAACAAGAAATTATTGTACAAAGTGAGGCAAGCAAATGTAAATATGAAGTCCGTCCTCTGTGGCTGATGCGTTTCGAGGACGTATTTCCTCTTCTTCAAGAGCCTTAATGGACTTTAGGAAAAAGTTATACAGAAAGGCAATGTCAAAAATAAATACAGACAAAATGAACGTCAGATAGTTGTGACAAACTATAAATCGACTACAAAAAATGCTAACAACACAAATGATAACGAAAAGTGAGCTCCAACTGCTTCTTAAGGTACATTTATAAGGGTGCATTCAGATCTTTACTCAGGTCCGTGTCATGTTCAGGGTCAATCTAAAGTTACACTTTATTCTGTAATCTACCTGTATATTGCAATATTCCAAGGCATCAAGCTACTGGTATGAAACCTCCTGAGAGGCTCTCTCTATTGGCAACGGTGCATTTCTGCAGGTGGTAACCCTTAATTATAAGTATATACTGTCTTTCACAGGTCGGGATCGTCCTCAGGGTCAATCATGTATTCCAATTGATACTACAACAAACAGTCTGACACTTAAACATGTGGAGTGCTGGCTGTTAACAGTCTCTAGTACAGACTCCTACATTGTTACTTACACATTCAATCCTGTACCTTTATTTATGATATGTGCTCTCCTGGTTAAACCCAGAATGATGTTCTGAGAGGGGGGCGGGGGGGGGGTTGGTTAAAGGAACGATTACCTTAATTGAAGTCTCGCTTTCAATAATATTCTTTGGTAATTTGGGTCCCAATGTTGGATCCGGTACATCATGTCCATAATCATATTCTAAGGAAAGTGTTTCCAATCAATTCGACCTACAAACAGAAGTAGATTCAATAAGGACATGCACCCCTGCAGAATGTGTGTGAGTAATAAACTACGAACTAAAGCCTGTTATGGATCATTCGAGGAAAAAGGGAGTATTGCGTGGGTGAAAAGAAAACTAACTGTATCAAATAGAAATGTACTTGATCGTGAAGAAATATCTATAATTTCATAAGAGAAGATGAGTATGAGGGTCGCTCACCTTAAATAAAGTGTGCCACCCATTGATGTACATTCCAATGATTGAAACTAGAGAAGAGGTCTAGCTGAAATTCGTAAAGCAGGTCCGGCGTGTGAAATCGCTGATCCATATATCTACAGACGGAAAATTCAAGATATATATTTCTGACTTAAATAAAAAAACTCATACTACTAGCTTTGAGTGCCTATTTAAAGTAAGTCTAACGAAAAGAAATAGAATTAATATACAGCCAGCGTACCTCAAATGGTCACAACGTGTCCCACTATAGAAGTATATGTGAATGGAAGGATTTCTGCTATGCGTGATCGGAAAAGCTGGTCCACATGGGAAAGATAAACACCTGGCATGGCAACGCTGTATGGCATCTACAGAGTGAGAAAAATGGTAATACTAAGGTTAAAGTCTGATCTCGAGTATCAGAAGATGAGCCCCCTTTAAATAAAGGTCAGAATAAGTCAGAAAAAAGGGCATACCTAAGTCCGCGTCTTCACGAGGAGACGCTTCTCACACAATGCGATGCGATACATTTGGGGTGAATGGGTGATCTAAGAGGGGGCTTGGCAGACAATAGGATAAGGGCCCTGCTCCACCCCATGTATACTTGTTTGCTTTCTCCCATTGCTTCCCCTCCTGTCCCCTGACCTTATTCAAAATACTGCGCATCCAATGTTACATTGGTTTCTACGTAAAAAAGAAATATTTGTAGGTGTATGTGTTCAGAGCTATTTTGAGGCATTGTAGACACATTTGAGACATGTTTGTGGTTTCCAATTCATGTCATAAAATTGGCTAGAATTCCTCAAAATAGCCCTTGACCACTGACAAATATTTGTATTTACAACAAATGGTTTAACATAGATTTTTCAGAGGCTGTTTGTACCTACAAATCCTCTGTATGTCTATCTGTCTGTAGGAGAGCTGCACAAAGTCAGCTGCCTGTTGGCTTTAAAAGAAAAACCCTGTGAGGCTTCCATGCACACAGCTCGCATTAGGCCATCGTGTTGGTGTCACTGTCACCTCCCAACCTCCTGTGGCAATGTAGAGTACCCAAAATAATCCTTATCCCCACCAAAGTGAGTGTTCCCGGACAAATCCTTTTATCACACTATGCCTTATCTGCTAAAAATAGCAGTCTCTAGAATGTGGACAGGTCGTTTTCACGAATCAAAGTCTTCCTGGGAAGACAAACGCAAGGATGTTCAAAGAGTCCCTGAAAAAGTATTGCATGACTTACAATAATGTTGACTTGTAGAAATGTCAGCTATTACTGGATTAACACATTCATCTTTATTCTCTGGAAAGTGTTAAAAACATCTTGCTCCGAGAGACCTCACCCTACTTATGCACACAATGAATAATTAAATGAATATGTGTGTGTTTACACTGGAAAAAAACAATTATCCATGATTTTTTTAAGAGAACAAACGGGAAAACACTGATGAACACAGACCCTTTCAATTTTTGAAAAAAACTGGAAAAACACCCCAGGAAGTAAATAAAAAGAAACCCCCTAAAACAGGAAACCCTAATTATTATATTAGTTTGGGCTGGGGCAACACCATAGGTGCTTGTCCCTCAGCAATGGGTGCTTGTATGTGGTGAATGCTTTCTACTCAGATTGACATGGGTGCATGTTGCTCCATGTAATTTGATGTAAACAGGTCCTAACAGGTGTCATGCAACCTCTCCACCCACTCGCTGCTGTACGTGATCAATTCATGGCTGGCTTGAGGGGTCCTGCATGGGTGTGTGTGGCTTGCCAGTTATGGTATTTTGTATTTTATTTATTTATATAGCGCACCAGGCCCAGGGGCTACTGGGCGCATAACTTAGTTACAGCAAGATAAATACAAACAGGCAGTACTTACAGAATGACAGGTATATTACAAAATATGCAAGCAAAAATAATAATAATAATAAGAGGACAAGCAGGTATATACAAGGTAAGTCTGAGTACAAGTTAAGCAGTGAGTCCAGTGTTAGATGTCTTGGGAGGACAACCATGTTTTGGTAAGGTGTTTGAATCTCAGGAAGGAGGGTTCTGCTCTGAGCTCATTGGGGAGTGAGTTCCATAGTTTAGCTGCCATGATGGGGAAGCTGGTTCCACCTGATCTTTGGAGATTAAAACGAGGGATGACAAGGCAGTTGGCTTGGGCCATTCTGCGGGGTCTAGTGGAACTGTTGAGGGCAAATCTGTTGGCCAGGTAGCAAGGGGCTTGGTTGTGGAAGCATTTATGGGTAAGAGTCAGGGATTTCAAAGAAATTCGGTGTGGGATTGAAAGCCAGTGGAGGTTGCGTCTAGTGTCAGCTATATGTTGGCGCCTGGGTATGTTAAGGGCCTCTCTGATCGCATTGTTTTGGACAATTTGTAGCTTGTTTAAGTTACAACGATTAGTGCCTAGATACAGGGCGTTACAATAATCAACCTTAGATAGTACAAGGGTCCTAGCCAGGGTCACACAGTTGGCTGTAGAGAGAAAAGGGCGGCGAGCTGTAATAAGCTTGCAGGTATAGGCCGCTGCGGACGAGACTGAATTGGTTTGTCTAGACAGGGATAAGGTTGAGTCAATGTAGATCCCAAGGGTTTTAGTGTCCTTAGCAGTAGGGATAGTATTCCCATCAATGGTAAAGGACTTGAACGCAGGGTCAAGCTTGGTGAGTTTTTGAGGCGAGCCAAGGATGAGGAGCTCTGTCTTTTCGTCATTTAGACAGAGTCTGTGTTGAGCCATCCACGCTTGGATGACCAGGTAGATGGCATCGATAGCGCGGGAGTCAGCAGTGTGGTCACCTGTGATAGGGATTAGTATCTGGGTGTCGTCGGCGTAGTTGGTGTAAGTGACACCCAGATAGTCCAGAATATCGAATAAGGGGTTGGTGAACACGTTATATAACGTGGGTGAAACACACGATCCTTGTGGCACGCCACAGGAGACAGGTGCTGGTAGGGCGGCTGCTAGTGGAGAGAACACGCCCATAGATCTGTTGTCTAGGAAGGACCTAATCCTGGTTGCAGCTTTGTCTGAGAAGTGAGCTGCAGATTTGAGGTGGTGGCAGAGAATTTCGTGGTTGACAAGATGAAAGGCTGCCGATAGGTCCAAAAGGAGTAATACTGCAAGTTTACCTTTGTCTTTTAGATCTTCGATCTGTGTTTTTAAATCAATAAGGGCCGTTTCAGTACCGTGGCATGGGCGAAACCCATATTGCCTAAGTCCCAGAAGTTTGTTTGATTCAAGGTAATCTTGGATTTGTAGATAGGCAGCTCGGTCGAGGATTTTTAGAAGAAATGGGACATGGTGATTGGCCTGTAGTTTGTGGGTATGCTAAGGTCCAAGGTAGGTTTTTTCAGAAGAGGGATGACCCACGCGTCCTTTAGGTTGTCAGGAACAATCCCAGAACTAAAGGAAGAGTTTATGAACGTGGTAATGAATGGTGCCAGGTCATGAGCTGCTCCCTTAATAATAGGTGCAGGACAAAGGTCGCCTTGACAGTTGGATGGTTTAAGGCTAGCGATGATCTTTTCCACATCAGAGATGGAAAGTGGGGATCTTTGGTGCAGGTGTCTGGTGCAGAGACTGGAGTTTCGAGTTCTTTTAGGATTTTGAACAATTCTTTAGTGTTAGATTTGGCTTGTTCGATGCGTTTGTTGTAAGTGTCCTTTTTGGCTTGGAGTATGGCTTCCTTGTAGTTGAGGGTAGCCAGGAATAGACACGATTTGTTGGCTGGAGACTGGTTACTTTTCCAATGTGATTCCGCAATTCGTTTTTCTTTGCGCAAGGTTCTAAACTGGGGTGTGAACCAGGAGTTTAGGTGGGCGCGAGGTTTGGATTTTCTCAGTTGAGATGGGCCGATGATGTCTAAGGCTTTTTGCATAGCGCGGTTAAATGTGTCAATCAGCGCCGTAGGGTCAGAGCATGTGCGAACCTGGTCGTTAAGAACTGGGCGAAGGAGTGGGAGAAGTCTGTCACAGTGTGTGACCAGCAGTGGAGTTTGCTTGCCCGTGGAGGGCCCCCAAACCTGCTATGCTCCCATGCATTTAGTGTTTGGCCTCACTAACAGGGGTCACACTGCCCATCTGTCTAACCCTTGTGTTAGGCCTGCCAGGGCCATGCTGCAGGGGGACAGGGAGTGGACCTTGCCAAGAGGTCAGGGCCATGGCCCAGCTCTGCCCATAGAGGTCCTTTGGTTTGTCCACTCTGCATGCTCCGTTATCCCATAGTGTACATGGGGTATGCCTGTTCTTGGGGTTTCTTATTTGTTACGTCTGGGGTGTTTTTCCAGTGTTTTCAAAACATTTGAGAATCTATGTTTATCAATGTTTTCCTGTTTGCCCCTTTCGAAAAATCACAGATAACTGTTTTTTCCAGTGAAAACACAGAAATATTATTTTATTGTTTCATTGCGTGCATAAGTAGGGTAATATTTGTAGTCCAAAACATTTGGAGAGCCAACGATTGCAGACAACGGCCTTAGAAGAAAATGCACTAGACAAATTAGCATTTGCCTTTCAAAAACAATAATCAACCTGGAAAAATAATCAGAGGGAGGAGCAGTTTCAATCACTATACTGGCAAAGTATAAAAGGTGCCCACCTTTTAAACCCAACAATTTAAATATGTGTGTTGAGGGTGCAAACAATGCAGTTCCTTTTCCTGAATTTAGTAGAACGTCTCAGCGTTACTAGAAAATGAAGATATATCAGACAAGGTTGCAGAAAAGTACTAAGCTACTTGGGCAATCCTTTTATAAACTGTTGAATAGCCATACCAAAACATTCCTTTGTTAGGAGTGGAAGTGACAGGTTGAATTTGGACCTTTAACTCAAAACCTGTCTCTTCACACAAGAGTATTCTAGAAGAGATCCAATCAACTGCTCCTTTCTCAATCTGCTTACTGCAGAGGCTCAGGTACAGTATTTCTATCTACTGCACAAAAATCGTGAAATAGACGTGGTAGACATGGTTATATCAAAGTTAAATAGTACACATTTTATTCAATCATAATCTAAAAACTTTAAGAACAAAAGAAAGCCTGCATCAATTCAGCATTTCAAATTTGATTTATTGTGAGCATCTAGTACTCTCTGTGAGATTAGTATGTGACAGACAAACTGTTCTAAATCAACAGATGTTTGCGGTTTACACATTTATTACACTGTAAACTTTCAAGATGTGTCTAAAGAAGGTGTGTCATTGGTAATTTTCTCCTCAAAGGCCAAGATTGCAGGACTAACCATAGAGGGAAGAGGACAGAAAATAGATCAGCATTTTAGACCCGTTATGCTAGGTTCTTTATTCGAGATATCTGACTCCCGAAAAAAATATTTAAGGCAAATCAGCCTAAAGAACTTTTGCAGTTCATTTTCTGTCTGAAAATTGTTAGCTTTGCATGTAGGGACGAAACTTAAGCCTCGGCTAAGAACCTTTTCTTCTGTCTTAGTTAAATGGTGTTTTGAGAGGTTAAATATTGGTATCACCAGTTTTCTACTGGGCCGTTCCAGTTCCGTGTCTGCATGCGAGATGGTCCTTGCTGTCTGTTCCGTTCTTCACACAAGATCCCTAGCTCACATTGTCAAGCTGTGCTACGTTTTTACTGCTAAAATGTACCATGCATTGTAACCCTCTCATCTATGTACTGCAACCAGGGCCCAGATACCTTTGGGTTAGGCACGCTTTACAAATGGAAATAAATAAATAAAACTCACTTCCCCAGCATGTATTGTTTCTCAATAATAAGTTCACTTACCTCTTTCTGGTTCTTTTGACTTCAGTGCCCAAACATGCATCATTTTCTCAAAAATGGATTCTCTCATTTGACTGTGGGACCTTGGGCGCAGTGTAGTAGAATGCAGCGTTTTTTCAGCAATTGGGTGTCTTAGTTTCGCTTAGGGACCTTGGACTCAGTGGCCCAGCATGCAATGTGTTTGCAGCAATTAAATATTTCAGTTCACTCTGCATTGGTGTACTGAGTATCCCAGCATATAGCATTTTCTCAGCAACGTTTTTTCTAAATTCACTCTGGGACCACTTGATAAGGGGCCACCAGAACCACACTATGTTCTGCGAAAAACAAATGTCATGCATTGCGACTGTCCCACACAAGCCATGCGTGGCTAATGGCTTATCTCCCGCATCCATAATGTGAAAGGTACACACCATCTAGTGGTGCATTTCCACACAAGGTATGCATTGCCAGTGACTCCCTTCCAACTGCGCGTGTACACACACGCACGCACGCACACACACACACACACACACACACACAGACAACACACACTAATAATGTATTTCTTATATAGCACTACACACCCATAGGTCTCTGAGCGCTCAAATAACGAAAGACATTATTATCCCACAAAGCGGTACTCATTTTATCGACCTCGGAAGGACAAAAGGCAGAGTTGAGCCTGCCGGGATTCGAATCTTCCACAGCAGGCTGCACACAGATGTCAAGGGTGAGCGTTTAGATCGCTGTGCTATCTGACCGGCTATCCATGCCCTGTGGATGTGATGTTTGCATGTTTCCTGTGCTCTTCTGCTCAACCCGTGGCCTCAGTTCCACTTTGCTCTTTTCCACGCTTCAAGGATTGGGGGAGATACTCGCACCTCTCCAAATGTGTAAAAGGAATCAGTGCAGGTCAGTCAAGGGGATGTTATCAGGGCAGGTCTTTGCATCAGGCAGCCCAGCGGCTGCCTGATGTCAGTCAGCCTCTAGGGGGAGCTGCACCAGCAGTCCACAGTGCCAGTGCTAGAATACACGTGTAACACGTTTGTTTCCTAACATTATAAAAATGAATGTGCCTGTTCATTTTTATAATGATAGGAAACGAACGTGTTACACGTGTATCTTACAACTGGCACTGCTGCAGGCTGTAGCCAGGGCAGTTTCTAGTCCATTTGGTGCCCCCATCCCATGCGCCACTCCCACCGCACCCCGTGCTCCACTCCCGCCGCACCCCGCGCACCACTCTCAACGCACCCCGCGCACCACTCCCACTGCACCCTGCACACCATTCCCAAACTACACCGTTAAGGAACTCCTACCCAAAGTCAAACAGTCCGTCACACAAGGAATGAATTGCCATTTGCAACAGTGGGCCACTTTTTCACTGGTGCCCAAGACAATTTTATGCCCAAGTCCCACTTAGGCTGCAGAAAATGAGGACTGGGCACACCAACCAGGAGACCATGAATATGGCACAGGATGCAGTATATACAACCAACAAAGAACACAAGATGCTGAAGGCGGTTTGGAGGCAACCTAAGCCAAAAGGGCAATGACAAGGAGACACCTGAACCCAATAAACAATCACTTTAACATTCTTTGAATGGGAATCAAGTGTATGCTTTGATACAGTAAAGTCTGACCGTTGACTTGTTATAAGGATACATGGACCTGCATTATTTATTTATTCATGCAATGTGTGTCGGATACAGGTATCCGACAAACATTGCATAAATAGATAAATTATCCGTCTCCATGTACCCGACAACCATTGGATACATAAATAAATAAACCGGTTTGTGGCTTAAGGAATATGTACTCGGCAACACTGGTCAAAACTATTATCCACATAGTGAAGTAACTCATCACCAGTGCCATGGAAGTGGTTTAAAGTGTAATTGATATATAGTTTGGAAAAGCAGCGGCATGAAAGAAATAGCGCTGCTTTAAACTATTATTTTGGCCATTTTCTGGGCTTGCAGGGACGCACCATGGGCCCAAACGGGTCTCCGTTTGTACTGTGTCGGGGCCCACGATGCGTCCCTGCAAGGCATGCCCACTCCCCACAGCCCACTGCACCTCCCCTCCCATCTCAATGCCAGCGCGAAACCATTTAGTGACTAATGGCCCACCATTAGCAGTTTCCTGCCGGCATTGTGATGCAGGTGGACCTAAAGTGTTTTTATTGGTGTGCTGATGCCCCCCACCCCAAGTGGCGTGAAAGTGGTCAGAGGGAGCCTCTGACTTCTGTAATGTCACGTAGTACTTTTGTACTATGTGACATTACAGTCGGAAGGGGCAGCGCCAGCACCTGACCTGCAGAACTTTCCCCACGTCAATGCGCTGCCCACAAACTGGGGAATTCCATCCCCTGCAGAGCCTGCAGGGACTGGGGCAATTGCACCCCCTGGGCCTATTGTGCCCTGAGCAGTTGCCCGCCTTGCCCGGGCCAAGAAACGGGCCTTGTACTCGGCCATCAGGCAGGGCAGGGCTATTGGCAAATAAATTAGCAACATTTGTTGCTTTATTACCTTCCCCCGGACCCGGGTGGTGCCAGCGCTGCTGGTGTCAGCCAGGCCCATGGGCACACGTGAGGTGTGCCCTCCTCCAGGCTATGGGCTCGCACTGACACTGAAGTGTGGATCACCTGGGGCTGGCTGGTGTTGTCGGCCCCGGCCATTACAGAAAAGAGGAGCGAGTGGGTCACTAAATCCTGAAGTTGTTCCCATCACAAGCACACACTGCCAAGCAGCAGCAGAATCAGCAAATACAAACAGTTGCCGCATCCTGCCCTCTCTGATTGGGCCTTGTTTCAGGAAATCCGGCAGTAACTACAGCCTGCCGAGGCAAGCACACTTCTTTCCTCCTGCTCCCGTCCTCGCAGGTGAGGCCTATTGCTGCATAGGTGTTTTATTTATTTTTAAATGGTATTGCGGAAATGACTGGGCCATTCAAGAACAGCCTCTGGAGGCCACAAAGCTAGACACTTTTGTCAAGGCTCAAGTAGTCATGAAAAAGAAGCGAGCACTGGTAGTGGAATCTCCTCAGGAGATCAAAGGGACGGTTCTCGGAAGACCTGGGCAGAGTGTCACCGTCAGCAGATCTTAGACAGTTGCAAGTTCCAGCTGGGTTGGATTGGTCTGTCCATTGGCCATTCGGCCCGTGGCCAGGCCAAAATCACTTCGAGGGCGAGGCCCTGGGGGCCAGTAACACGTGTGGGCCAGTTTGGAGGTTACTACGCCCCCCTAGTTCCCACTCCTGAGCATATTGTTCATCGTTCCCTCTTTCCTGGGCATGCCCCGGCCATTACGGAAAAGAGGAGCGAGTTGGTCACTAAATCCTGAAGTTGTTCCCATCACAAGCACACACTGCAAAGCAGCAGCAGAATCAGCAAATACAAACAGTTGCCGCATCCTGCCCTCGCTGATTGGCCTTGTTTCAGGACACCCAGCAGTAACTACAGCCTACCGAGGCAAGCACACTTCTTTCCTCCTGCTCTCATCCTCGCAGGTGAGGCCTATTGCTGTATAGGTGTTTTATTTATTTTAAAATGGTATTGCGGAAATGACTGGGCCATTCAAGAACAGCCTCTGGAGGCCACAAAGCTAGACACTTTTGTCAAGGCTCAAGTAGTCATGAAAAAGAAGCGAGCACTGGTAGTGGAATCTCCTCAGGAGATCAAAGGGACGGTTCTCGGAAGACCTGGGCAGAGTGTCACCTTCAGCAGATCTTAGACAGTTGCACGTTCCAGCGAGGTTGGATTGGTCCGTCCGTCGGCCATTCGGCCCATGGCCGGGCCAAAATCACTTTGAGGGCGAGGCCCTGGGGGCCGGTACCAAGCTTGGGCCGGTTTGGGGGTTACTATGCCCCCCTAGTTCCCGCTCCCGAGCATATTTTTCGTCATTCCATCTTTCCTGGGCATGCACTGCTGACTTTATTTTAGTGCAAGAGTTTCATACATTTCACTGTTCGCTCAGACTTGTCTTATACTCTTCTTTGTCGTCGTGTTTCTTTTGTTTGGAATAGCAATCACGCTAGTCTAACGAGATAAACAAACACCTACACGAACGCGCCTTGTAACAGCAGCTGGTTTGGGAAAGCGACTCAGCAACTACAGTAGAAACCGTCTCCGTGGACGGTTGGCCCGTCTTCCGTATAATGCAAATACACCAACTTGCAGGATGCATGCTTCACTTTCTTTGTTCCATTGGGGCGACATACTGTAGCATCAATTCATTGCCTTTAAAATACCCCGCACGATGCAGCTTCCGATCTCCTTTAACACAAACGCTGGGAAATGGCCATGACTAGCTAACGCCACATTAATCAAAGCCAGGTCTCTAAATAATGGTTCAAGTGTTGGGGAATCACCTGCTCACACTTTCTGTCGTGTGACCAACCAGTGCGCAAAAGGTGTTTCAGAGCGTGGGGCTCTTGATGCCACCCATTTCTGCATTTGATACACCAGCAGCTAAACACACCCTGGGGAGGCAGCTTCTTCTGCATAGTCCATTTCTCTCCCAAGCTCGGGACAATGTTCTTTAACATAATGGAGAATGTGAAAACGTGCAGTGCTGCAAGGCTGGGGGGTGAGGGTGGAGGGCAAAGCGCACTATGCTTGGGGTACACTGGAGATGCTTCCCCTGATACCCGCAGTACTTAACATGTCCCAAGAAAAGGTTGCCTTCCACCCTTTAAGAATTTGATTGTTTTTGTTTTTATGTTGGGATGGTAGACATCGTTTTCTTTGCGATCTTCCATTTTCATGGTGCTATCGGGAGCTAAAATGAGTGATCACGAAGGAAACATTTAAGAATTTTGAGAGTTCACGAGCATGAGCGAAACAAACCCCAATACCAGAACTGCCATTTCTCTGCCGTGGTAATGCACTGCAGTGTGTTTCAATGTAAAGTCCAAATTGTAATGTCATAATTTTTAGAACGCCACCTCTCCAACATTACCATTGGGAGCTATGTTGAATTGTACATGCATGTCAATGCATATGTTTAAAGTAGACTTTACCACTCACATGGAGTAGTGATATTGTTTACGTGTGTCCCTCCTAAATATATTTAACTTCCCGTGAAATATTTGATGCAATACATATTGCATAAATGCATGTATTTTAATGCTGAGATAGACGGGCTTGTACAGCTATCGGTGGGTATGTTTCTGGTGCTTGTTCTTGGAGGTTCGAGTAACACTGTTCAATACCAGTTCATCACTTTTTAAGAGTGGCTAAATGTTTGAGGTCATACAAATGACATTAGTGTAGATCTGAAATTGTCGATTCTATGACCTGAGTCACAGCAGCAAACTGGTCATTGTTACTAAAAATGAAGAGCAAAAACCAGGCCTGTTGGGGTTTGACCCTCTTATTGCTGTTTTCTGATGTTCATGAAATTCAGCAGATGCCAGCATTGACAATTTTGATAACTCATAGTCCCCACTCCCGCTGCTCAGCCCATGACACATGCATGAGATCACAGATCGGGTGAGGGGGGGTGCCAACGATGCTTCCCGCATGGGGTGCAATCTGTTGTAAGACCGCCCCTGGATGTTATCACAGTATACGTGCAAATAAAACATAGCTGAGTGCTAAGTAGAGTGCTCAGCATTGGTGTGGCACCAGGAGTGGATACATGTATACTCTGTGGTCCTGGCCTTCATAATCTGCCAGTCTATCCGTGTTGATCGGCCACAACATTTTATTTCTGAGTTTGTTACGCTCAGGCAGGGGGCATGCTACCGGAAGTGGCACAGTGAGAGGCTTGAACTTAATCTCGGTGCCTGTGAGGGAGGCACACTCTGCTACCTCTGCACGGAAATTACAAAAGGGTTCATGAGAAATGATGCCATCTGACATTAGCATATGGCACGGAATGGCACCCTGCATTAACCGCGAGCAATAGAATCCCAGCAGGTGTTGTTGCTAGGCAGGTGTGCTTCTCATTCTAGGTGCCACCTGGGAAGCACCCCCAGATCAGTCATTTACTGAGGGTTTAGAACGAGGGGTGTGTCCAGTGAAATACCGCCGTTGACTGTCGTAAATTTGGAACCTAGCCCAGCCCAGGCAATAGTAGCTTTCCGGGAGACTTGTTACAGTGAATTTGAAATGCGTGTTTTTATTTTATTGCTTTTTCACTAGTGACACTGCTCTGTAGATGCCAGCAAGGGGCACTGGCAACAAATACATTCACCGGATGTTTAAGAATAAAACTCACCTGACGAGCCTGCAGCTAAAGCCAGGTGTGCCACCGAGCACTCAGAAGACCTCTCTGCACACAGTGGCAGGGACGTGCGCGCTGCACTCTAATGGTAGAGAGACTGCTACAAAGGTCGAGTCCCCGACAGGATGAAGGCGCTATGAAAGGGATCGTGTTCTACATAAATCCCATTGCTGCTCTATTGCGCAGACAGCACTGGCACAGACAGGCATCGGCATTGCGACTGTGGCTGGCACTGGCTGCAGTGACCCACACAGGCCGGGCCGGGGGACCCCTGCGCCAGTGGCAGCCTGTGCCGGCGTGCCCTCCAGCATTTTCAGATGGTGTGTTCCCCTGTGCCTGCTCTTATCATTCTTCATTTTCACCTGGTTATACTCTGGTGCCAACTCTGGAGCATGCCCCCTGCAGGAATGCTAATGCTTCCCTCCCAGGAAATATTAAACTGGTGGGAGTGGCACAGAGGGATCATAGAGCTCAACAGTCAACCTGAAATCTGAGGTTTCCTGATTCTCCCGAGGAGAAAGACAACAGCCTAGGCCGGGAGAGTTTACCTGCCTTTTTCGGATGATGCCAAATATCATGGTAGGTCCAGAGGGCTGGCCGGCTCCCGAGGTCTGGATGTGCTCCAATCATTCATGTAAACCTGTCTATGAGGGGCCATGCCACTCTTTGCCAATCAACCTCCTCTGTCACCCACGGTGCACAGTTTACACATGGGCATAGTTGCCTTCCTCTGGCTTCCTGATGACAGTGTGTAAGGGTCCTGTCTGTCCTTCACTTGCTACTTACAGACACACCCAGGCGAAGCACATATGCATGATGTACAAGGGCAGTGCCAAATGCCAAGTGCAAACAGAGCGTTTGCTGAAGTGGACGCTCCTCTGTGTGTCCAAGTTCATTAGCAGCCCTGCAGTGTGCCTGGCTGATGAAACAACTTCAGAAGACTTTCACCACAATGGCAGGGCAGCCTGTCCTCCTGACTCCCTGCAAGTCACAGGTTCATTTGGCACTCTTGGTTCAACTTGTATTAGATTGCTTGTCCAGCCATGGCCATTGAGACAGCTATTAACATGCCACCTGTGTTGGGACAGTGTTGACTCGGTAGCATGTCCCCTCTTGGAGTGCACCCCTGCGTGTCTCCCCTCCAAGCAGTGCAGAGGCAGGGCAGAGCAGTATTAACCCAGTGGTCGTGTGAGAGTGCAAGGATGGTGGTCTGACCACAGAGCCTGAACAATACACAGTGGCTGTGCGCCCCTGAGAGCCATGCCCTTGCACCACTCAAATGAACTTATTTTTTAAATGCAATCTAGAGTGATGACAGTTCCACAGGGTGGCAGACCACACCTCCCCACACTGGTGGGGTGTGTGAAGCAGCCACCACCTTCTCTCAAGATTGGTACCTGGGCCAGGCTCTCCCTCCCACCCATCCAGATGGACCCTTGGCACATGAGTGACCAACAGGACGCCCCAACCTGCAGCATTGGGCCATCCACTGACACAGAGGTCACACAGACAGGCCAGAGTGCATGATGCTCACCCCAAGCTCAGCCACCTGGGCCATGGTCACATGGATACACACTTATGTCAGACGTGGTGGACTGGTACATTTAACCAAGTTACTTGAGTGGGTCCGCATAACATGTCCAGGAGTCCCTCTGTCACCCTGGTGTTGTGGGACGTCCAAAGTGCACAGTGCTAGTTTTACATCCAACAACGAACGCAGGGAATGTGGCGTAATGTGACCAACATCCCAGCAATGCCCAGGGGGCACTTGTCATTTGGAAGGAGCTCACCCCACAGTGTTGTGCCACTAGCAGACACTGGCACTGTGTTGGTGGCTCAAGGCCGGACCCTGGATGGAGGGTTTATGGGTTGCCCCATCGCACGCCTCACGCCCATCTGTTGTTTTGGCCAGTTGCTTCAGCCAGGCCCAACTGCACATGTGGCCGGGCCTGGCCCACCAGATGCACTGAGTCGCTACTGGCCCAGCAGGGTGGCACATTTGTCAGCAGCAAAGCTCCAAGAACCCCACTTAGTGTATGTATTGTCGTCTGGGTTAGGTGTCTCCCTGTGTGATGGACATGTGGCTTGGGGGCTTGAGGGGATCCTCTGGGCTGGTACCGGGGCATGAAAGCAGGTGTGTTACTACAGGCAGGTCTGCTGTGGGTGTGGCTAGGCAATGCCAGCACTTCAAGGGCTAGGCAGGACACGTGCTGTGGTAGGTGTCCAGGGAGATGCTAGTCTAGCTCCATAATGCAGTCGGGGTACACAGGACTCTCGGGAGGGTACTGCTCTGGGGCATTAATGGCATGGACCCAGTTGTGCATGTTGTGGTGCCACACTTCTGTGCCACTGTGTAGGCCACGGTTGTCAAGTTTCCATGTCCCATGCGTGACTCCTTGTGGCTGTCCTGTGCGTATCCTTTCCTACACTGCATGTCTATGCAAATGGACAAGGTGATCTAGCGAGTCACGCATCAGTGGTGGTACTGAGACATGTGCCCAGGTGCAGTTCCCATGCACCCGTCTGCAGGTTCAACTTGGGTCACTTTCGCACTGGTTTAGTGACGTGTGATGATTTGTTGAAATGTGTATGTGGCCACACGCAGATTTGCTGGGCTGACATGGGCATGTCTCATGATTGCGAATCATCACTGGGACTGGACTTATTTGTCAGTATTCATGCTGACTGCATGGGCGTGTGTGTACTCCCCGTCCGATCCTGCTCGTGGAGAGAACGCCACAGTTCTCACATAGTGTGAGCTGAGAATCTCTGTCAACCAAATAAACCAAAGAAAGACACTGGGCTGGGAATGAAGAAAAAGCGCTGGAGGTTACCACACAATGTGAGCTGAAGAACTTATTGTGGAATTGACAGACTAGAAAGATAACTAAGTGTGGGAGTGACGGAGAACCACTGGAGGTACACAGATGAATGTGAACTGACCCTACAAGCTAGAATATTATGCTATATAAGCCCTGATGATGGATGGAATATCCAAAACACATCGGCTACATGTTGAATAGTTGAACTGCAATTATGATTGTAAACTGACTTGAACCAGGATTTAGTGAAAGTCATTTTCTTTATTGTTACTGAACAAATACATATAAGGACAGAGTCAGTCCAATCTTGTGAAATGTCTTTGTCCTTATGAATTAAAAATCGTAATGTAACTTGGATGGTGAAGTTGAACCTTACTCCTTGGTATTGCTTTCAGAATTGTATTAAACACTTTTTTATGGAAAAGCTTGCGAAAGTTACTATATTGGACAATTACTTTTTTAAGTTGTTAGACATAGAAATACTGGCATGTGCCATTGAATGAAGGAGGTCAATTGACCCCACTGGTGTGCATAGGGGTTACCTGTTGGTGACAACGGGTTGGATTGGTATACGTTTGATTCGGTCTCCATGGGCCTGGAGACTATACCCCATTGCACCAAAAGTTCTATAGAATTTTCTTCTTAACATTGTTTTGTTAACATTCTGAATACCAAGACATATAAATTATCATTATTAGGGAAGTACAGTAGTGCCCCTCCACGTACACTTACGTTGATTTTCTTCTATTTGACATGGGCATGTCTCATGATTGTGAATCATCACTGGGATTGCACTTATTTGTCAGTATTCATGCTGATTGCATGGGCGTGTGTGTGGACGTTGTTGGTTGACTCGTGCTGAATTCATGGTACTGTAAATGCCGATAACTATGTTCTTTGTCCCCTTTTCCAGAAATGCTGCAGCGCTGGGGAGCAGAGGAGCAGGGACAGGGACTCTCTGGATCCAGGTGCAGACCCCAGCCACACCCAATTGACACCTCCTCTTCTGTGGCTGGGGGAGTGCCAATTCCATCAGGTGAGGCTGCTGAGGGTAAATCCCTGGAGGTGGTTGTCATGAGAGACCCCTCAGCAGGGGCGGGACAGGGTGCGGCCACACAGAGGCCAACTAGGACAGAGGACTCTGTTTGGGCTTCTCAGGTGATGGGAGAGGAGGTGGTAAAGGGGGCCATTGCAGGAGGCCCGTAGGGCAGGTAGGGGCATCACAAGGGTGTTCAGGCTGCAACCGGTGCCCAGAGGGACGAGGATCTGCAGTCTACTGTGGAGGGTTCAGCACCACCTCCTGACTCTGGGCCATCTGCTGCAGCAGTGACCACCTTCTGTGATGCCTCCACCCAGAGGGATCGCCCACTTGTGGCTGATGAGGCCATCTTAACTGTAGTGCATTCCCTGCTGGCAGGTATTGCCAGGCGGACGACAGCTATTCAGGATTCTGTACAGGTTTCTCGCGCAGATCTTTTACAGCATCACAAGCAGATATCGGTCTTCTTGGCCTAGATGGCGACTGCACTCCTCTCGGGTGGCTCTGTAGGTTGGCCCATGCAATGGCCCCCTCCACCGCTTCCTCCTCTGTGGCCCAGTTGACCTCCACTGCAGCTTCCGTGCCACCTCCCACTATGGACCCCTGTGCAGCAGTCCCACAACTGCCCTGTCTGGAGGTGCCGGTGTCCCTGCTGGAGGTGAAAGTCCCTACGTCAGCAGCAGAGGTGGTCGCTGAGGGTGCCCAGGAGCCCACACAGGACCAGCCAATGGAGAAACAGCTGGTACTTCAGGGCAGTGAAGGTGCCTTACTCCTCGGATGACAACTGTCATCTGGTCGGAAGGGGTCCATTCATAGGGGGCTCACTCTCAGGCAGCAGAAGATGGTGGCTGTGAGGAGGCACATTTTACAGGACATTGCCACCGGAGGAGGCAAAGCAGCACACAGGTGAACTGTGTCAGTGGGTCAGGATCCAGCTGGCCAATCTGGTGTCGCCAGGGTGCGTTATGCGCGTCAGCAGGAGGTGGAGAGGCGGCGGGCAAGGGATCCAGCCATTTGGAGGGCCAGGGCCAAGACCGATGAGTGAAGGGCAATGGGGCGGGATGCCATCCTGGGGGAGACCTGCAGGGCAGCAGAAGAGGCAGAGGTTGAATATTTTTGACACCCAGAAATTCCTCCAGTAAGTACAGAGGACCACCTACAGGAAGGGGATGTTATGGTGGAGTCGACCCTAGTGGAAGCCCTGGCCGACATCCCATCAGACTAGCCCAATGTCACTGTACATAGTCTCTTAGAGTTAGGTTTCATTTTTGACTTTTTTTATTTTCATCCTTGGACATTTTTCCATTCCCATTGTTTATGTGTAAATAGTTTCAATAAAGGTTGTCATGTCCTTCATAACATACTTGTTGCAGTCTAATTGTCCATGTGCACTTTTACTTTTCCCATGTTCACCAAGTGCATGAGTTTAATGGTAGTCATGTGGTTTGGAGCTTCACTGCATGTGTCACGTTGTTACTGTGATGTTTGCTGGGGGACATGTGTGCATGCTCCTTGTGTGTGGTGGATGTTACACCTGTGCTTGATGTACATGGGTGAGCTCTTGTAGATGTGGGGAGGTGAAGTGCTTTTGGATTTGAGTTTTTCAAAGGTTTGTCATGAACGTGTGTTGCTTCCCTACTTGCCTGGTTTTAAATACAGGCACATGTTTCAATTGTGTACATCGTGTGGATGTGTGTGTGTGATAGTCGTATGGCATGGTTGGATTTGTACTCCATTGCTGGATGTGTTCTTGTGTGTTTGTTAATGTCCTGTGTTTTTGTTTGACATGGTGGCTTTCTTTGGATTGACTTGGACATGTGCACATGGGTTTCACATGTAGGCGTGGGGCCATCAGACAGTTGGAGTGGACTATGGCTGTTTCTCTGATGCCAATCCTTGTGCATCCTTGGGGCACTGCTTGTTTGTTGTCACTGTGTTGGTGTTGGTGGAGTTACATTTTCAGTGTGTGTGTAATGGTGTGCATACATGGGTGGTAGTGGTGATGTGTGATGATGGTGCTGGCTGTCTCTCATTGTGGATGTGTACCCCCTCCTTCATGTGTATTTCCAAATGTGCAACATGTTTTGATTGCTTGTTATATGTGATGACAGTTCATTCACCTCGGGGAACTTGCTACTGGGGGTTGATTTTATTGTACGTTGAGTTCCTTCTTGCTCGACTGATGTTTATATGTTCCTTTGGAACTTGTTTATCAGTGTGTATGTGCCCACACTTCCTTCACTGGTAGGGGTGCTTGGCATTGTGGGTGTTGCATTAAAATGTGTCTTCACTGTAGATGGGTGGGCTGAGCACATCACTTGTGCAGTGGATGGTAGATTGCTTTGTCACTCCCACGTTAAGGACACCCACCCGCACACATCTGCAATCACCCAGTACCTGATCTCATTTCATGCACCACTTCTGCCACTGGAATGCATCTGAGTCCCATGATTGACGGTTCGGACTAGCAGCAAAGATTTTCTGTCTCCCTGAGTCGCACACTCTCTGACAGGATTCACATCACCCATACACAGACCTGTTCTGCTTTGTTCACTGGCAGGGACTTTGGCACCCCTACCTACCTGCCTACTTTTCACAGGCTAAACTGCACCCTGGCATTCTTTATAATGGGCCCAATCAGTGATTCCTTGGACTTCGGTCCTCCAAGGGCATTAACATACAGTACTTTGAGGCCATTGCAATGGCACAAAGACAATATAAATATGCCACATTGCATTGCACTACCATGTCACATGTACATTGGGTGGTCACAGTGTAGGTGGTTCAGCAGTGTACTGTCCAGTTGATGTGCAGTTCAGTGTGGTATACCAGGGAGTAATGGAGGATGCTCCAGGCCTGGATTCAACAGCACTGCCCCCAGCTGATCATGTTGGAGGAGGATCTGTGGCAGGTATACTTCATGGTGGAGGCAGGATAGAGAAGTTGAGGTAAGTTGAAGCTCGACATTGGGCTGATAGGGGGGCAGAATGTCAGGGGGCTGCCAGGGAGGATGGACAGAGGCGAGTGGGGTTAGTGGGTGTAGGCCGTCCTGGCAGGAGGCTTCCAGGGGTGTTGGACAGAGGTGAGTGGGGGTGGTGGGATTAGGCCAGAAAGGCAGGGGGCTGCCTGAGGGTTGGGGCGGAAGTGAGAAACCTAGAGGTGTCTCCCTGCCTAGTCCCCGGGGATCTGTCATCCAGGTGGCCAGGAAACGGCCATCGCTATTGGATCCAGTTCCTGGGGTGGAGCAGTGCAGGAGGATCACCTGGATGGGGGTCCTCAGGGAGTGGAAGTGGGACACTGACGGTTGAGACGTGGTATCACCTTTCTTATAACACCTTTTCCCATCCTACCTCGTAGGATACTCAGAAGTTTTACCCCCTCACCCCCTTTTCTGACACAAACACTTTGCTACACTGCGAAAGACAACAGACTAACACCAGAGCCATTTACCGGACATGTCCCAATGCAAAGCAGAGTCAGGCAATGAATAGTAACTGCACACAACTGACGGCCCTTTCCCTTCCCCACAGGGATAAAGGTGGAGCACAAGAGCACACTACGTGCAAGGCAGACCACAGGACGAGACAGCTAACCAAGGGCGGCAGTTAAAGAGGAGACAAAAGGCGGTGCAAACTGAAGGGACAACAAGGAGAGAAGTGCCCTTGCCCTTTTCGACCCTAACCCACAAGCCTTTGTGAAAGGAATCATAAGACTGTGAACAATAGCCAGTGTGTGCTGTAGCAGATGTCGGATACCTCCTACACTGATGACCAAGGCGGGGAGAGAAGCCTGCTACCTTGGTAACATCCTTGACTCCAGAGACAAGAAAAGCCAAGCGGTTCATCACATCACAGCCAGTATGTCGAAGGGAGAACCGCTAAGAAACCGAACTGTGTTGAGCGAAGGTTGCAAACGGCAACATAAGATGAAACAAAAAACTGTTAAAACACAGGGGAACGAACAGCTGCAGAGTGGTCCAGCGCCACGTGGGTGCTCACTCTGGCTGCCCCCCCCTTTTGTTGAAACTACTGATACCAGAAAGCCATAGGAGAGCCCCACAGAACATTTCAAAGTGGTCATACAAGGGTCGAGTAAAACCCCTTCTACATTCAAAAGTCTTTGACCCGTAAACAGAAGGAAAGCTAAGGGAAGTAAATCCGATATCGTGATGAAGCAGAGGGAACTGTATAATTGGCAAACGTGAATGTGGCTGAGGGATGCCTGCAGAATGGGGTGAAGCACAATATCCCCATGAACATTGTGTTGACAAGAGTGAACCCGATTGAGGGATGTCCATAGTGGATTGCTTAAGAAGACCTGGAGATTTGTGAATGCAACATATTCAAACTTTTGGATAAAAGCCGTAGTGAACCCGACGGAGGGAGGCTGACATTCGAGAGGGGTCTGTACCCGGAAGAGAGGGATCCAGGGATAAAAGCCATCACCCAACATACATACGGAAGAAGAACTTTTGTTTTGTTATTTTTAACACATTAGGTCCTCGGCACAAGAGATTTTTGTAGAAAAGAGACTTAACCACTGAAGGTCCTGATACATGTGAAAGGAACTGTAGCCTCGTGCTGGGGAAGCCCGAGAGTGTGCTGTGCTCAAAGGTCCTGCCTTGTCCCGTGCTAAAAATGTGGGGAAGGGAGACTCAGCTATACCATCCTGACTTATCATTTGGTGAATACTTCTTTCTTTTCTTGAGAACATTATCCCACACTATTTTGTAACTTAGCGGTAAGGACTGGCAATCGTTTTTGTTTTTAGTATAGGCCCTTTTTATTTGACCAGACGCCACTAGGACTGCCTTATAATTATTTGATGGTCGAACCTTAATCCTATTTTAGATTTAGGCTTAGATGAGGCATTTTTCTCACCCATTATACAGTTTAATAAACACCCTTGAACTGTGATCACTGGTGTCTGTCTTTACTGTTGCCACCATGAGTTCCTTACATGAGGGTGGGGTTGGGTGGTGTCAGGACTTGAAGGGGTTGTCTGGGCGTTGCGACGGAGGTGAGTGGGGGATGCCAGAACTTTAGGTGGCTTCATGAGGGTTAGGGCGTTGGTGAATGCGGCTGGTGTCAGGACTTATGGGGCTGTCTTTGGGTTGGGGCAGAGGTGAGTGGGGCTGGTGCCAGAACTTGGTGGGGCTGGCTGGCGGTTGGGACAGAGGTGAGTGGGGCTAATGTCAGGACTTTAGGGGGTTTCCTGGGGGTTGGGGCAGAGGTGAGCAGGGTTTGTGTCAGTATTTAAGCGGGCTGGTTGGGGGTTGTGGCAGAAGTGAGTGAGGCTGGTGTCAGGACTTGAGGGAGCTGTCTGGGGTTTGGGGTGAAGGTGAGTGGGGCTGGTGTCAGGACTTGAGGGGGCTGCCGGGGATTGGGGCTGTGGTGAGGGGGTGGTGTCAGACTTGAGGTGGCTGCCTGGGGCCTGGGGTGGAAGTGAGTAGGGCTGGTTTCAGGACTTGAGGGGGCTGCCTGGGGGTTGGTGCAGAGGTGAGAGGGGCTGGTGCATGGACTTGAGGGGGCTACCCAGGGGTTGGGGGGAGGACAGTTGGGCTGGTGTCAGGTTTGAGAGGGATGCCTGGGGGTTGCGGTGGAGGTGAGTTGGGGTGGTTTCAGTATTTGAGGGGGCTGCCTGGGGGTTGTGGCAGAGGTGAGTGGAGCGTCTGTCAGGACTTGAGGGGACTGCCGGGGGATTGGGGCTGAGGTGAGGGTGTGGTGTCAGACTTGAGGGGGCTGCCTGGGGGCTGCGGTGGAAGTGGGTGGGGCTGGTTTCAGGACTTGAGGGGCTGCCTGGGGGTTGTGGCAGAGGTGAGTGGGGCGTGTGCCAGGACGTGAGAGGGTTACCTGGGGGTTGGGGTGGATGTGAGTGGGGCTGGTGTCAGGACTTGAGGTGGTTACCTGGGGGTTGGGGCACAGGTGAGTGGGGCTGGTGTCAGGACTTGAGGGGACTTCCTAGGGGTTGGGGCGGAGGAGAGTGGGGCTGGTGTCAGGACCTGAGGTGGCTGCCTGGGGTTGGGGCAGAGGTAAGTGGGTCTGTGTCAGGACTTGAGGGGGATTCCTAGGGGTTGCGGTGGAGGTGAGTGGGAGTGGTGTCAAGACTTCAGGGGGCTGTGTGGGGGTTGGGCAGAGGGGGTGTTTTCAGGACTTCAGAGGGCTGTCTGGGGGTTATGGCAGAGGTGAGTGGGGCTGGTGTCAGGACTTAGGGGCTGCCTGGGGTTTGGGACAGAATTGAGTGGGGCTGGTATCAGGACTTGAGGGGGCTTCGTAGAGGTTAGGGCGGAGGTGAGTGGAGCTGGTGTCAAGACTTCAGGGGGCTGTGTGGGGGTTGGGCAGAGGGGGTGTTTTCAGGACTTCAGAGGGCTGCCTGGGGGTTATGGCAGAGGTGAGTGGGGCTGGTGTCAGGACTAAGGGGCTGCCTGGGGTTTGGGACAGAATTGAGTGGGGCTGGTATCAGGACTTGAGGGCTACCTGGGGGTTGGGGTGGACATGAGTGGTGCTGGTTTTAGGACTTGCAGGGGCTGCCTGGGGGTTGGGAGAGAGGCGAGTGGGGCTGGTGTCAGGACTTGAGGGGGCTGTCTGGGGTTTGGGGCAGAGGAGAGTGGGTTGGTATCCGGACTTTAGGGGGCTGCCTGGGGTCTGGGGCTGAGGTGAGGAAGGTGATGTCAGGAAATGAGGGGGCTGCCTGGGGGTGGGGCGGAGGTGAGTGGGGCTAGTGTCAGGATTTCAGGGGCCTTCCTAGGGGTTTGGGGGGAGGTGAGTGGGGCTGGTGTCAGGACTTGAGGGGGCTGCCTGGGAATTTGGGTGGTGGTGAGTGGGTTGGGTGTCAGGTCTTGAGGGGACTGCCTGGGGTTTGGGGTGGAGGTGAGGAGGTGGGTGGTGTCAGGACTTGAGGGTGCCGCCTGAGGTATAGGTGAGTGGGAGTGGTGTCAGGACTTGAGGGGCTGCTATGACTTAGGGGTGTAGCTCCGCACTTTAGGTAACTTGAAACTTGGGGTGGCCGTCTCAGTTTCACCAGGGGTGCTGGCTTGCCTTGTGGGGGACAGTTTGCAGTTTTGCTGGGGTGCCCCTTGGGCTTAGGGGGGATGCTAGCTAGTTTAATTTCCACGTAGCGTTAGGGGTGTGGCTTGGAGTTAGGGGTGACGGTACGCTGTTTCGCCAGGGTGCTGGCTGGAGTTACGGGGGATATTGCGCAGTAACGCTGGCATGCTGCCTTGAGTTACGAGACAGAGTACAAGGTATTGCAGGGTTCTGCATGGAATTAGCGGTGATGGTCAACTGTTTCTGCAGAGTGCTGGCTTGAGTTCGGGGGGATAGTATGCAATATCACCTCAGAGCTGCTTTGAGTTACGGGGACAGTACGCGGTATTGCGGGGTGCTGCTTGGTGCTATGGGTGATGGTCCACTGTTTGGGCGCGGTGCTGGCTTGAGTTACGGGAGATACTATGCAGTATCAGTGGGGTGCTGCATTGAAAGACTTTGGGACTGATCATGAGTATTCAGGGGGGGGGACTGGGATCAAAAGAGGCCCTGGAAATAATTTTCAAAGTGGGCCCATATTACACATTTTCAGCAAGCCAAAGCCTTTTCCTATGGCACAATTTGGAAATACCACACAAAAGAGGCACGGGGCGCAGAGGACTACCGAGAAATCCTCAGAGTTCCCCATAGGCCAGTCCACCCCTGCGAGTACGGCAGCGCAGTACAAGTGGGAGTCCAGACTTCCTGTTTACACCTTCGCCTACACAATAAATACCCTATGAACCCTGCTTCCTCTGCCCTTTTAAACGCCGCATTTCAAGAGGTTTTTGCATGAACAGAAATGCACATTGTTTCAATTTCACTAAGCCTCCATTTAAAAAATAAATGCATAAAATAAAAAAGACACATGCTCTCCACGTGCATGGGAACCCTGGGCTGCTTTAATTGTGTAAATGTAAGCATGACTTCGAACCATTTACTTTTCAAACTCCTTCTCTGCGAGTTAATGGTTCTGTGATGTAGATTTGCAACTCTTCCAGGCTGTGTCCCGGGCCTCCTCCACTTGACCAAGGAGCAAACAATGGTTTCTTTTTACTGCAGCCCCCTGCGCAGATGCATCTTGCTGGGAAGTTGTTTGCGTCCCCTGAGCGTCTTGCACATCTTAGGTTTCTGCAGATATTGTAACAGTATTTTTTGTTGTTGCCTGATGTTGGTGCTTTTCGCCCATAGTGAGGCTTCACGAATCAATCACTTGATTTCTTTGTTTGCTTTTTTATGTGTATTTCGGTTTATTATGAACCTTAAACACAAGTTTCAATACAAATAAGATACAATACAAAATGCAAAAATGCATACATAATTCCTTAAAACACAAACAATTCCCACACATCAGACCAAAGAGCTATTGCCTTATCTCAAACACAAACATTTAAAACATATATTTCCCCCCATCTTTTTCTAAACTGTACATCCAGTACCACTGCCAGATATCTTACTCAAACCTTAAAAATCCAATATCAAATACAAGATGTTCTATAACCTCTTTAAAAACTCTTTCCGAATATAAATGGCTGCTATGGTAACAACTAATGAGTCCCCATAGAATACCGCACTCCAAATCTGATCTCCACCAATCTTCTCCCGTTTCCTCACGAACACATAATAGCTCCCTTCATATGTTAATCTTAACTCGTAATGCATGTCGGATCGCTAAATACTACCTTTACATACTCTACACGCGCTTTTATCAAATGGAATGCCCTGTCTAGCACCAATTAGTTCATACGTTTCTAATTGATTGAAACACATTTGCATAATACAATTCCTAACTACCACATTTTGAAAGTTAGTGAGGAACAGAGATGGAAAATGAAACCCTTGCATCGCTTATTCTTTCATCTTTACCTTTTTTTAGCCAATGTATCTATTAGCTGGCCACTATACCACAGGCAAGCTTTGCATTTAATTTCTCTAGTAGCTACAGATTAAAACAATCTTCTATCTTCAGATCTATGCTCTTAAAACAGCCACTTATTCCTTCTTCTATATAACTAAGTGCTCTAGACTTAAATGTTATGCTCTTCGCTATATGTACATAATGATTTAGCAAAGACTCTCAACTTGGGTCCAGATTCAGTATTTTTAAATACAGTGATCCTCTTGCAATTCTTCAGGCAGTTGTTATTGATGTCAGACCGAGTTCACAGGAGGTCGCTTCTATAGGAACACATGAAGGAAGATTTAAAAAATATCTCCATATCCTGCCTTCAATCCTATGAAGCCACCTCACTTCCATCTCCAGGCAGACCTCCAAGCCATAAACTATACCTGCACAATGCACGCTTTATGAAGCTTAATTAGCCCATTCATGGAATAGCATCCTTTATAAGAGATAAACGCCTTAATCAGTCTTACTTTCTTCATCATCTTAGTTTCTATGAAGTTTCCAACAACCTCTTCCTTCCATTTATGGCTGATGGGTGAACTGAGATAAGTATAATCCTGAACCACCTCGATCAGGGCTCGATTAACTTTCCAAACAAATGTCTTTTCTCTGCCACCTGTCTTCCCAATTACCATCACTTTTGTTTTCACTCCATTAATAATGAAACCATTACCCTTCGAGTATTTTTCCTGAGCATTAACGCTTCCCTGTAGGCCTATGGCCGTTCAATCAAGTGCCAAGGATTCATTTGTGTAGCAGATCCACGCTACAGAATCCCTACCCAGAATCAGGGGGCATTTCTTGCATTCTTTCCGACTTACTTGCATGTCAGAAATAAATAAATGGTATCACAGGGGGGCCAACACACACCCCTGTTTGACCCTGTTGGACCCCGCTGTTAGTTACAATATCTGCCAAGATGTTACCTCCCTCATCCAACCGGATAGTGAGTTTATGGCCCTTGGAACGTACATCTGGTAATGGATGGGATTACACCACAATAATTGTGATTCCACATAACCGGACAAACTCAAATAGATGGCAAGTTACTGTTTTATTAACAATACCTAAAACATGTAGGTTACAATGAACATCAACAGACGTAAGCTCAGTCTTTCAATGATGTCCTCAAAAAATACGGTTCATATACTCCATTATGCGCCAGAGTGACGTCATAGTATGTGGCAATAGTGAAAAACCTATCAAGGGCCAGGATTGGTTAAAGGAAACATCTAGATATACAATCATATAGGAGCTAGGATTGTTATTGGCTGTCCTTTATCAGGTGGACAACTTATGCCTACCTCTTTAAACATGTCATTTAAGAAAACAGTTACACCATTTTTCATTGGTCTTCTAAGCTATAAGGTCATTCGTTATTCGGGCTACTATAATTGGTTGACACGCTTGTGCCATGTCTGGAACATTTAGTTAATTTAGCAGCACGTTAGCCAAAACTCAGGTGCAGGGAGATAGGACATGAAGCTAACTCACCACACAATGAGCCCAACATCTCTCATCAACCATGCCTTCTGCCATGAAATTGTCTTTGCGGTTGACCTTGCAGAGTATTTTCGTCCTGGGAAAGTACAGGAGTGAGGGCACTCGCTATCATGTCTGGAACTCCAAGTTCAAACTCTATTTCCATCCTTGACTCACGTGACAAGAGACCACAATTTGGTCTATTCCGTATTTTTTAAATGCTTTAAATGCATTAAAATTCGGCATCCTTTGTGTTCTTTATTGCACCTTAACGTGGGACGGTTCATCCCCCGCACACTCTTTCTCTTCAGAGTAGATAGCTGACCTTGATTTCTTGACTCTTGACTTCAGGCCAGACAGCCTCGCCACGCAGCTTCAGCAACCTGTTATCCTACTGTGACACAGCTTTTCATTCCCTCTTCATGGTTCATGGCTTATTTATTTAATGATACCAATGTCCAGGTTCTATACAGTGGCAGCTTCCCCTGCATTCTATCCACTACTCATAGTAAGCCTTATACAATGACTTGGTCTACCTTGTGTTTCAGCGTCTGTACATTCATTGAACTTCTGTTTTCTGTAGCACTTTCTTAAAGTATAATCTTCTTCTTTTCCACTTTAATAGTCCACTCGATTCTTTACTTCATCAGTTGTCCTCTAGGATCCATACATCATCGTCATTCAGTATCTTGGTACGTCGTGCAAACTTTCTTATGAGGTCATCAGTTCATTCTCTTTGCTCTTTCTCAGATTCCTTCAGGGAGTTCCTCCCGTAGGTTGTCATCAACTCGAGGGTATATTCAGTAGGGTTGTCTCAATGGATATCTCCTTCCAAATACTCACCGCTGTATTGGCACAATAGCTGGTGTCAGACAAGGCACAGCCTCATGTCTCCACTACAGAGGAGGTAGGGGGGCAAGATCTCCTGTGGATTTGTACATCTGCTCCTGTACAATAGCAACAGTCGTCTCTTGATAAAGCTGCTTAATCAGACTTCAACGTTCTGAGTTGGAATCCAATCAAAAAATATTTGCCATAATAAGGGTCTGGACACTGCGCCAAATGCCATGGAATGGTCTATTTAACAGATATATTACTTGGAATCCACATTAACCAATGTGACTCTGATAAAATATGTCAACGACCCAATATTATGGATGCAGCCTATATCTTTTCTAAAGCCTGTTTGTTGGTAGAGGATCAGACCAAACTCGTTAACCCATTCATTCAATTTGTCCAATAGGAAAAGTGCAAATATCTTGGAAATCGCATCCATCAATGTGATCAATCTATAGTTGCTAGGCTCCGTTCTTACTCCCTTTTTAAAAATTGGAATGAGAGTCGCCTTCTTCCAAGCCGGGGGAATTGACCCTGTTTTAATGATATCCGTAAACAGGCTATATAATATTTTGGCCCTAAGCTGAGGATGTGCCTCAATCACTGTGTTTGGGATACAATCCAGACCTGGGGCCCTTGAAGATTTAAGTTTTAAAATAATTCTGTGTATGTCCTCTTCTTTTAATGTAAACCACTGACCTTTTGTATTACTTTTACTATATTTCACCCCACACCCTGGTGGCCAGTCTAGGTTTTAATCTCCTCTGTGTAATACAAATCCCTGATATGCCTCAACCAATCAGCTTCTGGGATCGGGTTCACCATGATTCAATTTCTCTTAATTATGAACGTATTCCCATAATATTTCTGACCTCCTGCTGCACCCCTGGCCCCCCACCCCGACATTGCGTCAAAGGTCAGAAACCAATCCGCCCTTTGCTTCGATTGTCTATGTAATCTAATCCAGGATTTGCATTTTGTTTGCATATTTCTGATTATTCTAGTTTTTATCACTTTATTTCTACTATGCATTAATGTGAACAACAAAGGTCACTTGTCATGTTGCAATGATTCCAACATTGCATCTCTGAGAAGAGAAACTCTGCTGTTCCACCTTTCACACATGTGTAGTCTCGAAAATTAACAATTGAGTGTGCATGTAGCATGCAACCGGGCCTGGACATCAGTAGGTGAATTCCTCTCCCCGGTTCACATTCCCATGTATGATATGATATGATACGATATTTTATTTGTATGGTGCCCGTACACAGGTGTTTAAGAGCGTGACTAGGCAAGGGAGGGGAACAGGCGAGAACAACATAAGAAAACAAAGATCTTACTAGGCCCAGTGACATTGAGAACGCGCAAGTGCATGGGAAAGGGAAAAGGGGAAAAAGTGCATGGAAGGGGGAGAGTGGAAAGTGCGGAGCAGAGGAGAGCAGATAAATAATAATAAATTAAAGAAAAAGAAAATGGAGGCAATAAACAGTGGTAGTGCAGCCAGCAAGTGGCAAGTGCCGTGTTTAAGGCAGCAGACTGGGTAAGTCTGATAAGTGCAGAAAAAGAAGAAAATGGGGGTCGGGGGCTGTAAGGGTACAGATACAGTCCCCAGTGCAAGGAGTGGAGAGGAGGCAGTGCAGGAGGGTGGCAGGGTGAGCAGGTACCTGGGCCCAGGGGACAGAGGGTGGCCGGGTGCACAGTGCCAAGAGAGAGCAGATCAGCAGGGGAGAGGGGGAGCAAAGGCGGAAGCAAAGAGGAAGGTCTTGAGGTGCTTCCGAAACCGGAGATGGTTCTCCTCAAGTTTTAGAGAGGCAGGGAGGCTGTTCCATAGGGAGGCCCCAGCCGAAGATAGAGATCTACCCCCAGCTCATTTCTTTGAAAAACGATAGAGTTTACTAACTTTACACCATTAAAAACACACCAGGCGATTTATGATTGCAGTCGAGCATGCACTGCCTTACTTGACACTTCCGCACAATACTTTGAATAAACAAACACCACAATACATCACCTCCCTCCCGCGGACCTGACTCGACCCCAGCCCCCATCCTAAGCATAGAGGCTGAGACACAGCTGAGGTCTCGAAAAAAGCTACCTAGCCTGTGCAAACATGCATGTTTCAAAAGCAATGAAACATGCACAGCATTTATAATATCAGACAAACCATTCATAAACACAGGATATGTTCCCTCCAAAAATCAAAACGAAAACTAGAAGTGACCCTGTGCCAGCCCTGCTGACCTCTCTGAGGAACAAGAAAATCGACGACCGCAAATGAAGCACACAATGAATACTTATATCACACCAAGATGGTTCCATAGCAACAGGCCCCATTCGAGGCCTAGAGGCAGAATCACACGCAGGCCAGGACTCAGGAGGCCTAGAGGCAAGGACTCAGGAGGCCTAGAGGCTGAATCACACGCAGGCCAGGACTCAGGAGGCCTAGAAGGCAAGGACTCAGGAGCCCTAGAGGCAGAATCACACGCAGGCCAGGACTCGGGAGGCCTAGAGGCAGAATCACACGCAGGCCAGGACTCAGGAGGCCTAGAAGACAAGGACTCAGGAGGCCTAGAGGCAGAATCACACGCAGGCCAGGACTCAGGTGGCCTAGAGGCAGAATCACACGCAGGCCAGGACTCAGGAGTCCTCGAGGCACATTCACACGCAGGCTAGGACTCAGGAGGCCTAGAGGCAGAATCACACGCAGGCCAGGACTCAGGCGGCCTAGAGGCAAGGATTCAGGAGGCCTAGAGGGAGAATCACACGCAGTCCAGGACTCAGGCGGCTTAGAGGCACAATTACACGCAGGCCAGGACTCTGGTGGCCTAGAGGCAGAATCACACGCAGGCCAGCACTCAGGAGGCCTAGAGGCAGAATCACATGCAGGCCAGGACTCAGGAGGCCTAAAGGCAAGGACTCAGGAGGCCTAGAGGCAGAATCACACGCAGGCCAGGACTCAGGCGGCCTAGAGGCACAATTACACGCAGGCCAGGACTCAGGTGGCATAGAGGCAGAATCACACGCAGGCCAGGACTCAGGAGGCCTAGAGGCAGAATCACACGCAGGCCAGGACTCAGGAGGCCTAGAGGCAGAATCACATGCAGGCCAGGACTCAGGGGGCCTAGAGGCAGAATCACACGCTGGCCAGGACACAGGAGGCCCAGAGGCAAGGACTCAGGAGGCCTAGAGGCAGAATCACATGCAGGCCAGGACTCAGGGGGCCTAGATGCAGAATCATACACAGGCCAGGTCTCAGGAGGCCTAGAGGCAAGGACTCAGGAGGCCTAGAGGCAGCATCACACTCAGGCCAGGACTCAGGAGGCCGAGAAGGCAAGGACTCAGGAGGCCTAGAGGCAGAATCACATGCAGGCCAGGACTGAGGGGGCATAGAGGCAGAATCACACGCAGGCCAGGACTCAGGGGGCCTAGAGGCAGAATCACATGCAGGCCAGGACTCAGTGGGCCTAGAGGCAGAATCACACGCCGGCCAGGACACAGGAGGCCCAGAGGCAAGGACTCAGGAGGCCTAGAGGCAGAATCACATGCAGGCCGGCACTCAGGGGGCCTAGATGCAGAATCATACACAGGCCAGGTCTCAGGGGGCCTAGAGGCAAGGACTCAGGAGGCCTAGAGGCAGAATCACATGCAGGCCAAGACTCAGGAGGCCTTGAGGCAGAATCACACGTAGGCCAGGACTCAGAAGGCCTAGAGGCAGAACCACACTCAGGCCAGGACTCAGGAGGCCTAGAGGCAGAATCACACGCAGGCCAGGACCCAAGAGGCCAAGAAGCAGAATCACACACAGGCCAGGACTCAGGAGGCCTAGAGGCAGAATCACATGCAGGCCAGGACTCAGGAGGCCTAGAAGGCAAGGACTCAGGAGGCCTAGAGGCAGAATCATACGCAGGCCAGGACTCAGGGGGCCTAGAGGCAGAATCAAACAAGGCCAGGACTCAGGAGGGCTAGAGGCAGAATCACACGCAGGCCAGGACTCAGGAGTCCTAGAGGCAAGGACTCAGGAGGCCTAGAGGCAGAATCACAGGCAGGCCAGGACTCAGGAGGCCTAGAGGCAGATCTCAGGAGGCCTAGAGGCACAATCACATGCAGGCCAGGACTCAGGCGGCCTAGAGGCAGAATCACAGCAGACCAGGACTCAGGAGGCCTAGAGGCAGAATGACATGCAGGCCAGGAATCACGAGGCCTCGAGGCAGAATCACACGCAGGCCAGGACTCAGGAGGCCTGGACGCAGAATCACACACAGGCCAGGACTCAGGAGGCCTAGAGGCAGAACCGCACGCAGGCCAGGACTCAGGAGGCCCAGAGGCAAGGACTCAGGAGGCCTAGAGGCAGAATCACGTGCAGGCCAGGACTCAGGGGGCCTAGAGGCAGAATCACACACAGGCCAGGTCTCAGGAGGCCTTGAGGCAAGGACTCAGGAGGCCAAGAGGCAGCATCACACTCAGGCCAGGACTCAGGAGGCCTAGAAGGCAAGGACTCAGGAGGCCTAGAGGCAGAATCACACGCAGGCCAGGACTCAGGGGGCCTAGAGGCAGAATCACACGCAGGCCAGGACTCAGGAGTCCTCGAGGCAGAATCACACGCAGGCCAGGACTCAGGAGGCCTAGAGGCAGAATCACACGCAGGCCAGGACTCAGGAGGCATAGAGGCAAGGACTCAGGAGGCCTAGAGGCAGAATCACAGCAGACCAGAACTTAGGAAGCCTAGAGGCACAATCACACACAGGCCAGGACTCAGGCGGCCTAGATGCAGAATCACAGCAGACCAGGACTCAGGGGGCCTAGAGGCAGAATCACACGCAGGCTAGGACTCATGAGGCCTCGAGGCAGAATCACACGCAGGCCATGACTCAGGAGGCCTAGAGGCAGAATCACACACAGGCCAGGACTCAGGAGGCCTAGAGGCAGAATCACATGCAGACCAGGACTCAGGGGGCCTAGAGGCAGAATCACATGCAGGTCAGGACTCAGGAGGCCCAGAGGCAAGGACTCAGGAGGCCTAGAGGCAGAATCACATGCAGGCCAGGACTGAGGGGGCCTAAAGGCAGAATCACACGCAGGCCAGGACTCAGAAGGCCTAGAGGCAAGGACTCAGGAGGCCTAGAGGCAGAATCACACTCAGGCCAGGACTCAGGAGAACTAGAGGCAGAATCTCACGCAGGCCAGGACTCAGGAGGCCTAGAAGCAAGGACTCAGGAGTCCTAGAGGCAGAATCACACTCATGCCAGGACTCAGGAGGCCTAGAGGCAGAATCACACGCAGGCCAGGACTCAGGAGGCCTAGAGGCAGAATCACACACAGAGGCAGAATCACACGCAGGCCAGGACTGAGGGGGCCTAAAGGCAGAATCACACGCAGGCCAGGACTCAGGAGGCCTAGAGGCAAGGACTCAGGAGGCCTAGAGGCAGAATCACACTCAGGCCAGGACTCAGGAGAACTAGAGGCAGAATCACACGCAGGCCAAGACTCAGGAGGCCTAGAAGCAAGTACTCAGGAGGCCTAGAGGCAGCATCACACTGAGGCCAGGACTCAGGAGGCCTAGAAGGCAAGGACTCAGGAGGCCGAGAGGCAGAATCACAGGCAGGCCAGGACTCAGGGGGCCTAGAGGCAGAATCACACGCAGGCCAGGACTCAGAAGTCCTCGAGGCAGAATCACAAGCAGGCCAGGACGCAGGAGGCCTAGAGACAGAATCACACGCAGGCCAGGACTCAGGAGGCATAGAGGCAAGGACTCAGAAGGCCTAGAGGCAGAATCACAGCAGACCAGGACTCAGGAAGCCTAGAGGCACAATCACACACAGGCCAGGACTCAAGCGGCCTAGAGGCAGAATCACAGCAGACCAGGACTCAGGGGGCCTAGAGGCAGAATCACACGCAGGCCAGGACTCATGAGGCCTCGAGGCAGAATCACACGGAGGCCAGGACTCTGGAGGCCTAGAGGCAGAATCACATGCAGGCCAGGACTCAGGAAGCCCAGAGGCAAGGACTCAGGAGGCCTAGAGGCAGAATCACATGCAGGCCAGGACTGAGGGGGCCTAAAGGCAGAATCACACGCAGGCCAGGACTCAGGAGGCCTAGAGGCAAGGACTCAGGAGGCCTAGAGGCAGAATCACACTCAGGCCAGGACTCGGGAGAACTAGAGGCAGAATCACACGCAGGCCAGGACTCAGGAGGCCTAGAAGGCAAGGACTCAGGAGCCCTAGAGGCAGAATCACACGCAGGCCAGGACTCAGGAGGCCTAGAAGGCAAGGACTCAGGAGCCCTAGAGGCAGAATCACACGCAGGCCAGGACTCAGGGGGGCTAGAGGCAGAATCACATGCAGGCCAGGACTCAGGAGTCCTCGAGGCAGAATCACATGCATGCCAGGACTCGGGAGGCCTAGAGGCAGAATCACATGCAGGCCAGGACTCAGGAGTCCTCGAGGCAGAATCACATGCATGCCAGGACTCGGGAGGCCTAGAGGCAGAATCACACTCAGGCCAGGACTCGGGAGAACTAGAGGCAGAATCACACGCAGGCCAGGACTCAGGAGGCCTAGAAGGCAAGGACTCAGGAGCCCTAGAGGCAGAATCACACGCAGGCCAGGACTCAGGAGGCCTAGAAGGCAAGGACTCAGGAGCCCTAGAGGCAGAATCACACGCAGGCCAGGACTCAGGGGGGCTAGAGGCAAAATCACATGCAGGCCAGGACTCAGGAGTCCTCGAGGCAGAATCACATGCATGCCAGGACTCGGGAGGCCTAGAGGCAGAATCACACGCAGGCCAGGACTCAGGTGGCCTAGAGGCAGAATCACACGCAGGCCAGGACTCAGATGTCCTCGAGGCACATTCACACGCAGGCTAGGACTCAGGAGGCCTAGAGGCAGAATCACACGCAGGCCAGGACTCAGGCGGCCTAGAGGCAAGGACTCAGGAGGCCTAGAGGGAGAATCACACGCAGGCAGGACTCAGGCGGCCTAGAGGCACAATTACACGCAGGCCAGGACTCTGGTGGCCTAGAGGCAGAATCACACGCAGGCCAGCACTCAGGAGGCCTAGAGGCAGAATCACATGCAGGCCAGGACTCAGGAGGCCTAAAGGCAAGGACTCAGGAGGCCTAGAGGCAGAATCACACGCAGGCCAGGACTCAGGCGGCCTAGAGGCACAATTACACGCAGGCCAGGACTCAGGTGGCATAGAGGCAGAATCACACGCAGGCCAGGACTCAGGAGGCCTAGAGGCAGAATCACACGCAGGCCAGGACTCAGGAGGCCTAGAGGCAGAATCACATGCAGGCCAGGACTCAGGGGGCCTAGAGTCAGAATCACACGCTGGCCAGGACACAGGAGGCCTAGAGGCAAGGACTCAGGAGGCCTAGAGGCAGAATCACATGCAGGCCAGGACTCAGGGGGCCTAGATGCAGAATCATACACAGGCCAGGTCTCAGGAGGCCTAGAGGCAAGGACTCAGGAGGCCTAGAGGCAGCATCACACTCAGGCCAGGACTCAGGAGGCCTAGAAGGCAAGGACTCAGGAGGCCTAGAGGCAGAATCACATGCAGGCCAGGACTGAGGGGGCATAGAGGCAGAATCACACGCAGGCCAGAACTCAGGGGGCCTAGAGGCAGAATCACACGCCAGCCAGGACACATGAGGCACAGAGACAAGGACTCAGGAGGCCTAGAGGCAGAATCACACGCAGGCCAGGACTCAGGAGGCCTAGAGGCAGAATCACACGCAGGCCAGGACTCAGGCGGACTAGAGGCAAGGACTCAGGAGGCCTAGAGGCAGAATCACACGCAGGCCAGGACTCAGGCGGCCTAGAGGCACAATTACACGCAGGACAGGACTCAGGTGGCCTAGAGGCAGAATCACACGCAGGCCAGGACTCAGGAGGCCTAGAGGCAGAATCACACGCAGGCCAGGACTCAGGGGGCCTAGAGGCAGAATCACATGCAGGCCAGGACTCAGGGGGCCTAGAGTCAGAATCACACGCTGGCCAGGACACAGGAGGCCTAGAGGCAAGGACTCAGGAGGCCTAGAGGCAGAATCACATGCAGGCCAGGACTCAGGGGGCCTAGATGCAGAATCATACACAGGCCAGGTCTCAGGAGGCCTAGAGGCAAGGACTCAGGAGGCCTAGAGGCAGCATCACACTCAGGCCAGGACTCAGGAGGCCTAGAAGGCAAGGACTCAGGAGGCCTAGAGGCAGAATCACATGCAGGCCAGGACTGAGGGGGCATAGAGGCAGAATCACACGCAGGTCAGAACTCAGGGGGCCTAGAGGCAGAATCACACGCCAGCCAGGACACATGAGGCCCAGAGACAAGGACTCAGGAGGCCTAGAGGCAGAATCACACGCAGGCCAGGACTCAGGAGGCCTAGAGGCAGAATCACACGCAGGCCAGGACTCAGGCGGACTAGAGGCAAGGACTCAGGAGGCCTAGAGGCAGAATCACACGCAGGCCAGGACTCAGGCGGCCTAGAGGCACAATTACACGCAGGACAGGACTCAGGTGGCCTAGAGGCAGAATCACACGCAGGCCAGGACTCAGGAGGCCTAGAGGCAGAATCACACGTAGGCCAGGACTCAGGGGGCCTAGAGGCAGAATCACATGCAGGCCAGGACTCAGTGGGCCTAGAGGCAGAATCACACGCCGGCCAGGACACAGGAGGCCCAGAGGCAAGGACTCAGGAGGCCTAGAGGCAGAATCACATGCAGGCCAGCACTCAGGGGGCCTAGATGCAGAATCATACACAGGCCAGGTCTCAGGACACCTAGAGGCAAGGACTCAGGAGGACTAGAGGCAGCATCACACTCAGGCCAGGACTCAGGAGGCCTAGAAGGCAAGGACTCAGGAGGCCTAGAGGCAGAATCACATGCAGGCCAGAACTGAGGGGGCGTAGAGGCAGAATCACATGCAGGCCAGGACTCAGGAGGCCTTGAGGCAGAATCACACGTAGGCCAGGACTCAGAAGGCCTAGAGGCAGAACCACACTCAGGCCAGGACTCAGGAGGCCTAGAGGCAGAATCACACGCAGGCCAGGACCCAAGAGGCCAAGAAGCAGAATCACACACAGGCCAGGACTCAGGAGGCCTAGAGGCAGAATCACATGCAGGCCAGGACTCTGGAGGACTAGAAGGCAAGGACTCAGGAGGCCTAGAGGCAGAATCATACGCAGGCCAGGACTCAGGGGGCCTAGAGGCAGAATCACACAAGGCCAGGACTCAGGAGGGCTAGAGGCAGAATCACACGCAGGCCAGGACTCAGGAGTCCTAGAGGCAAGGACTCAGGAGGCCTAGAGGCAGAATCACAGGCAGGCCAGGACTCAGGAGGCCTAGAGGCAGATCTCAGGAGGCCTAGAGGCACAATCACATGCAGGCCAGGACTCAGGTGGCCTAGAGGCAGAATCACAGCAGACCAGGAGTCAGGAGGCCTAGAGGCAGAATGACATGCAGGCCAGGAATCACGAGGCCTCGAGGCAGAATCACATGCAGGCCAGGACTCAGGAGGCCTAGAGGCAGAATCACACACAGGCCAGGACTCAGGAGGCCTAGAGGCAGAACCGCACGCAGGCCAGGACTCAGGAGGCCCAGAGGCAAGGTCTCAGGAGGCCAAGAGGCAGCATCACACTCAGGCCAGGACTCAGGAGGCCTAGAAGGCAAGGACTCAGGAGGCCTAGAGGCAGAATCACGTGCAGGCCAGGACTCAGGGGGCCTAGAGGCAGAATCACACACAGGCCAGGTCTCAGGAGGCCTAGAGGCAAGGACTCAGGAGGCCAAGAGGCAGCATCACACTCAGGCCAGGACTCAGGAGGCCTAGAAGGCAAGGACTCAGGAGGCCTAGAGGCAGAATCACACGCAGGCCAGGACTCAGGGGGCCTAGAGGCAGAATCACACGCAGGCCAGGACTCAGGAGTCCTCGAGGCAGAATCAAACGCAGGCCAGGACTCAGGAGGCCTAGAGGCAGAATCACATGCAGGCCAGGACTCAGGAGGCATAGAGGCAAGGACTCATGAGGCCTAGAGGCAGAATCACAGCAGACCAGGACTCAGGAAGCCTAGGGGCACAATCACACACAGGCCAGGACTCAGGCGGCCTAGATGCAGAATCACAGCAGACCAGGACTCAGGGGGCCTAGAGGCAGAATCACACGCAGACTAGGACTCATGAGGCCTCGAGGCAGAATCACACGCAGGCCAGGACTCAGGAGGCCTAGAGGCAGAATCACACACAGGCCAGGACTCAGGAGGCCTAGAGGCAGAATCACATGCAGGCCAGGACTCAGGGGGCCTAGAGGCAGAATCACATGCATGTCAGGACTCAGGAGGCCCAGAGGCAAGGACTCAGGAGGCCTAGAGTCAGAATCACATGCAGGCCAGGACTGAGGGGGCCTAAAGGCAGAATCACACGCAGGCCAGGACTCATAAGGCCTAGAGGCAAGGACTCAGGAGGCCTAGAGGCAGAATCACACTCAGGCCAGGACTCAGGAGAACTAGAGGCAGAATCATACGCAGGCCAGGACTCAGGAGGCCTAGAAGCAAGGACTCAGGAGTCCTAGAGGCAGAATCACACTCATGCAAGGACTCAGGAGGCCTAGAGGCAGAATCACACGCAGGCCAGGACTCAGGAGGCCTAGAGGCAGAATCACACACAGAGGCAGAATCACACGCAGGCCAGGACTGAGGGGGCCTAAAGGCAGAATCACACGCAGGCCAGGACTCAGGAGGCCTAGAGGCAAGGACTCAGGAGGCCTAGAGGCAGAATCACACTCAGGCCAGGACTCAGGAGAACTAGAGGCAGAATCACACGCAGGCCAAGACTCAGGAGGGCTAGAAGCAAGTACTCAGGAGGCCTAGAGGCAGCATCACACTGAGGCCAGGACTCAGGAGGCCTAGAAGGCAAGGACTCAGGAGGCCGAGAGGCAGAATCACAGGCAGGCCAGGACTCAGGGGGCCTAGAGGGAGAATCACACGCAGGCCAGGACTCAGAAGTCCTCGAGGCAGAATCACACGCAGGCCAGGACGCAGGAGGCCTAGAGACAGAATCACACGCAGGTCAGGACTCAGGAGGCATAGAGGCAAGGACTCAGGAGGCCTAGAGGCAGAATCACAGCAGACCAGGACTCAGGAAGCCTAGAGGCACAATCACACACAGGCCAGGACTCAGGCGGCCTAGAGGCAGAATCACAGCAGACCAGGACTCAGGGGGCCTAGAGGCAGAATCACACGCAGGCCAGGACTCATGAGGCCTCGAGGCAGAATCACACGGAGGCCAGGACTCAGGAGGACTAGAGGCAGAATCACACGCAGGCCACAAATCTGGAGGCCTAGAGGCAGAATCACATGCAGGCCAGGACTCAGGAAGCCCAGAGGCAAGGACTCAGGAGGCCTAGAGGCAGAATCACATGCAGGCCAGGACTGAGGGGGCCTAAAGGCAGAATCACACGCAGGCCAGGACTCAGGAGGCCTAGAGGCAAGGACTCAGGAGGCCTAGAGGCAGAATCACACTCAGGCCAGGACTCGGGAGAACTAGAGGCAGAATCACACGCAGGCCAGGACTCAGGAGGCCTAGAAGCAAGGATTTAGGAGTCCTAGAGGCAGAATCACACTCATGCCAGGACTCAGGAGGCCTAGAGGCAGAATCACACGCAGGCCAGGACTCAGGAGGCCTAGAGGCAGAATCACACACAGAGGCAGAATCACACGCAGGCCAGGACTCAGAAGGCCTAGAGGCAGAATCACACACATAGGCAGAATCACAGCAGACCAGGACTCAGGGGGCCTTGAGGCAGAATCACACGCAGGCCAGGACTCAGGAAGCCTCGAGGCAGGATGACAAGCAGGCCAGGACTCAGGAGGCCTAGAGGCAGATCTCAGGAGGCCCAGAGGCAGAATCACACGCAGGCCAGGACTCAGGAGGCCTAGAGGCAGGATCACACACAGCCCAGGACTCAGGAGGCCTCGAGGCAGGATCACACGCAGGCCAGGACTCAGGATGCCCAGAGGCATAATAACACGTAGGCCAGGACTCAGGAGGCCCAGAGCCAGAATCACACGCAGGCCAGGACTCAGGAGGCCTAGAGACAGAATCACACGCAGGCCAGGACTCAGGAGGCCCAGAGGCAGAATCACACGCAGGCCAGGACTCAGGGGGACTAGAGGAAGAATCACACGCAGGCCAGGACTCAGGAGTCCTCGAGGCAGAATCACACGCAGGCCAGGACTCAGGAGGCCTAGAGACAGAATCACACGCAGGCCAGGACTCAGGAGGCATAGAGGCAAGGACTCAGGAGGCCTAGAGGCAGAATCACAGCAGACCAGGACTCAGGAGGCCTAGAGGCACAATCACACACAGGCCAGGACTCAGGCGGCCTAGAGGTAGAATCACAGCAGACCAGGACTCAGGGGGCTAGAGGCAGAATCACACGCAGGCCAGGACTCATGAGGCCTCGAGGCAAGGACTCAGGAGGCCTAGAGGCAGAATCGCACTCAGGCCAGGACTCAGGAGAACTAGAGGCAGAATCACACGCAGGCCAGGACTCAGGAGGACTAGAAGCAAGGACTCAGGAGTCCTAGAGGCAGAATCACACGCAGGCCAGGACTCAGGAGGCCTAGAGGCAGAATCACACACAGAGGCAGAATCACACACAGGCCAGGACTGAGGGGGCCTAAAGGCAGAATCACACGCAGGCCAGGACTCAGGAGGCCTAGAGGCAAGGACTCAGGAGGCCTAGAGGCAGCATCACACTGAGGCCAGGACTCAGGAGGCCTAGAAGCAAGGGCCTAGGAGTCCTAGAGGCAGAATCACACTCATGCCAGGACTCAGGAGGCCTAGAGGCAGAATCACACGCAGGCCAGGACTCAGAAGTCCTCGAGGCAGAATCACACGCAGGCCAGGACGCAGGAGGCCTAGAGACAGAATCACACACAGGCCAGGACTCAGGAGGCATAGAGGCAAGGACTCAGGAGGCCTAGAGGCAGAATCACAGCAGACCAGGACTCAGGAAGCCTAGAGGCACAATCACACACAGGCCAGGACTCAGGCAGCCTAGAGGCAGAATCACAGCAGACCAGGACTCAGGGGGCCTAGAGGCAGAATCACACGCAGGCCAGGACTCATGAGGCCTCGAGGCAGAATCACACGGAGGCCAGGACTCAGGAGGACTAGAGGCAGAATCACACGCAGGCCAGGACTCTGGAGGCCTAGAGGCAGAATCACATGCAGGCCAGGACTCAGGAAGCCCAGAGGCAAGGACTCAGGAGGCCTAGAGGCAGAATCACATGCAGGCCAGGACTGAGGGGGCCTAAAGGCAGAATCACACGCAGGCCAGGACTCAGGAGGCCTAGAGGCAAGGACTCAGGAGGCCTAGAGGCAGAATCACACTCAGGCCAGGACTCGGGAGAACTAGAGGCAGAATCACACGCAGGCCAGGACTCAGGAGGCCTCGAGGCAGAATCACACGCAGGCCAGGACTCAGGAGGCCTAGAGACAGAATCACACGCAGGCCAGGACTCAGGAGGCATAGAGGCAAGGACTCAGGAGGCCTAGAGGCAGAATCACAGCAGACCAGGACTCAGGAGGCCTAGAGGCACAATCACACACAGGCCAGGACTCAGGCGGCCTAGAGGTAGAATCACAGCAGACCAGGACTCAGGGGGCTAGAGGCAGAATCACACGCAGGCCAGGACTCATGAGGCCTCGAGGCAAGGACTCAGGAGGCCTAGAGGCAGAATCGCACTCAGGCCAGGACTCAGGAGAACTAGAGGCAGAATCACACGCAGGCCAGGACTCAGGAGGACTAGAAGCAAGGACTCAGGAGTCCTAGAGGCAGAATCACACGCAGGCCAGGACTCAGGAGGCCTAGAGGCAGAATCACACACAGAGGCAGAATCACACGCAGGCCAGGACTGAGGGGGCCTAAAGGCAGAATCACACGCAGGCCAGGACTCAGGAGGCCTAGAGGCAAGGACTCAGGAGGCCTAGAGGCAGCATCACACTGAAGCCAGGACTCAGGAGGCCTAGAAGCAAGGGCCTAGGAGTCCTAGAGGCAGAATCACACTCATGCCAGGACTCAGGAGGCCTAGAGGCAGAATCACACGCAGGCCAGGACTCAGAAGTCCTCGAGGCAGAATCACACGCAGGCCAGGACGCAGGAGGCCTAGAGACAGAATCACACGCAGGCCAGGACTCAGGAGGCATAGAGGCAAGGACTCAGGAGGCCTAGAGGCAGAATCACAGCAGACCAGGACTCAGGAAGCCTAGAGGCACAATCACACACAGGCCAGGACTCAGGCAGCCTAGAGGCAGAATCACAGCAGACCAGGACTCAGGGGGCCTAGAGGCAGAATCACACGCAGGCCAGGACTCATGAGGCCTCGAGGCAGAATCACACGGAGGCCAGGACTCAGGAGGACTAGAGGCAGAATCACACGCAGGCCAGGACTCTGGAGGCCTAGAGGCAGAATCACATGCAGGCCAGGACTCAGGAAGCCCAGAGGCAAGGACTCAGGAGGCCTAGAGGCAGAATCACATGCAGGCCAGGACTGAGGGGGCCTAAAGGCAGAATCACACGCAGGCCAGGACTCAGGAGGCCTAGAGGCAAGGACTCAGGAGGCCTAGAGGCAGAATCACACTCAGGCCAGGACTCGGGAGAACTAGAGGCAGAATCACACGCAGGCCAGGACTCAGGAGGCCTAGAAGCAAGGACTTAGGAGTCCTAGAGGCAGAATCACACTCATGCCAGGACTCAGGAGGCCTAGAGGCAGAATCACACACAGAGGCAGAATCACACGCAGGCCAGGACTCAGAAGGCCTAGAGGCAGAATCACACACATAGGCAGAATCACAGCAGACCAGGACTCAGGGGGCCTTGAGGCAGAATCACACGCAGGCCAGGACTCAGGAAGCCTTGAGGCAGGATGACAAGCAGGCCAGGACTCAGGAGGCCTAGAGGCAGATCTCAGGAGGCCCAGAGGCAGAATCACACGCAGGCCAGGAGTCAGGAGGCCTAGAGGCAGGATCACACACAGCCCAGGACTCAGGAGGCCTCGAGGCAGGATCACACGCAGGCCAGGACTCAGGATGCCCAGAGGCATAATAACACGTAGGCCAGGACTCAGGAGGCCCAGAGACAGAATCACACGCAGGCCAGGACTCAGGAGGCCCAGAGGCAGAATCACACGCAGGCCAGGACTCAGGAGGCCCAGAGGCAGAATCACACGCAGACCAGGACCCAGGAGGCCTAGAGGCAGAATCACATGCAGGCCAGGACTCAGGGGGCCTAGAGGAAGAATCACACGCAGGCCAGGACTCAGGAGGCCCAGAGGCAAGGACTCAGGCGGCCTAGAGGCAAAATCACATGCAGGCCAGGACTCAGGAGGCCTAGAGACATAATCACATGCAGGCCAGGACTCAGGAGGCCCAGAGGCAGAATCACACGCAGGCCAGGACTCAGGGGGACTAGAGGCAGAATCACACGCAGGCCAAGACTCAGGAGTCCTCGAGGCAGAATCACACGCAGGCCAGGACTCAGGAGGCCTAGAGACAGAATCACACGCAGGCCAGGACTCAGGAGGCATAGAGGCAAGGACTCAGGAGGCCTAGTGGCAGAATCACAGCAGACCAGGACTCAGGAGGCCTAGAGGCAGAATCACACACAGGCCAGGACTCAGGCGACCTAGAGGCAGAATCACAGCAGACCAGGACTCAGGGGGCTAGAGGCAGAATCACACGCAGGCCAGGACTCATGAGGCCTCGAGGCAAGGACTCAGGAGGCCTAGAGGCAGAATCACACTCAGGCCAGGACTCAGGAGAACAAGAGGCAGAATCACACGCAGGCCAGGACTCAGGAGGCCTAGAAGCAAGGACTCAGGAGTCCTAGAGGCAGAATCACACTCATGCCAGGACTCAGGAGGCCTAGAGGCAGAATCACACGCAGGCCAGGACTCAGGAGGCCTAGAGGCAGAATCACACACAGAGGCAGAATCACACGCAGGCCAGGACTGAGGGGGCCTAAAGGCAGAATCACACGCAGGCCAGGACTCAGGAGGCCTAGAGGCAAGGACTCAGGAGGCCTAGAGGCAGAATCACACTCAGGCCAGGACTCAGGAGAACTAGAGGCAGAATCACACGCAGGCCCAGACTCAGGAGGCCTAGAAGCAAGTACTCAGGAGGCCTAGAGGCAGCATCACACTCAGGCCAGGACTCAGGAGGCCTAGAAGGCAAGGACTCAGGAGGCCGAGAGGCAGAATCACAGGCAGGCCAGGACTCAGGGGGCCTAGAGGCAGAATCACACACAGGCCAGGACTCAGAAGTCCTCGAGGCAGAATCACACGCAGGCCAGGACTCAGGAGGCCTAGAGACAGAATCACACGCAGGCCAGGACTCAGGAGGCATAGAGGCAAGGACTCAGGAGGCCTAGAGGCAGAATCACAGCAGACCAGGACTCAGGAAGAATAGATACACAATCACACACAGGCCAGGACTCAGGTGGCCTAGAGGCAGAATCACAGCAGACCAGGACTCAGGGGGCCTAGAGGCAGAATCACACGCAGGCCAGGACTCATGAGGCCTCGAGGCAGAATCACACGGAGGCCAGGACTCTGGAGGACTAGAGGCAGAATCACACGCAGGCCAGGACTCAGGAGGCCTAGAGGCAGAATCACATGCAGGCCAGGACTCAGGAAGCCCAGAGGCAAGGACTCAGGAGGCCTAGAGGCAGAATCACATGCAGGCCAGGACTGAGGGGGCCTAAAGGCAGAATCACACGCAGGCCAGGACTCAGGAGGCCTAGAGGCAAGGACTCAGGAGGCCTAGAGGCAGAATCACACTCAGGCCAGGACTCGGGAGAACTAGAGGCAGAATCACACGCAGGCCAGGACTCAGGAGGCCTAGAAGCAAGGATTTAGGAGTCCTAGAGGCAGAATCACACTCATGCCAGGACTCAGGAGGCCTAGAGGCAGAATCACACGCAGGCCAGGACTCAGGAGGCCTAGAGGCAGAATCACACACAGAGGCAGAATCACATGCAGGCCAGGACTCAGAAGGCCTAGAGGCAGAATCACACACATAGGCAGAATCACAGCAGACCAGGACTCAGGGGGCCTTGAGGCAGAATCACACGCAGGCCAGGACTCAGGAAGCCTCGAGGCAGGATGACAAGCAGGCCAGGACTCAGGAGGCCTAGAGGCAGATCTCAGGAGGCCCAGAGGCAGAATCACATGCAGGCCAGGACTCAGGAGGCCTAGAGGCAGGATCACACACAGCCCAGGACTCAGGAGGCCTCGAGGCAGGATCACACGCAGGCCAGGACTCAGGATGCCCAGAGGAATAATAACACTCAGGCCAGGACTCAGGAGGCCTAGAAGGCAAGGACTCAGGAGGCCGAGAGGCAGAATCACAGGCAGGCCAGGACTCAGGGGGCCTAGAGGCAGAATCACACGCAGGCCAGGACTCAGAAGTCCTCGAGGCAGAATCACACGCAGGCCAGGACTCAGGAGGCCTAGAGACAGAATCACACGCAGGCCAGGACTCAGGAGGCATAGAGGCAAGGACTCAGGAGGCCTAGAGGCAGAATCACAGCAGACCAGGACTCAGGAAGAATAGAGGCACAATCACACACAGGCCAGGACTCAGGCGGCCTAGAGGCAGAATCACAGCAGACCAGGACTCAGGGGGCCTAGAGGCAGAATCACACGCAGGCCAGGACTCATGAGGCCTCGAGGCAGAATCACACGGAGGCCAGGACTCAGGAGGACCAGAGGCAGAATCACACGCAGGCCAGGACTCTGGAGGCCTAGAGGCAGAATCACATGCAGGCCAGGACTCAGGAAGCCCAGAGGCAAGGACTCAGGAGGCCTAGAGGCAGAATCACATGCAGGCCAGGACTGAGGGGGCCTAAAGGCAGAATCACACGCAGGCCAGGACTCAGGAGGCCTAGAGGCAAGGACTCAGGAGGCCTAGAGGCAGAATCACACTCAGGCCAGGACTCGGGAGAACTAGAGGCAGAATCACACGCAGGCCAGGACTCAGGAGGTCTAGAAGCAAGGATTTAGGAGTCCTAGAGGCAGAATCACACTCATGCCAGGACTCAGGAGGCCTAGAGGCAGAATCACACGCAGGCCAGGACTCAGGAGGCCTAGAGGCAGAATCACACACAGAGGCAGAATCACACGCAGGCCAGGACTCAGAAGGCCTAGAGGCAGAATCGCACACATAGGCAGAATCACAGCAGACCAGGACTCAGGGGGCCTTGAGGCAGAATCACACGCAGGCCAGGACTCAGGAAGCCTCGAGGCAGGATGACAAGCAGGCCAGGACTCAGGAGGCCTAGAGGCAGATCTCAGGAGGCCCAGAGGCAGAATCACATGCAGGCCAGGACTCAGGAGGCCTAGAGGCAGGATCACACACAGCCCAGGACTCAGGAGGCCTCGAGGCAGGATCACACGCAGGCCAGGACTCAGGATGCCCAGAGGAATAATAACACGTAGGCCAGGACTCAGGAGGCCCAGAGCCAGAATCACACGCAGGCCAGGACTCAGGAGGCCTAGAGACAGAATCACACGCAGGCCAGGACTCAGGAGGCCCAAAGGCAGAATCACACGCAGGCCAGGACCCAGGAGGCCTAGAGGCAGAATCACACGCAGGCCAGGACTCAGGGGGCCTAGAGGAAGAATCACACGCAGGCCAGGACTCAGGAGGCCCAGAGGCAAGGACTCAGGCGGCCTAGAGGCAGAATCACATGCAGGCCAGGACTCAGGAGGCCTAGAGACATAATCACACGCAGGCCAGGACTCAGGAGGCCCAGAGGCAGAATCACACGCAGGCCAGGACTCAGGGGGACTAGAGGCAGAATCACACGCAGGCCAGGACTCAGAAGTCCTCGAGGCAGAATCACACGCAGGCCAGGACTCAGGAGGCCTAGAGACAGAATCACACGCAGGCCAGGACTCAGGAGGCATAGAGGCAAGGACTCAGGAGGCCTAGAGGCAGAATCACAGCAGACCAGGACTCAGGAGGCCTAGAGGCACAATCACACACAGGCCAGGACTCAGGCGGCCTAGAGGCAGAATCACAGCAGACCAGGACTCAGGGGGCCTAGAGGCAGAATCACACGCAGGCCAGGACTCATGAGGCCTCGAGGCAGAATCACAAGCAGGCCGGGATTCAGGAGGCCTAGAGGCAGAATCACACGCAGGCCAGGACTCAGGAGGCCTAGAGGCAGAATCACATGCAGGTTAGGACTCAGGAGGCCCAGAGGCAAGGCCTCAGGAGGCCTAGAGTTAGAATCACATGCAGGCCAGGACTGAGGGGGCCTAAAGGCAGAATCACACGCAGTCCAGGACTCAGGAGGCCTAGAGACAGAATCACATGCAGGCCAGGACTCAGGAGTCCCAGAGGCAGAATCACACGCAGGCAAGGACCCAGGAGGCCTAGAGGCAGAATCACACGCAGGCCAGGACTCAGGAGTCCTCAAGGCAGAATCACACACAGGCCAGGACTCAGGAGGCCTAGAGGCAGAATCACACGCAGGCCAGGACTCAGGAGGCATAGAGGCAAGGGCTCAGGAGGCCTAGAGGCAGAATCACAGCAGACCAGGACTCAGGGGGCCTAGAGGCAGAATCACACGCAGGCCAGGACTCATGAGGCCTCAAGGCAGAATCACACGCAGGCCAGGACTCAGGAGGCCCAGAGGCAGAATCACACGCAGGCCAGGACTCAGGGGGCCTAGAGGCAGAATCACACGCAGGCCAGGACTCAGGAGTCCTCGAGGCAGAATCACACGCAGGCCAGGACTCAGGAGTCCTAGAGGCAGAATCACACGCAGGCCAGGACTCAGGAGGCATAGAGGCAAGGGCTCAGGAGGCCTAGAGGCAGAATCACAGCAGACCAGGACTCAGGGGGCCTAGAGGCAGAATCACACGCAGGCCAGGACTCATGAGGCCTCAAGGCAGAATCACACGCAGGCCAGGACTCAGGAGGCCTAGAGGCAGAATCACACGCAGGCCAGGACTCAGGAGGCCTAGAGGCAGAATCAAATGCAGGCCAGGACTCAGGGGGCCTAGAGGCAGAATCACATGCAGGTCAGGACTCAGGAGGCCCAGAGGCAAGGACTCAGAAGGCCAAGAGGCAGAATCACATGCAGGCCAGGACTGAGGGGGCCTAAAGGCAGAATCACACGCAGGCCAGGACTCAGGAGGCCAAGAGGCAAGGACTCAGGAGGCCTAGAGGCAGAATCACACTCAAGCCAGGACTCAGGAGAACTAGAGGCAGAATCACACGCAGGCCAGGACTCAGGAGGCCTAGAAGCAAGGACTCAGGAGTCCTAGAGGCAGAATCACACTCAGGCCAGGACTCAGGAGGCCTAGAGGCAGAATCACACGCAGGCCAGAACTCAGGAGGCCTAGAGGCAGAATCACACACAGAGGCAGAATCACACGCAGGCCAGGACTCAGAAGGCCTAGAGGCAGAATCACACACATAGGCAGAATCACACGCAGGCCAGGACTCAGGGGGCCTTGAGGCAGGTTGTCAAGCAGGCCAGGACTCAGGAGGCCTAGAGGCAGATCTCAGGAGGCCCAGAGGCAGAATCACACGCAGGCCAGGACTCAGGAGGCCTAGAGGCAGGATCACACGCAGGCCAGGACTCAGGAGACCTCGAGGCAGGATCACACGCAGGCCAGGACTCAGGATGCCTAGAGGCATAATCACACATAGGCCAGGACTCAGGAGGCCCAGAGCCAGAATCACACGCAGGCCAGGACTCAGGAGGCCTAGAGACAGAATCACACACAGGCCAGGACTCAGGAGGCCCAGAGGCAGAATCACACGCAGGCCAGGACCCAGGAGGCCTAGAGGCTTAATCACACGCAGGCCAGGACTCAGGGGGCTTAGAGGAAGAATCACACGCAGGCCAGGACTCAGGAGGCCCAGAGGCAAGGACTCAGGCGGCCTAGAGGCAGAATCACATGCAGGCCAAGACTCAGGAGGCCTAGAGACAGAATCACACGCAGGCCAGGACTCAGGAGGCCCAGAGGCAGAATCACACGCATGCCAGGACTCAGGGAGACTAGAGGCAGAATCACACGCAGGCCAGGACTCAGGAGTCCTCGAGGCAGAATCACACGCAGGCCAGGACTCAGGAGGCCTAGAGGCAGAATCACACGCAGACCAGGACTCAGGAGGCCTAGAGGCACAATCACACACAGGCTAGGACTCAGGCGGCCTAGAGGCAGAATCACAGCAGACCAGGACTCAGGGGGCCTAGAGGCAGAATCACACGCAGGCCAGGACTCATGAGGCCTCGAGGCAGAATCACACACAGGCCAGGACTCAGGAGGTCTAGAGGCAGAATCACATGCAGGCCAGGACTCAGGGGGCCTAGAGGCAGAATCGCATGCAGGTCAGGACTGAGGGGGCCTAAAGGCAGAATCACACGCAGGCCAGGACTCAGGAGGCCTAGAGACAGAATCACACGCAGGCCAGGACTCAGGAGGCCCAGAGGCAGAATCACACGCAGGCCAGGACCCAGGAGGCCTAGAGGCAGAATCACACGCAGGCCACGACTCAGGGGGCCTAGAGGCAGAATCACACGCAGGCCAGGACTGAGGAGGCCCAGAGGCAAGGACTCTGGCGGCCTAGAGGCAGAATCACATGCAGGCCAGGACTCAGGAGGCCTAGAGACAGAATCACACGCAGGCCAGGACTCAGGAGGCCCAGAGGCAGAATCACACGCAGGCCAGGACTCAGGGGGCCTAGAGGCAGAATCACACGCAGGCCAGGACTCAGGAGTCCTCGAGGCAGAATAACATGCAGGCCAGGACTCAGGAGGCCTAGGAGCAGAATCAAACGTAAGCCAGGACTCAGGAGGCATAGAGGTAAGGACTTAGGAGGCCTAGAGGCAGAATCACAGCAGACCAGGACTAAGGAGGCCTAGAGGCACAATCACACACAGGCCAGGACTCAGGCGGCCTAGAGGCAGAATCACAGCAGACCAGGACTCAGGGGGCCTAGAGGCAGAATCACACGCAGGCCAGGACTCATGAGGCCTAGAGGCAAGGACTCAGGAGGCCTAGAGGCAGAATCACACTCAGGCCAGGACTCGGGAGAACTAGAGGCAGAATCACACGCAGGCCAGGACTCAGGAGGCCTAGAAGCAAGGATTTAGGAGTCCTAGAGGCAAAATCACACTCATGCCAGCACTCAGGAGGCCTAGAGGCAGAATCACACGCAGGCCAGGACTCAGGAGGCCTAGAGGCAGAATCACACACAGAGGCAGAATCACACGCATGCCAGGACTCAGAAGGCCTAGAGGCAGAATCACACACATAGGCAGAATCACATGCAGACCAGGACTCAGGGGGCCTTGAGGCAGAATCACACGCAGGCCAGGACTCAGGAAGCCTCGAGGCAGGATGACAAGCAGGCCAGGACTCAGGAGGCCTAGAGGCAGATGTCAGGAGGCCCAGAGGCAGAATCACACGCAGGCCAGGACTCAGGAGGCCTAGAGGCAGGATCACACACAGGCCAGGACTCAGGAGGCCTCGAGGCAGGATCACACGCAGGCCAGGACTCTGGATGCCCAGAGGCATAATCACACGTAGGCCAGGACTCAGGAGGCCCAGAGCCAGAATCACATGCAGGCCAGGACTCAGGAGGCCCAGAGGCAGAATCACACGCAGGCCAGGACCCAGGAGGCCTAGAGGCAGAATCACACGCAGGCCACGACTCAGGGGGCCTAGAGGCAGAATCACACGCAGGCCAGGACTGAGGAGGCCCAGAGGCAAGGACTCTGGCGGCCTAGAGGCAGAATCACATGCAGGCCAGGACTCAGGAGGCCTAGAGACAGAATCACACGCAGGCCAGGACTCAGGAGGCCCAGAGGCAGAATCACACGCAGGCCAGGACTCAGGGGGCCTAGAGGCAGAATCACACGCAGGCCAGGACTCAGGAGTCCTCGAGGCAGAATAACATGCAGGCCAGGACTCAGGAGGCCTAGGAGCAGAATCAAACGTAAGCCAGGACTCAGGAGGCATAGAGGTAAGGACTTAGGAGGCCTAGAGGCAGAATCACAGCAGACCAGGACTAAGGAGGCCTAGAGGCACAATCACACACAGGCCAGGACTCAGGCGGCCTAGAGGCAGAATCACAGCAGACCAGGACTCAGGGGGCCTAGAGGCAGAATCACACGCAGGCCAGGACTCATGAGGCCTAGAGGCAAGGACTCAGGAGGCCTAGAGGCAGAATCACACTCAGGCCAGGACTCGGGAGAACTAGAGGCAGAATCACACGCAGGCCAGGACTCAGGAGGCCTAGAAGCAATGATTTAGGAGTCCTAGAGGCAAAATCACACTCATGCCAGCACTCAGGAGGCCTAGAGGCAGAATCACACGCAGGCCAGGACTCAGGAGGCCTAGAGGCAGAATCACACACAGAGGCAGAATCACACGCATGCCAGGACTCAGAAGGCCTAGAGGCAGAATCACACACATAGGCAGAATCACATGCAGACCAGGACTCAGGGGGCCTTGAGGCAGAATCACACGCAGGCCAGGACTCAGGAAGCCTCGAGGCAGGATGACAAGCAGGCCAGGACTCAGGAGGCCTAGAGGCAGATGTCAGGAGGCCCAGAGGCAGAATCACACGCAGGCCAGGACTCAGGAGGCCTAGAGGCAGGATCACACACAGGCCAGGACTCAGGAGGCCTCGAGGCAGGATCACACGCAGGCCAGGACTCTGGATGCCCAGAGGCATAATCACACGTAGGCCAGGACTCAGGAGGCCCAGAGCCAGAATCACATGCAGGCCAGGACTCAGGAGGCCCAGAGGCAGAATCACACGCAGGCCAGGACCCAGGAGGCCTAGAGGCAGAATCACACGCAGGCCAGGGCTCAGGGGGCCTAGAGGAAGAATCACACGTAGGCCAGGACTCAGGAGGCCCAGAGGCAAGGACTCAGGCGGCCTAGAGGCAGAATCACATGCAGGCCAGGACTCAGGAGGCCTAGAAACATAATCACACGCAGGCCAGGACTCAGGAGGCCCAGAGGCAGAATCACACGCAGGCCAGGACTCAGGGGGACTAGAGGCAGAATCACACGCAGGCCAGGACTCAGGAGTCCTCGAGGCAGAATCACACGCAGGCCAGGACTCAGGAGGCCTAGAGACAGAATCACACGCAGGCCAGGACTCAGGAGGCATAGAGGCAAGGACTCAGGAGGCCTAGAGGCAAATCACAGCAGACCAGGACTCAGGAGGCCTAGAGGCACAATCACACACAGGCCAGGACTCAGGCGGCCTAGAGACAGAATCACAGCAGACCAGGACTCAAGGGGCCTAAAGGCAGAATCACACGCAGGCCAGGACTCATGAGGCCTCGAGGCAGAATCACACGCAGGCCAGGACTCAGGAGGCCTAGAGGCAGAATCACACGCAGGCCAGGACTCAGGAGGCCTAGAGGCAGAATCACATGCAGGCCAGGACTCAGGGGGCCTAGAGGCAGAATCACATGCAGGTCAGGACTCAGGAGGCCCAGAGGCAAGGCCTCAGGAGGCCTAGAGTTAGAATCACATGCAGGCCAGGACTGAGGGGGCCTAAAGGCAGAATCACACGCAGGCCAGGACTCAGGAGGCCTAGAGACAGAATCACACGCAGGCCAGGACTCAGGAGGCCCAGAGGCAGAACCACACGCAGGCAAGGACCCAGGAGGCCTAGAGGCAAAATCACACGCAGGCCAGGACTCAGGGGGCCTAGAGGCAGAATCACACGCAGGCCAGGACTCAGGAGTCCTCGAGGCAGAATCACACGCAGGCCAGGACTCAGGAGGCCTAGAGGCAGAATCACACGCAGGCCAGGACTCAGGAGGCATAGAGGCAAGGGCTCAGGAGGCCTAGAGGCAGAATCACAGCAGACCAGGACTCATGGGGCCTAGAGGCAGAATCACACGCAGGCCAGGACTCATGAGGCCTCAAAGCAGAATCACACGCAGGCCAGGACTCAGGAGGCCTAGAGGCAGAATCACACGCAGGCCAGGACTCAGGAGGCCTAGAGGCAGAATCAAATGCAGGCCAGGACTCAGGGGGCCTAGAGGCAGAATCACATGCAGGTCAGGACTCAGGAGGCCCAGAGGCAAGGACTCAGGAGGCCTAGAGGCAGAATCACATGCAGGCCAGGACTGAGGGGGCCTAAAGGCAGAATCACACGCAGGGCAGGACTCAGGAGGCCTAGAGGCAAGGACTCAGGAGGCCTAGAGGCAGAATCGCACTCAGGCCAGGACTCAGGAGAACTAGAGGCAGAATCAAACGCAGGCCAGGACTCAGGAGGCCTAGAAGCAAGGACTCAGGAGTCCTAGAGGCAGAATCACACTCAGGCCAGGACTCAGGAGGCCTAGAGGCAGAATCACACGCAGGCCAGGACTCAGGAGGCCTAGAGGCAGAATCACACACAGAGGCAGAATCACACGCATGCCAGGACTCAGAAGGCCTAGAGGCAGAATCACACACATAGGCAGAATCACATGCAGACCAGGACTCAGGGGGCCTTGAGGCAGAATCACACGCAGGCCAGGACTCAGGAAGCCTCGAGGCAGGATGACAAGCAGGCCAGGACTCATGAGGCCTAGAGGCAGATGTCAGGAGGCCCAGAGGCAGAATCACACGCAGGCCAGGACTCAGGAGGCCTAGAGGCAGGATCACACACAGGCCAGGACTCAGGAGGCCTCGAGGCAGGATCACACGCAGGCCAGGACTCTGGATGCCCAGAGGCATAATCACACGTAGGCCAGGACTCAGGAGGCCCAGAGCCAGAATCACATGCAGGCCAGGACTCAGGAGGCCCAGAGGCAGAATCACACGCAGGCCAGGACCCAGGAGGCCTAGAGGCAGAATCACACGCAGGCCAGGGCTCAGGGGGCCTAGAGGAAGAATCACACGTAGGCCAGGACTCAGGAGGCCCAGAGGCAAGGACTCAGGCGGCCTAGAGGCAGAATCACATGCAGGCCAGGACTCAGGAGGCCTAGAAACATAATCACACGCAGGCCAGGACTCAGGAGGCCCAGAGGCAGAATCACACGCAGGCCAGGACTCAGGGGGACTAGAGGCAGAATCACACGCAGGCCAGGACTCAGGAGTCCTCGAGGCAGAATCACACGCAGGCCAGGACTCAGGAGGCCTAGAGACAGAATCACACGCAGGCCAGGACTCAGGAGGCATAGAGGCAAGGACTCAGGAGGCCTAGAGGCAAATCACAGCAGACCAGGACTCAGGAGGCCTAGAGGCACAATCACACACAGGCCAGGACTCAGGCGGCCTAGAGACAGAATCACAGCAGACCAGGACTCAAGGGGCCTAAAGGCAGAATCACACGCAGGCCAGGACTCATGAGGCCTCGAGGCAGAATCACACGCAGGCCAGGACTCAGGAGGCCTAGAGGCAGAATCACACGCAGGCCAGGACTCAGGAGGCCTAGAGGCAGAATCACATGCAGGCCAGGACTCAGGGGGCCTAGAGGCAGAATCACATGCAGGTCAGGACTCAGGAGGCCCAGAGGCAAGGCCTCAGGAGGCCTAGAGTTAGAATCACATGCAGGCCAGGACTGAGGGGGCCTAAAGGCAGAATCACACGCAGGCCAGGACTCAGGAGGCCTAGAGACAGAATCACACGCAGGCCAGGACTCAGGAGGCCCAGAGGCAGAACCACACGCAGGCAAGGACCCAGGAGGCCTAGAGGCAAAATCACACGCAGGCCAGGACTCAGGGGGCCTAGAGGCAGAATCACACGCAGGCCAGGACTCAGGAGTCCTCGAGGCAGAATCACACGCAGGCCAGGACTCAGGAGGCCTAGAGGCAGAATCACACGCAGGCCAGGACTCAGGAGGCATAGAGGCAAGGGCTCAGGAGGCCTAGAGGCAGAATCACAGCAGACCAGGACTCATGGGGCCTAGAGGCAGAATCACACGCAGGCCAGGACTCATGAGGCCTCAAAGCAGAATCACACGCAGGCCAGGACTCAGGAGGCCTAGAGGCAGAATCACACGCAGGCCAGGACTCAGGAGGCCTAGAGGCAGAATCAAATGCAGGCCAGGACTCAGGGGGCCTAGAGGCAGAATCACATGCAGGTCAGGACTCAGGAGGCCCAGAGGCAAGGACTCAGGAGGCCTAGAGGCAGAATCACATGCAGGCCAGGACTGAGGGGGCCTAAAGGCAGAATCACACGCAGGGCAGGACTCAGGAGGCCTAGAGGCAAGGACTCAGGAGGCCTAGAGGCAGAATCGCACTCAGGCCAGGACTCAGGAGAACTAGAGGCAGAATCAAACGCAGGCCAGGACTCAGGAGGCCTAGAAGCAAGGACTCAGGAGTCCTAGAGGCAGAATCACACTCAGGCCAGGACTCAGGAGGCCTAGAGGCAGAATCACACGCAGGCCAGGACTCAGGAGGCATAGAGGCAGAATCACACACAGAGACAGAATCACACGCAGGCCAGGACTCAGAAGGCCTAGAGGCAGAATCACACACATAGGCAGAATCACACGCAGGCCAGGACTCAGGGGGCCTTGAGGCAGAATCATTCGCAGGCCAGGACTCAGGAGGCCTTGAGGCACGTTATCAAGCAGGCCAGGACTTAGGAGGCCTAGAGGCAGATCTCAGGAGGCCCAGAGGCAGAATCACACGCAGGCCAGGACTCAGGAGGCCTCGAGGCAGGATCACACGCAGGCCAGGACTCAGGAGGCCTCGAGGCAGGATCACACGCAGGCCAGGACTCAGGATGCCCAGAGGCATAATCACACGTAGGCCAGGACTCATGAGGCCCAGAGCCAGAATCACACGCAGGCCAGGACTCAGGAGGCCTAGTGACAGAATCACACACAGGCCAGGACTCAGGAGGCCCAGAGGCAGAATCACACGCAGGCCAGGACCCAGGAGGCCTAGAGGCAGAATCACACGCAGGCCAGGACTCAGGGGGCCTAGAGGAAGAATCACACGCAGGCCAGGACTCAGGAGGCCCAGAGGCAAGGACTCAGGCGGCCTAGAGGCAGAATCACATGCAGGCCAAGACTCAGGAGGCCTAGAGACAGAATCACACGCAGGCCAGGACTCAGGAGGCCCAGAGGCAGAATCACACGCATGCCAGGACTCAGGGGGCCTAGAGGCAGAATCACACGCAGGCCAGGACTCAGGAGTCCTCGAGGCAGAATCACACACAGGCCAGGACTCAGGAGGCCTAGAGGCAGAATCACACGCAGGCCAGGACTCAGGAGGCATAGAGGCAAGGACTCAGGAGGCCTAGAGGCAGAATCACAGCAGACCAGGACTTAGGAGGCCTAGAGGCACAATCACACACAGGCCAGGACTCAGGCGGCCTAGAGGCAGAATCACAGCAGACCAGGACTCAGGGGGCGTAGAGGCAGAATCACACGCAGGCCAGGACTCATGAGGCCTCGAGGCAGAATCACACGCAGGCCAGGACTCAGGAGGCCCAGAGGCAGAATCACACGCAGGCCAGGACCCAGGAGGCCTAGAGGCAGAATCACACGCAGGTCAGGACTCAGGAGGCCCAGAGGCAAGGACTCAGGAGGCCTAGAGGCAGAATCACATGCAGACCAGGACTGAGGGGGCCTAAAGGCAGAATCACACGCAGGCCAGGACTCAGGAGGCCTAGAGGCAAGGACTCAGGAGGCCTAGAGGCAGAATCACACTCAGGCCAGGACTCAGGAGAACTAGAGGCAGAATCACACGCAGGCCAGGACTCAGGAGGCCTAGAAGCAAGGACTCAGGAGTCCTAGAGGCAGAATCACACTCAGGCCAGGACTCAGGAGGCCTAGAGGCAGAATCACACGCAGGCCAGGACTCAGGAGGCCTAGAGGCAGAATCACACACAGAGGCAGAATCACACGCAGGCCAGGACTCAGAAGGCCTAGAGGCAGAATCACACACATAGGCAGAATCACACGCAGGCCAGGACTCAGGGGGCCTTGAGGCAGAATCATTCGCAGGCCAGGACTCAGGAGGCCTCAAGGCAGGTTGTCAAGCAGGCCAGGACTTAGGAGGCCTAGAGGCAGATCTCAGGAGGCCCAGAGGCAGAATCACACGCAGGCCAGGACTCAGGAGGCCTAGAGGCAGGATCACACGCAGGCCAGGACTCAGGAGGCCTCGAGGCAGGATCACACGCAGGCCAGGACTCAGGATGCCCAGAGGCATAATCACACGTAAGCCAGGACTCAGGAGGCCAGAGCCAGAATCACACGCAGGTCAGGACTCAGGAGGCCTAGAGACAGAATCACACACAGGCCAGGACTCAGGAGGCCCAGAGGCAGAATCACACGCAGGCCAGGACCCAGGAGGCCTAGAGGCAGAATCACACGCAGGCCAGGACTCAGGGGGCCTAGAGGAAGAATCACACGCAGGCCAGGACTCAGGAGGCCCAGAGGCAAGGACTCAGGCGGCCTAGAGGCAGAATCACATGCAGGCCAAGACTCAGGAGGCCTAGAGACAGAATCACACGCAGGCCAGGACTCAGGAGGCCCAGAGGCAGAATCACACGCATGCCAGGACTCAGGGGGCCTAGAGGCAGAATCACACGCAGGCCAGGACTCAGGAGTCCTCGAGGCAGAATCACACGCAGGCCAGGACTCAGGAGGCCTAGAGGCAGAATCACACGCAGGCCAGGACTCAGGAGGCATAGAGGCAAGGACTCAGGAGGCCTAGAGGCAGAATCACAGCAGACCAGGACTCGGGAGGCCTAGAGGCACAATCACACACAGGCCAGGACTCAGGCGGCCTAGAGGCAGAATCACAGCAGACCAGGACTCAGGGGGCCTAGAGGCAGAATCACACGCAGGCCAGGACTCATGAGGCCTCGAGGCAGAATCACACGCAGGCCAGGACTCAGGAGGCCTAGAGGCAGAATCACACACAGGCCAGGACTCAGGAGGTCTAGAGGCAGAATCACATGCAGGCCAGGACTCAGGGGGCCTAGAGGCAGAATCGCATGCAGGTCAGGACTCAGGAGGCCCAGAGGCAAGGACTCAGGAGGCCTAGAGGCAGAATCACATGCAGGCCAGGACTCAGGAAGCCTCGAGGCAGGATGACAAGCAGGCCAGGACTCATGGGGCCTTGAGGCAGAATCACACGCAGGCCAGGACTCAGGAAGCCTCGAGGCAGGATGACAAGCAGGCCAGGACTCATGAGGCCTAGAGGCAGATGTCAGGAGGCCCAGAGGCAGAATCACACGCAGGCCAGGACTCAGGAGGCCTAGAGGCAGGATCACACACAGGCCAGGACTCAGGAGGCCTCGAGGCAGGATCACACGCAGGCCAGGACTCTGGATGCCCAGAGGCATAATCACACGTAGGCCAGGACTCAGGAGGCCCAGAGCCAGAATCACATGCAGGCCAGGACTCAGGAGGCCCAGAGGCAGAATCACACGCAGGCCAGGACCCAGGAGGCCTAGAGGCAGAATCACACGCAGGCCAGGGCTCAGGGGGCCTAGAGGAAGAATCACACGTAGGCCAGGACTCAGGAGGCCCAGAGGCAAGGACTCAGGCGGCCTAGAGGCAGAATCACATGCAGGCCAGGACTCAGGAGGCCTAGAAACATAATCACACGCAGGCCAGGACTCAGGAGGCCCAGAGGCAGAATCACACGCAGGCCAGGACTCAGGGGGACTAGAGGCAGAATCACACGCAGGCCAGGACTCAGGAGTCCTCGAGGCAGAATCACACGCAGGCCAGGACTCAGGAGGCCTAGAGACAGAATCACACGCAGGCCAGGACTCAGGAGGCATAGAGGCAAGGACTCAGGAGGCCTAGAGGCAAATCACAGCAGACCAGGACTCAGGAGGCCTAGAGGCACAATCACACACAGGCCAGGACTCAGGCGGCCTAGAGACAGAATCACAGCAGACCAGGACTCAAGGGGCCTAAAGGCAGAATCACACGCAGGCCAGGACTCATGAGGCCTCGAGGCAGAATCACACGCAGGCCAGGACTCAGGAGGCCTAGAGGCAGAATCACACGCAGGCCAGGACTCAGGAGGCCTAGAGGCAGAATCACATGCAGGCCAGGACTCAGGGGGCCTAGAGGCAGAATCACATGCAGGTCAGGACTCAGGAGGCCCAGAGGCAAGGCCTCAGGAGGCCTAGAGTTAGAATCACATGCAGGCCAGGACTGAGGGGGCCTAAAGGCAGAATCACACGCAGGCCAGGACTCAGGAGGCCTAGAGACAGAATCACACGCAGGCCAGGACTCAGGAGGCCCAGAGGCAGAACCACACGCAGGCAAGGACCCAGGAGGCCTAGAGGCAAAATCACACGCAGGCCAGGACTCAGGGGGCCTAGAGGCAGAATCACACGCAGGCCAGGACTCAGGAGTCCTCGAGGCAGAATCACACGCAGGCCAGGACTCAGGAGGCCTAGAGGCAGAATCACACGCAGGCCAGGACTCAGGAGGCATAGAGGCAAGGGCTCAGGAGGCCTAGAGGCAGAATCACAGCAGACCAGGACTCATGGGGCCTAGAGGCAGAATCACACGCAGGCCAGGACTCATGAGGCCTCAAAGCAGAATCACACGCAGGCCAGGACTCAGGAGGCCTAGAGGCAGAATCACACGCAGGCCAGGACTCAGGAGGCCTAGAGGCAGAATCAAATGCAGGCCAGGACTCAGGGGGCCTAGAGGCAGAATCACATGCAGGTCAGGACTCAGGAGGCCCAGAGGCAAGGACTCAGGAGGCCTAGAGGCAGAATCACATGCAGGCCAGGACTGAGGGGGCCTAAAGGCAGAATCACACGCAGGGCAGGACTCAGGAGGCCTAGAGGCAAGGACTCAGGAGGCCTAGAGGCAGAATCGCACTCAGGCCAGGACTCAGGAGAACTAGAGGCAGAATCAAACGCAGGCCAGGACTCAGGAGGCCTAGAAGCAAGGACTCAGGAGTCCTAGAGGCAGAATCACACTCAGGCCAGGACTCAGGAGGCCTAGAGGCAGAATCACACGCAGGCCAGGACTCAGGAGGCCTAGAGGCAGAATCACACACAGAGACAGAATCACACGCAGGCCAGGACTCAGAAGGCCTAGAGGCAGAATCACACACATAGGCAGAATCACACGCAGGCCAGGACTCAGGGGGCCTTGAGGCAGAATCATTCGCAGGCCAGGACTCAGGAGGCCTTGAGGCACGTTGTCAAGCAGGCCAGGACTTAGGAGGCCTAGAGGCAGATCTCAGGAGGCCCAGAGGCAGAATCACACGCAGGCCAGGACTCAGGAGGCCTCGAGGCAGGATCACACGCAGGCCAGGACTCAGGAGGCCTCGAGGCAGGATCACACGCAGGCCAGGACTCAGGATGCCCAGAGGCATAATCACACGTAGGCCAGGACTCATGAGGCCCAGAGCCAGAATCACACGCAGGCCAGGACTCAGGAGGCCTAGTGACAGAATCACACACAGGCCAGGACTCAGGAGGCCCAGAGGCAGAATCACACGCAGGCCAGGACCCAGGAGGCCTAGAGGCAGAATCACACGCAGGCCAGGACTCAGGGGGCCTAGAGGAAGAATCACACGCAGGCCAGGACTCAGGAGGCCCAGAGGCAAGGACTCAGGCGGCCTAGAGGCAGAATCACATGCAGGCCAAGACTCAGGAGGCCTAGAGACAGAATCACACGCAGGCCAGGACTCAGGAGGCCCAGAGGCAGAATCACACGCATGCCAGGACTCAGGGGGCCTAGAGGCAGAATCACACGCAGGCCAGGACTCAGGAGTCCTCGAGGCAGAATCACACACAGGCCAGGACTCAGGAGGCCTAGAGGCAGAATCACACGCAGGCCAGGACTCAGGAGGCATAGAGGCAAGGACTCAGGAGGCCTAGAGGCAGAATCACAGCAGACCAGGACTTAGGAGGCCTAGAGGCACAATCACACACAGGCCAGGACTCAGGCGGCCTAGAGGCAGAATCACAGCAGACCAGGACTCAGGGGGCGTAGAGGCAGAATCACACGCAGGCCAGGACTCATGAGGCCTCGAGGCAGAATCACACGCAGGCCAGGACTCAGGAGGCCCAGAGGCAGAATCACACGCAGGCCAGGACCCAGGAGGCCTAGAGGCAGAATCACACGCAGGTCAGGACTCAGGAGGCCCAGAGGCAAGGACTCAGGAGGCCTAGAGGCAGAATCACATGCAGACCAGGACTGAGGGGGCCTAAAGGCAGAATCACACGCAGGCCAGGACTCAGGAGGCCTAGAGGCAAGGACTCAGGAGGCCTAGAGGCAGAATCACACTCAGGCCAGGACTCAGGAGAACTAGAGGCAGAATCACACGCAGGCCAGGACTCAGGAGGCCTAGAAGCAAGGACTCAGGAGTCCTAGAGGCAGAATCACACTCAGGCCAGGACTCAGGAGGCCTAGAGGCAGAATCACACGCAGGCCAGGACTCAGGAGGCCTAGAGGCAGAATCACACACAGAGGCAGAATCACACGCAGGCCAGGACTCAGAAGGCCTAGAGGCAGAATCACACACATAGGCAGAATCACACGCAGGCCAGGACTCAGGGGGCCTTGAGGCAGAATCATTCGCAGGCCAGGACTCAGGAGGCCTCAAGGCAGGTTGTCAAGCAGGCCAGGACTTAGGAGGCCTAGAGGCAGATCTCAGGAGGCCCAGAGGCAGAATCACACGCAGGCCAGGACTCAGGAGGCCTAGAGGCAGGATCACACGCAGGCCAGGACTCAGGAGGCCTCGAGGCAGGATCACACGCAGGCCAGGACTCAGGATGCCCAGAGGCATAATCACACGTAAGCCAGGACTCAGGAGGCCAGAGCCAGAATCACACGCAGGTCAGGACTCAGGAGGCCTAGAGACAGAATCACACACAGGCCAGGACTCAGGAGGCCCAGAGGCAGAATCACACGCAGGCCAGGACCCAGGAGGCCTAGAGGCAGAATCACACGCAGGCCAGGACTCAGGGGGCCTAGAAGAAGAATCACACGCAGGCCAGGACTCAGGAGGCCCAGAGGCAAGGACTCAGGCGGCCTAGAGGCAGAATCACATGCAGGCCAAGACTCAGGAGGCCTAGAGACAGAATCACACGCAGGCCAGGACTCAGGAGGCCCAGAGGCAGAATCACACGCATGCCAGGACTCAGGGGGCCTAGAGGCAGAATCACACGCAGGCCAGGACTCAGGAGTCCTCGAGGCAGAATCACACGCAGGCCAGGACTCAGGAGGCCTAGAGGCAGAATCACACGCAGGCCAGGACTCAGGAGGCATAGAGGCAAGGACTCAGGAGGCCTAGAGGCAGAATCACAGCAGACCAGGACTCGGGAGGCCTAGAGGCACAATCACACACAGGCCAGGACTCAGGCGGCCTAGAGGCAGAATCACAGCAGACCAGGACTCAGGGGGCCTAGAGGCAGAATCACACGCAGGCCAGGACTCATGAGGCCTCGAGGCAGAATCACACGCAGGCCAGGACTCAGGAGGCCTAGAGGCAGAATCACACGCAGGCCAGGACTCAGGAGGTCTAGAGGCAGAATCACATGCAGGCCAGGACTCAGGGGGCCTAGAGGCAGAATCGCATGCAGGTCAGGACTCAGGAGGCCCAGAGGCAAGGACTCAGGAGGCCTAGAGGCAGAATCACATGCAGGCCAGGACTGAGGGGGCCTAAAGGCAGAATCACACGCAGGCCAGGACTCAGGAGGCCTAGAGACAGAATCACACGCAGGCCAGGACTCAGGAGGCCCAGAGGCAGAATCACACGCAGGCCAGGACCCAGGAGGCCTAGAGGCAGAATCACACGTAGGCCACGACTCAGGGGGCCTAGAGGCAGAATCACACGCAGGCCAGGACTGAGGAGGCCCAGAGGCAAGGACTCTGGCGGCCTAGAGGCAGAATCACATGCAGGCCAGGACTCAGGAGGCCTAGAGACAGAATCACACACAGGCCAGGACTCAGGAGGCCCAGAGGCAGAATCACACGCAGGCCAGGACTCAGGGGGCCTAGAGGCAGAATCACACGCAGGCCAGGACTCAGGAGTCCTCGAGGCAGAATCACACGCAGGCCAGGACTCAGGAGGCCTAGGAGCAGAATCACACGCAGGCCAGGACTCAGGAGGCATAGAGGCAAGGACTTAGGAGGCCTAGAGGCAGAATCACAGCAGACCAGGACTCAGGAGGCCTAGAGGCACAATCACACACATGCCAGGACTCAGGCGGCCTAGAGGCAGAATCACAGCAGACCAGGACTCAGGGTGCCTAGAGGCAGAATCACACGCAGGCCAGGACTCATGAGGCCTCGAGGCAGAATCACACGCAGGCCAGGACTCAGGTGGCCTAGAGGCAGAATCACACGCAGGCCAGGACCCAGGAGGCCTAGAGGCAGAATCACATGCAGGCCAGGACTCAGGGGGCCTAGAGGCAGAATCATATGCAGGTCAGGACTCAGGAGGCCCAGAGGCAAGGACTCAGGAGGCCTAGAGGCAGAATCACATGCAGGCCAGGACTCAGGAGGCCTAGAGGCAAGGACTCAGGAGGCCTAGAAGCAGAATCACACTCAGGCCAGGACTCAGGAGAACTAGAGGCAGAATCACACGCAGGCCAGGACTCAGGAGGCCTAGAGGCAAGGACTCAGGAGTCCTAGAGGCAGAATCACACTCAGGCCAGGACTCAGGAGGCCTAGAGGCAGAATCACACGCAGGCCAGGACTGAGGAGGACTAGAGGCAGAATCACACACAGAGGCAGAATCACATGCAGGCCAGGACTCAGGGGGCCTTAAGGCAGAATCACACGCAGGCCAGGACTCAGGAGGCCTCGAGGCAGGATGACACGCAGGCCAGGACTCAGGAGGCCTAGAGGCAGATCTCAGGAGGCCCAGAGGCAGAATCACACGCAGGCCAGGACCCAGGAGGCCTAGAGGCAGGATCACACGCAGGCCAGGACTCAGGAGGCCTAGAGGCAGAATCACACGCAGGCCAGGACTCAGGGGGCCTAGAGGAAGAATCACACGCAGGCCAGGACTCAGGAGGCCCAGAAGCAAGGACTCAGGCGGCCTAGAGGCAGAATCACATGCAGGCCAAGACTCAGGAGGCCTAGAGACAGAATCACACGCAGGGCAGGACTCAGGAGGCCCAGAGGCAGAATCACACGCATGCCAGGACTCAGGGGGCCTAGAGGCAGAATCACAAGCAGTCCAGGACTCAGGAGTCCTCGAGGCAGAATCACACGCAGGCCAGGACTCAGGAGGCCTAGAGGCAGAATCACACGCAGGCCAGGACTCAGGAGGCATAGAGGCAAGGACTCAGGAGGCCTAGAGGCAGAATCACAGCAGACCAGGACTCAGGAGGCCTAGAGGCACAATCACACACAGGCCAGGACTCAGGCGGCCTAGAGGCAGAATCACAGCAGACCAGGACTCAGGGGGCCTAGAGGCAGAATCACACCCAGGCCAGGACTCATGAGACTTCGAGGCAGAATCACACGCAGGCCAGGACTCAGGAGGCCCAGAGGCAGAATCACACGCAGGCCAGGACCCAGGAGGCCTAGAGGCAGAATCACACGCAGGTCAGGACTCAGGAGGCCTAGAGGCAAGGACTCAGGAGGCCTAGAGGCAGAATCACACTCAGGCCAGGACTCAGGAGAACTAGAGGCAGAATCACACGCAGGCCAGGACTCAGGAGGCCTAGAAGCAAGGACTCAGGAGTCCTATAGGCAGAATCACACTCAGGCCAGGACTCAGGAGGCCTAGAGGCAGAATCACACGCAGGCCAGGACTCAGGAGGCCTAGAGGCAGAATCACACACAGAGGCAGAATCACACGCAGGCCAGGACTCAGAAGGCCTAGAGGCAGAATCACACACATAGGCAGAATCACACGCAGGCCAGGACTCAGGGGGCCTTGAGGCAGAATCATTCGCAGGCCAGGACTCAGGAGGCCTCAAGGCAGGTTGTCAAGCAGGCCAGGACTTAGGAGGCCTAGAGGCAGATCTCAGGAGGCCCAGAGGCAGAATCACACGCAGGCCAGGACTCAGGAGGCCTAGAGGCAGGATCACACGCAGGCCAGGACTCAGGAGGCCTCGAAGCAGGATCACACGCAGGCCAGGACTCAGGATGCCCAGAGGCATAATCACACGTAAGCCAGGACTCAGGAGGCCCAGAGCCAGAATCACACGCAGGTCAGGACTCAGGAGGCCTAGAGACAGAATCACACACAGGCCAGGACTCAGGAGGCCCAGAGGCAGAATCACACGCAGGCCAGGACCCAGGAGGCCTAGAGGCAGAATCACACGCAGGCCAGGACTCAGGGGGCCTAGAGGAAGAATCACACGCAGGCCAGGACTCAGGAGGCCCAGAGGCAAGGACTCAGGCGGCCTAGAGGCAGAATCACATGCAGGCCAAGACTCAGGAGGCCTAGAGACAGAATCACACGCAGGCCAGGACTCAGGAGGCCCAGAGGCAGAATCACACGCATGCCAGGACTCAGGGGGCCTAGAGGCAGAATCACACGCAGGCCAGGACTCAGGAGTCCTCGAGGCAGAATCACATGCAGGCCAGGACTCAGGAGGCCTAGAGGCAGAATCACACGCAGGCCAGGACTCAGGAGGCATAGAGGCAAGGACTCAGGAGGCCTAGAGGCAGAATCACAGCAGACCAGGACTCGGGAGGCCTAGAGGCACAATCACACACAGGCCAGGACTCAGGCGGCCTAGAGGCAGAATCACAGCAGACCAGGACTCAGGGGGCCTAGAGGCAGAATCACACGCAGGCCAGGACTCATGAGGCCTCGAGGCAGAATCACACGCAGGCCAGGACTCAGGAGGCCTAGAGGCAGAATCACACACAGGCCAGGACTCAGGAGGTCTAGAGGCAGAATCACATGCAGGCCAGGACTCAGGGGGCCTAGAGGCAGAATCGCATGCAGGTCAGGACTCAGGAGGCCCAGAGGCAAGGACTCAGGAGGCCTAGAGGCAGAATCACATGCAGGCCAGGACTGAGGGGGCCTAAAGGCAGAATCACACGCAGGCCAGGACTCAGGAGGCCTAGAGACAGAATCACACGCAGGCCAGGACTCAGGAGGCCCAGAGGCAGAATCACACGCAGGCCAGGACCCAGGAGGCCTAGAGGCAGAATCACACGTAGGCCACGACTCAGGGGGCCTAGAGGCAGAATCACACGCAGGCCAGGACTGAGGAGACCCAGAGGCAAGGACTCTGGCGGCCTAGAGGCAGAATCACATGCAGGCCAGGACTCAGGAGGCCTAGAGACAGAATCACACACAGGCCAGGACTCAGGAGGCCCAGAGGCAGAATCACACGCAGGCCAGGACTCAGGGGGCCTAGAGGCAGAATCACACGCAGGCCAGGACTCAGGAGTCCTCGAGGCAGAATCACACGCAGGCTAGGACTCAGGAGGCCTAGGAGCAGAATCACACGCAGGCCAGGACTCAGGAGGCATAGAGGCAAGGACTTAGGAGGCCTAGAGGCAGAATCACAGCAGACCAGGACTCAGGAGGCCTAGAGGCACAATCACACACATGCCAGGACTCAGGCGGCCTAGAGGCAGAATCACAGCAGACCAGGACTCAGGGTGCCTAGAGGCAGAATCACACGCAGGCCAGGACTCATGAGGCCTCGAGGCAGAATCACACGCAGGCCAGGACTCAGGTGGCCTAGAGGCAGAATCACACGCAGGCCAGGACCCAGGAGGCCTAGAGGCAGAATCACATGCAGGCCAGGACTCAGGGGGCCTAGAGGCAGAATCATATGCAGGTCAGGACTCAGGAGGCCCAGAGGCAAGGACTCAGGAGGCCTAGAGGCAGAATCACATGCAGGCCAGGACTCAGGAGGCCTAGAGGCAAGGACTCAGGAGGCCTAGAAGCAGACTCACACTCAGGCCAGGACTCAGGAGAACAAGAGGCAGAATCACACGCAGGCCAGGACTCAGGAGGCCTAGAGGCAAGGACTCAGGAGTCCTAGCGGCAGAATCACACTCAGGCCAGGACTCAGGAGGCCCAGAGGCAAGGACTCAGGCGGCCTAGAGGCAGAATCACATGCAGGCCAAGACTCAGGAGGCCTAGAGACAGAATCACACGCAGGCCAGGACTCAGGAGGCCCAGAGGCAGAATCACACGCATGCCAGGACTCAGGGGGCCTAGAGGCAGAATCACACGCAGGCCAGGACTCAGGAGTCCTCGAGGCAGAATCACACGCAGGCCAGGACTCAGGAGGCCTAGAGGCAGAATCACACGCAGGCCAGGACTCAGGAGGCATAGAGGCAAGGACTCAGGAGGCCTAGAGGCAGAATCACAGCAGACCAGGACTCGGGAGGCCTAGAGGCACAATCACACACAGGCCAGGACTCAGGCGGCCTAGAGGCAGAATCACAGCAGACCAGGACTCAGGGGGCCTAGAGGCAGAATCACACGCAGGCCAGGACTCATGAGGCCTCGAGGCAGAATCACACGCAGGCCAGGACTCAGGAGGTCTAGAGGCAGAATCACACGCAGGCCAGGACTCAGGAGGTCTAGAGGCAGAATCACATGCAGGCCAGGACTCAGGGGGCCTAGAGGCAGAATCGCATGCAGGTCAGGACTCAGGAGGCCCAGAGGCAAGGACTCAGGAGGCCTAGAGGCAGAATCACATGCAGGCCAGGACTGAGGGGGCCTAAAGGCAGAATCACACGCAGGCCAGGACTCAGGAGGCCTAGAGACAGAATCACACGCAGGCCAGGACTCAGGAGGCCCAGAGGCAGAATCACACGCAGGCCAGGACCCAGGAGGCCTAGAGGCAGAATCACACGTAGGCCACGACTCAGGGGGCCTAGAGGCAGAATCACACGCAGGCCAGGACTGAGGAGGCCCAGAGGCAAGGACTCTGGCGGCCTAGAGGCAGAATCACATGCAGGCCAGGACTCAGGAGGCCTAGAGACAGAATCACACACAGGCCAGGACTCAGGAGGCCCAGAGGCAGAATCACACGCAGGCCAGGACTCAGGGGGCCTAGAGGCAGAATCACACGCAGGCCAGGACTCAGGAGTCCTCGAGGCAGAATCACACGCAGGCCAGGACTCAGGAGGCCTAGGAGCAGAATCACACGCAGGCCAGGACTCAGGAGGCATAGAGGCAAGGACTTAGGAGGCCTAGAGGCAGAATCACAGCAGACCAGGACTCAGGAGGCCTAGAGGCACAATCACACACATGCCAGGACTCAGGCGGCCTAGAGGCAGAATCACAGCAGACCAGGACTCAGGGTGCCTAGAGGCAGAATCACACGCAGGCCAGGACTCATGAGGCCTCGAGGCAGAATCACACGCAGGCCAGGACTCAGGTGGCCTAGAGGCAGAATCACACGCAGGCCAGGACCCAGGAGGCCTAGAGGCAGAATCACATGCAGGCCAGGACTCAGGGGGCCTAGAGGCAGAATCATATGCAGGTCAGGACTCAGGAGGCCCAGAGGCAAGGACTCAGGAGGCCTAGAGGCAGAATCACATGCAGGCCAGGACTCAGGAGGCCTAGAGGCAAGGACTCAGGAGGCCTAGAAGCAGAATCACACTCAGGCCAGGACTCAGGAGAACTAGAGGCAGAATCACACGCAGGCCAGGACTCAGGAGGCCTAGAGGCAAGGACTCAGGAGTCCTAGAGGCAGAATCACACTCAGGCCAGGACTCAGGAGGCCTAGAGGCAGAATCACACGCAGGCCAGGACTGAGGAGGACTAGAGGCAGAATCACACACAGAGGCAGAATCACATGCAGGCCAGGACTCAGGGGGCCTTAAGGCAGAATCACACGCAGGCCAGGACTCAGGAGGCCTCGAGGCAGGATGACACGCAGGCCAGGACTCAGGAGGCCTAGAGGCAGATCTCAGGAGGCCCAGAGGCAGAATCACACGCAGGCCAGGACCCAGGAGGCCTAGAGGCAGGATCACACGCAGGCCAGGACTCAGGAGGCCTAGAGGCAGAATCACACGCAGGCCAGGACTCAGGGGGCCTAGAGGAAGAATCACACGCAGGCCAGGACTCAGGAGGCCCAGAGGCAAGGACTCAGGCGGCCTAGAGGCAGAATCACATGCAGGCCAAGACTCAGGAGGCCTAGAGACAGAATCACACGCAGGGCAGGACTCAGGAGGCCCAGAGGCAGAATCACACGCATGCCAGGACTCAGGGGGACTAGAGGCAGAATCACAAGCAGTCCAGGACTCAGGAGTCCTCGAGGCAGAATCACACGCAGGCCAGGACTCAGGAGGCCTAGAGGCAGAATCACACGCAGGCCAGGACTCAGGAGGCATAGAGGCAAGGACTCAGGAGGCCTAGAGGCAGAATCACAGCAGACCAGGACTCAGGAGGCCTAGAGGCACAATCACACACAGGCCAGGACTCAGGCGGCCTAGAGGCAGAATCACAGCAGACCAGGACTCAGGGGGCCTAGAGGCAGAATCACACGCAGGCCAGGACTCATGAGACTTCGAGGCAGAATCACACGCAGGCCAGGACTCAGGAGGCCCAGAGGCAGAATCACACGCAGGCCAGGACCCAGGAGGCCTAGAGGCAGAATCACACGCAGGTCAGGACTCAGGAGGCCTAGAGGCAAGGACTCAGGAGGCCTAGAGGCAGAATCACACTCAGGCCAGGACTCAGGAGAACTAGAGGCAGAATCACACGCAGGCCAGGACTCAGGAGGCCTAGAAGCAAGGACTCAGGAGTCCTATAGGCAGAATCACACTCAGGCCAGGACTCAGGAGGCCTAGAGGCAGAATCACACGCAGGCCAGGACTCAGGAGGCCTAGAGGCAGAATCACACACAGAGGCAGAATCACACGCAGGCCAGGACTCAGAAGGCCTAGAGGCAGAATCACACACATAGGCAGAATCACACGCAGGCCAGGACTCAGGGGGCCTTGAGGCAGAATCATTCGCAGGCCAGGACTCAGGAGGCCTCAAGGCAGGTTGTCAAGCAGGCCAGGACTTAGGAGGCCTAGAGGCAGATCTCAGGAGGCCCAGAGGCAGAATCACACGCAGGCCAGGACTCAGGAGGCCTAGAGGCAGGATCACACGCAGGCCAGGACTCAGGAGGCCTCGAAGCAGGATCACACGCAGGCCAGGACTCAGGATGCCCAGAGGCATAATCACACGTAAGCCAGGACTCAGGAGGCCCAGAGCCAGAATCACACGCAGGTCAGGACTCAGGAGGCCTAGAGACAGAATCACACACAGGCCAGGACTCAGGAGGCCCAGAGGCAGAATCACACGCAGGCCAGGACCCAGGAGGCCTAGAGGCAGAATCACACGCAGGCCAGGACTCAGGGGGCCTAGAGGAAGAATCACACGCAGGCCAGGACTCAGGAGGCCCAGAGGCAAGGACTCAGGCGGCCTAGAGGCAGAATCACATGCAGGCCAAGACTCAGGAGGCCTAGAGACAGAATCACACGCAGGCCAGGACTCAGGAGGCCCAGAGGCAGAATCACACGCATGCCAGGACTCAGGGGGCCTAGAGGCAGAATCACACGCAGGCCAGGACTCAGGAGTCCTCGAGGCAGAATCACATGCAGGCCAGGACTCAGGAGGCCTAGAGGCAGAATCACACGCAGGCCAGGACTCAGGAGGCATAGAGGCAAGGACTCAGGAGGCCTAGAGGCAGAATCACAGCAGACCAGGACTTGGGAGGCCTAGAGGCACAATCACACACAGGCCAGGACTCAGGCGGCCTAGAGGCAGAATCACAGCAGACCAGGACTCAGGGGGCCTAGAGGCAGAATCACACGCAGGCCAGGACTCATGAGGCCTCGAGGCAGAATCACACGCAGGCCAGGACTCAGGAGGCCTAGAGGCAGAATCACACACAGGCCAGGACTCAGGAGGTCTAGAGGCAGAATCACATGCAGGCCAGGACTCAGGGGGCCTAGAGGCAGAATCGCATGCAGGTCAGGACTCAGGAGGCCCAGAGGCAAGGACTCAGGAGGCCTAGAGGCAGAATCACATGCAGGCCAGGACTGAGGGGGCCTAAAGGCAGAATCACACGCAGGCCAGGACTCAGGAGGCCTAGAGACAGAATCACACGCAGGCCAGGACTCAGGAGGCCCAGAGGCAGAATCACACGCAGGCCAGGACCCAGGAGGCCTAGAGGCAGAATCACACGTAGGCCACGACTCAGGGGGCCTAGAGGCAGAATCACACGCAGGCCAGGACTGAGGAGGCCCAGAGGCAAGGACTCTGGCGGCCTAGAGGCAGAATCACATGCAGGCCAGGACTCAGGAGGCCTAGAGACAGAATCACACACAGGCCAGGACTCAGGAGGCCCAGAGGCAGAATCACACGCAGGCCAGGACTCAGGGGGCCTAGAGGCAGAATCACACGCAGGCCAGGACTCAGGAGTCCTCGAGGCAGAATCACACGCAGGCTAGGACTCAGGAGGCCTAGGAGCAGAATCACACGCAGGCCAGGACTCAGGAGGCATAGAGGCAAGGACTTAGGAGGCCTAGAGGCAGAATCACAGCAGACCAGGACTCAGGAGGCCTAGAGGCACAATCACACACATGCCAGGACTCAGGCGGCCTAGAGGCAGAATCACAGCAGACCAGGACTCAGGGTGCCTAGAGGCAGAATCACACGCAGGCCAGGACTCATGAGGCCTCGAGGCAGAATCACACGCAGGCCAGGACTCAGGTGGCCTAGAGGCAGAATCACACGCAGGCCAGGACCCAGGAGGCCTAGAGGCAGAATCACATGCAGGCCAGGACTCAGGGGGCCTAGAGGCAGAATCATATGCAGGTCAGGACTCAGGAGGCCCAGAGGCAAGGACTCAGGAGGCCTAGAGGCAGAATCACATGCAGGCCAGGACTCAGGAGGCCTAGAGGCAAGGACTCAGGAGGCCTAGAAGCAGACTCACACTCAGGCCAGGACTCAGGAGAACTAGAGGCAGAATCACACGCAGGCCAGGACTCAGGAGGCCTAGAGGCAAGGACTCAGGAGTCCTAGCGGCAGAATCACACTCAGGCCAGGACTCAGGAGGCCTAGAGGCAGAATCACACGCAGGCCAGGACTGAGGAGGACTAGAGGCAGAATCACACACAGAGGCAGAATCACATGCAGGCCAGGACTCAGGGGGCCTTGAGGCAGAATCACACGCAGGCCAGGACTCAGGAGGCCTCGAGGCAGGATGACACGCAGGCCAGGACTCAGGAGGCCTAGAGGCAGATCTCAGGAGGCCCAGAGGCAGAATCACACGCAGGCCAGGACCCAGGAGGCCTAGAGGCAGGATCACACGCAGGCCAGGACTCAGGAGGCCTAGAGGCAGAATCACACGCAGGCCAGGACTCAGGGGGCCTAGAGGAAGAATCACACGCAGGCCAGGACTCAGGAGGCCCAGAGGCAAGGACTCAGGCGGCCTAGAGGCAGAATCACATGCAGGTCAAGACTCAGGAGGCCTAGAGACAGAATCACACGCAGGGCAGGACTCAGGAGGCCCAGAGGCAGAATCACACGCATGCCAGGACTCAGGGGGCCTAGAGGCAGAATCACAAGCAGTCCAGGACTCAGGAGTCCTCGAGGCAGAATCACACGCAGGCCAGGACTCAGGAGGCCTAGAGGCAGAATCACACGCAGGCCAGGACTCAGGAGGCATAGAGGCAAGGACTCAGGAGGCCTAGAGGCAGAATCACAGCAGACCAGGACTCAGGAGGCCTAGAGGCACAATCACACACAGGCCAGGACTCAGGCGGCCTAGAGGCAGAATCACAGCAGACCAGGACTCAGGGGGCCTAGAGGCAGAATCACACGCAGGCCAGGACTCATGAGACTTCGAGGCAGAATCACACGCAGGCCAGGACTCAGGAGGCCCAGAGGCAGAATCACACGCAGGCCAGGACCCAGGAGGCCTAGAGGCAGAATCACACGCAGGTCAGGACTCAGGAGGCCTAGAGGCAAGGACTCAGGAGGCCTAGAGGCAGAATCACACTCAGGCCAGGACTCAGGAGAACTAGAGGCAGAATCACACGCAGGCCAGGACTCAGGAGGCCTAGAAGCAAGGACTCAGGAGTCCTATAGGCAGAATCACACTCAGGCCAGGACTCAGGAGGCCTAGAGGCAGAATCACACGCAGGCCAGGACTCAGGAGGCCTAGAGGCAGAATCACACACAGAGGCAGAATCACACGCAGGCCAGGACTCAGAAGGCCTAGAGGCAGAATCACACACATAGGCAGAATCACACGCAGGCCAGGACTCAGGGGGCCTTGAGGCAGAATCATTCGCAGGCCAGGACTCAGGAGGCCTCAAGGCAGGTTGTCAAGCAGGCCAGGACTTAGGAGGCCTAGAGGCAGATCTCAGGAGGCCCAGAGGCAGAATCACACGCAGGCCAGGACTCAGGCGGCCTAGAGGCAGGATCACACGCAGGCCAGGACTCAGGAGGCCTCGAGGCAGGATCACACGCAGGCCAGGACTCAGGATGCCCAGAGGCATAATCACACGTAAGCCAGGACTCAGGAGGCCCAGAGCCAGAATCACACGCAGGTCAGGACTCAGGAGGCCTAGAGACAGAATCACACACAGGCCAGGACTCAGGAGGCCCAGAGGCAGAATCACACGCAGGCCAGGACCCAGGAGGCCTAGAGGCAGAATCACACGCAGGCCAGGACTCAGGGGGCCTAGAGGAAGAATCACACGCAGGCCAGGACTCAGGAGGCCCAGAGGCAAGGACTCAGGCGGCCTAGAGGCAGAATCACATGCAGGCCAAGACTCAGGAGGCCTAGAGACAGAATCACACGCAGGCCAGGACTCAGGAGGCCCAGAGGCAGAATCACACGCATGCCAGGACTCAGGGGGCCTAGAGGCAGAATCACACGCAGGCCAGGACTCAGGAGTCCTCGAGGCAGAATCACACGCAGGCCAGGACTCAGGAGGCCTAGAGGCAGAATCACACGCAGGCCAGGACTCAGGAGGCATAGAGGCAAGGACTCAGGAGGCCTAGAGGCAGAATCACAGCAGACCAGGACTCGGGAGGCCTAGAGGCACAATCACACACAGGCCAGGACTCAGGCGGCCTAGAGGCAGAATCACAGCAGACCAGGACTCAGGGGGCCTAGAGGCAGAATCACACGCAGGCCAGGACTCATGAGGCCTCGAGGCAGAATCACACGCAGGCCAGGACTCAGGAGGCCTAGAGGCAGAATCACACACAGGCCAGGACTCAGGAGGTCTAGAGGCAGAATCACATGCAGGCCAGGACTCAGGGGGCCTAGAGGCAGAATCGCATGCAGGTCAGGACTCAGGAGGCCCAGAGGCAAGGACTCAGGAGGCCTAGAGGCAGAATCACATGCAGGCCAGGACTGAGGGGGCCTAAAGGCAGAATCACACGCAGGCCAGGACTCAGGAGGCCTAGAGACAGAATCACACGCAGGCCAGGACTCAGGAGGCCCAGAGGCAGAATCACACGCAGGCCAGGACCCAGGAGGCCTAGAGGCAGAATCACACGTAGGCCACGACTCAGGGGGCCTAGAGGCAGAATCACACGCAGGCCAGGACTGAGGAGGCCCAGAGGCAAGGACTCTGGCGGCCTAGAGGCAGAATCACATGCAGGCCAGGACTCAGGAGGCCTAGAGACAGAATCACACACAGGCCAGGACTCAGGAGGCCCAGAGGCAGAATCACACGCAGGCCAGGACTCAGGGGGCCTAGAGGCAGAATCACACGCAGGCCAGGACTCAGGAGTCCTCGAGGCAGAATCACACGCAGGCCAGGACTCAGGAGGCCTAGGAGGAGAATCACACGCAGGCCAGGACTCAGGAGGCATAGAGGCAAGGACTTAGGAGGCCTAGAGGCAGAATCACAGCAGACCAGGACTCAGGAGGCCTAGAGGCACAATCACACACATGCCAGGACTCAGGCGGCCTAGAGGCAGAATCACAGCAGACCAGGACTCAGGGGGCCTAGAGGCAGAATCACACGCAGGCCAGGACTCATGAGGCCTCGAGGCAGAATCACACGCAGGCCGGACTCAGGTGGCCTAGAGGCAGAATCACACGCAGGCCAGGACCCAGGAGGCCTAGAGGCAGAATCACATGCAGGCCAGGACTCAGGGGGCCTAGAGGCAGAATCATATGCAGGTCAGGACTCAGGAGGCCCAGAGGCAAGGACTCAGGAGGCCTAGAGGCAGAATCACATGCAGGCCAGGACTCAGGAGGCCTAGAGGCAAGGACTCAGGAGGCCTAGAAGCAGAATCACACTCAGGCCAGGACTCAGGAGAACTAGAGGCAGAATCACACGCAGGCCAGGACTCAGGAGGCCTAGAGGCAAGGACTCAGGAGTCCTAGAGGCAGAATCACACTCAGGCCAGGACTCAGGAGGCCTAGAGGCAGAATCACACGCAGGCCAGGACTCAGGAGGACTAGAGGCAGAATCACACACAGAGGCAGAATCACAGGCAGGCCAGGACTCAGGGGGCCTTGAGGCAGAATCACACGCAGGCCAGGACTCAGGAGGCCTCGAGGCAGGATGACACGCAGGCCAGGACTCAGGAGGCCTAGAGGCAGATCTCAGGAGGCCCAGAGGCAGAATCACACGCAGGCCAGGACTCAGGAGGCCTAGAGGCAGGATCACACGCAGGCCAGGACTCAGGAGGCCTAGAGGCAGAATCACACGCAGGCCAGGACTCAGGGGGCCTAGAGGAAGAATCACACGCAGGCCAGGACTCAGGAGGCCCAGAGGCAAGGACTCAGGCGGCCTAGAGGCAGAATCACATGCAGGCCAAGACTCAGGAGGCCTAGAGACAGAATCACACGCAGGCCAGGACTCAGGAGGCCCAGATGCAGAATCACACGCATGCCAGGACTCAGGGGGCCTAGAGGCAGAATCACACGCAGTCCAGGACTCAGGAGTCCTCGAGGCAGAATCACACGCAGGCCAGGACTCAGGAGGCCTAGAGGCAGAATCACACGCAGGCCAGGACTCAGGAGGCATAGAGGCAAGGACTCAGGAGGCCTAGAGGCAGAATCACAGCAGACCAGGACTCAGGAGGCCTAGAGGCACAATCACACACAGGCCAGGACTCAGGCGGCCTAGAGGCAGAATCACAGCAGACCAGGACTCAGGGGGCCTAGAGGCAGAATCACACGCAGGCCAGGACTCATGAGACTTCGAGGCAGAATCACACGCAGGCCAGGACTCAGGAGGCCCAGAGGCAGAATCACACGCAGGCCAGGACCCAGGAGGCCTAGAGGCAGAATCACACGCAGGTCAGGACTCAGGAGGCCCAGAGGCAAGGACTCAGGAGGCCTAGAGGCAGAATCACATGCAGGCCAGGACTGAGGGGGCCTAAAGGCAGAATCACACGCAGGCCAGGACTCAGGAGGCCTAGAGGCAAGGACTCAGGAGGCCTAGAGGCAGAATCACACTCAGGCCAGGACTCAGGAGAACTAGAGGCAGAATCACACGCAGGCCAGGACTCAGGAGGCCTAGAAGCAAGGACTCAGGAGTCCTAGAGGCAGAATCACACTCAGGCCAGGACTCAGGAGGCCTAGAGGCAGAATCACACGCAGGCCAGGACTCAGGAGGCCTAGAGGCAGAATCACACACAGAGGCAGAATCACACGCAGGCCAGGACTCAGAAGGCCTAGAGGCAGAATCACACACATAGGCAGAATCACACGCAGGCCAGGACTCAGGGGGCCTTGAGGCAGAATCATTCGCAGGCCAGGACTCAGGAGGCCTCGAGGCAGGTTGTCAAGCAGGCCAGGACTTAGGAGGCCTAGAGGCAGATCTCAGGAGGCCCAGAGGCAGAATCACACGCAGGGCAGGACTCAGGAGGCCTAGAGGCAGGATCACACGCAGGCCAGGACTCAGGAGGCCTCGAGGCAGGATCACACGTAGGCCAGGACTCAGGATGCCCAGAGGCCTAGAGGCAAGGACTCAGGAGTCCTAGAGGCAGAATCACACTCAGGCCAGGACTCAGGAGGCCTAGAGGCAGAATCACACGCAGGCCAGGACTCAGGAGGCCTAGAGGCAGAATCACACACAGAGGCAGAATCACATGCAGGCCAGGACTCAGGAGGCATAATCACACGTAAGCCAGGACTCAGGAGGCCCAGAGCCAGAATCACACGCAGGCCAGGACTCAGGAGGCCTAGAGGCAGAATCACACACAGAGGCAGAATTACACGCAGGCCAGGACTCAGGAGGCCTAGAGGCAGAATCACAGCAGACCAGGACTGAGGAGGCCTAGAGGCACAATCACACACAGGCCAGGACTCAGGCGGCCTAGAGGCAGAATCACAGCAGACCTGGACTCAGGGGGCCTAGAGGCAGAATCACACGCAGGCCAGGACTCATGAGGCTTCGAGGCAGAATCACACGCAGGCCAGGACTCAGGAGGCCCAGAGGCAGAATCACACGCAGGCCAGGACCCAGGAGGCCTAGAGGCAGAATCACACGCAGGTCAGGACTCAGGAGGCCCAGAGGCAAGGACTCAGGAGGCCTAGAGGCAGAATCACATGCAGGCCAGGACTGAGGGGGCCTAAAGGCAGAATCACACGCAGGCCAGGACTCAGGAGGCCTAGAGGCAAGGACTCAGGAGGCCTAGAGGCAGAATCACACTCAGGCCAGGTCTCAGGAGAACTAGAGGCAGAATCACACGCAGGCCAGGACTCAGGAGGCCTAGAAGCAAGGACTCAGGAGTCCTAGAGGCAGAATCACACTCAGGCCAGGACTCAGGAGGCCTAGAGGCAGAATCACACGCAGGCCAGGACTCAGGAGGCCTAGAGGCAGAATCACACACAGAGGCAGAATCACACGCAGGCCAGGACTCAGAAGGCCTAGAGGCAGAATCACACACATAGGCAGAATCACACGCAGGCCAGGACTCAGGGGGCCCAGAGGCAGAATCACACGCAGGCCAGGACCCAGGAGGCCCAGAGGCAGAATCACACGCAGGCCAGGACCCAGGAGGCCTAGAGGCAGAATCACACGTAGGCCACGACTCAGGGGGCCTAGAGGCAAAATCACACGCAGGCCAGGACTGAGGAGGCCCAGAGGCAAGGACTCTGGCGGCCTAGAGGCAGAATCACATGCAGGCCAGGACTCAGGAGGCCTAGAGACAGAATCACACACAGGCCAGGACTCAGGAGGCCCAGAGGCAGAATCACACGCAGGCCAGGACTCAGGGGGCCTAGAGGCAGAATCACACGCAGGCCAGGACTCAGGAGTCCTCGAGGCAGAATCACACGCAGGCTAGGACTCAGGAGGCCTAGGAGCAGAATCACACGCAGGCCAGGACTCAGGAGGCATAGAGGCAAGGACTTAGGAGGCCTAGAGGCAGAATCACAGCAGACCAGGACTCAGGAGGCCTAGAGGCACAATCACACACATGCCAGGACTCAGGCGGCCTAGAGGCAGAATCACAGCAGACCAGGACTCAGGGTGCCTAGAGGCAGAATCACACGCAGGCCAGGACTCATGAGGCCTCGAGGCAGAATCACACGCAGGCCAGGACTCAGGTGGCCTAGAGGCAGAATCACACGCAGGCCAGGACCCAGGAGGCCTAGAGGCAGAATCACATGCAGGCCAGGACTCAGGGGGCCTAGAGGCAGAATCATATGCAGGTCAGGACTCAGGAGGCCCAGAGGCAAGGACTCAGGAGGCCTAGAGGCAGAATCACATGCAGGCCAGGACTCAGGAGGCCTAGAGGCAAGGACTCAGGAGGCCTAGAAGCAGAATCACACTCAGGCCAGGACTCAGGAGAACTAGAGGCAGAATCACACGCAGGCCAGGACTCAGGAGGCCTAGAGGCAAGGACTCAGGAGTCCTAGCGGCAGAATCACACTCAGGCCAGGACTCAGGAGGCCTAGAGGCAGAATCACACGCAGGCCAGGACTGAGGAGGACTAGAGGCAGAATCACACACAGAGGCAGAATCACATGCAGGCCAGGACTCAGGGGGCCTTGAGGCAGAATCACACGCAGGCCAGGACTCAGGAGGCCTCGAGGCAGGATGACACGCAGGCCAGGACTCAGGAGGCCTAGAGGCAGATCTCAGGAGGCCCAGAGGCAGAATCACACGCAGGCCAGGACCCAGGAGGCCTAGAGGCAGGATCACACGCAGGCCAGGACTCAGGAGGCCTAGAGGCAGAATCACACGCAGGCCAGGACTCAGGGGGCCTAGAGGAAGAATCACACGCAGGCCAGGACTCAGGAGGCCCAGAGGCAAGGACTCAGGCGGCCTAGAGGCAGAATCACATGCAGGCCAAGACTCAGGAGGCCTAGAGACAGAATCACACGCAGGGCAGGACTCAGGAGGCCCAGAGGCAGAATCACACGCATGCCAGGACTCAGGGGGCCTAGAGGCAGAATCACAAGCAGTCCAGGACTCAGGAGTCCTCGAGGCAGAATCACACGCAGGCCAGGACTCAGGAGGCCTAGAGGCAGAATCACACGCAGGCCAGGACTCAGGAGGCATAGAGGCAAGGACTCAGGAGGCCTAGAGGCAGAATCACAGCAGACCAGGACTCAGGAGGCCTAGAGGCACAATCACACACAGGCCAGGACTCAGGCGGCCTAGAGGCAGAATCACAGCAGACCAGGACTCAGGGGGCCTAGAGGCAGAATCACACGCAGGCCAGGACTCATGAGACTTCGAGGCAGAATCACACGCAGGCCAGGACTCAGGAGGCCCAGAGGCAGAATCACACGCAGGCCAGGACCCAGGAGGCCTAGAGGCAGAATCACACGCAGGTCAGGACTCAGGAGGCCTAGAGGCAAGGACTCAGGAGGCCTAGAGGCAGAATCACACTCAGGCCAGGACTCAGGAGAACTAGAGGCAGAATCACACGCAGGCCAGGACTCAGGAGGCCTAGAAGCAAGGACTCAGGAGTCCTATAGGCAGAATCACACTCAGGCCAGGACTCAGGAGGCCTAGAGGCAGAATCACACGCAGGCCAGGACTCAGGAGGCCTAGAGGCAGAATCACACACAGAGGCAGAATCACACGCAGGCCAGGACTCAGAAGGCCTAGAGGCAGAATCACACACATAGGCAGAATCACACGCAGGCCAGGACTCAGGGGGCCTTGAGGCAGAATCATTCGCAGGCCAGGACTCAGGAGGCCTCAAGGCAGGTTGTCAAGCAGGCCAGGACTTAGGAGGCCTAGAGGCAGATCTCAGGAGGCCCAGAGGCAGAATCACACGCAGGCCAGGACTCAGGCGGCCTAGAGGCAGGATCACACGCAGGCCAGGACTCAGGAGGCCTCGAGGCAGGATCACACGCAGGCCAGGACTCAGGATGCCCAGAGGCATAATCACACGTAAGCCAGGACTCAGGAGGCCCAGAGCCAGAATCACACGCAGGTCAGGACTCAGGAGGCCTAGAGACAGAATCACACACAGGCCAGGACTCAGGAGGCCCAGAGGCAGAATCACACGCAGGCCAGGACCCAGGAGGCCTAGAGGCAGAATCACACGCAGGCCAGGACTCAGGGGGCCTAGAGGAAGAATCACACGCAGGCCAGGACTCAGGAGGCCCAGAGGCAAGGACTCAGGCGGCCTAGAGGCAGAATCACATGCAGGCCAAGACTCAGGAGGCCTAGAGACAGAATCACACGCAGGCCAGGACTCAGGAGGCCCAGAGGCAGAATCACACGCATGCCAGGACTCAGGGGGCCTAGAGGCAGAATCACACGCAGGCCAGGACTCAGGAGTCCTCGAGGCAGAATCACACGCAGGCCAGGACTCAGGAGGCCTAGAGGCAGAATCACACGCAGGCCAGGACTCAGGAGGCATAGAGGCAAGGACTCAGGAGGCCTAGAGGCAGAATCACAGCAGACCAGGACTCGGGAGGCCTAGAGGCACAATCACACACAGGCCAGGACTCAGGCGGCCTAGAGGCAGAATCACAGCAGACCAGGACTCAGGGGGCCTAGAGGCAGAATCACACGCAGGCCAGGACTCATGAGGCCTCGAGGCAGAATCACACGCAGGCCAGGACTCAGGAGGCCTAGAGGCAGAATCACACACAGGCCAGGACTCAGGAGGTCTAGAGGCAGAATCACATGCAGGCCAGGACTCAGGGGGCCTAGAGGCAGAATCGCATGCAGGTCAGGACTCAGGAGGCCCAGAGGCAAGGACTCAGGAGGCCTAGAGGCAGAATCACATGCAGGCCAGGACTGAGGGGGCCTAAAGGCAGAATCACACGCAGGCCAGGACTCAGGAGGCCTAGAGACAGAATCACACGCAGGCCAGGACTCAGGAGGCCCAGAGGCAGAATCACACGCAGGCCAGGACCCAGGAGGCCTAGAGGCAGAATCACACGTAGGCCACGACTCAGGGGGCCTAGAGGCAGAATCACACGCAGGCCAGGACTGAGGAGGCCCAGAGGCAAGGACTCTGGCGGCCTAGAGGCAGAATCACATGCAGGCCAGGACTCAGGAGGCCTAGAGACAGAATCACACACAGGCCAGGACTCAGGAGGCCCAGAGGCAGAATCACACGCAGGCCAGGACTCAGGGGGCCTAGAGGCAGAATCACACGCAGGCCAGGACTCAGGAGTCCTCGAGGCAGAATCACACGCAGGCCAGGACTCAGGAGGCCTAGGAGGAGAATCACACGCAGGCCAGGACTCAGGAGGCATAGAGGCAAGGACTTAGGAGGCCTAGAGGCAGAATCACAGCAGACCAGGACTCAGGAGGCCTAGAGGCACAATCACACACATGCCAGGACTCAGGCGGCCTAGAGGCAGAATCACAGCAGACCAGGACTCAGGGGGCCTAGAGGCAGAATCACACGCAGGCCAGGACTCATGAGGCCTCGAGGCAGAATCACACGCAGGCCGGACTCAGGTGGCCTAGAGGCAGAATCACACGCAGGCCAGGACCCAGGAGGCCTAGAGGCAGAATCACATGCAGGCCAGGACTCAGGGGGCCTAGAGGCAGAATCATATGCAGGTCAGGACTCAGGAGGCCCAGAGGCAAGGACTCAGGAGGCCTAGAGGCAGAATCACATGCAGGCCAGGACTCAGGAGGCCTAGAGGCAAGGACTCAGGAGGCCTAGAAGCAGAATCACACTCAGGCCAGGACTCAGGAGAACTAGAGGCAGAATCACACGCAGGCCAGGACTCAGGAGGCCTAGAGGCAAGGACTCAGGAGTCCTAGAGGCAGAATCACACTCAGGCCAGGACTCAGGAGGCCTAGAGGCAGAATCACACGCAGGCCAGGACTCAGGAGGACTAGAGGCAGAATCACACACAGAGGCAGAATCACAGGCAGGCCAGGACTCAGGGGGCCTTGAGGCAGAATCACACGCAGGCCAGGACTCAGGAGGCCTCGAGGCAGGATGACACGCAGGCCAGGACTCAGGAGGCCTAGAGGCAGATCTCAGGAGGCCCAGAGGCAGAATCACACGCAGGCCAGGACTCAGGAGGCCTAGAGGCAGGATCACACGCAGGCCAGGACTCAGGAGGCCTAGAGGCAGAATCACACGCAGGCCAGGACTCAGGGGGCCTAGAGGAAGAATCACACGCAGGCCAGGACTCAGGAGGCCCAGAGGCAAGGACTCAGGCGGCCTAGAGGCAGAATCACATGCAGGCCAAGACTCAGGAGGCCTAGAGACAGAATCACACGCAGGCCAGGACTCAGGAGGCCCAGATGCAGAATCACACGCATGCCAGGACTCAGGGGGCCTAGAGGCAGAATCACACGCAGTCCAGGACTCAGGAGTCCTCGAGGCAGAATCACACGCAGGCCAGGACTCAGGAGGCCTAGAGGCAGAATCACACGCAGGCCAGGACTCAGGAGGCATAGAGGCAAGGACTCAGGAGGCCTAGAGGCAGAATCACAGCAGACCAGGACTCAGGAGGCCTAGAGGCACAATCACACACAGGCCAGGACTCAGGCGGCCTAGAGGCAGAATCACAGCAGACCAGGACTCAGGGGGCCTAGAGGCAGAATCACACGCAGGCCAGGACTCATGAGACTTCGAGGCAGAATCACACGCAGGCCAGGACTCAGGAGGCCCAGAGGCAGAATCACACGCAGGCCAGGACCCAGGAGGCCTAGAGGCAGAATCACACGCAGGTCAGGACTCAGGAGGCCCAGAGGCAAGGACTCAGGAGGCCTAGAGGCAGAATCACATGCAGGCCAGGACTGAGGGGGCCTAAAGGCAGAATCACACGCAGGCCAGGACTCAGGAGGCCTAGAGGCAAGGACTCAGGAGGCCTAGAGGCAGAATCACACTCAGGCCAGGACTCAGGAGAACTAGAGGCAGAATCACACGCAGGCCAGGACTCAGGAGGCCTAGAAGCAAGGACTCAGGAGTCCTAGAGGCAGAATCACACTCAGGCCAGGACTCAGGAGGCCTAGAGGCAGAATCACACGCAGGCCAGGACTCAGGAGGCCTAGAGGCAGAATCACACACAGAGGCAGAATCACACGCAGGCCAGGACTCAGAAGGCCTAGAGGCAGAATCACACACATAGGCAGAATCACACGCAGGCCAGGACTCAGGGGGCCTTGAGGCAGAATCATTCGCAGGCCAGGACTCAGGAGGCCTCGAGGCAGGTTGTCAAGCAGGCCAGGACTTAGGAGGCCTAGAGGCAGATCTCAGGAGGCCCAGAGGCAGAATCACACGCAGGGCAGGACTCAGGAGGCCTAGAGGCAGGATCACACGCAGGCCAGGACTCAGGAGGCCTCGAGGCAGGATCACACGTAGGCCAGGACTCAGGATGCCCAGAGGCCTAGAGGCAAGGACTCAGGAGTCCTAGAGGCAGAATCACACTCAGGCCAGGACTCAGGAGGCCTAGAGGCAGAATCACACGCAGGCCAGGACTCAGGAGGCCTAGAGGCAGAATCACACACAGAGGCAGAATCACATGCAGGCCAGGACTCAGGAGGCATAATCACACGTAAGCCAGGACTCAGGAGGCCCAGAGCCAGAATCACACGCAGGCCAGGACTCAGGAGGCCTAGAGGCAGAATCACACACAGAGGCAGAATTACACGCAGGCCAGGACTCAGGAGGCCTAGAGGCAGAATCACAGCAGACCAGGACTGAGGAGGCCTAGAGGCACAATCACACACAGGCCAGGACTCAGGCGGCCTAGAGGCAGAATCACAGCAGACCTGGACTCAGGGGGCCTAGAGGCAGAATCACACGCAGGCCAGGACTCATGAGGCTTCGAGGCAGAATCACACGCAGGCCAGGACTCAGGAGGCCCAGAGGCAGAATCACACGCAGGCCAGGACCCAGGAGGCCTAGAGGCAGAATCACACGCAGGTCAGGACTCAGGAGGCCCAGAGGCAAGGACTCAGGAGGCCTAGAGGCAGAATCACATGCAGGCCAGGACTGAGGGGGCCTAAAGGCAGAATCACACGCAGGCCAGGACTCAGGAGGCCTAGAGGCAAGGACTCAGGAGGCCTAGAGGCAGAATCACACTCAGGCCAGGTCTCAGGAGAACTAGAGGCAGAATCACACGCAGGCCAGGACTCAGGAGGCCTAGAAGCAAGGACTCAGGAGTCCTAGAGGCAGAATCACACTCAGGCCAGGACTCAGGAGGCCTAGAGGCAGAATCACACGCAGGCCAGGACTCAGGAGGCCTAGAGGCAGAATCACACACAGAGGCAGAATCACACGCAGGCCAGGACTCAGAAGGCCTAGAGGCAGAATCACACACATAGGCAGAATCACACGCAGGCCAGGACTCAGGGGGCCCAGAGGCAGAATCACACGCAGGCCAGGACCCAGGAGGCCCAGAGGCAGAATCACACGCAGGCCAGGACCCAGGAGGCCTAGAGGCAGAATCACACGTAGGCCACGACTCAGGGGGCCTAGAGGCAGAATCACACGCAGGCCAGGACTGAGGAGGCCCAGAGGCAAGGACTCTGGCGGCCTAGAGGCAGAATCACATGCAGGCCAGGACTCAGGAGGCCTAGAGACAGAATCACACACAGGCCAGGACTCAGGAGGCCCAGAGGCAGAATCACACGCAGGCCAGGACTCAGGGGGCCTAGAGGCAGAATCACACGCAGGCCAGGACTCAGGAGTCCTCGAGGCAGAATCACACGCAGTCTAGGACTCAGGAGGCCTAGGAGCAGAATCACACGCAGGCCAGGACTCAGGAGGCATAGAGGCAAGGACTTAGGAGGCCTAGAGGCAGAATCACAGCAGACCAGGACTCAGGAGGCCTAGAGGCACAATCACACACATGCCAGGACTCAGGCGGCCTAGAGGCAGAATCACAGCAGACCAGGACTCAGGGTGCCTAGAGGCAGAATCACACGCAGGCCAGGACTCATGAGGCCTCGAGGCAGAATCACACGCAGGCCAGGACTCAGGTGGCCTAGAGGCAGAATCACACGCAGGCCAGGACCCAGGAGGCCTAGAGGCAGAATCACATGCAGGCCAGGACTCAGGGGGCCTAGAGGCAGAATCATATGCAGGTCAGGACTCAGGAGGCCCAGAGGCAAGGACTCAGGAGGCCTAGAGGCAGAATCACATGCAGGCCAGGACTCAGGAGGCCTAGAGGCAAGGACTCAGGAGGCCTAGAAGCAGAATCACACTCAGGCCAGGACTCAGGAGAACTAGAGGCAGAATCACACGCAGGCCAGGACTCAGGAGGCCTAGAGACAAGGACTCAGGAGTCCTAGCGGCAGAATCACACTCAGGCCAGGACTCAGGAGGCCTAGAGGCAGAATCACACGCAGGCCAGGACTGAGGAGGACTAGAGGCAGAATCACACACAGAGGCAGAATCACATGCAGGCCAGGACTCATGGGGCCTTGAGGCAGAATCACACGCAGGCCAGGACTCAGGAGGCCTCGAGGCAGGATGACACGCAGGCCAGGACTCAGGAGGCCTAGAGGCAGATCTCAGGAGGCCCAGAGGCAGAATCACACGCAGGCCAGGACCCAGGAGGCCTAGAGGCAGGATCACACGCAGGCCAGGACTCAGGAGGCCTAGAGGCAGAATCACACGCAGGCCAGGACTCAGGGGGCCTAGAGGAAGAATCACACGCAGGCCAGGACTCAGGAGGCCCAGAGGCAAGGACTCAGGCGGCCTAGAGGCAGAATCACATGCAGGCCAAGACTCAGGAGGCCTAGAGACAGAATCACACGCAGGGCAGGACTCAGGAGGCCCAGAGGCAGAATCACACGCATGCCAGGACTCAGGGGGCCTAGAGGCAGAATCACAAGCAGTCCAGGACTCAGGAGTCCTCGAGGCAGAATCACACGCAGGCCAGGACTCAGGAGGCCTAGAGGCAGAATCACACGCAGGCCAGGACTCAGGAGGCATAGAGGCAAGGACTCAGGAGGCCTAGAGGCAGAATCACAGCAGACCAGGACTCAGGAGGCCTAGAGGCACAATCACACACAGGCCAGGACTCAGGCGGCCTAGAGGCAGAATCACAGCAGACCAGGACTCAGGGGGCCTAGAGGCAGAATCACACGCAGGCCAGGACTCATGAGACTTCGAGGCAGAATCACACGCAGGCCAGGACTCAGGAGGCCCAGAGGCAGAATCACACGCAGGCCAGGACCCAGGAGGCCTAGAGGCAGAATCACACGCAGGTCAGGACTCAGGAGGCCTAGAGGCAAGGACTCAGGAGGCCTAGAGGCAGAATCACACTCAGGCCAGGACTCAGGAGAACTAGAGGCAGAATCACACGCAGGCCAGGACTCAGGAGGCCTAGAAGCAAGGACTCAGGAGTCCTATAGGCAGAATCACACTCAGGCCAGGACTCAGGAGGCCTAGAGGCAGAATCACACGCAGGCCAGGACTCAGGAGGCCTAGAGGCAGAATCACACACAGAGGCAGAATCACACGCAGGCCAGGACTCAGAAGGCCTAGAGGCAGAATCACACACATAGGCAGAATCACACGCAGGCCAGGACTCAGGGGGCCTTGAGGCAGAATCATTCGCAGGCCAGGACTCAGGAGGCCTCAAGGCAGGTTGTCAAGCAGGCCAGGACTCAGGAGGCCTCGAGGCAGGATCACACGCAGGCCAGGACTCAGGATGCCCAGAGGCATAATCACACGTAAGCCAGGACTCAGGAGGCCCAGAGCCAGAATCACACGCAGGTCAGGACTCAGGAGGCCTAGAGACAGAATCACACACAGGCCAGGACTCAGGAGGCCCAGAGGCAGAATCACACGCAGGCCAGGACCCAGGAGGCCTAGAGGCAGAATCACACGCAGGCCAGGACTCAGGGGGCCTAGAGGAAGAATCACACGCAGGCCAGGACTCAGGAGGCCCAGAGGCAAGGACTCAGGCGGCCTAGAGGCAGAATCACATGCAGGCCAAGACTCAGGAGGCCTAGAGACAGAATCACACGCAGGCCAGGACTCAGGAGGCCCAGAGGCAGAATCACACGCATGCCAGGACTCAGGGGGCCTAGAGGCAGAATCACACGCAGGCCAGGACTCAGGAGTCCTCGAGGCAGAATCACACGCAGGCCAGGACTCAGGAGGCCTAGAGGCAGAATCACACGCAGGCCAGGACTCAGGAGGCATAGAGGCAAGGACTCAGGAGGCCTAAAGGCAGAATCACACGCAGGCCAGGACTCATGAGGCCTCGAGGCAGAATCACACGCAGGCCAGGACTCAGGAGGCCTAGAGGCAGAATCACACACAGGCCAGGACTCAGGAGGTCTAGAGGCAGAATCACATGCAGGCCAGGACTCAGGGGGCCTAGAGGCAGAATCGCATGCAGGTCAGGACTCAGGAGGCCCAGAGGCAAGGACTCAGGAGGCCTAGAGGCAGAATCACATGCAGGCCAGGACTGAGGGGGCCTAAAGGCAGAATCACACGCAGGCCAGGACTCAGGAGGCCTAGAGACAGAATCACACGCAGGCCAGGACTCAGGAGGCCCAGAGGCAGAATCACACGCAGGCCAGGACCCAGGAGGCCTAGAGGCAGAATCACACGTAGGCCACGACTCAGGGGGCCTAGAGGCAGAATCACACGCAGGCCAGGACTGAGGAGGCCCAGAGGCAAGGACTCTGGCGGCCTAGAGGCAGAATCACATGCAGGCCAGGACTCAGGAGGCCTAGAGACAGAATCACACACAGGCCAGGACTCAGGAGGCCCAGAGGCAGAATCACACGCAGGCCAGGACTCAGGGGGCCTAGAGGCAGAATCACACGCAGGCCAGGACTCAGGAGTCCTCGAGGCAGAATCACACGCAGGCCAGGACTCAGGAGGCCTAGGAGGAGAATCACACGCAGGCCAGGACTCAGGAGGCATAGAGGCAAGGACTTAGGAGGCCTAGAGGCAGAATCACAGCAGACCAGGACTCAGGAGGCCTAGAGGCACAATCACACACATGCCAGGACTCAGGCGGCCTAGAGGCAGAATCACAGCAGACCAGGACTCAGGGGGCCTAGAGGCAGAATCACACGCAGGCCAGGACTCATGAGGCCTCGAGGCAGAATCACACGCAGGCCGGACTCAGGTGGCCTAGAGGCAGAATCACACGCAGGCCAGGACCCAGGAGGCCTAGAGGCAGAATCACATGCAGGCCAGGACTCAGGGGGCCTAGAGGCAGAATCATATGCAGGTCAGGACTCAGGAGGCCCAGAGGCAAGGACTCAGGAGGCCTAGAGGCAGAATCACATGCAGGCCAGGACTCAGGAGGCCTAGAGGCAAGGACTCAGGAGGCCTAGAAGCAGAATCACACTCAGGCCAGGACTCAGGAGAACTAGAGGCAGAATCACACGCAGGCCAGGACTCAGGAGGCCTAGAGGCAAGGACTCAGGAGTCCTAGAGGCAGAATCACACTCAGGCCAGGACTCAGGAGGCCTAGAGGCAGAATCACACGCAGGCCAGGACTCAGGAGGACTAGAGGCAGAATCACACACAGAGGCAGAATCACAGGCAGGCCAGGACTCAGGGGGCCTTGAGGCAGAATCACACGCAGGCCAGGACTCAGGAGGCCTCGAGGCAGGATGACACGCAGGCCAGGACTCAGGAGGCCTAGAGGCAGATCTCAGGAGGCCCAGAGGCAGAATCACACGCAGGCCAGGACTCAGGAGGCCTAGAGGCAGGATCACACGCAGGCCAGGACTCAGGAGGCCTAGAGGCAGAATCACACGCAGGCCAGGACTCAGGGGGCCTAGAGGAAGAATCACACGCAGGCCAGGACTCAGGAGGCCCAGAGGCAAGGACTCAGGCGGCCTAGAGGCAGAATCACATGCAGGCCAAGACTCAGGAGGCCTAGAGACAGAATCACACGCAGGCCAGGACTCAGGAGGCCCAGATGCAGAATCACACGCATGCCAGGACTCAGGGGGCCTAGAGGCAGAATCACACGCAGTCCAGGACTCAGGAGTCCTCGAGGCAGAATCACACGCAGGCCAGGACTCAGGAGCCCTAGAGGCAGAATCACACGCAGGCCAGGACTCAGGAGGCATAGAGGCAAGGACTCAGGAGGCCTAGAGGCAGAATCACAGCAGACCAGGACTCAGGAGGCCTAGAGGCACAATCACACACAGGCCAGGACTCAGGCGGCCTAGAGGCAGAATCACAGCAGACCAGGACTCAGGGGGCCTAGAGGCAGAATCACACGCAGGCCAGGACTCATGAGGCTTCGAGGCAGAATCACACGCAGGCCAGGACTCAGGAGGCCCAGAGGCAGAATCACACGCAGGCCAGGACCCAGGAGGCCTAGAGGCAGAATCACACGCAGGTCAGGACTCAGGAGGCCCAGAGGCCAGGACCCAGGAGGCCTAGAGGCAGAATCACACGCAGGCCAGGACTCAGGAGGCCTAGAGGCAAGGACTCAGGAGGCCTAGAGGCAGAATCACACTCAGGCCAGGACTCAGGAGAACTAGAGGCAGAATCACACGCAGGCCAGGACTCAGGAGGCCTAGAAGCAAGGACTCAGGAGTCCTAGAGGCAGAATCACACTCAGGCCAGGACTCAGGAGGCCTAGAGGCAGAATCACACGCAGGCCAGGACTCAGGAGGCCTAGAGGCAGAATCACACACAGAGGCAGAATCACACGCAGGCCAGGACTCAGAAGGCCTAGAGGCAGAATCACACACATAGGCAGAATCACACGCAGGCCAGGACTCAGGGGGCCTTGAGGCAGAATCATTCGCAGGCCAGGACTCAGGAGGCCTCGAGGCAGGTTGTCAAGCAGGCCAGGACTTAGGAGGCCTAGAGGCAGATCTCAGGAGGCCCAGAGGCAGAATCACACGCAGGGCAGGACTCAGGAGGCCTAGAGGCAGGATCACACGCAGGCCAGGACTCAGGAGGCCTCGAGGCAGGATCACACGTAGGCCAAGACTCAGGATGCCCAGAGGCCTAGAGGCAAGGACTCAGGAGTCCTAGAGGCAGAATCACACTCAGGCCAGGACTCAGGAGGCCTAGAGGCAGAATCACACGCAGGCCAGGACTCAGGAGGCCTAGAGGCAGAATCACACACAGAGGCAGAATCACATGCAGGCCAGGACTCAGGAGGCATAATCACACGTAAGCCAGGACTCAGGAGGCCCAGAGCCAGAATCACACGCAGGCCAGGACTCAGGAGGCCTAGAGGCAGAATCACACACAGAGGCAGAATTACACGCAGGCCAGGACTCAGGAGGCCTAGAGGCAGAATCACAGCAGACCAGGACTGAGGAGGCCTAGAGGCACAATCACACACAGGCCAGGACTCAGGCGGCCTAGAGGCAGAATCACAGCAGACCTGGACTCAGGGGGCCTAGAGGCAGAATCACACGCAGGCCAGGACTCATGAGGCTTCGAGGCAGAATCACACGCAGGCCAGGACTCAGGAGGCCCAGAGGCAGAATCACACGCAGGCCAGGACCCAGGAGGCCTAGAGGCAGAATCACACGCAGGTCAGGACTCAGGAGGCCCAGAGGCAAGGACTCAGGAGGCCTAGAGGCAGAATCACATGCAGGCCAGGACTGAAGGGGCCTAAAGGCAGAATCACACGCAGGCCAGGACTCAGGAGGCCTAGAGGCAAGGACTCAGGAGGCCTAGAGGCAGAATCACACTCAGGCCAGGTCTCAGGAGAACTAGAGGCAGAATCACACGCAGGCCAGGACTCAGGAGGCCTAGAAGCAAGGACTCAGGAGTCCTAGAGGCAGAATCACACTCAGGCCAGGACTCAGGAGGCCTAGAGGCAGAATCACACGCAGGCCAGGACTCAGGAGGCCTAGAGGCAGAATCACACACAGAGGCAGAATCACACGCAGGCCAGGACTCAGGGGGCCTTGAGGCAGAATCATTCGCAGGCCAGGACTCAGGAGGCCTCGAGGCAGGTTGTCAAGCAGGCCAGGACTTAGGAGGCCTAGAGGCAGATCTCAGGAGGCCCAGAGGCAGAATCACGCGCAGGCCAGGACTCAGGAGGCCTAGAGGCAGGATCACACGCAGGCCAGGACTCAGGAGGCCTCGAGGCAGGATCACACGTAGGCCAGGACTCAGGATGCCCAGAGGCATAATCACACGTAAGCCAGGACTCAGGAGGCCCAGAGCCAGAATCACACGCAGGCCAGGACTCAGGAGGCCTAGAGACAGAATCACACACAGGCCAGAACTCAGGAGGCCCAAAGGCAGAATCACACGCAGGCCAGGACCCAGGAGGCCTAGAGGCAGAATCACACGCAGGCCAGGACTCAGGGGGCCTAGAGGAAGAATCACACGCAGGCCAGGACTCAGGAGGCCCAGAGGCAAGGACTCAGGCGGCCTAGAGGCAGAATCACATGCAGGCCAAGACTCAGGAGGCCTAGAGACAGAATCACACGCAGGCCAGGACTCAGGAGGCCCAGAGGCAGAATCACACGCATGCCAGGACTCAGGGGGCCTAGAGGCAGAATCACACGCAGGCCAGGACTCAGGAGTCCTCGAGGCAGAATCACACGCAGGCCAGGACTCAGGAGGCCTAGAGGCAGAATCACACGCAGGCCAGGACTCAGGAGTCCTCGAGGAAGAATCACACGCAGGCCAGGACTCAGGAGGCCTAGGAGCAGAATCACACGCAGGCCAGGACTCAGGAGGCATAGAGGCAAGGACTTAGGAGGCCTAGAGGCAGAATCACAGCAGACCAGGACTCAGGAGGCCTAGAGGCACAATCACACACAGGCCAGGACTCAGGCGGCCTAGAGGCAGAATCACAGCAGACCAGGACTCAGGGGGCCTATAGGCAGAATCACACGCAGGCCAGGACTCATGAGGCCTCGAGGCAGAATCACACGCAGGCCAGGACTCAGGTGGCCTAGAGGCAGAATCACACGCAGGCCAGGACCCAGGAAGCCTAGAGGCAGAATCACATGCAGGCCAGGACTCAGGGGGCCTAGAGGCAGAATCATATGCAGGTCAGGACTCAGGAGGCCCAGAGGCAAGGACTCAGGAGGCCTAGAGGCAGAATCACATGCAGGCCAGGACTCAGGAGGCCTAGAGGCAAGGACTCAGGAGGACTAGAGGCAGAATCACACTCAGGCCAGGACTCAGGAGAACTAGAGGCAGAATCACACGCAGGCCAGGACTCAGGAGGCCTAGAGGCAGAATCACAGCAGGCCAGGACTCAGGGGGCCTAGAGGCAGAATCATATGCAGGTCAGGACTCAGGAGGCCCAGAGGCCAGGACTCATGAGGTCTCGAGGCAGAATCACACGCAGGCCAGGACTCAGGTGGCCTAGAGGCAGAATCACACGCAGGCCAGGACCCAGGAGGCCGAGAGGCAGAATCACATGCAGGCCAGGACTCAGGGGGCCTAGAGGCAGAATCATATGCAGGTCAGGACTCAGGAGGCCCAGAGGCAAGGACTCAGGAGGCCTAGAGGCAGAATCACATGCAGCCCAGGACTCAGGAGGCCTAGAGGCAAGGACTCAGGAGGCCTAGAGGCAGAATCACACTCAGGCCAGGACTCAGGAGAACTAGAGGCAGAATCACACGCAGGCCAGGACTCAGGAGGCCTAGAGGCAAGGACTCAGGAGTCCTAGAGGCAGAATCACACTCAGGACTGGACTCAGGAGGCCTAGAAGCAAGGACTCAGGAGTCCTAGAGGTAGAATCACACTCAGGCCAGGACTCAGGAGGCCTAGAGGCAGAATCACACGCAGGCCAGGACTCAGGAGGCCTAGAAGCAAGGACTCAGGAGTCCTAGAGGCAGAATCACACTCAGGCCAGGACTCAGGAGGCCTAGAGGCAGAATCACACGCAGGCCGGGACTCAGGAGGCCTAGAGGCAGAATCACACACAGAGGCAGAATCACACGCAGGCCAGGACTCAGAAGGCCTAGAGGCAGAATCACACGCAGGCCAGGACTCAGGAGGCCTAGAGGCAAGGACTCAGGAGTCCTAGAGGCAGAATCACACTCAGGCCTGGACTCAGGAGGCCTAGAAGCAAGGACTCAGGAGTCCTAGAGGTAGAATCACACTCAGGCCAGGACTCAGGAGGCCTAGAGGCAGAATCACACGCAGGCCAGGACTCAGGAGGCCTAGAAGCAAGGACTCAGGAGTCCTAGAGGCAGAATCACACTCAGGCCAGGACTCAGGAGGCCTAGAGGCAGAATCACACGCAGGCCGGGACTCAGGAGGCCTAGAGGCAGAATCACACACAGAGGCAGAATCACACGCAGGCCAGGACTCAGAAGGCCTAGAGGCAGAATCACACACATAGGCAGAATCACACGCAGGCCAGGACTCAGGGGGCCTTGAGGCAGAATCATTCGCAGGCCAGGACTCAGGAGGCCTCGAGGCAGGTTGTCAAGCAGGCCTGGATTTAGGAGGCCTAGAGGCAGATCTCAGGAGGCCCAGAGGCAGAATCACACGCAGGCCAGGACTCAGGAGGCCTAGAGGCAGGATCACACGCAGGCCAGGACTCAGGAGGCCTCGAGGCAGGATCAAACGTAGGCCAGGACTCAGGATGCCCAGAGGCATAATCACACGTAAGCCAGGACTCAGGAGGCCCAGAGCCAGAATCACACGCAGGCCAGGACTCAGGAGGCCTAGAGACAGAATCACACACATGCCAGGACTCAGGAGGCCCAGAGGCAGAATCACACGCAGGCCAGGACCCAGGAGGCCTAGAGGCAAGGACTCAGGCGGCCAAGAGGCAGAATCACATACAGGCCAAGACTCAGGAGGCCTAGAGACAGAATCACACGCAGGCCAGGACTCAGGAGGCCCAGAGGCAGAATCACACGCATGCCAGGACTCAGGGGGCCTAGAGGCAGAATCACACGCAGGCCAGGACTCAGGAGTCCTCAAGGCAGAATCACACGCAGGCCAGGACTCAGGAGGCCTAGAGGCAGAATAACACGCAGGCCAGGACTCAGGAGGCATAGAGGCAAGGACTCAGGAGGCCTAGAGGCAGAATCACAGCAGACCAGGACTCATGAGGCCTAGAGGCACAATCACACACAGGCCAGGACTCAGGCGGCCTAGAGGCAGAATCACATCCGACCAGGACTCAGGGGGCCTAGAGGCAGAATCACACGCAGGCCAGGACTCATGAGGCCTCGAGGCAGAATCACATGCAGGCCAGGACTCAGGAGGCCTAGAGGCAGAATCACACACAGGCCAGGACTCAGGAGGTCTAGAGGCAGAATCACATGCAGGCCAGGACTCAGGGGGCCTAGAGGCAGAATTGCATGCAGGTCAGGACTCAGGAGGCCCAGAGGCAAGGACTCAGGAGGCCTAGAGGCAGAATCACATGCAGGCCAGGACTGAGGGGGCCTAAAGGCAGAATCACACGCATGCCAGGACTCAGGAGGCCTAGAGACAGAATCACACGCAGGCCAGGACTCAGGAGGCCCAGAGGCAGAATCACACGCAGGCCAGGACCCAGGAGGCCTAGAGGCAGAATCACATGTAGGCCACGACTCAGGGGGCCTAGAGGCAGAATCACACGCAGGCCAGGACTGAGGAGGCCCAGAGGCAAGGACTCTGGCGGCCTAGAGGCAGAATCACATGCAGGCCAGGACTCAGGAGGTCCAGAGGCAGAATCAGACGCAGGCCAGGACTCAGGGGGCCTAGAGGCAGAATCACACGCAGGCCAGGACTCAGGAGTCCTCGAGGCAGAATCACACGCAGGCCAGGACTCAGGAGGCCTAGGAGCAGAATCACACGCAGGCCAGGACTCAGGAGGCATAGAGGCAAGGACTTAGGTGGCCTAGAGGCAGAATCACAGCAGACCAGGACTCAGGAGGCCTAGAGGCAAAATCACACACAGGCCAGGACTCAGGCGGCCTAGAGGCAGATTCACAGCAGACCAGGACTCAGGGGGCCTAGAGGCAGAATCACACGCAGGCCAGGACTCATGATGGCCTCGAGGCAGAATCACACGCAGGCCAGGACTCAGGTGGCCTAGAGATAGAATCACACGCAGGCCAGGACCCAGGAGGCCTAGAGGCAGAATCACATGCAGGCCAGGACTCAGGGGGCCTAGAGGAAGAATCACACGCAGGCCAGGACTCAGGAGGCCCAGAGGCAAGGACTCAGGCGGCCAAGAGGCAGAATCACATACAGGCCAAGACTCAGGAGGCCTAGAGACAGAATCACACGCAGGCCAGGACTCAGGAGGCCCAGAGGCAGAATCACACGCATGCCAGGACTCAGGGGGCCTAGAGGCAGAATCACACGCAGGCCAGGACTCAGGAGTCCTCAAGGCAGAATCACACGCAGGCCAGGACTCAGGAGGCCTAGAGGCAGAATAACACGCAGGCCAGGACTCAGGAGGCATAGAGGCAAGGACTCAGGAGGCCTAGAGGCAGAATCACAGCAGACCAGGACTCAGGAGGCCTAGAGGCACAATCACACACAGGCCAGGACTCAGGCGGCCTAGAGGCAGAATCACATCCGACCAGGACTCAGGGGGCCTAGAGGCAGAATCACACGCAGGCCAGGACTCATGAGGCCTCGAGGCAGAATCACATGCAGGCCAGGACTCAGGAGGCCTAGAGGCAGAATCACACACAGGCCAGGACTCAGGAGGTCTAGAGGCAGAATCACATGCAGGCCAGGACTCAGGGGGCCTAGAGGCAGAATTGCATGCAGGTCAGGACTCAGGAGGCCCAGAGGCAAGGACTCAGGAGGCCTAGAGGCAGAATCACATGCAGGCCAGGACTGAGGGGGCCTAAAGGCAGAATCACACGCATGCCAGGACTCAGGAGGCCTAGAGACAGAATCACACGCAGGCCAGGACTCAGGAGGCCCAGAGGCAGAATCACACGCAGGCCAGGACCCAGGAGGCCTAGAGGCAGAATCACATGTAGGCCACGACTCAGGGGGCCTAGAGGCAGAATCACACGCAGGCCAGGACTGAGGAGGCCCAGAGGCAAGGACTCTGGCGGCCTAGAGGCAGAATCACATGCAGGCCAGGACTCAGGAGGTCCAGAGGCAGAATCAGACGCAGGCCAGGACTCAGGGGGCCTAGAGGCAGAATCACACGCAGGCCAGGACTCAGGAGTCCTCGAGGCAGAATCACACGCAGGCCAGGACTCAGGAGGCCTAGGAGCAGAATCACACGCAGGCCAGGACTCAGGAGGCATAGAGGCAAGGACTTAGGTGGCCTAGAGGCAGAATCACAGCAGACCAGGACTCAGGAGGCCTAGAGGCAAAATCACACACAGGCCAGGACTCAGGCGGCCTAGAGGCAGAATCACAGCAGACCAGGACTCAGGGGGCCTAGAGGCAGAATCACACGCAGGCCAGGACTCATGATGGCCTCGAGGCAGAATCACACGCAGGCCAGGACTCAGGTGGCCTAGAGGTAGAATCACACGCAGGCCAGGACCCAGGAGGCCTAGAGGCAGAATCACATGCAGGCCAGGACTCAGGGGGCCTAGAGGCAGAATCATATGCAGGTCAGGACTCAGGAGGCCCAGAGGCAAGGACTCAGGAGGCCTAGAGGCAGAATCACATGCAGGCCAGGACTCAGGAGGCCTAGAGGCAAGGACTCAGGAGGCCTAGAGGCAGAATCACACTCAGGCCAGGAATCAGGAGAACTAGAGGCAGAATCACACGCGGGCCAGGACTCAGGAGGCCTAGAGGCAGAATCACAGCAGGCCAGGACTCAGGGGGCCTAGAGGCAGAATCATATGCAGGTCAGGACTCAGGAGGCCCAGAGGCCAGGACTCATGAGGCCTCGAGGCAGAATCACATGGAGGCCAGGACTCAGGTGGCCTAGAGGCAGAATCACACGCAGGCCAGGACCCAGGAGGCCTAGAGGCAGAATCATATGCAGGTCAGGACTCAGGAGGCCCAGAGGCAAGGACTCAGGAGGCCTAGAGGCAGAATCACATGCAGGCCAGAACTCAGGAGGCCTAGAGGCAAGGACTCAGGAGGCCTAGAGGCAGAATCTCACTCAGGCCAGGACTCAGGAGAACTAGAGGCAGAATCACACGCAGGCCAGGACTCAGGAGGCCTAGAGGCAAGGACTCAGGAGTCCTAGAGGCAGAATCACACTCAGGCCAGGACTCAGGAGGCCTAGAGGCAGAATCACACGCAGGCCAGGACTCAGGAGGCCTAGAGGCAGAATCACACACAGAGGCAGAATCACACGCAGGCCAGGACTCAGGAGGCCTAGAAGCAAGGAATCAGGAGTCCTAGAGGCAGAATCACACTCAGGCCAGGACTCAGGAGGCCTAGAGGCAGAATCACACGCAGGCCAGGACTCAGGAGGCCTAGAAGCAAGGACTCAGGAGTCCTAGAGGCAGAATCACACTCAGGCCAGGACTCAGGAGGCCTAGAGGCAGAATCACACGCAGGCCAGGACTCAGGAGGCCTAGAGGCAGAATCACACAAAGAGGCAGAATCACACGCAGGCCAGGACTCAGAAGGCCTAGAGGCAGAATCACACACATAGGCAGAATCACACGCAGGCCAGGACTCAGGGGGCCTTGAGGCAGAATCATTCGCAGGCCAGGACTCAGGAGGCCTCGGGGCAGGTTGTCAAGCAGGCCAGGACTTAGGAGGCCTAGAGGCAGATCTCAGGAGGCCCAGAGGCAGAATCACACGCAGGCCAGGACTCAGGAGGCCTAGAGGCAGGATCACACGCAGGCCAGGACTCAGGAGGCCTCGAGGCAGGATCACACGTAGGCCAGGACTCAGGATGCCCAGAGGCATAATCACACGTAAGCCAGGACTCAGGAGGCCCAGAGCCAGAATCACACGCAGGCCAGGACTCAGGAGGCCTAGAGACAGAATCACACACAGGCCAGGACTCAGGAGGCCCAGAGGCAGAATCACACGCAGGCCAGGACCCAGGAGGCCTAGAGGCAGAATCACACGCAGGCCAGGACTCAGGGGGCCTAGAGGAAGAATCACAAGCAGGCCAGGACTCAGGAGGCCCAGAGGAAAGGACTCAGGCGGCCTAGAGGCAGAATCACATGCAGGCCAAGACTCAGGAGGCCTAGAGACAGAATCACACGCAGGCCAGGACTCAGGAGGCCCAGAGGCAGAATCACACGCATGCCAGGACTCAGGGGGCCTAGAGGCAGAATCACACGCAGGCCAGGACTCAGGAGTCCCAGAGGCAGAATCACACGCAGGCCAGGACTCAGGAGGCCTAGAGGCAGAATCACACGCAGGCCAGGACTCAGGAGGCATAGAAGCAAGGACTCAGGAGGCCTAGAGGCAGAATCACAGCAGACCAGGACTCAGGAGGCCTAGAGGCACAATCACACACAGGCCAGGACTCAGGCGGCCTAGAGGCAGAATCACAGCAGACCATGACTCAGGTGTCCTAGAGGCAGAATCACACGCAGGCCAGGACTCATGAGGCCTCGAGGCAGAATCACATGCAGGCCAGGACTCAGGAGGCCTAGAGGCAGAATCACACACAGGCCAGGACTCAGGAGGTCTAGAGGCAGAATCACATGCAGGCCAGGACTCAGGGGGCCTAGAGGCAGAATTGCATGCAGGTCAGGACTCAGGAGGCCCAGAGTCAAGGACTCAGGAGGCCTAGAGGCAGAATCACATGCAGGCCAGGACTGAGGGGGCCTAAAGGCAGAATCACACGCATGCCAGGACTCAGGAGGCCTAGAGACAGAATCACACGCAGGCCAGGACTCAGGAGGCCCAGAGGCAGAATCACACGCAGGCCAGGACCCAGGAGGCCTAGAGGCAGAATCACACGTAGGCCACGACTCAGGGGGCCTAGAGGCAGAATCACACACAGGCCAGGACTGAGGAGGCCCAGAGGCAAGGACTCTGGCGGCCTAGAGGCAGAATCACATGCAGGCCAGGACTCAGGAGGCCCAGAGGCAGAATCACACGCAGGCCAGGACTCAGGGGGCCTAGAGGCAGAATCACACACAGGCCAGGACTCAGGAGTCCTCGAGGCAGAATCACAGGCAGGCCAGGACTCAGGAGGCCTAGGAGCAGAATCACACGCAGGCCAGGACTCAGGAGGCATAGAGGCAAGGATTTAGGAGGCCTAGAGGCAGAATCACAGCAGACCAGGACTCAGGAGGCCTAGAGGCACAATCACACACAGGCCAGGACTCAGGCGGCCTAGAGGCAGAATCACAGCAGACCAGGACTCAGGGGGCCTAGAGGCAGAATCACACGCAGGCCAGGACTCATGATGGCCTCGAAACAGAATCACACGCAGGCCAGGACTCAGGTGGCCTAGAGGCAGAATCACACGCAGGCCAGGACCCAGGAGGCCTAGAGGCAGAATCACATGCAGGCCAGGACTCAGGGGGCCTAGAGGCAGAATCATATTCAGGTCAGGACTCAGGAGGCCCAGAGGCAAGGACTCAGGAGGCCTAGAGGCAGAATCACATACAGGCCAGGACTCAGGAGGCCTAGAGGCAAGGACTCAGGAGGCCTAGAGGCAGAATCACACTCAGGCCAGGACTCAGGAGGTCTAGAGGCAGAATCACATGCAGGCCAGGACTCGGGGGGCCTAGAGGCAGAATTGCATGCAGGTCAGGACTCAGGAGGCCCAGAGGCAAGGACTCAGGAGGCCTAGAGGCAGAATCACATGCAGGCCAGGACTGAGGGGGCCTAAAGGCAGAATCACACGCATGCCAGGACTCAGGAGGCCTAGAGACAGAATCACACGCAGGCCAGGACTCAGGAGGCCCAGAGGCAGAATCACACGCAGGCCAGGACCCAGGAGGCCTAGAGGCAGAATCACACGTAGGCCACGACTCAGGGGGCCTAGAGGCAGAATCACATGCAGGCCAGGACTGAGGAGGCCCAGAGGCAAGGACTCTGGCGGCCTAGAGGCAGAATCACATGCAGGCCAGGACTCAGGAGGCCTAGAGACAGAATCACACGCAGGCCAGGACTCAGGAGGCCCAGAGGCAGAATCACACGCAGGCCAGGACTCAGGGGGCCTAGAGGCAGAATCACACGCAGGCCAGGACTCAGGAGTCCTCGAGGCAGAATCACACGCAGGCCAGGACTCAGGAGGCCTAGGAGCAGAATCACACGCAGGCCAGGACTCAGGAGGCATAGAGGCAAGGACTTAGGAGGCCTAGAGGCAGAATCACAGCAGACCAGGACTCAGGAGGCCTAGAGGCACAATCACACACAGGCCAGGACTCAGGCGGCCTAGAGGCAGAATCACAGCAGACCAGGACTCAGGGGGCCTAGAGGCAGAATCACACGCAGGCCAGGACTCATGATGGCCTCGAAACAGAATCACACGCAGGCCAGGACTCAGGTGGCCTAGAGGCAGAATCACACGCAGGCCAGGACCCAGGAGGCCTAGAGGCAGAATCACATGCAGGCCAGGACTCAGGGGGCCTAGAGGCAGAATCATATGCAGGTCAGGACTCAGGAGGCCCAGAGGCAAGGACTCAGGAGGCCTAGAGGCAGAATCACATGCAGGCCAGGACTCAGGAGGCCTAGAGGCAAGGACTCAGGAGGCCTAGAGGCAGAATCACACTCAGGCCAGGACTCAGGAGAACTAGAGGCAGAATCACACGCAGGCCAGGACTCAGGAGGCCTAGAGGCAGAATCACAGCAGGCCAGGACTCAGGGGGCCTAGAGGCAGAATCATATGCAGGTCAGGACTCAGGAGGCCCAGAGGCCAGGACTCATGAGGCCTCGAGGCAGAATCACATGGAGGCCAGGACTCAGGTGGCCTAGAGGCAGAATCACATGCAGGCCAGGACCCAGGAGGCCTAGAGGCAGAATCATATGCAGGTCAGGACTCAGGAGGCCCAGAGGCAAGGACTCAGGAGGCCTAGAGGCAGAATCACATGCAGGCCAGGACTCAGGAGGCCTAGAGGCAAGGACTCAGGAGGCCTAGAGGCAGAATCTCACTCAGGCCAGGACTCAGGAGAACTAGAGGCAGAATCACACGCAGGCCAGGACTCAGGAGGCCTAGCGGCAAGGACTCAGGAGCCCTAGAGGCAGAATCACACTCAGGCCAGGACTCAGGAGGCCTAGAGGCAGAATCACACGCAGGCCAGGACTCAGGAGGCCTAGAGGCAGAATCACACACAGAGGCAGAATCACACGCAGGCCAGGACTCAGGAGGCCTAGAAGCAAGGACTCAGGAGTCCTAGAGGCAGAATCACACTCAGGCCAGGACTCAGGAGGCCTAGAGGCAGAATCACACGCAGGCCAGGACTCAGGAGGCCTAGAAGCAAGGACTCAGGAGTCCTAGAGGCAGAATCACACTCAGGCCAGGACTCAGGAGGCCTGGAGGCAGAATCACATGCAGGCCAGGACTCAGGAGGCCTAGAGGCAGAATCACACACTGAGGCAGAATCACACGCAGGCCAGGACTCAGAAGGCCTAGAGGCAGAATCACACACATAGGCAGAATCACACGCAGGTCAGGACTCAGGGGGCCTTGAGGCAGAATCATTCGCAGGCCAGGACTCAGGAGGACTCGAGGCAGGTTGTCAAGCAGGCCAGGACTTAGGAGGCCTAGAGGCAGATCTCAGGAGGCCCAGAGGCAGAATCACACGCAGGCCAGGACTCAGGAGGCCTAGAGGCAGAATCACACGCAGGCCAGGACTCAGGGGGCCTAGAGGCAGAATCACACGCAGGCCAGGACTCAGGAGGCCCAGAGGCAAGGACTCAGGCGGCCTAGAGGCAGAATCACATGCAGGCCAGGACTCAGGAGGCCTAGAGACAGAATCACACGCAGGCCAGGACTCAAGAGGCCCAGAGGCAGAATCACACGCAGGCCAGGACTCAGGAGGCCTAGAGGCAGAATCACACGCAGGCCAGGACTCAGGGGGCCTAGAGGCAAAATCACACGCAGGCCAGGACTCAGGAGGCCCAGGGGCAAGGACTCAGGTGGCCTAGAGGCAGAATCACACGCAGGCCAGGACTCAGGAGGCCTAGAGGCAGAATCACACGCAGAAGCAGAATCACACGCAGGCCAGGACTCAGGGGGCCTCGAGGCAGAATCACACACAGGCCAGGACTCAGGAGGCCTAGAGGCAGAATCACACTCAGGCCAGAACTCAGGAGGACTAATGGCAAGGACTCAGGAGGCCTAGAGGCAGAATTACACTCAGGCCAGGACTCAGGAGGTCTAGAGGCAGAAAGACATGCAGGGCAGGACTCAGGAGGCCTAGAGGCAGAATCACACGCATGCCAGGACTCAGGGGGCCTAGAGGCAGAATCACACGCAGGCCAGGACTCAGGAGGCCCAGGGGCAAGGACTCAGGTGGCCTAGAGGCAGAATCACACGCAGGCCAGGACTCAGGAGGCCTAGAGGAAGAATCACACTCAGAGGCAGAATCACACACAGGGCAGGACTCAGGAGGCCTAGACGCAGAATCACACGCAGTCCAAGACTCAGGAGGCCATGGGGCAGAATCACACACAGGCCAGGACTCACGAGGCCTAGAGGCAGAATCACACGCAGAGGCAGAATCACATGCAGGCCAGGACTCAGAAGGCCTAGAGGCAGAATCACATGCATAGGCAGAATCACACGCAGTCCAGGACTCAGGAGGCCATGGGACAGAATCACACGCAGGCCAGGACTCACGAGGCCTAGAGGCAGAATCACACGCAGAGGCAGAATCACATGCAGGCCAGGACTCAGAAGGCCTGGAGGCAGAATCACACGCATAGGCAGAATCACACGCAGGCCAGGACTCAGGGGGCCTCGAGGCAGGATGACACGCAGGCCAGGACTCAGAGGCCTAGAGGCAGATCTCAGGAGGCCAAGAGGCAGAATCAAACGCAGGCCAGGACTCAGGAGGCCTAGAGGCAAGATCACACGCAGGCCAGGACTCAGGAGGCCTCGAGGCAGGATCACACACAGGCCAGGACTCAGGAAGCCCAGAGGCAGAATCACACGCAGGCCAGGAATCAGGAGGCCCAGAGGCAGAATCACACGCAGGCTAGAACTCAGGGGGCTTCGAGGCAGAATCCCACGCAGGCCAGGACTCAGGAGGCCTCGAGGCAGGATGACACGCAGGCCAGGACTCAGGAGGCCTAGAGGCAGATCTCAGGAGGCCTAGAGGCAGAATTCCACGCAGGCCAGGACTCAGGAGGCCTAGAGACAAGATCACACGCAGGCCAGAACTCAGGAGGCCTCGAGGCAGGATCACACACAGGCTAGGACTCAGGAGGCCCCGAGGCAGAATCACACGCAGGCCAGGACTCAGGAGGCATAGAGTCAGAATCACACGCAAGCCAGGACTCAGGAGGCGCAGAGGCAGAATCACACGCAGAGGCAGAATCACACGCAGGCCAGGACTCAGGAGGCCTAGAGACAGAATCACACGCAGGCCAGAATTACCTAGGATCAGCTCCTTGACCCCTGCTCACCAGCAGGACGTTGCAAACGCAATTACAAAGATACAGCATTTTCAAGATCAGACAAAAAAAACATCAACCATTACAAGTTGTGTGCTCAGAAAAAATGTGAAAGGAAATAATGAGTGACTCTATCCCAGCCCCCCAGGACTTGCAGCATCTCAGGAAAATAGCCGGCAACAAATGCTGTGTTATTGTTTATATATCACTTTCGCCAAAACACTTTACAGATAACATATTTACATATAGTATCACCCAACCAAAGTCGGTGCTCATTTATCTAAAGGATGAAGGATGAAAGACTGTGTTGGCCTTGAGACCTGCCGATCAGACACAGATCGCAACAGCAAGCGCTCAACCTGCTAAGCTATTTTACCGGCTCGAAGCTCATACTAAAGCGTGATAGCGGGTGCAACCGGCAACTTGTGCCCCTAAGCTTGTGGCCCACCTGGCTGCCAAGCATAGATCATTCTCTATGTGCGGCCCCAGTGGAGGCACAGGAATGGAGTCGGGCACAGGCCAGGACTCAGGAATGGCTGCCTGGCCTGCATGAATGCACATTTAAACATGAACAATGAACAGCATGTTCAGATCAGACAAAACATCAACAACTGTTATTTGTGTGCACTACAAAATTAAAACGACAAACAACTGCTGACTCTGTCCCAGCCCACCTGACCCTTCTGAGACACAAGAAAAGAGGAAACTAGAAATTAAGGTCGTAATATATAACTATAACAAGGAAGTAAAGGGAATAAAACATACATGTGGTACCTATACAACCCATGTCCCTCCTCATTTGACCCAAATCCTGTCGCCCACCCCATCTTCCATTCCCCAATGTAGTGTCTACCTCTACTTACACTACAGAAACTGAGGGCCACACACATAGCTACATGGGGAAACGGTATTTAATTGATCTCATGTTTTTTACATTGACAGTTCTCTACGATCCCACCCATAACCTTTGACCTAGAAACATGTTTTAGAAACGGTTGACAAATGTTTTGTGTAGAGAATATTTTTAACCCCCACCTTTTAGGGGAAATGTTCATGCATAGCAGCATAGGCTAATGAAAGTTCACCCGCGTGGTCAGCTGTACTTCCCCTCACACTGGCTGCCTGCAAATCTCTTCAGTAATTTCAAGGTGAAAGGTTACACACAACTTTAGACATGAACTTTGACCTGGAAGTAGTTTCACATTTTGCAGGTGTATAACTACTGCAATGCCTCTCTTGTTTTCTCCACCCACATTTCCTTGTGAGAAATGTTAAATTCACAAACTCGGATTTGTGAAGGAAAGTGAACATTTGCAATGAAATGAAAGAAAAATGTGCAAATTCTAGTTTACAATTTAACAAATGGGCAGAACCTTCCACAGGACCCCTGGCCAGGGTCTCCTTCCCAGATCTGTGCTGCTATCGCCCTGCCTTCAGTCTGGTGCCCCCTTCTACGGTGCCCACCACAGAGCTTGCTCTGAGACCAGGTGGCGGTCAGGGGGGTTCCTAGAGAGGTCTGTCTGGTGGGGAGGGTGGCTGGGGGTATATGCAGTCGAAGGAAGGGTCGGTGGTGTGTGAAGCTGATAGATGGGAAAGGCGCGGCACCGGAAGCTCATATATACCAGCAGGAATAGCAGAAGTGAACCAAAGACAGACATACTGGACTTGTCTCACTCACCTTCAAAACATGGCCTCATCCCAACAGCCAATGGCCTTTTATCCGTATATTTTCAACGTCATCTTTTTTATTCTTAGATAACTCTCTTACAAAAATAGCAATTGTTTTTTATTCAGAAGGTGTGTTTTTTCAGCTGGTTACTTGCATGATTTCTCCTTTAGGCTTCAGTTGCTTTTAACGGCCCCTGAGTTCGTAGCATGGAGTGATGGGTGCCCCACCCAGGGGAGATGTTAATGAGCTGCTGTCCCAGAGACATTTAACTGTAAGATCGCTCCATGCGTGAGGAGCTCTGCCTGTCCAGCCATCTGCAATATTTCACGGTTTTTTCTTCACGCTAGGACATTTTCTCCTAGTTTTTCATTAACTGACACATTTACTTGTTCTTAATCGAGCGCACCTTTTCTTTCTGTAAACTTGGTGGCTAAGATTCTCCAGCGCTTTTTATTAGTATCGTTATATATATTATTTTTTGAGGGATTGAGCTCAGCTGGCGCAAGTGGGGAGTTGTGTGGTAGGTGTCCACATTTTGGGGCCGATTCATATAAAAAGCACTAAGTGAGCGCAAACTACTGTGCGCAAGAAAAATCATTGCGCGATCATGGCGCATAAGAAAAGTTCAGCTCTGTTCGCTGATTCATGGATTACAAAGCGCAAAGTAACCTGCAGCGCAAAGAAAAACGAGTTACGACTGGAACACCCACAACACGCCACCCATGCAAGCAAAAACGAGCGCTAGCAAACAACATTTCCGCCGGCCAACTTTGGTCCGTACCCCGTAACTGAAAAGAGCAACCTGTTGAAACTGCAGACCATCACCCCTAAGTACAAGATACACCAAAACTGCAGACAGTCACGCGTAAGTCCCAACGGTACCCAAACTGTGGACCGTCACCTCTAAGTTTAAGCGGCATCCAAACTGCAGACTATCACCCCTAAATCCAGGAGGCACCCAAACTGTGGACCATCACCCCCAAGTCCAAGCGACCCCAAACTGTGTATCGTCACCCCTAAGTACAAGCAGTGCCAAACTGTGGACCACCACCCCTACATTCAGGCGGCATCCCTGCAGAAATGCAGGCTGTCACTCCTAAGTCATAGAAGCCCCCTCAATTCTCGACCCCCCCCACCTCTGCCGCCAACCCCAGACAGCCCCCTCAAGTCCTGACACATCAAACCACCCGCACTCAACCACGGCTCGAACCCCAGGCAGCCCCCTCAAGTCCTGCCACCTCCACCACCCCCACTCCCCTCTCCCCCAACCCCAGCCAGCCCCCTGCCAGCCCACCCCGTTAGGCAGAATCATATGCAGTACCCTTTGGGAACACTACACACAATTAAGACTACAAGTGTACAATGTCACCTTTGGTACAAGGCTGTACTACACAGTAATGTGGTAGCAGTGGCTGAGCAGCCAGACTTATCTCAAGAGTAAAGTGAGCAGTACAACAGGTTACACAAAGGACCAGCAATTACCGTGATTCAAACAAACACTTACCCAAGGTTTCTTGGTAAAAGAATATACATTTATTTACACAGTCATTTGGAAAACATTCCACTATCAAAGGCAGCTCAATATCACAATCTAATACACTACAATACACAACCAATCAGTTTCTGAACAAGTTCAGCTCCCCTGAAGTGGGAGCAAAATGGCACTTCAGTTACTTTAAAAAGGGGTAAAAATACAAGGTTATAAGTATCAACAGCACAAATACTTTCATAGGCAGGGCAAAGGGTTTCAGTTCACTACAACCAGCAATTCAATTCAAAAGGCCTGGGCCAAAGTCAATGGTTCAGAGTCTTTGTATAGGATAGCACAGTTCTGGTTGTAAACGGTTAAGTCTTTGCCACGGATTTTAGAAGAATTTGGTCAGACGAAAAGTTAGATGTTGGTTTAGGGAAGGACAAGCCTTCAAAGTTGGGAACGTTTCACAAACTTTCACCGCGGCAGAACAGAGTTCTGCACCGCACTTGCACAGTACCTTGTAAGTGAAGAAAAGCTGTAGCTGAGGCAGTTGTTCCTGGCAGTTCCTGCAGATCTCGCTGTTCCTGAGCTTCATTCGTGGGGACAAGAAGGAGGACTTCGGGATATTCCTGCACTGCCCATGGAAGAGGCCACAAGCTTGGCAAAACGTCGGTTTAAGGTGTGAGTGCCTTAAAGACCACAAACTGGTATCATTCCCACTGGCAATCCGGTTTTCAACAGCACTCTGGAGAAAATTTGACCAGTATGGGGACGATGTTCAGGCGGCTTACGAGTTGGTTGTTCCCACCAAACTCAAGGGAAGAAGTTAACCTTGAAGGGCTTCTCTGTCGATGGAGTTTCAGGCAATTCGGACCTGCAGCAGGGCTTTACCGGTGGACCAGGAGTTGCAGCAGTCGTCTTCCTTCAGCTCATCTTCGGTTCTTTCGTTCCAGTGGTCGACTCTGCTTTCCAAGTCGCAGAGACCTACTTTTAAACAGTATTCCCCCATTCATTCCAGCCTGGCTGTCACTCACACAACAGGGTGGCTGTCCTTGCCAGACAGCCAGCCGGCTAATCACGCCAGAGTGCATTCAGGTATCCTAGGAGACTAAGCAGAGGGAGTTTCGGGCACCTCCCCCACATCCTGTCCACCCCAGACACTCAGGCGCCGGTCTAGGGCTTCAGTACTGAAGCCTGCCAAAGGCCAACGAACAAAGGGACCAAACCTGGTTTGGCGAGCAGAGACAAACACAAGAAGGATCTTTCCAAAAAGAAATGGTGAAAAAAGTTGATCAGAGTCTGTTTTTACAGGTAGGTCTGGGGCGCCATATTGGAAAACATGGCTGACACGATTTTTAGCTACCAGTGTTCGCGATCTGGAAAAATCATGGTAGTTTGTTTTAAACCACCGCCACCAGCCATTTCAAGTGGGAAAGGGTAACATTTGACTCTTACATGAGTGGTTAGACTCAGGGGAAGCTATGCAACTGCTCCAGCACTCTATAGGAAGATAGTGTGTGCTGGGTCTGTACATTTAAAAAGACTAGTAAAGTCAATTTAACTTTACATGCTCTGGGAGACAGGAGTCAGTCCCAGAGAAGGTATTTACACCTTGGGGAGTCTGAAAGACACCCCTGTGCCACTGCACTGAGGGTGCTGTGTGACACACAGAAAAAAATGATGTATATGGAGTTGTTTTAAAACTCCATATCCAAAGAACACCAAAGTAAAACACATTGAAAATGAAAAGTTCAAAGTCCCAAAATATAGCAAAAGAGCTGGAGGGCTCTAAGGTAGAGGGAATTTAGCACTTTGGTGAGAATTCTCCCTAACACACCCTCCTCCCATTATCCCCATTGACCTCTGGCCAAACCTCAAGGCAGCCCCCTCAATTCCAGCCACCTCCCAACACCTCCACTGACTTCTGCCGCAAACCCAGACAGCCCCCTGCTAGACTGCCCTCCTCCCACCACCCCCACGGATCTCTGCCACCAACCTCAGACAAGCCCTGCTTGTCTGCCCGCCTCAAACCACTCCCCTCTACCTCACCCCAAGCAAGCCCCATCAAGTCCAACTACCTCCCACCACACATACTGACCTCTGACCAAAACCCAGGCTGCTTCATGCTGGTCTGCCCTCCTCCCACCACCCCACTAATATCCAACCCAACCCGTGCCAACCCCTCAAGACTTCCCTCTTCCCACTACCCCCACTGACCATTGCCCCAACCCCCAGGAACCACTCTCAAGTCCTGCCGCCTCCCACCATCCCCACTGACCTCTGCCCCAACCCAAGCCAACCCAGTGCCAGTCATCCCTCCTCCTACTAATCCCACTGGCCTCCGCCCCAAACCCAGACAGCCCCCTGCTAGACTGCCCTCCTCCCACCAACTACACTGACCTCCACACCAAATGCAGGCAGATCCATGCTAGGACGCCCTTCTCCCACCACCCCCACTGACCTCCGCCCCAACCCCAGGCAGCCCCCTAAAGTCCTGTCACCTCCCACCACCCCCACTCGCCTCCACCCAAACCCCAAAAAGCCCACTGCCGCCTCCCACTACCCCCACTGACCTCCACCCCAACCCGAGCCAGCCCCGAGGCAGTCAGCACTCGTCCCACTACATCCACTGACTTCCACCCCAACCCCAGACAGCCCCCTGCTAAAGTGCCCTCCTCCCACCACCCCACTGACCTCTGCCCCAAACACAGACAACTTCATGCTAGGCCGCCCTTCTCCTAGCACCTCCACTGACCTCTTCCCCAACCTCTAGCAGCCCACTCAAGTCCTGTGACCTCCCACCACCCCCACTCACCTCCATCCCAACTCCAACCAGCCCCCTGCCAGTCTGCCCTCCTCCCACTGTCCCCACTGACTTCTGCCCCAACCTCAAGGCACCCCCATCAAGTCTGCCCTCTACCCACTACCCCCACTGACTACAACCCCACCCCCCGGAGAGCCCCCTGAGATCCTGCTGCCTCCCACCACCGCCACTGACCTCCACCCCAACCCCAATCCCAACCAGCCCCCTTCACATCAGCCCTCCTCTCACTACCCCCACTGACTTCTGCCCCAACCCCAGACAGCCCCTGCTAGACTGCCCTCCTCTGACCACCCCCACTGACCTCCACCACAAACCCAGGCAGCTCCATGCTAGGCTGTCGTTCTCCCACCACCCCCACTGACCTTTGCCCACAACCCCAGGCAGCCCCCTCAAGTACTATCACCGCCCACCAACCCCACTCACCTCCATCCCAACCCCAGCCAGTCGCCTGCCAGTCTACCCTCCTCCCACTACCCCCACTGACCGCTGCCATATCCTCAAGGAAGCCCTCTCAAGTCCTCTGTCCTCCCACCACCCCCAGTGACCTATGCCCCAAACCCAGGCAGCTCCATGCTAGTCTGCCCACCTCCCACCATCCCAACTAACGTCTAACCCAACCCCAGCCAGCCACCTGAAGTCCTGCTGCCTCCTACCACCCCCTGTCTGCTCTCTTCCCACTATCCCCACGGACCTCTGCCACAACCCCAGACAGCCCCTGCCAAACTGCCCTGCTCCCACCACCCACAGTTAACTCCGCCTCAAAATCAGGTACCTCCCTGATAGTCCACCCTCCTCCCAACACCCTCACTGAACTCAGCCCCAACCCTAGCAGTGTAAAGACAAGAGTAAGTGGCCTTAGACGTACATCGCACGCTACGCATCGCACGCTGCACGCCTATGTGGCGCATATCCATGATGGGCACATTTAAGAGGTGCAAAGCTTATTTCCAGTTATGCACAAGAAGGTGTGGAGACAGAGGATTGCCACACGCAAGATTTGTGACGGGTGCACGGAGCTTCAATATCGCATACCTTATTCATTTTTATTGGGGTGCGCGGGAGCCTACGTTAGGCATTGTCTATCTCATTTTCCATTCGGCATCATGTATCTTTTGGGGTTTTTTGCGCGGGAGCCTACGCTAGGCATTGCCTATCTGATTTTATGCTGCGCATCATGTATCTTTTGGGGTTTTTTGCGCGCAAGCCTACGTTAGGCATTGCCTATCTCATTTTCCATTCGGCATCATGTATCTTTTGGGGTTTTTTGCGCGGGAGCCTACGTTAGGCATTGCCTATCTGATTTTATGCTGCGCATCATGTATCTTTTTTTTTGGGGGGGGGGTTTATTGTCATTGACTGCCTCCATGAGTGGGAAGGCTCCACCTAGAGCAGAGGTCTTCGAACTGTAAGGCGTGCCCCCCCCAGGGGGGCATGGTCGCCTCCCAGGGGAAAGGGGGTGCGAGAGCACAGCATGAAATCTAAAAAAATAATAATAATAATTTTCTTTTTTTTAATTAGATTGGAGGAAATGGGCAGAGGCTGCTCACATGGTCGGACTGGACCATAAAACTGTCTTAGGCGCCAATGAAAAAGTGGCCAGCAGTTGCAAATGGATATTCATTCCTTAAGTCACAGACTGTTTCAATAGTCCCCAAGACGGTATTGTTTTTTAAAATGTAAGCAAATTGTGATACTTACTTAAAGAATATTAATTCAGCAACAACGGTCAAAACTACAGACTGCATAGTGAACACATCAAACTGGCCCACATTGGCCAAAAAAAGTGGCCCATTTGGACTGGCCTACACTAGCATTTTGCATTTTTGGTATGGGCATCGCCCTATTGCCCTATATGCCAGCCTGAGCCTTGCGGCTCATCCATAATGGGCGAGCGGGCCGTCCACCCAGTGGCCCCCTCACCCATTATGGAGGTGCCGAGGAGCCAAACAAGTGAAACACTGAGCACTTCGTAAACTGCTTTTTCAAGCTGAGGGAGTGCCACTGGGCTGGCTGAACTGTCAAAGGGAAATACTGTTACCCTTTGACAGTTCCGTTCCCCAGCCACACATGCTCACTGAGCCATGAAACGCTGGGGGCGTTTTGCTTTGCCAGCCTTGCATAGCTCATTGGAAATGCTGGCTTGGACACTGGATGTCGGTGTGTACGAGTGGGAGCTCCTGCACCTCCTCGCACATACGGACAGAGCAAACTGGAGTGGGGCATTTCAGCACCCATGTGCAGGCCCCTGCAGACGGTACGTTTATATTCATTTATTTTTTATTTAAATATATGGATGCATGTATGCTTGTGTTATGAGTGCATGTATGGTGATGGATGTTCGTATGAATGATAGAGTAATTGTTGTGTGAATGTGTGGGTGTGTTTGTTTTGGTCCGTTGAGATGATTTTGGCGAGTGGGGAGTAGAAGGGGGAAGGAGGGCTGTACAACAAAGGCATTTTAAAAATGCCTTTACTGCACAATGCCCCTACACACCTGCTGAAATAAGCTCTCCTTTTGAGGCGCTGTGGAGCCCAGGGGACAGGGATGGTATTTTATTTGCTGGATATCTATCATAGATGTCCAGTCAAAAATACCATGCTTTCCCTCTTGCCCCCCAGCGCCAATTGCAAACTGTTCGTCTTTTTACCCATTTCTTTTTAAAGTTTGTTCTCAATAGCAACATTTTAACGCATTACTTTAAAAACATTCACAGGCGGAAAACTCCCCACGGACCCCCATTGATTGGTTCGGGCTCCCTCGCTGTGCTCGGCCGCTATGGCATTTTTGTGGGAAATAATTATGCCCCTCCACTTAAAAAAATCAGCAGCTCCGACTGGCCCTCAGACTGCGTTGGGAACGGGGTGGGGGCGCCCAGGGACTGTGGTGGGAGCACAATGGGCAGGAGCACTGGGATAGTGGTGGGAGCAGGGTGGGGAGAGCCCAGGGTCTGTGATGGGGTGGGGAGAGCCCAGGGACTGGGTAGGTGTGGGATGAGGGAGCCCAGTGACTGTGATGGGAGCAGGTGGGGGTGCCCAGGGGCTATACTGGGAGTAGGGTGCAGTGACGGCGCGCAATAGTTCATAGCCATTTGTACATACTCTCAATTTGGCATTTTTGGGGGGCCCGGCCTGCCCAAATTATGCTCAGGGGGCCCAGGCCAAAAAAGTATTATGACCACTGGCCTAGAGGGACGGGACATGGATGGGGACGGGGGCAGGAGAGTGGTGAGCCTACAGGAGCCTCTGCATCACCCAATGAAGAGGCATAGGTGAGGGAGAAGGGGGCACAAGGAAGAAGTGCTTCACCGATAAGGAGCTGCAAATCCTCACAGATTATGCAGATGAACACTATGTGGAGCTCTACCCTTCCGCTGGCAGTACCCTCACTCCAGATAAGCAGCAGAGTAAGTGGCAGGAGGTCACTGACCTCATCAATGGCTGTGATGTGGAGAGACACACTGTCAGACAGGCTTAGAGGAGGGTGGGGGAATCTCTTGCAATGGACCAAGGAGAAGCTCAGTGGGAACCTGCCCTCTGCCCTGGCCACTGGTGGAGGTTCGCCACAGGAAGAGGAGCTGACACCATTTGCAGAGGTCACCAGTGGGCATCTCAGCAGTGAACAGGTGACTGGTGTGGGAGGCGTGGACACCCATGTTGCTGCATCAGGTGAGGGATATGTTTGTTTTCCATATGTGCTTACATTTTTGCATGATATGCTCATATATGTTGGGGTAGAGTTGGCAACCATACATGGGCAGTGCAGACATGCTACCGTGTGCGCTTCCATCACATGAGCTGCATTCCGGGAGGCGGTTGTGTGGTGTGGCTGCATTCAGGGAGGTGGTTCAAGTTGAACTCACAGTAGACATCACTGTACAGAGGATTACACTGCTGTGCCACTGCACCTACGTGTGGTAATGGCATGCAAGTTACATCTCATTGGACACACTCACAGTGTCATTCATGCATATAGTTGATTGTGAGTGCAAATCATGACTCACAAGGTACAAGAAGGATTGGATGATGTCAGAGTCATCCATTCCTTGTCCCTGGCTGCCGGTGGACATAGATGAGTGACAATGTCGGTGCAAAGAGGCATGAGGCGGTCTTCTAGACAGGAGTAGATGTGGATGGCCAATAGAAGTTTCAGTGTAGTGCATCATATTATAGCACAGGTATTGCCAGAGCACAGCCCAAACCTGGGGAAGCTTTTCTCTACTGTCTGGTACCAACAGTGATTACTTGTATAAGCAAGAGAAAATGGATCAATTAAATGAAAATAATGGTGTCTGATTTCTCTCTAAAAAAACAATGCTAAGTCCTGAAAAAATTGACCAATCAGCAAATTCATAAAATGAACAATTATATATTTTATTCAAAATGTGTTTTGATCTTGAACATAGTACACACATGTACCTGCTCACTGCCAGGCGCCTCTATCCCATCTTCATAAATTCAATGGAAAGGGTGTCAAACACACCCATAAATAGGCGAAAAAAACATACAGCACATGACATCTGTTGAGTCAGAATACTATCCACTACACCACTATCCCAGCCACCACAAAAGCATTGACCAATGCAAACCACTTGTGCTGTCCTGAAAGGTTCCAGATGTGCCCAATGTGCTGAGTGCCCAAATGCACCCATAGCAAAATGCCATATTCCCCTCTCAAATCTCTGTACATGCAGAGCAAAGGTCACCAGACTGCCAAAGTGTCTTGTGATGCATCACCAACAGTCCCAAAATGCTGTGAAACTTGGAAAAACAGAACAGACACATAAGTCACTGTCCCAACCTCGCTGAACATGGGTGCTTACCTTCATTGCACAAATATACGTTCCACAAAAGGTGGCGCGATGCAGCAAAGCAGCAAAGCTCAACTTACTATAATGTCTGGATCTGTAATGTCCTACTTTCATTGTTACATGTTTTGTGTTGAGGATGAGACCTCTTTCCATTGCACTAGTTGTGGGCTGGACCCACGTGTTTGGGGCGGGGTTACCGCCGGCTCGCCAGTTCGCGCTGAAATAAAGTTTCAGCCAGACGCACCTTCCTGTCTCTGCGTCTTATTATACTTGTCCCGCTTTATTGATCTGACACCATTGGCCTCATTGAATTGATCTGCATGCCTGCGCGATGCCAGCGCGCATATAACAGGATCTGTGTCCCGCTACATATGTTCCCCCGAGCCCAACCAGCTTCCAACTCGCAAACACTGTACTACTGTAGCGGAACAAACCCAAAAAGGGTATGCCAAATGGGTGCCATCTTGGTCTCCCCGTAGTGCAGTAGCACAACATGACAAAAATATCACCGGCCACCAAATCTTGGACAAAACCTGGCTGTATCAAACATTTTTAATATAAAAACTGGAGGGTCTAAACATAAGAGAATAATAATACACAAGGTGGCAATCTTCCAGTAAGCAAACCAGTCTCGATTGGTCCTGGGTAAATTAAATAATCCTAAAAATTCAAAATATTCAAAAAGAAAACTTCCTTAACTGTGCATTCATATGGCTCAAAGATAATCTCACCCACAGAAGTTCAAACAATGCAGTAGAAATACACTCTTGTATGTGGATGTAAACTTACACATGCCTATGTAGAAAATGTCTAGACAGTAAAGTACAGAAGCTTGATTGCACCACATAAATAGATTGCACATATATTAATCTTGTGGACACACACATTATTACAAACCACTGTCTGACATCAGATACACTTGTCATTCTGCAAACATGTATACACTATAAAAAATATCATAGCCTCATAAGTAGAATACCTCTTTTTTACATTTTTTTGTTTATGATCACCACTAACTAATGGCACAGATCCGTGTTTTGATGGTAATAAAAACATCCAAAGGTTTCAAACGCTTATACATAGGGACTATAGTAGCAAATCGACTTATCATTAACACTACTCAGTGCATCAGCACTCATACCTGACCCCGGCTTTAAATCTATTCTTATAGGACAGGAACATTGCCATTCCAGCCCTTCATTGAGTCCAATTATATGGCTATTGGTTTCGAAAATTATTTTCTGCTCAAAGGTGAGCAATCTTAGATTAGAATCATTCCTATTGGTCCCCTTGATTTTCTTAAGGATTACCCAAAAAATTTTCTCATAGGTGTATTGATATCAAATCCTTCACCATAGATGGGAATTCCATCACCGACCTGAAAGAAGTGAAAACCTTAGGAGTCTATCTAGACTCCTCACTCTCCCTAACCAGACAAGTAAATGATACAGCCTCCTCAGCAGCGTACACTGCTAAACATATTAATACCTGCAGACCTTACCTAACCACAGATAGTTGCATTACGCTAGCCATATCTCTCATACTTTCCAAACTAGATTATTGCAATGCTCTCTTTGCAGGCTCCTCCGCAAGAAATATCAAAAAACTTCAAGTCACACAGAATAATGCCACTGAGCAGCACTGAATAGTTTTAAAAAAAGAATACATATCTGCAGCCAGAAGCAACGTTCACTGGCTTCTGGTCCAGGACCGCATCAGATTCAAAACCTTGTCCATCACGCACAAGTGCCTAACCAACATGGCCCGAAGTACCTCTCCACAAACTTGCCACACCCCACTCCAACAGACATAGCCTGGCATCCACCTCACACCTAGTCACTACTCCCAAATTCAAGAGAGCTAAGGCAGGGGGACGCAGCTTCCCAGTCGTGGCGGCCCATCAGTGGAATGCCCCTCAGATCTGACCCTTCCCCCTGGTCCTTCCACAACAAAAACTCAAAACCTGGCTCTTTGCACAATGCCTATAGAGTACTACGTACCCTACCCATGGTCCTATTTCCTTTGCTGCCTGTTTCTTTCCCTCTTGTATTTACTGTTACCAGCGCCCAGATACCTGTGGGTTCGGCACGCTCTACAAATGCCAAATAAAATTTAAAAATAAAATAAATATCCCCTCTTGGCATACAGTTTCACCAAAGGAGCCTGATTGATGTTGTTTTTAATACAGCCGCTGTGCTCTATGAATCTTGTTTTGCACTTCTTATGTGTCTTGCCTATGTACATGGGCATGTAATCATGTGTACTACATTTTCACTGTTACAGTTAGTTTGGTCTTTGATAAGCCATCTATCCTACAACCCAATATCCACTTCTGTGGTTTGCACAGTGTACTTACACATGGCACAATGTCCACAAGGAAAATTACATGTAATGTGGGACATGGCCCACAAAGTTATCTGTTTCACAATCCCTGATTTCTTTTCTGTTATATCATTTCTGACGTATCAAAGATCTTGCAAGTGTGCAGTGGATAGCCCCTGATGAATGTCCTACAATTTGTGTGATAGGGACAGAAACATGTTGGGCTGATAATTGTTCACACAAATTGGATCACCCAAAAATGTGTTGTTTGTCCAATTGTGATTGAATGTAAATGTCTAATGTGTTCTGAAATTTGTTTGTGTGCTGCAGTGTGTTTCGTTGGTGATTGCAGACCGGTGCAGAGTCTGTCCCCAGCGTTGTTGCTGAGGAGGAGGTGGCTTCCCATTCAATTGCCCTTCACTCTGCAGAGCGTAGCAATGTGCTGCAGTGTGTTTTATGTTCCGTGGGACGTGGGTATTAGTGTGAGCCTTCCGCCTGCTTCTACAACTTTTTATTCACCTTCCCCCTGACTCAGTGCATGTTGCACAGGGCTCAATGTAACACCTTGGTTGCTCGTGGGCTGGAACTGAAGGAAAAGGAAAAGTGGCTATTCTGAAACATTAGCCTCACAGAAGTAAGCTGTAGTGTTAAGCTTTATTTAACTCTTTCTTTGCTACTGTTACTATTGTTACAACCTTTTCTCTGTGTTGCTACTGTTTAGGCGGTGGCTGAGGTTGCTCCTAAAGAACGCTAAGAGTGTAAACAGGGCTGAGTAGTGACTGCAGGGGGTGGCAAGGTTGTATGGAGCCTTTTTTGTTTGGGGCTCATGTGACTCACTCATGCTCTATTCTGGTGGAGCCTGAACTGGAAGTTACAACGGCAATGGATGTTACTGGCATGGCAATAACTGCTCCGCCTGTGTCTAAGAGTCATGAAAACCATACCTTGGGGCCTGCTAAGGTCAGTCACCCCAACTACCTCTCAAACAAGGTTTTGCAAGGGCCAGAATACTACCACTAATGGTCTGACACTGGCCGCCATTGTTCAGCAGGCCTCGTTTATACATAACACTCCTGTTTTTCGACATATATTGACTTCAGTGCATCTTTCTATACCGTAGATAGGGGTTGGCTATGGAGGAAGCTGTGCTCAAGGGACATCCCCCTTGACCTAATAAAATTGATGATCGATCTGCATCATCAAACCAGAATTAAAGTATGCATGGATCAACGTGGTGGCCTGACCAGTTGCTTATCTACTTGAAAGGGGGTTAAGCAAGGGTGCATCCTAGCGTCAATGCTGTTTAATCTTTACTTGTCAGATCTAGGTGAGGCCCTTGCCAACCCTTCCACCATACCACCTTAGTTAGGAGATGTTCCTATACAACGGATGGGCTACAGAGATGACCTTGTACTCTTTAATGTAACCCCGGTGGGCTGCAATCTTTATTGAGTTCTCTGAAAACGTACACAGAAGTGAATTCCATCAAAGTGAACATAGCCAAAACTAAAATCCTGATCTTTAGTACGCCAAACAAGAAGGCATTAGGAATGAACTGGCACATGGACAGGAAGGAAATTGAGGTAGTCAATGACTATGAATACCTGGGTAGTAATTTGGACTCCAAACTACGTGGTGCTTTTCATCTTGACCGCTGTAAGACTAAGATCTGTCAGATTGCCAGCACCATTGGCTCTTTTGCCCACAGGGGTGGTGGTTATTCTGTAGGAGTCCTGCTTAAATTGTACCAAGCCAAAATGCTGCCCATCATTTTATGTGGTCTGGAAATTTGGGCTCATTTGAATATGATGGAGTCTGTGACCCTAAAACGACTACTGAGATTACCTCCCCAAACATCTATGGAAACGATTTATCTGTAATTTAATCTTGTACCAATCCTTGTTCGTTATCACTGCATGTTCTATCATATATTGGAAGCTTGTAAACGCCTCTGACGTCTAGCTGAAAAAAATAATGCATGGTGTGATATTGTCCAGAGCAAATATCATCTCCTCTAGTTGTTTCGTGAACATGAGGCTTATTGCCGAAAAGTGGCTAGGGTTGGCTCCGGAAAACGCACTATAAATGTCACTTACCCAATTTAAGAACACCATGAAAGTTATTCTTTACCCATTGATTAAGGAACAGTTGATTGTGAACTTGGCTGGTAAAAGAAATGTTGCTGTTTACATTGATTATATACAGGCCAGGGGAGAACTATCAAGTTACATCCACCATTTCTTGGGTAATTCCTTGGTGTGGGACTACCTAAGAATACAATTTAATGTAGTCAAGTCCCTGGACATACTTGGAGCTTGGTAAACATGTCCAAGGTATGTCAGATGTTGTCCTGCTAAACATCTTCCGACAGCATGCACCTCTCTCTTGATGCTACGACAGATGATGATGAGGTCAACTGGTCTGGTTGGAATCATCTCGGGTGACGACGTCTGTGCTATCTTTATGAACAGCTGTCACGAAGCTTGTATGGTATACCACACTCTCCTCCGGAAAAGATTCTAATATTCTGGCCACTCTGGCAAACTGAACTGTTGTCCATGTCTGTAAGTGGGATGAAGCATAGAAATTAGTTTTGTTTTTATGTAATATTCATATGTATGTGTTCTGAAATTCTGTAGTATTAACAGTTGACTCTTGTTAACTATATAATACAGTGAATACATTTTTAAAAAATGTATTATTGACTGTGTGTCTTGTGATTTTTGTATTGGTTTGGTTCCTGTGGGTTTTACTAGGTTTTATATATGTTTGTACTATGTTCAAGATCGAAATGAATTTGGAATAAAATATTTAATTGTTCATTTTATGAATATTCTAATTTGTCAATTTTTTTCAGGTATCAGCATTGTTTTTGTTTTTAGAGGAATCAGACACCACTATTTTCGTTTAATTGATCTGTTTTCTCTTCCTTATACAGGTATTCAGTGTAGTGCATTGCACGCACATTTTGAGTGTCAGTGTAGCAGTGACCATGCAAGCGTTCACTGGTCATTTCCATGTCATATTTTCCTCGCACATGGTTGAGGTGCATGTGATCGTGAATAACCACGTATCTGGCCGAGGGCAATGTGGCAATGGGGTTAGGGAGATCATGGAAACACATATGCCTGCATGCCATTTTTGGTCAGCAGATGTACAGGTCAGACTTTCACATGTTGAAATAACACAAGGTCGAGTGGAGTAGGGGCTCACTGATGATGCATAGACCTCCATCCATCCACTGATGGGAATCACTCTCAATCATGTCTGTGTGAATTTAGGTTCTCATGATCCTGCACATCTTACCATGCCGCATGGCCTAATATGCCCTGGCATGATTGCACAGGTCATCAAACACCATTTATCTGTGCCTTACAGGTCAATTACAAGGAGTGATGTATGTGTGACTGGCCATTTTGTGTCTGGTTGGTGGCCTGTCATCTTCATCGCTGTTGACTTCATTCCTGGTTGGTGGGCCTGTCATCTTCTTCACCATTGACTTCACTCCTGGTTGGTGGCCGGTCATCTTCATCACCGTTGACTTCATTCCTGGTTGGTGGGCCTGTCATCTTCTTCACCATTGACTTCACTCCTGGTTGGTGGCCTGTCATCTTCATTGCCATTGACTTCACTCCTGGTTGGTGGGCCTGTCATATTCTTCACCATTGACTTCACTCCTGGTTGGTGGCCTGTCATCTTCATCGCCATTGGCTTCACTCCTGGTTGGTGGCCTGTCATCTACATCATCATTGGATTCACTCCTGGTTGTTGGCCTGTCAACTTCATCGCCATTGGCTTCACTTCTGCTTGGTGGCCTGTCATCTTCATCGCCATTGACTTCACTCCTGGTTGGTGGCCTGTTATCTTCATCGCTGTTGACTTCACTATTGGTTGGTGGACCTGTCATCTTCATCGCCATTGGCTTCACTCCTGGTTGGTGACCTGTCATCTAAATTGTCCTTGGCTTCACTCCTGGTTGGTGGCTTGTCATCTTCATCATCATTGACTTCGCTCCTGCTTGGTGGCCTGTCATCTTTATCACTGTTGACTTCACTCCTGGTTGGTGGCCTGTCATCTTCATCAGCATTGACTTCACTCCTGGTTGGTGGGCCTGTCATCTTCATCGTCGTTGGATTCACTCCTGGTTGGTGGGCTGTCATCTTCATCGCCATTGGCTTCACTTCTGCTTGGTGGCCTGTCATCTTCATCGACATTGACTTCACTCCTGGTTGGTGGCATGTCATCTTCATCGCCATTGGCTTCACTTCTGCTTGGTGGCCTGTCATCTTCATCGCCATTGACTTCACTCCTGGTTGGTGGCCTGTTATCTTCATCGCTGTTGACTTCACTATTGGTTGGTGGACCTGTCATCTTCATCGCCATTGGCTTCACTCCTGGTTGGTGACCTGTCATCTACATTGTCCTTGGCTTCACTCCTGGTTGGTGGCTTGTCATCTTCATCATCATTGACTTCGCTCCTGCTTGGTGGCCTGTCATCTTCATCACCGTTGACTTCACTCCTGGTTGGTGGCCTGTCATCTTCATCACCATTGACTTCACTCCTGGTTGGTGGGCCTGTCATCTTCATCGTCGTTGGATTCACTCCTGGTTGGTGGGCTGTCATCTTCATCGCCATTGGCTTCACTTCTGCTTGGTGGCCTGTCATCTTCATCGACATTGACTTCACTCCTGGTTGGTGGCATGTCATCTTCATTGCCATTGACTTCACTCCTGGTTGGTGGGCCTGTCATCTTCTTCACCATTGACTTCACTCCTGTGGGTGGCCTGTCATCTTCATCCCTGTTGACTTCACTATTGGTTGGTGGGCCTTTCATCTTCATCGCCATTGGCTTCACTCCTGTTTGGTGGCCTGTCATCTACATCATCATTGACTTCACTCCTGGTTGGTGGCCTGTCACCTTTATTGCCATTGGCTTCACTTCTGCATGGTGGCCTGTCATCTTCATCGCCATTGGCTTCACACTTGGTTGGCGGCCTGACATCTTCATTGCCATTGACTTCACTCCTGGTTGGGGGGCCTGTCATATTCTTCACCATTGACTTCACTCCTGGTTGGTGGCCTTGTCATCTTCATCGCCATTGGCTTCACTCCTGGTTGGTGGCCTGTCATCTACATCATCATTGGCTTCACTCCTGGTTGTTGGCCTGTCACCTTCATCGCCATTGGATTCACTCCTGGTTGGTGACCTGTCCTCTACATTGTCCTTGGCTTCACTCCTGGTTGGTGGCTTGTCATCTTCATCATCATTGACTTCACTCCTGCTTGGTGGCCTGTCATCTTCATCACCGTTGACTTCACTCCTGGTTGGTGGCCTGTCATCTTCATCACCATTGACTTCACTCCTGGTTGGTGGGCCTGTCATCTTCATCGTCGTTGGATTCACTCCTGGTTGGTGGGCTGTCATCTTCATCGCCATTGGCTTCACTTCTGCTTGGTGGCCTGTGATCATCATCGACATTGACTTCACTCCTGGTTGGTGGCATGTCATCTTCATTGCCATTGACTTCACTCCTGGTTGGTGGGCCTGTCATCTTCTTCACCATTGACTTCACTCCTGTGTGTGGCCTGTCATCTTCATCCCTGTTGACTTCACTATTGGTTGGTGGGCCTTTCATCTTCATCGCCATTGGCTTCACTCCTGGTTGGTGGCCTGTCACCTTTATTGCCATTGGCTTCACTTCTGCATGGTGGCCTGTCATCTTCATCGCCATTGGCTTCACACTTGGTTGGCGGCCTGACATCTTCATCGCTGTTGACGGCTATTGGTTGGTGGGCCTGTCATCTTCATCGCAGTTGGCTTCACGCCTGGTTGGTGACCTGTCATCTACATTGTCGTTGGCTTCACTCCTGGTTCGTGGCCTGTCATCTTCATCATCATTGACTTCACTCCTGCTTGGTGGCCTGTCATCTTCATCACCTTTGACTTCACACCTGGTTGGTGGCCTGTCATCTTCATCACCATTGACTTCACTCCTGGTTGGTGGGCCTGTCATCTTCATCGTCGTTGGATTCACTCCTGGTTGGTGGCCTGTCATCTTCATCGCCATTGGCTTCACTTCTGCTTGGTGGCCTGTCATCTTCATCGCCATTGGCTTCACTCCTGGTTGGTGGCCTGCAGGGGTGTTGCTAAATCTGGAAATGACCCGGGGCTAAGCTATTGTTGGAACTGTCAGGAGTGGGGGCTAGCTAGCCTTTTGGTTGTAGCTCCTGAGATTATATCCAGGGCTACAACCAAAAGAACAGGGGCTATAGCCCCCTTAGCCCCCCCCCTAGCAACGCCTCTGGTGGCCTGCGCTTGTTTGAAGGCTGATTCTTCTTCTTTTGGGCTATTTAGGGGATTGTTGGTCAAGGCTTGACGTCCCTGGGTGACCAAATACTCCAATTGGACCTGAAACAGAAGTCTTTTACTCACCGGGTCGTTTTTCCATTCCTGGGACGTGTTATTTGACACCGTTATATTGAGCATGTACAAGTGGGCCCAGGACTGATGGGCTGTTATCGATAGTTACTATCAGCGGTCCCCATGGTCCATGATCGTGGAATTCTGCAGGATCGCTTCTACTGCGTTTTGCCGTAGACTTCCGTTGGCATGAATCCTGCTCTGCTTCCCTTCTTCCTGTGGCTCCTTGTCTGGAACCTGGGACTGGATCGCTTCCTGGGGTTCTCCTCTCGTGTATCACATGGTTTAGGTTGCTGCCTTCTCTGCACCTTTGGGATCAAACTCATACTGCCCTGACTTTTCTCCATGACCACAGGAGTGCCTACAGACTTTGTCAAGGAACCGGAGTTCAAAACCCACCCTCATATAAGAGAGTGCATATCTCCTCACCGCTTTCTGTTCAATAGAATGTGGTGGTTTGTGCCTTTCATGGCTTATGGAATCAGTAGAAGAGTCTTTGCTTGCTTGTTCCCGCGTGCATGGATTAGTAATGACAAATGGCAACCAAGGGCTAAAAGTTTGACCACCTCTGAGAAAGGGATATACTCATGTCAGTGGGAAATTTCACACACAAAATTGCCAGATTGTTGCTGCATTGGGGGTTTATAATGGTCAGTTGCCCTCATAGAGTGCTGTCAATGTATGAATATTTCCTTCCACTTAGCGGCATTATTTGGCAATCCAGTGAATTTCTCTGCTCTTCTCAGGGAGTATAAGTAAATGGCACATGCATGACTGCATCACCTGAGACAGCGGTAGATAGCACAAGAATAGAACACGTACATAGCGCAGGCAGGAAGTCTTGACATCATACCGCTCCCTCATCTTGGGCAACTTTCATTATTGAGTCCACCCTCATGGAGAGTCCATGCACCTATGCCTCTGCAGGGCAGTTTTCCTTCCTCGTCCCCAATTCCTCTCCCAAGGTGCTTTCACCACATTCAGTGTATTACACAGGCAATCCCTGGCTGTCCCTTGTGAGAGTTCCCCTGGTAGTCCAAGGCTATGCCCCTGACGTTTGCAGCCTAAGAGGTGCCTCCACGCTTCAAGGACTTCCCAAGCACATCTCGGTTCCATCACACAATCAAGGGTCCACTTATTCGAGTACTTCCTTGCAAGGCACTATACCTGCCATCAAGGGTAAACTGCTCACTACCTGGAGATGTCTACCTAGCCCTCTTCACAAATTGCTTATCATTTGATGCACTGTCGACCATTACACAGGCGACCCTACTTATGCAACTGCATTCATTTTCACACAACCCCATCATATCTTCCCAACTTACAAGTTCTGTGCATCTCTTTCATGCTGGTCTCTAGCCCTCACTATTGAGATGTTTCTTTTCTTCTTCCCCCATAGACTATGGTCTGGGCACCCCAGGTGTGCACACAGAACAACAGTTTCAGAGACAAGGTGCCAGTGCCTTAAGACCACCACGGTGGTGACAGCTTCAGAATAAGTGCTGTGATACTTACGGGTTTGGGCGCTGTCAATAAATGCAGTAAATAAATAAATAAATACATGTTCCATAACATAACAAAACACAACATAAGGATTGAACCCTTTTTGGGGAACAGATTAAGACCACCGTCAACCTGACCATACTCATGTCTATAGCAAATGCGCAGACTTTTTTTCTAATTTCCTGTTCTGTCTATGCACTCACCCCGATTAATCACCTGACCTGTGTTCGTCAAGTGCTTTTATGCACTATCACCCTTCTTTTGCTGTTGCACACTTTCATCATTACGTCATTGGTACAGTCTAATCCGTATTTGTTTAAACAAACACAAAAGTTCTGCGTTTCCTCTACACCAATAACGAGGTGGTGGTTTGGTGCCTTTTCTAGTGTTTCAGAAGGAAACGTTGCGTATTACTTTTGAACAGCAAATTGCCCTTTGCCCTCCCTCTGCGTAATCTCGAGTGCCCATTCCGAGAGACTCACTCTGTTCCCGCATTGTTTCCAGAAGGAGGTGCAGTGCTTTCCAAACGCGGGGAATGAGGAATGGCCTGCTGGGCCTAATGGTGACGAATCGCTGCTTTGGCCTATCCAGCAGAGGGGCTGTGATAACCCAGTGCAGGCGCGCCCTCCTGAGCTCGGTCGGCTGGTTCGGGGCCTGGACGGCCGCCATCTTGGCGTGTGGCTGGCATTGTTCAGTGGGAACGTTCTGTGCCACCTCAGACACACTCCTCTGCTGATGGTTCGAGCTGAGCAAACAAAAGCCCCCGCTGCCCAGTCTCCTTTGCCTGATTTGCAAAGAACATGTTCTTCTGTTGCATGGGAGTGTTGCGACCCTGTAACGGGCCTGTTTGTTCTATCACTCCGCCAATCTCCGCTCCCTGGCTCTGGACGAAGATTTATCATTCTGCTTCCAGGCTGGCTTACCTGTAAGGGGGCAAAAAGAACTGCACGCGCACCAGGTACTGGGTGACCTCAGCAGATGGTAGGGTAACCCTTTAATCATAGCAGGAAAGGGCTGGTGGAAGATAGTACAGTTACGTCCAGCAGCTGAGGGTACTGGCAACACGGTCCACTCCACTTACACATGTGGTCTAGAGAGGCCCACTGATGGGATGTTTCATCCCCAGCTTGAGGGTTGGTGGGTGATTTGATTAGTTGGCTTATTGATCAATTGACTGATTTATTGATGCATTAAGTGGTTGGCTGTTTTTTGATTGATCAGTTATTTAATGGATACATTATGTGAGCACGCCTCCTGCTCACAGCCTTGCAAACTCAATTGCAGTGACTATGGCTGAGTCCTCGCAATATCATAACATCAATGAATGAATGCATGAGTCGATTACACAGACATTGGGCCTTGTTACGGGTCCGGCAGTAGCTGTGCTGGTAAAACCGGCAGGTAGCTGCCGGACCCGTAAACGGTTACCGGCAGCTGGCTTGCTGGTAACACCAGGGTATTACAACTCCGGTGCCCGGAAAGTCAGGCGCCGGTAATATGTTGTTCTCCATTACCATAGACTCCCCTAGGACTCTATGGGAATGGGGGCACCGGTAATAACGGTGCTGGTGTTTCCGTGAAAGTCTGTGGGCAGATGCCGGTTCGCCTGGCAAGTCAGACCTGTCAGGCGGGAGGGCACCCGCCCACCAGTCTTGTACTTTGCCGGTCCGAAACAACAGTGCTGGTAAGCTTACCGGCACCGTTGTTTCCGGACCGGCAAAGTTGAAATGAGGCATATTGTGTGCAATGATGAGTAAGGCAGATAGCCTCCACTAAACATGTGGACGTGGGGGTATTACCCAAATTGATCATTTACAATTGTTTGAATGAACAATTGACCAAATTTAAAGGTTCACAATTGACCTTTTCACTATATATATATATATATATATCGCTTTGGTAATATATATATATATATATATATATGGGGTTTTGGGCAGGTTTGGGTTGGGTGAGGGGTTGCGGGGGGTTTCCCCCCGCATATATGTTACAATTGACCTTCACAATTCGGTCAATTGTGAAAAGGTCAATTGTCATTCGAACACTTGTAATACGAACAATTCGTATACAAGCGACGTGGGCATGAGGGAAAGACAGTACCATTTTGCCCTGACCTCCTAGTGGTTACCATCTGAAAGAGATTGAACCATACGGTTCAAGCAAAGGGTTGAACAAACCCCCCCCAAACCAGTTTGAAAGTGTTTTCAAAACTCCAATAAATAAAATGTCCAGAAACACATCACCAAAGATTGAGTAAGTACAGTCTCACCTCGTACTGCTGTGCATTTACTTACCTTTAAACTTTTGGCGTGACAGCAGCCTTGGTGCAGAGGCCGAGGACAAAAGCCTGCCTGGCAATGTCACTATACCTCCTCAGATATGATGATATGATAGGTCATTTATAACGCGCCTACACAGCAGTGTTTCTAGGTGCGACAAGAAAAGGTGGGGAAGACAGAGGGAGGACAAGACAAATGATCTTACTAGGCCTTGTGTCATTCAGATCGTGCAAGTGCCAGAACGAGAAGTTCAAGCATAAAAGAAGCGGGGGGATACAAGGGAGAGGGGAGGAGAAAACAGAGCAGCAATGTTCTGAGTAAGTGCAGCCAGGGCAGCGCAGCTCTGGGTAGTGCAAGGAGAACAAGGGACTGTATGGTTACAGTTACAGCCCTTAAGTGTGTGTTAGGCCCGGAGACAGTGCAAGGGTGACTGATCAACAAAGAGACTGGTACCCAGTGAGACTCTGAGGGCAGCCAAGCAACCAGTCAGTACAGCAGACAGGTAGGTCAGCAGGGGAGGGAGAGAGAGAAAGCAGAGGAGAAGAGAAATGTGTTGAGCTGCATCCAGACATTCTGGTGTTCCGGCTCAAGTGTGAGAGGGGGAGGGAGGCCATCCCAGAGGGAGGCACCTGCAGAAGAGAGAAATCTACCCCCACTCTCTTCCTGGAGAAGCGTCTAACCCTTAGAGAGTTGAAGGTAGATGAACGAAGGTCTTGAGAAGGAAGATATTTTGGAGGAGAGCATTGATTGTAGTGTGGGCCCCGGCCCCAGTAAGCCTTGTGGACAAAGCAAAGTGTCTTGAACTTGATCTTTGCAGCCACGGGGAGCCAGTGGAGAGATTTCAGGGCTGGAGAGATACAGTCCCTGGGCTTGAGGCCAGGGATACATCTTGCAGTCCTGTTCTGGATTAGTTGCAGAGGGCGGAGAGTAGAAGAGGGCAGATTGAGAAAGAGGCAGTTGCAGTAATCCAGCCTAGAGTGAACCAGGGATTTGGAGACAGTGAGCTTCTGGGGGAAAGTGAGAATGGGAAGAGTCCCTTTTGCAGCAGGCAGTGGGACTTCTTGGCGACGTCCGAAATGTGAGGAGAGAAAGAGAGAGTGGAGTCGAAGATGACACCAAGGTTTTTGCTCGCAGAAAGGCGAAGAAAGAGGGCCCAAGGTAGGTGGCCAGAGCGGGAGGAGGAAAGCAGGCACATGGGTCCCAATGAGAAGGAGCTCCTTCTTACTGGCATTAAAGCAGAGATTGTTGGAGGTGCACCAACCCTGAATCGGAGATAGACAGTCAGGAATGAGCGAGAGAGGAGAGGAGGCTGTGGGGAGTATGAAGGAAAGCTGAGTGTCATCTGCATAACAGTGAAAGTTAGAGTAGAAGGTAGAGATCAGATGGGGCAAAGGGGCCAAGTATAGGTTGAAAAACCAGGGTGAGAGGCTAGAGCCTAAGGGAATGCCATGGGTAGAGAGAGAGGTGGCAAAGAGAAAGGGACCAACTTGGACCTGGGAGGGGCGGTCCAAGTGGAAGGAGGTCAGCCACTGCAGGGCCTGATCCGTAATGCCCAGGTTCTCATGGAGTCCACTGATCAGAATGGCATGGTTGAGCATGTCGAAAGCAGAGGAAAGATCAAGGAGGATGAGGACAGAAGGAAGGCTGGAATCAAGGTTAGAGAGCAGATCTTCACGGGTGTTCAGGAGAGCAGTTTCCGTGCCTCTGTCAGCTCTGAAGCGAGACTGATGGTCATGGAGACAACCAACAGATTCAGTGTGGAGAGTAAGCTGGGAGATGGCTAGATTTTCCGAGAGGTTGCCCAGGAAAGGGGTGATGGAAATTGGGTGATAGTTTGCCAGGCAGGTAAGATTGGCAGATGGCTTCTTGAGGGTGTGCACAAGGGAGTGTTTAAGGGCAGAGGGGAAAGTTCCAGTGGCGAAAGAGCAATGACAGAAATCGGCCAAGGCTGAAGCAAGTGTGTCAATATGGTCCTTGATGGTTCTGGAGGAGCAGGGGAGCACCTGTTTGGATGGCAATTTCATAGATCGGACTTGTCTAGAAACCTTGACAGGTGTTGTCAGTGAGAAAGTGGAGAAAGGAGGAGGAGAGGGAGAGATAGCCAAAAGGGGGCTGAATGAGGGAGGGGGAGAGGAAGAGGAAGAGGAGATAGAGAACAGGATGTCCTGAGTTTTAGCATAGAAGTGAGAGTCCAGAGCCAAATGGAGGGCCTGGGAGTGAACAGGAGAGGTAGAGACTGCAACAGGATCAGCCAGTTCCTTGCAGATTTTAAGAGTTGGCCGTTTTGTTAGAAGCAGGCTTGAATGTGTGCTCTCTTCTTGGATAGGACAGAGAGTATGTATTGCCTTTGGAGCAGGCGGCAGGCCAGTTTGTCAGAGGATGCGCACAAAGCCCTCCACTTCCTCTCAGCCACCCTGCACTTGCGTTTCAGGACGGCCAGGTCTGAATCATACCAAGAGTTGCACTTGGAGGCAGGCTTCAGCCATATTCTCATGACAGGCGCAAGGATGTCCAGGGTGTTGGAAATAGAAAGATGCAGGTTAGAGAGGGCTGTGTCAGGGTGTGAGTCTCGCCGCAGGAGTAGGAGGAGCAGAGAAAGGGCAGGAGGGATTCCTTGGTTGTGAGGAACAGTCGCAGCAGGAGGGTCAAGCAACAGAAAGCTTGCCACAAAAACCACTTATGATAGCAGAAAAGACAATTCCTTCAGAGGAAGGTGAGCCTGGAGCTGAAAGTTAGGGAAAGGCCAAGGATAACCATTCCTCAACAGAAGTGGTTATGATGCCAGTGACCCACGCCTAAAACAAAGAGAGAGCTCAGAGCATTCTTAGGATTAATCAGTTATTACCGTAGGTTTATCCCTAATTTCTCTGACAGAACAGCTAGGTTAACAGATAAATTAAAGAACGACGAACCTCAGAAGATTAATTGGACTGACGAGGACGAGGTGTGTTACAACAGTTTAAAACAAACCCTGTGCCAGAATCTGATCCTAAAGGTAGTAGATTTTTCAAAAGAGTTTGTATTACAAACAGACACATCTCTTACAGGGTTAGGAGCAGTTTTGTTACAAGTTTGTGATGGATTAGAACACCCTACGCTATTCACTAGTCAAAAACTCTTCCCACGTGAAAAAAAACAACTCTGTGTTAGAATTAGAGGCCCTTGCCATTAAATGGGCCATCACCCATCTGTGATACTGCCTCCTAGGAAGAAAGTTCACTCTTGTGACAGATCAGTCTCCATTAGTATGGATAAGCCAACGAAAGGACTCTAACCCTTGAGTCAAGAGATGGTTCCTAGACCTGCAACCCTACTGTTTCACTGTGGAACATTGTAAAGGTAAAGACCAGGGGAACATAGATTTCCATTCCCGGTTTCATTGTGAAACTGATGTGGCTACATCGCATAGGGGAAGAGCATGTGAGAAACCAGAATTTGTCTCACCCACTAGTCCCCCGGATCTATCATCCAGGTTGCCAGGACACGGCCATTGCTTTTTAATCCAGTTCCTGGGGGTGGAGGATCACCTGGGTGAGGGGTCTTCGGGGAGTTGGAGTGGGAAACTGGATGGTGCAATGTGGTATCCCCTTCTCTGTAACACCGTTACCCCATCCTACCAGGCAGGATATTTACAAACTAAACCCCCTCCTTTTACAACTCAAACGCTTTGTCACAGACAGCCCGCTATGAACGAAAATGGACTAACACCTGAGCCGTATACCTGACCTGTCCCAATACAATGGTCAGGCAAGGTCAGGCAATTACTGACCATCACACACACCTGACTTCCAATACACTTCCGCACACGGATAAAAGGTGGAGCACAAGCGCACACTTAGAGCGAGGCAAAGCACACAAGGAAACAGCCATTCCAAGATGGCAGTTTAACAAGAGGAGAAAGACGGCGAAACAGAAGGGGATCGCAAGGAGAGAAGTTCCCTTGACCTTTTCGTCAAGGAACCGTTACTTTCACAAAGACTCGAGAATATAAAGCGTAAGTCTAGGAAACCAGGCTGAGGAATCCTGCATTGTGTGTCGGAGGTACCCTGGGCCCTCCTGCATCGATAATCAAGACGGGAGAATCGCCAGCTGCCATGGTACTGTCCTTGGCTCCAACAACAAAGCAGCGTCAGTGAAATCAGCACAGCCAGTAAGTTAGGGAGCCCGATACAAGACCGGTCTGTGTTGAAACCAAGGTTGCAAGCTGCAACATTGTATGGCGAGTGCCTAAACGAACATTGTATGAAACGCATGCGATGACCAAAGCAAGTAAAGTTGCACTGTAGATGAGTGATTGAACTTTGAAAGCAAGATACAATACCTTTGACACAGTGGTCCGGCAATATGTGTGTGCTCAATCGAAGGTCTCTGTAAGGCAGCCAGCTGAGAGTTGACAAAAGTGAAAGAGTGGGAAAGGATTGTGAATCGAAGTGGTCCTTGATGGGTCAAGCAAAATCCTGCACACAATCGAAAGTCTTCAATGTTGATACAGAAAATAATATTTTGTGACACAATAGATAAAATGGTCTGAACCCGGCAGAGGGAGACTGATTAAAGATTTTGGGTCAATGCAGATTTGAGCCCATGGGGAAAGATCCAGGGTGAACCATGAATCACCCGAGAAAATGGATAGGTGAAAATCCTGAGAACTTCGTGTTAAAGTGGATCTGAGCATGGCAAAGGGCATCCGAGATGAATAGTAAACGTCCTAATAAAATTGTGTATATGTGAAATAAAAAAAGGAAAGGAAATCTATAGTTTGTTTGTTGCATCAGGCCCTCTGAAAGAAGAGACGTTTAATGGCAAAGAGACTTTGCACAGAAGTCCATGACGTTGAGGTTTTGAAATATAACCTTGTGCTAGAGAAGCCAGAGACTGTGCTAAGCTTGAGTGTGCCGCCTTCTCCTGTGCTGAAAACGCAGGGAAGGGAATCCAACGGCTTGAATATCCTGACCTATCATTTCTTGAGCACTTTTCGTTTGCATAACATTGTTTCCCACACTATTTGTAAAAAAAGGTAAGGAGTGGCAATAGGTTTATCAGTGAAGGCCCTTTTATTTTGACAAGACACCACTAGCACTGCCTTATTATTATTTGATGGGCGTTGCTTGATTCCATCTTTAGATTTAGGATTAGATAGGCATTTCTCAAACCAAATTGAAGTTCAATAAACACCTTTGAACTGTGGTCACTTGTGTCTGTCTTACTGTTGATACCATGCTTTCCTTACACCACCCACCAGCTTTACAAATCCCTGTGCATTCCCCCACAAGGGTGAAGTCCGCTGGGTTCAAGGGTGCGGTTGTTTGTTACCCACAGGGGACTGCATCCAGGGAGAGGACGTGCTGCTGCTGCCCATTCCAGGCCCCGCCCACCAGCTTTACAAATCCACCCACCTTCCCCATGAGGGCTAAGCATGCAGGGTTCAAGGGCACGGCTGTTTGTTACCCGCAGGGTGTTCGGTGCTTGTAGGAGGGAGGCTGCTGGGCCTTGTTTATAGCTGAATCTGCAGAGGGCCCAGAGGATGTTGTAGGCCGAACGACTCATGAGCGATTCTCGCACGTTGGAGTAGGTGAGTAGACAGGCAGGGGAAGTACACTGCTTTGATCCTGCTGCATCCATATGTATATTTACATCGGGCACACAATATAATCAAGACCTTAAAATGTCCTCATTTGGCTTTAAAAATCCCAGGAGTTCCACCTTACCTTCCACACCATATTTAGCTATCGTGCCTGCCGTTCTACCAGTTAGTCCTCCGACTGCACCCACACGAAACACATTCGAACTGTCAGTAGAACAATTCTAACTACATCCTCCCCACGCCCACCACCAGGTGCAGCAACGAACATGCCCAATAATCTTTCAAGAACTGTGGGGGAGGCACTCATCCTCCTCAGTGAAATCCACCAGTTTCTTTACAGCTCCAATGCTCTTGTGAGCCTGGACCCCTGTTGGGGGCAAAGATAGTGAGCGGGCTACCAAGGCCGATAAGCAAGACTTAGGTACCAGCAACAGGGTTACGGATACTCCCTGCGGCTCTGTGCATTGGGACATTGAGGACCCAGTCAAGGCCGCGCTAGCCAAACAATGCCTTGGGAACAGTGGAGTAAAAAAGCCCCTAGCCCCAGAGAAACCCTGTTTATCTGTGGCAACAGGAAGCTCGAAACTCCAGGAAAATGGCACCCGCAGCCACCATGACCACAATGAGCACCACCCTGACCACCATATCCCCAGTTGTTGTGGCCTCTAGACAGTTTCTGATGTATCTCTGACATCCCAGAACTTGCTGCAACCAGTCAGGGAGGAGGTCAAATTACACTGATGACAGACAGCAGGGATAAAAGCACCCCAATCTGAATGTACACCAATGAACTTCAGGGAAGGGTGGGGACAGAGGGGGGCTTTTGTAAGATGACCAACAGGGGTCCTGGGAATGGCCGTTGCTGGCTGAACTAACAGGGGTCAACAGTGGCTCTCACCCGGGTACCAACCCCATGCCACCGTATTTACACCCTCCCATCCCCCCACCACACTCTGGATCAATACCAATGTCAGTTGCTGACCAGGATGGGGCGGGTGACTCAGGGGCCCATGCATGTAAATGATTGCTGACCAGGATGGGGCTGGTGACTCAGGGGCCCATGCATGTAAATGATTGCTGACCAGGATGGGGCAGGTGACTCAGGGGCCCATGCATGTAAATGATTGCTGACCAGGATGTGGCGGGGGACTCAGGGGCCCATGCATGTAAATGATTGCTGACCAGGATGGGGCATGTGACTCAGGGGCCCATGCATTTAAATGATTGCTGACCAGGATGGGGCGGGTGGCTCAGGGGCCCATGCATGTAAATGATTGCTGACCAGGATAAGGCGGGTGACTCAGGGGCCCATGCATGTAAATGATTGCTGACCAGGATGGGGCGGGTGACTCAGGGGCCCATGCATGTAAATGATTGCTGACCAGGATGGGGCAGGTGACTCAGGGGCCCATGCATGTAAATGATTGCTGACCAGGATGTGGCGGGGGACTCAGGGGCCCATACATGTCAATGCAACCTTGTTCTGACGGAGTTGGCGTCAATCAAAAAACATCTCCTATGGCTGCTGGAAGAACACAGGAAAGGAGGGATCAAGGAGGGCAAAAAGGGGGGGCCCAAATTTTTTGTCGATTGTATCACCTCTTTACCCAGCCATCACTTTTGATAGTGTAACCCCCATCCCGGTTAAACCGGGATGCATCAGTGACTGTAGCGAGATCCACACCACTGAAAGTGTCCCGCTCAACATAGCGCCTCCAGCCCCTATAGCCCAAAAGGGGCGCAATTACATCCCAAGCACACAGAAGGCCATTTCACTCGCACCCTTGCAGACTACCACCAGGAAGGCACAAGGTGGTCATGGGCCCAATCGAGTAGTGGAGCTGGACGCGTGCCAGTGTATCATACTGACAGCCCCACTATAGTGGCAGTGCCCAGCAGGGGAGGGTTGATATATCTACACAGGGTGCCAAAGTGCCCCCAAAAGACCATGACCCCGGGGTAACCCCTTGCAAACAAGTGTCTTCATTGGATCCGTGCTGTGCGGGGCTGCGGATTCGTAACACGGGAGAAGATCCTAAGGAGTATTAGGCTGCCCTATCAGGGGGAAAGTGTCCATGATTATGTTCAGATGGACTTCAGGAGCCAAGTGTGGGAGGGGCAGGAAGGATATTGATTGGGCTTTGCAATCAGATGTCAGCGCCCCCCAGCCACCTCTATGATTGAAGTTAGAGCACACCCCGGAGGAAACAATGATGCCCACCCTGAAAATAGTACACGTTGGCCTGCGCTCTCTGACGCAACCACAGTATCCTCGGGGAAAAGGTCATTGGGAAACTCCTCTTGGGTCAAACCATTGTAGCAAGCGAGTAGATCACGGCCTGTTCTACTCGGGTGCAGGAGGGCCCAATGGAAGTGTCCCCCTCTGGGGACATAAGCAGGCCATTGGGGCACTCTCTATGATTATTTATAATATGGACAGAATGTTTAATTTGTTGTTGCTTTTTATCTATGTGTGTTTTGATGCACTTTAGTGGCCTCAAGGTCAACTCAAGTTATTCATGATGATCCGACATCCTGTGGGAGTTCAACATCTGTTTAGATGCCCCCACAAACAAATCCACCACCATCTTCCCTAATGATGGCAGCTCATTGCCCATCACTTGTGACCCTCTGCTGCCATTCTCAAAGGCGGTGGGGCAGACCCGGACTCACCACTTACCCACAACATTCCCCTCTTACGCCTTCAAGTCACCCCCTCCCCTGGACAGACCATCACCTCCTATGTGCAAGATCATGCCTGATACGTTTGCCCTCCTCCTTGGCCGTCAGAGCATTGACATGTATCCTATAAAAAGATTCACCTGTGACAGGTTTGCAGAAGCCTGCAAACACCCTCACTCCCTAATAAACCTGCTAAATGAGCTCCTAGAGCCCCAGACTTAGTGGACACAGCCATCTTAAAAAATGAGAAACCTGCACAGAGACACAATACTTGGCATGACACAGGAATTGCGCTCCTAAAAGGAACAAATACACCTCTTGGGCACCACTGGAGTATTCCCATCTCAGACAACAGACTTTCCTGACATCAGAAGGCTAACACGCAACCATAGGGAGAAATACAAAAAAAAAACCTTATCACCCGGGTTAAACTAAATATGTCTGCCGAGTCTCCCGCATCTGCAGTGAGCTAAGACCCCAAAGTGAACCCAAAGCAGCTGATAACAGCTCACAATCCCTAGCAGACAACATGGCCACAGTCTTCGCTAGCAAAAGCAGAGCAATCCAACAAAACATAGCTGCCCACTGTAGACCCATGGCTGTGCAGGACAAAACATACTCCAATTAAAGGACCGTCTGAACAAGTCTAGCCATGCCAAGACGCCATCAGCTAAGCCATCATCACTTCCTTAGAACCCTGCTTTGCAAGCCTAGATAACAGTTCCTCCAGTCATGGGACTGCTCACCTACGCAGATTGAGGTCAGTATGTACTCATACGCCTACTGAATAATGACTTGAAGATGTTTGACCAAGGTGATGGCTAGCAGGTGACGCAATAACAAGACCAGCCTGGTGTAACATTCAAGATCGGGAGGGGGCTGGCAATATTAGAGCATTCTTAGGCCTTCTGGATATTTATGGAAAATGCAAGAATCTGTAAGGGCAGACTGTCCATCCGGCTGCCTCCACTTCCGATCTTCTCTCCAGAGAAAATTGAACAATACTGCACCATGACCCGGCGTCGCTGATCCTCACGGCGTGGCTCCGGCCACTGATGCATTCCGTTTCTGGGGAAAGCACGGTAAATTGAGGAAGGAGGCAAGACTACCACTCTCGTCTTCATGGCACAATCTGAAGCCAGAGCCCTTTCTGCAAACACTCTGCCAAGATGTGGAGATGACCAGCATTCACCATGTAAGAGGGAGCTTCCTTCTGTAGACGATGAATGGCTATTCCTGGCAGACACAGGTTCTGGGAACCTCAAGATACTTGAGGAAATCAGAGAATATGGAAAGGTGTCGGGATACAGGCTTACTCTTTGGAAGACAGCAGCAATGTCTGTTTCCACTGTGTCGCATAGGGCTCACTTCGAAAGCGGCATATTTAAGTGGTGTAAAGAAGGACCTTTTCCAACATTGCGATCACAGGAAAGGAATGTGTGTGAGCTTTGTGACTTGCCATTGTTTGATGAAATGGTGAGGTCTTACTTTCAGAGGCTGGCCCTTGAATTAGGCTTAGAGAAGGATAAGGAAGTTGAGAATCAGATGCTTTGGATTCATTTTGGCACTTCTTTGAAGCCGCTGTCCTGGGTTTACCTTCAGCAGTAGACTCTTTCTAAGAGGCTCTGGACAAAGGTGTGAAGCTTATAATATGGCCTGGAGATTGATAATACATGTTGGGTGTGAAGAACGCCCTGGACCACGCTGGCCCATCTATTTTGAAGCTACATCAGGGCAGAGCAATTGTGGTTGGATGTGTCTGCAATTTTGGATATTTTGGTGGAAGGACAACTAGATCTATCCACCACGTTGGTGATATTGATGTAGGACAGTTGGTTATCGGAGTTAGGACGGGATTAAAATACATAGTGGTGTGGGGGTTTAGTGGTTGCCAAGAAGTGAACAAAGGCTTGGAAATATGGGACCCACACCAAGGTGAACTGGAATTTGACAATGTTTTTGCTGGTTTATGTTTGTCAGGAGGTATGGAAACAGGGTGAAATTTGGTGAGCCATTTTTCAATTAGATGAATGGGCAAGGCTCGATTAAAAAGTCACTGGGCCTCATTACGACCCAGGCGGTAAGGGGTTTACGGCAGCGTTAACAGCGCCGACCCTTACCGCCTGAGTACATGTCCCTTAGCGCCATGGCGCTTTTAACACCTGCTTTTAGCAGGTGTTAAAATCCATGGCGCTAAGGGACCATGGAGTTAATTACGCCACCGTAATTTACGGTGGCGTAATTAACGCCTTCCCCACTCCCATTATGCCCTATGGGGCAAAAATGGGAATGGGGAAGGGTAAATGGGGATTGGGGACTTACCGCCCCGCCAAGGTCGGAATGGGGCGGTAAGTCCGCCAACCACCATGGCGTAAACGTAGTTTACGCCATGGTGGTAAAGTCACGGCCCAGGCGGTAACTTACCGCCTTGGTCGTAATGAGGCCCACTGTCTTTGTAGGGTGTCTGCTGCATTTCGGAGGAGAAAGGGGTCAGAAACCTGCCTGATTTCTGATAGTCTGTGCTACTTTTTAGCTCTTTCTCTCTGTCTGCCCATTTGATTCCACTGTTTTTCTGGTGTCCACTACTAGTGACAAAAGCAGCTCGGCATTAAACAGGCATCCATTGAATCTATGTGACCCTGTAACTGCGCCGACGAAAATGTTGATGCCAATTACGGCGCGGCTCCGTGATCAGATAGATCACTTTGCCTGCATCCCCTGGCCCACATTCCCTTACCCGACACCCCCACCTCACTTACCTTTACGGCAGCACACTTCTGTGTGCGCCGCTGACTCCCCACTATTCCTGCGGGGACAGTTCCTCCCGCTGAGCTGGGTCGGAGCTGATGCTGCAAGGTGCTTTTTTTTCTTCACTTGCTTGTCCTTCGCTTACCACAATGGTAAGCAGGGGACACCCCGTCAAACCCTGAGTCCTGTTACGGCGTCGAAGGAGAGCGGGGGGCACCCCTTCAACCCCCACTCTGCTTTGGCACAGTAACGGTTTTTGTACTGCGCTCCGAAACAGTTTTAATAATGCGGCCACGATTATGGCAACATTATGATACGATTCACATCCATTGAGCCGGTCAGATATCAGAGCCATTCGTTCTGACAGCTATGCGCAGCCTGTTGATGCAGGTTCGAATCCCGGCAGGGCCAACTCAGCATTTCATTATTCCAAGGTCTATAACTTGAGTAACAGGCTCTGGGCTAATAATGTCCGCTATTATTTTAGTACTTAGGTGCCTTATGGTTTGTTGCACTATATAAAAACGAGTTATTATTATTATCTATTCATTCTGGAAATGATTGTCATTCATAAATTGATGTCTCTGAATGAAATGTATTCATCTCTGTCGATTCTTCTGTGAAACTCAATAAAATGTTAACAAACTAAGTTTAACAAAAGAGAGTAATCAAAGTTTCCTTTGGTGGGAGTGGTCGGTGCTTTTCATATGTAATTCATCACTGATAAAGCCTGGGGAGTATTAGCATTCGCCTTGCAGGTGTGTTTGCTCATGCACAATGCAATACTGCAAAAATACTCGCGCTGCAGGATTTCACAAAGCGCAACGTGCAATCCGGCACATTGACACGCAATAATGGGGACATTGATCAATCTGCACAAATCCAGGATAATCCCCTTGTGCAGTTCCGGTGAGCGAAATTCTGAGCTAACACGGATTATAAAACTCATCCAAACAACTGAACTCGGAACGCAATAAAAGCGAGCATTGGTCTGGCTGGGGCATTTCTGGTGGACTCTGGGCAATAACCGTGGCCAGCACAGCTGGGCAACAGCGAGGGCCACCAAGAGGGAAAGGAGCAAAACAAGTTGTATAACAACTACTCACCCACCTGCGCTCCGGTGGGGAGCTCAGCCCTATAAGTAGGACTAACTCCAAGAGTGCATGTGTGTAGGGAATCACTGTTCACTGATGAACAGTTGTGGCCATCGCTGTATGGCATTGACGTGCAATGGTTGGGAGCATAGGCATAGAGTGATGACAACTATTGGCATTGTGCTTGTCAAGAAATCCGTCGATTTTTGCATTTGATATCCCTACTGTCTACCCGCACTCCCCTCTTCCTTTCTAACTTAGCTAGTATAGCTCAGTGGCAACTCGCTTGCCTTGGAAGCGAGACACTTCCAGAGCTACACAAGTTTGATTCCCGGATTTGCTCTGAGAAACCTCTTCAGTTTTAAGCGCGTTATAAAAATAAATATATAATAACTATACTTCAGTCCCTGCCTAACCCTCTTCCTCTCTTCAGTTGGCGCGTGTCCTAAATAGTAACTCTGCTGGGGGACACAGGCTTATCATTTCACCAAAATGCCAGGGGTGGCAGAAACGACATCACACGACCCTTGACCTCTCATTTGACCCCACCCGAAGTGACATTACGGAAGCGATGGAACAAGACCTTTCATCACTTAAAAAACCGGAAGTGGCATCACATAACATTGTTCCTAAGTACACTACGAAAAATATGGTTAAGATATCATTATAATGTGATATACATTTCATACAATAATGTATCAACATATATATCGTTAATATCAGTGTGTATAGGCCCATATTACCAAATTACTGGTAATGCAAGCAGAGGTCCATGGCCAAATGATAGTGATGAGTTATTATATAGCACTTACGCTTAAGCGCTTTATATAGAACAAATATACACCCAATATCACCCAACCTGTCATGGTACTCATTTATCTACCTCAAAAGGAAGAAACGCTGAGTTGAGGTGTTTAGGAACAGACTAAATCAGTGACTCACCCCCGAAGTGTGCCTGAAATAAGCCTTTAATGAGTCTAGCAATTATTGTATAGAATTCCAGAAAGACACATTATTTGTTATTCCTATTCTTTCTTATTTAGGGTTACTGCCCAAAGTGTTACACTCATGGAACCCCTGTTTTTTTAAAGAAGCGTGAACAAGAAGGCCAGCCACTCCAGAAACAAAGAGCCACATAGCGCTGGCCACAGCCCAGGAACTTATATTTAAAAAAGAAAAAAAGAAATATATATATATATATTTTTTTAGGAATAGCAAAGGAGGCCACTGTGGTAGCAAGGGAGTCCTCAGGGGTAGCATCTGCAAACCTTGCTGACCCCCAAATGACGTCCCTGCGGGGACAGAGTAGGAAGAAAAGGAGCAACGTGCAACAGATTTTTCAAGGGATGCAGTCATGCTGGTTGACAGCCAATTGCATCATAGCAGATCTGGCAAAGCTGGTGGTTTACCAGCCAGAGAACCTTTTGGTTTTTCCAGGGTTGACAGTACGATCTCTTCTTTCGAATCTGAAGCCTACTAACATCTGTTTATTTCCTATGCCATCCTGTGTGGCCCAAAGGCTGGCATCAGATATATCACTGTTTCTGACTGATTTTGTAAAGAAATCTTTATGTTCGGGCTTAGTACCGACAATATTGAAAAAATCAGTGGTTACCCCTCTTCTAAAAAAAACAAATTAGACCCCCAAGATCAGCAGAACTACTGGCCAGTTGCAGGACTACCCTGCCAGGTAAGATTCTCGAGAACATTAAAACATCTGAACTACAGCAGTATGTAGAGAGGGAGGCCTTGTTGGGCCCCCTTCAGTCAGGTTTCTGACCTGGCTTCAGCACCGAGACAATGGGACTGACTGTGTGGGACGACCTCCTTGAGGCGGCCCATCAGGGGGATGTATCGCTTATGATTATGTTAGATCTGTTAGCGGCGTTTGATACAGTGGACCATGGTATAATGTTGCAACGCCTTACTGAGATTGGCAATGTCTCTGTACAAGCTTTGGGGGGGGTTGGGTCTTTCTTGACGGATCGGGAACAACAGGTTTGACTTGGGGGCTTTCTTTCAGATTCCCTTCCACAGACCTGTGGTCTTTCTCTTATTTTTAATTTTTATGTGAGACCTCTTATGGCCACCCTGAGGAAACACAGAGTGAAATTCCACTCGTATGCGGATGATTCCCAGGCGTTCATAAGAGTTGGGAGGACGGGGAGACTTTTCAGATAGTTGAACGTTGCCTGTAGGAGGTTCAAGCCTGGATGTGTTCGAACCGGCTCTGGTTGAATGCTGGGAAAACCGAGATGGCATTGTTTGGTCCAAGACATCGACTTGAAACCTGTAGGCGCCCTCCATCTCCCTGCTTTCTGGCTCACATCTGGATCTGGCACCCAAGATAAAAAATCTAGGACATATTTGGGAGGAGGACCAGGGGAGCAAGGCACATGTGAGTGTGAAGGTTCAATCAGTTTTATGCACCCTACGATTGTTAAGACAGGTCATTCCTTTTGTACCAGCTAAGTACTACGCAGCAATCGTAGGGACTCTTACAAATTCACGTTTGGACTATTGCAATACCCTGTTGACAGGTATCCCAATTACTCAAGTCCGGAGACTGCAAATAGCCCAAAATACGGCTGTGAGATTTATCTTTTGTGGTGGCAAAATCATCTCCAGTCTCAGACTTGTGGCGGTCACTGCATCGGCTTGCAGTGAAGGAGAGGATCGATTGTAAAATCCTTTGCATGGTATTGAAATGTGCTAATCAGTTGGCTCCTAGTTATCTTGTGGCCAAAACCAAGTTGTCTATACCATCTCGCCAGCTGCGCTCTTGCCACAAGCTGTTGCTGCAGGTCACACCTTCCAAACATGTATCTAGGGATGACCCAAGGTTTGGAATATATGGTCAAATGCAATGGAATAAGCTTGCAATAGGAATTTGATCATTAAAAACACTTACTGCTTTTTGGAACGCTCTGAAGACGTATCTTTTCTGTTAAATTTGGGAAACTTGTGAAACTGGCTGATTTGCTTGGGCATCAGTGTTTGTAGAATCTGGTAGGATCCTTTTAGGTGGTTGATTCTTGGTCGACCCCTGTATGTTCCAGCTGAGCCCAGATACGATTGATTTTGTCGGGTGCACGTTACAAATGATTCAATTCAATTCAATTGAGTTGAAACAGATTTCAGTTTAGCTGTAACTGATATCTGGTGGTAACATGGAGAAGTGTGCTTTAACTTCACAACAAAGAGTTCCGGAATGGTAATAATGGTTGCAAAAAGTATTGGAGCTGTTAACAGTAAAAAATAAAAGTAGCGGAACTCCGTTCCCGCTCACTTCGACCAATGGGTCCATGCCATCAAAGGTGAAAGTGTTCTGTGCATACAGCTCTGGTGCTTTCGGGGTAGCATTTTGTTGAACCCTAACATGGAAAAGGCATTTTACAGGGTAAAGTGAAGCTGTTGATGGGCCAGCCTGTCACACATCACACTATGTGTCAGATGGACACTTGCAGCCTGAGCAACTATCAACCAGACAGTATGATATCTCTGAAATCGCCCCCTCATGGATTTGATTAGTGACCAGGACGCCTGGTGCATTGCACCTGAATGGAAGTTGACTGGTGCAAGCGACTACAGCTCTGTCGTATTGGCACCCAGGACCGGTCTCTGAGCACATATGTTCAGATGAGTTCTCCATCTTTGACAGACACCCCACACTGGGCTGCCATGATGCACTACTCACTTACCCAGATGCCTCAGTGGGTCCCCTGCGAAGAGCCAGCATGAGCTCCATGCAGGCATATTGCCCAATACCGCCACCTTGACATGGAGAGCCAGTGAGGAAAGCTTTAGCACCACAGTACTGGGTGGCACTGGCTGTGGGGCGAGCATACGTGACACATTCAGAGGAGCCAGACCTGCATTACCTCCACATCCCTCTTCCTCGTCCCAGTACTTAACTTTGAGTATGTTCTGCTCCCAGGAACTCTTTTTTACAAGCTGGCCTCTTGTGGCCCCTTCCACCCCAGGAGGTATAACCTCCCACCTATCCAATCCAATGCAGTTCTTTTGTTCCTGCTGGAACTTTCTGCTCCTCTTGTTGTGGTGCTCTTGATGGGCAATCGCTGGTGTCCCACACCTGGCGGCTCCTCTCCCAGGCTTGTTGCCTGCGGCTTGCTGGTGTTACCGGCAGGCCTTCGGCGGGGCCTGCTGGTGTCCTTTGGCAACTGTTGTGTGCTCGCTAGTCTCCTGTCTACTATGGCTGGCCGGGGGGTTCTGTGCCCTGTCTGGCATCTACAGTGAGTGCCATAAGTGGGGGCCTCCGACCCCCCCTTTTGGTTTATTGACAGCCGGTGGGCTCCATGTTATGGTTGACGGGCCACTGGATTTTGCATCTAGATTTGCTGGCTCCTGCCTGCACTCCGTTACGGGCTGGCGGCGCGGCCTGCGGGCCTGTTGGACGGGCCTGACTGTCAGACTAAAAAGAAATATTTACACTGGGTTTCTTGGTTACTGTGGCCCTCTGTTTTGATGGGGCTGCAGGATCCCATCTCTCCCAGATTCAGATTCCTCAGTTTGGGCTTCGGTGCTTGGCAGGCTTTTCCCCTGGGGGGGGCGGAGGGGGTTGTGAGTACATCTCCTTCGCCTATGTTGCTGTGTCAACAGGAACTCCGCCCGTGGTTTCCCAGACATTTTGCTGATGCTTTCTCCGGCGTTGGTCACAGGAGTGTGCTGCTGTGGCCTGGCTGTGTGCAGCTATGGGGAAACACACTGAAAAAAGAAAACATGCTGTGCAAGTCTCTTCTTCTTCCTCGTGGCTTCCTAAAAGATGTAGGATGCCTGCCCCTACTCCTGGGGTTTCTCGCAAGGACTTTAAGGCTCTGTTTGCTGAATTCATGGCTTCCCATGCTGCTCCTGGGGTTTCTGCGCCTGCCCCTTGTCCCACCACTTCCAGTTCTTCTGGCTCCTCCCCGGACATACATGGGTCCTCCGTTTCTTCAGAGGACGGTGCCACTGGGAAATACTTGAACTGGGATGAGGTTCAGCTGGTGATGGACCAGATGTACGCGTCTGTGGGGTTTCAGGTGCCTGCTGTTGTGGATCAGGTTGCAGAGCCCTCCATTCGCCATATAAACATTCTCCCAAGTTGGGTCGTCCTTTGATCTCTGACATTCGGGACAAGATCCTTTGTGAGTGAGCGAGGTTGGAACAAATCTCCATGCCCCGGTTTTTGGCTAGGTTGTACCCCCTCTGGGATGAGGAGGTCCGCTGCCACCGGTGGTGGAGGTTGATGACGTTCTGGCCAGCCTGGTGGGCCGTTCATCGATATCCGCGGAGGAAGCTGGGGTCAGGAACCCTGTGGACCGGAATGTGGGTTCTGCCCTCAAGAAATCCTATGCTGGATCCCATCTGGCATTGCGGGCCTGCCCCTATGGTTCCAATGCCACGGGTAGGTTGTTGGCTGCCTTTCGTGGTTGTGATTGGCCTTGGCGGATGGCACTGACTGTTCCCAGCTCCTGTCTGACATGCAGCGAGAGACCAATTTTATGTCAGACCTGTTTTACGATGGTGCTCAGGGTACCGCTATGGCCGCTATGGCCATGGGTGCCACTGGCACTGGTAGGCACCATCTGTGTCTGTGGGATTGGAAGTCGGAAGGGTCCCAGAAGCCTGCTGCTTTGAAACTCCACTTTGAGGGTCGGAAATTGTTCGGAGGCGCTTTGGAGTCCAAGGTTCACCGGGTCTTTAAGGCCAATAAATATGACGACAAGGTGAGAAAGAAGGTGGCTCCTGCATTGGCTGGTGGTTTCCGTCCTCCTCACAAGTCCTATGTCCCTCGTCCCCGGACAAACTGGAGGTTGCAAGGTTTCAGGGGTCCATTCCCTCATCCCAAGTCCCCCACAAGCCTGAGAAGTCCTGATGCCCAGTCTTGGCTGGTGGGGGGGCATTTGTCTTGCACTTGCCACCAGCTGGCCACACTTTTATTTATTGTGTTTATTTATTTTACTGTTACTGTATGTACTGTGCTTCCCCTCCCTCCCCTTCCCCCTGCACTTTTCCCTTCCTCCCCACAGCACTTGCACAATCTCATTATCTCCTGGCCTAATAGGATCATTATCTCTGTGTTCCCTTTGTTTCCCCTCCCTTGCCATGCCGCGCCTTGAAACACTTGTGTATAGGCGCGTTATAAATGCCATTTCATATCATATCATATCATATCATTTTCTCAGGTTTGGGACCAGTTGGCCTCCGACTCCTGGGCTCGGTCCACGGTTCACCTGGGGTACTGGCTGGAATTTGTTCCCCTCCCTCCGAAGTCCGGTGTCCAGGTGACTCTTGTCAGCGGGCCACATTGCACTCGGCTATCCTGGACCTTCTTCACATGCAGGCTGTGGTCCCGGTGCTGTTGGGCCATAGAGGGTCTGGCTTCTATTCCTGGGTGTTTCTGGACCCCAAATGTGGTTGACTCTCCTTTCGTATCATAATCAACCTTCAGAAACTGAATGCCTTGGTTCGGTCTCTGCGCTTCAAGATGGAGACCCTCCAGTCTGTCATTCTGGCGGTGTCGAGGGGATTTGCTGGTTTCCCTCGAACTACAGGATGCTTATTACCATGTCCCAATCTACCAAAGTCATCAGCGGTTCCTGAAGTTTGTCATGGGGTCAGATCACTTCCAGATCTGTGTTCTGCCCTTTGGTTTCAAATAGGCGCCTCGTGTCTCCATGAATCTGTTGGCTCCCCAGGTGGCATCTATACACCTGGCCAGGTTTCAGGTGTCCCCCTACTTGGACGATTGGTTGGTCCGGGCCCACTCTTGGCTTCGAGGGGTGAACTATCTGCATCTTGTCTGTCGTGCTCTGGTCCAGTGGAGGTTTCTACTCAATCTTCCAAAGTCACACGTGTCTCCCTTGCAGAATATTCAATTCATCAGGCCCAGTTCTGTACCAGGCATGGGTTGGTTCGGCTCGCGCTGGACAGGGCCTTCCAGCTCCAGTCGCTCCGGAGGGTTCCCAGTTGCAGGTTTTGGGCTTCCGCAAGGGACCTCATGTGTCTCAGGGTCACATGGCTTCCTGTGTCTTTGTGGTTCCCTAGGCCTGGCTGCATTTTAACTATTGGTGGGCCACCAGCTGTCCCAATGGAACCCGGCATCCCTTCTGTATGACTCCCTGGCCCCATTCTCTCCTGCCATGTGGACATCTCTTCGCTGGTGGTTGGTCCTGCCTCATCTCTGAAGGGGTGTGCCCTTGTCCCTGTCCTTGCAGATCATTAATACCATAGATGCCAGTGGCCTGGGCTGGCAGGAGACTCTTCTGCACCTGTCTCATCAGGTGCAGTGGTCTCTTCTGGACTTGTGGTGGTCCTCCAGTTGGAAGGAGTTGGTGCTGTTTGGTGGGCCCTGATGGTCTTCCTGCCTTCAATCCAGGGGAATGATATTCTGGTTCAGACAGACAATACTGGTGCCCTGGCTTACATCAACCATCGGGGGGCATGGGGTCCTGCTCCTTGGAGGATCTTACTTTGGCCATTGCTTCCAGAGCAGAGACTCACCTGGTCTTGTTGCAGGCGGTCAATATCCACGGGGTGGACAATGTGGCTGCGGACCATCTCAGCAGGGTGTTTCTGGTCTCGGGGATCTTTCCCTTCGACCCAAGGTTGTTCTGGCGGTGTGTCACAGTTCAGATGTCCCTGGTTGGACCTCTTTGCCTTCCCCAGCAATGCTCAGCTTCCCTGGTTTTTCACCAGGACACCGTCGCCGGGGACCTGGGGGGTGGACAATCTTTCCTTGGCCTGGCCACAGAGCTTCTTTATGCCTTCCCTCTGATTCCTCTGTTCCGAGATTCATCAACAGGATCAGGGTGTCTCTGGGAGTGTTTATCCTGGTTGTCCCTTACTGGCCATGACGGGGGTGGTTCCCATGTCTTCTGGAGATGCTGTTGGATCCTCCGTGGGGATTGCCCAGTTGACCGTCTCCCTTGAGGGTGGTAGGTCCCCCGTCTCTTCTCTCATCCGGTGGGGGTATGGGGGATGTTGCTGGGACAGGTCCAGGGTCTCATCTGTCCTCTATACTTACGTCTTTTGACTGTGATTGGTCCAATGCTCTGTCTTGATGTTCCCTGTGGGGTATTCTGGTGCTGGTCTGTGGGCTGCCAGACGTTTGCTGTTTATCCATGTGGGGGCTGAGATGGGGTTGGCTGTCCCATCTCTCCATTCTCAGTTGGCAGCCATTCAGGTCTTTTGGGTTTCCTGTTCCCCTCCGGCTTGGGGGGGAGCATCTGGAATTGGGGGATTTGGAATGGCTGGCAGACTGTCGGCTTTCGAGCACAGTTGGGGATCCTCCTTGGAATCTTCCTTTGGTTCTGGCTCTGTTGCAGAAGCCTCCCTTTGAGCTCCTGGTTGCTGTCGGGCTGCAGTGATTGACACTGGCACTTCCTCTGGTTGCAGTTACTTTGGCTCTGCGTCTGGGGGAAATCGGGTGCCCTCCTGTGTCGGCCTCCATGATGGTTCGTGAAGAGGGTTCTGGTCCTGCGGTTGTCCCTTCCTCTTTGCCTATGGTCTCTTCTCGGGTCCGTCGGTCTCTGGAAGTGGTCCTTCTGACTCTCTTTCCTGCTCCGTCTTCTCCTGCAGTGGAGGCTTGGCTTTGCTTTGATATCAAGTGGGTGGTCTTGCATTTTCTTTCCCGGTTGGTGTCCTTTCATCTCACTGTTCGTCTCTTGGTCACCTTTGGGGTGGGGGGCTGTGGCCGCAGGGCTTCCTCTCCTACTTTCAGCTGGTGAATTGAGTCCTTGATTTTCCTGGTACCTGAGTCTGAGGGCCTCTGTCCGGCGGGGCGGTCCTTGGGAAGGTGGCCACCTCCTGGGCTACTCTGTGGGAGGTGCCCTTACTGGTCTTTTGCTGCGCAGCTGCCTGGGCTTCTCAAAACACCTTCATTCATTCATTTGTCTTTGCCAACTCAATGCAGTGGGGCCCCACTCTCTTGCTTTGGCATGGGGGTGTGGGGGCTGTGTATGGTTGAGGTGGTGGCAGGTGTCTTCGCCTTCATGCTGGTTTTCTTCCTTGAATAAATTGGTGTTGAGTTGGTTTAGCATTACCTTGCTGTCTGTATCTTTTGTGGTGTGCATGGGCATCCTTCCTGTTTTGCTTTGGTAGACCTCAAAGGTAAGTACTGCGACGAGGAAGAGGGACGTGGAGGTAATGCGCGGATTACTTACCATACTCTTCATTGCTCCTAGTCCTACTCATCCTCGTCCCAGTACAGACTACCCTGCCCTCCCACCCTTTGGCAGAGGTTGCCCATTTATTGGCTTTGGTTGTAAGGCCTTTGATTGAGTAAGTTAGAGGTTATGCCCCCTGGGGTGGGATGGGCTAGAAGAGGCCGGCTTGTAAAAAAAGAGTTCCTGGGATTAGAACATTCTCAAAGGTAAGTACTGGTGTCAAACTGGATATTAAATTATGCCTCCTATTGTAAACGATTATATGTATATTGGCCTACGCCAAGTCGCATAAAACTGTACGCGAATAACTCTCTACGGCAAGGTCTTGACCTTAGAAATTGATGTAAGCCGCCATCTTGAATCAAACCACCATTTTAGGTTCTCTTGCTGTGTAAAAGTCACCCTGTACATCAAAATGGTGGACGATGCCATTCCGAACAGAACCTGGTTGGCATGACCTCCGTACAGCTAATGTATAACTTGCCTGCAAGCCACTTGTTAGGGTCGTGAACTGAGACCTTGTCCTTCTGTTGACCTGCATGTAAATGGATTACCTGTATCAAAGGAACTGATCTATGCGCATAGTAATGAATAAATTAGAGTTGACCTGGCAGAGACCCTAGACCTGTTATACATTCATGGAATGGGTAACCCGTGAAGGGGTTGGACAACAGGCTGGAGAAATGTATAAAAGCCTGAATGTCCCAATGTACACTCTCTCACTGAATACATCGAGCCCCGTTGAAGTTTGTTGTGTTGCACTGAGGGCCGATAGCTATCTGACCTGTCATTTGACTTTGTCATTGCTTGACCCTAAAATAAAGTACTTTGTATGTTCCTTTGTAACCAGTGTTTGGTGTGTTTCCTTTGGGTTCCCCAGCCTCATATTATTTTCCTCTTTTCACAGTTGGCGCCCGAATAGGGACCCTCAAGATTGATGCCGGACCATTGAATGTTGACGCATGCTATCGGACCGGGATCGGACGGTGTGATAATACGGGCCCGACTGAACAAGACGCGACACCTCTACAGCGCTGCACGATCCGATCCTTGGACGATAGCCGTGCGGTCTGAGACGGCATCTTGACGAGGGTCCACTTTTGAGGCGGGCAGATTTGCCGAAATCACCAAACACAAGGTAAAATTTGTTAGGTAAGTTCTTTGATAAACCCTATGGTCCTCCTTAGGTTTGGTCAGGTGAGTCGTGACCCGACTCTTAATTTAACTCTGACAATTTGAATTTGGTGCATTGTATCTGCAGACACAATTATTGACCAGGAAACACCAAGTTTTTGAGAAATGCCTGGGAAATTGTCTAGCTGCTTTAGGGCATTATTCCACAGCGATCGACAATCTTTGGAATTTAGCCACCCGGCACCACAGGAGGGGTCGCCGGCGTTTACTATGTATTGTAAATGTGGCATTGGAAGTGTAGTATTTAATGATATTTGGCACAGACAAACCAGACATGCCTCCGAACTTCAGTGGCCAATCAATGGTAGTTTTGAGATCCCTCGTATTGAATACTTAGAGTCGGTCTTGTTAAAGAAAAAGGCCAGACCTGCAGCATTTGATGTTCTACAGAATTGGAAAAAAGAAGCGTTACAGCAGCTTAAGACTAGGGAAAAACATGCGCGCCGTCATAAAACGAACGCTGAAAAGGCGTTGTTATATGATCAGGACAAACAGTCTGAGTCAGTTAAGAATATGGATAGGGCTTTCTCACTCGGTATTCAGAAAATCTATCCTTCTAAAGACCTTCATGTTTCTGACGAGTTTCTCGACAAATAGTTAAATGAGCAAAGGCCTGGTGCCTCTGCACCACCTCTGTATGATCCTCTTCCTGTTGCTTTGCCTCTTCCTGCTGTTATTCCTGCTCTCCCTGCTCAACCTGTTGTTCCTATTATTCCGGCTGTTGTTCCTCCGCTTGCTCTACTACCTCTTCCCATTGCACCAGTAATAACACCTTAATTAAATTTGCCTGCACCTCCACGCCCGAGTGGTTCCGTACCGACTATAGTTGTTCGGGGTGCAGGGTCGAAGGTTGTTACTCGTAATACTGTCCCTACAGATAAAAAGCGGGATTTTTTTGCATGGGCTAAGCATTGTATGGAGAGAGATGATCGAGCTAATGTTTTTGCCACACTGTCTAATATGGATAATTTTCCTGAGAAAAATGTTTTTATTGAAGGTTTAGGGATTCATTTATGCATAATGTGGGGTAAATTAAATAATGTGGATCTCCCACAAGGGCTGAGGGATCTGCATACTTTAGCACTATCCAAAGATACTGTGGAGAAAGTACATGAGCATGTCGAGAGGTTGTTTGAGTATAGGAGAGATTTGGAGAAGTTACGGAATGAGGATGACGAAGAAGAGAGTATGTATGTACAGAAACGATTTCTTCCGTGTCGTAAATGGGCATCTGAGGAAGCACAAATTTGTACAAAAGATGCGATTAGATGGATTTCGGATTTATCGATAACTCCGGTTGAGGTATATGACACATATAGTCAATATACGCTAGAAATGCAGAGGAAGGTGATTCTGGTAAGGGTAGAGTACCTGCAGGATGAATGTGTGAGGAAGAAGGTTAGTTGTCCCACAGAGTTACTAGGTATTTATAAGAGAGCTTTTTCACTTGACACTTCTTCGACTGCTTTAGCGCTCGACTTAGCTCTGTTGCTTAGTAAGCGTTCGGAGTTGCCTATGAGAGAGGTACCTCCGACATTTGTCCCAAAAGTTGAGATTGCCGCTAATGCTGCAGCAGGCATAGCTGCTGTGGACATTCCTGCACATTATGTATCAAAGTTTGTTCACGTCCTGTTTTCGCGACAGGAAGTGAACACTATTAGGCAATCTATTCCCGATATTAGGAAAAATCCGACAGGATTCTATAAAGAGATAGAGTCCGTCTTGCAGTCCTCAGTGTTCACCCTAAGTGATATTGACTTGTTATTCCCTGTACTCCTGCCCGTAGATTTGAGGAAGCAGGTTAGAACAATAGATGATGCACCTGGGTTGGGAGATACGTTGGCTAATATAACTAGGCTTGACGGGGAAAGGCCGGTTGGTGAGAGACCGCCTCAGGTGATACTCTCTTTGCCTGACAGAATCATTGCGAAATTAAAAACTATAATTCCCGAAAAAAGAATTATTTGGGATAAGCTTACGGCCTGTGTGTCATGATGCCTACCCCCGGAGCATCAGGCCAGGCCCAGCACCCCCGGAAGCAGGCATCATGCCCTCGGGTAAAAGCCCAGCGGCCCCTTATAGGGACTCTTTGGACTCAGTCCTGGCGCCTTTGGTGCCAGGCTCATGTTGGACATCAGTCCTGGCGCCATAGGCGCCAGGCTCATAAAGGGAGGTGTTTTGTGCACTTACCTGATGCAGACCATGCTGCACGCTTCAGGCCTCCCTGAGACCTGAAAGGGACTATTTTTTCATAGGGACTATTTTTTCACTCGGGCGTGGCCAGGGAAGGATACATACCTAGTTGGGGAAGGATACGTACCTGGGACTTCTTTGGAGGCTATTTAAGCCACGCCCAGACAGCAGCTCATGCTTCGCGTTGTTCTGCTTCCTGCAGCTTAACGCTCACCGTGTCTGCTCCTGCTCCTGGACTACAGCCACGCCCGTCTTGAACCTGGAAGACCTGCAAGGAAGGAAGAGAAGAGAAAGGTGAAAACCAAGGATTATTTCCAGCTTCTTACCTGCATCCGGAATCTTCTCGCCAGCATCCCTGAAGGAAGACTTCAATTTAAAAGCATTGCGTTGCTCGCTGCAGCGCCACGCTTCACTCACCTGTCCTGTCCTCGAGACATCTCCCCGCTCCATCGCGGCTGTCAGCATTGGACGCCACATCTCTGCACCTAGGGGAAAGAGGAAGAAACAAAAGGTGAGCAGAAGGACACACAGAAGGAAAGCCTGATTAACAGCCATAATACTTACCGGCTTTTCTTCCACATTTCGGGTCGGCGTCGCCCCGTTGGCAGGTACCGTACACCGGCCCATATGGGGAAAGGACTAGAGACATTTCAGAGGAATGATAAGGACATCTAGAGGGATCGCCCTCATTACTACTCACCTCGGCAGGTTAACCCCTCGACACATCGCCTTCATTCTAGACCTGAAATAAAGGACAGATCACAGGTGAGAAAGACAGCATAAAGGGGGCCTCACTTGAACTTTGAACTTTCATACTTACGGCGCATCGCTCAGGAAAGTCAAGTGGATTTTGCCAGCGCCATTCTGAAAACCAGTGAAGTAACTGGACGAACGCGCGCCCCTGCACCAGAAGCAGGATGGAGAGTTCAACCTTCCAAACCATAAGGTGAGCTTAAACCGGGTTTGGAGGAATAGAGAGGAACGGAGGGGGGAAGGGGGGAGCTAGCACACCATTCTGCAGACTGTTAATCCCCTTTCTCATCTGCAGAAGGATATTCCTACGGGCCAAGGAAGCACGATTTGGAGGTCCTGTCCAATCGGTGTTCCGGGTCCTGCGCATCACGCTAGAAGAGGCCGCAGTAATCCAGACTAGATCAGCGCCCCCGTGGGAACCAGGTGGGCGTTACAGAACGCGAAGCCTCCCTACAAATTCCCACCCAGGCGCTATGGAAACGTCTGAGACTGACCAACTGGCCCAACTACTGGGGGAATTACGGGCCGAGGTACACGCCGCTCGTCAAGAGACTAATGCCCTCAGAAGAGAAGTGATTGTAACAAGGGAAAGGACTGAAGACCTGGCTAGACAGCTTTTGCAAGGTCAAGCTGGACAAACTCTTTTACCCGGTTCCGGGGGGAACCCCACTCCTGTGGTTTCCAGTAACCCTGTGCTGATTAATCTACCTGCAAACATGCCGCTGGCCCCACCCGAACGCTTTGCTGGGGACCCCAAACGATTCGCCGTATTCATGAATCAGTGTCGTTTGACTTCCTATGCAGACCCGGGGCCTTCCCTAATGATCAGACCAAGGTAGCCTTTGTGTTGTCATATCTCAGCGGCTGTGCTGCCGATTGGTCAGTCCCACTGGTAACTCAAGATGACCCGATTCTTCGTGATTTTCAAGGATTTCAAACAAGCATGGAAAGGTTATTTGCTCGACATTCCCAGGGACAGGCTCTGGATGACGAACTTCTATCTCTGCGACAGGGCAATCAAGACCTTCTATCCTACATTGCAACCTTCAATAGACTAATTGTGGAAACTGGTTGGCCAGAGGATAAAGGAATCACGTTATTCTGTCGAGGTCTACGCGGAGAACTTAAAGATGTCCTGGCACAAGTTATAAATCCGCCCCAAGAATGCACTGAATATATAGACTTAGTGGCCCAGTTGGATCACAGGCTGCAAAACAGAAAAGCAGATCGGTCCAAGTTTGAAACCCGGGTGTGGGCCAAAACCCACGCTAACCCCAAGGGGGCTGATGCCTCGGAGCCTATGCAAATCGGAGGAGTTAAAGGACCCCTAACTCAAAAAGAACGGGAAAGAAGACGACAGATGCAATTATGCCTTTATTGTGGGTCCTCAGGACACTTTCTACGAGATTGCCCGGTTAAGCCGCCCAAGAAGGTGGTAGGAGCCGCTTGCCGAGCTTGAAAACTAACTCTCAGACCTCGCATTTCATTGTGCCAATGGTCCTCATAGATCCGGAACAGCCAAAACGGTTGCATGCTATAAAGGCATACATCGATAGCGGGGCTATAGGAAACTATGTGGATCGAGAATTGGTCTCTAGGATAAACCTCCCTCTGCGTCCTAAAACCAGCAAAGATGTCATCACCACTGTAGATGGAACCGAAATTGCCTCTGGACCGATAACACATTCCACAGCTGAGGTGACACTTGTAGGTCCGGATGGACATCGGGAGGCAGTTGTGTTTGATGTGATCAAGGCTCCACAGTTTCAGCTTATTCTCGGAGTCCCTTGGTTAGAGACACATAATCCTCGAATTGATTGGCGAGCGAAGAGAATAACCTTCCCGGATTGTGCACAAACCTGCTACCCAGAAAATCCAAAGATTAATCTAGCATCAGTAACATCTGTCCCCGTGCAACTACCTCCAGAGTACCAAGACTTTCAGGACGTCTTCCAAAAGGAACAGGCCAACACGTTACCTCCCCACAGATCGTACGATTGCCAAATCGATCTGGTGCCCGGTGCACAACCCCCTTGTAGCAGGATTTATGCCCTTACTGAACCTGAGAATCTGCATTTGAGACAATATTTAGATCAATACCTCGCCAATGGTTTCATTCGCCCGTCAAAGTCCCCGGCATCTTCAGCTTTGTTCTTCGTGCCTAAAAAAGAGGGCGACCATAGGACTTGTATCGATTACCGCGCATTGAACCAGATAACTGTTAAAAATCGTTACCCTCTGCCTCTGATCCCTGAACTCATTGACCAGGTGAAGGACGCTTGCGTATACACCAAGTTAGATCTCCGGGGGGCTTATCATCTGGTACGAGTAAAAGAAGGCGACGAATGGAAAACGGCCTTCCGTACAAAATATGGACTATTCGAATACCAGGTGATGCCTTTCGGGTTGTGCAACGCGCCTGCTGCCTTCCAATTCTTCATGAATGATGTCCTTCGGGAACTCATCGATGTCTGTGTTATCGTGTATATCAATGACATTCTTGTGTACTCCTCTTCGGAATCTGATCAAAGAAAACATGTCAGGGCCGTCCTAGAGAAACTGCGCCAGCACAAACTGTTTGCCAAGCTGGAAAAATGTGTTTTCCATACCACCGAGGTTGAGTTTCTCGGATTCATCCTGACACCTAAAGGGGTCCGAATGGATCCACGGAAAGTGGATGCCATCCTCAAATGGCCATCACCTAGTTCAGTGAAAGGTGTCCAAAGCATGCTTGGTTTTGCCAACTTTTATCGCAGGTTTATCCCAGAGTTTTCACGTGTGGTGCAACCCATCACTGCACTCTTGCGAAAAAATAAACGTTTTGAATGGACCGAGGAAGCCGAACAGGCCTTTCAGGAGTTGAAAGCTAAGTTCACGTCTGCACCTATTTTGAAGCACCCCCGTCCTGATCTCCCATATATAGTCGAAACCGACGCGTCCAGCTTAGCCATGGGAGCTGTCCTGTCTCAGAGAGACCCTGAAACCAACCAACTGCACCCCGTAGCATTTTGATCCAGAAAGTTCTCACAGCCGGAGATAAATTATGCGATTACCGATAAGGAACTATTAGCCATTAAGTCCGCCTTTAAGGCTTGGCGGCATTATCTCCTCGGCGCCCGGCATACCATCACCGTGATCACTGATCACCGAAATTTACAATATTTAAAAACTGCCAAGGCCCAATCGTCTCGACAGCTCCGATGGGCTTTGTTCTTTGCTGAGTTCGATTTTGTAATCACCTACCGCCCCGGTTCTAAGAATGGTAAGGCGGACGCTCTATCCCGAATTGGAATGGAAGAAATAGACACAAACTCAGAACCTGTGCCGATAATTCCCGAACAAAGAATTTTGGGAATAACCACTTTACAAACCCTTGAAGACATTCAAGCACGAGTAAAGCAAGTCCTGGACTCTTCAGCCTTGCAGGATTGGATCAAAAAGGGGTCTAACTTTTCAGTCAAGGATGGCTTACCTTACTTCCAAGGACGCTTATTTTTGCCAGAAAAGGAATTGCAAGAACTGGTTATTTCCCGTCATCATGACACCCTGATGGAAGGACATCCTGGCATTGCCAAAACTGAGGAAAAGGTTAGACGACAATTCTGGTGGCCTTCCTGGCGAAAGGATATTAAATCTTTCGTGATGTCCTGTGGAGTTTGTGCCCAAAACAAAGGTCAAAAGACAAGACCCGCCGGTCTTCTTCAGCCCTTAGACATTCCACCAGCACCTTGGCACACCCTGTCACTAGATTTTATCACGGACCTGCCCTCTTGTAATGGTTACAATACTATTCTGGTCGTGGTGGATTTATTTTCCAAAATGGCCCACTTTATTCCGTTGAAAGGATTACCTTCAGCCTTTGTTCTTGCCAAGGAATTCCTCGAGAATATCATCCGTTTGCATGGATTCCCGTCCATACTAGTCTCCGATCGGGGAAGCCAGTTTATTTCTCATTTTTGGAAAAAGTGTTGTCAGCTGGCACAAATCGACGTAAGACTCTCGACCAGCCACCACCCACAGACCGATGGTCAGACGGAGAGAACGAACCAGACCCTTGAACAATTTCTACGATGTATATTGCACCAATCGGAGGGTCATTGGAAGGATATTCTGTGGGTGGCTGAATATGCTTATAATAACTCGATACACTCTGGAACGGGTAAAAGCCCCTTTTTTACCCTATATGGACATCACCCTCGTACTTTAGACTTGGACTCACCTTCGAGCCTTGAAATGCCCTCAGTGGATCATTTGCATTCTACGATAACTCAAGCCTTCAAGGATGCAACTGCACATTTGCAACATGCGAAAGAGAAATACAAAAAGAATGCGGATCTACATCGAAAGGAGGCGCCTCCGTACCAAATTGGGGATCAAGTATGGTTGGCTACCAAACACTTATCGCTCAAGGGACCTCGAACTTTTAATCCAAGGTATTTAGGCCCTTACTCAATCAAACCTATAATTAACCCAGTAGCAGTCAAGCTCGATCTACCAGCCAACATGCGGATTCACCCCGTTTTTCATGTGTCACTTTTGAAACCAGTACAACCAGGAACCAGATTAATAAAGCCACCAGACCCAATCCTGATAGATGGAGATCCAGAATTCGAAGCTTTTCTATCTAATTGATTGGAAAGGGTACGGGCCTCAGGAAAGGTCTTGGGAACCCAGTGTCATGATCTCTGCTTCCAAAAGGTCAGGGTTTTCCCAACTCCCTTGGAAGCAGATCCATAACCCAGGTTCCGAGTGCCAACCAGTCCCAATTGGGACCTTTTGGACCCAGTCCTGGCGCCAGTGGCACCAGGCTCATAAATATGCCCAGTCCCAGCGCTGGAAGCGCCGGGCTCATAATGCTTGGGTGGACTTACCTTCAGCAGACCATGCTGCTTACTTGCCTGCCAGTTGAGCCTCTGATCCTCTTCTGTTTGGAACTACTTTTCCTGTTGGGTGGGGCTGGAGCCACTCCCTAGATTCAGAACACTGGAACTCTTCTGGAAGGCAGGAACTCTTTTCTTACCAGGAACTCTTTTCTTACTTGGGCGTGGCTGTGGAAGGAGACACCTAAGCACTACAGGAGGCTATTTAAACCACACCCGGTGGATGAATCTTGCTTTGCGTTATTCTGCAACCTCTGCAGCAGAACGCTCATCGTGTCTTCTGCATCCGGTCCTGGGCCTAAGGAAAAAGGCTTACCATCCTGAATCCAGTCTTCAGCAACACCTATAAAGACAAGAAAGAACAGGTTAGCATTCCGGCATCTGAAAGGCAAAGGCTTACCATCCTGAATCCAGTCTTCAGCAACACCTATAAAGACAAGAAAGAACAGGTTAGCATTCCGGCATCTGAAAGGCAAAGGCTTACCTACTCTTCGTGCGCTCCGGAGGTCTTCGGCGCTGCATCCCGCATCTGAAAGACAAAACAAGGTGTGTTTAAAGACATTGGGGAACTTTAATACTCACGTGCCATTACTCCTTTCCACATCTAATCCAGTGGGTATTCCGGCACCCTGCAGCCGCTCCGAACTCGTACCTGCAAAATAAAAAGACAGTTAGAGCGCATAGTGAAGCAGGCAACAAGCGCTTACTTACGTGCTTCCAGGCGCTTCTATTCATCACACGGGCTCCATCTTCAACTCACTTCAGCCCGTCATCCGCCATCGCCGGAACCCTGCAAAACAAGAGACATCATTACTAAAGACTTTAAAGACATTTGAATGACTCGAAACTTACCGTTCGTGCAGTAAACGACGGACAGCAGTCCTCTGAAGTCAAGAGGCCTGCGCTACCTATCCAGTGAAGAAACTGGTTACAGCACCCTGCCCTGAGGCAGATGGAGAGCTCGGCATTCACTTACCTAAGGTGAGAGCGTTAACCTTTGGGGGTGTATAGGAGAGGAGAAGAGGAAAGAGATAGGGACACCCCAATAACCCCAGTTCATTAACCCCATATTTTCTATCTGCAGACATCTTACTCTACACGTCAGGCATACAGTGCACAGAGGTCCAGCCCAAAGAGCCAACCGGGTGCTACACATCACCTTTGAAGATACGGTAGTCGCCCAGTCAAGACTGGCGCCTCTGCGAGAATCAGGTGAGCGTTACAGAACGCAAAGCCTACCGCAAAACTCTCGCCCAGGCGCTATGGAAACCTCGGATACTGACCCCCTAGCCCGGTTACTTGGGGAACTAAGGGCAGAAGTGCATGCAGCTCGTCAGGAAACGAATGCTCTAAGAAGGGAACTAATTATTTCCAAGGAGAGAACAGACAATCTTGCTAGACAAGTGCTACAGTCACAAGCCGGACAGACCCCGTTACCCGCATCAGGGGCAAATCTTCCTTCAACATCCTCTATGAATCCAGTGCAGATCAACCTACCTGGGAATGTACCTCTGGCTCCGCCCGAACGATTTTCTGGTGACCCAAAGAGGTTTGCAGTATTTATCAATCAGTGCCGGTTGCACTTCTTATGCCGGCCAGCAGCCTTTCCAACTGATCAAGCAAAAGTAGCTTTTGTACTTTCGTACCTTAGTGGCAATGCGGCAGACTGGTCGATCCCTCTAGTTAATCAAGATGATCCGGTTCTCCATGATTTTCAAGCCTTTCAGCTTAGTATGAAAAAACTGTTCGCAAGACATTCACAGGGGCAGGCCTTGGACAATGAGCTTCTTTCGTTGCGACAGGGTAATCAAGACCTTTTGGCTTATATTGCATCTTTCAATAGACTAATAGTGGAAACTCAATGGCCTGAGGACAAAAGGATTACGCTGTTTTATAGAGGTCTACGTGGAGAGCTCAAAGACGTTTTAGCCCAAGTAGTGAATCCCCCACAAGACTGTTCGGATTATATAGACTTGGTCGTTCAAATAGATCACAGGCTGCAGAACAGGAAGGCCGATCGTTCCAAGTTTGGTGCTCGAGTATTTTCCAAACCGCCAACTCCTTCCAAAGGAGTAGACTCCGGGGAACCCATGCAAATAGGGGGTCTGAAAGGTCCTCTAACACAAAGGGAGCGGGAAAGGAGGAAACAGTTGCAATTATGCCTATATTGCGGAAACTCAGGGCACTTTCTTCGAGACTGTACGGTGAAACATGCCAAGAAGGCAGTAGGAGCTGCAGTTACCAAAGTTACAAACTCTGAGCAGGGAAACGACCTCGCCCGACAAGAATAGAGGTCCTCTTGCCGAGCGTGAAAACCAGTTCCGTGACCTCGCATTTCGTGATACCTATGGTCCTCATTAACCCTGATAATCCGGATCGATTACATGCAATTGAAGCTTATGTCGACAGCGGTGCCATCGGCAATTATGTGGATCATGAAATGGTTTTGAGGATGAATCTACCTCTTTGTCCCAAGGCTGTAAAGGACGTCATTACTACGGTGGATGGTACGGAGATAGCCTCCGGGCCAGTAACGCATACCACTCAAGAGGTGACGCTAGTAAGTCAAGATGGACACCATGAGAAGATCGTGTTCGATGTGATCAAGGCCCCTCAGTTTCAGATTATTCTAGGAATACCTTGGTTAGAGAAACACAATCCTCTGATCGATTGGCGAGCAAGAACGGTCCAGTTTCCAGAATGTGTCTCTACTTGTCACCCTCCACCTGGTGTTGCACTGGCCGCAATTTCTTCAGAGACTCCCCAGTTACCTCCCGAATACCTAGAATACCAAGATGTTTTCCGGAAGGATCAGGATAACTCTCTACCTCCTCATAGGTCTTATGACTGCCAGATAGACCTGATACCTGGATCTACTCCTCCTTGTAGTAGAATTTATGCCCTCACCGAGCCTGAGAACCTTCACCTTCGACAATACCTGGATCAATACCTGGCAAATGGGTTTATTCGTCCTTCCAAGTCCCCTGCTTCTTCAGCTTTGTTCTTCGTTCCAAAAAAGGAAGGAGACCTTAGAACTTGTATCGATTATCGCTCCCTGAACCAGATCACCGTTAAGAATAGATATCCATTACCTTTGATCCCTGAACTCCTGGACCAAGTCAGAAAAGCATGCATATATACAAAGCTGGATCTTAGAGGAGCTTACCACTTGGTACGAGTAAAAGAGGGCGATGAATGGAAGACGGCCTTCCGCACCAAGTATGGGCTATTTGAATATCAGGTCATGCCCTTCGGACTTTGCAATGCCCCAGCCGCCTTTCAATATTTTATGAACGATGTCCTCAGAGAGCTCATAGATGTATGTGTTGTTGTTTACATTGACGACATCCTCGTTTATTCTTCATCGGAATCTGAACATCGGAAACATGTGAAAATGGTCCTCGAAAGATTGCGTCAACACAAACTTTTCGCTAAGTTGGAAAAATGTGTTTTCAACGTGACTGAAGTTGAATTCTTGGGATTCATATTATCACCTGGCGGAGTGCGTATGGATTCAAAGAAGGTCGATGCAGTGCTCAAATGGCCATCACCATCCTCCGTAAAAGGTGTGCAAAGCATGTTAGGCTTCGCTAACTTTTACCGCAGGTTTATCCCCGAATTCTCTCGAATAGTCCAGCCCATCACTGCCTTGTTAAAGAAAAACAAACGTTTTGAGTGGTCTACCGAGGCGGAACAAGCTTTCCAGGATTTGAAGACTAAATTTATCTCTGCACCAATCTTAAAACACCCTCGCCCCGAACTCCCCTACATCGTGGAAACTGATGCTTCAAGCCTTGCCATGGGGGCAGTTCTATCACAAAAGGACCCGGTAACCAATCAGTTGCATCCCGTGGCATTTTGGTCCGGCAAATTCTCGCCTCCTGAAATCAATTACACGATTACTGACAAGGAACTTCTGGCTATCAAGTCTGCCTTTAAGGCTTGGCGGCATTATCTGCTGGGGGCCCGACACACCGTTACTATGATTACGGATCACCGAAACCTGCAATATTTGAAGACCGCAAAAGCCCAATCCTCTAGACAACTCCGTTGGGCATTATTCTTTGCCGAGTTTGACTTCATAATTACCTATCGACCTGATACAAAGAACGGTAAAGCCGATGCCCTTTCTCGGATGGGAGTGGAAGAACACTTGGTCAACCCTAAACCTGTACCAATCATTCCCAAACAAAGAATTCTGGGTGTAATCGCCACAGAATCCATAGAGGAAGTTAAGGATAAAGCCAGGCAACTTGTAACTCCAGCAGACATACAGAATTGGCATCTGCAGGGAAAGGACTTTGCAGTAAAGGACAACTTATTGTATTTCCAAGAACGATTATACCTACCCAGCACAGATTTACAGAAAAAAGTAATCTCTTGTTATCACAACTCTTTAATGGAAGGTCATCCCGGTATAGCCAAGACCTCAGAAAAGATCAAGCGCTACTTCTGGTGGCCGTCTTGGAAAAAAGATATCAGAGACTTCATAATGTCCTGTGGAGTATGCGCCCAAAACAAGAGTCAAAAGGAAAGACCAGCAGGCCTCTTACGCCCTATTGACATCCCACCTCGCCCTTGGCATACGCTTTCTATGGACTTCATCACCGATCTACCTCCATGCTCCGGATACAATACGATTCTAGTAATCGTGGACTTATTCTCCAAGATGGCGCATTTCATTCCGCTCAAAGGCTTGCCAACAGCAGCAACTCTGGCCCGAGAATTTCTCGAAAACATCGTTTGACTGCACGGTTTTCCTTCGGTTCTGATTTCGGATCGAGGTAGTCAATTTATTTCTCATTTTTGGCGAAGTTGCTGTCGGTCGGCTCAAATTGATGTGAGACTATCGACCAGTCACCACCCTCAGACAGACGGACAAACAGAGAGGACCAATCAAACTCTGGAACAGTATTTACGCTGCATGCTGCAACAAACTGAAAAAACTTGGAAAGATATCCTTTGGATAGCCGAGTATGCCTACAATAACTCTGTCCATTCGGGAACTGGGAAAACCCCGTTTTTTCTTTTGTACGGCAGTCACCCTCGAACCTCGGAGTTGGATCCCCTCCAAGATCTTGAAACACCAGCAGTAGACTACCTGCATTCTACAATCACCCAAGCCTTTAAGGAAGCTGTTTCTCACCTTCAAAGGGCTAAAGAACAATACAAGAAAGGAGCAGATCAACATCGGAAGGAAGCCCCTCACTATCAAGTAGGGGATCAAGTCTGGTTATCCACCAAATATCTATCTCTAAAAGGGCCACGCACATTCAACCCAAGATACCTTGGTCCCTATTCCATCACTACCATAGTAAACTCAGTAGCGGTCAAGTTGGACTTGCCCCCGCACATGAAGATACATCCGGTCTTCCACGTCTCTCTATTAAAACCCGTGCAACCTCAAACCCGACTAACCAAATCTCCAAAACCTATCCTAGTGGATGGAGAACTCGAGTTTGAAGTCAAAAGCATTCTGGACTCCAAGATCTCCAAATCTAAACTATTCTACCTAATTGACTGGAAAGGCTACGGCCCCCAAGAGAGATCCTGGGAACCTGCTGAATATGTCCACGCTCCTCGCCTAATCAAAAGATTTCACCGAACATTTCCTGACAAGCCAAAACCCCCGGAGAAGCCCGGTTTGGGAGGGGCCTTGAGGGGGGGTACTGTCATGATCTCTGCTTCCAAAAGGTCAGGGTTTTCCCAACTCCCTTGGAAGCAGATCCATAACCCAGGTTCCGAGTGCCAACCAGTCCCAATTGGGACCTTTTGGACCCAGTCCTGGCGCCAGTGGCACCAGGCTCATAAATATGCCCAGTCCCAGCGCTGGAAGCGCCGGGCTCATAATGCTTGGGTGGACTTACCTTCAGCAGACCATGCTGCTTACTTGCCTGCCAGTTGAGCCTCTGATCCTCTTCTGTTTGGAACTACTTTTCCTGTTGGGTGGGGCTGGAGCCACTCCCTAGATTCAGAACACTGGAACTCTTCTGGAAGGCAGGAACTCTTTTCTTACCAGGAACTCTTTTCTTACTTGGGCGTGGCTGTGGAAGGAGACACCTAAGCACTACAGGAGGCTATTTAAACCACACCCGGTGGATGAATCTTGCTTTGCGTTATTCTGCAACCTCTGCAGCAGAACGCTCATCGTGTCTTCTGCATCCGGTCCTGGGCCTAAGGAAAAAGGCTTACCATCCTGAATCCAGTCTTCAGCAACACCTATAAAGACAAGAAAGAACAGGTTAGCATTCCGGCATCTGAAAGGCAAAGGCTTACCATCCTGAATCCAGTCTTCAGCAACACCTATAAAGACAAGAAAGAACAGGTTAGCATTCCGGCATCTGAAAGGCAAAGGCTTACCTACTCTTCGTGCGCTCCGGAGGTCTTCGGCGCTGCATCCCGCATCTGAAAGACAAAACAAGGTGCGTTTAAAGACATTGGGGAACTTTAATACTCACGTGCCATTACTCCTTTCCACATCTAATCCAGTGGGTATTCCGGCACCCTGCAGCCGCTCCGAACTCGTACCTGCAAAATAAAAAGACAGTTAGAGCGCATAGTGAAGCAGGCAACAAGCGCTTACTTACGTGCTTCCAGGCGCTTCTATTCATCACACGGGCTCCATCTTCAACTCACTTCAGCCCGTCATCCGCCATCGCCGGAACCCTGCAAAACAAGAGACATCATTACTAAAGACTTTAAAGACATTTGAATGACTCGAAACTTACCGTTCGTGCAGTAAACGACGGACAGCAGTCCTCTGAAGTCAAGAGGCCTGCGCTACCTATCCAGTGAAGAAACTGGTTACAGCACCCTGCCCTGAGGCAGATGGAGAGCTCGGCATTCACTTACCTAAGGTGAGAGCGTTAACCTTTGGGGGTGTATAGGAGAGGAGAAGAGGAAAGAGATAGGGACACCCCAATAACCCCAGTTCATTAACCCCATATTTTCTATCTGCAGACATCTTACTCTACACGTCAGGCATACAGTGCACAGAGGTCCAGCCCAAAGAGCCAACCGGGTGCTACACATCACCTTTGAAGATACGGTAGTCGCCCAGTCAAGACTGGCGCCTCTGCGAGAATCAGGTGAGCGTTACACCCAGTGATCACGTACATGCACCTCGGCTGGTAAAAAGGTTCCATCGGAATTTACCAAACAAACCGAAACCTCCAGAAGGAACGACCTTGGGAGGGGCCTTGGGGGGGAGTGCTGTCATGATGCCTACCCATGGAGCATCAGGCCAGGCTCAGCACCCCCGGAAGCAGGCATCATGCCCTCGGGTAAAAGGCCAGCGGCCCCTTATAGGGACTCTTTGGACTCAGTCCTGGCGCCTTTGGCGCCAGGTTCATCTTGGACATCAGTCCTGGCGCCATAGGCGCCAGGCTCATAAAGGGAGGTGTTTTGTGCACTTACCTGATGCAGACCATGCTGCACGCTTCAGGCCTCCCTGAGACCTGAAAGGGACTATTTTTTCATAGGGACTATTTTTTCACTCGGGCGTGGCCAGGGAAGGATACATACCTAGTTGGGGAAGGATACATACCTGGGACTTCTTTGGAGGCTATTTAAGCCACGCCCAGACAGCAGCTCATGCTTCGCGTTGTTCTGCTTCCTGCAGCTTAACGCTCACCGTGTCTGCTCCTGTTCCTGGACTACAGCCACGCCCGTCTTGAACCTGGAAGACCTGCAAGGAAGGAAGAGAAGAGAAAGGTGAAAACCAAGGATTATTTCAAGCTTCTTACCTGCATCCGGAATCTTCTCGCCAGCATCCCTGAAGGAAGACTTCAATTTAAAAGCATCGCGTTGCTCGCTGCAGCGCCACGCTTCACTCACCTGTCCTGTCCTCGAGACATCTCCCGGCTCCATCGCGGCTGTCAGCATTGGACGCCACATCTCTGCACCTAGGGGAGAGAGGAAGAAACAAAAGGTGAGCAGAAGGACACACAGAAGGAAAGCCTGATTAACAGCCATAATACTTACCGGCTTTTCTTCCACATTTCGGGTCGGCGCCGCCCCGTTGGCAGGTACCGTACCCCGGCCCCTATGGGGAAAGGACTAGAGACATTTCAGAGGAATGATAAGGACATCTAGAGGGATCGCCCTCATTACTACTCACCTCGGCAGGTTAACCCCTCGACACATCGCCTTCATTCTGCACCTGAAATAAAGGACAGATCACAGGTGAGAAAGACAGCATAAAGGGGGCCTCACTTGAACTTTGAACTTTCATACTTACGGCGCATCGCTCAGGAAAGTCAAGTGAATTTTGCCAGCGCCATTCTGAAAACCAGTGAAGTAACTGGACGAACGCGCGCCCCTGCACCAGAAGCAGGATGGAGAGTTCAACCTTCCAAACCATAAGGTGAGCTTAAACCGGGTTTGGAGGAATAGAGAGGAACGGAGGGGGGAAGGGGGGAGCTAGCACACCATTCTGCAGACTGTTAATCCCCTTTCTCATCTGCAGAAGGATATTCCTCCGGGCCAAGGAAGCACGATTTGGAGGTCCTGTCCAATCGGTGTTCCGGGTCCTGCGCATCACGCTAGAAGAGGCCGCAGTAATCCAGACTAGATCAGCGCCCCCGTGGGAACCAGGTGGGCGTTACACTGTGTCCAAGGAAAATTTGAGGCTGCCACCGAGTTCTTTAATCGGTTTGAACAAGTATTCTCGGACTTCAGTGGACAGGATTTAGGCACAGAATCTGGGAAAAGGTTATTTGTGGACTAATTTGTGCGTGGACTGCTGCCTGACATCCAGTCACAGATTATGTCTTCCGAGAGCGCTTGGCAGGCGAAATCTCAATCAGAAGTACTGTACATGGCTCAGTACTACGAGAACCGTGTCAATAATGAAAAAGATAGAGTAGAAAAGAGGAAAGGAGACTTAAAGATTAGAGTATTGTTACAACAAATTGTTAGAGGCCCCAGAGGGGGGAGTTCGCAGATTAGAGGTCAGTATGTTCCACAAGGGAATGTGCCCTTGGGTCCTGTGAACATTAACCAGTGTGCCTATTGTCGCCAGGAGGGTCATTGGCGTGCACAATGCCCCGTCCTTCGACAGAGGTCGAATAACACATTTGGGAGTATGGGAAGATGACACAGAGGTCGCCCTGGGGTGGGGGGTCCTGGTAGAGGTCAGTTTTCACAGGATCCTCAGCAACCTTTTTCACAGGACAATCAGACTTCGAGTGTGGATACTAGAAACATATTCGATCACCCTTCTGCTGCTTACTTCTCTGAGGAGCTTTCTTCTGATGATATTCTGTTTCATTAGGATTGCCCGAAGCAGGGTCTGGAACCTACACCTATTCCTGTTAGTCAGAAAGATCCCTACGTTGAAATGGTAGTGGGAAATAGGAAACATCAGTTCTTGATAGACACTGGAGCACAGAAGTGCTCCATTGATCATTCTCGGGTTCCAAACATTCCACTGTCAGGGCAAACCAATGTCTCTGTAGGGTTTTTGGCACACCAGTCATTTGTCTGGTTTCTTTGCCGGTACCTATTTCTTTGGGTCCCTTTACAGACCATTGTCCCTTTCTTTTGACTTCAAATTGTGGAGAGAATTTGTTGGGGTTGAATCTGTTGAAGGAATTAAATGCGGTAATTCATTGTTCATCTGATGGAGTGCGTTTGACGATTTCACCACAGCAGTTTTCTGTTTCACAATTTTTGACTAGACCTTTGCCACTAGAATTCAGTAATGTCCCGGAGTGTTTGTGGGCAGCTGACGACAATGATGTCGGTGTTCTACAGATTGAGCCTGTTAGAATAGTCTTGAAACATGGTATTAAGCTGCCACATATTCCGCAGTATAAGATCTCGGTTGAAGGTGAGCGAGCTTTGAAGAGCATTGTTTCCGATTTTGTGCATCGTGGGGTGATTGAGGAGATTACAGGAAGTTTGTGCAATAGTCCGATCCTACCCGTGTACAAAAAAGGCGATAATGCTATTCAGTTTCGTTTTATAATCGATTTGCGTGCCATTAATAGAGTTGCCGCTCCACAATTTCCAATTGTGCCTGATGTGAAGACGATATTAACTATGATCCCAGCTACGGCTACTTACTTTAGTGTTGTGTACCTGAAGAATGCTTTCTTCAGTATTCCTATACACAAGAACAGTAGATATTTGTTCGCGTTCACCTTAGGGGGACGCTCGTTCACATTTACTCATGCACCTCAAGGTTACACCGAGAGTCCTAGCATTTACAGTAGGGCCTTGAAAGAACAGCTTGATACTCTTGAATGACCCCCTACTTGTACGCTGCTTCAGTACGTTGACGACTTGCTTTTAGCAGCAGATTCTGAGAGGTCTTGTAAAGAGGGCACTGTACTGTTGCTCATCCATCTAGCTAAGCATAGTCACAAAGCTTTGCTTAAAAAGTTTCAATATTGTTGCCAGGAGGTCACCTATTTAGGCTACCTCCTGTCAAAGGAGGGAAGAAGATTGACACCTGAAAGAATAAAACACATTTCTGGCATGTCTGTCCCAAGTACACAGAAAGAAGTCAGAGCCTTAATAGGTATGGCTTCTTACTGTAGGTTATGGATCCCGAACTTTTCACTAGTGATAAAACCGATGTTGGCTTTGACAAAGAAGGGCATTTCTTTGCCATTGCCATGGAAATCGGAACATCAACAATCATTTGAGCTTCTCAAGACTGCATTATGCTCTGCACCGGTTTTGGGTACACCAAATTACAACAAGGCATTTGTGTTGTTTGTGCATGAATGTGATGGATGTGCTTTGGCTGTATTAACGCAGGAACATGGAGGGAAGAATAGGCCGTGCGGTTACTACTCTTCCGCCCTTGATCCTGTCACATGCGCTTTGCCAAGATGTTTGCGAGCTGTCGTTGCTGTTGCCACGTCTGTAAAACAGAGTGAGGGAATGGTCCTCACTCTGCACAATAAACCTTCTCATGCCTACCTACCCGAAACCTCCCCTAGCCATCATCTGGCAGTGTCCCCACCCCTTGCAAAGTCCAAGCAAAGTGGAGGCAGGCAGTGGCGTAGCACAAGATTTTGCGGAGGGGGCCCCCTCTGCTCCCCAGCTAGGAAACAAATCACGTGTCACACCACACTCGGGCCGGCCAAGATTACCACGCTTGCGCCATACGCACAAATGTGCTGCTGCAGGAGTATGCCCCACACAGCACCAGGAGGAGAAAGATATATATATGTGTTTTAATGTATTATACAGCACACTTTCTGAGAAAAATTGGCTTAAATGCCACAGCATTTGCAATTCTTTTGTAGGGTACCACCATTCCAAAAATCCAATACATGCAAGTCACCAACTGTGCACAGGAACATTAATGCTTTAATTAATATAATGCTTTGCTATTAAAAATGCCATGCCATAATGAAAACATGTCCAACTGGCAGCACAATGTAGACCACTCAAGACGCGTAATAACATATTACAGTAAAGCATGCCAGGCCACATTTAAACATACCTAGACTGGTTGCACCAAAATGCCAGTCGAAGCAATAACACTTTTCATGGTTATTTTATCACAGATGCCCAGAAAAATATACAATGCCACAGTAAGAATTGGCTAGACTGGCAGCACTCCAATGCCAGTCTAGCCAGGTAATTACACTTAGCAAAACTGCTTTATCAGAGATGCCCAGTTAAAAAAAAAGTCAAACCAAACTAAGAAATAACTAGACGGGCTGCACCAAAAGGCCTCTCTAGCCACTAATACCACATATGATGCCTGCTTAGCCTGGACATGGATGACCATTAGGATTTATCACACAATTCCTGGACCCCCCCAACCCCCACACATCCCCTCTCCATCCCACCCCCTACCACAAACACCAAAATGAGCTCCTCTGCCCAGAATGACCTCCACGTCCATCTTCCTTGTCCCAGTGCTTACGTATGAGGCACCTTGCCTTATAGGTATGTACTTAGACGAGGAAGAATGGTACCAGGAGTAAAGAAGATTACAGGTAACTTAGACAGGCATTACCTCCATGTCCCTCTACCTCACCCCAGTACTGTGTTTGAGGCTAAGTGCCTCACACACGAGTACCGGGACGAGGAAGAATAGGGATAGCAGTAATGAAGATTACCAATAAGTAATAAAGGCATAAAACACAAGCAATGTCTCAACACCATTGAGGTGACTGGGCTTCAGCCCTCCCCACCCTGAAATTCTGGCCTAAATTGACTCAACCTCACTGACCTACTGAGGCATTGCAGGACAGAACAGGACACAGATGTTAAACGGCGCCTGTGTTTCGCTGTTAACAAAGGCATGGAAATTACTAACGTAAAGCATTACACTGTTAGTACCTGCATTCAAGTGCATAATTGTTTATGTAATTTAAATTGTGATATGGGTTTAGTACTTGCATACCAGGGAGTGATTTGAAGGGTAGGGAGAGTACAGGACACCATTCATTCTCACAGCAGTTCATAAGTGGGTGCCATCTCTCTCACTCTGATACATTTTTCATAACTCTAAAATAGCTCACCTCTGTTGTAACTTCAAACAAATACAAATACAAGTATGTTGTCATGTGTTGCAATACTTGTTCTTGATTGGGCACCCTCTTGAGGCCAAGGCATGAACATTTAGTCAGCCGTGCCTCTTACCCATTCAGCATGATATTTTCTAATCCAAGGTGTGTACCTCGGTAATGTTTTGCACACGTGTAGAAGAGGAGTGTCCTTCATGATGACAAGTCTTTTTTAACTGTCAATACTTACCCAACCTTTTATCCAATTATGTCACAACAATCAATTCAGGAAAGCAGCATCAATCACCGGCCATGTCCTAAAATAAGTTTGCACCTCCTTTGGGAAATCTTTTCATGTCACATTTTAAGGAAACACATATACTTGATACATTTCAAAAATAGTCTGGTGTGTTGGAAAATATACATAGATGATATTCTAATTATCTGGCAAGGCACTAATAGCTCATTTGATGATTTTGTTACCCATAACAACGACAATAATATTGGAATCACTCTGTCTGGTCATTCAAGCTCCACGATGATTACTTTTCTAGACTTGGACATTTTTGTTGAAAACGACATACTGCAAACCAGAACCTTTCGCAAACTGACATCTGTTAATGCTGTACTGCAAGCCACTATTTTCAATATTCCCAGTGGAGAGTTTTATAGAGCAAGGAGGAATTGTTCAAAGGATAATGATTTTAGATCTGAATGTATACAGCTCACTACCCATTTCAGGCAACAAGGTTATCCTGCTTCCTCATTACACAAGGCAACCCACAAATACCAATCTGATTTACTGTGCACCAAATCCCTTGCTGACACTAAGCAAAGGCCCATTTCTATAATTACTCAATACACAAGCGACTACTCAACCCTGTTCAAACTTGCTTCTAAACATTGGCATCTCTTAAATTTGGACCCAGATCTGACACCCTATGTCTCTGAGAGGCCCAACCTTATCTTTACTAAAGCCAACACTCTTTGAAACAGACTCAGCCCTTCCTTTTTTGATCCCTCCAACACAGTAAGACAAACAACATGGCTACAACAACCAGTGGGTTTTTTCAAATGTGGCAATTGCAGCCAGTGCCAGCATGCCTATCCCATTTGTCAGAATGTTGTTGATCAGAATGGGACCCAAATTGTAATTAGAGATTTCATCAACTGTAAAACCAAATTTGTAGTGTATGCAATCATTTGTGTGTGTAATAAATTATACATAGAAAGCAGGATCAGGCAGTTGAGAATCCACATAAGAGAACATCTTTCAAGTCTCAATAAAACTGGTGTCAACTTACCATTAGCTTTGCACTGGCAAACAGAACATCAATTAGCCAACAAATGGGACAAACGGTTTTCGGGTCTGGCCACGGCCCCAACCAGTAAACGTGGTGGCAATCTTTGCATGAAACTCAGGCAGCTGGAATGTAAACTTATCTGCCAATTTAGATGCACCACCATCAGACTGAATTTGGATCATGAAATGCATGTTTTTTTATGAATATCTGCATGATGCCATTAATTCTACTGTTCCATAAATGTCACTTTGTATTCCCTTTGCCTTGCCGGGAAATATTTATTCATTGTGCTTACTCCTCAGAAGCTTTTATTCCATGGATTCTACTGTATCCTATATGACAATTTTAGTTCGCAATTTTTTTCGCTTTCCTTTTATTTGCTACAAGCCATACATTATTTATGCTTGCTTCACAACACCTATATTGAGACTATATCTTTGGCTAATGTATTCATGTACTTTTGCAACTAGGGTAACTACCCTGCCTGATAGATATGTGATATTGCCACACTTTACTTTTGTCCTTACCAATCATGTACATATTTGAACATTTCATGGTTAATATCTGATATAATTCACCCATGTGGACTATAAACAATGCTCGCTTTCCATTCTGTTTTTTTTTTTTTTAATTGGAATTGTATTTTGGGAGAATGATGTTATTATTGTAAGCTCATCCATGAATTATTGACCCCTCTGCCAGCCCCTGCATTCCTTGAGTATCATTGCTTATGAGATTAATAATGACTTTATGATTTATCCCACACTTTTAATGTGCTGTGGGAATCTGCTCATCCATTTGACATAATTTCTATTCTGTCTTTATTACCTACAGTGACCCTAGTCAGTTTACAATCAATATACATCTATATCACGTTAGCCACACTTGCCACTTCTTTGCCCATTAACAGATCAACTACACCTCACACGTTGTTTCTAATCTCTTATTTCAGGAATTTGGACAAATACAGACTTATATTTGAAACAAGATTATTACTTTACCTTTCTCCAACACCGTGATTGTGTATTATTTACATTACTCGGGGACCGCACTTTAATGACGCGCACCGACGTCATCCGCAGGACATGCACACGTGACGTCACCGGCAAAACGTGCGCATGACGTCATGCGTGCGACGCAACCACCTTGCGATTTTGCAGCCACATATTCACTAGGTTTCTCGTGTAGCACGCATACAGACTGGACGCTTTTACTCTGCATGGGGATTTGACCCCATTATACCTGAGAGCATTTAGCTTAAGGTAAAGATGACCTCTTTTGGATTCTTTATTACGCTTGTACAAGTTACTATGAGCAGTGTTTACAATATACCTCACAATTCTACTTTTTAGAATTCTCATTTACTTTCAAGTATGACACCTACAGGATGGTAACTCAGCCTACTTCCATTATTGGCTTTGGTTTTTGCATTCATTTTGATAATACATACAGCCAGTAATTAGGCTTTAAACTTGCTTGCTTTAAAATGTAAACTGTAAGCCCTCTGTCTGCACCACTCAGGGTGTTCCAATTATTCTTTTAGGTAGAAATGATTTCCTTCTTCACATACAAATTTGCTCTTCTCAACTCTGGATATACGGTATGTATTAACTTCCCACATGCACATTCTTTAACTGCTGTTTAATTGTATCTTATATTAATGATGTCCAACTAGCTCCCATTAATTTTGATTTTCTGTTTTTTTTAGCGTTGGACTATTATTGTTGTTTTCTACTGGCTTCAAGCAATCACTGAACACTGGTAGGTTATTTTCTTTGTTTTATAATTTTTTTTGTGTTTTTCCTACGATTGGGATGTTATACTATTTGCTCATGTTTCTACCTCTGTATAAATGAATACATTATTTTCACATTGATTAATGTACAGCCTTGATAACACCAGATAGGTCGAAACATGTGTCGGCTGTTCCATGACCAATAAACTGTGGGCTTTGAAGCCAACAAAAATACGCCTTTGCTTGGACTTTTAAACAGAACTTTGGGATCTGCGCATTGTGCTTACCTTCTCTGTTTTACTTTCAATTTACCTGTCTTGGTGTTCACTAGGGGCACCAGTGGAAGGGTGCCAACGCAGCAGGCCCAATTATCACCTAATACTTGTAGTATCCACCAGCGCACTTTTACTTACGACCCCTAGATCTTCGCATTGTTGTCCCTATAGTACATATAGGTGCTAGTATCATCATTGGCTGCTCTTTATCTGGTAGGCACGCCTTAAACAACCTCTAACTATGTAAAATACTGATAATAACATAATATGAGCAGCGACTAGGCTTCTGCAACAATTTATGGTCCACCATTACAAGGGCCCTCATGATTGGTTGGCACTCTCCTCTAACCTTGGATATTCTGCTCGTTAGCAGCACGTAAGCAACGAAACCCAGATACAAGGGAACAACATATGCCAAACACCCTCCTTAAGTTATTACCCTACCATCTGTCATCAGTTAGGCCCTAATCCAGGGCTTCTTCTCTGTTTTTGACCTTGCTGAGTGTTCTGTTCCTTGGAACTTTAAAAGGCGTGACAATACATTGCTATCTTTGTCTGGAGCTTTTGGATAGGCCTTGTCTTCTGGTCTTGTACCACGTGTGAGGAGATCATGATTCTGTGCATTGTGTCCTTTTATTTAGTGCTAATTGTTTTATTTATACTGGGTGCTATTACTCTCCTTGGCCTTAGCATATGTCTTGCATATGCTTTCTGTATCTTTGATTGTTCAATACTTGGCACTCGCAATTATTAATTCCTTTACTTAATCTAAGAGAAATGTGTCTTAGTTACATGGCTTATCCGCTTTGACTCCTTTCGTGCTTTGCAGTTGCTTCTTGCTGTGGCATCCTTGATTTGAGCCAAGCAAATATCATTTGTTCTTGCACAAATCTCTATTCCAGTGCCTTTAAGCTCTGCAGCCTTGGTCGTTCTCATCTCGAAGCTTCTCCCATACTATGATATGATGCTGACATCCATTTTCTCAACATGGCTGCTAAGCTTCTGTATTGTCTTATCTGCCTTGCGTTTCTGCGTGTATATATATATATATATATATATATATATATATCTACTGCATCTCTTGTTACCTATCTTCTAAGTGTATATGGTTTTCTTCATATTAGCATATATGTTTACATCTTCATTCACTAGATATCCATAAACAAGGGCAGGGAGAGGTTTCATTTGATTTACAAAACGAAAACGCTTGGAATTTCAGCATCAGGTGGGGAGAGGTGACATTAAAGCTGGTTCAGGTGGAGTGAGGTTGCATATTATTGTGAAAGCAGACAGTGACCGGGAGTGTGTCACAGAGCCTGGGTGGGGAAAGGTGGCATTTTTAATTGCAAAACTATCGAAAAAGTAAAAATGGGCAAGCATTACCGCACTTACATACTGCACAAAAGAAACAGGTTACTTTTGAAAAAACAATGCATCAGGGTAAATTAGCAGACTTAATTACCATGATGCAGGGCAGGGTTCTGGATGCAATCATGGCTTCTCTCGCAAGTAATCCTGCACCAGGAGGGAGCAATGGAGAGCAGATTAGCGAGGAAGAAAGAGGGGAAGAAAGGCCAAGGAGGTCCAACGTGACCCCAAGGCCAGCATTCCCCCCAACAAAGAAAGTCAAAGAGCAGCAAAGAGAGGGGTTCCTGCAACTTGATCATGAGTGGAGATGGTAGTGGTAGTGACTGCCACAGCAGAATCTTGACCAGGCCCCAGTGGCTAAAGGGGGGGTGACAATGGGCACTGGTCAGCCGGGGATACATGTATTGGGGCATAGTGGGCGCAGGCATCCCACAAGGACCAGGATGCTCTCCGGTGTGGGGGAATTGGGAACAGGGAAACAACCCCTGGGCAACGAAGATCACCCAGAACAACCCATGGGGAAGAGGGTAACTGGCAAGGGCCCAGGTATTCCAGGGGGGCCCCAGGGCCTGGGAGTTCGGGAGGTGGAGTTGGACGGTCAGCAGGGGGTAATTGCAGAGGTTGGCAAGGGGGGGCCACAACAGCAGCCATGGTCGGCGCCATACTGGGCATCCTTGCCACAGGGCTCAGCCCTGTCTGGGGAAGGGCTCTCAAGGGCACCACTCACCCTGGAGGTGGGGGTGAACAATAGGGGGACAAGTGCTACCACATCAGGAGGGGAAAAGGCAGGGGAGGCCATAGGAAAACAGCCTTTAGTGGTAACAGGAGCATTGCTGGGTACGAGAGAGAGCACGGAGGGAGAGGCTAGCATTGTAAATAGTATGGGGGTAAAAAAGTGGCACTGGCAACGGCAGGAGGGATACCTTGGGGGCAGGGCAGCTGAGATGGCCCCCATCCTGGATCATTCAATAACACCAGGTATGCTTGCGTGCCACGTGTCACAGTACAGAAAGGCAAACATGTGGAAGGATAAATACATTGATATCTTCTCATTATTGGATTACAGGGCAGTTGAAGAGTGCAAGGACTCAAAGGGCAGAGGAAACAATAGGACGATCTTTGATGAAATGTCTGGGATCAATTGGGCCACAAGCTTTGATTTTATTTTCCACAATACTTCTAGAAAAATCCATTGGGTTGCACCAGAGGTTATGGTCATATGCTCACTTGGTGTTGTCCATGTACCATGACTGTGCTTTTGTGGCTCGGTTAGTATATGATGAAAGGTTCAGGAGTGCCAAGGCAGGGTATGCTCAAATGGACTGGGGAACCAGATTGATTGACTTGTGGGCAAGCTGCAGAGTGGCTCCCACTGCGTCCAGTAATAACTTTGGGACAGGGAGGCAGACTCGGCCCTTTCGGAGCAGCACGGGATCAGGTGACAAGAAGGGAGCCGGTTGGGCCTTTAATAAAACAATGTGTGCAAGACCAGTGTGCAGATGTAAGCACATCTGTTCATTTCATGGGATCCTCGCCACGGGGAGGCCAACTGTAAAGTGCAACGAAGGGCATAACTAAGGGGTCTGTGCTGGAAAAGCCACCGGCGGGCCTGCCCACGCCGGTGCCGGTCTACGTGCTACGGAATTGGGCAAATGGATACCCTCAGCATAAGGAGGCACAGCGACTAATAGAAGGGTTCTCGCAGGGTTTCAGGATTCCGGTGAGGGAATGTACAACTCCACCAATTCCAAGGGAGGAGGTGGCACATAAAATCCAGCCAGGATTGGTATTAGCTAGAGTGGACAAAGAGTGAAAACTGGAAGGTTGGTGGGACCTTTCTGGGCCCTCCACCCCTGCAGAAGCTGTGTGTTCACTGGTGGGGATAGTGCCCAAAAAAGAGCCTGGGAAATTCAAACATAATCACAATGTATCGTTTCCAAAGGTTGCATCAGTGAATGATGCTTTTGATGAGGGGCTGTACTCCATCAGATATCTTCATTTGATGGGGCACTGGGATGTTACAACTGGGGAGAGGGGCCATGCTGGCAAAATATGACATCAAATTGGCATTTCGATTATTGCCTGTGCACCCGGACGATTACCATATACTGGGTTTCTGAGTGGGGGGAGAATTCTACTTTGACAAGTGCATGCAAATGGGGTGTTCAACATCATGTTCGTACTTCAAGGCTTTCCAGAGTTTAACGATGACCTTGTGATCTGGGCGACCTTCCTGGTCCAGTTGAATGTGGTGTTGGTGTGTCCGGCTGAGGTGAAAAACAACGGACAACTGGGCCTCTACACGGACCCTGCAAGTAGCAGAGGTTTTGGGGCCATTCTGGGAAACAGGTGGTGAGGCAGCGGTGGCCAAACAGCTGGGTAGACAGTGGAATGACCTGGAACATTGGGCTTTTGGGACTCTTCCCCATACTAGTGGCAGTGGAGTAATGGGGAGTGGAGCTAAAGGACGGGAGGTGATGTTCTGGTCAGACAGCATGTCTGGTGTGTGCTCCATTAACAGCCAAAAGTCGGCATGAACCATGGTTTTAAGATTGCTGAAAAGATTCGTAATGTTATGCTTAAGAAACAAGGTGCACTTTCAGGCAAAACACGTGCCAGGCATTTGCAATAACGTGGCTGATGGCATGTCCCATTTTAAATTACAGGAGGTGCAGTGGTGTCTGCCCACAGCAGCCCCAACAATGACGCCTTTTCCCGAGACACTATGGGGGGTTTGGTGCCTGGAGGTTGCTCTACTGATTGAGGGATCAATATCACAAAAAAACACAAACAAATATATCTGACGTGTTTCAAGGAATTAAGGGAGTCCGGTCAGATACAGGGTTTGGTGGATGTATTCTACAGGGAAAGCATAAGGAAGTTCCTGGGACACGTGTGAGGGTTAGGGGTATCAGTAGGGGCAGCCAGAACAAAGATGGCCGCAATTGGGGTTTTTGCTGGGTTGAAGGAAGAGCACCCCCTTCCTCAGACTTTGGAGTAAAGAAGGCTCTGATAGGGTGGAGAAGGATAAAGGTCCAATGAGGGGACAGCAGACGGCCACTCCATCCGAATAACCTGGCCGTGCTCATGGGGCACCTGGGGGAGATTTGCAGGGATGCATGGAAATTATCTCTTCTTCAGGGCAGCCTTTGCCACTGCCTTTTTCAGAGCATTCAGAACAGGGGAGCCGGTGGGTAACCCCAAGATGGAACTAACAGGGGGGTTGGCCAGGGAGGACCTTTCAAGGGAAGGGTGTGACCGGATACATCTCTGGCTCAGAAAATCCAAAACAGACCAGGATGGAAAGGGAGTTGGGGTCTCATTAATGAGTTAGGACAAGGAAGAATTCTGCCCGGTAAGGTTGTCGGGATTATTCCTGGCGTTTAGGGGTACCCTTGTTTCAACATAGGGATGGATCTTGCCTCTCTAGATTTCAATTCAGGAAGGTCTTCGATAAAGCACTGGAGGGAGTAGGTCTCGTGGAGGGGGGGTGAGGTACACCCCTCTTCCCTTCCGAATTGGGGCGGCCACCACCGCAGCCAGATATGGGTGCAAGGAGAGTGAAAATAAGGAAATTGGGCATTGGAAGTCCAGGGCATTCAAAGGGTGCATTAGGCCCCACTTGGAATGTTGACATAGGTCATGTGAGGGAAGCAAAAAAGAAGGTGGGGTGGCGGCAGGATTGTGATACTATGCGCGGTGTCGAGGAGATGAGGGTCTTCATGGGCTGTTAGATCACTCACATGTATAACATACTCTCTTGTGTGGAATCTGCGTAGGTCGGATGGCGAAGCCAGTAGTTTGGGTCTTGGGGCATTCATTATGGAGAATGGAGCGGAAAGTGTCAGAACGGATGGATTTGTTGTCAGATGCAACAGAGTTTGACATACACTGGATTGTTTCTGGGGGTTTGTGGGTACACCCGGTGTTCTGGGTGTTGGAGCGGAGAAGAAAAAGTAGATGGCTGCCCCACCCAGACCTGGTGATCTTGCATATAGGGGGCAATGATCTGGCACAGCGGGCGAAGAAGGGCGCTGATCATGGACCCGTTGCTCTGTTTGGTTGGTTCAGACTTTTCTGCCAAAAGGCATTGCTTGCGTGGTCACAAATTATACCACCTTTGAACTGGGGGCTATCAGTGGCTTCAAGCCATTTGAACATTGCAGCACTAAAAATAAATGGAGAGGTGTCCTGGCATTCCAAAAGCAATGGGCGACTGTGGATCATAGAAAATTGACTATTAGGAGGACCAGAGACTTGTCATCAGGACGGGGGGCACCTATCTCAACGGGGCACCAAACCTTTGTTGCAGAACTTTTTGGCAGCAATGAGATCATTTATGCGAGTTTGGGGGGCACAGACTTCTGGCATTTGGGGGGTCCACTGGGACATTAGAATCCCCTTATGGAGGACTCCGGAGCTGGAATTATGGGAAGGGGAGGGCCAGTATGCCCCCCCTGTGGAATTAAAGGCTCCTGGTGGGGGAAAGGGTGTGGGGACGGGGTCAGGAGGCAAGTTGGGTAATGAAGTGTCTTCCTCCTGGGATCTCTTCCCCCCGCACAGAGAAGGGCAGGGTGGGGAGGGAATAGGGCCTCACCACAATGCACCACCCTGAAGGTGTCAAGTGTGTTTCTCATGCCCCGGCATGCTCCCCCACCCCCCACGCAGCACCCACTGTATGCAGAAGCCTGCCTTTCATACAGTGTGCGAGCACTGACAGCAGCTTTGAGGTGTCACAGGCCAATCTACTACATTTGGATATTGATGCCATTTTATTTTCTTACTGCATGTGGGTCCAGCTGAATAGCGGTAAAACAAATGTGTTGTGTTCTTTCTTCCAAGACAAACGCTCTGCCCCTGAGCTGTTCTCCCTGCCCCTGAGCTATCCTCCCTGCCCCTGAGCTGTCCTCACGGCCCCTAAGCTATCCTCCCTGCCCCTGAGCTGTCCTCCCTGCCCCTGAGCTATCCTCCCGGCCCCTGAGCTGTCCTCCCTGAGCAATCCTCCCTGCCCCTGAGCTGTCCTCCCCGCCCCTGAGCTGTCCTCCCTGAGCAATCCTCCCTGCTCCTGAGCTATCCTCCCCGCCCTGAGCTGTCCTCCCCGCCCCTGAGCTGTCCTCACGGCCCCTGAGCTATCCTCCCCGCCCCTGAGCTGTCCTCCCAGCCCCTGAGCTGTGCTCCCTCAGCAATCCTCCCTGCCCCTGAGCTATCCTCCCCGCCCTGAGCTGTCCTCCCTGCCCCTGAGCTGTCCTCCCTGCCCCTGAGCTATCCTCCCCTCCCTGAGCTGTCCTCCCCGCCCCTGAGCTGTCCTCACGGCCCCTGAGCTATCCTCCCCGCCCCTGAGCTGTCCTCCCGGCCCCTGAGCTGTGCTCCCTCAGCTATCCTCCTCTCCCTGAGCTGTCCTCCCTGCCCCTGAGCTATCCTCCCTGCTTCTGAGCTGTTCTCACGGCCCCTGTGCTATCCTCCCCGCCCCTGAGCTGTCTTCCCGGACCCTGAGCTGTCCTCCCTCAGCAATCCTCCCTGCCCCTTAGCTATCCTCCCCGCCCTGAGCTGTCCTCCCCACCCCTGAGCTGTCCTCCCTGCCCCTGAGCTGTCCTCCTTGAGCAATCCTCCCTGCCCCTTAGCTATCCTCCCCGCCCTGAGCTGTCCTCCCTGCCCCTGAGCTGTCCTCCCTACCCCTGAGCTGTCCTCCCTGCCCCTGAGCTGTCCTCCCTGCCCCTGAGCTATCCTCCCGGCCCCTGAGCTGTCCTCCCTGAGCAATCCTCCCTGCCCCTGAGCTGTCCTCCCCGCCCCTGAGCTGGCCTCCCTGAGCAATCCTCCCTGCTCCTGAGCTATCCTCCCCGCCCTGAGCTGTCCTCCCCGCCCCTGAGCTGTCCTCACGGCCCGAGCTATCCTCCCCGCCCCTGAGCTGTCCTCCCGGCCCCTGATCTGTGCTCCCTCAGCAATCCTCCCCGCCCCTGAGCTGTCCTCCCTGCCCCTGAGCTATCCTCCCCTCCCTGAGCTGTCCTCCCCGCCCCTGAGCTGTCCTCACGGCCCCTGAGCTGTCCTCCCCGCCCCTGAGCTGTCCTCCCGGCCCCTGAGCTGTGCTCCCTCAGCAATCCTCCCTGCCCCTGAACTATCCTCCTCTCCCTGAGCTGTCCTCCCTGCCCCTGAGCTATCCTCCCTGCCCCTGAGCTGTTCTCACGGCCCCTGTGCTATCCTCCCCGCCCCTGAGCTGTCTTCCCGGACCCTGAGCTGTACTCCCTCAGCAATCCTCCCTGCCCCTTAGCTATCCTCCCCGCCCTGAGCTGTCCTACCCACCCCTGAGCTGTCCTCCCTGCCCCTGAGCTGTCCTCCTTGAGCAATCCTCCCTGCCCCTTAGCTATCCTCCCCGCCCTGAGCTGTCCTCCCTGCCCCTGAGCTGTCTTCCCTGCCCCTGAGCTGTCCTCCCTGCCCCTGAGCTGTCCTCCCTGCCCCTGAGCTGTCCTCCCTGCCCCTGAGCTATCCTCCCTGCCGCTGAGCTGTCCTCCCTGCCCCGAGCTGTCCTCCCGGCCCCCGAGCTGTCCTCCCGGCCCCTGAGCTGTCCTCCCTGAGCTATCCTCCCCGCCCTGAGCTGTCCTCCCCACCCCTGAGCTGTCCTCCCCACCCCTGAGCTGTCCTCCCGGCCCCTGAGCTGTCCTCCCTGAGCTATCCTCCCCGCCCTGAGCTGTCCTCCCTGCCCCTGAGCTATCCTCCCTGCCCCTGAGCTGTCCTCCCTGCCCAGTCGTTACCATGATATTGCAGGCTTTCATTTGCTGCAACCGGTCCATCTTTATTTATCCATAGATATTTGTTGAATATTATGTGTATCCACGTTTATATGTTGCTATGTAAGGAAATACGTTGTGACTTGCATCTTTCCACGTGTGTGCATATGATAAAATGACACAGCATGCTGATGCATAAGAAGTGCGCGTCTGCATACCTGCATGCAGTTAAACACCCTAAACATACCCCATTCCTTTGTGAACTGCTGTGTTTCTTAGCCCAGCCATTGGCCTGCAATGTGTGATTGACAACTTAAAGGGCCAACCCAGGAACACGCATTTCTGTGTTTATAAAGAAGTACTGACAGGAAACGAAGTCATTTCTGTCTCTGTTTATGTGTAAAAATCAGTGAAAGAGGAAAACAGGGAGCCTGAATAAGGCCCACTCCACATCCGACCTGCGCGCCAGTGCAGCTATTAGGCATCATTATTATGCTAATAGCGCTCATTTTATTCACAACATGATGAGTGGCTGGGTGCACCAAGCCACTTTCGAATCTTTATCCTCATTGGCAACGGCTGCATTATCCCACTGAGCTATCTCACTGGCTCCAATGATTCTGATGAAGGGACACATTGGAGCGCGTTTTCGCAGGGACGTTTGCCCCCCTGTGCCATGGGACGCCTTGAGGTGGCTCCCCCCACCCCCCACTGCCCCAATCCCAGGTAGTGTAAGCCATTTGCTGTTTGTTGGGGTAACCTAGCACCCCTGCTGCGGAGCCATGGGTGGCGACCTAGTCTTGAAATAGACCTTTATGGCCTATCCTGGACCTGAGATCGGAGACGGGTTCTTGGCTGGGGCGGGGCTTGGTGCAGTGGGGGGTGGGCACAAGGGGCAGCAGCCGTGCGTATCCCCTTCAGCTCCTGCTCTGCTAAGTGTGAACAGTTTAGTGCTGCAGGAAGACAATTAAGGGGCATTTAGTGAGCTATCTCTTTGCACCCAAACACGAGATAACTCATTATATGAGCTGAAATTAACCATTAAACGTCCAGGCATCCCAGACAAAACATCAGAGGGTGGGAATGCGTTGCAAGGCTTCATTGCTGACGTGCAAGCTGTGGGGTGGGACCCCCGGGGGAGCTTCATAGATGCGGCTCACGGTTACAGTTTAAACAGCAGCCATGAGGGTTGCAGATCCCAGCCACGTCCAAGGAGCCAGGTGGGAATAGCGCTAGGAAGCTGGCGGAGCTAAACGCAGCGCTGTTTAGCAGTCCATGCACACCCAGAACTGAAAGCCACGGCTGCTTGATGTCAGCAAACACGGCTGTGCCCATGAGTGACAGGCATCCAAGTGGTCCATCTAGCACTGGCCTGTAAGAATGAAAGAAGCATTAAATAATGACCACCTACAATTCACAAAGAACTGCCGCGCTGCCCTCTAACAGCTGCTGAGGCACCTTCCTCCAGAATGACTGCCGCACAGAAGTGGGGTAGATGAGCGGCAGCATGGCAGTGCTCTTCCCCATTATTGGGGTCCATGGGAGGTTGGGAGGAATTACCGGTTTACGTTCATGATAATTACTCATTTTGTTGGAGGCAAATTGGAGGAGACACGCTGCAGCCACTGCTCCATTTTACTTCCAAACAATGTTACTGGGAGCAGCCAAAAGTGGCAGTAAGGTGGAGGTTGCAGAATCGCCAGCATTTTACTGCCACTTTTCCCAGCACTGCCAAACGTAATGAGGACCTTGGTAAACTCGGCAGCCACTCCCTGCTACCCTTACACTTGGCCCAGGAGCACCGCGCCTAGAAAACCACACACCTTTACATTTGTCACATTTCTGCTCAATTTCATATCCTATATTTCGTAAACGTGTGTTGCCCAACCAGACAAGTGTAGCCTTTGTTATAATGAGAACAGTATATACTGAAAGAAAGAACTCATAATGAACATTGCACAATTGTAAAAGGGGCAGTTTGCAATGTTAATACAATTAAATGAAGTATTTTTTAATGTTTTGTTTTGCAGAGAGCATACATATTTTCTCACATAAATGTCCTTGCTCCTTGGAATGGCTAATGCTCAGATTAAAGCCAATGATGTGTTTCTTCTGCGACCACCAAGACCAAGTTTCATTTTGCAACTGATTGGTTGGGCGTGCTACTGAACTTATAGCATGCATGAGCACACATCATCAACACATATAATACAGGACAAGAATAGGAATAAGACGGCTGATAACCCTGCCGCCTGGTCCCCTTGCCCCAAGGTCTATCAGAACCCAAGAAGCTCTGCAGAGCCTCTCTGTGTCTCCCTCGCCTCCCCCTGTGTGGACAGCACTCCCTCAGTGTGACGGTGACACTGCTGCAGGGCACACGCAGTGGCAATATTTGCCACAAGGTACCAGACTCTTTGTTCACCTCCTCGGGGGATGCCTCTGTCACTGCTACTGCCATTCTACCATTAACTATAAAAACACAGCAGCGCCCACTTTGAGATATCTGGTTTTTTTCTTCTGGTTTTGCTGTTGTCAGCAGCGGCTGGGGTGGCTCTAGAAAATCAGAAGCAATTGATGTATTAAGGAAAGAGGAGGGATTGGCAGGATGGGATGGGGTGCAGGGGGTCTGTAGACACTATCTCTCCCCGTTAGGAACCCTGACAAGAACCTGCAGGTTGGGTAGCTGCCCTGAGGAGCCCTACTTCCACATCTCTCCGAATAACAGAGTTAAAGTATTGAGTACCAGTTCATAACTAATTCAATTAAACACAATCATTTTTTTTAATGTTATGACTTGCAGTCGAGTACATTTATGTTCCAATTCAGAGGGCATCACTTAGCATTCCACGTTATTTGATTGCTGCCAAATCATTCACATTGGGGGGATAGCTCAGGGGCAACGTGCCTGTCTTGGAAGCAATCGGATGCAGGTTCGATGCCCGCGTCTGCGCTTAGAAACCTCTGGGTATTAAGTGCATTATAAATAACCAACAACCTAATGACCTAGAGAATACTCTAGTATTCTGATGCTGGCTCCTGTGCTACTGAAGTGTAGTCAGACTTTGAGATGCCAGCCATTGTCTAATTGTAGTCTCGCTAATAAGTTGAAGGCTTGTTCTGTTTTTTTAAAAATTATTTTGAAACTCTGGCCACCCTACAAATATATAGACTCGACTACACCCCTCCATGCGTCTTTACCTTGCACCCCAGGACTACAACCAATTACTAAACACAGCAAAGCTCACCAGACAGGTACAGCCCGACCCCTCTAAACCACTCCTTCCATCACATCCAAGGATGCTGTGGGGGAGAGGGGATAGGGGCTCAGCAAAGCTCTTATATACAACAAGCTAGGATAGTGGGAGATTAAGAGATAAGGGGAGAGTGAGAGGGAAGGGGAGAGAAGAAGAGAGGGAAAGAGAGAGAGAGAGAGAGAGAGAGAGGGAAGGGGAGAGAAGAAGAGAGGGAAAGAGAGAGAGAGAGAGAGAGGGAGAGAGAGAGGAAGAGGGAGAGAGAGAGGGAGAGAGAGACACACAAAGAGAGAGAGAGAGAGAGAGAGGGAAGGGGAGAGAAGAATAGAGAGAGAGAGGGAGAGAGAGCCAGAAGAGAGGGAGAGAGAGAGAGAGGAAGAGAGCGAGCGAGACAGAGAGAGATGGAGAGAGAGAGATAGAGAGATGGAGAGAGAGATAGGGAGAGAGAGAGAGGGAGAGAGAGAGCAAGTGAAAGGTTGTGTGACAGAGAGACAGAGAGAGGGAGAGACAGAGCGAGCAAAAGGTTCAGAGAGAGAGCGAAGGGTTGTGAAAGAGAGAGAGAGAGAGAGAGAGAGAGCGAGAGAGAGAGAGAGAGAGAGAGAATGGGATGAACCAGGTAAAACTAATGTATATCATTTAGCTTCTGGTTTGAGCATCAAATATGCTTTTGCAATGAAGCACTATAACCCATGGCCGCATGCTAACCCTTCAAGTAACAGCCGGATTCCCAAGTTATGGGCCAAGCTCCGGTTATATCGCCATAAGCACGCAGCATTACACGGGTCGGAGCTGAATTATTTTTATAAAAATAAACATGAAAAGGAGAACTTACTTCAAGACTCCAGAATGCAACTTTGTCGCCATGAAGTCTGTTGATGATGCTTATGTCATGAACACGGAAAAGAGGGTTTCTGAGAACAAAGCTGCATAGCAGAGATGGAAGGTGAGTTTCCTTTTTCATGTTTAGAATTACTAATCGGCCTCCCGCACCCGTGTTAGGGGTTTGTGGTTGCTACGGGCAGCATGGCGGTTGCCGTGTAGGGTAAGGTGAGGAATGGCAGCGATGGTATCCAGAAATGTGAAATAGGGGCTCACACTTCATTCACCTATCCACCACGTATTTGAAGACCCATAATCCGCTATTATAACTAAACTTTATAATTATAATGGGTTGGCCAGCATTGGTCATAAGCAGTGACACAAGCCCAGGGTCACTGAATTTAACAAGTAATCCGACTAACGACCACTTGCGAAGGTTACGCCTTTAAACAAATACATACTTGCAAAAAGGAAAGCACTGATCAATTTTCTGTGTATATATGTTTTACTGGATTGCCAACACGTGTTTCGACCCTATTACTAGGGTCTTCTTCGGGCTTCAATACCAGAAAACATCATATTTAAACAAAACAGTACATCAAATATGACGTAAAATAAAACATACAAACATTTTATACACATGCCCAATCATTGCATGCTCAAATTATAGCACCAGATCACATCTCCAGAAAAAAATAATAATAATACAAACTAGTTACGGGAACAAAGGTGGATTTAGAAAGAAGGAAAGGAAATACACAGCATTTGTGTTACTAAAATCTTATTGATAACTGTTCATTAAGTACTCACAGTATATTTAAAATTCTAGTACTCCCCTTCCTGACACCATAACTGAAAAAGTGCACCTACAAAATGGTTTATTATTTATCCATAAAAGCTCCCACTTGCACCATTATAGTCCGGGGACCAACACCAACACACTAGTTTATAGATGTGATTGTATCTAAGGAATTTCCCAAACTACCCGCTTACCTTTCAGATACTATGGATCTCTTACAACCATTGGACAATTTCAAGTGGGCTGAGAACTTCTCTTTTGTAACATTGGATGTTAAGGTGTTGTACACGTCTATAGAGCAGGAATTGGCACTAAAAACATTAGATTATATGAATGCTACTAGATCTGCTTCTTACCTGTTACACATTCTAATGTTAAAAGAAATGCTCACATTTACACTAAGTTATATTGTGTTTTTGTTTGACAACATTTTGTATAAACAAATTAGTTGTGTGCCATGAGGGCCAATTACGTACCCTCATTGGGCAACCTTTTCATGTGGTTCTTCGAGACTAAGCATGTTTACTCAGACAATGCTTTTACATCATGCATCCAAATTTGGGTCTGATTTATCGATGACTTCTTTATAATTTGACAAAGGAACCAGAGGGGGCTTGAATGGCTTCCTGCCCCTCTCAGACTTGAGGTGGATCTCCTTAAGTTCTGCAATTTTCTCAAGACCCTCCTTTTCTCTTCCTTCTTCTCTCTCCCCTGCTAATCTCTCTCCCTGTGCCTCTTGACTGGCTTCCTGGTTCCTGCAGATTCTCACAGGGCACCAGCCCACCCCTACCAGTCTACCCGTGCACTTGGTCTCCTCTGACCCTCCTAGCCCGAACCTGCACTTGTACTTGTCTGGATGGGCCTGCACCCCCTTATTCATTCCAGCCCATTCCCGCACTTAGAATGTGGACCTTTCACCCCTGCACTCTCTTCTTCCTGGGCTCTGTCCACCTGGACACTCGTTTAACCCTGCAGCACTTGTCCCCCTCCCCACAGCACTTCTTGTACTGCACTTGTACGATCCTTATGTCACGAGGACTAGTAGGACCATTCTTTTTTGTCACCCCCCCTTTTGTCTTGTTGCGTCTTGAAACACACTGGGCCTCATTACATCTGTTCCGGTCCGGAAACAACGGTGCTGGTAAGCCTACCGGCACCGTTGTTTCCAGACCAGCACAGTACAACTCGGGGCCGCCAGGGTCAGACCGGTGCTCCCGTGTCCCCAAAATTGTCAGCGCCTGAGTTCTCGGCCACCAGACTTGGAATAGCCCAGGGCGCTGGGAAGTCAGGCGGCAGTAATTCATTATTGGTCCGGTTTTACCGGCACGGTTACCGCTGGACCCGTAATGAGGCGCTCGGCGCATTATAAAAACCCAATAAATTAATAAATAAACAAGATGAAACAGGCCTTTCCCTTCTAGGCGCCATGTCTCTGGAACCGATGGCCAATGCAGAGGAGACTGCCCCAAACCATCCTGCGCTTCAGGAAGGATTTGGAGAACATCTTGCGAAATGTACATCCCTTCTCTCATTCCTACATGTCCCCCTACATGTCCCCCTCTAGTGATTCTCCCCTCCACTGCTCCTCCTACCCTTCCCAGGCCTTCTACTGCACCCACACCCTACCTGTTGCCCCCGGGAGGGCCGCTGCGCTTACCAGCCATGCTTGCACTTCATAAATCAGACACATCCATTACAGGAATAAGGCTCTAAGAGCTGATTATTAATTTGACTCTTTTTAGGTTTTGTCCAGTACCGTTATGGTCAGTAATGCTCGTACCCGTAAATTAATGGGAAACCCCACTTCTCTATGGTTTAAGTTTGCAACCCCTTTCCCCAGCTCCACGACTGATGTCCATTGAGCAGGCAGAGTTGTCCAGTCTCAGCCTGTTTTGGTTAATTTGGCATAGCCAATTGATTTGTTTTTTCTTTCAATAAAAAAAAGGTTCCCCCAAATCAACCAAGAAGGGAATAATCATGGTGTGTGAAGTCTTGCTTGCAGGGGTACATGAAGTGGGACCTGCTTAATCCTAGTAACACTTACAGCTACTTTCATATTTCAGTAAAGATACTAACGAGGATCGGTACCAGACCAGTCCGGCCCATCGGACCTACACCAGTCCGTCTGCCATTTGTCTGAGTTACGCTGATACGCAGACGAACAACAAGAAGGGAATCCAGACCACCACTACTACTTGCGGGGTCACAATCAATTGGCTTGAAACCCAGGATGTGCTTTTGATTGCCACCGCTCTGCATGCATTTGCCAGGACACAGCAAGTTGCCATTGATTGAGAGCCAAATTAGACTCAGAGGGAAGGGCCTTTTCCCGCTGCCGTGAGGAACCCACAATTGTTGACATTTCCCATCACACCCCTGCATGAGATACAAGGGTTCATTTCCTGCCCTGAGGAAGGTGTTTAAGGATGCCACAACCCATGGCACGTTGAAACGTGTACTAGTGCCCATGATGTAAATAGGGGCACTGTTAAAAACTTGATTCGAATCATTCACGTAGGCAGTTTGCAAGACATGAGCATTGATTGATCGTGTCTCAACATCCAGGGTAATGATAAATGCACAAAACACAGGGGGTTCTGGGAGTCTCTCTACCAGCGCAAACACAGCCCATTGACCCCGGGAGAGTCTCAACCAAGTCTTTAGCTCACTGTTCCTTTCACAGAGAAGAAATATCCCTGCATATCAGTCTTTGTACTGCCCTGGGGCAGTCCAGCACCGAAAGGCCAGGCAATTCTCCTCTGAACAAGAGTACCAACAGCAACTCCAGACACGTGTTTCGGCCTAGTAGGGCCTCATCAGTGAGGTGGAGCTGTGCCTCTCTAAGAACAGTGAGCAAGGGGTCCACGTCTGGATTCTTCTGGTAACTTATAGTGAAACCCAAAGTTACTTAATATGCAAAACAAAGGGGGTTCTGGGAGTCTCTCTACCGGCACGAACAAAGCGCATTGACCTGTTCTTGGGTGGATGGCCCCTGGGAGAGTCTGAACCAAGTCTTTAGCTCACTGTCCCTTTCACGAAGGAGAAATATCCCTGCTTATCAGTCTTTGTCCTGCCAGGGGCACTCCAGCACCAAAATGCTAGGCAATTCTCCTCTGAACAAGAGTACCACAGCAACCCCATACACGTTTTTCAGCCTTGTTGGGCATCATCAGTGAGCTGGAGCTGTGCCTCTCTAAGAACAGTGAGAGGCAAAGACTGATATGCAGGGATATTTCTCCTCTGTGAAAGGGACAGTGACATAAAGACTTGGTTGAGACTCTCCTGGGGGCCATCCACCCAAGAACAGGTAAAAGGGCTGTGTTCGTGCTGGTAAAGAGATTCCCAGACACCTCTTTGATAATGATAAATGTACCCTGTATGTAGGCTTCAGGCGTGAGTACTGTGGAATCCTGCTTAGGAGCCTAGGGTAATGTGGAGTATACCCTGTAAGCAACTCACAACTTAGAGTGAGCAATTTACTGAATGCGTGTTTAGTTTCTTAGAACTTTGTCTATGGTTAAAGCTTCATTTATGTGATTATACTTTGTGATGATTTCTAGTATTATTATTTATTACTGTTTTTGATTTCATATTTGTTTCACAATTATATATTATGCAACACATGTTGTCAGTTGGATATGTATACCACTATAATAAAAGATTGCAATTGAGAAACACATGAGATATTCGTCGTGGCTCCTCCAGAACGTTACTAAAATCTATCAAATGATTAGAATGAATACAACACATTGGGCCTCATTACGAATGTGTCGGAAAGGCAAAAACGGCGCCGGTAGTGCTACTGGCACCGTTGTTACCTCTCCACCACATTACGAGTTCTGCTTGCCGGTGCAGGACTGCACGTGTGGTCTGACGAGGCGTGCAGACCGGCACCCGCAAGCAGAACTCTTGATCGCGCCGGCACCGTTGTTAAAGGTGCCGGTGGAACCATGCTCCCGACCCCCATTCAGCCCTATGGGGCAGAATGGGGATCGGGAGGCCGGCCATACCGGCACCCGCGAATGTGCAATTACCGGCCCATTCGTCTCGTAATGGGCCGGTAATGGCCCATTCGCAGGTGCCGGGGCCGGTAGCGAGTTTGGCGGTAGCCCTGCCCTTAATAAGGGCACGGCTACCGGCAAACCTATAATGAGGCCCATTGAGTTGTTTTGCAACCTGGTCATATTTGTTGTTTTTGCACTGCACTTTGACCCCAACCACGTTTGCCCACAAAGGGTCTCCCCATTGTGTTGTAATACTTTACTCCTAGTAACAAGTCCATGTGGATGGCTTTGGGAATGCGCTGGCCATAAACTATGGTCCGCTTCACGACCGAACACTTTCCCTTCTGTAGCGTGTGCTCAACCCCCCATGTCTGAAATGGACTCGATGACTTCATCAAGAGGGCCTTTAGGCCTGGAGAAGTTTATCTCACCGTCAAGTTCTGAGGCCATCACCTCTTGTCACAGTTTCATTTGGAACTTTCCAGGTTTGTGTTAGATCCCAGCAGGTGATCAGTCCAGCTGTCAAAAAGTCACTGACATAGCAACTCTCACTGAGCCTGAATACTCTGCATTGAATGACTATTAGAAAACCAACGTTAAACTTGTTGCCTCTGCTAGTAATTAAAATGACTCCTATGCTTGAATACTATTTACATTCAATGCAATGCTCTTTTATGTTCATGTTAGATCAGACTATGGTCTGCGAAGGGCCAGTTAGTCAACAGTGAGACCAAAGGAGTGACAATAGGCGCTATATACATTTCAAGTAATTTAAGCTAACTGGATCTCTTGGGCCAGGGCTAGATCCATAAGAAGATCTGTGATGGGGCAGGACTAAATCTATACAAGGATCGCTACTGGGGCAGGGCTCAATCCATAACAGGATCTTTGAAGGGGCAGGACTAGATTAATAACAGGATATCTGCTGGGGCAGGGCTCAAGCCATAACAGGATCTATAAAGTGATCTCTGCTGGGTCAGGGCTCAATCCATAAAAGGATCTTTGAAGGGGCAGGACTAGATTAATAACAGGATCTCTGCTGGGGTAGGGCTCAATCCATAACAGGATCTTTGAAGAGGCAGGACTAGATTAATAACAGTATCTCTGCTGGGGCAGGGCACAATCCATAACAGGATATTTGAAGGGGCAGGACTAGATTAATAACAGGATCTCTGCTGGGGTAGGGCTCAATCCATAACAGGATCTTTGAAGGGGCAGGACTAGATTAATAACAGGATCTCTGCTGGGGCATGGCTCAATCCATAACAGGATCTTTGAAGGGGCAGGACTAGGTTAATAAGAGGATCTCTGCTGAGTCAAGGCTCAATCCATAACAGGATCTTTGAAGGGGCAGGACTAGATTAATAAAATGATCTCTGCTGGGGCAGGGCTCAATCCATAACAGGATCTTTAAAGGGACAGGACTAGATTAAAAAAAGGATATCTGCTGGGGCAGGGCTCAAACCATAACAGGATCAGTGATGGGGCAGGACTAGATTATTGACAGGCTCTTTGCTGGGGCAGGGATCGATCCATAACAGGATCTTTAAAGGGACAGGACTAGATTAAAAAAGGATCTCTGCTGGGGCAGGGCTCAATCCATAACAGGATCAGTGATGGGGCAGGACTAGATTACTGACAGGCTCTTTGCTGGGGCAGGGATCGATCCATAACAGGATCTTTGAAGGTGCAGGACTCGATCCATTGCAGGAGCTATGTTTCAACAGGTCGTGATCCAGCTTATTTTAGGAATAGAACTAGAATCATAGCAGGATGTCTGGAGGGGGATCTGTAACAGGATCTTTTTAAGGCACATTTCACTGTGTTTAACAAAGGCTGCAAAATAATGTGATCAAGTCAAGACTGATGGTAGACAAGTCAGGAGATTTGAATCATGTGACACTTCAGAGCCAATCACAGAGGTCAAGACAGAAGCCCTCAGCGGAGCCAAGAGACACAGGACTTTGTAAAAACAGCAGTGAAATCAGCCGGATTTTCACTGGAAATCCTTCAAAGGTGGGCTCCCCTCTTGGACAGAAGCATGTGTTCAGGGAGGCTGGAATGAAATATGTGACTAGGGCCAAGGGGTCCCCCTTACACTGTTTCCAATTCTTCTTGAATGACTATCTTTACAAACGTGAGATGGCAAATGTGGGTAAACCTTGATTTTTCGCCTATTTCAAGGCGAGGGGATTTTTGTTATTGTAATAGGTTATTTATAACGCGCTTAATACCCAAAGGTTTCTAAGTGCAAACACGGGGATCAAACCTGTGTTGCTCCAGGTCGTGTTCAAGTTGAGCGCATTGCCCCTGAGCTATCCTTATTAAGAGCACGTACATCCTTATTCACCTCTGCGGCTGCCCCTCCACCAGCACGCCACAACGGACACGGTGCAGGCACAGCTGAGAGCCGGCGAGGGACCTTTCAATATGGCCGCCCTGTGCAGCCCCTAGATCAGCTATTCGTTGTGTCGAACGAGGCCCACCTTGATTGGCTGGGCGTGACTTCTACCTCTTCTCTGGAGCAGGAGCCGGCAGGCGATCGCCGCCCCCCTCAAGAGACACCACTAAAAGGCCTGTTTCCCATTGGGAGGGCCGTTCATTATTCAACTCTGCGGTTGCCCCTCCACCTGCATGCTACACCTCACGAGGTGCATGCACAGCTGAGATCCATCGAAGGACCTTTCCACATGGCCATCCGGGCAGCACCTAGATCAGCTGTTCATTGTGTCAAATGAGGCCCACCTTGATTGGCTGACCGTGACTACTTCCTTTTCTTTATAGCCATAGCCGGCAGGCGATTGCCGGCCCCCTCAAAGTGCCCCAATGAAGGGTCTTTGCCCAGCCTGTCTGGCCCTGGGCAGGCTGAGAGGGCCCCCCTTACATATCCTAGGCACTGGTAACAATGGCCATCGAAAGCAACAATGAGACTGGGTAAACTAAGCAACAACTACGCAATTATTTGTTGTTTCAGCACTCATTACCTGCTGTCCCTCCTCTGAACCACGTCCTCACAGTAACTCATACTAAGTGCTGTGGTTGTTTCTGGCCTGTTTGCCTGCACTAAGACCACATCGCCACCACACGCTTTGGCCAACTCCACTTACGTGTGCTCCTTTTACAGCCCTACTTCACTTGGCAACCGCAAGGTGATTGACCTCATCCACAGTCCACATGACACTGCACACCTGCTTATATCCCCCAATGCTCTGCTACACCTTCTCATGGTTACTATCCACCCTTCCCGCGGCACTGCACCTAACTAACTCTTCTTCTGGACTACATTGCTTCTGTCACTCCACTAAGTGCCTCTGCGGTTGTTTTTTCCTATCTGCCAACTATGTCTGGCTGAACTTGTGCACTTATCTTCATGATAGTGAAGCTGCCCTCCCTCACTGCTGCTTGTGTAACGAGTACCATCTGTTGCGATTGCTCACTTGTTTTGCTGCATTTCAGAGCTCTGGTGAAAAGTCACATTTAGATGGGTCTTTAAACGTGTGCATGAACTGTGTCTGCTGCATTTCAGCACCCTCCTACCCAGTTCATATCTCGTTTATGCACCTCCTCACTGGTGCCTGCCTGCTGGCTGCTAGGCCGTCTGGTGAGTTATTTGTGCACTGTGCAGCTCCTCTGTCTATCTCCCTTCCCCCCTGCTATTCACCTTGCTCTCTCTATCCCCTCTATCCATTCCAACCGCTACTCCATCACCTATCCTAACCCTCTCAGAATGCCTGTAAGAAAGAAACTTTTAAAAGCTCTCTTGGCCTCTAATCCAGTGCTACTTACCACTGACACTTTCGTCAATGGGCTTCATTACACGGTAGGCGGTAGGGGATTACCGGCACCGGTAAGGGCACCGGTGCTAGTAATCCCCTACTGCCCTACTACGAGGTCCCTCAGCGGGTCCCGTCCTTAACGTGTGGTCTGCCCAGGCGTTATGGACGGTTCCTGCTGAGAGACCTCAGAGCTAATAATGGTACCGCAAATTGCGATACCGTTATTAGCTCCTTCCCCATTCCCATTGAGCCATATGGGGGCTCGAATGGGGAATGGTTCCCGTAATGGGGACTTACTGGTCCCACAAAGGTCGGAATAGACCAGTAAGTCCCTATTCCGGGAACCCGGACTCTGATGGCGGTAGGGGGTAGCCATGGCGCTTATAGCGCCATGGCTACTGCCTACTGTGTAATGAGGCCCAATGTGACTTCCAGGCAGACCATTACCAACATCCTCTTTACTGTCCCCGCTCGGATCTTTGGACCCCCATCTTGTGTCTACTCTCTCCCCATTCTCCTCCTCCCCCATTAATGGAGGCACTAGATGGGAAGTACTCCTGGCATACTTCTCATCCTCTCGTTGCATCATTAATGTATATCACAATGGCACTAATATGGCCCAAGGTTCTCAACCTACTCTTCTCCTTCTCGATCAGTTCCTAACCTCTCTCATTAACTTCCTCTCTTCGCCTGCAACCCTTTCCTCCTCCCCTCTACCCCTCCACCAGCACTGGTGGGAGTACCATGTCCTTGTACCTCCCCCCCTGGAAAACCTTCAAAGGTGTAATCAGCTTCACTTAGCTACTCTCAATGCTCGTTCGGCTGTCAAACACTCATCCGACATCTGTCTCCTTTTTGAAGAAACTGAACTCAACATCCTCGTCCTGACCGAAACTTGGTTAAAAGCCAGCTCTGTCACTGCTCTTGTCACTCTCCTTCCTGAGGGCTACAAATTCCTCTCCAAACCCATGCCCAGCTGGCCTGGAGGTGGAGTGGCCCTGATTTTGAATGAGTGGGTCCCTGCCTCTATCATACCTACTCTATCCTGCTCCTCCTTCGAATGCCACGCCTGTAGGCTCGGGGTCTCTCCTACTCTCTCACTCACCCTCACCACTATATACAGACCCCATGGCCCTATCTCTCCTTTCCTCTATGAATGGACCAACATCACCTCCTCCCTCCTGGCCAGGGGTGTTGCTAGGTCTGGAAAAGACCCGGGGCTACACTAATGTCGGAACTGTTGGAACTGGGGGCTAGCTAGCCTTTTGGCTGTAGCTCCTGAGATTCTATCCGGGGCTACAACCAAAAGACCCTGGGCTATAGCCCCCTTAGCCCCCCCCTAGCAACGCCTCTGCTCCTGGCCTCCACCTCCAAACTCCTCCTCCTTGGTGACTTCAATATTCATCTTGATTCTCCTGAATCAGCCATCTTGCTGTTCTGTGACCTCTGTGACTCCCTCTCCCTTACCATTATTCCCTCCGGTCCGACCCACTCAGCTGGACACACTCTGGATGCACTCATCTCTGATGACATTCCTATCTCTAACCCTGTCACCACCCCCTTTCCTGGTCTGACCACTCTCTCCTCTCCTTCCTCTTGGGGCCCCTCTGCCCGAGCCACTTCCCGCACTGCCAGCCTTCCTCACCATCATTCGACCGATGAAGCGAGTGTCAGTCGTTGCTTTTGCCTCCACTTTCATCCCCCTCCAACCCATGCCTCCGACTCTGACTCTGTCCTCCCCAAACTTCACCTCTCTATCTCTAACACCCTTCACATCCTTGTCCTTGTCATGAGGAACCACATGAAACCTGCCTCCAAGTGTAATGGATGGTACGACTCTGATCTAGCCTCTCTGAAACATAAGTGCAGAGTTGCGGAACAGAAGTGCAGACTTTGGGCTAATCCTGTGACAAACTTGCATGCCACCTGCTTCAAAGGTAATATCGCTTCTCTACCCACTCCAAGAAGAGGGCCCACTTCCAAGCCCGCATTTCTGGAGCCCCTAACAAAACAGCGGAACTTTTCAAAATCTGCAAGTAACTCGTCAATCCAAATGCAGTTTCTACCTCTTTCCTTCCTTCCCAGGCTCTCTGCACCGTGCTGGCCTTCCCTTTCACATCAAAAACCCAGGATATCCTGACCTCTCTCTCCCCGCCACCCCCACATTCACTCCTGCCCCTGCTCCCCTGGGTTACATGTGATTTTATCAAATCCAAAAGAACTAATCCCATTACAACTAATACCATAATAATGAATTCCAAAATAACAAATTCTTTTTTTGTAGGTTTTGGGGGTACAACCCCAAAAAACACAATTTTTATTGTTCCTAATACTTTTCCCCTACCCCCAAAACCACCATTCCCACTCCCAACGCCTTTTTAAAAAGTTTTTTTCCAAAGTCATTGTTTTGGAATTCGTTATTTTCATTTCGTTGTAATTGTTTATTGTTTATTTGTACAGCACTTATACACAAGAGAAGTGCTTCAAAGCACTTCAAGGTGCGAAGGGAGCAAGGGAATACAGAAGTCAATCTTATTCCTTTAAGTTTCTGAATGTTATTTTATGATTTGTTATAATCACTGCATATCGCTCCTCTGCCTCCCTTGGCTCCCCTCCCTCCACCCACTGCACTCTCCTCCCTTCTACCCATAGCACCCAATGACGCCTCTAAACCTTTCTGCTCTATGATGGTCTCATCCAAACAGGTACTCCCCTTCTCCTCTAGAACCCTTAAGGACAACCTTTCTTCTCTTTTACTATTGCCAAATTCTGTAAGCACTCCTTCACCACTGGCTCTTTCCCACTAACCCTCAAACACTCCCTTGGGCACACTCTCTTAAAAAATCCATGTTCTGACCTCTCCTGCCCGGCCAATTATCACCCTATCTCCATCACCGCCTTCCTCGGTAAACTCTTTGAGAAGTTGTCCCTCCCCCAATTGACCCTTCATACCGAACTTGTTGGTGGCCTCCATGACCATCAATCTGGTTTCTGAGCATCCAGAGGAATGGAAACTGCTCTCCTGAACACCCGTGAAGACATGCTTGTAAACCTTGACTCTAACTCCCCTGCTCTCCTCATTCTCCTCCATCTTTCCTCAGCCTTTGACACAGTCAAACATTCCAGTTTCATAGAAAAGTTCTGTGATACCTTTGGTATCACAGACAGTGCATTCTCCTCCACCACCTCGGTCCCCTAGGGCTCTATCCTATCGTCTTGGATCTTCAATATCTATCTCAGCTCTCTTGCTCACCTGAACTCCTCCTTCTCGCCTCATTTCCAGTGTTAGGCCGATGGCACACAACTTTCCTCAAACTTTCCAGTACTACCTCCTCTTCCTTCACTCTCATCGCTGATCGGCTGTCAGCCACCCAGACATGATGCACAGCTAATGATCTCTGCCTTAATGCCAGTAAGATGCAGATCCTTCTTATTGGGACACCTGCGCTCTGTTTCACTCCTACCCTCTGGCCACTCACCTTGGACCCTCTACCATCAACATCTTGTTAGGCCAAAATCCTTGGGGTCATTATCGACTCTGCTCTCTCTTTCACCCCTCACATCCTGGACCTTGACATGAAGGCCCACTTCTAGCTTCACCTCCTTAGAGGTATTCTCCCTTTCCTCACCTTTCCCCAGAAGCTCAACATCTCCAGAGCTCTGGTCCTCTCTAGGCTGGAATACTACAACAGTCTCTTCCTCAATCACACCCATTCTTCCCTACGCCCCCTTCAGCTAATCCAGAATAGGTGTGTAAGACGTTTCCATGGCCTCAAGACCAAGGACCCTCCCTAAAATCTCCAGCCCTGAAATCCCTTCACTAGCTCCCAGTGGGCGCAAGGATTAAATTCAATACTCCATGCTTTGTCCACAAGGCTTGCTGGAGCCTGGTACCATGCTATCTCCAACTATCCCTCTCTAAATTCTTCCCCTATAGAGCCGTCTGCCCCTATAACTCCAACTCTCTGGTTCTCAAACACTTCACCAAGCAGAAAGTGGTGGGGCAGGTCCCTCTCCTTGGCTGATGCCTTCCTCCGGAACAGCCTCCCAGCCCCTCTGAGACTTGAGCCGGACCTCCTCAAGTTCCGGAAAACCTCTCAAAAGTCTCTGTTTCTCTAACTCCTTCTCTCTTTCCCTTCCCTGCTAACCACCACACTGCCGCTGAGACTGGCGGCCTGGTCCTCATGAATCACACAAGTTACCAGCCCTCTTCCCAGACGACACCAGCATCCCCCCCTCAGCACTGACCTTGCCGGCCCCCTGCCCGGTGACTGTGCATCCCTCCCTGGGACTCCTCCACCATAGCGCTTAGAATTTGGCACTTCCCTCCTGGGCTCTCACCAGCACTTGTCCATCCCTTCACCTGTCCCCCCTTCTCTATCCCTTCGCACTTATCATCACTGCACTTGCACATCTGAATGTCACAAGGCTTATAGGACCACAATTGTATATTCACTGCTTGCATTGCTATGTAACCCCTTGTCCCCTCCCCACGCTGTTTTGTCGCGCCTTGAAACACCATTCTGTTGTATAGGCGCCTAACAAATGCTCAATAAAATAAAAATAAAATAAATATGTAGTTTGGGAATGATCTTATGCCCTGATGGGATGACTAGTTACATTGCTCAAAATGAAAGAGGGGCCATGGAAGGAGCTACAACTTTCAGTAACTGCTCCAAATCTATGGACGTGGTCAAGTCCTTGTTTATTTAAGTGAAATGAAAGCTGGTTTTCCTTTGCAAAATTCTGGGGATTTTGTAAATACAATTCTATAAGCTTAAAGGAGCAGCTTTTTAGATCAGTCTTTCGACAATGGGAAGCCAATGGGGGGTTCTGCTGGTTTCCCAGAGTTCGGCCTCATTACGAGTTTGGAGGCAGCCATGCCCTTAATAAGGGTATGGCTGCCTCCAAGCTCGTGTCTGGGTCCGAGGTTCCTGAATGGGGAAATACCGGGCCATTCTGACTTTGGAGGGCCCTGTATTTCCCCATTCAGGGAACCCGGACCCGGACCATCCCCATTTGAGCCCCCATAGGGCTCAATGGGAATGGGGAGCATTCTAACAACGGGCCCATTAATGGCGGGCCCGTTGTTAGCATGCTGGTCCCCTCGCGGGACCCGCAAAGGACGTCTGACCAGACATCCAGAGCGGGTCCTGCAAGGGGAACTAGTAATGAGGCGGTGCAGGGTTAACGGCACTGGCACCTTTACCGGCACCGTTAACCCCTTACAGCCTCACTTGTAATGAGGCCCTTAGTCTTGATTGATAAAATCTCATATTCATTGTTGAACAACATGCTGTGCTTGAATGAGCCGGCAAGCTGGGTTGTTGAGGACCCATGTAGAGGGTGTATCACAATCCTGCCGAAAGACCCTCAGCTCCAGGAGGCCTTTTCATAAATTGTGAACTTGATGGAAGACACCCCTAAAGGATATATTTCTGCTGGGATAAAGTTACTTTATTTGTATATGTCTCTGTGCAACCAGTTGATATGTTGAACAAACACCAGCTGTCATTCTCTGCTGAGTGGCCCTGCCTCTGAGGGTCAGAAGTCAGGCTAAGAAGACAGGTAGTAACCAGTACCAAAGGAAACAGACAGAGCCGGAAAGACCAGCATCCATTCTCCTCCTGTGTCCACAGCAAGAGAGAGGAGGGCGGATGCAGAACTGCTTGAGGTCTGCGACAATAGTAGTTCCCAGTCGAACCTAACAACCTTGTCTGTTGTATACCACCAACCAGGTCGCCGCCCTGTCATGGATAATTCCCTGTTTCACCTTTTGTACTATTTAACTTTGGAATAGAGTGGATACTAAGAGACTGCAACATGCATTTTGATTCAGTCTGTTAATTCAATGAAGATGACTTAACAATACAATTGATTCACTTGGGTTTGCACAAGAGAACACAACTCATAACCAGAATCACACTGAAGCCGCTCTTTCATCCAACTCCATCATGTTGTCACCATGTTTGGCCCGACCTTTCAGGCATAATATATCCCTGTCTCTAAAGGTGAGCACGTCACAAGAGGTCACCGCCTGGACAGACGATGGAAAACACTGGGAACATGCATGTTGGTTCTATGACTCCAGATTGTAGAATGGGGGGTCATTACGACCTTGGAGGTAGCCATGCTGCTATTTGCGGCATGGCGACCTCCTTTCCATGTACTGGGTCTGGGTTCCGCGAATGGGGAAATACCAAGCCATTTCGACGTTAATAACAGGCCCGTTGTTAGCATGCTGGACCGCTCGTGGGACCCGCTAAGGACGCCTGGTAAATCCAGGTGTCCTTAGCGGGCGGGACTCATAATGAGGCGGTAGGGGTTAACAGGGCCGGCAGCTCAACCGGCCCTGTTAACCCCCTACCTCCAAAGTCGTAATGACCTGTCAAACCCTTATGTTAAAGGAGAACCTTTTTTACAATTCCTGTGAGCTCCCCAAGCCAATTATCCCTCCTGATGACCACCCTGTATAGCCCACCTAACTTCATAGCCCACCCTGCTCACTGTTACATGTTCACCACAAAGTATGAACTTAAACTCTTCCCTGCTGCTCTCAATGGCCTACAGATAATAAAGGCTATGTTGTAATGACCCTCCCCTATGATGATATGATTGGTTATTTATAACGTGCTTTATACCAGAGGTTTCTAAGCACGGACCGGGGATCGAACCTGTGCTGTTCCGTGTCATCTTGCGGCCAAGGCGAGCACGTTGCCCCTGAGCTATCCTCCCGAGACGAACCATCCAATGTACGCCTGCAACCTCTACTGATGCACAGGTGCACTGTGTGACATTAATTCATACTGCTAGGCTCAGACTCAATAAATACCCGAAACAAAATAAACAAAATAAAAAAAATACTCTGTGATCCGTGGCCTCATCATTACCACATCGGCTACCACGTCTCGTTGACTCTCAAAGCTCAGAAAACAACATTAATTCCAAAATATGTTACAAAGAAGAACTTTAAGCAAGTGTGAGATCTGAGCAGACCAAGGCCAACTCCTCACTCTGCAGCATTCTAGGCAGACCAGCAGCAGGCGTAAGATGTGTAGTACGCATGCGCTCGTCTCATTGCAGCTGGCTGTACAATGGGTTTAATGCAGTTCACAAACCTGTCTGCAGACACATTTAGCATGGAATTTATGTTGGGATGTGTTCGGTTCTCAAATCTATGAAAATGTGTCAGATCATTGCAAAACGGTACAAAGGCAACGTGGTGGTGTTTGTTTATATAGCGCTCCCAACCCGAAGGTATCTGGGTGCAGGTTTACACGTTACACTTAGGTATGCACATAGAATAAACAGGTTACAATACGAATACAAGTGAAATACATTACATACATTAGGTATGGTACATCAATTAGCGTTGCAATTATAGTAAACAAGGATGATACAATGGCAGGGTAAGTTTGCCCATGCGGGTTGGCGGTTTGTCTAGATCAGAAATCCGTAGAGAGCAAAGTAGTCATCTGGAGGTGCTCAGGAGGCTAAGAGCAAGGAGCTGCCTCTGTCGACATAGGTTGTTCTTGAGAGACTAGCCAGGTCTTTAGCTATTTTTGAAAAGTCCAGTAGGTTGTCCCTGTTCTGAGGTCAGCAGGCAAAGCATTTCAAGGCTTGGCGTCTAGGACCGGAAAGCTTTTACTCCCAGATATGATGAGTTGGTTGATCTGAGCTCACCTGGTGGGTCTGTCTGAAAGGTTTTTAGGGAATTTGCAGTTTAGGTACTGCGGTGCTAGGTTGGCTAAGCACTTATGGTTGAGGGAGAGAGTTTTGGGTATTGCGGTGCTAGGTTGGCTAAGCACTTATGGTTGAGGGAGAGAGTTTTGGGTATTGCGGTGCTAGATTGGCTAAGCACTTATGGTTGAGGGATAGAGTTTTGGGTATTGCGGTGCTAGGTTGACTAAGCACTTATGGTTGAGGGAGAGAGTTTTGGGTATTGCGGTGCTAGGTTGACTAAGCACTTATGGTTGAGGGAGAGAGTTTTGGGTATTGCGGTGCTAGGTTGACTAAGCACTTATGGTTGAGGGAGAGAGTTTTGGGTATTGCGGTGCTAGGTTGGCTAAGCACTTATGGTTGAGGGAGAGAGTTTTGGGTATTGCGGTGCTAGGTTGGCTAAGCACTTATGGTTGAGGGAGAGAGTTTTGGGTATTCCGGTGCTAGGTTGGCTAAGCATTTATGGTTGAGGGAGAGAGTTTTGGGTATTGCGGTGCTAGGTTGGCTAAGCACTTATGGTTGAGGGAGAGAGTTTTGGGTATTGCGGTGCTAGGTTGGCTAAGCACTTATGGTTGAGGGAGAGAGTTTTGGGTATTGCGGTGCTAGGTTGACTAAGCACTTATGGTTGAGGGAGAGAGTTTTGGGTATTGCGGTGCTAGGTTGGCTAAGCACTTATGGTTGAGGGAGAGAGTTTTGGGTATTGCGGTGCTAGGTTGGCTAAGCACTTATGGTTGAGGGAGAGAGTTTTGGATATTGCGGTGCTAGGTTGGCTAAGCACTTATGGTTGAGGGAGAGAGTTTTGGGCATTGCGGTGCTAGGTTGGCTAAGCACTTATGGTTGGGGGAGAGAGTTTTGGGCATTGCGGTGCTAGGTTGGCTAAGCACTTATGGTTGAGGGAGAGAGTTTTGGGTATTGCGGTGCTAGGTTGGCTAAGCACTTATGGTTGAGGGAGAGAGTTTTGGGTATTGCGGTGCTAGGTTGACTAAGCACTTATGGTTGAGGGAGAGAGTTTTGGTATTGCAGTGCTAGGTTGGCTAAGCACTTATGGTTGAGGGAGAGAGTTTTGGGTATTGCGGTGCTAGGTTGGCTAAGCACTTATGGTTGAGGGAGAGAGTTTTGGGTATCGCGGTGCTAGGTTGACTAAGCACTTATGGTTGAGGGAGAGAGTTTTGGGTATCGCGGTGCTAGGTTGACTAAGCACTTATGGTTGAGGGAGAGAGTTTTGGGTATCGCGGTGCTAGGTTGGCTAAGCACTTATGGTTGAGGGAGAGAGTTTTGGGTATCGCGGTGCTAGGTTGGCTATGCACTTATGGTTGAGGGAGAGAGTTTTGGGTATTGCGGTGCTAGGTTGACTAAGCACTTATGGTTGAGGGAGAGAGTTTTGGGTATTGCGGTGCTAGGTTGACTAAGCACTTATTGTTGAGGGAGAGAGTTTTGGGTATTGCGGTGCTAGGTTGGCTAAGCACTTATGGTTGAGGGATAGTGTTTTGGGTATTGCGGTGCTAGGTTGGCTAAGCACTTATGGTTGAGGGATAGTGTTTTGTAGATGATTCTATTCTTCACAGGGAACCATTTTGCATTTTGGCCAGGGACTGTGATGTGGTTGGATCTGGGTATGTTAAGGGTGCTCTTCGAGCATTATTTTGGAGAACTTGCAGTTTGTTGAGGTTGCGCAGACCGGTTCCATTGTATAATATGTTGCAATAGTCAATTTTCGATAAGATAATTGCTCTGGATAGGATGATGCAGCTGTCGGGTGTCAGGAAAGTTCTGCAGGCTGTAAGTTTAGCTGTGTAGGCAACTGAGGAGGCTGTGGCATTGATTTGTTTAGTGAGTCTAAGGTTGGAGTCTAGGAATATCCCAAGAGTTTTGACTGCTTTGGCCACTTGGATGGTGTTGTTGTCAATGATGAATAACTGGAATTGGCTAGGTAGTTTCTTCAGGTGGTTTTGAGAACCAATCAATAATATCTCTGTTTTATCATCATTCAGACAGAGGCCGTGAGTGGCCATCCATGCCTGAATGATATGGTAGATTTTGTTCAGGAGTAGGGAGTCTGCGGTGTAGGAGCCAGGGAGTTTGAGTATCATTTGTATAGTTAGTGTAAGTGATACCCAGGCTGTCAAAATAATCGAATAGTGGTTTAGTAAAGATATTGTACAAAGTGGGAGAGACACATGAGCCTGGGGGCACTCCACATAAGATTGGGGCAGGGTCTGCTGTTGCTGTGGTAGAGAATACTCTCATGGTCCTGTTGGAGAGAAAGGATTGAATCCAGGTGGCAGCTTTAACTGAGAAGTGAGCAGCAGATGTTTGGCGCTTGCATAAGACTTTGTGTGGTTAACCAGGTCGAAGGCCGCAGAAAGGTCTAGTAGGAGGAGGAGGGCAATGTCCCCTTTTTCCTTTATCTCATCCATTTGTGTTTTGAGGTCGATGAGAGCCGTTTCTGTGCCATGACCTGGTCTAAAGCCGGATTGGCGTAGGGCCGGAAGGTTATTCCTTTCAAGGTGGTTTTGAATTTGGCAGGTATGCTGCACTGTCTAGGATTTTGAGTAGGAATGGTACCGTGGTTATGGGTCGATAATTGGTGGGTGTGTTAGGGTCGAGGGACGGTTTCTTTAAATGAGGGCGGACCCATGCACTTTGAGGTTGATAGGGACTGTGCAGGTTTCAAATGAAGAATTTATAACGGTTATGATGAAAGGTGCGATATCAGCTACAACTTCTTTGATCAAGGTGGGCAGTCAAGTATCTCCCTGACATTTAGACAGTTTGAGGCTTTCAATGATACTAATGGTTTCTGACACTGAGACAGGAGTGTACTGAAAAGGGGTGGGCAGGTTAGTAGTGGGATTAGTAGGGATAAAGTGTGTTGCTTCAACGGAGACACTACGTTTTTAAGATTCAATTTTGGTTTGGAGGAGCGTGATTTTGTCTAGAAGGGCATTTTGGATGTCAGAATATAACTTGGTTATCTTTGATGCAATGTTCATTAGGTCTCACAGGTGTTTCCAATTCTCGGAGGATAGAGAAAAGTTCTTTAGTCCCGGATTTCGCGTTACTGATTCTCTGATTGTAGGTATCGCTTTTCGTTTGGTGAATCACATTTTTGTAGTAGGTAGACACTAGTGAACATTTCTCTTTGTTGAGAGCATAAGCTTTTTTTCCATGCCCCTTCAGATGCTGTCTTGATACTCTGCAGCTTTTTTAAACTAATAGTGTACCAAGAGTTGAGGTGGGCCGTTTGTTTGGCTTTCTGCATTTCTAGTGGGGCTACTTCATCTAAGGCCAGAGAAAGGGTATGATTGGACAGGTCTACCATCATATCTCGGCCAAGGTTATTGTAGTTTTGAGGGGTGGTGATGGGGCTAATTAGAGGGAGCATCTTATCCCCTGTAATATTCTTTTTATTTCTAGTTGGAGATAGCCAAGGAGGTGTCCTGAATGGTGAAGGTGATCACATGCGGGTCACACCATACACATGGTGTGTTAGAGAGGATCTTGATGTCGCAGTTTAGGTCAGTAATCCAATCACAGGTTATACCTTCATAGTGCGTGGGGCTAGTGATGCCATTAAGAAAGCAGAGTTCTGTGATAGTATTGGCTAGCGTCAAGGCATTGGTGTCATTGGGGTTCTTGAGGCCCAGGTTGAGGTCACCTAGAAAAATGACTTTGGACCCTGGTTTGACATTGTTAGTAAGAAGTCGAGTGATCTCTTCTTTTAGAGCGGGTACTGTACCTGGAGGACGGTAAAGGATGTGTATGGTCAAAGTGGTTTTGGAGGAAAGGGGTATCTTTACTGTGAGGAGTTCTCCAGAGGAGAAGGATAAAAGGGTGGATGACTCTCTGACGCCCAGATGTTTTTTGGTGATTCTTACTACACCTCCTCCTCTGGCGGTTTCCCTGTCAGTTCTTAAGGTTATATAGTTGTCGAGAATGGCTAGTGATAGAGTGGGCCCAGCTGCAGCATGCAACCATGTCTCGGAAACTGCAAGGAGTTCTAGGTTGTTGGTGAGGATGAGGTCAGCAATGTCCAGTGCAAGGGCATTGAGTGATCTCGCATTGATGAGTGCACACTTGAGGGGCTGGCACTTAGATTGAGAAGCGTCCAATTTGGTGTGAGCCGCAGCTGGATTGATGGTAGTATTGGTAGACGGGCAGGGCTGAGCGTGCGGCTGTGCATCTCTGCAGCGTTTTCCTTTGGAGACTTTGTGATAGGGTAGCTTTTTGTGCTTCCCATGGGGATTTTTGTGAAGGCGTATAGGCGGGAGTCTGGGGACGTGGTTCCTCTTGATCTAGGTCAGAGGTTCCTTAAGCCAAGCGGGCAAGGGATGTTGGGATCAGGCCGGGATGCAAATGTATTTATCCATTCAATCGGAGAGAGAGTCGCGCAGGATGTTGGGGTTGCCATTGTAGAGTAAAGGCAATGCTTGGGCTGTGGGGGTAAAGGTATGTAAGCAATAGGTAGTGCTGAGATTGAGGGTTGTAAAGAGGTGGTTCTGTGTGAGGTAGAAGAGCTAGGTTCAGGCTACACCCAGTCTGGGGTACTAATGTTGAGGCCTGGGCCGGTCGGAGGGAGGTCGATTCGCCTAGTTTGGTTAGCGGCTTGCCAGGAAGGGGTCCCGTTCCCAGGCAGCCAAGGCAAGTGAGTCGGGCAAAGTGCACGTGAGTGAGTGTGGAACAATGCCACTTAACAGGTAAGGGTGCACGTGAATACTGCGTGCAAGGGAGAGGGTAATCTCGTGTGCTCGGGTAGTAGAGCATGTGATACAACAAAAGTATATACCGGTCTTAGATGCGGGTGTGTCATTTGCTGCAAATCTTAATAATAGCCTGTGAATGTGTATACCCGCTACTAAAGGTAGGATGAGTCAGCAAAGCAGACAAAATGCAATTATACAGAACTATCTTAGTGATAGTAAGCTTCTATCTATATATAGCTAGGCTGCGGCAATTAACAAGCTATGGGTGTGGTAATATGCAAGCTCACTGCTGTACACTGTAATCTTGTGGCAGAAGCAGATTAAAGTAGTCCATGGATGGCAGAAAAGATGTGATCTACACAATGGTTAGCAGACATAATTAATACGCAAATGATTACAAAGCGTAGCTCGGTGTAGCAGGACACAAGCTTCTTACTGTACATGGTGGTTGCCCTCAGAGTAAAAGTGCATGATGTAGTCGTGGGTCAGGCCGTATGGTGCGTAGGAACTTAGAGTCTGTAGTCCGAACAGGCGATATGGTGGGTAAAGCAGAGCTGGTAGATTAACACAAGTTATGTCCAAGTAGAGTGGCGAGTAGGCCAAGGAGTGGCACTGACAGGCAGAGACAGGGGGGCCTTTGCTAGGGGCGTTAGGCATGGGGGCCGGCTTCCGCCTACCGGCTGCCCTGTGAGCCTATGGTTGTTGTGTGGACTGGTTGCTAGGCAACCTGGCATAAACAAAATGAGCACTTCGGTGCAGCGGCCATTTTGCAGTAAGATATTTGAATTGGGACCACAGCGTTACAGTTCCACGTGTTATGAGGAGATTGGGCAAAGAACAAAGCGGTGGTCTCAGGCTGGGTAATCACTTCAAGTAAGGCATACTTGTGAGCATATGTTTTTTCAACAATGCGGCAGCGGCTTCTGGCTGGTCAATCGTGGCGGGTGTGATGTATAGCTGTTCCTGCAGCTCCCGTGGACACGAAGCAGGTCAAGTGTAGCTTCTCCTGCAGCTGCTGTGTCGTTGGGGCACAACCATGAGAAGTTTTGGAATGCGTGAACGGCACAGGGCAACCCGCTGGTCTTGGAAGCAAGACCACGCAGAGCAACAGAGGTTCAAATCCCGTATCCGTGCTTAGAAACCAAACTCAGATACGGTATTATGCAGTTATAAAATAAAATGCAGATCACTACCGCCCCATCTAAACGATTTACACTGTGAAAAATATATTAAAATATGGAGATGGAGATGAGCACCCGATGGTGTAGGGGGAGGGTTGTGCTATGAATGGGGACACGTGGTCGGAGTTGGGAATTATATAGGGAAGAGATGACTAGTCGCATTGCAGTTGAATCATGTAGGATAGTGTAGGCATATATACACGATAGTCATAACACAAACACACATTACATGTACGAGTAGACCTGAATCCTCAAATGGTTTTTACAAGAAACACAGAACAACAAGGCCTTACCCCTTGCTTCACCATTGCATATCAATTCCCAGGCACAGCAAGGAACATGCATAGGCCCCTACGTCAGTGAGGCCTTTGAACGAATTAGGTAGGAATGTGAGTGGCCAGAGAAACGAAGGGCTGCGGCCTAGCACCAAGGTCGTAATCCTAGGAGGGAAGACAGAGGTCTTACGATGCCAAAACACAAACCAAGATTTAAGACACTAGCGCCCCCCAGAAGGACGGTCACTCTATTTGAACTACCAGATGTGCAGGGAAATGAGCTCTAAATCCTTTGAAAACTGGATTGATTAGTGGGACACTAGGGTTACTGTTGGGGAGGGGAACTGATAAAGGGGACAGCTGGGAACAACAGGATCTATGTTTTCTGTCAAGGAGAGCCATGAATGATGCCCATATAGTGGGGAGGGGGTGACGGGTGCTCCAACGTGTCTGGGATGACAGAAGAGAGGCTGACCTCAAAGTTACCTACTGAGTTCTTGCTGATAACCAGGTGCATGTCACGTGATTAGAATTAGAATCAAAGATAGGGTGGTACCAGTTAATGTTAACCAATTGCTTTGCAGCATTCCACAATGAATAAGAACGTTACCCATGTGTGATGAAGATGGGAGCGAAGACAGCGGAACCAATTGGGGAATGGGCTATATGTAAACATTAGCATGTATATAGGCGCTAGCCAATGAGGGTGGGAGGTTAACACTGTAAACCGAATGTGTCAAGAGTGATGATTCTTGAATCATATACGAAGGATGGCAGAGAGCTCTACGGCAGTGGATTAATAATACACTGTTGTCTTTCCTTTTTATATACAAAATAAAGCTCTTGTCTTTCTTGAAAAAGGGTGCACCTAGCTTTTTTCCTTACTGGGTTGTATTTTTTTGGTCTGATCCCTGTGAGATGCCCAACATTTTTGCTGACCCCAACGTCCTCCTAGTGACCCCCACAAAGATGGAGGATTCCTGGCCACACATCGCAGGGCCACGTCCACCTGCAGCGACCAGTCCCCCTTGTGCACCATCTCTGAGAGGTTTACAGAAGCCGTGTTATCAGAACTCCTGTCTTTTCTTTGGAGCGGGCACTGTCTCAGGATTGTGCAGACCATTGACAGAAACCCATGCCGGAGGACTTTGGGTGCATACGCAGATATATGTGCACCCCTTTTTGGAGAAAAATAAGTGAGGTATGTGAGGAGAGTATGAGTGTTGGCAAATATGATGGAGAGTTTGGATTGACATAATAGAGAACCATGTGGTGCTGCATACCTTTTTAATTAGGTTTTTGTATTATGGTTTATAGAGTAACGGGATCCTTTCCTTAGGTGACAGGGGAGAAGACAGCGCTGTATGATGGAAGAAAAGAGACTATGCAGAGAGGTGCCAAATATTTAGTGGGCCTGGGATCTCTCTGGCCAGGATATGAGGTGGGGGGCACGAGAACGAAAAAGTCTTTGTGGTAGAAGCCCTTAGTGGCCTGAGATCTCCTCACCCAACTTAGTGGGGATGTTGGAACAAAAAAGTAGAATTCATTGTGATTTTATTGTTGGTGATTTTTTCCTTTTTGTGGAATGGTTAGTGCTGGCCAAAGTAGGGCTAATTGAGGTGTGACATAGGAAGGGTGTGAGATTTGTGTGTGTTTGTGTGCATGGGCAAAGAGGGGTGAGTGTGGGATGTAAACAGGGAGACCGGGGGAGGGATACGGGTTGTCGGGGCAGGATAAAAGTCTTGGTAATAGTGCAAAAATACAGACGGGGAAGAGCAGCTGTCATGGAGCCAACAACCCCGTTGGATTACATATCCAAGGCCCTTCCTCTTTATCACAGCAAGATTCTTAAATACCACAGGGAATGGTGTGCAGAAACAAAGGGAGGAATGTGTAAGCCATGGCCAAGGCTCAAACAACAGAGAGATATTGAGTTATATGTACATGTTTTTAAAAGCAAAGTATAAGGGAAGAAAGTTAAAAATAGAAAGGAAGTGTTGGAATTGTGGAAAATGGTGGAATATTTGGATGATAGTTCCACCAATTTCTATAAGATAGTTTGTGAGGTAGTCACCATGTGCAGGACTGCTCTATCTGAGGTTACCATTCAGGGCACCCCTGAGGCCCCTATGGAAACAGACGGGTGTCCTCAATTGTGATGCTACCCACATGTGTTGCGTTGGGATACACAAATCCTACACAAATCCCATTTATGCCCCCTTTTCCACTACAGCACCCCCATCATCCACATCTGTGCACTATCAAAACCTTCCCAGCCCTACAGTGTCAGCAGCGGGGAGGGATAAGGAACCAGAGGGAGAGGATGCAAAACCACAAAATGAGCTGGTAGATGCATTAAGGAAGGTGGAGGGTGAATTGGAATGATTAAAATTACAAAGAAGGGATGCACAGCGAGCATCTATAAGGGTGGATGAATAGAAAGCGGGAGACATTTCAGTTCAGATAAATAGTAAAGCTATGAAGGATGTGCATATAGAGAAGGAGCATGAAGACAGGAGGAGACGAGAGAGAGATGTGGATTCTGTAGCGGCAAGGTCAGAGGAGGAGTATGATTATACACACGAGGGAGACGAGGAGTGGGATACATTGGATGAGGTGGGAGGAACGGAGCAGCCACCCCTAATATCCCCTCGAGTAGCGAGTGTATGGGAACCTAGGCTACGCAATAGGTTTGGGTGAATGGCAGGAGCTATGAGATCGGTGATGTTAAAGAAGAAAGTTGGAAAACGCTAGGAGCACAGTTTCCCATTGTTGCACAAGGGCCTGGGGACAGCACAATATATCCCTTGTGCACATATGGACTAAAATAACCTCATAAAGACACTCCCGTCCCTTACAGCTTGGGTGGGCAAGTGGGTGTATACATTTGAAAAGCATACAGCTCGGACTACGTTAGCTGTAGGGAATTTGAAAAGATTGTGTTGATACTGGGGGATCAGGCTGTTGCCATATGGGCTAAAGCAGGGTATCCGGGTGTCAAATTGGATGATGACAGCCATGATGGAGCACATTTTCATATTAGGCCCCAAGTATGGGTGGCGTTCTAGCATGCATACCCAGATACACCTGACCTTCAGATGATTATGCAACAAACAATGCGCAATGATAAAGACCCTGCACCATATATACTACACATACAAGCGATGTGGTGGGCAGAGACAGTGGACTCATTGGATCGATCGATTCAATTTTTCTATTTAGTTGTTAAAAGAGGCCTCCTGAAAGAGGTGCAGAAGGCACTTGATAAGATAATGGGGATTGAGGCAAAAGGGTGGGTGGAATTCAGTCTATTATTATTCATCACTGTAAATGGTTGAAAGAAAAGGAGAAGGAAGTGGCACAGCGAGCGCAAGCAGAGGAAGCGAAACTAATACTAAAGGAGCTAGCAAAGGTTGCATTGGAGGGGACTGTGGCAGCAGTGCAGATAGAGAGGTTTGCAGACCTTAGGGTAATTCAGGCGGATGTGCATGCAGCACCCGGGTGGGGAAAAGAACACTATTGGATAGGTGGGTACCAACCTCAATATCAAGGATGGTTTCAGGGGAGTTTCAAGAGGGGAGAGTGGGAGTTTTGGTTGCTGGGGAGGGCAGGGGAGTTTCCGAGGGATGGGATCGCAAGGAGGGGGAGCAGGAGGAGTAGGTCAATGTTGGATGTGTGGGCGCATGGCCCATTTTCCAAGAGAATGTAGGAGTAGACAGATGTATGTATATCCTCAAAAACAGATCTAGCATTATTCTCCAGGATGTCCAGTCTCATACGGTCAGACATACAGACAGATGCCCCGGGAGACCCCTTTGGTGCACCAAAGCCCACAGCCCTGCCCGCTCCCCAACCAACATTTCTGCAGTTACCCGCCACAGGTTCCAGTAATATGCCTCCATATATGGCACATCAAGGACAGCAACCGTGTCCCCACATCCCAAGCAATAACACTGTTCCGAATGGTACAGTGACTCAATATCAGGGAGCCACTGTGGTCAGAGGGAACCCCTTCATTCTTCCTGGGAGGAACACGTACCCAGAATAGGACAGCCCACAAAGAGCCTTAGCCTGTCCAATTCTATTGGTCTCTGCCGACCCAGAAGAGGAACCCATGGTAGGCGTGGAGCTAGCAAACCATTGATCTTTATGGTAGAAACAGGTTGACTAAATCGTTCATTAGTGAGGGAGGATTCCCTTTGTCAGGTGAGGTTATGGAGATGCAGGGCTTCTCGGTGGCAGTTCAATCAGTTCCTTTCATGAAGAAATGACCCATTAAATTAGGGGGCAGAGAAGTGTGGGCTCCCTTGCAATATTCCACCACAACTCCAATCAATCTGTTGGGGAGGGATATCCAAAGTAAGTTCAACATTACCGTTTCTTCACAGAAAGAGGTATGGTGTGTTCCATGCCTGGTATGTGTGTTGTGAGGGTACTGTTGAACTTGCATGCACTAGGAGTTGGGTCTATTGCAAGAAGCATACGAGTGGCCCCCAATTTGTTTCTATATGGAATTACCATATTACTCAATGCAGTATATCAGGTGGCAAACAAATACTGGTGTGTACCCTCTGAGTTTTTCTGTTCAGGCCCACACAGCCTCAGGATATAGTTGAAAGCACCATCATTGAACTGGACATAGAGGGAATTGTAGTGGCAGAAGACCAGTTTGTTCTGATAGCAGCTTATTCCAACAATGGGAAATGGAGAACGGTTCTGTGCATTGACCCTACGATACCAATGAAACATGTCTCTGACAAGGAGTTATTTGAGAATAGAGAGAAAGAGGGAGAAATAATATTGGAAGTGTGTGTCCCTTGCGAAATAATGATACAGTACAGACATGTAGTTTGCCCCACATTGTTAGCAGGGACTGCTCATTCGTTTGCCTCTGCAGATTTGGCTCAGGTTCCAGACAAATTGTGGATGAGTAATCTGCACAATGTGGGATGCATTACACTGAAACCTGGCACTGCACTGCTGCAAGTGAAACAGTATCCTTTATCTAAGGAAGCATAGTAGGGAATTTATGACACCATGATGGCTCTTTTGCACCAGGACATCATAGTATGCTCCAACTCGCCTTGTAGCACTGCTATCTACCCAGTGAAGAAATCAAAAGGTGCTAGTTGGATGATGATTCAAGATCTTCGCCCTCTTAATGACATTGTACAGGCAGACTTTCCAGAAGTTCCAAAACCTGCTACAATATTGTGTAATATACCTGTTGAGGCCACCTATTTCACTGCAGTGGATTTGAAAAATGCCTTTTTTGCAGTACCCTTGCATTTTGTTTCACAGTATATCACAATACATTTGTTTGCTGGGAGCAGATTCCAACAGATTCCAACATACTAGGCTTCGTCCGGGGTACTGTGAGTCTCAAAGTATTTTTAATAGGGTGCTACATGAGGATTTAGGGAACATTGTTGTCCCCAGTACCACAATCCAGTATGTGGATGACTTGTTGGTCTGTAGCAACAAGGAATGCCAGTGCAGGGAGGACTCTATAATATTGTTATAATTGTTGGCTGTTAAAGGGTACAAAGTGGATTGAAAACCATTACAATATTGTGAAAAAGAGGTGTTGTATTTGGGACAGTTGATTTTAGTGAATGGTAAAAAAGTAACCCCAGAATGCATGGCAGCAGTGCGCGCCACACTCCAGTCAGTGACAGTGAAATATATGCAGACAATTTTGGTATTATACACGTCATATACTAAACCATTCATCCAGTCACTTAAGGAAGCCCAAAGGACAAAAATACTTTTATTTGGACTGATGAAATGATTATTAAATTTCAGGAATGTAGATATGTTATTTCTACTGCCCCAGTATTGGCCACTCCTGACTACACACAGGAGTTTGATCTCTTTTCACATTACTCATGATCAGATGATGACTGCTGTACTGACACAACGTAGCACAATGGGGCACAAAACCCTGGCCTATTACAGTTGTATGCTATATTCTTTCATGAAAGGGCAGTTACCGTGCGAACAAGTGCTGTCTGAGAAGTCTGTGACTTTTGTCATGGGATGCTCATTAACATTGTATGCGGAGCATGCGGTTTTCACAATTCTAGAAAGGTCCAAATCTACCCTTAACCCACAAAGTGCCTTGGCATATGAAGTGATTCTTTTGAGCCGGTCTATCCACATCATTTATTGCAAGACAGTGAACCCAGACAGCTTTTTAATTGAATCAATTACTAACAATGATGAGGTGCATGATTGTGTGACGTATGAAGGCCCTGAGTATGATAATCCTAAGGCACGCAATTATTCTCTAGATGAAGGTTAGGCATACTTTGTTGACGGGTCATCAACTATTGACCAGGAAACAGGTCAGAGGCATACTGGTGTGAAAGTGGTATGGCTAGTTGATGGAGATTATGAGGTTGTTTTGCAGCGGAGGCTGCCATAACATTATTCAGCACAAGCGACAGTACTGATCGCCCTCATCGAAGCACTTGACTCAGCACAGGGGTGGCCAGTAACAATATATACAGACTTATTGAGACGGAAAAGGAGGGAGTTTCATAGGGCAGATGGGTCACCCACCCAGCATGCAACTTTATTAAACAGACTGATTGCTGGCTTGCACAACCTACGTTTACCTCAATAGTAAAGTGCACCACCCACACAAGTGGTGTGGACTTCGTCTCCCCTGGGAACAAAGCAACAGACCCTGCAGGCGAAGCAGGCCACATACTCATACATACCTGAAAATCTGGAGTTTGTAAATATGCACTTACAGTTGCAAGTTCCATACACGGCCCTCCTTGTTACAGAAATAATAGCAATACAAGTACAGGGCCCACAAAGTAAAAAGTTGTTGTGGCAGAAGAAAGGGTGCACACAATCTCCTACTGAATTGGTGTGGAGACAGACGAGCACAGGGAAGGCTGTGATGCCTCAGGTCTTGGCTTTGGTGGCGTTCGATTAGCTCCACTACCCTGCACATACATCTAACCAAAATATTGCAGCAGATATTCAGAAAGATTGGTATCCTTGTTCATGTCCAACTGTGTAGTTTGCCAGACCTGGTACAGGACAAACATTGAAGACACTATAAGGCACTTTGTCAAACCCAATTGGTCCATCCCATGATTTACATGTTGATTTTGCTGACATGGGAGAGGCACCTTTTTTTAGTTAGAGCCACCTCAGCTTAATTAACTGCTACATGCTTGGAAGCCAGATCATATGTGAAAGTTACCATGGCTTCTAGTTAATTTTATGACATACAACAGGTTCTCCCCTGTATCATTAAAATGTTAACCACTGCATTGTGGGGCAGGCTCAGAAGGTGATGGCCTGCTATACTGATTGTATGTAAGTAGTGCTTAATGCTATTAACACTCGGATTATTTGGCTGGGTACTAAAAGTATTCTTTCATTGAAAGCAGGTTTCACCTTAGGAGGAAGGGTGGGGTGTACCCATCCACCAAGGGAAGATCAGGCCATTTCAAGATGGCTGCCATGGATTGGGAACAGAGGTTCGGTAACCAGTCCCTTCCTGCGATGCTCGGCAGCAACATGGAAACGGAGGCAGGACAGAGAAGTGCTGGGGTCCGGCGTGAGATAAGTGTGTTGAAATGGTGGGAGAGGTGTGCAGGGTGTGACCAGAGCAAGAACCAGAGGAAGCAGAACAGCGCTTGGCAGGGTAACGTTCAGCTGTTCTGGAATGTAAGCTTTTACTGCAGCATTCAGCTCACCATTCAAGGGTGCTGATTGGTTGGCACTTGTGTGACATGTTTTCTGTGTTACTAAACTATAAGTTTATTTTACATAGTTCCTAATTGTTTGGAATTGTACATGGTGTGCCTTTTGAACATCTGTGCCCCAAAACCTGAGAGCAGTTTCCTTAAACAAGTGTGAACATCCTTATGGGAAGCCTTGTCTAGTCTGCACAAGAGCGTATCAGCTTCAGTGTGTCCTGAAGCCCCTGATGACCATCAATCCTTGGAACCAAGCGTGTTGCTACTATTGAAGATAGGAATCTTGGTGCCTGAATATGCCCCCCCTCTCATCCCTTCACAGGAGTTTTCATTGCTGACTCTTAAAAAAAAAGGACACCTGGGACACAATTATTTTCGATAGCAAGGGCTCCTATTTGAAACTACTCACAAATGTTTGTGTTCCGATTCTATTTCTTGGCCTAACTGAAAACATTATGCTAGATTACAGTCACTATCCAATGACCATCCGAGAAGAACAGCAGCCCACCGTGCCAACCTCTATAGGATCGCCAAGCCACTAATCCTTGTGGCTCGCTGCAAAACACTCAACTTAGCCAAGAAACCAGCACCGCTTTGCCATCAGGATTGTCCAACCAGCAAACCAGTCACCCATCCACCATGGGCAGCCAAGAATCAGTTTAGCTCTGAGAAAGACCCTGATGGGTCAAAACACTTGTCGGATGACCTACTTAAATCACTAATTCATTCCTATATATGAAAAACGTGCAAAACGTCATCTTCCACATTATCAGCTCAAAAATTATGGAGTCGAACCTATTTAGATTACAATAATGCATGAGCTTTTGAAGTTACAAAGAATCTTTTCATCAGATGATAAAAATCAAAAATGAAGGGAAAGACTCAGCAATGAGAGCTTTGCACCCCAGGCTGACATGCAAGGAATACAGCGCTGTGACTGCCTTATCAAACAGCTACAAAGAAAACCACGTAGAAATATTTCCCTGCTTAAAAATTCTCGCATTTATTTTAACTTTACTTTCTTTGCTTGTTATGCGCTTATACAGCAAGTAAAATACTGTTTGAAAGTGCCCATAGGGCGATGGGAAAGAACAAGGGAGTAACATACATTACACAACACAATATGTAATAAGAGCAGTGGAGGGAAAAAGAAGAAAGGAAAAACCTACCATGCCTTGTGAGTATTCCGAACGTGCAAGTGCAGCAATAAGAGGAAAGAGGGCGTAAGTGCTGGGGAGTCCGGGCTCACGGGTGAGCCACAGATGAAGTGCTTGGGTTGTTGAGTGATACACAGGCTGGGCATATGTTAGGAGTAAGTGTGAACCACCAGGTGAAGGGTGTGCCAAGGCAAGTGCTGATGGTAGACAGGAGCTGGACTGATTTATCTGGCAGGTCAGGGGCCCTGCGGATGCATAAGGGCCCAGACACCAATCACAGCAACTGTGGGATTAGCAGAGGAGAGAAGAAGGGAAGGCAGCGGTAAAGAGGAAAGTCTTGAGGAGCTTCTGGAATTTAAGAAAGTCCTGCTTAAGGCGCAGAGGAAGGGGAGGCTGTTCCCTAGGAGGCATCCAGCTAAGGAAAGCGATCAACCACATACCCTTTGTTTAGCAAAATGCTTTACACACAAAGAGTTGGAGCCAGCGGAACATAGGGGTCTAGAGGGAGAGTATTTAGTAAGATAAAGCTGAAGATAGTGTGCTCTCTGGGCCAATTTACATAGTTAAAGGACTGCAGGTATTGTGCATTTTCAGACATTTGAAAAAGGCGTTGTAAAACCAGGGAACTGTGAATTGGAAAATATGTGTATTTCTGTAAATGGTTAAAAAAAAAAGTATCTGAGTGCAGAGTTAGAAAAATGTAAAGAAACAGAGGAAGTACATGTTATACTTTTTTCATTTCCCAGGCAAAAAAAGCATTGCATTGTTGAAAACCTCTTCACCAAAATGGACATTTTCAAATACTGGTTGCTTATTCTGTAGGTGCCATACTGATTGACGGGGCTGGTTCTGTGCTGCTTCTAGGCACAGCGAAGTGTCAGCTTGGCTAGTATAGGCAAACTCTGGGCGACTTCAATGCCTTGGCGTGGGAGTACAATTACCAGCACTTCCATGCAACTGGGGTGAACTCGCCATATTTCACATACTAAGGCAGACATGCCCATACGACTTCCTACAGGGACCTCTCAATAATCACCAAATCTTCTTACACATATCACACCAAAATGTATGCTCGAGCCCCCTCCCGGAAGCAGAAGTGGCCCAATGCATGGAACACCGCCAAGGCTCAGAGTGCGGCCTGAGGACTCCCACGGAGAGTAAAAAGTCTTCTTTACACATGTGGGGACCGCCCCCACAACCAGGTCACCAAATAAGTCTGTGCTCAAGGGTCTGATTATTTTACTTGGTCAATAATAACGGTATCAGGTAATATTTTTGCTGGCAAAAATATTGCCGTACATATGGTCGTCGGGAACGGCCATAGGCGATATTTTTGGTGGTGAAAATATTAGGTGCGGGGGTGTCCCCCGCACATAGAAAAATGATGCGGGGGTTGCGGGGTGTCCCCCGCAGGGTCCATGTGTTATTTTTGCCACAAAAATATGGCGATATTTTTACATCGCAATATTTTTGCGGCGAAAATATCACATGGAACCATAATAACAGTATTAAGTGTTATAAACTGTGTCGATAGAAGTACACTGACAAATAAAACATTCAGCGCAAGGTGAAGCACTACATTTCACCTACCAATGATGCACATCAATACATGTATAACGTATGAAAAACCATAGCCATAATCAATAATCACTTTCAATTAAAAAAATCACAACATTTCCAGATGAAGCAAAACCATTAGAAAGAAGACTCTCAACCCAGAAGTGCTCTCCCAGACGTGCTCTCCCAGACGTGCTCTCCCAGACGTGCTCTCCCAGACGTGCTCTCCCAGCAGACGTGCTCTCCCAGACGTGCTCTCCCAGCAGACGTGCTCTCCCAGCAGACGTGCTCTCCCAGCAGACGTGCTCTCCCAGCAGATGTGCTCTCCCAGCAGACGTGCTCTCCCAGACGTGCTCTCCCAGCAGACGTGCTCTCCTAGACGTGCTCCCCCAGACGTGCTCTCCCAGACGTGCTCTCCGCTTCACCCTTTCTCCCTACATTAGCCCTTTGTCCACCCTGGCATTCACCTCTAAAAAATGCACCAAAAACAAATGCTGTCCATCCTGGCATCTCCAAAGGCAACATATGCTGCCAGAGGCCCTTCCCAGGACTGCGCCTCTCAAAGCCTAAGTGGCCATGTTTGCACCGTTCATCATGACCCTCATCTAAAGGTCTTTCTGTGGAGATAATCTGCAATTTCCTGTGAAAATCCCAGAAACCCATCCCTGGTAAAAACGACTGCAGAGCATGGCCCAAGTTGACCTCTTCCAGTTTTGCCATGTATTTTTTTAATCTGTAACGCTTTGGCAATTTGAGCTTCTTCAGGACAAACACCACTGACTGGTGCCTCCACAGGCAGAGATGTTCTGTGAGTCTGGGCTGGAGAACTTTTTAGAAGTACCTGTCAAGCTTAATTGGTGGTTTCTTGTCTTCGACACTTGGCTGTGCACCCTTTCACAAGCCTTTTTTTTCCTTATTTTTATTTCTCCACTAGCTGGGGTACCCGGTGTTGCCCGTTTCCTGATCGAGTGGTGTCTCATGTGCCCTGAGGGATGTTGATCTTCTCCTTGTTGGCAAGTCTTGCTTCAGTTTGCTCTGGTGTCTCATGTGCCCTGGAGGATGTTGCTCTTGTCCTTTTGTCGGCAAGGCTTGCTTCAGTTTGCTCGGGTGTCTCATGTACTCTGGAGAAAGTGGCTCTTGTCCTCTGGTCAGAAAGTTGTGGTGCTGTTTGTTGTTGTGTTTCAGACACTCTTGATATTGACTTTCGCTTTGCATCAGATGGAGCTTTTCCAAGTGATGTTTGTTTTTTGTGCTGCATGTTTTAGTCACTCAATGGCTTCAGCACATTTGAGAAAGTGTCAAAGATTGATTGATTGTGCTCTCTTCTCGTGAATGAACTTAAGTAAACTGTAACCTTGCCATTTCCCGTATTTGGAGTGGTGGGATTATAAAAACATATAACATTCTTTTTTTTAATTCCCTTTAAAAATGCTTTAATAAACACTTTCAAACTGTATACAGTAGTAATACATTTTAAAGGAATAAGCAAGACATCGAACATTTTGCTTCAGACACTTTTCCAAATGTTGCCTCCTTCTAGTACCTACTGTAGTAAATCGAGGTCAGCATCAGTAAATGAGGGTGTCTACATAGTACATTTTTAGCATCCAAACATAGACTACAATCCTGCCCCAGACAAAAGAGGAATCCATACAATATTTGGTAGACGTGGGTTCAACAGTGTGTATTTGTATAGCCGGACAAACATACATACATACACACATACAAGATTGCATGCTGTTTACGTAGTCCAGGGCTGATGAGAGTTTAGTGGAAACCAGGTCTTTAAGTAGGATAACAGATTGAGTGGAGGTTTGAAACAATATTTGGGGGTGCGGCCGAAGAAGTGGCGCTGCCTCAGAATAGAAATGAAGCAAAGAGCTTTTAAAAGACATGTGGCTGATGTCACAAAAGGAGTGGTCTAACACATGCGCTTGAGTTTTCATATTTGGCATGAAAGAGAGGAACATTTATATTAAAAGCGGTGTCAAATATAATCAAATTCATCAGCAGTCAAAAAAATCGACTATAAAACAAATACTGAAATATAAAAAACAATGTCAAATCAGGCCAATGCACTTTCCAACCCCTCAGGTATTTCCAAGGAATTCCACGCTCCATATTCACGTATTGATGTTATTAAATCATTCCATTAACAGGAGTCTAATATGATACTGTGTTGAAAAAATCTAAGTATTCTCGACTATTTTTGTATCCTGTCCCAAGTATTTACAAAACAGATATTCTAACTCCAAAAGTCTGAAAAGGATGATGTCAACATATCCATGGATAGTAGCGACATCTTCTGGCAAACAGCAGTATTGCCACTCATTGTCTCATTGAATTTTACAATGGGGAAATCAGGAGGGGAAAACAGGTTGGGGAACCCAGCACACCCCTTGCTCCCAGGCACATTTTGGACCCTCTCAGGGATTGGCCTCAGCACACTTAAGCCCTGGTAAAAGACGTCTGTTGATCTGGGCAGCCAAATGCTGCAGACCCCGCTCTAGAGCCTTCCCCATGGCCGGTAGCTCAGTGTCCAGATGTTTTCCTATCCCCGTGCTCTCACTGCTCTTGATTACAGTCCAGAAAGGTGGCGTGGAACATCAGGATAAGTGTAGCATAAAGAGATTATTTAAAATGTGGAAAAACTGTAACCACTCCCCGTTTTAATAGACAGAATAGCATTAATATTCTGCAACCTCTGTGATGCTCTATCCCACTCCATTCTTCCCTCCAGTCCGACAAACTCAGTTAGTCAAACCTTGGATGCTCGCATCTCTGCTGACATCCCCATCTCCAACCCTCTCACTACTCCTCTCTTCCGGTCTGATCATACTCTCCTGTCCTCTCACTTGGTTCTCCTGGGTCACCTGGCTAAGCCCCTGCCTGCACTGCCCGTCTCATTCTGCGTCATTGGACCTATGAAGCCGGTGTCAGTTGCTGCTTTTGCCGCAACCTCCATCCACCTTTCTCTGACTCTCACTCTGACACTGCCCTTACTGACCTTCAACTCTCCATCTCCAACATGTCCAACAGTCTCAACATCCTTGCCTCTGTTATGAGGATCCACATGAAGCTTGCCTCAAGTGCAACTCCTGGTATGACTCTGACCGGGTCTCTCTCAGATGCAAGTGCAGAGTTGCTGAGCAGATGTGTCAGGTCTCAAGCACAGCCTCTGACAAACGGGCCTGATGCCTGCTCCAAAGGTAAAAGAGACTCTCCATCTGCTCAAAGAAGAGGGCCTATATCCAAGCCCGCATCTCTGAACTTTTCAATATCTGCAAGGAACTCGCCAACCCCACTGCAGTCTCCATTTCTCCTCTGCCCTCCCAGGCCCTCTGCACTGCACTGGCCTCTCACTTCATCACTAAATCTCAGGACATCCTGGCCTCACTCTCCTCTACAACAATCTCTTCTCCTCATCTGCTTTCTGGCCTCCCTTGACCCCCCTCCTCCCTTCCCTCCTCCTCTCTTCTTTCTCTCCCATATCACCTGATGAGGTTACTAGACAGGTCTGCTCTATGAAAGTCTCACCCAAGCAGGTGCTCCCCTGCTCCTCTAGAACTATCAAGGACAACACTGCCTCCCGTGCTCCAGCCTTGGCTGATTTCTTCAATCACTCCTTTGGCACTGAATCTTTCTCCTCACTCCTCAAGCACTCGCTTGTGCACCCTCTCCTCAAAAAGCCTTCTGCTGACCCCTCCCTGTCTGGCTAACTGCTGCCCTATCTCCATTACCCCATTCCTGGGAAAACTCTTGGAGAACCTGGTCATATCCTAGCTTATCCACTGCACTGAATCTTTTGGTTATCTCCACGACCAACAGTCTGGCTTCAGAGCAGGCAGGGGCATGGAAACTGCACTCCTGAACACCATGAAGACTTGCTCTCTGATCTCATTTCAACTCTCCTTCCATTCTCATCCTTCTTGACTTTTCCTCTGCCTTTGCTATGTTCAACCATGCCACCCTTATAAATCGCCTATGTGCCGGACCTGGCTCTGAACTGGTTGACCTCCTTCATCTCTGACACACCTTCCCAGGTTCAACTGGGCCCTTTTCTTTCCTCCATCTCACTCTCCACCTGCGGTGTCCCTCAGGGCTCTATCCTCTCTCCTTGGCTTTTCCACATCTGCCTGGCCCCTCTAGCCCATTTGATCTCCATCTTCTCGCCTCACTTCCAGTGTTATGCGGATGACACGCAGCTGTCCTTCATGCTTCCCTCCTCTTCCTCCTCCTCTTCCTCTCTCATTCCTGACTGCATGTCCGCTATTCAGACATAATGTACTGCTACTGATCTCTGCCTTAATTCCAGTAAAACAGAGATCCTTCTCATTGGGACCCCAGCTCCCTCCTTCCCTCCCACACTATGGCTGCCCTCGATGGGCCCCGCGCCCTCACTTTCTGTGAGGCAAAGAACCTTGGTGTCCTCTTCGACTCCGCTCTCTCCTTCTCTCCTCAAACCACAAACCTTTCCAAGAAAGCCCACTATCAGCTGCACCTCCTCAGAGGCATTCTCCCTTTCCTCTCCTTCCCCCAGAAACTCAATGTCTCCAGAGCTCTGGTCCTCTCCAGGCTGGACTACAGCAACAGCCTCTTCCTCAATCTACCCAACTCTTCCCTTTGCTGCCTTCACCTAATCCAGAATAGGACTGCGTGACTTATTCTTGACCTCAAGCCCAGGGACCACATCTCTCCAGCCCTAAAATCTCTCCACTGGCTCTGGTTGCTGTGGGGATCAAGTTCAAGAACCTCTGCATCATCCACAAGGCTTTCTGGGGCCTGGTCCCCACTACATCCAACTCTTTCTCCCTGAATACCTTCCTGCTAGAGCCCTTCAGTATTCTAGTTCCAACTCTCTGCAGATCAGACGCTTCTCCAGGCAGAGAGTGGGGGTTAGATCTCTCTCCTCTGCAGGTGCCTCCCTCTGGACTGCCCTCCTCGCCACTCTCAGACTTGTGCCACACCTCCTTAAATTCCGGGAAGCTTCTCAAGACCTTCCTTTTCGCTTCCTCCTTGCCTCTCCCCCCTCCCCTACTAATGTCAATTTCTGCCTCTTGACTGGTTGCCTGGTTCCTTCAGATTCTTACAGGGCACCAGGCCCTCCTCGTCCAGTCTACCACTGCACTTGGTCTCCCCTGAACCCACCCCCCCTCCCCAGCCAACCTGCACTTGCCCATCCGGGCGCAATGCCCCTGCACTAGCCTGGCTGGGCATGCATGCCTTGAGCCCTTCCAGCCCCTTGCCTCGTACTTAACTCGTGGAATTTCCTCCCCCTGCACTCTCTGCTTTCCCCCAGCTCTGTCCACCCGGCCTTCCCTCCCTGGAACTCGTGTTCGCATTGACCCTTCCACCCTCACCGGCACTTCCTCCCTCCCCCCGAACTTCATGTTATTGCACTTGCATGATCTGAATGTCACAAGGCCTAGTATGACCATTTTGTTTTTGGGAAACTTGCCCCCGTCCTGTTGCACCTTGAAAGACATTGGGGGTCATTCCGAATTTGGAGGTAGCCATGGTGCTATGGATGCCTCCAAACCCGGATCCAGGTCCGGTCTGACTGAATGGGGACTTAGCGGGTCATTACGACCTTGGAGGTCCCGGTAAATCCCCATTCATGGAAATGGGGAAGGCGCTAATAACGTGCCTGCAAATTGCGGGCCCGTTATTAGCTCCAAGGTCCCTTAACAGGACCCACAGAGAACAGGTGGTCAGACCAGCTGTTCCTGCTGGGACCCGCTAAGGGACTTCGGAATAGGGCAGTAAGGGTTTACCGGCACCGGCATCCTTAACGGTGCCCGTAAACCCTTACCGCCCAACTCGGAATGATCCCCATTGTGTATGTGCGCATTATAAATACCCAATAAATAAACAAATAAAGCTGTAGCCATGGAAGGACCGGGATAATACTTTGCATAGTGGCTCAAACAGGCCACGCTCTCTTTCCTCCCTCAATGGAACGTGTTATAATGAGAGTTTCCTCTCATGTGTCTTCCCTGCAGTGGTGATGTCAGTGGAATGTGGTGAGGTCACTGTTCTGAGAGTGTTGTGATATGACTGGTGTTCCATGGGGGGCAGTTGGAGATAGAGAGCTGGCTGGCAAGGATGTGCCGGTGTTTCCTGCTGTGTATGTAACTAATAAACCCTTATAACTTACCTGCTGGCTCAGGTGTGTTGATGACGGGTCCACTTTGTTACAGAACGTAGCACTTTAAATCATAGCACTCCACTTACTCGCACTGTGGATGACGTGTGTGCCTGTGCTTGCGTGGCTCATGTGTCCGCATACATACCAACCCTCCTGAGACTTTCTCCCTTCTAAAATGTCCCTTATCCCCATGAAGTTCGATTTGGAATTTAAATGACCCCCCTGTCCGTGATGAATCTCCATCCAAGTTGCTATAAAGTGTGGCCATGTTTGCATGCGCGCTGCTGCTATCTCTGTGCTTGATCCACGCATAGCCTGCCCCCTCACCAAACCAATCGAGCTTGTCCCAGGTCGCGTTACGTATCATGTGGTTGCGCTGGCTCCTAGCATCCGTTAGGTGGCGCCATCTGTCAGTTAAGTGACTTTCCGTGTGTTTTAGAAACATCTTCATGTCGAGGCTGACGGCACCATCACACCGAAGCTGTACACTAGAGCATGATGTGGATGAAAGGTGAGCTGTGCTGCCTCGTGCCAGGGCGATGCACCTGGTTTAAAGCTGTTAACTCTTCCTCCAAATAAAATGTGTGCGTTTAATATGTAATTGGATCATTGAAGTAATTGGGGTTAATCGGTGCATGCTCTGTAAAGTACAGGTTCAGTTCAAGCAGGGCAGGCAAACTCAGCTTTTCATCATCCTGAGCTTGATAAAAAAAATGTGTGCCCCGTTGACTACTTGTGAAACCAGATGTTTTAAAGTTTTTTTTTTTTTTGTTTTGTTTTATCAGCAATATTTTGTATTACAATTAGGCGTGCCTTCTGCTGAAAAGGCGATGGACTTTGTATTTTCATCCTAAGAAGATGACTAGGTTTTTCAACAGAGCTGTTGTTTTCCTCCATCTAAAGCAGACGTGTCTGTGCGTGCTCCACGCCGCCAGATTTCATGGAAACCACACATTCTGTTGTATATAGCAACCTAAACTAATACTTCTTATGTACACCGCTCAGGTGTTTCCGCAGCTTGCTTTTATTCTGTGCCCCTATTATCTTGGACATGGGCACAAAATAGCAACAGGTGGCATACCAGGTAGTGCCCAGGCAGATGCCCAGCAATTAGCTCCATGGCTGCCTCCCATACCGGTACAGAGTCCGGTGTTGTTCAATGGGGACTTACCGGTCCATTCCGACGCTGGAGGGACCGGTAAGTCCCCATTGAACAAACCATTCCACATTCCCATTTGAGCCCCCATAGGGATTAATGGGAATGGGGAGGGCGCAAATAACGGGCTCGCAAATGGAAAGCCGTTATTTGCGCCCTGGTCCCTTAGCGGGACCCGTAAAGGCTGTGTGGTCCGACCACACGTCCCTTACGGTTCCCGCTAAGGGACCTTGGAATTGGGCGGTAGGGGATTACCAGCACCGGTCTCCTTACCGGTGCCCGGTATCCCCTACCACCCACCTCGGAATGACTGACAAGGGTGTCCGTTGTTTCTTTCACAGTCGCAAGAACCAATAGGGACCAGGGTGAGATGGCCCTTGCTCGCGCCGTTGTTTATACTGCACAATATTAACGCTAGTTGCTGCTTCTGCAAAAACAGTCTTAGAAAAGCAGAACATTTTTATTAGAATGTTTTTAAATTGTATACTGTTGGGGTCTTTTAGCTCAGTGGCTGTGTTATTGTCAGACCTCCGGTTGACGACCATAAAGTCTTTTCTTTAGTTTCACTGTCATGTCGCGCTCCCGCCCACTGGACTGCATTTAAGATCAGTCTGGAGCATAGGTGGGGCGGACGAGCCCAGCGGTCATGCCAAGAGCGTGCCAAAGACCTGTGAAAGGCAAGCGCGTGTGGGCGCGTCCGGGCGTAGGATGGGTCGTGGGCCCCCTCCCTATGTCAAAACCCAGAAGGACACGTCAGTATGGTGGAAATCACACAAGAGAAGGTCATTATAAAATACTCTCGTACCAACCTGTTGGATCTGTGACCACCTGGTTCTTGCTTGCCAATGGGAGTCCAGAGTGAGAGCTCGGATGGGTCGGGGAAATCAATATATCCCTTCTGTGAAAGTCAGGGAGGGATTGTGGCCTTTGGAGAAGGGCAAAGGGGAGGGGTAGAAAAAATAGGCCCTAAGGGAGCGACCTCGAGGCACTGCTGATTAATGTTAGGTCAGCGGCAGCGCACCGCTAGGAGATTCATAATATACTTGAGGAGCCGTCCCCTGATATCCTGTGCATGGCTGAGACCTGGTTTTCAGCCAGCTCTGACCCAGATGTCTGCCAGATGCTACCTGATGCTTATGCTGTGCTGCGCCAGGATAGGCCCCACCCAGGTCGGGGTGGTGGCCTTGCGGTAATATACCACACCTCTCTTAAATGCCGGGTTATTCCTGTAGACCATTCACTGTGATGTGAGCTTCTTTTGGTTAGAGTGCAGGTAACTCCTAATGTGTCAATTCATTTTTTGGTGAGTTACTCAGTACCCTCACATAGTCGGGCCAATTTTGATCGGAACTCGGGCAGCGAGTGGCTGATTTAGCACTAAATAACTTTGGTTCTGTTGGGGGATTTTAACCTCCACCCCAACAACCCTTCCGATGTTTATGCTAAAACAGTGATTGCTGGTTTAGCGGGTCTCTCTTTTTCCTTGTGTAACCATCTGCCTACTGACTGCACTGGGAATACCTTTGATCTCATTTTTGCGGGGGAAATCTTATCCCTACTCTCACCGCTCTTCCCGTACTCTGGTCTGATCACTTTTTGGTGCCTTTTTGGGTTACCACGCCTTATCCTTCACCAAGGACCTCTCACTGTTGGCAGACCCGGCGGTTCTGGAGTAGGGTGGATCACTCTGTGGTAGCGGATCAGCTGATCGAGATTAATAGTCAGATTAATAGCCAGCTAGTGGCAGTAATTTGTTATCATAAGATGATCATTGTGGAAACATCGAAATTCTATGCTAACAGAATCACGGAGGCAGCTTGCTGCTCCTGGGAGCTGTTTAAAGTTGCAGAAGAGCTTTCCATCTGCTCCCAAAAGATGACTAATGGATTATTAGATCCACACGCTCAGTGTGATGCTACTAGTATCTTTTCTCAGAGAAGACTGGGAGGATTCGGCAAGCTGTTAGGGAAACAAACTTAAATAGGCAGGAAGCTGCTGAATTGGTAAGCCACCCTAAGGAATGTGTGTCATCTGCTGTTAGGGTTGTCTTTCAGCTGGAGCCAATTCATGATGCCACCAGAGCAAAGGCTCTTAATTCCCTTAAGTCAGCCTCGCCCTCTGACCCAGCACCCTTGAACATTCTGAAAGCATTTCCTTCTGAGGTCATTGCTACCTTTTCAGCAGCCTGGTGAGATTCCTGTTCGGCAGAAGCATGCCTTGGTCTCCCATCTTCTAAAAAAAAAATTATCCTAGTCTGGATGGAAATGACAGCCCTATATCCCTGCTACTGGTTAGGATGAAGCTGTACTTGTAATCGGGGCCAATTGGCACGGGAAAGTAAACCAGTTGTAGAGAAATTCTACTTGCTACACACGCTAAAAGGTGAGATTGTTTCTTCGAAAATGAAAAAAAAAGTTTATATGGCTTTTTCACGTCAGTGTTTTTTTTCGTGAAAAGGTTAAAACGAGTAGATTCAACTTTTGTAAAAGCTGGGATAGTTATGTTAATGGTGAGCAACCTTCTCTTGACTTTTAATACACTGTTACTCCTTGTTTAATTGTGGAAAACGGAGGGTTTACTTTTTTGAATTGGAGGGGATTGGCTGTTGTCTAGAGGGGGTACAGGTGGTGTTTTTGTGTGAGTGCAGCGTTAAAGACAGGCTGTTACTAAAGACTACTTCACATGGACTCGCAAGTGCAGTCTACATGCTGCCAGATTAACTCATGCTTGCTGCAAGGCCACACTCCCACTTAAGTACTCACTACTGAGATCTGAGAGCAGCCTGCCTGGCACCGGTTCACTTCCCGGCAGGACTGAATCATTCCGACAAGCTTCTGAGAAGGACAAAAGGAGTACCATTGTGTCAGGAAGCAACACACCTGTTAGTAGCTGCGCCACAACTTGGCATAACTGAAATAACGAGAAAAGTGTAGAAGCAGGTGATTGGTAATTCTGATCATTGCCTTGTTTTAGAGTTTTAGAGTTTACACATGGGTATATTTAAACATAGGAACGATTTGCAGACCAGCAGATAGCCACTATATATTTTGAAGACCTAATGATTTTGATTTGATTTAATTGAAGTATTTATAACCGGTCAGAGTTAACTGCATTTCAGCGCAGGTAATTCAAAAATTTTGTGTGTTAAATTGAGACCAGAATTCCATCTACGGAGGAAAAATTAGACTTATTTAAACAGGTGAGTCTTAAGATGTTTTGTCATTCCGGAGAAGATGGTCCATAACCTGAAATTGTCTACCACGAAGCGTCAGTCTCCCCTGGTGACACATCGAGAAGGGGTGGGGGGCAAACAGAAACAAATTATCAGCAGAGCGAAGTAATCACGTCGGTTGGTATCTCTTTGTTTTTTTCTTGGAGGTACATTTTGCAGTGTAGGAAAGTGTCTTCATTTACAACAAATAAATAATGTTTCCTCTGAGTGGGACGGGTCATTCTTCCCCTTAATGTAAGGGTGACTCAGAAGAGCAGTAAAAAAAGATTTCTTTCATTTAACATTGATATTTCTGGATATCCATGGACAGCGTGGGTGGGATCTGAGGACGGCGTGTGATCAAGAGAAATTGCATTTCAAATTTCTCATACTATGAAATGCTATCCTATTCATGGAGGCGTGCACTTGTGGTGAATATTGCATGTATCCTTCGAACTAGTAGTCAGAACACTTCTTGAAATCCATCTGGACATATTTGCTTTCAGACTTTTACAATAATCTCAACATTGAGTACCGATGAGCAGAGTTCGGTGCTGGTAGCAAGTTGGAGATGTCTTACTTATATCTAATACATAGATCTTGCAGAGGATTGTGTACACTAGAGAAGCATATAGTTCATCCACACAATATTACTGACCATATATACATCTTTAAATACACTTCTAAGAACATCTCGGAACCTATCAAAGCATCCGTTTCAGCTCTACAATCCTTTCTCTTCCCCCATACCAAAAACCCCAATAAATATCTATCCCCTTTACTATGGCATAATACGAATATAGTTATTAATAAAAAAAAAAACCTTAATCGCAAAGCATGGATTGGAAAAGGAATTAGATTTATCCAACAAATTATAGATGGTCCTTCTATTCTCTCCTTCCAACAACTCTCTACCATGTTCACCATACCCAAAACTGACTTTCAGTTTTACAATAAATTAATCAACTCATGTCTCGATGCACTAGATCATAGCTCCTATAGGATTCTTTCTCCAGACGCCCTTAGACTACTACAGCTAACCATGACAGGGGAGGTCAGAGCCTCAAAAATATATAATATGCTAACCTCAACATTTAATATGTTCCCAATTCGTTTGAAATGGGAACTTGATTTAGGATATAAGTTTGAAGACCACATATGGCTCCGCCTGTTTTCTAGAACCAAACAAGTATCTGTCTCAGCCAACATTACACAACACTACTATTTCTTTATTCACAGAGCATTCATTACTCCGGCCAAATTAGCGAAGGCCAACCAGAACAATGACGCTAAATGTTGGTCGTGTGGCCTATCTCCTGCCACTTATATGCATATGTTCTTTGAATGTTCATATATTGTCAAATTTTAGTATGAAACTTGGAAATGCATTCAGCGCATCTTCTCCGTAGATGTACCATTTTCTCCTGTAAGTATATTTTTAGGAAGTGTGGCCATTACAACATATATTCCACCAAACTCTGCTAGATTATATGACCTACTCATCTGCATTGCCTTAAAATGTATAACAGCAAACTGGAAAGACTTTCGATTGCTCTCTACCAGAGCATGGTGGAACGCTATATGTCAAACTCACAAATTGGAAATGTGCATGGCTAAAAATCTTAATTCAATTCCTAAATATAACGCTAAATGGTACTATTTCACATGTTATCTCAACTGTTTCAATGCAACTGCTCATGGCTCCTGATTATGCATTCCTATGCTTACGTTACTAACCGAATAACCATATGTATATACAAATGCGTATTCTTAATTATTACAGCAATTGAAAAATCAGTTTTATGAAATAACCTGTTATACCCATCTTCCCCCTTTCACCCTGCTTCCTTCTGTTTCCAGTATGTTTGCAGTCTGTTTCCCTGTTTTGTCTCCCCATTTCTCTACTCATATCTCCATACTAGTTACTCATTACAGATATGCATTATATTAATCCAGGTTTAATTAGCACTATCTCCAATTTCTACTTCATTCTTGTTCAACTTTACACATCAAACAAATTCAATGTTTATATATCTTGGATACAGCTAATATCCTCCCATGTTAAAAACTGTTATCTCTGTTTCATTCTGTATGGTTACCAGTTCTACTCAAAGTCTGTAATGTGCTAACACATGTAATTATATTGTTATCTTGAACAATAAAAATTATTAAAATAAAAAAAAAACATACATAAAAGATCTTGCAGAGGAATTTTTTTATGCAAAAAAGATTGACAAAGCTTCTAAAACATTGGAGGATATTTTTTAAATATTGAACAATTTAGAAAAGTCTGGTATTACAGGTAGTGCAAGTGACAATTTCTCCTCCTTAGTTTGGTGTCACTTAATGCTGTAATTTATCAGACGAACAATATACATGATAAGATCAGATAGCAGTAGTGTGCAAACTGGAGAGGGTGCGCCATCCAAACCTAATACTCAAAGGCAAGACAGCAGAATGTTAATACTTCTGTTGAGTGGCCTCATGAACATTTCCAGTTTTCTCCTGTAACACCTACCCATCCTAACAACATCATTAAGAGATGAAATCTAATTAATGGCCCTGGTGGTCCCTGTCCATCTAAACTCTTTAAGGCATGCTGATATTCTAGATCTGTTTATAACACATATAGTTAATAGCGGTTTAAAGGGGACTTCTTAGAGAGGCTTTACTCTGCTCTGCTCTCAAACAGGTCTATGCCACTCCACCTTTAAAGGAAACATATCTGGAACCTGCAATATGTGACAATTATTGACCAATTCCTAAAGTTCAATTTCTTCTGATGATATTGGATAAAGCGGTGACAAACCAACTCCAGCTGCATTTAAAGGAAAATCTGCTGCTCTGTGACTAGCGCCAATAGAGTTTCCAAGCTGGCCCTTTTAGATATTCAGGAAAATCTACTTCACGTTATAGACCAGGGCATTATTTGACTGTTAATGCTGTTGGACCTCTCAGCAGCTTTTGACAGCCTGGCTCACTCCTTGTTCCTCAGGGTGTGGACAGGTTGTCAGGGGCAGCATCAAATCGGATTGCTTCCTTTCTCCAAAACAGTGTTTTTAAGGAGAAGTTTAGCCAGAGTGAATACCCCAGAGGTGGTCAGCTGTGGATTTCCGCCGAGGGCCCTGCATTGCTCTGCTTCTTCTTAATCAATGCATAAATCCATTGCATGAATTGCTAATTAGTTTAAGAGCAGTTTGCAGAACTATGCAGGTGGTATGAGGATTATTCTTCCTGTAGACATAGAGTATGCATCTATAGCCGCTCATGCCAAACAAGGAATTAATGCTGACATGTTATTTGCATGCTTTGCCTAAAGCTTTATCTTTGTATCTGACAAGTATTGTTCAATCTAAAGTTCCAATCTGAGGAATAGTTCCGGACTCAACCGTGTCAATGAATTAACATGTGAATTCTGTCACTATCGAGGCCAATCACAGCCTTACGTTACTGCTGCAGCTAAAACCTTTGTTATCTGAAAAGCATTGTTCAAACCTTGCTGGAACTCACATACATTAAACTTATTACAGGCAATACAAAATGCTGCCGTCAGGATCATTTGTAAGAGAACATGTAGATGCTGTTCTCAGGAGTCTACACTGCCTATTAGTAAAATCTACGATTGCTTTCATACAACTAATTATGCACCTAAAATACTGTATGACACATCCATTTTTTAAATAAAAGTTAAATGAAATGGCACACTTCTACCCACCTTCAGAGCGTGAGAACATGGAACGCTGTGGCAATCCCTCATTATCAGTGTTCTAGGGTTTCGGGTCGTTCCTCTTTAGTTGGATCCGGAAGACAATGGAACTCTCTTCTGGACAAGATTCACAGTATTGGATATTTTCAATGGCGAAAAATGAAACAAAAACTTCCATTTCTTAGGACCCACCTCTTTGCAGGTATTTTTCTCCAACATTTGTTTGGTTTAAGGCTCTTAGATTCCGATGGGTCATAGCGCACCATGACAATAATAGCAACTGAATTGCCCGCTGACAGCAGAAGAGGGTTAGAATTGGGATGAAGGGGCAGAGTAACAGGAACCCTTGCCCATGGAGGTCTCAACGAAGGTGAAGTCTGTGTTAGCCTTTGCTTCACACTCTTAGAACAGTAGACTTAGGGGGTCACTGAGGCAACTGAATAATTCCCCACCTTATTTTTTTTTAATTATTGTTATTTGGTTATAAATAGCCTCTAGGACATTTTAATATATCATTATTACATAGAAAAAATAATGAGTCTGTTAATTGAAACCTTTACAAATCAATCACAGCCTTAAACATCAAATAAGAACATCCTAATAAAATTCAGATTCAAACTTTTAAACAAAATGAAAGCCTTCTGTTTCAATACAAAGCAAGGATAGCCAACACTGCGCTGTTCCCATTACTCCCTAAACAAAGTGCTAAAGGTGCTATCAAAAAGCAAAATGCTACACCGGGGGTTTAACATTAGTAAGTCTAGGAAGTTTGTTTCTGCAATCACAGTCATTCTCCCAAATAAGCATAGTTGCCACACAGACTCATGATCACTGAGGGAAAATAACTCCAGATATCTGTGGACATAAATTACTCTTCTTGGCATCAATGTAGGGCAAAGAGTAATTAAATGCTTCAAAGTTCCCTTTAAATTTTCCGCTTTACAAAATCAAAAAAACTAAAAACTCAAGGGGCAATTTCCCATATCAAATTAAAATATCCCCAGTGCGTAGCCTATTTCACCAAAAGCGGAGAAAGTTACCTCTAATGCCAATGTAGGGATAGATCTTTAAATGTGGAGCCAGCGTACCTGTTTTTTTGTAATCAGCACTCAAGTGGCTTAAAGATGTGTAGGCATGCATCTCCTCCATATTAGTAGCCCAATCATAGCGTAACAGCTGCAATGTATCTCTTTCACAGGATTTGTTGCTGATTCCATCATGGATGACCAAATTTGGTTAAGAAGATTGCTGCAGAATGGTAACAATTCATTAGTAAAATGCTCACCTTTATTCACAAACATTTGGCATAAGTCCGCATATAAAGAATCATTCAGCGGATTTAAAAATCTGTAATAAAAATGTAAAAATGTCCAATTGGCCCTTTGCTTTAAGACCATAAATGCCCAGCTCGAAGCAAATCAGTGCCATTAGTTTGCAATTTGGTAGCCGCAACAAAGCTTTCCAAATTCAACTTTCCAATGAGTGGAAAAATCTAACACTCAAATTGCCTACATTTCTGAGCCATATAAAATCTTGAGTACAATTTTCCCCTCATTAAATCTCAATGCTGGAATCAATGAGAATGTGCCATACCTACTATCAATTCTGTGCAATTGATTCATCAAATTTATCATCTGAGTCTTCAACCATGCTTTAATACAATTCTTTTGTGGTTTCTCTACAATAGGAAAAGCTGAGTAAATAAAATTATCAACCAGCGCTATAGGACTGGTTTCAACATACCAGACACATGTTTGAGCCAACCTATGCCGCGTGCATTGCATATTTTTTGTTTTCTCCACATTCACCTTTAGAGAGTATGCATTGCAACATTTCCAAAAGCATTAATAGGGCACTGTAGTCCTATTCGAGTACAGTCGAAAATGATAAAATTGTTTGCATAGGCCAACCATGTAACTTTTAGGTTACACATTTTGTGAGATGTGAAGGCGGCAGAGGTTAAGAATTTGCCAACATCTGGCATATATCAATTAAAAAGTGTCGGCCCAAGCAGGAACCTTGCCTTACACCCCAAAATGTTTTCTTTTTTCGAGACAGGAAACCCTGCTTATCTTATCTGATTTGAACATTTGATCCTTCGTAAAAACCCATAATGAGGCGCAATAACCCTTTAGGAATACCCCATTGATCAAATTTGGCCCATAAAAGGCCACAATCAATCTATGGCATACTACTTCTAATATCAATGGAATCATATTTTAAGGACCATGGCTGACCAATAATCCTCTTCAAAACAAAGTAGTCAATACATTTTCCCTGATATTTGCGGAACCCCTCTGCCACTTTGAAATCCTCCCTGTCTCCAAATGCCACTGCTCGAGACGGACCAACGGCACGGCCGAATAGACCTTGCTGTCGGCATCAAGAATAGCAAATGGGAGGTAATTAAGAGGATCTGATCTCATCCTCTCTTTTTGAAGATTGGTAGAACGAAAGCAGTAGACCAGGAGGGGCGAAACTGACAAGAGGAGGCAATCTGATCAAAAACGACTGCCAAAATCTCCGCCCACAGCTCTGGATTTCCTTTGAATAAAAGACTCGATAATTTGTGTGAGCTAGGGGCCTTTGAGGGGCTAATTTTCCTTATAATGGCCTTGATCTCACCAATGACAATTGGCAGGACCCAATCCCTTTCTGCCTAATCATAAGCCCAGATCCCTTTGAAGTTGAGCTACTAGGCTGAGCAAAGAGAGCAGTAAAATGAGATACCCACGTCGCTCTGAAATAGGATTTATTATGTTCAGCGATTCAGGGGAACCCATATCATTAAATGACTACCAAAAGGTCCTAGAACTTTAATTGCCCAAAATAGACAGCATGTGTTCTGCTTCACATTGACCCCTCAAAAATCGATGACCCTTAAGACACTTTTTATATGTCTGGTTATCTTTTATTATCATCTTGATTTTTTCCGATATTAAAATCTTAGGGGATCTCTTTATTACTGTAATTGCTTCCCTCTAACGTTTCCTTCGGCCAACTACTTCCCCATCATAAAGATGCAGAGGTTTTCTTTGGGAATCTTTGGTAGATGTTTTATGCATCAGCACACTTTGCTCAATTAAGGAGCCAACAGAATCCTCAAATATTTCCGCTGAGAAATAGGAGAGCAGATTGGCACAGGAGTTAGTGATCACAAATATGGCAAAGATGGAACTGACTCTTCTAACTGATACAGGGTTCCAACGAACTCTATGTACAGCCATATTCACTCTCAAATCCATGGTAATGGTTCCAGTTTCTAAACCAGTGAGATACCCCAACACAAATACTGCATATAGTGTACAGTGGTCACTAAATTCCCTGGGTTTAATAATTAAGGAGTGACATCTATCAGACTTTGGCTAACGAAGATGTTGTCCAGTGTTGATTGACTCGAGCCATTAAACCATGTGTAATGGTTCAGGACATCCCCACCGACTGCTCCATGTAACATTACTAGTCCAATCCCAAAGAGCACTTTGGACCAAATCTGGCCCATATAAGCTTTTCTATCTTTCTTTGTTCTGCCTCTAGATGATACCAAAGAAGCCCTGCATTGAGCGTGAAGATGCCCCCAGAAGAGTATCACTCCTCTCTCCCAGATATCCAACCAGTCATTTATCCATTCCAAAATAGTTCACAGAACCTCCGCAATGTTGCCTGCCCCCAAATGCCATTATACATTTTTGAGAAAAATATCAGTTATGTTCTCAAGAGCAATTGGAACATGGGTTGCCAGCATCCCAAAAGAAACATCAGCATGGGCAATTATAGATAAAACACTGGAAGATTGAACTATTGCTAAGAGTCCACCATAAGGTCTTCCCACCAAACCCTTTAATGCAGGTTGAAAGGAATACCCATAACCACTGATCAACGGACCGTTCGTAAGCCATGTTTCTTGAAGGTTTATTACAAAATTCGGTTTGAATAAGAGGTTTACAGCTGGATTGGTAGACAGATGAACGTGGCCCTGCGTGTTCCAGGATAAAAAGGTCAATTCAAAAGGCTTAATGCTTTGTGCCGTGCCCAGAGGATGATCTAAAAGTAAATGATGTCCTTGAGTGTCCCCAAAGTTCTTACTGGTCGAGATCGATGGAGAATATTGTCAATAATTGTCCCGACTAGGGGATCGGGGAACCAACAAATTATCTCTCATACTGGTTTAGTGGGAGCCTTGGGGACATCAAAAGCAGCCCGCAGACTGGATCTCTCAGTATCATGTATGGGTGTAGGCTTATAGGTAGTCTGTGTTGGTTTCAGTGAAAGAAAATTGTCTTGCTCAGCCACTCTAACAATTTGTTTCCGGCGTACAGTAAGCTTAAGACCCAGTTTCTGGAATGTTTCAACACAAGTGCATAGAAGTGACACTATTGCAGGAGAGGCACATTCGATCAGCGCCCAGTTAGTGGCACTATCTACTCTAGGTAGCTCGATGAAAGTTAGCTTGTTACTGGAAATAGATGAAAGGTGGGGAATATTGATCCACATGGCTAACAACAGGGTGCGGTTGAGGAAAGGGCTGTCCACCCTAGGCGAAAGCTCTCCAACAGCACACATTTTCCAAGTGGGAGAGGAGTTATGTGTTCCCAAGCTGTATCAAGGTTGGGAATATCTTGTGATGCTGGGGCTGGTAGGGACAAAGAAGCACGGGTTGTATTTAGAGGTAGAGCTGCACAATTTGTCTCTATTGAAACTAGTTGGTGTGAGGAGCCCAACGTTTGAGGAGAAGCATCAGAGAAAATGGAAATTGCAGATTGTGCAAGGGATCCTGGCAACATTTTCGGAGCGGTCTCAAATAACTTTTCTGGATTGAGAGAGGCCGTAGCTCACTCTGAGCTTTTCTTGTAGTGGGTGGATTGACCAGACGTTTTGGACAAAGGGCCAACCAGTATCACTTGTCTAATAGAGCCGTTGCTTTGTACTTTAGTAAAGTGATTTGACGCAATATGGGTGCAAGTTTAGAGGGGGCTATGTTGCCCAAGTTGTTCTGTTTAGGCAAAAGGATCACGGGCGGTGGGTACTTGTATCATCAAGAGGTGTGGTCTACAGGCTGCAATTTCCTTCAGTGTTTTTTTACGCTGAATGGCCACTCTGTAAGTCATAGAAATCTCATTGCTTAATTCTTCTAGGGTGTCTTCTTCTGTTTCAGCTACAATGTTGATTAAAGATGAGTTGACCAGTGATGAGACCCCAGTCTGAAGCCAGCACCTGACCTGGCCTGTCACCTGTGATGGGCTAGTTAAGTCAACCTTCTGCCGGACTTCCAATGCAGCACATACTATGAAGGGGCTGGTTCTAAGGAGGGGTGTAGGTTAAAATACCTCATGATCTGAAGAGGCGGGCATATATTGGTTATCATTGCTGTCCAGGATAATATCAACCACTTTAGCTAAGATGTATTTCAGCTTGCATTGTCCCGTTGCTATATTTGTGCAAAGTTATAGTAATGCTTCAAGTTTGGCTTGTATAGAGTTTGTATATGGGGAGGGGCTGCACTTTGAGACCTCAGAGCAAAGAGAATCACTGTGTGGGAGGGTAATACCTCTTCATCACTTTCACTCTCACTGCTGGAATTCTAAGACAGAGAAAGCAGCCGTTCAAGGATTGGGCACATTGAAAGTGTAGAGGAGCAGCTGCATGCCTCTGCAGGAAGTCCCGTCCCCCTGCCTCCCATATGTTGGAGACCTGAGATTGTGTCGTGTTTGACACCAGCAGTTGTGCCAATACCGCAGCGTGTGTTAGAAAGAAGATACCCATTAAGACAACCCTATCGAATGTATCCCCGAAGTGATGACAACCTAAGGGAGGAACTCTCTAAAGGAATATGAAAAGAGCAGAGAAAGAAGCTAGTGACATCACAGGAAACATCCCGAGATACTGGCTAAGGGTGAATCACCTCCTGTTAAGGTGCAAAGAAAGAACACCAAGAGTGCCAAGTTTTATTCATTTAGAGCATTTTAAACCTGCAAAATGGACCAAATCATGGTCTCCTGTCATGTGGGCCAAGGATGAAAATAGAGTTCAAACTTGGAGTCCCAGAATATGATAGTGAGTGCTCGCACTCTCATGTGTCCTAAAGACAAGGATACTTTGCAAGGCTAAGTTCAAAGAGAATCTTCATGGCAGAAGGCCTGGGCATGAGAAATGCTTGGCTAATTGGGTAGGGAGGTAGTGTCATGCCCCATCTCCTTGCACCACAGCCAATTACAATCCTAGTTTATTTCTTTATTTCTTTATTTAACATTTGTAGAGCACACAAACCCATGGGTATCTGGGCGCTGGAGAGCAGGTAATACATATTACAAGAGTTATGACAGGCAACAATTGAAGACATAGGCTTGAAATATATCAGATTAGGCATAATTTAGAGTCATGAGGTATTTACAGATACAGTGAACCCGTAAGTATAAACAGATACAGTAATCATCAATAATATTTACATCTACAGTCTTATTCACATAAGTAGTTTACAGATGTAGTAAGCAGGAGTATTTACAGAAACAGTATTATTGTAAAGTGATGATACTGTAAGCATGGAGGTAATGTTTGACGAGTATGCTCACTCAAGTGGGCTACGGATTGGATGTGAAGAGCCAGGCATTAGGTTTTCTATGAAATGAGGCATGGGAAGGGTTGGTTCTGATGTCTAAAGGTAGGGTGTTCCATCCTTTGTCTGCCACAGCTGGGAAGCTGAGTCCCCCAGCCTTGCTTCTTTTGAATTTAGGAACTGTAAGAAGGAAGGCTGAGGTGGAGCGTGTGGGCTTGGTGGTCTGGGTTGGAGTGAATAGGTTTGTAAGATATTTGTGGGTTATTGCCATTGTTTTGAATTTGATCCAGTCCTGAACCGGTAGCCAGCGCACTTTGCGTCTGATTTGGTATGTTTAGGGCCACCTGTAAGGCGTTGTTTGGAGTGACCTGTAGTTATTTGATACTGCTTTTCACTGTGCCAGCCAGGAGGATAATACAATAGTCGAGTTTCGATAGAATCAGGGCTCTTGCTAAAGTTAGGCAACTGTCGGCTGATAAGTAGGGTCTGCAAGCATTGATGAGTTTGGCAGTGTAGGCTGCTGAAGAGATTGTAGAGTTGACTTATCTGGTGAAGGTTAAGGAAGAGTCCAAATACACGCCCAGCATTATAACTTCTTTAGAGAAAATGATGGTATTCCCATCAATAATGAAGTAAAGTTTTTTGATGTGTGTTCGAGTACCAACGAGGAGTAGCTCCGTTTTTTCATTGTTTAGACAAAGTTCATGTTGGGCCCTCCAAGGTTTAATCATCTGTTAAATGTCGTTGAAAATGGAAGAGTCTCTATCGTAGTCTCGGGATAGGTGGATGAGTATTTGTGTATCATCCGCATAGTTTGTATAGGACACTCCACGTTCATCAAGGTGTTCGAAAAGAAGCTTGGTAAATATATTGTAGAACGTTGGTGACACGTATGATCGTTGGGGTACCCCGCAAGGAACGGGTGCAGGGGCGGCGTTAGCTAGATTGGCGAATAGATTCCTATAGAATGTGTACTTAGATGTTACCTTTAGCCAATCTCGACTCTTGATAAGTTTTTTATTTTTTGCCACATAGTATGATGTCACTTCTGACATATTTTTTATATAAAACCTATTGTTTGTGTAACGATCTCTGAGAGAACCTGCGTGTACATCAGTTGATGTTCCTTGCAAACTCCCTGTTTTAGATAATTGTTAATAAAACAGTACATTGCCATCTTCCTGAATTGGTTCGGTTATTTGGACTTGGAGTTATTCTGTGTGACCCCATCCATTACATGCATGTTCCTAAAGGGCCCTAAGCTCACGTGGTAGCGGTGTGAATGGTTCAAAGATCCAAACTAGTTCTGCTCCAGATTTCTGGACGATCTGGCATCCTCTGCCATTAGCTGGGAGATCGCAAAGTTTCCTGTAGAGAGCGGCTGAATGGAAATAAATTTGCCGAAGAACCAAGACAGAAGGCAGGTCCCCCTTAGAAGAAAAATCTGCCCGGATAGAAGGTGAAGTGGTCGGATTAAAGGAGGAGTCGATACCGAAGGCTTTGAGTCAATTAACAAATGGCAAGTACACTAAGGGGAATGGAAAATAAAGGGATAGGAGTCTGATAATTTTGGAGTAACGGGAAATCATTGTAGAAATAAGAGATACTGCCTAGGAGTCCTAATTCAAGGGAATTAGAAGGAGACATTTCAAACTCCAGCAGGAGTATAAATAGAAACGCAAAGGTCAGGACCGTGTAAGGTAATGTTTCAAACACTGTTCAGGGTAAAAAGTAAAGGCGAGAGAAAAGGTGATCACAGTGTTTATAATGTGTAAATGTCTGACTAGTCTAAATGTTGTTTGTTGAATAAAGTTTCGAGGAGCAATCGAAATTATGAAGAGTTGAGAAGGCAACAGTGATTAAAGATAAAGTGTAGCAAGAACGATTGGCGCCAATCAAAAGAATAGATAGGCTATTGAAACAAGAGGATTGAGCAGCGATTGATGGTCCTTGCGCATATTTGCTGTTTTAAACGTTAAAAGTGGTGATTTAAACCGAGGAAAAAGGTTTATTTAATGGTCTGGTAAATATTGACAGTCAATTGAGACTTGTTATTATGGGGGATACTCCTCTCATACAGCTATGCAAGACAATGCCAAAATACAAGCCCAAACTCAAACAGTGCAGTACAGAATGGGTAAAGGGCACAGCAGATAAAATGTTCATGCCTTGGCCACAAGGGGGATCATTGTAAAAAATCAGTATTGCAACCCATGACCACGTACTTGCATGCCACTTAGACAGGGAAGAAATTAGAGAAAAGATTAGCGATTTTAGAACTTTGGAAGATGTATCATGAAAAAAGGCAAGACCTGCCACCTGAGCAGTGGATGCTTAATCAGCATAAGGAGGAAGGCTTCGAGCACTCAACCCCCCCCTTAACTTGTCTGAAACAAAGAGTGTTGATACGGAAGAGATAGGGATGCTTCCTTTAAAGGAATTAAGAGCAGTGACGGGGTATAGAAATCTGATATATGAACCCTCACTTACAGTAGTGACGATAGCCCGGAGGAGAATAAAAGAAAGGAAGAGATGTATAAGTTCATACAAGACAAAGAAGAAACATGTGAGTGGTTGAATTTGTCGATCGAAATAGGGTGATTAAGAGATGGAAAGGAGAAAAGAATAAGGCTGACGATGAAGCGCTTGTACACAATGAATGGATGGGAGGACAGATACTACTCAAGATAGATGGGAAAAGTATTGAGGAAGTAAGGCAAAGAGAAGATAAGGACAAACAAGAAAGGAAGGATCAGGGATGAGAGAAGAGATTAAAAGAAGATGATCAGAACAGGAAAAGCAGGCAGCAACGAGAATAGATAAATCAGGAGGAGCAAGAGAAAATTGAAGAACGGGCAGAAGAACAAAGAAAGTACGACAACAAGAGAGATAGAAGAAAGAGATAGAAAGGAAAGAAAGACAGAGGAGGAAGAAGCACAAAGATTAAGGGAGAAAATGTTACAGAGACAAAGGGAAAAGGGGAAAGAAGGAAAGGAGTAGGAAGAGAAGAACAAAGGCAAGAGGAAGAAAGAGTTGGAAGGGATGCAAGAAAGCAAAGGCAAGCAGATGAAGAAATACAGGGAAAGAGGAGACAGCAAAGTTCGGATACTAGTCTTATCCGCAAAGAACAAATGAGGCCGAGCCCAGAAATACGATGGGATAGATTGGAAGAGTTTCTCCCGATAAAGGAGGTATTTTCAGCAACATCAAGAGTAGTGCTAGAAGAAGGAAGAGATGATGCAGAAAGCATGGGAGAAAGGATTGGTAAGTTCTATCAACAGTTAAGATGAGATAGCAAGCATGAAATTCGAGGGAACGATGACTGATCTCCAGTATTTCAATCACAAAGTGAGGAAGGAAACCTGTTTAGTAATGAATGCAGAGCATTGTCTTTAAGTAGATTAGATTTAGACCGAGAAGGGGAGGATAGTAACACCAGCTGGGGTTTAGCAATATTGGACGAAGAAAGAGAGTCAGGTCTTGGGGCAGAAGGAGGGAATGCGTGTGCGCCACTAAAGGAAGCCCACAAATGGATAAGGAAGTGAGATGGTACGATCTGGAAGAGCCTAAAGATAGAACACCAGATCCTATAGCATATCCTGAGCGTCCCCGAGGACGATCGCATAGGAAGAAGGGAGAATCACCACCGTATTTAAATAGGTTAAGTGCATTACCGACAAAGAGACAGACAGGGATGATCATCCCTGCCATGGATAGACAAATAGTGGGATCTGACTTTGGGATGGGGTTCACACAGTTTCCTTTGTTAGAAAAGGGTGGAGCAAGGCCACAATACATTCCATGGCCACAGATGGACAAGGATGACTTAAACTGCAAGCTCCCTAGTTTGACTTCGGGGGCTGGTAAATGGATATACGAATTACAGAAAATTACACGAGGACCTACTCTGGCCATCGGGGACATCAAAGGTCTCCTTGCAGCCATTCTTGGAGAGAGAGCTGATGACATATGGAGGAGAGCGGGATATTCAAGTGTGATTGCACAAAATACAGTGCATGATGGAGCACCATTTAAAAATTGTAGAGCAGACGTTTGGTTGGCTCTCAGGGTACAATATCCTGACAAATCAGATATGGGTGTAATTATGACATGTAAAATGAAGGAAAATGAAGACCCTATTGTTTAAATTCAAAATATTCTGGAGAAATGGAAACTTGAAACTCGCAAGCCGCAGGAAAAGACAGTGGCATTATTTTACCATATTCTATGTCAGGGATGCCTGAGCCAGGACAGAGGCAGATGAAAAAACAAGTGGGGATGGAAGCGAAGCCATGGGCTGAGATACAGTTGACAATAGTGCACCAATGTCGGTTATTACAAGAGAAAAACAGGAAGAAAGATGAGAATAGGTAGATTGAGGAAGCCAAGTTGGTTCAGAAAAAGTTGTCAAAATGTGCCATAGAAAGGGCGGTACTGACAAGTGGATAAGGATTGGGAATGCAGGAAGCATTAGGTACATCGCAGGTGAATAATTCGCACCCGATGGACCAAGGTGGATATGGGTTTTTGCAACGAGGCAGAGGTATGGGTGATAGGGGACGAGAAGGTGGATTTCAGAATAACCAAGGTGGGTTTCAAAACACACAGAATGATAACCAGAGGGCTCAGGGATGATGTAACTGAGAAGGGCTTACCAGAAGGGTTCCCCCGGTATGTTGGAATTGCGGAATGACAGGACATATTGCGCACGTATGCGAGAGCCAAGGGAATGTAGAAAATGGCCTGTTTTCCCTAGAGAGGAAAGTTTATCCTCCAGCATACAGCATGCAAACTAGAGAGGGCTTTGCCCAAGGTCACACATCTTATCAGGCACAAGTACCACAAATGCAGCAGATGCCACAGCATGGACAGGCACAAATGAATCCACTTCAGGGGCAGCCACAACAAGACCCTATGCAGACACAGCAGTATGCAAATACAGGACACATATTAACACCTAGAATAGGAGGTGCCACTGTGGTAGGAGGAAACCATTTACAGGGTTGGGGATAAGCTTGTACCCGTGATAGGACAGCTCACAGGGCGACTTGATGTGTTCAGTACTATCTGTGACATCAGACCCCAAGAGGAATCAAGGGTCGATATGACGATAGGAGGCAAATCTTTTTCTTTTCTTGTGGACACCGGAGCAAGTCGCTCATGGATACGAGAGGGAAAGTCCAATCTCAGGAATTGCCATGAATGCTCAAGGGTTCTCTGGAGCTACACGTCTAGTTAATAAGACATTTATATAGCGCTACAAACCCTCAGGTATCTGAGCGCTGCTTATTATTACCCACGGTGTGTGGTGCTCATTTATCGACCTCGGAAGGATGAAAGGCTGAGTTTGGCCTTGCCGGGATTCAAACCTGCATTAGCAAGCTCTGCACGGATGTCAAAGCGAGCGCTCTACTCGCTGTGCCACTTGACCGGCTTGTTCCTTTTACTGATACATTGTCGGTCTCCATAGGAGAATGTGACATGTCTGTCCCTTCATTATATTCGTGGCAGACATCAGTTAACGTTTTAGGAAGAGATTTAATGACAAAAAATAACATGACAATCTCATTTACTGATCAAGGAACAGTGTGCTCCACTCCAGGGATACACTATTTTAATGTGGGAGAGTTTATATTGGTGTTTGTGGGACAACTTGCTCTATGGGGAGTTCCAGTAGATCCAGATATTTTTCTATATGGGATAAGCATTTTGTTGACCTTGTTACATGGTCTAGTAGGAAAGATTGTGAGGATACCTGATGTGTTTTTATTTAGACTTCAAATACCTATGGATGTGGAGGGTGGACAGACTATTCATATAGATTTGGAAGCAGCTATAGTACGAAAAGAGATGGCAATGATCAAAGGGTTAGACGATGAGGCTGGACCATGGAGAACAGTGATAGCTTTTAAGGAGGGCTGCAGACTGACTGATATAACTGATAATGATATATTTAGGGAAGACCGAAGCAATGATGAAGTGGTGTTCTTTATGAGCATCACATACTGGATAAGGATAGAACAAAGGGAAGTCTCACATCAAATGGCGAAAATGCAGCAGCGACCAGCATTTTTTCAGGAGGATCTTGAAAAGGTGCCAAGTGCCCCATCGTCCACAGGCCCCTATGACGTAGGGTTATTGAAGGGGATAGGGGAGGTTAAAATAAAGCTTATGCCAGCAGCAATCTTACCCCGACCAAAACAGTAACCTATGTCTCGAGAAGCTGATGAAGATATATTCCAGACTATTTTAGCATTGATGAATCAAGGGATTCTGGTGCCATTAGAGTCATTGTGCAATACCGTGATGTATCTGATAAAAAAGTCTAAAGGAGGGTCGTGGAGATTTATCCAGGATTTGAGACCTCTTAAACAAATTTAGATGCTGAGTTTCCTTTAGTTCCTTATCCAACGTTAATATTGTGCAGAATCCCAGTAGAAGCTCAGTACTTCACGATGATCATTTTGAAAAATAGATTGTCCTCGATCCCGTTGCACAAGGATTCATAAGACTTGACTTCCTTTATGTTTCATCAAAAGAGACTAAAACACACTTGTTTACCTCAAGGGTACTGTGAGCTCCCATCAATCTTTAACAGAGTCCTACATATGTATTTAGGCAATATCAATTTCAAAAGCACAGTGATACAGTATGTAGATGACTTATTGATTTGCAGTAAAACAGAGGATGAGTGTAGACAACACTCTATCCAACTAATGGCTATTTTTGCAAACAAAGGATATAAAAAAGAAGAGGTGTTATACATAGGTCAGTTAATTTCAGATGAAGGAAAGAAAGTGGCACCTGAGAGAGCTGAGGCAATCATGAAAACATCAAAAACAAACACTGTGAGACAGATGCAACAGTTTCTGGGTTTGTGCAATTAAATTAGAACCTGGGTGTCTGATAATAGCAAATATACATGGCCACTTCTGCAAGCATTAAAGAAAGCACAAGAAATGGAGGAAGGATTTGAGGAATTGAAAAAGCAATTTGTACAGCCCGAGTTTCAGGGATTCCCAATTATGGCGAGGAATTTTATTTGTATTCACACACAAATGGGTCAGTAATGACAGCAGTGCTTACACAAGCAAACACACTGGGGTACAAACCTTTGGCATGATATTGTGGGATTCTAGACCCAGTTATGAGAGGACACTTGCCTTGTGAACAATCTTTGGCGGCTGCAACATTTGCAATTGAGAGGTCCACAAGTATTGTTATGCGATGCTGTTTGCCCCTTACGTGGAGCATGCGTTGTTTGCCATTTTAGAGAAACTCAAGGGCACATTGACATCACATTGAGCTTCAGCTTATGAGGTAATGATTTCCAACCCAACGATTAAAATTGTGAGATTTAAAATAGTGAACCCAGCCATGTTTGTAGCTGAGCCAGTAGAAGGTGATCCTGTGCATAACTGTGCCAATTATATTGAATTTTATGTTGATATACCCTGTGTGAAGGAGAATGCTTTAGCGGGAGGGGAGATTCTTTGTATTGATCAGACTAGTGGGGAAAGGCATTCAGGCGCTGCAGTAGTAAGACACAGATTAAATGGAGAATTCGAGGTAGTGGTGAGTGCCAGGCTACCATCTCATTTTTCAGCACAAGCAGCAGAATTAGTAGTGCTTATTGTCGTGCTTGAGAAACATGAAGGACAGCAAGTGACAGTGTACAGTGACTCCGCCTATATGACATCAACCGTACATGCAGGGTTGTCATGTTGGAAGAGGAGGGGCAATCTCCGCACAGATGGCATTCCTGTGTAACATACATCCTTATTGGATAGGCTCATTAAGGCACTAAAACTCCCAGTAGCTATAGCGGCCATAAAATGTGCAGCACATACTAAACAAACATATTTTATCTCTTGCAAGAACTAAGCTGCAGATGTAGAAGACAAAAGGGTTGCATATTCTCCAGAAATTTTGAGTTTTGATACTGAGAATATTAAAGAGAATTTAGTTACAACTAGGTTGTGCAAGAGAGGTTTAGTAAGATGTCAATAACCTATTTAATAGAGGTTCAGGGAAGCGTACCACAGGAAGCGCAAGAACTATGGAAACAATATAGGTTTTCTTTATCCCCCACAGAAGCTTTATGGCGACAGGACAGCACTGGAAAACCAGTGATGCTAGAAAGGTTATTAAAAGTCACACTCGAACAGCTGCATTATCCCACGCATATAACTAGAGAAAGTCTTGCTGCTAATATTGCAGAAGACTGGTTCATTCCTAATTTTTTGGAACACATTGCACTGTTTATGATGAATTGCATCGTGTGTCAAAGTTGTACTGCTGGGCATACACCAATAATGATTAGAGGAGTAATACCTTGACTGGATGGTCTGTTTCAGCATTTACATATCGGCTATGTCAATACGCTGCAAACATGTAATGGATACAGGTATCTACTAGTGGTGGTATGTCGCTTCTCTAGGTGGACTGAGGCAGGTCCTTGTGCACACCCTGATGCCACTTGCACAATGATGTTTTTAGTGCACAAGGCATTCCCAGGGTGGTGTGTGTGTGAAGTACTACAATCTGATAATGGGCCACATTTTGTCAAAGAACTTATTGAACAAATAGGGCTTTTATTAGGTATAAAGCACAGGTTCTCTTCTGCGTATCACCCGCAAATGAACGGAATATGTGAGAGACTCAACGGCCTCCTCAAAGAGAGGATTGCCAAGATTAAATGGACTTTGAAAAAGGGATGGCTATATTGCCTACCCATGGCCTTATATGCCCTTCAGAAACAGACAGGGTCATACAACCACCTCACCCCGCATTAGCTAGTGACAGTGCGTTGAATGAGAACACCCCTTACACCTCTGTCTAGGATTAGGAGTGATGCCCAGAGTGTAGCCAAAACATTAGGTGATGAGATGCATGTTTATTTAACATGTATGACTACCAGTATTTCTTTCATTTCAGATCAAGTGAAGCATGGGATGGTCTAAGAACAAGGAAGAAGATAATTCGGCAACTAATCCAAGTTAACTATTACCACCACCTAAGTTATATGTTGGGGACCTCATACTAGTCAGAAATTTCACCCGAAAGTAGCATGAGCCTCGCTTTATTGACCCATTCCTTGTTGAGGAAGTGTCCTCATCTGCTGTCAAAAAATCAGGAAGATGAGTTTGGTTGCAGCTGAATGACATGAACGTTTATAAATGCGAGACCCTCCCTCCCACCGTTGCTGATACAGAAGCAAGAAAAGAAGAAGAATTTTCGTGTGTGCAGACTTGATCAATGGGTAAGAAGAAGGATGATAAAGCAATGAGTGACTAACACATACTTTATTTGGACTGCAATTCAATAGACACTTCTTATATATATACTTTAGCAGGATGTGCAAGGACTTGCAGAGAAATTCCAGAAATTGAAAGTGAACTTTTAGAAAGATTGAAGCAGTAAATGCATGCATTAGAAATATGCCTAAACGTCAGTTCTTAATCAAAAAGTGGAAAAGGGATTGTTATCTGGATTCATTTCATGGAGAGTATCTGTTTTAAAGTGATAAAAATACATGGTACCTGTCAATAATGACGTTCATCAGCTTGTGGTATCTTTCTTTGTGTTCATACTTCACTTCCACCCTGCTTTTGTCAGAAGAGACATTAATATTCACACTTTCTTACAAGATCCTAAAAACGGCCCAGTGATAAGAAGACTTCTTATTGCTATAATTGAACAAATTATACAGTTGCAATTGTAAAAGAACTTGATGATTGTATTAAAAATTATTAATGAAGAAGATGGCATGATCATAGAGAGTGAACAAGTTCAGCAAGCAGTGGGATGGCATGAGAAATGGTTGCCCAGAATATTATGCATGATAAATATTTGCATGATTGTTCTCGTTGTCTTTTTGGTCCTTATTTTTCACAGTCTCTATCATCTTAATGTTTCTACTGAAGAAAGAGTTCCTATGTTTCTCCCCAGTATAATTGCGAATTATGAAAAATTCCTTGATCTCTATGAGTATGTTAGGAGACATAAGAGAGATGCAGAGGAAGATAATGAAGGGATAGATACATATATAGATAAATCAGCTCTCCTGTGGAATAACATGTGTTATCAACACATGAAAAAGGTGGGGGAAAGAGCATCTATGTTTGCTCTCTCATCCCCTATGCCATGAATACAGTAAAGACTTTCATTTCGAAGGAGGTTTCAGCACACAATGCGAAGTGCCTCAGCCATCCTGCAGCATGTATTACTCGAGGACAGTTCCAAGAAAGTTGGGCCACCTTGCAATGGAGATAAAAAGGGTAGTTTCCTTCCCAGGATGACCATATCAGGACCCTACACATGCAAAAGGAGCATGGATGGAAGAGCAAGATGATTGTGTATCCTGCCCGTAGGACAGGATCAGGTGATATGATATGATATTTTATTTATATCGTGCTCAATACGCAATTGTTTCAGAGCACAACCAAGCAAAGGGAGGGGAACAAGGGAGAATAAAAACAAAGATTTTACTAGGCCCAGTGACATTAAGAATGCACAGGTGCATGGAAAAGGGAAAAGGAGGAAAGTGCGAGGAAGGGGAGGAGTGGAGAGTGCGGCACAGAGAGAGCAATATAAAAATAAGTGCAATAAGCAAATAAAGGCAAAAATAAATAAATAAATAAATACATAAATAAATAAATAAATAAATACCGGCAAAGGCAAGTGCGTAGTTTGTCAGATAGGGTAAATTTGATAAGTGCAGAAGAAAAATGGGGGACTGTATGGGTACAGATACAGTTCCCAGTGCAAGGGGGGGCTCAGGAGGCAATGCAGGAGGGTGAGCAGGTACCTGGGCCCAAGGGACAAAGGGTGGCCAGGAGTATGGTGTCGAGAGAAAAAGAAAAACACAGATCAACAGGGGAGGGGAAGGGCAAAGGCAGCACCGAAGAGTAAGTTCTTGATGTGTTTCCGGAACCAAAGATGGTTCTCCTCAAGTTTCAAGGTGACCGGGAAGCTGTTCCAAAGGGAGGCCCCCACCGAGGACAGAGATCTACCACCAGCTCGTTTCTGTGAAAATCGACTGACCCTGAGGGAGTTAGAAGTAGAGGAGCGAAGGGCTCGAGCAGGGATGTATTTACGGAGGGATAGTTGAAGGTAAGCCTTGTGGACAATACAGAGGGTGTCACATTTTATTCTTGCGTCCACTGGGAGCCAATGAAGGGATTTCAGTGCTGGAGAGATACGATCCCAGGGCTTAAGACCAAGGACAAGTCTTGCAGTCCTGTTCTGGAATAGTTGTAAAGGGCAGAGAGAGGAAGCAGGTCGATTTAGAAAGAGGCTGTTGCAATAATCCAACCTAGAGAGAACCAGAGCTTGGGAGACGTTGAATTTCTGGGGAAAGAGAGGAAAGGTAGAGTACCACTAAGGAGGTGCTGTAGGAAGTTTGACTTTTTAGAGACGTCCGAGTTGTGTGTGGAGAAGGAAAGTGTAGAGTCAAAGATGACCCCAAGATTCTTTGCCTCGCCGTTAGGGGTAGGAGGCGGGCCAAGGGAGGCAGGCCAGAGAGTGAGGGTAAAGGTTGGTGAAGGTGTACCGATGGTCATTGAAGAAATTAAGATAATGAATTGTCCTGATGTAACGGAAAGAGCAGGATCACCTGGATGTTGATAAGAAACTCAACTATTGATCTATGGACGAGAACATACCAAGAAGGGATGGGAAGAAGGAATGATGTCGTGTGCAGCTCATCTGCTTAAAACAGATTACGTACATGAAGTGCGGAAAGTGAATGATGGTAGCTTAAAGTCATGGGCCATGTACTCCAAACTACTGACATGGGTAGAAGATCAATAAGGTCCAGTAGTTGTAATCCCATTGGTTAATGCAACACTATGCACTTCATTGGGACCCTGCCGGTCGAAAGCAAGGGTGCTGGTAAGCTCACTGGCACTGTTGTTTCTGGACCGGCATATTACAGGTCTGCCTGCCAGAGCTGATGTGCCCCACAGGTCTGACCCTGCCGCGCACAGGGGCCATGGTAAGCAGACCGGTCACAGAAGCACTTGCGCCGTTAACAACGGTGCCGGGGATACCACGTCCCCACTCCCATAGAGTCCGATTGGACTCTACGGGAATGGGGACTTACATTTTACCCGCGCCTAACTTTCCGGCCCACAGGAGTTGTAATCTCCCAGTGGCACCGGGAAGTCAGGTGCTGGAAAAAAAGATTTGCGGTCCAGCGGCAACTTGCCGCTAGCACCGGCAGGGTTACTGCCGGGCCCGTAAAGAGGCCCTATGTTTCCAAAGATATGGAAAGAACCATTTGGGATATAACAAAGAATGCAAGATCACAATTGACATCACCAGAATGGGAGGAGGGACAGCTGTCGTTATGTATCGATATTGGGCTTTTGGATCTAGAACCTACATGAAGTTGCCCAAGGATTGGGGCGGAGTGTGTTCCCTGGTGCTCATCCATGTTCCAGCATTAGTGATTCCTCAAAGCGATCTAAACATTGGTGAATTTCCAAAAGTAGATGACCATTTGAGAAAAAGAAGACCACTTGAACTCACACAGACGAAAAGAGCAAATTATTTCTCAGCCAAATCGATAACAGCGTATGAAACTATTCCTAAAGAGCACAAGTTGTTCAGCAAGAGTGCTATGATAATGACAGCTATATCCATGCCTAGAATACAGACAGTAGCAAGCGCCAAATGTCACCAGATGGGAGCTTCTGCAGACAATCAATACTACCATAAATGGATTCAACGCTATTAAGGAAGAGCTGAGGGCCATCCGACTGATGACCCTCCAAAATTGATATGTCCTCGATATGATCACAGCGATGGAAGGAGGAGTTTGTGCCAAAATGAGGCCTTCATGTTGTACATTAACACCTTCTCACGACAGACAGAATTGGACCTTGACCAAGGCCATAACAATGTTGACAGACCTCCATACCCAGATGGACAAGGAGACAGATGACATTGAAGGTGACAGGTGGTTCGTCTCCTGGTTTTCATGAGCTCCTCAGTGGTTGGAGAATCTATTCAAGGTTCCTAGAATAATACTGCTGTTGTTGATGTTTGGATTCTGCGTATTCAGGATGGTGATCGCCCAATGCAAGAAAACAGCCAACAAGGCAGTGGGAATGAAAGCCATGATTGATGGCAAAAATGAACCAAAAGCCAAGGAGCTGACTGATGATGCTGTCAGAAAATATAAAGAGGCTAGCATTGTAGCACCTGAGCGAATGAAGTTTCTGTATCCAAAGAATCATAAGAAATACTTGGGAAGTTGGGTCTATTGTACCCCGAATAGCCAATGTAACTACATGACCTGGAGTGTAGATGATCATGTCAAATCAGCAGGCACCTTGAGGGGGGTGATGAAAATATAGACGCTGAAGAAACACTTCTTCAAGAGAAAATGCCAAGATGTAGAAACATTGAGGAGGTGGTCGAGGACTCGACCAGAGGGGGAATGTAGAGGAGCAGCTGCATACCTCTGTACGAAACCCTGCCCTCCTTCCTCCCATACATTGGAGACCTGATATTGTGCCATGTTTGACACCAACAGTTGTGCCAATACCGCAGCATGAGTTTGAAAGAAGATACCCATTAAGACAACCCTACCGAATGTATCCCCAAAGTGATGACAACCTAAGGGAGGAACTCTCTGAAGGAATATGAAAAGAGCAGAGAAAGAAGCTAGTAACATCACAAGAAATATATACGACTTCCCAAGATGCTGGTCGAAGACGATGTATGGCTCCTACAGAAACGAATGACAAAGTAAATACTCAAGTGAACTTTTAAATTCAAAGAAGATTACACGTGCACAAAGTGCTGTAGAGAATCAATTGTTCCATAATTGTACAGATGCTGAACCGCAAGGTAGACTAAGTCATCATAGAAGCTGGCTATATGTAGTAAATAGAATGCTGGCGAAGCCACCATTGTATAGAATCTGGACATCGGTATCATGAATTTAGTAAACCAGGACCCATAAAGAGGGAAGGGGAAAAACTGTGTTGCAGCAAGAATAAGAAGAATCATGGAGCTGCATGGCGAGGTTGTCTGGCCTGGAGTCAAGACTGAAGCAGCCAAGGTCAGCTATCTATTCTGGAAAGGATTGAATGTACAAAGGATGAATCATCCCTTGTTAAGGTGCAAAGAAAGAACACCAAGGGTTGCAAGTTTTATTCATTTGGAGCATTTAAAACCTGCTAAATAGACCAAATTGTGGTCTCCTGTCACATGGGCTAAGAATGAAAATAGAGTTTGAACTTTGAGTCCCAGAACACGATAGTGAGTGCTCTCACTCCCATGTATCCTAAAGACAAGGATACTTTGCAAGGCCAAGTTCAAAGACAATCTTCATGGCAGAAGGCATGGGCGATGAGAGATGCTAGGCTAATTGGGTGGGGAGGTAGTGTCATGCCTATCTCCCTGCACCTGGGTCTGGGCTTACGTGCTGCTAAATGAACCAAATGTTCCAGACATGGCAAAAGCATGCCAACGAATCATAGTCCATATATTAAAGACCATTATAGTTTTAAAACCAGTGCAAAACTGCATATCTAATGTTTCTGAAGATTTCAGGTTTAGAGGTAGACACATGTCCACCTAATAGTGGACAGCCAATCACAATCCTAGTTCCTATATAATGTGTACTTAGATATTCCCCTTAGCCAATCCCAACTCTTGATAGGTTTTTTATTATTTGTCACGTAGTATGATGTTACCTCTGACGTATTTTTAATATAAAAACTATTGTTTGTGTAAAGTTTGCAGAGAGAACATGAGCGTACGTCCGTTGATGTTCGTTATAAACTCCCTGTTTTAGATAATTGTTCATAAAACAGTACTTTGCCATCTTGCTGAGTTTGGTTCGGTTATTTGGACTTGGAGTTATTCTGTTCTGATCCCATCCATTACATGCACGTTCCTAAAGGGCCCAAAGTTCAAAAGATTAGAGCTCATTATGCTATTGAAACTCGTGGAGGAAGGGCACAAAGAGTTTCTCTTAAGGTCAATATACCATTGTTATCGATATTAGTGTCCATAGAAGGAGAGCAAAAAGGGAGAGCTTTCCTTAGATGTGGCTTTTAACCTGTACATTTTGATTGAGCCATGGCAGCACTAGCGGATGCGTATTTTTAGTTTTGCAATCATATTTATCTTTCTTTGTGCAGGGCATGTCATCCTCACCACTATGACCTTTTGCTGGGTTGTGTGCACGCCGGCCGGCCCATGCTACGGAGGCTGTACTTTTGTGGAATTGTATTTTTCATATAGGTATGTGCTCATAGTCCAGCAGGCCAAAAGTCCCGAAGACCAGCATTTAAGAAGGCACTTAATTTCTGGGCTTTATGTTTAATATTAGCGAGGCAGCTAACTGGAAACACCAGCAACACTCTGCTTGCTGAGTTGGAGCGCCGCCTTGGTTGAAGCAAACAGTAAAAACACTGCCTCGCTCCACATGGGAAAACAGACAGGCTGCAGTTTATCAATTTATAAGGGCCCAGTGAGGCTCCCTATCCCAGGCCCTCACGGCAAGGTGCTGGTTGCACTCGTCGCCGCACCACCCGTGTTTGGGAGCTTACCTCGGGTCACTGGAGACTCCCTCAGTGCGTCGTTAAGGTTACCTGCTGATCCTCAATGAGCCTGATGTATTACAAACTCCACCACCACACACCCTCCGGCAGTGGGCACTGGATACTGGATCCACAACGCAGCGCAGGACTCTCACGGAGCGCATCGCGTCTCTCGAACAAAACAGAGCTTCGGCCGCCACACAGCAAAACTGCTAGACGAAAGGATCAGGGTCTCCACCTAATAATTCCCCACCTTACTGACTCAGGAGACAGCTAGATGGGTGAGCAGAGCACGTGAAACTGAGCTCCTTGTGTAGATGGACCCAAAATGGCAAAGCATTGCAAATTATACACTGGCTTGACGTGTGTCACACACCACACATACATGGAGGTGGGCACAGCTCCTCCGTGGTAGCACAGACTCTACCCTGAAATGGATCCCTACAGTAGTCTGAAATACAAACAAAGCCTGTGTAGCCAAGACACCCCAAAGGGGATCTAACTGGAAACACCCCAACCCATGGGTTCCAGACACACAGGGTTTATGAAGAGCATTTTTGGTAACACACATTTGTAGCACAGAGAATTGCTATTTTAATAGTCATACAATGAAAGGTTGAGATTTTATCAAAGTTGTGGAGGAGACTATTCTGCATCTTCCCTTTTTTATTTTAAGAGAAATACGTAATTTCTCCAAACAATCTTTGCAAAAAATGATAATTTATACTAGAAGTGCCATAAATCGTTTCTATAATGTCCACTGGGGGAGTGGCAATCCTGTGCACGTACTCCTTTCGTACGTGCCCTTTACGTCAGCCCATCCTCGTTTCTTGTTGACGCAACGCCCTCCTCCGAGAACATCCTGGGTCAGCGCTCGAGATTCCAATCTACGCCACCCCTCAACACACCGGGCTCCCCCCATATGAACCCAGGCTGGAGCAACATCACATAACTCTGCATAAGAACCTGGCTGTTCACCTAGAACCCCAGACGTTGTCCCTATGCACGTTTACCTGTGCCAAACCTATCCACAAGATATGTGTACCCAGTAGTAACAGCACCTGGATGGCTAAGGGTTTTGCGTGCTTAATAAATAAATAAGGCCTGCGACACAAGTGTCAGGATATTACCCCCCTCTGGGTCTTTAATGACATCTCTTTATTCTGTGGCATATCGACGAGGATTGCAGTCTCATGGGAAGGCCCCGAGGCTTCCTGTTGTACAAGTGCAAAGCTGGGACAGGATCTCACCTGCAGCATTAGAAACATGTTCACAGAGGAATTCACAGAACAGTCACTTATTTGCAAGTCTGCATAATGGAGGTTTTCCTCCATTCCAGAAGGCTATCGGGGCCGGGGCCCAATGATAGAACGAGCACCGGAAACTTAGACATCAAGTCCTGCTTGGAGATGAACCAAAAGCACTCGTCTGGCGAAGAAACTGCATGATGCGATTTAAAGAAGGATGAAACGAGCTGTGAGAAGGAACCCCGGGGGACTGTCATCTTCTCTTCAGACGCTTCGAGACATTGCGCAATTCCCAATGTGGGGTATTGAGGGAAAGCAGAGGGCGTGCTACACACCTGCAACTCGTCTTTGCCTTCTCAGAAATATCAAAGTAAACACCTGAAGACAGACATGACTTACCGTTGAGGTCTAACCTCCTGACGTCTGAAACACTGGGAAACAAAATGAAGGACCTGGATGTCACGTGTTAAGAAGAGATGGTGGATATGGGCAATTCTTCATCTTTTGGCCAATCTCTGAAAAGTGAAAGTATTAATGTTACACTCCACAATTCGACAAGCCTGCATCAAGCAGTCAAGCAGGGCATTTGAAGTGGATTCCCCTCACAATCCTGTAGACCATGGGATGGTGACCCATGTGCAAACCTTTCACCATATCATGCTGAGCTGAACTGCTAGCGGATCTATAAACACTCGCTGCTCACTAAGAGTGAGCGAGGGCCAGTTCCACAAGAAGGTTGACTGTGTCCACCTCACACGGTGTAGAGTGACCCCGGGGTCTACACTAACAGCAGGTTACCAAGGCTCTCCAGTTGGTAATAGATAACTTCCTTGCCCCTGGTGACCATGACCCCTGAAGGGAAGCTGGCACCGCTTCCTAGACTCTACTGGCAGTCCTGTTAGGCTTAATATTCTCCAAGCCACCAGTTGACGGCATCCCAACGGGTCCAGTGAGTGAAAAAGTCCCGTAGGATTGGACAAGAGAAGGCACAAATGAGGAAGAGGAACACAAACGGCATAACTAATTTCCAGAGCAATCGGACGCACGCTTGGCATGCACAGAAGGGGCGTTGTCAGTGCAATTGTCACTTCCTGTTTCCTGGCACGGATTCACACTCTTGGGATATGAGAAAGGTGAGTGAAATCAGACAGGAAGCCTGACCACAACGTTTAAATCCTTTGCTGGTGACTATGGCATCTGGGTTTGGCCTGCAACGGAAACATCTCGGGGTCTGTGTGTTCAGTGTGGATGCAAACATCCACCTCTGATTGCGAGGATAGAGCTTAACATGAGGGGTTAAACAAATACCAATCGCCTGAGTCTCTAGTTTTTCTGTGACACCAATCGGTTACAATTTAGTTCCTGAAACTATGATATGCTGAAGGGGGCAAAATTTCCCAAACTACTTGGCCACTTCTGCGAGGGGTTTCCATGGAGGCTCCCCTTTCTCGTGCCAGTTTGTTGACAGTACAGAGTGACGTCATGTGGCCCACACACAGAATTGTGGAACATTGACATGTGCTTTTTGTAAATCCTGATATCGCAAAGGACCCACGACCAGTTCTGAATCACTTAGAGCCGAGATCCTGTCTCCTCCAGAACCTTGACTTACTTGGATGTCATTGGATTCTCACACTAGATATGGGAAGGCACCAAATATTGCCCTACCGGTGAAGCACACGTGACGTTAATAAGGACACTGCCATTTGTATTACATGTTCCACTGTGTGATGCGTGATACAATAATTAAGCAAATACAATATGTTGCTATAATATTATGTGGTGTCACTGTTGGCAACATGTGTTACATCCCAGGAAGTAAATGCACATGTGGAGAGGGGGTAAAAGGGTATACTTCCGTCTAGTTCAATTTTTAATACTTCAAGTTCTGTTGGATCCTTATAAAAGTAAAGCTTTGGTATTTGAACAAGTTAGGGTCGAACTTTTGACGACTGCGATTAGTGAAGTATAATTTGACAACTTGACAGCTGTGCTTAGTGAGATAGAACCGTGGGCCCATCCCATACTTGCCAACCCTACACATTTAGGCAGTAGGCTACTGCTTTGTAAGCAGTCCTACCTCCTACAGATTTCAGTGACAGATCCTACTGCTTTTTACAGTGGCAAGTACTTTATGTGATTCTAAGGCAGGCTGCAGGACAAAGTAGGCAACACATTAACTAGTCTGTCTGTACAGTGGACTGGTAGGTGATTACTTTGATTGGACTCAGACCAATCCACTGACCCGACAGCTGCATGGCTCTGTCCTGCACTCTTGCTGGGGCAACCCTTAGGTGAACCACCAGTGAAAGCAAGTGGCAGAGCGTACCACCATCACCTGCCGACAATTTGGTGTTACCATTCAGAATTATACATTGTTAACATTTCAACATCTTTCCATGTTGTGCTGTTTGTATGTTTTGTATTTTCCTGTGATGTCATTGTTATGGGAATTATTATTTTTCAAACTTGAAAAATCCTACATCTTTTTGGTCACAGAATGTTGGCAAGTATGCCATCATTCTAGAACTGGATTGGATACAGGCAGATATATGCGTAGTGTTCTGGACTTGATTGAATTTGAAAAACCTGTTTGAACGCTATCCTGCGTTTTGTTCACCGTGATAACATCCAGGGCAGCGTGCATGGAACAGAAAGAGACCCATTTGCCTTCTGTGGCTCCTATCTTTAGCACTGCCCGCTGACTGGGCTGGAAAACTACATTTCCCAGTTGCCCGAGCGTGATTCTGCAGTACTTAGCTGGAGCAGTCGCCCCAGCAACTAGGCGGTCTTCTCCGGTCCAGGCCGGAAGTCGGCGTCTCAGCGTGAATCTATCTCCATTCAACAGTGCCTGGGATATTCTGGGGACTACTCTTGTGAATCTCGCAGCTCCCCTTAATAAGGCTGTGGCTGGTTTAGGTTACTTGCTGCTAGCCTGAGACATCCCAGCTGTCGTCATCACCCTGCTTCCGTTACACGAGGGAAATCTCAGTAGCAGCCATCTTACTGATTTCAAACTGTGCTCGCTCAGATTGTCATGTGGGTTACATCAATACATTCAACCTCCCCTGACAGCCCAGAAGGTGAACCGCATGGGTATTAGAAATAAAACACTTGCAGTTAAAATTCAGCGGCTCACCAGCTTCTGAGCTCGGTAACACCAGCTTCTCTCTCCAGCTATCTCCAACCTAGCTGCGCACCCAGGGAAGAGAGTACGCCCGCGCTGGCGGCAGGGACAGGAGAGCCCCAAGCCATAGGTGTGTCCCTCAGGAACATGCCCACTATGACTACTCCAGGACTGTGCTTGACAGAGCCACACATTTCAAAGGCCAGCTGCCCTATGATTGGCTTGGCTACCGCTGAGGGTTACACCATTGTCTGCAAAGAACAGGAACAGGATCATGGGGGAGGTGTAGCATCTATTGCCAAAAAAAAGACATTTAAACTTTTTAAATCCCCCAGCCACTGTCCAACTGCGGAATTCTCCACCTGAAAATGACTACGACACACTGTAGCTGTCTTAACCTCATACTGACATAACATGCACCCACCATGCCTACTTTGAATGATGAAATCACACAGCTCTCAGGCAGACTAAATGGGCCAAATTGCTCCAACCTATTTTTACGAGATTTAAACCAATTGGCGCAGTAATACTACTTATAAGGAGGCCATTGCTTAGGAATTGGCCCTCAACAACACGGACTACCATGTATTCAACAGAGATCCCGCCACCTCTGCAAAGAGCAACGTGCTGGATTGGGTGGTTGCAGGAAATCTAGTCGTGCATGTCAGCATTACTACTCCTTGTATATGGTCTGATCACTATGTTATTGCTTTTCATACTCAAATAAAAGACACTCCCATGAAAACCAAAAAATACTGTTAAAAAAGTGATCAGTCATAATTTTAAAAAGGTGCAGACCTCTGACCTTCAGGACTGCCTCAATGAGATCCTGCCGACTAAGTCTGGCCTCGATTCAGCCAAGCTTCTTGTTATCTGCTATAACTCCACTCTGACATGCATGTTAGACATACCACCGCCGTTTGGAAGTAAATTAATCTCGGATAGCACTGGACATCAACAATGGTATACCCAGGAGTTTAGTCTCCTGACAAAAGATATAAGAACAGCAGAAGCACGGTGGTTAAAGTGTCCCTCTGATTTCAATAAAATCTCCTAGAAAAATCTAGAAAATCCTACAAATCAGCTGTTACAGAAACAAAAAAGGATTTCTATAACTCAGATTAATGAAGCTAACAATAGTTCTAAGAAACTATTTGAGATTTGGAAACTCATGGAAAAACTGAAAGCCCAATCTGTATTATTCTTGCCAATGGCCCAGGATTGTACGGAAGGGCAGCTGCCTTTTGCCACAAAGGTGTCCAGGGCCTGGAACAAAATTAAAATAGACCAGGCTAACACTCCGCGTAATTAACTACCAGTGAACAAAGCTACCTGTAGATAATGATCAGTGCGAATTCACGCTTGTGCTCATCCTTGTCTTGGACATGGGGAGAACATTTGCTACCACGCGCCCCACGTCTTGTCCAGAAAACCCTACACCCCCTAAAATGATCCTGAATAACCAAGAAGTATTCACCACTTTCTTTACCATACTGGTTAATTGCTCCTTCTGTAACAAACATGTCCCAGAGAGCATCAAGGCGGTCACTGTCACCCATCTGGTAAAGAAATCTGGTCTGGATCTGAAGGATACTAACAACCTGAGACTAATTACCAACCCTAACTATCTCTTGAAAATTCTAGACAAAGTGGCAATGTCACACATCCAAGCCTATGTGGAAGCCACTGGTATCCTACATAATAGGCAACCTGGATTCAGGCCAGAGCAGAGCACGGAAACGGAACTCATCAAGCTCCAAACCCGTATGCTGGAGATCATGGACAAAGGGAAGGCCGGGCTATTAGCCCTATTAGTCTTGTCTGCAGCATTCAACCTCCTTGACCACGAGTACCTACTCCATATTTTACGAGACCTTTCCCATCCTTTTACTGTTGCTCTCTTCCGTCCGGTTCTGCTCCTCCTCTTTGCCTACCAGTCTTATCTGCAATTACTTCTGCTTACCTGGCTGGTTACCTGGAGTGCTTACTACCAGAGCTACCTCTTGCTCTACTCCCCCCTCCTTGCCTGCCAGCCTTGCCTACCATTGTCCAGCCCTCCTAGAGCTCATTCCATCTGATGCATCATTACAGGAATCCTGTTCTTCAAGTGGATCCATTCTGGACTGTCTATTCCTGCATGCAGGTTTTTTCCCTGCAAGGGTTTTTCTCGCATTATTGTGTCGTCACGTTCCCTGGGCAGAGCCTATGCTCCTGTTACCAGATCAGGGTTGCAGTGGCTGCCCAGGGGACAGGAAGTCACTTGCGTCTCCAGGCATCGTTATCAAGCCCTAAGGTAAGACACAATCTCACCAACACCAGACCTCTTTGTGGCCTCCTTGAGGAAAAGGAGGTCTTTTTTACTAACTATGCTGATGACACTCATCTAGTCTTGGAGATCAGTGGAGACCACAACCTTGATACTGCTTACCTTGAACGCACTTATAGTATGATTGAATCATGGATGACCAACAACTGGATGTGCTTCAATGGAATCAAACCTGAACTACCGATATTCGTGTCCCCTCAGGCCAGAGTCAACCTGAACTCCGATTACTTGAGTTTCAAAATCCAGAACTGTAGTATCCCGGTATTAGGGAAAGTGTAGAGGAGCAGGTATACGCCATCCTGCCAACCCCAACCCCCTCACCGCCATCGTATTTAAACATTCGGAGAAAAGCTATAGATGGCATTGTTCCTATACCGCATCGAGTGTATAAGAGACGTTATGCACTCAGACAGCCATACAGAATGTACCCTCACACTGAAAGTGTGGAAAGATGTTGCATGGAAGAAAGCTACATGGAAGCATGTCCCCTGCTAAGATGTCAGACTGCATTGATGAATATCATGGATTGACGTTAAAGGGAAATCTGACACAGGCAAAGTGATGTCTTCAAGAAGATATGTAACCTATGCTGAAATGATATGAAATTACTAAGTAAGCTAAAGGAATCGTGGATCTAAAGCAGATGAAGTACATTACTGACCAATAACAGTTAATACGCAGTAACACAAGGTAGAAAGAATATGAATAGACACTTGCTATAGAGGAATATATAACTTAGCAAGGACGGCCATATCAGGAAAACGGATGACAGTTCACATTGAATTTGACCAAGCTACCTCACAAACAGGCTGAGGCTGTAAAAATCAGAGACACGAAATAACAGCACAGTGAGCTGACCCGACAATGAGTCAAGGTTGGCCCAGAGCAAAGAGGCTATTTTCAAAGGATAGGCACAGAGCACAAAGGGAGTACTTGGATATGCTCTGAATGTGTGACTTTCTTCATAGATGAAGGAAGACGAAAAACATCTGGGAGAGCCAAACTGCTGGTCAATTAAAAGTGCACAAAGTTAATATGAGAAGGAATGAGCAAGTCTGTAGAGGTCAAAAGGAGCAATAGCACCCTGCATAATTAAATCAAATAGTAGTAAATGGAAGGTTGAAATGGGCAAATTTGTGGTCTCTTCACATGTGACTCAGAAGTCGAAGACAAATACTATTCATTAGACCCTCAAGTTAAGATAGTGGTGTGCTCACACTCCCTTGAATGTTCCAGGACAGTGAGCAGGCACAAGGCCAACTACAAACACAAGACTTTGGTTTGTGGACTAGCATGAGAGATGATGAACTAATTGAGAAAATGGGGAGTAGTCTGATGGAATTCACACACTTAAATTTCATTTCACGTACGTGCTGCTAAGAAGTTGAAAGTCTAAGGTTGGGATAGTATGCCAACCAATCAGTGGGGTCGGACGACAACCTAACACACAATGTTGCAGGAGCCAATCCACTGATGTTTTGTGAGCTATAATCAGTACCGTATGCATTTAGATGTAGTTCAAGGTGTGCCCTACTGACATGCGGTAGCCATAGGTTTTGTATTTTGCCACATAGAATGACATCATAGATGATGCATATTGAGGTATAAGACGTCCACACAATAAAACTTGGGTGTGAGTGTGAATGCATCAGTCCGATGTCTGTTGGTTGACCCTGTTTTATTAAACTGAAAATAAAGCAGCACTTTGCGATATTCCTTGAGTTTGTACCGTTATTTGGTTGTTGGCCACTATTGTAATTCCATCGAGCACAAAATATGCTTCAAGGTGCTACAGGACAAAAGTCTAAACATTAGGCACCTACCTTGAACCCTCCCTGAGTGCTGTAGCTCACGTGAACCAGGTCACCAGGAATTGCACTTACTATCTTTCTACTAAAATACATTCGACTCTTCCTCTTGGAGACAAACTGCGTGACCATAGCACGAGCGATTATTCTGTCAAGGTTGGGCTATTGCAATGCACTTCTGATCGGTGCAAATAAAACATGGCCCCAAAACCTTCAAAGCATTGAGAATGATGCCATAAGGATTATAAAAGGCATATGTAGGGGAGAAAAAATCTCCACTTACAGACAGGACCTGCACTGGCTTCCTGTGTGTGCGCGCATACAATTCAAGGTAGCAACCCTGGTCCACCAATGCCTTAATGGGATAGTACCAGCCTACCTGAAAGCACTAGTCTGCCGCCATAACCCCTCCAGAATTCTGCGTTAATCAAATCTGGCGCAGGTTAGCTGTCCTAGCTTCAAACATTCTAACGATCTCGGCAGGTCCTTCTCTATCTGCTCAGCCAGGATTTGGAACTCGCTCCCCCTGATCTTACGACAGAAGTAACCACAAGGGTGTTTTCCGATGGTCACTAAAACCCTTACTCTTTAAGTGAACCTCCTGCTAACGAGTCCGGCTTGGCTTTTTTCCATGCCTTCCTCACTGTCCCATTTTTTGTGTTTGTAAACTTTTGTAATTGTGTGTCCTGATGCCCGCGGGTTGTCGGCGCCATACTAATAAAAAAATAAACATATGTGTTTCTGCAAATGATTAGTCGCAAACTCCATGTGAAAAACTTGAATTGTTTGCCAGATCCACGCATCTGGTGCTTTACGTATCCACGGTGAGCTGGAAAGTGATTGGCTACGAGATATCCTGCCCGGTCGGTGATGCAGCGATAGCTTCAGACTGGGTCATATGTAATCCGTAGGTGTGAGAATGTGCATATCCCGAATAATCCATCTAACAGGTTCCCAGCGGAAGACAATTTTCACAAAGTGAGTACGAATGCTCACCTCTCCAGGCGCGCAGCAGCAAGAAAAGGGGAGGGCCTGCCGCACATGACCGTGACAGATGTGCAGGTGAGTAGAATTCCCTCAATGGACTTTTTGTTACAGGCTTGGGGACTTGCAGTCCCAAGAAACACATTTTATAAGACATGATCTGAGAAATCTCTTCTCTTAAACTAACAACAAGAAACAAAAGAAGTTGCATAGTGAGGAACCTCTCTGCTTTTCCATAAAATGTGTGTGGGGACAATGATGGTATGATATGAAATGTTATGTATGTGTGCCTATACACAGGTGTTTCAAGGCACGACGAGGGGAGGGGAACAAGGGGGGACAAGACACCGATCGTACTACGCCCAGTGACATTGAGATAGCGCAAATGCAGGGCAGCGGGAAGTGGAGAAGTGCCTGGGGATGGGGAGGAGGAGCAAGTGCAAGACATGGGAGAAGTGCGGCCAGCAGGTGGCAATGCAGGGTTAAGTGCAGACAACAGTGTTAGTTAAGTGCATTTCGGGTTGACTATAGGGTTGCAGATACAACCCCAGTGCAGAGATTACCGGGTTACCGGGGGGTCGGGGGGGCAGTACAGGTGTGCAACTGGGAGGGCAGGGAACTGGGCCTGTGGTTCAGAGGCTAGCCAGGTAACCAGTGCAGTATCAGACAAGAGATCAGCAGGGCAGAGGAGGAGAGAAGGCAGAAGCAACAAGGAAGGTCTTGAGGTGCTTCCAGAACCGGAGATGGTTCTGCTCAAGTTTCAGAGATGCAAGGAGGCAGTTCGAGAGGGAGGCGCCAGTCGAAGAGAGAGATCTGCCCCCAGCTCGTTGCTATAGAAAGCCTTTGATCTAACAATATTTGGAATTACCCTTTTTTAAATTGTGTTTCCATTAACAGAACAGTGATATAAATATATGTATAGAAATGGAGATAAATCAATAGCCTGAAAGTCTCAAGGTGAAAACGAGTAGGTCATGTGTGGGAGCCGCTCTGCGGCTTTCATCCTCCTTTTTAGACACATTAAAAGGCGATATATGGACATGCGATTGGCACAGTGCCTGCGGCTGGAACAGAATGCATGGCATTGCCCTTGCTTGGAAAGAAGGGACTCCTTTGAAAGACTTGGCCACGGTGCTGCCTATATGCCTGGTCCGTCTTCTGTGTGCGGACAGAGGGAGGACACGACTCCACGGGTCTTTGGAATCATGGCACTGATGAGCCATTTCGAAGGCGTTCTGTATCTTTCTGATATTGAAGTCATATTGAATTTGACCCTTTGTGAGAGTTTCTATAAGAAGAAACATTATATGTAAGATCGATACATGTAATATATTGAATCTACCGCCTGGTAATGTGGAGCGCTCGTGCTGTCTGAACATCGAAAGATACCGCTTCGTATTCCTGATGCACATACGGGTATCTTTTCATTGTATATTTTTCACCTGCCTCTCAAATGATGAAGACGATCCGATGATTGATGGCTCCTGATTTTTGGCGGCACATTGCAACTCCCTCTGGATAGGCCCACCCTCCAATGCCCAATGAGAACCACTTGAAGAGTGGCATAGCTCAGCCACGAAGCTTGACTTCCATGCGAGGCGCGAGGGAGATTGCTAGAACAGCCAGTCTCACTAATGATGCTTAATGCCCGGCAGGCAACAGGTTCTTGTGTTAACCTCCATCTCAGCCGCAGCCTGTCCACATTCAGATGTGTTTGCAGCATTCGTTGTGTCAGTAAAGTCATTTGTAGCTGTCTTACTTGGAATGTGTGTAATTGTTCTGTATGCAGTAACAGCACGTACGTCCCCTTGGCTGGGTTCTACTGCACGCACGTATTTGAAGCCATTTTGGCACAAACACATATATCACACCTGTCCACTTCTGTGTATTGGCCTAATATATGACTGGATCATGTGAGGTATTTAACATGCTTTTTAGTTTGACTTATCAACCCTTTTTAAAATGAGAACTACACTGGTTGTTGCTTCTTTATAGGTCAATGAAGGTATGGCTGTGACCGAATGCCATCTGTGAAGGTGGAACAGATATTTTTAAACATTATTAGTAAAACGATGTAGGCAGATCCGTCTCTTAAACTGGGGTCTGCTAATCAGACCCCCACTTTCATTATTCTCCACTCTAGAAAAGCATGCTGCACAGTTGTGACTTGGTTAAACGTGTCCACTGACAACTTGTCCCCTGACAACTCTCAGCAGCTGCCTTGTGATTTGGAAACATAGTAGTCACAGAGACACAAATGCATTGCTACGGGCCACTGTTGGAAACACAACAGTGTGCAATACTTGCCTTGATTACATTTTTGATCAAGTGCTCCTAGGACCTAGGTGAGGGAGTGTGGAGGGGGGATTCAAACAATAATTAAAAGCGGTTTCAGGTTTTGACATGAGGGTCTTTGGGAATACACAATTATACTATCCAAAAATCTATTGTCGTTTTATGATCACCTTGGTTAATTGTGACCTTCTTGTCTGGGGCTCCTGTGTGCACGCTGCCCGCGTCTGAGTTTTACCCAAAACTAGCCATATGGGGTCAGTCCCAGAAAAAGCCACGGTCTATTGGTTCTAAGTTCAGGCTTTGCCATGCCAAATAAAATCACCCAGGGTGTTCATTAACAGCGATTCTATGATGTAGGCTTACAGAGGAAGGTAGTAGAGTAAGAAAGAAACATGTTGGGCTTTTTTAACCCTGTTTGGTTTTATGTATGCTTTGTGAATGAATATGAATAATTGAAAATGGGAACGGTATGAATGAGATTGAAGTGGATGAGTGGTTAATTTGGAATGTCCTTTGTGAAGCCACTTTAATGCGTGAGCTACAATAAAACTTGCTCTCTTTTGAAGGTGTTTTATACATTACTACTCAGAATCTGATATGCTTATCGAGACATCGAGTAACAGACTAGCTTTTTAAGCATTTTTGGACTATTATTATTATTGAAAAATATTTTTGTACTAATTGTGTAATGAAGATTAAAATATGTATTTCTTTACCCACTGAAGTAATGGTTTTGTCTAATAAAAATCTCTGAAAGATGATGTTGGTTTGTAGTGTCTTCCCCACGCACATACAAAGAAACGGCTTTGGAGTCACAGGCTCTATTGTTTAAATTCAAAGGGTTAACCCCCTTTCATTGAGGGTCCACTTGAGACTCCATATAACCACCCTCTCCCTCCTTGTGTGGTTTGTGGTTCTGGTACGGTCTCTTGACCGTGAGGTCTCTTTTAGAGAGAACAGTATGATTTTTTGGCGATATTGACAATGAATGCACTCAAATGATCATAGATCAGTATGAAGAGAGAGCATTAGAGTTTCCTGCTAAACCTGTTTGGGACTTAATGACCACAAAGATCTTCCGAGTGAAATAGAATTGCCCCTCACTGACGCACCCAGCCTTCTCATCTCAGTCTGGTTTAGACTGGCATTGGAATATTTTCTGCTATTATGGCCCTTGGGAGGTGTAAGAGTTATGACGACAAATATGTTGCAGACCTCTTAGAAAAAAGCCTCACTACTAGGGGGGGGGCATCCGAAACCATGGCGAACATCACCAATTGGGATGAACTCAGCAACCTAAAAAAGTGACTAATCGGACCGAGCTGCATGGCTCTATAATGCTAGAATATTTACGTAAAGAGACCCTGCCGCAAGGCTTGGTAGTGCGGAACGAACCATGACTCTTCCTGGACAACCCCAACTTTGTCCTCTAATGGAGCTATGTAGCCAATAAATACGGCTGTGACTCGCTGATTCGAATAATTGATACAGCCACTGAGATGACTGAGAAAATTCTCGTGGATCTCAATACCCTTGAGGAGGAAATTAAGATGGTAGTACCATTAGAACTCTATAAGAAAAGACTTGACAGCCTGATGACTAAAATGACTGCATTCAAGGAAGACACTCTTAGGGAATGGGTACGCAGAATGAAGAAAGACCTGGTAAATTTCAGTCATGAGAAAGCGTTCCCATACACTCAGGAGAATTACCAGGCAGATCGTCAGCTACAGGCAGCAACAACAAATAACACACAAGAACAGAAAAGGTTGCCTTCAGCAACACATCATTCAGCTTGAGTGATGGCAGCACAAATATTTCTGGCACATCTAACTGTGGAAGATCCAATTATCGGAGACAGAATAGAGGGAATTATACCTGAGCGAGAAACAACTCTCATCAAGGAGAAACAAGAGGAAATAAAGCTGCAAGGGGGATTGGTCAACCTTTTTTAGAGCAGAGCCCAGTGGCCTGGGACCTGGGACCCCGAGTCACGTGGAGTATGTAGCCCTTGTGGTAAATCTTTCGAATCATCAACCTACCCAGAAAGAAATGAGAGTCTTGTAGAAGGGAATGGGCTTCATTGCCACCAATGTACACAATCCCCTCCTATTCCGTCAGGAATTTTATCAATTTATGAGAAAGGTTCATCTCCATCAATACTTCCAGGATAAGATCTATGATGTAGAACCCTCGGAATCTAGTCTACAGAACAAATCCGATTTCTGCGTAACCATAAATGCACAAAGTTCTGAAGCACATGTATTTCAGATTAGGGTACTTCACGATCTAGATAAATTGGAAAAACAATCGAAAAAGAAATTTGCATTTTACAACACCAGCAACACTGAAAATCAGGCAAGAAAAGACCTATTGAATAATCATAAAATCGTTATTCGCAAAGCAGATAAGGGTGGAGCAATAGTATTGCTAAACCGGGAAGATTATCTAATGGAATGTAACCGACAACTCCTCGACCTGACTTGTTACCAACCACTTGTGGAGGACCTGGCAGCAAAACTAGCGAACCTCATCTCTAATAAAGTATCCAAAGCTGAAGAAAGAGGGTGGATTACAAAGAAGGAGGCAGACTTTTTGGTTAAAGAGAAACCACGAATCCCTCTATTCTATGTACTCCCGAAAATCCACAAATCCTTGACTAAGCTACCCGGTAGACCAATAGTTTCAGGAGTGAACTCTATTTTGGAACTACTTTCACGTTTCGCAGACAAATTCTTACAACCATTAGTGAGAAAAATGGCATCCCATGTTCTAGACACTACACAGATTTTTGCTGAAGTGGAATGACTAGTGTTTGGCAACAGACCGAAATTCTCCTGGGCTTAGATGTGGTAGCACTATATACCAGTATACCCCAACAGGCTTCTTTGGAGATTTTAGAAGAAAAACTGCTCCGGTACCATACTGTTGTGAAAACACCTGTATCTTTCATTCTTTGGTGTGGCGAAATGGAACTTAAGGAAAGTTATTTCCAGTTTGATGGACATTTCTTTAAACAGATACAGGGCACAGCAATGGGAGCCAAGCTGGCACCAAGTGTAGCCAATCTATATATGGAGAACTTCGAAACCAGCAGAATCATGATCAACACAAACCCCTTCCACAAGAATATTAGAATGTGGCGATGCTACATGGATGACATTGTTGTCATCCATGGCTCACAAGGGCTCACAAGTAGAGCTAGAAGAATTTCTAGGTTGGACCAACACACAGAACAGATTCCTACAATTCACCTCTAAATACAGTACTAGCTCAGTAGACTTTCTGGACATATCCATCATGGTAGATGTAGACTTGAAAAGTCTATATGTAAAACCCTTTAATAAACCAACTGACAAAAATTCAGTTTTACACTATTCCAGTTTCCATCCGAAACATGTACGTGATAACCTCCCACTGGGCCAATTCCTTAGGTTAAAAAGGAACAGTTCAAGAAAATCTGACTTTACGAATGAGGCCAACAGAATGCAAGAACGATTATCTAAGAGATGTTATCCATGTAAAATCATTGAAACTGCACGGAAAAGGGCAGAGAACAACAATAGGGAATCACTTCTGGAATACAAACAACAGAGATCAGGAAAAGAAAAAATGGAACGGATTGTTTTTGTGAACACCTACAGGCACATGTCTAACTCAATCAAGAAGATGGTATGTAAGAACTGGAATATTCTAGAAACCAGTCCACAACCAATTCAAAGACCTATCATAGCCTTTAGACGAAGTCGTAACACCAAGGAACAGATCCCCTGGAATGATGAGACCCTCAAACCTGCAACCCTTCCAACTCTAACACAACAATGGGGCCTAGAGGAAATAGTTGTCCATTTTCCATGTCGGCGCTGCACATGTTGCGCCTTCACAAAGCAAAGCTCATCAATTGATATTGGGCTACGAACTTCATGGCTACAAAAGACCCACACCAAATGTACACCAGCTGGGTGATCTATGCCACATGGTGCCCTTGTAACAAAATGTATATAGGGAAAACCGAATGGAAAATAAAGCTGCGGATAAGTGAACATCGAAGTTGTGTGAAAAATCGCACACAGAATGCACCCCGAGTGGACTATTGGATAGAATATGTCCACAATATACAAGATCTGAGAAGGTCTATAATACATAAACTTAAGCAGGGGAAAGACGCTAACAAAGATAAGCATTTATTATCTAAGAAAGAACAGGAGTTTCTGTTTCTAACTAAAAGTATGAGCACAGGCCTCAATGAAAAAATGGACTGGATGGCCTAGTATGGTGCCTCTTGACTCCATTATTCCCAGCTGCCTACTGTAAAGGGTCATAACTTTGGGCATCCCATACCCTGTGGTTTGCAGTACCACCCTGTGCATGTTATGCGTACAAATTACCTTTCAGTTTCAACACACCATCTGAACCATCTTAAACCTCTATGACAATACCGCCTTAATGGACACACTAAGCACGCACAATGGGCATGGTCTACACGTAGAGCTACTCGAACGCCATCCAAAATAATTGTTCAATGTTAATACCAACCTCTCTTTTTGTAACTGAAGGTGCGTCAGACTTTTTTTTACCCAAGTTGCAGCACATGTGGCTGAGCCCTGCTGATTATGGGGGTGTGGATCTCGTTGTCATTCTCTGGGCGGAGGGAATAGATGCAATTAAGTTACGAACAAGACTACTCTAATTGGAGGACAATATGCTATCAATGGGTGATGCGGGACGTGATGCACGCCATGCAATATGAGAGCTATGATGATTGGACAACAGCAAGCTCGGCAACCTTAAAGGGACCAATGAGCCATACACTTACGGACGTGGTGGTAAGCTGTAAAGACGGCGCTCGGTACTCACAACCCCTGGAGAGTTGGACTGAGCCACAGACTGCAATTCAGTGTGACGAGCGGACGCCTGCAATTCCAATTTCTGGGTAAACTCACACTGCCTACGCCACCCTACGAATAATCTAAACTCTGTGGATAATTCTTATTCTTGACTGTAATCCAATCCGTGCTTCCCATACTTTCAGGCTCCCTGAGCACCCTTACGCAACTCGCCGCTCAAGTAGCCAACAATGGGGGTCACGGCTTGCATTAAAGGACACTAGCAGACACTCCCACGATTGCGGACATTAAGTTGCAAGAGTGATCCTTAAACAGAATCTATTGCTGTATCTTGCTTCCGCACTTCATGCAGCATTTGCTTAAATCCCACCAATCCGGTAAGAGGTTCTATTCCAGCCCTCAATGACCAGATTAAACCTATGAGGCGCATTTATCTGTACACATCGTTCAGCACCCGGCACCGAGTTACAATCCCTTCCCGGTGAACAGGAGGACCACATTAACTCTCCCTTAACTTCCTGCCCCTTTCTGTCTCTCTGCCTACTCCTTCAGCTTGCTATACCAAATTCGAGATACCACATGTGGAGAGAGCTGAACCTGTACCCTTGAGAACATCCCTCCTTGAGGCCGAACACCGTCCGGGTGAACACCCACACTGACTGATCCCAGGACATGCTCCGGACACAGCTATGTTAGGTATGTGTACCACCGGTGCTGCACGCCATGTGTACCTCCTGCTAGGAAAAAAGGGCCAGGACCTGACTGATGCCGGTGTGTTTCTTGCATATTTCCCCCGGCAGGAACACAATAAAGAAAACTTAAAACTCAGAACCTGCCTGGAAAGAAGTTACTCTAGTGCGGAAATCCAGAGAAGTCCGGCAACATTGACCATGGAAGTAAAACTCCTTCTGTGTAAGGTGAGAGACTTCTTTCCCTTAGGGAAAGAACCAGGAGGTTACTCTACATTAATGTGGTTTTCTGAAATGTAGAGTTTAGCGGAACAGGAGTAGTTGATAAAAGGGACTCTAGCTGCCATGTGTAATCTCCTTCTGCATTTCTAACTACCTAGGAGTTATGATTAGACAGCTTGACTCCTGTCTATGACTAGGGGGTCAGACTTTATGAGTTACAAGTCCACAACAAAAGTACCCGACATGAATTTGTAAGTTGGACTGCCTCTTGAGTGACTTTCCATCAACTGTCACTGGCTCTAGAGAAGGGCAACATCCTCTTCTTCTGCAATCTATGACACAAGGAGTGTGTCTTGTTTGTCAACCAGAAATCGCTCTAAGCTACTGAAAAGTAATTGTTGATCTGGATTCATTACCAGAGTGATAAACTATGATATAGTTCTGAATGGATACTGATAGTCAATTTTTTACTTGTAGGGGAAGACACCTCTTGTAGCTTTCGCTACATCTCTTTCAGGATCACAAAATTTGAATGCCGTATACCCCCAATGAATCATTAATGCTATTGTGTGGCTAGGCTAGCTAATGTGGTACTAAAACCCGCATTTATATAAACACCCCAACCTTTGCTGCCCCTGATGAATTTCCGTGGAATTGAACCCAGAAAAGATTAGGAAAGAAACATGCTGGGCTTTTTTTTTTAACCCTGTTTGGTTTTATGCATGCTTTGTGAATGAATATGAATAATTGAGAATGGGAACAGTATGAATGAGATTGAAGTGGATGAGTGATGAATTTGATATGTCCTTTGTGAATTTCCACAACACAAGCCACTTTAAGGCCTGAGCTACGATAAAACTTGCTCTCTATTGAAGACGTTTTATACATTACTACTCGGAATCTGATATACATATCGAGACATCGAGTAGCAGACTAGCTTTTTAAGCATTTTTGGACTATTATTATTATTGAAAAATATTTTTGTACTAATTGTGTAATGAAGATTAAAATATGTATTTTTTTACCCACTGAAGTAATGGTTTTGTCTAATCAAAATCTCTGAAAGATGATGTTGGTTTGTAGTGTCTTCCCCACTCACATACAAAGAAACGGCTTTGGAGTCACAGGCTTTATTGTTTAAATTCAAAGAGTTAACCCCCTTTCATTGAGGGTCCGCTTGAGACTCCATATAACCACCCTCTACCTCCTTGTGTGTTGTTGTAGTAGAATAGAGTACACCAATGTAGGATTTTCCATTTAGAGAATGGTATCATAATCCTGGGTTTTTCTACGGCTCACAAGCTTCCCGGCCCCCCTTCCCATTTCCCACAGGCAAAGCCCTCTGGATATTATAACACCAGGCAGACGATTCTGAACACAGCAGTAAAGATTGGAAACCTTACAGAAGGCTGTAATGGAGCCAATCTTCTGCTGTATTTTGCCTAAATAAGTCAGGGAGATCTTTCATTTTGTGGATTCCCGTTTGGATGCGTGTTACGCCTATAGCCCTGCTGGGCATACAATCTGCTCCACTGTCTTCTTTCCTGAAGGTGAAGGCAGAGAATTCCAAGGAAGTTTCAAACTCTTTCCCATAACCATACCAAGAAAATATTTCTTGTGACCTACTGTCTGGACTGCCCTTCTGCAGCTGAGGGCCCTGATACACAGGAACCTGCTCATCATGAGATTTTAAGAACTATGCAAGTGTTCTCTCAAAAGCTTCCTGGTTGGTAAGTGCAGAAGAAAGGACTGTCCTTGCCTCTGGAGACTCCAAATGAGGTCCTCCTTGCATCCAAAAGCCAATACTAGGTCTGGACCCTGTTTTCCAGCTCTCATCCATTCTTGCAGTCATTTCGAGCTCCCGCAAGCATCTGGTGCTGCCTTTGACACTCTGTGCTCTGAGTCACCGACTTAACACACCACCTACCTACCTGCTTTCTAGCCATCAAAGAGCTGATCGCCACTGATCGCATCACATTGTTCGACCTCCCTGAGCCGTCTTTACCAATTCGAGACACTGAATCAAATCATCAGCCTGCCTGCTCTTTATCAATGGCAGAATGGATGGGACATTTGTAAATCTCACTATCGCCAGAGGCGTCCTGGTACTAATTAGAAGGACACAGTATGCACAGCTGGAAGGAATCTAACCAGGAAAGAGGAGTTATTTAAGAACTTAATGGAAGTGTATGAAATTGTCGACAGATCTAAGTTCTATGTAAGGTATATGCAGAGCCCCGAAGTAAGCACAACAAGAGTCTCCCTCGTTTTTAAGCAAAGAGCCAAGGGGCATTTCTGGACGAAAAGAAGCACTGGAGCAGAGATGACAGCCAGAAACATGAGGTTTCATCAGGGGCACCGCGCAAAGTCAAGCAAAGCTTGATGAAGCAAGCACCGTGCTTAATAAAGACTCTTTGATGAACAGGGAGAGAGTGGCGTTCGGTAAGAAGTGTGGCAACTCTAGCATAGGGATGTATGGGCAAGGCGGTCTGCAGCATTCTGAAATAGCTGAAATCTCGCGAGGAGATACTGAGGCAGTCCAAGATGCTGGGAGTTCCAGTGGTTAAGATGACTAGTGAACAATGATGAGGCAGGCATGGTCTGAAGACCTAAAGAGCTCAAAGAAATGAATTCTCTCTGGTGTTCAAGGACTAAAACAGCGTTTAGTTAGAGAATTAATCAGGAAAGGAAGTTAGAGTATGCTGCTCCGAGAATAAAACTGAGATTCATGAGTTTGCTGGTGCAGAGGTCATATCAAGAGGCGAGAAGTGGGGACCCCAGCAGCCATGGAGGTCAGTAATGAATATACCTATATTACATTCTACCCCACAAAGCCGACTGCAACACCAGAGGCTGATCCTTAATGTAAACCATGCAGTTTCCACTTGAAAGCCAATAATTTGGCCGTCAATAAATTAGTTGAGCAGGACTGGTTCACAGCTCACAGAGTACGGGATGTAAATCTGAACATATGCACAACTATTGACCCTGAAGGAGGCTGGGGGCTGCCATCAATCGCCCTTAAGTTGAAACATGTTGGTCTCACGGAAGAACACACAGTATATTGAGTGAACACTACAAACAAACACTGCGGATGCACTGTACACATGTACACGTTCAGGTTGTTTTCCATTTTAAGTCTTGTCTTGTATTTCTTTAATCACACTTATTTGTATTTATAATATGAGATTAGAAATGCATACAGCTGTTTATAATTATGTGTTGGCCTTTATTTGATGATTTCTATAGGCATGATAAAAGAGTCTTCTGTTTGTCTCAAAATGTCAATGCGCTCACTATAAAGTGGTGTTTGATTGCTGGTCAGGGACACATGTTTGTGCAGTTTTAGTCGTCTTGAATTCCGCCAGATGTTTCTTTTTTTTAATGGGGGATCACTCCCCAGACCTCCCATCCTACACCCCCACGTGCTTGCTTACTGTTCAACCCCCGCATACATGTATTGTATGTTGTATGTTGTATACCAATTTATAAAGCGCGAGACCAAGGCCCTGAGACGTCTGGGTGCTGCTACACACAAGACCACGAATCAAGAAGAAGAGGGAGTCCCTTGCACACAACCATGAGTTTAATGCTTTACAAAAGCAGAGATGATCAAACAGCTCATAGAGGTGGAAGGGCAGAGCGTTCCAGAACTTTGGGGCCAAAACGGAAAAGGAGCGACCCCCCTCGCGAGCCTTGCAAAATCTAGGAATGGTAAACAGGATCCGAGATCCTGAATGACGGGCTCTTAAAGGAAAATATCGACATAGTTTCTATTTAAGAAAATGAAGGTCCACATGCTGAACCGCTCGATGAACGATACAAAGAATCTTAAACTCAATGCGCTGCTTGACTGGAAGCCAGTGTAGCTGACGAAGCAAGGGTAAGGTATGGAAACGTCTAGAAGCATTGAGTGCAAGGTGAGCTGCTGAATACTGCAGTGCCTGTTAACGATGCAGCAAGAACTCTGGCTGTCCTAAATGGATCCATTGCAGTAATCCGGTGATCCCATAAAAGAGACTGTGACCACTCTGGAGTGAAGATGTGAGGGGATCGAAGGCAGCACTTGCCTTACAACTTTGAGTTTATGGAAACCAGTGCCTCATATCAAGGCAATCGGTGTCTGTCTCCATCCTGATGATTGAAGTTTAATGCCAAGGCTCTTAGCAGATATGCCGGCCTTTGGAAGATGGCCCAATGAAGCAGGCCAAAAGTCTGCATTCCATAGGTTACTCTGAGCCTGCATGCTGACCATCAATATCTCTGTCTTTTCAGCATTTAACCTCAACCAGTTTTTCGCCATCCGGTCCCCAATACCAAGCAGACAAGACCTACATCTGCTTGGGGGGTCAGATTAAGGAGTATTGAGACGAAAAACCAGTTGAGTATCATCGGCGTAGGTATAAAACCACATGCCATGAGACATGATGGAATCTGCAAGAGGGAGGAGATATATGTTAATAAGTCGGTCAAGAGGAAAGATCCCCAGGTGATGCCACATGTCACAGGTATAGAATTTTACTTAAACAGGAAAAGAGAACTTGTTTGAGTATGACCTGACAGATAAGACTGAACCATGCAAGAGGAAGTCTGGGGATACCGATCAACTCCATCCGTCCGAGAAGAATGGTATTGTGGATTATATCGAAGGCCGCAGACAGGTCGGGCAAGAAAAGCACTCCAACGTCGCCGTGGTCCTGAAGCATGGCCATATCATCGAGGACGGAGATCATCACAGACTCTGTTCCTCAGCAAGGTCTAAACCTTGCCTGGTAAGGATGCAGATGAGAATTAGATGTGAGAAAACATGAGAGCTGTGGGGTGACAATCAGCTCCATGAGCGTGGCCATCATGGGCAAGAGAGAAGGCAGCCGACAGCTAGAAGGTTCAGAAGGATTGAGATCAGGCTTTTTTTGAAAAAATATAATGAATGCGTGTTTTAATGATTTAGAAATATATCCATTTAAAAATGAGTGGGACACTAAGGGAATAAAGACAGCTGAAATATATAAAACAATCTTTAAGGTCATAGGTTCCAAAGAAGAAGAAGATTTGAGCTTTTTTACAATTATGTAATTGATCAATTTTGACCAAAACTGCTCGAAAAATGTGCAGACTTTTAAAAATAAGTCTTTTAAAAGAGGTATTAGCTATCCTTACTCTATCATGAGGCAACCTCTGTTCTCCCCACGCATTCCCCTGAGATTTACTGGTCGTTTTTTGTGGATTTTTCACACATGCTTTCCACTTGTCAAATTTCCCTCATCGTATCCCTGACTCTCAAAGCGACCTTCCAGCTACAATTACTCATTTTTTTCTATTCCTAGCAGCAGGCCTGCCCATACTAAACTCACGCTACCATATATACCTTTTCCTGTTACTACTCTCCCACTGTGGACATAGTATTTCTTCTACTTTTATGTTGGGTGGGATAGGGTAGGACGTGGAGGCAATGGCCCACTTTCTATTACGGCCTGCCTTGGCACGGAATGCCAGCCTACGCCCCCATGCAGGGAACCTGCTTATCGAAGAATTTTGGCCAAATTAGTTCTAAGATTTGGTGATTTATTGAACTCCCATCACTCTAAATTAGGAAGATTAAGAGCATGTATGACTATATGAAATGTGTATTTATTAAAATGTATAGAGTGTTTTTGCCAAAGCGCTGTACAATAATTGAGAACAATGGTAAAATGTAGTTCAAAGATGAATAAATAAATCAGAGAGCAGAAAGAGGGCGTTTATTTTGAGATAGGAATGAGTTTTTAAACAGATACGAAAGATGTGAAGGGAAGACGAGCTGTGGACAGAGAGCAGAGCACAGGTCCAGAGTTTAGGGGCAAGCATGGAGAAGGAGTGGAAACGATAGGGGGCACAAGGAGGCCTGGCAACTGAGAATACATGTCAGGATTCGATAAGGAGGGAGCGAGGAGGGGAATATAATCAAACAAGAGATGAAAAATAGGGGGGCCATTCAGACATTTAAACAAAGTACAGAGAAAGTGATGAAGAATATGCAAGTGGGGAGAGAGGGGGGAGTGTGAGGGGGCGGGAGGGGGGGGTCAGAATATGAATAGATGAAATATAAGAGGTTTGCCCAAGATTACCTTGTGTGACCCCGGAACTGACATTTCTAGATAACCTTTGCTTCTCGGGGAGGCCAGATGTCGAGCCATTTGTGACACCTCAATTCCTTTGTTAACTCTGGGTGGTAGGTGTTGCAACGAGACTCGAACCCCGAGTGTGATGTCATTAGATATGTGGTATGAGTTAGCCGGTGCAGTTTTAACGTGCCAGTAATTCTGTTTACTGGCATGTTACTGCACCGGCCAACTCTGAGTTTGGTGGTGGTGTGGCCGGAATTACCTCCAGCTCTGAGCTGGAGCTAAATCCATCGCCCACCATCAAAACTGCTGCTAATATCGGCAACCCCCCCCCATGCAGTCCTATGGGACAAATAGCAGGTATGGTGATAACGGTCCTTACTGGCACTTGGAATCTGCTGGTAATTCAGGCAGCCCAAGTGCCGGTAACATCAATTCCGTTTGGTGGTATCCCATTGGATTTACCGGCCAGATACCACCAAACTTGTACTGATTCCCATTCTCGATATCTTTTTGAGTGGGTATGTTTCTATGGGCGGGAAGCCTCTTGAGCCGTACAGACACGTCCAATCTGTTTGCATCTGTAATGTCCTTGCCAGTTGTGTGCTCTTCTTGGTGAGTTGAAAAGTTCTTGTCATGCCACTTATTGTCTCCCAAGTACATGTCATATTGAGCTTGGCTTCCCACTGTGGGTTGGACTTCCGATTTCAAGGCCTCTGTGTCTGGTATCGGTGAGGACATGGCAGGGTAGGACGGTACTAGCATTTCATGCTATGTGAGCTATGCTCTGTACTGACATGGTGTATTATCTGTGGTGCTCCCCAATCAAAGATCATGTGTGACCCCCAGATGACAAGTCTGGCCTGTGCCTACCTCAGAACAGTGTAGCACTACAAATATTCCATGTGTGTCATGAATGTCCACCTGGCGGGTTGCCACTGTGCGTGTGCCGTGTTGAGTTCCAACACTTCACCATCTTCCTGAGGGCTGCTCCTAGGGCAGAGGTTTTTGCAGTTCTTAGCAATCGCCCATACTGCGTTTTCATTTTCTCCAGGAAACATCTTTCATCGGCACCAAAGCCCGCTCTCCTTTCATCAGCACCACAGCCCGCTCTCCTTTCATCAGCACCACAGCCCGCTCTCCTTTCATCAGCACCACAGCCCGCTCTCCTTTCATCAGCACCGCAGCACGCTCTCCTTTCATTGGCACCACAGCCCGCTCTCCTTTCATCAGCTTTCATCTGCACTGCAGCCCGCTCTCCTTTCATCAGCACCACAGCCCGCTCTCCTTTCATCAGCACCGCAGCACGCTCTCCTTTCATTGGCACCACAGCCCGCTCTCCTTTCATCAGCACCGCAGCCTGCTCTCCTTTCATCAGCACCACAGCCCGCTCTCCTTTCATCAGCACCATAGCCCGCTCTCCTTTCATCAGCACCGCAGCCCGCTCTCCTTTCATCAGCACCACAGCCCGCTCTCCTTTCATCAGCACTGCAGCCCGCTCTCCTTTCATCAGCACCACAGCCCGCTCTCCTTTCATCAGCACCACAGCCCGCTCTCCTTTCATCAGCACCACAGCCCGCTCTCCTTTCATTGGCACCACAGCCCGCTCTCCTTTCATCAGCTTTCATCAGCACCACAGCCCGCTCTCCTTTCATCAGCACCACAGCCCGCTCTCCTTTCATCAGCACCGCAGCCCGCTCTCCGTTCATCAGCACCGCAGCCTGCTCTCCTTTCATCAGCACCACAGCCCGCTCTCCTTTCATCAGCTTTCATCAGCACCACAGCCCGCTCTCCTTTCATCGGCAACGCAGCCCGCTCTCCTTTCATCAGTACCACAGCCCGCTCTCCTTTCATCAACACCACAGCCCGCTCTCCTTTCATCAGCACCGCAGCCCGCTCTCCTTTCATTGGCACCACAGCCCGCTCTCCTTTCATCAGCTTTCAACAGCACCGCCAGCATGATAGAAACACCAACCGCCATCCCACCCCTACTGAAGGTAGTGTCTGTACTCCACTTCCTGGCCACAGGCACCTACCAGCACACAGTGGGGCACTTGCATGGCATTTCACAACCATTATTCTCTCGTACACTGATCCAAGTGCTCGATGCCCTCCTCAAGCACACAGACGACCACATCTCATTACCACTGACTGCCCAGGAGATTGCAAACACCAAAGTGGGTTTCCATGCACTAGCCGGCATACCTGGTTGCATTGGTGCCATAGACTGCACCCATGTGGAATTGGTGGTCCCACATGCCATGGAGGCACTGTACCGCAACCGTAAACTATTTCACTCAATCAACGTGCAAATGGTCTGTGACTCCAACAGGATCTTCACACATTGTTGTACCCAATTCCCCGGAGCAAACCATGATTCAAGGGTCCTGAGGAACTCCACAATAGCACGCCACATGGAGCGACATGCAGGCCCAAGATCCGGGCTACTCGGTGAGTCTAATGTCATGACCATGGAATTGCGAAGTGGGTAGGCTAACAACGTACCAATGCATACTCCACCTGGCTGTGAGTAGCAAAGACAACGGAGCCAGATCATACCCTAATGCATCACAAACCTCAGCTGACACCAGTAAACCTAAGGCCTGATGTATGCAGCCCTACCATGTGAATGAAGGTGTGTCCCAACCATAACACAACCATCTGCAAGTGCATTGAACCAATTGAGACCACAATGACTTCAACAAAATGCACCTACATGCACGTCACCAAACACCATCAACTAAAAGGCCTGTCCCCCATAACTGCGCACGAAGGAGGCACATGAACCCCCTGCATACATTGGTTGATGGCATGCACAACAGTCCATAAGAGCCATGAGCATATTCCTGTCGCATAGTGTGAATCAATTAGTGCATGTCAAAGTGGTCCGAAGTAACAGTTGGATCCAAGCCATGGTGGCACGTCAAGTTTTGAGTTTGACGTCATGACTGACACATACATTCTCGCCCACATACAGGTGATGCAGGCTATCCCCTGAAGAGGTGGCTACTTACACCAGTCCGGAACCCACAGAACCAGCACGAGGAGGACTTCAACCGTGCACATACCCGTACCCGTGTGGTGATTGAGCAGGCATTTGGCCTATTGAAGGCACGGTTTCGCTGCCTCAGCAGGTCTGGTGGGGCACTCCTGTTCCGCCATGAGAAGGTGGCAAAGATCGTCATGGCATGTGTCATGCCACACAATATGTGCGTCAGACGAAATGTGGCCCTGCCCCCTGATGCTGAACTGCAACCACCTGACGATGAGGATGAGGAGGGTGTGGATGGGGCAGCACCTCATGGAGGCCGCGATGCACAGGAGGGGCATGAAATGCGTCAAAATATCATTGACCAATGCTTCTAGCACACACGGCTGGTGTGTGTAACATGGAGACGGCACTTGGGGCACTGTGTGTGTCTGGGACATGCACACTGTGGACTGTACACCAATAAACCACACATACGAAATGAGCAATGTCCACACATTTGATTTGTGCAAAAGGAAAAGTGTATTATGAATGTGAATAGGTTTGACACACCCAATCCCCCCTCCCCCCTGAACTCCCCAACACGCCCAATCCCCCCTCCCCCCTCCCCCTGAACTCCCCAACACACCCAATCCCCCCTCCTCCCTCCCCCTGAACTCCCCAACACACCCAATTCCCCCTCCCCCCTCCCCCCTGAACTCCCCAACACACCCAAACCCCCCCTCCCCCCTGAACTCCCCGCAAAGGTGTGACGGTGCCCGTGATGAAGTGGGTAATGTTCCATTTGTCCACTGGGCGGCCACTATTGGCAGCCCCCTCTCCCGGACCCTGGGGCCCCCCTGCCTGTATTACGCAGGTCCCAGGCTGACCTGCGGATGGGGCTGGTTGCGGCAGAACTTGCAGCGGAGGAAGTACTGGGCTGCTCGGTATACCGCGTGTCCCTTATTGTCTGTACAAGCTCACCGAGCACATTCCGCACCGCAGCTAGTTCCGCACATATGTCTTTGCTTGCGGATTGGATGGCTGCCTTGACAGACTCAGCACATCTTTCCATGTGTGCACTGGCAGCTCCACAATCAGCCACATGCTGCGTGAGTAGTGAGGACAGTTGTTGTTGCCTCGTCATTATTTGGTCCAGCGACTGTTGGAAATCTGGGGCATTGGATGTTGCAATTGCCGGGGTAATTGGGCTGCTCCCCTCCTCCCCTCCTCCCACTGGGCTGGGAGTGGCTGGCTATGACTCTTCAGGGGATAGCCCCTGTGTGCCGTCTCCGTGCAGGCTACTTAGGGACGGGTGGGGGGAATGAAGGTGGGCAGTGGGGGACCTTCTGTGTCATCCTCCTCATTCCCCACATCGCTGTCAGAGCAGGCTGCGATGGCAGCAGTCTCCCCAATTGTACTGCTCCCCGCAGACACATTCCCCTCAGTGGGCAGCAGTTGTTGTGTGTCTCTTGTGGGTGGTGCCATGCTGCTTGCCTCGGGGATCATTGCTGTCCTGGGCTGTTTTGCGACAGGCAATTCTGGCTGCTGTGGTTGGTCTTTGGGTCCAGCAGAGGTGGAGGGTTGGTGGGCTCTTGCCTCTGGCCTTGCCTTCTTGGCAGGTGTGGTGCCACTCTCTTCCCTGCCGGTGTCCGATTGGGAGCCTGTGGTGGAGCAGAGGAGGGAAAGTGTTATTGATGGGTCAGCGGACGTTGAGCGGGCATTGTGATGACTGCCATGAATTTGAGGGATAGATGGTGCACTTTGTAGGCTGTGACATACAGGTTGTCTCCCTTTTGGGTGGGTTGAGCATGCAGGAATGTGGGTGCCTGCTGTGGAGTGTGCATGCTGCATGTGTGCAGGGTGTAGGTCTTCTGCTGATGTGTTGCGTTAACCCAATAGGGCAACATTGTGATGCACATGTAAGTGGAATTCAGGGGGTTTCGCATGGCTAAATTAGAGGCACCTACCTGTGTCTCCTGATGTCGGGGCTCCTCTCTCCATTCCACCGACCCCCTCGATGCTCTCCATGCCGATCGTCGAGGCACATATCTCCTCCCATGGCTGCATCTTAATTGGGGAGTCTGCTCCTCCGCCAGTTGCCATGGCCATGTTGCGGTTGGCCGACAGTATGCTACTTACTCGGAGCCGGAGGTCATCCCACCTTTTGCGGCACTGTTTTGAGGTGCGTGCGGTGTTTCCTACAGCACTGACCCGTTGTGCTACGAGCTCCCATATGGCCTTTTTGCAGGCTATGGCTGGTCTTGTCATTTCTGCGGAGAAAACGATGTCTGCCTTTTCCTGTAGCGTTTCAGCCAACATTGTTAGTTCCTCCCTGCTGAAGCGGTCCTGCCGCTGCCGATCGCAGACTTTTTTAACAACTTTTGGCATTGTGGGGATGTGTGGATGTGGCTTTCTGCAAGGTCTCGGGGTCAGATGTGCAGTGGTAGTGGAGGATTACAATGGATTGTGTTTTTAAAGATGGCCGCCATGCTCTTTCCCGTTCCGCCGCGATGACGCTACTTCCGGTTCCACTTACTGGCAGTCACCGCTAATTACGGTGACCGCTAATTACGGTCAGTGCTAAGATCGGTGGCCGGGATGGCGGTAGTGCACCTTACGCGGCATGCGATGCCGGTAGGTGCCGTTTTGGGGGCATTTACGCCATGGCGCTGTTTACATTACCGCCATGGCGCAATGCTCGTTCCCGATGGGTCATAATGTGCCGCTTTTTACGGCTTCGACCCAGCACGGAAACGTTAATTATGCCATGGCGGTAATGTACGTTACTTACCGCCAGGGTCGTAATGAGGGCCATTGCCTCTTAACAGTGAAGTCGGTGCCGAACTCCAATACAAGACGTTCCAGGCTCTAGGCAGTGCAGTTATTGCCCTAGTCTTAAAAATAGAGTTATGTCTCCTCTACCAGAAGGTCTACATTTTAGAGTGCATGTGCTAAAACCTTGAAATCCAAATGCATCTCTGTTAAAACAAGTTGCTAGATATTTGTTGTTACTACCCACTAAAAGGGCACAATGTCATCCATGGAGCGCATTCCAGCTCAAAAGAAATGAGGGCAGAAAGAAACAGGCATCTTCACACAGGAATAACATCCAGTAAACCTGCCGAAACACAAAGTGACGCCCAGCTGCTGGTTGGAACGTTTTTTTAGATATTCAGCAGAGAGAGCAAGAAATGAATGCCAAACTTGCCACTGTAAGAACACACACAGTGTGCCTTTGCCCATCTATTGCTATCATTTGCACCTGTAGGAACAGACCCATGATAGCCTACCCTAAATAACGCCAGCATTTCCCCCTGCAAGGACACACCTGTGATGGCTTTGACCCAACATTCCAGGAATTGCCTCTATAAGAATACACCATTACTGGCTGTGCACCAACATGCCAGCATTTGCCCATGTAAGAACACAACTGTGCTGCCTTCGCCCCAAAATGCTGGCATGGTTCCCTGTAAGAACGCAAGTGTGATGAACTTGCCAGCATTTGCTCCGGTAAATCTACGGTTTTGTTATGTGTTCAAGTTATGCTTTGCACAATAGTAGATAAGGAATAGACATGGCAGGAGAAGATAGGCCTGTTTACCATACCTTTGCATCTTTGCTGTAATAGTGTACCAGCACTTAACCCACCATTTTATTTCCAGCATTTAAAGGTATTTACCATATTGTATTTTGTATTGCGCACAAAACTGACCATACCATATAATGTCGCAGATAAAAAAATAATTCTAACCCAACACTTGGGTCCACAGAACTTTGTTGGACCCAAGTGTTGAATCGAAGGATAGCAAAGAACCTTCTCTAGACAGGAAGGTTTTTTATGCTCTGCGAAATTGGTGTAGTGAGATGAAGGTCCTCAGCTCGAATGATTGGGAGTTCCATAGTTTTGGACCAACTACCGAGAATCTTCTCTCTCCCCGGGATTTGGACACTGAATGGGGTATCGATAGAAGACGAACATCCCCCAAACTCAACTGTCTATGATATGGATGAACCTGATCCCTCCGATATTGAGGGGCAGAACCATGAACACATTTAAAGATGAGGCAGACAGCCTTGAATCGAATACGATCCTGGATCATCAACCAGTGCAGATCACGACTGAAAGATGACACATGGGCAGTTCTGCCCAATTTAAAGATAATCCTAATCGCCGCGTTTTGCGCTTTTCGGAGTCTGTGCATTTGATTGGCCGGAAGTCCCAACAGCTGACTTTTACAGCTGTATATGTGTTGTGTATAAGAATGCTTTGGGGGGCGTGCTTGACCAGTAACAGCCTAATATCATGAGGGACTCTGTGAGGGCTTAGGGCCATTATAGTCCAAGTCCACCCACAGAGCATTGCTTAATGAAATTAGCACACTGGGACTTCCTCCGGGATGCTAATATTATTATTTTTAAGGGAATTAGCACTCGGCGGGGCGTGGCTTCCACCTCTGAGCCAATGAGGAGGCTCAGTATGGGGCCACATTTCCCCCACCTGATACCAGGTGTGTGCTCCCATGCATCCCCTTCCTCCGTCCCCACACCCCTTTTCCACATCTCGTCCCCTCCCACCCACACCCCACTTACCTGCCGCTGCTTAATCTCTCACTGACGCCGGCACATCTCCGGTCTGGCAATGCCTGCCATGGAAAGGGAGAAGGGACTGCGTGTAGTTCTGTTTTCCCCAACCCATGGTGGCCATCCTTTTTTGTATTTGTGTTAAGTTAAGAAAGAGCAAACACATTTGGGCCTCATTACGACCCTTGCGGAAATGGAAAAATGATGGCGGAAATGCAATACCACCATCGAACACCGCTCGTTGCGATCATGACCCGTCACCGTAAAGTACGATGCCATTAGCGACACCGCAGTGAACGGCAACGCTAACTGCACCAAGTACGCGCACGCGCGCCTTGCAAAACCGGAATCACCGCCATGGCGCAACGGTACGCGAATTCTGACCCTAGCGGACATGTACTGAACGCCATCAAGCACGTCGTAAAGTACCATTCCGCCATGGCGAGAAATACGGCAACGCGAACCAACCGTAAATGGCCCACTGAGTGCCTGTACTCCACTCCCTGGCCTCATTGCACAACTCCTGGCAGGCGCAATGTACTCACACTATGCAACCAGTGAAATCCACAATTCACCCATGCATGCCAACGTAGAAAAGCATGCAGGGGCTCAAAGCGCCCCGTGAGTGGGCATCCATGTACGGCATGTCACCATAGCCGTACTGACGCAGCACAGGCATGTGAAGGTACAATACATCAAAATGAAAATCAAGAACACATGACACAAAACAACAGTAGTCCCCCATCGCTTGCCACCAGCGCAAGGCAACATCCAAAACAGCATCCTGAGGGGGATTGCACCAGCCCTGTACTCATGCCAGTAAACAAACCAACCATCAGCAGAAGCATGTACCACACAAGTCGGCAGAGTGACTGAGCAGCCAGGCTCATCCCAAGAGGGGCCGATGGGAGCTGCAGGGCACAGATGGCATCAATACAGAAGCTATTCCAATGGACATGACCCCAGTCCCCCTCCAACAAACGCACGCAAACACAGTCACCTGTGACCAGCCACATTCTGAACAACCCATCATTCCACCAATCGACCTGGCTGACAGGCACCAGTCGGCCAAAAGCCAATCCCCCGCCCCTGAACAGCACATCATGTAAACAGTCACAATGGCAGCCCCTATCCGTGACCATACTGTGCTACGTAGGCAAACGCGGCCAGTACTGTACCACACAACTCAACTCAGAAGGCGGAACACAATGCAGATCATCACGCAATACATACCGCCACAAAGCGAAAATCGCCACATCACCTGCAAAGAACAACGCAACACGACAAATATCGGAATACAATTTAAATGCACATCCAAATGACAAAGGCCCCACAGCAATTTGCAAAATACCACCAAAACAACCATCATCACCGAGGGCTGCATCTGCAATAATTGACCGGCTTCCACTTGTGTGACGCCCTGTACCATCATGGCACACAGGGCCTACATCAACGTTCCAAAAGGCAACATGGAAGCGGCAAGAACCGCAGGTCCGTCCCATGAGGCAGGCACTAGTCGAGCTGAAAGGCCGAAATGTTGCACCTAGCCACCAGTACAGCGTAAGGGCATGTGGCCCATTGGCGATCGTCCCATATGATCGAAATGGTGCTCCACTGATTCACCCGAAGCTGCAGGAGTCGAGAGTAAAAACCATCTGGAGGAGTGGCGTAGAGATGGCATCTGCAATAGGGCAGGAGATACCTGTCACCCAAAAGAAACACAAATCAACCGATTGCATTACGGGACTCATGATGCATTACAATCTTCATTCAACACACCAAATCCACACCCATATGCATGCTAGCCCACTCCAAAGGAATATACACACCCCTAAATCAGTATCGAATCATAACGAAACCAATCGAGCTAAATACACCATTGTCAACGTCGGTTACTGTGCATGCGTCCGTCAAGATAGAACCCATGACATGGGATTAGTAACGTGCCTAGACACAAGTGTATGAAGGCGCGTCGAGACAGGGAGGATCCGACAAGGGCAGATAGACGTATGTCCCACTATGGCAGCCTTGCATCACATAACGCAGGGGAAGGGGAGTGAATCAAAAAACCCATGTACATGGCAGACCCTAAACGGAATCATCAGTCCATGCATCCACACATCATTCCCTCATCCCGCAATGAAAACGCATGAATATTCACTCACATAATATGTGAAACTTCCATCGCGTCTGTGCGTAATGCAGTCCGCAAAAACCACTGTGCCCCTGGCCGGATCTGTAGTGTTGTGAAGCAAGATGGATTTGGGAACGACCTGCCTTATCGTCCACTACGCTATTGCGCATCCCATTCAATTCATATCATTCATTGCCTGCTCATTATGGGCCATGTCCCAAGGACATTCTACAATAGAACGTTACATTTCCAGCCAGACCTGTGGGCGTATCCTCGCCGCTACTTCAAAACCCAAAATGCTGGCCTTCGAATTCCTCACTTGCAACATTACGTCGAAAAGGCTTCTGTGAACGCTTGCATTCACAATTACATCAATGTAGTGCGGCTGTGTGTCATGATGCTAACTGGCTGCAATCACAAATGGCACGCCACGCCCGTCGGTGAAGTACGTTACTGTGCTGCATGAGGGTCGGCCATCGATCGAGCCCTACATACCACTGACTCTTCACAGGTATGTAAGCGGCTGCAATCATAGCATGTGTAACAATGGGAGCATAGCATGAAGATCAGTCAAAGTACATCACACTGCCATCGGGATTAGATACATGATTCAAATCCCAAGATGCCATGCGGCCAAATGCAGCCTTACGTGCGGGACGTGCTCGACCAGAAGGGATTGCATCTGCCACAGATTCATTCAATCAGCACAGGTGGAGGCCATACAGGCCGACAGCACATATATTGCAGACCCAAACCCCTCCCACAACCACTCCCACTCCAAAATGCTACCGGCAGGACTAGCGATGTTGGGCCTGGGGTACCAGATAGCACTGCAAGTGCTACAACTACAAGAAGACGACGAACAACAACAGGTACAACAACCGGGCGCACAGGGGAGACGGAGGAGAAGGAGGAGGAGGAGGGCAAGGCAGGGTCAGCAAGGCCCACAAGCACTGCCACTACCACCACGCAGGCGGCCCGCAATCCCACGCCTCCGAGCCGATCCGTTCAACCTCACTGCTGAGCAGATCCACACCCTCTACCGTTTGGACCGGGACACCATAATCGCCATTGTGGACATGACACATGCTGACCTCGTGAGCATGATAGATAGCCCAACCGCCATCCCACCCCTACTGAAGGTGGTGTCTGCACTCCACTTCCTGGCCACAGGCACCTACCAGCACACAGTGGGACAGTTGCATGGCATTTCACAGCCACTGTTCTCACGGACACTCTTCCAAGTGCACGATGCCCTCCTGAAGCACGCCGACGACCACATCACACTACCACGCACGTACCAGGAGATTACCAACGCTAAAGTGGGATTCCATGCACTTGGCGGCATCCCGGGTTGCATTGGTGCCATCGACTGCACCCATGTTGAATTGGTTGTCCCACATGCCATGGAGGTCCAGTACCGCAACCGGAAACAATTTCATTCAATCAATGTGCAAATGGTGTGTGACTCCAACAAGATATTTACGCATTGTTGTGCCAGATTTCCAGGATCTACCCATGATTCTATGGTCCTGAGGAACACAAGAATACCACGCTACATGGAGCGACACGCAGGGCACAGATCCTGGCTACTCGGTGAGTCTCATTCCATGCATGACATCGTGGCCCATTTGATGCGTCAATGACCTTGCAGGGGGGGGGGGGGGTGTCTTGATATTGGGCAAAATCTTCCTCGGGGCCAGCCCTTTGAGAGCAAAAATACCCAATTCAGCCCAAAATACAGGTTCTATTGTGCTGAGCAGTGATCTCATGCTAGTGACAAATGACACCCTCAAAGCTTTAGCATATTTATTCTAAGCAGTGAATTTCATATACATTTGGGATTCAAGTTACAGAATATTACAAAGCATAACACTTAGAGCAATGCAAAATATAGTGAAACATGGAACTTAGATAAACATAGAGAAACATAGAGAAATATAGAGAAACATAGAGAAACACAGTCTTACGTCCCTTTAATCAGCACTGGGGAGACCTTGGGCCCTCATAAGCTAGCTGTAAACAAGCCCCGCTCAGAGGACAATGCTGAAGGACACCGTATGAGCCAATGCCGGGCACCTGTTTCTGCACGAATCAAGTCCACAGGCGATCTCCCCCTGATCCATGTGTGCATGGATATTTTATAACTTCTTGCTGTCAGTCACCATGACGCACAGTTCCAGAACTTTCCCTGTGCAACTGGCTCATGGAAAAAACCCAGCTCTCTCTGAGATGCTCCCTGCTCGCTCCTACCCCCTCCCTTGTTCCCATCTGCGCTGGCTGAGGAATGTCTTATCAGTACCTTCCCAGAGAAAAGGAAGATTAGCTTGGAGCCAGGGCCAACGTTAGTGAGGCTGAATATTCTAAGGGAAGCAGGGATGTATTAACCCCATCTGCAAGCTCTAAAAGGCATGCACTCATAGCTTAGTGTTTATAGCGCTTAAGACTGGCTATCTAAGCGCTATATAGGTGCCATGATGTTCCAAACACTCCAAAAACCTATTAGCTACATAGCTGGGGGCCCTCCCTGCCTGTCTATCATATTCCTTGTAGCTCACTACTGCATAATGGAAGTGCTACAACAGACTACTGTCAGCATTTTTAGCACATACTTTGAATACACTATTGGCTTTCAGCGGCTAATGCTGTCATCTAAAGCCCTGATTGGCAAGGTTGCAATTTCGTGTATCACTACATTCCACCCCTATTCAACGTTTGTGCGACAAATGCTGACTAATACCTATCAACATAGTATTTAGTGCAGTGATAAAGACCTAGGGGCTTTGCAAGAGGTTTAAGCAAACTATCTTCTAGCGGTTAGTTAGCGTGGCATGCAAGGTAAAACACTACCTAAACAAAAATGTACACAAAGTGAACAGTGACATATACCCTTGCCAGAACCTGGCCTACACAAAAATACCTACGCCAAGTGAACATGGACATTTACTCTAGCCAAAACCTGGCCTACACAAAAATACCTACACAAAGTGAACATGGACATTTACTCTAGCCAAAACCTGGCCTACACAAAAATACCTAAATCAATTTTGTATAACTGATTGTCAGTTAAAAAGCAGCATGCAGTTAAAATGTCAAGGCAATCCAGTGTAGTCTAATCTACAATGCACTATTGCATTTATGTATGGTTACCAATTCTAAAACCTGGCAGCCTTTCACCCTAAGGGCCTACCCTCCCCCTGATCCCAGGGCATTCAAGCGTGACTATGGGCTGTGTGACTAGACACTTCCCCCAGGTAGGTGGAACCCAACCAGAAACCATCTAATTTCGTGAACAAGGTGAACCCATGGGCACCAGGTTGTCTAAATAAAAACAATTCTACTAATTTACATCAAAGCATGGCATGTGTTATTCATGCAATCAAAAGCAAGCAATTCAATCCATATGTATGCTGGTAACTGTAGCTCTGCGTGCCAGTGTGTGGAGGATGGTCGCCCCCACCCAGTAAAAAGCCAACACCTGCTGATTTAACAATGTTTGCCATACAATGCATTGTGTGTATTTAGCAGTCTTGTTGACCTGCCCTATGGCAGACAAAAATGTCTTCATGTCTAAAATTCTGTTATCTTCAATTGGCTGTCAATACTTGTAGCAGTGCTGGGCATATCAATGGGCCCCACTAGGCCAGAAGTTCTATAGCAGAGCTGGCATCAGAACCCATAGTGGCTAGCTTATAGTGCACAGTTTCTATGTCACAAGCATATAAAGCTCCTGCAATTAATGAATCTAGCTCCCTAGCTACGCGCACTCTAGTGATGGGCCATAGAAATGGACTCCATTTGTAGCAGCTTGGTAGTACTAAGGAAACATTGCCTCATGATAAATCTATGTCTAAGTGTAGCACTGTAATAATGAAGGTGTGCATTACCAGTCTACAATTTACATGTTGTCTTACTACTGGAAAATCTAACAGGTTCACAGTGTCTACCTTCTGTGACTTGGAGAATACCCTTCTTCAAGTGGGATATCTACCATATACAATATTAACTTTAGCCACAAACACCATACTACTATCCGGCAGTGGCTATTTCATCACACCATGGAAAAAATTCATTTAGTCAAGTTATAGTTCATTAAATCTTGGCGAGAACACTCGCTGCAGTTCTTGGTCAGAAAAACATCACATTAGACAAATTAAACAAGTGGTATCCATTCAGTGACAAAAGATGCCTGACAATGTGCCAGGCCAGTACTCTAGCAATTCCATGTGGATACTCATTTGCAGCGCTTTTCCAAAGAATTATTCCAAATGTTTACAATCAAAAGGTGACTCTTTGCATTAGTGTGCTGGAGACAGCTGTCCCCACAAAAACATGAAACTGGTTGGTTTAACAAAAAACCGTGTCACACTCTGTGTCATAAAATCAAACATCAAGTCAGTCATGGTTTCATTTACCTGCCTTAAGCTGGCTGTAAAAGTATCCAGTGTTTCAAAGATTACCATTTCAAATTATAGCTCATACACTTGGCAGCATTACTTCAATTAAGAATCTTAACCTACGCACAGGTGACTTTGATGTGCGCACCCATCTTATCTCAAAATAAATTACGCTCCTGCTTGCATAATTCTGCTGCCCCAACAGTTCATAAATCATTCTCCTGCCTACGTGCAATGTAGAATATTTTTTTTTTCAAAAAACAAAACATCTCTGGTTAAAGCCATTCAGTTGGAAGAGTAAAACCATTTGGTTTTTTCAGATTCATCTCAACAGTGCATTTAAAAACCATTTTTCAATGTATTAGCATTCAATTGCTGTGTCACACAGCTGTATGTGGTGCCTGATGTTACAGTCCACAATTCATTGTCCATAGTCCTTTAAACAAGAAAGGGCAAAACATGTCATTTAAATGTGTAGCATCAAATACTTGATAATTAGCCAAGTCTGCATCGTGCCAGTTCAGCAAAGTTATTACTCTGTTGGACACTATTCGCAGGTTACAGCATTGAGTGCGGTGCAGGGCACGTTAAAGTTGAAATAGCATGTCGCAGTGGCTCGCTTTCTTTGAGAATGCGTCTGACCCTTCTTTGATCAGTGTCACCCACAAACTGCACATTATCTTCCTATATTATGAAATGTCTTGTCGTGCTTTGCCTAGGCAAAATACAAACAGAAATGTTAGGATGTCATCAAAACTTCAATATCAGCGTTATCCACCCCTTCCCATAATACCACCCCCATCTTCAAAAAGTCTCATCAGGTAACTACACACTTTGTCATTGCTACTGCAATTATTTATCACCTTTCTGCATGTTTCTGGGGGCTTATTTACACTCAACCATACGGGGTGTAACTGCCTAATCACAAACTCATTTGTGCAATGCAATCATAGCTGGTCAATGGTACCTCAGACTGATCTGTGCTTTTACAAAGCCATATAGTAAGTACCCAGGTCGCACAATGCTTTTCTTTTTCACCAAAGCGATCACCAATGCCAGGCGCCAACTTGCTTCCAGTGTCCCATGATCTTGGTTTAGGTTGCCCTGCTGGCATCACTCCATTTTTCAAAGGTAAAGTCTTTCAGTATTTATCTTTCTTTTCTTAGCAGTGTCTTTTCAAGCCTCTGGTTTTTTCACTTGTCATCATTTTTTTTCAAAGGGCGTTTGCTGTTTTTGAACCACTCCTTTGAGTGCGATAGTCTGAGTCAGTTTCTTTTGTTGCTTCAACAAATCATTCATTCTTGCACTAAGCCGTGTGGCTTCTGGATCATGGCTAATGTGCAGTGTTCATGTTTTACTTCAAAGCCCCGCTCTGCATGTTGTCTCTTGCAAAACGGCTAAGCACTTTTGTCAGTTTTGCTTCCATCTGGAAGGCCATAATGTCTTTGTCAGTTACTCCATCCCCTGGCAATGTAGCTTGCAGTTTGCCAGATGTGTATTTTCTCTTCTCAAAGCGCCTAGAGGTTTCTTCTCCAGTGCACAGCGCTTTACTTCAGTTCACATCACATGGAGCATTGGAATGCAGCTTGCACAGCAATAGCGCTTTACTTCACTTCACATCACATCACATGGGAATGCGGTTTGCACAGTAATATCTGTTGGAATGGGCAGCTGTCTTTTCTTGGCCCATTCACAGATGCATAGGTAAATGTTCAGATGTGATGTGCCCGTCTGCCATCCTGCATGAAGCCTTTGCTCCGTACCACAGTTTACTAGGCAAATTCTTTACTTTTTGAACAGCTCTCTGTTTTTGCTCCCCCTTCCTCAGGAATGCAGGCATGTTTATCTTTCGTGTGCACCTGGCAGCGCCATTAGCACGCAGCTTATCTCTTTTGCCTATAACTCTTATACTGTGGCGGCTTCACTCGTTTCAGACAATTCATCCAGATTAACTCTTTCTTGTACTGTTTCTGCTTTTGTTTGCCTTCACGCACCTCGCCCAAGACAGCTTCAAGGCACAACCTCTGCACACACAGCAAGACTCTTGTTTTCAAAAGCGGCACTTTTCTTGTCATTTTTCTACTCCATGTAATTTTGCAAAATGTCAAAGCGTCTTTTTTTTCTTGTAATGTGCGATCTTTCAAGAGAACTCACAACCCATTAAATCTTTGTGCTATCTTATCACACACAGATGTTTCATTCTGTTGTACCATTGCCAAACTATAACCACTCAGTTCAGTGCATTTAAAAAATAAAAATGCCATATTTAGTGCAGCTCCCTGCACGTTTTTTTTCTGCAAGAACAACCCACACTCTATTGCTTGTGGGCTGTTTAATGTGTCAACAACATTTTTCCCCATGTATCACAGTCAACAGGTCACTATTTTCAAAGCATACATCACTTTTGAGGCAACAGCACAAATCCATGGCATAGCATGGGGACAGTCAAAAATACTCCAGGGGCAATTTAGAAAAATATAAATTGTTTTTCCCCCCAACCATTGCAAGCTGGTTCTGCAATTTCAAATCAGTACACAAAAATCGAAAATCCAAATAACATTCACTCACTTTCCTTTTAAGTGAGTCTCTCACCCAATAAAAGCATGGCACAGCCTAAAATGCAATATAACCATTTTAGTGTGTTTCCTTTAAACAGAATTTGCCACCATTAGCACATGGAATTTTACAGTTGCCAAAAGAAAGGGAAAAAAAAAACTCTTTAGGCTCTCAGCACAGATGTTACTCATTCTCCTAAGCATGGCTCATTCCCCTTCCTCATTATTCAGGAATGCCAACCCTTCAAAAGCATACATCAAAAAAGACGAACCTTCGCCTCCGAACATTACAGCCCCCACTCGCTAGCACACTGGGGCTGAGTCAATGGTTAAATCACTATTCACAATTTGCATGTCAAATCCCTGCAATTATTATTTTTTTTTTTCCCTGCCCTCATGACAGAATAGAGATGAGAACTCCGTCTCACTATGCATTCCAAATTACAACTTTAAACTTGGGAAACCACATGATAAAATTCTTTTCTAATTGAGCATACATCTTTCTTAACCATTCATCGGAGTGCTTTAAACAAAGCCATTTCCCGCTCGTTTATTGCCTTGCACTCCCTGGCACCAATCCCATGAAGGGAGTCTTAACCACACAAGCTATCGGCCACGGCAAGCCGACACAACATTGCTGCCTTTTGAAGTCTCAGAGCTGCAGTGAGACCATCAAGGAAATGCGACAGCCTGCTCCCCACTCTACACTGTGTTCTCTCACACCATTTGTCATGTCAGCATGGCACTGCTCTTCACAATCCCACCGCTGCCACCAAATGTCTTGATATTGGGCAAAATCTTCCTCGGGGCCAGCCCTTTGAGAGCAAAAATACCCAATTCAGCCCAAAATACAGGTTCTATTGTGCTGAGCAGTGATCTCATGCTAGTGACAAATGACACCCTCAAAGCTTTAGCATATTTATTCTAAGCAGTGAATTTCATATACATTTGGGATTCAAGTTACAGAATATTACAAAGCATAACACTTAGAGCAATGCAAAATATAGTGAAACATGGAACTTAGATAAACATAGAGAAACATAGAGAAATATAGAGAAACATAGAGAAACACAGTCTTACGTCCCTTTAATCAGCACTGGGGAGACCTTGGGCCCTCATAAGCTAGCTGTAAACAAGCCCCGCTCAGAGGACAATGCTGAAGGACACCGTATGAGCCAATGCCGGGCACCTGTTTCTGCACGAATCAAGTCCACAGGCGATCTCCCCCTGATCCATGTGTGCATGGATATTTTATAACTTCTTGCTGTCAGTCACCATGACGCACAGTTCCAGAACTTTCCCTGTGCAACTGGCTCATGGAAAAAACCCAGCTCTCTCTGAGATGCTCCCTGCTCGCTCCTACCCCCTCCCTTGTTCCCATCTGCGCTGGCTGAGGAATGTCTTATCAGTACCTTCCCAGAGAAAAGGAAGATTAGCTTGGAGCCAGGGCCAACGTTAGTGAGGCTGAATATTCTAAGGGAAGCAGGGATGTATTAACCCCATCTGCAAGCTCTAAAAGGCATGCACTCATAGCTTAGTGTTTATAGCGCTTAAGACTGGCTATCTAAGCGCTATATAGGTGCCATGATGTTCCAAACACTCCAAAAACCTATTAGCTACATAGCTGGGGGCCCTCCCTGCCTGTCTATCATATTCCTTGTAGCTCACTACTGCATAATGGAAGTGCTACAACAGACTACTGTCAGCATTTTTAGCACATACTTTGAATACACTATTGGCTTTCAGCGGCTAATGCTGTCATCTAAAGCCCTGATTGGCAAGGTTGCAATTTCGTGTATCACTACAGGGGGCTACTTAGCACTATCATTCCACTGACACCCTTTATTCGTCTCATACAGGTGATGCCGGGTATCCACTGAAGAGATGGCTCCTTACACCAATCCGGAACCCACAGAACGAGCATGAGGAGGACTACAACCATGCCCACTCACGTACCCGTGTGGTCATTGAACAGGCATTCGGCCTACTGAAGGCTCGTTTCCGCAGCCTCAGCAGGTCTGGCGGGGCACTCATGTACAGCCATGAGAAGGTTTCTAAGATGGTCATGGCATGTGTCATGCTGCACAACATGTGCATACGTAGGAATGTGCCCATGCCCCCTGACGCTGTACTGCATGCACCTGAAGATGATGATGATGATGAGGGTGGGGATGTGGAGGCACCTCAAGGAGTCCATGAGGCACAGGATGTACGTGCAATCCGACAGAGCATCATAGATGCATGCTTCTAGCAACCACGCATGGTGCCTATTACACGGAAAGGGGACCTGTGGCACTGTGTGTGTGTAGTACAGGCACATTGTGGACTGTACGCCTATGAAGGCCTCGTACGCAAATATCAATGTCCACACATGTCATTGGATGATAATGAGGTGCTGTATTGTTAATGTGATTTGATTTATACACCCTATGGACCCGCCACCCAGTGAAGCCCAACACACCCCCTCCACCCTACTACCTCCCCCCCCAACACCAGTGTCCAAATATGCATGCTGTCCGTGGGTAGACGCTATTGCAAGCCCCCTCTACGGGTATCAGGGGCACCCCTGCCCGTGGAGCGCAGGTTCCTGCCAGATCTGCGTTGGGGGCTGCCCTGGACGGAACTTGCCACGGATGATGTCTCTGCCTGCTCGCGTCCATGCATGTCTCTGAGGGTTTGTGAGAGCTCCGAGAGCACACGGCGCACAGCAGCAAGTTCAGCACAAACGTCTTTGGACGTCGCATGCAGTTCCCCCCTCAGGCTCTCGGTGCTTTTCTCCATTTGTGCTCTCAGGCTCTCGGTGCTTCTCTCCATTTCTCCCCTGAGGCTCTCACTACTTTTCTCTATTTGTGCCCTGAGTGTCTCGGTGGATGTTTCCATGGCTGCCCTGGAACCCCCGCATTCATTTGCATGGTCCTTGAGTAGCGTGGACGCTTCCTGCTGTTGCTCGATCAGCAGGTCGAGGGACTGTTGCCTCTGCTGGGCCATGGACATTTGCGGTGGTGTGACAGGGGGGCTGCTCAACACATGTTGCCTTGGCACAGGACTTGTGGGGGTTGGCCAGTCGTCGTCTTCAGGGTGCCCCTGCGTGGTTTCGTCATGGTGTAGGGGATGGAACATGCAGGGGGATTGGGAAAGGTCATGGATGGTACCTACGTCGCCAGCACTGTTTTCCGTGTCGGAGCATGCTGGCATGACAGCTGTGTCACCTATGGTGCTGCTACCACCAGAGGCAGTGCCATCAGATACGTTCTTTGGGGGGACCTGTGGTGCTGGGGTTGTGGACTTGCTGGCTGCTGGGGTGCCTGTTGCAGTCCCCTCCAGTGTGCTGCCACTTGATTCCTGCTGCTGCCGTGTCTTGATCCTTGCACCTGAGGTGGAGGCTCTTGGGACGTTGGTCCTGGCCCTCTTTGCAGGCGTGCTGGTAGGGGTGTCCTGCAGCTCGTCGTTGGTATCGGACCCTGTGGTGGAGTAAAGAGGGGCGAGCGTTAGTTATGGGTCTGTCGGATTTGGAATGGCAACGTATCAAATGCATTGGGGTGGTACATGAGGCTGATTTGGGACTGGGCCTTGGAGGTGGTCTCATTTTCGTGTGGATTGAGGATGCATTCATTTGGCTGCCTGCAGTTAGGGGGTGCATGCTGCACATGTAGGGGTTGTTTATGGCTTCTTGATTGATTTGTTTGTTCATTCTGACTTTTAGAGGGCGCTGTCAGGGCAAAGTATGTATTGCACTATGGGGTCACATGGTACTGCACATGTTCGTGGTTTGTGGATTTCGCATTGTTTCTCTTGGCCAACCTACCTGATTCTCCGGATGTCGGCACTCCTTTCTCCATCCCTCCGACTCCCTCTATGCTCTCCATTCCTATGGTGGAGGCGCAGATTTCCTCCCAGGGGGTCAACTTGATGGGCGACTCTGAACCCCCCCCGGTAGCTGTGGCGATGTTCCTGTTCGCAGAAAGTATGCTGCGTACGCGGATCCGCAGGTCGTCCCACCGCTTGCGACATTGCTGTGGCGTGCGGGGTGTTGTCCCCACCGCACTTACGCGCTGTGCCACCAGGGCCCATATGGCCTTCTTGTTGGCAAGGGCCGTCCTGGTCATTTGACTGGAGAAGACGACGGCGGAATTTTCCTGGAGGGTCTCGGTGAGCACGGTCAGTTCCTCTCGGGAGAAGTGTACCTGCCGCTTGCGGTCACACGCTTTCTTGGCTACCTTTCCCATATTTATTTTTTTAACTGGGGTTGCTAACGGGTTGGGATGTGTGTCAGGGTCGGATTTTTTATGGTTGTGTTGGGATTCGGATTTTATAGTTGTGCGGCGTGCTGTTTCCCGTTCCGGCCACATGCTTTTACTTCCGTTTCCGTATATTTACAGTGGCCGTAATTTGCGGTGCACGCTCGTTACGGTGACCGCTCATTACGGTGACCGCTAAAATGGGTGGCGGTATTGCACCTGGTGCAGCGTACGGCGGCGGTAAGGGCCGTTTTGGGGTCATTTCCGCCATCGCAGCCTTTCGGATTCCGCCATGGCGTAATGCTCGTGCCCGATGGGTCGTGATTGGCCGCACTTTGCTCCTTCGTGCAATGGCGGAAACGCTATTTACGCTGTTGCGGTCCGGTCAGTCACTTTCCGCCAGGGTCGTAATGAGGCCCATTGTTTCTCAACTTTAAAAAAAAAAAACATTATTAGGACCTCAGTACAACGTGCCAGGATACTAATGGCAATATTACCCTCACAGGGTAGGCATTACCAGGGCAGGCAATGCCACAGGATATAAATAACTCTCCTGGGGTATTACCTGGCCAGGTAATGGCCCCAACTGTTCGGGTAATATTGCTTAATTAGGGCCAGTCTATAGAGTTAGCCCAATTTCCTGTAAAAAGTTACAAACCAAGATGGCTGCCACACAACATAGAAAAGGGTGCAAGTTTCTTTTCAATGTTGCTTATGGCCACCTCGACTGGACGGAGCAGGGGGTAGGAGAAGGGAGGAGGCATGTAGGAGGAGAGGAAATGTAGGTTGGGGGCACTGAAAATGGTAGGCGGGCATGGGGCAACAAACCTAGAAATAAAAGTGGAATCACAGGGGGCGACACAGGATGTAGACTTATGAAGTTCAATCCCACATTCCTAGCTTCCTGATAGGCTGGTACCACTCTGCTGGTTGCTAATGTTCTCTAATACTTAGCCAAGCTCCCAAATGGCCATCATGTTCCTCTTCCTTGTCCCTGTCCCTGTCTTAAGCGGTTGCTTCCCTATTCTCGTAGCTTATCTGCTCTCTTTCTGTGACACACCAGTAACACTATGGGCCTCATTATAACTCTGGCACTCCCGTAATGAAGGACCGGCCCCCTCCATTATGGGAGCGCTGATTACGAGGTTTCTTTTGCGGGACCCGGATCAGACATCTGGTAAAACCAGACGTCTTTTCCGGGTCCCGCGAGGGGAAGAGGGAGGTAATAATGGGCCACTAGAAATGTGCTTGTTATTACCTCCCTCCCCATTCCAATTCCCATTGAGCCCTATGGGGGCTCAAATGGGAATGGGGAATGGTTCCCGCAAGGAGGAATTACCGGGTCCTCCTATGTCGGAATGATCCGGTAAGTCCCCTTTGCAGGAACCCGGTAATGGAGCCCGGACCTCCAAACTCGTAATGAGGCCCTATGTGTGACCATTCCACTCTCTTTCTCCACCCATCCCCATCTGTTTTTCCCATCCCCCTTTCTCTCTCTCCTTCTCTCTCCCTTGTCCTCTCTCCCTCTCTTTCTCTCCCCCTCTCCCTCTCCGCCCTCTCTTTATCTTGATCTCCTTCTCTTTCTCTCCCCTTCTCCCCCTCTCTCTTTCTCTTGATCTCCCTTTAATCCTTTCTCTCTCCCTTTCTTTCTTTCTTTCTTTCTTTCTTTTTTTCTTTCTTTCTTTCTTTCTTTCTTTCTTTCTTTCTTTCTTTCTTTCTTTCTTTCTTTCTTTCTTTCTTTCTTTCTTTCTTTCTTTCTTTCTTTCTTTCTTTCCTCCTCTCTTTCTCTCTCTTCTCCTGTCTCTGTTCCAATAGCTCACTCTGGGTGTCACTCTTTCTGTGTCTCCTTCTCTACACCGCCCACCGCTCCCACCCAGGCACCCTCCTCTCCCTATCTGTTCCTATGACCCTCTTCAGGTCACACCTCTTTCTGGGCTCTTAGCAATATGTGTGCCTTCTTCTTTTTTGCTATTTAAGCGCATTTTGAGAATGTGGGTGGGAAGTTAAAAAGCAGCATGCCCTTGCTCAGTAAGAACCCCCTAGTCTCAACATTAGGGCGCATTGATACCTTATGTTAGGGGTCTCCGTCTACATATTAATCTCTCATCAAGATCAGGCCTCTCTCCTTGGATCACCCTATAGCGACAACTACACCCCCAGTTATTGTTCACAATGTTGTTAAGCTGCTATCGGACCCTCTGGCCACCTTTCCCCCGTCTCTCTCTCTCTCTCGTGCAGATTCTCTTCAAGATTGTCTTGCTCATATCTCTTGTTGAGCCCAATGGATACTTATGTGGCCATCTCCCGTCTTCTCTCTCACTCAACATCTCACTCTGCCAAGATGTTTCCTTCTATGTTTCTCTCTTCATCTATCCCTCTTTCTCTCTTTCTTCCCTCACACAGGCTGGTCATGTGTTCCTTTATTTTCACCCATTTCTACCACTCTCGGTGTGAATGTCTTTGTCTCTGCTTCCTTGCCTCCCTCTCTGCACCTTCGCCCCTTTTCTATGAGCATTTCCCTTCCTGTGTCCATCCGGGTCTATGCCCAGACCAGAACCCCTCATATCAAGCTTTAAAGGAGGCTAGGCTAGTGAGTGAAGGTGGTTATGCTTGCAGGAGATTGTGGCCAGGCTAGCAAGAGAATGTGGCTAGGCTAGTGACAGAAGGAGGCTAGGCTAGTGAGTGAAGGTGGTTATGCTTGCAGGAGATTGTGGCCAGGCTAGCAAGAGAATGTGGCTAGGGTAGTAACAGAAGGAGGCTAGGTTAGTGAGTGAAGGTGGCTAGAATTGCAGGAGAATGTGGCCAGGCTAGGAAGGGAATGTCGCCGGGCTAGTGACAGTAGGAGGCTAGGCTAGTGAGTGAAAGTGGCTAGGCTAGCAGGAGAATATGTCTAGGCTAATGAGGAGGGTTGAAATTCTAGTGAGAGAAGGAGCCTAGGCTAGTGAAGGATGGTTGGAAGGCTAATGAAAGAAGGAGGCTAGGCTAGTGAGTGAAGGTGGCTAGGCTTGCAGGATAATGTGTCCCGGGAGGATAGCTCAGCGGCAGCGTGCGCGTCTTGGAAGCAAGACGACACGGAGCAACAACAGGTTCGATCCCCGGGTCCGCGCTTAGAAACCTTTGGGTGTTTAAGCGCGTTATAAATACGTAACTAAGAAAAAAAAACACAATTACGCAACTAAGAAAAACAAAAAAAGACAATTCCTGTAACAGCGCCTCGAGCGCTTTATAAATGTGAAATAAATAAAATAAATGTGACAAGGCTAGCAAGAGAATGTGGCTTGGCTAGCAACAGAAGCAGGCTAGGCTAGTGAGTGAAGGTGGCTAGGCTTGCAGGAGAATGTGGTCAGGCTAGCAAGATAATGTGGCTAGGCTAGTGAGCAAAGGAGTCTAGGCTAGTGAGAGAAGGTGTCTAGGCCATTAAAGGAACGTAGCAAGGGTAGTGAAAGAAGGTGACTAGCCTAGTAAAGGAAGGTGGTAAGGCTAGTGGGGGAAGGGGATAGGCTGTGAATGAAGGTGGAAAGGCTAGTGAAGACAGGTGGAAAGACCATTGAAGGAAGGTGGAAAGGAAAGGGTAGTGAAGGAAGATGAACAGGCTAGTGAAAAAAGGTGGCTAGCCTAGTGAAAAAAAGTGGAAAGACTAGTGAAAGAAGGAGGTTAGGATGGCGGGAGAAGGACGCTAGGCTAGTGAGAGAAGGTGGCCAGGCTAGTGAGAAAATGTGGATAGTCTAGTGAGCGAAGGAGCGTGGCTAGGCTAGTGAAAGAAGGTGGCTAGCCTAGTGAAGGAAGGTGGAAACGCTAGTGAAAGAAGGTGGAAAGGCTAGCGGGTGAAGGTGGCTAGCCTAGTGAAGGAAGGTGGAAAGGCTAGTGAAGGAAGGTGGAGAGGATAACAAGAGAAGGTGTCTAGCCTAGTGAAGGAAGGTGGAAAGGCTAGCGAAGGAAGGTGGACAGGCTAGTGAAAGAAGGTGGCTAGCCTAGTGAAGGAAGGTGGAAACGCTAGTGAAGGAAGGTGGAGAAGATACCAAGAGAAGGTGGCTAGCCTAGTGAAGGAAGGTGGAAAGGCTAGCGGGAGAAGGTGGCTAGCCTAGTGAAGGAAGGTGGAAAGGATAACAAGAGAAGGTGGCTAGCCTAGTGAAGGAAGGTGGAAAGGCTAGCGGGAGAAGGTGGCTAGCCTAGTGAAGGAAGGTGGAAAGGCTAGCGGGAGAAGGTGGCTAGCCTAGTGAAGGAAGGTGGAAAAGCTAGTGAAGGAAGGTGGAAAGGCTAGCAAGGGAACATGGCTAGCCTAGTGAGTGAAGGGGGCTAGGCGAGTGAGAGAAATGCAAGCCTTCTGCCACTGATAAGAGTCACCCACAAGCTTGCATTTCTGAGCCCTGCTCCTGCACAGAGAAGTGGTTGAGTCACAGAAGCAGACGCCGCCAGCAGGGTATTGGTAGCCAATCAGCTGCCAGTGACAGGAGGCTTCATCAATGCTTTCCTGGGTCTTCTGAACACAGAGGAGCCTGAGTGGCCACCTAAAAACAAACACACTTTGCGCAGTACACACACTTACAGCCCCTGCACAAAGACAAACTCCTTCCCAAGCTTTTTTAATGTTTTGATTGTTTAAAGCATGGACCTAGCTCAAGAGCAGTGTAGCACTGTACAGAGTGGGGTAGCCAGCATTTGGGCTGCCATCTTTTAACAGTATGCAGTACCGTGAGGTCTGTGCATCGGTATGTGAATCCATTGCCATTAGTCCATGGTCAGGTGTTTTTGAAAGATGCCCTACTGCCTTCTAGCCGTAGCAGAGCCCTTTTAAACAAGCATTGGCAATGCCAACAGTTTGGGCTTTGTGTAGGCATGGGAAAGGCACTTGTGAGGTAATGCCGTCGTGGTATTATCTGACCATTGATAGTAGCAAGTGCAAAATAATACAAGTAACTGCATGTAGCCCCTGATTCTTTTGTTTTCCTGGCCCGGGAAGCCTAGTATTCTAAATAATCTGGGCCAGGAACAGACCTACAAATGTCACCTGGTTAACCGGCCTGGTCCGGGCAAGGGTGTACTCTTCCGTTCCCACGGAGAAGAGACAGCTTCCATGGATCCTACCCCACCTTCCCAGACCAGCTGCCTTGGTGGGGTGCGCTAAGCAACATGCAAATAAAAGGTGCTACTACAGGAGATTGGCCACAATGCTGAGTTCCAGATATTAATAAGGCACAGTACACCGGGGGGGGGGGGGGGAGTTTTAGTGCCCTCGCAGGCTCTTATATAAAATCCTTGCACACCTTTAAAACAAGATATCAAAAAATGTTTGAGCAAGGGGGTCCTCTTTTTTGGGGGGGCTGTGGTGTGTGAGGAATGAACATGAACAGAAAAGTAGCAAAGACACCACTAGCTACCCACCTGAATCACACATCTGATGTAGGTAGACTACTCGACACAAATGATGTTAAATATCACCACATTACGTGTCCTACCAAAGGCATGATATCAAAAACATATTTTAATTCATAAATCACAAAACGTCTTGACGTTGTTAACCCATGTTTTGTAGAAGTATATACATGGCTCAAGTCATTGTTACTAACATCATGTAACTACAAATGCATATTAGTCATACCTGCATTTGATATAGAAACAGCTGAAAGTGATTTTTTCATTTTCTGTTTTTCTTTTTGTTCAATTGTTATATATGAATTAAAATATGTTTATGATATCATGCCTTTGGTAGGACACGTAATTTGGTGATATTTAACTTCATTTGTCGAGTAGTCTCCCTACATCCAATGTGTGGTTGAGGTGGGTAGCTAGTGGAACCGTTCACACAAGCAAACACATCCCCTTTCTTCATATCAGCCCCTTGTCCCAACTTAGTTCATCCCTTTATGGTTTAAGAATGCATTTATCAGAGCTATAGCTACTCTTTGCACAAACACATCAATGAACAAACTTAAAGCATCTTCTTATGCACACTCCCTGTGGGCAGCATCCTTTCTTCCCCAACCTCCCACTTCATCACAACCCATTGCCTGCTTTACACCCTCCAACCACTTAGCAGCTGCAGTCTTCTCTAACCTCAAACTTTTCCCTTTCCTAGTCATCATGGTCACATAACATGTCACCCAACACCAAGGCATCAGGTCAGTCCTGGATCCTTTCTGTCCCGCTCTGCCGTGGATGGCGCCACAGGTATCTTATCTGTGGCTATGGGAGCCCTGTTCATTGTTAGGGCTTTGGGAGCCCTAGGCCTCATGGGATGGATGGTGTCCCCACTGTGCTTTGGGAGCCCTTTGAATCCATATAGCAATCATTTTTGCTTAACTGGCCTTTTGGAAACCCTTGATTCCACTGCAGTGGTGCTGTTGCTGCAGGGCTTCAGAAACCCACTGTTTAGCTTTCCTCTGTGGTGGTGGTGCTATTTAGTTGGGGCTCAGCCAGCCCTAAATGCTTGTTCGGGCTCATGCAGCCTGCTGGCAGCGCAGTAGTTAAGGTTTCCTTTTTCCTTTGTGGTGGTGGTTTAATTTTGATAGGGCTCTGGCATCTCTGAATGTTTGTTTGGGCTTATGAGCCCAAATTCTCCCTGCACAGGTTTACATTTCCTCTGTGGCAATGTTTTCCAGGCTGGGAAAGTCCTTGTTGGACTCCACCCACCTGGGCGCAGTCAGCACCAAGCGGGCGCACATCGTGCTGAGCCCTGACCACTTAGTACGTTGCAGCTGGGGCTCCAGGTGAGTTCCAGCTGTCTCCCGCTCTCCCCGTCTGGTCCTAGGGAGAGTGGGTTGCCTGCAGGCACCCGTCGGTGCTGGCGGTCTTGCTGGCACCATCGGCGATCTTCTTGTCTACACCGCCTGCCCGCCTGGCCATTGGGCGGGCGGGCTTACTCCTGCATGGCCATGCTCTTCACCTGGGCTGCACCATGCACGCGGCCTGGGACTTCTCCTACCTCTGGGCTGCATGGACTGGCCCCCGGGCTGCCTGTAGCCACCCGGCCACGCTCTGATTCAGGTCACGGTGACACGCGGCCCCTGTGGCTTTATCTTCTCCTGGGCCACACTGCGCACATGGCACAGGACTTTTCCCATCTTCTGGCCCAACCGGGTTGGCCACCGGGCGAGTTGAGGTCTTTCAGGCCACGCTCTTGCTCGGTGCCTGCCCTGCACACGCGGCCCCAGCCATTTGTCTTCACCCAGGCTGCACCACGCATGCACCTCCGGGCTTTTCTTCATGCTGGGCTGCAGCTTGCAGATGCAGCCTGGCTCGACCCCATTATTGGGCCCGGAGGGGGCATTTGAGGCTGTGACCCCCCAGGCAACAGAACCCTTTCTTTTTCTTTCTCTCTTTCTTCCTTTTTACACTCTCCTTTTCTTTCACTGCCTTTCTTACCCCTAGCTCTCTTTTCAACTGTCACTTTTAACGGTCCCTTTCTTCTGCCAGATGAGTTCAGTCCATGTCTCTGTTGGTTGGTAGGGGAGACCTGCCATTGTCTTTCAGCTACCAGGTACCATGTGTCCCCCATGGTGGGGAACATGGTACAGTCAGGTTGGTTCATTAGCAAGCACAGACAATAAATACACATGTTTAAACTCCTTCTTGTGTCTTGTGGTCTCTCTACATTTTATTTGGTCTCTCTATATTTTATTATTAACTCCTAACATGACCCCTTTTGGGACAGGGGTTACATGGGCATGTAATAGCAGTGTTTGGCAAATGCCTGATACTTAATCACAAGCCATAACGGTTGGCTTTGCCAATAGTTGTTTTTAAGAAGACTTTGATTAAGGACACACATCGTGCTTATAAATCGAGTGGCTGAAGGCAGACCTGGTTAAGATATTTATATTACACCAATAGAACGGGCACAGTCATTACCTCTCAGCAGACTTCTTTGCGAGAACACTGGCAGGCACCTTGAGTGCAAAGTTTGATGCTAAGGCTTGGATTGAGCAAGCTCAAAGATATCCCATGAGGAGGTGTTTTGGGTGGGGAGGGGAAGGAACAGTGTCGAAATGGCCATAGGGATTAGCATGGCCATGCATGAGCAGTCAATGGATGGGTAAATAACCAAAACAACACCTTCAAGCGTTGTGTCCCTCCTCATATGCCATTTCTCCCTGTACTCTAATGCAATGGTTTTGGCTTATACGGGTCGCAATCGACTTCTAATGGTGCAAACTGAAGAGGCTGGTTGGACGGATTCAGAAGTGAACACCGTCCATCACAAGACCTGCCTAGTCCCCAGCCACCAGATTTCATTTAGTTTCACTTCGTACTTCATCGCTATCTAGCGTTTTCGCGTGGTCAGTTGGCCGAATCTAAACAGATCGCAGCAGATCTGTGGGGCAATAACGAGTTGCCTTCCAATAGTACAGGAAGTGCCAGTGCTCAGGACCAGCTCCACAGGAAGCCCTGCAGCTGAGCACCAAAAGGCACCGGCACAAATGAAACCCTAGAAGTTCATTAACCATGCCTTGGCTGTATCTAAAGTGGCAATTATTTAAGCCCATTCAGAAGGAAGTCTTGGCTGCTAGCACCCAAGGCTTTGAAGCCAGCCAATCAGGTTACTTGGATCATGGGTTGAATCTAACAATACAGGCTAACAGCAATGATACCCGATGCAGCGGGCGGGATCGGGTGGTGATGGCAGCAGGGCCCATTGTGAAGTAACTAGGTCCCGGGCCATTACGACCTGATCCAGCCCGCCGGATCAGATATCATTGCTTAATTATTGATTCCAACCCTTGGGACATTCCTTGGTAAGGTTACAATGTTCTGCAACCCATGCTTGGCAATGGGGAAGGGGACACGCTGGCAAGACTCCATCCAGGCTGGCACAAGCAAGTAAACATATATGAAGCATTTCCCCACCACCAAACGATCACCGCCACCATCACCACAATCAATGATCACCCAGACCACCCACCTGGAAGCTGCACACAGCTGACCATCCTAAGTACCGGGAGGATAGCTCAGCTGCAACGCGCTCGCCTTAAAAAAAAGACGACACGAAGCAACACAGGTTCGATCCACGTGTCCGCGCTTAAGAAACCTCCAGGTATTAAGCGCGTTATAAATACTCAACTAAGAGACATATTCATGTAACAGCGCCTTAATGCCCCCGGGCAGTGTGAGTGCTTTAAAAATGCAAATAACTAAAATAAATAATGAAACACCCTGCAGCATGTCTGTGTTCAAACACCAGACAGTGAATGATATATGACCTCCACTACATAGCCTCTGTGGCAACGCAGCCCTGCACACACAATACACTACTTAAAACAATGAAACCCTGTGCATACACACATCACATCACACCTATAGCAAGAGAGGGGTTGACACGCAAGAACTCACAGACGTATGAGAGGAGGAAAACGACTCCTACCTCTGACAGACTCCAGCAAGGCCAACCCACCTGAACCGAAGTACACACGCGCGTGCCCACCTCCACTCACACACGCGCCCCTTACCTCCTCCTGTTTCCCCGCACATGTCCCTGCAACGCCTTGAAGTCAGAGCAAGAGCTCTCAGCGCTACATTCTCCTGCATGTTGGGGAAATTGACACAATCAGGCACCAAGCCTTGAAGCACAAGACACAACTCCCTGCACATAATCTGATCCCCCTTGTGGCCCCTTGTTTAGGGAAACTTACCCCCAGCAGGCAGCACTCTGCTAATAAGCTCCAGGCAGCCACCGTGCATAACATAACATTGTGACATGAACCCTACGCTGTCACTGCGCATGCGCTTCTCCATCAGGCGGTCACATGTTCTGTTCCTGCTCACCTGACCCGCTCAAGGGTATCCAGGAGCTGTTTGTATCAGAGCCCTTCCTGACAGCTTTTCCGTTTTCAGTGTGTGATGTGTTGACACCCTGCCCACTGGGTACAAGCGCCTTGAGGCAGCGGCTTCCTCTGGAGATTGCTATACACAAGCAATGAAATATTTCTATTGCAGCTCAGTCCATTCTGGCACTCTGTTTGCCTGAGTCGGCCCTCTTCCACGTGGGGACCCCTAGATTCTAGGAAGCTTCAAATGGATGCAAGAGCCTGCCTACGCCAGGGCCAGTGGCCAATGCTTCATGGAGAGTCTCCGACTTCTTGGCTGTGACCACCGTAACCTTTGCAAGCCCAGAAACGAGGAGTCACAGATCCCATTGACGTGGCCATCAGTTGGTCTCAGGGCTTTGTAACCAGTACAATGGACTTTCCTGTGTTATTGCCAGAGTATTTTTGACACCATATTCGGGCGCCTGTGCTTTCTCACGTTCTCAATAAGCACAAAGCAGCCACTGGAGCAAAACAATTGAGTGCGCTTCAGGCTGCCGCGCGCCCCCCGTGGGAAGAGAAGGGAGGCAGTGCCCAGGGTCAGACTGGGAAAAGAAACAGGCCCGGGCACCTAAATAAAAGTGGCCCGTCTCTCACTGCAAAAAGAGGGGCCCTAAAACCATCATCAGTGAATCGCCCACACTCCCCGAATCTACCCCTCTCCATTAGTGCGACTGGGAACCCCATGGCGATCTGACAACTCACCCCCAGAAGAACAAGCTATGCAGGAAACGGAGGAGTGGGTTAATGCATGTGTTGTACAGTTCTGGGCACTGTGGTGTGTGCAGTGGTGAAAGTGGAAAAAAGAAACTAGTGGTACTCTGTCTATATCCAAAAAGGAGGGAGTGGGATGTGTGGGATGTTTTTACCCATGCATCCAAGCCCTACCATAAAACTGTGCATTACTGGCATTGAAAACATCATGATGGCCAGAACTCCCCAGAGAGGGCACTGCCTAAAACCACCATTGGGCTACACACACAGTAGCCTGAAACCATTGGGAATGGCAATGCTGATTGCCAAAAGCAACCCAGAACTGTGGGGAATTCATTTTCTTAATGTCAAAATGGATGCAATACTGGTGCTCACCACTATCAGAAAGCCTGTGTTTTAAAACCACCAGACTTTTGTGTAAAACTGAACAAATGAACCCAAACCAGGCCAAGGAAAGACTTGCTAAGAGGTGAATACAATGTAAAACTATATTCTGAAATGACTTGAAGGAAGTCATTATTTAATGTATATATAAAAAATAGCTGGGGATGTCAGCAGCTTAAGTGAATTTGGGTCTAAAGCCACTAAAATCGAAATGTTTAGAATAAATGAGTGACCTACTTGTGAGTGTCACATACGTTGCAACTGTTAAATGTCATAGTTTTGAACTTAGAATCAGCATTCTAGCTGCATGTGCAAAAATTGTCAGTTTGATTTGAATGTAGAAAACTGGAACTAAAGTGACATTTAGCTGAATTCTGCCTGACAACTACCCCCGACAGTTGAACTGGCTCAACAACTCTTCCCAGGCGTGGCTGCATTCTGCTGCCCCTGCCAAAAGGAGATGACACCCCTCTGATTGGATTAGGGGAGGAGCACCTGGGGACTACAGGAAACTTAGCTGAATTCTGCCTGACAACTACCCCCGACAGGAGAAACCTGCTCAGCCACTCTTCCCAGGCCTAGCTGCATCCTGCTGCCCCTGCCAAAAGGAGATGACACCTCTCTGATTGGATTAGGGGAGGAGCACCTGGGGACTGCAGGAAGTAAAACAAAGCACTGTCCCTGGCTCAGGAAAATGTTATATCGGGGGGGTCGTAAAATGGCTTCCTCTTGGGAGAAACTGGGAGGGGCAGTGCCTGTGAGAGCAGGCTGAGCTTGGGGGAAGTGGATAAACCAGAAATTCCACCATGTGCTTTGGAAAACCACACCCCTTCGGGGCCAGAGCATGATTTTAAAAAGATGGATAATTCAAAGTGCGGACTTGTCAAAATTATATAAATAACATCATTTTTGTGATTTTTCTGTGCACATTTTAAGAGGTGTTAGGACCCTGTGGTATGTTCTTGGGGATAGTAGTGGAAAAAAGGTTGTTACTCCAAATGTATGCATGTTAAAAATCTGACACTTTATCATCTGAAACCCATATCCCTGGTGCACATTTGCGTAAAATCTGGAAAGGTTTAGAGGTCGTTATCTGGATGAAAAGGGGAGAATTCTGTCATAAGTGGACACGACATCGTACAAAGACAGGGATCGGATGGTTTGGTGCTACAGAAAATATGTTAACTGGACCTATAATATTGGAAAAATGGTACATAGATAAATATGTATTTGGGTCAGAAATAGATTTGTGTGTAATTTGACAAGGGGAGGTTCCTCTGACCATAAAACCTACAGCATCACTCTGACACTCCATTTCTTTCCCCCAATCAAGGTAGAGAGGAAAGCTTGGCCAATGATAAGTGAGAGGGGCAGGCTTAGCTAGGCACAGGCACGCACCCATTTTCAAAACACATAAAAGGAACAATGAAACCCAGGTAGAGACATTCACTTTCCACTTTCTTGTGGGACGCTTTGCCGGGAGACTTCAGACTTCACATCCAGAGATCCAGACTTCAAATCCATCAATCTCCAGAGACCAGAAATTAACTCCAGAATTTGTAGCAGAGAGGCCTGAATCCACAAGCTGAATCCTCTTCAGCAGGCCTCAAAACCAAACAAACTATTCAACAGCCGGGCGAGCTGTTTGAATTCTTTGCCAAGAACTTTTGTTCCCTTATAGTGCCTCCGTAATTGCGCTCGACACACGTGACTAAATTTGCTGCGATTTGACATTTTGCTTAATTTCAGCCACGTGTAAAAATATTTGTCCTTGCTTTCCTTGCTGAAATTCGTGTGCAACCTGACAATCGTTCATAGAGCATTGCTAAAGTGATCCTGAACTGATTCAAAGTATCTATCAACTACCCTGAACCCCCTATAGGGAATTAAAAGCCTTTTTAGCATAATTTTCACTTAACTGCAACCACATAAAAAGATGTTTGTCTGTGTTTAAAACTCCTACCTGTTTTCATCTAAGCTTGCTAGGGGGAACTGAATTATATTTGATTGCATTCCTGAGAACTGTGTGCTTTCCTCCCATCTCTTTACCTTGCATAAAGGGGGGGGTGGATTGTCAAAGAAAAGTGACATTGTCTTTTGTTGAAGTCACGTCAAGTTTATTTTCTGTACTGCATTTTCATTCATCATTGCATTGTCCTTGAAGCAATAAAAGCATTCTCAGCTACTTCATCCTCTCTATATCACTTCTAAGCCAACAAAAAGAGTGTACCACTGTAACATTATCCATTGTTGATCACTATCCTCCTCACAAGTGTGCTATCAAATATTAATTTACTATAAAAGTGTGATAGATATATATTGTTTAATTTTCAAATAAACCTTTTAAATTTGCAAATAAAACCTACTTCTTGGCTCAGCGGGGTCGGGGGGATTCTGAGAGAGGGGTGTTATATAAGGGTTGTCATCCAGAGTAAATGAACTGGACATAAAAATACATCAATAAGGGCTTCCATCAGCATCCCAGACTAGGCATTGACTTAGCTGTAGTGTTGAATTGAAGTCGCTTACAAAGTGGGGGCTCGGAGCCGGGATATTCTGGGTTAGATTTACCACTTGTGCAGCTTAATACAGTGTGCCAACTGACCGGATACACATATCCGGTTAGATCACCACGCTGTTTTACACTGTGAAAGCACCCCTCAAAGGAACGCTCTAAGGAAACGGTCTGTGTTGCAAAATAAAATACAAACTTCTGTAAGTCAGCAAGGAACTCAAATTCCAGAATGACGACACTGGTAGACATCAAAATAGCCAGAGAGCACTTCTTACATAAGCTATTTGTGAGAGGTGAATGGACTGAGCAGGGCCAGGATGCGTGGTTGCAGGTAATCACACGACAGGTCACTGCAACTGGGTTAGAATACTGGAGAGATCAGGGTCCATTACATGTGGCCCTGAGTGAACTATACATGGCTCCTAAAGCTAAAGATGAACACGACAAGATGGTTAGGATAGCGGCATATTTGTATCTATATATGGGAGCCATGCAGGACAAATGTGCTGAAGGCCAAGATCTGGCAAATAGGCAACAGATCGCGTTAGAGAAGGCCCAATCAGACCTGGTCTCTTCTGAGCAGAGGATGCACAGAAGCCAGGAGTCATAAAATGAGAGCAGACAGTATCTCATTAAAATCAAAGAGGACATGTGTATCCTGCAACAGGAAAAGTCTGACCAGGATACCAGATTTCTGGCCTCGCAGAAGGAGTACCAAGAAGGTTTGGACTCCCTACTGCAGAGCCAGAAAAAGCTGGAGCAACAATTAGATTTCAATAGGGCATGTGCTGAGCAGGTAGTCACCCTGCAAAGCCATCTAGATAGGGAAAAGGCAGAGAGAAATAAACTGATCCTGACAGACCTGGATACCCAGGCAGAATTTGATCAGGAGCGCCAGAAAGCTGTTGACTTTCAAAGGCAGAGGGACTACCTGGCATCACAATTGCAGGCTCTTGGTCAGGAAATGGATACCTTAGGCCAGGAAGTCTGCCATTTGAAAAGAAAAATTGAAGAAAATCACTTGGCTCTCCAGGGCTGGGTGACCTCCAAAAAGAGCATCAGGGCTTGCTAGGTCACACCAGGAGGGTGGAGGAGGCTCTGGCAAGAAAGGAGCAGGTCAGTAGGGATGGGATTTAGGAGGTAACCCTCCTGCAGCAGAGACTGGCCCAGTACTCCAGGACCAATCAGGAGGCACAGAGAGAAAATGAGGCTCTCTGTCAGCACAATGATAGGCTCCAGCAACAGGTAGCCATGCAGGAGAGACTGATATAGTCTAGTAAGGCCTTAACTGAGGAACTGAAAACGCAGGCTCTTGCATTGCAACAGGGAACAGGGGCTGACAGAGATGAAGTTCACTGGGAAAGGGAAACACCTGAGCATAACCTCAGAAGCCCTAGTACCAGAGGCCTTCATCTCTCTCAGTCCCGGGACTCTGCCACCCCCATGTCCCCTGGCGCGCATGAGCACAGGGCCACAGGAATGGCAGATTACTATCCAACCAAAAGTATGGGGCTCATAGGCCAGTACCACCCAGGAATGGATGGGCGGGCACCCGGGTATGGGCACCTAAGTACAGTGCAATTTAGTGGGGAACCCCAGGAAATTAGGCTCCCTAGGGGCATCCTAAAAACCTCTGCCCAGTTAGGTCAGTGGGGGGGGGTACCCATAAAATCCTGGTAGCAAGGAGGGATCTGAAGACTTCTCTGAGCATCACAGGACACAGGAGACCAGGTCCCCACATTCTGCCAGCTATTCCCAGGCTCGCAGAATCCGGGAAAACCTGGAAGATCAGACGGGCACCTCTGGGAGCAGTGCGTCTGAATCAGAGGATGAATGGACCAAGGTTACCCAAACCAAACAGGCCAATAAGGCGAAAAGGGCCTTGCTTAAGGACCCGTTAAAACAGATTAAGGCAATCAGGAGTGTTATCACGCCTTATCATAAGAACGCCAAGTATTCTGTTTGGGAACACTTGGAGCTCTATGAGCAAATGATGGAGACTTTCCATTTGAAGTATGAATGAATGAATGAATTGAAGAAGCTGCATCCAGTACGTCAAATGGACATTCTCCACAGAATACTATAGTTTCTTTGCGGGGCTGGAGGACCAAAATCATTTAAGATGGTCCACCTATAAGGCGGCCATCTTGAAACATTTTTCTGTTCACAGAAATCCTCAAGAGGCTCGCAAGGCAGCCTACAATTTGCAATGTGGGGAGGATCAGGCCCCACAAGAATTTGTGCAAGAATTGAAGCGTGCCTTTGCGCAGACCACCAGAAGGGTACGCACGGACAGCAGAGAATTCATCAAGACATTTTTCCATGCTCTTCCCAAGTACATAATGACCCAGCTCGTGAGAGATTTTCACAAGAAAAGATCTTTAGACTGGGTCATTTAGCAAGCCACCCGGATCTATGAGGTGCAGAAGCCCATTGAAAATAAAAGTAATGCGCAGAAAACCCCCAAAACAAACAGCACCCCTGCTGCTGCCAAGGTGGCAGAGGTAAAGGTTGCCCCTGTTTTAGATTTGGAGATGGGGGGGGCCTAAAAACCTGCCTGCACCAAATAATTCACAGCTCAGAAGGCCCTCAGGCCAATCACAGACAGGGAGTCGAGGAGGTAGTCCCACAAATGGGGTCCCCCGCTCCCCTGACTATGTAAGTCCCCGCTACAAGGGAATCCAACCAATCCTGGGTTATGTGTGGACTCCTCCAGCCCAAGGGGGGGGATCCAGCCAAGCACCTGATCCAGGGAACTTCCCTCCTAACTTCCCACAGGAGGGCAGAAATTCCCCAAACATTGGGCAGAACTTTTTTCCCAGGTATCCACAAAATTTCCAACCCCAAAACCATCCATCCTTCTTTCCCCAATACCCTGAGCCCAGACAACCTAATCCAGGAGAGGGGAGGCCAAGGGTGGAGGGGTACCCAAATCTTCCCAACCCAGGATATTACCAGAGAAGGGATAGCTACCCTTCCCGGGATCAGCCCAGGGGAGAAAACAGGACCCCGTATCAGCCTGAGCGGGTTTCACAGTTAGAGCGCCAGGTCCAAAATATGGCACGGGATCTGGGTCACATACTGAGGGCTCAACAGAACCCTCCGATGAGCATGCCACCGCAGAATGCCCCAAACTCTCGACCAATAAAATTAAAACAGAGTGTCAACCATGTTAGTTTAAATGGCACCTGCCACATGGTTGAACAAAAATCTGACCAAGTAGAATTTCACTTCCAGAACAACCAAATTCCAGACGTGACAGTAATAGCAGTAGGACAACAGACTGGTGATGGGGGCGCCTCTCTATTTCTGAAAATCAACCTTCCTTCCAGTTTAAGGTGGTATTCCACAGTGGAAGGAAATACCCTGAAATTCTTTACCAATCCACAATCAGACACTCCCACTCCTATAGTCCAGAAAGATGTGAAATCAGCTCAGAGGCTGGCTGATATTCAGCAAATTGGAGAGCAGTTGTTCATCCCTGATCAGTTAAATGATGGGAAGGACTCTGTTCTCGCTCGAGTGTGTTTGAACAACGGTAAGAGCTTCATCAGCGAAGCCATGTTCTGCCAACTCCCAAAAGATCCAGCCATTCCCACATTCAAACTGATAGACAAATGGGAAATGGACCTGGAAGCACCTAATTCCAAACATATCCTGCCAAGCAGGTGTATGCTCAAAATCTCCATTGGCAACAAGAGCATAGTCCATAATTGTTGGGTCGTGCGAAACGTCACTGCCGCCTTTTACTTAGGCAGTGACATTCTCAATCGCTTTGCCATTAGTTTGGACCTAATAAACTTCAAAGCTTGGTCCCGATTAGCGGATAATCCCATGGGCTTTGATGATCCAGAAAAGGCATTTAGGTCAGCTCAATTGCTACCTTATGCAGTTGAAATTCAGATTAAAGAGGAAGTCCCCATCCCAGAAAGGACCCTGGAAGTGAAAGTTAAAAGAGGACAAAAATTGAAAAACCCTGATGCTTATATTCATCTAAATGCTTCTCTCCAACAGCAAGGGTTAGGGGTAAACCCAACACCATTTGTCAACATAGAACATGACACCATTCCAATAGAGGTGGATAACAGCGACTTAAAGAGTATTACTCTAGCCGCAGGCACCATTATTGGAATGGCGGTTGATGACCGACATTTCTCCATTGATTTAGGAAATGAACTGTTAGGACCAATCCCCAAGGACTGTTTTGACAGTGACAGTGAGGACAATACAACACCAGACAGGATTTTCACCCGGCATGGGGGTTCTTCCTGGTGTACACTTCTTGCCCTTATGGTAAGGAAGATGTGACTTGTGACTTCTGGAGGGATGAGGCGATTTTACAGGCCCATGAGGCTTCCTTTCCCACCTGAAGCCTCCAGTCCAAATCAGCACTCTGTCCAGGGACTTCTCCACCCAGCTGGAGGAGGCTGCTGAGATAGCACAACCAGAAGTCTTTCCAGGCGTCAGGCAGATGGTGGAAGAGAGAGTCAACCTGGCTGATGCCTGCTTGACTCTGGAACAGAAGCAAAAGTTGAAAGAAGTTTTCTTGTATTTCCAAGATCTCTTTGCGGTAGACTCATATGACTGTGGTCGCACCGACATCCACACAACAACAATTCCCACGGACCCTGGCATGACTCCAGTGTTTGTGAAGCAATATCGCTTGCCTCTCGCATCCATGGAGTCCCTTTCTGAAATAATTAAGAACCATGAGTCCCGGGGAATAATCCGTCCAGTCCACAGCACCTTCAATAATCTGGTGCTGGGAATATTGAAGCCAAACGGCCAGTGGAGACTCTGCGCCGACCTTAGGGAGCTCAACAAACGGGTCCATACTTCCCGATGGCCTCTGCCCTACATTGACCAAGGGCTGGCCCAGATCCAGGGGTCACAGGTATTCACTGCAATAGACCTGACCAATGGATTCTGGACCGTGCCTGTCAGTAGGGAGGACCAATACAAACTGGCTTTTACCTTTGGGGGCCAGCAGTACACATGGACCCGGACTCCCTTCGGATACCTCAACTCCGGCAATGAATTCAACATTTTCCTACATAAGGCCATGCCCGACCTGGGTGCGAGGGGTAACCTGGCTTATGTAGATGATGTCCTCATCAAAAGGTCATCTGTGGAAGAACACATAGCGGCGATCCGTTATGTTCTGACACAGTTGAGGGCCACCGGAGCAAAACTTTCCTTTCAGAAAGCACAGTGGTGAAGAACCCGTGTTAATTTCTTGGGGCATGAGATTACTCCTCAGGGTCTCTGTCTCCAAGAAAAGAAAGTGGAAGCACTCCAGAAACTGAAGGATCCCACAACTCTGCGGGAACTAAGGAGCCTCCTTGGACTGACTAATTACAGCAGAAAGTTCATTGAGGGCTACGCAGAGATCACCAGACCCCTGATTCATCTCTTGAAGGAGGGGGGTCAAGTGGGAATGGGGTCCAGAACAATCCGAGGCAGTAAGACAACTCAAGAGAAGCCTCTCACAAGCACCTTGCTAGCTTACCCTGTCAGAAACAAGGAGTTCTTCCTGGAGACAGGGTTCTCTAATACGTGCTTGACGGCAGTATTATACCAAAAGCATGACAAGGTCAATAAAGTAATCTCCTATGCGAGCAAAACTTTATCCTCTGTGGAGGAAAAATTCAACGATTGTGAGAAGGCACTCCTGGCAACGGTTTGGGCATTGAAGAATTACCCCCCGTTTATCCAGGGGGAACACATCATACTGGAGACTCCATACCAGCCTCTGCAATATCTCCAAAGTGACAGAATCCGGGCCGGAAATGTGAGTAATTCCCGAATAACTTCCTGGATTCTGTCAATGCAAGGCTTTCCTGTGGAGGTCAGATATGGCCAAAACAAGAAGAGTCCCCTCGCGCAAGGCCTGGCTGACATGCATGGTTGTGCCAGAGAAAACGGTCTGGAGGACGAAAGTCTAAAAATCAAAGACAACAAGGAGGCATACCTTAATTCCCCCCACAAAGTCTTTGAAGAATACAAGTGTGAAGGAATGCCCACTGTCTATGTGGATGGATGCTCTTACCATGTTGAGAGCAATGGGGAAAAAGAACTGGTGGCCGGCGTTGGGAACGCATGGTTGAATGAGTCCCCAGAACCCTCCGCTGGATACAAAATTGGTCCCCGAAGTAGTCAGGTGGCAGAATTGATGGCTGTGCATCAAGCCATCCTCACTGCTGTCCAACATCAACTCCAAAAACTGGTCATAATCACAGATTCGGATTATGTACGGAACGGGTTCGTGGAGCACCTGGTTAACTGGAAAACCAGAGGCATGCTATGTGCTAATAACAAACCTTTGAAACATGGGAAGTTAATCCAAAATATTGATTATCTGGTCACTTTGAATGGGATGACCATCTACTGGAAAAAAGATCAAGGGTCATTCCAAAGTAGAGGGACCAGACAAAACTGGAAATGACTTAGCTAATCAGCTGGCCAAAACCGGGGCCCTCCAAGGGGATCTAATAGAAATAGAGTCCATGTTGGGGGAAATCCAGGTCGCTATCACTAGGTCCCAGACAAATGCTCACAATGATCTTTCAACTGCACAATGGAGTAAGGAGACCCCTGATGCTGATTTAATTACGGCTCAAAAGGGGGATCCAATAATTGATAAGTTTTACCAACACATTGAGGACCCTGAGAACTTTCCCCTGACGGATACCGATTACATTGGGAAGGAGGACCTTAGCGTGTTGATGAAATGTCCAAAGATGTTCCGTATCCAAGACGGTTTATTGGTAAGGAAATCCCAAGCTGGCCATGATCAGCGGGTGGTTCCTACCTCATTCCGAAGCCTGATGTTAAGTCACGCCCATGATGCGGCCACCGCCGGTCATAGGGGGTTTCACACAACACTTGAAATCTTAAGAGAGGTTGCATACTGGCCACATATGGGGCAGGACCTCGACCAATACTTGAAGGGGTGTCTGGTGTGCGCACAATTTCAGCCATCATCCCTCACACACTGTGCGCCTCTCCAAAAGAGGGGGATGACACTGCTATGGGCAGATTTGCAAATCGACTTCGTAGGCCCCGTAATTCACTCGTCTAGAGGAAACAAGTACATGTTGACCGTTAAATGCTTGTTTACCAAGTGGGTGGAATGTCTCCCGACCCCAAACTGCAAGGCAGAAACCGCAGCTGCCCTGATGATTAACCACATCTTTTCCCGTTTTGGTCTACCTCAAAGGATTGAGTCAGACAGAGGTAGCCATTTCACCAGCGAGGTAATGACAAAGATGTGGGAGATACTGGGGGTTAAAAGGAAGCTACACATTGCTTACAGGCCAGCTTCTTCTGGAGCAGTAGAGAGATACAACCGAACCATTGTGAGCATATTAAAAAGGTTTGTGGCAGATTCTGGGCCAAGTTGGGATATCCGATTACCTCTGGTCCTAATGGCCATCAGATCTACCCCTTCATCTGCCACTAAAATGTCACCATTTGAGTTGATGACCGGACGCAAGATGGTGCTTCCCCAGCATTTGCTGTACAGGACCCAAGAGCAGACGTTAATAAATGCCTCCACAACCCATGAGTATGTGGAGAATTTAAGGAAACACCTTCCGCATGCTTTTGCCTATGCTCAGCGGAATCTAGAAAGATCAGCTGACAGCATGAAAACCCACTACGACCTGAAGACCACCAGGAAGGAATATACTGTGGGAGATCGGGTCTATCTATAAAATTTCCAAAGAAACCAGGCCAAACAGTGAAAATGTTTGCCTACGTGGAAGGGACCGTTTGAAATTATAGACAAAATCTCCCCTGTAGCCTTCAAGATCCGCATCCTCAAAGGCAGTTTGGCAGAGGAGGAAGATAAGTGGGTCCATATAAATCAGCTAAAGTGTTGCCATCCTAGGCACACTCTGCAACAACTGGAGGAATCCTCTGGAATCCCAGAGGGGGCCGCTCCAGAGTAATCCAGTTCCAAACTAAATTATCCCATGTAGATAGTCTCTGAAATATTATGATTCTTGTAAAAATGTTTCATGGTATATCTTGTTTTAAAATAAGATTGAAAAATGTATCCTGATGTATAAAATGTATATGCCGCCCCACTATATCAATAGTGGTGGAAAAATGTCTACGAATAGGTATTGCCGCTTTTGCTTTATCATCCTAGGAGAGATGAAACCACGGAGACTGACCCAGGAGAACGACCCAGAGACCGGGAGCAAAGATCCAGGGGGCCCGGGGTACCGCCCACTATTCCCATCAGGACCGGCGAGGAGAAACGATCGATCCAACCGGATGGAGGAAAAGATGCTGAACTGTGCCATCTATGGAATTGGAAGAAGATGAGGCGAACATCCCAGATCTTGCGAGTTCCATCAGTGAAAGATCCGAATGGCCATCGCAAGAGGGGGGGCTTGTGGGATGTTTTTACCCATGCATCCAAGCCCTACCATAAAACTGTGCATTACCGGCATTGAAAACATCATGATGGCCAGAACTCCCCAGAGAGTGCACAGGGAAAACATGAAGAATAGGCTGCCACCCATTTTTGCCTATGTTGTGAGCACAGGAGGGCACTGCCTAAAACCACCATTGGGCTACACACACAGTAGCCTGAAACCATTTGGAATGGCAATGCTGATTGCCAAAAGCAACCCAGAACTGTGGGGAATTCATTTTCTTAATGTCAAAATGGATGCAATACTGGTGCTCACCACTATCAGAAAGCCGGCGTTTTAAAACCACCAGACTTTTGTGTAAAACTGAACAAATGAACCCAAACCAGGCCAAGGAAAGACTTGCTAAGAGGTGGATACAATGTAAAACTATATTCTGAAATGACTTGAAGGAAGTAATTATTTAATGTATATATAAAAAATAGCTGGGGATGTCAGCAGCTTAAGTGAATTTGGGTCTAAAGCCACTAAAATCGAAATGTTTAGAATAAATGAGTGACCTACTTGTGAGTGTCACATAGGTTGCAACTGTTAAATGTCATAGTTTTGAACTTAGAATCAGCATTCTAGCTGCATGTGCAGAAAATGTCAGTTTGATTTGAAAGTAGAAAACTGGGAACTAAAGTGACATTTAGCTGAATTCTGCCTGACAACTACCCCCGACACGAGTTGAACTGGCTCAACAACTCTTCCCAGCCCTGGCTGCATTCTGCTGCCCCTGCCAAAAGGAGATGACACCTCTCTGATTGAATTAGGGGAGGAGCACCTGGGGACTACAGGAAACTTAGCTGAATTCTGCCTGACAACTACCCCCGACAGGAGAAACCTGCTCAGCCACTCTCCCCAGGCCTAGCTGCATCCTGCTGCCCCTGCCAAAAGGAGATGACACCTCTCTGATTGGATTAGGGGAGGAGCACCTGGGGACTGCAGGAAGTAAAACAAAGCACTGTCCCTGGCTCAGGCAAATGTTATATTGGGGGGTCGTAAAATGGCTTCCTCCTGGGAGAAACTGGGAGGGGCAGTGCCTGTGAGAGCAGGCTGAGCTTGGGGGAAGTGGATAAACCAGAAATTCCACCATGTGCTTTGGAAAACCACACCCCTTTGGGGTCAGAGCATGATTTTAAAAAGATGGATAATTCACAGTGCGGACTTGTCAAAATTATACAAATAACATCATCATTTTTGTGATTTTTCTGTGCACATTTTAAGAGGTGTTAGGACCCTGTGGTATGTTCTTGGGGATAGTAGTGGAAAAAAGGTTGTTACTCCAAATGTATGCATGTTAAAAATCTGACACTTTATCATCTGAAACCCATATCCCTGGTGCACATTTGTGTAAAATCTGGAAAGGTTTAGAGGTCGTTATCTGGATGAAAAGGGGAGAATTCTGTCATAAGTGGACACCACATCGTACAAAGACAGGGATCGGATGGTTTGGTGCTACAGAAAATATGTTAACTGGACCTATAATATCAGAAAAATGGTACATAGATAAATATGTATTTGGGTCAGAAATAGATTTGTGTGCAATCTGACAAGGGGAGGTTCCTCTGACCATAAAACCTACATCATCACTCTGACACTCCATGTCTTTCCCCCAATCAAGGGAATGAGGAATGCTTTGCCAATGATGAGTGAGAGGGGCAGGCTTAGCTAGGCCCAGGCACACACCCATTTTCAAAACACATAAAAGGAACATTGAAACCCAGGTAGAGACATTCACTTTCCACTTTCTTGCGGGACGCTTTGCCGGGAGACTTCAGACTTCACATCCAGAGATCCAGACTTCAAATCCATCAATCTCCAGAGACCAGAAATTAACTCCAGAATTTGTAGCAGAGAGGCCTGAATCCACAAGCTGAATCCTCTTCAGCAGGCCTCAAAACCAACCAAACTATTCAACAGCCGGGCGAGCTGTTTGAATTCTTTGCCAAGAACTTTTGCAAGAACCTGTAGCAGTATCCAGAAAGCAGTGCTGTATCCGGAACCAGAGAGAACCAGAGACCAGATCGCTATGAAGAACCGCTATCAGAAGTCCAGCCAATCCTGACCCGATCGGTGACGAAGTCGCATTCCTGTCCAAAATCTAGTGTGAGTACCCAGCTAGCACTGTGCCAAAACCAATCTCTTAGTTTAAAATAATCTAATCCAAACTATTTTATCCTATTAGAACTGCCTCCTAAAATCGTGTCTTTCTGTCATCTTTAAAACTGAAAACTGTCATCTGTCATTCTGAGCTTTAAAATTTCAAACCCGAAAAACTACCTTTACTAAATCGGTCGTATCTCCGGAACCGTTTGTGATAGGAGCGAGTTTTAACTGTCATCTTAAAGCTAAGATTCTAAGCTTTCTAACAAACTTCCTATTCCTTATAGTGCCTCCATAATATCGCTCGACGCACGCACCTAAATTTGCTGCGATTTGACATTTTGCTTAATTTCAGCCACGTGTAAAAATATTTGTCCTTGCTTTCCTTGCTGAAATTCGTGTGACACCTGACAATCATTCATAGAGCATTGCTAAATTGATCCTGAAATGATTCAAAGTATCTATCAACTACCATGAACCCCCTATAGGGAATTAAAAGCCTTTTTAGCATATTTTTCACTTAATTGCAACCACATAAAAAGATGTTTGCCTGTGTTTAAAACTCCTACCTGTTTTCATCTAAGCTTGCTAGGGGGAAATGAATTATATTTGATTGCATTCCTGAGATCTGTGTGCTTTCCTCCCATCTCTTTACCTTGCATAAAGGGGGGGGGGTGGATTGTCAAAGAAAAGTGACATTGTCTTTTGTTGAAGTCACATCAAGTTTATTTTCTGTACTGCATTTTCATTCATCATTGCATTGTCCTTGAAGCCATAAAAGCATTCTCAGCTACTTCATCCTCTCTATATCACTTCTAAGCCATCAAAAAGAGTGTACCACTGTAACATTATCCATTGTTGATCACTATCATCCTCACAAGTGTGCTATCAAATATTAATTTACTATAAAAGTCTGATAGATATATATTGTTTAATTTTCAAATAAACCTTTTAAATTTGCAAAACAAACCTACTTCTTGGCTCAGCGGGGTCTGGGGGATTCTGAGAGAGGGGTGTTATATAAGGGTTGTCATCCAGAGTAAATGAACTGGACATAAAAATATATCAATAAGGGCTTCCATCAGCATCCCAGACTAGGCATTGACTTAGCTGTAGTGTTGAATTGAAGTCGCTTACAGATAGCACAACAGTTGGTGGAGGGGGGGAGAGGGAGGGACCAGGAGGATCACAAACTTTAGCTGAACAGCAAAGGGCCACTATTCAAATTTGATCACATACCTTCCAAGCTAAATAGTTTGCATTTCAAGGCCTTCAGTAATAATGCTTTATAGAGTTTATTGCAAAAAACAGAAATGGCATTATCGAGCCACATGACAACAGGTAATCCTTATAGCAACATGTTAAGCCACCAGAATATCATTGTGGCTTTAATTTTCACATCATGAATAGTAAACTATAAGTCCCAGAATGCAAGATAATGCCAACCTGAAAAATCTATGTAAACACACTGTACAAGCTCTGCCCCACACTTCCCATTCCATGGGCAGACGCAGCAATCGGATACCTGGGGGTCCGTATTCCCAAAAAACCACACCCAGATCTATCATAACAACTTCACGCAACTGTTTAAGGACCTGCAGAGAGATATACACCACTAAGGTAGACAGAAGATATCATGGCTGGGCAGAATAGAGGTGATAAAAATGAACTTAATTCCCAGATTAATCTACCAGTTCCTAGCACTACGATACACATCACAGAGAAGGATCTAAACGCCCTACAGAAAGCCATACCAAAATTTGCCTGAGGAGGGAAAAAACCCTGAATAGCAAAGAGAATCATGACCCGGGGATGAAACTCAGGGGACTGGGAGTCCCAGACGTGTCCAGATACAGGCGAGCAGCAGCGCTATCCCATGCATTCACATGGACACAAACCTCGGACCGACCATAATGGAAGCAGATAGAGAAGGCATGGTCCAAATCCCCCTTAGCTGACCTTCCACACATCCAAGCTCTGAGGACCCAGCGGAACTCTGGTCCCCTCACAGCAACCCACAACACAGTAGCAAATTGGAGCGCAGCAGCTCAGAAGTGGGGATGCACAGGGACCCTGGGCCCTCTCACGCCATTATGGGACAATCCTGAGTTTTCACAGGGCCTTCGCCCACAGAGTTTTTCCGCTTGGCAAGAAGGGGGCCTCGGGAAGATTGCAGTCTTCCTAGAGGGGGATAATCCACTCACATTCGAAAGCTGCAAGGCAAAATTCAACATCTCAGAGGGGGAGAGGTTCAGATACTCTCAGATCCGACACTGGCTATCCCAGAGGATTGTTAAGGAGAAGGGCTCCAGAGACCTCACAGCACTGGAATTAACATTAACACCCATTCCCCCCCCCCACCCCAGATCAGATGGAAAATCCCCACTATATATCAACTTTTGGACAAATCGGACCCCAACACATAAGAAAAATATATGGTCAACTGGGAGAAAGACCTGGGGTGAACATTAGACATTGAAGCCTGGAACAAGATCTGGGCAAGAATGCATAAAATCACCCAATGTGTCACCAGCAGGGAGGGTGGGTATAAAGTCTGTTACAGATACTACACCACTCCAGTACAACTACATAAATCCAACCCAAACATTCAATCAAGCTGCTGAAGAGGTTGCGCAGCTGAGGGAATATTATTCCATCTGCTATGGACCTGCCCACAAGCGGTGAACTACTGGCGAGCGGTACTAGACCATATAAAGTCGATCACTGTCCTTGCAATTCCCTGGGACCCTAGGATCGTGCTGTTGGAGGATACCGGTGACGGTGAATTCCCACTGACAGGCCGCGCAGCCCGCCCATGTAGCCACCTTTTGACAGCAGCCAAAATTGCACTACTAAGGCTCTGGAAAAACCCAGAAGGCCCCTCAATCCCAATATGTCGGTCAAAGTGCTGGGATATCGTAGTGGCCGAAAACATCACAGCACTACGGTCAGGGAACCTGAACTACTTTCGCAAGACATGGGTATCAATCTTGGACTATGCAGAAAAATCTCCACTCTCACTCGAAGGCCCCCTCTAACCTGCTGGCTGGAATGAGCTGAGAGACTATAAAATAAACCCGCCCTGAAGGTTCATTCCTCCAGAAGACTACACACCTTCTCATGCCCGACTCCCCCAATGAGAGAATGCACTACGAGCATGCCAATGTCATATTTTCATATGCATACATGCAATGTCTGATGTCTTTGTCATTTGTTAAAATGGTAATAACATGTTGAGTTGAAAATAACACATGCAATAAAATAAGTTGTGTAATAAACTCCAATATGCAGATTCTTTGTCACAAACTTCCAGCTCGTCCAACTCCCATCTGCCCATCCCTCTATCCATAGATCCATTAATATGTACACCAACCTATGCCGTCCATCCATCCATTCATCCATCCATCCATTGGTCAGCTCTCTCCATAGTGCATAAAGGAATTCAGGGGGGAATGCAGGAACCTTGAAGAGCGTTCTTTTTAAAGAGGTGCTTTTGGTCGGTGAAGCTCTTTTGCTGGCACATTCTTACAACCTTCTCACTCCATCACGGAAGCTCAGGAAGTCCTCTTTCTAACCCTATGGTTGTAGCTATTCCTGCATAGCATCTCCACAGAGGCTGGAGGCCGTACCTGCTGTGGTCCGTTCGCGTCCGTGGCGCCGGCTCTGAAGCAATCTTCAATAACAACAGGTGAGAGTGCAACACAGTACGCTGTTTATCCAGTACGAGTGTAAATACGGCCTCCACGCAGTGAAACACCATGACCCACCCGAATGTTGATCAAGATCTTATGTCTTTCGGCTTCCTTGTAGAGACAGTGCTGAGGAACCTCACCAGTTCCAGTCCCCATGCTTAGACTGCCGCATGCATGGATACAATCAGCGGTAATATATTCTGGTAAGCAAGACGTAATAACAATGCAAGATTGCGGTCCAGATCTTCGTTTTCTCTGACACTGACCTAGTATGTCCGTGTCTTTCCAGTTTTCTGTGTTGATCCTACCAGATGAACTTCTAATGCGGACGAAAGGCGCTAATCTGTAACACAGTCCTTTAAACCTGCTGAGAACTTGACGACTGAGCCGACATCTTGTAACCTTTTGTTCCCTCCTTATCACCATGCAACGAAATGCTAATAGTCCTTATTAGCATTTGGCTCGTAGGTAGGTCACCCAGGCATGCACCTACCGTTCATTACTTTGGGAGGACAGAAAAGTGGTTTTCCTTTTTCTTCCCCCGCTTTTTGCTCTCTTTTAATTTACTATCCCCTACACCTCTCCTTCACCACTGGGTGTAGCACGTTCCATTTCTCCAAACATTCTTGAAGCTTAATGCTGCACTGGCCTTGGGCAGGTCCGACTTTGTTACTGCACTCATTCTCTATGATTGGTGAAGGTGTCTTTCCAAAATTCTAGAAATATAGGAGTCATGCCATAGGTAAATCCTCTCTGGTTTTTCGCTACTCAGCATGACACTCTAAATAGTAACTTTTTGGACATTAGATGGTCCCTATTCCTACCTAAGGGCATTTGCCTAGCCTTTTCCTGGAAGATTTTTGGAACTGCTATCTCCAGTTCATTGTTATATGTTTTTAACAGCTCTACCATTTCCCTCATTTACCGTAGGGGCTGAATAAAGAAACCTACTATTTCCTCACGAAGGTGGTGTACTTGTTCTTTGCACCCCCGAAACGCCGACTGTGCCACTGTATCAGTTTGGGGATTATTCCTCATCTCCTATACTAGACCCGGTGGCCCATCACGCATATAACAATTTACCAATGCGGCTGGCGTAGGCTTTGTTCTTTGTATCAGCCTCACCATGGAATTTACTACCAGTTGGATTCGTTCTGCTAATGATTTTCGTGTCTTTTTAAGGAATTAGAAATTGTTTCTGCCTGCTTGTACAGCAGGATGGTATGAGGTAATTTGCTACCAATTAGCCAGGGACAGAGAGTTATACCCGTTCCTTGGATACTATTTTGTGTTTTCATAATAACTTCAGTTTGTTCTATAGTTTTCAACTACTAAATGCATATGCCGACAAGCAAAACGGATTTGAATAAAATTAAGTTTTTTTCATTGTTAATGTTTTTCTTTGAATTATCAGTCCACATTGGTATGGTCATGCCCGTATAAGTGTATATATTTAGTAATGCACTATGTTAATTTGTCTCCTTACTAATTGACCACCCAATGTCTTTTTGTCAATTTGTCTGTTTATCAATTCATGTCTTAACATTTTTACAATGAAAAAAACGTGTTTTTGCTTAATCTATTCATTTTGTGTTGTTTTCCTTTTTCAATGATCTCTACTGTGTATGCTAACAGTCCAATAGGCTCCATCTTTCTATAATTTGTGTGATTCAATCACGACCAGTCTATAAATGCCTTGAGCCCACAAATTACTTTAATTTGAAAAACATATTTTTCTTTTCACGGGAACACCTTGTTGTTATAGTTCCTTGACCACTCCATTCAGTTCCCGGAGTATTTGGAGTTCCTCTTTGTTTCTAACTTACTGAGGCAGCAACACACTGAGTATACAGGAAAGTTCAGTTCTCCTTTGGGATGCTCGACTGTGATGGCAGGTTTGGCAACCAATTTAGGCGATCATCAGAATCATTAAACATCTGTCGGCAACATAATCTCACATATTTAACAAAGAAAATTAAATAAATATTCATTCTATTTACATTATTCATGTGTTTGAGCATTCTTTTCCAATTTTCCATTTGAGCAGTAGGGACATTGCTGCTACATGTTTCGGTCAACCTAAATCATCATTAGGTGGCTAAAAAATGGAGGTACGTACAATATAGTTACTCGACAAAGTCTTAAATCTAAAACCAAACCTCATATTAAAACAGAGAAGCACCTTTGTTGAAGAGACCCTCCCCCTTGGAATGGCATTCCGGTGTCAATGGATCATGCATTACTGGAGCATTGATTGCTTCTAGAATGTGCATGGCTGTTGCTAAACATGAAAAACAGACTCCATTTTCCTGAAATGACAGTCTCTGTTAACACTTGACCAATCTTTATTTCATGGTTAAAAATAGTGTTTATTCACATTCATATTCACATTTTGAATATCATGTCAAGACGAAAACATATCTAAATAGGTTAATGTCACGAAAGTGAAAATATGGACACAGAAAAAAGACTCAACTGCATGTAAAGATAAAGGAAATACTGAATGGGAATTGTGTGTTGTCATAGCCGCTCGGTCTAAAGCTAACATAGATATTCAATCATGACTCTTGCATCTCAAACAAATATTCCCAATGGAAAGTAGATGAAATATAACTCCATACAACCATCTATTGCTTCTGTATATATTAAGTACATATACCCGGTATCAGTAGACATTACCAAGAAAAAAAAGTTCGATCTATCCAAATTGTCGTAAATGCATGATACCAAAGGTTCGAACACCAAAAGTTTGAAACTTTGGTGGAATGCATTAAAAAAAAAAACACTGCGGGGGGTTCCCGCACAGCACCCCGCTCAGCATACAATACAGTATGGTGAGTGGGTGTTGCGGGGGACAAACCCGCAGCACACCCGGAAAAAAACAGGGGATGCTCCCCGCAACACCCTGCTCACTATACTAAAAAGTTAGAAAGTATAGTGAGCAGGGGCTGCAGGGGGAAACCCCTGCAGCTGTCCACAAAAAAAAGAAAAAAGAAAAGAAAAGGACCCTGCGGCGCCGGTTCCCGTTCACACAAGTGAGTGTTTTGTGGGTGTGGGTTTTAAAGTGTTTTTAATAATATGTTCGCATGAGAAATGTACGAACATTTTGTGTTCGCGCATTTCCCATGCAAACTTTTCCATCGCGGTAAAAGAAGCCGAGGTCGACTCACACAGATCCCAAATACCCATATTTTGATGTTGCTCCATGATTGACAGTGTCCTCTGCAATTGTTTCCATTACGCTTCATAGACAATAGCAGTGTTTATAACATGACGAGTGTGATGCACGTCCATTAATGCAATTTTGGCCAATTGTATGTGCTTTAAATCAAATTATCAAGCAATGTCTGGCTACAAGTGAATATATTATAAAGCAATGTCTTGCATACAAGTTATTTTGAGTTTGTATTGCATATGTCCCCTTTAAGTTCTCCAGTTCTATCTATATTTCTTTGCTTATTTATTTTGTTTATTTATTGGTCACTTATTAGGCACTTATACAATTAGCAACACTGTTTCATAGTGCCCACAGGGCAGACAGGGCACACAGGGTGGGGACAGGGGAAGACAATGAATTACAGCAAGGATATATAATTGCACTAATAGTACAAACAATAATGAGAACAAGGGAAGGGGAGATGCACCTACCATGCCTTGCGAGTGTTCAGAGCGTTCAAGTACAGATGGGGGAGAGCAAAGGGATAAGGGGCTTTGATGCTCATGGAGAAGTGCTCAGGGTAAGTTCTAAGAGGAGAAGAAGGTAAGTGCAACCACCCATAGGTAGGGTGAGCCAAGTAAGTGCAGTAGAAAGACAGCGGCTGGGAGGAGAGATGTGTATACTTTTCTGCCTGGGTGCTTGATGCTGTAAACTCTGTATTTAGTCATACATGTGGTGTATGTCTTCAAGTTTATTGCCTCTTCAATGATGGGCTAGTGCCTGGCTGGGCCTGGGTTCACATTGCTACTAGATATGCAATTTAGGCATGTCTATGTACCACATTTCTGTCGGTTGAATATGTCTGTGTGTCCTTTTGAACGGTATCAGAACTTAGTAACAGGTCTCGAAGGTTCGATTATCTCTGGTGAGGATATTTAGGAAAAGTTTCACATAACAGTTTGAAGCCGGCCTCAGTGTGAAAAATTGACCAATGTGTTTTTATCAAATACCACTTCATCCAATGATTTAAGATATGCTTTCTCTTTCAAAACACCTTTCTAAATCTATTTGATACTTTCAATTGCATTTGGCTCCGTTCACCAGGTGCGTGCTTAATTTCCAAGAAATATTCTTGCGATGTTGCTGCTAGTTGTTGTGTGCATTTATTTATGCCTCGTGGGCTCAGCAGGTGGACTAATGAATTGTGGTTCATTTAAATGTACGCTTTTTAGCCACATCCATAGGACTTTAGTAGGTGACTTCCCAATCTCATGCTTACATCGCCTTTTAAATTACAAAATACATTGGCCCTCATTACGATACTGGCGCTAAACCATGGCGCTATTAGCACCATGGTTGGTGCCGGTATCGTAACGAGTCCGCCAATGTTCAATGGGGAATTACCACCCCATTCCAAGGTTGGTGGGGCGGTAATTCCCCATTGAACATTGGCCCTTCCCCATTCCCATTTTTGACCCATAGGGCTCAATGGGACTGGGGAAGGCGCTAAGTACGGTACCGCAAATTGCGGTACCGTACTTAGCACCAAGGTCCCTTTGCGGGTCCCTACTTTAACGCTGGTCTAGACCAGCCGTTCAGGTCGGGTCCCGCAAAGGGACCTCGTAGTAAGGTGCTAATGAGTTAACAGCACCGCTTTTTTTACGGCACCGTTAACCCATTAGCGCCAGGGTCGTAATGAGGCCCATAGTCTCAGATGTCAACGCGTGCTTTGAGATGAATGTTGCAATTCTTTTGCAATTATTTCTATGTTGCACCAGGGTAGCTCCAATACCTCAAGCTCTAGAGTCCAGTCTAATGTAGGTAGAGAGATTTTGGAAGACGGGCATGAGGCATTGGGGGTCATTACGAGATTGGAGGTAGTCATGGCACTATTTGCGCCATGACTGCCTCCAATAACGGGACCGAGTCCGGTGTGGTGCAATGGGGAGTTACCGGTCTAGTCCGACCCTGGCGGGACCGGTAAATCCCCATTGCACCAACCATTCCCCATTCCCATTTGAGCCCCCATAGGGCTCAATGGGAATGGGGAAGGTGCTATTTACGGGCCTGCTATTGGCAGGCCTGTAATTAGCAGCCTGGCCCCCTAACGGGACCTGTAAGGGACGTGTGGTCTGACCACACGTCCCTTGCGGTTCCCGTTAGGGGACCTCGGATTCGGGCGGTAGGGGATTACTGGCACCGGTCTCCTTACCGGTGCCTGGTATCCCCTACCGCTCGACTCGTAATGACCCCATAGTGTCTGAACTATCGCTCCTAATACATTCAGTTTTTTTTCTTGATTGGACATGGCAATGGCTGTTTTGCTTGTGAAGTTCTCCATGAATTGTGTTAAGTATTGTGATAATGCTTAAAGAAATTGACATGACCCTTGTTTTGAGGGTGTGATGCATTTGTTAATGCATGTACCAGATCCACTTTATGTTTTGTGGTTTTTGTGACAAAGATATATCCACGGTACCTCATCTCATTGTATATCAATTTGCATTTGTTTTGCTCTTTAAATTCTGACTTCTGTAGTTTGTTTAGCACTGTGCTCAGTGAGGCATGGTGGCTGTTGTGAGTTTTTCTATAAATCGTTGTGCATTTCTGGAAATATGCAACGTTAGTCAGATCACTTGACATGTCTCATTCTTTAAAAGACAGAGTCTGCTGAAGATAAATTCTCAACTGTCTGCACGCAAAATGTCATAATGAAAGCAGTGAGCGACTTGGGTTTATTAAGCAATTGTAACTGGTAATATGCAATTCACATATCTAATATGGTGACTCATGAGCAAAAGCTTACAGATACTCAGAATGGGATAGCTGTTTGTGTGCATCTCACAATTTAAGATTCTCAAGTCAATGCATAACCTCAGCTTGTTGGAATTACACTTATTCATGAGCACTAAGAGGGTTAGCCGTTAACTTGCCATGATTCCTCTATTTTTTTGTCATTGATGAGGCCACACAGGAGTTCTTTGAGGTCATAATAGGCAATTGATGGCCTCGGCCTGCCTTTATGTTTTCCTGGTTTTGCTCCTAAAAGTAGTTGCATTTAATATGTATAATCCTTAACACATCCATTTGCTGAGCTGAGCTGTCTGTCATACCTTTTGACAATATCTTGCCAGGTATCCTTTTTCACTGACCACACTTGTTCATCTTCGCAGGGGTACATGTCAGTGATTAGGTTGGTTTGATTGACACATCATAGTCTAGGTAGGACCTATTCTGCTGTGTACACATTCTTCTTTGCTGATACGTCTTTGAGCATTCCAGTGTTCATCGTTTGCGCTAGTAAGTTCAACTTAGACCCTTCATATGCACCCAGGTTTACATCAGGTTTCTTCAGACACACTACATCTTTGCCCACCATCATTTTGTATTGATCACTGGGAATAGATGTGCACTCTGAGCCTGAATCAGCTGCCACTGGGTTGCTTTTGGTATAGATCGGGATGCTGAAATGAGAATTCCTCTTTTTTGTCTTCACAGGTGATTTGATAGCAAGTAAAATGTCTTTGCCACCATCGCTGATTTCATTGCTGACTGTTCATCGAAGGCTGGTATGTGTTTGGCATTCTTGTGTCTGTATGCTTTGGTGGCATGTCCTTTTTTTTGTGCATGCCATTACATGAGCAGGGCTTTGTATGTTGTTGGCAAAATATGGCTTGCTGTTACAACAGCAACACACTATGGGGCTCACATGTGTGTTGACTGGTTTATTTGTTCTGTTATCATGGTTTGGCGCATTGCGGCATCCTTGATTGAGCTCCTTGATGATGTAGTTGATGTAATTGTGTCAAGCATGTCTCTAGGATCTCCTATGCCCTGCTCCACTTTCTTCTGCTGTTCTTGCAATGGTAGGTGCTTCTCCAGGCATGGCATCCTTCACTTGCAGTGATTTCTCCTGGATGTCTGATGTCTTGACTGGTAGAGGGACCGTGTCTCACATCATCTTGCCTTTAGTGTCTTTGAACTCAGAGTCTATCATAGGCTTATATATTGCGACTACGACCTTGTCTGTGGGTTCATGAACTCCTAGCCGCCGTGTGTCAAATTCTAGCCCATGAAGGACAGTATTGTCTGGACTGTAAAGTCGTTGTCCCAGCTGTTTATTTGCTTCTTTGCAGGCGTTCTCCTCTTCCACTGGTAGTTGGAAGATGGGACGGCTCAGAAACGCTCTTTGACTTTCCACGTCTACCATCATGGCTTGTTTCCTTGCAGATGAACACTCTCCTCCATCCCTCACTCCCAGGTGGGTACTGAACAGGCATTCCCATTGTTGTCAGGTGTGGATGTGGCAGAAAAGCTCAATGTGGCATGGCTCTGTGCATGACTTATCGGAATCTGACTGTATTGTTGCAAATGAATGAACATTGATGCCCAGGTCATAGGGTCATAGTGACCCGACTTGTCACCACTGTGGTGCCTTAACTGCAGCCATACAGAGGTGACACTTCTAGCTATCACAAGCATCTATTATTGGCATTGACTTCTTTGCTTCAGTATTTCTAGGTAGGTCTAAAGTCATAGGCGTGGGGGCGGGGCTACATGTAAGCGCGGCAGTCACGCCAACACTCCAGTTCATTCTGTGTGGCAAGCAGGCACTTTTGCCTGAGCAGGAGCCCTCCTTGCTCCTTTTGTGGTCTTCATCTAGGGTTAATGTGTCACACGACCAATACTAGGCCACCAAACATGCACGGGAACACCCCAATTCCTCCTTCCATCCTATATCAGCATGTGCTTCTTATACAGCAAAAGCCTCCAAACCCTAGGGCGCACTCTGACTCACCGGTGATACTTGACGCCTCGGGCCAATCTGTGAATCTTTGCTCAACCGGCAATTGAGACAGGAACCAACGGCACACCTGCATGATTTACCAGCAGGCACGTGCATGGCTCATTTCAGTGCACCCTTTTTTACGCTACATGTACGCCCTTATCTCCACAAAGTGACGTTTTCATGCACTGAGTGAGACCCAGTCTTTTGTTAATCGCTTTTGAAACATTGTGGTCTGAACATTGCACACTGCATGGGGGTTTGGGATGGGCTCAGGGGCATGTGCTCTCACTGAATGTTAAGTGTAATGCAGGGCTGAAAATGGGAATACTTTACTGGGGCGTGAGCTGGGGCATCCACAAATGCCGGCGGTGAGCTGGGGCACCCACAAATGCCGGCGGTGAGCGGTGGAATTCGGAGGAGGGCAGAGTTTGCAGGTCTGGCAGTGTATTCAGCCCAGCCTCACTACAGGGCAAGCATGCAGTTGAGGCAGTTTTCCCCAGCTTCCCCCAGGGCTATCCCTGCCCTAACATCATTAGGCAGGCAGCCACATCTAACAATCGACAAATAATCCTTGTCTTTAGCATCTCAAGTGATCGCATGTTGCGAGCTTGGAACGCATTGCCACATATATACAACAAAAGAATAAAAGCAATTGAGGCCTGTGGGCATGTGGCACGGCATACAAATTAAAAAAAAATAATAAACACATAAATACATTGTAAACATGTCAAAGGATGCTTAAATTTAAATAAATACATTAAACAGAAGTTAAGAGATTGCAATGAGGGGGGTTAATAGCTGCAGAGTATCATAGACAGGTAGCCAGCTGGGTGCTGACGCACTAGATGTGCACTGAATAGCTATTAATCACTCTTTGGCATCAGAGTGCTAATGTACATGAAAACAGAGTATACAATGAAACAAGGTGAAGTGTAGGTTGCTGGATACCGCAAGAAGCCCAAGGGAAATGTGCTCTAGCACCTTGAAGCATCTGCTGTGCTAGATGAAATTACCAATACATTATTTCAGACCAAATAGACACACTGAAAGGAGATGGTAAAATACTGCTTTAATCTCAAGAAGTAAAGCAGGGTGAATAAACACTCATCAATTCGACTCATGCAAGATCACACTGTCTTTTCGGTTGTATTTTGCTTATATAATTCTAGATGTGTCATCTACAATGTCATCCTAAGTGGCAAACTGTAAAACTTATCGAGCTGTGGGATTGGATTAGGGGACCATATGTAACTATAGAAAATGTGCCTATTAGTCCCTCATTGGTGGTCTCTTTTCTGTGAGACACACCCTGAGCTACTTCTATTCACATTGTGCAATGCACTCGTCATAGCAGAAAATGGTGGCAGCTGAATAATACTTTGCAACATTGTATGTAAAAGTGCATGGCAGGTGGTGCTAATTGGCTGGTAACCCAAATCCAACCTTGGACATTCGGCTTGCTAGCAGTACCTATGTAGAAACAAAACCCAGGTGGTTGGAGTTACGTCAGCACTTGCCTTGTTTCCTAATTAGGCCACTGTCTCTCATCGGAAGGCCTCATGCCAGTGTCTGCACTGTCTCGGGACATTCGAGGGATTGTAGGCACATCGTTATCTTAGCTTCAGACTTTATGAATTTCCCTTGTTTATAAGCTCTTCATCAGGTGTTACAAGACCATGAATTTGTCCACATCGACGGTGCATTTAACACCATTTGATTCAATTATGCTGGTGCAGTTGCTCCTCTTGGCCTTTAGGGACTTGCTCACTCTATCCCATATTAACTTCATTCCCTTTTAATTGTCCAATATTTGGCATAAGTAAATGTTCTTGTTCCTCCGAATCTTTGGGAAAAATGTCCTTGCACATGGTCTGCTCGTTAGACTGCCTTTGTGCTTTTCTTCCATTTCTTGAAATCGCATCCTTGGTTTCAAGCCCATGTACTCCTCTATTTCACGAGTAAAACAGATTCTTCATCATCTTTCCACGTTAAGACCTTTGGCTCGTATGTTGAGGTAGTTGGGTTGATTGACATGAGCCGTTGTCCATCTTGTTGTAATGGCTGTCGTAGATATTAAATATGTACCTCTTATAAGCAAGCTTCTATGTGATCTCTCTTTCTTGTGTTTCAGCCCATTTACAGTTATTGACCAGGGGGTCACTTCATTCTTCTTTGTGCTCGTAATTACTGCATCATGACGTACATGTTTCTCTTGGTGCTTCAGTTACATTGTCATTCTTAAGTATGTTCATATCGTTTCAGCATAGGTTCATATATCTTCTTTGTGACATACTTCTGTTGTCATTAGACTTTGTTTTTTCGCACATCCATGGCACACACCATTGTACCATGGCTGCATTTCGGCAACTGCTAAAAGGAACATTCATCTTGGTAGCTTTCTTCTACTGTTTCAACGTGAGGATATCTCCTGAATGGCTGCCTGAGTGCATATCGTCGTTCATACAATTCACGTGGTATAGTTATATTGCATAAGCTTGTGCATGGGTTCCCAATTGTAGCTCTTTGTTTGCTACTCCAATAGGATCAGGGTGAGGGGGCAGAGACTATGGAGAATGCGTCCACCTGCTCCTCTAAAGAAGTGATGGCCTGGAGGCAACAGCAAAGCCAGCCTGTACAGCATGCGCTGCGAAGCACACATTCAATTTTCAAAATGATCGCGTGTTGCTGTGTCATAAGACTGCCAACATGGGGCAGCTACTCGGGGGTGCCCTTCAAGCTCTAACCTCATTTCAACTGAAAATATTGAAAGGCTCTGATGCTGTCCCTGAATTGCAGGAAAGAATCTCTGGCCGTTGGAGTTAAAGATTTGTTGGCATTTTCTCAGCCCCGTTAGAAGGAGGGCCTCAGAGAGGCCTTGCCCTTCAGAGGGACTGTGGTTCTGCTGCACGAGTTGGAGGGTGTCAAATCCCTTTCTGTAACCTTGCAGGGGTATTGATTATTTTTCTGTTTTATACCTTTTGTTTCTCCAGGGTTTGTGTCTGTTTATAAATGTCTGGGGGTGGAGGTCCTTCGCCATGAAGGTCCACTTTCTGTATCTACATAATCCCTGCATCACCCCTCCACACTTGAATTCCTTTAACCCCTCCCATCTCACTCGCCTTTCCAATATACCTTCATCCTTAATTCTCCCTACTCTCAACCCACTCTCCGTCTTTTCCTATCTGTTACTCCCTCTTTTTCGCCTCCATCACTGAAATGCTTCATTGTGCTTCCCTTTGCTCTTTCCATCAGTTTCTCTCCTTCACATCTGTCCTTCTCTCCCTACACCTTACTCCCTGATCCCGCCATCATTCGTTCTTCCTCGCTCTCCCCTTCCCTAATCCATTTTACCCACATTCTTTCTGTCCCTGAACCCTCCCTTCCAGCTCTAAGCTCTACATTTCAATATCTAGCGCACTCTCTGCCTCTCTCTCCCTCGCTCTTTCTCTCTCTCTCTCTCTCTCCCTCTCTCTCTCTCTCTCTCTCCATGTATTTACCTACCTTCCTCACTCTCTTTCCTTTCTTCCCCCTCTGTCCGTCTCTTAGGCAGCTGGACCCTTTGAATGCACACAGCTTTCAATGGCAAGTACATTAACATGCCATGCTATCTTTTTGGCGTTTGAATCAATGGCCTCTGGTTTAAAAAAGACAGTAACATGTGACACGGGAGAGAGTGGGGTCTGACTCACTGCTTATGGGAGAGATGGAGACAGACAGACAGCAGCAAAATCATGGGGCTGGGAGTGGGAAGCAGATGAAATAAGCAAAGTAAAAGTGCGGGTTTGCAGGTACGATGAATGAAAAAAGGATTCAGAAAGAAAGAGAAAGTGAGAGAAGAACGCATGGAAAGGTAATGAAATTCAAAAAGTTAAAGCAAGAAAAAATAAATTCAAGAGAAAAGAGAATAACGTACAAAAAAGCAAGAGGAGAACAACAAGCACAGCATATCCACTGTCCCCAGAATGAAGACTGTGGTGATGATGTTACATTACGTTATGTTATGAGGATTTCTACTGCAAACCGCTGCCTTCTGCATGGTCTCCAGGTGCTCACTCGGCTCTGGCACTGTATGTAAAGTGGTTGGTATTGGTTAGTGAGGGAAGAGGGATAGGATGCAAGTTGTGCTCTTCTCTTGATGCTTGCAGTACTAGAAGAAACTGGTGTCTGTGCATGGCGGCTTTCTGGGTGTGCTTTGTTGTGTGCGCTGGGCTTGATGTGCCCAGAGGGCTAGCATCAGTAACTGGGTTGTTTGTTGTTTGAAACTGTTTGGTCTTGTGGTGTGTGTAGCGGTGGATGTGTGGTTTGTGTGTTTTTGTGTGTAGTTTTGCTGGGCCTTTTGGGCTTCTGTAGTATGTGAGAGGCATGAGGGTGTGGAAAAGAGGAGGGGTGGTTAGTTGATTTCTGTTTGGCTCTGGGTTTGTGGTAGTTTTATTGTTGGTTTTTCGATACATATTGTACAATGTTTGCTTTGGTCTGATGAAAAGTATGATTTGTGGGGGGTGCACATTTTGATGCTTGTCTCAGTGAATTGAATAGCCAGGTTTTCCGTTGTTTCCTGAATGTCAGATGGTCTTCCATCATTCTTATTTCCTTCAGTACCGAGTTCCATAGCTTGCTATAAAATAGGTGAATGCGGTTCCTACAAATTTCCTTTTCTCGTAGTGTTTTGTCTCTATTTGGACGCTGTTGCTTAATCTTTGGTTTCTTCCTGGTTTGCAGCGGTTGATTTTAGCTTGGAGAAATGTGTTTCCTTGTCTGTGTAGTGATTTGTGGGTGATGCAGAGGGCTATAAAGTTAATGGGCCTCATGTCGAGTTTGCCGGTCTGGAAATAAGGGTGCCGGTAAGGCACCGGCACCCTTGTTTCGGACTGGCAATCTGCGGGTTTGCCTGCCGAAGCCGCTGTGCCCGACAGGACTGACCCTGCCGGGCACAGTGGTCATGGTAGGCAAAGCCGTCATGGAAGCACCGGCACTGTTAACAACAGTGCCGGTGCTTCCATCGTCCCCACTCCCATAGAGTCCTCTGGGACTCTGGGAATGGGGATTAACAAAATGCCGGGCACCTAACTTCCCAGCTGCCGGACCCGTAATGAGGCCCATTGTCTTTTTTTACTCTTAGCCAGTGAAGAATTCTTAGGGCCGGCTTGATGTGGCCTCTTTCATGTAGTCCCAGGTGTAGTCTTGCTGCAGTATTTTGGATGCATTGTAGTTTTCTGGGGTGTTCTAGCATTCCAAGATAGAGGCTGTTTGCGTAGTCTATTCTTGATCGTGCCAAGGAGATGATAGCAAGTGTTCTGTGTGTGAAGTTGAGGTACGGGAGTATCCCTCTTATTAATCGTAGGAGGTAGACACAGTTTTTTGCTACTGCTTTGACTTGTGAGTCCAAAGAGAGGCCGTTGTCCTTGAGGATTCCCAGATTTGTTGTCACTTTAAATGTCTCTGGTTGCGTTCCCATGCTCAGTGGCCAGGTCACGTATGCCTGAGTTGCATTGTCAATGCAGTGGCAGGGCCCCGTTTTAGGTTAGCCCAAGAAGGAGGACGTGCCTTTTCAGTGGCAGCCGCAAAAGCATGGAACAACCTGCCCCTATTCCTGCAGGAGACTATCAACCACTTCGCCTTCCGTCAGAAACTGAAGACCTTCCTTTTCTAGTAACAGCAACTGGGAAATACTCCTCATCTCTGCAGTGCTGTGATGCCTTCGGGCGAAAGAACGCTAAACAAATACAGCTAACATAACATAACATAACCTAACATTGTCTTCCGGTGGGGAGATCCTTATTTCTGTTTTGGTTTGGTTTCTCTTGAGATTGTTATTATTCATCCAGGAGTATATGTCGGTGAGGCATTTGTTGAGGGTGTTGTTGGGGTCTTCGGCAGGGGTTATCTTGAAGATGAGTTGGGTATCACCTGCGCAGTTGTAGGCAGTCAGTCCATTGTTTGCAAAGGATTTCCTTAGGGGGGACATGTAGATGTTGAAGAGGCGCAGGGAGAGACTTGATCCTTGTGTACGCCACAGGCAATGTTTTTACTGTTAGATGTAAATGGTAGTCCTTTTTGCCCAGTTGTTGGAGAAAGATTTCAGCCATTGTAGTGCAGCGTTTTTTATGTGACACTCCTCCATGATGAAGCTGTGATCCTACTTTGAAGTAAGCAGCACTTGCTAATTTTGCAAGATGCGTGCTAACACTTCGCCAAGCCAGATGCAGCAAGGGCCAGAAGCCCTTCCTCGCACCAGTGAGTGTGTTGACAGTCACAGCTTGCGTGCCTTTTCAGAATGCCTTCCCTCTATCTGTATTTTGGGTTACTTTCGCTTTTGGTCATGCTTACAAAGATCCGCCATGCAAATATTTAAATAATCTTCATAGGGGCAAAATGAAACTTCTGCCCCTGTTGAGCAAAGAGAACAAGGGCAAGGGCCTCCTTTGTCCCTGTGCACTCGGCTCCTATGTTGCTGAGCCTTTAGCTTCGCTCAGAGGGACAGAGTCGCTTGCATTAGAGCACAACTGTGTATTAGTGAGGGAGTCTACAAAAAGTGTGCAAAGTGACAAGTTTGCAGTTTGGGCCACCAAAACCATGGACATGTCCAGTTATGTGTAGGAAGTAGTAAACATGTCAGGTGAAGAGTTACTATGTAAACGATTTATATTTTTGGCACATTAAGCAACATTAAGCGTGTTTCACATGAAACGTTTTACAATGTCCCACACGAACTACATGTTCTGAGTTCTTTTTTCTATGTTGTGGCATTAATTGGCATATATTATGATATGGCATTTATAACGCGCCTATACACAAGTGTTTCAAGGCGCGATGAGGCAAGGTAGGGGGGTACAGAGGGAAGACAGAGACAACCCTTTTACTAGGCCAGGTGACATTGAGATCGAGAAGTGTAGGGGAAAGGGGAATGTGAAATGTACGGGGGAAGGGACAGGGGGCAGTGGGCAGTGCAGTACATGGGATAAACATTAAAATAAATAGAATAAACAAAAGCAAAAAGTAAAAGTGTGGCCAGCTGGTTGCAAGTGCAAGGGTAAGTGCGGACATCAGGTGTCAAGTGCTGGTAGGGGACTGTAGGGATACAGAAAACAGTCCCCAAGTGTGGGGGGTTACCAAGGAGGCAGTGCAGGTGTGCAACTATCGGGGGAGGGGACCTTGGACCAAGATACAAGGGTAGCCAGGTGACCAGTGCAGTTAGTTTCAGCCAGGCGTTCATCAGGGCAGAGGAGGAAAGCAGAATCAAAGAGGAAGGTGTTGAGGTGCTTCCAGAACCAGAGATGGTTCTCCTCTGGTTTCAGGGAAGCCCCGGCCGAAGAAAGAGATCTACCACCAACTCGCTGCTTGGAGAAGCGACTGACCCTGAGGGAGTTGGATGCGGATGAGCGAAGAGCTTGAGAAGTTAGATATTTAGGAAGAGAGAGTTGAAGGTATTGAGACGCCAGTCCCCAGAAGGCCTTGTGGACAATGCAGAGGGTTTTGAACTTAATCCTCACAGCCACTAGGAGCCAGCGCAGAGATTTCAGAGCTGGATAGATATGATCCCTGTGCTTGAGGCCAAGGACAAGTATTGCAGCCCTGTTCTGGATGAGTTGCAGGGGTGGAGAGTAGAGGCAGGCAGATATAGATAGAGGCTGTTGCAATAGTCCAGCTTAGAGAGAACCAGAGCTCTGGAGACAGTGAGCTTCTGGGGGAAGGAGAGGAAAGGATGAATACCTCTGAGGAGGTGCAGCTGGTAGTGTGATTTCTTAGAGATCTCAGAGATGTGAGGAGAGAAGGAGTGTGTGAAGTCCAGGATGACCCCGAGGTTTTTAGCCTCGCAGGTGGCAGCAGGAAGAGGGCCAAGAGAAACAAGTGGCACCCTCATTTTTTTGAGTTGTGCAGATTGTCAATCAAGAAAACCATTGGTGGTTTTTATCACTACTAGCAGTGGTATTACAGAAAATCTACCAATTCAGGCTTGGCCGTTGTGCCAGTGGGAATAGCAGTGATATTAGTATTATACCGCCGGCGGTATTCTAGCGATACCACTTGCTGCATTTTTTTTAATGGGTCATGTGCAGCAGTTATCCACACCAATGCTGTATTCTTTTAAATTTTGAACCCTTTGCGCACTACCTAGGTATAGCGGTAAGGGGGTAGAGCTGAAAAGTGCCCACCTTTCCCCATTCAATGTCCCCATGAAAACATGTTTTCCGTTTGTACAGTGGGTACCCTTTAGAGTGCTTTGAGGTAAAAGATTGTCGTACCTTCTTTTCTAAAAATGCAACCAGTAATACCGCCGTTATTCCATATCGTCAGAGGTATTTTCCTCCAGAATTGTAATTAGGGTTCCAAACTTTCTGGTTTAACTGATTTTTACACATACATACAGACGGAAATCACCCTGTTTCCTTTCAGTATTTATTTGTAAAAAGCAGAACAAATTGGAAATTCTTATGTCAGGTTTAGCTATTTGGAGTGGTAATTACGCCTTTCAGGCGTAAAAAAGGGATGTATTTCTCTTTGAAGTTGCTTAAAGGGATGCAGTGAAGTTTTACATGCCAGCAGAAGGAACAGATGTTTGTTTTAAGGTGAAAATATATCTTAGATTGAAGTGCAAGAAGCAGCTGTTAGCGCTTCCCGTAACAGGCATTAAAGTGCAACACTTTTTATTTGAATGAATGCAGAAAAGGACTAGTTGCATCTTATCTATTTGTTTACAGTGCAAATACAAAAGTAGATAAATACAGATACAATTATGAAAAAATACATGTGGAGAAACACAGACGGAAATGTTAAAAAAATGAATACCATAAACCCGGGGAGCCTTAATTGTAATGGAAGGTGGAAAAGGCGGTATTTGGAAAATACCACCTGTTCTACTGTTACCTCACACCTGCAATGGGGCAAGGAATTAATGAATATGTAGTTGTGTAGCAACTACTATACCTTGTTGTCTAGCACAGAATCTCAGAGGTTACTCACCTGCTACCTGCCTACTTTGTCACATGAGTGCTCCTTCTGAAAGTGCCGGTTTGAGATGACCCCCCCATACTGATGCTTAGGTGCTCCCCAGGGGGCGGCGGCGCCTGCCACAGAACTCCCGAGTCGCCTCTGCTGCGAGGGTTGTGATTGGCTCCCGGGCCTCCCTGGAGCAGACCATCTTCCACGTGGGGTGGGGGTCGGAGCACAGCCCGCCTCCTGCCCTGGTTAGCACTCAGCAGGGCCCGCAGACAGCTCGAGCACGTAGGCCCAGCAGAGAGAGACACAAACACGCGACCCCACGCGAAGGCCCGAGTGACGGGGGTGGCAGGACAGCTCCAGGCGAGGCCGCCCCAACTGACACCTTAATTATACGGCAACCAGCCATCACTTGGCAGGCGCACACCCCGGGGGGATTTCTGTTTGCAGCCATAGACCAGCCGGTGAACGCTTGCACCCTAAAAGCAGCAACTGGCCGGGTGCGCACGATCCTTTCGCTTTCTTTCATGTTGTTATATTAATAAACAGAACCGGCGGGTTGGTAGCTCAGGAGGTCAATGCGCGTTTGAAAAGAGTTGAGTGAAGCCTTCGTACTCCAAGATGGAAAGGCCGTATCAGCAGGGGGCAGGGAGGGCAGCGTCCACATGCCAAGCACTAGTGTAGCCTGTATTTCTGGCATGCCCCAGGAGGTGCACGTGCAACCAAACTAATTTAAAAGGGAATTTCCATTTGAAACACTAATGTAGCATTGCTCTCTCTTCACTCACGTGGATGAACCTTCTCTTTCAAAGAATGTTTACACACAAACTTGGTTGACAATATTTGTCATATATAGGACGTTTGCAAGCTTGAAAGCCACTCAGGCAGTCACTAAGTCAAGTAGGAGCCTGTGACGCGTTTCCCGAGTAGTTACCAGGCTCCTGAGCTTCAGGTAACATTTTGGGAGAAATCATTCGCGTTTCATGGACTTCAATGTCCTTCCACGCTCCTCATTTTGGGAGGAAATTACTTCCACGATGAAAAGGTATACTTAGCTACAAAGACGAGTTTTCAAGCATGGGAGAAACCCAGGAAGTAGCGGAGACGCTCGATTCTTGGGAATGAAAGTCTGGCTGCTGGGGGTGGAGGCGGGACAGGTTCAAGCGAAATGAAAAATAAATGTGATCCGAAAAATAATATCTGCACCCTTTAAAATATCTTGAAGTCTCACCAAGTGAAAGTCATATTTTGAAAACCTCACAGTGCATGGAAGTGTACAGCTTCAAGGAACCTTTTTGTTAAGGTTTGCGGCTGTTTTCTGGATTTTAAAACATCCAGAAATGGCTTAACTGAAGCACTAGCTATAATATTCTTAACATGAATTAGATGGGGGTCGATTATTCTGTATAATAGGACATCAAGATAATTAAGGATATTCCCCTTTTGAGTGATCGCCGCTTCCTTCAAGCTAGGAACATGCAGACAGTGTTAGAGTCGACGATAGGACACTCTTCTGTGAGTTTAATTGCCCAACAGTTCATCTACACAGACAGCACAACTACATCACTTCTGGGGTCAAAAGTAGAGGGTTATCGACAGAGGAGACCAAGGAAGACCATACCCAGTGCTGAGAGCTCCCTTGCAGAAACGTGCTGCAATTGGTCAACCGTCCTACAATCTTCTCAACTAAACAATCCTTTCAGAGTGTCCCAATCTAGGAAAACTCTTCAATGTATCAGATTCAAAGTATAGGTGTCGGCGGACACAGAAGAAGCGCTCCAATGTGTTTCGTGCCCAATGTGGCACTTCATCAGGATCATCCATTTTATATGAATATAAAACTCTCACGTTGAAGAAAGCGTACGCGCAAGTACGTTTCAGTGACCCCTTTATTGGGGCCCATACGCAGACTCTTCAGGTAGACGCCACCAATAGCTTCAACCCCACTAACTGCCAAACTCCCCACTCTCTGCACCCAACGTTCCATGCCAGTGTTCCATGGTGCAAAACGCGGGTACGCCTTGTGCCTTCGACCAGTGCATCGTTACACAAACATATAATAACTTTTCTGTTACTGACCCCGCAGTAAAACACAAAGCATCAATGATGCAATGCATCCAAAAGAAGCCCTACTAATACCGTCATCCAGGCATGCTCTAATGCGCCCAACAAAAGCTTAGAAAATATACCTACAAATGTAGAAACACCTCCTCTTCCTCCACATCACTTTCTAGTGAAGTCTGAATAAATCACCACAGACATATCAGTTCATGAATACCACTAGTACAGTGCCCGTAGCCTGAACAATCTAAATTCAAGACCCTCTTGATGTGCGGGGTCTTGGGGTCATATTGGGCCAGCATCGGCAGTAACCTCCATTTCTTTGGATGAACTGAAGCATGCCATATTGGTGGCAGATGCAATATTTGCCCAAATGGTCTCAAAGCTGGACTCGCACTCAGGGCACCTGATGAACTCCTGGTTGTTTCTCGTCAGTTCGTGGAGTGGGGTAATCACTGTGGCATAGTTCTCCAGATAGCGGGAGCAATAGCTTGCGAGACCTAAGAATGATCTCGGGTCTGACACATTCGTTAGACGTGGAACCTCTCAGGGCCTCAACTTTGTCTGGGTCAAGGCGCATGCCTAGGTCAGACAATATGTCAGAAGTATTTCAGCATATGCTTCCGGAACTCGCATTTGTCCCCATTGAGGGTCACTCGGGCTGCTTCTAGCGCCATGCAAACCTGGTGCAGCATTCCATCCAGTTCCTGGGGAGTTTTGCCAAATACCAAAATGCCATTGCTGTAACTAAGGGAGTTCAAGATATTTTTAATGATTTGGTGGATCTCGTCCTCGAATATTTCTGCAGCTGAAGATCTCCTGAAATGTAACCGTTTGTAGCGATATAGCCCCATGTGAGTCACAAAGGTGGTGGTGTAGTGTGACTCCGGGGCAAGCTCCAGCTGGTGGTAGCCCTTGTTGAGGTCCAGCTTGGAGAACACGGTTGCCCCATTGAGGAGGTGAATCATGTCCGTGATTCTGGGGGCCTGGTGGCATTGACGCTGTATGGCTACATTTGGATGGCGCATGTCCACACACAGGCGAATTGACCCTTCAGCCGATTTCTTTGGGATGGGTGAAATCGGGGAGACCGAAGGGGTGGGTCCAAGCGCCGGTTCAATGATAATGATATTCAGTAGGCGCATGATTTCCTCTTGCACCTGCTTCTGGATATTTATGGGGACGCCACGATAATGACGTACAACAAGCTTGATTGTTGGGTCAATGAGGAGTCATACTTTGCAATTGTGTAGTTTATCTAGGCCTTTGAAGAGGTTGGGGAATGCCTTTACAACGTCACCATCTGGGGCCAGATATTTGTGGCCCATCATGCGGTACACAATGTGGACAAGGCCCCTGTCGATGGCCGTACGGAAATTCAAGATGCACACACAGTTGGCTTCAGTGGACAGTACGTGTAGTTGTATGAGGGCTGTGTGTGACTTGTGGGTGCAGACTGTCAAGAACATCCCTTTGTTCCGCAATGGTGTGTTGGATCCTTAAGGGAATATGTCCACGGTGGATGGTTTCAGCCTTGGCGGGTGCGATTGTGCCGGTTGTATGCTTCTTACTCATGACGTTCACTGTTGCGCCGGTGTCAATCAGTAATTCAATTGTGGTGTCATTTATTTGCAGGGCCCATGTGGGGTTGTGTTCCTTGGTGATCTTGTTGCCCAGTGCCCACACGTAGACCCTCTTCTACCGCCAGTTTATGTAACCAAATATGCTCCTGTAATGCAAACTGACTTGTAACCATATTGCCTTCCTCTGTAACCAGCTATGTCTTTATCTGTAACAGTGCCACGATGCCCACGGGCTGTTGTGTGCTTTAAAAATATGAATAAATACATACATAAATAAATGATCATCCGGGGAGGAGGAGGATTCACTCCCTGAATGAGATTTTACTTCCACGTACCGTACATTCTGTCTTATTCTGTAGGTTCCTCTTCTGTCTTGGGACCTGTATGACTGTCGAGACTGTTGTCTGTCGCCTTCTCCTTCCAATGGGCGCTATCTCCAGTATTAATGTCTGGGCTTCCTGTCATCTGGGTGGTGCTTTGGCTGTCTCCTGCCGCTCCTGTTTAAAGTCCCTTGGGAGCTGGCGTGGGGTATTTCTGCATACAGCCCTGAAGTGGTTAATGCCTCCGCAGGCAGCACATTTTTGAACCAGGGCAGGGCACGCACCCTCATGGGGGGACTCGTATCCGCACCAGAAAAAATGTTTTCCCTTGTTCTTGGTGTTGCCTCGAGGTGCCAGCGTTCTTTTCTTGACTGCCTCTTGGTCTCTCAGTGTGGAGGATAGCTTCACCCTCCTCAAGGTGACAACTTGCTGAGATATGGCAAAGTTAGTTTACGCCATGCCCAGGATCTCGTCTAGAGACTGTTGTTTTTGGAGCAGTTTTTTCTTGAATTCAGGGGATTCGCATCCCGCTATGACTTCACGGCGTAGTGCTTCTTCGTTCGAATAGCGGTGGAATGCGCAGCGTTTGATGCAGATACAGAGTCGCATAATAAAACTGCCCAATGTTTCGCCCCTCTCCTGCATGGTGATATGAAAAATATGCCTCTCATAGTCCACAATGGTGTAAGAGGTGAAGTCTGTGGTGAGTGCCTCTTGGACCTCTTGTAAAGTGGCTTTTTCTTCATCTACTGGTTCATATAATATGTCACGCACTGATGCTCCTACTGCCAGGGTCAGTATATTTTTCTTGCACTCGTCAACCATGTGGCCCATTGCCCCAATATATACTGTGAAGTCTTTGCCCAGCAAACCCCTCGGGGGCCGAGGTTGCTGGCATCTGTGAGGTCAAATGCTGTGTGCAGTTGCTAAGGAGGGCCATCCCCTTGCACAGCTTGAAACACCTCTGATGGTCGGGCAGGCTCTGTGGCCGGTGTTTCTGCTTCAGACATCGCGGCAATGGTGCAGTTCTTTCCCCTAGGTCTGCAGTGGTATCACAGGGTGCAATGTTTTCACTGAGGGTGATTTCATTCTGGATGGGGATATACATATATATGGCGAGGGCCTGTCTGCACACTGACTGTCCAAGGGAGCAATTAGCAAATATGGAGGCCTTGAATCATAGTGAGCAGTGCTGAGTCCCCTCCTCACCACCATGAACCTGACCGCACACAAATGGCACATTCAGCAGCAGGACCCAAGTCCAAGAGGCCTCCTGGCTGCCTATTCATGAACGCGTGGGTCTGGGCACGCACGTTGCAAGAGCAGGCCCAGCTCGCTGTGACACCGACTTGCCTTGGGTGCACCCATTGTTCTCTGGGTGCTTAATGGCTTCCCATTTGTAGCCCGCAATGAAACGGAACGTGCCATGCTTGATAGAGGCACTTCCTATTACCGCCGCCGCCTGGGCGGAGAATACTGTTGCCAGAGGGATTCACCAGAGCCGCCCGGGCCGAACTGCAGCGTAGGCTGCTCCTGTGGCAAGCGTCAAGCCTGGCGCCGAATTGGGCCCGCTGGGACGTTAGGCTTGATCTGACGTCGCCAATGTCAGCTACCAATGTTCGGTGCCTGTGAATACCACGGCACAGTAATGCAAGTGCACAGCTTGCGCGAACAGAAGGGAGGCCCACGCAGAGTAAACCGGCATCAACTCCAACTTTATTATAACTACCGAGATTTGCTGCCATGGCACGTCACTTCCTTTCCTTGCCCCCGCCCTAGCTCCGCCTCAAGCATAAAAACATGGAGGTCCACAACATGACACCAATGGGGCAGAACTCAGCAATGAAGGGTACCTGGGGCAGACATGGGCACTGAGGAGGGCAGAACAGGGCACTGAGGGGAAAATGGGGGCAGAAGTGGCCACTGAAGCTCACATAGAGCTAGAGCAGGGAACTGAGAGGCACATGGCATGGAACACTGATGAGCAAAAGGGGCAGAAATGAGCCAGCGAGAGTGAAATTGGGGCAAAACTGGGGCAACTAACAGCATGAACAAGTGTTGTAAATTTGGAGTGCTGGCTTATATTGTCGGAACAAGTTGCATGATTTTCTTTGAACGCAACCCGAAGAGTGACACTGGTTGTATATATTGTGGAGTAGGGCCTTGTGGTTTTCATTTGGACACACACCTTGCAAATCTATTTTTCTGCGGCATTTCTGGTATGTATTGTTGGGACAGACCTCATGATTGTATGTGGGAACAGGCAGCCTGCAAATGTGGGAAGCCATGCTCCTATGAACTGTTGATTAGATGACAGCTATAGGAGTTCTTCATATCTTCCCTTAGAAAGGACTTTTATACATCTAAAAGGACAGAGCTAACATATATTATCTTTATAACCAATTCATTTCCTCATCAGTTTACTTCCAATGTTTCCCACTCTGTTATAATTCTCTTCCATATGTAGAAAGCAGCACCTTTATACACCAATGGATCTGCCATGAATATGCAAGACCAAAACTGGTTTGTTTCAATCATTCTTTTATCCCATACTAAATCTTTAAACCCTACTTCATACCAACTGCGCAATTGATCACAGGCCGTGAGCAGATGCCTCGTGATTTCCACCTCCACTTTGCATAGTCTACAAAATCTTCTTTCTCTGGGTATTCTCATCCAAGAGCCTACATACTCAAGGCAAGGTAGCATATTGAACCTTAGAAGCAGGATGAATCTACTGAACTCCCTATCACTCACGTTTCGCACATATTTATGAGGCTTATTGGCAATCATCCCTTGTAGGCTATAAGTGATACATCTACTCTTTGCTCCCAGACTATCCTACTTCTTAAAGGAATCCAATTCTTTATATTTTTTAATGAGTTTCTATACCAAAACTTCTGATTGTCATTTCCCATGGGTAATTTCAAGTTGATCTCTTTCAAAAAGCTGGAAACGTTCATAGTTAAATCTTTTAAAACCTCATTCTTCTGGCCATCCTTTATCATTTTATTCCCAGAATACTCAACAAACTACCAGGATAGTTGATATCTAAGGTCATTTTTACAAACAGCTTACAACACCGTATCTTCCAGAGTGTAGACCATGATATCCGTCCCAATTCTCGCCTTAAAGCTTCAATTGAGGTAGAATTAGCCAACCTTCATTCTGATCTCCAGAGTTTAGCCTCCATTTTATCTATATTCCTCGTGTATTTAGCTGCTGCAGCCTCTAGTGCATAGATGGCACTGGGTATAGTACATCATTTATATATTTCTAATAGACCTTCGATGAAGTATCCTCCTTTCTCGGATATAAAAGCTCTCATAATGTTCAATTTTTTTGATTATCTTCTTTTCTATGATGTCTATTTAATAATCAGATTGTGGTGACTTTTTCATTGTTATACGTATGGATATGTTTCTACTACTTCAATATCCCTGTTATCAATTTTCCATATATATTTTCCTTGTTTCTGTTTATACCTTTATTTCCAAATATTAAAATCTTTCTTTTATTCACATTAATACTTAAGTTATTTTCTTTTGCATATAGGTGGAGTTCATTTAATACCTTCTGTAAACCAAAAGGGGTTTTGTCTATTACAATAGTATCATCTGTATAAGATAAGCAACATATGGCCATGTCTCCAATCTTCTGCGGGAAATGTTTAATTTAATTGAATCTTTCCCCCATGTCAGAGACATATAAATTATACAAAGTGGGTGATGTAACACACCCTTGTTTCAATCCTAAATTGGCTTGAATAGAGGTAGTACTTACCCTCCCTTTATTTAGATACATCACCACTGTAGTATCTCTATACATCTCCTTTAAAAAATGGAGGACTATAGGGCAGATGTTCCATCTCACTAACTTGCCCCAGAGTCTTCCCCTGTCCACACAATCGAATGCCCTGCTAAAATCAATGAAACTAGCATATTGTTTTTATTTATTTCCTCATTAATTCAGCCACCAGGACATTTAATGTAAGTATATTGTCACTAGTACTGTGTCCAGCTCTAAACCCTGTCTGCGTAGTTGGTATGAATATATTTCCAGGTATTCACAAGTTGTAGTATAAGTGTGCAGAAAATTTTACAACTGAAATCTGACATTGCCAATAACCTGTAATTTTATGGGCTCCATCTACCCCCTTTTTCATACAAGGGGATAAAGATCGCTTTTCTCCAGCTCTCTTGTATCTTTCCTGATTTCCATATCAAAGTGAAGAGTTCATATCATACATTAGCCCATTTCTCTGTGTTTCGCTTAAGAACAATATTTGCCAATTGGTCTGGCCCAGGGGGTCTCGAGGATTTCATTCATTTAATAATATCGAGAACATCCGTCCTCCCATACGGGAAGATCCGATCATTACCTGACCATTTAATCTCTATACATGGATCCACCTTATCGCCATTAAAATACCTGGATTCTATGAACTCTTTCCAGATATCTACCAATATGACATTTATATCAGTATTATCTTCTTCCATTAAATATTGACGATACAGATAATAACATTTTTTGGCAGCATAAGTCCTACATAGCTCGAACACTATTTGCCAATTTACATTATGAAGGTTACATTTATATGCTTTCAACCAGTTTTTAAATTTCATCTGTATCCTTTTCATATTTTTCAAACTGTCTTTCTCCTTCAGACAAGGGCCCCTTTATACTAGCCTGATTTCCCCTCTTATCGCCTTCTTTTTACTTGCTATATGACCATCATAAACATTTTTATGTTTTCCCCCTGTTTTTTTATTTATGATATTTCTACTTTCTGTTGTCTGTATCATACCTATTAGATTACCTATCACTTTAGGCTCATTCAATAATTAGTCCTGACCATTCAGGGGTAAGATGTCAAAGATCTTATCAAATTTCTTTACATTTTTTTCCGTCCAACAAATCCTATTACTGTTGGTATTAAATTGGATATTCAATTCAGGATCGTATATTGTTTTTGTATGTGTACGCATCAATATACACTTTAACATGAAATGATCACTATGGGGGGTTGGCACATGTAAAAATGCTCCTATTTTTTCCCTAACCCCCTATTTATAAATATATAATCCAATATATAGGAAACCCTTCCGTTAGTTCAAGTAGAGTGAGGATGTACCTGGTGGGAAGGTTGTAGGAATTTCAAATCCCAACCTTGCATCAGATTCATCCACCTAATACCTGTAGAAAAGTGTGTAGGAGAATCTTTATCCAAAGTGCTCAAATTATCCAATGAGGGCTATGGGACTTGAGGGTCTCCGCCCATCGCCTCCCATTCTTCCATCACAGTGGGAATGAAAAACTCCCACTATCATTACCTCTGCCTTGGGAGCTTCCATATGCAACTCCTCCAAAGTTTATTCCACAACCCCAAAAATGTCTGTCAGGTTAATCCCTGCTGGTCTAGAATATAGATTTATCAGCAGTAGGTCCTCTCTGGCACCACTGCCACCAATCACAACACACATAACATGTTCTGATTTGTCGTATTTATAATATATTCTGGCACTGAGAGTATTTTTCACCCCCACACATAGGCCCCCAGAAGGTCTACCTCTTGCACCCCTATTAGTAAAGTTTGTTAGGACATTATATCCATCCAACAGAATTGTGCCTTGGACCCAGGTTTCCTGGATTGCAAACATGTCACAACTTCTTAACATGTTTATACTTTTTTTCTGCAATAGTGACTGGAAGCCTCTACTTTTCCAGGATAGTATGATTCTATTTTTAGCTTCTATTTAATTTCAGTCATCAATGGCATAATTTTCACCAGGAATCCATTTATCCAATTCAATGTGCTTTCTCAAGGGACCCTCCCTACTTTTCTCTTGATCTTGTTGGGACGTCTTTGGCAGCTTTTCTATTTCAACACTATTACAAATAATTATATCACACTCATGTCCCAACAATTCCATTCTACTCTACGAGTATAGAACCCTAGTATACACCCATTTCAGTGTTACATAATTCCATGACAGCATGTTGCCCACTTCACGAATTGCAAGTACACACACCGTTTGCTCAGTTCAAGTTTAACGAAATCCTGTTGCTTCTAGTTCCTAGATTCCCAGACAGTGAGCTGTTATAAGAGGCCAGTGGTAGAGGCCCAGTTTTGCACACCACGCTTTCCTGTTTTTAATAATCTAAATCAAGTCCCAGTGTTCAGAATATTGATAGTTGCTCAGTTTGCCAAATCCTAGCAGCAGTGCACTGCACTCAAATATCCAATCTGAGCCCAAAATGCCACAGAGACCAGACTGCCTCCAAAGGCAACCTGCGTATGCACAAAGCACAGGAAAGACAGAACACGTGTCCCCACGCCCCACACAACACAAAGGCAGATGGTGTGATGAGGGGTGGGGCCCATCACATCAAGGTATGCCTTTCCACCCACACAATAAGTGCCTAACATCAAGATGGCATGAAATGACATGAAATAGCACGGCATACAATCACACAGAACAGCACAGCACGGAAAATAACATGAGCTGACACAGAACAACACACAAAAAAATGACACAGCATTGCAGACATAAACATCACCTGACTTGGGAGAATTACATGACAAAGTGTAATTGGACAGGACATTAAATAAATAATATAAAATACCATAACACCATATGAAATGACATTAACATAGATGTGCATGCATTGAATAACATATAACATCACTGGACATAGAATGATAGAACGCCTAGTAACCGGGCCTAGCATGTTATGAATGGGCTCACAACAACATGACAGGGTGTAAAATAACTTGTCTGGGCACCGAATACTGGGGCATGGCACACGTTTACATGGCATAGGGAATGTTCGTCTTATTTATCTATTTAGTAATTGCATTTATTGACAGCGCCCAAACCCGCAAGTACCACGGCGCTGGTACAACTTATTGGAGGGAAAACAAAGAAAGTACCAAAAAAACAAGTTATACAAGAATCAGGCAAAGAAGGGCCAGGTCAGACGGGTCACCCGGAATCAAACTAGTCATATTTCTCGAAAAGCAAAGTTTTTAGTCTTTTTCTGAAGATGTCTGTTATTGTAAGTGGGAGGGGGTGTCCAGAAGTTGGTCTTTGTACCGTTGGTAATCAAGGTGCCCCCACCGGTGGCAGGATGAAGAATGATTTGCATGTGAGTGGGCCACTTCTGTAATGGTGCAGATGGGCTACAAAAGCAAAGGTTTGGAAGGCTGCCCAAAGCAATGTTATCACTTTTGCCTAATTGTCACATTCATCTAATTCTACCCATAGCCACTCTCCATAATATACTGTGAGGGAAAGACGGAATGCAAGCTAACATTGCAGTGCGCATCATTTATCTGTGTCGTCAAAAGCACACGGCCCAGCTGTGCTGGACTCCATCTCGAATCGATAGATGTTAAAGCAATTTTCCGTGCATGTGTTTATATCCAGCCACTGTCACACAGTTAGAATTTGCACTATTACACACCTTGAACCTAGGGGGAACCAAGAGCCATTGGCCTATTTCCCTTGCTAGGTACCTTCTTAACTAGCTGTGTATTCACCGTGGGGTACTCGGGCCTGAATGGACAGCAACGCAGCTTGATATGGATCATGAGGTTTTCTTTGATTAGGTCACGGAAGCATGCACAGTGGGGATCATTACAAGTTTGGAGGTAGCTATTTGCGGCATGGCTACCCCCTTACCGGCCACCGGGTCCGGGTTCCTTGAATGAGGAATTACCGGGCCTTTCCGACCTTGGAAGGCCCGGTAAATCCTCATTCAAGGAACCCAGACCCGGTACATCCCCATTCTCATTCAAGCCCCAATAGCGCTTAATGGGAATGGGGAGGGAGCTAACAACGGGCCCGTTGTTAGCTCCCTGGTCTGCTCACAGGACCCGCTACGGATGCCCGGTTTTACCAGGCGGCCTTAGCGGGTCCCGCGAGCAGAACTCGTAATTAGGCGGTAAGGGCTTGATGCTCCGGCACCTCTAGAGGAGGCCGTTATACCCTTACCGCCTAACTCCTAATGACCCCCAGTGTATTGTAATTCATTTTGACTATTGACAATATAAACGCGTGTTGAACCCATAAATGTGGGGGCTCACTCTTGGCTGTTACCAGTGGTGGAAATGGGAAATAACTGGTGGGGGATCCCACAAGGGCCAGGACGGGGGCATAGTTTGGGGGGGCGGGTCCTGAGGAGGCCGGGGTTTAAGGGGCGCAGCTGGCTGTTGACCTCCGATAAAAGGAAATATCCAAAATAATAGTTTAAAACGGCTCTTTTTCTTTCATGCTGCTTCTTTTCCAAAATGTATATCAATTCCACTTTAAACCACTTCCTTGGCACTGATGATGAGTTACTTCTCTATGCGGATAATAGTTTACCAGTGTTGCTGAGTAAATATTCTTTAAAATGCACAATTTGCATCCCATTATAAAAAAAAATAAAAAAAAACCTCCTCTTTGGGTACTATTCAAACAGGGTGATTTTTGTTCGCCATAAACAACGTTTTCTTTTACTGGACCCACACCCGGCACAGCTCCTGCAGCTCCCCTCTGAAAGCAGCTGGATGGCTGCATCGTGTGGACATGGACCCGGATTATTTATTTATTTATGCAATGTTTGGTGGATATCTGTATCCGACAAACATTGCATAAATAAATAAATATACAGGTATACGATAAACATCGGATACCTGTACATGTATTTATGCAATGTTTGTCGGATACAGGTATCTGACAAACATTGCATAAATAAATATATAATTCGGGTCCATGTATCCGACAAACACTGCACAAATAAATAAATAAATAAACTGGGTTGTGGCTGAGGACCGGGTCCTGGCTGAGGACTGAAAGTTCCTCATGTGCCCCCTTGCACAGGGTCACCATTAGAAGTAAAAGCTAACTCGCGGGCACTTTCTTTTTTGTATCCCCCCAGCGCTGACTCTGGCCGGATCCCGAGATCCGGCTCCACATCTGGAGCCGGATCTTTGATCCGGCGAGAGCCGGCCCAATCGCCAGCACTGGCTATTACAGGGGTTTCTCTCTGTCTGTTTTGAGTTTGTCTCCTGCAGTGCTGAAGAAAAAAAGATTTCCTCTGGAGCTGATCCCTCCCAAACAGATCGCTGCATCTGGTTGATGCATCAATAACTATAATCATTGCATTGATAAAAAAGTAAACATTTGACATGTCTAGAATAAGGTGACATATGTAACTTGGGATATTATAAGTTTACTTAAATATACTGAATGACATGGGATGAGAAAACATGAAATGGCATAAAGCCATATTGCAAAAGCAGATCAAGACACAACAGCTTCGCATGTGGAATTATACACCGCAATATAACATGACACAGAAAAACATTACACAGGGTATCATGGCTTAATATAAAATAACTTAGCAATGACGGTACACAGCATATCATTCACAGATCCCTTTCTCTCTCTCTCTCCCCCTCCCCACGCCCTCTCTCTCTCCGTCTTTCTGTCTCTCTGGCTATTTCCCCACGTTCTCTCTGGCTCTTTCCTGTTTGTCTCTCTGTCTCTCTCTCTCACTCACTATTTCCTCTCTCTCTCTCTCTCTCTCTCTCTCTCTCTCTCTCTCTTTCTCTCTCTTTCTCTCTCTCTCTCTCTTTCTCTCTCTCTTTCTCTCTCTGTGTGTCTGGGAAGGAGTCATATTGCCAGATGCAGGTTTGCTAGAGCCACCCAATCCATTGATGACAATTGTGCTACCAGAGGAAAGAGGAAATAATATATATGTTTAAGGAGGGTGTGAGGAATTCGACCATCCGCACAGTTGGTGTGTGCTCGACTGGGCTTTTTTTGAATGTATAATTAAATAGTATGATGGTAGACCAACCTCAAGAAAATGTGTGGGGCATAGCCACACACATTTTCATATGTTCACCACAATGTCGCATACACCTGTGTACTATGTTTACTTGGGATATAACAGCCTGGAGTACACCATGTCATCTCCAGAAAGGGGGAGGGCCAACCTTCCCCCTGCTATGGCCTGCCTGATTAGCTAACAAAGGCTCCATGGATCCGCCCCCTGCTCTTTGGTTGGGCCCAACAGCTGGCTGGTGCCAGTGAGTATCATACTAAAATAATGTACTTCAAACAGGCACACATGGAGCCTGACTGCAGAGGCTAATGAAAGAGAAAGGGAACCCCAACAACCTTTCATATGTAACTGTGTCAACCTGAAACCAGCTCCTGCCCTCAGTGTCATGACAGTGAACTGTCAAGTCTGGAAATGGGTCTTTACAGTAAGCTCCCCGACAGGGGGACCCCATTCAGCAGGTAACAGAATGTGGTTTAGAGGAGCCAGAGAGTCTTGTCTTGCCACAGCTTCAAGGGAAACCTGCCACTTTAAACAGGAACCAGAGAGAGATCCATTAATCCGAGAGACACTGTGATCAGCAACAGACAGGGAGATGTGTTTTCAGCCCTTTAGCTCCTCTGTTGCAAAGCACTCTGGTTATGATCTCATGCATACAGGAGATTTCTGGTGGGGACCCCAGTATTGGTTCATAATGGTGGGCTTAACCTACACCAATCACTGTGGCCCACTTGGCTTTAAACAGGATGCAGCCCCTCTTTTGTCAGATCATCTGAAGACCTTGCGAGGAGTAGCAAGAAGAACTCATTATTTGACCCTGACTGAAGGTAAAGTCTGCCTTACATCTTCCGCTGGTTAAGGAAGGCCAGGACCTTCAAAGAGGGAAGCAAGATCCCTTTGTTAAACATTGCCAAGGGATCACAGGGTGATAAAGGCCTCAAAGGACACTACGGCCACTCCAGAACTGGTACACAGCCAGCACATAGGATGCCCAGCAAGGCTCTACAGCAAGCTTTCTAGGTAGGAAGCACTAGAAGGTCTCTGAACCTACAACAAAGAACAAGGCAGCTTCCTTCAACACACTCCTCAGCTTTGGCCCATCAGCCTTAAAGTACAACACAAGCCCATTGAAGAATGTAGAAGTGCCTCAACCAGCATCTACCAATGTCTGCCTTAAAGGGCATTTTTTGAGCCGGTCCATATCCTCGAGCTGCAACCAACTGAAATGCTGACCGTTGTCAAGCCGTAGTCACTTACAGACATCTGAGACTTCTAGACCAGTGCTTCAGAACCGCAGACCAGCACTGAGACAACGACTCCTGACCGCAAGCTGCCTTGTAGGCCAGCCTGCAGCAATTCGTCCAGCTTTGCTCGCTGAACTGTCTTGCTGCCTGTTACCGGTAGCTGACTCCCATCTTTAACTCTGTCCCAGAAGCCTGCAACGCACCCTGAAGCTGACTCAACCCTGTCGAGCATCAAGAACACCTACGGCACAAAGTACTTTGTGGTTCTTTCCCCCTGGTCTTTCCCAAAAGGCCCCTAGAGACAAATTAAGACCCATTGCTCCTTTTGTGCTGAAGCCAAGAAACATTAAGTTGTTGTTATTAACCATACCAACTACGCGCATGTCAGTGTCAAGAGTGCATCCTTTCCTCTGCATTCCTTTACAGGTTGGGTTGCATTTTGTAGTGTGCTAGATTTGTCTGTTGTGATAATAATAATAAAGTCGATATTTGTATACAACCTTGACTGGATAGTTCCTTTTATCATGGCTTAATAATTGTATTTTCGCTGTGTTGCCACTAAGCAACGATGCACAACCTTGTGGAGATAAGCCTGCCATTCCATCAACGTTACCAAAATTGGACAAGGAGGTTTATAATGTTCTTCTTATTTGAATCTGTTCAGATCCCTTTTGGTGTATTAGAGGTGTGGAACTGATTGTTGGTTTAGAAACCAATATTCACCCCTGGACCTCTAGTACCCCGGAAGTTGATTTGTCACAGAGGGGGAGAGGTTGCTGTATTTTTTATGGTTAATTGTAGAGTGATAGAGAGATTCCCCAAATGTGGCAGCCAGCCTAGTATTTAAAGACATGTATGATCATTGCATAATTGTTCGTCTTACTCAGGGATCGCTGTCCATACGTTGACGTTGAGGGTGACAAAGTTGGGCTCTACAGGGTGTGTTGTGGTTCAGTAAGAACTTGAACTGTACTAGAATACTGGACCACAGTGTCAACAACTGTGCTTGTTTATTTCCTATTTTTGTGAAATATTAGTATTTTTGTATACAATAAGAAAAGTGCAGATGCAGCATCACTACCAATCAATGAGTGGCCAGCACACAAAACTGAACATTGTCTTGGTGCTCACAGAAGAAACAGATCATTGCTTTAATTCAGAGTGCAACCCTTTCCAAGAAAGATGAGAATTTGCAAGGTTATTTTCTAATGTTCGCTGCCAGTGTGTATTGTAGTTGTCATGAGAAAGTTACTCTTCTCTTGCTGAGAAAAGCATATTATAAAAAACCTAGAACAACCAGTAAATCATTTTCTGATAAAGGGGTACCATTCCAAGACAATCAGTCTGCTACACTCCTCTAGAATTTTTCCGAAATACCCATTCTTCTTTTCTCATCCTTCTGTCCTATCAGCTTTTCTTACAATTTCTACTTCTGTTACCACACTTTTGCTAGCCCAAGTGCACCTCAATGCTACTGCTTCTGATCCAAGGTATCTCCTTCTTTGGTGTTCTATCTTGCTTCTCTCTTTAATATGTCTCTTCTTTCCTTGTCTTTTCCTCCCTCTTTTAAGAACGCTACTATTCTCCCTTTCTTGAAAAAGCCTTCACTCGATCCCTCTCTCCCCTCTAACCTTAGGCCTATATCATTTCTTCCTTATCCTGTTAAGCGTTTTGGAACATCTGGTCTATTCTCAAGTCTCTTCTTTTGTTTCTGATAGCTCTATTCTCCCTTGTTTCCAATCTGGTTTTCGTTAATTTCCTTCTCCTAAAACTGATCTGCTTTCAGTGTGTGATTTGTTACGTTCTGCTCATTATGCTAAACATTATTCTCTCTTAATCCTACTTGATTCATCTGCTGCTTTCAATATTGTGGCTCACACTTTGCTTCTTTCTTCTCTTACATCTTCTGAATTTTCCGGAATGGTTCTCTCTTGGTGTTGTTTTAGTAAGTCTTCTGCACCTGGCTCCATTCTTCATGGGGTTACCCAGGGTTCTGTCTTGGGACCCTTTCTTTTCTCCCTTTATATGTGAGTTTGAGTTTGAGTTTAAGTCATTTCTTACCACGCACCAGGCAGATAACTTCATTTGGGCGCAGATGTTAACTAAAGGGTTGAAACATATCACTGTGGAAAGTCTGAAGTAACGGCGACCCTGAGGAAGTAAGATCATTTAAATAGGAAGGGTTTAAGTTCCTTTCTAAATCTTTCCAGAGTGGTGCATGAACGGATGCCAAGAGGCAACTGGTTCCAGAGCTTAGGCCCAAACACAGAAAATCTTCTGTCACCTTTTGAGATACACTTTGCCCTCGGGACACATACCAGAAGTTTATCTTCTGAGCAGAGGGCTCTGGTTGGGTAATAGTGTCGAATTCTGGTGTTCAAATATCAAGGTGTAAGTTTGTGATAGCACTTATACACCAGGCATGCCACTTTAAATTTAATACGATCTTCCACCATCAGCCAGTGCAGCGTTTTCCTGGCTGTGGACACATGATCTCTTTTGCCCAGGTGAGCTATTAGCCTAACGGCCGCATTCTGGGCCCTCTGCAATCTTAGCATTTGTTTCCTCGGGATCCCTGTCAGAAGACTAGTACAGTAGTCAAGGAGGGAGTTAACCAGGGCTCCCACCACTACTGGAAGATCTTGAGGTGTTAAGAAAGGGGGCACATTTCTGAGCAGTCGCAAGGAACAAAATACTGATTTTACTTTTGCCCCTGTCTGGGCTTCACTGGCCAGATTTTCTTGCCAGGTGCACCCGAGATTTTCCACTTTCCTTGAGACTGGAATGCTCCCTCCCAGGATTTGCGGGTTGTAGTTTGTATCTTCCTCTCTATTTTTGTTTTCTGATCTAAACAGAATTATTTATGTTTTGCCTGCATTAAGTTGTAATTGATTGCAGGCCATCCACTTTTTTACATCTTGCAAACAACAGTCTTTCATCTCAAATGCCTCCGACAGATGGTCTGTCTCCACATAAATCTGTGTGTCGTCTGCATATGAGTGAAATCGTAAGCCGTGTCTCCTCAAGATATCAAATAGTGGTTGAATATATATAAATTGAATATCAGGGGAGAGAGAGCTGATCCCTGAGGTACTCCACACCTCAAGTGTATTAAATCTGAGAGAACTGCTCCCAGAGTTACCCGCTGTGTTCTATCCTGTAAAAAGGAGTCAAACCAGTCTACCAACACTTTGTCTGTTCTTCCGATGTTTTTAATACGTTGAAGGACAGTATTGTGGTTAATTGTATCAAATGCTGCAGATAGGTTGCGCATCAACAATATTGAGTTGCTTCCCCTATCTGCTGCTTCCAATAGGTCATCCTGGACTGCTAACAAGGCCGACTCTGTCCCATGATTAGGGAAATCCCGTTTGGTGTTCATCCAGTATATCTACTGTTGGAATTGATTACAAACTATTTTCTCCAGGATTTTAGTGGGCCAACATAAATTGGCTACCGGACGATAGTTTTTAAGTACCTTGGGATCTAAATTTGTTTTTTTTTCAATAAGGGTTTTACCAGTGCGCTCTTGAGTGCACAAGGAACCTAGTCTTCTGTCAGTGATTTATTCACAAAAGTTGTTATAAATGGGGTAAGATTAGAAGCCAGGCTGATAGCAGTACAGGCTGGAATAGGGAATGCTAGATCTTTGGTCGGTTTTAGTTGAAGTATTAGAGCCTGTCTCCTCTTGCTTCTATTCTTTCTTCTTTTGGACTGTCCCACCATTGTTATGCTGACGGCACTCAACGTATTCTTCCTTTCTCTTCTTTTACTCCTGTGCTTCATGGCGCTTTGACATCCTTTCTCTTGCTATTAATTCTTGGATGGCTGACCACAATCTTCTTTTAAATTCTGCTAAAACGGAAGTACTCATTTTTCCCACTACTACTCCTCCTCCTTGTCCACCTGCTTCTATTTCTTGTCCCCCTTCTTTGCTTCCTATTTCTTTTTCTTCCATCTTGACTCTGAGCTTTCTATTTCTCATCATATCTCTTTACTTTCACCCTCCTGTCCGACCCACATTTCAACATTGGTAAAGCAAGGACATTTCTCACTTTGTGGGCAGCTAAACTCTTAATTTCTTCTCGCCTGTTCTATTGCTCTTGTATTCTTTTAAGGTCCTTGCGCCGCCCGACAGGCTCCTCTGATGTCCATCTTTAATTCTTCTGTTTGTCTCCTATTTTCTCTTTCACCTCGCAAATATATTCCCCTGTCTTTATCCTCTCTTGGATGGTGTTCCTGTCACTCTCATCTCAAATGTAATTTTCTTTGTATGGTCTTTGAATCTCTCCATAATCTCTCTCCTGCTTATCTTTTATCTCTAGTATCCTTTTACATTCCTTCCCGTTTCTCTTCATTCTCAGTCTCTTTTTCTCTTAACTGTTCCTCATCCCCATGTGCCAAGTCTCGATTCCATTCCTTTTCTTTGCTTGCTCCTTTGCATTGCAATGGTTTTCCTCTGTCTCTACGTTACATTTCTCCCTACCCTCTTTTTAGCTCTACTATTAAAGCTCCTCTTCTTTAGTCTTTTGGTTTAAAGGTGTTGTGTTCACCTTAATTGTACAGCAATGTGATATTTGTACAGCGGTTTGGTGTATAGTGCTCAATAAATACAAAATACAAATACAAAAAGGGGAAGGGGTTAAAAAAAAGCAGCATCATGCACCTGCTAAAACACACGTGGGGTTGTTTCACCGCAAGACTTCACAAGAAACTGTGAGTCTTCCCCTTGCCGCTATTTAAGGAGTTGCTGCCTTACGCCATGTGGCAGATGTTCAGTGAAACCATTACCCAGATGTTGGTTTCCTGGGGCACTCATGATCAATTTAATATAATTTCAATTTAATACATGTATTTGTTCAATAAAATATTGTATTACAAACAGTAGCACACATTTACAATGACAGATAAAACCATTGTTAATCCAAGAAAGAGTGAATCCTATTTTTTTTCCCCCTCTGCCGCTGATGTTTCTTCAGACCGTCTTTCTCCCCGCCAACCTGCTGCCCGTCTGTCTGAAACCAGGGAAATACCCCAAGAGGCAGCCTATTTCAGGGTTATGACAAAATATCAGTCAATACCCCGCAAACCTTTGTATAACATTTTCCCGGTGCTTGCGGTCTGACCTGACGGGTCTGTGATCAGGATATAGAAGATGTGGTAATGATCCGATGCAATTCTTCAAGTGGTTGCCAAACGTATCCTCCCAAAGAGTCTCAAATGCAGTTGACCAAATCACACACAGCTGAAAGATGATTGTCAAGTATCATGAAGGTCCATGATCCCGCCGGCACATGGACTCAAGGTTGTAGGGCTGAAGGATTCCCTGGAAGGAGTGAAGCAGAGATCTGAACCAAAGGGAGGCCCAGAGGAGGTCCAAAACACTCAAGGTCAGGTGGCCAAAAACATGTAAGTCCAACATGAAAAACAAAGAAAGTCAAGGATGCACACACTAGGAGTACATCAGAATAACGCTCAAACACTTAGCTAATAAACCCAGCTGCAGAGCAGGGAATACGTGAAAAGGACATAGTATATCCTCAGGGTTCAAGTCCTAAAAAAAGTGGTGGACTCATTAACATACATGATGGGATATAACATCACCAGAAATTAGCATATCAAAGTGAAATATGCAAATGTTATTCAATTGGCTTTGGATAACCATCCAAATTGCACAGTACACATGAGCATTTGCCTTTAATAAAATCAACATACACAAAAACCAAGAGATGATATTTTAGTTTAAACCCAGAGAATCAATGCCAATGTTTTCCTTGGAGAGTGCAGTCCTGCAATGTGACATTTCACCTTTACTTGATCATTACTTTTCATCAGGTTATATGGGGTAGTGGCGAAGTGCCTGACTTTTGAACCTGGCAATTGTGGATCGAATCTCCAAATCGCACTTAGACAATCAACGTGCATTGTTTTACACACAGCATCTAAAATACCCTGTGGGACTGCATCCGCCCTCTGAAAAAAGTGGGGATATGCATCTATCCAAGCATACCCTTGACTTGAGCTCTCTAAACCTTCCCCAAGATGGCTGCAAGAAATCACCTGTGTGTTGTGGAAAATTTCCCATTCCAAGATGGCTGACCTGCATGACTGGAGGCTAGGGCTGATGGGAAACATATTTCCCATGGTAGGGGCTTCTTCCAGCACTAAGAGATGTACAGAGCTAATCTCCAGTGTTTCTGTCACAAACCCTGTGGCCAAAGACCCCGCATGGCCGATCGCTTGCAAGTCATGGGCGGAGCATGTGTATACTGGCATGGCAGGGGGCTGCACGAAAGCCGAGAGTCTTCCGCAGCAGATCCCACCCACCTGAGCAGAGACATGATGCAGCAGCCCGGTGGGTCACATGTTAGTTAAACCATGGCACTGAAGACGTGGAGCGCTCACGGTTTAGCGGGCTCCTCACTAACCTCTGTGCCTGACAACATCACCACCCACACCTGCAAATCAAAATAAAATAAACACTAACAATGTAAGTTGTACTGTTAGGAAATGTAGTCCGGGGCTAGGGAGGGCGGGACAGAGAGTGGGGAGCAAAGTGACTTGGAAGGGGAAGGCACAGACCTTGTAAGGAGGGACAGGAATAAAGACATGGAGAGTTGTAGCTCTGTCTCCGTCTCTTCTTCCCACGCCGGGTTGTGCTCACCCAGGCTGCCGGGTTCCGGGGGCCCCGGTGATCAGAAGCCCGAGCCAACACTACACTGGCGACAAGGGACGCCCCACATGTAGGTCACAAACACCTGTACGGCGGGTGAGGCTGAAAGCCGACCATCTCCGGAGCAAGGAAACCTAGAGTCAGCACGTGGCCCTGGAGGTGATCGGAGCCCCGAGGCTGCGGTGGTGAGTGCTAGGTGATCGGCAGAGGCCTAGGGTAGGGGCCACCAATCAGCGATGCTCGTGCCTTTTACAGGAGGCCATTACACAGTGCGGCTGTGTGAAGAAAAAATAAGGAGGCCCGGCGGCCAGGGCGGTGAGAACAATTGATGGAAAAGAACCCGGGGAGGACGCAATGGTATGGTGCTTGTGCCTAACCCAGGCAGCTTCCTTACATTGGACAATAGAGACATCCTTTCACTAGGAGATTCATGTGCCGAGGGCTCTCGCAGACAGCCCAACACCAATAGAACTAACCAGAGGGAGACCAGAGGCATGACATCAAGGAAAGCACATTCAAACACAGTATGTCGGACCAGGACATGCAGTCACAGTCCCAGTGACTCCACAGCCGCACGGCCAACACAGGGTGTCAGAATCCCTTGCAGTGCAATTACCAGGCGTTTTGGATGTGTCAGACACCAGCAACATGGGTCCAAGATGGGTCAGGTGGGTTTGGGACTTTGATTTATATGTGGGGGAGATTGGTCCAGTGGATGACTCCCGGCAACAATGCTTATTGAAGCTAGGAGCAGGTCCGGCCACTAAGGACATCAATGATGAGTTCCCCACTGACTCTATTGACACGATTCAAAGCCGCAAGACAGCTCTAGCCACCTATTTACACCACACACAATGTGGATTACGAAAGACATCTAATTCACACTACGAAACAAGCAGCAAAATGAAGCGCTGTGATTTTAACAATTATTCCAACAACGAGGCGCTAAGATCTTAAATAATAGCAGGTTGTGAATCTCAAACCTTCAGGAGAAAGCTATTACAAAAGGCAAAATCGCTAGTGGAGATTCTCTGTTAGAAAGGGCTGAAATGGCAGTTGACCCACAATTGGATTCTTTTGGCAGCCCAAAAGGTCACTCAACACACCAATAGGGTTTACACAAGCTACTAGGTGCATCGAAATCACAAGGTGAGCCATTGTGCCATTGATGTGGATGTGAGTTTCCACACAAGGGCACATGCCCTGCAATTGGACAATGGTGCTCAGACTGTGGTGAAGAAAACCCTTTCAAGTCGGTATGTCGTCTGGCCAGTGGGTTTGGCTAAGAAAAGTATGTTGGTATGACCAGTAGGCTGTGTAGGAGACCCATGACTACGGCAACTGAAACTTCCCACAAGGTCACACAAGTACACAATCAAGGAAAGGAATGAGAGAGATGGGAACACAGCTCAGGAGAGGAGAGACAAAGGAGGGTACGGAGGAGGATAGATCGAGGAGTGAAGGCAGGCGCTACCCAACACCAACGACATGACCAGAACCTCGGTCCAGGCACTCCAGGCACCACTTAAGATACTTAGTTGAATAGTCCCCGACGGACACTGAACCAAGCTCCTCGCAAGGGGAACAAAGACGGAAGGGCTATTTCTATTCATTGGGTAACCAACATGAGGTCAAACATAGCCCAACCCTCCTCATGCATGTCAATGAAAAGCAAACTGAATTTCTTATAGACACGGGCGCCACTGTAAATGTAATCAGTGAAGCGGTCTACCAAGAGCTACCACAGGAACCCAGACTGCACCCAGCCAAGGTGGACATTTACTCTTACCGCTCAAAGTCCCAGCTAAAATGCTGGGACAATTTAAGGCAAAGTGCCTCTACAAGACACAGACAAAGGACATCCCAACATATGTAATCTCCACACCCTCAGAGTCTGGGTGCATCATGAGCTTAAAGACGGCTGTTGAAATGTGACTCATTCATGTACTCTACAAACTAATTGCTTACAAATACATTGATACAGTGGAAAGAGTAGATCAGATATACCCATCTTTGTTCAAAGGAATTGGAAAACTACGGAATTGTCAAATCAAGCTTCACATTGACAAATGTGTTCAGTCCATAGCCCAACACTATCGAGGGATCCCAGTGAATATCCAATGACAGATGGAGGAGGAACTGCACAAGCTGCAAAGTCAGGACATCACAGAACCAGCAACAGGGCCCACTCTGTGGGTGTCCCCCATTGTACCGGTCCTGAAGAAAGGATCTGATACCAATTGGCTATGCGTGGACATGAGGAGACCAAATGAGTCCACCAAAAGGAAGCTAGACTTGCCCCTCCCCGCATCACGGACATGGTTCATCTCCTTAACGGGGCAAAAGTATTTTCGAAGTTGGACCTTAAAAAAGGGTATCATCAGCTGGTCCTGAGTCCAGAGAACAGGTACTTTACCACATTCATGACCCATGTGGGTCTATACAGTTACAAGAGGTTGGCTTTCAGTGTCTCTTCCACGGCTGAGGTATTTCAGGCTGAAATGCACAATGTCATGAAGCATATTCCAAACTGTATAAACTACTGCAATGATATTCGAGTATTTGGCATGACGACGGAGAAGCACAATGACATCTTGACCCGTGTGTGCATTGGCACTGGAAGCAGCCATCCTCACATGGAATCATGATAAATGCAAATTCCGAGAAGGCATTCTTCATTTCTTTGGCCATATTTTCTTGGAAAATGGAATGACACCAGACCCAGAAAAAGCGCATGCTTTGAACGAGACGGTTCCACCCACCAACATCTCAGAAATCCGGTCATTCATAGGCTTGCCCGGTTATTGCTCCCGCTACATCAAGGACTTTGCCATGATCAGTGAACCACTGAGGGCATTGAGCAAACAACACACATCCTTCCAGTGGTCGCTGGAGTGTCAGGCAGCGTTCACATCCATTCATGACAGAATAGCGAGGGTGGAGAACATGGCTTACTTTGACACTAATAAATAATAATAATAATAATTGGAAAATTATGACTGACTGGAAAATGAAATTGACAGTAGATGCCAGCCCGGTGGGCCTGGGGGCCATCCTCGCTCAGAAGGGTCTAGATGGCTCGGGTCAGTGACACATTGTATCATTTGCAAGCAGAAGCCTGTCAAAGACAGAGCAGGTCTACTCCCAGGCCCAGAAAGAAAGCTTGGCAGTCGTATGGTCCTGCAAACATTTTCATTTATTCCTCTACAGCAAGCCTTTCACAATTATAACTGACCATCAGGCTTTGCTCTTTCTATATACCAACCCACAAGCAAAGATGCCAACCTGCATTGTAAGATGGGGTCTGCGCTTCAAGGCTATGCATTTCCCATCATCCATAGGCCAGGAAAGGAAGCCAACCTGGCCAACTTCTTGTCGCGCCAACCCAGATCAGGCAACACCCCAGAGCCGTTAGTGGTGGATCGGTACATTAGGTGTCTAATCCAACAGACTGTCCCGCAAGACCCCCTGTAGCTGGTCAAGGAAGCAGTGGGCGACATCTCAATACAGATAATCACAGAGGGCATGAGATCGGGGACATGGCAGTGAGCAAAGGAAAAGAGCAGGGGTGAGTGAGAAGAAACAAGAAATGTTGTGGACAGTCAATTGATTGTCAAGGAGGAGTTAGCCATGACGGAAGACAACCTACTGCTAAAGGGAAACAAAATTGTGATACTGAGGCAGCGGAGACGTCAAGTGTTAGACCTAGCACACAAGGGACACCAGGGATAGTCTCAACAAAGAGAATGCTGAGACAAAATGTGTGGTTTCCAAAGCTTGATTCGATGGTAGAGGAACTGCTACGAGAATGTCCCATGTGCTGTTCAATCACACCCACCCAACATCCTGAACCACTAAACATGTTGCCACTACTTCAAGGGACATGGGAAGAAGTGACAGTGGACTTCATTGGCCCAATGGAAGGGGGGAAGTATGTTTTAGCCGTAATGGATGAGTCCTCTTGATATCCAGAAGAACAAGTAGTCCCTTCCACTGTAAATGAGTGTGCGTGACCCCTGACAGGCCCATAGAGTCAGAGCTTGCTCTCGAATGGTTTAAGACAAGATAGCTGCACCTTGAGGTGGATGGGGGTGCAGGTTTCTTACTCCAACATGAATCAATAAGTACATCTCAATGGTTTGGCAAAGGGGAGTCCGTTTAATGACAAGTACAAGAAACGGGGAAACATGGAGATCAACAATGATGCGATGGTCCCCCTCGCTGCAACTCCCAACAATCTTCATTCAAAAAGTAATAGATATACCCTAAAATCGTCATCAATTGACGTATAACACTCAAAAGGTTGTCGTGCAATTCTATTGGTTAGAAAAGGTAACTTATGTATATGTGCTATGTGCAATATCTGTATATGGTAATGGAGTGTGAGGATTATCTGTACATGGTAATGGAGTGTGAGGATCTACGCCCTTCCCTCTAACATTACTCATGTAAAATGTCACTACAAGTACGATGTCCCATTGGTTCTACTATCTATTGGACCCTAGATTATTTGGTCCATTGTGATTGGGTCGGCTACACCCCCAAGCATAAATCCCCACTTTAATTAGCAGCATGCAGGATGGACACCCAGATACTGGATGCCCCAAGATTCACCCAGCATCCCATCCTTCAATCAGTACTTTATTGCTGTCTGTCAATTAGTTGGCTGGGGTCAGCCTCGAAACTGTATCTTCTTGTCAGGAAAAGTTAAGGTATCTCCTGTTTTGGGTGACATCAGACGTTGGTACCTCTTCGCGCTTGGCTGGTCACGTGTTAGCACACCGTGAATTTGCTTCGTTTTCCTACTATTTGTGCATTTAATTCTTACTTTTAGCTGCCACCTGCCTGGGCCTCCTTATCTCGACCTTCACGGGGCAGGCTGCTCTGCTCCTTAAGTTTCGATTCTCCAAAGTTACTATCCGCCTCCCATTCTTGGTTTGACTTCGACTTCCCAGGCGTGAGCTGCTTCTTGCTGAGTTTCGGTTCAGGCCTCTCTTCTTGCCTTTTGCTAGAACATGAATCCTGGCCTGTTTGACCTTCAGTAACCTTGGTTAGTTCTGCTTTTGTATAAAATGCACTTGCACTTATATAATGTGCTTCGTTGAGGTAGATTTTGTATAATGGCACATGCCGCTCTAGTCTTCTACTAAGTATCACAAGCCACACTGGTTTCTTAGCTTCTTGCGTTACAAGCATATGTACAGGCATTAGCTGGTTGAATATCTTCATCCTGCTTACGGTTTAATTTTCCTTATTTTTCAACATCGTCTCTCCTTCTAAGTTCATGCTGTCCTTATTCTTGACGTTTCCATCATTGATTGTTGTTTCTTTCATTTGTGAGTCTGTCCAGGCCCTCTTGACATCACCATTCGTCTTCAATTAAGGCCTCTTCAGTTTCTTCTGGGACAGTGTTTAAGCAATCTTCATTTCGTGTCATTTGCTGGTATGGTTGCCTTAATGGATACCTTACTGTCCATGGCTGTCGGGTTATTGGCATTTCAATGGGTGTCCTACCGTGACTCTCTGCTGGTTTATTTGTTCATCATACATCACATATCTTGGTGTGAGCATTCCTGGTATTTCAAAATGGGTGGCTGGAATGCAGGCCATATTTGGGCCCTCCTCTACACTCCCCCCTCGACCACGGTTTATCGACCACTTCCGCTTCCTCCTTTGGATTCATCTTACTTGGTTCTTCTGTATCCATTTCTTCTTCGTCTTCTGGGTTTGTGCATGATGGTGTGAAAGAGTGTCTCTTTGGATTCCATATTTTTATCACTCCTTTCAGGCTTCCTGCTGTTTTTACATGTTCGTCTTTATTCCATGTCATTAGTTGACATTGTCCATTCGGGCTGCAATAGATCCATTTTCCTTCATAGTTTCTGCGTTTCCTGGGATACAGAAACTGTGTTCCTTCTGGCGCATACTCGCTGGCCTTCTCAAAGTCTCTTATTTCGTCATCAGTTAGGTCTCTGAGCTTCCATCCTGGTTCAACATCAATCATGATTTTCATCCCTATGGCCTTCTTTGAAGTTTTCTGGCATTGTGAGATTATTAACTTAATGACACAAATTCCTAGTAATATCATTACTAGTAGGGCTCCTAGGAACTTGAATGCTTCTGCCATCCATTGTGGTACCCATGAGAACAGGGATCCAAACCAGCTGTCATCGTCAACTTCTTTGGTTTCATTGATCACCTGGTTCTGTAGGTTTGTCAGCATACCTATGACTTCTGTTAAAGTTCCATTTTCTTCGTCGTGGCAGGTTAAAATGTGCAACATGATTCTCTGGTTTTTGCACAAACTCCTCCATTCATAGCTGTGATCATGTCAAGTACATATCTGTTCTGGAGAGTCAGTCAGTCTGATTGCTCTTAACTCTTCCTTGATTGCATTGCATCCCTTTATTGTCGAGTTGATGGTTTGCAGTAACTCCCATCTGGTTATCTGCAACCATTTAGTGTTTGCTCCAACCTTGAATCTTGGCATGAGGATTGTTGTGAACACTGATGAGGTGAGGCTGAACAGCCTGTGTTCATATGGGATTGTATGAAATGCTTCTTCTGATTTGGCAGAGAGGTAATTTTCTCTCTTCATTCAGGATGTCAGCTCCACAGATCTCCTTTTTCTCAGGTGAGCATCTGCTTTCAGGAAACTGTCAATATTCAGGTCACTTTTCAGGATCACTAGTGCTGGAACGTGGACATTCACTATTGTGCATATGCCTCCCCAGTTTTTTGGCAGTCTTATGTATGCTTTCGATCCACACGCCCAATAATGATCCATAATTACTGCAGTCCCATGCGTCATTCCTGGAGCCTCATAAATTCGTCCACAGTTCTGGTTCTCTCCCATCTCCCTAATGCCCTTGTTCCTGAAACACAATTTTGTGCTCTGTAATGGCACTATCTGTAAGGGTCCTCCTCTGTCTTCGACCCATGTCAGTAATTTTGTAAGTTTTGGCCATAGAGGTTTGAACAACCTCTGTGAGTTTTCTATTGCTTCCTTGCAGGTTTCAAAAACCATCCAGGCTCGGCAGATTACTACTCCTTCTTCCCATCCGTTTGGAGAAAAAACTGTTCCCAAAATCTGAATTTGGCCTCTGTTTTTCCAGATCCGAGCCTCTTCTGGAGTTTTCCCTTGGACATTCAGCCTTGGGTTTATTTCCCATCTTATTCTTCTCCTTTAACTTCAGGTTTCTCGTACCTGATCACATGATTCCTAGTGTGGGCTCTAATTCTTGTCTTGATGTCCTGGACATAATCATCTTCATCGGGATAAGGTGCTTCAGTTGTCCATACCAATGAGGCATCACTTCCCATGAACTGGCCTCTGGTATTGCACATTGCTACGTGTGAGAGACAGTGTGCTTTCGGGACATCAATTTCTACAGCTACAAAGATCTTGGACTTCCCCATGCTATACGGTAGGAGTGCACAGGCGAAGCATTCTCCTTCTGAATTTCATCTTCCAACTTTCTTCATCTGCTGGTACCAAATGTTGTTTCCCAGGTGTGCTGTGCTGTCCAGGTAAAGGTTCAGTTCATTGTTATCTTCCTGCAGGCTTCTCTTCATTCTTAGTGTCTTCATGTAGTTTGCTATAACTACATCTCTAAATGCATCTGTATGGCTTTTTCTTGCTGGAGGACTCTTAGGTATTTCAGTCCATGGTATAGGTCTCTTCACCTGCGCCATTTGAGTGGACGAGTGTCTGTCGGCTTCTTCCTGGTCCTCATGTCGTTTTTCTCTGCTGCGTGCAAGTGCCCATGCCACCCAGCCTAACACCAGTCCGGTATATGGCTGTATTGTAGACCTGGTGCTTGTCCCTTGTGTTGGACCATGTGTACTTATAGATTCAATCTCTGTCGGTTTGTTCTTCAGTTTCTCTTGTAGTTTTCTTACTCTGGTTATGTGCGGTAGTAGAAGATCTACTAACATTTGTGTTTTTGCAGTGTGTTTTTCTGAGGCTGCTTCAGTCCTCTTGAGGGCTTCTGATATGACTGCTTTTGTTGGCCTTTCTCTTGATTCTTCTCGATCCCTCTCATTATTTCCTGGGACTGGTTTTTCAGCAGGCAATCTCATCTTCTCTGCTGCTCTTGTTTGCGGTTCTGCGGTTATTAATACTAGGCCCATCTCATGTGTATTCTGTGTGTGTGTGCGTGTATGTGTCAGTTGTTTGTCTTAATTATTTTCGTTCCGACCCTGTCTCCGACTTTCCTGTTGATTTGTTACAATCGATGTGTGTGTATCACTACTAATCATGTTCATTTCAAGTTCATTTACTCTATCATCAGATTTTCTAGGGACTGGAATGACTATATAAGCTCTGGGTTCTCTTGGCGATTTCATACGTACATCATCAGGTGGGTGTACTGTATTTGGAACACTTTGTGCACCAATAAAGAATGCAGTTCTGATTGTTAATGACAGGAAAATAATGACAATTATAATACATAAGTACATTGTAGTTCAATATGCACGGCGACAGCATTTCCTTCCAGAGAAGCGAGGGTGCATCTCTGCTTGTGGGAGGACCAGGTTACTGTTCTGGGTTCCCATCTTTATCATTCGCCAAATGTCAATGTTATTGTTCCCCCCACCCAATATCGTTCTTCTAACAAGTGTCAGGTGTTTCACAAATGTTCTCCCTTTTGTGAGCGACGATTGTCCCTTTACACAGGATGTAATTCCCTTGCTAGACTATGGAGAAAATAGATTAGACTAACACTTTGATGAGTCACTTTTACTGTGCATGTTCAAAATACGAGAGTTCCCATTCCACTCCTCTAATCTGCTTCAGTCCAGAGGACATATTGGACACTGGACAATATGACAGCATAGGGAAAAATGACAACAATATAACAAATGAATTCTTGACTCTGCTTCCTTGATCTGTCCCTCGCTGGATGGTTTCTTAGAATCTCCCCAGATAATCTCTCTGATGATTTGAAAGTTCCACTTGGAGGATTATTCCATGCAGGAGCATTCCCAATTGTGCGATATTAGCTGGATTTCGGATGAATGTGAGGACGTCAACTTCGATAGGTCTCCCCACTAATTCAGGAAAGTCAGCAACTATGTGAACAAATACACTGTGCACTAATCTGCTGTCTTCTAGTGATAGGGACATTCGTCCAGTATTTGTTATATTCAGGATTATGTGTTCTTTCCTTGACGTGAACAATTTTTGCACTATCTGGTTGCGTGGATGCAACTAAATAACACATTTTGTTCAACAGCTGGCTCAAATGTTCAGCGTTTGCTGGATCTCGGATGAATGTCTGTGTGTCTGTTGTTCTCCCGACAATAGATAAACAATCCTCAATTATTTGAAAGAAGAGTTTAGTGATGAGTTCATCTAGAATCGGTTGTGGTGGAAGCATTTATGCCCTTCTCACCGTACTCCGGGAGTACAATGAACTCTTCTGCAATGACAGTAAGCAGGTGTCTGATTACCTTCTCATTTTCAGGATCTCATAGAAAGTCTGTGACACTGGTGAGCCTTCCCACCAGCGACGGATATGACACTAACACTAAGTGGAAGTAAGTAACCACTTCCTTTGTGATGTCTCTGCTGTAGGGACAACATTAGTGCTGCAAAACAAAGTCTCTGTACTGTGTGAATCAGGATACTGTATTTGCTTTCAATGAAAAAAGTCCTTGGTCAAAGTTTGTCACAATCTTTCCTCATCACGGCTCACGTGTGATTCAGCTCACAAGTTCGTGTCAACAAAACGTGTTGAGGCTTATGTGCGCAATTTCTTCTTCACCCTGCAACTATGATGCAAAGAGTGTCAGTTTTTTATGTCCTTATCCCCTTTTGTCTAGAGGAAGTGCCCAAGTGAAGCCACAACTTGCAAAAGTTCTTTGTCTTTTCTTCGCTACTCATGCAGCCTTCTTCCTCGTCATGGATCTCGTCTGCACGTGCTGTGGTTCTTCCCCATCGTCTGTAGTCTCTTCGCGGTGGGCTGCAGCTAGGGGGATTTCTCCGATATAGGGCTTAATGTCATTGAGAAAAATCTATGCTCTCCTGCCCTGCAACTTCTCAGCTGACAGAGTGCAGTCCTCCACGATGAAAGGACCATTGAATCTTGGCTCGTCCCACCTTTTCCTTGTGTGATTCCTTACTAACACAGTATCTCCAGGGAAGATGAGTGGAACATGAAGACCTTGAACTGGGTCTGTTGTAGTGTCTCCATCTGTGTTTTGTGCTCTGCTGCACCCTTTTCGTCGTTGTTGCAGCTGGTCTAAAATTACAGTCAGGCTGGATATCATGCAGTTCAGATACTTTTGCATTTTGGATCCGAGGACCTCTCGGGTTGACTGGGCATCACATCTAGCTCTGTCTCGAGCGGTTAGGGGACTTTTCATTCTCCTTCCTGTTACTATCTCGTGTGGCGTAAAATGATGGTCAGAGCTTGGTTGGTTCCGAAGAGCATACAATGCCAAAGATAGGCAGTGAAACCATCCCCTCTTTAGAGTAAGCTTCAACTTGGCTATGCTTTCCTTTAACAAGCCGTTGAGCCTCTCACAGATCCCATTACCTGCTGGATGATATGTCGATGAGAACTTGTGCTTTATACCAAGCAGCAAGTTAATCTGCTCAAAGACTGCATTTACAAAATGAGCCCCATTATCTGATCTCATTACTTCACACACCCCACACCAAGGGAACACTTCCCTCACTAGGAATTTGGCCGCACAGGTAGAGTTTGGGTGTGTACATGGACCTGTTTCTATCCATCTAGAGAATGGACACACCATGACAATTAAGTACCTGTACCCGTTGCATACTTAAATCATATCGACGTAATCGACATGCAAGTGCTGAAAAGGCCCATTTGGCCCGGGGATGACTCCTCTCATTACTTTTAATGTGTGCCCAGCCGTGAATTGCTGGCAGATTATGCAGCTCACCATAAAGAATGCAACATGCTCTGCTAAATTTGGTATAAACCACTCTTCCGCGAACATTGTTGCTAGATTCTCCTTTGTGATAGGTGCCGGGTAATGTAACTGCTCCAGCACTATTTTTAGTAGGGCTACAGGCATTACTGGTTTACCAGTGCTGTCTTGCCTCCACAAGCTGTTAGAGGGGTTTAAAGAACACCCTCAATGTTTCCAAAGGTTATTTTCTTCCTGCAGCTCCTCCACTTGAATTTGCATTAGTTGTGTTTGCCCCAAATTGCTATAGGCTTCAGGTGTGGTTTGTGCCACCATCATTCTCTTATGGGTGCATGCCACTTCTACTTCCATAACCATCTCATTTTTGGATGCCATACGCTTGGCTTCTGTGTCTGCTGCGTGGTTTCCACGTGACACAAAATCTGTCCCCTTTGTGTGGGGGGCGCATTTCACAACTGCTATGCCCAATGGGAACTGTAGTGCCTTTATTAGCCCGTCCAATAGGGCTGCATGCTGCACTGGTGTGCCGTCTGCTCGGAGGTAGCCTCTCCTTTTCCAGCGCGCTAAGCCCGCGTGTACTGTTGACGTCACATAGGCAGAGTCACTGTACACCGTTACTTCCTGGTCTGCGTGATTCTCAATGGTGAGTATCAACGCCAATATTTCTGCAGCCTGTGCTGAATAATGAGATGGTATTCATGCACTGACGAGTACTCAAAATTCTCCATTCGCTATGTGTTTCATTACAGCGACACCTCTGTATCTTTGTCTGTCATCTTGATCGATTCTTGAAGACCCATTAATAAAGACGATCTCCCCTCCCGCCAGGGCATTTTCTTTCACCCTGAGGATTTCATCATAGAATTCTTCATAATTTGCACAGTCATGTATAGGCTCTCCTTCAGTGACTGGCTCAGCTATGAACGTAGCTGGGTTCACTATTTTACATCGGACTAGTTGAATTGATGGGTTGTATATGATCACTTCATAAGCAGAAGCTCTCTGAGATGTTAATGTGCCCTTAGGTTTCTCTAGAATGGCAAATACTGAGTGCTCAGCCTACAAAGTCATGGAGCATCCCATTACAATGGTTGTCGCCTTCGTTATGGAGAACGCTGCGGCAGCTAAGCTTTGTTTGCATGGGAAGTGTCCCTTCGTTACTGGGTCCAGATTCCCACTATAATATGCTAGGGGCTTGTACCCCAACAAAGTTTTCTGAGCGAGCACTGCCGTCATGATGCTGCCATCTGTGTGTGAGAATAGGTAGAATTCCTCTGCATAGTTAGGAATCCCGAGAACTGGAGCTGTAAAAATCGCTCCCTTGAGTTCAGAAAACCCCTTCTCCATCGCCTCAGACCATTCAATTTTTTCCTTTGTCACTTGGGCCTTCTTTAGGGCCTGAACTAAAGGCTTAGTATACGAGCTGTAATCGAACACTCATGCCCTAACATAGTTGCACAAGCCTAGAAAGCTCTGCATTTGCTTTATCATGTGTGGCTCGGCCGTGTTCAGTATGGCTTCAGCCCTTTCTGGGGTTACCTTCTTTCCTTCATGAGAGATTAGCTGGCCTATGTACAGCACTTCCTGCTGACAATATTGTAGCTTTTCCTTGTCAACCTTATAATCTTTTTCAGCCAGTATACTCAGTAGCTAAACAGAATCGTGCCTGCATTGTTCTTCTGTGGTACTGCAGATTAGGATGTCATCCACGTACTGCAAGACAACACTCTTTAATGCAATATTGCTTAAGTCCATCTGCAGGATTCTATTGAAAATGGACGGGGACTCACAGTACCCCTGTGGCAGCCTCGTGCTTTTCAGACGCATTTGTCTGAACGTGAATGACATCAGATCTTGTGAGTCGCGGTGTAACGGGATTGAGAAAAAGACATTTTTCAAGTCAATCACCGTGAAATATTTTGCCTCGACGGGTATATTACATAGAATTGTAGCTGGATTGGGGACTAAAGGGAACTCGGCCTCAACAATATTGTTTAATGCTCGTAAATCCTGGATTAAACGCCAAGACCCCCCCTTTGATTTCTTGACAGGATAAACCGCCATCTTACATGATTCTGATGTCACTAAGATGCCCTGGTCCATCATCGCAGAGATTGTCTTTGCAATCCCTTCGTCTGCCTCACTGGACATGGGATATTGTCAGACTCTCGGCAAAATTGCTCCTGGTTTCAATTTAATTTTCACTTCCCCCATACCCTTCAGGAGGCCTACGTCATAGGGTCCTGTAGTCCACACTGAGACAGGTATTTTAGTTATATCCTCATCAAAATATTCCGGGCGTTTCAGTGCCAACATCATTCTCTGAGGCACTTCTCTTTTGATAATGTTTACCCAAAATATGAGACTCACTTCCACCCTTACCTCTTTCGTGTCTGATTGTTCTTCAAACAGATTGTCATTGGTAACGTCAGTCACTCGATACCCTTCTTCGATGGCGATAATCGAGCACCATTGTCTGCCTTCATCATTGTATCCTTCAAACAATGCTACTTTCCCTCACACTGCAGCTGCATGTATCATCAAGAGAAACACTTGTCCCTCCTCCTCATGCATAGGTATTCTTGGTCTGACTAAAAGCTCATCAGGGGTTCACATAGTTCTATCTGCAAGGCCTGGCAAACCTGCCATAAGCACGCGCATGCTATATGCAAAAACTTCTGGCTCCAGCAGTATAACTCTCATAGCTATGTGTCCTGAGTATGCTCTAATCATTTTGCATACATTAGAATAATGCATTCCTGGAGTGGAGCATACTATGCGTTCCTCCGTGAACAAAATCCTCATGTTCAATTTTGTCATTAAGTCTCAACCCAAAATGTTTACTGGGGTCTGACGTGAATGCAATAAGGGTACATTCATTTTGCACTCTCCTATGGAGACTGGGAGAGTGTCTGTAAAGGGAACTCGACTGTGAGCTCCTGTAAAACTCTGAGTATTTATGGCCTCACCGGACAAGGAAAACTTGCCTTCACGTATGTACGAGCGTGTTGCACCCGTGTCCACTAGGAAGAAATATTCTTTACCCCCTATAACAAAATCCACCCTAGGTTCCCTATGAGGGTCTGGTGTCACTGATAGGATAGAGCACATCAGGGTTCCCAGTGAGCTGTCCTAGTTTATATATACGTTTGGCCCACTGTGCACTTGTGGATTTTCCTCATTTTCAGTGTTGCTTCCCCTTCCAAAATTCTGGACCTGCCCTGTGCTCATCATGTGTGACACGTGCAACGGTATCTGTTGGGATTGTCCTTGTGGAAAATTCCCCATGTTCTGTGGTTGCACTCCTTGTGCACCTTGCTGCACTCCTGGCGCTTGCTGTTGCACCGTGTGATTCTGTGCAACGCCCTGCTGTGGGGTTGCAGGTGGATTTGCCGTGCCTGCCCCCATTCCTTGGCCATTCTGCAACATGCCTATGCTTCTGCATGTGCGCGCCAAATGCCCTGTCATTCCACACAACCAACATACTGGTGGTGGTTGGATTATCTGTCCATTTAACATATCTAGACTGCCAGTCTGCACATTTTGAAAACCTACTTGATTATTTTGGAAACCTCCATGATCGCTCTGCCATCCTCTTACACTAAAACCTCTTCCCCTCGGGTAAAATCCTACGTTACCCTGGTTATTGTGTTGTGGGTTAATCAACTGCTGCATGTTCTGTTCAGCTGTGTTAGTTAACATGGCTCCTTCAAGAGCATACTTTGATCATTTCTTTTGCACCAGCTTCGCTTCCTCGCCCTTTTCGAGTCGCCTCTTTTTTCTGAATCTTTTCTTGCAACAGTCTACAGTAATGTGCGATGGTCAACTGTATTTCAGCCCACGGTTTAGCCTCAACTCCTACCAATTTCTTGAGCTGTTTCTGCACTGGCTCTGGCAACCCGTGGCACAATATGTGGTAAAACACAGGTATTGATTTCGTCCAAGATTCATGTGTTTCGAGCACCCATGCGTCTTGGAAATTCTGGATATAAATTAATGGATCTTCTGACTCCTTCATTTTTCAAGTCATTATAGCTCCCATATCGGAAGTGTCTGGGTAAAGCACTCGTAGTGCTTTCCATAATGCCGCTCTGCAGTTGTTAAATGGCGCTCTGTCATGTGCAGTATTAATTGTGGCCACACCAGGGTAGCCTGCCCGTGTCCACACATCATCTGCTCTCTCACCAAGGATGGCGATCAGGAGACCTTTAATGTCCCCTATAGCTAGCGTGTTTCCTCCTGTCATTTTTTCTAACTCATGTATCGATTTTCCAACTCCCGATGTCAGCATTGTAAGCTTGTTCTTCAGGGTTTCTCGATCCATGTGTGGCCATGGAATATATTATGGTCTTGCTCCCCTTTCTCTAGTAGTGGAAATTGGAATGCGCAGTCCTCTTTTTCTTCCCTCATAGCTCTCCTGTCTATCGCAGGGGCAATATTCCTGCATCACCGTCTACCTGGTAATGTCCTTAATCTTTCTACATAGGTTGGTGACAACACCCCCCTCTGACCATGGGGTGTTCCTTCATGCCGGTCAGGTTCTGATGTCCTCGGTGCGGACTCGCTAGCGTCTGACCATCGAACCCCTCTTTCCCTTGGGTATCGGTTTCACACCATCTCCCTTCTGCATTTGCCTCATGCTCCTCGTCTTCGGAGTCAGACATTTGGTGTTCCCAAGTCATGCAACTCCTTGTGTCCTCATTGTTTCTACTGATTTCTAACCTATCCAGGGACAGTTTCCTACTCCCACTACTTTGTGTGGCATCTTCCGTGTCATACAGCTGAGTGCTATGTAGGCACTTGTCCTCCCCCTCCCCTTGGGGTAATTGTTCTAGCTCCATTTCATCAAATATTTTATCATGGTACTGAGTCGTACACAGGAAAGAATTATTCAATGTCTTTCCAGTCTACAACTGGATTGGGTTTTTTAACTTCCCTTTCCAAATTTTCGAGATCACGTGCCCTCTGTCTACTCTTACGTTCAATATCATCATCGAATTCCCTGCGCTTCCTCGCCTCTTCTCTGACTCTATCTTCTTCTCTTCTCTTCTCTTTTCATTTCTACAGTCTCATCTGCCCTTTGAACTTCCTCATCTCTTTGTCTCCTTATCCTTTTTTCACGTACCCTTTGCTCTTCTTCCAACCTTTTCTGTTTCTGTCTGTCTTGGTCATAGACTGCTCTCTGTTTGCGATCAAGCTGCTTTTCTTGCTCTTCGCGATATAGCTGTTCTCGTCTCAGTCTATCTTTTCTTCTTATCCTTTCATCGCTTAACTCCTTTTTTTTCTCCTTTCTCTCTGCCTCAGCTAACTTCTCTTTAGGTCTCACATCATCACTTCCTTTCCCATCGAGTTTCAATAAAATGTGTCCACTCATCCATTCGTCTTTTGTGAATGCTATCCCATCAGTTCTGCCTTCGCTTCCTTTCCATTTCTTTCCCTCTCTCTCCTCATCGAGAGATGCACTGGTCTGTGCCAGATCCTTCCTTTCAACATCACGGCTCCCCTTGTCCCTCGGGACTGCGGAGGTGAAATTCTTGTCCTTCCCTTGATTTTCGTCACTACTATATGCAGGTGACTCATATGCGGGGTTGCTATATCCCGTGGCTTGTTTAAGCTCCCTTAATAGGTAGAGTCCCTCAGCCTTACTTTCTTCGGTTTCTGTTTCAGGCGGGGCAGGTTGTGTGGTAGGCGTCTCACCCCACTCTGAGCATCCATTTAGTATCCAATCTGCCGGAGGCTCTTCCTCCTTTCCTTGTTGATAAATCTTCCACAATTCTAGAACGGCAAGGCGTTTTTCTAAATTCTTGCGTTTATGTGTGGCGTGCAAATATTTCGTCATATGCTGTAAAACGGCTTTAGATAAAGACCCATTTTGTGGCCATGGCATAAACATCTTGTGTGCAGTGCCTTTAACCCACTCGGTGCTATACTTTTTTAGCTTGGGTGCATGTTTTGGCAGCTGTTTCCATAGGTGTGCTAATGGAGTAATGTCTTCTATGCTTAAATCTGTTTATGTTCCTCTTGTACAATACTTTCATGCAACTTTAACACTTCTAACAATATAAGCGAGCAGCAAAAAACACAAGCTCCAATTCATTTTTTTCTGCCAAAATCTTTTATATTACCAATTTACTCAAAACATCAATTCGTGTACGATTCCGTCTCAACTATCAAATCGCGCCAAAGCTTAATCAGTTCTCAAAAGATTATCTTTCACATGTGACAGCACAACAGAACATATAAGACAGACACTTAACAGACTAGACAGACACCAGCTGGGCACAAATATCTCTGCCTATAATCATTACCCCTACATGGAGTTTAAACAAACCCCTTTCACAACATCTTTAAATGTGGTGGTAGCCTAATCGTTCCCTATTATGTAGGACTCTGAGTTCACGTTTCTTTTGGCTGCTATATTAAAGTGCAGGAATAAGGCGTATCCTCTCACTTCTCAGGTACCCACCCTGGTATCCATTAATTATTCAATTATTCTCGAGTCATTTTCCCCATATATATATATATATATAAATATATATATAGTCGTCTCTACTCCTGACTATTTCGTTTTTCCAACTCATTACCTTTTCCCTTTACTTGTTCTAAGGCGTAATAAATTTGCCAAAGCACTCAATTTCTTGCTTCACTCACCGTTTGTATCGTTCCTCTCTGGATCCTCAGGATCACCGCCTCTGTTACCGCCTCCTTCAGACTTTCACATGATCCGCTGCCCGTAGGAATGGGAAGGGATATGGTTTTTAAAACGGGTCCCTTCGGGCCCCACCCCAGTTTTGGATCAATTACACTACCATTGTCCACGGGAAGCTTCACAGTCTACTCAGCCGAATGGCGAAGGACTTGTGATATTGCCAAATACCTAGGGTTACTTTGTGTCGACGGTTATAGGTGTCTTATTTTAATCAATAATCAATCATTAATAATCGATAATCGATGGTTTCCAACCATCCTCTGCTACCAAGTGTAAACGAGTGCAAGTGACCCCTGACCTGCCCATAGAGTCAGAGCTCGCTCTCGAATGCTTTAAGACAAGATAGCTGCACCTTGAGGTGGATGGGGGTGCAGGATTCTTACTCCAACACCAATCAATAAGGACAGCTCAATGGTTTGGCAAAGAGGAGTCAGTTTAATGACAAGTAAAAGAAATGGGGAAACATGGAGATCAACAATGATGCGATGGACCGTCTCGCTTCAACTCCCAAAAATCTTCATTCAAACAGTAATAGTTATACCCTAAATTTGTCATCAATTGACGTATAACACTCAAAAGGTTGTCGTACAATTCTATTGGTTGGAAAAGGTAACTTATGTATAGGTGTTATATCTGTATATGGTAATGGAGTGTGAGGATTGGATAACCCTTATCAGGTGGGCGTCTACGCCCTTCCCTCTAACATTACTCATGTAAAACGTCACTACAGGTACGACGTCCCATTGGTTCTACTATCTATAGGACCCTAGATTATTTGGTCCATTGTGATTGGGTCGGCTACAGCCCCACGCATAAATCTCCACTTTAATTAGCAGCATGCAGGATGGACACCCAGATACAGGATGCCCCAAGATTCACCCAGCCTCCCATTCATCAATCAGTACTTTATTGCTATGTGTCAATTAGTTGGCTGTGGTCGGCCTTGAAACTGTATCTTCTTGTCAGGAAAAGTTATGGTATCTCCTGTTTTGGGTGACATCAGATGTTGGTACCTCTTCATGCTTGGTTGGTCACGTGTTAGCACACCGTGAAATTGCTTAGTTTTACTTCTATTTGTGCATTTAATTCTTACTTTCAGCCGCAACCTGCCTGGGCCTCCTTATGTCAAAATAGAAAGTATATTGTGCCTCCTATTGTAATAAATATATTTAATATTGGCCTACGCCATGCTGCTTGAAAGTCGCTTGCGAAAGAAATCTGTGTGGCAAGGTCCTGACCTTAAATCCATGTAGGCCGCCATTTAAGGTCAAAACCGCCATTTTAGGATTCGTTGTGTAAAAGTCACCCTGTGAGCTAAAATGGTGGACGATGTCATTGCAGAATACAACATGGCCGTCTTGACCTCTGTACATAGTTAATGTGTAATCTGCCTGCAGGCCACTTGTTGAGGTCATGAACTGAGACCTTGTCCTTCACTGACCTATGTGTAGAAGGATTACTCGTGCAAGGAAAAACTAATCCACGAGCATATGTTGAGACAATGTATTCAAATACTGAACAAAGAACATCTGTTTAACTACATTGTATTAATGTTTAAGAAGGCCTGCATGGAAAACTTTAGAATACACAGCTATTGCATATGCTTGTTGATACATGTATTAAAGGCAAACCAGTTATATGCGGTTATTTGAGACTTGGCACGAACCCTAGATCGGTGATATATTAAAAGGAATATTAACCCAAAGTGGGGCTGGGCATCCCGCCGACAAAATGTATAAAAAGTGAATGCATTCTAATGTACAGCGTCTCTCACTGAACACACTGAACCACGCTGTAGTTCGTTGTGTTGTACTGAGGGCCGATAGCTATCTGATTTTGCTCTGTTTTTGTAATTGGATTCAGTATAGAATAAAAGTACTTTGTATGTTCCTTTGTAAACCGTGTTCTGTGTATTTCCTTTTGGGGTACTCAGCCTCAATATTCTTTTTCTATTTTCACAGTTGGCGCCCGCATAGGGACCCTCAAGATTGATGCCGGATTGTTGAAGGTTGACACACGCTATCGGACCGGGATCGGACAGTGTGACATAAAGGGGCCCCTGGATGAGACGCGACACCTCAGCAGCGCTACACGACCCGTTCCCTGGGCGATTAGCTTGTGGTCTGAGACGGCATCTTGACGAGGGTCCACTTATCGAGGCGGGCAGATTTGCCAAAATCACCATACACGAGGTAAGATTAGTTAGGTAATATTCTTAGAAGTACCGATCGGTCTTCCTTAGGTTTGGTCAGGTGAGTCGTGACCCGATTCTTAATTTAACCCTGACCATTTGAATTTTGGCGTACTGTATCTGCAGACACAATTATTGACCAGGTAATACCAAGAATTTGAGATATGCCTGGGAAAATGTCTACCTGCTTTAGGGCATTATTCCACAGTGATAGACAATCGTTGGAATTTAGCCGTCCCGCACCACAGGAGGGGTCATCGGCATGTACTATGTACTGTAAGTATGGCATTGGAAGTATAGTATTTAATGATATTTGGCACAGACAAACCAGACATGCCTCCGAACTTCAGTGGCCAATCAATGGTAGTTTTGAGATCTCTCGCATTAAATATTTGGAGTCAGTCTTGTTAAAGAAAAAGGCTAGACCGGCAGCATTTGCATTTGATGTTTTGCAGAATTGGAAAAAAGAAGCGTTGCAACAACTTAAAGGTAGAGAGAAACATGCACGTCGTCATAAAATGAACGCTGAAAAAACATTGTTATATGACCAAAACAAACAGTCTGAGGCGACTAAAAATATGGATAGGGCTTTCTCACTTGGAATTCAGAAAATCTATCCTTCTAAAGATCTTCATATTTCTGATGAGTTTATTGACAAAATATTAAATGAACGAAGGCCTGGTGCCTCTGCGCCACCTCCGTATGTTCCTCTTCCCACTGCTGTACCTCTTCCTGCTGTTATTCCTGCTCTTCCTGCTCAACCTGTTGTTCCTACTCCTCCGGTTTTTGTCCCTCCACCTGCTCCTCTGCCTCTTTTTATCGCACCAGTTATAGTACCTCCATCGAATTTGCCTGATCCCTCTCTTTTAAGTCGTCCTGAGTCGCTTGTAATCGATCGAGGTACTGGAACAAAAGTTATCGCTCGCAATACTGTACCGCCGGAGAAGAAACGTGAGTTAATTGTATGGGCTAAGCATTGTATGGAGAAGGATGATCAAGCTAGTGTTTTTGCCACACTTTGTAAAACGGATAATTATCCTGAGAAAAATGTTTTTATTGAAGGTTTAGGGATTCAGTTATGTATAATGTGGGGAAGATTAAATAATGTGGATGTTCCGCAAGGGTTGAGGGATTTAAATACTCTAGCCCGTTCCGGAGAGACTGTAGAGAAGGTAAATGAGCATGTCGAGAAGTTATTTGGGTATAGAAAGGAGTTAGAAAAGATACAAAATGAGGTTGATGAAGAGGAGAATATGTATGTGCAGAAACGGTTCCTTCCGTGTCATAAACCGATATCGGAGGAAATGCGAATTTGTAAGAAAGATGCGATTAGATGGATTTCAGACATATCGATAACTCCAGTTGAGGTATATGACACATATAGTCAATATACGTTGGAAATGCAGAGGAAAGTGATACAGGTAATGGTAGAGTACCTGCAGGATGAGTGTGTAATGAGGAAGATTAGTTGTCCCACAGAGTTATTGAGCATTTATAAGAGAGCTTTTTTACTTAACACTTCTTCGACTGCTTTAGCACTCGACTTGGCTCTGTTGCTTAGTAACCGTTCGGAGTTGCCTACATCTCAGTTGCCTATGAGAGAGGTTCCTCCGACATTTGTCCCGAAGGTTGAGGTTGCGGCGGATGCTGCACAGGGTATTCTCATTGTGAACATTCCCGCACATTATGTATCGCATTTTGTTCACGTCCCGTTTTCACGGCAGGAAGTGAACACCATTAAACACTCTATTCCTGACATTAGGAAAAGTCCGACAGGGTTCTATAAAGAGATGGAATCTGTTTTGCAATCCTCAGTGTTCACCTTAGGTGACATTGATTTGTTGTTTCCTGTTCTCCTGCCCGTAGATTCATGGAAACAAGTTAGAACTATTGACGATGTACCCGGGTTGTGAGATACATGGGCGAATATGACTAGACTTGATGGGGAAAGGCCAGCAAGTGAAAGACCACAGCAGGTGAGGTTAACTCTGCCTGATAGAATAATAATAATAATAATAATAATTTGGCATTTATATAGCACTACGAACCCTCAGGTATCTGACCGCTGCTTATTATTACCCACGGTGTGTGGTGCTCATTTATCGACCTCGGAAGAATGAAAGGCTGAGTTTGGCCCCGCCGGGATTCGAACCTGTGTTAACAGGCTCTGCACGGATGTCAAAGCGAGCGCTCTACTCGCTGTGCCACTTGAATCATTGCTAAATGAAACACCATAATTCCCGTAAAGAGAATTATTTGGGACAAGCTTACGGCCTGTGTCCAAGGAAAGTCTGAGGCTGCTACCGAGTTCTTTAATCGGTTCGAACAGGTATTCTCAGATTTCAGTGGACAAGACTTAGGCACAGAGTCTGGGAAACGATTATTTGTGGACAAATTTGTACGTGGATTACTGCCTGACATCCAGTCACAGATTATGTCTTCTGAGAGCGCTTGGCAGGCGAAATCACAATCAGAAGTACTGCACATGGCTCAGTACTATGAGAACCGTGTCAATAATGAAAAAGATAGGATTGAAAAATGGAAAGGCGATATAAAACTAAAGTGTTATTGCAGCAAATTGTTAGGGCCCCAGAGGGGGTAATTCTCAAGTTAGAGGTCAGTATGTCCCACAGGGGAATGTTCCCCTGGGTCCTTTGAATATTAATCAGTGTGCTTATTGTCGTCGAGAGGGTCATTGGCGAGCACAATACCTGGTCCTTCAACAAAGGTCGAATAATACATTTGGTAATATGGGTAGGCGATCCAGAGGTCGCCCAGGCGTAGGGGGCCCTGGTAGAGGTCAGTTTACACAGGACCCTCAACAACCTTTTTCGCAGGACAATCAGACTCCGAGTGCGGACACTAGGAATATATTTGATCATCCTTCCGCTGCATATTTATCTGAAGAGCTTCCTTTTGATGATATTCTGTTGCGTTAGGATTGCCCGAAGCAGTGTTTGGAACCTACACCTATTCCCGTCAATCAGAAAGGTCCCTATGTTGAAATGGTGGTGGGAAATCGGAAACATCAGTTTTTGAAAGACACGTCGAGCACAGAAGTGTTCCATTGATCATTTGCGGGTTCCAAACATTCCACTGTCAGGGCAAACCAATGTTTCTGTAGGGTTTTCCGGTACACCAGTTGTTTGTCCGGTTTCTACGCCGGTACCTATTTCTTTGGGTCCCTTTACAGACCAGTGTCCTTTTCTGTTGACTTCGGATTGCGGAGAGAACTTGCTGGGGTTGAATTTGTTAAAAGAATTAAATGCAGTGATTTATTGTTCTTCTGATGGAGTGCGCTTGACGATTTCACCAGAGCAATTTTCTGCCTCGCCATTTTTGACTAGACCTTTGCCTCCAGAATTCATTGATGTACCAGAGAGCTTGTGGGCTGTCGACGACAATGATGTCGGTGTTTTACAGATCGAGCCTGTTAAGATAGTTTTGAAACATGGAATTGAGCTGCCACGCATTCCCCAGTATAGGATTTCAGTTGAGGGCGAGCAAGCTTTGAAATGTATTGTTTCCGATTTTGTGCATCGCGGTGTGATTGAAGAAATTTCAGGAAGTTTGTGTAATAGTCCGATTTTACCCGTGTACAAGAAAGGCGATAATGTAATTTCATTCCGTTTTATAATTGATTTACATGCCATTAATAAAGTTGTGGCACCACAATTTCCAATTGTGCCTGATGTAACGACGATCTTAACCATGATTCCAGCTACAGCTACTTACTTTAGTGTTGTGGACTTAAAGAATGTGTTCTTTAGTATTCCTATACACAAGGATAGTAGATATTTGTTCGCATTCACCTTAGGGGGACGCTCGTTTACATTTACTCGTGCACCTCAAGGGTACACAGAGAGTCCTAATATTTATAGTAGGGCTTTGAAAGAACAACTTGATACCCTTGAATTGCCCTCTACCTGTACTTTGCTTCATTACGTTGATGATTTGCTTCTAGCTGCTGACTCTGAGAGTGCCTGTAAGGAGGGCACTGTGTTGTTACTTATTCATCTAGCTAAGCATGGTCACAAAGCTTTGCTTAAAAAATGTCAATATTGTTGTAAGGAGGTCGCCTATTTAGGCTATCTCCTGTCAAAGGAGGGAAGAAGATTGACACCTGAAAGAATAAAACACATTTCTGGCATGGCTGTCCCAAATACACAGAAGGAAGTTAGGGCCTTGATAGGTATGGCTTCTTACTGTAGGTTGTGGATCCCGAATTTCTCACTAGTGATCAAACCGATGGTGGCTTTGACAAAGAAGGGCATTTCTTCGCTATTGCCATGGAACGCGGTACACCAGCAGTCGTTTGACTTGCTTAACACTGCATTATGCTCTGCACAAGTTTTGGGCACACCAAACTATGAAAAGGCCTTTGTGTGGTGTGTGCATGAATGTGATGGATGTGCTTTGGCTGTATTAATACAGGAACATGGAGGGAAGAATAGGCTGTGCGGTTACTATTCTTCCGCCCTTGATCCTGTAGCATGCGCTTTGCCAAGATGTTTGCACGCTGTCGCTGCTGCTGCTGCTTCTGTAAAACAGAGTGAGGGAATGGTCCTAGGCCATGATCTAACCCTGATGGTGCCTCACTCTGTAGATGTTCTACTGAACCCAACCCAAACGCAACACCTCACTTCTGCACGGTTGACAAGATATGAATTGATCTTGTTTGCTCCTCTCATTCAAATTAAGAGCTAGTGTGTCCTTAATCCGGCTGAACTCCTACCTTTTCCGCAAGATACTACTTGCAGCAATGAAGAGTCACATGATTGTTTGTATACGACCGAACAAGAAACAAAGGGCAGAAGAGATTTGAAAGATACTCCTTTGGATAATCCGCACCGAGAGCTGTTTTGTTACGGCTCCTGCTTTAAACTTCCGGATGGTACATCCACAGCCGCTTATGCAATCACTACATTGAGCACGGTTGTGGAAACTAAGAGAATTATGCATAATTCTGCGCAGGCCGCAGAGATTATAGCATTGACCCGAGCTGGTGAACTCTCCGAAAGGCTTGCAGTAAATATATATACTGATAGTCAGTATGCCTTTGGGGTGGTTCACAACTTTAGGAGACTTTGGTCAGAAAGAGGGTTCCTAACTTCGCATGGCACCAAGATTCAAAATGGCTCCCTAATAGTGCAACTACTCTCAGCGCTTGGCTCCCTACTGAGTTAGCAGTTATGAAATGTGCAGCACATCGAAAGATTGTGGATGATATTGGAAAAGGGAATGCTTTCGCTGATCAGATAGCTAGACAACTGCCACAGATCTTTTCACAGAGATGTATGTTTCAAGGGAGACTGTAGATGCCTATGTAATGGATGAGGGTGTTGGGTCTGTATGGGATATCCAAGCTGATGCCACGATGGAAGAGTCTAAGAGGTGGGCTGAAGGCTGGGGAAAACTTATGATGATGGGTGTTGGGTGGACATAGTCGAAGGAAAATGGCTTTTACCTGATGCTTATGTCATGATGATGGTTGTAATGGCACCCGGCCCTACACATGTTTGTGCCCAGCAGGTTACGAAAATGTTAGAAAAATTTTGGGCAAATGACAAGATTTCGAAATTGCCCAGCACTACCTCCAGAACTGCATGATTTGCCTGCAACACAATGTGGGAAAGGGGACATCAACTCCAAGGGGAAGTTTTGGCCCACCTTCTGTCCCCTTCAAAGTTATTCACTTTGATTTCATTGAAATGGAATGATGCAACAATTTAAAGTATGTCCTTGTGTTCATTTGTTCCTTTAGTAAATCGGTTGAGGCTTTCCCTGTTAAGATGCTACAGCCATGACCACTGAGAAAGCCATGTTAAAGGAGTACTTCCCCCGGTTCGGTTTGCCGAGAGTTATCTGGTCGGACAATGGTCCACATTTTGTCGCCGCTGTAATCCTACAGATATGTACAGCGTTACGAATTGACAAACGGTTCCATTCGGCCAGACATCCTCAGAGCGCCGGACTAGTAGAAAGACACAACGGTATCATCAAGAACAAGCTCACTAAGAAGTGTGCCGGCACCAAACTAAAATGGCCGGACGCCTTACTGATCGAGTTACTAGCCATGCATACAACTCCTCAAACTAAAACTGGGCTCTCTACATTTGAGGTGGTAATGGGGAGACCTGCCAATATCTGGAATCTTCCAAAATGCTGAAATTTAAAGATTGTTGAAAGATGTACTACTTTCAGATTATTGTAGCCAATTGTCTAAAAACCTGTATTTGATTTACCACCAGGTACGAGAAGCTTTACATGTATGATACGATACGAGGGCCCAGGCCACGGCATACGACCTGGGAGTTGGGTGGTCGTCAAATCATTTGATTGGCGTGGCCCATTCCAGGTCCTGTTGGTCACCCAGACAGCGGTGCGGGTAGCTGGACGAAAGAACTGGATCCACGCGTCACACATCAAGAAACGTCCTCGCCCTGTGCCACACGCTACAGAAGAAACAGAACCCCTTGCTGATACTGCAACCAATGATCCCAAAGTAGTAAGCAGCACTGAGATTGTGTCAGAGAAACTCTCTGAGCCCAGGAGGCTTGGGGAAGCTGCCATTTTGTTTCCACACTCTCCGCAAATTTTGCACCCGGAAACGGCTGTTTCAAATTCAGCCTCTTCACTTGCCTCCGACACGTTGCTTCCAGCAGGAAGTGATGACATATTGTTTCCGGATCAATCGGTACCAGGAAAAGTACGATAGAACTTGCGACCACGAAGATAGACTTACGGCACGGTTCGGCTGTGCATTCGGAGAAGGAAAAGAGTCATCAAGGGCTTGCTTTTGCCCAAATTTGAGAAAGGGGATTCTGTTGGTTAGGGTTGTGGAAGGACTAAGAAATCACGCGACCGGGGGGGTCGCCAGCAACGAACATTGGGGTTTCCATCTGAAGACTACAATGCCTGCTACCGCTGCCGCTTGTATTGGACTCGTAAATAAGGGGGTGACCAACCGGGACAATGGACAAAATGCCTGGGCCCCGAAAACGTATTGCTGTATTCTTGTAATGATATTTGGTTTTTTTTATAGTCGCTGCCTTAGGATTATGGTACCTTGAGGAAACTCACTCTTTAGAACTTGTGTTGCCTACTGAAAGTGCACCCATTGTTCCTACTCCCTTTGTACATTTGCACACTTTATCCCCTTAGGAGTCCCAGCACAGACAAAGGTACCATAATAACACTCTACTACTTATCATGAATGCTACACATGCCATTTTTAATAAATCCAACTGCTGGGTCTGCTCACATTTGCCACAACACGGGGATAAGGGGCTAGGTTGGTATATTCATCCCTTACCGTTGACAACTGCCTGCTATGCTTCTCTTAGAGCACTGTTCTTTGGCAGATGGAATGATAGCATCTCAGGGAACTTTGGTGGCACCGATTTGAATAGTTTTGAGAAACGTGTTTTGACTCCCCTGGGATGCTCGCTTTTTGCAAATAGGAGTAAACTGAATGTTGCTTCTATTAGGCCTTCTGACAAACTGTCTCGTCCTTTCCAATCTTTGATTTCTTTTAAAATGGCTCTGATAGGCACTAAGGATGCCATGCCCCCTTCTTACACTGTTAACCATAGCCCTGATTCAGTTTCTTTTTGCATACATAGGAATGGAACTCAGTCAATGGGAAAATGTTTAGGTTGTGCCAACGTTGCAAATTTGACTGGAGAGAACAGACCTTTGTATGTAGGCAAACCTATCTACTTTGTCTGCGGTAATGTAGCATTCCCATGGTTCCCCAGGGATTGGCAGGGAACCTGTTATTTAGGGATCCTGTTACCTGGAGTGTTTATAGCTAGTACAAAAGAAGTTTCGAAGGCTCGTCCACGGCAGGATGAGAATGGTGACACCCCGGCACAAGTATTGGGAGATATGGCAAAATCAGTTGTGCCATTTTGGGGGCAGATTGCGAATTCAGAAGATATCAGAAAACTAGCGAGAGTACTGTAGAGAACCATCAACCGGACCACGGACATACTCTATAATATGACGTTAGAACAAAAGGTGATAAGATTAGTAGCACTTCAAAATCGAATGGCATTAGATGTTATTCTAGCTGAGTGTGGTGGAGTATGCAACTTAGTGGGGTCAGCTTGCTGTGTTTTCATACCAGATTCCTCCGCAACTATCATCAAGGCAATACCAAATCTGCACGTCCTTAGTTCTGAAGTGCATGTTCCCGAGGGAAACTGGCATCTAAGCGCTTGGTTCTGGGACTTCTTGCGGTCTTGGGGTTGGAAGGTGCTTTCGGTCTTATTGATTATTTTGGGAATACTGTTGTTTCTTTGTTGTTGTATTCAGTGTCTGCCTGGTATGTGTTCGATACTAGGGGGATGTTGCGCACAAGCGATATGTTCGATAGGACATAAAGTATATGCCCCAGATAAGACTGCCAAAGAATACGTATTGAAGGATATTTTAGCAAAAGACCTAATGGCAATAGATATTTCTGATAGTGATTAAGGGTGCATGTACAATGATGCATGGAGTTATTTGCAAGGAGATCCAAAGTAGTTTTTAGCACTTGGCATAGGCCAAAAGGAGGGTTTGTCAAAATAGAAAGTATATTGTGTCTCCTATTGTAATAAATATATTTAATATTGGCCTATGCCAAGCTGCTCGAAAGTCGCTTGCGAAAGAAATCTGTGTTGCAAGGTCCTGACCTTAAATCCGTGTATGCCGCCATTTTAGGTCAAACCGCCATTTTAGGATTCTTTGTGTAAAAGTCACCCTGTGAGTTAAAATGGTGGATGATGTCATTGCAGAATACAACATGGCCGTCTTGACCTCTGTACATAGCTAATGTGTAATCTGCCTGCAGGCCACTTGTTGAGGTCATGAACTGAGACATTGTCCTTCACTGACCTATGTGTAGAAGGATTACTCTTGCAAGGAAAAACTAATCCACGAGCATATGTTGAGACAATGTATTCAAATACTGAACAAAGAACATCTGTTTAACTACACTGTATTAATGTTTAAGAAGGCCTGCATGGAAAACTTTAGAATAAACAGCTATTGCATACGCTTGTTGATACATGTATTAAAGGCAAACCAGTTATATGCGGTTATTTGAGACTTAGCACGAACCCTAGATCGGTGATATATTAAAACTAATATTAACCTGAAGTGGGGCTGGGCATCGTGCCCACAAAATGTATAAAAAGCTAATGCATTCTAATGTACAGCGTCTCTCACTGAACACACTGAACCACGCTGGAGTTTTTTGTGTTGTACTGAGGGCCGATAACTATCTGATTTTGCTCTGTTTTTGTAATTTGATTCAATATAGGATAAAAGTACTTTGTATGTTCCTTTGTAACCCGTGTTCGGTGTATTTCCTTTTGGGGTACTCATCCTCGATATTCTTTTTCTGTTTTCACACTTATCTCGACCTTCACGGGGCAGGCTGCTTTGCTCCTTAAGTTTCGATTCTCTGAAGTTACTATCCACCTCCCATTTTTGGTTTGATCTCGACTTCCCAGGCGCAAGCTGCTTCTTGCTGAGTTTCGGTTCAGGCCTCTCTTCTTGCCTTTTGCTAGAACACAAATCCTGTCCTGTTTGACCCTTATTAACCTGGGTTAGTTCTGCTTTTGTATAAAGTGGACTCGCACTTATATAATGTGCTTCTTTGAGGTAGATTATGTATAATGGCGCATGCCACTCTATTCTTCTACTAAGCATTGCAAGCCGCACTGGTTTCTTAGCTTCTTGTGTTACAAGCATATGAACATGCGTTAGCTGGTGGAATATCTTCACCCTGCTTACGGTTTGAGTTTCCTTATTTTTCAACATTGTCTCTAGTTCTAAGTTCATGCTGTCCTTATTCATGACGTTTCATCTCTGTGTGCCATCATTGATTGTCGTTTCTTTCATTTGTGAGTCTGTCCGGGCCCTTGTGATGTCACCATTCGTCTTCAATTAAGGCCTCTTGAGTTTCTTCTGGGACAGTGTTTAAGCAATCTTCATTTCATGTCATTTCCTGGTATGGTTGCCTTAATGGATACCTTACTGTCCATGGCTGTCGGGTTATTGGCAATTCAATGGGTGTTGCTCTTCTGATGGGCACTGGGCAGAGTCCTACCCCAACTCTCTGCTGGTTTATTTGTTCGTCATACGTCACATATCTTGGTGTGAGCGTTCCTGGTATTTCAAAATGGGTGGCTGGAGTATATGCCATATTTGGGATCTCCTCTACACCACTACAGCTCACCATGTTATCCCAGTGCTAGACAGAATCTTCACGGCATATGGCATTCCCAAGCAGGTAAAATCGGACAATGGGTCACCCTTTACAAGCCAAGACTTTAACGCTTTCTCGGAGTATGTGGGATTCAAACACAGGAAGGTGACAACTTTGTGACCTCAAGCTAATGGCATTATTGACCACTTTATGGCCAACCTAAAGCAGACATTACAAATCTCCCAGTTTAATGGGACAGTCATATGAATAAGTATTGCATCACCTTCTGCGGGATTACTGGAGCACCCCACACAGATCGACATGGAAGTGCACAGTTGAAGTAATGTTTGGCTGAAATGTCCGCACTAGGTTACCCCACTACAAAACCGTCACAGAATCCCTCAGAGAAGACCAGGAGATGAGGAACAGAGAAATCAAGGCCAAAGAAACGTTGAAAGACTATGCTGATCACAGGAAGCAAGGTAGGCCATCCACCTTAAAGCTAGGTGATTTAGTGGTTGTGAACCAAACGCTGACCAGCAAAGGTGATGCTTTCTTCCATGAAGACCCCCTCATCATCACCACCCACAAGGGTTTCCTCATCAATGCTGAAGGTGACCAATGCTAGGGGACCCGGAACTCGTCACACTTTAAAAGACTGACAGGAAAGCATCAGGTGCAATGACAAGGGGCAGAAGAGGAGGAAGGGAACTACTCATTGGAAGAGTCATATCATGAAGATGGAGAGGACTCGTTTGCAATGGGACCTGATGGAGTGGAGTGGACCGACCAGAGTCGAAGGCCAGAGGTGAGGGACATTCGTCCACAAAGGGTGAGAACCAGACCTCGCAAACTCATGGGGATGGGGTAAATTGTGTGTCAGTATGTAAGGAGGGACAGGAATAAAGATGAGGATAGTTGTAGCACCCTCTCCATCTCTCCTTCCCGTGCTACGTTGCGTGTGCCCAGGGTGCCCAGTTCCAGAGGCCCCGGTGATCAGAGGCCTGAGCCAATGCTACATTAGTCAGAAACCAGTTGGGGCGTCTGATACATTTTCAATGAATACTTGCCAAGACATTCTGGGATTAGCGCTGGCTGCAATCCACCTCCAAAAAAGAAGGGAAGATTTTGTGTGTGCAAAGGACACAGGACAGGGTGACATAAGGTATGAAGGGAACACTTGTTGGGATTCAGAATTATCCTATAAGGAGCTGCTTACCTTCTGTCAACCACTGGACACACAAGAAAGACTGTCAGGTTGTACACTTTAAACTTGGGGAATTGGAATTTTAGTGGGAGTTTCTGATCATAGATAAACATATCTTTATTGTGTGTTCCCATCTGCTGGGTAGTGTGCGCCAGCTCCAACGTAACACTATGACCTTGCAGTCCCTCAGACAGCAGAACTTTCTGGCTACTCCCCCAGAAGAGAACTCTTGCTTACTCATTGGGCATTTTCCAGTTGTAGCATGTTCAACTGTTGGAATCCAGTTTTAGGGCACTCAGACAGAAGAAAAAGGTCTGTGAAACCACAGGGAAGTTTCACTGAAACCTACAAACCATCCCTGAGAGTGGTTTTAGACATGTAAGACAGCTCCCTGGTTCCTACATATTTAATCAAAGAGCATTTTGGGAACATAAGAACGATCACAGATCTTATATTTGATCAATATTTTGATGTCTACCAGGACATCCATCTAGTCCTTCATAACCCACACGGCTTCCATTCTTGAGACATGCAAATAAAGAAGCAGACTATATTAGAGGGTCTTAACACACGTCTTTATTCAACGTATACCTGCTGAGTACTGCCTCTCCTCTTCTTCTTACCCCACATGATCCAGGGGGCCCCTTCCCCACGTGACAGGGGTGCCGGCTTCACACGACATCACAACCCCACTCCCCATTTCTTAACAAGATGTTATTTCTCAGTTAATGTCTTCTATAAGTCTCTGAGGTTGGTTCCTGGCATGCTGGGGCCTCGCCACCAGATTTAATTGCTGATGATCATATCTCTCTCGCACAGGTGAGCTGACCTGCTCTTGGAGTCTTCACCATCTCCTTCATAAGGAGAATCCCACTCCTGCAGATCAGCCTCCTCTGCTGAAGACCTTATCATGATGAGCCCAGGCATCCTCTTGAAGTGTGAGGAATGTCGGGTCATCTCTCTCCTTCCCCCTTCATTGGTGATGAGAGATTCTTTTACCTGGGTGATCGTCAGTGGTTTGTTGTCCAAAACGGTGGTATGTTTGCGGGTCTGGGCTGGCACACTATCACAACACCCCCACCTATAGATGATTCTCACAAGCTCCCCCTAGCCACATCAGCTCACTCCCTCATGGTTTCGTCTGCACTCATGTTGTGGAATCAGAAAAATACAATATTAAGGCTTTTACACCATGCAAAGGAAAATACACCGACACGGTCTTGTAAAGATTCCCAGAATCTTTATTACAAAACTGAACAGTATCGAACAAAGTACACAAATAGCTATTTGGCTGTCAAAACATCACAGAGACCACCAGCAGGGTTCAATGTGAGCAGTGAGCAGAATTTGCTAACTGGACATCAGCGTATTTATACAGTTTGTTATAATGATGTCCAGCCTCTTACAAGTTAATTATACACTGGGCTAGGGTCGCACCAGGTTCGTTTCCTAATTTACATATCTCGTGCATGCGGTTTACTTTTTAATACATTTACTAACAAACATTATTATTCTCTCATTTAACATTACACTCTTTACACATTGCTTTAATACAGATCAAACAAATGTATTGCATGTCGTATTTGGATAGCATTATTGTTCTTGTATACTTGTAGGTTAACATTGCTGATTCAAGTAATCCCCTGATCCCAGGGTCAACAAAGGACAAGGTCTACATGGCCCTAACATGTAGCCTGAAGGCAGGTTGGACATTAACCCTTCTACAGAGGTTGAAGAGGCTAAGGCAAGAACAAGAGCACACGAGACGGCCATTTTAGGTTACAGGGTGACTTTGTACAATAAACTAAAATGGCGGCTCTAACCTAAAATGGAGGCTTGATTCACTTGAGGTCACGACCTTGTAATACGGATTTCCTCGCAAAGTGACTGGGCATAGGCCAACATATACAATGAGGATGAAACAATATTATATCAGTTGTAACAAACACTCCTTTTGGCCTATGCCAAGCGATAAACTACCTTCAATCACTTTGCGACTAACTCCACATTTCAACATCTATACATCCCGAATCATTGTCTGACATATCTATTGCCATTAGATCAGACACCAGAGTTTCTTTTAACACATACTCTTTGGAAACCTTCTCTGGGGTGTATATTTAATGCCCTAATACACTTGTTGCTTGCGCGCAACAGACCCCTAATACTGTGCATTTACCAGGGAGACACTGTATACAACAACAAAGAAACAGAAAACCTCCCAAGATAATCAGCAGCGCCGAAAACAATTTCCATCTCCATGACTGTAGGAGGTCCCAAAACCATGCACTAAGTTCCCAGTTTCCCTCAGGAACATGTACTTCTGAACTAAGAACATGTAGATTTTGGATAGCCCTAAAGATCGTCGGAGAGGAGTCTAGTACGTAAACGCAGCAAGCGGAACCCACTAATTTACATACTCCTCCACGCTCGGCCAGAATGACATCTAATGCCATCCGGTTCTGAAGAGCCACTAATCTTATCGCTTTCTGTTCTAACGTCATATTATAGAGTATGTCAGTGGTCCGATTGATGGTTCTCTCCAATACTCTCGCTATTCCCCTGATATCTTCTGAATTCGTAATTTGCCCAAAAAATGGCACAAAGGATTTCATTATATCTCCTAGAGTTTGCGCTGGAGTATCCCCTTTCACACCTTGTCGTGGACAAGGTTTTGAAATATCTGCAGTACTGGCAATAAATACCCCAGGTAGTAGAATCCCTAAATAGCAGGTTCCTTGCCAATCACTGGGCAACCATGGAAATGCCACATAACCGCAAACAAAATAGACAGGTTCGCCTACGTACAGAGGTCTGTTCTCACTAGTCAAATTCGCAACGTTGGCGCACTTTCTAAAATTACCCATTGACCGTGTTCCATTCCTCTGTATGCAGAAGGATACTGAATCGGGGCTATGGTTAACAGAATAAGATGGAGGCGTGGTATCCTTATTGCCTATAAGAGCCATTTTGAAAGAGATTAAAGACTGAAAAGGACGAGACAATCTATCAGAGGGCCTAACAGAAGCAACGTTTGGCTTACTTCTATTTGCAAAAAGCGAGCATCCCAGGGGCATCAAAACATTTTTCCCTGAGATGCTGTCATTCCATCGGCCAAAGAATAGTGCTCTAAGAGAAGCGTAACAGGCAGTTGTCAAAGGTAAAGGATGAATATACCAACCTAGCCCCTTATCCCCATGTTGCGGTAGATGTGAACAGATCCAACAATTGGTTCTATTTAAAATTGCATGAGTGGCATTCATAATTAACAAAAGGGTATTATTCTGATAGTTCCGTCTATGCGAAGAATCTCTAGGCGATAAAGTATGCAATTGCACGGAAGGAGTGGGGATAACAGATATATTTTCAATAGGTAAAAAGTCCTTTGCGGATATGCTTCCTCCAGATACCATAACCCAAAACCAACAGTTACTAAAAATCCAGTTATTATCACAAAAAGGCAACAATACACTTTGGGGGTCCCCTTACATGCTTGATCATTGTCTCTGCTAGTCACATATTTATCTAAAAGTTCGGTACGGGCGGTAGCGGGTGCAGGCATTGTAGTCTTCAACCGAAAAACACCAATTGTTTGTTTGCTGGCGACTCCAGTTGCGCGTCTTCTTAATGTCTTTTCCCACAACCCTTAGCCAACAGAATCCTTCCATACAGTCGGGCCAAAACACAAGCCCTGAAATGATTTCCTCAATCGCACAGTCGGACGATGCTGTACGTTTACTTCCTTGGACGCATATTATATTTCACAATTTCTGGTGAGAACAAAGTGTCGTCACTTCCTCCTGGAAGTGGCGAATGAACGGAAATGGGATCAGAAAACAATTGATCCGGATGTTCCACTGTTGGGGAGTGCGGAGACAAGATGGCCGTTTTGTCTGGCCTTGTGGATTCTGGAGCGGTCTCCGATTCTCCCTTGTTGGTTGTTGCTGTTTCAGGCATGCTAGTTACAGAAGTGGGAAGGGATTCTGTATCTTCTGTATCATATGGCACGGGCTGTGGGATCCGTTTGGTGTACGTCGCATGGATCCAGTTCTTACGATCCGCTACCCGCACAGCAGTCTGAGTGACTAGCAGGACTTGGTAGAGACCCCGCCACCGAGGTGCAAGGCAAGACGACCTCTCAAAAACCTTCATGAGGATCCAGTCTCCCGGTCGTAGACTGTGACCGGGACCCTCGTAACGTACAGGTAATGCCTCTCGCACCTGGTGATAAATTGAAAACAGATTTTTAGTCAACTGGTTACAGTAATCTGAAAGAAGCACATTTTCTATATCCCGTAAAGAACTGCTTTTGGCAAATCCCAAATATTAGCAGGTCTCCCCATCAAAGGGAGAGAGCCCAGTCTTAGTTTGAGGGGTGGCTCTCATCGACAGTAACACGATCGGTAAGGCGTCCGGCCGTTTTAGCTTGGTGCCAGCGCACGTCTTAGCGAGCTTGTTCTTTTTAATGCCATTATGCCTTTCCAGTAAACCGGCACTTTGGGCATGTCTGGCCGAATGGAACCATTTATCAATCTGTAATCCATTGCAAATTTGTAGGATTACAGTAGCGATAAAGTGTGGCCCATTATCGGACCAGATGACTCTCGGCAGCCCGAACCTAGGAAAAAACTCTTTCAACAGAGTTTTTGCCATGGTTATGGCCGTTGCATCTCTAACCGGGAAGGCCTCAACCCACTTACTAAAGGCACAAATGACAACCAACACATATTTAAGATTGTTACAACGTTCCATTTCAATAAAATCAAAGTGAATAACCTCAAACGGGACAGAAGGTGGAGCGAAACTTCCTCTAGGAGTCGCGGTACCTTTTCCTACATTGTGCTGCAAGCAGACCATGCACCCTTGGACAAAACGCTGCGCAGTTTTGAAAATCTTATCATTGGCCCATACACTGTGTAGCATTTTAGTCAATTTACGCGCACCAACATGTGTCGGACCGTGAGCCATAATAACCATCATTGTAATGTAGGCGTCAGGGAGTAACCATTTTCCTTCAATATTGTCCACCCAACACCCATCATCATTCTCCCTGCACCCTCGATCCATCTCTTAGTTTCCTCTATGGTAGCATCTGCTTGAATGTCTTTTACAGCATCGATACTTTCACCCAAAGTGCAAATATTTACAGTTTCTCTTACAGCATACATTTCTGAACTGGAATCAGTGGCAGTTTGTTTAGCTATCTGATCAGCAAAATCATTCCCTTTTCCTACATCATCTGTAACCTTTTGATGTGCTGAACATTTTATAATAGCTAACTGAACAGGGAGTGCGAATGCTGAAAGTAATCGCAATATTAAAGTGCCATGCTGAATTTTCGTTCTGTGCGAGGTCAAGAAACCTCGTTCTTTCCAAAGTCTACCCAAGTTATGGACCACCCCAAAAGCCTACTGACTATCGGTATATATATTTACTGTAAGCCCTTCAGAAAGTTCACAAGCTCGAGTTAACGCTTTAATTTCTGTGGCCTGTGCGGAATTATGCATAATTCTTTTGGTTTGCACAATCGTGTTTAAAGTAGTGACGGCATACGCAGCCGTGGATGTACCGTTCGGAAGTTTAAAACAAGAGCCATCACAAAATAGCTCTCCTTGTGGGCTAGTCAAAGGCTTGCCTTTCAGATCGATTCTGCCTTTAGTCTCTTGTTCTGTCACATAAAGGCAATCGTGTGACATTTCGTCACCATCAACAGTGTCTTGCGGGACAGGTAAAAGTTCAGCCGAATTTAATACACAACACCTCTGAATTTGAATGTGGGGGGCAAACAAGATTAGTTCATATCTTGTCAATCGTGCAGAAGTGAGGTGTTGCGTTTGAGTGAGGTACCCTTAGGGTTAACGCATCACCCAGGACCATTCCCTCACTCTGTTTTACAGACGCAGCAGCAGCAGCAACAGCTCTCAAACATCTCGGCAAAGCGCATGCAACAGGATCAAGGGCGGATGAGAAATAGCCACATGGCCTATTCTTCCCTCCATGTTCCTATGTTAACACAGCCAAAGCACATCCATCAAGTTCATGCACATACAACAGAAAAGCCTTGTCATAATTCGGAGTTCCTAAAACCAGCGCTGAACACAGTGCGGATTTGAGCAAATCAAATGCTGTCTGGTGTTCCAAAGTCCATGGCAATGGCAAACAAATGCCCTTCTTTGTCAAAGCCAGCATTGGTTTAATCGTTAACGAAAAGTTAGGGATCCACAATCTACAATAAGAAGCCATACCTATTAGGGCTCTAACTTCCTTCTGCGTATTTGGGACAGACATGACAGAAATAGTCTTTATTCGTTCAGGTGTCAACCATCTTCCCTCCTTTGACAGGAGGTAGCCTAAATAGGTGACCTCCTGACAACAACATTGGAATTTTTTAAGTGAAGCTTTATGGCCATGTTTCGCTAGATGACAAAGCAACAACACAGTGCCTTCTTTACAGGCGCTCTCAGAATCAGCAGCCAAGAGGAGATCATCTGCATACTGTAGTAATGTGCAAGTAGCACGCAACTCAGGAGTATCGAGCTGCTCTTTCAATGCCCTACTATAAAAACTTGGACTCTCATTGTACCCTTGTGGTGCACGATTGAATGTGAACGAGCGTCCACCTAGGGTAAACGTGAAGAAATACCTGCTATCCTTGCGTATGGGAATACTGAAAAACGTGTTTTTAAGATCAACAACGCTAAAATGAGTGGCAGAAGCCGGAATCATGGTTAGTATCGTTGTAACATCAGGTACAATAGGAAATTGAGGAGCCACAATTTTGTTAATAGCATGTAAATCAATTATAAAACGAAAGGGAATTGCATTATCACCTTTTTTGTATACTGGCAAAATGGGGCTGTTACATAGGCTGCCCATAATTTCCTCAATTACTCCATGATGCACAAAATCAGAAACTATACACTTCAAAGCCTGCTCACCTTCAAATGAGATCTTATATTGCGGGATGGGATGCAATTTTACTCCATGTTTCAAAATAATTTTAACAGGTTCAATTTGAAGAATGCCCACATCAGTATCATCAATTGCCCATAAGCATTCTGGAACATTACTGAATTCTGGCGGTAAAGGTCGAGTCAAAAACTGAGAGGCGAGTGATTGCTGAGGTGAAATTGTTAACCAAACTCCGTTGGGAGAACAATGTATTACTGCATGCAATGCCTTCAACACATTTAGCCCCAGCAAGTTCTCCCCACAGTTTGTGGTAAGTAGAAATGGACACTGCTCCGTGAAGGGACCCAGTGTTATCGGTACCGGCAAAGAGACCGGACAAACTACAGGTGTGCCTGAAAACCCTATGGAAATGTTGGACTGCCCTGACAGGGGAATGTTTGGAACCCGTGAATGATCAATGGAACAGTTCTGTGCTCCCGTATCCACTAAAAATAGATGCTTCCTATTTCCCACCGCCATCTCACCGTAGGGGCCTTTCTGATGATCGGGAATAGGCGTAGGTTCCAAATCCTGCTTTGGGCAATCCTAGCGAAACAGAATATTATCAAAAGGAAGCTCTTCAGAGAGGTACGCGGCAGAAGGGTGATCAAAAATGTTTCTATTATCCACATTCAAAACTTGCTTATCTTGTGAAGGAGGTTGATGTGATTCTGGTGCAAACTGACCTCTGCCAGTGCCCCCTGCACCTGGGCGACCTCTGGATCATCTACCCATGTTCCCAAATGACCTTTGCTGCAAGGTCGGACATTGTGCTCGCCAGTGGCCTTCCTGCCGACAATAGGCACACTGGTTAATGGTTACCGGAACCAAGGGCGCACTTCCCTGTGGAATGTACTGACCTTTAAATTGATTACCCCGTCTTGGGCTTCTAACAATCTGTTGTAATTAAACTTTTGTTTTCAGGTCACCCTTTGTTTTCTCAAATTTTTCCTTTTCAGTATTTACACGATTTTCATAGTACTGAGCCATATGCACTACTTCTGATTGAGACTTCGCCTGCCAAGCGCTTTCAGAAGACATAATCTGTAACTGGATGTCAGGCAGCAATCCACGTACAAATTTGTCGACAAACAGCCTTTTTCCTGACTCTGTGCCTAAGTCTTGTCCACTGAAATCTGAAAATACCTGCTCGAACCGATTGAAGAAATCGGTAGCACCCTCAGACTTTCCTGGGACACAGGCCGTAAGCTTGTCCCAAATGATTCTTTTTTCAGGAACTACAGTTTTCAATTTTACAATATTTCTATCAGGCAAGGTTAATATTACTTGAGGCGGTCATTCGCCAGCTGGTCTTTCTCTATCTAGCCTAACCATGGTATTCCATGTATCTCCCAACCCAGGTGTGTCATCTATAGTCCTAATCTGTTTCTACAAATCGACTGGCAGGAGTACGGGAAATAACAAATCAATATCACTTAAGGTGAATACCGACGACTGTAAGACCGACTCTATTACTTTATAGAACCCGGTCGGATTCTTTCTTACATCGGGAATAGATTGCTTTATGGTGTTCACTTCCTGTCTTGAAAATGGGACGTGAACAAACTGTGATACGTAATGTGCAGGGATTTCCACCGCGAGTATTCCTCGTGCAGCATCGGCCGCAATCTCAACTTTCGGGACAAATGTCGGAGGGACCTCTCTCATAGGCAAATGAGAAGTAGGCAGCTCTGAACGCTTACTAAGCAACAGAGCTAGATCAAGCGCTAAGGCAGTCGAAGAAGTATCAGCCGAAAAAGCTCTCTTATAAACACTCAACAATTCTGCGGGACAACAAATCTTTCTATTTACGCACTCGTTCTGCAGGTACTCTAGCATCACCTGTATCACCTTCTTTTGCATTTCTAACGTATACTGACTATATGTGTGATATACTTCATCTTGAGCTATCGACATATTCGAAATCCATCTTATCGCATCTTTTATACAAATTCTCGCTTCCTCACCTTTTAATTCATGGCGAGGAGAAAACCGTTTCTGTAAGTACATAATACCTAAACTACCACCATCTGCTTCCTCGTTCTGTAACCCTTCCAACTCTTTCCTATACTCAAAAATCCTCTCAACATGCTCATATACCTTCTCCGTAGTATCTCTGGACAATGCTAAGGCCTTCAAATCCCGTAACCCCTGTGGGAAATCTACATCATTTAATCTATTCCACATTATACTCAAATGAGTCCCTAATCCTTCAATAAAAACATTTTTCTCAGGAATACCTTTTACATTTTCGAATGTGGAAACAACATTAGCTTGTTCACCCTTCTCCATACAATGTTTAGCCCAAGCAATCAATTCATTCTTTTTATCTGGGGACACAGTATTCCGAATCACAACCCTTGGTCTTGCTCCCTGGTCCACTAAAAGCGATGCAGAATCACTTGGAAGAGGAAGAGTAGGCACATTCTCAATATCAACAGGCGTAGGCAAGGGGGCAGGCAAAGGAGCGACAGCTGGCAGAACAACAGGAAGAACCGTAGGGAGGACCAGAGGAACTATAGGAGGGGGAATAATAATGGGAAGGGGCAAAGCGCCAGGAGGAGGGACGTACGTGGGGTGGCGCGGAGGCATCGGGCCTTCGTTCATGCAAAAGTTTATTAATCAATTCATCTGACGTATGAAAATCGTTCAAAGGGTAGATTTTCTGAATGCCTAATTGAAACGCCCTGTCCGTGTTCCTAACTGACTCTAATTGTTTATTTTGGTCATATAACCATGCCTTTTCCACACTTGTCATATGTCTACGCATATGTTTCTCTCTACTCTTTTATTGCTGCAAAGCTTCTGTTTTCCAACTGTGCAATGCGTCAAATGCTGCAGGTCTAGCCTTTTTCTTTACTAATACAGACATTCTATACGAGGGATTTCAAAACTACCATTGGTTGGTCACCGAAGATTAGAATTATGTCTGGTCAGTCTGTGCCAAATGTCATTAAATGCTATAGTACCAAAGCCTTTCTTACAGTACATAGTACATGCCGGCGACCCCTCCTGTGGTGCGGGACGGCTATCTTCGAAAGATTGTCTGTCGCTGTGGAATAATGCCCTAAAGCAGGCAGACAATTTCCCAGGCATATCAAACTTCTGGTGTTACCTGGTCAAGTAATTGTGCTTGCGACTACAATGCGCCAAATTCAAATTGTCAGGGTTAAATTAAGAATCGGGACAGGATTCACCTGACCAAAGGACTGGGAGGCCCGTTCGGGTTACTAAGGACAATGCTAAGGACCCACGTGTCTGGTGATTTTCGGCAAATTTACCCACCTCGATATGTGGACCCTCGTCAAGACATCGTCTCGGGCAACAGCTCACCGTTCAGGGATCGGATCGTGCAGTTTTGTCGAGGAATTTGCTTCTCGTCTAGAGTGGCCGTTTCTGTTGGCACCGTCCGATCCCGGTCCGATAGCCGAGCCAACCTTCAACGAGACAAAGTCGATCTTGAGGGTCCCTATTCGGGCGCCATCTGTGGAATCAGAAAAATACAATATTAAGGCTTTTACACCATGCAAAGGAAAATAGACCGACACGGGCTTGTAAAGATTCCCAGAATCTTTATTACAAAACTGAACAGTATCGCACAAAGCACACAAATAGCTATTTGGCTGTCAATACATCACAGAGACCACCAGCAGGGTTCAATGTGAGCAGTGAGCAGAATTTGCTAGCTGGACATCAGCGTATTTATACAGTTTGTTATAATGATGTTCAGCCTCTTACAAGTTAATTATACACTGGGCTAGGGTCGCGCCAGGTTTGTTTCCTAATTTACATATCTCGTGCATGCAGTTTACTTTTAAATACATTTACTAACAAACATTATTATTCTCTAATTTAATGTTACACTCTTTACACATTGCTTTAATACAGATCAAACAAATGTTTTGCATGTGTATTTGGATAGGGTTATTGTTCTTGTATACTTGGAGGTTGACATTGCTGATTCAAGTAATCCCATGATCCGAGGTCAACAAAGGACAAGGTCTACATGACCCTAACATGTAGCCTGAAGGCAGGTTGGACATTAACCCTCCTACAGAGGTTGAAGAGGTTAAGGCAAGAACAAGAGCACACGAGATGGCCATTTTAGACTACAGGGTGACTTTGTACAATAAACTAAAATGGCGGCTGTAACCTAAAATGGAGGCTTGATTCATTTGAGGTCACGACCTTGTAATACGGATTTCCTCGAAAAGCGACTGGGCATAGGCCAACATATACAATGAGGACGAAACAATATTATATCAGTTCTAACAATGTCTCGCTCCCTCATCTCAAGGTCTCCCATATATTTCTCCTCTGGAGTCATAACATGCGGGATACTTGTGCACATGTTCCACCCAAATATCACTTCTGACAGTGCTATCCCTGGAGTACTGTAGGACATGGTAAGATAATCACGCAGCAGCTGATATAATATATTCTCCACAGGCTCTCCCGTTAGACGTGTAATTTGCACATTTCTCTTGATATTGCTCATAAAGCATTCTACTGTTCCATTAGCCTGTGGCTATAACGGTGTGACTCGTCTGTGGTTGAAACCCATGTATTCTGTGAATGTCTTGAAATCCTGCCCTGTGAATGGGGGGGTCCATTGTCAGATTTTACTACTCTTGGTAACCTCTAGGTTGCAAACATGCTGTCTAGTGCCGGTATGGTGTGGCAGTCAGAGGCGGAGGGCACCAATTGCATATCTGGGAATCGAGAGTATTCATCCATTGCCACAAATATGTATTCCCCCCAATTCCGGGTGCCCAAAAAAATCCACTGCTATCTTGTCCCATGCTTTCTCAGGAAGGTCTGTCATGCGCAGCTCATGATGTGTTTTAGGGTTCATGAATGCACATGTGGAACATTGTTGGAGCAGTGTTTACACCTGCTTATCCAGCTGGGGAAACCATACTTTCTGCCGTGGCATTCTCTTGGTGGACACAATCCCCTGGTGTCCCTCATGTGCAAGCTCCAGAATATTTCTTTGTAGTGTCAGTGGAATTACTATTTTGCTTCCTTTGAGTAAAAGCACTTGATCTTGATGGATATCTGGAGTGGTGCACTCACCCGCTTGCCTGGCCTGCCTCCATCGACCTGACTCCATGCATCTGAAGATGATTTGCATGACCTGGTCCTTTTCCATTTCCTGTGTGATGTGCACCATTCTAATTCCCTCCTGGGTGGCTGCATGCACGATCTTGTGTATATATTGATCTGCAATGGAGGGTGTAAGCAGGGGGCTCTTACGTGGATATCTTGATAGGAAATCAGAGGGGTTGTCATCCTTCCCTGGGCGATGAATAATGTGGAAACTGTAGTCCTGCTGTCTCTGAGCCCACTGTGCAATTCGGGGGGCATTTTTGCTTGAGGTTTCCCATAAATGAAAAGTGGGGCTTTGTGGTCAGTGATCACTGTGAAAGGTTTCCCGTAAAGAAAGAGATGAACATGTTCACAGGCCCATACCACAGCCAGGCCTTCTTTTTCAGCCTGCGAGTATGCTTGTTCGGTCCTCGACAGACTTCTGCTGGCGTACAGGACAACGTGTTGCATCCTGCTGTCCCTGGGATCAATCTGTGTCAGAATGGCATCCAGCCCTACCGGGCTAGCATCCACAACCAATTCCGTCTCTCCCTCGCCGTGTTAAAATACGCCATGTTTTTGGCATCCGCTATGCATTGTCAAATTGTCTCAAACGCATGATGGCATGGGCTTGTCCACACAAACGTTGCTTGCTGTTTCACCAAGGCTCTCAGGGGTTCACTTACCGATGCAAAATCCGGGGTGCATCAGGTACAATAGCTAACGAATCCTAAAAAGGATTCTAGATCCGAAATGTTTGCTGGTGGGCCTGCCTCGGTGAGGGCAGTCACTTTCTCTGGTTCCGGGTCATGCCCTTCGCTGAGAATAGGTGTCCTAAAAATCAAAGACTGTGCTTCGTGTATAAACAGTTTTCTCTATTTAGTGTAAGATGAGCTTCTTCAAGTGCCATGCACACTCTTGTGAGGGTGTTATCGTGTTGTTCTTGATCTTGTCTGAATACCAAAATGTCATCACTATAATTTAGGAGTTGAGAATGTGCTTAGTGACATTATGTATCGTTGCCTGCAAGATCTCTGCGGCCGACAAGACTCCAAAACTGAAGCTTTTGTATCTGTAAAGCCCTAGATGTGTGACCAATGTGGTTACGTATTTGGACTCCTTACTCAGTTCCAGTTGATGATATCCTTTGTTAAGGTCCCGTTTTGAAAACACTGTGGCACCATTTAGCAGATGTACCATGTCAGTGATCCAAGGAGCTTTTTGACGCTCCCACATTATAGCTTAATTCATCCCGCGCATGTCTACACATATCCTGATATCCTGCAAGTCCTTCTTAGGCACTGAAACTATTGGCAACACCCATGGAGTAGGGCTTAATGCAGGCTCTACGATGTCTGCATCCAGTAGTTTGTGTAGCTGATCTTCAACCTGTCAGTGTATGTTCACTGGAATGCCACAATAGCGTTGGGCTATTGCAGGTACTTGCAGATCTATGTGCAAGTTGATCTGTCGATCTTTCATTTTGCCCAGCCCTTTGAACATTGTTGGGAACAGTTGCTCTCTCTTGGCGGATGGATCCAGGTATTTGTGAGCCACTAGTCTGTAGAGTGCATGTATGAGGCCCATGTCCCTGACGGATTTAAAGCTTAGAATATACGCAATGGTCAACCCGCTTGTCGCCAGTTTGATGTCTACTAGGACATCCATCTACTCCTTCATAACCCAAACTGCTTGCATTCTTGTGACATTCAAATAAAGAAGCAGACACCATTAGAGGGTCTTAACACACATCTTTATTCAACAAGTCCCTCCTGAGTGCTGCCCCTCCTCTTCCTCTTACCCCACATGATCCAGGCTGCCCCATCCACATGTGAAAAGGGTGCCGGCTTGACACAACGTCACAAATATGTCTGTGATGAAAGGGTTGTATGCTTGACTCTTTAAGCACATAACACAAACAAAAGCTTGCTGCTCATTTAAGTTTTTTGCAACACTCGGGTTAACATAAACATGTTTTTAACAATCAACCATATATACTCATTCAGACAATCTCAGAATTTTAATGGGAGGAAAAAATGGTGTAGTCTCTTCCTAAAACCCGAGAGTCAAAGAACTTCAGAAGAAAAACAGTAAAGAGGGAAGGAGGGTTCGGAGAGCAGTGCGTGCCCAGTACCCAATGCACAGATATTCTCTGATAATTATATATTTAAAATAGAGTATCAGTACATTGAAAATCATGCGACAGGGTAGAATAATGACATGTAATAAAATGATAGAACATGCAATAACAGTATATGGCTTAGTAGCATTTAACATAAGAAAAGATGCATAGACCAGAAATACAATAATATGACAAAATATGACAGGACATCACATAGAATAGTATTACCTAAAATGGCCTGGCGTAAAGTAATATGACATGACACATAACATGCCTAGAAATAAAATAAGAACACAGAAAAAAACACAGAATAGGAGTACACAGAATGACATACAATAACATTGAGGGGCACGTTTTCACATGACATTTAAAATGTCCACTATGTTATTGCACCATACCACTTTCACATTTCTATGACAATTGCCTCGTTTCACTTTCCTCTTTCACCCCAAATCATCCAATAGCACTTTGCTTTGTTCATAGAATTGCCCTAATACACTGTGGCCCTGATTCACAGAACGTTTTCCAATGGGGTGTTGCCATTTTAAAATGTGTCTGTGAATTAAGCCTTTGATTCTACCCCTACAACTGGTACATGCCACTTTACCTTGCCCCCATAATTATCAAATGCCTCTTTACATTGCTCACAATTATTGCACCATTCCTATTTAAACTGCCTTGTGTCCATGCACAACTCTCATTGACACAGATCCAACCATACAACCACCACTCACTGTAACGGTTCATTGAGAAGTCACCCTCAACACGGGGAGTTCCTTACCTCCACACGCACGTGGTTATGCAACAAACTGTTTAACAGATTTTTTTTTCCAGCCCTATCTCAGACACATATCATACCCTTTGGATTCCTCTCCCTGAGCTAACAATGAGCCAAGAACCAGGCCAGTGTACGGCAAATATATTGGTATTTATTTAAATTAAAAGTAATAGAAATTAGCACGAAAAAGTCAAAAAGCACTTTATCCGTGGCTCAACACATTCAACTTCTCTCAGCATAAAGAAATCACAAAAGTGAGTTAAAAAGAATACAGACGCAATTCTTACTTTCTGCAAATTTCACTGCACAATATAATTACACTGATCAATAACAAAGGCACTATAATGTTGTGTGATTTTGGTTTTCCTGCAGGCTTAAAAGGGTAGCAGTAGGATTTCAAGATTGGTAAAAATACATATGGCAATAATAATTTTGCCCACACTTTTGGTTTAGAATAAACACAGGGTGATTTATTGCATTGCTTTTCAGACCCCCCTTGCTTTAGTCTAGGTTGGGAAGTCATACAGAAACATTTGAATGCTTTGGGGAATTTTGGATTTCAGACCCCCCCTTACTGAAACGCCTGTGTTGGGGAAGCTCGATAAAAAGGTTGGACTGATTTAAGAACAAAGACAGTCCTCGTTGTTAAAGAAGGCGGGGTCAGCTGGACAACAAGGATTACCCAATTAATTTATAGGCTATAGTTTTCAGCGCACACTGGGAAGTGAGCTTTGTTAATTTAGAATTTTAACAAAATTCCCCCCATAGTGTTCTGCCAAATAGGGAACTAATTACATTTATATTTTTGGTTACATAGGCTAAGGATCTACACAGTCTTGCCCCCTGCCCATTTTAAAGGGAAGAGATTCAAGGCAAGCAGACTCCCCTACCTTTTGGTTTCACAGGGCTCAGTTCTACTTACATAGCAAGCCTCTCTTTAAGGTTCAGGAAATCCAGCTGCATCTCAGGAAACTATGGAAAGATAGGGCAGGGGTCTGGTCACCCACTCTCAAAGATGGCTGCCCACTCTCCACCATAGGACCCTGTCAGCTTTGAGACCTTCCTGGAAATAAACAGCTCCACCCAGATGCACTCTCAGCAATCTCCTTTGGTGTCTCCTTACAGCTATAAGGTGGTATGTTTCATCAGACTTATTGATGGTCTATCTGATGTATGTCTGTTCCTGTCTCTCTCCTTTTTCTGTCTCTCTGTGTCCCCTTTTTTGCATGTCCCCTGTGCTAGTGCAGTCCCCCTTATATAGCAGAGATGACACCACCAATGTTACAATCTTGGGGAAGTACCCTGCAATAATCCCTGCCACTAGGATTGGACAGTTACCCTTCTCTCTACTCCCAAACCCAGTCTCCAAGTCAGGATTGGTTTAGGGGGTTGAACCAACATATGGCCATTCCCATTTGTCATCATCCTTTGTTCTCCTTTCAACATTTTGGCAAAAACTAGTTATGTATCACAACTTGATAATTTTACTAGCAACTGCCAGACTACACATATTTTCTGTTTCTACTAATCATGGGGAATTAGATTAGCTGACCATCAGATCAGTATCATGTAGCACAGCCATGTGGCACCTTTCTGCTGTTTCCATAGAAAGCACAACAGTTATGGATATTTAAGATATTAAGCATATCCCTAATTTCAATTTCCACCCGCTCAACAACTCTCAAATTTGGAACATGTTCAGATCAGCCAGAAACCTAGTTTAACTGCCCCTTAAAGTTCCCAGAGTCATAGGAGGCTGAATTTTATATCCCCAAAATGTACTGGAAATTGCATACAAAATGGTACATAGGTGATATCCATCCGCCTTATGATGGCTGAGAAAAAGTCCTGCATGATATTAGTTCTTTTAAGTAAATTGTGAATGTTCATGTGGGGCAAATGGTCCTGCTCCTACATCCAGCCGTTTGCTTTCACAGGGTCAGCCTGTACCTTTATTAGTCTCTCTTGTGTTGGAAGATTGCTCTTTGAAGTGGGTGCCCCCCTATTCACACATATTAGTCATGCTTCAGCCAAGGATGACTTTCTTTCAGAGCCAGCAGGTCTGGAGAAGACTGAATTTCAATGCCTTTAGAAGGACATTTTTATTGTGGTTGGTCATTAGATGGGAGATGTGACATCCAGGCTGGAAGTGGAGATGTCCTTGTGACATTTTGCCCACAACCACCAAAAGGATCTGCCTTGCACTGACATTTTTTCATGAAGACAAATTGGCTCTTCAAATGTCACTGAAGTTGTGTGGGTGAAACATAATATACATTGCTCTTTGTCGACCCGCCCATCATGTTTTGTTTTCCTGACATTTTGCTGTGAGCAGTGATGTTTTCTTCACTTTTACTTTTTTTTCAAACCATTCTTATTGGCACACACATGTGCAGGCCGTTTTTGTTTTCAATGTGTAAAACCTTGCTATTCGTGTGAAAGGGACTTCTGTTTGGACCTTTAAATGCACCTCACATTACACATCTTCTATACACACACATCCACGTGAACACTCATGCTTTGAAACACCAGATCCCAGACACAGCATGAACAATGAATACCTGCTATTGCCTGTGGCCTCCCTGGCTTCCTTGTGCATGCATTCCTGTGTCTGGGTTAGGGGTCAAGCAGAGCTTGGGGAGTCCATTTTGGACTTTCTGTGTTTGAAGATTATTTGACTCTTTAAATAGGCTTTCACTGGCATCTAAAAAGAGGAGGAATGAGTAAATGGACACTATTCATCTGACCTGGGATTTTTTTTTATTGTAGGTATTATTCTTGTATAGTTTTTGGTAATAGTAAAATTAAAGGAGAGAAAGGCAACATCTGTGTCTCCTTGTCCTGATTAAAATGAAGATTTTTCTTCACTGCAAGATTGAAAAACGGTGACGATCAAACTTGTATGGCTGGCCACTATCTGATTATACAGATGTGAAGAGGAGTGAGATTTTAAAGTAATAGCAGCTGTGACCAGCTACCCTACCTGAGAGCGTTCTCCCTGCCCCAAAGTAACAGGCTAGGTTGGTGCACATTGAGAGTCTGATTCATGAAAAAGTGCACTGAGATCCTGCAAAACATGTGCGCCGAGAATGACTCTACGTGACCCTGCGCGCAGAAGAAAATCTTCACGCTCCGCGTATCCATGTTATTGTTCCCGCAAAGTAGGCCTATGTGCAAGTCGCAGCCGGAATACCCCTGACACTCCCCCATGCAAAGCCAAAACAGCCACATTCACCTACCTTTGCAGCCTCCTTGCGCACACTGTGAAAACGGTGTGGGGTCCCCCACAACCAAGCCAGCACCTCAGCGACACTGCGCGGGGTCCCCCGTAACTACAACCGGCCCCCAAAGAACATGCAAACCATTTCCCATAACTCATGTCATATTTCGGTCAAACTGGGTGCGAACCCCTGTAAACCATTGCTGTACTCTGCTATGGTGCGTTTGTGCACCCCTAAGTCCCAACGGGACCCCGTCTGTGCGCACGCACTACTAAATCCAACATGCAAACTCACCTCCACGCTGCAAAGCCTATGCAGAAGTGTCTGTACGCCTGCCTTCGGGTGGCGGAAAGATCGAGGGCTTCACGTGGGAATTTTGCAGGCAATATGTTCGCGGTCACATCCATGAATACGCTTTGTCATGCGCATTTGTAGGTGTGCTATAAACTGCCTGTGGCCCGTCCCTCATAACGCTCACTTTTCCCCTTGTTCTTGCTCATTTTGCCTCTTCCGGCCCCTACTCCGGTCCCTGCGCAGGCCACACCCACCCCCTGCATGGAGTACCGCACAAGGCACTCGGGCCGATCGCAGAGCCTTGCCGAGCCTGCGCGAAGTCTGTACAAAGTGCGAGAAAAGTGTTGCACAGACAATTCCATGTATCAACAAACTGTATTTCACGCGCAGTTTGGCACAGAAAGCCCGTTTTTATCCCACAATATAATCCATGAATCTGGCCCTGAAGGTGTAAAGCAGGGAGTTTGCAAAGGCAAATTAATCATATTCATGTCCAATCAAACTGAATAGATTGCATGTTGCAGATTGCACCATGGTATCAGTGATGACAGCGAGAAGGACTGTTCTACCCATGATTCCCTATGACGATGGATACTGGCGATATCCACATTCAAACCCCCAGACAGGGATGTCATTTAGGGGTCGCTTGCTTGCTACTCCTGTGGTCTCCCTTGCTACCCCTAAAGAAACGTTTTTTAAAAAAAAAAAAAAAAAAAATTACAAATTGAAGCTCCTGGGCTGTGGCCCATGTCATGTGGCTATTTGAGCTATTTGTCTTTCTGGAACACTATACAATAATTGCAAGACTCATTAAAGGTTTATTTCAGGCACACTGCAGGGGGTGAGTCACGGATTTTGTCTGGTCTTAAACACCTCAAATTCACAATGCCGACAAAATCCTCCAAAAAAGCATCCATTTCGGACCATGTATTTTGCTATCCTCAAGTTGCAGTTATAGCATGTTTTTTTTCCGCAGATACATATGGTGATCCATTCTTGTATGAAATGTATATCACGTTATAGTAATACTGTAACTATATTTGTCATAGTGTACTTAGAAATCATGCTATGTGATGCCACTTCCTGTTTCGTCAACGGGTAAACGGTTGTGTTCCATCGCTTCCCGTAATGTCACTTCGGGTTGGGGACAAATGACATCACTTCGTGTGATGTCATCAGAGCTCAACGGTCATGTGATGTCACTTCCGCTACCCCTGGCATTCCCTGCCCCCAGATGTTTTGGGCATGTATGAAAGGTAATCATAAGAAATACATATAAGCCCAGGAAGGGCAGGTGGAAGGGCTTGAAATGCAGGATAATGGCATGACTGTACATGAGCATGGGCGAGAGGCGCGAATTCGCTCCCCTATGCTTTGTGAAAATCCTTCCTAAGTTTGAGAAAGTTCCCAAAATTGAAAAATGACAGTTTGTTCCTATGCATGTCTGTGGACTCGGATTACGCAGGAGTCGCGCAGTGCTTCTTACTAGAGAGACATTGTAGATAATTAATGGACCTGCAGAAATCTAAAGCCAGGCCTGTGTCAATATTCACACACACCTGGGAGCCGCTGCAGGCTTGTGCGGGTCGGATACACAGCAAAGACGTGTTTGCGCCTGCGTCAACAAAGGCTGTTTTCGATCTCCAGCAACGCACTTACCAACTCAAGTCGATCTGCTGGCCAGCACTCCGCAAGGACATTTATGCATAAGATAACCCGCAAAGCAGATGTGTGTCATATATTTGACGAGCAAAGTTTCCATGGGAAACGTGTTTCCAAGCTGTAGATTAGGGAATTATAGAATAGGCCCAACGCACAGTATAAAGCAGACTGTACCTTGTTACTTGCAGGACAGAAGCATAGCTGCCAAGTTTCCCAGTTAATGGTTCTTCTTAGTTTGGGCTATTCGGTGGCGCGTTAGTACCACATAGAAGCAGAACTATTGCATTAGAGTACAGATAAGAGAAATGGCGTATGAGGAGGGACACACATGTGTATGTGTTGTTTAGTTGTTTGCCTGCCCATGGCCATGCTGATCCCTATGGCCATTCCCACCCAATTCCTCCCCTTGCCCACCCAGAACATCTCATGGGAACTATTTGAGCTCGCTTTAATCAAGCCTTACCATCAAACTGTGCACTGAAAATGCTTTCCAATTTTCTTTTTAAGCAGTCTTCTGAGAGTTAATGACTTAATTGGAGCAGCTGTAAATAGGCTACTGGTGTAACAAACATGCCTTAACAAGGTCTGGCTGATTTATAAGCACTAGTTGTGTCCTTTTCAAATATATTTTACACTGAACTCCTCTTAAAAGCAAGCATTGGCAAAGCCAACAGTTTTGGATGTATTAGACATTGCCAGGCACTGCTATTAGATGACCAGATACTCAAACCATGTTTCAGCTGCTACCATCAAAGCCAATTAATACTGCTACGACAGAGCATGGCAAATGCCTTTGCCATGCCTACAGAAAAGCCCCGACTGTTGGCATTGCCAATGCTTGTTTGTAGGTGTGAGGTAGTTCCAGCGCTGGTGAGCAAAGAGGTGCAAGGAGCAAAACTGTGAGGGAGCGATGGCTGCATGGGGAATGTGAGGGTTGGAAAGTCTTTGAGGGTATAGCATTAGAAAGAGCCATGGAGAGGGTACAAACCCAACAATTAATTTAATAAGAAGAAGGTGTTTTAGGCGGGAGTGACTGTAGATAGAAAGCCGCCCACAGGGAGGCAGAGCGCAGAGTTGGGCGGAGGGAGGTTCCTTGGAACTTGAAGAAAGTGCAGTTGTCTAACTACTGCACTTTTTTTTAGAAGAAATAAAGAATGCAGGGGGTTTTGGAAGGAAGCTAGAGCTGCAATGCAACCTGCTGAGGAGGAGAGGGGACATGGAACTGTTGCTAGCGCCAGACATTCAGAGGGTTATGGTGGGCCGTTGGAACAGAGGAGGTGATACAGGGTGAGAGTGTAAGATTATTGCCGGTGTGATTCCCTAAACTGCCATTCCTGGGGGCGGGCTCAAGAAGAAGATGGCTAGGAGAGAGGAGCAAGAGTGTAAGCTTGCAGGCTAGGAGTTAGATTGCAGAAGTAGCACTCAGGCCTCACTGCGCCACCCCGTGGTGGATGTCGGAGGGAGCACTTGTAATGTCAAAGCGCAGCTCAGGAGAGATGGGGGAAGGAGAAGAAGAGACGTGCATCCGCCGGAAACAGATGAGAAGGGAATGCGAGGCGGAGATGAGCTTACCCAGTGTGGTACTGTAGAGTCTTAGGAGGGGTCAGAAGGCAGACCCTTGGAGGAGTTGCCAGGAAGGGGGGCTTATAAGTGGCTGCTTTGAAACACTATATTCTTATTGTATAAGCGCCTAACAAGCAAATAATAAATAAATAAAACTAAAGCAAGTCAGATAGGCGATCATCCAAGCAAGGATGGTGTCTGTCCTGGAAGTAAAGGGGACAAAGGCTGGGGAACAGGGATGGGTGAACAGCAGTGTCAAAGGTAGCAGTATGCAGCATGAGTAAGGTCAAAGGTGACCATTTTGAGAAGCAGTGAATTCTTAGGGGATGTGAAGAGTGCTTATATAGCGCTACGAACCTGTAGGTTGCTTATTATTACCCACATTGTGTGGTGCTCATTTATTGACCTCGGAAGGATGAACGGCTGAGTTTGGGCCTGCCAGGTTTCAAACCTGCGCCAGCAGACTCAGCATAGATGTCAAAGTGAGCACTCTACTCACTGTGCTATCTGACCGGTAGCAAAGATTGCCGTAACATGGAAACCATTGTCTCCACCAGAAGAACACAATGCGAGTGATATGAGAACATTTCCACCAACTATTAGCAACAAGAACCACGACTGGATGTGTAACATAATACATGTGTGTGCAGAATGGAGACGATGGGGGCCTGAGTTATTTCTGACGTACTCTCTGTGGGGGGGGGTGCTGTGATTAAAAGGGCGTTAGGGTGCGTTCTGTGCTTTTCATCACACAAGGAATCTTCCAGCAGCAGTAGTGCACTTGTGAAGAGCTTGTAAAGCAAAGAGCTTTGAGCAGGCCCCCTCTCCTCTCAGCCCCTGCGCCTGGGAAAGGCCTCGCATGCCCCCCTGTGGACAGTGCAAGCAACGCCGGCAATAGGGCCTCGGCCTGATCCCAGCGGCTACCGCTGGGAGGCTGGAAACCTGGGGGGCAGAGACGGCGACGACGGACTCGTTGAGGAGATGAAGCAACACAGGGCGCGGCCTTGGGCCAGACAGGGGGCAGGGGGGCGTTGGTCGAAATCTGATGATCTGGGGGAATGCACGTGATCGCTGTTTCCAGCTGTGCTTGTGGGAAAGCGCCGACTCACTGAAGTCGAGTGGATGTGGGATGTGCAAAGCTTTACAGGGGGGTTTGAACATGACAGACACTTATTGGCGGAGGGCCAAAGAACAGATGGCACGTGGGGCTGTCTAGTGCCTGTTATGAAGTATGTTCTCGCGCTAGCCTGTGGGAAGTGTTACTAGGGCACGGGTGCAGCTGCGCATTCTGGCAGTGAGCATAGCAACTAGCGTGCACGCCCCCCCCCCCTCCCTGCTGCGAGAAAGCAGGGTCTCACCCACCGCTCTGATACCATGCCCGTGCCAACAGCCCTCCATGGGCCCTAGAGCCTCTCCGTATCCGGGGCACTGGACCCATGCTCTGCTTCTGTGTCAGGGCAGGGCCCACTGGCACAACGTTGGTAGCTCCCTCTGATCCTTCCTACAAACCCCCGTCACCGAGGGTACCCCAAATGGGTAATGCACTGTGTCCTTCGTATAGCGCCTTTATCCCGTTGTTATGGCCTCTAAGGGCTGTGGTCGGAGGGCCTTAGTGTAGGGTTTGGGGAAATTGATCAGAGGAGTTCGATGTGGGCACAAGAACTGCTGATATTTAATGTGCACGAGCGATATGATATGATAGGTTATTTATAGGTTAATACCCAGAGATGTCTAAGCGTGTTCGAATCATCCAGCAAGCCGTTATAAAGGGGGGGGCACGTGCAAGACTAGGCAGTTGCAGGTAGACGTGAACCCTAAGAGGGCCTGAGGTTGTCCGTGACGTCATTTCCGTTCGCATGGGCAGCTATACCTCCTATGTTAGTGAGGTCGCCATTAAAATCCGCATCAAGAACTTAATGCCATCGAAATGTGAACATATTTATGAGACTCTAGCAGGGCCTGGATGAAGCCTGAGGTCTGAGCCCGACGGGTGGCGCCTCAACTCTGGGGCTAATGAGTAGCCCCGGGGAGCCCCCCTCTCTACCCGAACTTGTGCCAAGTTTAGCCTTTAGTTAGGGTTCAATAAATACGCTTTTTTCAATTAACAAATAAATAATTAGGCCAGGGCCTTCCTCCCATTAATATGTAAGCTGTGTGCGGACGGGCTGGGCTCGCAGAGGACTCGCGAGGGTGTGAGATCCGTCCCAGCAGCGCATTGTGTGCTCTGGCACATCCAATGGCGGGGGCGAATGGTTCCCTCCCGCACGAGGCAGCGGGTGACACCTGCGATGCGCACCCAGACCCGGCAGATTTATGAGGCCACTTAATGATTACACGAACGGGATTTCAATTGTAGGTGCATGGTGCTGCACAGGGCCGGGAGGGCCTGGGCAGGCAGGCGTGGCAAAGGGCCTCCTCACTGGGGCAGAACGGGGGGGGGGATGGGACCCCCGTCCCAGGGATGGGAACCGTCCCTCTCACAGGACAGAACGGCCCCCAGGCCCAGCAATGGAAACCTTCGTCCGGAGGTGGGGGGAAGCGCCCACTGGGCCAGCGGTGGGATCCTCGGCTCTGTGAAGAAGGCTGACCCTGGGCTGTGAACCATCCCCCTCCAGGGAGTGACCGGTCTCCCCTCCCACGGATGGGAACCGTCGGTCTCTTGCGAGGGTACTGGAGCTCTGAGGAAAGAGAACCCCCCCTCCGCCCCACCCAGCCTGAGACATGTTATTGGGCACTTGGCGCTCTGGTGCATCGGAAATAGAGGCGGGCTGGGTTTGTTGTGTTATGAAAAATGGAAAAAGCAAGTCATCTTCGCTGTTGTGTTGATGCATGCAGTTTAGAAGCGTCCATGTACTGTGTGTGGGTCTGGTTCCAGATCAGTCTGTGCAAACTGCCATATGGGAGGTTTGTGCACCTGCAGTTCCAGGGTGCACCCTAGGGATTGTGATATATACATTCGTTTTGTAGTGTTCTGATGTTTGGTGCGTGTCGTGAGGGGTTTCCATTGCCATGCGTTAGTGGCTTGTTTGGTATGTGTATTGTGTGTTGGATCATACCATTTGATGGAATTAGTGTGGGAGCAGCCAGTGGAGACCTAGATGTGCCTTGGGAGCATCCGTTTGGAATGGCTGTGCAAATGTCCCGGCTAGTTGTGCACGTTGGATGTGAGAAGCCCCCAGGCCTCCGGAAATGGCCGGGGGTTCCTAGCAACTGGAAGCAGTGGATTAAGACAGGGGAAGACATGTGAGGATGGACAGCAGTGGCTGCCAAGTCAACAGTGAAGAAAACACTCTGCACTGGAAAATGCCTTTCGGGACAAAAAGGAGCAGCTGGGCACCTGAAGCAAAATGGCAGTGGGATAAATAGCAAAAACATAGCAGGGTAACACTTCTGTGGGACACATGGGGGGACAAATGATAGCGGACAAGTGAGAGAACATTCCAGAAACCAGAATTGCAGCTGTGTACTTAGGAGCAGAAGATCAGTGTAATACCTAGACGCAGAAGATCTGTGTGTGGGACACCTGGGAGCAGGAAATCATTGGGACACCTGGGAGCAGAAGATCAGTGTAATACCTAGACGCAGAAGATCTGTGGGACACCTGGGAGCAGAAAATCAGTGGGACACCTGGGAGCAGAAGAACTGTGGGACACCTGGGAGCAGAAGAACTGTGGGACACCTGGAAGCAGAAGAGCAGTGGGACACCTGGGAGCAGAAGATCAGTGGGACACCTGGAAGCAGAAGATCAGTGGGACATCTAGTGGCAGAATATCTGTGGGACACCTGGAAGCAGAATATCTGTGGGTCACCTGGAAGCAGAAGATCTGTGGGGCACCTGGAAGCAGAAGATCTGTGGGACACCTAAAAACAGAAGATCTGGTGGACACCAAAAAGCAGAACATCAGTGGGACACTTAGAAGCAGAATATCAATGGGACAACTAGGAGCAGAAAAAGATGTGGGTCACCTGGGAGAAGAAGATCAGTGGAACACCTGGGAGCAGAAGCTAAGTGGGACAAATAGGAGCAGACGATCTGTGAGACATCTAGGAGCAGAAGATCTGTGGGACACTCAGGAGCAGAAGATCTGTGGGACATACAGAAACAGATGATCAGTGGGACACCTAAGAGCAAAAGATCTGTGAGAAATCTAGCAGAAGAAGATCTGTGGGACACCTGAAAGCAGAAGACCTGTGGGCCATCTAGGAGCAAAAGATCTGTGGGACACATAGGAGCAGAAGACCTGTGGGCCATCTAGGAGCAGATCTGTGGGAGACCTAGGAGCAGAAGATTTGTGGGACACATGGAAGCAGAACAGAGTGGCTGCTAGGGGACGGTGGCAGAAAACAAAAAAGGACTTGCTTATTGGCTGCTGCAGTCTTCCCCTGGCAGTATTTTGCCAACAGTCCAGCAGTCAACATTAACACTCTAAATATGAGTTTAAGACCGAAGAGGTTTGTTCCTGAGATCTTAGTTTTCCCATGAGAATTCAGGGATAAAAGCTTGAAAATGTTTGTGACTGTTTACCCGAAATGCCCCACTAAATGCAGGCCATAACAGAGGCAAGTATAAAAGCATGAATACATGGGTGGAAAGGTGCAGGGCTCTAGGCTCTGGAAGTCCCACATCCCACCATTGAGAGCACAGTCAAGCCAATTGCTCCTCAGAAAACCTCAGATAAGATGGGCTGTTCCAGCAAGACTTCGACTGATCCTTCAAGTCACAAGGCACAGGTCATTGATGAGCAACGCCCCTGCCCCACCCCTTCTGTCCCCCAAGCGAACAAAGAACAAATGCGCCCTTTTCAAGAACACAATATTGCCAACATTAATAAACACAATAGCCAATCAAAAAACAAATGGTCCAGATTGTGAGTGATCCGTGACACATGACGTATGATGGAGCCAGTCACCAGAAGACCCATTATGAAATGTGAAGCATGTCTCGCATGGGAGTGCTGAGTTCCCCTGGTGTCCTCTTGCAAGGGAGTGCTGCTTTCCACTGGCGTCCTCTTGCATTGGAGTGCTGCGTTCCCCTGGTCTCCTCTTGCATGGGAGTGCTGCTTCCCCCTGGCGTCCTCTTGCATGGGATTGCTGCTTTCCCCTGGCGTCCTCTTGCATGGGAGTGCCGTGTTCCCCTGGCGTTCTCTTGCATGGTAGTGCTGTGTTCCCCTGGCGTCCTCTTGCATGGGAGTGCTGCTTCACCCTGCCACCCTCTTGCATGTGAGTGCTCTGTTCCCCTGGCGTCCCCTTGCATGGGAGTGCTGCATTCCCCTGGCATCCTCTTGCATGGGAGTGCTGTTTCCCCCTGGCGTCCTCTTGCATGGGAGTGCTGTGTTCCCCTGGCGTCCTCTTGCATGGGAGTGCTGCTTCCCCCTGGCGTCCTCTTGCATTGGAGTGCTGCGTTCCCCTGGCCTCCTCTTGCATGGGAGTGCTGCTTCCCCCTGGCGTCCTCTTGCATTGGAATGCTGTGTTCCCCTGGCCTCCTCTTGCATGGGAGTGCTGCTTTCCCCTGGCATCCCCTTGCATGGGAGTGCTGTTTCCCCCTGGCGTCCACTTGCATGGGAGTGTTGCTTGCCCCTGGCGTCCTCTTGCAAGGGAGTGCTGCTTCCCCCTGCTGTCCTCTTGCATGGGAGTGCTGCTTTCCCCTGGCGTCCTCTTGCATGCGAGTGCTGCTTTCGCCAGGTGTCCTCTTGCATGGGAGTTCTGCGTTCCCCTGGCACCCTCTTGCATGGGAGTGTTGCATGGGAGTGCTGCGTTCCCCTGGCATCCCCTTGCATGGGAGTGCTGCGTTCCCCTGGTGTTCTCTTGCATGGGAGTGTTGCTTTCCCCTGGCGGCCTCTTGCATGGGAGTGCTGCTTTCCCCTTGCATCTGCATGGAAGTGCTGCTTTCCCCTTGTGCCTCTCTCATGGGAGTGCTGCTTTCCCCTAGCGTCCTCTTGCATGGGAGTGCTGCTTTCCCCTAGCATCTGCAATGTTATATATGGGAGTGCTGCGCTCCCCTGGTGTCCTCTTGCATGGGAGTGCTGCGTTCCCTTGGCGTACTCTTGCATGGGAGTGCTGCTTTTCCCTGGCGTCCTCCTGCATGAGAGTGCTGAGTTCCCCTGGCGTCCTCTTGCATGGGAGTGCTGCTTTCCCCTGGCATCTGCATGGGAGTGCTGCTTTCCCCTGGCGTCCTCTTGCATGCGAGTGCTGCTTTCCCCTGGCATCCTCTTGCATGGGATTGCTGCGTTCACCTGGTGTCCTCTTGTCTGGGAGTGCTGCTTTCCCCTGGCGTGCTCTTGCATGGGAGTGCTGCGTTCCTCTGTCACCCTTTTGCATGGGAGTGCTGTGCTCCCCTGGTGTCCTTTTGCATGGGAGTGCTGCTATCCACTGGCGTCCTCTTGTATGGGAGTGCTTCGTTCCCCTGGCATTCTCTTGCATGGGAGTGCCGCTTTCCCCTGGCGTCCTCTTGCATGGGAGTGCTGCGTTCCTCTGGCGTCCCCTTGCATGGGAGTGAAGCACTCCCCTGGTGTTCTCTTGCATGTGAGTGCTGCGTTCCCCTGGTGTCCTCTTGTATGGGAGTGCTGCATTCCCCTGGTGTCCTCTTGCATGGGAGTGCTGCTTTCACCTGGCGTCCTCCTTCATGGGAGTGCGGCTTTCCCCTGGCGTCCTCTTGCATGGGAGTGCTGCTTTCCCCTGGCGTCCTCTTGCATGGAAGTGCTGCTTTTCCCTGGCATCCTCTTGCATGGGAGTGCTGCTTTCCCCTGGCGTCCTCTTGCATGGGAGTGCTGCGTTCCCCTGGTGTCCTCTTGCATGGGAGTGCTGTTTCCCCCTGGCGTCCTCTTGCATGGGAGTGCCGTGTTCCCCTGGCGTCCTCTTGCATGGGAGTGCTGTGTTCCCCTAGCGTCCTCTTGCATGGGAGTGCTGCCTCTGCTTTCCCCTGGCGTCCTCTTGCATGGGAGTGCTGCTTCCCCTTGGCTTCCTCTTGCATGGGAGTGCTGCTTCCCCCTGGCTTCCTCTTGCATGGGAGTGCTGCTTCCCCCTGGTGTCCTCTTGCATGGGAGTGCTGCTTTCCCCTGGCATCCTCTTGCATGGGAGTGCTGCGTTCCCCTGGCGTCCTCTTGCATGGGAGTGCTGCTTCCCCCTCGCGTCCTCTTGCATGGGAGTGCCGTGTTCCCCTGGCGTCCTCTTGCATGGGAGTGCTGTGTTCCCCTGGCGTCCTCTTGCATGGGAGTGCTGCTTCACCCTGCCGCACTCTTGCATGTGAGTGCTGTGTTCCCCTGGCGTCCACTTGAATGGGAGTGCTGCGTTCCCCTGGTGTCCTCTTGCATGGGAGTGCGTTTTCCCCCTGGCGTCCTCTTGCATGGGAGTGCTGTGTTCCCCTGGCATCCTCTTGCATGGGAGTGCTGCTTCCCTCTGACATCCCCTTGCATGGGAGTGCTGCATTTCCCTGGCATCCTCTTGCATGGGAGTGCTGCTTTCCCCTTGCATCCCCTTGCATGGGAGTACTGCGTTTCCCTGGTGTCCGCTTGCATGGGAGTGCTGCTTTCCCCTGGCGTCCCTTTGCATGGGAGTGCTACGTTCCCCTGGAGTCCTCTTGCATGGGAGTGCTGCTTTCCCCTGGCATCCCCTTGCATGGGAGTGCTGCTTCCCCCTGGCGTCCTCTTGCATGGGAGTGCTGCTTTCCCCAGGCGTCCAATTGCATGGGAGTGCTGCGCTCCCCTGGCGTCCTCTTGCATGGGAGTGCTACTTTCCCCTGGTGTCCCCTTGCATGGGAGTGCTGCTTCCCCCTGGTGTCCGCTTGCATGGGAGTGTTGCTTCCCCCTGGCGTCCTCTTGCATGGGAATGCTGCTTCCCCCTGCTGTCCTCTTGCATGGGAGTGCTGCTTTCCCCTGGCGTCCTCTTGCATGGGAGTGCTGCGTTCCCCTGGCATCCTCTTGCATGGGAGTGTTGCATGGGAGTGCTGCATTCCCCTGGCGTCCTCTTGCATGGGAGTGCTGCTTTCCCCTGGCGTCCCCTTGCATGGGAGTGCTGCGTTCCCCTGGTGTCCTCTTGCATGGGAGTGTTGCTTTCCCATGGCGTCCTCTTGCATGGCAGTGTTGCTTTCCCCTGGCGACCTCTTGCATGGGAGTGCTGCTTTCCCCTGGAATCTGCATGGAAGTGCTGTTTTCCCCTAGTGCCTCTTGCATGGGAGTGCTGCTTTCCACTGGCGTCCTCTTGCATGGGAGTTTTGCTTTCCCCTAGCATCTGCATGGTCATGTATGGGAGTGCTGCGCTCCCCTGGTGTCCTCTTGCATGGGAGTGCTGCGTTCCCCTGGCGTACTCTTGCATGGGAGTGCTGCTTTTCCCTGGTGTCCTCCTGCATGAGAGTGCTGAGTTCCCCTGGTGTTCTCTTGCATGGGAGTGCTGCTTTCACCTGGCGTCCTCCTTCATGGGAGTGCGGCTTTCCCCTGGCGTCCTTTTGCATGGGAGTGCTGCTTTCCCCTGGCGTCCTCTTGCATGGAAGTGCTGCTTTCCCCTGGCGTCCTCTTGCATGGGAGTGCTGCTTTCCCCTGGCGTCCCCTTGCATGGGAGTGTTGTGTTCCCCTGGTGTCCTCTTACATGGGAGTGTTGCTTTCCCCTGGTGTCCTCTTGCATGGGACTGCTGCTTTCCCCTGGCGTCCTCTTGCATGGGAGTGCTGCTTTCCCCTTGTGTCCTCTTGTATGGGAGTGCTGCGTTTCCCTGGCGTCCCCTTGCATGGGAGTGCTGTGTTTCCCTTGCGTCCTCTTCCATGGGAGTGCTGCGTTCCCCTGGCGTCCTCTTGCTTGGGAGTGCTGCGTTCCCCTGGCGTCCTCTTGCATGGGAGTGCTGCTTTCCCCTTGCATCCACTTGCATGGGAGTGCTGCGTTCCCCTGGCGTCCTCTTGCATGGGAGTGCTGCTTCCCTCTGGCGTCTTCTTGCATTGTAGTGCTCGTTCCCCTGGCCTCCTCTTGCATGGGAGTGCTGCTTCCCCCTGCGTCCTCTTGCATGGGAGTGCTGTGTTCCCCTGGCGTCCTCTTGCATGGGAGTGCTGCGTTCCCCTGGCATCCTCTTGCATGGGAGTGCTGCATTCCCCTGGCATCCCCTTGCATGGGAGTGCTGCGTTTCCCTGGTGTCCGCTTGCATGGGAGTGCTGCTTTCCCCTGGCGTCCCCTTGCATGGGAGTGCTGCGTTCCCCTGGCGTCCTCTTGCATGGGAGTGCTGCTTTCCCGTGGCATCTGCATGGGAGTGCTGCTTTCCCCTGGCGTACTCTTGCATGGGAGTACTGCTTTTCCCTGGCATCCTCTTGCATGGGATTGCTGCGTTCCCCTGGTGTCCTCTTGCCTGGGAGTGCTACTTTCCCCTGGCGTGCTCTTGCATGGGAGTGCTGCGTTCCTCTGGCGTCCTCTTGCATGGGAGAGCTGTGCTCCCCTTGTGTCCTCTTGCATGGGAGTGCTGCTATCCCCTGGCATCCTCTTGTATGGGAGTGCTGCGTTCCCCTGGCATTCACTTGCATGGGAGTGCTGCTTTCCCCTGGCGTCCTCATGCATGGGAGTGCTGCGTTCCTCTGGTGTCCACTTGCATGGGAGTGAAGTGCTACCCTGGTGTTCTCTTGCATGGGAGTGCTGCGTTCCCCTGGTGTCCTCTTGTAAGGGAGTGCTGCGTTCCCCTGGCATCCTCTTGCATGGGAGTGCTGCTTTCACCTGGCGTCCTCTTTCATGGGAGTGCGGCTTTCCCCTGGCGTCCTCTTGCATGGGAGTGCTGCTTTCCCCTGGTGTCCTCTTACATGGGAGTGCTGCTTTCCCCTGGTGTCCTCTTGCATGGGACTGCTGCTTTCCCCTGGCTTCCTCTAGCATGGGAGTGCTGCTTTCCCCTTGTGTCCTCTTGTATGGGAGTGCTGCGTTTCCCTGGCATCCCCTTGCATGGGAGTGCTGCGTTCCCCTGGCGTCCTCTTGCATGGGAGTGCTGCGTTCCCCTGGCGTCCTCTTGCATGGGAGTGCTGCGTTCCCCATGCGTCCTCTTGCATGGGAGTGCTGCTTTCCCCTTGCGCCCACTTGCATGGGAGTGCTGTGTTCCCCTGGCGTCCCCTTGCATGGGAGTGCTGCTTTCCCCTGGCATCCTCTTGCATGGGAGTGCTGCTTTCCCCTGGCGTCCTCTTGCATGGGAGTGCTGCGTTACCCAGGTGTCCTCTTGCATGATAGTGCTGCTTCCCCCTGACGTCCCCTTGCATGGGATTGCTGCATTTCCATGGCGTCCTCTTGCATGGGAGTGCTGCTTTCCCCTTGCATCCCCGTGCATGGCAGTGCTGCATTCCCCTGGCATCCTCTTGTATGGGAGTGCTGCATTTCCCTGGTGTCCGCTTGCATGGGAGTGCTGCTTTCCCCTGGCGTCCCCTTGCATGGGAGTGCTGCGTTCCCCTGGCGTCCTCTTGCATGGGAGTGCTGCTTTCCCCTGGCATCCCCTTGCATGGGAGTGCTGCTTCCCCCTGGCGTCCTCGTGCATGGGAGTGCTGCTTCCCCCTGGCTTCTTCTTGCATGGGAGTGCTGCTTCCCCCTGGCGTCCTCTTGATTGGGAGTGCTGCTTTCCCCTGGCGTCCTCTTGCATGGGAGTGCTGCCTCTGCTTTCCCCTGGCATCCACTTGCATGGGAGTGCTGCTTCCCCTTGGCTTCCTCTTGCATGGGAGTGCTGCTTCCCACTGGCTTCTTCTTGCATGGGAGTGCTGCTTCCCCCTGGCATCCTCTTGAATGGGAGTGCCGTGTTCCCCTGGCGTTCTCTTGCATGGTAGTGCTGTGTTCCCCTGGCGTCCTCTTGCATGGGAGTGCTGCTTCACCCTGCCACCCTCTTGCACATGAGTGCTCTGTTCCCCTGGCGTCCCCTTGCATGGGAGTGCTGCATTCCCCTGGCATCCTCTTGCATGGGAGTGCTGTTTCCCCCTGGCGTCCTCTTGCATGGGAGTGCTGTGTTCCCCTGGCGTCCTCTTGCATGGGAGTGCTGCTTCCCCCTGGCGTCCTCTTGCATTGGAGTGCTGCGTTCCCCTGGCCTCCTCTTGCATGGGAGTGCTGCTTCCCCCTGGCGTCCTCTTGCATTGGAATGCTGTGTTCCCCTGGCCTCCTCTTGCATGGGAGTGCTGCTTTCCCCTGGCGTCCCCTTGCATGGGAGTGCTGTTTCTCCCTGGCGTCCACTTGCATGGGAGTGTTGCTTGCCCCTGGCGTCCTCTTGCAAGGGAGTGCTGCTTCCCCCTGCTGTCCTCTTGCATGGGAGTGCTGCTTTCCCCTGGCGTCCTCTTGCATGCGAGTGCTGCTTTCGCCTGGTGTCCTCTTGCATGGGAGTTCTGCGTTCCCCTGGCACCCTCTTGCATGGGAGTGTTGCATGGGAGTGCTGCGTTCCCCTGGCGTCCCCTTGCATGGGAGTGCTGCGTTCCCCTGGTGTCCTCTTGCATGGGAGTGTTGCTTTCCCCTGGCGGCCTCTTGCATGGGAGTGCTGCTTTTCCCTGGCATCTGCATGGAAGTGCTGCTTTCCCCTTGTGCCTCTCCCCTAGCATCTGCAATGTCATATATGGGAGTGCTGCGCGCCCCTGGTGTCCTCTTGCATGGGAGTGCTGCGTTCCCCTGGCGTACTCTTGCATGGGAGTGCTGCTTTTCCCTGGCGTCCTCCTGCATGAGAGTGCTGAGTTCCCCTGGCGTCCTCTTGCATGGGAGTGCTGCTTTCCCCTGGCATCTGCATGGGAGTGCTGCTTTCCCCTGGCGTCCTCTTGCATGCGAGTGCTGCTTTCCCCTGGCATCCTCTTGCATGGGATTGCTGCGTTCACCTGGTGTCCTCTTGTCTGAGAGTGCTGCTTTCCCCTGGGGTGCTCTTGCATGGGAGTGCTGCGTTCCTCTGGCACCCTTTTGTATGGGAGTGCTGTGCTCCCCTAGTGTCCTTTTGCATGGGAGTGCTGCTATCCACTGGCGTCCTCTTGTATGGGAGTGCTTCGTTCCCCTGGCATTCTCTTGCATGGGAGTGCTGCTTTCCCCTGGCGTCCTCTTGCATGGGAGTGCTGCGTTCCTCTGGCGTCCCCTTGCATGGGAGTGAAGCACTCCCCTGGTGTTCTCTTGCATGTGAGTGCTGCGTTCCCCTGGTGTCCTCTTGTATGGGAGTGCTGCATTCCCCTGGTGTCCTCTTGCATGGGAGTGCTGCTTTCACCTGGCGTCCTCCTTCATGGGAGTGCGGCTTTCCCCTGGCGTCCTCTTGCATGGGAGTGCTGCTTTCCCCTGGCGTCCTCTTGCATGGAAGTGCTGCTTTTCCCTGGCATCCTCTTGCATGGGAGTGCTGCTTTCCCCTGGCGTCCTCTTGCATGGGAGTGCTGCGTTCCCCTGCTGTCCTTTTACATGGGAGTGCTGCTTCCCCCTGGCGTCCTCTTGCATGGGAGTGCCGTGTTCCCCTGGCGTCCTCTTGCATGGGAGTGCTGTGTTCCCCTGGCGTCCTCTTGCATGGGAGTGCTGCCTCTGCTTTCCCCTGGCGTCCTCTTGCATGGGAGTGCTGCTTCCCCTTGGCTTCCTCTTGCATGGGAGTGCTGCTTCCCCCTGGCTTCCTCTTGCATGGGAGTGCTGCTTCCCCCTGGTGTCCTCTTGCATGGGAGTGCTGCTTTCCCCTGGCATCCTCTTGCATGGGAGTGCTGCGTTCCCCTGGCGTCCTCTTGCATGGGAGTGCTGCTTCCCCCTCGCGTCCTCTTGCATGGGAGTGCCGTGTTCCCCTGGCGTCCTCTTGCATGGGAGTGCTGTGTTCCCCTGGCGTCCTCTTGCATGGGAGTGCTGCTTCACCCTGCCGCACTCTTGCATGTGAGTGCTGTGTTCCCCTGGTGTCCCCTTGCATGGGAGTGCTGCGTTCCCCTGGTGTCCTCTTGCATGGGAGTGCGTTTTCCCCCTGGCGTCCTCTTGCATGGGAGTGCTGTGTTCCCCTGGCATCCTCTTGCATGGCAGTGCTGCTTCCCCCTGACATCCACTTGCATGGGAGTGCTGCATTTCCCTGGCATCCTCTTGCATGGGAGTGCTGCTTTCCCCTTGCATCCCCTTGCATGGGAGTACTGCGTTTCCCTGGTGTCCGCTTGCATGGGAGTGCTGCTTTCCCCTGGCGTCCCTTTGCATGGGAGTGCTACGTTCCCCTGGAGTCCTCTTGCATGGGAGTGCTGCTTTCCCCTGGCGTCCCCTTGCATGGGAGTGCTGCTTCCCCCTGGCGTCCTCTTGCATGGGAGTGCTGCTTTCCCCTGGCGTCCAATTGCATGGGAGTGCTGCGCTCCCCTGGCGTCCTCTTGCATGGGAGTGCTACTTTCCCGTGGTGTCCCCTTGCATGGGAGTGCTACTTTCCCGTGGTGTCCCCTTGCATGGGAGTGCTGCTTCCCCCTGGTGTCCGCTTGCATGGGAATGCTGCTTCCCCCTGCTGTCCTCTTGCATGGGAGTGCTGCTTTCCCCTGGCGTCCTCTTGCATGGGAGTGCTGCCTTCCCCTGGCATCCTCTTGCATGGGAGTGTTGCATGGGAGTGCTGCATTCCCCTGGCGTCCTCTTGCATGGGAGTGCTGCTTTCCCCTGGCGTCCCCTTGCATGGGAGTGCTGCATTCCGCTGGTGTCCTCTTGCATGGGAGTGTTGCTTTCCCATGGCGTCCTCTTGCATGGCAGTGTTGCTTTCCCCTGGCGTCCTCTTGCATGAGAGTGCTGCTTTCCCCTGGAATCTGCATGGATGTGCTGTTTTCCCCTGGTGCCTCTTGCATGGGAGTGCTGCTTTCCTCTGGCGTCCTCTTGCATGGGAGTTTTGCTTTCCCCTAGCATCTGCATGGTCATGTATGGGAGTGCTGCGCTCCCCTGGTGTCCTCTTGCATGGGAGTGCTGCGTTCCCCTGGCGTACTCTTGCATGGGAGTGCTGCTTTTCCCTGGTGTCCTCCTGCATGAGAGTGCTGAGTTCCCCTGTTGTTCTCTTGCATGGGAGTGCTGCTTTCACCTGGCGTCATCCTTCATGGGAGTGCGGCTTTCCCCTGGCGTCCTTTTGCATGGGAGTGTTGCTTTCCCCTGGCGTCCTCTTGCATGGAAGTGCTGCTTTCCCCTGGCGTCCTCTTGCATGGGAGTGCTGCTTTCCCCTGGTGTCCCCTTGCATGGGAGTGTTGTGTTCCCCTGGTGTCCTCTTACATGGGAGTGTTGCTTTCCCCTGGTGTCCTCTTGCATGGGACTGCTGCTTTCCCCTGGCATCCTCTTGCATGGGAGTGCTGCTTTCCCCTTGTGTCCTCTTGTATGGGAGTGCTGTGTTTCCCTTGCGTCCTCTTCCATGGGAGTGCTGCGTTCCCCTGGCGTCCTCTTGCTTGGGAGTGCTGCGTTCCCCTGGCGTCCTCTTGCATGGGAGTGCTGCTTTCCCCTTGCATCCACTTGCATGGGAGTGCTGCGTTCCCCTGGCGTCCTCTTGCATGGGAGTGCTGCTTCCCCCTGGCGTCTTCTTGCATTGTAGTGCTCGTTCCCCTGGCCTCCTCTTGCATGGGAGTGCTGCTTCCCCCTGCGTCCTCTTGCATGGGAGTGCTGTGTTCCCCTGGCGTCCTCTTGCATGGGAGTGCTGCGTTCACCTGGCATCCTCTTGCATGGGAGTGCTGGTTCCCCCTGGCATCCTCTTGCATGGGAGTGCTGCATTCCCCTGGCATCCCCTTGCATGGGAGTGCTGCGTTTCCCTGGTGTCCGCTTGCATGGGAGTGCTGCTTTCCCCTGGCGTCCCCTTGCATGGGAGTGCTGCGTTCCCCTGGCGTCCTCTTGCATGGGAGTGCTGCTTTCCCGTGGCATCTGCATGGGAGTGCTGCTTTCCCCTGGCGTACTCTTGCATGGGAGTGCTGCGTTCCCCTGGCGTCCTCTTGCATGGGAGTGCTGCTTTCCCGTGGCATCTGCATGGGAGTGCTGCTTTCCCCTGGCGTCCCCTTGCATGGGAGTGCTGCGTTCCCCTGGTGTCCGCTTGCATGGGAGTGCTGCTTTCCCCTGGCGTCCCCTTGCATGGGAGTGCTGCGTTCCCCTGGCGTCCTCTTGCATGGGAGTGCTGCTTTCCCGTGGCATCTGCATGGGAGTGCTGCTTTCCCCTGGCATCCACTTGCATGGGAGTGCTGCTTTCCCCTGGCGTCCTCTTGCATGGGAGTGCTGCGTTACCCAGGCGTCCTCTTGCATGATAGTGCTGCTTCCCCCTGACGTCCCCTTGCATGGGATTGCTGCATTTCCCTGGCGTCCTCTTGCATGGGAGTGCTGCTTTCCCCTTGCATCCCGTGCATGGGAGTGCTGCGTTCCCCTGGCATCCTCTTGTATGGGAGTGCTGCATTTCCCTGGTGTCCGCGTGCATGGGAGTGCTGCTTTCCCCTGGCGTCCCCTTACATGGGAGTGCTGCGTTCCCCTGGCGTCCTCTTGCATGGGAGTGCTGCTTTCCCCTGGCGTCCCCTTGCATGGGAGTGCTGCTTCCCCCTGGCGTCCTCGTGCATGGGAGTGCTGCTTCCCCCTGGTGCCCTCTTGCATGGGAGTGCTGCCTCTGCTTTCCCCTGGCATCCACTTGCATGGGAGTGCTGCTTCCCCTTGGCTTCCTCTTGCATGGGAGTGCTGCTTCCCACTGGTTTCTTCTTGCATGGGAGTGCTGCTTCCCCCTGGCGTCCTCTTGCATGGGAGTGCTGCTTTCCCCTGGCGTCCTCTTGCATGGGAGTGCTGTGTTCCCCTGGCTTCCTCTTGCATGGGAGTGCTGCTTCCCCCTGGCGTCCTCTTGCATGGGAGTGCCGTGTTCCCCTGGCGTCCTCTTGCATGGGAGTGCTGTGTTCCCCTGGCGTCCTCTTGCATGGGAGTGCTGCTTCACCCTGCCGCCCTCTTGCATGTGAGTGCTGTGTTCCCCTGGCGTCCCCTTGCATGGGAGTGCTGCATTCCCCTGGCATCCTCTTGCATGGGAGTGCTGTTTCCCCCTGGCGTCCTCTTGCATGGGAGTGCTGTGTTCCCCTGGCGTCCTCTTGCATGGGAGTGCTGTGTTCCCCTGGCGTCCTCTTGCATGGGAGTGTTGCTTCCCCCTGGCGTCCTCTTGCAAGGGAGTGCTGCTTCCCCCTGCTGTCCTCTTGCATGGGAGTGCTGCTTTCCCCTGGCGTCATCTTGCATGCGAGTGCTGCTTTCCCCTGGTGTCCTCTTGCATGGGAGTTCTGCGTTCCCCTGGCACCCTCTTGCATGGGAGTGTTGCATGGGAGTGCTGCGTTCCCCTGGCGTCCCCTTGCATGGGAGTGCTGCGTTCCCCTGGTGTCCTCTTGCATGGGAGTGTTGCTTTCCCATGGCGTCCTCTTGCATGGGAGTGTTGCTTTCCCCTGGCGTCCTCTTGCATGGGAGTGCTGCTTTCCCCTTGCATCTGCATGGAAGTGCTGCTTTCCCCTTGTGCCTCTCTCATGGGAGTGCTGCTTTCCCCTAGCGTCCTCTTGCATGGGAGTGCTGCTTTCCCCTAGCATCTGCAATGTCACATATGGGAGTGCTGCGCTCCCCTGGTGTCCTCTTGCATGGGAGTGCTGCGTTCCCCTGGCGTACTCTTGCATGGGAGTGCTGCTTTTCCCTGGCGTCCTCCTGCATGAGAGTGCTGAGTTCCCCTGGCGTCCTCTTGCATGGGAGTGCTGCCTTCCCCTGGCATCTGCATGGGAGTGCTGCTTTCCCCTGGCGTCCTCTTGCATGCGAGTGCTGCCTTCCCCTGGCATCTGCATGGGAGTGCTGCTTTCCCCTGGCGTCCTCTTGCATGCGAGTGCTGCTTTCCCCTGGCATCCTCTTGCATGCGAGTGCTGCGTTCCCCTGGCGTACTCTTGCATGGGAGTGCTGCTTTTCCCTGGCGTCCTCCTGCATGAGAGTGCTGAGTTCCCCTGGCGTCCTCTTGCATGGGAGTGCTGCTTTCCCCTGGCATCTGCATGGGAGTGCTGCTTTCCCCTGGCGTCCTCTTGCATGCGAGTGCTGCTTTCCCCTGGCATCTGCATGGGAGTGCTGCTTTCCCTTGGCGTCCTCTTGCATGGGAGTGCTGCTTTCCCCTGGCGTCCTCTTGCATGCGAGTGCTGCGTTCCCCTGGCGTACTCTTGCATGGGAGTGCTGCTTTTCCCTGGCGTCCTCCTGCATGAGAGTGCTGATTTCCCCTGGCGTCCTCTTGCATGGGAGTGCTGCTTTCCCCTGGCATCTGCATGAGAGTGCTGAGTTCCCCTGGCGTCCTCTTGCATGGGAGTGCTGCTTTCCCCTGGCATCTGCATGGGAGTGCTGCTTTCCCCTGGCGTCCTCTTGCATGCGAGTGCTGCTTTCCCCTGGCATCCTCTTGCATGGGATTGCTGCGTTCACCTGGTGTCCTCTTGTCTGGGAGTGCTGCTTTCCACTGGCGTCCCCTTGCATGGGAGTTCTGCGTTCCCCTGGCACCCTCTTGCATGGGAGTGTTGCATGGGAGTGCTGCGTTCCCCTGGCATCCTCTTGCATGGGATTGCTGCGTTCACCTGGTGTCCTCTTGTCTGGGAGTGCTGCTTTCCCCTGGCGTCCCCTTGCATGGGAGTGCTGTTTCCCCCTGGCGTCCACTTGCATGGGAGTGTTGCTTCCCCCTGGCGTCCTCTTGCAAGGGAGTGCTGCTTCCCCCTGCTGTCCTCTTGCATGGGAGTGCTGCTTTCCCCTGGCGTCATCTTGCATGCGAGTGCTGCTTTCCCCTGGTGTCCTCTTGCATGGGAGTTCTGCGTTCCCCTGGCACCCTCTTGCATGGGAGTGTTGCATGGGAGTGCTGCGTTCCCCTGGCGTCCCCTTGCATGGGAGTGCTGCGTTCCCCTGGTGTCCTCTTGCATGGGAGTGTTGCTTTCCCATGGCGTCCTCTTGCATGGGAGTGTTGCTTTCCCCTGGCGTCCTCTTGCAGGGGAGTGCTGCTTTCCCCTTGCATCTGCATGGAAGTGCTGCTTTCCCCTTGTGCCTCTCTCATGGGAGTGCTGCTTTCCCCTAGCGTCCTCTTGCATGGGAGTGCTGCTTTCCCCTAGCATCTGCAATGTCACATATGGGAGTGCTGCGCTCCCCTGGTGTCCTCTTGCATGGGAGTGCTGCGTTCCCCTGGCGTACTCTTGCATGGGAGTGCTGCTTTTCCCTGGCGTCCTCCTGCATGAGAGTGCTGAGTTCCCCTGGCGTCCTCTTGCATGGGAGTGCTGCTTTCCCCTGGCATCTGCATGGGAGTGCTGCTTTCCCCTGGCGTCCTCTTGCATGCGAGTGCTGCTTTCCCCTGGCATCCTCTTGCATGGGATTGCTGCGTTCACCTGGTGTCCTCTTGTCTGGGAGTGCTGCTTTCCACTGGCGTGCTCTTGCATGGGAGTGCTGCGTTCCTCTGGCACCCTTTTGCATGGGAGTGCTGTGCTCCCCTGGTGTCCTTTTGCATGGGAGTGCTGCTATCCCCTGGCGTCCTCTTGTATGGGAGTGCTTCGTTCCCCTGGCATTCTCTTGCATGGGAGTGCTGCTTTCCCCTGGCGTCCTCTTGCATGGGAGTGCTGCGTTCCTCTGGCGTCCCCTTGCATGGGAGTGAAGCACTCCCCTGGTGTTCTCTTGCATGTGAGTGCTGCGTTCCCCTGGTGTCCTCTTGTATGGGAGTGCTGCATTCCCCTGGTGTCCTCTTGCATGGGAGTGCTGCTTTCACCTGGCGTCCTCCTTCATGGGAGTGCGGCTTTCCCCTGGCGTCCTCTTGCATGGGAGTGCTGCTTTCCCCTGGCGTCCTCTTGCATGGAAGTGCTGCTTTTCCCTGGCGTCCTCTTGCATGGGAGTGTTGCTTCCCCCTGGCGTCCTCTTGCAAGGGAGTGCTGCTTCCCCCTGCTGTCCTCTTGCATGGGAGTGCTGCTTTCCCCTGGCGTCATCTTGCATGCGAGTGCTGCTTTCCCCTGGTGTCCTCTTGCATGGGAGTTCTGCGTTCCCCTGGCACCCGCTTGCATGGGAGTGTTGCATGGGAGTGCTGCGTTCCCCTGGCGTCCCCTTGCATGGGAGTGCTGCGTTCCCCTGGTGTCCTCTTGCATGGGAGTGTTGCTTTCCCATGGCGTCCTCTTGCATGGGAGTGTTGCTTTCCCCTGGCGTCCTCTTGCATGGGAGTGCTGCTTTCCCCTTGCATCTGCATGGAAGTGCTGCTTTCCCCTTGTGCCTCTCTCATGGGAGTGCTGCTTTCCCCTAGCGTCCTCTTGCATGGGAGTGCTGCTTTCCCCTAGCATCTGCAATGTCACATATGGGAGTGCTGCGCTCCCCTGGTGTCCTCTTGCATGGGAGTGCTGCGTTCCCCTGGCGTACTCTTGCATGGGAGTGCTGCTTTTCCCTGGCGTCCTCCTGCATGAGAGTGCTGAGTTCCCCTGGCGTCCTCTTGCATGGGAGTGCTGCTTTCCCCTGGCATCTGCATGGGAGTGCTGCTTTCCCCTGGCGTCCTCTTGCATGCGAGTGCTGCTTTCCCCTGGCATCTGCATGGGAGTGCTGCTTTCCCCTGGCGTCCTCTTGCATGCGAGTGCTGCTTTCCCCTGGCATCCTCTTGCATGCGAGTGCTGCGTTCCCCTGGCGTACTCTTGCATGGGAGTGCTGCTTTTCCCTGGCGTCCTCCTGCATGAGAGTGCTGAGTTCCCCTGGCGTCCTCTTGCATGGGAGTGCTGCTTTCCCCTGGCATCTGCATGGGAGTGCTGCTTTCCCCTGGCGTCCTCTTGCATGCGAGTGCTGCTTTCCCCTGGCATCTGCATGGGAGTGCTGCTTTCCCTTGGCGTCCTCTTGCATGGGAGTGCTGCTTTCCCCTGGCGTCCTCTTGCATGCGAGTGCTGCGTTCCCCTGGCGTACTCTTGCATGGGAGTGCTGCTTTTCCCTGGCGTCCTCCTGCATGAGAGTGCTGAGTTCCCCTGGCGTCCTCTTGCATGGGAGTGCTGCTTTCCCCTGGCATCTGCATGAGAGTGCTGAGTTCCCCTGGCGTCCTCTTGCATGGGAGTGCTGCTTTCCCCTGGCATCTGCATGGGAGTGCTGCTTTCCCCTGGCGTCCTCTTGCATGCGAGTGCTGCTTTCCCCTGGCATCCTCTTGCATGGGATTGCTGCGTTCACCTGGTGTCCTCTTGTCTGGGAGTGCTGCTTTCCACTGGCGTCCCCTTGCATGGGAGTTCTGCGTTCCCCTGGCACCCTCTTGCATGGGAGTGTTGCATGGGAGTGCTGCGTTCCCCTGGCATCCTCTTGCATGGGATTGCTGCGTTCACCTGGTGTCCTCTTGTCTGGGAGTGCTGCTTTCCCCTGGCGTCCCCTTGCATGGGAGTGCTGTTTCCCCCTGGCGTCCACTTGCATGGGAGTGTTGCTTCCCCCTGGCGTCCTCTTGCAAGGGAGTGCTGCTTCCCCCTGCTGTCCTCTTGCATGGGAGTGCTGCTTTCCCCTGGCGTCATCTTGCATGCGAGTGCTGCTTTCCCCTGGTGTCCTCTTGCATGGGAGTTCTGCGTTCCCCTGGCACCCTCTTGCATGGGAGTGTTGCATGGGAGTGCTGCGTTCCCCTGGCGTCCCCTTGCATGGGAGTGCTGCGTTCCCCTGGTGTCCTCTTGCATGGGAGTGTTGCTTTCCCATGGCGTCCTCTTGCATGGGAGTGTTGCTTTCCCCTGGCGTCCTCTTGCATGGGAGTGCTGCTTTCCCCTTGCATCTGCATGGAAGTGCTGCTTTCCCCTTGTGCCTCTCTCATGGGAGTGCTGCTTTCCCCTAGCGTCCTCTTGCATGGGAGTGCTGCTTTCCCCTAGCATCTGCAATGTCACATATGGGAGTGCTGCGCTCCCCTGGTGTCCTCTTGCATGGGAGTGCTGCGTTCCCCTGGCGTACTCTTGCATGGGAGTGCTGCTTTTCCCTGGCGTCCTCCTGCATGAGAGTGCTGAGTTCCCCTGGCGTCCTCTTGCATGGGAGTGCTGCTTTCCCCTGGCATCTGCATGGGAGTGCTGCTTTCCCCTGGCGTCCTCTTGCATGCGAGTGCTGCTTTCCCCTGGCATCCTCTTACAGGGGATTGCTGCGTTCACCTGGTGTCCTCTTGTCTGGGAGTGCTGCTTTCCACTGGCGTGCTCTTGCATGGGAGTGCTGCGTTCCTCTGGCACCCTTTTGCATGGGAGTGCTGTGCTCCCCTGGTGTCCTTTTGCATGGGAGTGCTGCTATCCCCTGGCGTCCTCTTGCATGGGAGTGCTGCTTTCCCCTGGCGTCCTCTTGCATGGGAGTGCTGCGTTCCTCTGGCGTCCCCTTGCATGGGAGTGAAGCACTCCCCTGGTGTTCTCTTGCATGTGAGTGCTGCGTTCCCCTGGTGTCCTCTTGTATGGGAGTGCTGCATTCCCCTGGTGTCCTCTTGCATGGGAGTGCTGCTTTCACCTGGCGTCCTCCTTCATGGGAGTGCGGCTTTCCCCTGGTGTCCTCTTGCATGGGAGTGCTGCTTTCCCCTGGCGTCCTCTTGCATGGAAGTGCTGCTTTTCCCTGGCATCCTCTTGCATGGGAGTGTTGTGTTCCCCTGGTGTCCTCTTACATGGGAGTGCTGCTTGCCCCTGGTGTCCTCTTACATGGGACTGCTGCTTTCCCCTGCCATCCTCTTGCATGGGAGTGCTGCTTTCCCCTTGTGTCCTCTTGTATGGGAGTGCTGCGTTTCCCTAGCGTCCCCTTGCATGGGCGTGCTGTGTTCCCCTGGCGTCCTCTTCCATGGGAGTGCTGCATTCCCCTGGTGTCCTCTTGCATGGGAGTGCTGCGTTCCCCTGTCGTCCTCTTGCATGCAAGTGCTGCTTTCCCCTTGCGTCCACTTGCATGGGAGTGCTGCATTCCCCTGGTGTCCCCTTGCATGGGAGTGCTGCTTTCCCCTGGCATCCTCTTGCATGGGAGTGCTGCTTTCCCCTGGCGTCCTCTTGCATGGGAGTGCTGCGTTACCCTGGCATCCTCTTGCATGATAGTGCTGCTTCCCCCTGACGTCCCCTTGCATGGGAGTGCTGCATTTCCCTGGCGTCCTCTTGCATGGGAGTGCTGCTTTCCCCTTGCGGCCCCTTGCACGGGAGTGCTGCGTTCCCCTGGCATCCTCTTGTATGGGAGTGCTGCGTTTACCTGGTGTCCGCTTGCATGGGAGTGCTGCTTTCCCCTGGCGTCCCCTTGCATGGGAGTGCTGCTTCCCCCTGGTGTCCCCTTGCATGGGAGTGCTGTGTTCCCCTGGCGTCCTCTTGCATGGGAGTGCTGCTTTCCCCTGGCGTCCCCTTGCATGGAGTGCTGCTTCCCCCTGGCGTCCCCTTGCATGGGAGTGCTGCATTCCCCTGGCGTCCTCTTGCATGGGAGTGCTGCTCTCCCCTGGCCTCCCCTTGCATTGGAGTGCTGCTTCCCCCTGGCTTACGCTTGCATGGGAGTGCTGCTTCCCCCTGGCGTCCTCTTGCATGGGAGTGCTGCTTCCCCCTACGTCCTCTTGCATGGGAGTGCTGCTTCCCCCTGGCGTCCTCTTTCATGGGAGTTCTGCTTTCCCCTGGCGTCCTCTTGCATGGGAGTGCTGCTTCCCCCTGGCGTCCTTTTGTATGGGAGAGCTGCTTTCCCCTGGCGTCCTCTTGCATGGGTTTGCTGCTTCCCCCTGGCGTCCTCTTGCATGGAAGTGCTGGTGCTGCTTCCCCCTGGCGTACTCTTGCATGGGAGTACTGCTTTTCCCTGGCATCCTCTTGCATGGGATTGCTGCGTTCCCCTGGTGTCCTCTTGCCTGGGAGTGCTACTTTCCCCTGGCGTGCTCTTGCATGGGAGTGCTGCATTCCTCTGGCGTCCTCTTGCATGGGAGAGCTGTGCTCCCCTTGTGTCCTCTTGCATGGGAGTGCTGCTATCCCCTGGCATCCTCTTGTATGGGAGTGCTGCGTTCCCCTGACATTCTCTTACATGGGAGTGCTGCTTTCGCCTGGCGTCCTCATGCATGGGAGTGCTGCGTTCCTCTGGCGTCCTCTTGCATGGGAGTGCTGCTTTCCCGTGGCATCTGCATGGGAGTGCTGCTTTCCCCGGGCGTACTCTTGCATGGGAGTACTGCTTTTCCCTGGCATCCTCTTGCATGGGATTGCTGCGTTCCCCTGGTGTCCTCTTGCCTGGGAGTGCTACTTTCCCCTGGCGTGCTCTTGCATGGGAGTGCTGCGTTCCTCTGGCGTCCTCTTGCATGGGAGAGCTGTGCTCCCCTTGTGTCCTCTTGCATGGGAGTGCTGCTATCCCCTGGCATCCTCTTGTATGGGAGTGCTGCGTTCCCCTGGCATTCACTTGCATGGGAGTGCTGCTTTCCCCTGGCGTCCTCATGCATGGGAGTGCTGCGTTCCTCTGGTGTCCACTTGCATGGGAGTGAAGTGCTACCCTGGTGTTCTCTTGCATGGGAGTGCTGCGTTCCCCTGGTGTCCTCTTGTAAGGGAGTGCGGCTTTCCCCTGGCGTCCTCTTGCATGGGAGTGCTGCTTTCCCCTGGCGTCCTCTTGCATGGAAGTGCTGCTTTCCCCTGGCCTCCTCTTGCATGGGAGTGCTGCTTTCCCCTGGCGTCCCCTTGCATGGGAGTGTTGTGTTCCCCTGGTGTCCTCTTACATGGGAGTGCTGCTTTCCCCTGGTGTCCTCTTGCATGGGACTGCTGCTTTCCCCTGGCTTCCTCTTGCATGGGAGTGCTGCTTTCCCCTTGTGTCCTCTTTCATGGGTTTGCTGCTTCCCCCTGGCGTCCTCTTGCATGGAAGTGCTGGTGCTGCTTCCCCCTGGCGTACTCTTGCATGGGAGTACTGCTTTTCCCTGGCATCCTCTTGCATGGGATTGCTGCGTTCCCCTGGTGTCCTCTTGCCTGGGAGTGCTACTTTCCCCTGGCGTGCTCTTGCATGGGAGTGCTGCGTTCCTCTGGCGTCCTCTTGCATGGGAGAGCTGTGCTCCCCTTGTGTCCTCTTGCATGGGAGTGCTGCTATCCCCTGGCATCCTCTTGTATGGGAGTGCTGCGTTCCCCTGACATTCTCTTACATGGGAGTGCTGCTTTCGCCTGGCGTCCTCATGCATGGGAGTGCTGCGTTCCTCTGGCGTCCTCTTGCATGGGAGTGCTGCTTTCCCGTGGCATCTGCATGGGAGTGCTGCTTTCCCCTGGCGTACTCTTGCATGGGAGTACTGCTTTTCCCTGGCATCCTCTTGCATGGGATTGCTGCGTTCCCCTGGTGTCCTCTTGCCTGGGAGTGCTACTTTCCCCTGGCGTGCTCTTGCATGGGAGTGCTGCGTTCCTCTGGCGTCCTCTTGCATGGGAGAGCTGTGCTCCCCTTGTGTCCTCTTGCATGGGAGTGCTGCTATCCCCTGGCATCCTCTTGTATGGGAGTGCTGCGTTCCCCTGACATTCACTTGCATGGGAGTGCTGCTTTCCCCTGGCGTCCTCATGCATGGGAGTGCTGCGTTCCTCTGGTGTCCACTTGCATGGGAGTGAAGTGCTACCCTGGTGTTCTCTTGCATGGGAGTGCTGCGTTCCCCTGGTGTCCTCTTGTAAGGGAGTGCTGCGTTCCCCAGGCAGCCTCTTGCATGGGATTGCTGCTTTCACCTGGCGTCCTCTTTCATGGGAGTGCGGCTTTCCCCTGGCGTCCTCTTGCATGGGAGTGCTGCTTTCCCCTGGCGTCCTCTTGCATGGAAGTGCTGCTTTCCCCTGGCGTCCTCTTGCATGGGAGTGCTGCTTTCCCCTGGCGTCCCCTTGCATGGGAGTGTTGTGTTCCCCTGGTGTCCTCTTACATGGGAGTGCTGCTTTCCCCTGGTGTCCTCTTGCATGGGACTGCTGCTTTCCCCTGGCTTCCTCTTCCATGGGAGTGCTGCGTTTCCCTGGCATCCCCTTGCATGGGAGTGCTGCGTTCCCCTGGCGTCCTCTTCCATGGGAGTGCTGCGTTCCCCTGGCGTCCTCTTGCATGGGAGTGCTGCGTTTCCCCTGGCGTCCTCTTGCATGGGAGTGCTGCTTTCCCCTTGCGTCCACTTGCATGGGAGTGCTGCGTTCCCCTGGAGTCCCCTTGCATGGGAGTGCTGCTTTCCCCTGGCATCCTCTTGCATGGGAGTGCTGCTTTCCCCTGGCGTCCTCTTGCATGGGAGTGCTGCGTTACCCAGGCGTCCTCTTGCATGATAGTGCTGCTTCCCCCTGACGTCCCCTTGCATGGGATTGCTGCATTTCCCTGGCGTCCTCTTGCATGGGAGTGCTGCTTTCCCCTTGCATCCCGTGCATGGGAGTGCTGCGTTCCCCTGGCATCCTCTTGTATGGGAGTGCTGCATTTCCCTGGTGTCCGCGTGCATGGGAGTGCTGCTTTCCCCTGGCGTCCCCTTGCATGGGAGTGCTGCGTTCCCCTGGCGTCCTCTTGCATGGGAGTGCTGCTTTCCCCTGGCGTCCCCTTGCATGGGAGTGCTGCTTCCCCCTGGCGTCCTCGTGCATGGGAGTGCTGCTTCCCCCTGGCGCCCTCTTGCATGGGAGTGCTGCCTCTGCTTTCCCCTGGCATCCACTTGCATGGCAGTGCTGCTTCCCCTTGGCTTCCTCTTGCATGGGAGTGCTGCTTCCCACTGGTTTCTTCTTGCATGGGAGTGCTGCTTCCCCCTGGCGTCCTCTTGCATGGGAGTGCTGCTTTCCCCTGGCGTCCTCTTGCATGGGAGTGCTGTGTTCCCATGGCTTCCTCTTGCATGGGAGTGCTGCTTCCCCCTGGCGTCCTCTTGCATGGGAGTGCCATTTTCCCCTGGCGTCCTCTTGCATGGGAGTGCTGTGTTCCCCTGGCGTCCCCTTGCATGGGAGTGCTGCATTCCCCTGGCATCCTCTTGCATGGGAGTGCTGTTTCCCCCTGGCGTCCTCTTGCATGGGAGTGCTGTGTTCCCCTGGCGTCCTCTTGCATGGGAGTGCTGCTTCCCCCTGGCGTCCTCTTGGATTGGAGTGCTGCGTTCCCCTGGCCTCCTCTTGCATGGGAGTGCTGCTTCCCCCTGGCGTCCTCTTGCATTGGAATGCTGCGTTCCCCTGGCCTCCTCTTGCATGGGAGTGCTGCTTTCCCCTGGCGTCCCCTTGCATGGGAGTGCTGTTTCCCCCTGGCGTCCACTTGCATGGGAGTGTTGCTTCCCCCTGGCGTCCTCTTGCAATTGAGTGCTGCTTCCTCCTGCTGTCCTCTTGCATGGGAGTGCTGCGTTCCCCTGGCGTCATCTTGCATGCGAGTGCTGCTTTCCCCTGGTGTCCTCTTGCATGGGAGTTCTGCGTTCCCCTGGCACCCTCTTGCATGGGAGTGTTGCATGGGAGTGCTGCGTTCCCCTGGCGTCCCCTTGCATGGGAGTGCTGCGTTCCCCTGGTGTCCTCTTGCATGGGAGTGTTGCTTTCCCATGGCGTCCTCTTGCATGGGAGTGTTGCTTTCCCCTGGCGTCCTCTTGCATGGGAGTGCTGCTTTCCCCTTGCATCTGCATGGAAGTGCTGCTTTCCCCTTGTGCCTCTCTCATGGGAGTGCTGCTTTCCCCTAGCGTCCTCTTGCATGGGAGTGCTGCTTTCCCCTAGCATCTGCAATGTCACATATGGGAGTGCTGCGCTCCCCTGGTGTCCTCTTGCATGGGAGTGCTGCGTTCCCCTGGCGTACTCTTGCATGGGAGTGCTGCTTTTCCCTGGCGTCCTCCTGCATGAGAGTGCTGAGTTCCCCTGGCGTCCTCTTGCATGGGAGTGCTGCTTTCCCCTGGCATCTGCATGGGAGTGCTGCTTTCCCCTGGCGTCCTCTTGCATGCGAGTGCTGCTTTCCCCTGGCATCCTCTTGCATGGGATTGCTGCGTTCACCTGGTGTCCTCTTGTCTGGGAGTGCTGCTTTCCACTGGCGTGCTCTTGCATGGGAGTGCTGCGTTCCTCTGGCACCCTTTTGCATGGGAGTGCTGTGCTCCCCTGGTGTCCTTTTGCATGGGAGTGCTGCTATCCCCTGGCGTCCTCTTGTATGGGAGTGCTGCTTTCCCCTGGCGTCCTCTTGCATGGGAGTGCTGCGTTCCTCTGGCGTCCCCTTGCATGGGAGTGAAGCACTCCCCTGGTGTTCTCTTGCATGTGAGTGCTGCGTTCCCCTGGTGTCCTCTTGTATGGGAGTGCTGCATTCCCCTGGTGTCCTCTTGCATGGGAGTGCGGCTTTCCCCTGGCGTCCTCTTGCATGGGAGTGCTGCTTTCCCCTGGCGTCCTCTTGCATGGAAGTGCTGCTTTTCCCTGGCATCCTCTTGCATGGGAGTGTTGTGTTCCCCTGGTGTCCTCTTACATGGGAGTGCTGCTTGCCCCTGGTGTCCTCTTACATGGGACTGCTGCGTTCCCCTGTCGTCCTCTTGCATGCAAGTGCTGCTTTCCCCTTGCGTCCACTTGCATGGGAGTGCTGCATTCCCCTGGTGTCCCCTTGCATGGGAGTGCTGCTTTCCCCTGGCATCCTCTTGCATGGGAGTGCTGCTTTCCCCTGGCGTCCTCTTGCATGGGAGTGCTGCGTTACCCTGGCATCCTCTTGTATGATAGTGCTGCTTCCCCCTGACGTCCCCTTGCATGGGAGTGCTGCATTTCCCTGGCGTCCTCTTGCATGGGAGTGCTGGTTTCCCCTTGCGGCCCCTTGCACGGGAGTGCTGCGTTCCCCTGGCATCCTCTTGTATGGGAGTGCTGCGTTTACCTGGTGTCCGCTTGCATGGGAGTGCTGCTTTCCCCTGGCGTCCCCTTGCATGGGAGTGCTGCTTCCCCCTGGTGTCCCCTTGCATGGGAGTGCTGTGTTCCCCTGGCGTCCTCTTGCATGGGAGTGCTGCTTTCCCCTGGCGTCCCCTTGCATGGAGTGCTGCTTCCCCCTGGCGTCCCCTTGCATGGGAGTGCTGCGTTCCCCTGGCGTCCTCTTGCATGGGAGTGCTGCTCTCCCCTGGCCTCCCCTTGCATTGGAGTGCTGCTTCCCCCTGGTTTACGCTTGCATGGGAGTGCTGCTTCCCCCTGGCGTCCTCTTGCATGGGAGTGCTGCTTCCCCCTACGTCTTCTTGCATGGGACTGCTGCTTCCCCCTGGCGTCCTCTTTCATGGGAGTTCTGCTTTCCCCTGGCGTCCTCTTGCATGGGAGTGCTGCTTCCCCCTGGCGTCCTTTTGTATGGGAGAGCTGCTTTCCCCTGGCGTCCTCTTGCATGGGTTTGCTGCTTCCCCCTGGCGTCCTCTTGCATGGAAGTGCTGGTGCTGCTTCCCCCTGGCGTACTCTTGCATGGGAGTACTGCTTTTCCCTGGCATCCTCTTGCATGGGATTGCTGCGTTCCCCTGGTGTCCTCTTGCCTGGGAGTGCTACTTTCCCCTGGCGTGCTCTTGCATGGGAGTGCTGCGTTCCTCTGGTGTCCTCTTGCATGGGAGAGCTGTGCTCCCCTTGTGTCCTCTTGCATGGGAGTGCTGCTATCCCCTGGCATTCTCTTGTATGGGAGTGCTGCGTTCCCCTGACATTCTCTTACATGGGAGTGCTGCTTTCGCCTGGCGTCCTCATGCATGGGAGTGCTGCGTTCCTCTGGCGTCCACTTGCATGGGAGTGAAGTGCTACCCTGGTGTTCTCTTGCATGGGAGTGCTGCGTTCCCCTGGTGTCCTCTTGTAAGGGAGTGCTGCGTTCCCCTGGCATCCTCTTTGCATGGGAGTGCTGCTTTCACCTGGCGTCCTCTTTCATGGGAGTGCGGCTTTCCCCTGGCGTCCTCTTGCATGGGAGTGCTGCTTTCCCCTGGCATCCTCTTGCATGGAAGTGCTGCTTTCCCCTGGCGTCCTCTTGCATGGGAGTGCTGCTTTCCCCTGGCATCCCCTTGCATGGGAGTGTTGTGTTCCCCTGGTGTCCTCTTACATGGGAGTGCTGCTTTCCCCTGGTGTCCTCTTGCATGGGACTGCTGCTTTCCCCTGGCTTCCTCTTGCATGGGAGTGCTGCTTTCCCCTTGTGTCCTCTTGTATGGGAGTGCTGCGTTTCCCTGGCATCCCCTTGCATGGGAGTGCTGCGTTCCCCTGGCGTCCTCTTCCATGGGAGTGCTGCGTTCCCCTGGCGTCCTCTTGCATGGGAGTGCTGCATTCCCCTGGCGTCCTGTTGCATGGGAGTGCTGCTTTCCCCTTGCGTCCACTTGCATGGGAGTGCTGCGTTCCCCTGGAGTCCCCTTGCATGGGAGTGCTGCTTTCCCCTGGCATCCTCTTGCATGGGAGTGCTGCTTTCCCCTGGCGTCCTCTTGCATGGGAGTGCTGCGTTACCCAGGCGTCCTCTTGCATGATAGGGCTGCTTCCCCCTGACATCCCCTTGCATGGGATTGCTGCATTTCCCTGGCGTCCTCTTGCATGGGAGTGCTGCTTTCCCCTTGCATCCCTGTGCATGGGAGTGCTGCGTTCCCCTGGCATCCTCTTGTATGGGAGTGCTGCATTTCCCTGGTGTCCGCTTGCATGGGAGTGCTGCTTTCCCCTGGCGTCCCCTTGCATGGGAGTGCTGCGTTCCCCTGGCGTCCTCTTGCATGGGAGTGCTGCTTTCCCCTGGCGTCCCCTTGCATGGGAGTGTCGCTTCCCCTTGGCATCCTCGTGCATGGGAGTGCTGCTTCCCCCTGGCGCCCTCTTGCATGGGAGTGCTGCCTCTGCTTTCCCCTGGCATCCACTTGCATGGGAGTGCTGCTTCCCCTTGGCTTCCTCTTGCATGGGAGTGCTGCTTCCCACTGGCTTCTTCTTGCATGGGAGTGCTGCTTCCCCCTGGCATCCTCTTGCATGGGAGTGCTGCTTTCCCCTGGCGTCCTCTTACATGGGAGTGCTGTGTTCCCCTGGCGTCCTCTTGCATGGGAGTGCTGCTTCCCCCTGGCGTCCTCTTGCATGGGAGTGCCGTGTTCCCCTGGCGTCCTCTTGCATGGGAGTGCTGTGTTCCCCTGGCGTCCTCTTGCATGGGAGTGCTGCTTCACCCTGCCGCCGTCTTGCATGTGAGTGCTGTGTTCCCCTGGCGTCCCCTTGCATGGGAGTGCTGCATTCCCCTGGCATCCTCTTGCATGGGAGTGCTGTTTCCCCCTGGCGTCCTCTTGCATGGGAGTGCTGTGTTCCCCTGGCGTCCTCTTGCATGGGAGTGCTGCTTCCCCCTGGCGTCCTCTTGCATTGGAGTGCTGCGTTCCCCTGGCCTCCTCTTGCATGGGAGTGCTGCTTCCCCCTGGCGTCCTCTTGCATTGGAATGCTGCGTTCCCCTGGCCTCCTCTTGCATGGGAGTGCTGCTTTCCCCTGTCGTCCCCTTGCATGGGAGTGCTGTTTCCCCCTGGCGTCCACTTGCATGGGAGTCTTGCTTCCCCCTGGCGTCCTCTTGCAAGGGAGTGCTGCTTCCCCCTGCTGTCCTCTTGCATGGGAGTGCTGCTTTCCCCAGGCGTCATCTTGCATGCGAGTGCTGCTTTCCCCTGGTGTCCTCTTGCATGGGAGTTCTGCGTTCCCCTGGCACCCTCTTGCATGGGAGTGTTGCATGGGAGTGCTGCGTTCCCCTGGCATCCCCTTGCATGGGAGTGCTGCGTTCCCCTGGTGTCCTCTTGCATGGGAGTGTTGCTTTCCCATGGCGTCCTCTTGCATGGGAGTGTTGCTTTCCCCTGGCGTCCTCTTGCATGGGAGTGCTGCTTTCCCCTTGCATCTGCATGGAAGTCCTGCTTTCCCCTTGTGCCTCTCTCATGGGAGTGCTGCTTTCCCCTAGCGTCCTCTTGCATGGGAGTGCTGCTTTCCCCTAGCATCTGCATGGTCATATATGGGAGTGCTGCGCTCCCCTGGTGTCCTCTTGCATGGGAGTGCTGCGTTCCCCTGGCGTACTCTTGCATGGGAGTGCTGCTTTTCCCTGGCGTCCTCCTGCATGAGAGTGCTGAGTTCCCCTGGCGTCCTCTTGCATGGGAGTGCTGCTTTCCCCTGGCATCTGCATGGGAGTGCTGCTTTCGCCTGGCGTCCTCTTGCATGCGAGTGCTCCTTTCCCCTGGCATCCTCTTGCATGGGATTGCTGCGTTCACCTGGTGTCCTCTTGTCTGGGAGTGCTGCTTTCCCCTGGCGTGCTCTTGCATGGGAGTGCTACATTCCTCTGGCACCCTTTTGCATGGGAGTGCTGTGCTCCCCTGGTGTCCTTTTGCATGGGAGTGCTGCTATCCCCTGGCGTCCTCTTGTATGGGAGTGCTTTGTTCCCCTGGCATTCTCTTGCATGGGAGTGCTGCATTCCCCTGGCGTCCTCTTGCATGGGAGTGCTGCGTTCCTCTGGCGTCCCCTTGCATGGGAGTGAAGCACTCCCCTGGTGTTCTCTTGCATGTGAGTGCTGCGTTCCCCTGGTGTCCTCTTGTATGGGAGTGCTGCATTCCCCTGGTGTCCTCTTGCATGGGAGTGCTGCTTTCACCTGGCGTCCTCCTTCATGGGAGTGCGGCTTTCCCCTGGCGTCCTCTTGCATGGGAGTGCTGCTTTCCCCTGGCGTCCTCTTGCATGGAAGTGCTGCTTTTCCCTGGCATCCTCTTGCATGGGAGTGCTGCTTTCCCCTGGTGTCCCCTTGCATGGGAGTGTTGTGTTCCCCTGGTGTCCTCTTACATGGGAGTGCTGCTTTCCCCTGGTGTCCTCTTGCATGGGACTGCTGCTTTCCCCTGCCGTCCTCTGGCATGGGAGTGCTGCTTTCCCCTTGTGTCCTCTTGTATGGGAGTGCTGCGTTTCCCTAGCGTCCCCTTGCATGGGCGTGCTGTGTTCCCCTGGCGTCCTCTTCCATGGGAGTGCTGCATTCCCCTGGCGTCCTCTTGCATGGAAGTGCTGCGTTCCCCTGTCGTCCTCTTGCATGCAAGTGCTGCTTTCCCCTTGCGTCCACTTGCATGGGAGTGCTGCGTTCCCCTGGTGTCCCCTTGCATGGGAGTGCTGCTTTCCCCTGGCATCCTCTTGCATGGGAGTGCTGCTTTCCCCTGGCGTCCTCTTGCATGGGAGTGCTGCGTTACCCTGGCATCCTCTTGCATGATAGTGCTGCTTCCCCCTGACGTCCCCTTGCATGGGAGTGCTGCATTTCCCTGGCGTCCTCTTGCATGGGAGTGCTGCTTTCCCCTTGCGGCCCCTTGCACGGGAGTGCTGCGTTTGCCTGGCATCCTCTTGTATGGGAGTGCTGCGTTTCCCTGGTGTCCGCTTGCATGGGAGTGCTGCTTTCCCCTGGCGTCCCCTTGCATGGGAGTGCTGCTTCCCCCTGGTGTCCCCTTGCATGGGAGTGCTGTGTTCCCCTGGCGTCCTCTTGCATGGGAGTGCTGCTTTCCCCTGGCGTCCCCTTGCATGGAGTGCTGCTTCCCCCTGGCGTCCCCTTGCATGGGAGTGCTGCGTTCCCCTGGCGTCCTCTTGCATGGGAGTGCTGCTCTCCCCTGGCCTACCTTTGCATTGGAGTGCTGCTTCCCCCTGGCTTACGCTTGCATGGGAGTGCTGCTTCCCCCTGGCGTCCTCTTGCATGGGAGTGCTGCTTCCCCCTACGTCCTCTTGCATGGGAGTGTTGCTTCCCCCTGGCGTCCTCTTTCATGGGAGTTCTGCTTTCCCCTGGCGTCCTCTTGCATGGGAGTGCTGCTTCCCCCTGGCGTCCTTTTGTATGGGAGAGCTGCTTTCCCCTGGCGTCCTCTTGCATGGGTTTGCTGCTTCCCCCTGGCGTCCTCTTGCATGGAAGTGCTGGTGCTGCTTCCCCCTGGAGTCCTCTTGCATGGGAGTGCTGCTTCTGCATTCCCCTGGCGTCCTCTTGCATGGGAGTGCTGTTTCCCCCTGGCGTCCTCTGGCATGGGAGTGCTGTGTTCCCCTGGCGTCCCCTTGCATGGGAGTGCTGCATTCCCCTGGCGTCCTCTTGCATGGGAGTGCTGTTTCCCCCTGGCGTCCTCTGGCATGGGAGTGCTGTGTTCCCCTGGCGTCCTCTTGCATGGGAGTGCTGCTTCCCCCTGGCGTCCTCTAGCATTGGAGTGCTGCGTTCCCCTGGTCTCCTCTTGCATGGGAGTGCTGCTTCCCCCTGGCGTCCTCTTGCATGGGAGTGCTGTGTTCCCCTGGTGTCCTCTTGCATGGGAGTGCTGCGTTCCCCTGGCATCCTCTTGCATGGGAGTGCTGCTTCCCCCTGGCGTCCTCTAGCATTGGAGTGCTGCGTTCCCCTGGTCTCCTCTTGCATGGGAGTGCTGCTTCCCCCTGGCGTCCTCTTGCATGGGAGTGCTGTGTTCCCCTGGTGTCCTCTTGCATGGGAGTGCTGTGTTCCCCTGGCATCCCCTTGCATGGGAGTGCTGCTTTCCCCTGGCGTCCTCTTGCATGGGAGTGCTGCTTTCTCCTGGCATCCCCTTGCATGGGAGTGCTGCTTCCCCCTGGCATCCTCTTGTATGGGAGTGCTGCTTTCCCCTGGCGTCCCCTTGCATGGGAGTGCTGCTTCCCCCTGGCGTCCTCTTGCATGGGAGTGCTGCGTTCCCCTGGCGTCCCCTTGCATGTGAGAGCTGCTTTCCCCTGGTGTCCCCTTGCATGGGAGTTCTGCTTTCCCCTGGCGTCCTCATGCATGGGTGTGCTGCTTTCCCCTGGCGTCCTCTTGCATGGGCGTGCTGCTTTCCCCTTGCGTCCTCATGCATGGGAGTGCTGCTTTACCCTGGCGTCCTCATCACACCCCGCACCTTATGGCAGATGATTCTGAGCTCACGTTCCCGACTTTCTGCAGCCTAGAATCGTCCCTCCCCCCCCCCTGCGACTGGAATGGCAGTGGCGTGTGAGTGGCACTGGTAGGCACCCCACCTGGCCAGGGGCCCCACTGCGCACAACCCCGGGTACAAATGTTCACAGTCTCTGATATGACAGTGACACTTTGACATTTATTTAAGTCACGCTACACTTGCACCCCTCCCGGCCCCGGCCGCTAGCTCATGATAACTGCTATTAGAACTCTTTGTGTAATGTTATTATGCTGCCAGCCAATCAGGATGCAGGGCTTCAGGGCAATAATCATTGTTGCAAGCATGGATCATGTGTCCCTCCCAATTGCCCCCCTCCCCCACTCCGCTAGAACTCCTTCACCTCACATGTACTTAACCCATCACTTTGGCTTCTTTTCTTGCCCTCCCTTCATCATCCAACCCCCCACCCCCCAACTCTTCTCACCAGGCACGGAGGCAGGACTTTTATGCCATGCCCGCCAAGTCTAAGATGCTGCACATTTGTGATGTTTCACACACGTTTACTTCCTGCCGCACTAGTAAAGTACAAGCAAAAAGGGTGTTCAAGTTTAGCAACATGCCTCCCCGGCTGTGGCTTCTAGCGTTCTTGGCCCTCACAAGGGGCATTACTAAGAGTTATGGCCTCTGAGCTCTTTTGAACTCAGTAGACCTGGAGAATACCACCTCCTCAGTCCCATCAGGTTGGTAGCACTGGAAGTACCCTGCTTGCACCACAAATTGGTTCACTTGCCACTCTACAATTGTTGGTACAAGGGGGGTACTTCCAGTCCAGGGTCCTCACTGTGAGCCTCCTCTGTGTTGCACAGTTATTTACAAAGGTGCAACAGTCCCCCTAGAGGGGATTCCCTGCAGCCACAACGATCTGCTCCCCCTACTCGAATATCTGGCTTGTCCATGCCTCATCTCTCCTAGAGGCCCAGAGCACCTGGAGAGGACATGCACATCGCTGGTGGTGTTCAGATGATAGCCACTCCGGATGCCGCTGCCTGCACGCCGCATAATGGGAAGCATACCAATGCTGAGCCCCAACACTGGCAAACCATGCCAGGCACTATATTCTGCAACACCGAATCACACGGAGGAGAACTACGGGCCATACACCTGACTTCCTAGCTAATAAACCTACACGCTCAGGTGGGACACGATACTCTACAGGCCAGACCTTCTGAGGCTGGAAACTAAACCAGCCCGCAAAGAGAAAGCAGGAAATAGAGCTTCTCTTCTTGCCACGTCTCAGCCCACTGATGCCATCCCTGTGGCACCCAGGACTGCTCCAATGCACCTGCAGTGTAGGCAGGAACTCAAGACCCTGCTCTTCAGGGAAACCCTAGGAGCCACTTAGGACGTACTATTCCAAAGTATCTATCATTGCTGCAATAAGGAATATCCTGCGACTGTAACCTGTAACTGCCTGTTCCACCGAGCCCTGTTAGCCCCAAATTGTCTGTACAACACTGTGTTACTTTCCAACTAGACTTGCACTATATCTACCCAAGTGCAAAAAAAAACATGGATGACCACAGTGTTTCCTTGCTATTGCCCACGGTTATCCAAGGTTTCTCCAAAGAAGACCGTGCATGTGCACGTTGTCTATAATATTTACCAGGCTTACTTGTGTTTTTTTAATAGTTCATCATGGATGACCACGGTTTCTCCATGATATATACACATATATATATATAGATCCCTTGTATATCAGTGTCTTCTCCACAGTCCACCGTCTGTGACAACAATTTGTCAGTGCCATTTACGAGGGTGATCCGTGGTGTCTCTGTAACTGATCAAGATAATCACGTGTTTACCCTGACAGTTACTTTGGTTATTTATGGTTTCTCCATAGTTCACCATGGATTGTCTCGGGAGGATAGCTCAGAGGCAATGTGCTCTCCTTGGAAGCAAGAGGACACAGAGCACCACAGGTTCAATCCCCGGGTCCGCGCTTAGAAACCTCTGGGTATTAAGCGCGTTATAAATAACCTATCATATCATATCATGGATAAGCATAATTTGGCCATAGCATGTTTCAGGTGGTTGCTTAGCGATGCCTGCTGCCAGCATCTCCCCAGTCCTGCTTTCTCTCAGCATTTATTGACTTGGTTTCCCGGTTATAAATGCTGGGCTACAAGTATTATGACATATAGGAAAGTAAACCAGGACTGGCTGTGCTACTTAGATCTGACACAGGGCACCTGGGCTTCTCTTCAATACGGGAGAGCCACCTGGTACCAGTTTCAGGTAATGAAACCGCACGCAAATGGGGCATTGATAAAACTATGCCAGGGCTGGCGACATCAGTAAACAAGGTCTTGCAGCAGCAACGCGAGGATTCAATTCATGGCTTCACGCTTGGGCAGGTTGTGTGATCGTGGACACATCCCTCTATCTCACTATGTCACAGTTCACTTAACAGTATGTGGGCGTTAACACTCAAGAGGGTCTTCTACTGATTTCACTGCTGCATCTCTCAAAAAGTGACAATATTCTTGCAGTGCAGCACACATGGTAATAATCTATTTTTATTAAACATGAAAAGTCCACTGGACCAGGTCCTGATGGTCTCTGCAATGCTTTGCTAAAAAAGGATTCCAGAATGTAGGGGCCTGACATTGCACTTGCGTTTTGCTTCCATGAGCCCGGCGGGTAAATTCCCGGACAGCTGGAGAGAAAGTCCCATTATCCTTGTGTACAAACCTGGTGAAAAAATGAAACATGCAAGTTATGGAATGTTGGCCAGGCTGAATGCTCCTGCAAACGTATTTGCTCGCATTCTACTGAATCAGCTTAACATCTGGATGGGCGATAACCATGTTTTACCAGTACAACAACAGGTTTTAGAAAAGGAGACAGTGAAGAGGTCAATATTTTAACCTTAGCTACATTAGTGGAAACGGCAAAACACACGTGTAATGCTCCCGTGGACACGGCCTACTTATGTTTAAGTGCTGCATTCGACACGGTGGACAGATGTGGCGTGGTTTATTGTTGATGTTCATTGTCCTGCACAATGACACTACTGTGTCAGTGCGAATACATAGGGAGGGGTTGTTAAGTGAGCCAACCCCTACTTTTAAAGGTCTCAAACAAGGATACCTACTCTCTCCGACACTTTTTAATCACTACCTTGCCTACAAGTGGAATGCCATTGAAGTAGAAACAGCATATCCACCGAAAAAAGGCCAATATACAATATAATGCTTAGGCTATGCCGACGACATCGTCATTATGGATGTTACCCCAGCTGGGCTGCAGAAACACCACAACGCTCTTGCCGACTGCGCTAAAGTACATGTGCTCGTTATCAATATCACTAAAACAAAAGTGATGAAATTGAAGGGCACTAAAAGAAGCAGAAGGTATTGCTGGCAACTAGCGCAGAAGTGGTCGATAATTACAAATATCTCGGTGTCTTGATTGACAATAAGTTGTCTTGGAAAGAGCATCTGGGTATACGAAGTACTGTAACACAACATCTGGCTGCCTTTGCTTCTTTTAGGGCAGAATCCTTGTGCATACATGTTACATGGAACCGGTAATTGAATTCCATAAACTCAAGTTGGTTCCTTTTATGCTATATGGAGCAAAACTTTGGGGTTAGACACGTAAAATAAATCTAGGGTGACTGAACAGCTGTTGCCTTAACTGATTGTTCTTCTGTGCCCACAGCTGTTCTTCTGTGCCCACAGCTTGCCGGTGGAATATATTTGGGCAGAGTTTGCCTCATATCAATCCAACACCACTTGGTTAAGAGGAGACCTTGCTTTGCTAGTAAAATATACTGCTCCACAGGGCACACTATTTTGCATCAGATACACACTGCTTGTGCAGGAACACACATTGGCTATAGACCCACCACAATAGGTGACCTCAATGGAAATGCTGAACACCAGGCAAAGTGCCTCAACACTGATGTCTGGCCCAGCATGCAGCGTGAATAGAAACATGAAGACCCACCTACAAAGCGTAGTTGCCCAAACTGCTTATGAACAAAATAAGGTTCACATAGCTACAAAAACCCTATCCGGTGAATATTATCCATGTATACCAATCTTGGGTGATCTCTCAATCCAGTGAATATTATCCGTGTTTACCAATCTTGAGTGATCTCTCAATCCAGTGAATATTATCCCTTTATACCAATCTTGGGTGATCTCCCTATCATGCGAATATTATCCATTTATACCAATCTTCGGTGATCTCCCTATCATGTGAATATTTTCCTTTTATACCAATCTTGGGTGATCTCCCTATCCAGTGAATGTTATCCATGTATACCAATCTTGGGGGATCTCCCAATTCCAGTGAATATTATCCATTTATACCAATCTTGGGTGATCTCCCTATCCAGTGAAAATTATCCATGTATACCAATCTTGGGTGATCTCTCAATCCAGTGAATATTATCCATGTATACCAATCTTGGGTGATCTCTCAATCCAGTGAATATTACCCTTTATACCATTCTTGCGTGATCTCCCTATCCAGTGAATATTATCCATGTATACCAATCTTGAGTGATCTCCCTATCCAGTGAATATTATCCATGTATACCAATCTTGGGTGATCTCTCAATCCAGTGAATATTATCCATGTTTACCAATCTTTAGTGATCTCTCAATCCAGTGAATATTATCCCTTTATACCAATCTTGGGTGATCTCCCTATCATGCGAATATTATCCATTTATACCAATCTTCGGTGATCTCCCTATCATGTGAATATTTTCCTTTTATACCAATCTTGGGTGATCTCCCTATCCAGTGAATGTTATCCATGTATACCAATCTTGGGGGATCTCCCAATTCCAGTGAATATTATCCATTTATACCAATCTTGGGTGATCTCCCTATCCAGTGAAAATTATCCATGTATACCAATCTTGGGTGATCTCTCAATCCAGTGAAAATTGTCCATGTAAAGCAATCTGGAGTGATCTCTCAATCCAGTGAATATTACTCCTTTATACCAATCTTGGGTGATCTCCCTATCCAGTGAATATTATCCATGTATACCAATCTTGGGTGATCTCCCTATCAAGTAAATATTATCCATTTATACCAATCTTGAGTGATCTCCCTATCCAGTGAATATTATCCATGTATACCAATCTTGGGTGATCTCTCAATCCAGTGAATATTATTCCTTTATACCAATCTTGGGTGATCTCCCTATCCAATGAGTATTATCCATGTATGCCAATCTTGGGTGATCTCCCTATCCAGTGAATATTATCCATGTATACCAATCTTGGGTGATCTCTCAATCCAGTGAATATTATCCCTTTATACCAATCTTGGGTGATCTCCCTATCCAGTGAATATTATCCATGTATGCCAATTTAGGGTAATCACCATATCCAGTGAACATTATCCATGTATATCAATCTTGGGTGATCTCCCTATCCAGTGAATATTATCCATGTATGCCAATCTTGGGTGATCTCCCTATCCAGTGAATATTATCCATGTATACCAATCTTGGGTGATCTCTCAATCCAGTGAATATTATCCCTTTATACCAATCTTGGGCGATCTCCCTATCCAGTGAATATTATCCATGTATACCAATCTTGGGCGATCTCCCTATCCAGTGAGTATTATCCATGTATACCAATCTTGGGCGATCTCCCTATCCAGTGAATATTATCCATGTATGCCAATCTTGGGTGATCTCCCTTTCCAGTGAATATTATCGATGTATACCAATCTTGGGTGATCTCTCAATCCAGTGAATATTATCCCTTTATACCAATCTTGGGTGATCTCCCTATCCAGTGAATATTATACATGTATACCCATCTTGGGTGATCTCCCTATCCAGTGAATATTATCCATGTATGCCAATCTTGGGTGATCTCCCTATCCAGTGAATGTTATCCATGTATACCAATCTTGGGTGATCTCCCTATCCAGTGAATATTATCCATGTATGCCAATCTTGGGTGATCTCCCTATCCAGTGAATATTATCCATGTATACCAATCTTGGGTGATCTCTCAATCCAGTGAATATTATCCCTTTATACCAATCTTGGGTGATCTCCCTATCCAGTGAGTATTACCCATGTATGCCAATCTTGGGTGATCTCCCTATCCGGTGAATATAATCCATTTATACCAAATCTTGGGTGATCTCCCTATCCAGTGAATATTATCCATATATACCAAACTTGGGTGATCTCTCAATCCAGTGAATATTATCCCTTTATACCAATCTTGGGTGATCTCCCTATCCAGTGAATATTATCCATGTATACCAATCTTGGGTGATCACCGTATCCAGTGAATATTATCCATGTATGCCAATCTTGCGTGATCTCGTGATCTCCCTGTCCAGTGAATATTATCCATGTATGCGAATTTTGGGTGATCACTGTATCCAGTGAACATTATCCATGTATACCAATCTTGGGTGATCTCTCAATCCAGTGAATATTATCCCTTTATACCAATCTTGGGTGATCTCCCTATCCAGTGAATATTATCCATATATGCCAATCATGGGTGATCTCCCTATCCAGTGAATATTATCAATTTATACTAAATCTTGGGTGATCTCCCTATCCAGTGAATATTATCCATGTATGCCCATCTTGGTTGATCTCCCTATCAAGTGAATATTATCCCTTTATACCAATGTGGTGATCTCCCTATCCAGTGAATATTATCCATGTATGCCAATCTTGGGTAATCTCCCTATCCAGTGAATATTATCCATTTATACCAATCTTGGGTGATCTCCCTATCCAGTGAATATTATCCATGTATACCAATCTTGAGTGATCTCTCAATCTAGTGAAAATGATCCCTTTATACCAATCTTGGGTGATCTACCTATCCAGTGAATATTATACATGTATGCCAATCTTGGGTGATCACTGTATGCAGTGAACATTATCCATGTATACCATTTGGGTGATCACCGTATCCAGTGAATATTATCCATGTATACTCATCTTGGGTGAACTCCCAATCTAGTGAAAATAATCTCTTTATACCAATCTTGGGTGATCTCTCAATCCATTGAACATTATCCATGTATACCAATGTTGGGTGATCACCGTATCCAGTGAATATTATCCATGTATACCAATCTTGGGTGATCTCCCTATCCGGTGAATATTATCCATGTATAGCAAATCTTGGGTGATCTCCCTATCCAGTGAATATTATCCATGTACAGCAATCTTTGGTGATCTCTCAATCCAGTGAATATTATCCCTTTCTAAAAAAAATCTTGGGTGATCTCCCTATCCAGTGAATATTATCCATGTATGGCAATCTTGGGGGATCACTATATCCAGTGAACATTATCCATGTATACCAATCTTGGGTGATCTCCCTAACCAGTGAATATTATCCATTTATACCAAATCTTGGGTGATCTCCCTAGCCAGTGAATATTGTCCATGTATGCCAATCTTGGGTGATCTCCCTATCCAGTGAATATTATCCATGTATACCAATCTTGGGTGATTTCTCTATCCAGTGAATATTATCCATGTATGCCCATCTTGAGTGATCTCCCTATCCAGTGAATATTATCCATTTATACCAAATCTTGGGTGATCTCCCTATCCAATGAATATTATCCATGTATGCCCATCTTGAGTGATCTCCCTATCAAGTGAATATTATCCATTTATACCAAATCTTGGGTGATCTCCCTATCCAATGAATATTATTCATGTATGCCCATCTTGAGTGATCTCCCTATCCAGTGAATATTATCCATGTATACCCATCTTGGGTGATCTCTCAATCCAGTGAATATTATCCATTTATACCAAATCTTGGGTGATCTCCCTAGCCAGTGAATATTATCCATGTATGCCCATCTTGGGTGATCTCTCTATCATGTGAATATTATCCATGTATATCAATCTTGGGTGATCTACCTATCCAGTGAATATTATTCATGTATACCAATCTTGGGTGATCTCCCTATCATGTGAATATTATCCATGTATACCAATCTTGGGTGATCACCGTATCCAGTGAATATTATCCATGTATGCCCATCTTGGGTGATCTCCCTAGCCAGTGAATGTTATCCATGTATGCCCATCTTGGGTGATCTCCCTATCCAGTGAATATTATTCATGTATACCAATCTTGGGTGATCTCCCTATCATGTGAATATTATCCATGTATGCCCATCTTGGGTGATCTCCCTAGCCAGTGAATATTATCCATTACACCAATCTTGGGGGATCACCGTATCCAGTGAATATTATCCATGTATGCCCATCTTGAGTGATCTCCCTATCCAGTGAATATTATCCATGTATACCAATCTTGGGTGATCTCCCTATCCAGTGAATATTATCAATGTATGCCCATCTTGAAGGATCTCCCTATCCAGTGAATATTCTCCATTTATACCCATCTTGGGTGATCTCCATATCCAGTGAATATTATTCATGTATGCCCATCTTGGGCGATCTCCCTAGATCTCTCTATCCAGTGAATATTATTCATCTATGCCCATCTTGAGTGATCTCCCTATCCAGTGAATATTATCCATGCATACCCATCTTGGGTGATCTCTCAATCCAGTGAATATTATCCATTTATACCAATCTTGGGTGATCTACCTATCCAGTGAATATTATCCATGTATGCCAATCTTGGGTGATCACTGTATGCAGTGAACATTATCCATGTATACCAATCTTGGGTGATCACCGTATCCAGTGAATATTATCCATGTATACCAATCTTGGGTGATCTCTCAATCCAGTGAACATTATCCATGTATACCAATCTTGGGTGATCACCGTATCCAGTGAATATTATCCATGTATTCCAATCTTGGGAGATTTCCCTATCCAGTGAATATTATCCATTTATAGCAAATCTTGGGTGATCTCCCTATCCAGTGAATATTATCCATGTACACCAATCTTGGGTGATCTCTCAATCCAGTGAATATTATCCCTTAATAAAAAAAATCTTGGGTGATCTCCCTATCCAGTGAATATTATCCATGTATGCCAATCTTGGGGGATCCCTATATCCAGTGAACATTATCCATGTATACCAATCTTGGGTGATCTCCCTAACCAGTGAATATTATCCATTTATACAAAATCTTGGGTGATCTCCCTAGCCATTGAATATTGTCCATGTATGCCAATCTTGGGTGATCTCCCTATCCAGTGAATATTATACATGTATACCAATCTTGGGTGATCTCCCTATCCAGTGAATATTATCCATGTATGCCCATCTTGAGTGATCTCCCTATCCAGTGAATATTATCCATTTATACCAAATCTTGGGTGATCTCCCTATCCAGTGAATATTATTCATGTATGCCCATCTTGGGTGATCTCCCTTGATCTCTCTATCCAGTGAATATCATTCATGTATGCCCATCTTCAGTGATCTCCCTATCCAGTGAATATTATCCATTTATACCAAATCTTGGGTGATCTCCCTATCCAGTGAATATTATCCATGTATACCCATCTTGGGTGATCTCTCAATCCAGTGAATATTATCCATTTATACCAATCTTGGGTGATCTCCTATCCAGTGAATATTATCCATGTATGCCAATCTTGGGGGATCACCGTATCCAGTGAACATTATCCATGTATATCAATCTTGGGTGATCTCCCTATCCAGTGAATATTATCCCTGTATGGCAATATTGGGTGATCGCCCTATCCAGTGAATATTATCCATTTATACCAAATCTTGGGTGATCTCCCTATCCAGTGAATACTATCCATGTATGCCCATCTTGGGTGATCTCCCTATCCAGTGAATATTATCTCTTTATACCAATCTTGGGCGATCTCCCTATCCAGTGTATATTATCCATGTATGCCAATCTTGGGTGATCTCCCTATCCAGTGAATATTATCCATTTATACCAATCTTTGGTGATCTCCCTATCCAGTGTATATTATCCATGTATGCCAATCTTGGGTGATCTCCCTATCCAGTGAATATTATCCATTTATACCAATCTTGAGTGATCTCCATATCCAGTGAACATTATCCATGTATACCAATCTTGGGTGATCACCGTATCCAGTGAATATTATCCATGTATACCAATCTTGGGTGATCTTTCAATCTAGTGAAAATGATCCCTTTATACCAATCTTGGGTGATCTCTCAATCCAGTGAACATTATCCATGTATTCCAATCTTGGGAGATTTCCCTATCCAGTGAATATTATCCATTTATAGCAAATCTTGGGTGATCTCCCTATCAAGTGAATATTATCCATTTATACCAAATCTTGGGTGATCTCCCTATCCAATGAATATTATTCATGTATGCCCATCTTGAGTGATCTCCCTATCCAGTGAATATTATCCATGTATACCCATCTTGGGTGATCTCTCAATCCAGTGAATATTATCCATTTATACCAAATCTTGGGTGATCTCCCTAGCCAGTGAATATTATCCATGTATGCCCATCTTGGGTGATCTCTCTATCATGTGAATATTATCCATGTATATCAATCTTGGGTGATCTACCTATCCAGTGAATATTATTCATGTATACCAATCTTGGGTGATCTCCCTATCATGTGAATATTATCCATGTATACCAATCTTGGGTGATCACCGTATCCAGTGAATATTATCCATGTATGCCCATCTTGGGTGATCTCCCTAGCCAGTGAATGTTATCCATGTATGCCCATCTTGGGTGATCTCCCTATCCAGTGAATATTATTCATGTATACCAATCTTGGGTGATCTCCCTATCATGTGAATATTATCCATGTATGCCCATCTTGGGTGATCTCCCTAGCCAGTGAATATTATCCATTACACCAATCTTGGGGGATCACCGTATCCAGTGAATATTATCCATGTATGCCCATCTTGAGTGTTCTCCCTATCCAGTGAATATTATCCATCTATGCCCATCTTGGGTGATCTCCCTATCCAGTGAATATTATCCATGTATACCAATCTTGGGTGATCTCCCTATCCAGTGAATATTATCAATGTATGCCCATCTTGAAGGATCTCCCTATCCAGTGAATATTCTCCATTTATACCCATCTTGGGTGATCTCCATATCCAGTGAATATTATTCATGTATGCCCATCTTGGGCGATCTCCCTAGATCTCTCTATCCAGTGAATATTATTCATCTATGCCCATCTTGAGTGATCTCCCTATCCAGTGAATATTATCCATGCATACCCATCTTGGGTGATCTCTCAATCCAGTGAATATTATCCATTTATACCAATCTTGGGTGATCTACCTATCCAGTGAATATTATCCATGTATGCCAATCTTGGGTGATCACTGTATGCAGTGAACATTATCCATGTATACCAATCTTGGGTGATCACCGTATCCAGTGAATATTATCCATGTATACCAATCTTGGGTGATCTCTCAATCCAGTGAACATTATCCATGTATACCAATCTTGGGTGATCACCGTATCCAGTGAATATTATCCATGTATTCCAATCTTGGGAGATTTCCCTATCCAGTGAATATTATCCATTTATAGCAAATCTTGGGTGATCTCCCTATCCAGTGAATATTATCCATGTACACCAATCTTGGGTGATCTCTCAATCCAGTGAATATTATCCCTTAATAAAAAAAATCTTGGGTGATCTCCCTATCCAGTGAATATTATCCATGTATGCCAATCTTGGGGGATCCCTATATCCAGTGAACATTATCCATGTATACCAATCTTGGGTGATCTCCCTAACCAGTGAATATTATCCATTTATACAAAATCTTGGGTGATCTCCCTAGCCATTGAATATTGTCCATGTATGCCAATCTTGGGTGATCTCCCTATCCAGTGAATATTATACATGTATACCAATCTTGGGTGATCTCCCTATCCAGTGAATATTATCCATGTATGCCCATCTTGAGTGATCTCCCTATCCAGTGAATATTATCCATTTATACCAAATCTTGGGTGATCTCCCTATCCAGTGAATATTATTCATGTATGCCCATCTTGGGTGATCTCCCTTGATCTCTCTATCCAGTGAATATCATTCATGTATGCCCATCTTCAGTGATCTCCCTATCCAGTGAATATTATCCATTTATACCAAATCTTGGGTGATCTCCCTATCCAGTGAATATTATCCATGTATACCCATCTTGGGTGATCTCTCAATCCAGTGAATATTATCCATTTATACCAATCTTGGGTGATCTCCTATCCAGTGAATATTATCCATGTATGCCAATCTTGGGGGATCACCGTATCCAGTGAACATTATCCATGTATATCAATCTTGGGTGATCTCCCTATCCAGTGAATATTATCCCTGTATGGCAATATTGGGTGATCGCCCTATCCAGTGAATATTATCCATTTATACCAAATCTTGGGTGATCTCCCTATCCAGTGAATACTATCCATGTATGCCCATCTTGGGTGATCTCCCTATCCAGTGAATATTATCTCTTTATACCAATCTTGGGCGATCTCCCTATCCAGTGTATATTATCCATGTATGCCAATCTTGGGTGATCTCCCTATCCAGTGAATATTATCCATTTATACCAATCTTGAGTGATCTCCATATCCAGTGAACATTATCCATGTATACCAATCTTGGGTGATCACCGTATCCAGTGAATATTATCCATGTATACCAATCTTGGGTGATCTTTCAATCTAGTGAAAATGATCCCTTTATACCAATCTTGGGTGATCTCTCAATCCAGTGAACATTATCCATGTATTCCAATCTTGGGAGATTTCCCTATCCAGTGAATATTATCCATTTATAGCAAATCTTGGGTGATCTCCCTATCCAGTGAATATTATCCATGTACACCAATCTTGGGTGATCTCTCAATCCAGTGAATATTATCCCTTTATAAAAAAAATCTTGGGTGATCTCCCTTTCCAGTGAATATTATCCATGTATGCCAATCTTGGGGGATCACTATATCCAGTGAACATTATCCATGTATACCAATCTTGGGTGATCTCCCTAACCAGTGAATATTATCCATTCATACTAAATCTTGGGTGATCTCCCTAGCCATTGAATATTGTCCATGTATGCCAATCTTGGGTGATCTCCCTATCCAGTGAATATTATCCATGTATACCAATCTTGGGTGATCTCCCTATCCAGTGAATATTATCCATGTATGCCCATCTTGAGTGATCTCCCTATACAGTGAATATTATCCATTTATACCAAATCTTGGGTGATCTCCCTATCCAGTGAATATTATTCATGTATGCCCATCTTGGGTGATCTCCCTAGATCTCTCTATCCAGTCAATATCATTCATGTATGCCCATCTTGAGTGATCTCCCTATCCAGTGAATATTATCCATTTATACCAAATCTTGGGTGATCTCCCTATCCAGTGAATATTATCCATGTATACCCATCTTGGGTGATCTCTCAATCCAGTGAATATTATCCATTTATACCAATCTTGGGTGATCTCCTATCCAGTGAATGTTATCCATGTATGCCAATCTTGGGGGATCACCGTATCCAGTGAACATTATCCATGTATATCAATCTTGGGTGATCACCATATCCTGTGAATATGATCCAGGTATGCCAATCTTGAGTGATCTCCCTATCCAGTGAATAGTATCCCTGTATGGCAATCTTGGGTGATCTCCCTATCCAGTGAATATTATCCATTTATACCAAATCTTGGGGATCTCCCTATCCAGTGAATATTATCCATGTACGCCCATCTTGGGTGATCTCCCTATCCAGTGAATATTATCTCTTTATACCAATCTTGGGCAATCTCCCTCTCCAGTGTATATTATCCATGTATGCCAATCTTGGGTGATCTCCCTATCCAGTGAATATTATCCATTTATACCAATCTTGGGTGATCTCCCTATCCAGTGAATATTATCCATGTATACCAATCTTGGGTGATCTCTCAATCCAGTGAAAGTTATCCCTTTATACCAATCTCGGGTGATCTCCCTATCCAGTGAATATTATCCATTTATACCAATCTTGGGTGATCTCCCTATCCAGTGAATATTATCCATGTATACCAATCTTGGGTGATCTCTCAATCCAGTGAAAGTTATCCCTTTATACCAATCTCGGGTGATCTCCCTATCCAGTGAATATTATCCATTTATACCAATCTTGGGTGATCTCCCTATCCAGTGAATATTATCCATGTATACGAATCTTGGGTGATCTCTCAATCCAGTGAAAGTTATCCCTTTATACCAATCTTGGGTGATCACCGTATCCAGTGAATATTATCCATGTATACCAATCTTGGGTGATCACCGTATCCAGTGTATATTTCCATGAATACCAATCTTGGGTGATCACTGTATCCAGTGATTATTATCCATGTATACCAATCTTGGGTGATCTCTCAATCCAGTGAATATTATCCATGTATACCAATCTTGGGTGATCACCGTATCCAGTGAATAATATCCATGTATACCAATCTTGGGTGATCACCGTTTCCAGTGAATATTATCCATGTATACCAATCTTGGGTGATCACCGTATCCAGTGCATATTATCCATGTATACCAATCTTGGGTGATCTCTCAATCTAGTGACAATGATCCCTTTATACCAATCTTGGGTGATCTCTCAATCCAGTGAACATTATCCATGTATACCAATCTTGGGTGATCACCGTATCCAGTGAATATTATCCATGTATACCAACCTTGGGTGATCTCCCTATCCAGTGAATATTACACATATATGCCAATCTTGGGTGATCTCCCTATACAGTGAATATTATCCATGTATGCCAATCTTGGGTGATCTCCCTATCCAGTGAATATTATCCATGTATGCCAATCTTGGGTGATCTCCCTATCCAGTGAACATTATCCATGTATACCTATCTTGGGTGATCTCCCTATCCAGTGAACATTATCTATGTATACCTATCTTGGGTGATCTCTCAATCTAGTGAAAATGATCCCTTTATACCAATCTTGGGTGATCTCTCAATCCAGTGAACATTATCCATGTATACCAATCTTGGGTGATCACCGTATCCAGTGAACATTATCCATGTATGCCAATCTTGGGTGAACTACCTATCCAGTGAATATTATCCATGTATACCAATATTGGGTGATCTCCCTATCCAGTGAACATTATCTATGTATACCTATCTTGGGTGATCTCTCAATCTAGTGAAAACGATCCCTTTATACCAATCTTGGGTGATCTACCTATCCAGTGAATATTATCCATGTATACCAATCTTGGGTGATCACCCTATCCAGTGAACATTATCCATGTATAGCAATATTGGGTCATCTCCCTATCCAGTGAATATTATCCATTTATACCAAATCTTGGGTGATCTCCCTAGCTAGTGAATATTATCCATGAATGCCAATATTGGGTGATATCCCTATCCAGTGAATATTATCCATGTATGCCCATCTTGGGTGATCTCCCTAGCCAGTGAATATTAATCATGTATGCCAATCTTGGGTGATCTCCCTAGCCAGTGAATATTATCCATGTATACCAATCTTGGGTGATCTCCCTATCCAGTGAATATTATTCATGTATACCCATCTTGGGTGATCTCTCAATCCAGTGAAAATGATCCCTTTATACCAATCTTGGGTGATCTCTCAATCCAGTGAACATTATCCAAGTATACCAATCTTGGGTGATCACCGTATCCAGTGAACATTATCCATGTATGCCAATCTTGGGTGATCTCTCAATCTAGTGAAAATGATCCCTTTATACCAATCTTGGGTGATCTAACTATCCAATGAATATTATCCATGTATACCAATCTTGGGTGATCTCCATATCCAGTGAACATTATCTATGTATACCTATCTTGGGTGATCTCTCAATCTAGTGAAAATGATCCCTTTATACCAATCTTGGGTGATCTACCTATCCAGTGAATATTATCCATGTATACCAATCTTGGGTGATCAACCTATCCAGTGAACATTATCCATGTATAGCAATCTTGGGTCATCTCCCTATCCAGTGAATATTATCCATTTATACCAAATCTTGGGTGATCTCCCTAGCTAGTGAATATTATCCATGAATGCCAATCTTGGGTGATCTCCCTATCCAGTGAATATTATCCATGTATGCCCATCTTGGGTGATCTCCCTAGCCAGTGAATATTATCCATGTATGCCAATCTTGGGTGAGCTCCCTATCCAGTGAATATTATCCATGTATACCCATCTTGGGTGATCTCTCAATCCAGTGAATATTATCCATTTATACCAATCTTGGGTGATCTCCTATCCAGTGAATGTTATCCATGTATGCCAATCTTGGGGGATCACCGTATCCAGTGAACATTATCCATGTATATCAATCTTGGGTGATCACCATATCCTGTGAATATGATCCAGGTATGCCAATCTTGAGTGATCTCCCTATCCAGTGAATAGTATCCCTGTATGGCAATCTTGGGTGATCTCCCTATCCAGTGAATATTATCCATTTATACCAAATCTTGGGGATCTCCCTATCCAGTGAATATTATCCATGTACGCCCATCTTGGGTGATCTCCCTATCCAGTGAATATTATCTCTTTATACCAATCTTGGGCAATCTCCCTCTCCAGTGTATATTATCCATGTATGCCAATCTTGGGTGATCTCCCTATCCAGTGAATATTATCCATTTATACCAATCTTGGGTGATCTCCCTATCCAGTGAATATTATCCATGTATACCAATCTTGGGTGATCTCTCAATCCAGTGAAAGTTATCCCTTTATACCAATCTCGGGTGATCTCCGTATCCAGTGAATATTATCCATTTATACCAATCTTGGGTGATCTCCCTATCCAGTGAATATTATCCATGTATACCAATCTTGGGTGATCTCTCAATCCAGTGAAAGTTATCCCTTTATACCAATCTCGGGTGATCTCCCTATCCAGTGAATATTATCCATTTATACCAATCTTGGGTGATCTCCCTATCCAGTGAATATTATCCATGTATACGAATCTTGGGTGATCTCTCAATCCAGTGAAAGTTATCCCTTTATACCAATCTTGGGTGATCACCGTATCCAGTGAATATTATCCATGTATACCAATCTTGGGTGATCACCGTATCCAGTGTATATTTCCATGAATACCAATCTTGGGTGATCACCGTATCCAGTGATTATTATCCATGTATACCAATCTTGGGTGATCTCTCAATCCAGTGAATATTATCCATGTATACCAATCTTGGGTGATCACCGTATCCAGTGAATAATATCCATGTATACCAATCTTGGGTGATCACCGTTTCCAGTGAATATTATCCATGTATACCAATCTTGGGTGATCACCGTATCCAGTGCATATTATCCATGTATACCAATCTTGGGTGATCTCTCAATCTAGTGACAATGATCCCTTTATACCAATCTTGGGTGATCTCTCAATCCAGTGAACATTATCCATGTATACCAATCTTGGGTGATCACCGTATCCAGTGAATATTATCCATGTATACCAATCTTGGGTGATCTCCCTATCCAGTGAATATTACACATATATGCCAATCTTGGGTGATCTCCCTATCCAGTGAATATTATCCATGTATGCCAATCTTGGGTGATCTCCCTATCCAGTGAATATTATCCATGTATGCCAATCTTGGGTGATCTCCCTATCCAGTGAACATTATCCATGTATACCTATCTTGGGTGATCTCCCTATCCAGTGAACATTATCTATGTATACCTATCTTGGGTGATCTCTCAATCTAGTGAAAATGATCCCTTTATACCAATCTTGGGTGATCTCTCAATCCAGTGAACATTATCCATGTATACCAATCTTGGGTGATCACCGTATCCAGTGAACATTATCCATGTATGCCAATCTTGGGTGAACTACCTATCCAGTGAATATTATCCATGTATACCAATATTGGGTGATCTCCCTATCCAGTGAACATTATCTATGTATACCTATCTTGGGTGATCTCTCAATCTAGTGAAAACGATCCCTTTATACCAATCTTGGGTGATCTACCTATCCAGTGAATATTATCCATGTATACCAATCTTGGGTGATCACCCTATCCAGTGAACATTATCCATGTATAGCAATATTGGGTCATCTCCCTATCCAGTGAATATTATCCATTTATACCAAATCTTGGGTGATCTCCCTAGCTAGTGAATATTATCCATGAATGCCAATATTGGGTGATCTCCCTATCCAGTGAATATTATCCATGTATGCCCATCTTGGGTGATCTCCCTAGCCAGTGAATATTAATCATGTATGCCAATCTTGGGTGATCTCCCTAGCCAGTGAATATTATCCATGTATACCAATCTTGGGTGATCTCCCTATCCAGTGAATATTATTCATGTATACCCATCTTGGGTGATCTCTCAATCCAGTGAAAATGATCCCTTTATACCAATCTTGGGTGATCTCTCAATCCAGTGAACATTATCCAAGTATACCAATCTTGGGTGATCACCGTATCCAGTGAACATTATCCATGTATGCCAATCTTGGGTGATCTCTCAATCTAGTGAAAATGATCCCTTTATACCAATCTTGGGTGATCTAACTATCCAATGAATATTATCCATGTATACCAATCTTGGGTGATCTCCATATCCAGTGAACATTATCTATGTATACCTATCTTGGGTGATCTCTCAATCTAGTGAAAATGATCCCTTTATACCAATCTTGGGTGATCTACCTATCCAGTGAATATTATCCATGTATACCAATCTTGGGTGATCAACCTATCCAGTGAACATTATCCATGTATAGCAATCTTGGGTCATCTCCCTATCCAGTGAATATTATCCATTTATACCAAATCTTGGGTGATCTCCCTAGCTAGTGAATATTATCCATGAATGCCAATCTTGGGTGATCTCCCTATCCAGTGAATATTATCCATGTATGCCCATCTTGGGTGATCTCCCTAGCCAGTGAATATTATCCATGTATGCCAATCTTGGGTGAGCTCCCTATCCAGTGAATATTATCCATGTATACCCATCTTGGGTGATCTCTCAATCCAGTGAATATTATCCATTTATACCAATCTTGGGTGATCTCCTATCCAGTGAATGTTATCCATGTATGCCAATCTTGGGGGATCACCGTATCCAGTGAACATTATCCATGTATATCAATCTTGGGTGATCACCATATCCTGTGAATATGATCCAGGTATGCCAATCTTGAGTGATCTCCCTATCCAGTGAATAGTATCCCTGTATGGCAATCTTGGGTGATCTCCCTATCCAGTGAATATTATCCATTTATACCAAATCTTGGGGATCTCCCTATCCAGTGAATATTATCCATGTACGCCCATCTTGGGTGATCTCCCTATCCAGTGAATATTATCTCTTTATACCAATCTTGGGCAATCTCCCTCTCCAGTGTATATTATCCATGTATGCCAATCTTGGGTGATCTCCCTATCCAGTGAATATTATCCATTTATACCAATCTTGGGTGATCTCCCTATCCAGTGAATATTATCCATGTATACCAATCTTGGGTGATCTCTCAATCCAGTGAAAGTTATCCCTTTATACCAATCTCGGGTGATCTCCCTATCCAGTGAATATTATCCATTTATACCAATCTTGGGTGATCTCCCTATCCAGTGAATATTATCCATGTATACCAATCTTGGGTGATCTCTCAATCCAGTGAAAGTTATCCCTTTATACCAATCTCGGGTGATCTCCCTATCCAGTGAATATTATCCATTTATACCAATCTTGGGTGATCTCCCTATCCAGTGAATATTATCCATGTATACGAATCTTGGGTGATCTCTCAATCCAGTGAAAGTTATCCCTTTATACCAATCTTGGGTGATCACCGTATCCAGTGAATATTATCCATGTATACCAATCTTGGGTGATCACCGTATCCAGTGTATATTTCCATGAATACCAATCTTGGGTGATCACCGTATCCAGTGATTATTATCCATGTATACCAATCTTGGGTGATCTCTCAATCCAGTGAATATTATCCATGTATACCAATCTTGGGTGATCACCGTATCCAGTGAATAATATCCATGTATACCAATCTTGGGTGATCACCGTTTCCAGTGAATATTATCCATGTATACCAATCTTGGGTGATCACCGTATCCAGTGCATATTATCCATGTATACCAATCTTGGGTGATCTCTCAATCTAGTGACAATGATCCCTTTATACCAATCTTGGGTGATCTCTCAATCCAGTGAACATTATCCATGTATACCAATCTTGGGTGATCACCGTATCCAGTGAATATTATCCATGTATACCAATCTTGGGTGATCTCCCTATCCAGTGAATATTACACATATATGCCAATCTTGGGTGATCTCCCTATCCAGTGAATATTATCCATGTATGCCAATCTTGGGTGATCTCCCTATCCAGTGAATATTATCCATGTATGCCAATCTTGGGTGATCTCCCTATCCAGTGAACATTATCCATGTATACCTATCTTGGGTGATCTCCCTATCCAGTGAACATTATCTATGTATACCTATCTTGGGTGATCTCTCAATCTAGTGAAAATGATCCCTTTATACCAATCTTGGGTGATCTCTCAATCCAGTGAACATTATCCATGTATACCAATCTTGGGTGATCACCGTATCCAGTGAACATTATCCATGTATGCCAATCTTGGGTGAACTACCTATCCAGTGAATATTATCCATGTATACCAATATTGGGTGATCTCCCTATCCAGTGAACATTATCTATGTATACCTATCTTGGGTGATCTCTCAATCTAGTGAAAACGATCCCTTTATACCAATCTTGGGTGATCTACCTATCCAGTGAATATTATCCATGTATACCAATCTTGGGTGATCACCCTATCCAGTGAACATTATCCATGTATAGCAATATTGGGTCATCTCCCTATCCAGTGAATATTATCCATTTATACCAAATCTTGGGTGATCTCCCTAGCTAGTGAATATTATCCATGAATGCCAATATTGGGTGATCTCCCTATCCAGTGAATATTATCCATGTATGCCCATCTTGGGTGATCTCCCTAGCCAGTGAATATTAATCATGTATGCCAATCTTGGGTGATCTCCCTAGCCAGTGAATATTATCCATGTATACCAATCTTGGGTGATCTCCCTATCCAGTGAATATTATTCATGTATACCCATCTTGGGTGATCTCTCAATCCAGTGAAAATGATCCCTTTATACCAATCTTGGGTGATCTCTCAATCCAGTGAACATTATCCAAGTATACCAATCTTGGGTGATCACCGTATCCAGTGAACATTATCCATGTATGCCAATCTTGGGTGATCTCTCAATCTAGTGAAAATGATCCCTTTATACCAATCTTGGGTGATCTAACTATCCAATGAATATTATCCATGTATACCAATCTTGGGTGATCTCCATATCCAGTGAACATTATCTATGTATACCTATCTTGGGTGATCTCTCAATCTAGTGAAAATGATCCCTTTATACCAATCTTGGGTGATCTACCTATCCAGTGAATATTATCCATGTATACCAATCTTGGGTGATCAACCTATCCAGTGAACATTATCCATGTATAGCAATCTTGGGTCATCTCCCTATCCAGTGAATATTATCCATTTATACCAAATCTTGGGTGATCTCCCTAGCTAGTGAATATTATCCATGAATGCCAATCTTGGGTGATCTCCCTATCCAGTGAATATTATCCATGTATGCCCATCTTGGGTGATCTCCCTAGCCAGTGAATATTATCCATGTATGCCAATCTTGGGTGAGCTCCCTAGCCAGTTAATATTATCCATGTATACCAATCTTGGGTGATCTCCCTATCCAGTAAATATTATTCATGTATACCCATCTTGGGTGATCTCTCAATCCAGTGAATATTATCCATGTATGCCAATCTTGGGTCATCTCCCTATCCAGTGAATATTATCCATTTATAGCACATCTTGGGTGATCTCCCTAGCCCGTGAATATTATCCATGTATGCCCATCTTGATCTCCCTATCATGTGAATATTATCCATGTATATCAATCTTGGGTGATCTCCCTGTCCAGTGAATATTATTCATATATACCAATCTTGGGTGATCTCCCTATCATGTGAATATTATCCATGTATAACAATCTTGGGTGATCACCGTATCCAGTGAATATTATCCATGTATGCCCATCTTGGGTGATCTCCCTAGCCAGTGAATGTTATCCATGTATGCCCATCTTGGGTGATCTCCCTATCCAGTGAATATTATCCATGTATGCCCATCTTGGGTGATCTCCCTAGCCAGTGAATATTAACCATTTATACCAATCGTGGGGGATCACCATATCCAGTGAATATTATCCATGTATACCAATCTTGGGTGATCACCCTATCCAGTGAACATTATCCATGTATACCAATCTTGGGTCATCTCCCTATCCAGTGACTTTTATCCATTTATACCAAATCTTGGGTGATCTCCCTAGCCAGTGAATGTTATCCATGTATGCCCATCTTGGGTGATCTCCCTATCCAGTGAATATTATTCATGTATACCAATCTTGGGTGATCTCCCTATCCAGTGAATATTATCCATTTATACCAAATCTTGGGTGAGCTCCCTAGCCAGTGAATATTATCCATGTATACAAATCTTGGGTGATCTCCCTAGCCAGCGAATATTATCCATGTATGCCCATCTTGGGTGATCTCCCTATCCAGTGAATATTATCCATGTATACCAATCTTGGGTGATCTCCCTATCCAGTAAATATTATTCAAGTATACCCATCTTGGGTCATCTCCCTATCCAGTGAATTTTATCCATTTATACCAAATCTTGGGTGATCTCCCTAGCCAGTGAATATTATCCATGTATGTCCATCTTGGGTGATCTCCCTATCCAGTGAATATTATCCATGTATACCAATCTTGGGTGATCACCCTATCCAGTGAACATTATCCATGTATACCAATCTTGGGTCATCTCCCTATCCAGTGAATATTATCCATTTATACCAAATCTTGGGTGATCTCCCTATCCAGTGAATATTATCCATGTATGCCCATCTTGGGTGAGCTCCCTATCCAGTGAATATTATCCATGTATGTCCATCTTGGGTGATCTCTCTAGCCAGTGAATATTATCCATGTATGCCAATCTTGGGTGAGCTCCCTAGCCAGTGAATATTATCCATGTATACCAATCTTGGGTGATCTCCCTATCCAGTAAATATTATTCATGTATACCCATCTTGGGTGATCTCTCAATCCAGTGAATATTATCCATGTATGCCAATCTTGGGTCATCTCCCTATCCAGTGAATATTATCCATTTATACCAAATCTTGGGTGATCTCCCTAGCCAGTGAATATTATCCATGTATGCCCATCTTGGGTGTTCTCCCTATCATGTGAATATTATCCATGTATATCAATCTTGGGTGATCTCCCTATCTAGTGAATATTATTCATGCATACCAATCTTGGGTGATCTCCCTATCATGTGAATATTATCCATGTATACCAATCTTGGGTGATCACCGTATCCAGTGAATATTATCCATGTATGCCCATCTTGGGTGATCTCCCTAGCCAGTGAATGTTATCCATGTATGCCCATCTTCGGTGATCTCCCTATCCAGTGAATATTATTCATGTATACCAATCTTGGGTGATCTACCTATCCAGTGAATATTATCCATGTATGCCAATCTTGGGTGAGCTCCCTAGCCAGTGAATATTATCCATGTATACCAATCTTGGGTGATCTCCCTATCCAGTGAATATTATTCATGTATACCCATCTTGGGTGATCTCTCAATCCAGTGAATATTATCCATGTATGCCAATCTTGGGTCATCTCCCTATCCAGTGAATATTATCCATTTACAACAAATCTTGGGTGAGCTCCCTAGCCAGTGAATATTATCCATGTATACCAATCTTGGGTGATCTCCCTATCCAGTGAATATTATTCATGTATACCCATCTTGGGTGATCTCTCAATCCAGTGAATATTATCCATGTATGCCAATCTTGGGTCATCTCCCTATCCAGTGAATATTATCCATGTATACCAAATCTTGGGTGATCTCCCTAGCCAGTGAATATTATCCATGTATGCCCATCTTGGGTGATCTCCCTATCCAGTGAATATTATCCATTTATACCAAATCTTGGGTGATCTCCCTAGCCAGTGAATATTATCCATGTATGCCCATCTTTGGTGATCTCCCTATCATGTGAATATTATGCATGTATACCAATCTTGGGTGATCTCCCTATCATGTGAATATTATCCATGTATACCAATCTTGGGTGATCACCGTATCCAGTGAATATTATCCATGTATGCCCATCTTGGGTGATCTCCCTAGCCAGTGAATGTTATCCATGTATGCCCATCTTGGGTGATCTCCCTATCCAGTGAATATTATTCATGTATACCAATCTTGGGTGATCTCCCTATCATGTGAATATTATCCATGTATGCCCATCTTGGGTGATCTCCCTAGGCAGTGAATATTATCCATTTATACCAATCTTGGGGGATCACCGTATCCAGTGAATATTAGCCATGTATACCAATCTTGGGTGATCACCCTATCCAGTGAGCATTATCCATGTATCGCAATCTTGGGTCATCTCCCTATCCAGTGAATATTATCCATTTATACCAATCTTGGGGGATCACCGTATCCAGTGAATATTATCCATGTATGCACATCTTGGATGATCTCCCTATCCAGTGAACATTATCCATGTACAGCAATCTTGGGTCATCTCCCTATCCAGTGAATATTATCCATTTATACCAAATCTTGGGTGATCTCCCTAGCCAGTGAATATTATCCATGTATGCCCATCTTGGGTGATCTCCCTATCCAGTGAATATTATCCATGTATACCAATCTTGGGTGATCTCCCTTTCCAGTAAATATTATTCATGTATACCCATCTTGGGTGATCTCTCAATCCAGTGAATATTATCCATGTATGCCAATCTTGGGTGATCTCCCCATCATGTGAATATTATCCATGTATGCCCATCTTGGGTGATCTCCCTAGCCAGTGAATATTATCCATTTATACCAATCTTGGGGGATCACCGTATCCAGTGAATATTATCCATGTATACCAATCTTGGGTGATCACCCTATCCAATGAACATTATCCATGTATACCAATCTTGGGTCATCTCCCTATCCAGTGAATATTATCCATTTATACCAAATCTTGGTTGATCTCCCTAGCCAGTGAAAGTTATCCATGTATGCCCATCTTGGGTGATCTCCCTATCCAGTGAATATTATTCATGTATACCAATCTTGGGTGATCTCCCTATCCAGTGAATATTATCCATGTATGCCAATCTTGGGTGAGCTCCCTAGCCAGTGAATATTATCCATGTATACCAATCTTGGGTGATCTCCCTATCCAGTGAATATTATTCATGTATACCCATCTTGAGTGATCTCTCAATCCAGTGAATATTATCCATGTATGCCAATCTTGGGTCATCTCCCTATCCAGAGAATATTATCCATTTATACCAAATCTTGGGTGAGCTCCCTAGCCAGTGAATATTATCCATGTATACCAATTTTGGGTGATCTCCCTATCCAGCGAATATTATTCATGTATACCCATCTTGGATGATCTCTCAATCCAGTGAATATTATCCATGTATGCCAATCTTGGGTCCTCTCCCTATCCAGTGAATATTATCCATTTAGCCCAAATCTTGGGTGATCTCCCTAGCCAGTGAATATTATCCATGTATGCCCATCTTGGGTGATCTCCCTATCCAGTGAATATTATCCATTTATACCAAATCTTGGGTGATCTCCCTAGCCAGTGAATATTATCCATGTATGCCCATCTTGGGTGATCTCCCTATCATGTGAATATTATCCATGTATACCAATCTTGGGTGATCTCCCTATCATGTGAATATTATCTATGTATACCAATCTTGGGTGATCACTGTATCCAGTGAATATTATCCATGTATGCCCATCTTGGGTGATCTCCCTAGCCAGTGAATGTTATCCATGTATGCCCATCTTGGGTGATCTCCCTATCCAGTGAATATTATTCATGTATACCAATCTTGGGTGATCTCCCTATCATGTGAATATTATCCATGTATGCCCATCTTGGGTGATCTCCCTAGCCAGTGAATATTATCCATTTATACCAATCTTGGGGATCACCGTATCCAGTGAATATTATCCATGTATACCAATCTTGGGTGATCACCCTATCCAGTGAACATTATCCATGTATAGCAATTGTAGGGGAGGACTGGCCGCGAGGCCCTCCTCACCTGCAGCCTTCTCCCCAGGTGAGGACCATGACTCGGTGGCCGTCCCCTCATGCCACCCGGGCCCAGGTGGAGGAGGGTTCACCCGCCGACGACATTGCCCACACGTATCCGTTCCCTGCATATACCAAAATTCAGTTAGGCCTAGAAGCCATCTTGTCTAGCAAACATGGCGTGAGTTCAGCACACTGTAACGAGGCCCCCACCTTTGGAGGGCCTTTCATGCATCTCTGCCGCCGCAGTAGCCCTGGTAGATCCGCTGCGAGCGCGTTCCCATGAGAAAGTCGGGTATGAGCTAACCCGAGATGCTAACACTGTAACATTTTATCGTTCACAATGTAATATTGCACCCCGCACGACCTGGTCCGCGAGGCCAGGGTGACGGGAAAAAAGCTGAAGCATCACTATCTGAAGAAAGTAGAAAATAATTCAAGTATTGGTATTAACGAACTACCTCTGTTTAAACAGATCCTGTAAACTGTGAATAAACCATAAAGATGTAACGTTACATGATACCACCCCAGGTCTGGACTAGTGCTGCTATAACCACAGAGAAAGATGTCGACCAAATGTGTAGCCTTTATCTGTATAAGTGTTCTTACAATTTTATGTAGAAACCTGAACTCATATATGTTTTCTTAATCACCTAAAGCAGCGAGCATCAATCTCTGTAGGCCATAACCTAGAACTACCTCGTGTAACGTCTAATGTACCTAAAATAATCACACCATGTAGTAAATATAATGTTAGGTAATGAAAAGGTACTCGGACCGACTGTATTAAAGAAATGTGTAACGAAATTGAAATATATATGTGTGTTTAAATAACATCAAAATAAGGCGGAACATTATAAAAGTTCTGCATTCAAAAGTTAGCAACGCACGAGGAAAAAACCTTTGTGAATATATGCAAGGCCATTCTCCCTCCCACCCTACCAAGCCTGCCAGATAAAGAAGCTAAGGCATGTGCCGCGCTCCCTCACCTCCCCCAACCAAGCTGGAGCCGCTTCAGAGAGTCAGAGGCCCCGGTACCGCACCCAAGGCCACAGCCCGCCACCTGTGTTATTTACAGCACGGTAATAAACCCACGTTTGAATCTACTGATCTACCAGCACCCTCTCGTAAATCCCACAACCCCCCCTAGACCACCCCAAGAATCATGACCCCGTGCAAAGACGACCCCCATCACTGGGACAAGACACAGAGACCCATTTATATAATAACTTCTAACGCGGCAGACAGACATGTATCATTCGGCTCAGGCCCCAGAGCCCAGCCCCTCGACCTAAAATACCGGTCAATAGGACACAGGTAAATCTCACCCCAACCGACAACCACCGGACCTCTCACGAGGTGCATTCCTCATGTGTTGCGTTTATTTTATAAGACAAACTGCTGAGCGATTTATTGATGAACTTAGATGTCGTTTCTTGAATAACTGCAGTGTGCATGGCCTAGGGCAAACGAGTCAGGAAAGGTATTCATCTTTGTCACAGGCTGCCCCAGCATACCAACACCGCTCGGATGACCTCAAGCTGGCCTGCCAGGCCCAACCCAACCCACGAGGCTGACCAGTGACGTCCTCACGCCAAGACCAACCACGCTGCAGCAACACCTATAGTTAGTCGACGCCACCCAATCCCAATTAACTTGTGCCCCCTATAGTGTGTAGGTTCTGATGACGTTTTTTGTATTAGAAATACGCCTGTCTTTGCTATTGTCAGACAGAGCGCTCTCGGAGGTTGCAGAGTTCTTTGCATACCCTATTCTTTGGATAAACTCCCACTTACGCTCACCCGCACTCTGTCTTGGTCTTATTCCCACTACGGGAGAGTCCCTTATTGTCTCTCATTGCGGGGAGGATCGTGCTGAAATTGGGGGCGCTTCCCTTCAGTGGTGACCCCGATAGCGTGATATCTCCAAATTATTTTTCCTAACTCCTTTTTAACGACCCCCTTGTGGCACGAGAATCTCCGGTCGAGAAGGGATACGCACGGTGAGCCGGCTCCGGGAGGCTGCCCGCCAACGGCGACCGGCACAATAAGAAGTGCGCACTCAATGAGAAAGGGTACGGGATCCCGATTGGAAAAAAATCCCCTTTGAGTGCCGCTCGCCGGAGCAAGGGGCTGACCGTTGAGTTACCGGTGACACTGCCTGGACGGACCCAGTTTCGGAGACTATCGGTTCAAGACGGGCACGTGAGTACTGAGTGCGAGCGATCGTAAAGGGGAAGGGAGGGGAAATTGTGAACAGAAGAACGGGGACAGGTAGAGGAGAAGAATAACGGGGGTCTACTAAAGACGGGTCTTGAAACTTTCTTTATCTTTTCTTTGCATATGGCCATTAGGAGTAAGAAATAAGTGAAGTGGTAGAAGTGACGGAAACCTAGCTCCGAAAGGGGGTGGAAGGCGGCGCCGCATAGTGCTATCTAAACTAGTACTGGGAATATATGAAGAAGTAAGAAATAAGTTATTGGTGTCTGGCAAAGGGAGACACCGGGAATATTTTTTAGTGATTGCTACTCTCTCTATTTCTTTTTTCCATTCCACGGGGCAGGGGGAGAAAGCGAAAAGGGTATAAGGTAAATATACTTGTAGAAGAACTATAAAATAGGGAGCACATTTGTAGGAGTGGGGATTAAGTAGTGGCACGTACAGACGTGAACACAGTAACCTTAGCAGAAAAACAGGGACAGCTGGCCAGGGAGGAAAGGGAGGAAAAAAGACGAGGTGTGAGTGGAAAAGTATTGTGAAGGGTGCGCGCACCGTGTGAGTATTGGAGACGAACGGTTGACCGCGAGGTGGTGCCAGAGAGTGTTGACCATAACTAGTAATTGATCAGGTGCAAGTGAAATCACATGAGAGTGTATGGGAATGGGAAGGAGATGAGCTATGGTGAGTGAGAAAGGATTTGCGCAGTGAATAAAATTGGGTGATAATCTTTGAGACGTCCGCTCTTGTCTGTGCCATAAAGGTATACATACACATATCTACACCTAACTAAAAGTAAAGAAGGTGGACACGGCTGTGTTAGTGATTTAGAGTATGGGGGCAGAAACTCCCTTGTCACATATTTGTAAGAGCTTACCGGGATACGCTGAACGAATAAATAAATATCACGATCAATGGGTAACAGAATTGAAAGGGGAGGGTCTGCCCCAGATTTGGCCCGAGGGAGGGTCTTTTGACAAAAGCGTTCTTGATATGGTACGAGCATGCATTAGCCTCAAGTATAAGGGGAAACAATGGCAAAATAGGAAGGAGATATTAGACCTCTGGAGATTGTTTGAGGAAGTACCCCCACCCAAAGCTCCGGCACCAAATATTGATCTACCTTCCACCACAGATAATCCACTGATGGTTCCAAGAGAGGGAAAGGAACAGCTAAGTACAGAACAACCTGCGGAGGTGATTAGTTTGTACCCGATATTACCTAAACCAGCCCCCGCAGCAGGATATAGCGACCCTACTTATGTGCCTCCCCCCACAACTGGTACACCACAAAGACCAACAGCCCCCCCGCCATACGAAAGCACCAGAGAGCGCGCCCAGGGAAGCACACAGAGGGTAGATATAGAGAAGCTAACGAGTGACTTAGAGTTGAGGCTTACTGTGGCAAGGGATGAACTCTCAAGAATAAAAGACATATGTGAGCGCACAGCGTGCGCCCCTACACAATCAGGACGCACGTCTAGAGCATCGAGCGAAAGTAGACAAATTGAGGAAGGATGGAAAAAGGGGGAAATACTGTTCAGAATTGAGGAAGAGCCGACACGAATAATAGAGGTAGGAGCAGTAGAAGGGAGCATTGGTGATGTATCACGAGAGAGAGGGATCAGAGAGGACTTGTTATGTGATGTCAGAGGAGGGTTGGATGAGAGTGATAGGTTGAGTATGGCAGTAGGAGGGGAAAGCGAGGAGGTGGACGGTGCATGTTCGCTAGGGACTATAGACGACGAATGGATGGGACGACTAAGAAATAGGGTGGGGAAGATGGCGTCATTGGAGTCAGCAGCGACTAAGGAAAGGGAGGGTGCAACTGCAAAAGGGAAGTTACTACTTCCATTGATACACAGAGGGGGGGGGGAGACCAAACTATATACCATGGGCTCAGATGGATAAGGCTAATTTAATGAAATTATTGCCCCAGCTGTCAGGAGGGGCGAGCAAGTGGATATATGCATTTGAGAAACACACCGCCGGCATACCGTTGGCAGTAGGCGATGTGAAAAGCCTACTAGTAACCGCAGTAGGAGATCAAGCGGACAGAGTATGGGCTAAGGCTGGTTTCCCGGCCGTGACGTTAGACTATGATCGCCATGATGGGGCTTCCTTTAATACAGTACGAGCAAGGGTGTGGGACGCACTGCGGGAGACATTCCCAGATACCCCTGATTTACAATCAGTAATGCAATGTACAATGAATGAAGGGGAGGATGCTATGGATTACATTCTCCGGGTGCAGGAGATGTGGAGAGCGGAAACGGGCACGCCCTGGCACCAATCCACATCTCTATTTTATTTTATCATTAAGAGAGGGCTCCCAAAAGAGGTGCAGAAGGCACTCGATAAAATAGCGGGCGTTGAGGCAAAGGGGTGGCCAGAGATCCAAAGTATAATAGTGCACCATTGCAAAAGGATCAAAGAGAGAGAGAGGGAAGTAGCACAGAAAAGGTTGGCAGACGAGGCAAAGTTGGTACAATCAAAACTGGTGAAGGTTGCAGCAGCGGTAGCAGGGCTCCCACTCATGAGGGAGGGAGACGAAGGAGAGGAGGGGCAAATAGCAATACAAGGAAGAATAGCAGCAAATTGGACAGGACAAGGACAACGACAGTGGACTGAGCAGGAGCAGAACGGAGGTCCAACGTGGCAAGAGTGGGCCCCAAGAGGGGGAAGAGGTGGGTACAGGGGCCGAAGAGGAGGACAAGGGTATGGAGGAATGGGAGGAAATGGGTGGCAGGGTCCCAGAGGTCCACAGGGGAGCTGCTGGAATTGTGGGAGATGGGGGCACTACTCAAGAGAGTGCAGGAGCAGACAAAATAACGGGTTCCAGGAGACAGAGCAGTACGGTCACCCCCACCCAGGAAGCCCCTACGGCCTCCCCATGGGACAATACCAGCAACCAGAAAATGTAGGACAAAGAAGTAACGCACAACTACACGGACATCAGTACAGAACACAAAACCACCCACAGAATAATGACAATATGCAATACACGCCAGGTAACACTTTCGCCACAGTAGCTAATGGAGCACCTGCCCCCGCACCTTACAGCGGGGTGTCAGTAGTTTCGGGGAACATTTTTGATCAAGGGGGGGCAATGAGACACCCCGCATAGGACAGCCCACAGAGAGCACTTGCGTGTCCAGTACTATCTACGACCCACAATGCATCAGAGGAACCATTGATAGGAGCGCAGATAGGAGACAAGCAGTTCATATTCATGGTGGATTCGGGAGCGGAGAAATCATGCATTAGAGAGGGCCGGTTCCCGTTATCTAATAGAACGTTAGAGACGCAGGGGTTCTCTGGGGCTGTAATTGAAGTTCCTTACACAGAGGCATTGGATGTGACAGTGGGGGGTAAAACAGTGAAAGCACCCTTACTGTACTATGAACACTCTCCCATTAATTTGCTGGGGAGAGATCTCTTAAGCAAACTAAACATGACAATATCATTCACAGGGAGCGGTATCGTATGTTCGACGCCAGGCATATGCCCCCTCCGCATATTAGCAGTAATACACGGCCACTCAATCATGCAAGAGATCAGAGGGTTACCAAGAAACAAGGAGATGTTTGTTGAGGGCATGAGAACATTGGCTCTCATAGTACCAGAACTAAAAAGGATGGATTGGAGGATTCCAGCCGAATTCCTCTTCCGCCCCATAGTGAGCCCCGACACAGCTCCCGGGTCAGTGCTATCGTTGGATTTACACGCAGTACACGTGTCAGCAAACAGAATATGTGTGATTGGCGTTGACATGGAAGGATGTGAGTGGCGGACAGTACTGTGTACAAATGCAAATATCCCACTGAGGGAGCTCTCGGACGAGGAGCTATTTTCTGACACTGAGACAGATGGCGAAATAGTGATGGAACTAGCAATGCCGTGCGACATTGTAGTTACAGCCAGAAAAACTCAAGTTGAATTAATGGCAGTAGTAGGAGCACCACATGCATTTTTTGATGACGACATGAGGTTAGTACCCACTAACATATGGACAAATGGCCCCCATGATGTGGGGTTATTACATGGGGTTCAGCCTGTGGTAATAAAACTGAAACAGGGAGCAATTCTACCCCGGGTAAAACAATATCCATTGTCACGCGAAGCAGAAGAAGGGATCAGAGAGACACTAGATGCACTGATAGCACAAGGAATAATAGTGCCCTCAAACTCCCCATGCAACACATGCATTTACCCGATTAAAAAGGCGAAGGGAGGTTCATGGAGGATGATACAAGATTTACGCCCACTCAATGATGTGATTCAGAAGGAGTTCCCTTTAGTCCCGAACCCGGCGACAATACTGTGCAACATTCCGAAAACGGCATCCCACTTCACAGTTATTGACTTAAAAAATGCATTTTTCTCGATTCCCTTAGCAGAAGAGAGCAGGTACTTAACAGCGTTTACACTAGGGGGGAGGAGGTTCGAACACTGCAGACTACCACAAGGATATTGCGAGAGCCCAAGCATATTCAACAGGGTACTACATGAAGATCTGGGGAACTTGTCTGTAGAAAGCACAGTGATTCAGTACGTTGATGATTTATTGGTTTGTGCACAAACTGAGGAAGAGTGTAGAAAGGACTCAATAACACTCCTGACATTATTGGCCAATAAAGGGTACAAGGTGGACAAGGGGAAGTTACAATACTGTCTGACAGAGGTCCTATACTTGGGACAGCTGATATCAAAGGATGGCAAGCGGATCATACCAGACAGGGTACAGGCGATTAGAACAGTTGGGGAGCCCAAAACAGTAAAAGAGATGCAGAAATTTCTGGGTATGTGCAACTATTGCCGAGCATGGATATTGGATTATGCAGCGTACACAAGGCCCTTGTTACAGGCACTAAAAGAAGCACAGCAGGAAAACAAACACATAGAATGGACAGAAGAGATGAACACAGCATTTAACTCACTAAAAGAGCTGATATCAAGCGCTCCAGTACTGGCAAATCCAGATTATGGGCGCGAATTCTTCTTATTCTCACACTGCAAAGGAACACTGATGACAGCAGTACTGACACAAAAGACATCGTTAGGGCACAAACCACTGGCTTACTATAGTGGCACCCTAGACGCAGTAATGCAAGGTCATTTCGCGTGCGAGCAATCCCTAGCTGCAGCCGCGTTCGCGATTGAGAAAAGTGCCACGATAGTGATGGGCTGTCCTGTGACACTGTTTGTGGAACACTCACTCTTTGCAATATTAGAGCGATCAAAGAGCACATTGACGACACAACGCGCCACAGCATATGAAATAATACTGTCCAGCGCAAACATCCATATAGTAAGATGTAAAACAGTGAACCCGGCCACATTCATCACAGAGGCGTGCACCGTAGAGGACATGCAGAACCACAACTGCGCTACATACACAGGTGACGAAGGTCAGGATCAAGTGATTTTTGAGAATGCCCTGAACGAGGGAGAGGTGTATTTCGTGGACGGGTCAGCATCAATAGACATGGAGACAGGAGAGAAACATGTGGGTATGGCAGTTGTACGATTAGAGGAAGATGAATACGAGACACTAGTGCAACACCGCCTCCCATCACACTATTCAGCCCAAGCAGCAGAACTAATAGCGCTAATAGAAGCATTGCATGCCGCCAAGGGGTGCGCAGTGACAATATATACAGACTCAGCATACATGACAACAACAGTACACGGCGGGTTGGCACGGTGGGGGCGGAGAGGGTTTCGACGAGCAGATGGAACACCGGTTCAGCATGCAGAATTATTGAAAGAACTGATTGAGGCCCTGCAAGACCCCACGGCAGTGGCCATCGTAAAATGCCAAGCCCACACCACAAATACAGATTTTATATCTTTGGGGAACGCGGCAGCAGATGCCGCTGCCAAAGAAGCTTCGTATTTACAGAAAGGTGAAGTAGGAGAGTACATGTTGCACCACACAGCAAGCCAAGAGGTCCCCACAGGATACAACATGATGCCCACACAGGAAATAATAGAGCTGCAAGAGGGAGCTAGTGCAGAAGAAAAATTGCTGTGGACTAAGAGGGGATGCAGCAAATCGCCGACTGATTTATTGTGGCGACAAAAAAGTTCAGGAAAAGCGGTAATGCCAGTTACATTGTTAGAAATAGCATTTCAACAACTACACTTTCCCGCACATAACGCAAAGCAACACATAATGGCGGACATACAAGAAGATTGGTTTGCACCTTGCCTCCATGAACACATCACAAGGCTGGCTTTAGAATGCACGACATGTCAGATTTACAACTCAGGTATGACATTGCGCACACTAAGAGGAACGATACCAAAACCAAATGGCCCATTCAGAGAGCTCCACATTGATTATGTAGACATGGGAGAAAGATGTAACGGGGCTCGCTACATGATTGTGGTTGTATGTCCATTTTCGAGGTGGGTGGAGGCAGGCCCCTGTGCGCGCCCTGATGCGAAGGGCGCCGCGAAGTTCCTAGTGCGGGAAGTATTCCCGCGCTGGGGGATTTGCGAAGTTATTCGCTCAGACAACGGCACGCATTTTGTTAATGAACTATTCAAGGAAGTGACTACGCTATTGGGAATAAAGCACAAATTATGTTCGATTTATCATCCTCAAAGTAATGGCGTAGTGGAAAAGATGAACGGTCTGTTAAAAAGCAGATTGTCAAAACTGTGTTTTTCCCTTAAAAAGACCTGGATGTACTGCCTGCCTTTGGCCCTGTTTGAGTTACGAAATCAGCCAAGTAAAGACCACCATTTGTCCCCGCATGAGATCGTCACGGGAAGGAGAATGCACACAGCGCATTCGCCTCTCCGTGAACGTTCTGATGCACACAGAAGTGCAGCGATATTGGGAGAGGAGTTCACAGAGTACTTGAAAAAACTGACACGGGCAGCGCGCGTAATTGCGAAGCAACTAGCCCCCCCCTCTACAAGAGAGGAGGGGAACACAACAGAAACAGAGACACTGCCTGAAAAACCATTACAACTAATGCCTGGTGACCTTATATATGTCAGAAGTTTTGTGCGAAGGTGGAATGCGCCACGTTTCCATGGCCCTTATGAGGTAGTGTTTTGCACACCCACAGCAGTAAAGGTGAAGGGCCTACGATACTGGGTGCATTTGACAGACGTACGCAGAGCCTATAGCGCCGTGGAAGGTGAGGTGCAGGACGAGGCACAGGCAACTGCGGACAATGAAGTTGTGCAGAATGAATGATGGGAATTTTGTGTGCATTAAGTGATGAACATTGAACGCGACTGGCGCACGACAAGTGTACTGAAATAAATATGTATATATATATATATATAATTTTTTACAACTTTTGAAGGTTTTTGTGGGGTTTTTTTTTTTTTTTGGTTTTGGAGAAGTTTTTTTTCTCTCGACTTTCCTTTTTATATATGAAATAATGTACGGATAGTAATGATTGTAAAGTTACCTTGTCTGTGGACACACCCCCTCCCCCACCCACTCCCATACTTTGTCGAAACAATGTCACAACGTTAGAAATGTTTACATGCTTGTACTTAATGCACTTTTATGTTTCAAACAGGATTTACTATGGCATCGAATGGGCAGCCTGCAACTAATAGATTTGTTAGATTTAGAGAAATGTTAGTAGATAGATTGACATATTCATACGAATGTGGTTTATCAATGTGTGTTATTGTGTTCTTCATCTCAATATTTTGCCTGGTGACATATTGGTTCATAGCGTTCATCTCTATCGAGATGAACGAGGGGGGAGGGGGGAGTAACACCACCCTTGCCCCTGGCACGAATTCAATTACAAGTATGAATATTAGAGAAGGTGATTTTTTGGTCTGGGATGGATCACACTTTGTATGGGGTTACTATACTGCACCACCCACTGCTGCCCTGTCACAATCAAGAAATAAAGATATGGAAAATGACACAATGTCCCTACCTGAAATATATAACAGCCCCACTACCCTTCCCGCCCCGATACAAAACAGCGATTTGTTGTTTATTGAGGAAAATGGAAAAGTAATTACGATGACAGAACACAAGTTCCGATATGAGGAATTGGAAAAGGGGGGTGGGAATGAGAAAGGGGGGCCTATTATTTCACCTATCGAAACTAAAAGGTATAGGAGGGGGGAGAAAAGTAGGCGAAGAAGAGAGACAAGTAGGAGGGGGTATGATGAGTATTATGGGTTAGGATTAGACAAGATGGAAGACCCACGACACCCCCACCAAGCAAATAAATGGTATGCAGATATGAGTACAACAGCTAAACAGACAACCAATGAAAGCTGTTATGTCTGTTCGCTCATCCCCCATGCATCAGGCACACCCAAAGTGTTGTTGCCAAGAGAATTGCCCATTGTGGATGCCCAATGTCTCCTTCATCTCACGCTGTGTAGAATAAAGAACACCTTCCAAGCACACGATGTCTCTTTCAAAATGATACAGGACAACAAAACGTGCTATTCAAAAGCGTCTGGAGTGGTCTGTCTTAAAGAACCTTTCTTTGCAATACAAGGGACGCTGTTTTCCGAAAACAAATGGAAAGATGAAGAAGTACTGTGCAAAGCGGAAGCACTGAAAGGTGTCCAACCAGACAAGCTGCGGTGGATGGAAAAAACGTGCTTACCAATATGGAAAGAACACATCTCTAAACTAACATGGGTAACAGCGATGGAGAAACCCTTCAAGCTACAAAGTGAAATACAAAACGAACTATGTTTCAAGGGAGAAGGAAAAGTGGCAATGGGAACGAATAAAAACTGTAACAAAACTCTCACCATCCCAGACATGAAAAAAGGAACAGCAGCACTAATGGACACATACTGGGTATGCGGGAATCAGGCTTACTTGCACCTTCCCCAGGCATGGAGTGGCAGCTGCTCAATGGCCACTTTGCATTCGGCCCTAATGGTGATTCCAGAAAGTCACGTCGACGAAAATAAAAGGACGCAAGGAAACGTGAACCAGGATGTGACTTCTCCCACTGCAAAAGCGCACCTCTATGTCCTGTCCTCCGGAGGGAAAGAAGAGGAGCTATCACGGAACAAGCGAGCATCGAACTACATATCACAAGCATCATCCGATTTATTGGCACAGATCCCAGACAGGTATCGCCTGTTCAGCTCCGTGGAAACATTTTTTGCCTCACTAGTTTCAAGTGTCCAAGCAAGAGCAAATGCAAAATGGCTCCAGATCACACGGTGGGAACTGATTCAGCTGGCCAATGACACTGAAGAAGGGTTCAACATAATAAAGGTGGAACTACGAGCTCTGCGACTAATGACCATGCAGAACAGGTATGTTCTGGACCTGTTAACAGCGATCGATGGAGGTGTTTGCCGAAAAATAGGAAGTGCGTGCTGCACGTTCGTACCTTCTGAAGACGCAGAAAATGGGTCCCTGTCCCACGTCATTGAAGCAGTACATAACCTGGGAGAGAAGATGAAGATGGAAGGTGGGGCTAAAGATAGCTCATGGTTCGGCAATATCTTCTCCTGGGTTCCCTCATGGCTTGGAATGGCAATGAAGTTCTTGATACCAGTTGTGGTGGTCCTCCTCGTGGTGTTCTGCCTGTGCCAGGTGGGCCTCAGATGTTGTGCTAACGCAGTCCCTAATGGTGCAATGATGATGGTGACAATGGGCAACTCTGGTGGTACAATCAAGGCGACACAAGAAGTACATGTACAGACAGGAACAGATAACACTCCCAGGTACCAGTTAGTGCCTATGTACCGTGATAAGTACATAGTAGATAAACTATGGCACACCACTATCAAAGAACCACGAGACGTGGAACTGGAATGGTATGAGGAGGTCTGGGTAGACTTGGAAGAAACTGGTGACTGTATATATTTAACATGTACACCAGATGAGTATGCTAGAAGAGGTGAGAGCTTGAGGGGGGTATGCAGAGCCTGGATGCCTAGAAAAGGAACACCTGCATGGGATGACGCAGTGATAGAGGAGCAAGAATGTAGAAGATTAGAAGAGCTAAAGAATTTGTTACTTTAGTAACGAAAGGGGGGAAATGTAGGGGAGGACTGGCCGCGAGGCCCTCCTCACCTGCAGCCTTCTCCCCAGGTGAGGACCATGACTCGGTGGCCGTCCCCTCATGCCACCCGGGCCCAGGTGGAGGAGGGTTCACCCGCCGACGACATTGCCCACACGTATCCGTTCCCTGCATATACCAAAATTCAGTTAGGCCTAGAAGCCATCTTGTCTAGCAAACATGGCGTGAGTTCAGCACACTGTAACGAGGCCCCCACCTTTGGAGGGCCTTTCATGCATCTCTGCCGCCGCAGTAGCCCTGGTAGATCCGCTGCGAGCGCGTTCCCATGAGAAAGTCGGGTATGAGCTAACCCGAGATGCTAACACTGTAACATTTTATCGTTCACAATGTAATATTGCACCCCGCACGACCTGGTCCGCGAGGCCAGGGTGACGGGAAAAAAGCTGAAGCATCACTATCTGAAGAAAGTAGAAAATAATTCAAGTATTGGTATTAACGAACTACCTCTGTTTAAACAGATCCTGTAAACTGTGAATAAACCATAAAGATGTAACGTTACATGATACCACCCCAGGTCTGGACTAGTGCTGCTATAACCACAGAGAAAGATGTCGACCAAATGTATAGCCTTTATCTGTATAAGTGTTCTTACAATTTTATGTAGAAACCTGAACTCATATATGTTTTCTTAATCACCTAAAGCAGCGAGCATCAATCTCTGTAGGCCATAACCTAGAACTACCTCGTGTAACGTCTAATGTACCTAAAATAATCACACCATGTAGTAAATATAATGTTAGGTAATGAAAAGGTACTCGGACCGACTGTATTAAAGAAATGTGTAACGAAATTGAAATATATATGTGTGTTTAAATAACATCAAAATAAGGCGGAACATTATAAAAGTTCTGCATTCAAAAGTTAGCAACGCACGAGGAAAAAACCTTTGTGAATATATGCAAGGCCATTCTCCCTCCCACCCTACCAAGCCTGCCAGATAAAGAAGCTAAGGCATGTGCCGCGCTCCCTCACCTCCCCCAACCAAGCTGGAGCCGCTTCAGAGAGTCAGAGGCCCCGGTACCGCACCCAAGGCCACAGCCCGCCACCTGTGTTATTTACAGCACGGTAATAAACCCACGTTTGAATCTACTGATCTACCAGCACCCTCTCGTAAATCCCACAACCCCCCCTAGACCACCCCAAGAATCATGACCCCGTGCAAAGACGACCCCCATCACTGGGACAAGACACAGAGACCCATTTATATAATAACTTCTAACGCGGCAGACAGACATGTATCATTCGGCTCAGGCCCCAGAGCCCAGCCCCTCGACCTAAAATACCGGTCAATAGGACACAGGTAAATCTCACCCCAACCGACAACCACCGGACCTCTCACGAGGTGCATTCCTCATGTGTTGCGTTTATTTTATAAGACAAACTGCTGAGCGATTTATTGATGAACTTAGATGTCGTTTCTTGAATAACTGCAGTGTGCATGGCCTAGGGCAAACGAGTCAGGAAAGGTATTCATCTTTGTCACAGGCTGCCCCAGCATACCAACACCGCTCGGATGACCTCAAGCTGGCCTGCCAGGCCCAACCCAACCCACGAGGCTGACCAGTGACGTCCTCACGCCAAGACCAACCACGCTGCAGCAACACCTATAGTTAGTCGACGCCACCCAATCCCAATTAACTTGTGCCCCCTATAGTGTGTAGGTTCTGATGACGTTTTTTGTATTAGAAATACGCCTGTCTTTGCTATTGTCAGACAGAGCGCTCTCGGAGGTTGCAGAGTTCTTTGCATACCCTATTCTTTGGATAAACTCCCACTTACGCTCACCCGCACTCTGTCTTGGTCTTATTCCCACTACGGGAGAGTCCCTTATTGTCTCTCATTGCGGGGAGGATCGTGCTGAAATTGGGGGCGCTTCCCTTCAGTGGTGACCCCGATAGCGTGATATCTCCAAATTATTTTTCCTAACTCCTTTTTAACGACCCCCTTGTGGCACGAGAATCTCCGGTCGAGAAGGGATACGCACGGTGAGCCGGCTCCGGGAGGCTGCCCGCCAACGGCGACCGGCACAATAAGAAGTGCGCACTCAATGAGAAAGGGTACGGGATCCCGATTGGAAAAAAATCCCCTTTGAGTGCCGCTCGCCGGAGCAAGGGGCTGACCGTTGAGTTACCGGTGACACTGCCTGGACGGACCCAGTTTCGGAGACTATCGGTTCAAGACGGGCACGTGAGTACTGAGTGCGAGCGATCGTAAAGGGGAAGGGAGGGGAAATTGTGAACAGAAGAACGGGGACAGGTAGAGGAGAAGAATAACGGGGGTCTACTAAAGACGGGTCTTGAAACTTTCTTTATCTTTTCTTTGCATATGGCCATTAGGAGTAAGAAATAAGTGAAGTGGTAGAAGTGACGGAAACCTAGCTCCGAAAGGGGGTGGAAGGCGGCGCCGCATAGTGCTATCTAAACTAGTACTGGGAATATATGAAGAAGTAAGAAATAAGTTATTGGTGTCTGGCAAAGGGAGACACCGGGAATATTTTTTAGTGATTGCTACTCTCTCTATTTCTTTTTTCCATTCCACGGGGCTCGGATGACCTCAAGCTGGCCTGCCAGGCCCAACCCAACCCACGAGGCTGACCAGTGACGTCCTCACGCCAAGACCAACCACGCTGCAGCAACACCTATAGTTAGTCGACGCCACCCAATCCCAATTAACTTGTGCCCCCTATAGTGTGTAGGTTCTGATGACGTTTTTTGTATTAGAAATACGCCTGTCTTTGCTATTGTCAGACAGAGCGCTCTCGGAGATTGCAGAGTTCTTTGCATACCCTATTCTTTGGATAAACTCCCACTTACGCTCACCCGCACTCTGTCTTGGTCTTATTCCCACTACGGGAGAGTCCCTTATTGTCTCTCATTGCGGGGAGGATCGTGCTGAAATTGGGGGCGCTTCCCTTCACAATCTTGGGTCATCTCCCTATCCAGTGAATATTATCCATTTATACCAAATCTTGGGTGATCTCCCTATCCATTGAATATTATCCATGTATACCAATCTTGGGTGATCTCCCTATCCAGTAAATATTATTCATGTATACCCATCTTGGGTCATCTCCCTATCCAGTGAATATTATCCATTTATACCAAATCTTGGGTGATCTCCCTAGCCAGTGAATATTATCCATGTATGCCCATCTTGGGTGATCTCACTATCCAGTGAACATTATCCATGTATAGCAATCTTGGGTCATCTCCCTATCCAGTGAATATTATCCATTTATACCAATCTTGGGGGATCACCGTATCCAGTGAATATTATCCATGTATAGCAATCTTGGGTCATCTCCCTATCCAGTGAATATTATCCATTTATACCAATCTTGGGGGATCACCGTATCCAGTGAATATTATCCATGTATGCCCATCTTGGGTGATCTCACTATCCAGTGAATATTATCCATGCATACCAATCTTGGGTGATCTCCCTATCCAGTGAACATTATCCATGTATAGCAATCTTGGGTCATCTCCCTATCCAGTGAATATTATCCATGTATGCCCATCTTGGGTGATCTCCCTATCCAGCGAATATTATCCATGTATACCAATCTTGGGTGATCTCCCTATCCAGTAAATATTATTCATGTATACCCATCTTGGGTCATCTCCCTATCCAGTGAATATTATCCATTTATACCAAATCATGGGTGATCTCCCTAGCCAGTGAATATTATCCATGTATGCCCATCTTGGGTGATCTCCCTATCCAGTGAATATTATCCATGTATACCAATCTTGGGTGATCACCCTATCCAGTGAACATTAACCATGCATACCAATCTTGGGTCATCTCCCTATCCAGTGAATATTATCCATTTATACCAATCTTGGGGGATCACCGTATCCAGTGAATATTATCCATGCATGCCCATCTTGGGTGATCTCCCTATCCAGTGAACATTATCCATGTATAGCAATCTTGGGTCATCTCCCTATCCAGTGAATATTATCCATTTATACCAATCTTGGGGGATCACCGTATCCAGTGAATATTATTCATGTATGCCCATCTTGGGTGATCTCCCTATCCAGTGAACATTATCCATGTATAGCAATCTTGGGTCATCTCCCTATCCAGTGAATATTATCCATTTATACCAAATCTTGGGTGATCTCCCTAGCCAGTGAATATTATCCATGTATGCCCATCTTGGGTGATCTCCCTATCCAGTGAATATTATCCATGTATACCAATCTTGGGTGATCTCCCTATCCAGTAAATATTATTCATGTATACCCATCTTGGGTGATCTCCCTATCCAGTGAACATTATCCATGTATAGCAATCTTGGGTCATCTCCCTACCCAGTGAATATTATCCATTTATACCAAATCTTGGGTGATCTCCCTAGCCAGTGAATATTATCCATGTATGCCCATCTTGGGTGATCTACCTATCCAGTGAATATTATCCATTTATACCAAATCTTGGGTGATCTCCCTAGCCAGTGAATATTATCCATGTATGCCCATCTTGTGTGATCTCCCTATCCAGTGAACATTATCCATGTATAGCAATCTTGGGTCATCTCCCTATCCAGTGAATATTATCCATGTATAGCAATCTTGGGTCATCTCCCTATCCAGTGAATATTATCCATTTATACCAATCTTGGGGGATCACCGTATCCAGTGAATATTATCCATGTATAGCAATCTTGGGTCATCTCCCTATCCAGTGAATATTATCCATTTATACCAATCTTGGGGGATCACCGTATCCAGTGAATATTATCCATGTATGCCCATCTTGGGTGATCTCCCTATCCAGTGAATATTATCCATGTATACCAATTTTGGGTGATCTCCCTATCCAGTGAATATTATTCATGTATACCCATCTTGGGTGATCTCTCAATCCAGTGAATATTATCCATGTATGCCAATCTTGGGTCCTCTCCCTATCCAGTGAATATTATCCATTTATACCAAATCTTGGGTGATCTCCCTAGCCAGTGAATATTATCCATGTATACCAATCTTGGGTGATCTCCCTATCCAGTAAATATTATTCATGTATACCCATCTTGGGTCATCTCCCTATCCAGTGAATATTATCCATTTATGCCAAATCTTGGGTGATCTCCCTAGTCAGTGAATATTATCCATGTATGCCCATCTTGGGTGATCTCCCTATCCAGTGAACATTATCCATGTATAGCAATCTTGGGTCATCTCCCTATCCAGTGAATATTATCCATGTATAGCAATCTTGGGTCATCTCCCTATCCAGTGAATATTATCCATTTATACCAATCTTGGGGGATCACCGTATCCAGTGAATATTATCCATGTATAGCAATCTTGGGTCATCTCCCTATCCAGTGAATATTATCCATATTATCCATGTATACCAACCTTGGGTGATCCACCTATCCCGTAAATATTATTCATGTATACCAATCTTGGGTGATCACCCTATCCAGTGAACATTATCCATGTACACCAATCTTGGGTCATCTCCCTATCCAGTGAATATTATCCATTTATACCAAATCTTGGGTGAGCTCCCTAGCCAGTGAATATTATCCATGTATGCCCATCTTGTGTGATCTCCCTATCCAGTGAACATTATCCATGTATAGCAATCTTGGGTCATCTCCCTATCCGGTGAATATTATCCATGTATAGCAATCTTGGGTCATCTCCCTATCCAGTGAATATTATCCATTTATACCAATCTTGGGGGATCACCGTATCCAGTGAATATTATCCATGCATAGCAATCTTGGGTCATCTCCCTATCCAGTGAATATTGTCCATTTATACCAATCTTGGGGGATCACCGTATCCAGTGAATATTATCCATGTATGCCCATCTTGGGTGATCTCCCTATCCAGTGAATATTATCCATGTATACCAATTTTGGGTGATCTCCCTATCCAGTGAATATTATTCATGTATACCCATCTTGGGTGATCTCTCAATCCAGTGAATGTTATCCATGTATGCCAATCTTGGGTCCTCTCCCTATCCAGTGAATATTATCCATTTATACCAAATCTTGGGTGATCTCCCTAGCCAGTGAATATTATCCATGTATACCAATCTTGGGTGATCTCCCTATCCAGTAAATAATATTCATGTATACCCATCTTGGGTCATCTCCCTATCCAGTGAATATTATCCATTTATGCCAAATCTTGGGTGATCTCCCTAGCCAGTGAATATTATCCATGTATGCCCATCTTGGGTGATCTCCCTATCCAGTGAACATTATCCATGTATAGCAATCTTGGGTCATCTCCCTATCCAGTGAATATTATCCATGTATAGCAATCTTGGGTCATCTCCCTATCCAGTGAATATTATCCATGTATACCAATCTTGGGGGATCACCGTATCCAGTGAATATTATCCATGTATAGCAATCTTGGGTCATCTCCCTATCCAGTGAATATTATCCATATTATCCATTTATACCAATCTTGGGGGATCACCGTATCCAGTGAATATTATCCATGTATGCCCATCTTGGGTGATCTCCCTATCCAGTGAATATTATCCATGTATAACAATCTTGGGTGATCTCCCTATCCCGTAAATATTATTCATGTATACCAATCTTGGGTGATCACCCTATCCAGTGAACATTATCCATGTATACCAATCTTGGGTAATCTCCCTATCCAGTGAACATTATCCATGTATAGCAATCTTGGGTCATCTCCCTATCCAGTGAATATTATCCATGTATGCCCATCTTGGGTGATCTCCCTATCCAGTGAATATTATCCATGTATACCAATCTTGGGTGATCTCCCTATCCAGTAAATATTATTCATGTATACCCATCTTGGGTCATCTCCCTATCCAGTGAATATTATCCATTTATACCAAATCATGGGTGATCTCCCTAGCCAGTGAATATTATCCATGTATGCCCATCTTGGGTGATCTCCCTATCCAGTGAATATTATCCATGTATACCAATCTTGGGTGATCACCCTATCCAGTGAACATTAACCATGTATACCAATCTTGGGTCATCTCCCTATCCGGTGAATATTATCCATTTATACCAATCTTTTGGGATCAACGTATCCAGTGAATATTATCGATGCATGCCCATCTTGGGTGATCTCCCTATCCAGTGAACATTATCCATGTATAGCAATCTTGGGTCATCTCCCTATCCAGTGAATATTATCCATTTATACCAAATCTTGGGTGATCTCCCTAGCCAGTGAATATTATCCATGTATGCCCATCTTGGGTGATCTCCCTATCCAGTGAATATTATCCATTTATACCAATCTTGGGGGATCACCGTATCCAGTGAATATTATTCATGTATGCCCATCTTGGGTGATCTCCCTATCCAGTGAACATTATCCATGTATAGCAATCTTGGGTCATCTCCCTATCCAGTGAATATTATCCATTTATACCAAATCTTGGGTGATCTCCCTAGCCAGTGAATATTATCCATGTATGCCCATCTTGGGTGATCTCCCTATCCAGTGAATATTATCCATGTATACCAATCTTGGGTGATCTCCCTATCCAGTAAATATTATTCATGTATACCCATCTTGGGTGATCTCCCTATTCAGTGAATATTATCCATGTATGCCCATCTTGGGTGATCTCCCTATCCAGTGAACATTATCCATGTATAGCAATCTTGGGTCATCTCCCTATCCAGTGAATATTATCCATTTATACCAAATCTTGGGTGATCTCCCTAGCCAGTGAATATTATCCATGTATGCCCATCTTGGGTGATCTCCCTATCCAGTGAATATTATCCATGTATACCAATCTTGGGTGATCTCCCTATCCAGTAAATAATATTCATGTATACCCATCTTGGGTCATCTCCCTATCCAGTGAATATTATCCATTTATACCAAATCTTGGGTGATCTCCCTAGCCAGTGAATATTATCCATATATGCCCATCTTGTGTGATCTCCCTATCCAGTGAACATTATCCATGTATAGCAATCTTGGGTGATCACCCTATCCAGTGAACATTAACCATGTATACCAATCTTGGGTCATCTCCCTATCCAGTGAATATTATCCATTTATACCAATCTTGGGGGATCAACGTATCCAGTGAATATTATCGATGCATGCCCATCTTGGGTGATCTCCCTATCCAGTGAACATTATCCATGTATAGCAATCTTGGGTCATCTCCCTATCCAGTGAATATTATCCATTTATACCAAATCTTGGGTGATCTCCCTAGCCAGTGAATATTATCCATGTATGCCCATCTTGGGTGATCTCCCTATCCAGTGAATATTATCCATTTATACCAATCTTGGGGGATCACCGTATCCAGTGAATATTATTCATGTATGCCCATCTTGGGTGATCTCCCTATCCAGTGAACATTATCCATGTATAGCAATCTTGGGTCATCTCCCTATCCAGTGAATATTATCCATTTCTACCAAATCTTGGGTGATCTCCCTAGCCAGTGAATATTATCCATGTATGCCCATCTTGGGTGATCTCCCTATCCAGTGAATATTATCCATGTATACCAATCTTGGGTGATCTCCCTATCCAGTAAATATTATTCATGTATACCCATCTCGGGTGATCTCCCTATCCAGTGAATATTATCCATGTATGCCCATCTTGGGTGATCTCCCTATCCAGTGAACATTATCCATGTATAGCAATCTTGGGTCATCTCCCTATCCAGTGAATATTATCCATTTATACCAAATCTTGGGTGATCTCCCTAGCCAGTGAATATTATCCATGTATGCCCATCTTGGGTGATCTCCCTATCCAGTGAATATTATCCATGTATACCAATCTTGGGTGATCTCCCTATCCAGTAAATAATATTCATGTATACCCATCTTGGGTCATCTCCCTATCCAGTGAATATTATCCATTTATACCAAATCTTGGGTGATCTCCCTAGCCAGTGAATATTATCCATATATGCCCATCTTGTGTGATCTCCCTATCCAGTGAACATTATCCATGTATAGCAATCTTGGGTCTTCTCCCTATCCAGTGAATATTATCCATGTATAGCAATCTTGGGTCATCTCCCTATCCAGTGAATATTATCCATTTATACCAATCTTGGGGGATCACCGTATCCAGTGAATATTATCCATGTATAGCAATCTTGGGTCATCTCCCTATCCAGTGAATATTATCCATTTATACCAATCTTGGGGGATCACCGTATCCAGTGAATATTATCCATGTATGCCCATCTTGGGTGATCTCCCTATCCAGTGAATATTATCCATGTATACCAATCTTGGGTGATCTCCCTATCCCGTAAATATTATTCATGTATACCAATCTTGGGTGATCACCCTATCCAGTGAACATTATCCATGTATACCAATCTTGGGTGATCTCCCTATCCAGTGAACATTATCCATGTATAGCAATCTTGGGTCATCTCCCTATCCAATGAATATTATCCATTTATACCAATCTTGTGGGATCACCGTATCCAGTGAATATTATCCATGTATGCCCATCTTGGGTGATCTCCCTATCCAGTGAATATTATCCATGTATACCAATCTTGGGTGATCTCCCTATCCAGTAAATATTATTCATGTATACCCATCTTGGGTCATCTCCCTATCCAGTGAATATTATCCATTTATACCAAATCATGGGTGATCTCCCTAGCCAGTGAATATTATCCATGTATGCCCATCTTGGGTGATCTCCCTATCCAGTGAATATTATCCATGTATACCAATCTTGGGTGATCACCCTATCCAGTGAACATTATCCATGTATACCAATCTTGGGTCATCTCCCTATCCAGTGAATATTATCCATTTATACCAAATCTTGGGTGATCTCCCTAGCCAGTGAATATTATCCATGTATGCCCATCTTGGGTGATCTCCCTATCCAGTGAATATTATCCATTTATACCAATCTTGGGGGATCACCGTATCCAGTGAATATTATTCATGTATGCCCATCTTGGGTGATCTCCCTATCCAGTGAACATTATCCATGTATAGCAATCTTGGGTCATCTCCCTATCCAGTGAATATTATCCATTTATACCAAATCTTGGGTGATCTCCCTAGCCAGTGAATATTATCCATGTATGCCCATCTTGGGTGATCTCCCTATCCAGTGAATATTATCCATGTATACCAATCTTGGGTGATCTCCCTATCCAGTAAATATTATTCATGTATACCCATCTTGGGTGATCTCCCTATCCAGTGAATATTATCCATGTATGCCCATCTTTGGTGATCTCCCTATCCAGTGAACATTATCCATGTATAGCAATCTTGGGTCATCTCCCAATCCAGTGAATATTATCCATTTATACCAAATCTTGGGTGATCTCCCTAGCCAGTGAATATTATCCATGTATGCCCATCTTGGGTGATGTCCCTATCCAGTGAATATTATCCATGTATACCAATCTTGGGTGATCTCCCTATCCAGTAAATATTATTCATGTATACCCATCTTGGGTGATCTCCCTATCCAGCGAATATTATCCATGTATACCAATCTTGGGTGATCTCCCTATCCAGTGAATATTATCCATGTATACCAATCTTGGGTGATCTCTCAATCCAGTGAATATTATCCATGTATACCAATCTTGGGGGATCACTGTATCCAGTGAATATTATTCATGTATACCCATCTTGGGTGATCTCCCTATCCAGTGAATATTATCCATGTATACCAATCTTGGGTGATCTCCCTATCCAGTGAACATTATCCATGTATAGCAATCTTGGGCCATCTCCCTATCCAGTGAATAATATCCATTTATACCAATCTTGGGGGATCACTGTATCCAGTGAATATTATTCATGTATGCCCATCTTGGGTGATCTCCCTATCCAGTGAACATTATCCATGTATAGCAATCTTGGGTCATCTCCCTATCCAGTGAATAATATCCATTTATACCAAATCTTGGCTGATCTCCCTAGCCAGTGAATATTATCCATGTATGCCCATCTTGGGTGATCTCCCTATCCAGTGAATATTATCCATGTATACCAATCTTGGGTGATCTCCCTATCCAGTAAATATTATTCATGTATACCCATCTTGGGTGATCTCTCTATCCAGTGAATATTATCCATGTATGCCCATCTTGGGTGATCTCCCTATCCAGTGAACAATATCCATGTATAGCAATCTTGGGTCATCTCCCTATCTAGTGAATATTATCCATTTATACCAAATCTTGGGTGATCTCCCTAGCCAGTGAATATTATCCATGTATGCCCATCTTGGGTGATCTCCCTATCCAGTGAATATTATCCATGTATACCAATTGTGGGTGATCTCCCTATCCAGTAAATATTATTCATGTATACCCATCTTGGGTGATCTCCCTATCGAGTGAATATTATCCATGTATACCAATCTTGGGTGATCTCACTATCCAGTGAATATTATCCATGTATACCTATCTTGGGTGATCTCCCTATCCAGTGAATATTATCCATTTATACCAAATCTTGGGTGATATCTCAATCCAGTGAATATTATCCTTGTATACCTATCTTGGGTGATCTCCCTATCCAGTGAATATTATCCATGTATACCAATCTTGGGTGATCTCTCAATCCAGTGAATATTATCCATTTATACCAAATCTTGGGTGATATCCCTAGCCAGTGAATATTATCCATGTATGCCCATCTTGGGTGATCTCCCTATCCAGTGAACATTATCCATGTATACCCATCTTGGGTGATCTCCCTATCCAGTAAATATTATTCATGTATACCCATCTTGGGTGATCTCCCTATCCAGTGAATATTATCCATGTATACCAATCTTGGGTGATCTCTCAATCCAGTGAATATTATCCATGTATACCAATCTTGGGGGATCACTGTATCCAGTGAATATTATCCATGTATACCAATCTTGGGTGATCTCTCAATCCAGTGAATATTATCCATGTATACCTATCTTGGGTGATCTTCCTATCCAGTGAATTTTATCCATGTATACCAATCTTGGTGATCTCTCAATCCAGTGAATATTATCCATTTATACCAAATCTTGGGTGATCTCCCTAGCCAGTGAATATTATCCATGTATACCAATCTTGGGTGATCTCTCAATCCAGTGAATATTATCCATGTATACCTATCTTGGGTGATCTCCCTATCCAGTGAATATTATCCATTTATACCAAATCTTGGGTGATATCTCAATCCAGTGAATATTATCCTTGTATACCTATCTTGGGTGATCTCCCTATCCAGTGAATATTATCCATGTATACCAATCTTGGGTGATCTCTCAATCCAGTGAATATTATCCATTTATACCAAATCTTGGGTGATCTCCCTAGCCAGTGAATATTATCCATGTATGCCCATCTTGGGTGATCTCCCTATCAAGTGAATATTATCCATGTATACCAATCTTGGGTGATCTCCCTATCCAGTAAATATTATTCATGTATACCCATCTTGGGTGATCTCCCTATCCAGTGAATATTATCCATGTATAGCAATCTTGGGTCATCTCCCTATCCAGTGAATATTATCCATTTATACCAAATCTTGGGTGATCTCCCTAGCCAGTGAATATTATCCATGTATGTCCATCTTGGGTGATCTCCCTATCCAGTGAATATTATCCATGTATACCAATCTTGGGTGATCTCCCTATCCAGTGAATATTATCCATGTATACCAACCTTGGGTGATCTCTCAATCCAGTGAATATTATCCATGTATACCAATCTTGGGGGATCACTGTATCCAGTGAATATTATTCATGTATACCCATCTTGGGTGATCTCCCTATCCAGTGAATATTATCCATGTATACCAATCTTGGGTGATCTCCCTATCCAGTGAACATTATCCATTTATACCAATCTTGGGGGATCACTGTATCCAGTGAATATTATTCATGTATGCCCATCTTGGGTGATCTCCCTATCCAGTGAACATTATCCATGTATAGCAATCTTGGGTCATCTCCCTATCCAGTGAATAATATCCATTTATACCAAATCTTGGGTGATCTCCCTAGCCAGTGAATATTATCCATGTATGCGCATCTTGGGTGATCTCCCTATCCAGTGAATATTATCCATGTATACCAATCTTGGGTGATCTCCCTATCCAGTAAATATTATCCATGTATACCCATCTTGGGTGATCTCCCTATCCAGTGAATATTATCCATGTATGCCCATCTTGGGTGATCTCCCTATCCAGTGAACAATATCCATGTATAGCAATCTTGGGTCATCTCCCTATCCAGTGAATATTATCCATTTATACCAAATCTTGGGTGATCTCCCTAACCAGTGAATATTATCCATGTATGCCCATCTTGGGTGATCTCCCTATCCAGTGAATATTATCCATGTATACCAATCTTGGGTGATCTCACTATCCAGTAAATATTATCCATGTATACCAATCTTGGGTGATCTCTCAATCCAGTGAATATTATCCATGTATACCAATCTTGGGGGATCACTGTATCCAGTGAATATTATCCATGTATACCAATCTTGGGTGATCTCTCAATCCAGTGAATATTATCCATGTATACCTATCTTGGGTGATCTCCCTATCCAGTGAATATTATCCATGTATACCAATCTTGGTGATCTCTCAATCCAGTGAATATTATCCATTTATACCAAATCTTGGGTGATCTCCCTAGCCAGTGAATATTATCCATGTATACCAATCTTGGGTGATCTCTCAATCCAGTGAATATTATCCATGTATAACTATCTTGGGTGATCTCCCTATCCAGTGAATATTATCCATGTATACCAATCTTGGGTGATCTCTCAATCCAGTGAATATTATCCATTTATACCAAATCTTGGGTGATATCTCAATCCAGTGAATATTATCCTTGTATACCTATCTTGGGTGATCTCCCTATCCAGTGAATATTATCCATGTATACCAATCTTGGGTGATCTCTCAATCCAGTGAATATTATCCATTTATACCAAATCTTGGGTGATCTCCCTAGCCAGTGAATATTATCCATGTATGCCCATCTTGGGTGATCTCCCTATCCAGTGAATATTATCCATGTATACCAATCTTGGGTGATCTCCCTATCCAGTAAATATTATTCATGTATACCCATCTTGGGTGATCCCCCTATCCAGTGAATATTATCCATGTATAGAAATCTTGGGTGATCTCTCAATCCAGTGAATATTATCCATGTATACCTATCTTGGGTGATCTCCCTATCCAGTGAATATTATCCATGTATACCAATCTTGGGTGATCTCCCTATCCAGTGAATATTATCCATGTATACCTATCTTGGGTGATCTCCCTATCCAGTGAATATTATCCATGTATACCAATCTTGGGTGATCTCTCAATCCAGTGAATATTATCCATGTATACCAATCTTGGGTGATCTCTCAATCCAGTGAATATTATCCATGTATACCAATCTTGGGTGATCTCTCAATCCAGTGAATATTATCCATGTATACCTATCTTGGGTGATCTCCCTATCCAGTGAATATTATCCATGTATACCAATCTTGGGTGATCTCTCAATCCAGTGAATATTATCCATTTATACCAAATCTTGGGTGATATCTCAATCCAGTGAATATTATCCATGTATACCTATCTTGGGTGATCTCCCTATCCAGTGAATATTATCCATGTATACCAATCTTGGGTGATCTCTCAATCCAGTGAATATTATCCATTTATACCAAATCTTGGGTGATCTCCCTAGCCAGTGAATATTATCCATGTATGCCCATCTTGGGTGATCTCCCTATCCAGTGAATATTATCCATGTATACCAATCTTGGGTGATCTCCCTATCCAGTGAATATTATCCATGTATACCTATCTTGGGTGATCTCCCTATCCAGTGAATATTATCCATGTATACCAATCTTGGGTGATCTCTCAATCCAGTGAATATTATCCATGTATACCAATCTTTGGTGATCTCTCAATCCAGTGAATATTATCCATGTATACCAATCTTGGGTGGTCTCCCTATCCAGTGAATATTATCCATTTATACCAAATCTTGGGTGATCTCCCTATCCAGTGAATATTATCAATTTATACCAAATCTTGGGTGATCTCCCTATCCAGTGTATATTATCCATTTATACCAATCTTGGGTGATCTTCCTATCCAGTGAATATTATCCATTTATACCAATCTTAGGTGATCTACAGATATATATCAATGCATACTTGAATAAGAACCTAAGACAGCAATATCTCTGCTTTGCATTTAACAATCTACCTACCCCAGAAATTATGGGTGCCTTGAAGAAAATTCCTGTATCAATTAGAAGTTGTCGATTGTGCACTCTTCGTCCTACAGAATCCCTGAAACATCTGATATGATCCTATCCGTTTTTTAAAGGATTAAGGATGAATTATTACTCCTTATATTGACAAGGAAAAATACAAACATTAATAAGGAACATGTTAATGATGGGAAATTATATTTGCATAATATATTCTACTTTTATTGGTTTGAGATGAATGCACTGTTGACTATGTAAGAATGATGTAAATCTGTAATCATTGTAACTTTCACTTTCTTAATGTTTTGTATGATTTTCTATGTGACTCTATTGTATGTTTACAAAGCTATATAATTATGACTGTTGTATAATAATAAGAAGGGGGAGGGAAATGAAAGAAAAGAGAGGCCTGGGTGTGCTTCTCTGATGGGAGATCTGTGGGGAGGGAAATTAAAGAATAGAGTGGCCTATGTGTGCTTCTCCGATAGGGCAGCTGTGCAGAGGGAAATTAAAGAAAGCAAGGGCCTATGTGTGCTTCTCTGATGGGAGAGCAGTGGGGATGAAATGGAGGAAAAGAGAGGCCTGGATGTGCTTCTCAGATGGAAGAGCGGTGGGGAGGGAAATTAAAGACAAGAGGGGCCTATGTGTGAATATGTGATAGGAGAGCTGTGAGGGGGGAAATTAATGAAAGGAGGGGCCTGTGTGTGCTTCCCTGATGGGTGAGTTATGGGGAGGGACATGAAAGAAAGTCGGGCCTATTTGTGCTTCTTTGATGAGAGAGCTGATGGCATTGACATGAAAGAAAAGAGGGGCCTAGGTGTGCTTCTCTGATGGAAGAGCTGTGGGGAGGGAAATGAAAAGACAGATTGTGCACTGTCTATTTTTCTTATAGCCCTTTTATTTCTTCGTGGTTATTATCGTGTGTGATGTCTGAACCAATATATAGCCACTGGAAAACTGTAGTGATAGTCTGGATGTGATGTTACATGTTTATTTACTGAGTTCCAGTGAAATATGGTGACCAATTAATTCTAGGGCCTGGGGAGGGCTACAGCGCCTCAATGTTGTGTTAATGGCAGAGGTGTGCTATCAAATTCCACATAACCCTACATACAAACTAATGTACACTGCCCCAGACATGATACTTTATATAACAAGAGCACCATTTTCTAGTGTTAGGTTTTCACTTAAAACAACAAAGGCATTCTGGGATTTGTAGTCGTTTCTCATTTCAATGTAATGCATTGGATGTCAACAGTATACGCGTGGCAGTCGGCTGGGCAAGCCCAGAGCTGCACAATGATGGACTGGTGTCCTGGACGGCTCTGGCCACACTGCTGCATGCGTAGTTTGTTTTTGCATTGTATGTTTGCCACTGAAAGCTCACGACTTGTATTTCAGAGGGAAGGAAAGGGCATTGTAGGATTGATCCGGGATGCGGAAATGCCTGGGTACAAAGCCGCCACCTTTCCTCTGCAAAGCACTGCATTGCGGTACTTGTAGTCCAAGTGAAGGGACTACATCTCCTAGAAAGTATACGTCGGTCGAAGGCGAGTCCCGGATTTGAAACATATGTACCATGGGAACAGACTGGACAAGCATCAAGTGTGTCGCTCCCTTGAAGGTACACTTCTCCAGTGACCTTGAGCGGCGGGACCTTTACTGGGGATCTGGACTTGAGGCAGGCCGACCACATCCTTCTGGCAGTTTTGGGCAATGCCTGTGATGACTGCCAGCAGGGGGCGCCAACGGAGCGTGGAGCAAAATTATTTGTATTCGACGGAAAACCGTTCTCCGTCTTCTTTCCTGTATAGACGTGGAATCAAGCAGACAAGACGAGCTTAAAACAGACACTATTTTTGAGTGAAATATCTTTAGCTCAGCCCCTGCAAATCCCTCTGCAATACTTTCTCAACCCCGTATTCTAATGCAAGCCGCATGGGCAGACGAGTGGGCACCAATAATTCTTCCATGGCACAGTTGCCATTGGGGCCAAGACCATACCCGGCAACTTGAACCAGCCCTGATTTGGAGACATTGACACACACATGCTGGATCATGGTTACGAAGGGGAAACGGGACTACATGTCCCAGAATGCAATATGTTTTGGATCAAAAGCCAGATCGGAAAGCTCAGCCCTTGATGGTACAAGGTTCGGTTAAAGCGGTTATAGGGTATCCATACAAACGTTCTGGGGCGGGTGATTCATTCAGGAGGTAAGGGGTTGGAGTGAGTGTGTATGGGGGAGCGGAGGGACAGGGGAGGGGGCGTCCATTTATCCAGCCCCCATCCTTACCTACCTTATGCGCTAGACCAGCGTGGCGCCCATATGGCAGGATGCCGTTAATTAATTTCCGGAAGCAATTGCAGTGTATCCGCTGTTACACTCTATCCGGAAGACACGTGATCTGATGGGAAAACCGCACTCTTTGAATTATGTTATGTACATTTATAGCTCTCACCGCTGCCATTTGCATGGTCTCCAGGCGCTCTTTGTCTCAATATCTTATTTGAATCTGCAATGTGTAAAAAAATAACTGAAGCCGTATTATTAGTCTCCTAATACCTCACTCATTCGTGTCATATGTCACACACATCATATTAAGGATACCATTATGCACTACAAATCATACTTTGGGAAAAACTTCTCGTAATGTAATATGTGACCTTATTTATTCAAAATGTACAGAAATAGAAGCACGTCTATACTTAGGAAATCCACTACTGATAATGTAGCAAAGATGGCCGCCTTGGGAAAGACGAAGTCCCTTTACTATGTCCATGACTGCCAGGATCAAGGAAACCAGGCCGGATACTGGAGAGAGCAGGTAAGTGTGTAACTCAGGTGGGGGGCAGCAGAAGGGGTGGAAGTGTGCTAAACCAGAGAAGGGAGCAGGCAAAGTGGCAAGTGGCAAGCAGCACGAGCAGTGCTTTAAGTGACTACATGTCAAATCTTATCAAACCTTACTCTAATGGGTTAGACAGGGATCGCGAGTTGGGGAGTGGCCCCTGACTTCCATTCAGGTCCCCTCCGCCTTAATGATCTCTTTGTGTTCTGGCTTTCCCCTCATCCACAGCGCCCCAATGGAGACCTCTATCGCCTAAGCACACCCCCCCTCATCCACAGCGCCCCAATGGAGACCTCTATTGCCTAAGCACACTGCCCCTCATCCACCGCGCCCCAATGCAGACCTCTATCGCCCGAGCACACTTCACCTCATCCACCGCGCCCCAATGGAGACCTCTATCGCCTAAGCACACCGCCCCTCATCCACAGCGCCCCAATGGAGACCTCTATCACCTAAGCACACCGCCCCTCATCCACCGCGCCCCAATGCAGACCTCTATCGCCCGAGCACACTTCACCTCATCCACCGCACCCCAATGGAGACCTCTATCGCCTAAGCACACCGCCCCTCATCCACAGCGCCCCAATGGAGACCTCTATCGCCTAAGCACACCGCCCCTCATCCACCGCGCCCCAATGCAGACCTCTATCGCCCGAGCACACCTCACCTCATCCACCGCGCCCCAATGGAGACCTCTATCGCCTAAGTACACCTCCCCTCATCCACCGCGCCCCAATGGAGACCTCTATCGCCTAAGCACACCTCCCCTCATTCACAGCGCCCCAATGGAGACCTCTATCGCCTAAGCACACCTCCCCTCATCCACCGCACCCCAATGGAGACCTCTATCGCCTAAGCACACCTCCCCTCATCCACAGCTTCCCAATGGAGACCTCTATCGCCTAAGCACACCTCCCCTCATCCACAGCGCCCCAATGGAGACCTCTATCGCCCAAGCACACCTCCCCTCATCCACAGCACCCCAATGGAGACCTCTATCACCTAAGCACACCTCCCCTCATCCACAGCGCCCCAATGGAGACCTCTATCGCCTAAGCACACATCCCCTCATCCACCGTGCCCCAACACAGACCTCTATCGCCCAAGCACACCTCCCCTCATCCACCGCGCCCCAATGGAGACCTCTATCGCCCAAGCACACCTCCCCTCATCCACAGCGTCCCAATGTAGACCTCTATCGCCTTAGCACACCTCCCCTCATCCACAGCGCCCCAATGGAGACCTCTATCGCCTAAGCACACCTCCCCTCATCCACAGCGCCCCAATGGAGACCTCTATCGCCCAAGCACACCTCCCCTCATCCACAGCGCCCCAATGGAGACCTTTACCGCCTAAGCACACCTCCCCTCATCCACAGCACCCCAATGGAGACCTCTATCGCCTAAGCACACCTCCCCTCATCCACAGCGCCCCAATGGAGACCTCTATCGCCCAAGCACACCTCCCCTCATCCACAGCGGACCAATGGAGACCTCTATCGCCCAAGCACACCTCCCCTCATCCACAGCGCCCCAATGGAGACCTCTATCGCCTAAGCACACCTCCCCTCATCCACAGCGCCCCAATGGAGACCTCTATCGCCTAAGCACACATCCCCTCATCCACCGTGCCCCAACACAGACCTCTATCCCCTAAGCACACCTCCCCTCATCCACCCGTGCCCCAACACAGACCTCTATCCCCTAAGCACACCTCCCCTCGTCCACCGTGCCCCAACACAGACCTCTATCGCCTAAGCACACCTCCCCTCATCCACAGCGCCCCAATGCAGGCCTCTATCGCCTAAGCACATCTGTGTGTATGTGCTTAATTGCAAAAGCGTGGACCCCTATCACGAGGAATGCAATATCTCCAGAGGCAATGACACCAGACCCGGTTACCATTACAGCCACTATTACCGCCACTTGTTTTTACCCGTTTACCATTACAGCCACTATTACCACCACTTGTTTGGGCACGTTAACCATTACCGCCACTTATTTGGACACGTTTACCATTACCGCTACCATTACCGCCACTTGTTTGGACACGTTTACCATTACAGCCACTATTACCGCCACTTGTTTGGACACGTTTACCATTACAGCCACTATTAACGCCACTTGTTTGGGCACGTTTACCATTACCGCCACTTATTTGCACACGTTTACCATTACCGCTACCATTACCGCCACTTGTTTTTACCCGTTTACCATTACAGCCACTATTACCGCCACTTGTTTGGGCACGTTTACCATTACCACCACTTGTTTGGACCTGTTTACCATTACCGCCACTTGTTTGGACATGTTTACCATTACCGCTACCATTACCGCCATTTGTTTGGACACGTTTACCATTACCGCCAGCATTACAGCCCCTTGTTTGGGCACGTTTACCATTAGCGCTACCATTACTGCCACTTGTTTGGACCCGTTTACCATTACCGCCACTTGTTTGGACACGTTTACCGTTACCGCTACCATTACCGCCACTTGTTTGGACACGTTTACCATTACCGCCACCATTACAGCAACTTATTTGGACATGTTTACCATTACTGCTACCATTACCGCCACTTGTTTGGGCACGTTTACCATTACTGCCACCATTACAGCCACTTGTTTGGACATGTAGACCATTACTGCCACTTGTTTGGGCATGTTTACCATTACCGCCACCATTACCGCCACTTGTTTGGACCCGTTTAACATTACTGCCATTTGTTTGGACATGTTTACCATTACCGCCACCATTACAGCCACTTGTTTGGGCACGTTTACCATTACCGCCACTTGTTTGGACATGTTTACCACTACCTCTACCACTACCACCACTTGTTTGGGCACGTTTACCATTACCGCCACCATTACAGCCACTTGTTTGGGCACGTTTACCATTACCGCTACCATTACCGCCACTTGTTTGGACACGTTTACCATTACCGCCACTTGTTTGGACAGGTTTACCATTACCTCTACAATTATCGCCACTTTTTTGGACATGTTTACCATTACTGCCACTTGTTTGGGCATGTTTACCATTACCGCTACCATTACCGCCACTTGTTTGGGCACGTTTACCATTATCACCACCATTACTGCCACTTGTTTGGGCATGTTTACCATTACCGCTACCATTACCGCCACTTGTTTGGACCCGTTTACCATTACTGCCACTTGTTTGGACAAGTTTACCATTACCGCTACCATTACTGCCACTTGTTTGGGCATGTTTACCATTACCGCTACCATTACCGCCACTTGTTTGGACCCGTTTACCATTACTGCCACTTGTTTGGACAGGTTTACCATTACCGCTACCATTACAGCCACTTGTTTGGACATGTAGACCATTACTGCTACTTGTTTGGGCAAGTTTACCATTACCGCCACCATTACAGCCACTTGTTTGGACCCGTTTACCATTACTGCCATTTGTTTGGACATGTTTACCATTACCGCTACCATTATCACCACTTGTTTGGGCACGTTTACCATTACCGCCACCATTACAGCCACTTGTTTGGGCACGTTTACCATTACCACTACCATTACCGCCACTTGTTTGGACCCGTTTACCATTACCGCCACTTGTTTGGTCAGGTTTGCCATTACCGCTACAATTATCGCAACATGTTTACCATTACTGCCACTTGTTTAGGCATGTTTACCATTACTGCTACCATTACCACCACTTGTTTTTACCCGTTTACCATTACAGCCACTATTACCGCCACTTGTTTGGGCACGTTTACCATTACCACCACTTGTATGGACCTGTTTACCATTACCGCCACTTGTTTGGTCATGTTTACCATTACCGCTACCATTACCGCCACTTGTTTGGACACGTTTACCATTACCGCCAGCATTACAGCCCCTTGTTTGGGCACGTTTACCATTAGCGCTACCATTACCGCCACTTGTTTGGACCCGTTTACCATTACTGCCACTTGTTTGGACACGTTTACCATTACCGCTACCATTACCGCCACTTGTTTGGACACGTTTACCATTACCGCCACCATTACAGCAACTTATTTGGACATGTTTACCATTACTGCTACCATTACCGCCACTTGTTTGGGCACGTTTACCATTACTGCCACCATTACAGCCACTTGTTTGGACATGTAGACCATTACTGCCACTTGTTTGGGCATGTTTACCATTACCGCCACCATTACCGCCACTTGTTTGGACCCGTTTACCATTACCGCTACCATTACCGCCACTTGTTTGGACACGTTTACCATTACCACCACTTGTTTGGACAGGTTTACCATTACCGCTACAATTATCGCCACTTTTTTGGACATGTTTACCATTACTGCCACTTGTTTGGGCATGTTTACCATTACCGCTACCATTACCGCCACTTGTTTGGGCACGTTTACCATTATCACCACCATTACTGCCACTTGTTTGGGCATGTTTACCATTACCGCTACCATTACTGCCACTTGTTTGGACCCGTTTACCATTACTGCCACTTGTTTGGACATGTTTACCATTACCGCTACCATTACTGCCACTTGTTTGGGCATGTTTACCATTACCGCTACCATTACCGCCACTTGTTTGGACCCGTTTACCATTACTGCCACTTGTTTGGACAGGTTTACCATTACCGCTACCATTACAGCCACTTGTTTGGACATGTAGACCATTATTGCCACTTGTTTGGGCATGTTTACCATTACCGCCACCATTACCGCCACTTGTTTGGACCCGTTTACCATTACTGCCATTTGTTTGGACATGTTTACCATTACCGCTACCATTATCGCCACTTGTTTGGACACATTTACCATTACCGCCACCATTACAGCCACTTGTTTGGGCACGTTTACCATTACCGCCACTTGTTTGGATATGTTTACCACTACCGCTACCATTATCACCACTTGTTTGGGCACGTTTACCATTACCGCCACCATTACAGCCAATTGTTTGGGCACGTTTACCATTACTGCTACCATTACCGCCACTTGTTTGGACCCGTTTACCATTACCGCCACTTGTTTGGTCAGGTTTACCATTACCGCTACAATTATCGTGACATGTTTACCATTACTGCCACTTGTTTAGGCATGTTTACCATTACTGCTACCATTACCGCCACTTGTTTGGGCACGTTTACCATTACCACCAACATTACTGCCACTTGCTTGGGCATGTTTACCATTACCGCTACCATTACCGCCACTTGTTTGGACCCGTTTACCATTACTGCCACTTGCTTGGACAGGTTTACCATTACCGCTACCATTACCGCCACTTGTTTGGACATGTTTACCATTACCGCTACCATTACCGCCACTTGTTTGGGCACGTTTACCATTACCGCTACCATTACCACCACTTGTTTGGACACGTTTACCATTATCGCCACAACCCTTGCAGTTTTCCCCTTCACCGTTCCACTGCACTTGTGTGATCTCAATGTCACCTGGCCTATTAGGATCGTTGTCTGTTTTCCCCCTTGCTCCCCCCTCCCTGCCTCGTCACACCTTGAAACACTTGTGTATAGGCGCGTTATAAATTCCATATCATATCATATCATTACTGCCACTTGTTTGGACATGTTTACCATTACCGCCACTTGACCCCTTTACGATGACCGCTTCTTGTTTGGACCCCTTTACGATTACCGCCACTTGTTTGGAAAAATTTACCATTACCGCCACCATTACGCCACTTGTTTGAACACGTTTACCATTATCGCCACCATTATTGCCACTTGTTTGAATACGTTTACCATTAACGCCACCATTGTTGCCACTTGTTTGGACACGTTTACCATTACCGCCACTTGTTTGAACCCCTTTACCATGAACGACACTTGTTTGGACCCCTTTACCATTACCGCTACCATTACCACCACTTGTTTGGACACGTTTACCATTACCGCCACTTGACCCCTTTACGATGACCGCTTCTTGTTTGGACCCCTTTACGATTACCGCCACTTGTTTGGAAACATTTACCATTACCGCCACCATTACGCCACTTGTTTGGACATGTTTACCATTACCGCTACCATTACCGCCACTTGTTTGGACACGTTTACCATTACCGCCAGCATTACAGCCCCTTGTTTGGGAACGTTTACCATTAGCGCTACCATTACCACCAATTGTTTGGACCCGTTTACCATTACCGCCACTTGTTTGGACACGTTTACCGTTACCGCTACCATTACCGCCACTTGTTTGGACACGTTTACAAGCCGCCACCATTACAGCAACTTATTTGGACATGTTTACCATTACTGCTACCATTACCGCCACTTGTTTGGGCACGTTTACCATTACTGCCACCATTACAGCCACTTGTTTGGACATGTAGACCATTACTGCCACTTGTTTGGGCATGTTTAACATTACCGCCACCATTACCGCCACTTGTTTGGACCCGTTTACCATTACTGCCATTTGTTTGGACATGTTTACCATTACTGCCACCATTACAGCCACTTGTTTGGGCACGTTTACCATTACCGCCACTTGTTTGGACATGTTTACCACTACCTCTACCACTACCACCACTTGTTTGGGCACGTTTACCATTACCGCCACCATTACAGCCACTTGTTTGGGCACGTTTACCATTACCGCTACCATTACCGCCACTTGTTTGGACCCGTTTACCATTACTGCCATTTGTTTGGACATGTTTACCATTACCGCTACCATTATCGCCACTTGTTTGGACACATTTACCATTACCGCCACCATTACAGCCACTTGTTTGGGCACGTTTACCATTACCGCCACTTGTTTGGATATGTTTACCACTACCGCTACCATTATCACCACTTGTTTGGGCACGTTTACCATTACCGCCACCATTACAGCCACTTGTTTGGGCACGTTTACCATTACCGCTACCATTACCGCCACTTGTTTGGACACATTTACCATTACCTCCAACATTACCGCCACTTGTTTGGACCCCTTTACCATTACTGCCACTTGTTTGGACCCGTTTACCATTACCGCCACTTCTTTGGACACATTTATCATTACCGCCACCATTACCACCACTTGTTTGGACATGTTTACCATTACTGCTACCATTACCGCCACTTGTTTGGACATGTTTACCATTACCGCCACTTGTTTGGACAGTCCATCCACCTGATTAGGAGTGGCGGGGTGGCTGTATTAGGTCCCTATTTTGGAGGCCCACGGGACTGCAGTGGAATCTGGAGCATCGTCACCGGTGAAGATTCCGCCCACGGTAATTGGTACGTGTTTGTGGAAGTAACGCCTCCTGCCAAGGGCCGGAAGTATTCCCCCCACTCACCTCGGAACATGGCGATACGCTAAACACGGCAGCAATGACAATGCGCCAACACGCTCGAGATACGTCCCGTGGTGCATACATGCCAACATTCTGTGACCAAAAATCTGTAGGAATCTTAAAGTTTCACAAATAGTCAGGTGAGGAGGTAATGATAGAAATAGGGCGCGTCAGCAGCCCATTGTCATTGAATGAGCCCACCGCCGCGGGTGCATTCAATGACAATGAGGCGTCTGCCACGCCTTCTGCCACCACGCCAGCTCGGGGGAGCCCTTGAAAGACTCGCCCGAGTTGGCGTGGTGGGGGGCTAATGGCGCCTTTTGTGAAAGGCACCCGCGGCGGAGGGGCGCCTTTTACATCAAAGGCCTGCATGCTGTGCATTCTCCCGCTACGCCAGCTCGGGGAAATCCTTGAAAGACTCCCCCGCGCTGGTGTGGTGGGGGGCTAATGGTGCCTTTTCTCAAAGGCACCCGCGGCGGAGGGGCGCTTTTAGCCCACCGCCGTGGGTGCCTTTGACATTAAAAGCCTGCATGCCGCGCCTTCTCCTGCTACGCCAGCTCAGGGGAGCCCTTGAAAGACTCCCCCGAGCTGGTGTGGGCAAAAAATAAAAAACATTAAAAAAATTTCTTTTTTTTTTTAACTAAAAAATCGGTATTTGGTGTCAAAAAATCGGTAGGCGGTAGGACTGCTTAAAAAGCGGTATCTTACCGCCTAAATCGGTAGGGTTGGCAAGTATGCGTGGTGTCTCCACCAGAAACGACGACACAAACAAACATGGCAGAGATCGGAGCAGGCCGGGCAACAGGCGCCCAGCAGCAGATAATTAGCAATGAGGGAATGTACGGGTGAGGGCAGGGTGGGACTTGGGGTGCTTCAGGCACAAAGAGGGGAGAGAAGAAGAGGTGCACGCGTGAATGCTCAAGTGTACAACGAAGATTGTGCAACGGGGCCGGGCAACGTCCGCAGTGTAAAGGCGCAGGTGCTGATGGTTGAGAGGGCGGGTCTAGTGCAGTGCCAGTCCTGGTATGCCCTCTGCCACCCCCTCCACTTTGCTTTATCAGTCAAACCTGCAGTAAGGGTGAAACGCTCTCCGTGAACATGCGCACCACTGCCACGTCGAGCCCCGGCAGGAGCTGTGGGGCGAGCATTTGCACTGGGAAAGGGGTGCGGGTATAGGAATCGACCCATCTGTCCAAGCACTGCCACTATCAGCCAGAGACGGGCTGCGCTCAAAGACAGTCAACAATCACAGACGAGTTTCAACCTACTTGACCATTATTGGGGACGTGTGTGGAGTTGTGCTGGTAGCAATGACGTACAAGGGCAAATATTAATGAGATGGCGACCAAAAAGAAACACGCACTAGTCCTTCATTGAAAGGAAGGGCACACGTGCTGGAATCTGCGTCTACATCCTGCCAACCCCGAATCTCTCTGGCAGCACTAAAGCCGGCCTCAGATTTCCCTGCCAACTTTGTATTTCTCTAACCAACCCGGACACTCCCTGAGAGCTACAAAACTGCCGCTGCGGATTGTCCTGACACTCCCATTCCCTCTGACAATCCCTAATCCTCTTCCAGCCCTGGGATTTTGCCATATCTTCCAAGTGGACGCCACACAAGCCCAGATTCTCTCTGGCAACAATGGGATTCTGTTCTCCCTGCTAACCTCACACTCCGTGCAAGCCCAGCTGCTCTCTGGCAGCCCTGGGATTCTGATCTCCCTGCCAAGACCCACGCTCCATGCAAGCCCAGATTCTCTCTGGCAACACTGGGATACTGCTCTCCCTGCCAATCCCAGACTCTGTGCAAGCCCAGATTCTCTCTGGCAACCCTGGGATTCTGCTCTCCCTGCTAACCTCACACTCCGTGCAAGCCCAGCTGCTCTCTGGCAGCCCTAGGATTCTGATCTCCCTGCCAAGACCCACGCTCCATGCAAGCCCAGATTCTCTCTGGCAACACTGGGATACTGCTCTCCCTGCCAATCCCAGACACCGTGCAAGCCCAGATTCTCCCTGGCAACCCTGGGATACTGCTCTCCCTGCCAATCCCAGACTCTGTGCAAGCCCAGATTCTCTCTGGCAACCCTGGGATTCTGCTCTCCCTGCTAACCTCACACTCTGTGCAAGCCCAGATTCTCTTTGGCAACCCTGGGATTCTGATCTCCCTGCCAAGACCCACGCTCCATGCAAGCCCAGATTCTCTCTGGCAACACTGGGATTCTGACCTCCTTGCCAACCCCACACTCCATGCAAGCCCAGATCTCCCTGCCAACCTCGTATCACTCTAACCAACCCTGACATCCATACAACTGCCCGTAAGACCTGAAAAACACTGTGGATTGTCCTGTTACTTCCCATTCCCTCTGCCAGTCCCTAATCCTCTGCCAGGCCTAGGATTTTGATATCTCTGCCAACCGCACTCCACGCAAGCCCACATGGTCTCTGGCAGCCCTGGGATTCTGATCTCCTAACCAACCCCACACTCTGTGCAAGCCCAGATGCTCTCGGCAGCCCTGGGATTCTGATCTCCCAACCAATTCCACACTCCACGCAAGCCCAGCTGCTCTCTGGCAGCCCTGCGATTCTTATCTCCTAACCACCCCACACTCCATGCAAGCCCAGATTCTCTCTTGCAGCCCTGGCATTCCGATCTCCTAACCAACTCCATGCAAGCCCAGATTCTCTCTGGCAGCCCTGGGATTCTGATCTTATAACCAACTCCACACTCCATGCAAGCCCAGATTCTCTCTGGCAGCCCTGGGATTCTGATCTCCTAACCAACTCCACACTCCACACAAGCCCTGCTGCTCTCTGGCAGCCCTGGCATTCCGATCTCCTAACCAACTCCATGCAAGCCCAGATTCTCTCTGGCAGCCCTGGCATTCAGATCTCCTAACCAACTCCATGCAAGCCCAGATTCTCTCTGGCAGCCCTGGGATTCTGATCTCCTAACCAACTCCACACAAGCCCCGCTGCTCTCTGGCAGCCCTGGCATTCTGATCTCCTAACCAACTCCACACTCCATGCAAGCCCAGATTCTCTCTGGCAGCCGTGGGATTCTGATCTCCAAACCAACTCCATGCAAGCCCAGATTCTCTCTGGCAGCCCTGGGATTCTGATCTCCAAACCAACTCCATGCAAGCCCAGATTCTCTCTGGCAGCCCTGGGATTCTGATCTCCTAACCAACTCCACACTCCACACAAGCCCAGCTGCTCTCTGGCAGCCCTGGCATTCTGATCTCCTAACCAACTCCACACTCCATGCAAGCTCAGATTCTCTCTGGCAGCCCTGGGATTCTGATCTCCAAACCAACTCCATGCAAGCCCAGATTCTCTCTGGCAGCCCTGGGATTCTGATCTCCTAACCAACTCCACACTCCACACAAGCCCTACTGCTCTCTGGCAGCCCTGGCATTCTGATCTCCTAACCAACTCCACACTCCATGCAAGCCCAGATTCTCTCTGGCAGCCAGGCGTGCAACGCCATTGAGCTAATTGGGCTTCAGCCCCCCCCATGAAATGTAAGTTGAGGGGTGGGCTTCCACACTTGCCTTTGTTAGACAAAGAGGGTTGGAATCATTTCCTGAAAGTGGCCGCGTTAATGTTTTACTGTGCTCGTGCAGAAAAATGTATTTGCACACACGCGGCACAACTTTAAAGCTACTACTTTCAAGGAAGGCTTCCATCGCCTCTCTAACTTAGAACAATCCAATGCACACATCAGCTCCCTCCCCACGGATGTGAGCCAACATATAAGAATCTCATGTGTTCTTTCACATCCTAGAGGGAGGGGGCTGGAATGCGCCCTAACTTTTTCTTGGGCAAAGAGATGAGGGAAGCAATGCTGCATGTTAGCTCATTTTGTATGCATGCATGTGTGCAAGGAGTGTGGATATGTATTATGTAATATGTGTGTGAATGAGTGTATGTTGAATGGGGGACTGGGCGGGCATGTGAATTAGCGAGTGTACAGTGAATGGGGGCGTGCATGAATGGTATGTTTAAATAAGTGAGTAAATGGTGGGTACATGTGTGTGTGTGTTTGTGTGTGTGTGCGCGCGCGCTTATGTGTAATGCTGGGTCGAGGAGCTGGCTTTCTTGGGTAGAGGGTGGGAGTTGTGGGTGTGGGAGTGGGTGGGAGAGGGACAGGTGGGGGATGGAAGATTTCCCTAAACATGCCATTTTAGTGTACATCCATGATACAGTAAGCATGGTATGTGTTATGTGACTAGAGTGGCAGTTTGGTGCAGCCAGTCTAGTAATGTATTACTCTGGCATGACTTTTTTTTCTAGGCATCTATAATAAAGTAGACATGACATGTGTTATTACGTGGCAAGACTGACATTTTGGTGCAGCCTATCTAGCTATTTCTTTCTGTGGCTTGACATTTTTTTTACTGGGTATCTCTTGTAAAGTTATCATGTTAAGTGTTATTATGTGTCTAGACTGGACCATGTTCTACAACCACTTTGTACATATTTTCTCATTATGACATGGAATTTTTAATGGCGAAGCCACCAGACATATGTCCTTATATGGGAATACTGCCATATATTGGCCGCGCTCCCATTGACAGGTTTTCTTATACTATCATTACTGGCATTATGCAAAACTGAGTATGTTCATATATGGAAATATTGACATATTTTGGTGCTGCCAGAATGGAAATGCCTGGGCACAGCCAGCATGAACATGTTTGTATACTGTCACATAATGGTATAATGAACTGACATGTATGGTGTGTATCTCCTATGGAAGTTGGACCAGTGGCACACTGTACTGCCGCCTGGTCCCCTGGTCGTCGCTTTTGCTTAAAGGGTGATTCCTGATCAGATACCTGGGGGCTTTAGATCTTTAAGTCCATCACTTGATCATTCTGATTGGCATATTGATCATTCTGATTGGCATATTGATCATTCTGATTGGCATATTGATCATTCTGATTGGCATATTGATCATTCTGATTGGCATATTGCAAATTAAAAGTGATACTTGGGCCTCACGCCAGACAACCCTTTGGATAAAACTGAGTGCAGCCTCCAGGTTTTCCCTGCCCAGTTTCTGAAGTGGCCCCTACCATCACTGGTTAGTCTCTCCCGAAATGTAGGTTTTGTTGCGCCCCTGCTGGAAGCCCAGGATTCTGATCTCCCTGCCACCCCAACACTGCATGCAAGCCAAGATTCTCTCTGGTAGCCCTGGGAATTTGATATATCTGCCAACTTCACACTCAACGCAAGCCTGGATTCTCTCTGGCAACTCTGGGATTTTGATCTCCCTGACAACCTCACACTCCATCATACACCCCAGATTCTCTCCGTTAGTCTTGGGACTTTGCTCTTGCTGCTAACCCGACACCCCATGCAGGCCCAGATTCTCTCTGCCAGCTCTAGAGCACACTGGAAGCCTTAGAACACCCCCTTCCAAACCCTGAATCTCTCTGCCAGCCCCCAAATCTCCCTTCATTGTTCCTGCCAGACCCAAAATCTCTGCCAGCCCAGTTTCTGGTATACCCACCTGCTCTTGAATAACATGGCCTCTATGTTAGCTTGTGCAGGGGGGCTACACTCACGTGCTAGGTCCTTCCTACTGCTTCCTGAGGTCCCGGGTATAGCCGTGTGATCTGTGATATCCTGTCCAGAGATGTCTGCAGGACCCTTGGCCGCCCAATGGGTTTAGAGACGGTGTACATTTCCACGGCTTCATAGCACCCATCCAATGCGTAGAAAGTGTTTAATCAGGGGCGCCTCGTCCATATTGGGCACGGGGGCGTCGACGCACCGGCCCTCTCAGCCATTATGGAGGAGCCAGGAGCAGCTCCCCCAGCTGCTTTTTGCAGCTGGGGGAGCACTGTTGGGCTGGCTGAACTGTCAAAGAGAAGCACGGTTTCCCTTTGACAGTTCTCTTCCCCTGCCACGCATGCTCAAAGAGCCGTGCAACACTGGGTCCTTTTCGTCTGATGAGGGAGCTGGTGTGCTGGGGGGAAATAAAACTTCAGGACTGGGGCAGAAGGTACGTTTATATGTTAATTATTTAAACATATGTATAGATGTGTGTATGCTTGTTTTATGAATGAGTGTATGCTGATGGGTGCTTTTGTGAATAAGCGGGTGCATGCTGCGTGTGAATGAATGTTGTTGTGTAGTGTATGTGTGTTTGTGGTAGGCCAAGGAGCTGATTTTGGTGAGTGGGGTGGCTGGGGCTGGGGGATTGTACAACAGTGGCATTTTAAAAATGCCTTTGTTGCACAACCCACATTCACACCAGCCAAAATCAGCTCCCCTTCTGTGTTCCCGGGGGGGGGGGGGGGGTGACATCTTGTCCAGTAAAAAAAATACCAGGCCTGTCCCCTCGGCCCCCAGCGCCTCACACGCATGCAGTCAATGTGATTGTGTGTATGCACAGGGGCCAGGCAAAGTATTACTTTACTGTACATTTATGACGGATATCTAGTAAGAAAATAAGAAAATAATAGCGCCTAGCATACCGACATAATCACATTGATCGTTTATGTGTGAGGAGCTGGGGATCTAGGGGGCAGGCATGTCATTTTTTTTTTTTTTTGACTGGGTATTTGTAATAGATGTCCAGTAAAAAAAAAAAACTACCTTGTCTGATCCCTGTGCCTCCCAGTGCCTTGCATACAGGCAATCACATTGATTGTGTGCGTGTGAGGCGATGGGGGCGCCCAGAGGGTAGGCATGGCATTTTTTACTACCCAGTAAAGAATGCCGGGCCAGTCCCCGGGCTTCCTAGCTTCATATGCAATGTCATGTCTGACACCTGTGATGAGCTGGAGGGCCCAGGGATGGATGGATGCCCCGTAAAAAATGCCATGCCTGGGCCCCCCAGCACCTTGCACAGACACACTTGATTGTGTGCCTGCAAGGTGCTGAGGGCCCCAGGGGCCTGGCATGTCAGATTTTACGGGGCATGTATGCCAGTAAAAATACTGTGGCTGTTCCCTGGGATCCGCCCCTCACATACATCTGCCCCAATTCCCCTCAGCGCCTCACACTCACACATGTTCACATTGATAATGAATGTGAGTGTTTCTGTGTGTGAGACACTGGCGCACCAGAGGCCAGGAATGGGCATGGATGATAAAGCAAGCATGATAAGTGTTATTATTTAGCTACTAACCCAAACTCAAATCTATGCATACCTAATTCACCGAAAATCCACACAACCCTTTCTCACCCAGCAAACCGCACTCATTACACCACACCGCAATAACAACAAACAAACAACACATAAACTGCACCAACAGCACACAAGGTCTCGCATCGGTCCGATACTCAAAACAAAGCTCAGTGCACGTGGAAACCGGACTGAAGCCACCAACAGCACACCAGTTCCCTCACTTTCCTACTCCCTCTTCACCCGACTAACCTAACCCGCCCGCCTTCTTGTTTGCAGATCCGCCAGAACCCCTGGGGAGCAACTCCGTTGGTGAAGGTGCGGGGTACAAATACCTTTAGCCTTTACCATTTAGACTGGCATTTTGGTGCAGCCTGTTGGGACATATGTTCATACTGCGGGGTGCATTTGTATGGTAACTCTAACATGAGTATGTTCTTATATGGGAACAATAGGGTATAATGTTGCAGTCAGCAAGGAAATGTATGGGCACAGCCAGTGTGAAAATATTTTACTGTGGCACATATTGTGGGCAAAGGCATCATGACCATGTGTTGGGGAAATGCTCCTGTGCACTGTTGGTGACTGGCATCTGTTGGATTTTTCCCTGAGTTACTCTACAAAACCATTTTGAAACTGTTTGTATTTTTACCCAATGTTTCTAAAGCATGTGCTGTAAAATGCACCATGTCGACCGATTATTGTAAACAATGCCACGGGGCGGGGGGTGGGGTGGGCGAACCCTCACCCGAACACCTCTTGGGTGGTTCTGGCTCCCTCGGTCGCTAGCGCAGATTTGGGAGAAACGTTTACGCTCCTCCTCTTAAAAACTCACCAGCTGCCACTCTGTTTAATGCATGTCTTTCTTTAGCCTGCTTCTAGGCGCACACAATGATTGACAGGTTAGTGAACAGAGTCTCTGGCCGAGAAAGTACCCGCAGGGTTTGCTCAGTTAGGGATATCTGGGACTAGTCCCCTGGTTTAATGGCCGGCAGACCTTCTGCCTCTCCAGTGCCTCTCTTGCCAAACGACGGCCGGGGCATGTTCAGGCGTGTACCCATTTGGCGAGGAAGTACTCTCTAGTTACGCCTGTAGGGGGAGCTGCTGCCGTTCAGGTGCCCCCAGAGTGCCCCACCTCCCTCTGCTCACCGCAGCCAGGGGAGCGAACATAGGGGCTGTTGTCACCTCGTTCACAAGTTCGCGCCTGTTCAACACCGCCAGTTACTATGGCCGTGTTGGTATTTTTCCCCACTTGTATTTGTTTGTCTCTAAACTGCACTTCCTTTTGCAACCTCTTTAACTCTGCAACCCTTTTCTGCACACGTTCCCGTGCAGAGGTGTTTTGCGTGCAGGCGCCCTAGGGGCGCACGAGGAAAGAGAAGACGTCGCCGGACGTGTTTTTAACGGAGCACAAGCTTCCTAGTCAGGGAAGACCACTCAGTGGGTTCCTGTGCGTCACTGCACCTATGTGTTGCACGGAAGTAGGCATTCCTCTTGCCGCCCCTCCCCCACACGCACATATGGTTTGCGTTCTGCACATGGGATTTTCTCACGGCAAATAACATTTGAAGGTGTCAATCTGTGATGGATGTTTGGGGGTGTCTGGGTAACTCAGGAGCACCTGGGGGGTAGTGAAGGCTAAGACAGGGATTGTTGGTGACTCCCACCGTGATGTATTGGGGGGTGGTACCCAATTATGACATCCCAAGTTTTAAGGGCAAAGACTTGGGGTGGTAAACCCTACCTAGGCACCTTTATTCGGCCAGTCCGGCTAGCAGGCCGCGTTATCACCATATGCCTGGCCGGCCAGACTACACAGAAATCCAGTGATTAGGAGTGGAATCAGAAGGAGTGGCCCCAAGAAAAGCCCACACTGCCACAGGCCCCTCCCCTCATTCTCGTCTTCATTCACTATAGGGTAAGAGAAGAAACCGACCTGTTCCTGGCAAGGCCTTCCTGGGGGTACATGATACAGCACCAACCCCCCACTATTGTACACATTATAATCGTTGACGAGGCCAGAGACCCCTCCATCCCCCCGCCCCCCATAACTACTCATCTCTGAATGAAGGACTGATTCCAGGAATCAGCACTGAGCCACACTACTATAGAAGCCACACTGTGCCGGGTCCTCAGTGAGCACAGGCCAATCATCGGCCTACCCACCGCAGGCAGAATGGTTTGAGTTCCCTGCTCTGGCTTATCTTGAGAACTACACCCTTCCCAGCTCAGCACAGTCAGGATTAGGCCTAATGCATGTAGGGGCTCTGTCTTGATGCACTGTTGCTCACCCCTCACTGTGGTGTTGCACATGCTTGGTTTGGACTTTGTTTACTCTTTTGACTCTTGTATCGTGCTGTGTATTTTCATCCTGAATCCTGTCCTGCATTAGCTGTTCCCTGCCACATTATGTGTTAATCACCCACTCTGCAACTGCATTAGTCTCTCCCCACTTGCCTCTCCACTCTTTCTCACCGCTCACTCTTTTCTCTCCTCTTCTCCACTTCTTCCATTTCCCTCTCACCTCTCCCCCTTCCCCTTCTTTACTCTATGCACTTACTCTAGCAGAATTGTCCTCAGACATAGTATGATCGCTACATTGTTTGTCTCCCACCTCCTCCCCCACCTCGTTTCTCTTCATCCCCCTTCCTTTCCAGCACTATCTGATATGTCATCAGGCCTAGTACGATAGTCGCTTGTTTTGTTCCTCTCCTTCCTTCTCCTCCCCCTCACCCACTCCTCTTGTAATTCTCTGGCTCTATCAGAAATGGCACCAGGCCTAGTATGTTAGACACCTGTCTGCTCCCTTTCCCTCCCCACCCACCTCCTCCCTCCCTTATCTGTGTCTTAGCTCTGGCACTATCAGAAATGGCACCAGGCCTAGTATGTTAGACACCTGTCTGCTCCCTTTCCCTCCCCACCCACCTCCTCCCTCCCTTATCTGTGTCTTAGCTCTGGCACTATCTGAAATGTCGCCAGGCCTAGTATGTTAGACACCTGTCTGCCCCCTTTCCCTCCCCACCCACCTCCTCCCTCCCTTATCTGTGTCTTAGCTCTGGCACTATCTAAAATGTCGCCAGGCCTAGTATGTTAGACACCTGTCTGCTCCCTTTCCCTCCCCACCCACCTCCTCCCTCCCTTGTCTGTGTCTTAGCTCTGGCACTATCTAAAATGTCGCCAGGCCTAGTATGTTAGACACCTGTCTGCTCCCTTTCCCTCCCCACCCACCTCCTCCCTCCCTTGTCTTTGTCTTAGCTCTGGCACTATCTAAAATGTCGCCAGGCCTAGTATGTTAGACACCTGTCTGCTCCCTTTCCCTCCCCACCCACCTCCTCCCTCCCTTGTCTGTGTCTTAGCTCTGGCACTATCTAAAATGTCGCCAGGCCTAGTATGTTAGACACCTGTCTGCTCCCTTTCCCTCCCCACCCACCTCCTCCCTCCCTTATCTGTGGCTTAGCTCTGGCACTATCTGAAATGTCGCCAGGCCTAGTATGTTAGACACCTGTCTGCTCCCTTTCCCTCCCCACCCACCTCCTCCCTCCCTTGTCTGTGTCTTAGCTCTGGCACTATCTAAAATGTCGCCAGGCCTAGTATGTTAGACACCTGTCTGCTCCCTTTCCCTCCCCACCCACCTCCTCCCTCCCTTGTCTGTGTCTTAGCTCTGGCACTATCTAAAATGTCGCCAGGCCTAGTATGTTAGACACCTGTCTGCTCCCTTTCCCTCCCCACCCACCTCCTCCCTCCCTTGTCTGTGTCTTAGCTCTGGCACTATCTAAAATGTCGCCAGGCCTAGTATGTTAGACACCTGTCTGCCCCCTTTCCCTCCCCACCCACCTCCTCCCTCCCTTATCTGTGTCTTAGCTCTGGCACTATCTAAAATGTCGCCAGGCCTAGTATGTTAGACACCTGTCTGCTCCCTTTCCCTCCCCACCCACCTCCTCCCTCCCTTGTCTGTGTCTTAGCTCTGGCACTATCAGAAATGGCACCAGGCCTAGTACAATAGTACATTTCACATCTTATTGTTCAAGGCCTTTTAAGAATGCTCACTGTTTTTTTTCCCCTGTGTTCCCTACCTTCCCTTGAAGCGCTTTGAAACACATTGTGTATAGGCGCTATACAAATAAACAATCATATCATATCATAACAAAGCCAACCTCCAAACTTTGTCCAATGGTATCAGACCAGTGGAAGACATATGCCGGTTAGGACATCTGCACCACTGACTTGCCTTTGAGACTTGCAGTCAGGATATCATTTATCATCACATCTCAGATGGTGCCAGGGGTCTCAGAATCCTCCACCACTGGGCTCCGGCCCTTTTCCTTTAACCAATCTCAATAATGTAAAACTCTGCTGCTTCCTGTTCAACTGCATTCAGGTTTCATGGGGCAACCGGCAAGCATCACTCTGGCCATCAGTGCTCGCTGAAAAGTTGGAGTTTATCACCCCAAATCCCAGAATCCCTACACTGACTTCCCAACAAGGTCCAACTCAAACTCAATATCCTGAAATTCACCCATCATGTTAGCAAATCAAATCACTCCATCCCCGACACTCCTGGATTCAGCCACAAAAACCGACACCAGATTCCATAAACCAATCTGCATCCAGAAATGAGAAGGTAAGTTGGCACTCCAATGGTCCAGGCTTTGGTTCCTGCTCCTGATGATCGAGTGCACCAGTCATCATCAGGAATCCTGAAAACGCCTCCTTCCGGCATTCTCTATGAACCCACTCTCCCTACACAGGGGTCATCTCAATGGGTCTCTGTTAAGAGATGTGGTATGGGCCGGGAGGATAGCGTAGGGGCAATGTGTTTGTCTTGGAAGGTTCAGTAATAAGCGTGCTATAAAAGATGAATACATTCATTATGGAGTGTGTCATTCATTTGTTCAATATTGTATTGTAGTTGTGGTCCTAAAAATCACAAAATATGAGCAGAATCTTACAACCGTTGTATAATTTGACCACGTAGTGTGTAAATGATATGACGGGATCTGGGAACAGCAAGAGGACTTCGTATGGTGTATGGTAAGGTTTAATGAGCACATACAATGATGGTTAAGGCTGACTCGGGGTATTGTGTCCAGTTCCAAAGTCCCCATCTTCTAAAAGGAGAAAGGTGGATAGGGTAGACTCCATTGGTGGGCTTCTAAAGTGCCCAATGATTTACACCGCAAGTCCTAAAGGGAGAGACTTGTGGTTCTAAACACAAATCCACAGCAGGACACTAGGGTTATGGTGGATCTTACAGATGTCGAAAGCCCAAATGGGACTAAATGAAGTGTGTGAATTGAACCTGTTTCAATAGATGGGCCCTCTCCTCGCTAGTGCTCAGAAGACTGGAGTGGAAGGATTCAGGTGTTGAATATCAAAATGCACATATCCATGGATAGGATAGTAAATGAAAGAAGAGGATCCCAGCAGAAGGGATTGGAGCTGCACATAGTAAATTAAATATAAAGGCCTATATCAGGACCATTAAGGTGGCAGCAATGGGAAAGCAACGGTCAGGCCGAGATTCTGGCGGGATGCCTGGGCCTGTCGGTACTTCCACGCGGGCACTCCTCCCTTTGGTTCTCTGCTTCTGGTGCCCTTGAGAGTGGCCTTTACCCATCATGGATTCTTCAGGATTGTGACATAGGTCAGATTGACATTACTATCACATGTGAGGTCAGCAAGCGCAATGATTAGCTCCACATATGCAGATACTGCAAAGTCGGTGCATTCGTCTTGATGGAACTGAGTCGCAAGGAACTGCAGGCTCATCCGGCCATTCTAGGATCTCGTCTTCAGAGGAGGATTCTGGGTAAAACAGTGGAATAGACTATACTTGCCTACATCAAATATGGCTGCTAATGGTAAACTGTCCAATGAAACTGTAGGCTGCTGCTTCCAAGGCCCAACGCATGGAAGAGTCCAACCTTTGCATGTGCCTGGAGTGCTTTAAGCCACTTCCATTTCTTGAAGGTTTCATAGAATTGCTTTTGGATTTCAGTGCACTTGGTTTGTCCAGTGTCCATGGGGGTTACATGTTTCTGAACCCATCTGCCTTGACAAGTGACATCCAATCTGCACTGAAAGCAATAGGAGAGCAAGCACTAGGAGTTGCAAACACACAGGCCTCAGCCAGCTATCCCTGCTGAGTCCCAGGCCAGGCACTAGGGACACCCCATGGCTTTGGATGCAAGGAGGCTGGAGACTGCCTGTCATCAGAAGGGACGCCTAGACAGGGAGGGTGGGCAGCTCCCAGGCTAAGTGAGTGTGTGTTAATTCGTATTCCCAATTCCCACCAGAGTCAACATTGTTGACACTTTAACTGGTCATTAGCAATGAATTTTATGGACCCTGTTAACCCTTCCAATGGTAATGACGTTGAAGGTGCCAGCCATTCATTTGTCTGCCCTGCACCACCCCTAATCCATCAGACTTTAACTTCTCACAGACGCTGTCAAGCTGTTATAAACAATTTGCCACTGGCTTGTGCAGCCTGTTTCTGCAGGGGGCTTAGTAGGTGTAATGTCTTAAACACTGGTGGGGGATTTTCCCATCCTCTTAAGTTACATGCCTTTCAGGGATGGTGCTTCTCAGTGGGACTGGGGACATTCGTATGAGACTCTTCTTATGCACCATGTGGGCTGGGGCCTGAGCCATGATTGCCCCATTTAAAGCTGTTAAAGGGTGTTTTGTCCTCCCCCTGGGCTTAAGTGCTGTAAACAAAGCAGGTTTGTTTGAAGTACAATGATACAGCCTCTCTGGAGTCAAGGGCCCTGCAGCCTCCCCTTGAAGCCTGGCAGAGGAGGGCCTTCCCATGGGCTCTCTTTGCATATGAGTGGGAAAAGGCAGCAAAGGGAGGCAAAGTTCTGAGGGCAGAGGGGTGGTGTTTAGTGACGTGGACAAGGCCTGTGTTTATGAATTCCTTCGGCCTTAGAACTGGCTTCAGGGACCATGATCTCCCACCCAGATTAAGGCAGGCCCCAGTGGCTTTCCCACAGCCCCAACACCTCCATCACTGATGACATGTGATCAACTTGTCCAGGGTAATGCCCTCCATTCATCACGGGCAGGTGTGGAATATTCACAGATGGACCCCGTGGAAAAACAGATAAGAGTTCAAATAAGTACAGGGTAAAGAAACACACGTTGGAGCCTCCTGTCTGATGAGGAACAACAAGGAGGAAGGGGGGCGGGGCTTTGATCTCAGACCTTTCCTTGCACAAGGGCCTTTTCCTGTGAACTCTGTTGATGTTTTGGCTGGCCACATATTAGATATATATCTTCTATATACAGTGACAGGAGCATAGCAGACCGTTAGCTAAACGAGACTCCAGCTATTCTGTCTGCCTCGTGGGCCAGGCTGGGTGCTGAGAAGGCGTCTTCTCCAGTCAGCAAGCGGCAGAAGGAGGGGCCAAAAGCCCAGATTTCAGCACCTTGGCCAGAGGCAAAAGGCTGAACTCTTCGTGTCTCGGGTTATTTGCAAACACGGCAAATGATTTCACGCGAATAATGTTTGCAATAACGTTTTCAGATGGTGAATATGTGTCACTGGGGGTCTCTGCTGTATTCATTCTGTCTGTACCCATCTTTCATAAGTCAAATGTCCAATATCTCGGTGAATGTCGAGGGAAACCGCCCGTGTTTTGGATCCCACTCGGGGGTGCCGTGGCGCTGAGGTCGCATAGGGGAGCGCCTCTTCACTATTTTGACATCAGCTAAGTACCTTTGAAGGTCTTCTTCTTTGTGTGAGACAGCAAATGCCCGTGTGTATGTTATTATCCGTAATAACGATATTTAAGTGTCGCTTTGTGTTTAGAGAAGCAGCCCAGGCCCCTTTTGCCTGAAGTCCAGGCTCGCCAAACCCTCAACCTTGCCAGCGTTTATCGGGGGACACTGGAACATGTCCAGCAGGTTTTACTCTTCTAAGCTAAGCCCCAAAGCAGCTATATTTGCATTTATAATGTCCCAGAATGCATCTGACATATCAAAGTTTTCACCCCACTTCAGGACGTGCTGTAAAATATTTATTTATAATTAAAAAATGCAGTATACGTGAGTACAGCTCTTTTATGGCAGTCCTTCAACACGAGGACCATGGACTAAAACATTGGAAATGTGCAGCTAACTATTATTGTGATGTTGATAGATAACAACCCTCAGCTTCCCTGCACCCTGGGCAGTTTCTATGAGGTGCCACCTACACAAGTAACTGCCCAATAGACAGCACCACACCTGCCTGTAGGTGAATAGGCAGACATCTGGACAGGCCGGTGCCTCTGCAAGGCCAGTACAGATGGGACACTTGGCCAGTGCATATCTCCTCCATTAAACACATTGTTCTCACCTCATTATGTGTCCGTCAGCAGCTCACTAAAGTGGTTATCTCCAAAGCAAACACCAAAATGCTGGCACCCCAAACTTAGCCTTTCACTCATCCTTAGTCGATGAAATGTGGATCCAGTTCAGTGGAGTGATAATAACGCCAGCTATCACGCGACAAGAGAAATCCAATGCAAAGCCTACACAATACAAGTGATACATGGCATTATAATACATTGAGTTATGTGTATGCACTGGGGGACGTCACCAGTTCTTGACCTAACACTGGAGTCTTTGATGCCGACTTTTCCTGGTAAGGAGGCAACGCGAGGACAAGTCGGCGTATAGACATCTAACACTGGCCACATTTATCTCATGTCATTTGCATCCAGTGGGCAAAACCCAAGTTGATGGGAGATGATGAAATGCATTCACAGACAGGATATGGAGGAAGTTTCGCAGCAGCATACACCTTCATCAGGACCCACTTGGAAACATGGCATTACCAAGCCCAAGGACACATGCCCTCTTCCCTAACTCCCCAGGAGGGGCAAGAAGGAAGCCACCTTTCCCATCGATCTGACGACATTCCTCTTTTTTCCTGCAAATAGCACCAAGACACCTCACAGGTGCAACAGTGCACAGTAAAAGAACCTTCAACATAACACAACACAACACAACATAACATACCATAACACAACATAACATAGCATAGCCTTTTCGGAGATATTCAAGTCAGACTGTTTCAGGAATGTCTGAATATTCAGACTAGGTTCTGTCGTGTGAACAGTTGCCAAGTACAAAGTTACGGACACCGCATATATATTCATAAACAAGGGTGGCATGATTTCAATATTAGAAATGAAGAGAGCAGTCTCGGTGTGCCCACCTGCTGTGTTTTTCTTGCGTAATGCCAATGTTTATAAAGTGCTTGGTTGACCAGTTTTATGGTGTGCAATGTGCTAAAAAGCAACCAATGCACAGCGCAATGGTCCTGGGAGAATGAATGAGTGAAAGAACGTTGCTAGCATTAGGCCTCGTGACATGACGATTCTTCACAAGGGGGCTGAGGGAGCTATAGATCCGGGTCATTTTGTTGTATACCCGGATAGAAGCGAAGGAGCTACAACCAAAAGCCGGTCTAGCCCCCAGTTGCGACAGTCCCGACATTAGCCTACTAGCCCTGGATGTTTTCCTGACCTAGCAACTATATCTCAAACCTACTTCACCTCTTCAGAGGCGAGCAGACGAGGTTACCAGCGGTGGCATTGCAGTTCCAGCAGGCATTGCGAGCCCCAGCCACTTTGCCACCCAGGCACCCCACCCCCTGCCTAGGATGAGAGCAGCGTGACTGCCGGACATGTTTGTCTCAGTTCCACTTGTCCCCCCCCCATCCTCGTGTCCCCAAATGACTTTCTTTTTCAAGAAGCCCCCGTTGCTGACATCATGGCTGCCCGTAGACCTGCATACGCCGAGCGCAAAGAGACGCTAGTTCATGAACTCAGGCGCTATTCAACAGTTCATGAAACTATTTACTTCAACCCCCATACTGCTCAGCTGTAAGGCAGATGATATAGGCGTTCTGCGAGTTCAGAGTGTGTGGTTAAACCCCCCACACGCCGAAAGCAGACCAGTCACGCTCACAGGTAGATGGGATGTAGTGACATTAAGGACGCCAGGCTGGTCTTGCGGTCCTTAAAATCTGCGCTAGAAACATGCTTTAAACACGTGACACCTTTCCTACAGGTCTGATCTATTTGTAGTGCCAAAAAAGTGATTCTTAACCAACACACCTAGTATAACTTTTTGTATTCAATTTCTGTATTCATTTTGGGGGACAGGAGGTTGTCATCCTTGCACCTGTTTGCGTGCCCTTCTCCTAGTTGTTTCTCTAAGTTCTTCTTTTTAACAGCCTTGTCGGAATAACTATATATATATACACAACACACACAAATCCAACCTTGTCAGAGCACCCACACTAACCTCGCCCCCAGCTGCCGACATCAAGGCAGCACCCACAAGTCCGTCCTTATCCCTGTATCCCCACTTAGCTGCTCCCCAAAATCCGCATCACTCTATGCCCACCCTCTCACACACAGTACTTGCCCCATCAAGGAGCCACATCACAAAAAAGCACCCCAAATACACATCACCCCCAACAGCCACTCTTACTCTGACAGTGCACAGTGCTGACACCAGGAGCTGGATGAAGCAACTTGCTCGCAGGGGTCCATGAGGAATCCCCAGTCCACCTCGGTGGACCACATCCATTCCCACGTCATTTGGCCACAACACATGTACACGGGACACAACAATCAAACTCCCACACATGTACAAATCCTGTTGCCACGCATGTAAAAATCCTGTTGCCCGATGAACAGACACAACAGTATACTGGCACACACTCATGATCTGTTTGGAAAAGAGTACAGTCACATGCTGTCATGGCCACTGGGCAAGGGCCCATGTCTTTATCACCTACAGGGTACAAATAGACCCAGTCCTGGCGCCTCTGGCACCAGACTCATAAGAAATTGTGCTTTGCACACTTTGTGCCTAAGGCACGTGCAGCTGGGCCGGGCGTGGCCATAGAAAAGCATTGGGGAGCACGTGCAAGAACCTCTGGGAGTGGCAAGGTGGATCCAAAGGGAGGGGCCGGGGCCAGCCTATTTAAGGCCAACCCACCCACATACTGGCGCTTCGCGTTGGTCTGCCTCCTGCAGCGTAACGCTTACTGCCGACCTTAACTTGTTTTCTTGCTCATCATCTCATTGCGCATCTTCCAGACTCCAGCTACACCCTCGCTGAACGCGCATTTTACCAGGCTCCAGCTACACCATTGCTGAAGGCGCACCTTACCTGACTCCAGCTACACCACCCCTGTATGTGCACCTTACCTGTCTCCTGCACTCCATAGTCTGCAGCGCATCGCATTTTACCTGGTTCCCATGATCATCGGAGTTGGAGCGCTTTCTCACCTGCTCCGGATGTCCAGCTACGCAGGAGCTTATTTTCCATTCTTCATCTTTGCGGAACCTCCATCCTGCAGCCATGGACTGGCCTCCAAACAGTCGTCAACCGCTCGACGTCGCCAGACTTCGCCTGCAAGAGAAAAGAACACAACAGATTAGAAGTCGCGTAAATAACAAACGCTCGGCCGCGCCATACCAGAGCCTAGCGTTCTACCCTGACAGCCAACTTACCATCTAATTCTAAGGCTTCATCATCCTCTGGGGAATCACTGGACTCGCTCCAATCACCACGGCAAAAGACATTATGATAAGAATACGAACAATAATCATTGCCAAGAACACTCACCTTCTAAGTGGTTGGTCACAGCCGGTCTGGGTCACCACATCTACAGCCCAGTGAAGCAACTATGTCCACCCAAAGTGCCCCTGCTACAAGAAGCAGGATGGAGAGCCCATCATTACGAAATAAACAGGTGATCTAGCATGGACAAACGCTTGCTCACTTCATTCTGGCAAGAAAGATTTGAGGGGAATCACGACACCACCACGTCATTCTCATTGCCTCTCCTCTTCTCTCGGGGGCAATATCAGCATCCACAGCAGTTGACTCTGCAACAGCTGGGGGAGAGAGCCGATCCAAGAAAGCCAACTCCAGGGAGGGCTCCAACCGTGCCCCAACGTCCCAGCAGAGACCAGGTGAGTGTAACAGAACGAAAAGCCTCTCTGAATCTCTGCCTGGGCATTATGGACACCTCTGAAACCAACCAGTTTGCCCAATAACTGGGGGATGCGGGCTGAAGTACATGCCTCTAGGCAAGAGACCAATGCCTTGAGGAGAGACCTTATTGTAGCCCGTGAACGGACAGATGATTTGGCAAGGTAAATGCTCCAGACACACGCATGACAGGTTACGTTACCTGGGATTGCACCAACTCCTTTGCCACAACCATCACCACCAGTGCAAGTGGTACTTCCAGGGGCAGTTTCACCGGCGACCCTAACAAATATGCCATATTCATGAACCAGTGCCGCCTCCACTTTTTGTGTCGACCTGGGGCTTTCCCTAACGATAGTGCAAGAGTTTCCTTTGTACTTTCTTATTTGGGAGGCAGCGCAGCAGACTGGTCCATACCATTAGTAACCCAGGATGAGCCAATACTTTGAGATTTTGGGGAATTCCAATGGGAATTGGAAAAATTGTTTGCCAGACACACCCAAGGACAAGCCTTAGATAATGAATTATTGTCTCTCAGACAAGGAAGCCACGGTTTGTTGACTTATATTGCCACATTTAACAATCTCGTAGCACAGATTAATAAGCTGAAGGAGAAAAGGACCACACTTTTTTACCGGGGGCCGCGTGGTTAGTTAAAAGATGTGCTAGCTCAAGTGGTCAACCCGCCCGAGTGCTCTGCGGATTATATCAATCTGATGGTGCAATTGGACCATAGGTTATAGGACCGAAAAATGGACCGCACGAGAGCTGAAGGGAGGTCAGTTTACATACGACCTCAGGACAACCAAACCAGAACTCATGAATCCACTGAGCCCATGCAAATTGGGGGGTTACGAGCCCCTAATTCCATGGCTGAAAGGGAAAAAAGGAGACAACAACAACTCTGTTTATACTGTGGAAAAGCTGGACATTTCCTCTGAGATTGCCCTATAAAACCACCTAAGAGGATAGTCGGTGCCACGTACAACGGCACCAAAGAAAAGGAACAGAAGTCGGAAAACTCCAATGCCCGGCAAGTGTAGGAGTCCACTTGTTGAGCGGAATAAAGAAAGTTGTACAGACCTCACACGTGGTCATCCCGGTACTATTAATCCACCACCACCAACCATCAAAAGTACATGCTCTAGAAGCCTACATTGATAGTGGAGCGAAATTACATCGATCAGAATTTGGCCACACAGATAGGCCTTCTGCTTCAGCAAAAACCACAATCGGAAGATGCCAGTGCCGTAGATGACTCTCAGTTGTCTTCCGGTCCAGTAACACAACATACCGATAAGGTGATGCTGATGTGTCAGAATGGTCATCGGGAAGACATTTCTTTCGATCTTATAGGGCACCCCCAGTTCCAAATGATCCTAAGAATGCCGTGGCTTGAAACCCATAACCCAAGGGTTGACTGGCACACAAGGGAGCTGACCTTCCCTCAAGAATGCGCAAAGAGTTGCTACCACAGGGACATGAGGAATCCACAACTCAAGGTGAAACCCATCCTAGGAATTCCTGGTTAATTACCCTCTGAATATCAGGACATTTTGGATGTGTTCCAAAAGGAACAAGCAAACACCCTGCCTTCACACAGACCTTACGACTGCCAAATCGACCTGGTCCCACGAGCACAAGTCCCTTGCAGTCGAATTTACGCTCTCACTGAGCAAGAGAATCAGCATCTGAGAACATACCTAGATCAGTACCTAGCCAATGGGTTCATCCGCCCATCAAAGTCTCCCACCGTCTTAGCTCTCTTCTTTGTGCCAAAGAAGGAAGGGGACCTCAGAACTTGTATAGATTATAGGGCACTGAACCAGATTACCGTAAAGAATAGATACCCTCTGCCACTCATTCCCGAGTTGATCAGGTAACAAATGCTCAAATATATACAAAATTGGACATACGAGGAGCTTAACATTTGGTAAGAGTGAAAAAGGGCGATGAGTGGAAGACAGCATTCCGAACCAAATACGGACTCTTTGAGTATCAGTTTATGCCCTTTGGGTTATGCAATGCACCAGCAGCATTCCAGTTCTTCATGAACGATGTACTTCACAAACTGTTGGAAGTCTGTGTCCTCGTTTACATCGAAGACATTCTCATCTACTCAGCATCCAAGGAAGATCATGTGGGCCATGCAAGGGCTGTTCTGGAAAAGCTTTGTAAGCATCGGCTGTTCGCCAAATTGGAAATTTTTTTTTCCATGTCATGGAAGTCAAATTCATGGGCTTCATGCTTACCCCATGAGCGGTTCACATGGACACTCGCAAAGTGGAAGCTATTCTTCAATGGCCATCCCCAACATCGACCAAGGGAGTGCAGAGTGTACTCGGATTTGCCGATTTTTACAGGCGGTTTATTCCGGGATTTTCTCCGATCGTTTATCCTATCACTTCTTTACTAAGAAAGAATAAAACCTTTTCCTGGTCTCCCGAAGCTGAAAAAGCCATCCAGGAATTATAATTGGCCTTTACCTCAGCACCCGTTCTTCGGCATCGCCGACCTGACCTGCCCTATGTAGTTGAAACAGATGCCTCCAGCATGGCCATGGGGGCAGTTTTATCACAAAAGGACCCAGACACGGGGCAATTACACCCCCATTTTGGTCTTGTCAGTTTACTGCACCAGAGATGAACTATGCCATAACTGACAAAGAGTTACTAGCAATTAAAGGAGCTCTTAAAACCTGGATACTCTACCTTCTAGGAACTAGGCATACCGTCACAGTTATTACAGACCACCGTAATCTGCAATACTTAAAAACTTCCAAGGCCCAATCTTCACGTCAGCTTTGTTGGGCTCTTTTCTTCGCAGAGTATGATTTTGTTGTTACATACAGACCAGGAGTGCGTAACCGAAAAGCAGACGCTCTGTCGTGAATGGGAGAGGACAAGGACGCATTTATACAATCAGAACCAGTAAACATCATTCCTGAAGGGCAAATTCAAAACCAGATCGCAGTAACCGCCTGCTGGGAAGACTTGACGGTCGACCTCCAGTCTCAAATGGACCAAACAGCCCAACAAGAATGGTTGAACAAAGGGTACCAGTACTCCATCAAGGATAATTTACCCTATTTTCAGGGAAGACTATACATTAAAGACAAAGAAATACAAAACAAAATTATAGCAAACTACCACGACCCATTAGTGGAGGGACATCCCGGAATTAGCAAAACACAGGCCAAAATCCGGAAGAACTATTGGTGGCCAACCTGGAGAAAGGACGTGGTCCAGTTTATTGCAACCTGTGCTGTTTGCGCGCAACAAAAATCTCAAAAGTCAAGTCCTGCAGGATTATTGCGTCAGTTTGCTATACCACCAGCACCAATGCATACACTATCCATGGACTTCATTACAGATTCGCCACCCTTTGATGGCTTCAACACAATTCTAGCCATGGCATGTTAGGGGGAATTCTGAAATATGGCTAATGTCCCTTACCTAGTGAGTCCCACAGCAGCTTTGCTGGATTTCTAGGATTTATTTTTTCCAACTGGTAAGAGTGTGAGCCCTTTTTCCCACTCTTACATGTGTTTTGCTGTGTGTGTTTAACATGTTTGTGTTCATAGACTGTGGAGCCTCACCTACTCTACAGGCATCATCTTTTTACTGTGTGTTACACAGCACCTTCAGTGCAGTGACACAGGGTTGTCTTTCAGACTTCCCAACTCAGACTCCATTTTCTGGGACTGACTACTGTCTCCCAGGAGATGTAAAGTTGCCATTAACTTTACTAGTCTTTTAGAATCCACAGACCCAGTACAAACCATTTTACATGGAGTACTGGAAAGGATTAATACTTATCCCTTGTTGTCTGTCTCTCTTGGAGCATTGTTTTGCTCCCTTTCCATTAAGACTTGGCTGTTGGCAGTGGTAACTACCCTAATTTTCCTACCGCGGTTATCTTAAATAAACATGGTATAGTTTTAGGCTTTCTTGGTATCCTCGAACTTAAACCCGCTTGACCATATTGTTTTTAATATTGTTCTGGCTGGGTTTAGTCACCATTTCTTTTTGGAAAAGTCTTTCTCGTGTTTGTATCTACGCGCCAAACCAGGTTTGGTTCCTTTGTTCACTGTCTTTCGCGGGCTTCTGTACAGAAGCCCTCTTTAGGCGCCTGAAAGTCTGGGTAGGCAGGATGTGAGGGATGGGTTTTAGGACCCCTGCCACGGGTTCCTTTGGTAACCCAGGTCACACTCCTGTTTGATTGGCTGGGTGACTTTCCCCTCCAGGACAGCCACCCTGCTGTCTGATTTAAAGCCAGGCTGTGTGAATGGGGGATAACTGCATAAAAAGCAGGTCTCTGGGTCTGGAAGAGCAGAGTCGCCACTGGAACGAGAGAACCGAAGAGGAGCTGACAGAAGAGCACCTATACAACGACTGAAACGCCTGGTGAAGCCCTGCTGCAGGTCCGAATCTTCAGACTCCAATGACAGAGAGGATCTTCCAAGAATCGTCTTCCCTTGAGCTGGTGGGACCAACCAGTTTGCCCAAACTGCAAGCCAGGACCCACTCTGCTGGATGAATTTGCTCTACAGAGTTACAGTGGGCCATATAGCCAGGAAGGTCGGACCCTGCTTGGGTTTTAAGGAGCACACCTTTTATTCGTTGCTTTGCTCTGCTGCTGGTTTCTTCCCTGAGTGGTGCAGGACCCTCCAGTCTTCCTACTTCATGTCAGTCCGACAGTCACTTCAGGAACCGTGAGCCTGCTGGAACTACCAGGAATGTCCGCCGGAGCTACAGTTTCTTCTCCATTTAAGGTACTGTTCAACATCTGGTTGTTCATTTCGTCCAGCCACTGTGGAAATGTGTGAAACGTTTCGCCAATCCAAGGGCTTGTCCTTCTCTTCCCTTTAAACTAACTTTTCTGCTGACCAATGCGTTCTGAACTCTTGGCAAAGACTTAACCGCAAACTACCCTGAACTGTGTGATCTTGTGCAAAAGACCTTTGTCCTATTGACTTTGGCCCTAAGCCTATTTGACTTGATTCTATCACTGTAGTTCCTCTTTCTAGATTTCCCTGCCTATTTACCTGTTGTTACTGTCCCATGTCTACCTAATTTTGTCTTTCCCTCCTTTTTTTATTAACTGAGTGCCACTTTGCTCCCACTTCATTTTGTTAGCTTAACTTGTCTGGAAACTATTGGGAGTGGTGTGGTGTATTAAGAGTGTGATTTTTGAACTGCTTCACTTTAGTGAAATGTTATACAGCTGAAGAGTAAATAAATGTATATTCTTTTACTTGGAAACCTTGAGTCAGTGTTTGTTTGAATCATAGTAACTACTGTCCTTTGTGTAACTATTTGATACTGCTCACTTGCTCTTGAGATAGGTCTGGCTGCTCAGCCATTGCTACCACTTTACTGTCTAGTACAGGCTTGTACCAAAGGTGAATTTGTGCTGCCACTTGTAGTCCTAATTTTGTGTAGTGTTCCCAAAGGGTACTGCATATAATTCTGCCTAACACAGTAGATTTATTCTCCAAAATGGGACATTTTATTCCACTAAAGGGGCTTCCTACTCCTGGAACTCTGGCTACTGTATTCTTAGAACAAATAACCAAACTACATGGCTTCCCCTCGGTACTGATTTCAGATCGGGGAACTCAATTTGTCTCAGCCTTCTGGAGGAGTTGTTGTAAGATAGCTCAAATCGATCTTCGCCTATCCAGAAGTCACCATCCCAAACCAATGGTCAAACGGAAAGGACCAATCAGAAGCTAAAGCAGTACCTGAGATGCATGCTGCAGCAGATGGAAGGATCTTGGAAAAACATTCTCTGGTTGACTAAATTTGCCTACAATAACTCCATCCACACTAGTACTGGACAAAACCGAAACTATATCATGAATGGTCGACATCCTCGGACGTCCTCCTTTTATCCGCTTGATGAACTAGAAATGCTGGCGATCACTTCTCTACATAAGACCATTACTCAAACTCTTAAGGAAGCAACCAAGAACCTAATCAAAGCCAACAACAGAAGGAGTTTGCTGACAGGCACAGAAGGGAAGCTCTGCATTACCAAATTGTCGATAAAGTATGGTTGGCATCCAGGAATATACCATTAACAGGACCTCGGGTCTTCCGTCCAAGATATCTCGGACCTTACCCCATCAATGCCATCATCAATCCTGCCGCTGTAAAATTAGATCTACCCACCAATATGCGGATCCACCAAGTATTCCACGTGTCCCTCCTAAAACCTGTGAAGCCGGAGACTAGGATCAAAAAACCACCTGAGCCTCAAATCTGAGTATGAGGTTAAAGACATTCTGGACTCTAAGATTGTACGATCAAAACTGTACTACTTAATCAACTGGAGGGTTATGTATCTCAAAATCGCACATGGGAACCTGTTGAATTTGTCCATGCACCTCGACTAATCAGACGGTTCCACCGTAATAACCCAGCCAAACCAGGACCAGAGGGAAGAACACCCATGAGAGGGGCCTTGAGGGGGAGTGCTGTCATGGCCACTGGGCAAGGGCCCATGTCTTTATCACCTACAGGGTCCAAATGCACGTGCAGCAGGGCCGGGCGTGGCCATTGAAAAGCATTGGGGAGCACATGCAAGAACCTCTGGGAGTGGCAAGGTGCAGCCACAAGGTGGGCCCAAAGGGAGGGGCCGGGGAAAGCCTATTTAAGGCCAACCCACCCACATACTGGTGCTTCGCGTTGGTCTGCCTTCTGCAGCGTAACGCTTACTGCCGACCTTACCTTGTTTTCTTGCTCATCATCTCATTGCGCATCTTTCTGACTCCAGCTACTCCATGTCTGAAGGCGCATCTTAGCTGACTCCAGCTACTCCATCGCTGAAGGCGCATCTTACCTGACTCCAGCTACACCCTTGTTGAACACGCAGCTTACCAGGCTCCAGATACACCATCACTGAAAACGCACCTTACCTGACTCCAGCTATACCACTGTTGTATGCGCACCTTACCTGTCTCCTGCACTCCATAGTCTGCAGCGCATCACATCTTATCTGATTCCGATGGTCATCGGAGTTGGAGCGCTTTCTCACCTGCTCCAGACGTCCAGCTACGTGGGAGCTTATCTTCCATTCTTTATCTTCACGGAACCTCCATCCTGCATCCACGGACTGGCCTTCGAACAGTCGTCCTCCGCTCGATGTCACCAGACTTCGCCTGCAAGAGAAAAGAACACAACAGGTTAGTAGAAGTCGCATAAATAACTAACGCTCGGCTGCACCATACCAGAGCCTAGTGTTCTACCCTGACAGCCAACTTACCATCTAATTCTAAGGCTTCATCATCCTCTGGGGAATCACTGGACTCGCTCCAATCACCACGACTCCGGGCAGCCATCTTCACACCTATAGAGGAGAGAAGAGACATTGCAAGAATTACAAAGTATAATCACGGCAAAAGACATTATGATAAGAATACGAACAATAATCATTGCCAAGAACACTCACCTTCTTAGCGGTTCGTCACTGCCGGTCTGGGTTGCCACATCTACGTGCCAGTGACACAACTAGGTCCATCCAAAGCACCCCTGCACCCAGAAGCAGGACGGAGAGCCCATCATTATGAAAAAACAGGTGAGCTTGCATGGGCAAACGTTTGCTCACTTCATTCTGGCACGAAAGGTTCGAGGGGAATCATGACACCACCACGTCATTCTCATTTCCTCTCATCTTCTCTCAGGGGTAGTACCAGTATCCAGGGCAGTTGACTTCGCCGCAGCTCTGGGAGAGAGCCGATCCAAGGGAGCCAGGTCCATGGAGGGCTCCAACCATGCCTCAATGTCCCTGCAGAGACCAGATGAGCGTAACACATACCCAACAATAATGGATGCGCACACCCATTCACTGTCCCTACATGGCCACAAACAGGCTTGTGGGCCTTATTCTCTATGATGATGGTGTTAGACTTACACTCATAACTGCAGAAACACTTGCCAGCTATGCATCCAGAACAACCACGGCCAGGCTCACTGTGGAACATTAACCTACCTCAACTCCTCTTGCCTGTGTCTTCCATGAGGTAGACCTGGCAGACATCCTCCTCCCACATGATCACTTGGAAGTAGTGCTGGTGAATCCAGGACAGTCACCTCATCCATGGCTTCCCTTGGATGAAACTCAGCTGCACAGCAACAGCCAACCACACTGTCGCTGCAGCTACACTTTGGTCCCTTGATGTGCAGGTGACATCACTCACATGTGAGCTATGCAGCCCAGTGAATCAGAATGAGGCCACATCCCTTCAGGTCACCCCCAATGCCAATAAGCCATTGGGGATGATGTGGAAGAGTGAGCACATCCACATAGACAAGCAAGTGCCAAAGGGATACCTAAAAAGCTGTGGTAGCATGAAGGACCACAACATGCTAGAAACTGAATGTATGAAAAGTGCATGGGTAAATGGGAGTGAGTTGCCAACAGATACTCCAAGCCTCCCTGCTATGTGGAACCTCTGGGCACACACCTAAACATCTGGGCAGTACCCGTCACACCTCTCATCTCCAAATGCCTCCACTCATCGCCACCATCATGTACACAATCCAAACATATTCAACCAACACAGATAGACTGACAGGAACTTGCAAAGCCCCTGCACAATGAATGGCATTAGGCAACCATCCTTGGCTACCCCCACCCTTTCGAGGGTTTCTTCCCTACTCATGAAACACATGTACATATGAGCATGCCAATCAAAGAAATGCCACCATGCCTATGTCAAACAACTCCAACATGACTCAACAACCATAAACACATATACATAGAAAGTGTCATGCAAACCACAGCATACATGGTTGACACACACACCATGTCCATAAATGACAAACATGTCTGCACTGCAAAGCATGTAAGTAGCCAAGCAACAGAGGTGTACGAGAAAGATGTGAAACACATGTAACTCCAAACATGTCAGCTCACCACATGTACTATTGTTCACACACATACATTGCCCATGGAGGCATCGCACTAAACATCACAATCACATGAAGCAGGTTATAAATGCCATATCATATCACACAGGTCTACAGCAAATAGTCAAGTACCAATATGACCCATAGATGGTGGCTAAACACATATGACAACCATAGGACATACTTAGTTGGAGATCATGTTCCAACAAAAGGAACAAAGGGAGAAAGAAGCACAAAGGCATGCATACATGAGCAAGCCCAAACATGCTTCACATGGCACAAAGAGACAGCAAACAGTGCTGTTGAATGAAAACAGTTAATGTATTGATGCAAAACTATGTACAATGATGGTAACAGAAACATTTTACTTGAATAAATAAATGCAACAAAAGGAAACCTAAAACTAGTGGCGTATATGTACTAGTCAGCAGGCTAGTCCATGTTTATCTCAGACAATGCCTCAGCCAAGGCCGGTTCCCCATTCACATCCGCCTCTTGCAGGCAGACCTCCGTTGTTCTGCAGAGGGCTTGCATGGTCTCCCTCATCTGAGACTCAGGGCCTCATCACGAGTTGGGCGGTAACGCCGGCACTAATGGCGCTGGTGCTATCTGCCATACCGCCAAACCCACCGGCGCTATTAGCGCCGGATCACGGGTTTGGCGGATTTGGAAATCCTCATTCCCCATTGAGCCCATTCAGGAATGCCCCATTCCCCATTGGGCTCAATGGGGAAATTTCGCGCTCATACCGCCGTCGGATTTCCCGCCGGCGGTATGAGTGCACATTTTCGGCGGATTTCCCCCAGCTCGGAGCTGGGGGGAAATCCACCGAAGCCCTGATTTAGCAGACCCTTAAATCCGGCGGTAACAGCGCTACCACCGGATTTAAGGGTTACCACCAAACTTGTGATGAGGCCCTCAATCTCTTCCGCTGCCCTGTAAGAATCCACCCGGATGGCAGCCCGTGTCTGCACCATTCTCTCTGTAAACAGGGTCCTGTCCACCTTCCTCTCATGGCCCTGCTGCATCATGAATGTCACCTGTGATAACACCAGTGCCTGCAAGCACTGTCATACTCCTTTCTCACTTACACCATGTGTGAAGCTCCTTACTTCCTCCTGCTTGCAATGCCTTCCATGATTTGCCTCCACAACATCTCCTGCTGCCTGGCAGTGTTTCTGGGGTGCAGGTACTCCCTTTGACTGGATGACAATCTGCATCGGGGGAGTTCAGAACCTGCACTGCCATCAAGTGCCTGCTGTTCCTCCAGAGCCTGTAACCCTGTATGTTTCTGGTCAGGCACAGTGACCACTTCATCTGCCATGGTATGGATGTCCTCCACCACCAGGGATGCCGGCACATCCAGACTGGCCAAAGGATGGACAGGGGCACAGGAGGCCATGGTGATAGCTGCCATGGATGTCTCAGTTGAGGATGACTCCGGCACAGATAAGGAGGGAACCATTGCAGTGGCCTGTTCAAAGATGGACACTTTGAGGCAAACCACTCATGTGGAGATGTTAGTCTCAAGGGAAACCCAACATTAAGACATGGATTACCAGAGTAAATGACTGCATTTGGGGATACTGTCCTCAAGAGAATCCTAACATTAAGACATGGATTACCAGAGTAAATTACTGCATGTGGGGATACTGTCCTCAAGAGAATCCCAACATTAAGACATGGATTCCCAGAGTAAATGACTGCATGTGGAGATGATAGCCTCAATGGAATCCCGACATTAAGACATGGATTCCCAGAGTAAAGGACTGCATGAGGAGATACTGGCCTTAAAGGAATCCCACCGTCAAGACACATATTCCTTGAGGCAATCTCTGCATGATGAAATGTTTGCCACAAGGGACATCCACTGCCAAGAGATGGATTCCTTGAGTCAATCTCTCAACATGCAGTTGGAGAAGTCAAGGGTCAGCATGCATAATGACTCTGTGTCTACTCATGACATCCATCAAAAGGACCTTGTAGCAATTGGGTCACACATGCACACATCCCTCTCACGGGTGGCCGTAGCCAATGAAGACATGTTTTTGGCCATGCATGGTGAGAATGCACCATCGCGGGGTCCAACACAGAATGGGAGTTCCAACTGAACCAACTGAACAATGCAGTTAATGCTATAGGCCATGGCCCCATACACTCCTATCCTTTTTCCATTACCACCCCATCTTTATGCAACCTTGTATCCATGAGCCAATGGAAGGGCATGGATTGTTTTCCTTTATGTTTTTATCAAACCCCCATTGCAGGTTGCACATTTTTTTTCTTTCTTTTTACCCTATCCAAGGTGGACTGACATTTTGTTCTCACCCCTTTCAAGGTAGATTGTATTGTATTTTTGAATCCTCATGGCATGGCAATTGTGCTCTCGAGGGCCATGAGCCAACTGCTCGTGGTAATGGGCACATTTTTCAGCTGGGCGACTGTATATGTGGCCATGCTCAGTGGAGTCAACTGCTGTGGTCTTGTGGACTGCTACCGCCTCCCACATACAGGTGAACATTCCATTCCACATTGGTATGTATATGTGCAATCTGTCAGAGAGACTCTTTTAGCTTGTCCAAAGCAAACACATCTCCAAGGTCCTTTCAGGTATTTTGCCCCATGAAATGCCCACAGTCCCTTCGACGACCCTCCTAGCACCCTTTTCCCACCAAAGACCACATTCCCTCTGCTGGACACTGACCCTCCTAGCCTAGCACCAATGCAGATGCCCAGTGTTTGCCCAGGAGATTTGCCTCCACAATGACATCTCCTGCTGCCTGGCAGTGTTTCTGGGGTGCAGGTACTCCCTGGGACTGGATGACAATCTGCATCGGGGGAGTTCAGAACCTGCACTGCCATCAAGTGCCTACTGTTCCTCCAGAGCCTGTTCCCCTGTATGTTTCTGGTCAGGCACAGTGACCACCTCATCTGCCATGGTATGGATGTCCTCCACCACCAGGGATGCCGGCACATCCAGACTGGCCAAAGGCTGGACAGGGGCACAGGAGGCCATGGTGATAGCTGTCATGGATGTCTCAGGTGAGGATGACTCCGGCACAGATAAGGAGGGAACCATTGCAGTGGCCTGTCCAAAGATGGACACTTTGAGGCAAACCACTCATGTGGAGGTGTTAGTCTCAAGGGAATCCCAACATTAAGACATGGATTACCAGAGTAAATGACTGCATGTGGGGATACTGTCCTCAAGAGAATCCCAACATTAAGACATGGATTCCCAGAGTAAATGACTGCATGTGGGGATACTGTCCTCAAGAGAATCCCAACATTAAGACATGGATTCCCAGAGTAAATGACTGCATGTGGAGATGATAGCCTCAAGGGAATCCCGACATTAAGACATGGATTCCCAGAGTAAAGGACTGCATGAGGAGATACTGGCCTTAAAGGAATCCCACCGTCAAGACACATATTCCTTGAGGCAATCTCTGCATGATGAAATGTTTGCCACAAGGGACATCCACTGCCAAGAGATGGATTCCTTGAGTCAATCTCTCAACATGCAGTTGGAGAAGTCAAGGGTCAGCATGCATAATGACTCTGTGTCTACTCATGACATCCATCAAAAGGACCTTGTAGCAATTGGGTCACACATGCACACATCCCTCTCACGGGTGGCCGTAGCCAATGAAGACATGTTTTTGGCCATGCATGGTGAGAATGCACCATCGCGGGGTCCAACACAGAATGGGAGTTCCAACTGAACCAACTGAACAATGCAGTTAATGCTATAGGCCATGGCCCCATACACTCCTGTCCTTTTTCCATTACCACCCCATCTTTATGCAACCTTGTATCCATGAGCCAATGGAAGGGCATGGATTGTTTTCCTTTATGTTTTTATCAAACCCCCATTGCAGGTTGCACATTGTTTTTCTTTCTTTTTACCCTATCCAAGGTGGACTGACATTTTGTTCTCGCCCCTTTCAAGGTAGATTGTATTGTATTTTTGAATCCTCATGGCATGGCCATTGTGCTCTCGAGGGCCATGAGCCAACTGCTCGTGGTAATGGGCACATTTTTCAGCCGGGCGACTGTATATGTGGCCATGCTCAGTGGAGTCAACTGCTGTGGTCTTGTGGACTGCTACCGCCTCCCACATACAGGTGAACATTCCATTCCACATTGGTATGTATATGTGCAATCTGTCAGAGAGACTCTTTTAGCTTGTCCAAAGCAAACACATCTCCAAGGTCCTTTCAGGTATTTTGCCCCATCAAATGCCCACAGTCCCTTCGAGGACCCTCCTAGCACCCTTTTCCCACCAAAGACCACATTCCCTCTGCTGGACACTGACCCTCCTAGCACCAATGCAGATGCCCAGTGTTTGCCCAGGAGATTTGCCTCCACAATGACATCTCCTGCTGCCTGGCAGTGTTTCTGGGGTGCAGGTACTCCCTGGGATTGGATGACAATCTGCATCGGGGGAGTTCAGAACCTGCACTGCCATCAAGTGCCTACTGTCCCTCCAGAGCTTGTTCCCCTGTATGTTTCTGGTCAGGCACAGTGACCACCTCATCTGCCATGGTATGGATGTCCTCCACCACCAGGGATGCCGGCACATCCAGACTGGCCAAAGGCTGGACAAAGGCACAGGAGGCCATGGTGATAGCTGTCATGGATGTCTCAGGTGAGGATGACTCCGGCACAGATAAGGAGGGAACCATTGCAGTGGCCTGTCCAAAGATGGACACTTTGAGGCAAACCACTCATGTGGAGGTGTTAGTCTCAAGGGAATCCCAACATTAAGACATGGATTACCAGAGTAAATGACTGCATGTGGGGATACTGTCCTCAAGAGAATCCCAACATTAAGACATGGATTCCCAGAGTAAATGACTGCATGTGGGGATACTGTCCTCAAGAGAATCCCAACATTAAGACATGGATTCCCAGAGTAAATGACTGCATGTGGAGATGATAGCCTCAAGGGAATCCCGACATTAAGACATGGATTCCCAGAGTAAAGGACTGCATGAGGAGATACTGGCCTTAAAGGAATCCCACCGTCAAGACACATATTCCTTGAGGCAATCTCTGCATGATGAAATGTTTGCCACAAGGGACATCCACTGCCAAGAGATGGATTCCTTGAGTCAATCTCTCAACATGCAGTTGGAGAAGTCAAGGGTCAGCATGCATAATGACTCTGTGTCTACTCATGACATCCATCAAAAGGACCTTGTAGCAATTGGGTCACACATGCACACATCCCTCTCACGGGTGGCCGTAGCCAATGAAGACATGTTTTTGGCCATGCATGGTGAGAATGCACCATCGCGGGGTCCAACACAGAATGGGAGTTCCAACTGAACCAACTGAACAATGCAGTTAATGCTATAGGCCATGGCCCCATACACTCCTATCCTTTTTCCATTACCACCCCATCTTTATGCAACCTTGTATCCATGAGCCAATGGAAGGGCATGGATTGTTTTCCTTTATGTTTTTATCAAACCCCCATTGCAGGTTGCACATTGTTTTTCTTTCTTTTTACCCTATCCAAGGTGGACTGACATTTTGTTCTCGCCCCTTTCAAGGTAGATTGTATTGTATTTTTGAATCCTCATGGCATGGCCATTGTGCTCTCGAGGGCCATGAGCCAACTGCTCGTGGTAATGGGCACATTTTTCAGCCGGGCGACTGTATATGTGGCCATGCTCAGTGGAGTCAACTGCTGTGGTCTTGTGGACTGCTACCGCCTCCCACATACAGGTGAACATTCCATTCCACATTGGTATGTATATGTGCAATCTGTCAGAGAGACTCTTTTAGCTTGTCCAAAGCAAACACATCTCCAAGGTCCTTTCAGGTATTTTGCCCCATCAAATGCCCACAGTCCCTTCGAGGACCCTCCTAGCACCCTTTTCCCACCAAAGACCACATTCCCTCTGCTGGACACTGACCCTCCTAGCACCAATGCAGATGCCCAGTGTTTGCCCAGGAGATTTGCCTCCACAATGACATCTCCTGCTGCCTGGCAGTGTTTATGGGGTGCAGGTACTCCCTGGGACTGGATGACAATCTGCATCGGGGGAGTTCAGAACCTGCACTGCCATCAAGTGCCTACTGTTCCTCCAGAGCCTGTTCCCCTGTATGTTTCTGGTCAGGCACAGTGACCACCTCATCTGCCATGGTATGGATGTCCTCCACCACCAGGGATGCCGGCACATCCAGACTGGCCAAAGGCTGGACAGGGGCACAGGAGGCCATGGTGATAGCTGCCATGGATGTCTCAGTTGAGGATGACTCCGGCACAGATAAGGAGGGAACCATTGCAGTGGCCTGTCCAAAGATGGACACTTTGAGGCAAACCACTCATGTGGAGATGTTAGTCTCAAGGGAATCCCAACATTAAGACATGGATTACCAGAGTAAATGACTGCATGTGGGGATACTGTCCTCAAGAGAATCCCAACATTAAGACATGGATTCCCAGAGTAAATGACTGCATGTGGGGATACTGTCCTCAAGAGAATCCCAACATTAAGACATGGATTCCCAGAGAAAATGACTGCATGTGGAGATGATAGCCTCAAGGGAATCCCAACATTAAGACATGGATTCCCAGAGTAAAGGACTGCATGAGGAGATACTGGCCTTAAAGGAATCCCACCGTCAAGACACATATTCCTTGAGGCAATCTCTGCATGATGAAATGTTTGCCACAAGGGACATCCACTGCCAAGAGATGGATTCCTTGAGTCAATCTCTCAACATGCAGTTGGAGAAGTCAAGGGTCAGCATGCATAATGACTCTGTGTCTACTCATGACACCCATCAAAAGGACCTTGTAGCAATTGGGTCACACATGCACACATCCCTCTCACGGGTGGCCGTAGCCAATGAAGACATGTTTTTGGCCATGCATGGTGAGAATGCACCATCGCGGGGTCCAACACAGAATGGGAGTTCCAACTGAACCAACTGAACAATGCAGTTAATGCTATAGGCCATGGCCCCATACACCCCTATCCTTTTTCCATTACCACCCCATCTTTATGCAACCTTGTATCCATGAACCAATGGAAGGGCATGGATTGTTTTCCTTTATGTTTTTATCAAACCCCCATTGCAGGTTGCACATTGTTTTTCTTTCTTTTTACCCTATCCAAGGTGGACTGACATTTTGTTCTCGCCCCTTTCAAGGTAGATTGTATTGTATTTTTGAATCCTCATGGCATGGCCATTGTGCTCTCGAGGGCCATGAGCCAACTGCTCGTGGTAATGGGCACATTTTTCAGCCGGGCGACTGTATATGTGGCCATGCTCAGTGGAGTCAACTGCTGTGGTCTTGTGGACTGCTACCGCCTCCCACATACAGGTGAACATTCCATTCCACATTGGTATGTATATGTGCAATCTGTCAGAGAGACTCTTTTAGCTTGTCCAAAGCAAACACATCTCCAAGGTCCTTTCAGGTATTTTGCCCCATCAAATGCCCACAGTCCCTTCGAGGACCCTCCTAGCACCCTTTTCCCACCAAAGACCACATTCCCTCTGCTGGACACTGACCCTCCTAGCACCAATGCAGATGCCCAGTGTTTGCCCAGGAGATTTGCCTCCACAATGACATCTCCTGCTGCCTGGCAGTGTTTATGGGGTGCAGGTACTCCCTGGGACTGGATGACAATCTGCATCGGGGGAGTTCAGAACCTGCACTGCCATCAAGTGCCTACTGTTCCTCCAGAGCCTGTTCCCCTGTATGTTTCTGGTCAGGCACAGTGACCACCTCATCTGCCATGGTATGGATGTCCTCCACCACCAGGGATGCCGGCACATCCAGACTGGCCAAAGGCTGGACAGGGGCACAGGAGGCCATGGTGATAGCTGCCATGGATGTCTCAGTTGAGGATGACTCCGGCACAGATAAGGAGGGAACCATTGCAGTGGCCTGTCCAAAGATGGACACTTTGAGGCAAACCACTCATGTGGAGATGTTAGTCTCAAGGGAATCCCAACATTAAGACATGGATTACCAGAGTAAATGACTGCATGTGGGGATACTGTCCTCAAGAGAATCCCAACATTAAGACATGGATTCCCAGAGTAAATGACTGCATGTGGGGATACTGTCCTCAAGAGAATCCCAACATTAAGACATGGATTCCCAGAGAAAATGACTGCATGTGGAGATGATAGCCTCAAGGGAATCCCAACATTAAGACATGGATTCCCAGAGTAAAGGACTGCATGAGGAGATACTGGCCTTAAAGGAATCCCACCGTCAAGACACATATTCCTTGAGGCAATCTCTGCATGATGAAATGTTTGCCACAAGGGACATCCACTGCCAAGAGATGGATTCCTTGAGTCAATCTCTCAACATGCAGTTGGAGAAGTCAAGGGTCAGCATGCATAATGACTCTGTGTCTACTCATGACACCCATCAAAAGGACCTTGTAGCAATTGGGTCACACATGCACACATCCCTCTCACGGGTGGCCGTAGCCAATGAAGACATGTTTTTGGCCATGCATGGTGAGAATGCACCATCGCGGGGTCCAACACAGAATGGGAGTTCCAACTGAACCAACTGAACAATGCAGTTAATGCTATAGGCCATGGCCCCATACACCCCTATGCTTTTTCCATTACCACCCCATCTTTATGCAACCTTGTATCCATGAACCAATGGAAGGGCATGGATTGTTTTCCTTTATGTTTTTATCAAACCCCCATTGCAGGTTGCACATTGTTTTTCTTTCTTTTTACCCTATCCAAGGTGGACTGACATTTTGTTCTCGCCCCTTTCAAGGTAGATTGTATTGTATTTTTGAATCCTCATGGCATGGCCATTGTGCTCTCGAGGGCCATGAGCCAACTGCTCGTGGTAATGGGCACATTTTTCAGCCGGGCGACTGTATATTTGGCCATGCTCAGTGGAGTCAACTGCTGTGGTCTTGTGGACTGCTACCGCCTCCCACATACAGGTGAACATTCCATTCCACATTGGTATGTATATGTGCAATCTGTCAGAGAGACTCTTTTAGGTTGTCCAAAGCAAACACATCTCCAAGGTCCTTTCAGGTATTTTGCCCCATCAAGTGCCCACAGTCCCTTCGAGGACCCTCCTAGCACCCTTTTCCCACCAAAGACCACATTCCCTCTGCTGGACACTGACCCTCCTAGCACCAATGCAGATGCCCAATGTTTGGCAGAGGTGACAAGGGATTCACAACACAACAGCTGTACTGCTAGGTGAGGTTATGCACTCTCATATATGTTCATAGCTGGTGACCTATGCTTCCCAATAGTGGCATGATGAGGCACACGCAGGGTTTGTATGACACATGTGATATGGTGATGATTGGGTGATGGTCACTGTCACTGAAGATGCAGGTTGGCCTACATAGTTGTGTGCGTGTGCATGTCTCCTTGATCAGCTATGCATGTTCCTTGTGTTACTGGTGTCACTGGTTGCACATCCACGACTTGCTGCTTGGGGTCAGTCTCCTCGGGATCTTCCTGTGCACATGTTTTTGATGAGGGCTGATGCAGTAGCTCTTTTTTGGTCTGCCATTAAATTTACACTCCTGTCATGCCAGTCTTGCATGCCGCCTCATGACATGTTTCTTGTCAAGTAGCCACTATCTGATTAGGGGTGGACTGGCCTATAGAGAAGTCTGGTAATTTAATGGTATGCATTTGCCACCTGGGCCTCTTTTGTGTAGTATTTCAAAAATGTTTAATGGGAAAAGTGTTGGGCTTGTTGTGGGAGTGTGATATGGGTCCACTTTGAGATTTATTTCCAGGACCTCTTTTGGCTCCCTGTCTACCCCGTCCATGATACATGGGCATGCAACACACAAGACTCTTACAATCCACGTAGTTGGGAAATTCGGATGACAAGGTTGCATGCGGGTGATGTGTGAAGCATGCAGGGGAGGCCTAAATGTCTTTCTCATGTGCCGTGTTGCTGCTGTGTTCCCATCATGGTTATCAAGGGCTGTTGATAGTCAGGGTTGTGTAACCTTGCATCATCTATTGTAGGTGTGTATATCCTGCAAGCGGCTAGATAGCTGTCTGGGAGATCTGGTGTGCATTTTCACGATGGGACAAGGGACATATTGAGAGTATCAGAGACATGTACGAGGAGTAGGTGGATGGGCAGCTGTTGCTTTTCCTCATTGCAGGAGCACGTACATGGCAGTGCTGAGTGGTGGTGAGCAGAACCAGCTGCAATGGTGCAGACGGACCCAGTTGCAAGATGGCAGTCAGGTGAGAGGTTTTTGTTTTGCACTTGATGCATGGGACTCAGTGGAACACATGTGATGGAGCCATCATTCCAGTGGCTGACCTTGCAATACCAGGTATTTTGTGCATGTGACATGGACAATTTTATTCATACATGACATGCGTATGGACATGGTTTGTCCACTTTATGTCAAGGATATCAATGAGGTTGCAGTGTACTTTTAATGTTATGGAGCACACACTGTTTGCCAATCCAAGACATGCATTCTCAGGGTGTTGTTATGGGCAAGCTGGATTAGCCAATTGCAGTATTGAAGGCCATCAGGGATGTGCCTTTACTGTGTGTGCTCCACAGGGGTTGTATTCATTTGAAGTAGGTTTGTACTACCTGGTTATGTCTGCCCTGTGCGTGTGCCCTTTGGTCTGCTAAGAGAATTGGTGGTGCCTGTGGATGAGGGCAGAAGACGTCCTGCTCCTCTACGGCCATGCCATGAGTGGCAATATTATGCAGGACACGACATGCCACAATAGTTTTGCATACTACAGGGGGTGCATTTAGCAATATGTCTCCTGTATGGTCAAGGCAGTGGAACCGTGACTTACACGCTCCGAATGTACACTCCACTATGCCCCTAGTGGCTATGTGTGCTGTGTACCTCACCTGGGGTAGCTGGATTCCGGATGGGCGTCAACAGGAATGGTGACAGCAGGTAGGCATTGTCCCCTGCAAAGAGGTAAATGGTTATTAATTGCATGTTGTGTTTGTGTGTGTCATGTGACGACTGCTTGTGTGTGCTTGATAGTTGATACTCACCCACTAGCCAGCTGTTTCCAAAGGTTCCTGGTGCCAGACCCTGGTAGATTAAGGGAATAGCAGAAGATGTAGCTCTCATGTATGATGTGTCCCTTGGCATCATAGATCAGCTGCACATTGATGGAATGCCAATGCTTCCTGTTGTGATAAATGTGCTCTGTGTTGCAGGAGGTTGGGGGGTTGCAGTGCTACATGGATTCAGTCGATGGCTCACAGGGAAAGTGTGCAAATGCATATCATTCCTGGCACACTCTCTGCTTTGCCTGTAGTGTTTGCGGCATGTGAATGTGCCTATGTACACGTACTAGGAATCAGCGCACAATCTGGTCGAGCCACCTTGACTCTGTGGACTGTGCTATACTGCCTAAAATGGCTGTTGTATGTTGGAATAATCCTGTGGCCAAGAAGTGTAAGTATGATAACACTTTGACAAGAGGTGAGCACATGGTGGGTGATACCAGGTTATTCTCCCACTCCCTGACCACGTCTAGGATGACATCGGGAAGGAAGCAGTATCTTCCATACACCTCCTCATCTGGCATCCCAAGTAATGATTTCATGGATGGAATATTCTGGCCCTCCTTCTCCTTCCATGTAGTAATATCAGTGCTAGCAATGCAAGATCCGGCATTGTGGCAATCGTATGTTTATTGGGGTTACATTGCACTTTTATGTGTGAGCTTTCATTGCGCTTTGCGATGGGTCACAGATGGTGGTAGGATTGCGGGAAGAGCATTCTCATTTGGAGTCAAAACAATTGGGCAATAGCTTCTGTGAATAGGATTTACTTAGCACTTGATGGGGCATGTTGGTTGTTGGCGTGGTGCCTACCTACCCAAACCCATGTTCTTCCTAATTTTCCTTGTTTAATGAGGATTTTGCATGTTTTGACCCCTTTCTATTCTTTGTGATAGCCCTTCCCGTGCCTCCCGTGCAAAACTTTCACACAGAGCGCTATTTGGGAAAGGGCAGAGCGAAGTATGATCTGTGAAGCGGAACTGTGTTTTTTAGCACAACGCAAAGTGTACTTTTACAGAGCAAAGTCACTTTGCGCTGCGCTAAACATTTTGTAAATGAGGCACGTTGTATTCGTCGAAGATATGCAGAAGAAATGCCTTTGGAGGAAGGCCATGTTTTGGTATCACAATGGTGGCAAGCCCCGGGCACCTTGGTGATCTGGTTTTATGAAGTTCGTTAGTTAAAGAGTTGTAAATATCAGAACACGCCTTGAGGCCTTGGCACAAGGTTACTACTATCTGAGAAAAGAAAGAGTCCGAAACTAATCTTATTCTAGGTGTGCTCTCGTTTAGCTCTCCTCTGGAGTTGCATTTGGCATATGTTAAATCAAGCTTCTTATTCAAGTACTTGGCTTAAATAAGACAAAGATTTATGCATGTGTAGCCATCTTTCCAAATTTTTATTCAGAGGCTCGAAGTAGCCCAACTATTCAGTGCCATTATGTTTGTATGCCAATGCATTTCGGACTATGTCCGACATCAGGGCTCAAGGCACTGATTGTTTGGCCATGTGCAGTAAAAGTGGCTGGTAAATCGCAGAGCTGCGTGAAAGTGAAATCTTATCGTGTGGCATCTAGTGTCCGTGCCATTCCGTATATCTTGTGTAAAAATTCCTGGTAGCTGTAAGTCGCTGCTCTGAGCCCTGGGCACCTTGCCAGGGCTGCCAGTTTGGGCAAGTGGTTCCGGACTGCCAACGACCCTTCCGGCCCCTTCAGCTGACAGTTTGGTGGGCTTTGTGGGGGCAGAGGTGGTGGTGCTTCACCCCGGAACAGGTGGTAAAAAAGGCTATCTGCAGTCAGGGTAGGCATCACCCACTTCCCCCCACAACTGCAGAGACGTTTTTATGGGAAGGCAAGTTGGGTCCTTGCTCAGGGCCCCAACCTTGGAGGGGCCCACAAGGCTGCCTGATCTAAAGAAATAACATTCCTTTGTTCACCAGACTTAAATAGCGCACATCAAGATATTTTATGGCATGGTGCTGAGGCTGTTGTGCCTGTTTTGTCTGTTTTGGCAAGTACATTCTGCCTCGATCAATTCATCATGTAATGCTGTCTGTTTACTGTGGTATATATAGTGTGTGTGTTCCTTGTGGCACAATTCCTGTAGAATTCTTTCTTCCTGTAGGAATTATGTTGATCATGTGCAATAGCCAAATTTGAAATGCATATTGGTAAATTGAGTGCCACAATGGTTCAGAGGTTAGCTCAGTGTGTTAAGCACGCATTGCAGAGATACGTGTTCCTATGCAAGATTAGAATAGCACATTGCCAGTCCCTAAACCTTTCAAAATGGTCAGCCCTTCAGAGAGATTTACTTTTCAGGGTATGACCTTCAACGCAGCCTCACTCGTGGTTTCACTGGCTATAGTGGTGCTTCCACTAGAATGGTGAGCATTGATATATTCCACACCACAGGCACTTTATTCTTTTGATCTCTAATGGCAACACTATTTGAAAACCATGGTCACTTATAATCTCTGTCTGTCTGGATACAAACACCTTCCTGGTAGCTTCTAATCTGCATCCACTATCCATGCTATGGTATGTGTAGCTTTCTCCTTCCTACCAATTGGTCTCCTCTATCCATGCTTGAGCACGTTTGCATTCTGTGAGGCAGCAAATGTGAGTTCTCTGTCTATTCTGGGTTACATGTACCTTTTACATACATTCCTGCATTAATACTACAGGCTCCATACCTTCCTGGATTCTATTGATAAAAAGTCTCCTGAATCTATGCTAGAACAGAAATAAACTCTTCGTAGACTGATAATGTTGGCCTTCAAATGGTACTTGTTTATCATTCTGATTAGAGCAAGAATAAAGAGGGCAAGGGGACTTAAAAGGAGTAAACATCCTTATTTTTAATGCTGTGAGGCAGCATGTCAACCTATGGGTTGTGATTGCGGCGGGGGGCGGGCAGATATTCTTGATCACTTAATTCCTTTGGTTTGGTGGAGGGGGACCCCAAAGATGTCTGTGCCCAGGGCCCCAAAAGTGCTTAAGATGGCCCTGCACCACTGCACCAGCGACAGGCCCCTGAAGAGGAACTCCCCCGTGGCAGTGTTTTTTTTCCTGCCCAACTGCCCTGTTGTAGGTGGTTGGAACTGTTTGGAAGGAGATTTTCCCCTGAGGGTTACCAGTGCAGTAGACAAACCAGCACTCACCGGAAGTCTCTGGGCCAGCAGGGGCCACAGTGGCCAAGGGTGCGGGATCAGGAGACAGTGCAAGTCCAGGGTATTGGACCTCCTGCAGTTGCTCCCGTGGGTGTGGCAGGGGTAGGAGGGTGCACAGAATATATCCACCAGTTGCATACACTTTTGAACACAAGTGGGTCCTTATGCACTCTTTAGAAACCATCTGTGGCTTAGTACTGAAGGACTGAAGGTCTCTGCAGAGCTCCCAATATAGGTGGACAAAGAAACCATAGGGAGTTGAAGTGAATTGCCCAGGATCACACAATTACCTTCATTTTAATGACGCTGTAGAATAGAGATGATGCACTAACACTCGTGCAAACAATATTTACAGAGTCTTTGCTGCATTGGGAACCAGAGTGGGAATTCCTTTTTCTGTGAGTTTGACTTCTCTGTGCAGAGATGAGCATCGTTCTTCGTCGGCGGATGGCGGCGGGTAGGGACTTCTATGGATGTTGCCTCCCTGTGAGCTCCTGCTAAGAGTAGACAGAATCCATAGGCACCAGCAATGGCGGGCACCACGTTTCTTTCAGGCAGGCCTCCATGACCAACCTCTGCCGTGTGTTCTGTCCATGCATGCACAGCGGAGATCCGGTTGGATTTTCCGCATGGGGAGTGTAGGGGGCAGGAATCTGGGACCTGCCTGGATTTCCTTGCCTCTTTAGTGGTAATCTGGTGAAATGACAGTGCAGAAGTGGTAGCGGTAAGGCACTCTCTGCAGATGTGTTGAATATAAGAAAATGAGCCTCAATGGAATTAGAATGCAGCTTCTAATTCCCGGCCGGGAGGAAATCTCGGGCGCAACGACAGAGCAATGCAGGTTCAAATCCCGGTCCTGGGTTTAGAGACTGGTCTCCAGTATTAAGCACGTTATAAAAAATTACTTTTGTAATTAATCTGATAATCTCTCTGTGGCTCTAATATCAGAAAGGTGAATGCCGTATATCGATTCTATGAGGCCTGGGCTTTTTATGTGCTGTGGTCTATTTCTCCTTATATTCCTCCCTCATCTAGGTCCACTTTTGCCAATTTCTCCTGTGTTGGTTTTTGGTGTTTTTTTGTATTCGCCTCACTGACTGCTCTGTTCTATATTGTACTGCTGTATGTTCCATTGCACTCTTCCTTCCTCTAGGTTCTCATTCGCCAACTACTTTGTCATTGTTGTTTTTCTTTTTGTCTTCTTAGCAAATCGTTCAATTAGCAAATTGTTCTACTATTGTCTAAGCTCTTGTCATATTGTTCAATTGTCGACTATTGTCTCGTGCCTCTTTGTGTCGTCTACTTGCACCCCTCCATGTGTCCTTCCCTAGTGTCTCCCCGCCTCCCCCCCTCTCACCCACTTTCTTCTTCTCCCCTCTCCCTAATTACTCTATGGTGCTCTCTGTTTCTCCTATATTTTCTAACTGCTTCTCTATCGAGTATCCGGCTCTCTTCACTAAATCTGGTAGGAAGAAATTTAAAAAGGACATCCTGGTCTCCAACCCAGGCCTCCCTATCTCTGACACCTATACCAGTGCTTCCTCTAGCCAAATCCTCACTGACATCCTCTTTGTCGTTCCCTCGCCAGATCTATGGACTCTACATATGGTCGCTGTGCTCTCTCCTTTCTCTTCTTCTCCCAATAAAAGTGGCACCCAGTGGGAGGCCTTCCTGCCCCACTTCCACTCCTCTAAAGTCATCATTAATATTTACCTGAATTGTACTGTCTTGGTCCAAGGCCCTCAGGCCAACCTTCTTCTCTTTGATAGACACTTTCCGCGCCTCATCAATTTCCTTTCTTCTCCTGCTGTCCCCTCTCTCCCCTCCACGGTTTCCTTGCTTCCCCCTGCTGTCTCCTCCTTGGCTACCTTACCCTCTCCTCCTTCCTCTTCTGCCCCCCTTGGGCTTCTTCTACACCTCTGCAGGGCGTACCTCTGATTTGTACCCCTCCCCGGAAGTTTTTCAAGGATGGCAACCTTCTCCATATTGCCACTCTCAACTCTCGCTCAGCTGTCAAACAATCCTCTGACACCTGCCACCTCCTGGAAGAACTTGACCTTGATGTCCATGGTTTTACTGAGAAAAGGTTCACGGCCAACTCTGTCACAAGCTTTGACACTCTCCTCCCTGATGGCTACAAAATCTTCTGCAAGCCCAGATCCAAACATTCTGGAGGGTGTGTAGCCCTGATCTTCCCGGAGTGATTTCCTACCTCTGTCATTCCTACGTAGGCCTACTCCTCTTTCGAATGCCTCATCTGCAGGCTTTCTCTCTCTCCTGGACATTCCCTTACTGTGGCTACCATCTATTGGCCACTTGGTCAGATCTCCTAGTTCCCCTGTGAGTGGGCAGACCACCCTTCTTCCACTCAACTCCTCCTTCTGGGAGATTTTAACATCCACTTGGATGCTTCCTGTCCTTCCTCTGGACTCTTTTGAGACCTCTGCGACTCTCCCTCACTTCCTATTCTCCCCACTGGCCCGACTCACTCTGCAGGGCACACTTTGGATGTTCTGATCTCTTCAGACCTTCCCTTTTCTATCCCTCTCACCACTCCTCTCTCATGGAGTGGTCACTTTCTCCTTTTCTCCATGCTCACCCTCTCTACCCTTCAGGCCAAGCCAACTCCAGCACTGCCACCTAACTTCTCAGTTATCCCTTAAATGCAAATGCAGGGTGGCTGAGAGGAAATGGCTTGCTTCCAGTACATCCTCTGACAAACTGGCCTGCCGCCTGCTCCAATGGCAATACCGGCTCTCTGTCCACCTCAAGAAGAGAGCCCAAATTCAAGCCTGTGTCTCTGCGGCATCCAATAACTCGGCTGAACTCTTTAAAATCTGCAAGGAGTTGGCCAAACATTCTGCAGTCTCTACCTCTCTTGTCCCCTCCCAGGCCCTTTACACGGCCCTGGCTTCACATTTCATCTCTAAAACTCAGGACACCCTGTCCTCTCTCACTTCCTTTCCACCTCTTCCCTCTACTCCCTGCTCTTCCTCTGGCCCTTCTTTGGCCACCTAGCCTCCCTCCTTCTATGCCTTTTAATAATAATAATAATTTAGCATTTATATAGCGCTACAAACCATCAGGTATCTGAGCGCTGCTTATTATTACCCACGGTGTGTGGTGCTCATTTATCGACCTCGGAAGGATGAAAGGCTGAGTTTGGCCCTGCCAGGATTCGAACCTGTGTCAGCAGGCTGTGCACGGATGTCAAAGCGAGCACTTCTACTCGCTGTGCTATCGGACCGTCATCGATTTCCCTGTTCTCCCCAGAAGCGGTTTCTAGACAAGTTTGATCTATGAAAGTCTCATCAAAACAGGTTCTCCCCTGTTCATCCAAAACCATCAAGGACCACATTGACACCCTGGCTCCTGTTCTGGCTGACTTCTGGAACCACTCATTCGCCACTGGAGTCTTCCATTCCCGCCTGAAGCACTCCCTTGTGCACCCTCATCTTAAGAAATCCTCTGCAACCCCTCCTGCCTGGCTATCGCCCAATATCCATTACTTCTTTACTGGGCAAACTCCTGGAAAAGCTGGCCATCTCCCAGATTAATCTTCACACTAAATCTGTTGTCTCCATGACTATCAGTCTGGCTTCAGAGCTGCCAGAAGCATGGAAGCTGCTCTCCTGAACATCCATGAAGACCGGCTTTCCAACCTCGATTCCAATACCCCCTGTGTCATCTTACTTGATCTCTCTTCTGCCTATGACATAGTCAACCATGCCATCCTGCTCAACTGTCTGCGTGATAACCTGGGTATCACCGATCAGGCCCTGGCTTGGCTGACTTCTTTCCTCTCCGATTGACCCTCCCAGTTCCAACTTGGTTCCTTCCTCTCCTCTATCTCTATCTCTATCTCTATCTCTATCTCTATCTGTATCTCTATCTGTATCTCTATCTGTGGTGTTCCCCATGGGTCTAACCTCTCTCCCTGGCTGTTCAACCTATACCTGGCACTCCTTGCCCACCACATTGCCGCTTTCTGCCCCAATTTTCAGTGCTATGCAGATGACAGCTCATTTTCAGGCTTCTTTCCACCACCTCTTCTTCTTCTCTCATCTCTGACTGCCTGTCCGCCATCCAGGACTGGTGTGCCGCCAATGATCTCTTTCTTAATGCTAGTAAGACTGAGATTCTCCTCATCGGCACACCCGCTCCCTCCTTTCCTGTCACTCTCTGGCCAGCCTCTCTTGGCCCTCTTCCTGCTGCCACCTGTGACGGTTAAATCCTCAGGTTCATCTTCGAAACCACACTCTCCTTCTCTCCTCACATCTCTGACATCTCTAAGAAGTCACACTATCAGCTGCACCTCCTCAAAGGTATTCCTCTTTTCCTCTCCTTCCCCCAAAAGCTCACTGTCTCCAGAGCTCTGGTTCTCTCTAGGCTGGACTCCTGCAACAACCTCTTTCTAAATCTGCCTGCCTCTACTCTATGCCCTCTGCAACTCATCCAAAACAGGACTGGGAGACTTGTCCTTGGCCTCACGCCCAGGGATCGTATCTCTCCAGGACTGAAATTTCTACACTGACTCCCAGTGGCGGCGAGGATTAAGTTCAAAACCCTCTGCATTTTCCACAAGGCCTTCTGGGACCTCAATACCTCCAACTCTTTCTTCCTAAATATCTAACTTCTTGAGCTATTCGCTCATCCGCCTTCAACTCCCTCAGGATCAGTCGCTTCTCCATGCAACTAGTTGGTGGTAGATCTCTTTCCTCTGATGGGGCCTCCCTCTGGAACAGCCTCCCTGCCTCTCTGAAACTTGACGAGAACCATCTCTGGTTCCAGAAGCACCTCAAGACCTTCCTCTTTGCTTCTGCTTTCTCTCCTCCTCTCCCCTGCTGATCTCCTGGCTGAATCTGAAACTGCACTGGGTACCTGGCCACCCTCTGATCTCGGGCCCAGGTCCCCTCCCTGCCACTTACACACCTGCACTGCCGCCCTGGCAACCCTTGCACTCGGGGGCTGTTTCTGTATCCCTACAGCCACCTACCAGCACTTGACACCTGATGTCTGTACTTACCCTTGCACTTGCTACCAGCTGGACGCACTTTTTATGTATTGTTTTTATTTACTCTTACTGTTTATCCCATGTGCTGGACTGCCACCTCCCTCTCCCCACTAGCCCCCCACCCCCAAACCCCCGCACTTACATGATCTCTATGTCACCTAGCCTAGTAAGATCGCTGTCTCTGTCTTCCCTCTGTTCCCCCTCCCTTGCCTCGTCGCACCTTCAAACACTTGTGTATTGGCGCTTTATAAATCCCATATCATATCAATGACTGGCAAACACTGCAGATTATCAGGGCAAGAAGGAATGTTTATTTTGCGAATATCAACCCCTTTGATTGTCAAGAATCGATATCAGGGCCAGGGCGGTCCCTGACTGCCTAAGAACCCCTCTCAGAAACTGCAAAGCGGTAAATGTGACAGTTTAAAGAGCCCTTTCAAGTGTAAGACACCAAAGCGGTGTCCAGTGCCCACCCCAGGTTTAAAGGCATTTGACTTTCCAAATCCCCGCAGCCCTGCGGTGCAGAGGGGGGCTCGGCCGCCCCCCAGTCTGGGCTGGTAACGTCCTTATCGAGTTATGGGGCGGGGTGTGGAGGTGTGTGTGTGCGTTTGGGGGGACTCTTTGAGACAGGAGACAGTAGGCTGGAGAGCCTCGCGCTTTCAGGCACGATCCAGATTCAATCAACATTTGGGGGGGGGGGGCTGCAGGGGGGTTCCCACAGGCGCCACATTGGACGCCCTAAAACTAGATGGTGTGACCTCCAGAGGTCTAGGATAAGGCTCAGCGTCTAGGCACTTGGGCCATAACCCCATTCGCGTTCTACACCAGTGTATACGGAAGTGCGCTGGAAATCATAGGGTGCACGTAGAGGACAGCGTCTCTTAAAGTCAGAAGAGCTGGGGCTGCGTCAGTGACTGCTGCTCACAGCTGACATGTGCTGTTGCGCGCCAATGCGCTGCTGCACTCCCACTTCGGTTCCTGAGGGGCACCAATTCTGTCTTAGCTTTTCTGGCCCTCCAGATGCGCCCCTGGCCTGTGAACACTCCTTCCTTGAGCCTTGGCCTCTTAGAGGTGGGACTGAGGGAAACCGCACTCGCCCTTGACACCCCTGGAACTTTAGAGGGGAGGCTTGCATGTGAATGGCTGGGCCCTGGCCATCCTTGCAACTCAGAGCTGGTCCCTAATCATTTATTAAGAAACAAGAGTGTCCCTAATTTTATCTCAGTGGAATTGTATTTCCTTGTTTAAAGTTACCTCAAAAAAGATCAAACAAAAGCAAAACGAATAGTCAATTAAAACACTTATATATACATGATTTCTGTGCGACATAAGTACATTTAACAAAGGATGATGACATCACTGCATCCATAAACAACTCTCAATCACTCTAATGCGTACTTATCACATTCATCCACTAAAATGTTTATCATGTGTTCTTTGTGTTTCCGCCTTTGACACCGAAATAGACTGAGATAATTATTTGATGTCTCTCGTTAATTCGCCATCAAAAGAAATCAATTGTGTAGTCAATATATGCTATCTTTTAGTTATGAAAATAGAACTACATGTTTCGACCCTAATATTGCATCAATTGCTTTGTGTCGCAAAACAGTCTTCATCAGGATCCAAATGTTCAGCAATCAAAATGTAGGACAGTTTCCTACAAAAGACCGGAAATACTTGGTTGCTTAGAGGATTCAATCATTGTGGTTTCCAAACTGTTAAGTATTTTGTTGCTTGTGAAAATACTCAGAACTTGGGGATATCCCTTAATTTTCATAATTAGAGGCTTCTTCCAAATGAATTGGTACGATTTTGAGTATTCCACAGCCTAAAAGACACTTAACTTCCCAATCTGTGGACTTTTTCATCTGTCTAAAAATACTGTTGAAATAAAGTCTCACCTTCTTCAAAAGGCCGATTGCTTTGGTGTACTTTATGCTGTTCTGCAGTCTTTACGCTGTGAGAGATTGCATGTCTGTGTTTATTATTGGTTCTCATCCCTGGACATACACACTTGTTTTGTTTATTTTTTTCCCTTTGGGAATTGCAAGTGTATTTTAGAAACAAGAAAATATATATATATATATACGATATATATATATCCAAAGCAAAAACCGAACTGTAAAACAGCGGCACTCCTCCATCTCGCTTTTCAAGAAAGGTACGCCACACAGTCATTCATTTGAAAAAATGTCCTTTATTCTTTTGGTGTGGACATTCAAGCACACCCGTGAAAAAGCACAATAACGCGTTTCACCCCAAACTGGCCTTCGTTGGATTGTAACTGATACCTTGTTTGCAATGTATTTTATTTCTTTTCCTGTTTAGCTTCAACCTCTTTCCTGTGTTTTTTAAAAATATTTTTAAAACACTAGACTTGTGCTTTAACCAATGTTGTTTGCCTTCTAATGGCGGCCATATTTGGTGAGTGTATACTCACTACCTATTTCCTAAACATGATGGGAGATTATATATTTAAAAAAAAAACAGATTTTTAAAAAAAATATATTTGTTTATTTGCAAAAAGTGCATGTGCTTAGGAAAGAGAGTGAATAAAGGAGGCAACAGGGAAAGACAATTTAATTTATTATGTGCAAAAATTGCTTGAATATAAAGTGCTAACATTTATCAATAAAACACACAGTGGATATGTATTCCCTTGCTTGAATTTTCATATATTGGATCTGATGGTAATAAAGATCAAGTGATCTTAGATATTTGGCAAAGTGTGCTGTTTGATAGATATTTTAATTATGAGCTATACTAAGCAAGCTAAATTCACATGCAATTCAATATCAATACATTAAGAAATATAGTGCCAGGCGCCATTGTGCAATATCAGCTTTACGGTGCAGTGCCTTCTATTTTGATAAAGTGCCTAGTGCCTTTAAAAGTTACAACATCAGTTGCGCTTTTGTATTGTTTGGTCACTTTTGATATTTGCCTTAGTATTATCTATTTCCTTATTTAGATCCAATATAGACTATATATCTATTTAATATAATGACTATGAATTAGGGCTTGCATACTTATTTAGATTCTAATGTTTTGCTATGCTGTACATAATTTTGTTTGTCTATCCCTTTATTTTTGCTTGCTTGTTGAATGATAAAACCAGCATGGTGTCAGTAGAAGATATATTAAAAAAGATGTGCTAAAAACCCGGATATCTAAATGTGCACATGTGAGAAAGTGATTAAAACTGTATAAAACACAACTGAATAAACGTCAAAACTTTCACACATAGAAAAAATCACACATAGAAAAAAGCACTTATTCAGTGAGACTGCTAGGTTATTATCCAATGTTAGCAATGTTTTGTTTCTGCCATCAAGTTCTTATCTCATTTATGCTGGATCAATCAAAACTTCTATTTTCTTTTTCCAATATCCAATTAGGAACTTTAGGATTTCTCTGAGACATTGTTTTAATTATATCATTCCCCAATGAATGTATATAATTCATCATCTTTGTTGTGTCCACCAGGGGACTTGGTGTTGTAGTCAATTATATATCGACTTTCAATTTGCGCTCTCTGTTTCCTCCCCTTGCGTGTGGCTATACCTGGTCTATGCCGAAGAACTTGAGGGACTGAATGTCTCCTCCATGTATGTCAGAGAAATGTTTTGCTAAAGGATAGGTTGGATCCAAGTTCTTAATTGCTCTAAGATGCTGCAAGATTCTGATCTTAATTTCCAACTTTGTGCTTCCGATATACCAGAGATTGCAGCTGCAGGTGATTACATAGATTACAAATTTCGTACTGCAGCATATAGTTTTCGTGATTGTAACATTTTGCCCTGTTCGTGGGTTAGTATATTGTTTGCTATTTGGTCCAATGCTTTACATTTAATGCATCTCTGAAATCCTACTGGTTTTTCTGGAAGCCAATTTTCTTTGGGTTTAGATTGAAACATACTAGGAGAGATTTTGGATTGTAGGGACTTGGCTTTCCTAAAAGTAACACTTGGATTAACATTAATCACTGAGCTAATGTCTTTGTCTTTCCTCAGGATATGCCAGCGTTTAGCCAATATTTTCTTGATCTCCTTGGCCCCGTTGTTAAAAGTTGTAATGAATCTCGTCATTTGTTCTTTACTAGTATGTTTCGTCTTTGTTTCCGCATTTTTCGTTGTTATTTTGGTTAGAAGTTCTTGCCTAGTCTGTTTGTTGCACTCATTGTAAACTCGGTTGATGACAGATCTTTTATAACCTCGAGCTTGAAATCTACTTGCTGCCATTTTGGCATTTTGTATAAAAGTGGGAGTCTCGCTACAATTTCTTTTCATGCGAAGGAACTCTCCATATAGTTTGCTGTTCTTTAGAGTCGTAGGATGGGAACTTTTTGCATGTAGAACTGTGTTTGTACTTGTTGGTTTCCTGTATACCTCGGTTGTTATTTTGTTATCTACAATTTTCACCATAATGTCCAGAAAAATTACTTCAATTTTACTGTGATGCTCTGTAAATTTTAGATTTCCACTGCAAGTATTGATGATTTGAAAGAAGTCTTTCCACTCTGTCTCTGAACCTTCCCATAAGATGAATAAATCGTCAATATATCGACGCCAAAGGATAACTTTGTTGGTATACATTTCCATTGTCTCTTCCGCAAATAACTTCTCCTCCCATGCTCCCATGAATAGATTTGCAAATGTGGGAGCTACCGCTGTGCCCATCGCTGTGCCACATATCTGGGTGTAGCATTGCCCATCAAACATAAAATAATTGTGTGTTAGACAGAATGTTAACATTTCAAGTAGCATTAGAGAACGTTCTCTATAGCTTAGAGATCTTGTGGATAAGAATCTTTTTATGGCTATATATATATATATATATATATATATATATATATATTACACTACCACAGTAGTGGCCATGTAGTTATGGTTAAGTTGCTGCTTCCATAAGAAGAGCACTTTTTGGGCGGCTTATAACTCTGTTCCCCCTGGACGAATCCTCACCAAACTTTGCAAAAAAAGTATATGGGCCACTCTGAATTTATTTGCAAATAAACTTTTCCCCAGGGGTGGAAAAGTTATAGTGGGGTGGGGGGTCCCAAAACGTCTTTTTTTCCCTATAGACTGAATGGGGGGAAAAGTTTGCGCACGTCTACAGCCCAAACGGCTGGACGGAATTTCACCAAATATGCAGCAGGAGCAGGAGCTTGGACCCGAAAGTAGCCTTTTGTAAATTTGGTGCCAATCCGTCCAGTACTTTTCTTTAAAACGACCAAAAAGTACATCTGAATAAATTTGTGATATCTATGTCCGCTCCGCAGACACACTTCCCTGTTCGCTCCGCGGACAAGATACCGATTGGCTAATCCGTAGCGGCATGTTCGCGGACATGTGGTGCATTCACTGATTGGGTGTTGAACGGCGTGATGTGCGTCAGATTCTGTTGCTGCGGCCGCCATGTTTTATTCGTGTTTTGGTGTACGCAGATATCACCGCTAACACATATGAAACAACACAAAGATGCACTTGTTAAACTTGTGAAATATTGCATCGGAAGGTGAGGGTTAATGAGGCTGGGATGGTATGTGGAGCAGGAAGGCAAAAAGTGGTGTTTTCTTGTCATCTAAGCCATACGGTAAATAGCGTTGTAGAATTTGAAATCTGAGGCAGCCACCTGCAGTGTTTGATGGAATGAGCGGGTTTGCAAGTGTATGGAAGTACCACTTCACATGCATACGTTGAGACATATTGAAAAGTCCGAATGTATTTACATTCTGAGCGAAGGTCACTTGCTTTGCTTTTGTGGTTGCAAGCTCAGTAGGCCCACGCATCCGAAAGAAACCCATAAGGGTCAATTGTTTTTTGACCTTGAGCTAAAGGGAAACATTCTGTAAGAATGCAGGGAGTGCAAGTTTGGGAAAAATACCATTTGATAAGGTTATGTATTCAAAACGTTTGTAAAACACATGTAATATCAGTTGAAGAAGTTTTTTTGCTGCAAGTACCTCGCTGTCTGGGTTATAACGAAGACAATGGAGCCGGTAAATATTGTGTACATTTACTTTTGACGACTCTACACCGGAACAAGTTTTAATTTGTTATTTCCAGAACAGTAATTTTGGCATTATAACTGAGGTACTATCTTTCTGTGTAGCTGTCAATTTTTTTTTACCATTATGGAGAATGCAGATTCTCACCGTTTGTAGGCTATCCTTAGGTTCACCCATGTGCAACGCTATTATTTCTTTAAAATGTCATGTATGACCACATCGATTTGTGTATCAGTTTCCACATTCTTTTTGTCTTTTTATCAATTGTTTGGTAAGGGTTGGGTATTGATACGTATTTTCTGTTATGTTTTCTGAACAGCTACATTCTGCCGTACTGTGATTTCCATGGATTCCTGATGCCAAGTGATGGGTTCTTTGGACGCCAGATGCACATACTCGTGACCGGCTGCCTAACTGTCACTGTATTGTGGGACGACCGGCCCAGCCCCATTTGTCCGTACGCTGGAGTGGCCATTAGGAGTAACATAACATCTTGTATGGTGGTGTAGTCCAAAGTTCATGCTGACATCTTGGAAATCACTGTGCGACTGAAGCAGTTGCTTTATCGAAAGCGAATACTTTGTGTATGAGAAAAGATCAACGTGTGGCTCACGATGAACCTTTTCATTGACGACGGAATAAACAAAGTTACTATTTCATTGAAAATGGGAATAGTCCGATGGTCTCGGACAGTTTATTGTGAAATTAAAGTACTTTACAAATTCTAAAATTGTTAATGTTTTCCTTTAAAAAACACTTTATTATTTCAAAATGTAACGTGCTTCTCTCTATTTTGCTGTGTGTTCTTTTTCAGGTTCTGCATCACGGCACTTAGGTGCTTATGGGCGCATTTGGCTGTCCTGTAGAGGAACGTCTGTCATGATGCCTACCTCCAAGGAGCCAGGTTCGACCCAGCGACCCCAGAGGCAGGCATCATTTCCCCCAGGGGAGTGCCAGCGGGAACAAGCTGGGGCCCTTTGGACGCAGTCCTGGCGCCTTAGGCGCCAGGCTCATGTTGGACCTCTGTCCTGGCGCCTTAGGCGCCAGGCTCATAAAGCTATACATGTGTGCAAGTGTTTTCATGTGCACTTACCTGATGCAGACCATGCTGCCACATCCAGGCCCTCTTGAGGCCTGAATGGAACTACTTTACCTGTGGGACTACTTTCCACCCGGGTGTGGTCGGGGAATGATACATACCTGATCGGAGGAAGGATACACACTTGGGACTTCTTCCAAAGCTATTTAAACCACACCCGATCAGCAACTCACGCTTCGCGTTGTTCTGCTCTTCGCAGCTGGACGCTCACCGTGTCAGCTCCTGCTTCTGGACTTCAGCCACGCCTGTCAGTATCCTGGGTCACCTGCAAAGGGAGACAAGAGACCTAACCAGCTAAATCTGCACCACAGAGACATCACCGACGATCCTGAAAGGGAAGACATTATTTTTAAAAGCATTTCGTTACGATCGCTGCAGCGCTGCATTTCACTCACCTTGGGTTCCTCCATCTTCAGCAGCGATCATCCGGATACACAGCCACTTCCCAGAGCCTAGAGAAAAAGACAAGAATAAGAGGTGAGAGAAGGAAGGGAATAAGACTTACCTCATTTCATTTCGGGTCTTGCTGCTTCCAGGCATTTTCCGGACCCCGGCCCCTATGGGGAAAAAAGACAAAGACATTGAATGAGCGTATGCAAAGTCAGTTCCCGAGCGCTCATCCAGAACTAACCTGCCATTTACTGGAACTGCAACTGCACGTTTCACTTCGGGTCGGTGCCATATCTCCGGCATTCCGAACCCTGGCCCCTAAGGGGAAAAAAGGACATAAACATTAGCGCTTGCTGCAAAAAGACAATGAACATTATTATTAAGCTTGGATTTTTGAACTTGCAACAGAACTTTTACAGAGCCTTACCTGAATAGTCAAGCTTACCTGAACTCCCATCAATCCTCAATCCAGTGAAGTACTGGGTTTCAACGCGCCCCTGCATCAGAAGCAGGATGGAGAGCTCATCCTTCCTGACCCTAGGGTGAGACTTCACGGGGAATCGTGGAAGGGTATCGTGGAGGGTTGGAAGAGAGTGGGAGGCTTGATCATAACTCAGTCAGTAGGTAATACTCCCTTTTCACGCACAGGGGAATATTCCTGCGAGCCGGAGAAGCCAGAGTTGAGGGCCCTTCCTGTCCATCTTCAGAGTCCTGCGCTTCACCATTGAAGAAGCATCAGCACTCGAAGCCAGACCTGCGCCTCCGTGGGAATCAGGTGAGCGTTACAGAATGCGAAGCCTACCCACAATTTCCCACCCGGGCGCTATGGAGACTTCCGAGACTGACCAGCTGGCCCAGCTTTTGGGGGAATTACGGGCAGAGGTGCACTCAGCCTGCCAGGAGACTAACACTCTCAAAAGAGAACTGATCTTATCCAAGGAAAGAACAGATGACCTAGCCAAAAGGTTATTACAGGCCCAGGCAGGGCTCACTCCTTTACCTAATTCCGGAGACATTTCCACATCAATGGGTTTGAGTAACCCGGTACAAATTAATCTACCTGGACACATGCCTTTGGCCCCGCCTGAACGTTTTGCGGGGGATCCCAAGAAATATGCCGTCTTTATGAACCAATGTCATTTACACTTTCTATGCAGACCCGGAGCCTTCCCTAACGACCAGACTAAGGTAGCCTTTATACTATCTTACCTCAGTGGTAGTGCTGCCGATTGGTCTATCCCATTGGTAAATCAGGATGATCCCATTCTCCAGAATTTTCAGGGCTTCCAGGCCAGCATGGAAAGATTGTTCGCTCGACACTCTCAAGGACAGGCCCTTGATAACGAACAGCTATCCTTACGACAAGGTAATCAGGATCTTCTGTCCTACATAGCCACCTTTAACAGACTGGTTGTGGAAACTGGATGGCCAGAAAGCAAAAGGATCACATTGTTTCATCGAGGCCTGCGCGGAGAGCTTAAGGATGTTCTAGCTCAGATAGTAAACCCACCCCAGGTCGGCGCAGACTACATTGACTTGGTGGTTCAACTTGATCACAGACTTCAAAATAGAAAAGCAGATTGGTTCAAGTATGAAAACCGAGCACCGATCAAAACCCACGCTAACTCCAAGAGTACCGACGTATCTGAACCTATGCAAATCGGTGGTGTTAAAGGACCATTAACGCAGAAAGAACGAGAGAGAAGGCGGCAAATGCAACTTTGTCTGTATTGCGGGACTTCCGGTCACTTTCTTCGAAATTGTCCAGTTAAACCGCTTAAGAAGGTGGTTGGAGCTACTGATAACGAATTAGTGACACCTGATTCGGGAAACGACCTAGCCCGGCAAGCGTAGGGGTCCGCTTGCCGAGCTTGAAAACTAACTCTTTGACCTCGCATTTTTTTTCATGCTAATGGTGCTCTTGGACCCAAAACAGCCTCAGCAGTTGCATGCTATAAAAGCATACATCGACAGTGGAGCTATTGGAAATTACATAGACCGTGAATTGGCTTCCAGGATTAAGCTTCCTCTCCGCCCGAAAGTAACCCAAGATGTCATTACTACAGTAGATGGAACCAAAATAGCCTCAGGGCCTGTAACGCATTCCACTGTTGAAGTGACACTGGTGGGTCAGGATGGACATTGGGAAGCAATCGTGTTTGATGTGATCAAGGCCCCACAATTTCAAGTAATTCTTGGAATTCCTTGGTTAGAAACACATAATCCCAGAATTGACTGGCGAGCAAAGAAGATAAGTTTTCCTGATTGTGAACCAACTTGTTATCCAAGAAATCCAGCTATGGGTCTAGCCTCAGCAACTTCCACCCCTGTACAGCTACCGTCAGAATACCAAGAATTCCAAGACGTTTTTCAGAAAAAACAGGCTAACACGTTACCTCCCCATCGGTCTCATGATTGCCAAATCGATCTGGTACCCAATGCTCAACAACCTTGTAGTAGGATTTATGCTCTTACGGAACCTGAGAACCTGCATTTGCGTCAGTATTTAGATCAGTACCTAGCCAATGGTTTTATTCGCCCGTCCAAGTCTCCTTTCTCTTCAGCTCTGTTCTTCGTGCCGAAAAAAGAAGGCGACCTTAGAACGTGTATAGACTATCGCGCCCTAAATCAAATAACGATTAAGAATCGTTATCTTCTGCCCTTGATCCCTGAGCTTATCGACCAGGTGAAAGACGCTTGTGTGTACACCAAGTTAGATCTCCGAGGAGCTTATCACCTGGTGCGCATAAAAGAAGGCGACGAATGGAAGACTGCATTCCGCACCAAGTTTGGGCTCTTCGAATATCAGGTGATGCCCTTCGGTTTGTGCAATGCACCTGCCGCCTTTCAGTACTTTATGAATGATGTTCTTCGGGAACTTATCGATGTCTGTGTCATTGTTTACATTGACGACATCCTGGTGTACTCTTCTTCAGAATCTGAGCACAGAAAACATGTTAGGGCAGTTCTTGAGAAACTGCGCCAGCACAGATTATTTGCAAAACTCGAAAAATGCGTTTTTCATACCACAGAAGTTGAGTTTCTCGGATTCATCCTGACACCTCAAGGAGTCCGAATGGACTCGCGAAAGGTGGACGCCATCCTCAAATGGCCATCTCCAAGCTCGGTGAAGGGAGTTTAGAGCATGCTTGGCTTTGCCAATTTCTATCGAAGATTCATCCCGGAATTTTCCCGAACAGTCCAACCCATCACTGCTCTCCTAAAGAAAAACAAACGCTTCGAATGGACTCTTGAGGCCGAACAAGCCTTCCAGGATCTGAAAACCAAATTCACCTCTGCACCTGTATTGAAGCACCCGCACCCCGATCTCCCGTACATAGTGGAAACCGATGCATCCAGTTCGGCCATGGGAGCTGTCCTGTTGCAAAGAGACCCAAAAACTAACCAACTACACCCAGTGGTCTTTTGGTCCAGAAAATGTTCTCCTCCTGAAATCAACTACGCAATTACCGATAAAGAGTTACTGGCCATCAAATCTGCTTTCAAGGCTTGGCGTCACTACCTTCTCGGGGCAAGACACACCATCACCGTAATTACGGACCACAGAAACTTACAGTATTTAAAAACGGCCAAAGCTCAATCTTCACGACAACTCCGCTGGGCTCTATTCTTTGCGGAATTTGATTTTGTAATTACCTATCGCCCTGGCTGAAAGAATGGAAAAGCGGACGCCTTATCCCGGATTGGCATGGAAGAATCTAATTCGAGCTTAGAACCTGTGCCCATCATACCAGAGCAAAGAATCTTAGGCTTAACCTCATTGCACACTATTGAGGACATCCAAACGCAAGTAAAACAACTTCTAGACTCTTTAACCTTACTGGAATGGAGTCAGAAGGGTCCTCATTACACCGTTAAGGATGACTTACCCTACTTCCAGGAGCGCTTGTTTCTGCCAAGTAAAGAATTGCAAGAACTTGTTATTGCCCATCTTCATGAATCTTTAATGGAAGGACACCCTGGTATCGCTAAAACGGAGGAAAAAATTAAACGCCACTTCTGGTGGCCTTCTTGGAGAAAATACATAAAGTCTTTTGTACTGTCTTGTGGAATTTGCGCCCAAAACAAGGCTCAAAAGAAAAGGCCAGCCGGCCTACTTCAACCCTTGGATATTCCACTGGCGCCATGGCACACCCTGCCAATGGACTTTATAACAGATCTGCCTCCTTGTGCTGGTTACAACACAATCCTTGTAATTGTGGACCTATTCTCCAAAATGGCCCACTTTATCCCTTTAAAGGGTTTGCCTTCAGCTTCCACCTTGGCCAAGGAATTCCTGGAGAATATAGTTCGCATACATGGTTTCCCTTCCATATTAGTCTCGGATCGTGGAAGTCAATTTATCTCACATTTTTGGAAGAAGTGTTGCCAACTAGCACAAATAGATGTGCGGTTATCCACCAGCCACCACCCCCAGACCGACGGACAAACCGAGAGAACCAATCAGACCCTCGAGCAATATCTTCGGTGCATGTTACACCAATCCGAGTTAAATTGGAAAGACATCCTTTGGATCGCAGAATATGCATACAACAATTCAGTGCATTCTGGAACCGGACACACCCCCTTTTATACTTTGTATGGTCACCATCCTCGGAACTCTGACCTAGATCCACCTCTGACCCTGAAAATTCCCGCAGTAAATCATCTGCATTCCACAATAACCCGAGCCTTCAAAGAAGCTGCAACTCATTTACAGCAAGCCAAGAAAAAGTATAAAGAAAACGCTGATTTGCACCTTAGTAAAACTCCTCCTTACCAAGTAGGAGACCAGGTATGGCTAGCAACAAAACATTTACCCCTCAAGGGCCCACGAACCTTCAATCCCAGATTCATAGGACCTTATCCCATCAAAGCTATAATCAACCCAGTGGCCTTTAAACTGGATCTACCGTCCAACATGCGTATTCATCCAGTTTTTCATGCATCACTTTTGAAGCCAGTAGAACCAGGAACCCGATTGTCCAAGCCTCCAGATCCAGTTCAAGTTGAAGGGGAATTAGAATTCGAAGTTAAAGACATTTTAGACTCCAAGGTGGTAAAGTCGAAACTCTTCTATCTTGTTGACTGGAAGGGATATTTACCTCAAGAGAGATCGTGGGAGCCTAGTAACCATGTCCACGCACCTCGATTAGTACAAAGGTTTCACCGGAGATTTCCGAACAAGCCCAAACCCCGGAGGGAAGAACCTTGGGAGGGGCCTTGAGGGGGGGTACTGTCATGATGCCTACCTCCAAGGAGCCAGGTCCGACCCAGCGACCCCAGAGGCAGGCATCATTTTCCCCAGGGGAGTGCCAGCGGGCCCAAGCTGGGGCCCTTTGTAGCCTTAGGTGCCAGGCTCATGTTGGACCTCTGTCCTGGCGCCTTAGGCGCCAGGCTCATAAAGCTATACATGTGTGCAAGTGTTTTCATGTGCACTTACCTGATGCAGATCATGCTGCCACATCCAGGCCCACTTAAGGCCTGAATGGAACTACTTTACCTGTGGGACTACTTTCCACCGGGGTGTGGTCGGGGAAGGATACATACCTGATCGGAGGAAGGATACACACTTGGGACTTCTTCCAAAGCTATTTAAACCACACCTGATCAGCAACTCACGCTTCGCGTTGTTCTGCTCCTCGCAGCTGGACGCTCACTGTGTCAGCTCCTGCTTCTGGACTTCAGCCACGCCTGTCAGCATCCTGGGTCACCTGCAAAGGGAGACAAGAGACCTTACCATCTAAATCTGCACCACGGAGACATCACCGACGATCCTGAAAGGGAAGACATTATTTTTAAAAGCATTTCGTTACGATCGCTGCAGCGCTGCATTTCACTCACCTTTCCTGGGTTCCTCCATCTTCAGCAGCGATCATCCGGATACACAGCCACTTCCCAGAGCCTAGAGAAAAAGACAAGAATAAGAGGTGAGAGAAGGAAGGGAATAAGACTTACCTCATTTCATTTCGGGTCTTGCCGCTTCCAGGCATTTTCTGGACCCCGGCCCCTATGGGGAAAAAAGACAAAGACATTGAATGAGCATATGCAAAGTCAGTTCCCGAGCGCTCATCCAGAACTAACCTGCCATTCACTGGAACTGGAACTGCAGGTTTCACTTCGGGTCGGCGCCATATCTCCGGCATTCCGAACCCCGGCCCCTAAGGGGAAAAAAGGACATAAACATTAGCGCTTGCTGCAAAAAGACAATGAACATTATTATTAAGCTTGGACTTTTGAACTTGCAACAGAACTTTTACAGAGCCTTACCTGAATAGTCAAGCTTACCTGAACTCCCATCAATCCTCAATCCAGTGAAGTAACTGGGTTTCAACGCGCCCCTGCATCAGAAGCAGGATGGAGAGCTCATCCTTCCTGACCCTAAGGTGAGACTTCACAGGGAATCGTGGAAGGGTATCGTGGAGGGTTGGAAGAGAGTGGGAGGCTTGATCATAACTCAGTCAGCAGGTAATACTCCCTTTTCACGCACAGGGGAATATTCCTGCGAGCCGGAGAAGCCAGAGTTGAGGGCCCTTCCTGTCCATCTTCAGAGTCCTGCGCTTCACCATTGAAGAAGCATCAGCACTCGAAGCCAGACCTGCGCCTCCGTGGGAATCAGGTGAGCGTTACAACGTCATCCTGAAAGGTGTTGAATATCACTAGGGTTGGTTATGTTAGGAGATGTGGGAGTGTTTTCGTATTACACAAGTTTTGTAATGTTTTTAAAAAACGCTGCGGTAAACATTTATTGACTGAGGGGTAGGCTGTAGCCATGGGGACTGGGCAGAATGTAGGGGTCATGGTATAAGGCAGAGGTCTTCAAACTGTGGGGCACGCCCCCCAGGGGGGCGCGGCCGCATCCCAGGGGAGTCGCCAGAGCCCAGCATGAAATGTAAAAAATAAAAAATATTACATTTTTTTTTTTTTTTTTAGATTAGAGAAAATGGGAAGGGGCAGCTCACATGGTCAGAATGGACCATAAAACGGTCTTAGGCACCAATGAAACAATGGCCAGCAGTTGCAAATGGATATTCAGTCCTTTAGTCACAGACTGTTTGAATAGTACCCAAGGGGTTGTTTTTTGTTCAAATGTAAACAGATTGTGATATTTAAAGAATATTTATTCAGCAACAATGGTCAAAATTACTAGCTGCATAGTGAAGCAACTCATCAAACTGGCCCACATTGGCTAAAAAAGTGGCCCATTTTGACTGGCCTACGCTAACTTTTTGCATTTTTGGTATGGTCATCCCCTATTGCGGTATGGGCCAGTACAAGCCTGCCAGCTCATCCATAATGCGTGAGGGGGCGTCCGCCCACTGGCCACCTCACCCATTATGTAGGAGCCGAGGAGCCAGCCCAGTGAAACACTGAGCAATCCCTCAGCTGCTTTTTCCAGCTGAGGGAGTGCTCCTGGGCTGGCTGAACTGTCAAAGGGAAACACTGCTTGCCTTTGACAGTTAATTTCCCCAGCCGCACATGATCACTGAGCCATGCAACACTGGGGGTATTTTGCTTTGCCAGCCTTGCATAGCTCATTGGAAATGCTGGCTGGGGCACTGCATGTATGTATGTGTGAGGGGGTGCTCCTGCGCCTCCTCGGACATACAGGCAGAGCAACCTTGAGCGGGACATTTTAGCAACCACGCGCAGGCCCCTGCAGAAGGTACGTTTACGGTGATTTATTTTTTATTTAAATATGTATGGATGTGTGTATGCTTGTGTTATGGGACTGTGGTGGGAGCAGGATGGGCAGCAGCACTGGGATAGTGGTGGGAGTAGGCTGGGGAGAGCCCATGGTCTGTACTGGGAGTAGGGTGTGGTGACGGCACACAAAAGTTCATAGCAATTTCTACATACTGTCCATCTGGCACTTTTGGGGGGGGCCGGCCTGCCCAAACTTTGCTCAGGGGTGGCCCAGGCCAAAAAAGTTTGAAGACCACTGGTATAAGGTCATGATCCGCACAATGTGGCTACTGGTTGTGACCAGAAGGGAGAAAAGATAAGATTACAGTGGCCATGTCCACCTAGGACTGGCTTTGTGGAAAAGTTGTTCGACATTACGATACATTTGAAAGGAAGGAAAGAAGTGCTGGTGATAATATGTTAACAGTGTTTCCTTTGTGCTATTTGCAGGCTGTCATGGAAAGTGAAGAGGTGCCATGTATGGAAAAAACACCTTTCCTTTCTATGGTGACCATTTTGGAAAAGCATTTTGTTTTGTATGCAAATATTTTTTTTACTATTCTTAAACTGTGAAAGGTGCTTCTTACAGGAACACTTAATTTGTTTGTGGATGGCTTTTTTTTGGAAGGACAGCTAAGAAGGAAAGTTGTAGACGGAAATGAGCAAAAAGGCACCAAACAGTAATATGGGGGGCTAGGCAGAAGGGGGGAAAATGTTGTGCGTGTGTTCTTTCTAGGGTAAGGGCAGTGTTTCTCATGCTCCTTCATTACAGCAGTGCTGCTGTTTTTTGGGGAGGAGGGATGGCCTTAGCTCATGTCGTTTTCAGATAAATAGTATTTTTGGTAAAAGTATGCACTGTGTGCTACATTGTTAATGGCTCACTACGGATAGGTGTTAGAGCTGTGCAAGGGAAATGTTGAAGGTGGCAGTTTGTACATCAGTAAAAAATGTACTTCCACACTGTCCATGCGGGATAGATCTTATTGTTAGGTGTGTACGGATTCTCGGACACGTCCCCTGCTGTGCGCCAATATATGGTCATGTGCTGGGTCAGTGTTAGGGGCAGCAGCACCCTGGGCGAATTGGCAGCCATCCTCCCCACGTGCCCCTGGTCAACAGGGGCATGGCTACGGAGTGTATTTTTTTTTTTAAACCTCCTCACTCCAGCAAGGAGGTAATTCTATTAATAGGGCGCATTAGCACCCTATTGTTCCTAAAGGCGCTCCGCGGATGCATTGACCAACAATGAGGCGTCTGCCGCCACTATGCCAGCTCGAGGGAGCCATTCAAAGACTCCCCCAAGCTGGCGTGGGGCTAACTGTCCCTTTTCTTGGTTGAGGCGCCTGCTGCAGGGGGGCGCTTTTGGTGTCAATCGGGTGCTACGCACCCGATTGACATTGAATGTGCCCACCTGCTGCGCCTTCTGCCGCTACGCCAGCTTCACGGAGCCCTTGAGAGAGTGTCCCGAGCTGGTGTGGTGGGGGCTAATGGTGCCCTGGGGAGCGCGGCGCCCTGGCCAGTCGGCCTGCTTGCCCCCTCCCCCTAAGGCCGGTTCTGGTCATGTGGCATTCTCCGCAAGGTGTGCAATGAAGTCAGATGTTACTTTACAGTATGGTTATGTGCCACTACTAACAAACCGATGACCTTTAGTAAAAAAACTTTGTTAAAGGGACGTTATAGGTAAGTTGCGCTACTTAAAACCTATCAAATTCAGTAAAAAAAACTTTATTAAAAGGACATTATGGTTAAGTTGTGCAACTAAAAACCTATTAAATTCACTAAAAAATACTTTGGTACCGGGACCTTATGGTTCAATGTAAAACCGAAAAACCCTTGAAAGTCGCCAGTTATTTTAAGCTAAGCAACCATAACTCACACCACCACCGTGCACTGCTAAGACTAACGCCCAAGACATCAAACATGACAGTGATGTCATCAATGACATTTGTGATGTCATGTTTGATGTCTTGGGTGTTAGTCTTAGCAGTGTACGGTGGTGGTGCGAGTTATGGTTGCTTAGCTTACCATAGTTGGCGAATGTCAAGGGTTTTTCGGTTTTACGTTGAATCATAACGTCCCGGTAACAATGTTTTTTTTTGTGAATTTAATAGGTTTTTAGTTGCGCAACTTAACCATAACGTCCCTTTAATAAAGTTTTTTTTACTATATATATATCTTGAAGTCCTTGTACCGTGATACAAGAAGAGTGGAGTGCACTCCAGGAAGCGGTTTGGAGCCAGTGATCTTCGCCAAACATAGAGGCAGGAAACCAACGTTAGTCAAACAAAAAATAATTCTTTAATAAATTATGTCCAGGACAAGAAAGATTGCACGAAAACGATGACACGTTTTGCGGCGAACACACCGCTTGTTCACGTTGAGGTTGTAAACATTGAGGAAGGACTTATGAACTAACATCATCTCTATGGTTATCATATAGAGTGTCGCATGTACTTCCAGGCAGTCACGGATTTAAAATCTGCCATGTTTGAAAGGTGTAAACAGCATGGTTAATCACAGTACGTAAACAGTAATGTTATCAAAAGGAGCATCAGAAGTAAAAAATACATTATTTATTTTTGTCGTTTTTCAACAGTGTACAGGGATCGCAATCATGCACATGTCCATAGCAAGTGTTGCCATTGATAAGTATTTCAGCTCACTCATTTTGTACAATCACATTACTAGCAAGATACGTTACATGCCGTTTGACTGAGTTTCCCTGTTCACATGGCTAGAGGTAGTTACTTCTGGAAACATTGCATGACTGTGCTCCTTTCAAATAAATTAAAGACTTAACTCTGTCGGGTACATAATTCACCACAGTAGCAAACTGTAGCCTAATGTGAAGATTAGTTCTTACTATTTAGGCATATAGTATATATGGGTCATCAGGCCAAATGCTGAAAAGGTAATACGGTGTTCGGGGTAAGGTGCATAGTGCTCAAAGGCAGGAATATGTTTTAATACATATATTTGAAATATGCTTTTAAAGTGCAAATGCCTTATTAATGTTTACTAACTGTGCAAATTTGCAATATACAACTTAGTGTTGATAAAGTGCAATATGCAATTAGCAGCCTAGTGTCAGGATCGGCGGGTGGAGGCTTTGGGATTACTGGAGGCATTAACCTACTCAGAGTCACGCTCTAGTCCTCATCCAACATGGCGGCTTACACTATAACTTCCTGCCCCGCCCCTTCCTCCAGTGCGTTGTATCTGTATACCCTCTCGTTACTTCGCTCGTACTTTTGTGACTTTGCTAAAGAAATCTGTGATCCGCTTTTTCCTTTTGCTGTATCCTGTGCCTGTGATTTTCCAGTCCTACTCTATCCTTGGGTTGCTAACCTTCCTTTTTCGTACGGTGTGGCCGTATTTCCTAATACTACCTTGTTTTCTGCCTTTACCTTTGTAATTACTTTCACGGCACTAGCCGTTCTTTCCCTTTTTTTTCCTTTCTTTTCCTTATTTTCTCTGTAGTGCCGCTCTTGCATCCTTTCTTTTCTCTACACCTTCCCAGCTTGCCGTCTCCAGTTCAGTCTTGAATTGAGTTTTCCATCCTTTCTGCCATTCCCGGATGGCAAATTATAAGTCTTTTCAATAATCATCTTGCTACTCTCATTGGACTATTGGTCTTTGGAACTACCATCCATCCATCGGAATATCACCATATCCAGGGTTTTTTCTGCCTTCCGGCTTTTTCCCTGGGGCGAGGCTGGCCCCGTGGGGGCCCCCGGGGGCAGGTTCTCAACTCTGCCACGGTGGCCTCTGGGGGGGCCAGACCTTACTTACACGACCGAAGAGGTGGGAAGCCTAAGGAAGACAATCCTAAGAAGAAGAAGAACCCAAAGAGGTCGGAAGCTACATTTAAGGGGAGTTCTTCGGAAGTCTCAGGTGAGGAGAAGGGGGAGCGTAAACCTGAGCTTGACAGCATACAACGCCCGACTCACACTATGGCTTCTTTGGAACAATATCAGGAATTGGTGGCCGCTATGCAGAATCTAACCGTCGAAGTTCAAGCCTTGAGAACAGAGAATATAGCACTCCGACAACAGGTAGTGTTACGCCGGGATGAATACGGCGACTTGCCTACAATGCCACTTTCCTTCGGGAAGTATAATGGTTACCCAGGAGGCTTTAAAGACTTTATTGATGCGTGTAGAGTGTACTTTGCCTTCAGAACCCATGCTTATGACTCAGCCAGATCAAAGGTTGGCTTCATCATAGCTAACCTCTCAGGAAATGCCTTATCATGGGTCACTCCGTTGGTAACGAACAATGATCCATCTCTGAACGACTATGACCATTTTTTGGAGGTGTTTAAAGAAAGGTTTGACAGACCCGAAGTGCTGTACTCATCTTTGGAGGCTATTCTAGACGTCTGTCAAGGAAGCACGGATCTCCAAACTTACATCTCTCGCTTTCAGAGACTAGCTGCCAAGGCTGACTGGCCAGATTCGGCTCAACAGACCATTTTCAGACGAGGTCTTCACGAAGATATTAAAGATGAACTAGCTAGAGTGGCCAGACCAGCTTCTTTCCGAGAGCTGATTACTTTGTCACTCCAGATCGAATTTCGTCTACAGGAACGAAGACAAGAAAGAAGAAGACCCAGAGGAACTCCTCAGGCTTTAAATCTTCCTCCTCCTTCACCTCAATCAAGAGCTTCTAACATGGTAGAAGAACCCATGCAAGTCGGAGCAGCTCGAGGTCCCCTGACTTCGGAAGAGCGAAGGAGACGACGTGAGACCGGATTGTGTATGTATTGTGGTTCCTCTAAACATCTACTCAGAGACTGTCCGCAGGTCCCACCTCGACGGAAGGAAAACTTCAGCCCCCGCTCTGCTGCAAGGGAAGAGTCGGGGGACTAGACAAGTATCCTTGCAACAGCTCAAGAACCTTAGAAGGTACAGAAGAGAACAGTCTGATGGTATTTAAGGTTGTACTTTGGTTGTCAGAATCAGCTCCCCTCGAGGTACTGGCAATGTTGGACTGCGGAGCCGCAGGCAATTTCATGGATTTAGGATGGGCAACTGAGCATCAGCTGGCTACCAGACTCAAGCCCGCTCCCATACCAGTAGAAGGGGTAGATGGCAGACCCCTATCCTCTGGACCAATCACCGCAGAGACATTCCCTCTGAAGTTGAAGATGGGCCTTCATGAAGAAACTTTGACGTTTGACCTGATTAGGGCAGCCCATTTTCCTTTGGTTATAGGTATTCCGTGGTTACGAAAGCATAACCCGCACATTAATTGGTCAGATAACAAGGTGAATTTTGATTCTCTTTTCTGTAAAACCAACTGCATGAACCAGTCAACAGCCTCCCTTTCTAATGTCAAATCAGTAGAAGAAAGGTCGGTCCACAATCCCTTGATTATATCTTCTATCCCTCTCCAGTATCAGACCTATGCGGAAGTATTCATGGATACCCTACCCAGAATGCTGCCTCCGCATAGGATGGAGGACTGCGGCATCGACTTAATACCTGAGGCGGTGGTTCCTTTTGGCCGTATGTATCCTCTATCTCTTCCTGAGCGGAATGCTCTTCGAAACTATTTGGATGATAATCTACAGAACGGCCTTATTCGAGAATCTAAGTCTTCCTGTGGGGCTTCTCTGTTCTTTATCCCAAAGAAGGATACTGTGGAATTACGCCCCTGTATCGATTACCGTGGTCTCAATAAGGTCACCATCCGGGACAGATATCCTATGCCCTTGATACGAGACATACTAGAAGCAGTACAAGGAGCTGTTTACTTCACGAAGCTGGACTTAAGAGGTGCCTACCATCTATTGCGTATAAGGCAGGGTGATGAATGGAAGACGGCTTTCCGCACCCCCTTTGGCCTATATGAATACAGAGTGATGCCGTTTGGCCTTGTAAATGCTCCGGCGGTGTTTCAAAGATATATGGATAAGGTATTTGCTGACATGCTGTTCATAACAGTGGTGGTATACCTCGACGACATATTGATATTTTCTAAGACACTGGCGAAGCATAGAGAGCTTGTCTTGCAGGTTTTACAGCGCCTTAAGTCTCATCGACTGCTGGTTAAACCAGAAAAATGCCAGTTTGAAACTACGTCAGTATCCTACCTGGGATTCATACTGTCCAAAGAGGGCATTGCAATGGATCCAATTAAAATAAGGGCAATTAGTGAATGGAAGGAACCTACCAATGTCAAGGAACTACAAAGTTTTTTGGGGTTGGCAAACTTTTATAGAAGATTCATACCCAATTTTTCTAACACCGTGCTTCCGCTCACTTCTCTCCTGAAGAAGGGGATTAGGTTTATCTTTGGGGAAGAACCCAGAAAGGCATTCATCACCCTCAAGGATTGCTTTACCACAGCACCAATTCTAGTCCAGCCGGATCAGACCAAACCTTTCATCCTGGAAACAGACGCTTCCTTAGGAGCAGTCGGGGCCATTCTACTACAGAAATCTGAGGATGAGTTCGAACACCCTGTGGCCTATTATTCCAAGACCCTGACTTCCAGTGAGCGTAACTACTCGGTACTCGAAAGGGAACTTTTGGCCATTAAGTTGGCTTGTCAAGAGTGGCGTCATCTTTTACAAGGGGCAGCTCATAGCTTTACCATTCGAACAGACCATCGTAATCTGCGGGTATTGCAGCAAATGGAATGCACAAATGCACGTCACGCCAGGTGGGCTTTTTTCTTTCTGCAATTCGATTTTTGCATCACTTACATTCCTGGTACCGAAAACATGAAGGCTGACGCCTTGTCTCGGAGCCAAGGGGAAGGTTCTGGAATTTACAAGGATCACGAACTGATTTTCCCAGGTCTCAAGATTGTAGCATCCACTCTCTCTTTCCTTCAAGAATTGATACCACAGTATCAAACAGGATTAGACCTTCCTTCCTCCATCGTCCATGGTGAAGATGGGCTGTACTATTATGGTAAAGCACTGTTCATTCCCTCTAAGAAGCTGCAAACTCTAGTCTTATCCTGGTGTCACAACACCCCTTTAACAGGACATCCCGGAATTAGAAAGACTTATAACCTGTTACGTAGGGGATTCTGGTGGCCTACACTTCGGAACGATGTAAGTCGGTATGTTTCTTCCTGTTCGGTTTGTGCCTCCAACAAACATCAAACTGGAAGACCGGTAGGACTTCTACAGCAACAAACTTTGCCTGAACGCCCCTGGGAACATATATCCACCGATTTCATTGTGGATCTCCCACCATCTGATGGCATGACAGTGATCATGGTGACAGTAGATTCCTTCAGCAAGTTAGCCCATTTCTCCGCATTTAAGCAAGTCCCTTCAGCCTCAGAAACAGCTACAGTATTTCTTCGAGATATTGTCAGACTTCATGGTTTGCCTCGGACTGTGGTTTCAGATCGGGGACCACAATTCACTTCGAGATTCTGGGCTTCTCTTTGCCTGACACTGGGAATTCACAGGGCTCTCTCTTCAGGTTATCACCCTCAGAGCAATGGACAAACCGAAAGGTTGAACGCCAGTCTGGAACAGTATCTGAGGTGTTTTTGTAGCCCACAACAAGGGAACTGGTATCGTTTCCTTCCGCAGGCAGAGTTTGCCTACAACAATGCATTACATACATCTATCCAGATGAGTCCTTTTTTTTGTACTTATGGGTATGATCCTCAACACCTACCCTGGCTTAGTGCCCCTTCCTCCAAGATTCCAGCTGTAGATGGTGTGCTTAAAGACTTGCATGAAGTACATGAAATAGCTCAGAAAGCACACCAGGCCAGTCAACAAGCACAAAAGAAGTGGGCTGATAAGGGCAGAAGCCCCAACCCGACATGGCAGATAGGTCAATTGGTCTGGTTGTCCACCCGATTCTTACCTCGATGGGTCCATTCCGGCAAGTTCTCTTCACGATTCCTGGGGCCTTTCCCCATTGTGCAACAAATAAACCCAGTGGCCTTCAAGCTCAAACTTCCGGACTACCTCAAGAGAGTGCATCCGGTTTTTCACGTTTCCTTGCTTAAGGAACACAAGGATGACCCATTCCAAAGACCTGTCCACAGAGTACGTGCCCAAGTAACCCCGGCTCCAGAAGAATATGAGGTGGCCTACCTGGTGGACTCCCGGTACCGCAGGGGTAAATTGCAATACCTGGTTCATTGGAAGGGATACCCATTGGATGAAAGATCCTGGGAACCCGTGAGCCACATTCATGCATCCCGATTACTTAGAAGATTCCACCACTATCACCCGGGCAAACCTGGGGGTCCCCCAAGGAGAAGGGGGTATACTGTCAGGATCGGCGGGTGGAGGCTTTGGGATTACTGGAGGCATTAACCTACTCAGAGTCACGCTCTAGTCCTCATCCAACATGGCGGCTTACACTATAACTTCCTGCCCCGCCCCTTCCTCCAGTGCGTTGTATCTGTATACCCTCTCGTTACTTCGCTCGTACTTTTGTGACTTTGCTAAAGAAATCTGTGATCCGCTTTTTCCTTTTGCTGTATCCTGTGCCTGTGATTTTCCAGTCCTACTCTATCCTTGGGTTGCTAACCTTCCTTTTTCGTATGGTGTGGCCGTATTTCCTAATACTACCTTGTTTTCTGCCTTTACCTTCGTAATTACTTTCACGGCACTAGCCGTTCTTTCCCTTTTTTTTCCTTTCTTTTCCTTATTTTCTCTGTAGTGCCGCTCTTGCATCCTTTCTTTTCTCTACACCTTCCCAGCTTGCCGTCTCCAGTTCAGTCTTGAATTGAGTTTTCCATCCTTTCTGCCATTCCCGGATGGCAAATTATAAGTCTTTTCAATAATCATCTTGCTACTCTCATTGGACTATTGGTCTTTGGAACTACCATCCATCCATCGGAATATCACCATATCCAGGGTTTTTTCTGCCTTCCGGCTTTTTCCCTGGGGCGAGGCTGGCCCCGTGGGGGCCCCCGGGGGCAGGTTCTCAACTCTGCCACGGTGGCCTCTGGGGGGGCCAGACCTTACTTACACGACCGAAGAGGTGGGAAGCCTAAGGAAGACAATCCTAAGAAGAAGAAGAACCCAAAGAGGTCGGAAGCTACATTTAAGGGGAGTTCTTCGGAAGTCTCAGGTGAGGAGAAGGGGGAGCGTAAACCTGAGCTTGACACCTAGCGTCAGTGTCCCTTGTATAGGGGTACATAAAGTGCTTAGTGCTTGTCATTTCTAAACTTCGATATTCATATGAATCACTGCCTTCTACATAAAATATAATTGCTAAGCATGAGTAGAGAAACCACCATCATAAAACCTTAATTTTTAAAATCACCTAAAGAGTATTACCAGCCTAAAAAAGATGCGACTGGAAGGATAACGTACATGCGATTGTTAGTTTTCCTATCTTCATAAATATTTTCAACAAAAATATTGCTCACCCTATGAAAAGAAAGACGTATAAAATAGAAAAAAGAGAGAAAAGAGTCTAAAATTCATTCAATTCCATTTTCAAGAATAAAATATTGAATTGATGGACTCTCTGTCTTAAATGATGGTGAAAAGCAAATACCTGTAACCACTTCAAATAAAATCCATTTAGCAACAAATCATTCACATGTGGATTATCAGAACAAGCTATACAATTATAATGATAAGATAGCTATCTGAAGAGTTCGTACTAGAGGAGAGTCGGGATACCCAAAAATAGAAGAATGTTAGAGTCTGAGGTCTTCTTTAAAATCCATGCAGTTGATGCTCTAGTTTCATCTCAAACTGCATAGGTACCTAATAAATGTATATAATTCTTCATCCAGATTATGGCCTTTGGGTTTCATGGTCTCCAGGTCTAGGATATATTTGGTTTCCATTTGTCTAAGGAGAAGTTCCCGGTTACCTCCCCTTACTGTCTTCAGGATAGTATTTATGCCAAAGTATGCAACGCCTTCAAGTTTGCCTCCATGTTTTTCCTGGAAATGTAGAGCCATAGGATGTGTGGGGTCAATGTTTTTTTTTTATGGCTCTTATATGTAGTAATATCTAAAGTTTCAATTTTCCGATGATACTCCCCACGTACCATTTGTCACATGGGCAAGTGAGTACATACGCAAAATTCTCTGTCTCATATGTGATCCTAGATATAATAATCACATTACTGTGTAGTTCAGGATGGAGATCATTTTTAGTATTTTTAGCAAACTTACACACCTTGCATTTTGTGCATTTCTGTAAACCATCTGAGTTGGCGCTTAGCCAACGTGGGCCTGCTTGTGTTTTGGGACTCATGTAGCTGGATACCAAGCTATCCTTAAGGGAAGTGGAGCGCCTAAAAGTGATATTAATGTTACTACCCAAAGTATTCCCCAGATGCTCATCTTGCTTAAGTACATGCCAATGTTTATGCATTATGTGGCGTATGTTCTTTGAGGCTTTGCTGAATGTCAAGATGAGTCTCGTGTCTGTTTCTTCCGTGCCTGTCTCAATTTGAACTTTGTGCATCAGCAAAATAAAGCGGTCCTTTTCCCGTGCTTTGATATATGCTCTTTCCAGCACTTTCTTTGGATCGCCTCTTTGTTGAAACTTCAGGGCCATGTTTCTGCATTCCCTATCATAAGTTTACAGTTGGCAGCAGTTCTGCCTTATGCAAATAAATTCCCCGTAGGGAATACTCCACTTCAGGGCTGTGGGGTGATTACTTTTTGCGTGCAGGTGTGTGTTGGGGCTTGTGGGTTTACAGTAAAGTTCAGTCACCAATGCACCTTGTGCCAAAGTTACAAGAATATCTAAGTAGACGATAGCAGTCTTGCTGTGGCACTCGGTGAACTGCAGATTGAATTCATTAACATTAAGTGACTTAACAAACTCCAACCATTCATCAGTGGGACCATCCCAAATTACAAATAGGTCATCTATATAGCATAACCAAAGGACTACTTTGTCCGTATAGTGACTGTTGGAGGGAACCCACACTGCAAACTTCTCCCACCATCCCATAGTCAAATTTGCATATGGGGAGCAAATGTTGTTCCCATGGCTGTAGCTTGCAACTGGGTATAAACATTCTTATTAAATAAAAAAACTGTTGTTAGTTAAAGAAAGATTGATCATCTCTAAAATCATCTTGCCATGTTCCAAGTAATCTAGTGATCTGGTATGTAAGAAGTACTCGCACGATTTTAGGCCATCTGTGTGTTTGATTGATGTGTACAGAGAGACCACATCTAGTGTTGCTAGTAGATACGTTTTTTTCCCAAGGTATACCGTCTATTTTGTTAAGAAAGTCCTTGGTATCTCGTAAGTATGACGGTAAACTGGTAACAAACTTTATTAATGTTTCATCCACTAGTTTTGACACATTTTCAAGAAGTGCCCCACATAGTATCACTATGGGTGTTCATGGTGGTCTTGTTTTGTTTTTGTGGACCTTTAGTAAAAAGTAAATAGTGGGCATCACTGGAAACTTGGGATGCAGATATTTACACATGTCTTCTTCCAATAGGCCTTTCTCTTTCCACTTCATCAATAACTCAAATAATGTATCATTCATTACTGCTGCAGGGTCCATATCCAATAATTTATAGCATTTAGGATCTTTAAGTTGTCTATTGGCTTCTGTGATATAGTCCAGCCGATTCATTATGACTATGTTGGTACCTTTGTCAGAAGGTTTAATGACATTGTCGTCCAGCGTGCACAATTTGGATAGGATCTCCTGCTTGCGGCGTGTAAGATTGTTTTTAACATCAGTTTTGGTTTTTCTAAACTTCTTAAGATCACTAATAACCAAATCTTGGAAGGCCTCAATGCTCTCTCCTGGATTGAACATGGGATTGAAGCGTGACTTCAGTTTAAGGTTGCTTTTGCAGGGCCAATCAGTACATATGTTCATAAGGTCCCATTGTGGGTAACTTATGTCTTCATTTTCTTGCCATTCAGATTCTAGATGGATGAGATCTTGTAATATATGTATGTCTTCTATCACCAAGGGGGTATACACACACCGTGGTTCATCATCCTTGGGTTTAGGGGGATTGATGGCAACAAATCTTTTCAAGCGTATTTTATGCATGTATCTAAGTCTATTCTTGTTTCTGCATAGTTGTAGGGAGAGGAGGGACAAAAGTTGAGGCCAAGCTTTAACACTTTTTGTTCTTCCAACGAGAAATTACGTGATGAGAGATTAATAATGGACATGTCTGGTAGTTTGCTTTGTGCTGTCATCAATCAATTTTTTGTCCCAGAGCGCATTTGTCTGTCTGTTTTTTCCATTGCTGTGACATCTGAGGCGGTTGCCCCTCCTTGTTTTTTTGTTCCTCGTGACTTGGTTGATTTTCCATCAATGACATTTGTGATGTCATGTTTGATGTCTTGGGTGTTAGTATTAGCAATGCACGGTGTGGTGCGAGTTATGGTTGCTTAGCTTACCATAACTGGCGAATTTCAAGGGTTTTTCAGTTTTACGTTGAACCATAACGTCCCGGTAACAAAGTGTTTTTTAGTGAATTTAATAGGTTTTTAGTTGCGCAACTTAACCATAACGTCCCTTCAATAACATTCTTTTTTACTGTGTATAAATATATATATATATATTTATATATATATATATGTAATTTATAAAATGCTGATTCAAGATGTAGCAGGAACCTATTGCTGCAACCAATTATTCTGACCTGTCAGGATACTGGAAAATGGTCCTTCACATTTCTACATTGTTGTTTGTTTATTTTATTTATATAGCGCGCCTGACCCAGGGGTATCTGGGCGCTTGAGGTGAAGATAACGGTTACAAGATACAGTTATATATTCAGATTACAGATTAGTAAATACAAGTAATATGCATTTTACACATAAAAATGCAGGAGATAAATAAAGCATCACACGGGGTGGTGGTACTATGAGGTGTAAGGTATAGGGTGTCCTGGTATCCGGTGTGAGGTGGGTATAGTTACTCTTTGTTCAGTAACCATATGATGTCGTGACTTCTGAATTTTATTTTAATGTTGGGCTAATTTTGATGTCCTGTGGAAGTGTATTCCATAATTGGGCGGCTAGAACTGGGAAACTGGTTCCGCCAGCTCTTTTTAGATTGAACCTAGGCACCACTAGGCAGGAAGTGTTGGTGGATCTTGTGGTTCTAGTTGACTGTTTCAAGGTCAATTTATCCGTGAGATATGGTGGGGCTTGGTGGTTCAGAGCTTTGTAAGTGAGGCAGATGGTTTTTAGGTCAATTATTTCTTGAAGGGAGAGCCATATGCAGGATTTTCTAGTTACCGATATGTGTTGTCTTCTTGGTATATTTAATGCCGCTCTGAGCACATTATTTTGCATTACCTGTTTGTGGATTATAGATTTGTTGGCTCCTAGGTATAGGCCATTGCAGTAGTCCAGTTTGGACTGAATGAGTGCTCGGGCCAGTATGAGGCCGCTATTGGAAGATAGTAGGGGTCTGCAGACCCTGATCAGCTTATCCATGTTTGCAGTGGAAGAAGCAGTCATGTTGATTTGTTTGGTGAGATTGGTGTTGGCATCAAGATAGAATCCAAAAGGTTTTACATTTTTGGCTATGTGAATATTATTTCCATCGATAATGATGCTGCTGTATTTGGGACTCAATTTCGCCAAGCTATTGGGTGAGCCCACAAGGAGGAACTCAGTCTTATCATCATTCAGGCAAAGGCCATGTGTGGCCATCCATGCCTGAATGATGGTGTAAACTTTGTTAATCCGACAGACGTCTTGGTCATAAGAGCTTGATAATGTTAGGAGTATCTGGATGTCATCTGCATAATTTGTGTAGACGGTCCAGTTTATTGAATAGGGGCTTTGTAAAGATATTGTACAAAGTGGGCGATACACAAGAGCCTTGTGGGACACCGCAGGTGTTGGGGATCGGATCAACTGCATCTGTGGGTGAGAAGACACGCAAGGTTCTATTTGTGAGGAATGATTGAATCCAAGTGACAGCAGAGTTGGAAAAATGTGCACCCGATTAGAGGTGGTCGCATAAGATATTATGGTCAATCAGATCAAAGGCTGCTGATAATTCTAAAAGAAGTAGGATGGCAGTTCTACCTTTGTCTTTTATTTCGTCAATTTGGCTTTTGAGATCAACAAGGGCAGTTTCCGTTCCATGTTGGGGCCTAAAGCCAAATTGATGGGTTCCTAGTAGTTGGTTGTTGTCCAAGTAGTCTTGGATCTGCAGGTATGCAACTCTATCCAAGATTTTCAGTAAAAAAGGGACTGTAGTAATTGGTCTATAGTTAGTGGGGATAGACAGATCTAGTGTTTGTTTCTTGAGTAATGGGAGAACCCAGGATTGTTTTAGATTACTTGGAACTGAGTTTCTGGTGAATGACGAGTTTATTCGTTTGGTAATAAATGGGGATACATCTCGAGCTGCATCTTTTATGATTTGAGCAGGGCAGCTGTCACCTTTTCACTTAGATGGTTTCAGTGATGCTATAATTTTTTGTACCTCAGGTATGGTAACATGGTTGATTGGAGTGTGCAGTCCATGGCATGGTGGGGCTGGAGATCAATGGCAGGGTGGTGCTGGAGGGGTTGCAGGAGGTGAGTTGGGTTTGTTTGTCAGCTGTTTTAGTCTGGAGCCCTGTGATTTTGAATGCTAGTGCACCAAGGTTTGTCCTTGGTGCAGGTATCTGGAGGTGGATTAGGGTTTTCTGATTCCTTTAGGATATTGAATAATTCTTTGGTACTGGAATTTGCCTGGTTTATTCTGAGGTTGAACGTTTTTTTTGGTGCCGATTATTTTGCTTTTATAAGTGACTCTGATGTTCTCTGATCTGAGGCTCCTTTGGGGCATGTACAGTGAGAACTGTTTTTTGAAGTACTTCGAGGCTTCTCCATATACACATCTGTGTACTATGGCCATAGATTTGAAGAGTATTCTTTCTTCCACCCTTAACAAATGTAGGGATCTTCTCCCTTTTTTTAATGTTCTTAATGCTGCGAACTGCGTCGTTTTCCATAACCTGACACTTTAGAAGTTCTCTTTTTGAGGCTCCGATCAGTAGGTCGTTACCATAGTCCAGATGTGACAGTATGACTGCTCTTGTTATGGTAGCCGCATTCGCCTCATTTATAAATGGTCTTATGGCTTTCATGAGTCGCATATAATAGGCGTTGTTTTTCTGTAGGTAATTTACCTGTGCCTCTGATCCTAGTGAGGCTTCCACAATCATCCCCAGAGTTTTGACCTGCGGCATCACTGAGATCTTGGCCTGTTTAATGATGAATGCCTGATATTCTGTCCCTAATCTAGATCTGGCTTGTTGAGTCCCAAACATCATCAGTTCAGTCTTGGTGTTATTAAGACACATCCAATGGCATTGCATCCAATTGTCAATGATATTGTTCACTTCTGATATTTTGGCACTGTCTATGCTATATTCTCCTTTGAGTTCAAACACAAGCTGCATGTCGTCGGCGTAGTTCGTGAAGAACACACAGGTTTGTTCTAGGAGCTCACATAAACCTCTCATGTACAGGTTGAATAATGAGGGAGACAGGCTAGCACCCTGAGGGAAGCCGTAAAGGATTGGGGCTGCCTCCGAGAAGATGTCACCCCAATGAATCCTGGCGCTTCTATCCTTCAAAAAGGATGCTAGCCACTCCAGTGCCTTGGATGAGCACTCGGCTATTCTTGCCAGTGCCTCCTGCAGGAGTTGATGTTCTACCAGGTCAAAAGCTGCGCTAAAGTCTAACAGCAGAAGGATCCCGGTATTGCCGTTATCTATCAGGTTTAACATATGAGTCTGAAGATCAAGCATCGCCGATTCGGTGCTGTGTGCAGCTCGAAAACCTGATTGTTGTTCATGTAGTAAATTCTGGTCTTCTACATGTTTTTGTTATTGGTTGGTGGCGATTTTATCTAAGACCTTCAATATAAAGTTAGAGTTTGTTATGGGTCTTAGATTACTGGGGTCCTTTGGATCCAACCCTTGTTTTTTCACTAAGGGGGTTATTGTTACCTTCTTGATTTCCTTTGGGACTACCCCTTCCCTGAAGGAGGCATTTATTATCCTTGTCAATACTGGAGCAAATATTTCTTTATTGTCTAGTATAATTTTAGACGGTAAGATATTCTCTGCACAGGAAGTGGGATTCATTTTGGCTAAGATTTAACAGAGTTCTACCTCAGATATGGGAAGGAATCTAAAGCTCTCTCTTCCTTCAGGAATGCTAGTCTTGTCTTGGAGGGTTATGGTCTCCCCTTCTTTTCTGGTTAGGGTGGTATTTTTACATGCCTTCGAGATCTTAGCTGCGAAAGCTTTTTGGACTTTATCACACTGTTCTTTTGTGGGAGTGTGTGGCGGGGAAAGTGATATTGGTTTTTCGAAGCCTTTAAGGATTTCAAAGATTTTGCTGGTTTTATTATTAGCTCCATCTATTTCCTTATTATAATGGTTTCTTTTAGCTTCCTGTATGCCTTTCCTATAACTGTGGTTGGCGTTTTCCCACTGTTCTTTGTTAGCTGGTGTAGGCTGTTGATGCCATGACCTTTCTTTCGCTCTTTTTTCCTGCTTAAGCTTACTTAGCTCTTCACTGTACCACTTTTGATGGTTGCTATTTTTCCTACCCAGTTTTTGTTTAAGAGGTGCATTTTCTTCAACCATTTCCTGCATGTGTTTGTTATATTTTCTCAGCATGCACTCGCAGTTGTCCTTTTCTGCGAATGAACCAGCAATTTTCTGTAAACATGATTTCAGGATCTCAGGTCCAAGATTTTTAAAGTTTCTACTCCATGTTTTAATGTGTGGGTTTTCAGGGTGTGGTGCCTGTTTATTCATTTGTGCTTCAAACGTGACTAAGTAGTGGTCGGACCATATGCATGGTTCTGTGAGCACATTAAATATTTTCAGGTTATTAGTAAAGACCCAGTCTAATTGGTTTCCTTGGGGGTAGTGGGTTCATTGTTGGCTACAATAAATTGCAAGTTGTTCATTGCTTTTTCCAACGTTATGGCCTCTTTATCCTCTTTATTTCCTCTCCACCTGTTCAGGTCACCCACTAACAAGGTGGATGAATTTGTGGATATAAGTTTTGAGGCTTGAGAGGTGACTTAATTTTCAAAGTCTGAGACTAGCGAGGGGGGTCTGTATATAACTATAATATTTAGGCTATCATTTGGTGTATAAATTAATTTTAGGTGGATGGTTTCACTGGCCATGCACGGAAAGTCCACTTTAAAAAGTTTCAAAGTTTCTCGGGCTATAACGGTCACCCCTCCTCCCATTCCCGTCTCTCTATTGGTGTTGTACATAATGTACCCCTCTGGAACCGCGGCTTCACATACGGGGCCGATAGGTTCTTTTAGCCAGGTTTCTGTTATACAACAGATATCTAGGTCTTTCTCCTTTATGAGGTCATTGATGTTGTACGCGTGTTTATTTAGTGATAGCGTGTTAAGAAGCCCCACTTTGAGGCTCTGCAGCCTATTGTTGTGGTCCATTTTCCCTCCTTTCCCTTCCCTCCCTTTTTGACTAGTGTTAAAGGTGTATGCTTGGTCCATGACTTCCTCTTTCCTTTGCTAGGGAGTCTATGGACTTCAGCCTTGTTCACTTCTACTTCCTACTGCCGCTAGCTGGTGGTAAGGATCGGATAACCCTAGTGGTATGAGGGTTATCAGTAATGAAAGTGTACTCACGCTCGTTCGTGTACGTCAACCCCTTGCACTTCCTTACACAGACTGAAACAGACTGTGCCTGCCCGTGCCCGCTGGCGCGTTCGCGCCGGGTTTCTGGGTAAATAGTGCCAAAGAACTACAATTCTTCTGGGGATTGTAGTTCTTTGGTGCTAGGAGCGCGTGCAATAGCTCGCGATCTTCAAAAGCACAAATCCGTTGTTTTCGGAATGTCGTAATTCTCGAGTATGCTACCATCAAAGTCCTGGTTCAAAGGTTCCTTAGTCTAGAGCACCAAAACAATTTAAACAGTAAGTACAATGCAATTTACTCTAAAATCAAACTTTAACAGGCTAAAATCACAAATCTAAAATACCATGAAGTAAAACTGCACAATTAAATTCTTTGACTGACCAACTTCATACGGGCTCACAGTCTATTTGTACTGAAACAGACTGTGCCTGCCGTGCGCGCCGGCGCGTTTGCGCCGGGTTTCTGGGTAAATAGTGCCAAAGAACTACAATTCTTCTGGGGATTGTAGTTCTTTGGTGCTAGGAGCACGTGCAGTAGCTCACGATCTTCAAAAGCACACATCTATTGTTTTTGAAACGCCGTAATTCTCTAGTATGCTACCATCAAAATCCTGGTTCAAAGGTTCCTTAGTCTAGAGCACCAAAACGATTTAAACAGTAGGTAAAATGCAATTTACTCTAAAATCGAACTTTAACAGGCTAAAATCACAAATCTAAAATACCATGAAGTAAAACTGCACAATTAAATTCTTGGAGTGATTGTAGGTGTAGGTGTCGACCAATAAATTCAGGTAATGTGTGGCAGGTATAGCATTACGTATTGTAACTACCAAAGGTTTTATGGCCTCGGCTGTGATGTTCTGTTTGTTTCTAGTTGGACAAGGTGGCACAGTGGCAGATTTTTTGGTCTCTGAGTTATTGACATTGATTTCTAGATACAAGAGATGGTAGTCAGTCAATACGAGAGGTGAGGAGTCCTTCAGGGTAATGTTGCAATTGAGGTCCGCTACCCAGTCAAGAGTTCTACCTTTTTCATGAGGAAGTAGGGTGCTGATTTGTATGAATCCTTCTTCTAATAATGCATTGGCTAGGGAGGTAGCTGGTTGGTCGTTGGGGTCATTGTAGCCTAGGTTAAAGTCACTTAGGATAATACTTTGCGCCTTAGGTTTAGTGTTCTCCGCTACTAATGAAGTAAGGTCTTCTTCAAATGATGCAGGAGGACTTGGAGGCTTGTATATGAGGTGGATGGTGATGGTATTTTTAGGGGATGTTTGGTACTTGACTGAAAGGAGTTCACAAGATGTCAGAATAGAGGAGGTGGCTAGTCTCATGTCAAGAGTGGATTTAAAGATGATGCTAATCCTCCCCCACGGGCGCTGGGTCTATCAGCTCTGAGGATGGAGTAATTGTCAGGTACAGCTAGGGTTAGAGATGATCCAGCAGTTTCATGTAACCATGTTTCTGTCATGGCAAGGAAGTGTAGGTTGTTGGTCAATATGATGTCTGAGATTTCAGTTGCGTTGGCGACAAGGGATCTTACATTTAGTAGTGCTCCTTTTATAGGGTGGTTTAGATAAGTCTTCTTGGTGTGGCTGGGGTTATTGACAATAGGCTTCTTTGTCATATTGGTTTGGGAGTTATTGCGTATGTGTGTAGAGTTGTTGGGGACTGTGTGTGGTCTGCTAGTAGTCTTAGCGTTGGGTATGGTATCCAGTTAATATGTCAAAATCTTTTTTTCAAATGCCATTTCGTCGAATAAAATGTTACAAATAAAAAATCGAATGTATTTTTTTTATGTTATATGTTTTTTTTGTTCGTTTTGTTAGTAAAAAAAAGTGTAAATTAAAAAAAAAACAGGGGATTCGGGGGGAACCCCCCCCCATTAAAAAAAAAAAAAAACATTAGACATTTTTTTTTTTCCGGCATTTTGGCTTTGACAAAATGGCATTCGAAAAAATGACATTCGAAATACTCACAATAAACCGTTAGGTATGGTACGAGGGATGTTGTTCCTAGGAAGTCTAGTAGCTCTTCTGAAATTTAGTTCTGTTATATTAGGGTTGGTTGGGGGAATACCTGCATGTAGCTGAAATGCAGTAGGTGCGAGTATGGGTGCATCATTTTTATGGTTGGGTGGAGTTGCGTTGGCCTGACATATAGTGCGAGATCTTAGGCAGTAACATCTGGTTTTACCTAGGATAGGATAAGAGAGGTTGCTTCAGAGTTTAGAGTAGATCTGTCCAGGCCTAGTTATATGTGGCATGGTACATGTTTTATGCTCATGGGTGCAGTCAGAAGGACTTGCGTTGTGCGGATTGTAGGTGACTGGTGGGAATCGTGGCAGAATGGGCAGGAAGGGTGTAGGGCAAGTAATAGGGTGGTGACGGGGGCAGGCAGGTTTAGATATACCACTTTTGTGGACTACGTAGTGGTTGCCAAGGTATGGGACGCTGTCTGATAGAATGCAGATGGGGAACATGATTACAGATAGCCAGAATGTCATAGTGAATGTATATGGCAATGCTGGTATGTTGCCTTGTGTAGAGCTTACAAATTCAATAGGTATGCTATGCGTATCAGGACGCAGTGTGTAGTGAGGCTCGTAGTTGCTATAACAGATGCAGTAGATAAACGGATAGAATGGATGAATCACGTAGAGTGGATGGAAAGGATGGAGCGGGTGGAACGGATGGAGCGGGTGGAATGAGTGGAGAGGGTGGAACGGATAGAGCGGGTGGAATGGATGGAGCGGAAAGAACAGATGGAGTGGACGGAATGGACGGAGTGGATGGAACGGAGTGGATGGTACGGATGGGGTGGATGAAACGGATGGAGTGGATGGAACGGATGGAGTGGATGGAACGGCTGGCGTGGATGGAACGAGTGGAGCGTGTGGAACGGATGGAACGGGTGGAACGGATGGAGTGGATGGAACGAGTGGAGCGTGTGGAACGGATGGAGTGGGTGGAATGTATGGAGTGGGTGGAACGAGTGGAGTGGGTGGAATGGATGGAGCGGGTGGAATGGATGGAACAGATGGAGTGGATGAAACGGATGGAGTGGATGGAACGGATGGAACGGATGGAGTGGATGGAACGGCTGGTGTGGATGGAACGCCTGGCTTGGATGGAACGCATGGTGTGGATGGAACGGAAGACGTGGATGGAATGGATGGTATGGATGGAACGGATGGCGTGGATAGAACGGATGACGTGGATAGAACGGGTGGCGTGGATGATACGGATGCTGCGGATGGAATGGATTCTGTGGATGGTGTGATGGAACGTATGGAGTAGATGGAACGGATGTTGTGGATCGAACGGATGGTGTGGATGGAATGGATGGTGTGCATGGAACGGATGGTGTGGATGGAATAGATGGTGTGAATAGATCGGATGGTGTGGATGGAACAGATGGTGTGGATGGAACAGATGGTGTGGATGAAATGGATGGAGTGGATGAAACGGACTGAGTGGACGAAACGGATGGAGTGGATGAAACGGACAGAGTGGATGAAACGGATGAAATGGATGAAACGGATGTAGTGGATGAAACGGATGGAGTGGATGGGACAGATGGGCAGGATGGTACAGACGGAATGCATGGAACACATCGAGTGGATGGAATGGATGGTGCAGATGGAACGGATGGTGCGGATGGAACGGATGGTGCGGATGTAACGGATGATGCCGATGGAACGGATGGTACCGATGGAACGGATGGTGCCGATGGAACGGAAGGAGTTGATGGAATGGATAAAGCGGATCAAACGGATTGGATGGATGGAACTGACGGAATGAGTGGAACACACGGAGCTAACCGAATGAATAAGAAAAATGAAATGGATAGAACACGTTAAACAGATGGGAAGGATGAAATGGGTCTACAGAACGGATAGAGTATGCTATGTGGTCGATGGGCAGAGTGGATGAAATGATCACAGGATTAATAGATTAAGTGGATAACACACATGAAATGGATGAACAGACAAAGTAGAATGAATGGACAGAGTAAATAAAACGAATAGAATAAATGGTATGGATGGAGTGCTCGATCTCAAGCGCCTTACTGATAACCACCAAATTACACTACCACGCTTACTCTCTCCTATACACCAATACTCATCTAGAACACAGAGATACTGTGACACATTCGGTATAGCTGTTCTCATACTAACACCCATCACATACTGCTCATCACCCTAATTTAAACACAGCAAGCTAGCACACACTGCTATCTTAAGCATCTCCTCAGGCCTAACGCAGCCACAAATCAGTATGGGCGTCACCACTCCAGAATGAACACACATACCTGACCTCCCAACCACCACACCCACCGCTAAGAAGCAGCTATCATGCAACTCCCACACCGGCTGCACCCATATCCAGTGCACACACGCACCTTATAACTCTTTCTCTCTCTACTGACTTGAACTACAGTTCCCGAGGGCGTTCAACCTCCCAGCACTTTGAGATCATACTAATGATACATAAGGCGCTATATAAATGCCAAGTAACATAACATAACATAACATAAGTAGCTGCGTTGTAGGAGCTAATCACTTACTGGCCATGTGGTTACGCTAGTGGCACACTGTAAACAATTTGGGCATACTGCTGCAGGATGCTTGCTAGACAAGTTGGTGTCCGCATGGAGACCGACACTCTCATCATCTAAATGAGAGTGTATGATGTCATCACATCACATGGTGGATGTTGGTAATGATTTCATATGTGTCCCATTATGTGATCATGTTGACAATTTCATTACTATCAGGGAAATTTATAAACCAGATAGTTTGTGTTATCCACATTGGTTCAATGTTAATTCAATGAAAACAATGGGCCTCATTACGACCCTGGCACGCCTGTAAAGAAGGGGCCGGTACAGGACCGGCCCCTTTCATTACGGGAGCGTGAATTACAAGCTTCCCTTTGCGGGACCCGGATCAGACGCCTGGTAAAACCAGGCGTTCTTTCCGGGTCCCGCGAGAGGAAGAGGGATGTAATAACAGGCCAGTTGAAATCTGTCCATTATTACCTCCCTCCCCATTCCCATTGAGCCCTATGGGGGCACAAATGGGAATGGGGAATGGTTCCTGAAAGGAGGAATTACCGGGTCCTTCTATGTCGGAATGACACGTTTATTCCTCATTGCAGGAACCCGGTAATGGAGCCCGGTTTGGAGGCCCAATGTATGAAGTATCACTTTATTTTATGGTATCCCACATAAACTACATCCTGTTTGTGCGTGGGCAGCATTATCACATTGATAGAGATTGTATTCTTAGGAATTCCTAATTCATCACCTCACCTTTCAAAACATTGTTTTTATCGATAGCATAGGTCTAGCAGAAATACGCAGAAACCATGTCCACCTGTTTGTGCATCGAAGTACCACCACATTATAGTCAACACCAATGTTATTGTCATTTCATAAGAAATCCATTCCTGTGTCTGTGTTAAGACCATGGGCCTCATCATGACCTCGGCGGTAACCCTTAAATCCGATGGTAGCGCTATTACCGCCGGATTTAAGGGTCCACCGAATCAGGGCCTCAGCTCCGAGCTGGTGTGAAATCCGCCGAGAATTCGCGCTCATACCGCCGGCAGGAAATCCGCCGGCGGTATGAGCGCAAAATTTCCCCATTGAGCCCAATGGGGAATGGGGCATTCCCGAATGGGTTCAATGGGGAATGGGGACTTCCAAGTCCGCCCAACTCGTGATCCTGTGCTATTAGCGCCGGGGGCTATGGCGGTCGCGCTAATAGCCCCCGCGCTAATACCGCCGGCGTTATCGCCGAGGTCGTGATGAGGCCCCATGTATGGTCGGTCTGAGAGTATAAATATGTCTGGCCTCCATCTTTCTTAATTCCTTCAGCAGTCAGACAACTACATTAGGATCTATGGATACTTACTGTTGCTGTATCTTTTTGGGGTTTTGCTCCAGTTCGCAAAAAAGGAAACCTTTGAAGGTTAACAGAAAAAGCAAATACATGTTAATTTGAAGAAAGCATGAGCTTGTGGATGGTATAGAATGGCATATTTATTTAATTATTTTTTAATGTATTTATTTATGGCACCACAGGCACCGGGGCGCCAGAACATAAACACAAGAAAACAAAGCAAGATGGGACAAAGTTCAGAGGGGCTAAATCAGGTAACAAATACAAGAGAAAGGTTTATAACTCTCGTCGGAACTGCATTAGGTTGTGTTCTTGTCTCAAGGCCAGAGGGAGGGAGTTCCAAAGCTTGGCTGAAATGACTGGGAATGATTTCCCCAGTCCATTGGTGCCCTTGAAGCTTGGATTGTTAATTAGCGCTTGAGCGGTTGAGTGCAGAGTTCGTCTTGGATCGTGAAGGGTCACCAATTTGTGAGATAGGCTGGCAGCATCCCATGTAAACATCTGTGAATGAGCAGCGCTGCCTTAAATCTGAGCCTTGCATGTACCGGGAGCCAGTCTAGGCCTTGCCGACTGCCAGAGATATGTTCCTGTCTAGATTTAGTTTTGATGATGCGGACAGAGTTGTTCTGTGTAACTTGCAATTTTTGTAGGCATTTCATATTAGCTCCTATCAGTAGAGCATTACAGTAATCAATCCTCAATAGAATTATGGCCTTGCAATAGATGTACAGTTGGGCTCAGAGAGGAATGAACACATGTTTTTCAATAGTCAGAGATAGTAAGCACAGTTTTTAACCACCTGGTTGACATGGGTCTCAGAGCTAAGATACGAATCAAGGTGGATACCCAATGTTTTTACCTTCTCAGATACTTGGATGTCACAGTCTTGAATGGAAAAGGATAGATATCTGGGCTCAGGTTTAAGCATTACCTGGGGTGACCCAAATATCAACAGTTCTGTCTTGTGTACATTCAGACACATCCATTTTAAGTTCATCCAAGAAGAAAATCTGGGAGTAGATGAGTTTCAAGTTATTGGTGTCGAGCTCGTAATTCCTAGAGAGTTGTAGGACTAACTGGGTGTCATCCGTGTAGTTGGTACAATAGACACTTGTCTCCTGTAGGAGGCTACATAGAGGTCTGATGTATAGGTTAAAGAGCAACAGAGGCAAACAGGCACCCTCAGGGACACAACAGTTGATTGGGGCCGGGGAAGAGGTGGTGTCCCGACAGCATATCCTAGAAACCCGATGTAAGAGGAAAGACTGTATCCAGTTAATGGATTGTTGACTGCAGAGTCTTGTGTTCCTCAGAGTATGCAAGAGGAGCAGGTGGTCAAGCAGGTTAAAAGCTGCAGACGGATCAATAGCACTAGTAGACCAGGTTTGCCACTGTCCATGATTCCAAGCTTATGGGTTGATAGGGTCGTTGTTTACGATTGAGTAATCAATATTGTTAAGGGCCATGTAGGGATTTGGTATTATCCTGCATCCTAATGGAACCTTTGGTCAGTGTATTGATTGACAATGGAGTGTTGAGGGTTAGAATGTTTATGTGTGACTGGGGTTCTATGTGAGTCAGTTGGGAGATGTAAGCCTACCTGGGAGGATGCAGGTGTATGTTGCCCTGAACCCAGATGTACCTGACATTACATGACTATCATAATGTACTGGAACTAATAAAGAAGTTACTGGAACTTCACCTGAGGTCATGGTCATCTGTGGGGAACAAGGAGTTCTACAGGCCATTTCAAGATCAATGGCTTCTTTATCACCTTTGTTGTTGTGAGCTTTTAGAGCCCTTTAGGTAACATGCATGCAATGGATGGGATGCCGAATAACTCTGACATCAAATAATCGAACCAACTCAGGTAGATGGCAGCGTTTTCTCTTTTAATATCAATTGTCTAAAGCAGAGAGTTACAGCGGACATCAACAGCTCTCTGCGTACTTTACAAAAAATCACATTTATATACAAAGCATTTGTCACATCTGACGTCATACTACGTGGCAAATAAGAAAAACCTACAAGGGATTGTGATATGTTCAAGGGGAACATCTAAGTATAGTTTCTATAAGGGACTGGGTTGTGATTGGGTATCTACTGTCAGGCGGACATCTTGTGTCTTCCTCTAGTGAAAGTCATCCTCAACTTTATTAAGTACATGGCATATTATTGGCTCCCAAACCACAAGGCCCTTTGTTATATGGCCTTCTACAAATGATTGGCATGCTCGTGCCATGTCTGGAACATTTGGTTCACTTAGCAGCACGTAAGCTCATACCCAGGTGCCAGGAGGTGACCCGACTCTACCTCCCCACCCAATTAGCCCAACGTCTCTCATCACCCATGCCTTCTGTCATGAAGATTGTCATTGAACTTGGCCGTGCAGTCTATTCTTGTCTCTGGGACGCACTATTGCTTGTTCTAGAACTCGAAGCCCAACTCTATTTCCATCCTTTGCTCACGTGACAGGAGACCACAATTTGGAACATTTTGCAGCAATTAACTGTCTTAAATCAATCTAACATGGCATGCATGGTTTTCTCTCTCTTTGCACCTTGACAAGGGATAATTCAGCTTTTCACATTCACTGCTTTGAGAATAGATAACTGGCCTTGGCTTACTTCAACTTTGATACCAGGCAATATAGCTTCACCATTCAAGTCCGCGATCTCAGCTAATTCTTACTGCGATACAGGCCTCGGTCCTTCCTTTCCATGGTGCGAACTTACTAAATTCATGAAACCAATGTCCAGCCTATACAATGGCGGCTACGCCTGCAGTCTATTCAATACGTATAGCCAGCTTCTATGATCACTTAGTCTATTTGCGTTGTGTGCATCTGTACAGTTATTAAATGGCTTGCATTTTCTGCAGTGCATCACACAAGTGCAATCTTCTCTCCGCATATGAAAGTTTACTCGATTCTTTATTTCGTCATCAGTTTCTATAAGGGTCATGGATCTTCTTCAGACAGCCTTCTCTGTGTGATACACTTGCTTCTTATGATGTCACTAACTCGTTTGGTTGCTCTTTTTCATTTTCCTTCAGGGATTTCCTCCATAATATTATCATTTCTTCAGGAGTACATCTGATAGGGTTTTCTCAGTGGGTAGCTTCTCTCGAATATTCTCAGTGGAATGGTCACAACTGCTGGTGTCAAAAACGGCACAATCTCAGGCCTCCAACATACAGGTGGGAGGGGGGCGGGAGTTCCTGCAGTGGCATTTGGCTGCTCCTCTACAGTTACACAATCAATTAAAGCCTCCACCTAATATGGTGGCGGTATTGTGCCCATTTAAACTGCTCAAAAACTGGACAGATCACCCGGCGGGTGACAAATTACAATGAAGTTTATGCAACTGCAGGGTGTTGGGGTAAATTTCAGGTGTAACATTCTGCAATTGTCGCATTAGCTAGGTGACAAAAAAAGCTTTAGATGTATCATAGTGGTGATCGCTACACCCCCCATCCCCCATGTCCACTCATCCAGTTTTGACAGAAGATCATGTAGCCCTCTGGGTTGGCTAGGGCGATATTAGGACCACTGGTATCCGTGATCCAGGTTTCTCTTAGGTACACCATGTTAAGATCTAGTTCGAATATCTATCATGAATGTCCAACGCAAGTTTGTTAAGTGATCTTGTATTAAGTAAAGCACATTTTAACATCTTTGGTGAGTACAGTTCTTGGTTTTTTGGTGGCTTGGGATCTGCTTTGAGTAATGTAGAGGGAGGTGCAGGGTCATCACTCTGTATGGGGGGATAAGTTAGAGCCAAGGACTTGGACCATTAAGACACTCTTTACACAATTGTATCATTTATTGGTGTCAGAACACAACAAACACATCCATAGACTACATTTTGAGTGTAGATTAGTTAACAACTTAGGTTACAATCATACTCTGGATTCTCTTTTTCAATTATTTATTGATCCGAAAGGATAACACTAACAGTTACCCTCTAATCGCGCCTCATGCTTTACAAATACGTCATCACTTTACGTGCGTTGTGATGTCACTGTGTTCCTTTAAGCACGTGGTGACGTCACACCCTGAAACACCGAAAATAAAAGCTGGTGTCATTATTCATTTCATTGGTCAAGGCCTCAAAGCAAAGAAGTACCTCCTTCTTTCTCTCCGCAAGGTAAGTGAAAATTCTTTTTACTTAGCAAGCTGGTTAATTCACTATAGCTTGAACTTTACAGGGATATAGAAGTCCAATATCCTTCTTGTCAACTCGTTATTTAAACAGACTGGGTTAAGAAAACATGTGCCTTATACTTATAAACACTGAATTAACTCACCTATGTGCTTTCTCTTGTTCACCATATAATTAAAACTATCTGGTTCATTCAGACATAGTGTTTCGGACCCTGAAACACGGACCCAACTAATCTATTTGTATGTTCTCTTGAAGACACTGGAATAAGAATCCAATTAACAGCACAAAAGCATTATAAATTGTCTGGTGAATTTATAAAACAAACCGCTATATCCTCAATAGGGTAAGTCTGTCATCATTGACAGAAATTATTGTTTACCATCTATCCAAATACATATGCACAGCATATGAATTGTCATTCAGATCAATTGAATTATTGCACTTTAATTTACAAGATAACAAACATCCTTAGGGAACAGGCAACATATGTTACACATTGTGAATCAAATTGAAAAAAAGTGCTGATAAATCTATGCATTTATTCAGACGCTTTTTATAAATATCTATTTTCAGATGAATCGACTTAAGAGTACTTTCACCTCCTGAAGATCCACACGCTGTGGTGAAACACGTGCAGAGGTTTTTCTTGAATAACTTACTCTCACATTTTTGGATGAATACATTGTACAGAGCATTATACAACCAGCAGAAAAAAAGATATAAACAAATGAATGAATCCTCTTTCTTTGGCGCATGAAATCTAAAGATTGAATTCAAAGATATACTGTAACTGTTGGACAAACACAAAAGTGAATCTTTAGTCAAGCGAAAAGGGCACCAGAATCTAGAATCAGTATACTCACCAAGAAAATGAGTGATTGTTTGCAAATTCATCAACATAATGCAACACGTCTCAGTCATCTAGCAGCCAGCATGCACAACTAGAGGGCAATTCGAAGGAAAATGGGAAACATTACGATGGCGATCAAGAGGAACATTCCCATACAAAGATACTTATGTAAAATCAAACAGGATGGAAAGTAAGATGTGGGTGGAAAAGCAAACAATGTATCTATCCATCCCAGATTGAAGAAAGAAAAGAAATTGTCGAGATGAAGAGGATGAATTGCTCAGCTATGACTGAGAGATTAGGAGAGCTAGGGTGGGTGGAGAGACCCCAGCTATTGGAATATGGGTGTGTTGCCACCATTACCGGATGGGTAGAATGACTATTATCTTGCCCTGCTGACTTATTGAAGAAAGAACCAGTATGCATAGTACACATAGTGAATGACAGATGGCTAGAATCATGGGCCAAGTATTTCAAGTTACTAACATGGGTTGAAAACAAATCTGGACCATTATCCATAATACCATTAAAGAATACAACAACATGCTTCAAGAATGGAGGCTCATTTCTGGTTGGAGAGAACAAAGGATGTGGACAGATAATCAAGGTCTCAGGAATGAATGGTGGAACTTCAGTACTGATGGACCGATATTGAGCCTGTGAATCCAGAGCCTACAAGTAGTTGCTAAAAATTGGGGAGGAATATATTCCATTGTATTAATACATATTCCAGCATTAGTGATTCCTCAAAGTGATCTCAATATCGATGAATTTCCAACAATGAATGAACACCAGGGAAGGAAGAGGTTGCTTATTCTTTGCCAACTGAAAAGGGAGAATGCCTTTTCGTCGAAATCAATAAATGCCTTTGAAGATATCTCAGATGAGCACACACTGTTTAGCAAGACAGCAAAGATAAAGACATCTGTATTCATGACAGGACTCCAGACTGCAGTGGCTGCAGATTACAAGATGGGAACAGTTATAGATGAGTAATGCAACAATAAAAGGATTCAATGCAATCAGAGAACAAATGAGAGCCATCAGGCTGATGACTCTCCAGAATAGGTATGTCCTGGACTTAATTTCAGCAATGGAAGGAGGCATGCGCGCCAAGTTCAGGCGTCTTGCTGTACATTTATTCCACCCCATGATGGATAAACTGGAACCCTGACAGAAGCAGTAACTATGCTGACGACTCTGCATACAAAGATGGAAGTTGAAGTTGATGAGTCAGCAGGAAATGACTGGTTCTCATTTCTATTGTCACAAATTCCCAAAAATACTCTGCGCAATACTTGCATTGGTATTGCTAGTATATAAGTTATAAGGGTCATCTTGGGACAGTGTCAGAAGACAGCCGAGAAAGCTATTGGGATGAAGATCATGATTGATATAGACACTGGAACAGGTGAACAGATGCAAAATGAAGAAAACACCCATGAGAATATAAAGAAAAATACCCTTGTACCTCCAGGAACAAAGTTCTATTATCCCAAATATCATAAGAAATATGTAGGACATTAGATATTGTGTCCACCATCAGGAGAATGCTGCCACATGACCTGGAGCATGGATGAACGTATAAAGAATGCAGGTCACCTGAAGAAGTTGACAAAGATATAGATCCCAAAAATAAACAGCATGAAGAGAAGATAAAGGAGAATGTGGTCGAGGACTCGACCAGAGAGGCGAATGTAGAGGAGCAGATGGGCGTATTATCCCTAACTCCCACCCCCTTGCCACTGTCATACTTGAACAGTAGCAGAATACCCTTAAATGGGACTCCATGTATTATGCCTATACCACATGGAGCGTACGAGAGATGATATGCACTCAGACAACCATATTGAATGTATCCTTGTACTTTATCCTTGCACTGAGAGAGGGAAAGGATATTGTTTGGAAGGATGTCAGCACACACCATTGAACATAATGTAGTGCTGAATGGAATCTGATGAAGGCAAAGTGATGTCATGAAGAAGATATACATGGACATGCTGAAACTATATGAAAATATGTGAGAGTGACGATGTAACTGAAGTGATAAGAGAAACATGTACAAAATGATAAAGTAATCACGTATGCATATGAAGATAAATGAACTTGCTGACCAATAAGTGCAAATATGCAGTAACGCAAGATAGATGAGACATATAGTAGCTTGCTATAGAGCAAATGATAATGTGGCAAGGAAGGCCATGATAAAATGAAAGATGGCTTGTGTAAAAATTCAATCCAGCTACCTCAGAAACAGACCAAGTGTGCTGAGCCAGGAGAGGTTGGAGAATGAGCTTGATATGCAACATGAAGAGGAGTCTATGTTGGCCCGGGATCAAGGATGCTATTTGAGGAATAGCTGCAAAGCACAAAGGGAGGCAGACAGATACATCATGGACATGAGACACATTTCTCTTAGATTAAAGAAGAAGAAAACATTTGCAAGAGCCAAGTATTGGGCAATTAACAATGGTTAAGGCTCCTACAAGATGGAGTGGGCAAGTCTCTAGAGGGCAAGAGGAGCAATGACACCCAGCATAATTGTATCTAAGAGCAGCAGAGAGGTAGAAATTGACAAATCTGCTGTCTCTCCACATGTGATTCAGAAGTCGAAAACAAGGGCTAGTCATTAAGCTGTGGATGAAGATAGTTATGTGCTTACACCCCCTTGTATGTTCCAGAACACAGAGCAAGCTGCTCGGTCAACTACAGAAGGGAAAAATTGGCTCATGGTCAGACTGATAAGAGATGATGGACTAATTGGGAAAGTGGGGAGTAATCTGACGTGACTCAAGCACTTGGGTTTTGGTTTCCTTACGTGCTGCTAGCTGAGCTGAACATCCAAGGCTGCGTGGGAATGCCAATCAATCAGTGCGTTTATGGGGCAGCCTGCGATACAATGTTGCATAGACCAATCTGCTGCCATTTTGTACTCTATAATCAGTATAATACATAGTTAGAGGTATTTTGAGGCGTGCCTTACAGGTAAGAGACAGCCAATGTGTACTAACCCATATGTATTCTATAAGTAGATATGTTCCCCCACCCAGTCATTCTGTCGATATGTTTTATAGTTTGCCCTGTAGGATGACATCATAGATGATGCATATTGGGGTATAAAACCCCTGTCTAATCAATTTTGTGTGTGAGTGTGCAAGCATTAGTCCAATGTCTGCCAGTTTTCCCTGCTTTAATACATTGAGAATAAAATAGAACTTTGACATATTCTTTGAGTCTGTCTGGTTATTTGGTCTGAGATTGTTACTGGTATTTCCATCTAGCACAAGAGACACTTCAAGGTGCTTGAGCACCTGGGCATATGATGATACTTGAAGAGCATATTCTGGAAGTTCTTGGGCAACATCTAGCATGTTTTGCACCTACAATCACTGATTGTAGACATATGAATGCCCTTCTTGGGCCAGAAAGGCCATACTGGGGCATGTGTTGACACTGTCTGAACATATTATGGTGATACAAAACCGTAATGCCAACACCTTGTGGCGGTTTACCCTGGATGAACCTCCACATATTGAATCCTCGTAAACTGGCATATGCGGTGCCCAGGCACATGTCGTCTGCTCTTAGCTATATGCTTGCAGTCCTGGCATTTATGAAGAACATGTTTTGGCATATGATGGCTGAGCCTTGGCATAAAGTGCAGATGTCTTGGCATGACCGGGAATTGTTTGGGCATATGATGGTTGACCTTAGACCTATGTTGGAAAGCATTGGGCATAAGAATTCTGGACTGAAGCATGTGATGATAGTTCATGAGTCATACGAAGGACAGTCCATGGGCAGAGACTGGCCATATTGGGCATGAGCTGGACGAGCCTTGCTAAATGGTTGCTCAACTTAGCCATGTGGAAGTCATTCTTGGGCATAAACATATGCTTTTCCTTCTTGGACCCATTAAAGAAGAGCATTGGCATGTTCTGGCAGTACATGGGCTTATGCTCACTCTGTCAGTGTATATCATGGGTGACCCTGGACCTATCAGGCACATTCATGGGCTTATGGTGGGTCTTGATGGCTAGATGACTGGCATACATTGGCACAAGAAGGTAGTACCTGGCTTTGAGCTGATAGTGATGCCGGAACTTGAACAACGCTGGCAGCACCTAGACATAAACTGCGAGTGCACGATCATATGATGATCGTTCATCAACATATGTGGCATTTGAACATATGATGACAACACTTGGCAAAAGCTTCCACTACCTGGAAACAAGTGCTAGGGCCTGCACTTATAACGCCTGAACTTACTTATGTATGCCATGTATTGGCAGAGGGGGGCAGTACTGGGGTATCCACACTGTAAAATGCCATGATGTGCACATGTATTTAATAAACTAGTCGGAATTATGGAATTCCTGACCATATGACGGTCATACCAGGGAACACGAAGTCTGCACCTGCGCAGATGGTCATGTTACGGAACAGCTAGTAATGGTGCCAGGTGCATTGTGGCTGCACATAGACATATGCTGGTGGCACATGGGCATAGGTTAGCAGAATCAGGGCACATACTATCATCACCCGGACTTGATGATTAGCCCGCAAGAACAGTTGCCAATCTTATAAGGAGCATCAGGGTCATACACAGAGTTGCGGAAGGGGTGGGGGCTGTGGGGCTGTAGGCAACCCACGCACATATTATGTCATGTTATTCAATATTTACACCACGCCCATCACCACCATAGTGGTTTTTACGGGAGCTGGCCTTGTCCGACAGGTGCCATATTGTGATTCTGCCAGGGTGTCACCAGACCTTAGTCTGTGGAACGGAAGGGGATGTTCGGGGGATGAGGGGATAGGAAAGAGAAACTAGACAACAGAATGACCAAATTCAGAGAGGAAAACCAATTGGGATGTGTGGGAGGGGATGTAGGATGCATGTTTCTCACATGTGATGAGCTATTGGTAAGCATGAGCGAGGGACTCAGGAGAGCACCACTCGGTTTAGAGCACTGTTTTATTGTAATGGCAATATCTAGATCCGACGAAGCAGGGTACCAGATGCAGTTAGATGGCTAGTGGCTGATGGCCTTGAGAGGTGCTGAATTGAGTCCTACTCATGACACATAGTAAACATGGACCTCAGCCGAAAGCTACAAACTGTGTTACACGTTCCACCGAAAAACAAGAGACACGAAAAGCAGCATAATCGAGTAATGTGTGAGTACCAAACCACAGCCAACAGCTGCAGGCAGCAGGCCGTGCATACTGTTTGACAAGCACACCCACTAAATGTGAACTAAGACATGCATGTGCTGGTGGCAATAGGGGCTTATGCATGATGTGATATGATATTTATAACGCACCTGTACACAAGTGCATAGTCCACACAGTGCCTAGTTGCAGGTAAAACTCTGTGTCCCCACATTACAGTCAGTAAAGTTGCTAATGACTAGATTCCATGCATACGAGTCGTGCACAGCGCAGTGCTGCAGGGCTGGGCACTGTGTGCAGCTGACGTTGGCTGCACCTCGTGTGTGATTGACTGACTCACTTCACAAGACCCACAGCCTTTGGCCAACTGCCTTGTCAAGTGCATGTGTGGATTGCACTTAGTGCACGGCCACAGACTGTGCACTTTTAGTGTCATCCAATTACAACAAACACTGTTCACAGAACGGTTGCATCCCCGGTTTCCTGTAGAGATGAGATGATGATTTCTCAGGGCATTTTACTGTAAAACCATTCAGGTACATGCACACAACATAACTTAGGGTGAATATGCGGTCCCCGTGATAGCAAAAAGCTTACTATATCAATATGGAGACCTTACACATTCACAGAATACCCTCAGCACAGTGACATTCGTGTTAATGTCCAAAATGGGGAAACCCTAGGAATTCACCCCTTGAGGCTAGCTAAGCAATTTGAGCCCACCCCCAAGCATGTTTCATGAACTCCCACATGAGATCACACACAGCATGCCAAATGACCTCATCAATGAAATCACAATGTAATGATATTGTAAACAAGTTTACGGACTGCATCACCTGGGACATCATCACACGCTATGTTTGCCGATTGCTTTACTTGACATTGTAAACTATCTATTCTTGCCCAGACTATTTCCAATGGCTCTTGCAAACCCACCCTTTGAGGACTGGTGTTGGGCATCTCCAGTGTAGTAACCGATAGCAACCCTACACCAGCCCGCCGAGGCGGCGTGTTGGGCGGCGCAGTGGCGGGACCAGGGGTCAAGTCCTAAAAATTAAAGTGGGGGGCTCAACAACAAGCATAATGGTATGTGATGTCACCAGAATGTAGCATATCAAGGTGAAATATGCACATTTCATTCAATTGGCTTTGCACACCACTCAAATTGCACAGAACGAATGGCATTTGGCTTTCATAAAATCCACAGACACACAAAACCAAGAGAGGATATTTTCTTCTAATAGTGTTTTTGAAAAAGTTAAAAGGTGTGCGGCCCTCATTACAAGTTATGCCGGTAGCCATGCCGCGATTGGTGGCATGGGTGCCGGCAAAACCGCATCCGTGTCCGTGTCCTCGGAATGAGGACTTACCGGACCATTCCGAGTTCGGATGGCCCGGTAATTCCTCACTCGAGGACACGGACACGGTTCATCCCCATTCCCATTCCAGCCCCCATAGGGCTGAATGGGAATGGGAGAGGGAGTAAACAACGGGCCATTACGAGATGGGACTCGGTATGCACACCTGGTTTTCCCAGGCGTGCTTAACGTGTCCCGCGAGGGGACCTCGTAATGTGGCGGAACGGGTTGAATGGCGCCGCAGCTTTTTACGGCGCCGTTTAACCCGTTCCGCCAGGGTCGTAATGAGGCCCTGCATGTTTTAAGCTCCAAGAACCAATACAAATGTTTTCCCTAGAACTTGCAGTACCGAAATCAGACATTTCACCTTTAGTTGTTTGTTATTTTTCCTCAGGTTATAAAGTATCTGGCCTTCAAACCCAAAGACTGCGGTTCGATCCCGAGGTCTGCTTTAACTCATAAATTCAAAAAGGAAATTAAATGTTTCTCATTTTAGCTGGGGGGGACTGAGTCCACCTTCTGAAAAAAGTGGGTGGACTCCGTCCACCCGCGGTTACCATCAACTTGAGCCTGGGGCAGGACGTAAGGAGGAGCGTGAAGGGTTTTTGGGAGGGGTAGAGGTGGCCTTGTGACAGTCAGCGTGGTGAGGTGATGTTGCCCCTCTTTTTTTTTTTTCAGTTCCATGCCCAAGTCACAGTGAATGTTATACTTGTCTCAAGCAGGGGTGGACTGGCAACCAAAAGAGGCTGTGACAATCATTTCCAAAGTAGCCCCATATTATCCATTTTCAGCAAGCGCAACACTTTTCCTATGAGAACATTTGGAAACAAAATAGGTTGCTACACAAAAAAGGCCCACTGTGTAGAAGCCTACTGGGAGATCTCCTCCAGAGTTCCCTATAGGTCAGTCCACCCCTTGTTTCACGTATCTGGGGATATTGGCACTAGGAAGTTGCTCCTAGTTGTAGGCCGAGGCGTGGCGCGGAATGGTAAGGTGGTCTTGCTGGCCCTTCCAAACGTTGCTGATCTGGTAAGTGCTTAGGGCACGGGGACCAAACTGGCGGATTCGGGGCAGTCCACATGGGTCACTATTTACCCCCATGGATTCTTCTGGGGCACCGGACAGTCACAAGCAGTTTCCCCGCACTGGAGATATAATTGAATTAGTGCACATGTTGGACAATGTATGAGGTGCCTTTACACGATAGCCTTATGCCATTTATGTACACATAATGGTTGCTCATGCAACCTAATGCCTTCCAAATGATCTCTGCCTCCATGCCAGCAAAACAGAGATCTTTCCCATTGGGACCCCTGCTCCCGTCTTCTTCCCTTCCCTCTGGCCTTCTTCCATGGGCTCTGCCCTTGCTCCCTCTTCTGAAGCCAGAAATCTTGGAGTCATCTTCAACTCCTCTCTCTCCTTCCTCCCTCACACACAGGACATTGCCAAGAAGTCCCACTTTCAGCTCTTCCTTCTGAAAGGAATTCTACCTTTTCTCACTTTCCCCCAGAAACTCAACATTACCCAAGCCCTGGTTCTCTCTAGGCCTGACTATTGCAATAGCCTCCTCCTGAATCTACCTTCATCCACTCTCCGACCCCTCCTGCTAATCCAGAATAGGGCAACAAGACATATCCTTGGCCTCAAGCCCAAGGACCGGATCTCTCCTGCCCAAAAAAGTCTTCACTGGCTCCCGGTTGCCTCAAGAATTAAATTAAAATCCCTCTGTATCATTCACAAGGCTGTCTGCAGCCCGGGACCACACTATCTGCAATTCTCTCTCATTAAATATTCCCTCTCTAGAACTCTGCGCTCCTCTGGCACCAACTCTTTGTGTGTAAAGCATTTCGCTAAACTGAGGGCAGGAGGTCGATCGTTTTCCTCGGCTTGCTCCCTTCTATGGAACAGCCTCCCCTCCCTCTTCGTCTAGAGCAGGACTTTCTTAAATTCCAGAAGCTCCACAAGTCTTTCCTCATTAATTCTCCTTCCCTCCCGCTCGCATCTGCTAATCTCACAGTTGCTTGTTTGGTGTTCACAGCCCTTATGCATCTTCAAGGCCCTGGCCCCACACACCAAATTGCCCCCCAGTTTCTGTGTATCCTCATCATTTACCTCGGCTCACCCTCCACCCTGGAGACTCACACTTACCTTACATTGCACTCCACCTGTTGCTCACCCATAAGTACCCCAGCACCTATCCCATTCCCCCTCCCTTCTGCACTTGCACATTCTGAACTATCACAAGGCATAGTAGGTTTGTCCCCCCTCCCACTGTATTTGTTATTTGTTATGTATTTATTTGTTTATCATCCCCTGTCCCCTTCCTGTTGTCCTGTGGGTGCTTTGAAACAGTATTTACTTCCTGTATAAGCGCCTATCAAGCGAACAATAAATAAATAAACAAACAAGTAAATAAATAAAACAATCAGTTGTGGTGCCTCTCATTGGCCTCACCACCTGCGTCGCCCATAAGCATGAGCCAGACAATTTGGCTAAACTGTCCAAGAAAAGAAAGCATTAACTGGTTAAACATCTCAACATGAGGTTTGTTTGCAAGTTAATAAACAGGAAACTTAAATATTGAAAGCACCTGCACAACATGGGCTATATTGCCAAAGACCTGGTGCATGCCTGGTGCCTTGTGCACAGGCTCAAAGAGGCACACACTTGCGCCATTATCCTCAAGCATGTTGCACCATAGTGCAGCCGCAGTACTCTGGTGCCATGTAGGAAACATTTACAGAGGGGGTTGTGCACAAGCCCTGGTGGCAGTGGCCACGCAGTTGCACCCAGACTCACTTCCAAAGGGGGGGATTGCTTTCTAGGACCTTCCTCCCCCTCATTACAGGGGCAGCCTATCATAATCCTCATGCAAATGTGGGAACGCCCCTTTAGAATGCATTCTCAGTACGGTAATTACAAGACAAATTACACATTTTGCTCTTTGGCAAAGGGGACTTTTGTTAAACAGGCCAAAGGAGAATCTGAAAAAAATCACAAAATCACAATAGTGTCCACAGGTCATGTGCGGTATGAGTGCCTGTGGCACATTCCTAGAAGGCAAGTGAGTAGGATTGGTGCAGAGGCATGACACCGAAATAGCAAACATTCACATGCAGAATACAGGAATGCCAAGATCATGTCTGTAGAGCTCACCATTGTAAAACGCTTTTGTAAACCAGGCCCCATGTGTGTTAGCAGGGTGAGCAAAGAGTGTGAGATGGCGACACAGCTAAATAGTGGGAGCTATTATGGCCTGCGGGTAGAAGGTTTGTTTAGACAGGACATTGAACTAGCACTATGTCCAGAACCAATTGAAGGCAGTAGAATACATGTAGGTCTTACTGCATATGTACGTGAAGAACACCCATTGTTTAAATAGAATGCACAATTACTAAGTGAGAGAGAGAGAGAGATAGAGAAAGAGAGAGAGAGAGAGAGAGAGTGTGTGTGTGTGTGTGTGTACACATATCTATATATATATATATATATATATATATATATATATATATATATATATATATACACATATATATATATATATATATATATACAAAAAAACTTTGTTGAGGGGACGTTATGGTTAAGTTGCCCTACCAAAAACCTGTGCACTTCACTAAAAAAAAAATGTTCACCCTCCCCATTATGGTTCAAATTAAAACCGAAAAACCCCTGAAATTCGCCAGTTATGGCAGACTGAGCCTCCATACCTGCCATCACCACTGTGCACTGCTAACATTAACACCCAGAACATGAAAGATGGCATCACAAATGTTATTGATGACATCATTGACATCACATGTTTAGCCCCATTGTTTTTGTTTCCTGCCACATATATATATATGTACATTCAGTAAAAAAACTTTGTTAAAGGGATGTTATACTTCACAGTGAAACCAAAAAACACTGCACAATCCCCCATTATGGTAAACTCAGCAACCATAACTCAGAGCATCTACATGCATTGCTAAGACTAACACCCAGGACATCAAATATGACATCACAAATATCATAAGATTTGCTGCTAATCTTTGCTTTAGAGTAATGGTACTGTCATTACATTCGCACCAACCACATTTCTTTTTAAAATATGCAGTGTAGTGACATGCATTGGTTGTGGCTCCTGCGTGGTAGATTATACCTATTGTTGTGAAGGTTTTTTTACCAAGTGATACTTGACCATGTGTGAATTTAGTCAGTTTGCTGTTGTTTTTGGTATCATCTGCATTGTAACGTAGAAGCATTAGTATTATGTATTTACTATGTGTTTGTATTAGTATGGTGGAGCGATTATCTGAATTGCAGGTAGTTGTCACGCTCACCTGATTCCCACGGAGGCGCAGGTCTGGCTTCGAGTGCTGATGCTTCTTCAATGGTGAAGCGCAGGACTCTGAGGATGGACAGGTAGGGCCCCTCTACTCTGGCTTCTCTGGCTCGCAGGAATATTCCCCTGTGCGTGAAAAGGGAGTATTACCTACTGACGGAATAATGCTCAAGCCTCCCACTCCCTTCCAACCCTCCACGATACCCTTCCACGATTCCCTGTGAAGTCTCACCTTAGGGTCTGGAAGGATGAGTTCTCCATCCTGCTTCTGATGCAGGGGCGCGTTGAAACCCAGTTACTTCACTGGATTGAGGTTTGATGGGAGTTCAAATAAGCTAGACTATTCAGGTGAGGCGCTGTAAGAGTTCTGTAGCAAGTTCAAAAGTTCAAGCTTAATAATAATGTTCATAGTCTTATTGCAGCAAGCGCTAACGCTTATGTCTTTTTCCCCTTAGGGGCCGGGGTTCGGAATGCCGGAGATATGGCGCCGACCCAAAGTGAAACGTGCAGTTCCAGTAAATGACAGGTAAGTTCTGGATGAGCGTTCGGGTAATGTCTTTGCATTCGCTCATTCAATGTCTTTGTCTTTTTTCCCCATAGGGGCCGGGGTCCGGAATGCCAGGAAGCGGCAGGACCCGAAATGAAATGGGAATGACCCAACAGGTAAGTCTTAGAAGGAAACTGAGCTTTTCCTATTCCCTTCGTTCTCTCACCTTGTGTTCTCGTCTTTTTCTCTCTTGGCTCTGGGAAGTGGCTGCGGATCCGGATGATCGCTGCTGAAGATGGAGGTGCCCAGGAAAGGTGAGTGAAATGCAGCGCTGCAGCGATCGAAGCAAAATGCTTTTAAAAATGATGTCTTCCCTTTCAGGATTGTCGGTGTGATGTCTCCGTGATGCAGCTTTAGCAGGTAAGGTCTTCTTTCTCTCCAATTCTCTCTTAGCAGGTGACCCAGGATGCTGACAGGCGTGGCTGAAGTCCAGATGCAGGAGCTGACACGGTGAGCGTCCAGCTGCGAGGAGCAGAACAACACGAAGCGTGAGTTGCTGATCGGGCGTGGTTTAAATAGCTTTGGAAGAAGTTCCAGGTATGTATCCTTCCACCGATCAGGTATGTATCCTTCCCCGACCACACCAAGGTGGAAAGTAGTCCCACAGGTAAAGTAGTTCCATTCAGGCCTCAAGAGGGCCTGGATGCAGCAGCATGGTCTGCATCAGGTAAGTGCACATTAAAACACTTGAACACATGTCTAGCTTTATGAGCCTGGCGCCTAAGGCGCCAGGACAGGGGTCCAACAGGAGCCTGGCGCCTAAGGCGCCAGGACTGTGTCCAAAGGGCCCCAGCTTGGGCCCGCTGGCACTTCCCTGGGTGGAATGATGCCTGCCTCTGGGGTTGCTGGGTTGGACCTGGCTCCTTGGAGGTAGGCATCATGACAGTACCCCCCCTCAAGGCCCCTCCCAAGGTTGTTCCCTCCGGGGGTTTTGGCTTGTTCGGAAATCTCCGGTGGAACCTTTTTTATTAATCGAGGTGCGTGAACATGGTTACTAGGCTCCCACGATCTCTCCTGAGGTCCATATCCCTTCCAGTTAACAAGATAGAAGAGATTTGACTTTAACACCTTGGAGTCTAAAATGTCTTTAACTTCGAATTATAAATCCCCTTCAATTTGAACTGGGTCTGGAGGCTTGGACAGTCGGGTCCCTGGTTGTACTGGCTTCAAAAGTGATGCATGAAAAACTGGATGAATACGCATGTTAGACGGTAAATCCAGTTTAAAGGCCACAGGATTGATTATAGCCTTGTTGGGATAAGGTCCTATGAATCTGTGATTGAAGGTTCGCGGGCCCTTGAGGGGTAAATGTTTCGTTGCTAGCCATACCTGGTCTCCTACTTGGTAAGGAGGAGTTTTACTTCGGTGCAAATCAGCATTTTCTTTATACTTTTTCTTGGCTTGCTGTAAATGAGTTGCAGCTTCTTTGAAGGCTCGGGTTATTGTGGAAGGCAGATGATTTACTGCGGGCATTTCCAGGGTCAGAGGTGGATCTAGGTCAGAGGTCCGAGGATGGTGACCATACAAAATATAAAAAGGAGCTTGTCCGGTTCCAGAATGCACTGAATTGTTGTATGCATATTCTGCGCTCCAAAGGATGTCTTTCCAATTTAACTCGGATTGGTGTAACATGCACCAAAGATATTGCTCGACAGTCTGATTGGTTCTCTGGGTTTGTCCGTCGGTCTGGGGGTGGTGGCTGGTGGATAACCGCACATCTATTTGTGCTAGTTGGCAACACTTCTTCCAAAAATGGGAGATAAATTGACTTCCACGATCCGAGACTAATATGGAAGGGAAACCATGTATGCGAACTATATTCTCCAGAAATTCCTTGGCCAAGGTGGAAGCTGAAGGCAAACCTTTTAAAGGGATAAAGTGGGCCATTTTGGAGAATAGATCCACAATTACAAGGATAGTGTTGTAACCAGCACAAGGAGGCAGGTCAGTTATAAAGTCCATTGACAAGGTGTGCCATGGTGCCGGTGGAATATCCAAGGGTTGAAGTAGGCCGGCTGGCCTTTTCTTTTGACCCTTGTTTTGGGCGCAAATTCCGCAAGACAATACAAAAGACTTTATGTCTTTTCTCCAAGAAGGCCACCGGAAGTGGCGTTTGATTTTTTCCTCCATTTTAGCGATACCAGGATGTCCTTCCATTAATGATTCATGATGATGGGCAATAACAAGTTCTTGCAATTCTTTACTTGGCAGAAACAACCGCTCCTGGAAGTACGGTAAATCATCCTTAACGGTGTAATGAGGACCCTTTTGACTCCATTCTAGTAAGGCTGAAGAGTCTAGAAGTTGTTTTACTTGCGTTTGGATGTCCTCAATAGTTTGCAATGAGGTTAGGCCTAAGATTCTTTGTTCAGGTATGATTGGCACAGGTTCTAAACTCGAATTGGGTTCTTCCATGCCAATCCGGGATAAGGCGTCCGCTTTACCATTCTTGCAGCCCTGGCGATAGGTAATTACAAAATCAAATTCCGCAAAGAATAGAGCCCATCGGAGTTGTCGTGAAGATTGAGCTTTGGCCGTCTTTAAATACTGTAAATTTCTGTGGTCCGTAATTACGGTGATGGTGTGTCTTGCCCCGAGAAGGTAGTGACGCCAAGCCTTGAAAGCAGATTTAATAGCCAGTAACTCTTTGTCGGTAATTGCGTAGTTGATTTCAGGAGGAGAACATTTCCTGGACCAAAAGGCCACAGGATGTAGTTGGTTAGTTTCTGGGTCTCTTTGCGACAGGACAGCTCCCATGGCCGAACTGGATGCGTCGGTTTCCACAATGTAAGGGAGATCTGGGTGCGGGTGCTTCAATACAGGTGCAGAGGTGAATTTGGTTTTCAGGTCCTGAAAGGCTTGTTCAGCCTCAAGAGTCCATTCAAAGCGTTTGTTTTTCTTTAGGAGAGCTGTGATGGGTTGGACTGTTCGGGAAAATTCCGGGATGAATCTTCGATAGAAATTGGCGAAGCTGAGCATGCTCTGAAGTCCCTTCACCGAGCTAGGAGATGGCCATTTGAGGATGGCGTCCACCTTTCGCGAGTCCATTCGGACTCCTTTAGGTGTCAGGATGAATCCGAGAAACTCAACTTCTGTGGTATGAAAAATGCATTTTTCGAGCTTTGCAAATAGTCTGTGCTGGCGCAATTTCTCAAGAACTGCCCTAACATGTTTTCTGTGATCGGATTCTGAAGAAGAGTACACCAGGATGTCGTCAATATAAACAATGACACAGACATCGATAAGTTCCTGAAGAACATCATTCATAAAGTACTGAAAGGCGGCAGGTGCATTGCACAAACTGAAGGGCATCAACTGATATTCGAAGAGCCCAAATTTGGTGCGGAATGCAGTCTTCCATTCGTCGCCTTCTTTTATACGCACCAGGTGATAAGCTCCTCGGAGATCTAACTTGGTGTACACACAAGCATCTTTCACCTGGTCGATAAGCTCAGGGATCAGGGGCAGAGGATAACGATTCTTAATCGTTATTTGATTTAGGGCGTGATAGTCTATACATGTTCTAAGGTTGCCCTCTTTTTTCGGCACGAAGAACAGAGCTGAGGAGACAGGAGACTTGGACGGGCGAATAAAACCATTGGCTAGGTACTGATCTAAATACTGACGCAAATGCAGGTTCTCAGGTTCCGTAAGAGCATAAATCCTACTACAAGATAGTTGAGCATTGGGTACCAGATCGATTTGGCAATCATAAAACCGATGGGGAGGTAACGTGTTAGCCTGTTCCTTCTGAAAAACGTCTTGGAATTCTTGGTATTCTGACGGTAGCTGTACAGGGGTGTAAGTTGCTGAGGCTAGACCCATAACTGGATTTCTTGGATAACAAGTTGGTTCACAATCAGGAAAACTTATCTTCTTTGCTCGCCAGTCAATTCTGGGATTATGTGTTTCTAACCAAGGAATTCCAAGAATTACTTGAAATTGTGGGGCCTTGATCACATCAAACACAATTGCTTCCCGATGTCCATCCTGACCCACCAGTGTCATTTCAACAGTGGAATGCGTTACAGGCCCTGAGGCTATTTCGGGTCCATCTACTGTAGTAATGACATCTTGGGTTACTTTCGGGCGGAGAGGGATCTTAATCCTTGAAGCCAATTCACAGTCTATGTAATTTCCAATAGCTCCACTGTCGATGTATGCTTTTATAGCATGCAACTGCTGAGGCTGTTTTGGGTCCACGGGCACCATTGGCATGACAAAATGCGAGGTCAAAGAGTTTGTTTTCAAGCTCGGCAAGCGGACCCCTACGCTTGTCGGGCTAGGTCGTGTCCCGAATCAGGTGTCAATAAATCGTTATCAGTGGCTCCAACCACCTTCTTAGGTGGTTTAACTGGACAATTTCGAAGAAAGTGACCGGAAGTCCCGCAATACAGACAAAGTTGCATTTGCCGCCTTCTCTCTCGTTCCTTCTGCGTTAATGGTCCTTTAACACCGCCGATTTGCATAGGTTCGGATACGTCGGTACTCTTGGAGTTAGCGTGGGTTTTGATCGGTACTCGGGTTTCGTACTTGAACCGATCTGCTTTTCTATTTTGAAGTCTGTGATCAAGTTGAACCACCAAGTCTATGTAGTCTGCGCAGACCTGGGGTGGATCAACTATCTGCGCTAGAACATCCTTAAGCTCTCCGCGCAGGCCTCGATGAAACAATGTGATCCTTTTGTTTTCTGGCCATCCAGTTTCCACAACCAGTCTATTAAAGGTGGCAACGTAGGACAGGAGATCCTGATTACCTTGTCGTAAGGATAGCAGTTCGTTATCAAGGGCCTGTCCTTGAGAGTGTCGAGCAAACAATCTTTCCATGCTGGCCTGGAAACTCTGAAAATTCTGGAGAATGGGATCATCCTGATTTACCAATGGAATAGACCAATCGGCAGCACTGACAATGAGGTAAGATAGTATAAAGGCTACCTTGGCCTGGTCGTTAGGGAAGGCTCCGGGTCTGCATAGAAAGTGTAAACGACATTGGTTCATAAAGACGGCATATTTCTTGGGATCCCCCGCAAAACGTTCAGGCGGGGCCAAAGGCATGTGTCCAGGTAGATTGATTTGTACCGGGTTATTCAAACCCATTGATGTGGAAGTACCTCCGGAATTAGATAAAGGAGTGTGCCCTGCCTGGGCCTGCAATAACCTTTTGGCCAGGTCATCTGTTCTTTCCTTGGATAGGATCAGTTCTCTTTTGAGAGCGTTAGTCTCCTGGCGGGCTGAGTGCACTTCTGCCCGTAATTCCCCCAAAAGCTGGGCCAGCTGATCTGTCTCGGAAGTCTCCATAGCGCCCGGGTGGGAAATTGTGGGTAGGCTTCGCGTTCTGTCACGCTCACCTGATTCCCACGGAGGCGCAGGTCTGGCTTCGAGTGCTGATGCTTCTTCAATGGTGAAGCGCAGGACTCTGAGAATGGACAGGTAGGGCCCCTCTACTCTGGCTTCTCTGGCTCGCAGGAATATTCCCCTGTGCGTGAAAAGGGAGTATTACCTACTGACGGAATAATGCTCAAGCCTCCCACTCCCTTCCAACCCTCCACGATACCATTCCACGATTCCCCGTGAAGTCTCACCTTAGGGTCTGGAAGGATGAGTTCTCCATCCTGCTTCTGATGCAGGGGCACGTTGAAACCCAGTTACTTCAATGGATTGAGGTTTGATGGGAGTTCAAATAAGCTAGACTATTCAGGTGAGGCGCTGTAAGAGTTCTGTAACAAGTTCAAAAGTTCAAGCTTAATAATAATGTTCATTGTCTTATTGCAGCAAGCGCTAACGCTTATGTCTTTTTCCCCTTAGGGGCCGGGGTTCGGAATGCCGGAGATATGGCACCGACCCGAAGTGAAACGTGCAGTTCCAGTAAATGACAGGTAAGTTCTGGATGAGCGTTCGGGTAATGTCTTTGCATTCGCTCATTCAATGTCTTTGTCTTTTTTCCCCATAGGGGCCGGGGTCCGGAATGCCTGGAAGCGGCAGGACCCGAAATGAAATGGGAATGACCCAACAGGTAAGTCTTAGAAGGAAACTGAGCTTTTCCTATTCCCTTCCTTCTTTCACCTTGTGTTCTCGTCTTTTTCTCTCTAGGCTCTGGGAAGTGGCTGCGGATCCGGATGATCGCTGCTGAAGATGGAGGTGCCCAGGAAAGGTGAGTGAAATGCAGCACTGCAGCGATCGAAGCGAAATGCTTTTAAAAATGATGTCTTCCCTTTCAGGATCGTCGGTGTGATGTGTCCGTGATGCAGCTTTAGCAGGTAAGGTCTTCTTTCTCTCCAATTCTCTCTTAGCAGGTGACCCAGGATGCTGACAGGCGTGGCTGAAGTCCAGATGCAGGAGCTGACACGGTGAGCGTCCAGCTGCGAGGAGCAGAACAACGCGAAGCATGAGTTGCTGATCGGGCGTGGTTTAAATAGCTTTGGAAGAAGTTCCAGGTATGTATCCTTCCACCGATCAGGTATGTATCCTTCCCCGACCACACCCAGGTGGAAAGTAGTCCCACAGGTAAAGTAGTTCCATTCAGGCCTCAAGAGGGCCTGGATGTAGCAACATGGTCTGCATCAGGTAAGTGCACATTAAAACACTTGAACACATGTCTAGCTTTATGAGCCTGGCGCCTATGGCGCCAGGACAGGGGTCCAACATGAGCCTGGCGCCTAAGGCGCCAGGACTGTGTCCAAAGGGCCCCAGCTTGGGCCCGCTGGCACTTCCCTGGGGGGAATGATGCCTGCCTCTGGGGTTGCTAGGTCGGACCTGGCTCCTTGGAGGTAGGCATCATGACAGTAGTACATAATCTACCATGGTTTGCATTTTGTACAAGTTGCTGAAATGGAACGGATTCACAATTAGGTATGGATACATACATGAAGCGCTCATTAAGGATTTGTTCCTGCGTTACATTGTTGCAGAGAGTGCATGCATGTTTCCACATGTATGAAATCTTGAAGATTTAATTTATAGGTATGTTTTTGTTTTCCAGTACTTGTAGTAAGTACATTCGAAATTCCTGTGGATCTTCTTGTGAGTTTATAGTGAATTTCACCATTCCAGCACAGTAGTATAATTCTCGTCTTATTCCATGAACACTATACGTGTTGTCAGGATTGTTTGTTGCTTTTTTATGAAGTACTAACATTTGCAAACACAATTGGTCTGTACTGTGTAAGTAAATGTTCTCAACAAGTGGTGGTAATTGAAATAGAATATTCATTGCTACATTTGGATAGCAATTTACACCAGTTATATTTGAAAATTTGAATGGACCAGATAGGTCTGTGTCCAAGTCATTTTTTCTGAGTGTTTGTTTCTTCTTTGAAGAAGTACCTGCGTTACTTTGAGTTATAGATTCTTCTTTGGTTGTGGAAATTGATGAACTATTCGTTTCTTTTTGTCTCTTTGGAGGATTTGCAGTGAGATCCTGTTGCATTTCTGTTTGAATTATTTTTTCTTTTACAACGTTTTTTTTTTGTGGAACAGGATATATTTTTAGATGGGGGTGTATAGAGAACGTAGTCTGTTGTATTTTAAATGCAAGGAATATCAGAGTTTACTTTATCTGCATCAAGTTGATTAGAAATAGACCGTCAAGTGTACGCAAGCGTGATAGTGCTACTAGCTCATGCCTTCTTTAAAGACTGTGTTACCAATATCTATCAATGCATTGTCTAGGATAAGACCTTGTGATTTATGAATGGTGACTGTGTATGCTATAGTTAGAGAAAAGTGTTCTCTGCGTACATACATGTCTTTGAAGAGATGGAATCGAGCTGTTGAGTGGCCTATCCTTTTTATTTCTGAAAGTCTGTCAAAGAGAATATTGACAAACTGAATGTTATTGTCACGTGGGTATGTTTGAAAGCCAACAACTGTACCCAGTGCACCTTTAACTAGTCCTTGTTCCACGTCAAGGTTACGTTAAAACATTACTCTACAGTTTAAGGATCATTTTTTAAATATTTTTTCAAAACCAGCTGTGTTGGAGATTGAATTTTCTAAGGTATTTAGTCTTGTTGTGGATTGTTCACACATGGGTAGTGTCATACCATGTACGTCCAGTTTATCTGTTGCGGAAATTTTATTTATTGGTTGCATTTCTTTTTTCAAAATTGTTTCATTGAATTTGGAGCAGCTTGCAAGAGTTAGCATTAAGGCCATACAATTGATATTATTGTGTGCTAATTGTTCCATAACATCAGTAGCACATGTGTTATGCCCATAAAATGCATGGATGTGCCGAGTTTTTAATATTGCTTGTGCTTCTTGAGATAGTACTCCAACTCTAATACTTTTTAAAATGTTGGCGTAGGTGAGGTCTGTAGACTGTTGCATGTTTTCTGTTAATTCTCTGTATTGGAAATGTTGCTAAAGGATGACATTTCCTATGGTACCAATAGTTTTCCGGCAGAGTTTGTGTCCTAAGGTTTTAAAAATGTGTTCACCTTTCACTGGTGTCAATTGAAGAAGATATCCGAAAACAATAATGTGTTTTCCTCCAAAGAGCTCTTCATAGTTTGTTTTAAGTACTTCTTATAATCTGTGGTGAATCAAAGCCAACATTAGGTTGTAGACCATGCTCACTTCATCTATTAGTAGCATTTTCATTTGTTTTAACACTCTGCATAGTTCCATTGCAGCTTCTGTAGAAAGTTTGTAATATTCTGATTTGTTTTGGTGATCTACTGGTAGGAGTAGTAATCGATGTAAAGTTACACCCCCTATGTTGTAGGCATCTAAACCTCTGGGGGCAGTTACAACAGCTGAACGTTTGTTGCTTGTCAATTGTTGAAGGAACTTGCTGATGATTTTGATTAAGAATGTTTTGCCTGGACCAGCTTCACCCCTGACGTATAATAGTATAGGTTTGTAATTTTGGCAGGTACATTCTTAATTTTCATGTTGTACACCATGTGCAATTTCTTTTGTTACTAATTGAAAAATGCTACGCTGCTCATTGTTTAGTTTTGATTGTAGTGTACTTAAGTCTTCTGTATCTTCATACTGACACATGGCGTTTTCTACATCTGTCATAGCTAATTCTGCCTCATTTGTTATTAGTGGCTTTCCCAGTGGTTCTTGGCTTCCTGTTACAGAAGGTTGACTACTGTCAGGAGTGTCCTTATCTAGTTGAGCCTGGAGTGCTTCTTCATGTTGCTGTTCATTGTGCAACGTTGTTTTGTACTGTGTAAAGTTTACATCAGTGATAGTGCTTTCATTTGCTTTGAAAGCGTCTTCATAGGAGTCATAGTTATCTAGAATTTCTTCTTTTCTCCGTGGTTTAAAGAGTTGTAGCAGGAACATGTAACATAGTTCTTTATGTTGAGGAGTTTTTAATGACAATTTGATATGATTAATTAAACTTGGTTTGATAAGTTTTACTAAGCTGCCTTCACAATTTGTCACTCTGTATCTACCTTTTTTTTCATCGGGTATTATATTATTTTTGTATGTGAAGTTTTGGGCTATGTGGTATAGACACATGGTTTCCAAAGTGGTACTTCTGTTTGGGTAGTATTGTGTCTATTAAATTGTTTTTTTAAAATGTCTAGGCTGTTCAGATCATTTTTGGCTATTGTTTCTATGTTGTCGTATGATTTGAGAACTCTTTTTCTAGATGTAGCAGGACCAAGACTCAGCCATACTATGGGCCTCATTACATGTTAGGCGGTAAGGGTTTACCGGTAAGGGCACCGGTACTGGTAAACCCTCACCGCCTTACTACGAGTTCCTTTGCGAGACCCGACCTTAACGGCTGGTTTTACCAGCCGTTAAAGTAGGGTGCCGCAAAGGGACCTTGGAGCTAATTACGGTACCGCAATTTGCGGTACCGTAATTAGCGCCTCCCCAGTCCCATTATGCCCTATGGGGGCAAAAATTGGAATGGGGATGTGCCTTGGTGAATGGGGAATTACTGCCCCCGCTCACCTTGGAGTAGGGCGGTATAACCGCCATCCACCAAGGAGGACACAGTAAAATAGCGGCAGCAACCATGGCGCTAATAGCGCCCTGGTTACCGCCTACCGTGTAATGAGGCCCTATATTTTCAGATTGTCCATACAAAGCAGTACCGGTTAAATGATCTGCAGCTTCATAGCAGCCACATTCTCTATGGGAGAGCATTTGCATGCCCAAGCTGTACAATTTCTGAGACAGTGGGCCTCATTACATGGAAGGCGGTAAACCATGGTGCCGTTAGCACCATGGTTGCCGCCGGTACCATACCGGTACCACCATGGAGAAAAGGTGAATTACCACCCCATTCCCTCGTAGTAAGGCGGTAAGGGTTAACGGTCACTGCCTTCCGTGTAATGAGGCCCAGTGTTTTGTCTAATGACAGGTCATTCCAGAGGTCTTGAAGCTCTGTTTTTTCTGCTTTTGTTAAGTAGGCTGTGACATATCGTGCAACTGCAGTGGAATTGTCTGCAATGTACTAATGATTGCATTGTAATCATTGATATATTTTGCTTCTTCTGTTCTTTTTATGTAATATGTATTTTTAGGTGATTTACCTTTAACACTATGGCCCTCATTACAACTCAGGCGGTAAGCGGTTTACGGCGCCGTAAACAGCGCCTACCCTTACCGCCTGAGTACGAGGTCCCTTAGCGCCATGGCAGACTTAACACCTGCTTTTAGCAGGTGTTAAAATCCATGGCGCTAAGGGACCATGGAGTTAATTACGCCACCGTAATTTACGGTGGTGTAATTAACGCCTTCCCCACTCCCATTATGCCCTATGGGGCAAAAATGGGAATGGGGAAGGGTAAATGGGGATTGGGGACTTACCGCCCCGCCAAGGTCGGAATGGGGCGGTAAGTCCGCCAACCACCATGGCGTAAACGTAGTTTACGCTATGGTGGTAAAGTCACGGCCCAGGCGGTAACTTACCGCCTGGGTCGTAATGAGGCCCAATGTCTTACTGAAGACATGAAGTTGTTCACTTCACCTGTTTCTGTAACTGGTCTAGGAAAACCAAAACAGCATTTGGTGTAGTATGTCCCTTTGTTTTTGTATTTGCGACGACAATATTTGCCACATATTTGTCTTTGAAATTGTACAATTTGTGCATGAAGATCACTATTTGTTGCTTCTGATGGAATTTCAAAAGTGACATATTTTTCGATAAACTCTAACACAGTGGCATCACTGTCTCAACCAAATTTAGGAGCATTTTTAATCCATAAAAGCATGTGGATATGTGGTGCTCCTCTGGCTTGGTATTATTTTCTCCAAAGGAAGTGTTGCACTTCTCCGAGGGGAGGAACAGTTTTATTACAAATAAATTGTAGCATAGCAATGAAGCGGTGATGGAAACATCTTGAAATGTTAACAGGATCTAGAGAGCAAATTCTCCAGGTGTTAGTATATCTATGTTTGTTTTGTTTTTGTTTGATATGCGTAGGAAATCATGTAAATCTTCCCATGCATATTCTGCACAACTTAATGTAACAAACCAAGTGGGTGGGCCAAGGTTTCTTATCATGCAACATACATCTCCGTGACGTCGGAACCAGTACTCTTTCGTACCACACATGTTTGCTAACAGATTTGTAATGATTGATTGTAAAACGTCATGGCTTTCTTGCACTTTTTGTAGTAATTGCGTAGCTCACATATTTTGAAAGTGGGTTCCTGATTTTAATGTGTGTGAAACTCTGTAACATAGAGTTCCTAGTTCACTTTCAAAGAGTAGGTGGAATATGTATTCCACATTTGGTCAAAATCTGGGATCTTCAGAATACATTCGTAATGAGTGGTATTCTGATGCTGTTATCTGAGTGGGTCTATCATCGTACCTTCCTCCTTTGCCAATAGGAAAGAGTAAAGGAAAAGCATGTGCTTCTATACTTTTTTCCCATATGCTGATTGGTGATCCTTTTGTTTGTCACATTTGGTACGTTTCTAGTGCATCATCTATGATGTCTTTAGAGTATAATGGATGAATTGTTTAATGGTCTAAAATATTGGATATTGTAGCAGGATCTAGAAGTTCAAATTAACCAGTTTCTGGTGACTCTTCAATATTTATTTCTTTGTAGTATTCATTATTGTCTTTTAGATATTGCAAGGCTTTTCTAACTTTATGTAAATCTACCAGTTGTTGCCAATTTTTTTTTCTTTTGTAGGTACACCATTTACAAAGACAATTAAAGATTGTTCTATTGGACGTTGCACTCCCAGAGTGTGCACATTTTCTTTTGGATCTAATGGTAAATATACTACATTGTCGTGAATGTCTTTCACCAATTCAGAGGGAGGTAATTTTGCTGTTCTTGGTTGAAAGCGTATTATTGCTTGGAATGGGTGTGCTGTTTGAATTATGATGCTCTCATATAAATTGAGTTGTTGCAGGGGTTTTGGTAGAGGGAATAATTCCAAATTATTTGTGATAGCACGTGAAGGAGTTTGATTGTTGTCAAGTTGTGTAGTGCAGTAACTGCAAACTGTTAAGGGGTCAGTTATTTTGTATTTCTTTTCTGCTATAAGGTAGAGAGCTACTTCAAACCATTTTGAATCTTCATTGACTTTTATTTTGTATGTTACGTCTATAGTTTTTTTGTTACTTTTATAAAAAGTTCTGCGGCAACACACACACACATGGTTTGGTATTTCAGTGGATGCACTTTTGAATTTTAGTATTTCTTTTTTGTATGTGTGTAGTAGAAGGTTGCCATGTACAGAATTGTTGCTGGCTTGTTGTAAAGCTATTGCATTTTGTAAGTGGTTTTCACTTCCAAAATATTTACTCTGGATATGGTTGATTTTTTTTTTAGTAGGTCTTTGGCTGTACCATGTAGAAGATTGTTATTTAAATTGGCTAATGCTAAAGCTGGACTTTTAGCATACTACAGTTTATAAACTAGATTTCTTATAGTTGAATGATGTATTGATATCATTTTGATATGATGGAAGGTGCTTTTGCAAATAGGTCCTGATATGCAGGCCAACGAATGTCCTTGCAGTCCTGTGTATTTGCGCACTGGACAAGTATCCATATTTTGCAGCAGTTTTATTTGATTTTGTCTTTGCCTTTCACATATTGATTGAGGAACTGGTGTAAAGATTTGAAAGATTTTTTGGCAATGTTACACATTGAAGTGCATGACCATTTGTATACTGGACGTTCTGGTTCAGTCAAATGGAGAATTGATTCTGAGTTCTTTGGGGATATTTTTGTAAGCAGTAATTCTTGTTCCATTATGGTATTATTAAGTTTTTCATAACCTCGTCCACTGCTATGGATGTCAATTGTGTTTGTTTGATTTTGTTTGTATGCTTCTTCATTGAAATATGGTTCTGTGCTTGTGGTGTGACTCCATTCACCTCCACAGATATTTAAGAAGTTATTTTTGTTGACATTCCGTTTATTGAGAAGCTTTTTTTGTTGTAATTTAGTACTTAGTTTTGTTAGTGGTAACATTATGTTTAACACTAAAATAAATAACTTTCTTTTGAGAAGGAATGCACTGTCTATCAAAGCTTCTATGATTAATTTTCTACGGTAGTTTTTAAGGGTTGTGCATGATTTGTCTCCTGATTTTATGAGATTCTGAAGGACTCTGTGGCGGAACATTTTTGTTAATATACTATTTTTGGTATGGTTACTTTTTGCTATATCACGATTTATAGGAGAAGTTTTAGCAGTAGTGGTACCTGTATTTCTGTTAATCATTTTCTGTTTTCTTTTACATTTTGATAGAGGAGGCAAAGTTTCTGTACTGGAAGATTGTTTAGTTTTGCTAAATGACTGTATTAGCTGTTTTGTTTGAACTTTTTGTACAAACTCTGCTAGAGATGGATGCCTATTTTGGACATTTTTATTTTCATTTGCTGTATTTCTGCGTTGCTGTCTACGGACTTGCTTTCTGGTAGGCATCCTGTGGGGTCTGTTGAAACAAAACAATAGAAGGCATGGGTTTGGCTGTTGTGCAATGTATGTGTGCTGTATGTATGAGTGTTTGAGTATGATTGTAAAGATGTATCTGGTGGTGTGTGATTGTGCATTGGGCAGCTACAATTAGTTGGGAAGGCTACTCTTCTATTTGTGTGTTACTATCCTGCAGTTCAGATGACAGTAAAAAGTGAGCTAGTGGTGAGGATAAGCTCTAATAGTAAATCAAATGGTATACAATTAAAACTATTCTTTGTTTTTTAATACTAATATTATAGGGGCTGAGTTATGTTATTTGTACTCTGAAAAACGTGGATTTGTGTGCCATTCTGCCTGCTAATCCCTGTTTAATAAATGGTGATTTGTGGGTAGAATGGTACACAAATCTTCATTTTTTTGGTGCACAAATTACATAAATCACACGCACAGTGTGTTTGAGTAATATATTTTAGTAACAAGATGATAAATATAACAAGTAAAATTATAACAGTAACAGTGGAAACAATTTAAAGTTGAGAATCAGACCAAGAAAACAGTAAGCAGACCAATTAAAGTGAAGGGAAGAATGTGAGTAGTGCAGTAGAAGTGAGAGGGAAGGGTGGGGAAGAGGAGGAGGAGGGAAACGTATGGGGTTAAAGGTGAGAATGGGGGAGAGGGAAGGGGAGGGAGATGATTAAGGAGATAAGGCAAAGGGGGAGGGGGCAAGAAGGTAGGAGGGGGTTCATGTTGGGGAATGGAGAAGGAGAGATTTGAGGAACGTGTAGAATGAGGAAAAGGTAGAACTAGAGCGGAGTGAGAGAGGTAAGGAGTTCCAGTGGAGGGGGGCTAGGAGATGAAAGGAGCGGAAATGGGGTGTGGTATAAGGGGAAGGGGGAACAGTGAGAACAAAGTGGCCAGCAGAGTGAAGGGAGCGGGAAGGAGTGTAGAAAGAGAGGAGAGATAAGGGGGAGCAAGATTGTGGAGAGATTTAGAGGCTAAGCAGAGAAAGTATGGTAGTATTGTACTTACTCTTTTTTTGTGGAATGAGCAGGTTTCTTTGTAGTTGGTGTTTGTAGTTCAGATATTGCTGTTTTCCGGGAGATTGGTCTTCCCTGCAATTGTAAAAGAAAGAAGTTAGTCATTTTGTGTGTTTATAGCAGTGATGTTAATTGAGAGATTAATTTTTATGTTTTTGTAGTAGTATTCAGGTTTGATATCTGAACATAGTGTATGCATGCAGTTTCATTTGACTATGTGCAGCCTTTGTATTTAATTTACAATATGTTATTTCAACATGCTTTGCAAATGAGTAGAATATTAATTGTATGAAACTCACTTGGTTTTTTAAAGCTGTGTTATAGGATGTTGGGAGAAAGAAGAAATAATGATATATTTATTTAGCAATTTCTATAAGGTAAATGGCAGGAATTGTATAGAAAAGCATGGAATGTATGCATTTGTGAAGGTGTGGGTAATAAAGCAGAAGGATGTGATTTACAGGTATTGGTGTTATTGCAGCTGGGAGCTTTTTAATTATAGGGCCTCATTACACGGACGGCGGTAAGGGTTAACGGTCACCGTTAATGGCAACGGTGACCGTTAACCCTTACCGCCGTACTACGAGGTCCCTTTGCGGGTTGGAGGATTTAACGCCTGCTTCTTGCAGGCGTTAAAATCCAACCCGCTAAGGGACCTCGGAGCTAATTACGGCACCGCAAAATTGCGGTGGCGTAATTAGCGCCTTCCCCAGTCCCATAGAGCCCTATGGGGCAGAAATGGGAATGGGGAAGGGCAATGGCGGAAAGGGGATTTACCGCCCCTCCAACCTTGGAATGGGGCGGTAAATCCCCTTTCCGCCAAGGCGGTGCCGGTATTTTACCGGCATGAGCCATGGCGCTAATAGCGCCATGGCTCACCGCCTACCGTGTAATGAGGCCCAGTCTATGGGCCTCATTATGACCCAGGCACTAAGTGTTTAACGGCGCCGTAAAAGGCTGCGGCGCCGTTAAACACCTAGCGCCTAATTACGAGGTCCCTTTTTGGGACCCGACCTTAATGGCTGGTTTTACCAGCCGTTAAAGAAGGGACCTGCAAAGGGACCTTAGTACTAATTACGGTACCGCAATTTGCGGTGCCATAATTAGCACCTTCCCCATTCCCATTGAGTCCTATGGGGCAAAAATGTGAATGGGGAAGGGCCATGGCGGCATGGGGAATTACCACCCCACCAACCTCGGAATGTGGTGGTAATTCCCCATTCTGCCATGGTGGACTCCGGCATGGACCATGGTTCTAATAGCACCATGGTTTAGCGCCGGAGTCCTAATGAGGCCCTATGTGTGTGAGTGTATGAAGATGATTGACCTTTTACTGGCTGTGTATAATTTTATAATACACTACTAAGTGTTTTTCCACTATTATATTGTTATTTCTCACATCTTCTAATATTATAATTTTTAGATAGGTGTGTGTGTAAAAAAAAAATAGATAGCAGACAGGTTTGGAAGTGACAGTTGATTATATAAAATGGGAAAAATGACAGTAAGTTCATTTTATAGGCTATACAGTTTAAGTGGCAGTTACTCTGTGTATATGCATTTATCAGAGTTGTACATGTACTGTGCAGAAAATATGCATACCTGTAGTTTGTATTCATGCATGTGGATATACATGCAGCTGCAAGTAGAAATCTTGGAGACTTGTAGAGCAGTTTTTGTAGTAGGTGCTTTCCCATGATATGAGACTTTTACTCAGAGTGCTCAACAGTACATTTGAAGTGATGATGGAGTTAGATGTAGAGGTCGTGAATGTGATTGGTGGATGGTTGTGTGACTGGTTAGCTGTATCCAATGAGGGAAGGCACAGAGAGTGAAGTGGAAATGGTAGAAGGGCTGCCCAAGTTAGGATATGTCTGCGGACATGGTGGTAGTCCGCGGACATCGCGTATTACATACAGGAATTTTGGGGTGGAGAGGCATGTAAATGAGAGTGAGTAGAGCAATTGATTGGTTAGTAAAGTTCAGTGGGTGTGTTGTGTAAGGAGAGAGTTTGTCAGAAAGTATTTTTCCTGAGAGAAGAACAGTTAACTATGGCTGTGTGTTTCAGAAAACAGATTGTGTGGATTTTGGGGGACTCATGGATACATTAGTTGGAGGTGCATGCACAACACTGTGGAGTAGCTGCAGATCTTGGATTCCCTCATGTGGAAGTGCACTGGCATGGAGTGCGTGGAATGAAGTGGTTGGACTTGCTACCTCTCTGTGCTAGTTTGGAGACAGAGATTCATCCAGACATAATTATAATTAATTGTGGAGGGAACAGTTTGGGACATGTGTCAGGAATTTCTTTGCAATTTGTGAAGAAAGAAGGACTTGGGAAGGTCATGGACATGTTTCCCAAGTAATATTTTCTCGTATTTCGCAGAGACAAATGTGGCTGCATTCTTCTTCATTTGGTCCACAAATGGAGAAAGCGAAGCGCAATGTCAATAAGGCTGTTTGTGCCTCTCTAAGAGATGTTGGCATGTCCTCTTTTCACAATGAGATGCAGTCCATCTTACTTATGCTGGTAATCAGATTTTTCTGAGAAATGTACAAAATGCATTGCGTCCTTTTGTGGAATTACAGCCATCTTTTTTGCAGTAGGTGTTGACTATTTCAAGTTTTTCAAATACAAAAAAACACCACCAAAAGGCTCTTTTCAGAGCCACCACTTCCTCCCAGAGAAAAGTGCAATGATTTTGATAGGGCAGCACCCCAACATTTTAGATGTTCGTGAACTATCCGCTGACTTCTAAAAAATATTGCACAGGGCCCTGCTCCATTTATTAGTCACTTTTATTTTTAGACTATGAAGGGCGGCTCTGAAAAGAGCCTTTTTTTATTTTTGTTGTTTTATATTTATTTTGTTTTTTTACACACGACACACTAGGAGAGGAGGGGAAAGGAGGGTAAGGGGGGACACCAACCACAGGGATAAGAAAGGGCGGGTGGAAAGAGGAAGATGTAAGGTGGGCCTTACTTAGGTAGCGGGCAGGTCTTCTCGTGCTCCGTGACCGTAGTCTCGAAAGCACTTTGAAGTCTCTCCCCCCTGCAGAGTACTGCGTCACAGTACATACACAAAACTGTGACCCTCGAAAGGTAAGGATCATCAGCATTGTGAATGGACTGTGAGGCATCTGGAGGGATGCCCTCTCCCAAAGGAGTGTCTCTTGTGGTGAGAGGAACGGAAACCGTGGAGGAAGTAGAGGAACTCAACCTACTACGCTCCTCGCAAGTTACAACCTTGCGAACGGCCCCACCGTGGAACAACCTTAGGTGTCACTTCATAGTAGTCGTACCAAAGCTGTACGAACCAAGCCTCCCGTGACTCAGCACCGTTTTGCACTGGTTGCAGGTGACTTTGTTCGCACACGCCTTGGGTACATTACCATAAATGGTAAATAACTGCCACACCCAAGACTCACGGTGAGTGCTGGTAGTAGGGATTTCCACTACCTCATCCTCGTCATCCTCTTCATCCTCCTCTGCATCCTCATGCCTGTTCCCCTCTTCAGGCCCTTGGGGAGGTGGTGGTGGTGGAGGGGGTGGGAGTGGTGCTGAGGCAGTTGTAGCAACAGGTGGGAGTAGAGGAGCCATGGATGCCATCAGGTTTCAGAAAAATCTGAAAGATTGCAACAAAAGATCAGCCAAGTAGACAATGTTTTGTCAACTAGCCAAAAGCACAATGAGGATGAGCTCTGGGGTGTGGCCTTTTATAGGGTTGCAGGTGCGCGGTTCGCGGACACCCGCCCTGTCCACGGACAGATCGAACATCCCAAAAAGGCTCAAAAAGTTCCAAAAAGTATGTAGAGAGTCAGGGTGATTGTCTGGGACATGTGCTATGGTGAATGTGTACTATAAAATACTGTGGATAGCCTGAAAATGCACTTTAAAAATGTTCGGGGACCCAGGCAGTGTCTGCAATTCAGAACACACGCTCAGCGTGGGTGCAGTCACATGATGGTGTCGCAAACATGTCCACGAAGGGAGTTGGTGTCTGCAGGACATCAAATGCACGGGATCGGTTGTGCGCATGTGCGCGGGTGTTCTACAGACAGTGTTCGGGTCCTGAAATTAATTAAAAGTGCGACACAAGTGACGCGAACCATTACAGACAGGCGCGATGTTCTGAAAAGTAAATGGTGTGCATGTAAGTAGATGTTCTTTAGGCAGTACGGACAGGTATATTGTCCTTAGAACACCCCCATTTTACATATATGCAGACAACCCGGACACCGATTGTGTTCTTAGAACAGTTCCCATTTGCCTACGAACAATACGGACAGGTATAGTGTCCTTAGGACACCTCCATTTTGGTTATTTGCGGACATCCCTGTCACCGAGTATGTTCTAAGAACGGTTCCATTTTGCTTGCAAACAGTACGGATAGGTATAGTGTCCTTAGAACACTTCCATTTTGGTTTTTACGGACATCCCGAACACCAATTGTGTTCTTAGAACAGTTTCAACATGCCTACGAAGAGTACGGACAGGTATAGTGTCCTTAGGACACCTCCATTTTGGATTTTACGGAAATCCCGGACACCGATTGTGTTCTTAGAACAGTTTCAACTTGCCTGCGAACAGTACGGACAGGTATAATGTTCTTAGGACACCTCCAATTTGGGTTTTACGGACATCTCAGACACCGAGTGTGTTCTCAGAACAGTTTCAACTTGCCTGCGAACAGTACGGACATGTATAGTGTCCTTACGACACCTCTATTTTGGGTTTTACAGACATCCCATACACCGATTGTGTTCTTAGAACAGTTTCAACTTGCCTACAAAAAGTACAGACAGGTATAGTGTCCTTAGGACACCTCCATTTTGGGTTTTACGGACATCCCGGACACTGAGTGTGTTCTTAGAACAGTTTCAAATTGCCTGCGAACAGTACAGACAGGTATAGTGTCTTTAGGACACCTCCATTTTGGTTTTTACAGACATCCCGGACACCGATTGTGTTCTTAGAACAGTTTCAACTTGCCTACGAACAGTACGGACAGGTATAGTGTCCTTAGGACACCTCCATTTTGGGTTTTACGGACATCCCGGACACCGAGTGTGTTCTTAGAACAGTTTTAACTTGCCTGCAAACAGTACGGACAGGTATAGTGTCCTTAGGACACCCCCATTTTGGTTCATTGCAGACATTCCGTACACCCACACTGTCCGCGGACATCCTAACTGCCTTTTAAAAAAATTAAAAAAAAGAACTGAATTAAGACACAATATTTTTGTTTTATTATATATAGATGGACAATTTATGAAAGAGAAGGGGAAGCAGAAACTGATACAAACACAGCAGAATTGGGGGTTTCAAGAGGATGGATAGGAGGAGATGAAGGGATGGAAGTCTCAAAACAATTTTCTTTGTGGAGAGGGTTTGGGGATAATTGACTGGGATATGGAGAGGGGGGCAGATACATGTGGGATAATGGTATTTAATTTTTCCTTTTTTGTGGTCCTCCACAAAGTTCTTCAAATGGTTGAAATTTGCCATGAGCATGTCAATTTTTTCTTCCATTCGCTGGAGAGTCTTATCCAATTTATCTTTTGGTGTACTATTTTCAATGTTTGTATGGGCTGTTAAAAAAATATATATATATATATTTTAAGTGTACATAAAGTAATGCTTATTAATTTAGTTATATAGAGAAGTGTCTACCATTAGTATCACTATCTTCAGACATTTCCTCATGTGGGAACTTATCTTCGAGCTACTCCAATGTACTGGACATTTCTGTGAAGAAAAAAAAATATCTTACTTTTATTGTATGTAATGCAGAAATTTTAGAAATATATAAGAAAAATGAAGTACACTTACTAACTTCTGGTAAGTTGTGTTCTTACTGGTCTGTAGATCTGCTGTTGCTCCTAGTTGTGCAGTTTCTGTGAGGTAATTATGTTGAAGGCTATCTTTTTTTTATTTTGGTATATTCCATTTAGTACATATGGTATTAAAATGGATGGTTGATGTGTTAGATATATAGGTTCTATTTCTTATTTATTATTACATATAATGTGTTTGTGTGCTGGTTTTTGAACTTGTGCACTGTTCATATGGCACAATATAACAATTTAAGATACCCCCTGAGTTATTGGGTAGTGTTGCTGTTGTCCGCATCCATCCGCGGACATACACACAGTCCGTGGAAATCAAAAACACTAGCTGCGGGTTCAATATGTTCTATGTTACATGTATATAAAGTCAGGGATATTATGGTTAAGTTGTGCTACTAGAAACCTATAAAATTCAGTAAAAAAACTTTGTTAAAGGGACGTTATGGTTCCAAGTAAAACCGAGAAAAAAAACTGAAATTCGCCAGTTATGGTAAACTAAGCAACCATAACTCGCGCCACCACTGTGCACTGCTAAAACTAACACCCAGGACATCAGAGATGACATCACAAATGTCATTGATCACATCACTGATGACATCACATATTCATTTACTTTTCATGAAACGTTTGTAGAAGGGATTCTTATTGTAATGTTGACAAAAAAGTGTCAAGGATCATTGGAATAAATATCATGAGCTACTTAGTGCATTAAGCAATGCATTGATATAAATAGCATTCTATCAAGAGGTTCTATCCAGTATACTAAGCTAATCATGTAGAAACATAGGCAGTGTGTGCAGCATACATGATGGAGATGCAATATTCATAATCTTGACATATTGAACAGTGAAATGATAAACTGCTTTCTTATTAGAGTTTTGCGTACTGTGAAACATGTAATAAGTAGCTAATAAAACCCACTTACTACATAATGGCATTATTACAGACAAAACACAAAGAGACAACAACACATACAAATATGATTATATACCGGGAAAGTGAAGTAAGCAAAAAAGCAGCAGTAGTAGCAAAAAGTGTTCATTAACTAACTGATTATCTTTAAGCAGAGAAATTATTGCTCTGTTTAAAAGCTGCTACGTACCCTATGTATATGCATAACATGATGTGACTGGACCCTAAGGAAAGTAGTGTGAGTACAATGTATACAAATATGAGCATATACAAGGAAAGTACAGTAATAAAAAAACAACAGAATTATCAGAAAGTGCTGATATCTCTACTGATTATCTTCATGCACAGAAAGGATTGCTGTCTTTCAAGCCTGTGTCTTCCCCTATGTGTCTTCCCCTATGTATATATTTCATATGATGTGACTGGACCCTAAGGGAATTTCTGTAAGAACATATTTGAAGAATAAGTGTGCAAATATAGTACCTTTTCAATTTTTTGTTCCTGACTGTTACTGAAGAAAACCATGTTAAATATTCAGGGACTATGGCACAAATACAGCCCTACAGGTATGAGCCTGAATATTCAGAGGGGAATTACTTGAAAGAGAAAGAAGCAGAAACAATGGGGAATCAGATGAGCCCAGACGCATGGAAGACGTTTCCATCTGGTGTAACTACGATCATTGCAAGGTTATGCCAACATAGCTGGAGAACTGCTGCTTCTGAAAAAACTCTGGATGCTCAGCCTACATAGCCGAAGATGACACCACTGCTATGCATTATGACAATGCATGACTTCAGGGCCACCTGCCTCACAAGATCTGCGTTGAGGATTATGATGCTGCTTTTGCACAAACTTCGACCAAATGTTCGCCCTCGTAATCCAAGTAATGAGTATGATCAGCATTGGTCGAAGTGTACAAAAAGAAGAAGTGGAACTATGTTCCCTGCTGGTCTGCCCCCACTCTCCACAAACCCTATCACTGTGCCCCCTCCCACACACAATCCAACCCCCCAAACAAACACACCTGTTATTTAAGGAAGTGTTCAGTGCAGTGCACTGAAGTGCAAGCTTCAACTTCTTCCTACACTTTAATTTTAAAACGAAACCGCTCCAGAGCGGTTTCTTTTTAAAATAAAAGTATAGGAACACTGAAACTTAAAAATAAAAAGTATAGGAGCACCGCTCCCGACCGCTGCTGCCCTCTTCGACCTCTGATGTTCACTCTAGATATGATGTATGTTTGACAACTGACATGGCTAACATTTGATGTAGTTGTCCTACATCATTGTAACAAAATGTTTTTTTCTGTAAATTTAATACATTTCCCGTACTAAAGTAAGACCATTCTACACATTCATAAAGAGTATTCATCACTAGATGTAACGTCTGAACAATTACATTGTTTTCATCTTCCACTTAAAAACAAAATTGCCCTGGGTCCCAAACTGTCTTTGCTTCAATGGGCGCTCACATTTTTAATTCTTTCGATACTTCAAATCACAAGTATGTTATTCTGAAAGCTACTTTTTTAAGGGTAACAATGCCATCGAATTCAGGGGGCATTTCGAACTAAATGAGTACAGTTATCTAGTTAATTTGAGTAAAACAACTCTGTCTTTTACAGGTGGCACATGCTGGTTGCCTAACGTGCGTTAACATGGTGGGTTCATGGAAGTCTTAGATTCCGCATTCGACGAGTAATACCAGCCACGAAATTCCCCGTTGACAACCGACAGTAAAAGGGATTTGTACACACAGTACCGCAACCGCATCAGTACAATTTGTAGTTTGTTTGTGCCATCTACATTAGCAAAGTAAATAAAAGAGTTAATATGAATACTTGTTTGAATTGCTCAGTAAGTCAACAACAAGTTCAACCGTCCAGGAGGTTCATGACAGAAGTTTGGTGGTGTTTTGCACTCGACTCATGCCCACCCATTTCACTCCAGTATCAATGGCAGTTCGCACCTATGACTGTGCACTCCCAAGAGGTCTGGGTGCATGGAAACGTTCAAGGTGCCGAACACCATGTACATGTCTGAGGGGTTTACCGCACTGCACCCATTGTCCACATGGCCTCCGCACACCTGGTGCCCCCAGACTTTCCTTTGAAGACCCCGTCCCTGTAATCAACATTTGTATGTATCCCGTGAACATTGTTCCAGGCCTATTATGCTCACCTCATGCCCATCCATCCCTCCAGTATCAATGGCAGTTTGCTCCTATGACTCTGCTCTCCCGAGGGGGCTGGGTGGATGCGGATGATCAAGGTGCCGAACACCATTTACACCTCAAAGGGGTTTACTGCACTGTGACCATTGTCCACAAGGCCTCCCCAATCCCGGTGTGTCCAGACTCCGCTTTGAAAATCATGTCCCTGCAATCAACATATGTATGTATCCCTTGAACATTGTTCCGGGCCTATTGCACTCGCCTCACTCTCATCCATCCCCGTGCAGTATCAAGGGCAGTTTGCACCTATGACCGTGCAAACCTGACGGGGCTGGGTCGAACACCATGTATACCTCAAAGAGGATTACCGCACTGTGACCATTGTACACATGGTTTCCCCAGACCCGGTGTCTCCAGACACCCCTTTGAAGACCCCATCCCTACAGTCAACATATTTATGTATCCCTTGAACATTGTTCCGGTCCTATTCTGCTTGCCTCATGCCCATCCATCCGCCTCCAGTATAAATGAAAGTTTGCACCTATGACTGTGAGCTCTTGAGTGGGCGGGGTCACGCCAGATGCCTTTGCAAATTACTTGTCAATGCGGTTCCAACTAAATTTCAGCACACGCTGGCTCCAGTGAGTAGTGGATGAAGACTGTTGGTATATAAAAAGAGTACTCTCTATACATATGTTTTATAAATGATCTTGCATTATAATTAATTAGTGTGGGGAAAAGGTAACATGATGATCATTTTTGACATTTTGGGGACTATTGACAACATTTTACAAATTGTGAAAGATTAAAAATATCAAGGCTTACTACCACATAATAGAAATATGCCTGTCAGGAGGTCAAAGTTACAATTGTATTTATTAGCAAGTGGCAACTTTCTTCTCAAAACCCCACAATGTGTGCAAGCAGTCACCGTCAGATGAGAGACTCCTGAACATTCCACAAGTACACATATTTATACACATTCTTCACAGCCTTGGACACATCGTCCAGCCCCTCTTCATATAATACATAACCTAGGGTTTGTGACCTAACTACATGACTAATTCATATTTAAACATCATTGTATAGTTTGCTGTTTTCCATCAAAAAATGTACATGTTTTCTAAATACAAGACACAAGGTAACATTCCTAATTTTACTCGCTTATATTTGTCTACCATTTGTTCTTGAGCTTAAAGTCAGTTAATTCCAAGGAAAGAAAACAAGGATTTCTGCAGAAAAGCATGTTCAGCTATTCATTATTCAACTTTACTGTTTGAACAGAGGAGGCACTGTTGGGACAGATGGCATCTAAATTATTGATTATTACAGCTTTTGTTTAGCTTCAAGGTTCTTCAGTGCAGGATAAACAATCCATTTTAGCAGCTTCAACATTCTTATCTAAGTTAACATCATAAAGCAGCACAAAGTTCATCTTGCTCTGTTGAAGCCAAAAACACAAGTTCTGAACATGGAACAGAAAGCAGGACGCGATCAAAATGGTGGACAACTCAAAATGGCGGCGTAGTCAGCCTGTTTTAGGTTCATTCAATGCGATATTACAGGGACAGCATACCTTTTTCTTCATACATTCATCCTGTAAATACTCAACCATCACCTGTAACATTTTCCTTTGCATTGCCGGAGCATACTGACTAAACATGTCATGCATGTCAATGGGAGAAATGGAAACATCCGAAATCCATCTAAGAGTGTCTCTTGTGCAAATGTGCATTTCTTCACTCATTGGTTTCAATGGAGGAAGAAATCGCTTCTGCACATATGAAGCCTGCTGTTCATTTTCATCCATCTCATCTTTCTGTAACCAATCTAGCTCCCTGCCTTCGCTACATGCTCATATATATTTTACGCAGTGTCCCTTGAGAGGGCAAGGGAATTCAAATCCTGCAACACCTGTGGGACATTTGTGTCTGTCGAAGCATTCCATTTCTCACCATAATACGTTCCCATCCGTTCTATCAAAATATTCTGTTCAGGAATACCCCCTTGGTCAGAAATCGCAACCAAAGCAGCCGATTCATCACCCTCTTCTATGTACTTCTCAGCCCATGTATACAATTCTTTCTTTCTGTTTTTAGTTATAGTGCTACGAGTCACTATTCTTGAATCAGCTCCTGCCCCTTCAACCATTACAGGTGGAGCAGAACCACCTGTCTAAGAGAGTTCATACAAATCTTGTTCAGTAGGTGTCAGAGGAAATACAGCTGCCGGTACAGACGGAACTATGGGAAAGGCAACTGGTGGCATGGGTGTAGATGCAGGAAGAGGAACAACAATGGGAGGAACAAAACGGGAGGAGGCACATAAGGAGGTGGTGCAGTTGGGTCAGTACCTGAATGAATTCTACTCCCATTCAATAATTTATTTTGATGAACTCGTCTGATGCATGCAAATCCTGAGAGGGATATATCTTTTGCATTTCTGGTTGGAAAGTCCTATCCATACCTCTAATGGATTCTGACTGTTTCTGCTGATCATGCAACAATGCTTTCTCAGCATACGTCATGTGTCTACGCAGTGCTTTTATGTACTTTTGAGTCACTGCATAGCTTACTTCCTCCAATCCCTAACAGCATCAAATGCTGCAGGCCTAGCCTTTTTTCTCAACAATACAGATTTCAAATGCTCTAAGCAGCCAATTTCAAAAATACCATAATCTGGCCACTGAAACTCGGGAACATATCTGGTCCGTCTGTGCCAAATAGCATTAAATATGATAGCTCCTAGGCCATACTTACAATACATTTGATAACCCGGCGACCCTTCCGGTGGTGCCAGTTGGCCATGTTTCAAAGAATGTCTTTCCCTGAGGTAAAATACTGGGAAGCAGGATTACTATTTCCCAGGCATAGTTATATCACAATCTTACCTGGAGATGTTTGTATTTGCAAACACAACACTTACAACCAAACAAATATCAGGACATTTATGAATCGGGGCACGACTCACCTTATTTCAACCAACAAAGGTCCAAACGGAGGTCAATCGTCGTGGCTGACGCTTTCGTCAAACAAGCCTCGACACGGGAACCCTCGTTGTGATGCCCTCTAAATGCGGCCCAACATCCAGGGATTGGGCGTGCAATATTGCGGAGGAATCGCTTCTCACTTTGCAGGGTGCCCCATCATTCCCAGATCCCAGTCCGGTGGCCGCGTCTTCGTCCAAGCGATGTGGCATCAATCCTGAGGGTCCCTATTCGGGCACCATCTGAAAGATTAAAAATATCAAGGCTTACTACCACATAATAGAAATACGCCAGTCACAAGGTCAAAGTTACAATTGTATTTATTAGCAAGTGGCCACTTGGTTCTCAACACCCGACAATGTGTGCAAGCAGACACCATGAGATGAGAGACTCCTGAACATTCCACAAGTACACATATTTATACAAATTCTTCACAGCCTTGGACACATCGTGCAGCCCCTCTTCACATAATACATAACCTAGGGTTTGTGACCTAACTACTTAACTCATTCATATTTAAACATAATTGCATAGTTTGCTGTTTTCCATCAAACAATTCCCATGTTTACCAAATACAAGACACAAGGTAACATTCCTCATTTTACTTGCTTATATTTGTCTACCATTTGTTCTTGAGATTAAAATCATTTAGTTCCAAGGAGTGAAAACAAGGATTTCAGAAGAAAAGCATGTTCAGCTATTCAGTATTCTACTTTACTGTTTGAACAAGGAAGGCACGGTTAGGAGAGATAACATCTAAATTATTGATTATTACAGCTTTTGTTTAGCTTCAAGGTTCTTCAGTGCAGGATAAACAATCCATTTTAGCAGCTTCAACATTCTTATCTAAATTAACATCATAAAGCAGCACAAAGTTCATCTTGCTCTGTTGAAGCGAAAACACAAGTTCTGAACATGGAACAGAAAGCAGAATGCGATCAAAATGGTGGACAACACAAAATGGAGGCGTAGACAGCCTGATTCAGGTTCATTCAATGCAATATTACAGTGTGATGCGAATGTGTTTAGGTCAACATTTACTATCAGGCGGTATTATAGAAAATACATTATCACAATTTGTCTATCCCGACTTTCGCTTCATTTTTTAAAATGTGTTGGTTAATTTGTCTTTCTTTACATGAATCTCACTGATGGAAGTACAGACCTTCACTAATGATGAAACCACTGACACATCGATTATCCCAATGGTGAGGCCAAGCCACATGCACGTGGTAATATTTTTGAGTGTTGGATGTGGTAAGATTTATAATATTCATTTACCTTTTCAATTGGACCCTTTTCAGATTGTATGCGTAGTATAAAGGAGCAAGATTCATCATTGATCACTATTCAGGAGTCAACAGGAACATCATTCACCTATCAAGTAATTATTTTATACTAATCCTTTATATGCGACGTAACAATACATGCATGTGGCCTACTTTCAAATGAAACATCATGAAGATTACTATGCATAATATTAGTTATTGACAAGAGAAGTGTCTTGTAGGAGTGTCTCTCAATATGGACCATCGTCTGCATCTGATGTTTACTTTTTAATTTTTGCTTTTACATCTGTATTAAATCAATTCTCTCGAGCATTGAAACACTTGCGCATAGGCACGTTATGAATGCTATATCATAGGGGGATGCTAGAACATCGACGACAATCCCTTCCTCATTTGAAAGTGGTCCACCGTAGAGGTAGGCATAGTTACAATTTACGTTACATTGATAGTTGTGGATCTACGTTATTTTGGTTTGATATTAACATAAATGTTTTATTTAAGAAACATGTACAATAGTGTTAGATAAGTGAAACAAATTGCTCAACAACCTTGTTGTATCTGTCATAAATAGACATGCAGCAACGAAAGTAAAACCTCCCCAAAAACATAATATGAAACTGAAATGCATGTTAGCTTTCACTGCTGTCATGAATTTACCGGCACCTGGCAATGGGCAATTACCTGGAAATAATTGCTCCCCATTCCCACTTGAGCCCAGTAGGGCTCAATGGGAATGGGGAGGCCAGTAGCATCGGCACTGTTAATAACGGTGCTGGTGCTACCATGTAGGTCTGATCGCGTGTGCCGTTCCGCCCACCAGGTCAGACTTGGCGGGTGTAAAGGCTCCTGCAAGCAGACCTGGTACTTTGCTGGTCCGGTAAGAATGATACCGGCAAGCTGACCGGTACCATTGTTACTGGACCAGCAAACTTGGAATGAGGCCCATAGTATTAAAACACAATATAAAACATCAATTAATACATCCAAATTGACATACTATATAAAAACATTATACAAAGAGTGTGTGACCATTTATTCCTCTGTGATAATAACTTTACAATACAATTAGTTAGTTGTGACATTTTTATAACTTTTTTTATATAGTATGTCAATTTGGATGCATTAATTGATGTTTTATATTGAGTTTTAATACAATGTCTTATTAAATGAAGGCCTATGTATTTTTTGAACGTACTGTATGTATCTTTGAGCTGTCAGATTTCAATCTACCTCTATATTTGACACTAACAGGGTAATTCATAGAATCCAGCGCACAAGTAGCGCACGCGGCTGGCGCACAGCGTGCGCCTGCGATAGTCTGCGCCAGGCACGTGCGCTAAAACTGATTTCCGCGCACAGCGTATTCATGGATTTCATGCTCCCAAACCAGCCGTGGCGCAGAGAATCGCAGCGAGCCTGCAGCAGCGCCAGTAACGCCCCCAAGAACGCCCTCGCGCAAGGAAAAGCCATCAAAATCGCTAAATCATCGCTAAGGGCTGCGCTAACCCTGGACCACTTCACAGGGCAGGCAAACAAGGAAAGCAAAGCGGGCAATCTTCAAATCAGGAGTACGCGGGAAGTTCTACACGCGACTAGGCAGGGTACGTGTATTACAGGGGTACGCGTGAAGTACAACACGCGATTGCCCAGGGAACGTGTATTACAGGGGTACGCGTGAAGTAGAACACGCGATAGGCCAGGGAACGTGAATTACAGGGGTACGCGGGAATTATCACACGCGAACAGCCAGGGAACGTGTATTACAGGGGTACGCGTGAAGTAGAACACGCGATAGGCCAGGGAACGTGTATTACAGGGGTACGCGTGAAGTAGAACACGCGATAGGCCAGGGAACGTGTATTACAGGGGTACGCGGGAATTATCACACGCGAACAGCCAGGGTGCGTGTATTACAGGGGTAGCGGGAAGTTCAACACGCGATTGGCCAGGGTACGTGTATTACAGGGGTGCGTGGGAATTATCACACGCGAATAGGCTGGGTGGGCCCTCACAGGTGTACCCTGTACACCCTCCACGGCCCCTGCAGGCAGCCCACAAAACAGGGGACTACCCTGCACACCTGATCATGTCCCCCTGCACCCCCATCCACCAGGGGCACCCTCCACCAGGCCCCCACCCATGTCTCCCACCACCCCCACCCCCCAGCAGTGCAGGGGCACCTGCCAGCAGGCCCCCACCCATGTCTCCCACCACCCCCACCCCCCATCCACCAGGGGCACCCTCCACCAGGCCCCCACCCATGTCTCCCACCACCCCCACCCCCCAGCAGTGCAGGGGCACCTGCCAGCAGGCCCCCACCCATGTCTCCCACCACCCCCACCCCCCATCCACCAGGGGCACCCTCCACCAGGCCCCCACCCATGTCTCCCACCACCCCCAACCCCCAGCAGTGCAGGGGCACCTGCCAGCAGGCCCCCACCCATGTCTCCCACCACCCCCACCCACCAGCAGTGCAGGGGCACCTGCCAGCAGGCCCCCACCCATGTCTCCCACCACCCCCACCCCCCATCCACCAGGGGCACCCTCCACCAGGCCCCCACCCATGTCTCCCACCACCCCCAACCCCCAGCAGTGCAGGGGCACCTGCCAGCAGGCCCCCACCCATGTCTCCCACCACCCCCACCCACCAGCACTGTGGGGCACGTGGCCAGCAGGCAGTCAGGCAGCAGCAGATGGCAGGTGGGAGCGTGCTCAGGGCTCTGGGGGACTGTAATTTGGCCTCCTGGCCAGGAGCGTGGTCTTTCGTGTTTGAACGCGTGGACAGCCTGATAGGGAGTGATTTTGCACGTGAAAATCCCACACTCAGCGAATCGCGCGAAAACCCGTCACCAGCATATGTGCGTCTATAGTTACCTGCACGTGCAGTGTCAAAGCGTGTGATTGGTGAAAATGGATCTACACGCAGGAGTGACAAAGCGTGTGATTGGTGAAAATGGATCTACACGCAGGAGTGACAAAGCGTGTGATTGGTGAAAAGTGAGCTACACGCAGGAGTGTCAAAGCGTGTGATTGGTGAAAAAGGATCCACACGCAGAAGTGACAAAGCGTGTGATTGGTGAACATGGGCCAAGCACGTACACGCCGTAAGTGACGCTGTACGTGTGGGCCTGTATATAAGGTAGTGTAGAACACCATTTCCTTGTACGTGCTTTTCGTGGAGAGCGAGTGGGTGAATTCTGTACTTCTTGTCGTTTCACACGCGATTTACTTCACGGCGTTTCCAGTTCGTACTCCCTGTTACCTCTGACAGCTTTTTCTCTTTTTCCTCTTGTACTGGTTTACCTGGGCCTGTTCCCTCAAACAGTGTCCCCTTCTACTGTTGTCCTGTCTCCTCAGACAGCGTACACATCTTCTTTTGGCGGGGGTGTTGCCAACCAAACGCGCTCATTTTTCACGCTCTTTTACCTGGCAGACGGTGAGTCACGCACGTATCTAACTTCTGTGCTTGCCCCGTGTGTAGCCTACCCCTTCAGAGGTCATTCTAGGCTGCGTGTGACACGCATACGTTCATTTTTGTGTTACTGGATGCCACAGCGTAGTGCAGGGTTTTCCATCAGCACACGTGGTCTAGGAGGGGTATTGTGCACGTTCCTTAACTTTTTTGGGGTGCCTGTGCGTTGCGTGACCCGTCATCTTTCCCCAGGGGTGTCATATAGCCTTGCCACTGCACTAGGGTACGAATACCATCTGGTACCCAACCCCTTTGACACCCAATTGCCCAGGACAATTGTGCACACCGACTCCCATACGCACAATAACATCAGTGCCATGGTTGGGAGGCGTGCAAGCCGTAAGGGTGGCAAAGGTGGCCGAGCCACACGTGGTGGCCGTGGAGGATCCACTAGGGGACGTGGTTGTGACTTGCAGGGTGCCCCTGTCCCCCCCAGTCTGGAGGACCAGTCAGGGACACCCATGCCCCCCCCCCCAGTTGAGGGTCATGTGGCTGATACCAACCCTGATCAGCCCTTGTCGGACCAGCCCATTGTGGCACCAGACCTGTCCGAGGGTGATCCCATCGCTGACATCCAGGTCAGCAGGTCCACTGCACGTGCACCGGTGCACATTGGTGTCATCAGGGCACGCGCATCTATGCCAGATAGGTCATCTGCTGGCCCCCGTAGCCAGGGTGTGGCTCCATCCACCCCACCTCTCATACACCCTGCCAAGACTGTGTCGGTCCTAGTTCATGCACCTCAGATCAGGCCTGACCCCATCCCTCTACCCCCAATGCCTGCACCTACTCCCATGCTGAGTGTGCAATCCCACACACCCAGTACTGAGTCCACCACGGCTCCTGCCCCTAGTGTCCACAGCGGCGTAGGACACTCTGGATCCCCACCCCCTTCCAAGCGCAAGAGGAAGAGTGCACGTCCGGCACAGGCTGATGCCCCAGGCACGGCTGCACAGCCCGGCCCATCAAGGAAGCCAAGCTTCACAGACGCCGAACTGAATGCACTTGTTCAGTATGTGTCAGATCATGATAGGGAAATGGTCATCGTTGCAGGGTCCAAGACCACACATGCCAGACGCCAGGCACACTGGCAGACCATTGCTGACAGAATAAGTGCCCTTGGAGTAGTGAGGCGCACAGCTAGTGATTGCCAGAAGCGCTGGAATGACCTTAAGCGCAGGGCAAAGGATAAGCTGGCCTCAAGTCATGCCGCAACCTTGGTGACTGGAGGTGGGTCCCCAGCACAGGAAATAGAACTCACACCACACGAGTCCGTAGCTGGATCCTACGTCACCGAGGGACAACTCCAAGGTGTGGGAGATCTCCCTGATTACGAGGCATCATCCGGTGAGTGCACATGCATGTGTGTATTATCCATGTGCATGGTGTGTGTGTGAAGCATTCATGTTGGGTGCCTGTCAAGGGGGTGTGTGGCAGAGTTGATAGTGGCACCCATGTGCCTCATCCAGTATGTTCAGTGCAACACCATCTGCCCACAGCACTATCCCTACTGGCAACAGTGCACATATGGCCCTACACCATGGAAGTTGCCCTTGAATTGTCATTTTGTCACTACATTGTTGCTCATACTCCCCTGTCTATTCATCTGATGTCTTACATACCATTCCTATACTTTCCCCCAGCCATTCAAGTTTCATCTTCACATGCCTGACATGCAATGATACCACATGCTAATGCGTCCTCTGTATATAAATGCCAACCAACATGCTGTCATACTGTGGATGTTGCCTTGACATCCACCTCCTACCTGTGTGCTTTGGTACCGTCTGGTTTCGAGCCCCATTCCCTCACACTCCATGCTGCTCTTCATGGTCTATCTTCCCTGACTTCTACAGTTCAGACCATCGTGCCCTACTCACGACACCTGCTTGCTAACAGTCAAATGAGGGCACCCTGCCCTCCAATGCGACCCACCCTATTGCTGACAAGTGCATCTGAGCCTACTCAAAGCTAACTCTCACTGACATCTGCTCATACATGCCTTTGCCTGTCCCATAGACCCTTCACATGGTCCCTGTCCTCTCTCCTTGCTCCTCTTCCACCATCAATGGTGGGACCCGTTGGGGTGTACTCCTGGCCTCCTTCCAATCCTCAGAGGCCACAATTGATGTGTATGGTAATGGGAGCATCTCAGTCCAAGGCCCTTAGGCCAACCTCATTCTCCTTGAGAAATGCTACCCACATCTCATCAACTTCCTTTCCTCTCCTGCTGTCCCCCCTCCTCTCTCCTCATCAATCCTGCACTGCCTCCCTGCACCCTCCCATGATCCTTCTCCGCCTCCCACTCCAACTCCTACACATGCTGCACCTCTGATCTCTAGCACTCCCCGTAAGTCCTACAAGGCTGTCAACCTCCTCCGCAATTACACTCCTTTCACTGCGGCTGCATCAGGCATTCCTCCGATATCTGTCACTTACATGAGGTTATGCACCTTGACATCCTTGGTCTCATGGAAACATGTCTGACGGCCAGCTCTGTCTGCATCCTTCACACACTCCTACCTGATGTTCAGGAGATCCTCTCCTTGGCCCGCCACTACTGTGCAGGGGGGGTGTGCCCTTGGCTTCCCTGAGGGTATTCCTGCCACTGTCACTCCTACTTAGACCTACTCCACTCTGGAATGGCTTGTGTGACGTCTCTCTCTACCACACCTTGACATTCACAAACTGTGCGTACTGTGTCTGGGAAAACTGGTCAAATGTACTACTTCCTTTCTGAGTGTCCTCACCTCTCCTCCTCACTCATGTCCCCAGACACAGAAATCCTCTTCCTTGGTGCTGTACGCATCCACCTGCATGCTTGTTGACCCCCCCACGTGACCTTTCTGTGACCTCAGCAACTCCCTCTCACCCTCTAGACTCCCGTCTGTCCCTACTCATTCTGCAGGGCACACTCTTGATGCTCTGATCTCATCTGACTTTCCCCTCTCCGTCCATCTCTGCACTCCTCTCTCCTGGAGTGATCACATTCTCCTCTCCTCCCAGCTCACCCTCACCACCCCACAGGCAAAGCCACCCTCACCACTGTCACACACCTTCTTGGTATTCCAACCCATGAAGTGTGTGTCAGTCGAGGCTTATGCTGCCAAAATCTCCCCCCCATCCAGCTCCCCCTTAGGCTCACTCCCATCCTGACAGGGCCCACTCCATGCTCCACTCTATGTCAGGTACACTGGATGTCTTTGCCACGGTCATGACCACCTGTCTGAAGCCCCATGCCAATGCAGAGTCCTGGCATGACTCGGATCTTGTGAACCCAAACCACAGGTGCCGGGTGGCAGAGAGGGAATGTCCTGCATCATGCTCATCCTCTGGCAAACTGGCCTGCCACATGCTCCAAAGGCAATAGCGCCTCACCCTTTTCACCAAGATGAGATCCCCAATCCAAGGGCACATATCTGCGGCATGTGACAACTCTGCAGGACACATAGAAATCTGCAAGGACCTTGCCGAGCCAGATGCAGTGTGTACCTCCCCTGTCCCCTCCGAGCCCACAGCACTGCATGATTGTCTCTGTACCCCTATAGGCCACCCCCCCCAGCACTTGTCTGCGCCTAACACCATCTGCCCTTGACGTTAAGTCCTACTTACCTTGTACAGCACTTCCAGCCGCCACTTCCCCTTGCACTTCATTGTGCCACCCACCCCTGCACTTGCGTGACATGAATGACACCAGCACCAGTAGGATTGTTGACTGGCATCCCCTTCTACCCCACCACCCCTCAGTGCTCCGCTGTACCTTCATACATTTCTGGACCGGTGCTTCACGAATGCTATATGATTCCTTTACAGGTGATGGGGAGGTGGAATCTCATTGTTTACTGCATTTTGTTGATGTAGACAAGGCACTGTGCATCGTGGCCAATTGGGACTAGCAGATCCATGTACAACATGTTAACTTATTGATGTGATGATGCAATGTCAGGACCAGAGTGGTTGAAATCCAAAAAAGTTGCCCTCCTCTCCCTCTTCACTTGGTGGCTATGTCACATGCCATGTGTGTGATGGCATGTGCCTTTGACATGGCAATCACCGGCCAATGTGTGATGGTAGTGCTAGGCAGCATGGTGAGCAGGCGTTGCTCTCCAATCTGTACATTGTATGCCCTGAGCCTCCCCTACAGACCCAGTGATGGTGAATGCATAGGAGGTCTCCCAGTCATGTGGGACATGTGTCGTAGAACTACTGCCTCTGTTGTTCATCAGCCCTTGTTGTATGCCATGGTGCTAATGCCTGTTTCCATTTTTCTCTTTCATGTCTTTGCAGGGGACGAAGCACTTGTTGATGCTGGGGATGTGGTGGTTGAGCCGTCCCAGGAGGGCAACCCGGGCCGACCTTCCACAAGTGAGGGACGTGGTGTGTTTGTGGGAGAAAACCCACAAGTGCTGCAGGTCGTGCTGTCGAGGGGTGTCTCTGGGGGTTCCTCCCCCGAGCAGTATTCAGGTGTAGACTCGGAGGATGACACCTATGTGCAGTCGCAGGTGAGTGTTCTTGGGAGAGAATCTCCTCTGTCCGACCCACCTGCAGCCGGGCCATTGCCCTCAATGGGGATGTCAGTGTCGGCAGCTCAGCCTCCGGTGGTTACGGATGCAGGGCCACACCACACAATCTCTGATCCTGTTCCTGGGGCTGCAGATCAGAGAGGGAATGCAGTCCTGCAGCCTGAGGCCTTGCCGGCACAGCAAGGCGCAGTCCGCCTTGCCCCAGGCAGGTGTGGTGCCCGTCAACGTGGTGGCCGTATGCCACCTGGCAATACCGCTTGGGAGCAATCCATCTACGGTATGGCCACCCAACAGGCAGCATCATCCGAGATGATTGCACAGGCCATGGATAGGGTGGCCACTTCCAATGTCCCCCCAGAAAGGCTGATGGAGCGACTGGAGCAGGCTACAGAGTCCATCTGCCAGGCACACAGGGAGGACATGTTGGCGTCCAACATGGACAGGCGGGCGGCACTGGCGACTCTGCGGGAATCACTTTCCATGGAGTCCCAGCACCACAGGGAAGGCCTGAGGGAAGAATTCCATCACCTCAGGTCGACCCTGTTAGAGCTTGAGGCTTCATCCCATAGAAGGACAGAGGAGCAGCTGGAGCGTCTGACACGGACGCTCTCGGCCGAGATGCAGGCAACTCGTGCGGAGGTCAGGTCATCCCGGAAGTTACTGCATGGGGACCTCCGCATGATTATAACCCAGAACCAGAACTACCAGACCCGCCTGCTTGCAGCCATGGAGGAGCAAACTCGTGCTTTGCGTGGGCTGCCTCCCATTGTCACACCATCTTCTGAGGCAGCTCCCCCACCTCCTGAGTCAGCTGCAGGGTCTGGCCAGAGCGATAGCGACTCATCTCCCACAACAGAGTAGCCGTGTGGGCCACGAGCCTATGGGGTGTTTTATTTTCCCATGATCCACACAGGTGGATTGTGGCGTGCATCCTGTCCTCGGACCTCATAGGTGGCCCCCCCCCCCCGCCGGCCCTTTCATGGCCATTTTTTCTCATTTTTTTTTCTTTTTCAAGAGTGTTGCCTTGTGTGGGTACCTGGGCATACACTGTATTGTGGCTGGGCACATGCAGGCTTGTCCTGAGTTTGGTTTCGATGCTTGGGTACCAGACATCCACACCCCTCCTGCTTCCGTTTCCATGGGCTTGCAAAGGGTGTGCCCAAGTGACAGCAAATTACACGGTGACATTGGACTCCCATGAGCTGTTGGCCAGTCCATAGTCAATACTGTGTAGACATTCATAGTGTACATTGTTGTTGCACCTAACTATGCATGATGGTTTGATATGTGCCTCTACTTACATATGTTGCTCATGTTTTGCAGGTATTTCACACAGTTCTTCACACGGGCATACTCTCTGGAGTCAGACTACATGTCGGTAGATGTGCACTGACACTTTTGCGTGGCGCCATCACTGTACATCTGGACGGTGAGGACATACCAGCAGAATCAGGTATTGAGACTACCATTGATTACATGCATTGTGTCTTGTTTGGGTGGGCTTCAGGGTGGGTTGGTGTGTAATTTGATTGAAATTACTCTTACACAGGTGTGTAGTAGTGGCTCCAGCGCGGTTAGCTGTTCAAGTGCGGCTATGTTCCATTTGGGGCACTGCTATTTGTGACACCGGTGTCATGTTGTGATGGCCAGTTTGTTTGCTCTCACATACCATGACATGGTGTCCTCAGTGGCGGGACTGTGAAGGGAATGGGTGACATGGCAATGTTGTCATGTAGTGAATCGCCTGTGGCAATGCATATTTGATTGATGGAGTTGTGTCTTTTCGTTGTGATGCATTGCTGGTGTATGTGTAGGTAGGGGTGCACACATAGTGACACTTCCATGTTAACAATCTCAGGCTGATGTGTATCTGACAGTTTATTGTCAAGTAATTTTGTGACATTGTCAGGTAGTGTCATCATTGATTGTCAGATGGTATGTGCCAGAGCAGTGTGCACTAGCCAGCACTGTGATTCCTAGGTGAAGAAGTTGGCCACCAGTTGCGTACGGGCTGCCTCCCCCCGTGCCCTTTCCCCTCCCATGCGCAGCGGGCGTGCATGTGGTTGTGGATGTGGGGGCACCACCATGTCCACGGGCAGGCCCCGGCGTGTTGCAACGTTGTGCAGGACACATGCTGCCACTATGATCCTGCACACTATTCGGGGAGCATATAACAGCTGCCCGCCAGAACGGTCAAGGGAGCGAAAGCGTGACTTCAGCACTCCGAATGTGCACTCCACTATGCCCCGTGTTGCAATGTGGGCTGTGTTGTACCTTACCTCGGGTGGCGTGGTGGGGTTCCGGATTGGGGTCATCATGTGGGGGCTGATAGGGTAGGCACTGTCCCCTGCGGAGGTGGTGATGGGTATCATTAGTGGTGTTGTGTCATGACCCAGTATCTGACATGCATGCATGTGCAGTGGCATTCATGCTCACCAAGCAGCCATGTATCTCCATGCTGGCCAGCCTCTAGGTCCCGGCATAGGGTAGACATTCTGTAGATGAAGCTGTCGTGGGTGGACCCGGGATAGTTGGCATATACTGATGTGATTATTCCCTTGGCATTGCATACAACTTGCACGTTGATGGAATGCCAGTGCTTGCGGTTTCTATAGATGTGCTCTGTTGCCCTGGGTGGACGTAGAGCCACATGTGTGCAGTCAATTGCACCAAGCACTTTGGGGAATTGAGCCACACCATAGAATTCCTGGATGCACGTCCGCCTTTCTGCATGAGTCCTGGGGAGATATATGTGCCTGCGGACTGATGGCCGTGCAGTGATGATGTTCAAGACCTGGTGTAGGCAGCGTGACTGCGTGGCCTGTGACACACCACCCACTATGGCACTTGTCCGCTGAAAGGATCCAGTGGCCAAGAAGTGCAGTACATTCAGGACCTTCTGCAGGGGGCTGAGTGCTTGGGAGCACAGGGTGGGTGATGTGAGGTCATCCTCCCACTCACTGACCAGGTCCAGTATGATGTGTGCTGGAAACCTGTACCTCCCATACACCTGGTCATCAGGCATCCCGAATAGGCTGGTTCTGGGTGTGAATATTCTGGCCCTGACTCTCCTCCTCCTCCTCCTTTGGTAGCCCACTGCCACTGCTGCTAGGAACGGTATGTTCATCCTGGCATCTGGCTTGTTTATTGAAAAGTGCGCAAATTAATGCTTTGCGCGTGTTCTAGGCGAGCGTGTGACCCTCGCACCCCTGGAATCTAGTTCCCACTCCAATAGCGTGTGGAAATTCCCACGCAGCAGGCATACAGGTGCGCTGACGTACTTGCGTGTGTAAGTGCCCGCGCACCCCTGAAATACACGTACATAGGCCAATGGCGTGTACGCGCACTTTTGGCCAATTACATGCTATGAAATACACGTACATAGGCCAATGGCGTGTACGCGCACTTTTGACCAATTACACGTGATGAAATACACGTACATAGGCCAATCGCGTGTACGCGCACTTTTGACCAATTACACGCGATGACACTCTGACGTGCAGTATTTCCACGTGTGCTCCGTCATCACGTGCTGAGTGGGGAACGCCCGTGCGGATCACGTCAGACGCGCTTACGCGCTGAGGGACTCTGGTCCAATAGAATCGCGTATGCGTGCTGACGCACTTACGCACTATGGGCCTTTCCTCGGATTTCACGCTGACGTGCAGGAATTTCACGTGCCAAATCACTCCGTATCAAGCTGGCCACCCGAAAACACACGGAACACCACGCTCCTGCCCAGAAGGCCGAGTTACTGCCCCCCCAGTGCCCTGAGCAGCCTCCCACGTGCTATCTGCTGCTGCCTGCCTGCCTGCTGCCACCGTGCCCTGCCATTTGGTGCCTGCACATCAGCCATCTGCAGGGGTCCAGTTGCTGTGTCCACCCCTGCTGGAACTGAAGACTCCCAACTGGGATTACATCGCTCCACAGCCCAGCCCCAGGACCCAGTTGCCCACCCACACCTGCCTCTGGGGTTGCCATGTCGGGCACTTCCACATCTGGCACCAGTGGCAACCCCAGGCCAGAGGGGCAGAGGGGCACCAGCTTCACTGCCACCGAAGTTGGTGTCCTGGTGGAGCATGTCTGGGGCAGTATGATGCCCTCTTTGGATCGTCCCGCGCCAGCAAGGAAGGACGGGAGAGGATCTGGGCCGACTGTGTGGTTGCCATCAACGCGGAGGGGGTGGCAACCCGCAACGTCCAGAAGATCAAGAAGCGCTGGGAGGACTTGAGGTCCAGGACCCTTGTGAAGGCCCGGCGCCTCGTGGAGGGGGGCCGGGGCCGCATGAGTTCCATCCAGAAGAGGGTCCTGGAACGCGTACGCCCAGCGCTCCACGCCCAGGTCCTTGAGAGGGAGGCCCGTCTGGAGTTGAGCGGTAAGTGTGCAAGCATTACTGTGTGAGACAGGGCATGTTGCAGTGTGCTGGTTCTATGATACTTGCCTGTATGTGTGCCATGGGCCATGTATGCATGTATGTGTGCAGGGACATCATGGTAATGCATGTGCGACCAGTGATGTGTGACCCACATGGTTGTTGCATGTGTTGAAATGCGGCATGGGGAGCCCTATGCAGATTTAGGACATGAGAGCATGCCAGTCTCTGTACCTGGACATGGATGGGGGTGAAGGATGGGTGCTGATGCCAGGTACATATATGGTAGCCATGTCTGTGTGCCTGACCTGCGTGTCTGTGACTTGTGCATGCCATGGATGCATGACACATGTGTGTGACAATGCACAGATTCAGTGACGCACCCAACTTACCCTTGTTTCGCCTGTGTTCTGTGTGTTTGGGGCCAGATGGATGTGACTGAGGTGAAGTGTGTGCGTGTGATATGCATGAGCCATGATGCATGTGAGTTACATATCATTGATTGTTTCAAGAGTCAATTGGACATGCATGGAAATGTGCATGGCATGCACCATGCCTGTTACTGTGTGTGTTTTGCCTGGACTGACCCATGTGTTGTGGAGGGACATGATGGAAGTGTACTTTGACAGTGGTGCTCATCTGCTATTGCTTCCTGTCTAGGGGACCATTGTACAGTAGCCTGATGCTTGTGTCCTTTGTCTCCCTCTACGCAGCGGCTAGTGAAGAAGAGGGCGGAGACGGCGCTGTGGAGCAAGGCGGCGGGGATGCCCCCACGGCTGCAGCGGAAGGGGTGGGTGAGCCCCCACAGGGGCCTGCTACGGCGGGAGACGGTGAGGAGCCATCCAGGTTGGTGGTTTGCACAGAGGAGGAGGAGGCCGACACTGGTGCACACATGGGGCCTGGTGGGAGCATCCCTGCTGGTGCAAGTGGTGCAGTCCAGGGCCAGGGGCAGGAGGCAGCACAGGTCACCGTGGAGGTGCCTGTGCATGTCGCTGTCCCTGACCCTGTGAGTGCACCACCATGCACCAGCAGGGATGCCCCGTCCCAGGCCCGTCCGCAGGTAGAGGGGATGTCCATGTCAACTGACTCCCCTCCACCTGCGGACGTGGGAACCCCTGGCCGCGTGGAGCAGGTCCTGATTGGGGTCGCGATGCGCACGGCTGTGATTCGTGATGCCGTGCGTGCTTCCCGGGAGGAGCACGCACGTCATCACGAAGTGCACCGTGCCGACGTGGCCCAATTGGGATCGGCCATGTTCGGGGGGTTCCTGCATGTGTTGGCCAATCTGACGGCCCTCTCCTCCTCTGTGCAGGCTATCCACCGGTCGTTCTCCTTGCCGTCTTCCGGCCCAGATGCCACCATGGCCCCCTGTGGACCTGCCCCGACCAATGCAGCCAGCTCGGTGGGGATCCCATCCGTGCCACAGTTGGGAGTCGGAGGTCCAGCAGGGGTGGACAACACAGCAAGTGGACCCCAGCAGATGGAAGATGTGCCGGCATCATCGGGCAGGGCACGTGCACGACGGCGTCGGTGGTTACCATCAGCCTGGATGCCGTCGTGCTGGCAGAGGCAGTGGCGTCGGAGGCAGCAGCGGGCTCGACGTGGGAGGCATCATGGCTCAGGGCCATCAAGATCAGAGGGGCAGGCATCGGCCGGAGGGCAGGGCAACCCTGGCATGGCGGTGTGTTCCATGTGGGAGGAGTTTGGCCAGCGGATAGGTGCGGCGCGGCAGCGGGTGGAAGAGGAGCGGCTCGCCATGGCCAGGGCGGAGATCTCCATGCGTCGGGCATTGAGGCGGGCTGAGTGCCTCGAGGAGGCTCGCAGGGATTTTGGTGAGCACATGGGGTTGTCCCTGCGAGACCTCGGGGCCAGGACAGAGTCCCGCCTCCAGGACATTGACATGGAGTTCGAGGATGCCCTGGCCAGCATCACCAAGTGAGCCGCAGGACTTGCCCGCTGCCTTTGTATATAGTTTTTTAGTTAGTTAGTGCTAGGTTTCCTTTATTTATTTTTATTATTTTGGACCGCTCGGACAATGGCCACTTTTTTGTACATATTTTTTTTATTAGTTAGTATTAGGTTTCATTTGTGGTGTTGGGCTCATGGACCCTGGAACATTCCTGTATATATTGTTATTTTTTGGGAGATACATTTTTTTATTTTCTTATTGTTTACACCATGACGTAATGGTTTTTCTTAGATTTCCTACTACATGGTTTTGCTTTGGACAAATTCTATTTATTTTTTAATCCTTTGTTTTTTGGTTTATCATTTTTGTTCTCGGACATGGACCTTTTATTTACTTTGCCACATAGTTGTATGTTTTATTAGTTTACTTATTTTTTGTTTTTAATACATTTTTATATTTTCTTACACTTGTGTTATTTTCTCTTTGGTTTCTTACATGTCATGATATGGGTTTTGACATTCACTTGCACCCATTGTGTATGTGTGTGTGACGGACATGTGTTCTTTTGCATACTTGCCTTTGGGGTTGTGTCATGTGATTGCATTCACTATGTGGGTGCATGCAATCCTTGCCTGGGTGTTTGTGCTGGGTATGCTGGCCATTACTGCCATGATTGTGTATCGTCAGGACCTGGGGCCAGGGGGACATGGGTGGGGGCCTGCTGGCAGGTTCCCCACAGTGCTGGGGGTGGTGGGAGACATGGGTGGGGGCCTGGTGGAGGGTGTCCCTGGTGGATGGGGGGTGGGGGTGGTGGGAGACATGGGTGGGGGCATGGTGGAGGGTGCCCCTGGTGGATGGGGGGTGGGGGTGGTGGGAGACATGGGTTGGACATGGGTGGGGGCCTGCTGGCAGGTTCCCCACAGTGCTGGGGGTGGTGGGAGACATGGGTGGGGGCCTGGTGGAGGGTGTCCCTGGTGGATGGGGGGTGGGGGTGGTGGGAGACATGGGTGGGGGCCTGGTGGAGGGTGTCCCTGGTGGATGGGGGGTGGGGGTGGTGGGAGACATGAGCAGGTGTGCAGGGTAGTTCCCTGTGGTGTGTGCTGCCTGCAGGGGCCGTGGAGGGTGTACAGGTAATGCCTGGGAGCACACAGCCAATTCGCGTGTGGAACTTCCCGCGCACCCCTGAAATCCACGTACCCGGCCATATCGCGTGTGGAACTTCCCGCGCACCCATGAAATCCACGTACCCTGACTAATCGCGTGTGGAACTTCCCGCGCACCCCTGAAATCCACGTACCCGGCCATATCGCGTGTGGAACTTCCCGCGCACCCCTGAAATCCACGTAGCCGGCCATATCGCGTGTGGAACTTCCCGCGCACCCCTGCAATCCACGTACCCTGCCATATCGCGTGTGGAACTTCCCGCGCACCCCTGCAATCCACGTACCCTGACTAATCGCGTGTGGAACTTCCCGCGCACCCCTGAAATCCACGTAACCGGCCATATCGCGTGTGGAACTTCCCGCGCACCCCTGCAATCCACGTCCCCTGACTAATCGCGTGTGGAACTTCCCGCGCACCCCTGAAATCCACGTACCCGGCCATATCGCGTGTGCAACTTCCCGCGCACCCCTGCAATCCACGTACCCTGACTAATCGCATGTGGAACTTCCCGCGCACCCCTGAAATCCACGTACCCGGCCATATCGCGTGTGGAACTTCCCGCGCACCCCTGCAATCCACGTACCCTGACTAATCGCGTGTGGAACTTCCCGCGCACCCCTGAAATCCACATACCCGGCCATATCGCGTGTGCAACTTCCCGCGCACCCCGGTATACACGCACACGTTTATTTTTTCTCTCAGCGCGTGTCTGTGTTTGTGGGTACCCCTTTGTACGTCATTTGTCCTGGAGGGCCACAGTATTGGACATTGATCATGTCTGTATATAGGTGCTATTTGTTGGCGCACCTTTTGGCGCACATTTCTTGCAGGCGCAGAGACGCTACCGCCTGCTTTCTTGTGGCGGTCGTGTTTGTGCCTGTTTGTGCCTGTGCGCTGCTTTGAGCGTGCGCTTTTTTGCCCTATTCTATTCCATGAATACGTGTTGTATGCGAGCGGGTGGGCGTTCCGCGCACTTGCCTCCTAAACTTTCCCCGTGCCGCCCACATTCTTCCCCATTCCGAGTGTTGTGCCCCATTTTATTCCCCATTCCGAGTGTCCCGCCCTGTATTCCGCCTACTTTAGAGCTGTGCGCTGCGCTCGGAGTGATAGCGCAGTGGCCGTGGCGCACGACGTTGGTTGACCTGTGCGCCGGCCTGCGCCGCGCGCTTTTTCAGCGCACGTCCTCTGCTTTTCTTGCGCACGGACTTCCATGAATCGACGTGCGCTGGTTTCCCTGCGCTTTTCGCTAATTTTCGGCGCAGCGCACGTATTGGCCCCTCTGCGCCGGGATTTTCGGCGCACATTTATTCCATGAATCGGCCTGTAAACGTATATACCTGGAAAGAGGTAGGAATAACACTAGTTAATTAACTAGTAGAATTCGGGATTGCCTCTTAATTCTAGAGTGATATTAATCAAGCAATCTTATCAAGCACAAGTCGTTGGGGCGCTAATGTTTATACATATTAGCCCAACTGCATTAGCCCACATAGCTCGTTTACCATTTGCTTGCAACTCGCCAACCACCATTGCCCTGGTATGGTTCACATGTACATGGTAGATCACGTTTATTTACCATTCATGTTACGCAATACACGAGAAGAAGTTGTGGTCATGCACTTGATGGTAATTGTATCTATGGGGACCACCCATGAACAAGTGAGCTAAAGACACTCAGTGCACTTGACAATTATTGTACAGACATATGGCCCATTGTTCTAACCTTTGATGCATTTTTCCAATCATCAAAGCATAGATATCTGCATGAAATGTCATCTGTGGATACGGCGATGCAGAGGGAATAAGTATGACCAATTAAATCTTTTTTTTATCTGTATGAAGTGGAGGTGCGTTCTTCCTAGAGTAAAAGTTTTCTGAAAGGGCCAGGGAAAGTGGTGAAAAGATGGCATCCCATATGTGCACATTCAGATTTTAATCGACCAAAGGCCTATGTGCCTAGTTGCCTCATCTGGACACCTGTGCCTTCTTTTCCTCCTATCCTGTGCCCATCATCTTTGAGCCCTCTACCTCAACTATCCTGTGAGGCACAAAAACTCAGGATCCTCTTCGACTCCGCTCTCTCCCTCCCCACACATCATGGACACTACCGAGAAGTCCCAGTTCCAGCTCCACCTCGTCATAAGCATTCTTACTTGTCTCACCTTCCCCTAGAAGCTCAATGTCTCTGGAACGCTGGGCCTCTCCAGGCTGGACTACTGCAACAACTTCTTTCTCAATCTACCTCTTTCCTCCCTTTCCCCCTCAAGCTAATCCAGAATAGGGCTGCAAGACTTAACCTTTCCCTTAAGCCCTGGCACAGCAGCTGTCCAGCCCTAGAATTCCTGCACTACCTCCCGGAAGTTTCAAGGATCGGATTCAAGACCCTCTTCATCATCCACAAGGCCCTTTTGGCTTTCACATCATCCCTCTTTCGCTTCACTGCTAATCACCCCACTGCTGCTGTGACCAGTGGCATGATCATCATGAATCTTACAGGATCCCAGGACTATCCTCCCATTCAATATCATCATCCACAAGGCCCTTTTCGCTTTCACATCATCCCTCTTTCGCTTCACTGCTAATCACCCCACTGCTGCTGTGACCAGTGGCATGATCATCATGAATCTTACAGGATCCCAGGACTATCCTCCCATTCAATATCAGCACCCCACTTCACTGCCCTGCTTGATGGCTCACATACCACCCTTGAGATCCGCCTATACTAGTACTAAGCTTGAGGTTCTCCTCCTTGGCTCCCCTTAGCATTTCCTTCACCAGGCTCTCGTCAAGCACTTTTCCACCCCTCTGCTCAGACTTCCATCCCCTTCACCAGCACTTCTCCACAATGCACTTGCACAGGCAAATGCCACTAGGCCTATTAGGAGAACAACAGGATATTATTGTTTTGCCATTGTTATTATTTCCCATGTTCTGTTCCCATCGAGCATTGTGGCACTTTCAATTTTTTTGTGTAAAGCACCTTACAACTGTTCAATAAAATATGACAAAAACTAGATAAAAACACTTCATTGAATTCCCGGCTAACAGAAATGTTCACTTCAAGTGTGACAAAAGGCTAGAGACACAATAGCTATGAGTACACATTGTTTTAAAGCCTCACCTTGTGGTGCGTGTGGCTACTTGAAATGAGAATAAAGACACGGGAGACATATGTAGTGTGAGCACTCAATCTCACCCAGTATCACCTGATGGAACACAGGGCTGCTTCAGGAGCACAAGTGAGCACAAACTGACATGCAGGAATTATAGTAAGAGGCGTACAATATATGCCTGGAATGTAGGCAGAGAACAAACAAATCTAGGGTGGAAGAGGGTCTTAGTAATGAAGGTATGTAGGCTTGTAGGAGACTAGGCCAGGGGTGTTCTTTGGGTCATGAAATAGTGCGGACGAGCGAGAAGGGTATATGGATCTTCTATTCTTACAGTGCAGAGATATCCCTAGAGGTAACAGCAATACATAGGTAGTAATTCATGGATTCATTGCGCCGAAAAAAAACGGATTTGTGCGCCATTCTGCCCACAAATCCCCATTTGTTAAACAGGGATTTGCGGGCAGAATGGCGCACAAATCCCGTTTTTTTCGGCGCAAATAATCCATGAATTACCCCCATAATGTTCTGGAGTGTTATCGCTCCCCTGTCGAGGCACATATTGCAGATCGCTGTTTTTGACTGTCCTTAGTTTTCTAAACTGCATGTCAGAAGCAATGTCTTATGCTGTATCTTTTTTTGCGGTATTCTTTCTCCAAAACATAACCTACTCCTCTCTTGCTTAGATCACTGAATACAGGCTAACATTGTTATGTGTCCTTGAATGAAACACACTAACAGTTTGAAGTGCACAATGCTTCGAATAGCCACAAAGAATTGATAACATTGACTATATTGAAAGTGGACATACAAAACTTCAGTTTCTATTTCTGGGATCTGTTGTTCGGAGCAGTTGTTCTGCTTGACATGGAGAGAATGGAACACCCTGAAATTATGTAAGCGTAATTTTATATAATATTTGGGCGATTGAAAAAGGCATGTGTGCTACGCGCTTGATGACTAACTATGTGACGGATGAATATACTTTTTGATGAAAAGAATGCACATTGTACGTTATGTAATGTTGAAGAATATTTAATTTGCGCTATAACCGCCCGAGTGTTGCACTTGTGTTTTTGCTGTGACTTTTGCAATCATATATTCTGTGTAGAGTTGTGGGTTGTTAGGTGGCCTATATTGTGGTGTTGACTCCTCCAACATCTGCACCCACAACCTATGTTCAGGCTAATGATGTCTACACCGCTTTGTCCCGTGGCATATCCCAGTGTGCAGCCACCATCGCATCCCTGGGCACTGTTTACGCGTGGGGCTGAAACTTTTCCCTTGGGCTCTCTGGGCCCCCGGGGTTATTTGTTTACTCGCTACTCTTATCACTTTAATTAAAATTGCCTCTGTCTGTGGTTCAACCTAAGATGTTCCTATCTCTGTCCTTAGTTTCAGGTAGGGGCTGCTATTGGAAACGGGTGCCCTAGGTCTCCCTCCCATTCGGTGGTCTGACTACTTCCATGCACTTCCCTGCACGTCGTGGTGTGACCTACTCCCTGTCTTGAAATCTCTGTGTTCATTCTGTGTGGTGTGGGTGTTACTCATTTGTTTTCATCCGTAACTGAATTATATTGTAACTTGTTAGTTAACATATTTTAATGTGTATATTCTATTATAAAATGGCTACTGAAATATATTCTTTTAATCTATCAATTACATAGCTATGTTCTACCGTTCTGTGCATGCCATAGTTTCCTGCTCCCGTTTTATGGATTCTTCAATCAACATTGGACGATAATAATCAACGGCCCTTCTGTGATTAATATTATGTGGCACAATCGCCAGAGACCAATTTGTTCTTTGCAGTAATAAGGAGCAACCTGTCAGGATTTATGAGGTGAAAACAAGCTGATGTAAAGGCATTGTGTTTGAAAGTGAAACAACTACTTATCTTCTGACTAATGGTATATCATGTGCCCTCGAAAAAAGTAAACTGTGAAAAATCGGCGATGGAACCGAAGGACAAACGGAAGCTAGAAGAAATGAAACACTGGGATTAATCGATTGCTGAATGCGATCAAAATAATTTATAGAAAACATTTGAAGCATGCGATGTTTGTTAGCTATAACTTCGATTGGCTAAATATATACATATCTTTGTGGACAATAATCTTCTGTTTTGAGCGTTATGTGAAATATAAAGGCACTTGTTACATTGCAGACTATTGTTATTTTCTTCAAAGCAAATGTTTCTTCGTCTATTTGTGAAAAGAAAAAGAGTTTTGCGCTGTGGTGGGATGTGTGTGTTTATCTTCCTGTTTCTGCATTAGGTAACGTTATGGCATGAGTGATGACAGGGTACGTTTGGCTAGGCTGGCCACGAACGTCATGGAAATAAGTGGAGCATATTGTTTGGACAAGTGATGTTAGTTTGAGGGGTGGCCGATCTATATTCTTGCCGCAAGGTCACTTAAACTTAGGGCAATGTATCAACGGATAAGATTAGCACAAGATGGCAGTGCCCAACCCGTTTTCTTTGCATGTGGAAATGTGAGGAAAACTAAGGTAAAATGCATAGGACATTTTTTTAAGATTGATTACAGTATGTTTAAAAAAACATGCCGATCGATTGGGACAATAACATTTCCGAGCCAACTTCTCCTTTAAGTGTAATGTTATTGACTACATTGAAGGCCCGGATCATGTGGACGAGGTGTTCTGGGAATATATTTTGGAATAATGCCCTGACTCCAGGAGAGGAGAGAGATTCCCTTGTCTTGCGGGTTATCCAGTGCACTCTCACCAAAAGGCCCTGCAGATAATGCAAAGGACCTTGAAGACAATCGTGAAGGGGACCACTAACCGGTACAGGTTGGTGAAAGCTGCTTGGCGAAGGTCCCTATGCTTGTGCTGAATTTTCTCTGACCTTTCCATTTTGCACACTGTAATGTCTCAGGAGTTCTGATCAGAAGGCTGTTGTTAGTGAACAGTTCATATTTAGGGTAATAGAGGAGAGATATCCAGCTGTGTAGCCACAGAGAGTAACCATTTGGACGGGCTGGCCAGGATTTAAACAGATCCCGAATGGGTTTTTTGGTCAAACAGGACACCAACTTTGATCTTGTTCTGAACTGGGACGGATGGTGAACTAAGACATTTCAACATCTGCGTTCATGCTCTTAACAAGAGTGCTTGAAGTCATTGTGTTCACTTCATGGGCGGCCGCCAAAATAAACTTTTCTCCCAACTTGGTCTACCTTGTATTCTCTGGGGCACGTCCCTCTTGGTTTAGGGTTTCTTGTAATGTTTCTCCATATGTTCAGAGCCTTCATTGGCTTAGGTTTGGTTTTCACATGCCTGCATTTATTTTATTTAGTGATCCACCCTGCCCTGTGGGGTGGACCCGAGCGGTAACAGCCCACCAGTTCTACCTATCGAGGTCAGAGCGCACTGATGGTCTTGTGTGGACTCTGGGACATTATCAGCCCTGCCCACTCCACACAGCAGAGTTTATTGCTGTAGGGTCAATGCAGGCCACAACATTTGCGCGCAACCAATTTCCCTACAAAACTATAAACCAAATGGCCACCATGAAAAAAAAAAAAAACATCAAGGAACGTAGTCCATTTTTTAAATTTCTTTGGCAACCACTAAGCAAAAGCGTATGCCATAGGCTGGGGACAAACAGGTACATGGATGGTGTAGGGTTGGGGCAGAACTCCAGTGGGGACGGGGACAGGGTACAGAACATGTGTGGGTGGGGAGTGAGGAAGGGGTGAAGGAGGAATGATGAACACCCAAAGAAGGTGTGCTGGTGGCCGAGGCACCATGGGCAGTCACAGATTTATTCTACAAAATGTCTTGGCCATCTAATTGGCTAGGCACCTTCTCAAGGCGCAAGTACGTGTTAATGTAACGGCATTTCCTCCTATGGATCATGCATCACTCAGTGTTGCATGTTTTCCTCATGCTATGTTTATTTTACTTATTTTGTGTAATGTTTTCTATTCGGCATGCGCAAAGCACTTTTGATAAAAGCACTATAGAAATTAAATGAAAAAAAGAAACAAAAGGTAGTAAAAAGCGATTGGGGCAAACAGATCATCACAATCTTGTCTCATTCACTAAGGGCTGCTGGATACTCCCGGCGAGGGCACGGTACTGCAATCCGAGACGAGCCTAGGTGCCCTTATACTATACTGCAGTAGTGATTTGGTGCAGTATTAAAGCATATTAACGTACCATAGCACCTTCCCTCCAATAACAATTACCCTCTCTCCCTCCCTTCCTCCCTCCCTTCCTTTCTCCCTCCCTCCCTCCCTCCCTCCCTCCCTTCCTTCCTTCCTTCCTTCCTTCCTTCCTTCCTTCCTTCCTTCCTTCCTTCCTATCTTTCTTCCTTCCTTCCTTCCTTCCTTCCTTCCTTCCTTCCTTCCTTCCTTCCTTCCTTCCTTCCTTCCTTCCTTCCTTCCTTCCTTCCTTCCTTCCTTCCTTCCTTCCTTCCTTCCTTCCTTCCTTCCTTCCTTCCTTCCTTCCCTCCTTCCTTCCTTCCTTCCTTCCCTCCTTCCTTCCTTCCTTCCTTCCTTCCTTCCTTCCTTCCTTCCTTCCTTCCTTCCTTCCTTCCTTCCTTCCTTCCTTCCTTCCTTCCTTCCTTCCTCTCTCCCTCCTTCCTCCCTTCCTTCCACCCTTCTTACTGTGCATACTGCTGCCTTACATCATGTTTGCCTTTTTTCATACTTCAACCTCTAGCTTTCCTTGCATCCTTTCTTACGTTATCTTCATTGATTTAGGGCCTCATTACAACTCAGGCGGTAAGGGGTTTACGGCGCCGTAAACAGCGCCGACCCTTACCGCCTGAGTACGAGGTCCCTTAGCGCCATGGCGGATTTAACACCTGCTTTTAGCAGGTGTTAAAATCCATGGCGCTAAGGGACCATGGAGTTAATTACGCCACCGTAATTTACGGTGGCGTAATTAACGCCTTCCCCACTCCCATTATGCCCTATGGGGCAAAAATGGGAATGGGGAAGGGTAAATGGGGATTGGGGACTTACCGCCCCGCCAAACTCGGAATGGGGCGGTAAGTCCGCCAACCACCATGGCGTAAACGTAGTTTACGCCATGGTGGTAAAGTCACGGCCCAGGCGGTAACTTACCGCCTGGGTCGTAATGAGGCCCTTAGTTTATCCCACACTTCCTCTCTCTCTTGCATTTGTAGCTAGTTTATCCTCCCTATATATCATCCTCTTTTTGTTGCATATTTTCTTACTTCCGAATTCCCTCGCTTTTCTGGCAGACACTTCACTCCCCTTTATTCTTTCATTCACTTCTTGTTCTCTTTTCAATGTGTGGAGATGGAGCCAAGTACCCTCACCTCAATCACTTCACCATTCAAATGAAATTCCGGAAAAAGCAGGACAAATGACTGAACGACTGAACGAGAAGAATTATGACGTCATATAAGACAGAGCTGACGTATATATGCAGAGACGAGAGAATGCAGGCAATTCTATAAGGCATCCAAGATAAGTGACATCTCGAGTTTGAGATAAAGAGTTTTATGCTACAGAAACGATGAAGATATCAAGCTAAGCTGTTTTACGTGTGTACATATGCAAAGAAACGCAAGAAGATGAAGAATTCCTGAGACTAGCTTTATAGTGAGCAGATTGTGGCATCTGCCAATATGTATATATGAATTTATTGGAGTCAGTAAAGAGTGAATATTTCCACTACGTACAATAGCAGAGCTGAGCAAAAGAAGTAAGGACGCTTTTCCAGTATGTCACAGTTAGAAAACAAGTGAATTACAGGTGAATCTCAGAAAGGCGAGGCTGGATGAGCCAAGAAGCCAAGACCGTATTAGGCTGGGGTGAGCTGACATTGGATACAAATCATGTGAAAGAAAGAAGCTCCTGTAGGAGGCATGGACAGAAAACAAGAAGACGTCAGGTCTATTATAAAATAGTATTTTAATACACTAGAAGCTCGATTTCGTGATCTTCAGACACGTGGGGGGAAGTTGGACGAGCATGATGTTTACACCTACGCATGAGGGAAGAGCGTGCCTTCTCTCCCCTGAATTCTCCAGAGCAAAGATCACTCCCATGGACAAGTTCAAAGCCCTAATTCACAGCAGACCGCTTAGGTGATGATGGATAGATATATTAATTGATGGGAAGCTATGGTTAAGACGAGCTCACCAGCACCTGTACGCTCAGCCTGCGTGTTGCTACACATAGGTGGGAAGGTACTGACGGAGGTTACAAGCCAACCAATGCTAAAGGATTGCACAATCAAGGATCTTGTCGTTATTTAGCCAATAGAACATCGTAATTTTAGTGATGTTTCTTAGTGACCTGTTTGAGGGTAGTCCTTAGTTGCCCCACTTGATGTTAAGAAACCTATCACATTATTCCACTGCCCTAAACGAGTATGGATCATATAATGAGATGTTTCCTTAGACCCTATCACACTTGCCACTAGGTTTTTCTAGTCTGTCACGTAGGATTATTTAGTTATACGTGGGTTAACATCACCTATGGAGATTTTCTGTTATATAAGCACGTTTCTTTTTCAAAATGCATTGAGATCGTAATGAGAGATGTCTGCTGATGTTCGCTGTACTCCCTGTTTTAGTTAATTGATATTAAAACAGTTATCCTTTTGCCAACTACCTGAGTCGTTTTGATTATTGATGTTTGAATAATTTCTGCATCCCCAACCATCTCAAGGGTATTGCTACCTCATCTTAAAGGGCTGGGAACTCCAGTTCACATGGTAGCTGAGAGGATGATTAGAAATCCATTGTGACAAGTAAGCTTCGGGGTCCTGGAAATATCGCACAACCTCTGCCATTCGCCTGAAAGGACATGAGGCTCCCTGTAGATAGCAGTTTAGTGGAACACAAAGTGGGTCATTATGAGTACGGCGGTAAGGGGTTAACGGTGCCAGTAAGGATCCCGGTGCTGTTAACTCCTTACCGTGGCATTACGGTGTTCCCTCGCGGGACCCGCTCAGAACGTCTGGTCAGACCAGATGTTCTTTGTGGGTCCCGCAAGGGGATCAGGGAGCTAATAACGGGCCGTTATTAGCTCCCTCCCCATTCCCATTGAGCCCTATCGGGGCTTAAATGGGAATGGGGATGGGTATTTTGAATGGGGACTTACCGGGTCCTCCAAGGTTGGAATGACAAGGTAAGTCCCCATTCAAAGAACCCATACCAGGACACGTTTTTGGAGGCAGCCATGGCACTAATAGCACCATGGCTACCTCCAAACTCGTAATGACCCCAAACACTTGCAAGCCAGGTTAGACGGGTTCCTCGTTTTCATGCAAAATCCACTTCTGGCGTCTACAGGAAGCTGAACGAACGGAAGGTTGGAGAGGCTACTGAGGATGCGTACGATCTCGAGAGTCAGAAGTTGAAAAATTTGAATGCTGAATAAACAACTGTGTGAGGTGGCAAAAGTGTGAATGGGCAGTGGGTGAAGACAGTAATAAGGGGAAATTAAGTAACGGAGGGAGGTGGGAATAACGTAAATCAAGAGTAAAGAGTAAAGAGTGTTGAATATTGAGGAACATTTACTTGAAGAGAGGCCAAGCAATTAAGAAGCATCGTGAGGAGAGTCCACGATAAAGAGTACGTCTAGATACCTGCATTTTAAAGAATGTAACAGAAGCAACAGCACCTAAAATTCCATAGAGGAAGACATAGTAGACGAACCCGGTTAAGGACGGGTTTAAGGGGGGCTGTTTAAACTCCGTAGGGGTATTTTTAGAGGCAGGAGAAGTCTTGAGGAAAAGGCTAATATAAATGTGGCCGGCCAAGTGTGTTTGTTTGTCTGTTTGTTTAATGTGATTGTGTAATGATGACAAATTAATAGATGAGATTGATAAATGAAAAGAGGAGAAATGCGAGAGTTAAAGAACTAAGCGTGTATTTTAATGAACTTGAACTGATGAGATTTTTAGCTGATTAAAGTTAAAAAACATACTAAAAGAGGGTTTGGAGCTGCAACGATTGGTGCACGCTCATATTATTTTATTTTCTTGAAAAAGTATTTTTGAAAGTTGCAAAGAGTAAACGGTGAGTATTGACGGTCAAAGAGTGACGTGTCAAAATAGAGGATATGACTCCGCTTACACATCTCTGCAAGCTACTGCTGAAACACACACCTAATCTCAGACGATACAGTGCAGAATGGGTTAAAGGAACCACAGATAACATGTTCATGCCATGGCCACAAGGGGGATCGCTGTCGAAGGCAGTTCTGCAGCACATGACAACATAGTTGCATGCTGCAAACACGGGGAAAAAAGTTAGACAAACAACTAGTGAGCTTAGAGCTCTCGAAAATGTACCAGGAGGAGAGAGGAGAGAGAGTACCCGCCTCCTGTAGATTGTATACTTAATGTATGCACAGAGGGGGGTGAGGAGCCTTCCGCTCCACCCGCCTTGCCTGAAGCAGACGGCGATAGTAAGAAAGATGACGGCTGTACCCATTAAGGCAGCTCAAGGCAGCAACAGGGCATAGTAACCCGGCATATGAGTCGCCTGTGCAAAGAAGTGACGAGGGTGAAGAGAAAGGTGCTGAGAGATATGTAATCCCTAAGGTCGCGAGGGACAAGGAGAGACGTGATAAGGAGAAACGTGATCGACCAAGAGAAAAAGATAAGACTGATGAGTTAGCACTTATACAGAACGAATGGATGGGTGGTCAGATTTTGCTCAAACTCGATGGTAAAGGCATCGAGGACGTAAGGCATGGGGAAGATCGAAATGAACATTATAAGAAAGATAAAGAAAGGGAACAAAGATTAAAATACGATGGGACACAAATAAAAGACAGACAAAGATGCAAACAGTTGTTTCAAGAGGAGCAACTGCGGAAACAGGAACGAGCAGAGGAGCAGAGAATGCATGACAACCTACAGAGGGCGATCGAAGAGCAAGAAAGACTAGAAAGAAAAAGGAGGGAAGAAGAGGAACAGAAATTGTGGGATAAAAGACTGCAAAGAGGCAGAGATGAAGAAATACAAAGGGCAATTGAGAGAAGGAACATGAAAAGAAAAGAAGAAGACATGGTAAGGGAGGAAGGAAGGAAGCGAAGAGAGTTTGACGATGAAATAGAACAAAAGAGAAGACAGAGAGCCATCAATCTTGATCGCATGGAAATGGATCCTAATCCAGTAGTGGCATGAGAAGATTTAGAAGAGTTCTTCCCAACACATGGGCCAATAGCAGGTCCGTCTAGAGCTAATCTAGAGGATGCGTTCGACTCTAGAAGCATTGGGGATGCTATCAATAAAGTCTATCATGATATGAAGACTAAGAAAGTGCTGCAGAGGAAGGGTAAAAATGTTCGACTTGAGAGTATACAGTTGTACGATAAGGGAAGAGCCTCATGTAGTTTTGAGCCCAAAGAGCTATCTCTAGATAGACTGACACTGGATAGAGATGAAGAGACGAGAGGTCACACAAGTGGGGCACAGGAGATGTCAGACAAAGAAAGAGAATACTTCAGTGGGGAGGAGGGAGGTAACACGTCTGGATCTGAGAGATGATTTACAATGGATAAGGAAGTCCGATGCTCAGATTTAGACCTACCTATATCTCGGGCATCAGAATCGTTGACACAGCTAGATCTGCCACCCAAAGGGCGAACCCATGGTCAGAAGGGGGATTCACCACCTTATGTGAGCAGGTTAAGGTTACTGCCAGGAAGAAGGCGGTGCAGAACCATCGTCCCACTTCTGGCTAGGCAACCAATGGGAGAGGAAAGTGAATTTGGGATCTCGCAGTTTCCTTTGTTAGAGAAGGGAGGGGCCAGACCGTAGTATATACCTTGGCCACAGATGGACAAGGATCATTTGAGGTGTAAACTCCAGAGTTTAACTTCTGATGCTGGGAAATGGATAGATGAGCTAGAGAAAATGACAGGAGAAACAAAACACGCTAGCTGTAGGGGACATTAAGGATCTCCTGATTGCTATCCTTGGGGAAAGAGCTGATGATGTTTGGTCAAGAGCAGGATATTCTGGTGTTACCACGGTAAACACTGCTCATGATGGAGCACCGTTCAATAATTACAGAGTGGCAGTTTGGAAAGCGCTTAGAGTGCTGTATCCCGACAGGTCAAATATGGGAGCTATAAAGACAAAAAAGATGAATTTCCAAGAGCAGTGAGATGTGAGGCTTAGGGGAAATCTATACCAGTGTTTTACCATATATCATACTAGGGGCTGCCAGACCCAGTACAAAAGCAGCTCAAAATGTTAGTGGGCATGGAAGCAAAACCATGGTCGAAGATTCAGCTGACTGTTGCGCATTATTGCAGGCTTTTGCAAGAAAAGAAATCGAAAGAAAGACAATGGGCCTCATTACCCGGTAGGCGGTGAGCCATGGCGCTATTAGCGCCATGGCTCATGCCGGTAAAATACCGGCACAGCCTTGGCGGAAAGGGGATTTACCGCCCCATTCCAAGGTTGGAGGGGCGGTAAATCCCCCTTCCGCCATTGCCCTTCCCCATTCCCATTTCTGCCCCATAGGGGTCTATGGGAATGGGGAAGGCGCTAATTACGGCACCGCAATTTTGCGGTGCCGTAATTAGCTCCGAGGTCCCTTAGCGGGTTGGATTTTAACGCCTGCTAAAAGCAGGCGTTAAATCCCCCAACCCGCAAAAGGACCTCGTAGTAAGGCGGTAGGGATTTACCGGTACCGGTATTTTACCGGTACCGGTAAATCCCCACCGCCATCCGTGTAATGAGGCCCAATATTAGAAAATGCAAAGAGCCAAAGTTAGTGCAGAAAAAACCCTCCAAGTACGCTATTGAAGTGGCAATTTTGACTAGTGGAGCTGGATCAGGTCCAGAGCAATCAGCAAACATGCTGCAGGTGAATAATCAAAGGCAGTTTGACTAAGGTAATAATGGGGTTATACCACGGGGTAGGGGAGGTTTTCGAGGAAGAGGTTTTCAGAATAATCAGGGTAGCTTTCAGAATAATCAGAGTGGGTTCCAGAACATGCAGAATGATAACGAAGGTATGCAGGGAGGACAGATGGGGAGAGCTCTGCCTATATGTTGGACATGTGGTATGACAGGTCTTTTTGCTCGCATGTGTCGAAGTCAAGGATTTGTGCAGAATAATCAATTTTCAAGAGGGGGACTTCAAACCCGCCTGCATATCCGCTGCAGAATGGAGATGGGTTTGCTTGGAATCAAACAGTGCAGAAGACACAAGCGCTGAGAATGCAGCAAGACTTCCAAACACAGCAGGCAATAATGAATCCGCCACAAGGGCAGTTGCAGCAGTCCCGCATGCAGGTGCAGCTAAGCACAGGACAGTTAATGACTCCTAGCATAGGGGGTGTCACTGTTGATGGAGGGAATCCGTTCACAGGTACAGGGATGAGAATGTATCCACAATAGGACAGCTCACTGGGAGACTTGATGTGTTCAATACTATCAGTAACGCCTAATCCTCAAGAGGATCTGAGGGTTGACGTTAATGTAGGAGGCACATCTTTTTCTTTTTTAGTAGACACGGGTGCAAAACTCTCATGTATACGAGAGGGGACATTTTCTTAATTTTAATGATTTTTATTGTTAAAATATTGATTTTGATACAGATATCAACAGGTTACAGACTTTGAATAAAACAAGAACCACAAAGAAATGACATAGTAAATGATTTTGATCCTTTGTAATAGTATTTCTATAAGGCTAAGTCATTTGTTAAATTCACAGCGAATGTAATATGAACTATAATAGATATAAACCGTGTTAATATAACTTGTAGTTTAGAATTAATTATATCACAGGTCTGCAACGAGTGACTTATATGTAGTGAATATAGAGATTTGGGGGGAGACGTACCGGGAGACAGACTTGAGACATATAAGGATAGGTAGGGAAGAGGATAGGGGGGGGAATGGGTATATTGGATTATTTCATCAAAATAATCTAATCATTTCAAACATTATCAAGTTCTAGCATTTCTGAATAAGTATGGAAATATGAATAATGATGCTAATATAAGGGTGTAAATTTATGTACCATGAGCCGTTGCATTAAAACAGTTAAGATACCTGGTGAAATAATACCATTTAGCATTATATTTAGGAATTGCGTTGTGATTATTGGCCATGCACATCTCTAGTTTATGAGTGTTACAAATGGTGTTCCACCAGATTTTGGTGGAAAGTAAACTAGAGTCTTTCCAGTTAGCCGTAATACATTTTAAAGCTATACAGATGAATAAGTCATAAAGTCTTGCAGAGTCAGATGGGAGATAAGTTGTAATGGCTATACTTCCTAAAAATATGTTAACAAAGGAAAAGGGCACATCAACACAGAAGATACATTTAAGAAGCTTCCAGATTTCCTGCCAAAATTTAACAGTAAATGAACATTCAAAAAACATATGCATATACGTGGCGGGAGATATGCCACATGACCAACATTTAGCATTATAATTCGAATTAGACTTAGCCAATTTGGCCGGAGTAATAAATGCTCTGTGCATGAAGAAATAATAGTGTTGTGATATATTTGCTGATACCGATATTTGTTTGATTTTAGCAAACAGACGATGCCATATTTCATCTTCAAACATGAAGCCCAAATCAAGTTCCCATTTCAGACGTATAGGGCAAATCTTAAAATTTGAGGTGAGCATATTGTAAATTTTAGAGGCTCGAACTTCACCACCTATGGTAAGGTGCATTAGTCTAAGGGCATCTGGAGTAAGAATTTCATTGGAAAATTGGGCAAGTGCATCAAGGCAGGAATTAATTAAGTTGTTATAAAATTGAAAGTCTTTTTTAGGAATGTTAAAAGTGGTGGAGAATTGCTGAAAGGAAAGGACATACGGGTCATCTATAATCTGTTGGATGAATCTGATACCCTTTTGAATCCATGTTTTGCGGTTAAGGATCTTGTTATTAATTACTATGTTCTTATTATGCCATAATAGTGGGGAAAGATGCTTATTAGGAGCTATAGTGTGAGGAAAAAGAAAGGTTTGCAGAGCAGATATTGAGGCTTTAATAGGGTCTGAGATCTTTTTAGTTGAATGTTTGAAAATGTGTATGTAGTCCGTGATTTCGTGTGGTAAAACTACTTGTTTTTCTAATGTACACCAGGTTGGGATATCAGCGGATATAGGATCCATGTACCATTGACGAGATTGTTTTATAAGAAATGCATGATGATATGATTTAAAGTCAGGGAATCTAACTCCCCCCATATCATAGGGGGCTTTCAGTTTCGTCAGGGCAATTCTCTTACTTTTTCCTTTTCCCCATAGAAAATTAAGTAGTATAGAGTAAATGGATTTGAAAAAGGAAAGGGATAATGGGACGGAGAGAAGTTGCAGATAGTATAGTATTATGGGAGTAAGCATCATCTTGATAGTATCTAAGCACCCCCACCAGGAGAGGTATAGTGGAGACCATTTGGATGTTAGATCCTTGAGGGTGCCCAGTAGTGTTTCAGTGTTGAGTTTGATCGTATTTGGGATAGTTGGGGCAAAACGAAGACCTAAGTATTTGACTGAGCTATTGCACCATTTGAGGCCAAAAGTGACAATATCATGTTTAAGGCAGTATGGATTTAAGGGCATAATTTCTGATTTCTGTGTATTTAATTTATATCCTGATACTTGACCGAATTGTGATAAAATACTCAAGAGGTTGGGAATGTGAAGTTTGGGGTTTTTAATTAATATAAGAATATCATCCGCATATGCAGCTATTTTATTTATTGAAGCGCCGACTTGAATTCCCGGGATGTTTTTGGTAGATCTTATTAATTCTAGAAGTGGTTCAAGAGAGAGGATATATAGTAATGGTGAGAAGGGGCAACCTTGACGCGTTCCTCTCAGTAAGTGAAAGGAGGAGGAAGTTTGACCATTTAAGTAAATAGCCGAGTTGGGGGCAGAGTAAAGCAGTTTGACCAGTGAAATGAATTTTTCACCACAACCATGCCACCGTAGAGTTTGAAACATAAAATTCCAGTCGACACGATCGAAAGCTTTTTCCGCATCTAATGCAATGGCCGCATAGCCTTGTGTATCTTTTTTGTCATTGGCTGCAAGGTTGATGGCGTTTAATAGGAGTCTTGCATTAGAGGATATATTACGTCCTTTTACATATCCTGTTTGGTCTGGTTTAACTAGATTGGGGAGTGAGGATTCGATTCTATTGGCAAGTATTTTGGCAAAAATTTTGCTTTCAATATTGATAAGGGAAATGGGTCGATAGTTGCTAGGAAGAGTAGGGTCCTTGTCAGGTTTTGGAAAAATGATAAGCAAAGCTTCAGAAAATGATCCCGAGGAACATTTTTGTGAGATAAAATATGAAAAAAGGTTTTTGAGCTTAGGTGTTAAGGATTGAGAGAATGTGTTGTAGAATTCTGTAGATAGTCCGTCAGGGCCTGGTGCTTTTCCTTTTCCGAGGCCATGAATGGCTTTGGTAATTTCGATAGAAGTGATGTCTTTTTCTAGATGAGATAGATCAATGTCAGGGTAGGTGGTTCTACTGATGTTATTCAAAAAGGAGTCAATGTTTTCTCTGGGAATAGCGCTTTCTGGAGTATAAAGTTCCGTGTAAAATCCTCTAAAGCATTCCAATATTTCATCAGGCCTATGATGCATCTTGCCCAGCTTATCTTGAATGTGAGAGACTTGAACTTTTTCTTTTTTGGTTTTTAGATAAGAGGCTAACATTTGACCTGCTTTATTAGAAGTTTGATAGATCTTAGTTTTATACTTAAGAATGGTTCCTGCTGCCAACTCAGTAATTTCTTTATTGATTTCAAAGCGTATCTTAATGACTTGTCGTAGATTAGCTGAGTTAGTGTCAGTATAATAATGTTGTTCTGCAATAGTGAGTTTAGAGTAAAGATCATCGAGATGTTTTTTCCTGATTTTTTTATTCTTGCCTGATAGGGCCATTATGTGACCACGAAGGGCCGCTTTGAAAGCATCCCAATTATTGACAGTGGAGGTATCTTGATCTTGGTTTTCGTTAAAGTATTGTTGAATGAAAGCGTTGATGGATTGAATAGATTTAGGATCATTTAAAAGAAAATTGTTAAGTTTCCATCTGGGAGAACCCTTTTTCATATCTGTAAGGGAGAAGGAAGTAATGACAGGAGCGTGGTCAGAAATAATGATATTGGCAATCTTGGAGTCTATAATGGATCCTGAAAGAGTTTTTGTAGCAAAAATATAATCGATACGTGACAATGTGTTGTGTGGGGGAGAATGGTAGGTATAATCCAAATGTGAAGGATGAGATATCCTCCATGAATCAATTAGACCTGTCTCTCCCAGACAATTTATAAAGGATTTGTGAGTTTTGTTGGGTTTAAATATGCAACTGGATTTTCGATCCAAAAAGGGGTCAAGGACCTGATTGACATCGCCACACATTATCAGGTTGACAAAATCATTTTTCAAAATCATTTGTTTGATATTATTCCAAAAGGAGGGATCTGGTAGTGTAGGTCCGTAAATGTTGAGAATTGATAATTGTGTCGTGTCAATTTGCAGTTTCACCCAAACCCATCTACCATCTGTATCTGCATCTTGGGCAAGGATTTTGTAGGGTTGTTTTTTGCTAATAAGTATCGCGACACCATTTTTCTTGGATAAAGCTGGGCTAGCAACAACTTCCTTCACCCAAAGAGACTTGAGTTTCATTGATTCTGTGAGGGATAGGTGTGTCTCTTGTAGACAAGCTATTGTTGGTTTAAATTTATTTAAGTGAGATAGTACTTTACATCTTTTCATTGGGTTCTTGCAACCCTTAATATTCCATGTTATGAATTTAAATATCATCTAGCTGGCGGAAATTTGATATTCATACATCTTATAGCTATCATACAGAAATACACATATACCATTGTCATTCGATTGAAATAATGTTTACACCAATATTTGTGCTGAAGGAAGGAACATTGAGGGTCAGGGAAGGGAGATAGGGGTTTGATCACATCTTGACAGGTAGTATACCATGACGAATGAATGAATTTAGGGATCAAACAGGACATGGGATAAGGAGTTGAGGGGATATATGTATGGGGGATAGGAAACGCCTACCGAGTCGCTAACTAGGAAGAAGCGACTTCCTGTGGAAGATGGACCCAAAAGAGCGACCCCCCCACATAGTGAATATCAATGTAAATTCAATGCATTAGGTAATTAGATACTTATGAGTGTAAAAGTCAAGTGATGAGGAACCAGTTTCAAGTAGTAGATGAATTAGAGGCCGCCGCTGGAGAAGAGGTGTCCATGTTTTCATTTTTGATGGATTGTATGAAGAGCCTTAGGTCAGCGGGATCATCATAGACTGCAGAGCGTCCTTCGTATGTAACTTTAAAGGAGCAAGGGTGGAACAGGCCATATCGGACATTAAGTTGTTTAAGGGCAGGCCGGAACGCCAGAAAGACCTTTCTTCTTTGGGCTGTACTTCTAGCAACATCCTGTGAGATAAATAACTTACTTCCATGCCAGATTAGAGATTTACGTTCTTTAGCTGTGGAGATGATAAGTTGCAGTTGAGAGTATTCTAACAGGTAGAAAATGAGTGTTCTTGGTGGCTGACGAGCTGAGGGAGAGACTGAGGGTTGACGTTAATGTAGGAGGCACATCTTTTTCTTTTTTAGTAGACACGGGTGCAAAACTCTCATGTATACGAGAGGGGACATTTTCGATGTCTGGAAATGCCATGAATACTCAAGGACTCACAGTAGCTACAAGTAGAGTTCCTTTTACTGACGCACTACCAGTCTCTATAGGAGAGTGAGACATATCGGTACCGTTATTATATTCAAGAGAGACACCTGTCAATATATTGCGTCGAGACTTAATGACCAAGTTAAATATGACCATTTTGTTTACTGATGAAGGCATAGTATGCTCAAAGCCAGGAAGGCATTATTTAAATGTAAGTGAATGTATTATGGCATTTGCAGGACAAGTGGCCATATAAGGAATGCTGTTAGAACCAGAAGTGTTTCACTATGGTGTATGCATTTTCCTGACATGGCTGCCAGGCTTGGTGGGCAGGACTTTGAGATCACTAATCTCACGCTGGACGCTAGGAGCTTTGCATATCGAATCTCCCACGAAGAGGTAAAACTAGGGCGCTTATCGCGCTACACGGGCTGCACTAACCCTGCAGCCCGCGGACCGACTAGGAGAAGAACAGCTACTGCTGCAATGATTTATGTGTTACAACCACACAGGCATGTGGGTCACATAAGGGCTAACTTAAATATTGATGTATTTGATACCAACGTTTCGGGTTGACTTAACCTCTGGCATTTATTTGTTAGACATCACCAACGTAGGGGAATACATAGGGGTTGTTTAATCCCTGGACTGACAGTATATGTGTTATTTGTCCATGAAGGATGGCTAGTTGCAAGACTTTGGTCTCGCACAGATGCAACTGTTTAACTGTGGACACAAACTGCATAGGGGCGGATTTAGGTGTCTAGAATTCTCCTAAACAGAAACTAATCAATACCTATCTCTGCCTTGACTTTAGAAACTGGTTTTTGAGAAGGCCAACGTCAGATGGAATTTACCGTACATATGGGTGCACGTGCGTAGCCGTGTTCTGTTACAAAGGTGTGCCTTACGATTGGAAGTAGAGATCACAGCAATTTGAATACGAGGTGGGTCCTGTGCAATTATCTAAATTTTAATGGATGTAATTGAGTTTGAAAACAATATTAATAGCTGAAACTTTTCTGTATTTCGCCTTAGGGATTGAAGATGCGGATATATCTACAGTTGTGAACCAATAGTATCACTTGCCCTGAAGATGGACCTTTGCAGGGTCCGAAACGCGTTGGCAATACAGTAAAAAATTGGTGCTATTGGGGATTGGTGACGTTCAACCAAGAAAAACTTTTGTTTGGGTTTTGGTACTTGCAATGACTAAGAATGGACAATGTGAACACACAAGAGTGTGAACAAAAACACAGCTGTTCTATGTTATGTTTTGAGAAAGGATTATCTGTTCTATTTCACAATTGATGTTTTGAATGATAATTGCATGACACTAATGTACTTGCTTTTTGTTTAAAAACATTTACAATAACTTTGAGTTTCAATTGATTAAAAACGACCCATAGAGGGCCTTACTTCTTTTTTTGATGAAAAGTTTGAGTCATTGACCTGTTTCTTTTTTTAAAAAAACATTGAGTAAAAGTGAGTTGGATAGAGAAACTTTAGTGTTTTGAATTTAAAGATGGATAACGCCTATACAGAGCAGCTTACAGGATAACTATTACCTAGTCTAGGATTGGACATCCCTCTCATAGACTGAAGCACACTAAATTCCCATTAAAAAAACTAATACTAATACAACACACAGACTAAGTACTGCAGGTGGCAGGGTCTATCCTAGACTCCATCCACCAGCTACATCAATTGAATTGGGAGATTTCTCCCCTTGGAGTGCACTGAGGGCTGGCGCGTAGCAATACACATCTTTTCTTCTAGTTTTCTTACCAGTCCCGAGTGGCCCCGTGACATCCGCTCCAGTGCACCTGAAGACTTACTTATTTTGTTAGTACCTCTCCCCCTCCCCTCTTGATATTTTCTTCACTATCGGCCACATATTTTGTGAGAGCACACATTTCTAACTTTCAATATTTTTCCTAAACAGAATGTCCTTTAACAAAATCGACCAAACTACAGAGAATAGGGCAGAAACATTAGGCTTCAGTGAAGAAGAAGCCAATCGTATTCTCTCATTGATTAAACTAACAAGCAAAGACCTAACTACATCAGAAAAACCAGTGGCACTCATTAGACAACTTGAGTGGAAAATATGCTGCGAAATAAACCTCAAACTACATGCTGCAACCTTAGCACGCTACTACAAAGCGCAAAGAATTCCCTGTGGATTCAGAGTTAATCTTGAACCGACCTTGTGTAAAGAGAACCCGGCTTTTGTAAAAAGGTGGCACCAGATATTGAACAAATGTTCATTGGACTTAATACTCCTCACCAAAGAGGAGCTAGCTCATAACCTTACATTTTTGAGCAAAGATGTTGGAATTCTCAAGGCATCACTAAGTAAATGTTACTCGGAGGATCAACTTAAAGAGGTATTGGGTGACAATAAACAGAAACTCCAAAAATACAAACTGGAATTGGAGACCAGAAAGATACGCAAATTTAGGAGGGATACGCTTGACTATAAGCTGGATATAGTATACACATGGCAGGAATATTACGGCCATCGTCAAAACAAGCCATATCAGAGACAGACACCCAAACAACCAACATCACAAGCCGAGACCACAACCTCGGATGCCTCCAGTACATAACTGGACCCGGTAGTGACACTGGATGCTCAACAACCAACTGGTTCTCAGGAAGAGACAATAATAGTAGAAGAACTGCCTTTTTTAGAAAAGGACCAACAAGACGTGGACAAAAGAAGAAACATGCAGAGAAAGAAGACCCAGAAAAAGACTTAGTAGTTAACATATCGTCACATACTTTGACCTGCCTGGAAGTTAGGGTGCTCTGGAGGGGGCTATCTTTTGTCCTTAGAAGCAACAGCACACTTCTGAAAGAAAAAAATGATTTTTTTAGACTTCTGACGAAAATGAAATTAAAGGTATTCTTTGATGATATTGATGAAGATGAAGAACAAGATGAACCGGATGAATTCCTTGAAATTAATCCCAGGAGTCATTTCAACCCACAAGTTCAGAATCATGTTCTGTCCACATTTGAAAAAACCATACTGCAAGATCTCAAGAAACTCCAATTTAAAAGCAGCGGATATGGTAACTTCTCTTCATGTGAGAGACAAACCTTAAAAAATCTATTGGACAACCAATCAATAATGTTCAAACCAACAGACAAGGGGGGCGCCCTGGTCCTTATGGACAAGAGTAATTACTTGGAGGAAATTGAGAGACAACTGGCGGACACCGAAACATTTAGGGAAATACATTTTAACCCTAATACCCAGATTATGACATTAATTAAAGAAAGCCTAGATGAAGTGGAACAGATGGGGAAGATCTCTGAGAAAACGCACACATTTCTTAATAATAAACATCTAATTATGCCTGTCCTCTACATACTACCCAAGATCCACAAGAGGCTACTGAAACCACTGGGGCGTCCAATCATCGCAGCAACACACAGTGGCCCTCATTACAACTCAGGCGTTAAGGGTTAACGCCACCGTTAACCCTTAACGCCTGATTCCGACCTTAACGCCTGCTTTTTGCAGGCGTTAAGTTCCATGGTGCTAAGGCACCTTGGTGCTAATTACGGCACCGTAATTTACGGTGCCGTAATTAGCGCCTTCCCCACTCCCATTATGCCCTATGGGGCAAAAATGGGAATGGGGAAGGGAAAATGGGAAATGGGGATTTACCGCCCCACTCACCTTGTAATGGGGCGGTAAATCCGCCATCCACCATGGTGTAAACATAGTTTACACCATGGTGGTAAAGTTAGTGCACTTAGCACCTCAGTTGTAATGAGGGCCAGTATGTTGGAACCATTGGCTCAATACTTGGACCGCATTCTACAACCACTGATCCAGGAAACAGAGACCTACCTGAAGGATAGAACTGATTTTTTAAAGAAACTACAAAATGTTACGTTTATAGAGGGCCGTGATGTCCTCTTTACCATGGACGTCACGTCTCTCTACACGACCATAACTCATGACACAGGCTTAGAGGCGGTGGAATGGATGCTGCTAAGAACTGCTGACTGCAAAGCGGATCGGGTATTTGTCCTAACCTTGTTGAAACTAATCTTAATGAACAACATTTTCAAATTTGGTGAACATTATTTTCTGCAGATTTCAGGAACTAGCATGGATGCAGCTATGGCCCCATGCTATGCTAACATCTTTATGTTCTTTTTAGAACACGAACATCTACTAACATCTCCCAGATGGTCCCGCCATTTGTCACTTTATACATGGTATATCAATGACATCTTTGGAATCTGGACGGGTCCCAAAGATGAACTTCAACAATTCTTCTCAATGATGGACCATATGAATCCGAGACTCAAATTCACGACATCCACCAGTGAATCCGAAATTCACTTTCTTGACGTCGAAGTGTATGTGAAGAATGGGAAATGTCATGATTCCTGCCCCTCATGTCCCCAGCCCTCCAAGATGTCAGGCTGGAGCCAGGCCACGATCACCTACATGGCCCTCAAGGGCCTATCCATCCCTCCAAAGACCCACTTGGAGTCAGACTTGGCACTTGTGGCACCCGACTCACTCACTCCCGTAGGATAACATTGGGGATTGGACTTGTAGTGCATCGATGGGGACAAGATGGATGCCCCCACATATTTCAGTTCCCAGAACTGCATGTGCGGTCTAGTCTTTTGGGTGTGGTTCAGCCCAGAGGCACCTGGTATACCCAGAGACTATTTTAAGTCACACCCAGGCTGAGAAACATGCTTTGCGTTTTCCTCACCTCCAGCGTGACACTCACCGTGTTCGGATCAGTCTCCAGTAGGCCTGCATCTTTCTTCTACGCTCAGCTCCTGCAAGAACAAGAACACCGTTAGGAACAGCCTTACCTTGTGGCGCTTCTGCCCATCAGTCACTCCTCCTTCTGTTCTGAGGGCATCTTCGGCAGTGTCATTCCCATCCCTGCACGCCGCTTCCTAAGGAAAAGGGAAAAGAACAGAGAAAAAGGCATTAGTAAGCATTCTGCAAACCTTCCCTTATTTTTAAATACTGTACGAGCTTCAACCGCTTACATGAATCCCAGCCGCTCTCGGGGAACTCTGTCTCCGGAACTACTTCTCCATCTGCAAGAGGGAAAAGACACTCCAGGTTAGCGTGGAAACATCTAGAGGCGCCGCATACCGCGCTTACCCACCACATTTGTTCTTCATAACCGGCATCCACGCTGAAAACATCACGGCACCTAAAAGACAAAGAAAAAGAACTCAGTTCAATTCAAATACGAAAGGGGTGCATCGAGCTCTCACTCACCTTCAGCGCTACTCATCTCAGCAGCATGCCGCCATCCCCGGACGCCGGCCATCATCTAAGGAAGGAAAGAAACGAAGTTACAGAACTGTTCAAAAGACTCATTATACTTACCTGTCAGACTCTTGCCAGTGAAGTAACTAGGCAGCAACGAGCCCACATCAATCAACGCGCCCCTGCGCTGAAGGCAGGACGGAGAGCACACTATCCAAGAAAACATGGTGAGCTGTCGATCAAAAGGAAGGGTTGGACCCCGGGGAAGAAGGGGTTCAAGAACACAGAGACAATAGGGAGTTAACTCTACCAATCCTGTTTTTCAGGCCCAGTCTCCAGTCGAATAGCCTCCAGGGAAGGGTTCAAGGTCGTAAGAGGTCAGAACAGGCTGAGTGATGTCCCCGTGGATACCAGGTGAGCGTTACAGGACGCAAAGCCTCAATTCAAAATCCACCTGGGTGTCATGGAAACGTCAGAAACCGACCAGTTAGCCCAAATGTTGGGGCAGCTACGTTCCGAAGTACATGCAGCCAGGCAGGAGACCAACACCATGAGGAAAGAGCTGATAGTAGCCAAAGAACGCACTGAGGATTTAAGCCGGCAACTTCTCCAGTCACAAGCAGGGCATGCACCATTGCCGGGAAGCGTGCCCTCGATGCCAGCGCCATCAGCCAATCCCGTTCAGATAACCCTTCCTGGGGCAGTTCCCTTGGCCTCGCCCGAACGATTTACGGGGGATCCCAAGAGGTTTGCAACGTTCATGAACCAGTGCCGCCTGCACTTCCTTTGTAGGCCAACGGCCTTTCCGAATGACCAATCACGGGTCGCTTTTGTGCTATCCTACCTGAGTGGTAGCGCCGCGGACTGGTCTGTACCCTTTGTGGCCCAAGACAATCCTTTGCTGCATGACTTCAGGGGCTTTTAGCAGGAGATGGAAAATCTGTTTGTCCGTCGTACTCATGGGCAGGCATTAGACAAGAAACTTCTGTACCTATGCCAAGGGATTCAAGACTTATTAACATACATAGCCACATTCAATAGACTCGTAGTTGAAGCAGAATGGCCAGTGGAGAAGAGAACCATGGTATTTCATCAGGGGATGCGGGGGGAGCTCAAGGATGTTCTCTCACAAGTAGTGAACCCCCCGAAAGACTGCTCTGAATTCATTGACCTTGTTGTTCAACTGGATCATAGGTTGCAGGACCAAAGAGCAGATCGAACCAGAACGGACACTCGCCCTATGTATGTGCGTTCAAAGGATAATACTGCCCGAAGAACGGAAGGTTCAGGAGAACCAATGCGAATCGGGGGGTCAGATCCCCTTGACAAAAGCAGAAAGGGATAAAAGGAGACAGCAGCTGTTATGTATGTACTGTGGAAGGTCAGGTCATTTCCTTAAAGAGTGCCCTGTGAAGCCACCGAGGAGGATGTTAGGGGCCACGGACAAGGAATATACCATCAAGGAATCGGAAAACTCCCCAGCCCAGCAAGTGTAGGGGTCCACTTGTCGAGCGAAGAAAGTGAACTACAGACCTCCCATTTTGCATTATCTGTGATCTTGATCAATCACCATCAACAATCACGGATGTACGCAGTAAGAGTGTACATAGTCAGTGGAGCCGTTGGGAATTACATCGGCCAGGATCTTGCAGCAAAGATGGGCTTCCGTTACGCCCTAAATCAACCACAGACAGTGTTACCAACGTCGATGGCACGGAAATTGCTTCTGGTCTAGTATCCCAATGCACTGCAGCTTTAACCCTTCTGTGCCAGGATGGACACTAAGAATCTATCGTTTTCGACCTCATTAAGGCACCACAGTTCCGGTTGATTTTGGGAATGCCATGGTTGGTAGCTCACAATCCTCGAATCGATTGGCGAGCAAAAGAATTGGCCTTTCCCGAGACTTGCGCCCACACATGTTATCGCCAAGAGAAACAACCAATAGACACCAGAACCTCCACGCTTGCGACTGTGGCAATCTGCACCCTACCAAGTGAATACCAGGACTTTCAAGATGTCTTTCAGAAAGAACAGGCTAATACCCTGCCACCGCATATAGAGCATAGGATTGCCAAATCGACCTGATACACGGCACACAAATCCCTTGTGGGCGAATTTACGCACTCACGGGACCAGAAAACCAGCACCCGAAGGCCTATCTTGACCAATACCTGGCCAACGGGTTCATCCGTCCCTCGAAGTCACCAGCAGCCAGTCCTCTATTCTTCGTACCGAAAAAGGAGGGGGACTTGAGAACATGCATTGACTATCGCGCACTGAACCAGATTACTGTAAAAAATCGCTACCCCCTGCCACTTATCCCTGAATTGCTTGATCAAGTCAAAGATGCCCAAATCTACACAAAACTAGACCTGAGGAGGGCATATCACCTTGTTCGTGTAAAACAGGGGGACAAATGGAAAACCGCTTTTTGCACCAAATACGGCTTGTACGAATAACAAGTAATTCCCTTTGGCCTTTGCAACGCGCCTGCTGCATTTCAATACTTCATGAAGGATGTCCTACGGGAATTGATTGATGTCTGTGCTCTAGTGTACATCGACGATATCCTAGTATATTCCGCATCAAAACAGGACCACATTAAACACGTCCGATCCATATTGGAGAAACTCTGTCAACACCAGCTCTATGCCAAGCTCGAAAAGTGCTCATTCCACGTCTCCGAGGTAGAATTCCCGGGCTTTATTCTCAGCCCGAATGGAATCCGAATGGATGTACACAAGGTAGATGCTATGCTGAACTGGCCATCCCCAAATTAATTCAAGGGGGTTCAAAGTATGCTGGGTTTTGCAAACTTCTACCGCCGGATCATCCCAGGATTTTCGCAAATCGTGCATCCCATCACGTCATTACTAAGGAAAAACAACAAAATGTTCCAGTGGACAACAGAAGCCGAGGAGGATTTCTAGGAACTCAAAGCAAGATTCACATCTGCCCCAATCTTATGCCACCCTCGCCCTGATCTCCCATACCTGGTGGAAACGGACGCCTCAAGCATGGCTATGGGAGCCGTCCTCTCACAAAAGGACCCCGAAATGGGCCAGTTACACCCTGTTGCCTTCTGGTTGCGTAAATTCACACCCCCTGAACTCAATTACGCTATCACAGACAAAGAACTCCTGGCCATTAAGTCAGCCTTTAAGGCATGGCGGCACTACCTCTTGGGCGCCAGACACACAATCACCATAATAACTGACCACCGGAACCTCCAGTACCTAAAAACGCCAAAAGCCCAATCCTCACGACAACTACGTTGGGCTCTTTTTTTTGCTGAATGGGACTATGTGATTACATTTCGACCAGGGGTGAAAAACGGGAAGGCCGATGCACTTTCCTGAATGGGGGTGGAAGAGCAAGGGTATCAGACCCCTGACCAATAGCAATCATCCCGAGAGACAAGCTCCTAGGAATCACAGCAACCATAACTCAGAAAGAATTACATGAAGAAATCCAAAACCTGATGAGTCCGGAGCAATTACAAGCGTGGAGTGCACAAGGAGAACATTACATGATAAAAGATCAGCTTGCCTACTTCAGGAATCATTTATTCTTACCAAACCAAGAACTATGAGAACAAGTCATGTCCGGTTATCATGATTCTTTGATCGAGGGCCACCCCGGAATCGCTAAAACCCTAGCCAAGGTAAAACGAAATTATTGGTGGCCCACGTGGAGGAAAGACATTATCCAATTCATCCTATCTTGTGGAGTGTGTGCTCAAAACAAGTCATCCAAGCAGAAACTGGCTGGGATATTACAACCATTGGAAATCCCACCAGCACCCTGGCACACGTTGTGCCTCAATTTTATTACTGACTTACCACCCAGTCAAGGGTTTAACACTATTCTTGTGGTCGTGGACCTAGTTTCAAAAATGGCACATTTCATTCCTCTTAAGGGGCTCCCAAATGCTTCCACTTTGGCAAAGGTATTTCTTGAAGGCCTCGTACGGCTCCATGGGTTTCCTTCAGTTTTGGTCTCAGACTGAGGTACTCAATTTGTATCTAACTTCTGGAGAAAATTCTGCTCTATGGCCCAGATCGGCATCCGGCTATCCACCAGTCACCATCCCCAAACGGATGGTCAAACTGAGAGGACAAATGAGACGCTCGAGCAGTATCTGCGTTGCATGTTACACCAAGCTGAAGGAAGCTGGTTCGACCTATTATGGATAGCTGAATATGCTTATAATAATTCCCTACACACCAACACTGGGCAGACACCCTTTTATACCATGTATGGCAGGCACCCACGTACTTCTGAGTTGGACGTTCCTACAACCCTGGAAATGCCAGCAATCAAGACCTTGCACACAACCATTTTTCATACCTTTAAAAGGGCAGCTGAACACCTACTTCAAGCTACGAATCGCCAAAAGAAGTTTGCTGATCATCACCGAGCAAAGGCCCCCAACTACCATGTGGGAGACAAAGTCTGGCTGGCGTCTAAACACGTGTCCACTAAAGGAGCCCAAACTTTCCGTCCAAGATACCTGGGTCCATTCACCGTCAACTCTGTGATAAATCCTGTGGCGGTCAGACTAGCTTTGCTGTCAAACATGCAAATTCATCCTGTGTTCCAGTGTCTCTCCTTAAACCTGTTCAACCTGGGACCCGGGTAGCAACGTCACCGCAGCCAGTAGTAGTCGCCGGGGAGCCAGAATTCAAAGTCAAGGACATCCTAGATTAAAAGTATGTCAGATCCAAATTATACTACTTAGTAGACTGGAAGGGGTATGGTCCACAAGAAGGACATGGGAGCCTTGTGAGTACATCCATGCACCTCGCTTGCTTAGACGATTTCATCAAAACCATCCAACCAAACCAGGACCAGACAGAAGAGCCACCTTGAGAGGGGCCTTGGGGGGGAGTGCTGTCATGATTCTTGCCCCTCATGTCCCCAGCCCTCCAAGATGTCAGGCTAGAGCCAGGCCACGATCACCTACATGGCCCTCAAGGGCCTCTCCATCCCTCCAAAGACCCACTTGGAATCAGACTTGGCGCTTGTGGCACCAGACTCACTCACTCCCATATGATAACATTGGGGACTGGACTTGCAGTGCATTGATGGGGACAAGATGTATGCCCCCACATATTTCAGTTCCCAGAACTGCATGTGCGATCTGCTCTTTTGGGTGTGGTTCAGCCCAGAGGCACCTGGCATACCCAGAGACTATTTAAGCTACACCCAGGCTGAGAAACATGCTTTGCGTTTTCTGCACCTGCACCGTGACACTCACCGTGTTCAGATTCGTCTCCAGTAGGCCTGCATCTTTCTTCTGCGCTCAGCGCCTGCAAGAACAAGAACACCGTTAGGAACAGCCTTACCTTGCGGCGCTTCCGCCCATCAATCATCGCTCCGTCTGTTCTGCGGGAACCTTCAGCGGTGTCATTCCCATCCGGGCACGCCGCTTCCTAAGGAAAGGGAAAAAGAACAGAAAAAAAGCATTAGTAAGCATTCTGCAAACCTTCGCTTATGTTTAAATACTGTACGAGCTTCAAACGCTTACCTGAATCCCAGCCGCTCTGGGGGAACTCTGTCTCCGGAACTTCTCATCCATCTGCAAGAGGGAAAAGACACTCCAGGTTAGCGTGGAAACATCAGAGGCGCCTCATACCACGCTTACCCACCACATTTGTTCTTCATAACCGACATCCACGCTGAAAACGTCACGGCACCTAAAAGACACAAAAGAAGAACTCAGTTCAATGCAAATACAAAAGGGGTGCATTGTGCATCGCACTCTCACTCACCTTCAGCACTACACATCTCAGCAGCACGCCGCCATCCCCGGACGCCGGCCATCATCTAAGGAAGGAAAGGAACAAAGTTAGAGAACTGTTCAAAAGACTCATTATACTTACTTGCCGGACTCTTGCCAGTGAAGTAACTAGGCAGCAACGAGCCTGCACCAATCAACGTGCCCCTGCGCTGAAGGCAGGACGGAGAGCACACTATCCAAGAAGACAAGGTGCGCTGTGAATCAAAGGGAAGGGTTGGACCCTGGTGAAGAAGGGGTTCAAGCATAGAGAGACAATAGGGAGTTAAACTCTACCAATCTTGTGTTTCAGGCCCAGTCTCCAGTCGAATAGCCTCCAGGGATTGGTTTGAGGTCGTAAGAGGTCAGAACAGGCTGAGTGACGTCCCCGTGGATACCAGGTGAGCATTACAGGAAACTGGAAACACATATTTTTTCAAAGAAAACCGATAGAAATAGCTTGCTTTTAGCAACATGTTTCCACCCACAGAGAACGTTGGATAGTCTACCACTAAGCCAGTTTTTACGGTACAGAAGGAACATTTCAGAAGCGACAGAATACTCAAGGCAATCATCCTCTCTACAAACTAAGTTCATTGAAAGAGGATACAACAGGAACTTGATCTCTGAAGTAAAAAACAAAGTGGAACTTATCCAAAGGGAAACCCTCCTGACACCGAAACCTACTCAGGATCACCAAAAATTGGTATATGTGACAACATACTCCACCCAGAGCAAAATAATTAAAAGAATCATCCAGAAGCATTGGCCTATGTTACGTATGGATCCCAAACTCCATCAACTGTTTCCAGAAATTCCGACATTTGCCTAAAGAAACAATAAATCATTACGCAACAGTTTGATCAGAGCAGATATAACTACCATAACCGGAACACCTATTTACAAAGGAACTATCCCATGTCTGAATTGTCAACATTGTAACAATATAATAAAAGGGAACACCATTAGGCATCCACACACTGGGCAAATTATACCCCTTAAGCATTCCTGCACATGCGATTCATCCACTGTCATCTATGGATTAAAGTGCCCCTGTGGCCTATTTTACGTAGGAATGACCACCAGAAAAGTTAAAATACGTTGGTCAGAGCATAAATCAAACATCAGGACAAAGAGTCAGAAATCACCAGTGGCAATGCATTTTGCAGAGGCCAGGCACACAATAGCACAAATTAAATACTTGATATTGGAGCAAGTCAAACCTAGCCCTAGAGGTGGAGACACAGTGAGAACATTACAGCAGAAGGAAATCATATGGATCGACACACTTGATTGTCTTACCCCCAGGGGCATGAATGTAGATTTTGATTTAATGTGCTATGTCTGATATGCCAAAATTGGCTCCAATGTGGACTCTAATCTGAGTTAAGATGTTTCTTAATTTGAACTGCAATGTTTGAGCCCTATGTGAAAGGAGGCCTGCTCTCTACTTAGCCCTGAGAGACCAAGATTGTTAACGTCATCTAATGTTCTGAGCGAGTTCAGGTTTTACATGACAGCAGGAACTAATGAAATTAGTGTATCAACCAATGGTTGGATCTAAGATTGACAATGGTAAAAGAACAGCCTGACAGGGTTATATGTCAGGCTGTTCACTACAACACCAGTATTAGCAACGCTAACTCAGGTACTAAGGAAATCTTCGCCATATTCAGGGAACTGGAGTCACCCTCCGATCCACCACCGACCCTTACCAAGGATGAGACCTGGTGCAACCAAATTCATGCAGCTATGCTACACAAACTAGATACCTTACACTCTAAAATCTTAGCCCACCAAAAAGCCCTATATTCTCTTAGATCACACAGCAGCACCTCCAGCCTCACCTCCAGACACTCCTAGTCAAATACCTAAATTTGAATTCTCTAACAAGACTGATTCTGAAATCATTGCACTCATAAAATCCATTAAGCCATCCAACTGCAAGGGCGATACTTGCCCATCCCACATTATCAAAGACTGCGGACATGCCCTGGCTCCCATCATTACTGCCTTCATCAACTCATCATTCCAATCGTCGCATTTACCGATGTCTCTAAAAGAAGCTTGGGTCAGACCTCTCCTAAAAAAAACGTCTCTCGACCCATCTATCCCAGGGAACTACCGACCTATCACAACGGTCCCCTTTTTGTTAAAGATTCTGGACAAAGCAGCCTACCTGCAGGTTCAGAAATTTATTGAAGACAACCACCTCCTTGGGCTATGCCAGTCCGGTTTCCGCCCTCGACATGGCACCGAGACGGCACTACTCGACCTAAAAAATCAAATAGACGACCTAAGAGACGTAGGCAAACCGGCTCTCCTCCTGCTTCTACAACTCTCGGCAGCATTCGATTTGGTTGGCATAAAACGCTATCCCACCATCCCACCGCCTCAGCCCACTTCTCAACCAAGGCATGTGACTGGATCTCCTCATTCCTCAGGAGAGGGTAATAAAGGATCTTTTCAGACTCCGCTAATGCTACACCCAGCCCTATCAAACGTGGAGTCCCACAGGGCTCCTGCATAGCCCCACACTATAAAACCTCTTCACGAGACCTCTGTTCAGGATACTTGACTCTCTGGGCATCTCATATACAAACTATGCAGATGATACACAGGTTCCCATCCCCCTGTTGGGTGATTACACTACGGACCTGAACACACTTAACAGTATCTACTCCACCATTCAATCCTGGATGGCTGAGAATGGGCTCTGCCTAAACCGTGATAAGACCGAACTCCTGCTGGTCGGCTCCCCATCCACACTGGGCAAACTTGATGAAAAGTGCCAATCATTCACCGTGGATAATATTCCCAGCAGAGTCTCTCAAACTATCAAAACACTGGGTGTGTACCTCAAACCCAGCCTCACCATGGACAGACAGGTCAATGCTGTCGCCTCCTCCACAGCATACCACTCCAAACTCATCAATGCCATCAGGCCCTTCCTATCACGGCAAAATTGCATCTCAATAGCCAGAGCCATCCTCGGTTCCAGAATGGACTATTGCAATGCCCTGTTCATTGGAACCTCTCAAAAAAACCTTGCTAAACTCCAGATTGCCCAAAATAATGCCTTAAGGGCTGCTACAGGCACCTCGCGCAAAGAACACATCTCAGGGGTCAGGAGGCAGGTACTTTGGCACTTACACATAAATGTCTCCATGATCAGGCCCCTCCCTATTTGGCACACAGTATCACCAAACAGTCGCCAGACCTTCGAGGGAGGCCAATGCTAACCGCATCAAGGTTCCGCACACGCGCAGAGCACGTGCAGGAGGCACCAGCTACCCCATTATGGCTGCAACCTTATGGAACAACCTCCCAGCTCAGATTAGATCAATCGACTCAAAACACAGCCTTCCGCAAGGCCTTAAAAACCTAGCTCTTCATCTAAAGAGCACATCCCATCAGATCTGCACTACTTCTGTGTCACCATGTATATGATATTTATCTGTTTTGCAATCCACTACCTAGACAAGAGTATGAGCAATGAACTGTAACGCTCAATGGCCCTCATTACGACCCTGGCGGTAAGTATCGGTCATTACCGGCATGGCGCAAATAATGTGTCCGTGCTGGCAAGAGACCGCTAAAAGCGACACATTACGAGTCCTTGGGCACGAGCATTGCGCCATGCCGGTAATAAAATCACTGCCATGCCGCTAAAGGGCAAAAAATCCCACTTACCGGCATCGTATGCAGTGAAAATAGCACCTCCGGCACCCTATCAATCGACATTAGCGCTCACCGCAAATAGCTGTGTATTGGCTATAGTCATTGCTTGTAGCTGCATTTTGTTGAGGGGGATGCGGTCTTATTTGGTACAGTGCACATGCAGATGGCTGTGGAATGGCTGTGACACTGTTTCATTTACATGGTAGGGCTGCTTACATCTTGCATTATGTGGTCAGGTGTCAGCTCCAGTCTGGGCTGCTTTGGGGTGTGAGCATGGTCCATTCCCTCTGGCACTCGCAGCCAGGTGAAGTATGCATCTCCCCCCCCCATCTCAGCCAGGTGAAGAATGCACCCCCCCCATCTCAGCCAGGTGAAGTATGCATCTCTCCCCCCCATCTCAGCCAGGTGAAGTATGCATCTCTCCTCCACCCATCTCAGCCAGGTGAGGTATGCACCCCCCCTATCTCAGCCAGGTGAAGTATGCATCTCTCCCCCCCATCTCAGCCAGGTGAAGTATGCATCTCTCCCCCCCCATCTCAGCCAGGTGAAGTATGCATCTCTCCCCCCCATCTCAGCCAGGTGAAGTATGCATCTCCCCCCATCTCAGCCAGGTGAAGTATGCATCTCCCCCCCCATCTCAGCCAGGTAAAGTATGCATCTCTTCCCCCCCATCTCAGTCAGGTAAAGTATGCATCCCCCCCATCTCAGCCAGGTAAAGTATGCATCCCCCCCATCTCAGCCAGGTGAAGTATGCATCACCCCCCCCCCATCTCAGCCAGGTGAAGTATGCATCTCTTCCCCATCTCAGCCAGGTGAAGTATGCATCTCCCCCCATCTCAGCCAGGTGAAGTATGCATCTCTCTCCCCCCCCCCCCATCTCAGCCAGGTGAAGTATGCATCTCTCCCGGATCTCAGCCAGGTGAAGTATGCATCTCCCCCCCCATCTCAGCCAGGTGAAGTATGCATCTCTCCCCCCCCACCATCTCAGCCAGGTGAAGTATGCATCTCTCCCCCCCATCTCAGCCAGGTGAAGTATGCATCTCCCCCCCATCTCAGCCAGGTGAAGTATGCATCTCTTCCCCCCCATCTCAGCCAGGTGAAGTATGCATCTCTCCCCCCCATCTCAGCCAGGTGAAGTATGCATCTCTCCCCCCCCCATCTCAGCCAGATGAAGTATGCATCCCCCCCCCCATCTCAGCCAGGTGAAGTATGCATCTCCCCCCATCTCAGCCAGGTGAAGTATGCATCTCCCCCCCATCTCAGCAAGGTGAAGTATGCATCTCCCCCCCATCTCAGCCAGGTGAAGTATGCATCTCCCCCCCATCTCAGCCAGGTGAAGTATGCATCTCTCCCCCCCCCCCATTCTCAGCCAGGTGAAGTATGCATCACTCCCCCCCATCTCAGCCAGGTGAAGTATGCATCTCTCCCCCCACCTCAGCCAGGTGAAGTATGCATCTCTCTCCCCCCATCTCAGCCAGGTGAGGTATGCATCTCCCCCCCATCTCAGCCAGGTGAAGTATGCATCTCCCCCCCCCCATCTCAGCCAGGTGAAGTATGCATCTCTCCCCCCCATCTCAGCCAGGTGAAGTATGCATCTCTCCCCCCCCCATCTCAGCCAGGTGAAGTATGCATCTCCCCCATCTCAGCCAGGTGAAGTATGCATCTCTCCCCCCCATCTCAGCCAGGTGAAGTATGCATCTCCCCCCATCTCAGCCAGGTGAAGTATGCATCTCCCCCCCATCTCATCCAGGTGAAGTATGCATCTCTCCCCACACATCTCAGCCAGGTGAAGTATGCATCTCTACCCCCCCCCATCTCAGCCAGGTGAAGTATGCATCTCTCCCCCCATCTCAGCCAGGTGAAGTATGCATCTCCCCCCCATCTCAGCCAGGTGAAGTATGCATCCCTCCCCCCCATCTCAGCCAGGTGAAGTATGCATCTCCCCCCCATCTCATCCAGGTGAAGTATGCATCTCTCCCCACCCATCTCAGCCAGGTGAAGTATGCATCTCTACCCCCCCCCCCATCTCAGCCAGGTGAAGTATGCATCTCCCCCCCATCTCATCCAGGTGAAGTATGCATCTCTCCCCACCCATCTCATCCAGGTGAAGTATGCATCTCTCCCCACCCATCTCAGCCAGGTGAAGTATGCATCTCTCCCCCCATCTCAGCCAGGTGAAGTATGCATCTCCCCCCCATCTCAGCCAGGTGAAGTATGCATCTCCCCCCCCCATCTCATCCAGGTGAAGTATGCATCTCTCCCCACCCATCTCAGCCAGGTGAAGTATGCATCTCTACCCCCCCCACCCATCTCAGCCAGGTGAAGTATGCATCTCCCCCCCATCTCAGCCAGGTGAAGTATGCATCTCTCCCCCCATCTCAGCCAGGTGAAGTATGCATCTCTCCCCACCCATCTCAGCCAGGTGAGGTATGCATCTCCCCCCCATCTCATCCAGGTGAAGTATGCATCTCTCCCCACCCATCTCAGCCAGGTGAAGTATGCATCTCTACCCCCCCCATCTCAGCCAGGTGAAGTATGCATCTCTCCCCCCATCTCAGCCAGGTGAAGTATGCATCTCCCCCCCATCTCAGCCAGGTGAAGTATGCATCTCTCCCCCCCATCTCAGCCAGGTGAAGTATGCATCTCTCCCACCCATCTCAGCCAGGTGAAGTATGCATCTCCCCCCATCTCAGCCAGGTGAAGTATGCATCACCCCCCCATCTCAGCCAGGTGAAGTATGCATCTCTCCCCCCACCATCTCAGCCAGGTGAAGTATGCATCTCTCCCCCCCATCTCAGCCAGGTGAAGTATGCATCTCTCCCCCCCCCCATCTCAGCCAGGTGAAGTATGCATCTCTTCCCCCCCATCTCAGCCAGGTGAAGCATGCATCTCTCCCCCCCATCTCAGCCAGGTGAAGTATGCATCTCTCCCCCCCCATCTCAGCCAGGTGAAGTATGCATCCCCCCCCCCATCTCAGCCAGGTGAAGTATGCATCTCCCCCCATCTCAGCCAGGTGAAGTATGCATCTCCCCCCCATCTCAGCCAGGTGAAGTATGCATTCTCCCCATCTCAGCCAGGTGAAGTATGCATCTCTACCCCCCATCTCAGCCAGGTGAAGTATGCATCCCCCCCCATCTCAGCCAGTTGAAGTATGCATCCCCCCCCCCATCTCAGCCAGGTGAAGTATGCATCTCCCCCATCTCAGCTAGGTGAAGTATGCATCTCCCCCCCATCTCAGCCAGGTGAAGTATGCATCTCCCCCCCCCATCTCAGCCAGGTGAAGTATGCATCTCTCCCCCCCCCCATCTCAGCCAGGTGAAGTATGCATCACTCCCCCCCATCTCAGCCAGGTGAAGTATGCATCTCCCCACCATCTCAGCCAGGTGAAGTATGCATCTCTCCCCCCCCCCATCTCAGCCAGGTGAAGTATGCATCACTCCCCCCCATCTCAGCCAGGTGAAGTATGCATCTCTCTCCCCCCATCTCAGCCAGGTGAGGTATGCATCTCCCCCCCCCCATCTCACCCAGGTGAAGTATGCATCTCCCCCCCCCCATCTCAGCCAGGTGAAGTATGCATCTCCCCCCCCCATCTCAGCCAGGTGAAGTATGCATCTCCCCCCCCCCATCTCAGCCAGGTGAAGTATGCATCTCCCCCCATCTCAGCCAGGTGAAGTATGCATCTCCTCCCCCCATCTCAGCCAGGTGAAGTATGCATCTCCCCCCATCTCAGCCAGGTGAAGTATGCATCCCCCCCATCTCAGCAAGGTGAAGTATGCATCTCCCCCCATCTCAGCCAGGTGAAGTATGCATCTCTCCCCCCATCTCAGCCAGGTGAAGTATGCATCTCTGCCCCCCTCATCTCAGCCGGGTGAAGTATGCATCTCCCCCCATCTCAGACAGGTGAAGTATGCATCTTTCCCCCCACCCATCTCAGCCAGGTGAAGTATGCATCTCCCCCCCCATCTCATCCAGGTGAAGTATGCATCTCCCCCCACCCATCTCAGCCAGGTGAAGAATGCATCTCTACCCCCCCCCATCTCAGCCAGGTGAATTATGCATCTCAGCCCCAATCTCAGTCAGGTGAAGTATGCATCTCCCCCCCCCCATCTCAGCCAGGTGAAGTATGCATCTCTCCCCCCCATCTTAGCCAGGTGAAGTATGCATCTCTTCCACCCATCTCAGCCAGGTGAAGTATGCATCTCCCCCCATCTCAGCCAGGTGAAGTATGCATCTCTCCCCCCATCTCAGCCAGGTGAAGTATGCATCTCCCCCCCCATCTCAGCCAGGTGAAGTATGCATCTCTCCCCCCCAACTCAGCCAGGTGAAGTATGCATCCCCCCATCTCAGCCAGGTGAAGTATGCATCTCTCCCCCATCTCAGCCAGGTGAAGTATGCATCTCTCCCCATCTCAGCCAGGTGAAGTATGCATCTCTCCCCCATCTCAGCCAGGTGAAGTATGCATCTCCCCCCCCCCCCCGATCTCAGCCAGGTGAAGTATGCATCTCTCCCCTCCCCATCTCAGCCAGGTGACGTATGCATCTCCCCCCCATCTCAGCCAGGTGAAGTATGCATCTCCCCCCCATCTCAGCCAGGTGAAGTATGCATCCCCCCCCATCTCAGCCAGGTGAAGTATGCATCTCCCCTCATCTCAGTCAGGTAAAGTATGCATCTCCCCCCCCCCATCTCAGCCAGGTGAAGTATGCATCTCTCCACCCCCCCATCTCAGCCAGGTGAAGTATGCATCTCTCCCCCCCATCTATGCCAGGTGAGGTATGCATCTCTCCCCCCCCATCTCAGCCAGGTGAAGTATGCATCTCCCCCCCCATCTCAGCCAGGTGAAGTATGCATCTCTCCCCCCCCCATCTCAGCCAGGTGAAGTATGCATCTATGCCTCAATCACCTACCCACATCACATTTCCATGGGCATAACATGCGACTCACCGAGAAGCCAGGATCTCTGCTCTGCATGTCGCTCCATGTAGGGTGGTATCGTGGAGTTCCGCAGGACCATTGAATCATGGGTTGATCCGGGGAATCGGGCACAACAATGTGTGATGATCCGGTTGGAGTCACATACCATTTGCACGTTGATTGAGTGGTATAGCTTACGGTTGCGGTACGCTACCTCCATGGCATGTGGGATCACCAATTCCACATGGGTGCAGTCGATGGCGCCAATGCAACCAGGTATGCCGGCCAGTGAATGGAAACCTACTTTGGTGTTTGAGATCTCCTGGGCAGACCATGGTAAGGTAAGGAAATGTGGTCGTCTGTGTGCTTGAGGAGGGCATCAAGCACTTGGTTCAGCGTGCATGAGAATAATGGTTGTGAAATGCCATGCAAGTGCCCCACTGTGTGCTGGTAGGTGCCTGTGGCCAGGATGTGGAGCACAGACACTACCTTCAGTAGGGGTGGGATGGCGGTGCGTGTTTCAATCAGGCTGACCACAATGGTGGTGATGGTGTCCCGGTCCAGACTGTACAGGGTGTGGATCTGCTCAGCGGTGAGGTTGAATGGACTGGCTGTGATGCGTGGGATTGGGGGCTGCCTGCGTGGTGCCACTGGCTGTGCTGGTGGGGCATGCTGGCCTTGCCTTGCCCTCCTTCTCCTCCTGCGTCTCCTCTGTGCTGCCTGCTGTTGTTGTTGTTGTAGCACTTTCACTGCAATCAGGTCCTCCAGCCCAGCATTGCTAGTAGTATTGGAATCATTGTGGAGTGTGACTGGGTGTGGGAAGGGGTGGGGTGTGCTCCTTTTGTGCTTGCCGAGTCTGTATTGCCTCCACCTGTGTTGATTGTGTGCACCTGTGACAGTTGAGAACACTGCACATGGCCGTTTACGGTTGGTCCGCGATGGTGGTATTTGCACCATGGCGGTAAGGTACTTTACGGCCTTCACAAGGGCGTTAATTGCATGCCCGCACGACTCGTAATGTTCCCCACTTTGCGCCATGCCGGTATTTAGGGCATGGGAGGTCGCGTGCCCGCGCCCTTGGCATGTTAGCCGCACCGTTAATTATGGTGCCGATAATTCCGCTTTGTTGGGTCAGAATCGGCCAGAGCGGTAAACGATGCCGGTAATCCTTTACCGGCATCGTTTTTCACTTACCGCCAGGGTCGTAATGAGGGCCAATGTGTTAACGTCTGTATCTGAGTGAATGTATCTAAGCATACCTGCTTGGGCCGCTTATTGTAACCCGCAAGCAAGCCTCCTTAAATTCTCCTTTAAAGCGCCTCGTTGCCTGTGGGCTGTAGTGCGCTCTACCAATACAAAATAAATAAGTGAATATGTAAACACATGGCATGAAAGGTCATCGGAAGAAATGGGTAGACTCTCACCCTAATGCCGCCAGGATGTGGTTTATTGATGGTCACACAGAGGCTTTGAGTTATTGATCTACTGACTTACTGTTCCACTACGTATTTGCCGAGTCATGGGCACATGGGGACCCGCACAGACCTTGTCTGCGTCATCCCCACTCGAGTGGACTATGGTCTGCGTAATGGAATCTCCGTTATACATATGGTTTCATCATGTTGGATCCCCAAATTGACAAAACCATAAGGGGTATTCCCTGCCCTTCATTGGACTTTAGATACACAGGGCATGGAGATGCCTCTCTCCCAATACTGACATTTCTAATCATCTTAATCCATTGGATATCCCCAATCGAGTAGCAGCGATCTGAAGGGGGCTATTGAAATGAGTAAGACTTTATTGTAGCAACAGGAATTACGGGTTGTCAAAAATTATCTAGCTTGAGTTACAATTGTACAATCATCCTTTCCCATTTTCCTTACATGCAGGGGCTTGTTACCCCGAAATTAAGATTATCCGCGTACGGCTGTACAAAGGTTTGTCCCACAGATGAACGCAGCACCTCACCTATTAGCAGAGATAGCTGATAGCCAGATGAAGAAGAGCCTTAACGCATGCGCGTAAGGTACACGCTTTTTGTTTTTGCATGAGCGCCGGCACTGGAGAGTAGCGCCTTGATTACACGGCCAGCAGTGCTCGTCCTGTGCATGCGTGACCAATAGTGACTGCTTTTTAATCACAACATCCGAGCGAGAGATCACAACTCCCACGCCGGACGCTAGGAGCTTCGCATATCGGATCTCCCACCAAGAGGTAAAACCAGCGCGCTTATCGCGCTACACGGGCTGCACTAACCCTGCAGCCGCGAACCGACTAGGAGAAGAACAGCTACTGCTGCAATGATTTATGTGTTACAACCACACAGGCATGTGGGTCACATAAGGGCTAACTTAAATATTGATGTATTAGATACCAACGTTTCGGGTTGACTTAACCTCTGGCATTTATTTGTTAGACCTCACCACGCAGGGGAATACATAGGGGTTCTTTAATCCCTGGACTGACAGTATACGTGTTATTTGTCCATGAAGGATGGCTAGTTGCAAGACTTTGGTCTCGCACAGATGCAACTGTTTAACTGTGGACACAAACTGCATAGGGGCGGATTTAGGTGTCTAGAATTCTCCTAAACAGCAACTAATCAATACCTATCTCTGCCTTGACTTTAGAAACTGTTTTTTGAGAAGGCCAACGTGAGATGGAATTTACCGTACGTGTGGGTGCACGTGCGTAGCCGTGTTCTGTTACAAAGGTGTGCCCTACGATTGGAAGTAGAGATCACAGCAATTTGAATACGAGGTGGGTCCTGTGCAATTCTCTACATTTTAATGGATGTAATTGAGTTTGAAAACAGTATTAAAAGCTGGAACTTTTCTGCATTTCGCCTTAGGGATTGAAGGTGCGGATATATTTACATTTGTGAACCAATAGTATCACTTGCCCTGAAGATGGACCTTTGCAGGGTCCGAAACGCGTTGGCAACACAGTATAAAATTGGTGCTATTTGGGATTGGTGACGTTTGGGTTTTGGTACTTACAATGACCAAGAGTGGACAATGTGAACACACGAGAGTGTAAAGAAAAACACAGCTGTTCTATGTTATGTTTCGAGAAAGGATTATCTCTTCTATTTCACAATTGAAGTTTTGAATGATAATTGCATGACGCTAATGTACTTGCTTTTAATTTAAAAACATTTACAAAACTTTGTGTTTCAATTGATTAAAAACAACCCGTAGAGGGCCTTACTTCTTTTTTTGATAAAAAATGTGAGTCATTGACCTGTCTCTTTTTTTAAAAAAAAAACATTGAGTAAAAGTGAGTTGGATAGAGAAACTTTAGTGTTTTGAATTTAAAGATGGATAACGCCTATACAGAGCAGCTTACAAGATAACTATTACCTAGTCTAGGATTGGACATCCCCTCTCATAGACTGAAGCACACTAACTTCCCATTAAAAAATCTAATAATAATACAACACACAGACTAAGTACTGCAGGTGGCAGGGTCTATCCTAGACTCCATCCACCAGCTACATCAATTTAATTGGGAGATTTCTCCCCTTGGAGTGAACTGAGGGCTGGCGCGTAGCAATACACATCTTTTCTTCCAGGACTATGAGAATACCTGATGAGTTTTTATTCAGGCCAAGGATACCTATGGACGAAGAGGAAGGGCAAATCTTTCCTTTAGAGTTACAAGCAGCCATAGTGCGAGGAGAAATGGTTTTGCTTGCTGGAATGATCATGATAGCAGACGATGGTGCACAGTGATTGCCATTGGGGAGGGTTACAGATTGACTGACGTCACTGATGAGGATATGTTTGGAGATCATCCATCAGATGATGAAGTAATATTTGAGATGAGTATTAATTATTGGGTTAGAGCAATCAAACGTGAAGTTCCTCAGAAGATGATGTTAGCACAGAAACGCCTTGAGTATTACGATGAGGAAATGTCAAAGATACCAGTTTCTTTATGGACAAAAGTCCCCTATGACGTAGGCCTATTGAAGGGGTTTGGAGATGTGAAGATTAAATTGAAACCAGGAGCAATTTTACCTTGAGCACAAGACTATCTCATGTCTCGAGAGGCAGACGAAGGTATTTTTAAGACGATATCTGCTATGATGGAACAAGGTATTTTAGTGACGTCAGAGTCATTGTGTAATACTGCAATCTATTCAATCAAAAAAGGGAAAGGAGGGTTGTGGCATTTAATTCAAGATTTGAGACTGATTAACCAGATTGTAGAGGCCGAGTTCCCTCTAGTTCATAATCCGGTGACAATCTTATGTAATATACCTGTTGAATCACAATATTTCACTGTGATTGATTTGAAAAATGTGTTTTTCTCAATCCCATTGCATAAGATTCGCAACCACAGGGGTACTGTGAGTCCCCATCAATTTTAATAGAGTCCTACAAATGGACTTAAGCAATATTGATTTTGAACGTTTTGTGTTGCAGTACGTGGATGACATATTGGTCTGCAGCACCACAGAGGAAGGGTACAGACATGATTCAGTTCAACTGATGATTATTCTTGCAGACAAAGGATATAAAGTAGACAAGGAGAAGTTACAGTACTGTCGGGAGGAAGTGCTGTACATAGGCCAGTTAATCTTGCAGGAAGGAAAGAAGGTTACTCCTGAAAGAGCTGAGGATATTTTGAAAACAGTAAAGCCACAGACGATAAAGCACAGGCAGAGACTCTTGGGGCTATGTAACTATGTGAGAACATGGGTCTTTGATTACAGTTCATACATAAGGCCATTATTGCAAGCTCTAAAGAAAGCACAAGCAAATCAAGAGGAAATTGTTTGGACAGAGGAAACAGAAGAAGGGTTTGATGAATTGAAAAAGGCGATTTGCACAGCTCCAGTTTTAGGGATTCCCAAATATGTTGAGGAATTCTTTTTGTTTTCGCACAAGGATGGTACTCTTATGACAGCAGTCCTCACGCAGAGAACCACGTTGGGGTACAAGCCCCTTGTATATTACAGTGGGATTTTAGACCCAGCAATGAAGGATCACTACCCATGTGAACAATCTTTGGCAGCCGCTGCCTTCGCCATTGAGAAGGCTGCCAGTATAGTAATGGGATGTTCTATGATTTATTTGTTGAACATGCATTGTTTGCCATTTTGGAAAAACCTCAAGCCATGTTGACATCTCAAAGGGCTTCTGCCTATGAGGTGGTCATATAGAATCCATTAATTAAAAAGGTCAGATGCAGAATAGCGAATCGTGCCATGTTTGTAGCAGAATCACTGTCAGAGGGTGAGCACGAACATGATTGTTTGAACTATGAGGAGTTCTATGACGAACTCCCAAGGGTGAAGGAAAATTAATTGGCAGCTGGTGACATTCTTTTTATCGACGGTTCTTATAGAATCAATCAAAATGATGGACAAAGATATACAGGTGCATTGTGGTAAAGCACACTGCCAATGGAGGGTTTAAAGTACTGATGAGTGCACAACTACCGTCTCATTTTTCAGCACAGGCTGCAGAATTAGTGGCACTGATTGTCGCTCTCGAGAATCATGCAGACCAAGAAGTAACGTGTACAGTGACTCCGCCTACGTGACGTCAACGGTGCACACAGGGCAAGCATGTTGGACAAGGAGGGGCTACCTCCGAGGGTACCGCACTCCGGTGCAGCACGCAGCCTTATTGGACAGGCTCATTAGAGCACTACAAATCCCAGTAGCCATCGCAGTTGTAAAGTGCACAGCTCACACTAAAAGGGGAGATTTTATTTCACATGGAAATCAAAAAGCAGATGAGGAATCAAAAGGAATTGCATCTACAGAAGTAGTTATGTCATTTGATACGCCTAATGTGAATGAAAGCATGGTGGTGATGATGAGTGTGTCAAATTGTCATAATACTTTGTCTAGAACTCAGTTGGGAGAGATCCAAGGAGAGGCGCCCCAAGATGAAAAAGGCGTGTGGATGCGGAGAGGGTGTTCTTTAAACCCCTATGAGGCATTGTGGTGTCAAGACAGCATTGGTAAAGCAAGGAATCCCTTTAGCCTTATTAAGGGTGGCGTTCGAACTGCTGCACTACCCTGCGCACATTACTACAGAAAGCCTTGCTGCAACAATAGCGGAGGATTGGTTTGTTCCAGATATACTAAAGCACATTGCATTTTATGTAGTAAATTGTATCATATGTCAAAGGTTTTCTGCTGGGCACACATTGCGCACAATTAGAGGAGTTATTCCGTGACCTAATGGTTCCTTTCAGCATTTACACATCGACGCACCCAGACGCCATCTGTGCAGCCACATTTTTAGAACGGGAAGTGTTTCCTAGATGGGGAATATGTGAAGTATTGAGATCAGATAATGGCCTTCATTTTGTCAAGGAAGTCTTTGAACAAATAAGCTTGTTGCTTAGTATAAAGCACACGTTTTCATTGGTGTATCAGCCGCAAGCAAACAGTATTTGTGAGCGACTCAAAGGCCTGCTTAAGGAGAGAATAGCCAAATTGAAATTGACTCTGAAGAAAGGATGGTTGCATTGTCTACGACTGGCATTGTATGCTTTGAGAAACAAGCCAGGTTCAGACCACCATCTTACCCTGCATGAGATAGTGACAGGGGTGAATGAGGACACCTCTCACACCTCTATATAGAACTAGAAGTGAAGCCCAGCCAACAGCAGAATTGTTAGGAAAGGAGCTACGTGCCTTACGTATGTGGCTTCAAGTATGTCTTTCATTTCAGATCAGCTCAAGCGAAAGGGATGTAGGGCAACACAGAACAGAGAAGGAGATGCTATAGAAATCAGAGTTGACTAGCTTTGTCCTAATAAACCTTTAACTGGAGATGCAGTTCTAATCCGCAATTTCACTAGAAGGTGGCACAAACCTTGCTTTAATGGTTCCTTCATTGTGGAAGATGTTACACCGTCTGCTATCAAGGTGTAAGTCAGACGCACTTGGATATTCCTTGGCAATGTAAAGATCTATACAACAGAATCCACATCACCCTCACCCACACCCGAAGAGAGCATCGGGAAAAAACCACAGCACGTGCAGACTAGGTCTACGATGAGGAAGAAGGATCCTGAAGCTGCTGTCGAGTAAGGATAAAAGAGTTCATTGGACTGTGGCTTATGTCGGGAAACTCTTTTCAGTCATTTAAAAAAGGAGTTAAGGGAAGTTATTGTGTTCTTGAGCCACGGGAGTTTGTTGGCATTGGACTAAGCCTTGATTAAATAGAAGAAGATATGCCAAATCTGGAGTTCCTTTTCAATAATTGGAAAAGGGAGCAGTCCCAGATTAGTTTCTTTCTGAGTTTCTGTTTAGAGGCACGCATGTTGGTGCCCAATGACAATGTTTCCCGGTTTGTTCTTGCTGTTTTCCTGTTCATTTTGCGTGCTTACCCTGCGCTTGTTTGGAGAACTACTAGCATTCATCTGTTCTCGCAAGATCCTAAGAATGGTCCAATTGTGAGACGATTGCTTGCAGCTATCATTGAACAGATCCTTCAGCTTCCTGAGTTCAGTGTGGAAAACACAAATGCCCCTGTCACTGGAAAATGCACATAGACTGACCAGTTTGGTATTCTGCTATCTGATAGAGGAATGTCCATATCTTGTTGGGAGACACATCGAAGTCCGAACTTTCATGAGAGACCCGAAAAACAATGCAGCGCTCAGTGAAATATTGAGAGACATCATTATTCAAGTGAATGGATACTCTGAGAGAACACTGAGAACTGAATGAGGCTTTGAGAAAGAAGAACTAAAGGCCTATTGATTGAGGAACTTTTGTTTCATGCTGAAAGAAGATCTTTGTGTCATCTGGTCATATGGCAATTTGTGGCATCCATTGGTAATTTGAGTTCATTCGTTTATAGTCAGCCTGCTGAAGCTGATTGAGGAACTTTTTTGAGCCAACTCAGCAGATTCCAGAAGTAGTGCATGATGCTGCCCCATTAAAGTTTTTTTTTCTTCCTTAAAGGTAATATGGGCAACATTAGTAGCAACTTCATCATGGCAGATCACAAGAGATGTCCACGATGTGCTAAAAGTCATAGCTATATGTCGTCATGTTTGTGCACAATTTACACACGTATTTCATTCATAGTAATATTCCTCTCACTTATAATATGAACAGCTTATTATGTAGACATAAATTGAGTTAAGATTCCTGTGTATCCTCCTGTGCAAGAGGAGGATACCAATGTGGCAGCTACAAGGCAGCCGAGACCTTACATGATTGTTGCAAATCGAGAAATACACTCAAGAGCACCCGGTCCTGTGATGAATAAACCTGGGTCAACATTTAGGAAGAGATCACGTATGGAGATTATGTGAGATATTGTGATGCCTAAAGTTTATGTTGATAGGATGAAACTTCTGGAACTTTCTCCTTCATAGTTAGCACACGTAAACACACTCAGTCCACTGATAAATGTGTCAATAGGAGGTTTAGTAAAGAAGAACTATGCTGACATGCTACATGAGATGGTTAAAGAAACTCGGAAGAAAAGAATGAGACCTGAGAGAAGTGCTAGGGAGGATGATTATGAGCTAAATGATTACCTGGACAGTACAGCACATTTGGGGAACAACATTTGGTATCAGCATATGAAGGAAGTGGGAAGGAGTACCTAGAAGGAGGAATGCTTTGTATGTGCACTCCTGCCTTATAGCATAGGAAAGTCTAAGATCTTCATAGCTATTGAAATAGACGTCCAGAGAGCACATTGTCTGTCACACATAACGCTCTTCAGAACAAGAGGCCAATTCATGGGTCAAGATGCCTATCTCAAACGGGCAACTGAATGGACAGATCAGATGAAGATGACTATGTGCAAGACAAAACGACAAGAGACAGAGCTCATACTCAAGAGCTCTGTGATGCATTATATCATTTCTTTATTACAAAGATTGAGATTATTAGGCAAAACATCTCTTCTACTACGACAGGGGCTGCACCTATTGATTGCACCTTCTCCTCTTCTGTTACTGTTCATCCTAATATAGTCAACACCTGGTCCATCTTTCCAGTTTTTTTTTCGGAGGAAACAGTTCTGACGGTGATTGAGAAAATTAAATCGTGCTCATCTTCCGATGCCATCCCTTCACAGGTTATGAAAGAGATCGGTCCTAATCTTCTATCAGAGACTACAAATGATATCAATGATTATCTCCTGACGGGGTTCATCCCACGGGAACTGAAGTCAGCTAGAGTGATTCCTCTCATGAAGAAATGAACTCTGGATCCTGCTATTCCATCTAACTTTCACCCCATCTCTCTTCTCCGCTTTCTGGCTAAGCTTTTAGAGTCACTGGTGTCTCCCTTGATCTCTACTTATCTCAAATCTACTAATCTTCTGGATCCGGTACAGTCTGGGTTCCATCCTGGCCGAGGCACAGAGAGTGTTCTTGTCGCCGTCTGGACAACATGACCAGGCTGGTGGAAACTGGTGGAGTGGGGGCCTTGATCCTGCTGGATGTATCTGCGGCTTTCGGCAGGTTGACCACGCCATCCTATTATCCCTTCTTGCCCAGTTTGGTATCTCAGGGCAGGTAGTAGCATGGTTTAAGTCATTCCTGGCAGATTGTACACAGACCCTCGCAATGCCCTCTTTTCTTTCCACTCCTGCCACCTCAGCTGCAGGGTGCCGCAGGGCTCCTCCTTATCACCTATTTTGTTCAACATTTACATTTGGGCCCTTGTGTGTCTAATCCGCTCCTTCAGCATCAGATGCAACTCGTACACTAACGACACTCAGATACTGATCTGATTAGACCTTGATCAGTCTGAGGTGTCATTGTGCCTGCGGGGGTGTCTGACTGCTGATAGGGGACTGGATGAACCATAATTGGCTCAAGTTGAATGGTGACAAGACTGAGGTGATGGGCTATCCTCCTAACCCTACACTCTGGGTGTCCTCCTTTTGGCTCCCCTCTTTGGGATCCTTGCCGTCCCCGGTTAAGAAAGTTAAAAACCTGGGTGTCGTGTTATCAGCCTCATTGTCTATGGACCAACAAGTCACTGCCGCCTGCCAGGCTGGCCACTTCTATCTGAAAATTCTGAGGAATGTACTGCCCCGATCCCGGCCCCACTGCGCCTCCCCCCTGGTAGTAGCAGCCTTGGTATTATCACGGATAGACTACTGTAATTCTCTGTATCTGGCCCAACTCAAGTACCGGATTAAACGGCTGCAGCTCGGGTAGCCACTGATACTCCCTATGGAGCTCACATCTCTACGGTGCTTTGGATTCTTCACTGGCTCCCAGTAGCCAAGCGGGTGGAGTTTAAAGCTCTGTGTATTGTCCATCGTGCCCTTCATAATTAGGGAGCGGAATACCTTCAAGCCAAGTTCACCCGCTAATACCCCACCCGCAACCTCCGCTCTGTTACAGCCAAAAAGCTTCTTGTGCCAAGATACAATAGTGAACGGGTGGGTGGCCGGGCTTTCTCCATTGCCGCAGCATCCTTGTGGAACAATCTTCCACTTGCCATAAAAAAAACAAATTATCTGGAATTTAGAAAGAGGTTAAAAACCCATTTATTTTTAATCTCCTAGGCATTTTCGCACTCTGAAACACTTGTGTATGAGTGCGATAGAAATAAAATATCAATCAATCAATCAATCTGTTCTCTCTCTCCTAAGACCCATGATGCCTTCGGGCGACTGTGCGCTCTACAAGAGCACATAACATAACATAACATAACATACCAAGAATCATGTGATCAGATATGAAAAGCCTGGAGTAAAAGGAGACGGAATCAGATGGGAAGTAAACAAAAGACTTGAGAGTCCAGGAAAAACTGAAGAAGACATCCGACATTGGAAGAACAGAGGCCAGATGCAGATTTGGGGATCAATGTAATCACCAGATGGCTGGGAAGAAGGGGTGGTTCTTTGCACAGCCTGGATGATATATGATCGTCCTGAATCAACTGTTTGGAATGCATAGGTGGGGTGCGAAACACTGTGGCTGAAACTTGCTAAACTATTGACCTGTGTCGAAGACAGAGGAGGACCCTTGCAGATAGTACCTTTGAAAAGTTCAAAGATGTGCTTCAGAAACAATGGAACAATAAAAGTCAGAAAGAATCACTGTATAGTTGGATCGTTGATGCACCAAATATGAACCTTGCTACAGCAGTGATCATGGATCACTATTGGGCCTGTGATGCCAAAGCTTATATGAGACTACCAGCAAATTGGGGAGGAATATGCACCTTTGTAAATGTTCATGTTCCTGCTTTGGTGATTCCAAAAAGTGACTTGAATATTGACAGTTTCCAAAAAGAAGATGCTCACCTAAGGAAGAAAAGATCTGTGTAGCTGATACATTGACTGAAGAGGGAGAATTACTTCTCTGTCAAGTCAATAGAGGCTTTTGACTCCATCCCGTATGAACGCAGACTGTTCAGCCAGACTTCGTCAGTACTCACGTTCATCTTCATGCTGAGAATCCATGCTTGAGCAAACACCAAATGGCTGCAGATTACCAGATGGGAGTTGCTGCAGACAATCAATACCACTATAAAGGGATCCAATGCTATCAGAGAAGAGATGAGAGCCATACGCCTGATGACTCTACCAAATAGATATGTCTTTTACATGATCACAGCTATGGATGGAGGTGTTTGTGCAAAAATCAAAGAATCATGTTGCACATTAATACCTTCTCACGATGATGAGAATTTCACCTTGACAGAGGCCATAGAGATGCTAACGAAACTACACATCCAGATGATAGATGAAGTAGAAGACATTGCTGATGACAGCTGGTTTGGATCACTCTTTTCTTGGGTTCCACAATGGATGGCAGACATGTTCAAGTTCCTTGGAGCCGTGATCATGTTAGTGTTACTGGGATTCTGTGTGATCAAGATAATAATCACACAGTGCAAGAAGACAGCAAAGAAATCTATAGGGATGAAAATCATGATCGATGTCGAATCAGGGTGGAAGGCCAGAGATCTGACAGATGAAGAGATCAGAGACTTTGTGAAGGCTAATATCCATGCACCTGAAGGAACATAATTCCTGTAGCCAAAGAATCATAAGAAGTATGTGGGAAGATGGATCTTTTGCAGTCGATGTGGACAGTGAATGCTCATGTCATGGAACAAGGATGAGCATATGAAATCAGCTGGATGCCTGAAGGGAGTCATAAAGATATGGATCGCTAAGAAGCATTTCTTCAGACAAGGATGTCTAGATGTGAAGAATGATGGGAGAGTGGTCGATGAATCACCCAAAGGGGGGAGTGTAGAGAAGGAGCCAAGTACCCCACCTCAATCACTTCGCCCATATTGCCTATATGTTGGGAGCCAGAGTATGAGACACATACAAAGCCATTGAAACTACAGATACCAAGGAGAATCCTGGAAGCTAGGTTCCCACTGAGAAAACCATAGCTACATATGAGACAGTACGATGGCCGTTCAAATGAAATTCCGAAAAAACCAGGACAAATTACTAAATGAGAAGAATAATGACATCATACAAGACAGAGCTGATGTATGTAGAAGAAATGCAGAGACAAGAGAATGCAGGCAATTCTATAAGGCATCAAGAAGGTATCCAGGATAAGTGACATCTCGAGTTCGAAATAAAGAGGCTTATGCTACAGAAACACTGAAGATATCAATCTGTTTTACACATGTACATATGCAAAGAAGCGCAAGCAGACAAAGTATTCTTGAGGCTACCTTTATAGTGAATAGATTGCAGCATGTGCCAATATATGTATAGGAATATATTAGAGCCAGTAAAGAATGGATGTTTCCACTACGTACTATAGCAGAGCTGAGAAAATGAAGTAAGGCCGCTTTTCCAGTATGTCGCAGTTAGAATCTCAGAAAGGCGAGGCTGGATGACCCAAGAAGCCAAGGCCATATCAGGCTGTGGTGAGCTGACATTGGATACAAATTGTGTGAAAGAACAAAGTTCTTGTAGGAGGCATAAACAGAAAATAAGAAGATGTCAGAGGTCCATTAGAAAATAGTATGTTAATACACTAGAAGCTCGATTTCGTGGTCTTCAGTCATGTGAGGAGAAGTTGGACGAGCATGACGGTCACACCTATGCATGAGGGCAGAGCATGCCTTCACTCCGCATAATTGTCCAGAGAAAAGAACACTGCCAAGGACAAGTTCAAAGCCCTTATTGACAGCATACCACTGAGGTGATGATGGATGGATATATTAATTGGTGGGATGCTATGGTTAAGACAAGCTCACCAGCACCTGAACGGTCAGCCTGCTGATGTCTGTTGTACTCCCTGTTTTAGATAATTGTTATTAAAACAGTTATCCTTTTGCCAACTACCTGAGTCATTTCGATTATTGATGTTTGAATAATTTCTGCATCCCCATCCATCTCAAGGGTATTGCTACCTCATCTTAAAGGGCTGGGATCTCCAGTTCAAATGTTTACCTTATCTGTTTTAAATTTCTTATCAACATCAAGCTCAGAGATCAAGCCAACCTACTAAAGACCACATCCTACAACCCCAACTTTGCAACAAAGCTCACTGACGCCATTGCCAACCTCTAGACCTGTCATGAGAGCATACGTTTTTCTGCAGGACTTCAACATCTGGTTTGAAAAGGAAAATGACACAACAAAAGACTCTCGCTGTGCTACTAGAAACCCTCCAAATAGTAAACCTACTCAGCCACAGCACTGGACACACCTTAGATGCAATTTTCTGCAGAGATGGGCTCTCAGCCACTGCCCCACCGGTACTAATTGTATGGAGTTATTACCACTTGATCCCATTCACCATCAAAATCCCAAACAGCATAATGCCCGGAAATTCAATACTACATACTACTAGCAAAAGAAACCGGAAGAATCTTGACCTGGAAACCCTAATAGCGCTAATGGAATCAACCAAACCAAACCTCTCCCAACTAAACGGAATGACTCCACACTCAGCGTAGGAAAAACTGGACAACTGGCTCACTGAGGCCCTAGACCAACTAGCACCTGCAAAACTCTTCAAAGCCACTGGAAAAAATGGCAGCACAATGGTTCACAGAAGTACTTTGGTAACTCAAAAAAATGAACCGCTAACTGGAAAAACAATGGAGAACCATTACAACCTACCGGACAAAAACACACTTCCGACGATAACTCAGAATGTACAAATCAGCATTTATAAAAGCAAAAAAAAACATACTATACCACTAGAATACAATTGGCAACAAACCCTCGGAAATAACTATTCAAAATCATCAAGGAAATCAAAAACCCAATATTGTACAACAATGCATTGTACCATCTCAGGTGCTATGTATCAACATCGCAAATCACCTAAGAACAAAAATAGAAAGAATACAAGAGACCATTGATGCAAATCGCACAACAATAAGCACCTAACCCAGAATTACTAGAAATCAGAGCAACAACAACTAACACAACCCTCAACCAATTCAAGCCCATAAACAAAAAAACGTTCAACACAATAATTACAGACACTGGCCTCGCTGGATCCCCCAGTGACCCATGCTCACCAGGTTTCTTCAAATAAGTCCTCAACCACAGAACACCAGCATCAAATTTATGGCTTCTAGTAAACCTATCCCTAAAGGCAGAAATAGTACCCAAAGGGTTTAAATCAGCATTCATCAAGCACCTCCTAAACAGACAAAAACAGGAAATGCGGACAACTCCATCAACTGCAGACCTATATTGAACTTACCCTACCCAGAAAGACTACTGGAGAATGACATCTACAAAATATTACTCAACCATGTAGAAAGCAACCAAACCCTCAACTACCAAAAGTTGGCTTCAGACCCATGACAAGAACAGAATCAGCATGTTCTAAAAATGAGCAGACAGCACACCAGATTGGTCCTCATACTCCTAGATATATCAGCCTCCTACACTAATTTCAGACACACTACACTAGTCCAGAGACTGGCAGAATGTGGCATAAAAGACTCCAATCTACAATAGCTAAAATCCTTCCTCATCAACCGAACAGAAACAACATACCCACTGCCATTTATATCCAACACCAAAAACATTAACTCTGGCGTACCACAAGGATCTAGCCTCTCCCCATTCTTCTTCAACATCTACATGCCACCCCTAATGAAACTCATTCAAACCCATGGACTGACAGCCTACAACTACACAGACAATACCAACCAAATCTTTAAAATAACCACTACCCAAAGTCCAAACAACATTCTCAGCAAATGCCTAACAGACATACACACATGGGTGGGACATATACACCTGGATGCAATTCCGTAATCTCAAGCTAAATCCAAACAAAACAGAAAAATGATCTCACCCCCAGGGGATAATGCAACACACTCACACATGAGCTGGCCACCTTGCATGGGAACCTAGCCATAGACATCCATTGTAAGAAAAACAACAACTAGGAATACTCATGGACAACAGACTATCCCTTGAACCACAAGTCAACATGATAGCTAAGAAATGCTTCTACTTACTGCAACTAATTAGTGGGATACTCCCCTACCTCACCTTCCCACACAAAACTCTTGCAATAATCTTCCTGGAATTATCTAGACTAGGGTCACTCCTGCCCTGGCTGAGGGGGGGGGGGGCAGCCCTGAGAAGCCTAAACTGCCTTCCATTCAAAAAGCCATTATCTTCAAAACCCGCTGCATCGCACACAAAGCGCTAAATGGACAAGGAGCCACATTTCTCCAAGCCAAAATCAATCACTACCAATCAGGAAGAAAACTAAGCTCAAGCAACAACGTGAAACACTACGAGAAAAGGAAATTCAGAGGAATGGCATTCTCCAGTTTGATAGCCAAACTATGGAACTCGTTACCGAAAGAAAATAAGAATGAGAGAAGATCACCTAACCTCTAGAAAATGACTTAAACCTAGCTATTTAATACACCAAGACAAGCATAAAAACGGGCACCCCCATAACTCACATCAGGAGCCAAGTCAATCCTGGGACAGCCTGGATCCAGGAACCAACAATAAAACAACCATTAACTGCTAACCACCCCCTGCATCTTGATCCTCTCATGCATACCTCCTACATATGTACCACACACGCCCAAAGGTCTAGTACATACTAAACACAAAACACTTAATCCACTCCTCCGTCATAAGAACAAACAACTGCAAATAACAAACATCTCAAACCCTGGATGTTACCTGGCCAAACACCCACAAGACTAGTGCACACACCCCAAGCACAGTCAGAAAGCAAACATGCACAGACAGCAGCTTCTCCTGGTTCTGTAAACATCAACAGAATAGCACAACCTCTATCCTATCCCTCTTCATTCATTACCCTACCACACCCACTTTCTTGCAGAGCCACACGAGCACCTGGTAGTGGTGCGCGGTATAAATCAACATAACATAACATGTGTATCCCATCTTTCTTTCTCACATTGACTGCCATGGAAATGGAAAAGCAGCTCTCTGTGTTTAATCCTCTTTTAGAATTTAAATGGCTGCCATTTTGGAATGAGAATTATATTTATGTGATATGTAGATTAAGGATCATAACCAAAATCAGCTGATTATAAACAAGCTCATAACACAGCATTCACGTGACCTCTGGTGGATAATTAACAATTTGGAGAGCCACTAGCAACTAATTGTATTCCAGAAGTGGCTTTCTTTTTATGCTGGCCAATTTTGCTCCTCTACACAGGAGACTCAGGATTACTTTGCAATATATCCTAAAGTTTCCTCAAAACTTAATTTTGATGAAGACGAGTTGGAGGGGGGCCTTGTTAATTTAAAGTCATCCAGAGTTTGAGATATATCCTAAAGTTTCCTCAAAACTTAATTTTGATGAAGACGAGTTGGAGGGGGGCCTTGTTAAATTAAAGTCATCCAGAGTTTGAGATATATCCTAAAGTTTCCTCAAAACTTAATTTTGATGAAGACGAGTTGGAGGGGGGCCTTGTTAAATTAAAGTCATCCAGAGTTTGAGATATATCCTAAAGTTTCCTCAAAACTTAATTTTGATGAAGACGAGTTGGAGGGGGGCCTTGTTAAATTAAATTCATCCAGAGCGTGAGGCCCAGATGGCTTGTCCAACTTTGCTTGAAAAAGGGATCTTGAGCTTTGGGTTACAATGTAATGGTGCCTCTTCAAGCAAGTGTTGATCCTAATAGTACTCCCCACCCTCTGTGGGCTACTGTATTAATAGTCCCTATTTATTAAAAGGGGGGCAGGTCTGTACCTGGAAACTATAGACCAATATTGCTTTTAGATTCAGCTTCCAAAGTTCCGGCATCTTTGTGTTGAGAGAGCTGATTTACTGAGGAGAGAAAAACCCCAAAATAAGCAGTTATCAGGATGGATTTAGGAGGGGGGGGGGGGGTAACTCCACTAATGGAATTTTGATTTCACTTTTGCCACATACCCCCAAACGGAACAAATAATGTACTCTGCATTTAGCGAACTTCGACCTCTCGTCCGCTTTATCAAAAGCGGACAGAGCACGGTTGTGGGCAAAGCTTAATGATTGAGGGATGTCAAAAGGTTTACTTTCTATGTTGATTGTATTTCAGTCTAAGCATGTGCTTAAGGTGAGACTGAATGCAGAGGGGCTCCTTTCAAGTGATGTTACTGTTAATCTTGGAATGAACCAAGAATGTGTTCTTTCCCTTCATTTTATTTAACCTGTACATTTCAGATCTCCCCCACATTATTAATGAAGAATCGCGATTTGCTCCCAGGTTGGGTATTTTGGAACTCGGATGGCTCGCCTATGCGGATGAAATCCTTCTTATGAAGGCCACTCCCCTAGGCTTGCACAGAAGATGAATTTGACCCTCACTTACTTGTCTTCCAATGAACTGCTGGTTAATCCAGCTAAATCTATTGTCCTTTGCTATAATGTTATAATGTCCCAAACAAATAAAAAAAATGACTCATGGAAAATTGCTGGGCAATCCATCAGGCGTTCTCCTGCTCTTATTTACGTGGGATTTCTGTTTTCGTCTTACAACTACATTCAAAATACTAAAACCTTGATGAATGTGACCATGCAAGTGCTTCTTAAACACGTGATGGTCATTCAGCAAAAGTTTTGTTTCTTTTCATCAATACCTTTGCTGGAGTTTTATAAGGCAAACGCCAATCCAGAAATTCTGCATGACTGCGCATTACTTCCTGAAGCTATGAAATCATGTTTATGTGTAATGGAAGGAACGGCTTGGTGAAAGGTTCTTAATCTTGCTCCACTCATTCCAATTGAAGTCATTAGGTTAGAGTTAGGACTATGGTTCTGGTGGTTCTATTATAAGTTGCAAAAGATGCGTTTACTCCGCAAGTTTTATAACAGTGCACAACCGAACATTCTTACGAAATTGCAGGAGGCCACTTTGATCAGACCTAGTCCCGCCATAAAGCGTGTTTATAGAGGGATGTGACCAAGACTTACAGGATAATAGTTGGGCGATATGAATCTTCTATTAAGAAAAGACTCTTGGCATTGGATATGAAAGAGTCTTTACAGCATTGACATAAATTACTATTGTTTAAAAGTTTAACATTATGGAACGAACATTCCTATACATCTAATCAAATGTCTTACATATGTAAGTTACCATCACAATCTTTTAGGAATGGGTTAATTCGATTCCCATTCAATTGTTACCGGACCCTCCAGGTCATGGATCCTCGCGTTGGGTCACGTGATATCATTTGCTGTTTCAATGTGAAGCACGTCATTCCATGAGTCTGTTTCACCTGCCTCCCTGTGTGGCTTCCACGGAGGCAGTTGACCCGGAAGTTCTATGAAATAGTCTGATGAGTGTTAAATCACTTTCACACTAGGCAACACTTTTAAATTTCTTGAAGTGAATTTTAGAAGGTTTGGGAGTCATTTTCTTAATGACTAAAAGGGTGCTGAGCCTCAATGGGGAATAAAAATGTGAGTGGAAAATTAGTCATTAGTAATTAAATGTTTTATGGTGTGTTTTAAGATTCGTTTTGCAATTTAATGGACTGTGTATTGGAAAGACTGTATCTGATTTATTATATAATGTATGAATGTTGTTGTAAATGGACAATTGTGATATGTTATGAAGTATTGATGATCCATTTTATTATAAAGTAGACATTGTGTGCTTGTGTAAGGGTTCTTAAGGTAATCAAATCACAATAGAGTATTTAAATTAAATATTTATTTTAAGAGTGAAGGATCGCTTGCAAGCCTTTTTTAATTAAAAAACAATGGGCCTCATTATGAGTACGCTGGTCCGGATTTAATGGTTCCCGTAAAACCGTACCGGCACCATTTAACGGTCCAACAAATTCTGACCTGAGATCCCGGAAACATCATCACCCCAGAGCCACTCCCGCGTAGCCAATGCACCTGGAAACTGCATCAGCGGAAACAGCATGTCGACATACCGACATAACCCCAGTTACCGGCAATACGTAACACTGTGCGCATTACGAGTAGCACGGACACGGAATCACTGCCAAAATACGAACGGAAATACTGTGACCATCGTGGTGTAAGAGGATTCAATTCAACACTAGAGCTAAGTCAATGCCTAGTCTGGGATACTGAATGGAAACCCTTATTGATATATCTTTATGTCCAGTTCATGCGTTCTGGATGACTACCCCTATATAACACCCCTCTCTTGGAATCCCCCTGACCCCGCTGAGCCAAGAAGTAGTTCTGTTTTGCAAGTTTAAAAGGTTTATTTGATAATTTAAACAATAGATATATATATCACACTTTATAATAAATTAATAATTGAATATCACACTTAATCTGAGCAGTAATCAATAATGGATAGTCCGGCACTAGCACACTTCTTTATAATCAATGATGAGTGGTTATAGGATGGATAAGATAGCAACAATACTTTGATGGTTTCAAATAGATGCAATGTGGAATGAAATGCAGTACAGAAAATAACTTGATAGGAATTCAGCAAAAGACAATGTAATCACTTTCTCTGGCAATTCACCCCCCCTTTTATGCAATGCAAGGAAATGGAAGGAAAGCACACAGTTCTCAGAAATGCAATCAAATGTAATTCAGTTCACCCCAGCAAGCTTAGACTACAGAAGTTTGAAACACAGGCCCAAAATGCTTTTATTTGTGCTGGCAATGAAGTGAAAAATGTGCTAAAATGCTTTTATATTCCCTCTAGAGGTTCGGGGTGAGTGGTATCTAGTTAATATTAGTCCAGGCTCACTCAAGCAATGATTCAGGGATGGTTCTTAAGAAGCAAACGAATTTTTAGCAAGGAAAGCAAGGAAGCTGCTGTTTTCACACGTGGAGAAATTTGCAAATCGCGGCAAATTCGCGAGTGCGTTTTTCGCGATTGCAGCAAAAGTATAGAAAATAGGAATGCGGTTCCAGGTTCCTTGAAAAGCCAGGATTCCCAGCTTTCAGAGGAAAGTTACTGCAAGTTCCTAGCACAAACGGTTACGGAGTTATGAACGATTTTGTGAAGGTTGTTTTTCGGATTTGAAAAACTTTCAGCTAAAAAATGACAGGTGACAGCTTTGCAAATGACAGGTGACAACTTCTAGGAGAGAGTTCTGGTTAGATTAAAATAGATTGAATTATATTAGTTTAACTAAGAGATTGGTTCTGCACAGTTCTGCTAGGTACTCACAATATATTTAGAAATAGAATGGGCCTCGCCACGGATCTGGTCAGGTTTTCTTCACTCGCCACGGACGGTCTCTGCGCACAGCGTCTGGGTCAGCTCTCTAGTTCTGCGAACAGCGGTCTGGTCTGGGTCTCTGGTTCTGATCAGGTCTGTGGGTCCGGATACAGCGGTCTCCGGTTCAGCTGGTCTCTCTCTGGATACAACACTGCTCTCTGGCAAATGGCAAGAGTTCTTGCAAAGAATTCAAACAGCTCGCCTGGCTGTGATAATGGCAATGATTTGAGGCCTGCTAAAAAGGGATTTAGCTTGTAGTTGACCTCTCTGCTACAAATTCTGAAGTAAAGTCTTGGTCTCTGAAGGTGGATAGATTGAAGTCTCTATGTTGGCTCTCTGGAGGTTGATGGAGGTAAAGTATGGATTTTCCCGGCAGAGCGTCCCGCAGCAGATGGAATAGAATGTCACTATCTGTCCTGACTGTCTGCTTTTATGTGTTTTGAAAATGGGTGGAGAGGCTAGCTTCCTAGGCCCTACCCCTCTCCACTTGTCACTGGCCACTTCCTCCTCTTCCCCTTGATTGGGGAAGGAACTGTGAGTCAGAGTGATGCTGTAGGTTTCATGGGTCAGAGGATCCTCCCCTGGTCAGTTTGCCCACAAAATCTATATTTGATCAAAATGCACACTTCATAGATACACAGTGGTTTGAAATTACATGCACCCATCACATATCACATGAGACCCTGTCCAAATCTGCTCTTCCTGGGAGCTTGCATTCAGAAATGGCAACATTTGCACTTTTTAACTGGTTTCGTAATATCGGACATTACCCCAAATTTATACACATGTGCGCAAGGAGTATGGACATTACTTGATGAAGTGTCAGATTTTTAACATGCATACATTTTAAGTAATACCCTCTTAACTGCTAGTTTGCCCCCAGATCATGCCACCGGTTCTAAAAACCTCTTAAAATGTGGGCAGAAAAATCACAAGAATTATGGTATCATTTAAATAATTATGACAAGTTCGTACTATGAGTTATTCATCTTTTTCTAAAACCATATTCTGGCTACAGGGGTGTGTCTTTTCAGGTCACATGGTACAGAAACCAGTCTTTCCACTTTCTTCAAGCTCAGCCTCTGTCTCCAGTTTCTCCCCCTCCCAGTTTCTGCCAAGCCAGCTTGCTCTCACATGCAGTGCTCCTCCCCTTTCCTTCCAGGAGGAAGCCACATTTACGACTCCCACCAATAAAACATTTGTCTGAGTCAGGACAGGGCTTTGTTCAATTTCCTGCAGAGCCCAGGTAATTCAATCAGAGAAGTGTCAGATCCCTTTTGGTGGGAACAGCAAAAGGCAGCTAGGCCTGGGAACTGCTGTGGATCCAGTTTCACTCCAATTGGGGGGAAGTTGTCAAGCAGAATCCAGTTCCTTAAGCCAGGCCCCAGCTAATGTCACTTTTAGTTACTCAGTTTTCTGCATTCAAATAAAACTAACCATTTTTACATATGCAGCTAGAATGCTGATTCTAAGTTTAAAACTATGACATTTAAACAATTGCAACCTATGTGACACTCAAAAGTAGGTCACTCATTTCTTTTAAACATTTAGATTTTTAGTGTCTTTCAGTCCAAATTTACTTAAACTGCTGAAATCCACAGCTCAGCCAGTCTTGTTATAAACCTTCAAGTCACTTCAGAATATAACTTTACATTGTATCCACCTCTCAGTAAGTCTTTCTTTGGCCTGCTTTGGGTTCATTTATTCAGTTTTACACAAAAAAAAAAAAGTCTGGTGTTGTTTTAAACCGCCGGCTTTCTGATAGTGGTGAGTACTGGTAATGCACCCATTTTGGGGATTTTTCTTGGATTAATGCATTCCAAACAGGAATGGTTCTTACATGGTAGTAAATCCTTGTTTAACATTGTTTTGATGGGGCTCCTTACAGTAAGATGGTTATGTGGAACCCCACAAAAGGGTTGAATCTTTAAAGTGGTCCAATGAGTCACGATTTCAGCAACTTTTTGACATCAATAACAGTGGATTTTGTTAACAAAGATCTTTCTTTACACTGGTGGGTGGCAAGTGAGGTAACCATTTTGGTGTGCGCACAAACTGCGTGGTTCTCCTGGATTCTGGCGCACTTGTGGGCTTTTTGGTCATCTTGGATTTTCTAAGCCCACAGCACCAAATGTTGCAGCATGATAGCTCAAACGTGGGTCAGGACACCCAACAGACCCCCCCACGTGACTGCCCTTTGAATTTGAGTCGATGGGGAGTCGGGTGCACAAGGGTTTTGACCCATGCACTGGTCTGTCCGCATAATCTTCTTCCAATTCTGCAAATGGCACAGTTCAGCATCTTTTCCTCCATCCGGTCGGATCGATCGGTTCTCCTCGCCGGTCCTGATGGGAGTATTGGGCGGTACCCTGGGCCCCTTGCGTCTCTGCTCCCGGTCTCCGGATCGTCCTCCTTGGCCCGTCTCCAGGTTTTCTTTCTCCTAGGACGACAAAGGAAGAGCGGCAATACCTATTCATAGACATTTTTCCCCCACCATTGATATAGTGGGGTGGCATATAAATTTATAGTCAAAACATATGGACATGCACATTTCTTTTTGCATTCAAAAACGAAAACACCCACATTGAGAAACTCAGAATTTGATAGGCGATATGTAGGATATTTTAAGTTAGAACTGAATTAATCTGAGACAGTACCCTCTAGGATTCCAGAGGATTCCTCCAGTTGTTGCAGAGTGTGCCTGGGATGGCAACACTTCAACTGGTTTATGTGGACCCACTTGTCTTCCCCCTCTGCCAAACCGCCTTTGGGGATGCGGATCTTGTAGGCCACAGGGGAGATTTTGTCTATAATCTCAAACGGTCCCTTCCATGTAGGCAAAAATTTCCTCTGTTTGGCCTGGTTCCTTTGAAAATTGTATAAATAGACCCGGTCCCCCACCTGATATTCCTTCCTGGAAGTTTTCAGGTCGTAGTGGGTCTTCATACTCTCAGCTGATCTTTCTAGATTCCGCTGAGCATAAGCAAAAGCATGTTGAAGGTGTTTCCTTAAATTCTCCACATACTCATGAGTTGTGGAGGCATTTATCAGTGTCTGCTCTTGGGTCCTGTAGAGCAAATGCTGAGGAAGCACCATCTTGCGCCCAGTCATCAACTCAAATGGTGACATTTTGGTTGCAGATGAAGGGGTAGATCTGATGGCCATTAGGACCAGAGGTAATCGGATATCCCAACTTGGCCCAGAATCTGCCACAAACTTCTTTAATATGCTCACAATGGTTCGGTTATATCTCTCTACTGCCCCAGAAGAAGCTGGCCGGTAAGCAATATGCAACTTCCTTTTGACCTCGAGTATCTCCCACATCTTTGTCATTACTTCACTGGTGAAGTGGCTACCCCTGTCTGACTCAATCCTTTGAGGTAGACCGAAACGGGAAAAGATGTGGTTAATCATCAGGGCAGCTGCAGTTTCTGCCTTGCAATTTGGGGCTGGGAGACATTCCACCCACTTGGTAAACAAGCATGTCACAGTCAACATGTACTTATTCTCCCTAGCAGAGCGAATCACGGGGCCTACAAAGTCGATTTGCAAATCTGACCATGGCAGTGTCATCCCCCGCTTTTGGAGAGGCGCACGGTGCGTGAGGGATGATGGCTGAAATTGTGCACACACAAGACACCCCTTCAAGTATTGGTCGAGGTCCTGCCCCATGTGTGGCCAGTATGCAACCTCTCTTAAGATTTCCAATGTTGTGTGAAACCCCCTATGACCAGCGGTGGCCGCATCATGGGCGTGACTTAACATCAGGCTTCGGAATGAGGTAGGAACCACCCACTGATCGTGGCCAGCTTTGGATTTCCTTACCAGCAAACCGTCTTGGATCCGGAACATTTTTGGACATTTCATCAACACTCTTAGGTCCTCTTTCCCAATATAATCGGTATCCGTCAGGGGAAAGTTCTCAGGGTCCTCAAGGTGTTGGTAAAATTTACCAATTATTGGATCCCCTTTCTGAGCTGTAATTAAATCAGCATCAGGGGTCTCCTTGCTCCATTGGGCAGTTGACAGATCATGGTGAGCATTTGTCTGGGACCTGGTGATAGCAGTGACCTGGATTTCCCCCAACAGACACTCAATCACAATTAGATCCCCTTGGATGGCCCCGGTTTTGTCCAGCTGATCAGCTAAGTCATTTCCAGTTTTGTCTGGTCCCTCTACTTTGGAATGACCCTTGATCTTTTTCCAATAGATGGTCATCTCATTCGAGGTGACCAGATCATCAATGTTTTGGATCAACTTCCCATGTTTCAAGGGTTTGTTGTTAGCACATAACATGCCTCTGGTTTTCCAATTAACCAGGTGCTCCACGAACCCGTTCCATACATAATCAGAATCTGTGATTATGACCAGTTCGTGGAGTTGGTGCTGGACAGCAGTGAGGATGGCCTGATGCACAGCCATCAATTCTGCCACCTGACTACTTCGGGGACCAATTTTGTACCCAGCGGAGGGTTCTGGGAACTCCTTCACCCATGCATTCCCTACGCCGGCCACCAGTTCTTTCTCCCCGTTGTTGTCAACATGGTAAGACCATCCATCCACATAGACAGTGGGCATTCCCTCACACTTGTCCTCTTCAAAGACTTTGTGTGGGGAATTAAGGTATGCCTCCGTGTTGTCCTTGATTTTTAGACTTTCGTCCTCGAGACAGTTTTCTCTGGCACAATCATGCAAGTCAGCCAGACCTTGCGCGAGGGGACTCTTCTTGTTTTGGCCATATCTGACCTCCACAGGAAAGCCTTGCATTGATAGAATCCAGGAAGTAATTCGGGAATTACTCACATTGCCGGCCCGCATTCTGTCACTTTGGAGATATTGCAGAGGCTGGTGTGGAGTCTCCACTATGATGTGTTCCCCATGGATAAACGGGCGGTAATTCTTCAATGCCCACACCGTTGCCAGGAGTGCCTTCTCACAATCGTTGAATTTTTCCTCCACAGAGGATAAAGTTTTGCTCGCATAGGAGATTACTTTATTGACCTTGTCATGCTTTTGGTATAATACTACCGTCAAGCACGTATTAGAGAACCCCGTCTCCAGGAAGAACTCCTTGTTTCTGACAGGGTAAGCTAGGCAAGGCGCTTGTGAGAGGCTTCTCTTGAGTTGTCTTACTGCCTCGGCTTGTTCTGGACCCCATTCCCACTTGACCCCCCCCTTCAGGAGATGAATCAGGGGTCTGGGGATTTCTGCGTAGCCCTCAATGAACTTTCTGTTGTAATTAGTCAGTCCAAGGAGGCTCCTTAGTTCCCGCAGAGTTGTGGGGTCTTTCAGTTTTTGGAGTGCTTCCACCTTCTTTTCCTGGGGACAGAGACCCTGAGGAGTAATCTCATGCCCCAAGAAATTAACACGGGTTCTACACCACTGTGCTTTCTGAAAGGAAAGTTTTGCTCCGGCGGCCCTCAACTGGGTCAGAACATAACAGATCTCCGCTATGTGTTCCTCCACAGATGAACTTTGATGAGGACATCATCTACATAAGCCAGGTTACCCCTCGCACCCAGGTCGGGCATGGCCTTATGTAGGAAAATGTTAAACTCATTACCGGACTTAAGGTATCCGAAGGGAGTCCGGGTCCATGTGTACTGCTGGCCCCCAAAGGTAAAAGCCAGCTTGTATTGGTCCTCCCTACTGACAGGCACAGTCCAGTATCCATTGGTCAGGTCTATTGCAGTGAATACCTGTGACCCCTGGATCTGGGCCAGCCCTTGGTCAATGTAGGGCAGAAGCCATCGGGAAGTATGGACCCGTTTGTTGAGCTCCCTGAGGTCGGCGCAGAGTCTCCACTGGCCGTTTGGCTTCAATATTCCCAGCACCGGATTATTGAAGGTGCTGTGGACTGGACGGATTATTCCCCGGGACTCAAGGTTCTTAATTATTTCAGTAAGGGACTCTATTGATGCGAGAGGCAAGCGATATTGCTTCACAAACACAGGAGTCATGCCAGGGTCCGTGGGGATTGTTGTTGTGTGGATGTCAGTGCGACCACAGTCATATGAGTCTACCGCAAAGAGATCTTGGAAATCCAAGAAAACTTGTTTCAACTTTTGCTTTTGTTCCAGAGTCACACAGGCATCAGCTAGGTTGACTCTCTCTTCCACCATCTGCCTGAAGCCTGGAAAGACTTCTGGTTTGGCTATCTCAGCGGCCTCCTCCAGCTGGGTGGAGAAGTCCCTGGTCAGAGTGCTGATTTGGACTGGAGGCTTCAGGTGGGAAAGGCAACCCTCATGGACCTGGAAAATCACCTCATCCCTCCTGAAGTCACAAGTCACATCTTCCTTACCATAAGGGCAAGAAGTGTACACCAGGAAGTTCCCCCCATGCCGGGTAAAAATCCTGTCTGGTGTTGTATTGTCATCACTGTCACTGTCAAAGCAGTCCTTGGGGATTGGCCCTAACAGTTCATTACCTAAATCAATGGAAAAATGTCGGTCATCAACCGCCATTCCAATAATGGTGCCTGCGGCTAGAGTAATACTCTTTAAGTCGCTGTTATCCACCTCTATTAGAATGGTGTCATGTTCTATGTTGACTACTGGTGTTGGGTTTACCCCTAACTCTTGCTGTTGGAGAGAAGCATTTAGATGTATGTAAGCATCAGGGTTTTGCAAATATTGTCCTCTTTTAGCTTTCACTTCCAGGGAGAATTGTCGGGTCCTTTCTGGGATGGTGACTTCCTCTTTGATCTGAATTTCAACTGCATAAGGTAGCAATTGAGCTGACCTAAATGCTTTTTCTGGATCATCAAAGCCCATGGGATTATCCGCTAATCGGGACCAAGCTTTGAAGTTTATTAGGTCCAAACTAATGGCAAAGCGATTGAGAATGTCACTGCCTAAGTAAAAGGCGGCAGGGACGTCTCGCACGACCCAACAATTATGGACTATGCTCTTGTTGCCAATGGAGATTTTGAGCATACACCTGCTTGGCAGGAGCTGTTTGGAATTAGGTGCTTCCAGGTCCATTTCCCATTTGTCTATCAGTTTGAATGTGGGAATGGCTGGATCTTTTGGGAGTTGGCGGAACATGGCTTCGCTGATGAAGCTCTTACCGTTGTTCACACACACTAGAGCGAGAACAGAGTCCTTCGCCTCATTTAACTAAACAGGGATGAACAACTACTCTCCTATTTGCTGAATATCAGCCAGGCTCTGAGCTGATTTCACATCTTTCTGGACTATAGGAGTTTCTGATTGTGGATTAGTAAAGAATTTCAGGGTGTTTCCTTCCAGTGTGGAATACCACCTTAAACTGGAAGGAAGGTTGATTTTCAGAAATAGAGAGGACCCCCCATCACCAGTCTGTTGTCCTACTGCTATTACTGTCACGTCTGGAATTTGGTTGTTCTGGAAGTGAAATTCTACTTGGTCAGATTTTTGTTCAACCATGTGGCAGGTGCCGTTTAAACTAACATGGTTGACACTCTGTTTTAATTTTATTGGTCGGCTAGTCTGGGTCCAGAGGACCTTGTTTACGCAATCTATTAAGGGTGACAACCTCCTCAGGAGGTCATTCCCCAGTAAGCAAGGGGTGCCCTCTGGAGTCACAACTATGACCGGGTGTTTCAACTTGTGTCGCCCAATTTTAATGTCCAAGTCTGCAGTCCCCTCAACGGGAATTTCCTTCCCGTCAAAGTTCTGCAGTTGTCCAGGAAGAGAGGTGAGAGGAATTTGGTAATTCTCTCCCCTTCCTGCATTCAGTTCGTCAAAGGCCCTTCTGGACAGAAGGGTAGCTTGAGATCCAGTGTCCACCAGTGCCAAAATTGTACCCTGCCCCTGTACTTGTACCGGGGCATAGTATCTTCCCTCCTTCTCCTCAAGGGGGCACAGATAATGCACATTTTTGGACAACTGGTGGGCTAACTTTCTGGTTTTGGACATTGCAAGAGAAGAAATTTGGGCAGAATTCTGTGAAGAGCCTTGGGAATCTGAAAGAAAAAGTTGGCAACTGGAGATCAGACCCCTTGTGGGTTCCCCTGGTTCCGGTTCTGGGCCGCCCCCCCCCCTTTTTGGAGGCAGTCATCAGGATGGGTTTGAACCAGGGGATTTTTTTGCTGTTGGTTCTGGGATGAGATGGTGGGCGGCGGTAGCTCAGTCTCCACATCTCCCCAGTCTGGATTTGCATCCCTAGGGACCCATTTTTCTTTGGGAGGAGTTCCCCCCTCTCTGAAGGAGAAGATCCTTTTCCCAGGATCCTCTGAGGATCCCTCTCCCTCAAATTGGAAGATCTGTACCTCCTCCTCAAACTGAGTCTGTTTGGGTCCTTTGTTTCTCCTACCCCCCCTCTGCTCCTTGGGAGGCAGGCTTTCATGGGCAGGAGATTTTGTTTCCGGTTCCTGGTTTTCCAGGGGCTGTTTACAAGTTGGGAAGGAAGCTTCCTCCAAGGGTTTACACCCCCCTTCCCCTTGTGCCTCCTCCCTGGGAACCGGTGTGTTATCGGGGTGCTGCCCCCGTCATTGTTCTGGAGTACCAGGTCCAGAGTTTGGGGCATTCTGTGCCGGCATGCCCATCTGAGGGTTCTGCTGTGCCCTCAGTATTTGACCCAGATCCCGTGCCATATTTTGGACCTGGCGCTCTAACCGGGAAACCCGCTCAGGCTGATACGGGGCTCTATTTTCTCCCCTGGGCTGATCCCGGGAAGGGTAGCTATCCCTTCTCTGGTAGTACCCCTGGTTGGGAAGATTTGGATACCCCTCCACCCTTGGCCTCCCCTCTCCCGGATTCGGTTGTCTGGGCTCAGGGAATTGGGGAAAGAAGGGTGGAGGATTTTGGGGCTGGAAGTTGGGTGGATACCTGGGGAAGAAGTTCTGCCCAGGGTTTGGTGAGTTTCTGCCCTCCTGTGAGAAGTTGGGAGGGAAGTTCTCTGGGTTAGGTGCTTGGCTGGATCCCCCCCCTTGGGCTGGAGGAGTCCACACATAACCCAGGATGGGTCTGTTTCCCTTGTAACGGGGGCTTACATAATCAGGAGAGCGAGGGACCCCATTTGTGGGGCTGCCTCCCTGGCTCCCTGTCTGTGACTGGCCCGAGGACCTTCTGGGCCTAGCATTATTAGGTGCAGGTAGGTTTTTAGGCCCCCCCATCTCCAACTCTAAAACGGGGGTGACCTTTACCTCTGCCACCTTGGCAGCAGCAGGGGTGTTGTTGGCTTTGGGGTTTTTGGGCGCATTATTTTTATTTTCTATTGGCTTCTGCACCTCATAGATCCGGGTCGCCTGTTCAATGACCCAGTCTAAAGATCTTTTCTCGTGAAAATCCCTCACAAGCTGGGTCATTATGTATTTGGGCAAGGCATGGAAAAACGTATTAATAAATTCTCTGCTATCCGTGCGCACCCTTCTTGTGGTCTGTGCAAAAGCACGCTTTAACTCCTGCACAAATTCTTGTGGGGCCTGATCCTCCCCACATTGTAAATTGTAGGCTGCCTTGCGAGCCTCTTGAGGATTTCTATGAGTAGAAAAATGTTTCAAGATGGCCGCCTTATAGGTGGACCATCTTAAATGATTTTGGTCCTCCAGCCCCGCAAAGAAACTGGAGTATTCCGGGGAGAAGGTCCACTTTACATATTGAATACAGCTTTGGCTGTCCTTCAAATGGAAAGTCTCCATCATTTGCTCAAACAACTCTAAGTGCTCCCAAACAGAATACTTGGCGTTCTTATGATAAGGCGTGATGACGCTCCTGATTGCCTTGATCTGCTTTAAGGGGTCCTTAAGCAAGGCCCTTTTTGTCTTATTGGCCCTTTTGGTCCGGGTAACCCTGGTCCATTCATCTTCTGACTCAGAGGCACTGCTCCCAGAGGTTCCCGTCTGTTCTTCCAGGTTTTCCCGGATTCCGCGAGCCTGGGAATGGCTGGCAGAATGTGGGGACCTGGTCTCCTGTGTCCTGTACCGCTCAGAGGAGTCTTCAGATCCCTCCTTGCTGCCAGGATTTGATGGGTACCCCCCCCCCACTGACCTAACTGGGCAGAGGTTTTCAGGATGCCCTTAATGGGCCTACTCTCCTGGGGTTCCCCACTAAATTGCACTGTGCTTGGGTGCCCATACCCGGATGCCCGCCCATCCATTCCTGGGAGGTACTGGCCTATGAGCCCCATGCTTCTGGCTGGATAGTAATCTGCCATCCCTGTGGCCCGGTGCTCATGTGCGCCAGGGGACATGGGGGTGGCAGAGTCCAGGGACTGAGAGAGATAAAGGCCTCTGGTACTAGGGCTCCTGAGGTTATGCTCAGGAGTTTCCCTTTCCCAGCGAACCTGGTCTCTATCCGCCCCTGCTCCCTGTTGCAATGCAAGAGCCTGCACCTTCAGTTCCTCAGTTAAGGCCTTACTAGACTCTATCAGTCTCTCCTGCATCGCTACCTGTTGTTGGAGTCTATCATTGTGCTGGCAGAGAGCCTCATTCTCTCTCTGTGCCTCCTGATTGGTCCTGGAGCACTGGGCCAGTTTTTGCTGCAGGAGGGTTATCTCCTGAGCTGTGTCCCTATTGGCCTGCTCCTTTCTTGCCAGAGCATCCTCCACCTTCCTGGTGTGCTCTAACAAGTTATGGTGTTCTTTTTGGAGGTCACCCAGTCCCTGGTGGGCCAGGTGATTTTCTTCAATTTTTCTTTTTAAGTGGCAGACTTCCTGGCATAAGGTATCCCTTTCCTGACTAAGAGCCTGCATCTGTGCCGCCAGGTCGTCCCTTTGCCTTTGCAAGGCACCAGCTTTCTGGCGCTCGTGGTCAAACTCTGCCTGGGTATGCAGGTCTTTCAAAATCAGTTTATTGCTCTCTGCCTTCTCCCTATCTAGGTGGCTTTGCAGGGTGACTACCTGCTCAGTACATGCCCTATTGAAGTCTAACTGTTGCTCCAGCTTTTTCTGGCTCTGCAGTAGGGAGTCCAAACCTTCTTGGTACTCCTTCTGCAAGGCCAGAAATCTGGTATCCTGGTCAGCCTTTTCCTGTTGCAGGATGTCCATATCCCTCTTTATTTTAATGATGTGCTGTCTACTCTCATTTTCTGACTCCTGGCTCCCCTGCAGCCTCTGCTCAGAAGAGACCAGGTCAGATTGGACCTTCTCTAACGCCATCTGTCGCTTATTCGCCAGATCTTGGCTTTCAGTACATTTATCCTGCATGTCTCCCATATATAGGTACAGGTATGCCGCTATCCTAACCATCTTGTCTTGTTCATCCTTAGCTTTAGGAGCCATGTATAGTTCACTCAGGGCCACATGTAAGGGACCCTGATCTCTCCATATATCTGACCCTGTTTCCGTGATCTGGGGTGCGATTGCTTGCAACCAGACCGTCTGGTCCTGATGAGTCCACTCACCTCTCACAAATAGCTTACGTAAGAAGTGCTCTCTGGCTATTTTCATATCTACCAAGGTCGTCATTCTGGAATTTGAGTTCCTTCCTGACTTACAGAAGTTTGTATTTTATTTTTGCAAAACAGACCTTTTCCTTGGAGCGTTCCTTAGAGGAGTGCTTTACAGCGTAACACAGCGTGGTGATCCGACCGGATATGTGTATCTGGTCAGCTGGCACACTGTATTAATCTGCACAAGTGATAGATCTAATCCGGAATCCCCGGCTACGAGCCCCCAATTTGTAAGAGGATTCAATTCAACACTACAGCTAAGTCAATGCCTAGTCTGGGATACTGAATGGAAACCCTTATTGATATATCTTTATGTCCAGTTCATGCGTTCTGGATGACACCCCTATATAACACCCCTCTCTTGGAATCCCCCTGACCCCGCTGAGCCAAGAAGTAATTCTGTTTTGCAAGTTTAAAAGGTTTATTTGATAATTTAAACAATAGATATATATATCACATTTTATAATAAATTAATAATTGAATATCACACTTAATCTGAGCAGTAATCAATAATGGATAGTCCGGCACTAGCACACTTCTTTATAATCAATGATGAGTGGTTATAGGATGGATAAGATTGCAACAATACTTTGATGGTTTCAAATAGATGCAATGTGGAATGAAATGCAGTACAGAAAATAACTTGATAGGATTTCAGCAAAAGACAATGTAATCACTTTCTCTGGCAATTCACCCCCCCCTTTTATGCAATGCAAGGAAATGGAAGGAAAGCACAAAGTTCTCAGAAATGCAATCAAATGTAATTCAGTTCACCCCAGCAAGCTTAGACTACAGAAGTTTGAAACACAGGCCCAAAATGCTTTTATATGTGCTGGCAATGAAGTGAAAAATATGCTTAAATGCTTTTATATTCCCTCTAGAGGTTCGGGGTGAGTGGTATCTAGTTAATATTAGTCCAGGCTCACTCTAGCAATGATTCAGGGATGGTTCTTAAGAGGCAAACAAATTTTTAGCAAGGAAAGCAAGGAAGCTGCTGTTTTCACACGTGGAGAAATTTGCAAATCGTGGCAAATTCGCGAGTGCGTTTTTCGCGATTGCAGCAAAAGTATAGGAATGTGGTTCTAGGTTCATTGAAAAGCCAAGATTCCCAGCTTTCAGAGGAAAGTTACTGCAAGTTCCTAGCACAAACGTTTACGGAGTTATGAACGATTTTGTGAAGGTTGTTTTTCGGATTTGAAAAACTTTCAGCTAAAAAATGACAGGTGACAGCTTTGCAAATGACAGGTGACAACTTCTAGGAGGCAGTTCTGATTAGATTAAAATAGATTGAATTATATTGGTTTAACTAAGAGATTGGTTCTGCACAGTTCTGCTAGGTACTCACAATATATTAAGAAATAGAATGGGCCTCGCCACGGATCTGGTCAGGTTTTCTTCACTCGCCACGGACGGTCTCTGCGCACAGCGTCTGGGTCAGCTCTCTAGTTCTGCGAACAGCGGTCTGGTCTGGGTCTCTGGTTCTGATCAGGTCTGTGGGTCCGGATACAGCGGTCTCCGGTTCAGCTGGTCTCTCTCTGGATACAACACTGCTCTCTGGCAAATGGCAAGAGTTCTTGCAAAGAATTCAAACAGCTCGCCTGGCTGTGATAATGGCAATGATTTGAGGCCTGCTAAAGAGGGATTTAGCTTGTAGTTGACCTCTCTGCTACAAATTCTGAAGTAAAGTCCTGGTCTCTGAAGGTGGATAGATTGAAGTCTCTATGTTGGCTCTCTGGAGGTTGATGGAGGTAAAGTATGGATTTTCCCGGCAGAGCGTCCCGCAGCAGATGGAATAGAATGTCCCTATCTGTCCTGACTGTCTGCTTTTATGTGTTTTGAAAATGGGTGGAGAGGCTAGCTTCCTAGGCCCTACCCCTCTCCACTTGTCATTGGCCACTTCCTCCTCTTCCCCTTGATTGGGGAAGGAACTGTGAGTCAGAGTGATGCTGTAGGTTTTATGGGTCAGAGGATCCTCCCCTGGTCAGTTTGCCCACAAAATCTATGTTTGATCAAAATGCACACTTCATAGATACACAGTGGTTTGAAATTACATGCACCCATCACATATCACATGAGATATACCCGGTCCAAATCTGCTCTTCCTGGGAGCTTGCATTCAGAAATGGCAACATTTGCACTTTTTAACTGGTTTCGTAATATCGGACATTACCCCAAATTTATACACATGTGCGCAAGGAGTATGGACATTACTTGATGAGGCGTCAGATTTTTAACATGCATACATTTTAAGTAATACCCTCTTAACTGCTAGTTTGCCCCCAGATCATGCCACCGGTTCTAAAAACCTCTTAAAATGTGGGCAGAAAAATCACAAGAATTATGGTATCATTTAAATAATTATGACAAGTCCGTACTATGAGTTATTCATCTTTTTCTAAAACCATATTCTGGCTACAGGGGTGTGTCTTTTCAGGTCACATGGTACAGAAACCAGTCTTTCCACTTTCTTCAAGCTCAGCCTCTGTCTCCAGTTTCTCCCCCTCCCAGTTTCTGCCAAGCCAGCTTGCTCTCACATGCAGTGCTCCTCCCCTTTCCTTCCAGGAGGAAGCCACATTTACGACTCCCACCAATAAAACATTTGCCTGAGTCAGGACAGGGCTTTGTTCAATTTCCTGCAGAGCCCAGGTAATTCAATCAGAGAAGTGTCCGATCCCTTTTGGTGGGAACAGCAAAAGGCAGCTAGGCCTGGGAACTGCTGTGGATCCAGTTTCACTCCAATTGGGGGGAAGTTGTCAAGCAGAATCCAGTTCCTTAAGCCAGGCCCCAGCTAATGTCACTTTTAGTTACCCAGTTTTCTGCATTCAAATAAAACGAACCATTTTTACATATGCAGCTAGAATGCTGATTCTAAGTTTAAAACTATGACATTTAAACAATTGCAACCTATGTGACACTCAAAAGTAGGTCACTCATTTCTTTTAAACATTTAGATTTTTAGTGTCTTTCAGTCCAAATTTACTTAAACTGCTGAAATCCACAGCTCAGCCAGTCTTGTTATAAACCTTCAAGTCACTTCAGAATATAACTTTACATTGTATCCACCTCTCAGTAAGTCTTTCTTTGGCCTGCTTTGGGTTCATTTATTCAGTTTTACACAAAAAAAAAGTCTGGTGTTGTTTTAAACCGCCGGCTTTCTGATAGTGGTGAGTACTGGTAATGCACCCATTTTGGGGATTTTTCTTGGATTAATGCATTCCAAACAGGAATGGTTCTTACATGGTAGTAAATCCTTGCTTAACATTGTTTTGATGGGGCTCCTTACAGTAAGATGGTTATGTGGAACCCCACAAAAGGGTTGAATCTTTAAAGTGGTCCAATGAGTCACGATTTCAGCAACTTTTTGACATCAATAACAGTGGATTTTGTTAACAAAGATCTTTCTTTACACTGGTGGGTGGCAAGTGAGGTAACTTTTGGTGTGCGCACAAACTGCGTGGTTCTCCTGGATTCTGGCGCACTTGTGGGCTTTTTGGCCATCTTGGATTTTCTAAGCCCACAGCACCAAATGTTGCAGCATGATAGCTCAAACGTGGGTCAGGACACCCAACAGTGGCAGTATTGCTGCCACCGCAGAGATGGCATTAAACAGTGGCAGGTGAGCTGAATCAGGCCACAGGTGCACAAAATGAGCCCAGTTGCACTCTGCAGGCAACTGGGAGCCTACAAAAGGGCCACACCCACAACCAGGCCAACTCCAAACACAACAATGAAGGGAGGAGCTTTAGCAGCATTTGGGCTATTGAACCTACAGGCAGCAGTGCACATTGTGCAAGCAATGGAGCAGAGGAGGAGGTGGAGGAGGCGCAGGCGGCAGAGCGCAAACCTGGCACCCATACCAATCCCAAATGTGCAGCTGGCACGACCCCGCAGGCAGCCTGCAATACTCTGCATCAGGGCCTCACCCTGGAACCTGACCCCAAGGCAGATCCACACATTATACCGGCTTGACAGTCCAACAATCATGTCCATCGTCACCATGATTGAGGATGACATCAGCAGCCACATTGGCATCCGGACGGCAATCCCGCCCTGCTGAAGGTGGTCTCGGTGCTGCATTTCCTGGGAACTGGAACGCATCAGCACACTGTTTGTGAGCTGCACAGGCTGTCACAACCCTGCTTCTCAAAAATACTTGACCAGGTACTGGATGCCCTGCTGCATGATGTATCGGAACATATCGCCCCCCCGTAACCTTTCCCAGGTGATTGCCACCAAGGTGGCCTTCCATGCCATTGCTGGTATGCCAAATTTCATTGGTGCATTAGACTGCACCCACATAGAACTGACAGTACCATGTGCAATAGAGTTGGGGTACCGCAATAGGAAACAATACCACTCACTGAATGTACAGATTGTGTGTGTTGCTGGACAAGTGATAACTCATTGCTGTGCACATATCCCGGGGTCGACACATGGCTCAATGGTCCTGCGGAATTGACATTGCCACGGTATATGGAACGCTATGCTGGTCAAATCACATGGCTATTGGGTGAGTACAACCGACAATGCATGCCCCCTGTGCAAGGGGGGTGGGCAAGGCAATGTCCTGTGTGTCTGGGTTGGTACAACTGACAATAGATGACCCCTTGACCTATGAAACAGAGTCTCCATACACCACACATTGCAACGCTTCACAATACATTTGGACACAGTGTGCCCGTACCCACCCTGCCAAAGGAGAAGCACACCCAAGACATGTTGTAGCACCACAAGCAAGGACAACATGATGAAGCGAGTCCCCCACCCGCACAAAGCCCCTGTGTCCCGACAATGCACATGATGAGTGCATACCCGGCATTGTGAATTCACAAAGTAATCACAGTGAACTTTGACTGACTGCTCCATGTGTGCACATCACTGCACAATGCCATGCTTACCTACCACACATGAGGTCATGGCCATCTACCTGTGCACATCAAGTCGCCCAATGTCAAAGCGCCAATGCGTACACCAATGGCCCTGGAATGGGATTCACCCACTAGCAGATCATTGTATGGCCCATATAACTGCATCACTGACAAAACATGATTGTACTGCATCTGATACAGACATGGGAGCCACGACCACTGACATGTACCCTTCCTTCCAATTCCATGTAGGTGATGCAGGATATGCCCTCACACCATGGCTGATGACGCCCATACGAAGGACAAGGAACAGGCATGAGGAGGCCTACAACAGGGCACACGTACGCACATGTGGCATGATAGAGAGGACATTTGGATTACTCAAGGCCAGGTTCTGCTGCTTGGGCAGATCTGGCGGAGACAGAGGATGATGATGAAGTGGATGAGGATGATGATGACGACGATGGGGTTGGGATGACTGCACTATAATAAATGGATTGAATGCAAATCAAATCAAGGATGTCCACTCGTCATTTCATGTTCAACCGTGATTTATTCTAAACTATGCAGGGATGTAGGTGAATTTGAAGGGAAAGCTGGACACCCATGCCCACCCACCTCCCCAACGTACCCACCCCGACCAGGCCCCAAACCAATTACCCCATAATGGACCTCCTCCACCTCTCCAACATACCCACCCACAACCAGGCCCCAACCCAATTACCCCATAATGGACCTCCCCACCTCCCCAATGTACCCACCCCCATACACCCAAACAATCCAGAATGTCTTTGCAACAGTCTTATGTGCCTCCCACTATTTACGCCCACGCTTGTGTGCAATAGCTTCCTTCCCGGTGGGTCCAGCCAGCCGGCTTGAGCGCCTCCGTAGGCTGCTTGCTATGGAACTTGAGGGGGTGGTGCTGGTGAATGGCACTGGTGGCGTGACAGGAGGCACCCTGCCAAAATAGGTTTGCTGGGCCACCAACATCAACTCAGCTATCGAGGACATGATACTGTTCCCCTCCATCACATGACGTGACAGGGTCACATTTGTGTCGCAAAACAGCTGATTGACCGCGACAGGTGGCGTACAGAGTTGGCATTGCTTTCACGCTGCAGGCTCGCCTCCTTCCGCTGCAGCCTCGCCTCCTCCCGCTGTAGCTTCACCTCCTCCAACTGCCTTTCCACCAGCTGCGCAAGGCTGGCCTGTCGGTCTTCGATGCACTGCAGGCATGCCCTCAGTTCTGCCATTGAGGGTGTTGGTGGCCTCATAGGTCTGTGTAGTCCTGGGGGGCTGAACTCCAGGGGGGGGGAGTGGTGAGAGGTCACGCAAGTCCTCCTGTTCCTGTCCTGCATCTTCGGATAGCACAACTGGGGCACTGTTCCCACTGACCTCCTCCGCAGTGCATGCAGGATGCGCACTGCCTTCTGTGTCCAAGCTGGTGACGGGTGTTGCCTGTGTGGCTACAGGCTGCACAGGGTTGGCCGCAGGGATTGGGTCATCCAAGGCCAAGGTTGATGCTGCTGGTGGATGTGTCCCTGAGGTGCTGGCATCGGCATCCTGAGCAGTACAGTAGCGTTGGCCACAAGCAGAAGGACACGGCATGGGCTGTTGTGCTGTGTCGCTGTCAGATGACGTGTCTGTGGGGGAAAAGAGGGCATGCTGTTAGTTGTGTGGTGGGATGAGAATGGGTACGTCACATGCATCACACTGCACAATCACTGCCCACTTGCATGTACACACATTTGATGGGTGATGCACTAAGGTGTGTGTGACTCAGCTTGTACTCAGTCACACGCTGTATGCATGTTCAATGGGGCATGTCTTATGTGCGTGTTGCTTGTTGTCTGGGTCATTGGAGGATGCATTGGGTCACTCCTGCCCTGGCTGGGGGGGTCATTGGAGGATGCATTGGGTCACTCCTGCCCTGGCTCGGGGGGGATCATTGGAGGATGCATTGGGTCACTCCTGCCCTGGCTGGGGAGGGGGGGTCATTGGAGGATGCATTGGGTCGCTCATGCCCTGGCTGGGGGGGGTTATTGGAGGATGCATTGTTCACTCCTGCCCTGGCTGGGGGGGGGGTCATTGGAGGATGCATTGGTCACTCCTGCCCTGGCTGGAGGTGGGGGGGGGGTCATTGGAGGATGCATTGGGCCACTCCTGCCCTGGCTGGGGGTTCATTGGAGGATGCATTGGGTCACTCCTGCCCTGGCTGGGGGGGGATTCACACTCATAGCTTTGTACTCTGTGCACTTGCTGGCAACACCAGTTGGGCTTACTCCAGCCTCTGAATGGCCGATACCCTGTATCCCCTCAAGGTCCAGGACACTGCTGCACATTTCCACCCATGACTGGAGCTTTATTGGCGATGCAGGGCCTCCTCCAGTGCCACTGCTGTGCTGGCGGTGTGCAGCAATGAGGTTTCGCACTCGCAGCCGTAGGTCATCCCACCTTTTATGGCAGTCTTTGATGGTCCGTCCGCACGGTCACCCCTATGGCAGTGCACTTACGCGCAGCTTCTGCCCAGACCTCCTTACGGTGCTGCGCCTCTGGTCAGCGCTGAAGAGCATTGCTGCATTTTGGACGATGTGCTCAATGAGCACCGTGAGCTCAGGCTCACTGAACTTTTGCTTGTGCTGTCTTGTGGCTGGGATACGGGATGCCATGGTGGTGGTGGTGGGTTTTTCCAGCTCTAGGAGGTAAAGTGCCCTATGGTCACTGAGGATGGCAGTGGATTGTGATTTAAGTAATAGCCGCCTCTCCCTTTCATGATCACAGTGTTTCCAGATCCGGGAATTCCGTGTACATGGCAGCGGGGGTGGTCACAGATATTCCACTGCTATTTTTCGAGGTATATCCGTTTCCATGGCTGTTTCCATGCCGGCGATGACACCGTTTCCGCATTGGTCTGATGCGTGTGACCGACAGGCCGTAATCGACTGTAGATTCTGCATGCTTGCGGTTGTGGAAATGGTGTCACCTTCATCATGGAATCAACGGATTCCAGACCGGTGAACTTGTAATGAGGCGCAATGTAAGACCATATATGGAATAAAGGCACAATAACCATATACTAAAGACATGCCAGTAGTGAGATTCGTTTCCCAAACAAGTCTGGTTTATTTTCAGAGTATCTCAGTCGGCCGACCGGGTGTCAACGCCTCACGACGTGTGTTCATAGACACAAGGAGAGGAGAGAGAGCGAGCATCGGCAAAGCAGTAATATATATACATAACACATCATCATTGTACAGCAATATTCGGTCCGCCCATATATGTGACATACAAGCTAGGGTTCAATAATTGACAGTTATGCATGTAACTACATTCTGGGCCTCATCACGAGTTGGGCGGTAACGCCGGCGCTAATAGCGCCGGCGTTAATAGGCCTACAGCCAAACCCCCCGGCGCTAATAGCGCCAGATCACGGGTTTGGCAGAACGGGTATTGCCCATTCCCCAGTGAGCCCATTCGGGAATTCCCCATTCCCCATTGTGCTCAATGGGGAATTTTCGCGCTCTTACCGCCAGCGGATTTCCCCCCAGCTCAGAGCTGGGGGGAATCCCGTGATTTGGCGGACCTTTAAATGCGGCGGTCATAGCCCTACCACTGCATTTAAGGTTTACCGCCAAACTCGTCATGAGGCCCCCAGTCTAAACATTTGGTATTTCTAGCTGAGGCTGCAGAGACAGCTTTCTGTTTTGGGGAACACAGGGCACTGGTATTGTGTTCTAGTAGGCAAACATTCCAACTAACGTTATCTACTCACTGTGCTCATGGGCTAAGGGTCAGACAGTTCTGAAGCAGGGAAAATACCATCTTTCATGAAGGAGCACCGTTAGTTGCATATAATTCTTATTCAACTGCCTTCTACAACAGCGTTTGCAAGACAGGCTGGCACCTGGGTAGCTGATTAGTCGCGGCTTATGTACAGCTTCAAGGCTTTACAGAATAAGAAAAACAATGTATTTCTGCAAGGTTTCACATTCCTGTGTACATTAGCATTCAAAATTCGAGCTGTGGCCTGGCACCGTGTGTAGGCCTGAAGCACAGAATATATTTGCAAAAACCGTTACAGAAAGGAAAATAGCAGGCATTTACAAAATTGACTCCCAATGGTCACATTCAGGCTCCATGGTTTGCAATGTTTGTCACATGATGCAATTTGCTTATGGCCAACATACTATTCATACTATTCGGGCTATACAATTGCATTATAGTTTTACAAACCCTCCTTTTGGCCTTCAGCCAATAGCAACATCCAAACATTGCATCATCATCGGACCAAGTATCACTTTCTGAGCTATGCAGGTCGCTATCATAACCATTATTAGAAATATTGATTGCCATAAACTCCTTGATTATTTCATTTTTATGCTTGAGACCACCAATTATCATATTGGGTTTGGGCTTCAGGACTTTTGTATTAATCATCTGTACTCATCCATTTGTAATTATGGAGCAAATGGCTGCCAATCATTGTATGCAACAACAGCAGAGTACGAGAATACTGAATATCATGATCAAAATAGCGCTCAATTTCCATCCCCATGATCGTAACCTTAGAACGTGTAATTTCTTAATCACTTCAAATATTGTAGGTGAGGAGTCACTTACAAAAACACAGCACGCTGATCCCACTGATTTGCATACACCTCCACGGTCAGCCAAAATAATGTCAAAAAACATTATTTTTTGAAGTGCAACTTGCCTGATTGCTTTTTGTTCCAGTGTGATGTTTTATAGTATGTCAGTGGTTCTATTAATTGTTTTTTCGAACACCCTGGACAGTCTTCTAATATACCATGAATGTATTGCTTGTCCCTAAAAAGGTATAAAGGATTTAGCTATGTCATCAAAAATGTGCCCAGCCGTATCATCTTGTCGTGGCCAAGATCTGGATACTTTTGCTATTTCAGAGGTTGTAGTGAGAAATACACCAGGCAAGAGTATCCCTAAATAACAGGTATCTTCCCAGTTTTTAGGTAACCATGGGTAGGCTTAATCCCCACATACAAAATAGACTGGACCTCCTATATATAACATTTTTTCTTTGTGCTCGAGTACAGCAGTATTCATACATCTGGTAAATGTTCCCATTGGGTGAGAACCCTTTTTCTGCAAACAGAATGGAACAGAATGTGGGCTATGGTTAATGGTGTAAGAGGGCGGCATGGCATATTTGTTACCTACAGGAGACATTTTAAAAGTAATCAGTGACTGATAAGGGCTAGAGAGTCTATCAATGGGACTGGTCGATGCAGTGTTCATTTTGCTCCTATTTGAAAACACGAAACAACCCAAGGGTGTCAATACCAATCTTTCAAATTCATTTATGTTTGTTCCATCAAAATTTCCAGTGACACTATCATTCCATCTCCCAAAAAATAGAGCTCCTAGTGATGCATAACAGGCAGTACTCAGGGGCAGAGGATGTATATACCAACCCATTCCTCTTTCTCCATGCTGGGGTAAAATCAAGCACACTCAACAATTTGATCGATTTAAGATTGCATGTGTCATATACATAATTAATAACAGAGTATTGTTATTGTAACCTTTCCTGTGTTTAACATCTCGTGGAGGCAGAGTGTAAGAAGGCACATGAGCCGGGGTCATAGTGGGAGCATTGACAGTGGGCAATAGGGTATTCATGGGATGTATACTTCTAAATACCAGGACATTGGAATTAGCGTAAATATAATGCAAATAAGTATGATGGCCAGAAGCAGTTTAGTCTTAATAGACCAAGGGCCTCATTAGAACTCTGGCGGTAGCCGTGCTGTTAAAAACGGCACGGCTGCTGCCAGAGTTGCATTTTCTCCGGCACCCTTTAATGGGCAAGAACCGGGTCATGCCGAGTTAGGCGGACCTGATACTTGCCCATTTTCGGGTGCAAGAATCAAGGGCCTCCTCATCCCCATTCTGCCCCATAGGGCTGAATGGGGATGGGGACGTCAGATGCACCGGCACATCTAGAGTTGTGCCGGTGCATCCGACGTGCTGTGCTTGCGGGTGCCGGTCAGCCCACCAGGAAAAACCTGGTGAGCTGTCAGGCACATGCGAGCACAGCCCATAGTATGGCGGTGCGGGAACTACGGTACCAGGGTGCTTACCAATACCATAGTTCCCGGACCGCCAGGGCCGTAAAGAGGCCCCAAGTCTTTCTTGGAGCAGATTCAATGTCAATGTCTATAGTTCTATTGATGTCTTCATCAGCGCAAGAGGCAGCAGGAGGGAATACAGGCATGATCTATAAAAGGATTATTTCAAATGTTTTTCAGCGCCCGTCGAAAAAAGTCTCACACGGCAGCACACGTTTAGTCAGTAGAGTGTAAGCAAGTTCAGTTTAGCCTGCTTAAGATGGCAGCAAGCTAGTGTTTAACTCAGAGGCTCCAAAATATAGGAGCAAGTATCAATATCAGTTTTTCATAGTGTCGGTAACTTTCCTCCCGCTTGTCCATGCTCGGTTGCAAAGCCCTTCACTTCAATGATAGCACTGGGAAATCGCGTGTCAGAGCTTTCATCCAATACAGTTCATACACTCCCTTTCCCTAGGCCTCCATTTCCAGCTACATCCGTGAGCCACAAACAAAGGCTGTTACAATTCCTTCCGAATTTGTGGACATAGATTGTACCTTAAAGCTCCAAGTGCAGTGACATCGATAAACAATGCACTTTAATTGTTTGCAGCAGATGCAGAAACAGTACCAATTGGTGGTGCAATTGGTGATGATGAGGCAGCAGGCAAACAAGGTTGAGGTAACACTGACGTTTCAGATTTTGTTGCAGTCTCCCCAGGCCCCTTCTAGGGCTCAGGAAGTGGTTTTGGCTGAATTTCGGCGATGTCTTTGTGATCAATTACAGATGGTTCACTCTGGAAATCAGAATCATCGGTCTCTTTCTCATGTGGCAAAGGAAATAGAATTATTTTTGTGTGTGTTGCGTGGATCCAATGCTTCCTATCGTTTACTCGAACCGCAGTCTGCGTGGCCAGGAGCACCTGGTACGGCCCCTTCCACTGTGGCACAAGCAAAGACTTTCTCTCAAAGTTCTTTATCAGGACCCTGTCCCCTGGTTGCAGACGATGACCTGGGCCCCTGTATCTGACAGGAAGTCGCTCCTGCACCTGCTGATGAATCAAACGCAAGTTTTGAGTCAACTGTTTACAGTATTCAGTAAGTAATGGATACTCTATATCCTTCTCGGACGTGTCACATTCCATACATTGGGTGGTCTCCCCATAATAATTTCGTATGGGGAGAGACCAGTCTTTGCTTGCACAGACGAACGCACAGATAAAAAGGCTACAGGTAAAGCATCGGCCATCTGAAATTACTTTCGGCGCATACTTTCTCCAGTTTATTTTTCAAAATACCATTTTGCTGTACCACAAGACCGGCACTCATCGAATGTCTGGCTGAATGGAATTGTTTATCAAATTGGAGGCCTGCACAAATCTGTAGTGTCATGGCAGCTATAAAATGCGGGCCGTTATCTGACCATATGACACTTGGTAGCCCAAACCTCGGAAAATATTCTTTTAACATGGATTTCGCTGTTGACATAGCTGATCAATCTTTCAGGGGATAGGCCTCTACCCATTTGTTAAATGCACAGACCACAATGCAAGGACATATTCGAAGTTGTGGCATCTCTCCATTTCTAGAAAGTCGAAATGGATTACTTCAAAGGGCATTGAAGGAGGACCAAATCTTCCTACTGATGTCACTGTTCCCTTTCCAATGTTGTGTTGTAAACAAGTCATGCAGCTTTAAACCACTCTCTCAGCGGTTTTCATAATATTGTCATTGTACCATACAGAATCAAGGTGCTGACAAATCTTTCTCGCACAAATATGTGTTGGGCCATGGGCCTAAGTAACTATTGCCATAACATATGCATTCGGCAACATCCATCTACGGTTCTCTTTGTCTACCCAACAACCCTCAGAATCTAATTCTGCTGGACTCTCGGACCATTGTTTTATTTCCTCAGGAGTAGCTTCTGCTGGTATTTCTTTTACATTCCCAATTCCATCCTCTATCATGCAAGACACCGTCTCTATTGTTTGGACAAACATTTTGGTATGCAAATCATTGGTAGTTTGTTTCGCGATTCTGTCTGCAAATGCGTTTCCTTTTCCAACGATACAGGTTACCTTTTTATGGGCATTACATTTCATTCTTGCTAATTGCTTGGGAAGAGCAAGTGCTGACAACAGGCTCACTATTAATGTACCATGGTGAATCTTGGTTCCATGTGATGTCAGAAAACCCCTTTCAGCCCATAATTGGCCAAAGTTGTGGACCACCCCGAAGGCGTTTCGACTGTCAGTGTATATGTTCACAGTAAAGTTTTCAGAAATTTCACATGCTCTGGTCAAAGCCATAATTTCCTCAGCTTGTGCTGATTTATGTGGGATTTGTTTGCTCTCTACAATAGTTTTCAGTGTACTAATGGCATAAGAAGCAGTTGATATGCCATTCGGTAATTTAAAACAAGAGCCATCAGAAAACAGTTCAGTTCTCCATCTGGCCCTTTCAGGGGTATATATCGGTTAAATCAATTCTTCTTTTCGTCTCTTGCTCAGTTATAATTAAACAATCATGTGATAATTTCTCCCCACTCCTTCCTTTACTTGGAGGAGGCAATAACTCGGCCGGATTCAAAGAGCAACATCTCTTAATTTGGATATGCAGTGCAAATAGCATTGGTTCATACCTTTTTAGTCGGGCGGATGTGAAATGTTGCATCTGCGTTCTATTTAAAAGAACATCTACTGAATGGGGTACCATCACAGTTAAAGAGTGACCTAAAACCATCCTCTTGGTTTTTTTCACTGACACGGCAGCAACAGCAGCAACAGCTTGCAAGCAACATGGCAAAGCACATGCAACAGGATCCAACATGGAAGAAAAATAACCGCATGGTCTATTTCTGCCCCCGTGTTCCGGAGTCAAAACAGCCAAAGCACATCCATCGCTTTCATGTACAAACAACATAAAACACTTCTCATAATTTGGAGTGCCCAAAACCGGAGCTGAACATAGTGTAGCTCTGAGCAGGTCAAAAGCGTTTTGACACTCCATGTTCCATGGCAAAGGTAAGGTAACATCCTTCCTTGTCAATGCCACTATTGGTTTCACAATCATTGAAAAATTAGCAATCCACTGCCTACAATATGAAGCCATGCCAATTAAAGCCCTGGCTTCCTTACTTCCTTTTTGTGTATTTGGAATAGGCCTATCAGAGATGCTTTCTATGCGTTCTGGTGTCAATCTTCTTCCCTCCTTCGATAGGAGGTAGCCCAAAAAGGCCACCTCCTCTCGACAATACTGGCATTTCTTCAATGACGCTTTGTGTCCGTGTGCCGCTAAATGTTTCAATAACAATACAGTACCTTCTTTGCAAATATCCTCTGAATCAGCTGCTATAAGCAGATCATCAACGTATTGCAAAAATATGCAGCCTGTTGGTAACTCAAGCATATCTGGCTGTTCCTTCAATGCTGTACTGTAAATACTCAGACTTTCAGTGTAACCTTGCAAAATATGTGTGAATGTGAATGAGCACCCTCCTAATGTAAACGCAAACAAATATCAACTGTCTGGATGAACAGGAATACTAAATAATGCATTTTTCAAATTAATCATGCTAAAATGTAATGCAGAAGCTGGAATCATAGTCAAAATTGTGGTGACATCGGGGACTAGCGGGAATTGCGGAGCAACAACTTTGTTCACTGCATGTAAGTCAATTATAAAATGGTAAGGGATTTCATTACCTCCTTTCTTGTAAAGTGGAAGAATCGGACTATTGCATACACTTCCAGAAATCTCTTCAATTACATTTCTGGATATCAAATCGGTCACAATGCATTTCAAAGCTTGCGCACATTCAATCGCAATTTTGTATTGCGGAATACGCGGTAGTGTAATTCCTTCTTTCAAAACAATTTTTACTGGTTCCACTTTCAAACATCATTCATCATTATCATTTACTGCCCATATACAAGTCGTTACTTTACTTAATTACGTCGGTAATTGCAGAGACACAAATTGTGATACAGGAGTTTGTTGTGGTGAACTCATCAAGTACACTCCATCAGCAGAACAATACATTACTGCATTCAATTTCTTCAATAGATTCAATCCTAACAAATTCTCACCACAGTTTATTGTCAAAAGAAATGGACAAGATTCAGTGAATGGACCTAACGTGATTGGCACTGGTTGTGAAAATGGACTAATTACTGGTGTACCTGAGAACCCTACTGAAACATTACTATGCCCTGACAGTGGTATATTTGGAACCCGCTGATGGTCGATTGAACATTTCTGTGCACCTGTGTCCACTAGAAAAATATGCTCCGTATTCCCATCCTTCATTTCTACATAGGGCCCTTTCTGATTAACGGGAATAGGCACTGGCTCCAAACCCTGCTTTGGCCTGTCCTAGGGGAACAGTACATCATCAGATGTAAAGTCTCCAGAGTACTATGCATTGGAGGGATTATCAAAAACTTTTGCACCATTCATGTTGTTCTGTTGCTGATTCTGATTATCTTGATTATCCTGAAATAGTGGCTGCATCTGACTTCTGTTCTGGCCCGCTATTCCTGGACGACCTCTAAACGGTCTTCTCAAAATAGTCCCATTTAACCTCTGTCATTGCGGGCACTATGCTCACCAATGGTCTTCTTGTCTGCAATAGGCACACTGATTTATACCTATCGGACCCCCGTATATGTTGGACGATAATGCTAATTGGACTCTAGATGGTGCGTTTCCACCTCCTCTATTACCTTTGGCTACCTTCTGTAGTAACACTCTTTTTTTCAAATCTCCTTTCTTCCTTATTTCCCTATCCTTTTCTGAATTTACTCGGTTTTCATAATATTGGGCCATTTGTAATACTTCACTTTGTGACTTTGCTTGCCAAGCACTTTCAGATGTCATTATCAATGTCTGAATTTCCGGTAACAATCCTTGCACAAATGTATCAACAAATAATCTCTTTCCAGGTTCCGTACTTAGATCTTGACCACTAAAATCTGCAAATACTTCTTCAATCCGTCGCTCCTTCTGATTTACCTTGTAAACTAGCAGTCAATTTAGCCCAAACTATTCTCTTCTCTGGCACTAAAGTTTTCAATTACGCTACTATTCGTGAGGGTAAAGTCAGAATTACTTGCGGAGGTTTCTCTCCAGCCTTTCTCTCACTATCGACTCTAATCAAAGTTTCCCATTTATCGCCTAGCATCAGTGCATCATTTATACTTCTAATTTGTTTCCATATATCAGCAGGAAGAATCACAGGGAACAATAAATCAATGTCACTCAGTGTAAAAACAGATGAATTCAAAACGGATTCAATTTCCTTACAAAAACCGACAGATTTTTTCCTAATATCAGGGACCGTCTGTTTTATAGTGTTCACGTCTTGCCTAGAAAAGGGGACATGTACAAACTGTGCGATATAATGGGCTCCTATCGTACATGCTGGAGTTTGTCCTACGGCAGGAATTTCTACTTTCGGGACAAACTTGGGAGGCACCTTCCTCATAGGTAATTGCAAAGTAGGGGATTCTGGATCTGAGCGTCTATTAAACAACAAAGCTCATTCAAGGGAAAAAGCAGCAGTTCCGGGGTCAGACGAAAATGCTCTTTTATAAATCGTCATCAAATCAGCAGGCCAACAATCCTTCTTCTTCATGCATTCATCCTGTAAATATTCCACCATATCCTGTAACACCTTTCTCTATATTTCCGGTGTACATTGCCTAAACGTATCATGTACTACAATCGGGGAAATGTCAGCATCCGTAATCCATCTAGGCGCATCTCATGTACAAATTTGCATCTCTTCACTAACAGGTTTAAACGGTGGAAGAAATCATTTCTGGACATATGACTTATGTGATTCACGCTTACTCATTAAATCTTTATGCAATCGGTCAAGTTCTTGCTTAAACACAAATATTCGCTCTACATGTTCTCATTTTTTTGCTGCACTATCTCGTGAGTAGGAAAGGACAATCAAATTGCGCAACTCTTGCGGTATCACAGTATCAGTTAAGTAACTCCATACATTAACAAAATAATCTCCAATATATTCTAAAAATACCTGTTGTTCGCCAAAGCCTCTATGATCAGATATGGAACTTTGCACAGCCACTTCATTGCCATCATCTATATACATCTCAGCCCACTGTTTCAGTTAATCTTTTCGTTCCTTACTAATCGTATTACGAGTCTGTCTAATACTACCTCTTTCCGGCCCCACTGATGTAGAACTGCCAGCTAAAGCGTATAACTCATGCTCTGTAGGAGGTGGAGGAAATGATGTCATTGGCGCAGATGAGTTGGTTACTGCAGGTACAGATGCAAGCGTGGGATAGCAGCAGGAGGAGATACATAGGGAGGCGGTGTAACTGGGTCAGTACTTGGATGTTCATTTCTTCACTCATTCAGTATATTATTTATTAATTCATCTGATGTATGGAAATCCTGTGAAGGATATATTTTCTGTATGTCTATTTGGAAGGCCCTATCCATGTTCCTAATGGCTTCTGTCTGCTTCTGTTGATCATGCACTAACGCTTTCTCTGAATTTGACATTTGTCTGTGTGTGTGTTTCTCTCTACATTTCAAGCGCTGATTCACTTCCTTCCTCCAGTCTCTTACAACGTCGAACGCTGCAGGCCTGGCCTTTTTCTGTAGCAATACTGATTCCAAATGTTCTATGAATGCTAGTTCGAAGCTCCCATTATTCAGCCACAGAAGATCTGATACATGTCTGCTCTGCCTATGGCAAATCGCATTAAACACTATTGCCCCTATACCATAGTTAATGTACATTTCATATGCCGGCGACCCCTCGGGTAGCGCGGCCTGGCCAGTTTCCAAAGACTGTCTACCGCAGTGAAAAAAACTCACTAAGCATGAAGACTATTTCCCAGGCATGGTTAACTCTTAACTTTTTCACCTGGGTGTTTGTACTTGCAAGTGCAACACTCAACCAATATCAGGACATTTAAGAATCCGAGCACAACGCACCTGATTAATCAATTTGTTACTCAGGACGCAGTTCGCCTGTATACAGGCGCAACCAAGAATCGTCACAACCACGTGTCTGGCACAATTTGCCTTGCTTCCAGGACCCTCGCCTTAATGCTCTCTGGGTGCTGCTCGTCGATCAGGGATCGGCTGTGTACAGATCTGCGAAGGAGTCTCTAATCACTTCTGCGGGGTGCCCCAAACACCTTCCGATCCCAGTCCGAGAGCTTCGTCCTCGAATCATCCTTGCCTTCCAAGTGCGCAATGGAGAATCACACGGAGGGTCCCTATTCGGGTGCCATTTTTATAAGCCTATATATGGAATAAAGGCACAATAACCATATACTAATGACACACCAGTCGTGAGGTTCGTTTCTAAAACAAGTCTGGTTTATTTTCAGAGTATCTCAGTCAGCCGACCGGGTCTCAACGCCTCACAACGTCTGTTCACAGACACTGTGAGAGGAGAGAGAGCGAGCAACAGTAAAGCAGTAATGTATATACATAACACATCATCATTGTACAGCATTATTCGGTCTGCCCATATACGTGACATACAAGCTATGGTTCAATAACTGACAGTTATGCATGTAACTACATTCAGTCTAAACATTTGGTATTTCTAGCCGAGGCTGCAGAGACAGCTTTCTGTTTTGGGGGACACGGGGCACTGGCACGGGGAAGGATATTGTGTTCTAGCATGGAGAAATTCCAACTAACATTATCTACTCACTGCGCTCATGGGCTAAGGGTCAGACAGTTCTGAAGCAGGAAGAATACAGTTCTTTCATGAAGGAGCACTGTTAATTGCATATAATTCTTATTTACCTGCCTTCAACAACAGCGTTTGCAAGACAGGCTGGCACCTGGGTTGCTGATTAGTTGCGGCTTATGTACAGCTTCAAGACTTTACAGAATAAGAAAAACAATGTATTTCTGCAAGGTTTCACACTCCTGCCTACGTTAGCATTCAAAGTTCAAGCTGTGACCTCGCACAGTGTGTAGGCCTGAAGCACAGAATATATTTGCAAAAAGCGTTACAGAAAGGAAAATGGCAGGCAATTACAAAATGGACTCCCAATGGCCACATTCAGGCTCCATGGTTCGCAATGTTTGTCACATGATGCAATTTGGTTCTGGCCAACACACTATTCATACTATTCGGGCTATACAATTGCATTATGGTTTTACAGTCTGCCATTAGCTCCCTGGCTCATGCCGTGTGTGCCGATGGCAATAATTCTTCCTGTGGAAGGCTGGACTATTTGCTAAAGGCCTGTCACCTCTTTAAAGGCCCTTATTTTGCTCAGGCCTATTTACTTGGGTAGTGGTACTTTACCAGCTGCTAGTGCGGGCCAAGCGCAGCATTGTTGCCCAACTAAAGTGCCTTTGGGTTTCCTAGAGTTGGCGCCAGGTGATCTGTGGCAAAGCGTCAGTACTCCACTAGATGAGCACTGTTCTGCTCACTGCTCTATTTCTATCTCAGCCTCCTTAGATACTCAAACACTTCAAGCCATTATTGGACTGGACCGGCTGCCGTGGCAACAGAGTCAAACTTAAGTTCAAGTGCCCAGATGCCAGAGGGTTAGGCACGTTATATAAATGTAATACGTAAATAAATTAAGAAGAGTCACATATCTGGCATATGCTTCTCCTGGATATAATTGTGCATTGATATGGAGTCAGGGGTCCTCATGCTTGTGAAATTAATAAGCTGCCGGCTGATGCTGCAGGTACAGCTGTCTGAGCACTGGGCCATTATTCACAGAATTGCAGGAACCTGCCCGGTGTCATTGTTCTTGCATCACTGGCGTCGTAAGTGTAGGTCCCGGACATTGGCTTCTATGGGTCCATCTTGGACAGCACCTCAAACGCTTGTCCAGGGAGTGCCCACTAATGATGAAAGGCAAACCTCTCTGAATAGTTAAAACCCCTTTGCTGTAGCCCCAGGATGCTGCATGATGCACACAAGAACTCAACAGCTTTGGTCTTCCTCAATGTGGGGGATATGCCAATCACCCTTCCTCCCCTCACACCTGCCTCCCCCACTCTGCCATCTGTTGTGAGGAAGACACATTTGTGAAGTCCTCCAGTGCCATTAATGCCTCTTCTTTAATTAATTTAGCATTGCCCGCGACCCTCCCGATGTCAAGTCCTGCTGTGGCTATGGAAGGCAATCACGCCTAGAATTACCCAAATAGACACCCAATCACAGGAATAAGACTCGCATTTAAAGTTCCAATCTGATGTTATCATTTAGTCATTACTTTATTTTCATGATTAATCAAATTAAGATTAGTTAAATTAACCTGATCATATGGCGCAGTTATATACCAAGATTTGGAAGTATATTGATATATTTTCAAAATCAAAATAGGAAGAGACAATATTGTTAACATCAAGATATATAAATATATACATTATTAAATATACTAAAATTTTGTATTTTCATTTTGATATTTACACAGGTATTTGAATTCTCAAACTGAAAGAGGAAACCTGTATTTGCCCTTTATTTTTATCAATGTTTTATAAATAAAGGTGTTTTTGACATTGTGAGGAATTCGACCATCCACACGATGGATATGCGCTCGCCTGGGCTTTTTTGAAATTTTAAATGAAATTGAATGATAGATTAACCTCCGGAAAATGTGTGGGGCTAATCTGCACACATTTTCCTATGCTCACCACACGACATACACATAAACCCTTGTATCTGGGTGGACAGAGCCTACAGGCACCATCCACCCTCTCATATTTAGTTGGAATATAACAGCCAAGAGAACATCAGGCTTCTCAGAAGGGGGAGGGCAAAACCTTCCTCCTGCCATGGCCAGCCTAATTAACTAACAAAGGCTCCATGGATCTGCCCTTTCCTTTGTTAGCTGATGGTGGCAGCCTTGCATACTTAACCAAGTTAATTCAAACAGGCCCACGGAGGCCTGGTCACAGGACTAACAAAGGACAGGAAAACCCGAACAACCCTTTCATATGCACTGTTTCAACCTGAAGCCAGCTTCCGCCCTAAGGTATCAATGTCAGTGAGCTGTCATGCCTGGTGTATGTGTTTACAGTAGGCAACCCCAGCAGTCGGACCTCATTCAGAGGGTAGGAATATGTGATGTGATGAAGACAGAAAGTCTATTCTCATCACAGCTTCATGGGAGACCAGTCACTTTAATTAGGAATTACAGAGAGCTCAATTAACCAGAGAGACCCTTTGATCCACACAGACAGGAAGATGGGTGGGACTTAGTATTACATGTTTTCACCCCTTTACCTTTTCTGTTGCAAAACACTCTTGTTATGACCTTATGCATACATTGTATTTTCACTGTGTTGCAACTAACCAGAGATCGAAGACCCTGCAGTGGTAAGCCTCCCGTTCCATCCACGTTACCAAAATTGGACAAGGAGGTTTATTATTTTCTTGTGTTTCCAATCTGTTCAGATCCCTTCTGGTGTACTAGAGGTGTGGGCCTAATTGATAGTTTAGAAACCAATATTCATCCCTGGACCACTGGTGCCCCGAAAGTTGATTTGTCAAAGACATCTCATATGTAGTTGGCGGCTTACAACTGAGAATTTAACCCACATAAACAATATTGATAAATATATTGTGTATCACCATTCAGTCCAAAACTATCGAGATATGACTTTTGGCCCATATTGCCCAGCCCTACCAGATCATCATCTAAAGCTTCATATGATGACCAGTGCCTCTTCAAAATTGGACCCCCAGGCCCTCAGATCATAACCTATAATGCAGGCCATCTGTTGTGCTACCTCCTGACTCATAGGGTCAGAGGTTGAGCCTACTCCAATGAGCCAATATTTCTCTAGAGCAGTGGTATCCAAACTCCCCCAAATGCCACAAATTCTTATTTTTTATTTAAAACAGTTACCATCTTCCCTTTTTAAAGAACCTCGCCCACCCCCACAACACTTAACCATCCCTCACTCCTGAGTGTTTTCTCCAGCCCAGCAGTTTGAAGCTAATACTCTAGAGCCTTCAAGGCGCCCACTTCTTAATGTAAAATGTTGGCCAAGCTTGTCATCGCTGGCCAGTTGGCCGAGACATGCCCCTGTGCACTGACCCCTTCATGCACCTTTCATCCCAGGAGCTGAAGAACAAGAAGCAGATGTGCAGTTTGCCCTCAGTCCCCGTTTGTAGTCCTACGTGTTAAAGTCCACACTTGGGGCCAGTAGTGACTCATGCAACCAGGGATCAACATTACTGGCCCACAAGACAACAAACTCTATCGGACACTAAAGAACCCACAAGAAGAAGGACACAATCAGGCAGCCAAAGGCAAACAAATGAAATCTGGCAAGGAAAGGACAGTTCTGTGATATGGTATGGGGTGGGGTGGGATGGTATGATATGCGATGGGCTGGGAAGGTATAGGGTGGGATGTATGGTATGATATGGGATGGATTGATATGGTAGGGGATGGGATGTGGTGGGATGGCATGGTATGGTATTTTATGGGGTGGAGTGGGATGGTATGGAGTTGGATGGTATGGTATGGAATGTGGTGGGGTGCAATGGTATGGTTTGGTATTGTATGGGGTGGGATGGATTGGATGGGGTAGGATGGCATGGTATGGTATGGAAGGGGTGGGATGGATTGGATGGGGTATGATGGTATGGGATGGGGTGGGATGGTATGGTATAGGATAGGATGGAATGTATGGTTTGATATGGGGTGGGATGGTATGGGATAGGGATAGCATTGTATGGCATTGGGTATTGTGAAATGATATTGGGTAAGATGGTATCTTATAGGATGGGGTGGAGTGGGATGGTATGGTATGCAGTGGTATGGGATGGGGCGGGATGTGATGGTATGGGATGGGGTGGGATGGTATTAGATTGGATGGGGTGGGATGGGTGGGACAGGATGGTATGGGATGGTATGGGATGGTATGGGATGGGGTGATATGGTTTGGGATTGTTTGATATGGGATGGCATGGGATGCAGTGGGATTGTATGGTATGGTATTGTATGGGGTGGAGTGGGATGGTATGGAGTGAAATGGTATGGGATGGGGTATTATGATGTGGTATTGGTTGGGAGGGCATGGTATGCTATAGGGTGTAGTGGGGTGGTATGGGATGGTGTGGGATGTATGGAATTATATGGTATGGGGTGTTAAGGTATGGGATGGGTTGGTATGGCAAAGGGTGGGCTGGTATGGTATGTTATGGAATGTTATGGAGTGGGATGGGGTGGGATCTATGGTATGTTATGGTATGGGATGGTATGGCATGCTGTGGGATGTCGTGGGATGTTATGGGATGCTAGTGTATGGGGTGGAGTGGGATGGTATGGAATGGAGTGCTTTGGGATGGGGTGGGATGCATTGGTATGGTATGGTATGGGATGGGGTGGGATGGGGTGGGGAAGGATGGTATGGGATGGTATGATACGGGGTGGTATGGTTTGGGAATGTTTGATATGGGATGGGATGGGTGTAGTGGGATATGATAGTATGGTATTGTATGGGGCGGAGTGGGATAGGGTGGAGTGGGATGGTATGGAGTGGGATTGTATGGTATGGAATGTGGTGGGGTGCAATACGGTGTTATGGTATTGTATGGGGTGGGATGTATAGGAAGGGGTGAGATGGATTGGATGGGGTAGGATGGGATGGTATGGTATTGGAAGGCGTGGAATGGATTGGATGGGGTAGGATGGGATGGTATGGGATCTGGTGAGATGGTATGGTATGGGGTGGGATGGTATGGGGTTGGATGCTCTGGTAATGTATTGTGTGGAATGAGCTAGGATGGGGTCAGGTGGTATGGGATGGGGTGGAATGCTATGGTATGGGTGGGATGCGATGGTATTGTGTGGAATGGGATTTTATGGTATTTTGCGGAATGTATGGTATGGTAGGTGGTGGTATGGGATGGGTTGGTATGCTATGGGGTGTGTTGAGGTAGGATGGTGTGGTGTGGTATTGTGTGGGGCGGAATAGTATGGTATGTGGTGGGATGGGATTGGATGGAGTGTGATGGGGTGGGATGGTATGGTATGGGGTGGGATGAGTTGGTATGGGATGGGATGGAATTGGATGAGGTGTGATGGTATTGGATTAGGTGGTATGGTATGGTATGGTAGTGAGTGGGGTGGTATGGGATAGGATGTGGTGGGGTGGTATGGGATGGGGTGGGATGTATGATGTGATATGGTGTGGTGTGGGGTGGGATGGGTTGGTATGCTATGGGGTGATAGGGTATGGGATGCAGTGGGCTGGTATGTTATGGGAAGGGGTGGGATGGATGGTATGATATGGGATGGGATGTTATGGTATGGGTGAGATGGTATGGCATGGGATGGGATGGGCTGGGATGGTATGGTATGATATGGGATGGGTTGGGATGAGCTGGGATTGGGTGGTGTGTTATGGTATTGGGTGGGATTGTATGGTTTGGGATAGGATGGGGGTGGTATGTATGGTATGATATGGTATGGGGTGTGATGGTATGGTATTGGATTGGTTTATATGCTATGGTATAGTATGGCGTGGGATTGTATGGGATGGGGTGGTATGGTATGCCATGGGATGTATTGGATGATTTGGGATGTATTGGAGGCGTGGGATCATATGGGATGGAGTGGTATGGAATAGTATGGTATGTGATGGGGTGACATGGTATGCTATGGGATGTCATGGGATGGTCTGGTAAGGTATGGTATGGTATGGGATGGGGTTTGATGGTATGGGATGGGATGGTATGAGGTGAGATTTTATGGTTTGGGATTGGGTGGTATGGTATTATATGGTATGGGATAGGATTGGTGGGGTGGTTTGGGATGAGTTGGTGATGCATGGTATGATAAGGGGTGGGGTGGTTTGGTATGGGATGGTTTGGTATACTATGGTATGGTATGGTATGGGATGGGATGGGTTGGGATGGGATGGGTTGGTATGCTATGGTATGGTATGGTATGGGATGGGATGGGTTGGGATGGGATGGGTTGGTATGCTATGGTATGGTATGGTATGGGGTGGTATGGTATGGGGTGGGATGTATGGCATGATATGGAATTTGGTGGAATGGTATGGTATGGGTTGGTATGCTATGGTATCGGATGGGGTAGGATGGTATAGAATGGGGTGGGCTGTATGGTATGATTAGTTATCCGGTGGGATGGTATGTATGGGATAGGATGGTATGATATGGTATGGTATTGGATTAGATGGGATGGAGTGGGATGTATGGGATGCAGTGGGGTGTATGGTATGATATGGTATGGAGTGGGATGGTATGGTATGGGATGGTGTGGGATGGTATGCTATGGGGTGGGATGGGTCGGATGGCATGGGATGTATGGGGTGTGGTATGGTATAGCACTGCATGGCATAGTGTGCTGTGGTGTGGTATGTGATGGGATGGCATGGCATGGTATGAATTGGTGTGGCACTATTTGTTAGAGAGTTATATGGCACGACATTTAATATTATGGGATTGTATGGTATGATTGGATACAGTCTGTTAGGGTGTGGTGTGATGAGGTGTGGTATGGGATGGCATGATATCGTGTGGTGTTGTATAGTATGACATTGCATGGCATGGTATGTTATGGTACAGTATGTTTATTTTATTGTTGTATTTATTGCATGTGTGTAGCACCCAACACCACAGGTGCCAGGGTGCTTGGACTCAGTGGCCAGAGTTGTGAGGACAAGTATTGGAGAGACAGGCATAGCATAGATCAGGTTGCTGTTAATACGATGGGGGCTACTGAAGAGAGCTTAGTTGCATTTGTTGAACAGTCACGTTTTGAGGAGTTTTCTGAATTTGAGATAGGAAGGGTCATCTTTGATGGTCAAAGGGGGGAGTTACAGAGGGTGGGGGCGGTGACAGTGAAGCTGGATCCTCCTGCTCGTTTTCTTTTGAACCTGGGGGTGGGCAGATGGGTGTGAGCGGAGGATCTTAGTCTATATGGTATGGGATGAGATGGCGTGGTGTGGTGTCTCCTGGGGTCGAATGAGATGGTATGCTATGGTATGGTTTTCTGTGGTATAGTGTGTTACTCTTTATGGTGTGGCATGCTATTATATGGTATTGTACTTTTTGGTCTGGTGTGTAAATAAATACCTGCGATGCCAAATGGATGATGTGGCATGGTGTAGGATGGGATGTCACTGGACTGGGATGATATGGCATGGTGTAGGATGGGATGATATAGGATGGAATAGTCGATGTGTATGCCATGGTTTTGATGTGGGTGGCATCGTACAATGTGTCACGGTATAGTATGGGGTGGATCAGGATGGTCTGATACAGTGTGGCATGAGATGGCATAGTATGGTATGTTATTGTTTTGGGTGGGATGGGCTAGGCTGGTCTGCCATGGCCTGGTATGGGATGGAATGAGATGGGTGATGTGGTGACGTGTGGTATTGAATGATAGATTCATTGTGGTGTGATGTGGTATGGTGTTTAATGCCATTCAGTGCTGTGGGGACGATTGATGAGTGTGGTGGGTGGTGGCTTGGAGTGGTGAGGTGGTGTAGAGTGATGTCGTATGGCACTGTGGAATAATGTGGTGTAGTCTCCTGTGTGCTGTGCTACAGCATCATGGAATGTACGGCATGGAATGGTATCTGCAGTGTGGTAGAAGGTGGTGTGGGCTGTGGTGCCATGCAACAGTACGGCATGGCGCGTGATGCCAACAGAGAGAGAGGGAAGAGTGGCGTTGTGGCAAAGAGAAGAATGAACTAAGGACCTTTGCTCTGTTTCGGGGCGGGCATCCACTGCACGCACAACTGCAGAACAGACAGGGAGTACGACCATGGGTGGAGTTGTCGCCGTGGGCACAGAGACACACACATGTACACGCCTGCTCGCGCGGCACACACACTAACACAGCCGCACACGCACACTTCCACCTTTACCTCAGTGTCTGCATCTTTGCGGCGGTGTAGAGGCAGGCCTCATGCCTACCACCGCCGCAAAGACAGAGAGAGGTGTGTGCGGGCGCTCGCTGAGTGCTGCACACGTGTTCGGTTTAGAATGTTAGGGTCTTTCGTGGTGTGGATGCGGGGGTCTTCGTAGGTAACTCTCTCTTCTTGGCGGATTCCATAAGGCAAATGGCGGCGTGGGGAGGAACCGAGCTGTTGTTAATGTCAGGGTGCGGGCCGGGGAGACTTCTTGGGCTATGGTAGGACTCTTACTGTTTCCGTGTTGAGGGTCGGGTCGTGGCTGCCTAAGAGCCGAGAGACCAGGCGGTCACGTGAATTGTACAACGCTCAAGCTCACGTGTGATGTTCTGGACACATGTGAGGAAGCATGTACTATGTGAGGAGAGGGGGGCGGGGTGAGGGGAGACAACGTGCAGTTAAGATGGAGAAAGAGAGACATGGCGGTATACGGAGTAAGAGACATACTAAGACATTTAAAGTGATAAAGGAATAGAAAGATGGATGGATAGAAAGACAGGGAGAGACGGGCATTGTTCCAGGGGACGAAGGAAGGAAGGGAGGGAGGGAGGGAGGTAGGGAGGGGAGAATATGTGAAGAATTGAGATCTAATGTAGAGAAATGCAAATGACAATTCAAAATAGTAGAATGGAACTGCAAGATGGAAAAGAGGAAAGACTGGGATGGAAAGCATTTGTGTGAGCGTGTGAGCGTGTGCGCGTGTGCGGGGGCGGAGGGGCCGCCCAATGAGTGCTTTTGTTATGGACCCACTTAAAGAGTAATGAGTCGCCTGCTGGGCTGGTGCCTGCTCAGACTGGCGGGAGGTGGGGGGTACTCTGCACAGCTCTCAGACTGGCACCAAATTTGGGTTCAGAAACAGAGGACCCTTAAAGCATCTGAAAGGGCAAAGGGTCAAAAGTTATACATTGCGCGAATGCTCGCGCTGCATGCTAAATGAAACAAACGCAACACGTGGGTTAAATATGTGCAAATATGTTGAAATCCTGTTTATAGGAAAGACGTGAATTGGAGCAGCTGGGGGCGCTGGGATGTAGCGCTGCTTCACAGGGGAGAGGGGTATTTAATAATACTACACAGGCACGGACAGACCTGGCATTTATTGGGGCAATCAGTGCTTTAAATGGGCAGGCCCTCAGTGCCTGCACTTCTTTTATTTGAAAGACACACTACCGTCACTTTTCAGCAGGCAGTCCATACATTTAATGGCGGAGTATCGGCACTTCACAACAGTAAGCAGGTACTCTGGGAAAGTGAGTCCCTGCACTTCTGTATTTCCATTGAAAGCACTGGGGGCAATGCAGTCGGATTGGGGGCAGATGATGTTGGGTGACTGGAGCAAACACATGGTATTGCATGTCACATATAATACACAGCTGTCATTCCTACTGACACTCGATGTATCGACTTGGAAAGTCGAAAAGCTGTGTCCGCTGCATGAGGATTCTAACGTGCCAAGTGCAGGCTCCTCATGTCAGACATCAGTGTGTTGTATACATAGTATCACAAGTACACACTGTAGGGTCCGGTTGATGGTTTATTGCTGACGTAAAAATACTATTTAGAGCAGGCACTATCTTCATTGCCCTTCATGTCCATTCCCTCCACGTCCACTCTTCCTCGTCCCAGTACTTACTGCCTCCGACACAGGACTTTATTCTATTTCTTTTATTCTGTATAAACCCACGTCATCCAGTTTAATTTTTCCTGCCTCTGGCAGGTTGACTGTTCCCGGCACGTGTTCTGGGGAGCTGTAGTTGCTGGCCCCCTGGTGGGGCCGTGTGGCAGGGCCTCAGTTCCCTACAGGTCGGTTGAGCATGGACTGGAGCCTCTCCCGGTTTTTGCCAGGCATCCTGACCAGCGTGTGAGACGTCACTGGCCAGGGTCCTAAAATGGCGTGACCCGGGCTAAGGTAAGGGGCTCTGCCCTGGTGTTGTGTGGGGGTCGGCCCTTTTGTATGCCCCAGGACTGTCCATTCCACAGATCCGTGCTATTTCTACAGGATCAATGTGCATGGGACAACCCGGGGTGTTGCTAGGTCTGGAAAAGACCCGTGGCTAAGCTGATGTCGGAACTGTCAGGATTGGGGGCTAGCCAGTCTTTTGGTTGTAGCAACTGAGATTCTATCCGGGGCTACAACCAAAAGACCAGGGGCTATAGCCCTCTTAGCCCCCCCCCCTAGCAACGCCTCTGGGCCTGGCAGTCTGATGGTGTTTGTGCCTTCCGGGGGCCAGTTGGCCCTGCCTCTTGGGGGTGGGAATTATTAGTGTTTCTCCGGAGTAGCCTGGAGTTTGGAGTTAAACAATGCAGTAACAGCCCGTTGCCAGGGGGATTAAGTGATTGTTCGCCCTCATTGGTGGTTTTTGCCCATTCCTGGAGTTAAATATCGTGGCTCAACATGGGTTTTCTGGCATTCCTGTTTTTGCTGGGTTTGTGCTTTTGCTTGCACCATGGGAAAGCGCACTGCTCAAGTCAGGCACGTTGCACTTTTATCTTCCTCGTCTTCCTCTTCCCCTGAGCTTTGGAGGAGGAATAAGAAAAAAGTCCAGGAAGGACAATAAAAAGTTGCTTCTTCGGCGTCATGGCCACAGGCATGGGCACAAGCGCCGGCATTGGTCATGTTCATCATCCTCCTCTTCTGGCACATTGTCCTCCTCTGCCGCTTCCTGTTCCTCATCGGCTGATGCAGAAGGAAATATCTGGACAGGGAAGAGGTGGAGGAAGTCCTTGCACAAGTTTGGGACTGCATGGGGTTTATGGAGCCCTTGGTGCAGGTGGATGGGGCTGACCCCACTATTGAACAGTTTAAGCATACGCCAAGGATGGGGTTGCCTTTGATCTCTGACATCCGGGCTAAGATCTTTCACGTGTGACGTAATTCGGAGAAGATTGGCCTGACAAGCTTTATGGCCAAGATCTACCCATAGAAGAGGGGTGAGAAGTTTCTCTCAGCCTCTATTGAAGTTAATGATATCCTTGCTAGTCTGGCGGTTCGCTCCTCTATGTCGCCGAAGAGGCGGCTGTCCGTGACTCGGTGGCCCGTAGGGTGAATTCCAGCCTGAAGAATGTTCATGCTGGTGCACATCTGGCCCTCAGGGCGAATATCTACGGCTCCTCCACTGCAGAGACAGTGCTGGGTGGTTTCAGGAAGTTGAGGAAGGCTGTGGAAGGAGCCTCTGATGGTGCCCTGCCGCTGGCTGACATGCAGAGGCAGGTTGAACTCTTTTCCGATTTGGTGTTTGATGGAGTGAGTGGCTAGGCCATGGCCATTGGTGCTGATGTGTCGGCCTGGAGGCATGTGCATATGCGGGATTGGACAACGGAGGGTTCGCAGAAGGCGGCTGACCTTAAAATTCCTTTTGATGGTTCCAAACTCTTTGGTGATTTGCCTGGGGATAAAGTGGATAAGGCTTTTTTGTGCTGACAAACACACTAACTAGTTACGGTGGAAGTCTACCTTGACGGTCAAGAAATCGTCTTCTGGTGCAGGTGTGGGGACCGGACATCATTCCCTGGTTCCTCCTCCCACTCCTTTTGGAGGCCCATGGGGGACTGGGGTCCTCTGTGCTCTTCTTGTCCAAGCCCGGCCCAGAAGTCCTTATGGTTTGGGCAGGCCGGTGGGCAGATGTCTCTTGATGTTTTTTCCGGTATGGGACCAGTGCTGCTCAATTCTTGGGCTCTGGACACTGTCTGTAGGGGTTATCGAGTGAACCTCATGTCTCCCCCTTTCCAGGGTTGCATGGTTCAAACTACTTTTCCCCTCTCGATGCCCAAGAGGTTGGCTATGTCGACAGCTCTGTCCGAGTTGTTACTGAAGGCAGCTACCATGCCCGTTCCCTTTCTGCAGCGGGGTCTGGGTTTTTACTCAAGGTCCCCAAACCTTCAGGGAAGTCTCACCTCATGTTGGACCACAAGGGTCTGAACTGCTTTGTCTGGAAGGAACGCTTCAAGATGGAGACTTTGCAGAACATTCTCCCAATGTTGCACAGTGGAGACTGGATGGCATCCTGGATCTCCAGGATGCATATTACCACGTGTCACTCCGCCCCTGCCAGATGAGGTTCTTCCGATTTGTAGTGGGATCTCTGCACCTTCAGTTCTGAGTGCTCCTGTTCGGGTTGCGCTCGGCCCCCAGGGTGTTCACCAAGCTGGTGGCTCCCCTGGTGGCGCATCTTCACCTGAGGGTCATTCAGATTTTTCCCTATCTGGACACCTGGTTGGTCAGGGCAGCCCTCCGGTAGACAGTCCTTACTCATCTCCTTCTGTTTTGCCAGGCATTACGGGACTGGGGGTTTCTGGTGAACTGGCAGAAATCTCATATGGAGTCCTCTCATGATCTGGTTTTCATGGGGGCACAGATTTGCTCCAGGATGGGGGAGGGTTTTTCTGTCCCGCGAGAGGGTCCAGCGCCTGCTGTCTGTTCTGGGCAGCGTTCTCAGGCGGCGGTGTGTCACGGCTCGCCTGTTGCTCATGCTTCAGGGGCACATGGCTTCTTGTGTCTTCCTAGTTCCTTGGGCTCGTCTTCATCTGCGTCCTCTGGTGTCTTATTTACTCGCCCATCGGCTCCCGGCTTCTCAGGCATACAAGGCCTTGACTCCGGTGTCTCCTGCTCTGAGGGCCGCTTTACTGTGGTGGTTGTGGGTTCTGAATCTCCAGGCAAGGGTGTCCCTCGTCCATCCACCATTCACCACTCTTACTACAGACACTAGCTGAAGGGGTTGGGGGGCCACGTTGGGCATCCTATCGGCCCAGGGGTTGTGGGCTCTGGAGGAGGTTCGTCTTTCATCCAATTGGAGAGAGTTGTCTGCCATTCTCCGGGCCCTGTTGTACTTCAGGGTGTTTCGGGAAGGCCTGGCAGTGTTGGTCCAGATGGACAATACCACAGCATTGGCATAACTCAACCGCAAGGGGGGGTCCGGGTTCTCCTTCAATGATCTGGCAGCTCAGATAGGTTCCTGGGCGGAGTCATACCAGCTGTCCATGGTGGTTTCTCATGTCAGGGGGGTGGACAATATTCAGGCGGATCTGCTCATCTGCCGGTTCCCCTCCTCTCCGGTACTGGTTCTGTCGGACAGGGTGTTTGCAGAGATCTGTGTCAGGTTCAGGCTCCCAGTTCTGGATCTCTTTGCCTCTCCGGCCTCTGCGAAGGTTCCTCTCTTCTGCTCCTGGTTCCTGGCTGACGGAGTTTGGGGGTGGATGCCCTCACTGTCGAGTGGCCTTGGGGTCTCCTTTATGCATTCCCTCTCCTCCCCTTTCTTCCCCAGGTGGTTCAGCACATCAGGGAGAGCGGGTCAACTGTGCTGTTGGTTGCTTCATTCTGGCCCTGCCGGAGCTGGTTCCCCTCTCGGTTGGAGCTTCGGCCCCGGGAACCTTGGTTGATTCCAAGGAGGTCTTGTCCCCTGCAGGCGGGTATGGGGTTTGGGGGCACGCAATTGGGGCTGTTTGGCTATTGCACAGTCTCGGTTGATCTCCCAGGGTTTTTCGGGTTCTGTAATTGAGTCTATCATTAATGCTTGTAGACCCAGTGCCTTAAGTGGCACTACAAATCGAGCCGGGGCTCATCGAGGGGGCGTGGCCTAACAGCGGGGGTCCTGCTGGCCCGTGAGGCCACGCCCCCTTGACAAGCCTTGGCTCAATGGGCTACTGGCACCCCTGCCAGGCAGCCTTTTGTAGAGATCAGCACCCTCTCCCCATGGGGGAGAGGGTGCTGATCTCTGCATTTGTTTTCTATAGGCTTGCCTGGCAGGGGACAGCGCCTCGCCTATTCAGCCTTAATGGTGGCGCTGCCCTTCGCCAGCTGGGGAGGGGCAGCGTCACCATTAAGGTTGAAAGGGTGAGGCCGCTGGAAGCAGAGGCCTTTTTCCTAAATACTGAAACTCCCGCGAATCCGCGGTAGCTTCAGTATTTAGAAAGCAAGGCCTCTGCTTCCAGCGGCCTCACGTTTTCTCTATAATGGTGGCGCCGGCCCACAGGCATCCCTTGATTAAAGGGATGCCTCGCAGGTGCGGCGCCACCATTATGGCTGAAAGGCATTTTTTTCTGAAGCCTGAAGCTCTCGCACACGAGCGAGAGCTTCAGGCTGTAGAAAAAAAGCCTTTTCGTGCAGTGGCTGGGGCTGCAAGGGGAGATTAGTGGGCCCCGCCAGGGCCCCGCCTCAAAACGAAATTTCGGAGCCTGCCGGGGCCCAGCCCCGGCAGGCCCCGGCCCACTTAAAGCCCTGTGTAGACCTTCTACTCTGAAGACGTATGGCAGACACTGGGGTCACTTTTGGGATTGGTGTGGGTGGTCTGGGTTCCCCCCCTGAGTTCCGGTCTGCCCGCTATCCTATAATTCCTCCAGGAGAGTTTTGACAAGGGTATAGCGATCTCCATGCTTTGCTCCCAATGGGCCTTCATTAAATTCCTCTTGGGGGACTCTGATGGCCACCTGGACGGGAAAGTTTCTGCAGGGTCTTTCTTTTCCCCGTCCTTGTACTTATAAGGGCCTTCCCCGTGGGATCTCCCTCTTCTCTTGAAGCTCCTTCAGGGACCTCCCTTTGAGCCCCTGTCAGAAATTGACACCAAGCACCTTACACTAAAGACTGCTTTCCTGATCGCTATCACGTCTGCCCATAGGCTGGGGGAGATTGGGTTTCTGTCGTGTCATCCCCTTTTCTTGAGGGTTCTACCGGACTCTGTGGTTTTTCTGGTGTGATCCGAAGTTCCTGCCTAAGGTGTTGTCTTGGTTTCACACCTCTCAGGATCTGGTACCTCCTGCGTTTTTCCAGGATCCACAGATGGCCGGACGAGGTGGCTTGGCATGCCATTGATGTGTGGTGGGCGGGTCTGGAGTATTTGGCTCGGACTGCCCCATTCCGGCAGTCTGATAGTCTTTTCGTTACTTTTGGCCCTGCTGGTGCGGGACGGAAGGCCTCTGTGGTTTCCATTAGTTGGTGGCTCTGTTTTGTTGTATTTATGGCTTCTGTGGTTTCTGGCCTGCCTGTGCCTGCCCACATTCAGGGGCGCTCTACCAGAGGTTTGGCTGCCTCCTGGGCAGATGCTAAGGGGGTTTCAATACAGGAGATTTGTAGGGCCGGCCACCTGGGCAGATCAGAGCACCTTTGTCAACCACTATCGGGTGATTGTCTCCCACTCTGGGGATGGTTCCTTCGGGGTTGGGGTTTTGGCTGTTGGGATGTGATTTTGGAGTGATTAAAGGTGTGAGTTTTTGGTTCTGCACTTTCTGTCTCTGTGTCTCATTGTGACCGCTCCCCGTTGCTGCTATGGTATGCCTCATGATGTAATACTGGGACGAAGAAGAGTGGACGTGGAGGTAATGCTCTGATTACTTATCGGTAATCTTCTTTACCCCTACTACTACTCTTCCTCGTTACAGTACTGACGACCCTGCTCTCCCTCCCTGCGGGGAAGGGCCCATGCTCTGGCTTGGATATGTTAAACTGGATGACGAGGGTCAAGGGGAGGAGTTATACAGAACCAAAGAAATAGAAGAAGGTCATGTTTATGGACCTCATGATGTAAGTACTGTGACGAGGAAGAGTTGGACTATGAGTAATGACAATTACCAGTAAGTAATCAGAGCATTAGTATCACCTTAGCTCTGTGCATATACTATTATTGTATTTATGCCACGTTATGGCTCGCACACATTCATTGCCATGTGCTTGCACTCTGAAGTCTCGCGGATCACGGCATACCTCATTTTGTTGAGCAGCTTGTTCCCACTTCATCACAAATTCTTCATACCTCACTGGACTGCGTTGCTCTCGATGTGGCAACCTTCACTGTTTGTCGTTTTGGATACCCCAGGCTGGACTTTAAGTGGGCTGTGGCTGAGCCCCGGCAGTCTCCCAAAACCACAATCAAGCCAGGGGTCACCCTACCCAAGGCAACCCAGACATTCACTTTTGTTCTGTTCTGTGCACAGGATTGGAACCCACACACTGCCAGTGAGTAGCCAGTGTACCATTGCATTGTGCTGTACCGTAGATGTGATATTTATTTTGTTTCACCCAATAGAATATGTAAAGCAGTACATTGAATGAAAGAAAATAAAACCATCACCCTCGAAACAGCACTATGCCATCCCAGTAGATAGAGGGATGAACTTTGCAAAGAAATGATGCCAGCTTGTGCAAGTGCTATAAAACAATTCCATGTTTTGCTCAATAAAACGATTAGAAACAACTCGCAAACTGCGGGCTTTCAAAATATGTAAATTGCTTTTGGACTGCTATGGGACATAAAGAATGGCTCATGTGTGATGTGTCTGAATTATCGATTTTGCCAATATGTCGTGTTACTAAATCGTAACAGTTCATCACACGGAAACAGCATTCCTATGCAATGTACACACACATTTTACAGGCACAGACACAGCTCCAATGAGAGCGGACTGTGGGACATTTTTTGCTTAGGTGTGAGAGACATGTTGAAGAGAGAATTGATGAGGGTTCGGTTCTCTGCGCTGGGTGTGGCTGAGCTGAGTGGGAGGGCTTTGCTGGGAGGTGACGGGGTGAGAGGCAAGAGGAGGAGCAGTGTGATGTTGGATTTTGTGAGGCAGACGGGGCGGTGGGAGGAGTTGTGAGTTTATGTGTGCTAAGTATTGATTGGTGGGTCTGGTGCACATCATCCTATAGGATGGGGAAGCACTTGCGTGGGTCCGTCCACGCCACCGATAATTGAGAAGAAGAAGAAGAAGACCGGCACTGTGACGTCATTTCCGCTCAGGCGAAACAATGATGCTGACAGGGCGTGGGGGTGGTTTCGCCGCTTGGCCTCTGGTTACATTGAATGTAGTTCGGCTCCTGTGTGAAGTGAGTGAGGCTGGCTCGCTGTGTGTCGCTGTGTGCCTTATATCTAGCAAGCAAGTGCTCATTTAACCGTGGCCCCCACAGGCATCCTTATTTTTACCCATGGTGCGTGGTGCTCAATTATGGACCTCGAAAGGATGAAAGGCTGAGTTTGGCCTTGCCTGGATTCGAATCTGCCTCTGCAGGCTCTGCACAGATGTCTACTCGCTGTGCTATCTGACCTTTCAGTTTAAAGTCACATAGCACAAAAAGAAAAACATTGAATTCTACCCCATTCTCCGGAACAGCAGGGAGAAAGGTGCAGTGCTTAACAAAAAACACGCTGCACTCTCTACCAAAACAGCGGGGCCTCCTGCCATCTCTTAGTAGCACGAGAGGCGATTTGTGCAGGGTGTGGATTAGCACAGTGCTATGACACTGGTTTGTAAATGCAGGGCTTGGGTTCGAATCCCCACCACCGGAAAATAAAGACAAAAATAATCTTTATTTTAATAGTCCCATGGTGGGGATTCGAGCCCAAGCCTGTCCATGAAAAGCCATTGTCACGTCGTGCTGTGTTATTTCTCAGAGGCTGGATTCGTTTTGTTTCTTTGAATAGACTGCTTCACAAATAAAGCCATGTCAAGCAATTTGTTGAATGAAACAAATAAATTGAGAAACAATAAAATCGCAGTGAGTGCTATTCGACACTGGCAGTACTAACCAGACAACTTTTTATTTTTTATTGTCCCATGCTGTGGACACTTCAGGCCATGCCCATCACGTAGGCCACACCCATCACTTAGGCCCCCCCTCGATTTATTTCCGCACTTAAAGCACTAACCACAGTGTTTGTTCTTTCCTTGCTGTTACTTTTTGCCCTCGCGATGTTCCATTCACATTGCCACACTCTGCCTTCTCTGACACTGACTCTGTTTTCTTCAGTCTCATGTGGTAAGTTCCACCACATTGTTCTCGCCAAGGTTCTCAGTTGACGCTGCACCATTTTCCTCCGGTGCTGTTAGTTCCATCACACTAGATTCTCTTGACTAACTGTATCTTTTCTCAAATACGGCAACTCTTTCTAAGTTGTACCTTTTTCATTTTAAGTGCAAACATGATTAGTGCCTTTTTGAACCACTAAAATGGTTTACTGTATCTTGAACCAGTGTTTGAGTCTCTGTGAGGTAGTCAAATGTTGACCAAGTATCCCTCCTGTACTTCGGTTTTCTGGGCTGCCTTTCACCTGTCACTCTCTTCTTAATCTCCGCACCACATCGTCAATGTTCGAAATGTCATCCTCCCTCACTTTGGTTATCCATGGAGGCACAAGTGTGGATGCCACTCTTCTTCTTCGTAACATGTCAAATGGTGACACATTTATGTTCCCATTTGGGTTGAGGTGGTAAGCAGCAATGATTTTCTTTCCAGTCTTGAAAGGAACCATGCCTAAAGCCCTAGCTAATTGAAGAGCTCCCTTGATGAATCTATTGGTCCTTTCAACCTGCCCATTTGCCAGGGGATGGTACAGAGAAGCTTTAATCTGCCTAATGTTGTTAATCTGCATAAACATTACCATGTAGCGAGACACTAGTTCGATGTCATTTCTGTTACTTTATCCTTAGGAAGGCCCTTATGCTGGAAGATTACTGTATGTACTTAAAGAACTGTTGTGGTGGTGATATCCGGTACAAACTCAGCTTCCACCCATTTAGACAAATAATCTACCATGACTACACTATACCGATGGTCTGACAACATAGCTTCTATTAGTCCAATGAAATCAATTGAAATGTGTGCCACACACTATCTGGTATTTCTGTCGGATTTAATGGTGCTTGTCTCACTTTAAGTCTCTTGTCGCTATTCAAGCATTCATGACATCTCACGATCATCACTCGAATTTCGTGATCCATGCCTGGCCACCAGTATGAATTCCTAACACGGCTTTGTGTCATGTTGTTTCCTAGGTGCACTGCATTGTCTCGGCACAGAATTATTCTCCCCATGTCCATGAGCAGAATCACCCGATCCCCTCCAAACAATAGTCCCACAGATTCATATATTTCTTCAGCTATTTTCCAGTATGGTCTCAGTCCTTCTGGCACAGTCTTCTCATTGGGCCAACCCTTCCTGACCCATTCAGTTATTTTCTTTACAGTGGCATCTTTGGATGACTCTTCTCTTGAGGGGATTTCGCTCATCTCCATGCACAGCTTACTGCTTAGATCAGCTATTGACGCCAACACACATTCGTCTTTTAGAAACGTCATTGTCATTTCTCTTTGTTACAGCAGCCATGACGACATGCAGTTGGCTTGTGCGTTCTTCCAGCCTGCAATGTATCCAATTTCATACGTGTATTCATGACATTTTTCTACTATGCATGGTAATCTGAGGGTCGACATTTTCGTGCCACCTAGGCCTAGCATGTGTATGAACGTCTTTTGGTAAGTGATGAGATTGAATTTGGTCCCACACACATAGACCATGAAATATATAACCACCCAACCACATGCTAACATTTCCTTTTCAACTGTGGAGTAATTCTTCTCTGTGTCTGACAGCTCCTTGCATGTGAATGCTACGACAGGTTCAGTGTCACCCTTTCTCTGAGTCAGGGTGGCTCCCAACCCATAGGCGCTGGTGTCTACATCTCCCACAAGGGGTTAAATGGCCGTAGACAAGACACCCATTATCATTTCTTTTACTTCATCAAAAGCACTTTTCTGTTTCTGCCGCCATACTTATTCAGCTCCGTTCTTTAAAAGCTATCTAAGAGGTGCCGCCACTTCTGAAAACCGCGGCATAAGTTCTCCGGTAATCCTAGGAATGATAGCAGTTCTTCCTTTTTTTTTACTGCTGCGGCTTTCACTATAGCCTGAATCTGATTTTTCTTGGGACAGATTCCCTCCCTTGATATTTTGTTCCCCAGGCACACTACTTCTTTTGCCTTGATCACACATTTTCCATACCTCAGCCTTATCGCTGCATCTTGCAACTTGTGAAGCACTTTCCTCAACACGTCATGTGTTTCAGCATCCTCAGTATATAACATGATATCATCTTGAAAGTATGATACGTTGCCAATGTTGCGTAATAGTGAATCCATCTGGGTGAACTGATAAGTGCCAAACGTAATGAATGCTATCAACGGCCTCGATCCTTCATGTAAACAGATCTGATGATATGCATCTTGCATGTCCAACTTGGAAAAGAACATTGCCTCCTTGATTATGAGAATACGTTCAGTGATACTGGGAAGGGTACCTATCCATTATCACATTAAGATTCCGACTGCATGGATCAATGCACACCCTCAAGTCATTTAAGAGCTAATTCTTAATCAGTACTACTGGACTCAGACATTCGAAAGCCATTTTATCTAGCTGTGGCTGTAGTGTATGTCTTGCTGTGGCGGGAACGTGCGTCACCTTATGGTTAGCGGATACCATGTTCTGTTTTAGCTAGATCTTGTGTACATAGTTTTTAATTTTTCCAGGTTCATTGGAAAGAAATCTTTGGAAATCCTTCCTCGATAACGATGCTCCTCCTACTCACACTGATTGTATTCGTTCTTCCATGCTAGGGTAGAGTTTGATGTCCAATTTGGCCTGGTCCCCCCACGCTAACACAGCTGGGCCTTTCTCTAAGATGAATGCTCTCGTGTCTGTCCTCCTTCCTTTGAACTCAACCGTCACCTTGATGTGATCCAACAGGTGAAAAGAGGCACCACCAAACACAGTGGGTCTGTGTTTCGTTGTCTTGACTTCAACTTTGCTTTATCCCATCATGTCATTGTAGGTGCAAATTGGTATAATAGTTAGATCTGACCCTGAGTCGCCCATCATTCTGCATTCTTCACAATTCACCTCAATTATGCAGTGCAGCTTTTCCCTACTCACAGTGGAACTGTTGACCATCATGATCATTGGCCTGTTTTCCCTCACTATGTCCAGGCAATCCCTATGTGGTCGAACCTCCTGCAGTTCAAGCATTCTTTGCTCCTGGCTGGACGGTACTTATCATTCGCCAGGTGGCGGGTGCGTATGCACCTGTGACACGTCAAGGGTTCTCCTTTACCCCGTTTTTCATCCCTCCCATCTCTCATTGACCTCTCAGTGATTCCCTAGTAGAGGATGGCTTGTACCTCGGCATTTTAAGCACGTCCCGCCATTTCTTTCCATCTGCTTGCGGTTTCTTCCACAGCTCTGGCAATCTGAACCGCCTTGTCAAGCACCAAATTCTTCTATAAAATGAACTTATCCTGCAGCTCTCTCGAGTTGGTGTGCAGGATGAGCATGTTGCAAATCATCTTCTCTGTGTAGTTACCAAATGTACAGAGCGGCTGATTCTCCCAACCTGGTGACATAATCCTCCACAGACTCAGATGATGCTTGTTTCCTTCCGTAAGATATTTTTCTGTGTAATACCGTGTTCTCCTTGCTTGAGAACCGCTGGACGATGCATCTGATTGCTTCCTTAAACAATTCATCATCCTCATTTTCAACAGGTTCGGGATTAAGGCCTGCAAATATTCTCTGTCCTTCCATCCTCATAGTGTTCAACAACATCAGTCCTTTCCTAGCTGAGGCATAGTCCGTACCTTGCAAATTGTTGACGGCATGTGTTGAACAGCGACTCCCATTGCGGCCACGGAATGGTGGGCCTACCTGAGTGATGAAGGAAATCCGGGGGTGGCATTGCTTCTTGCATCTTGAATGAGGGGAGTTCGCTAATGGTCCTCATCGCCAATTATGTTGTATATATAGTAATACATGTACACACTGTACGGTCTGGTAGCTGGTTTATTGCCAACATAAAACAACTATTTACAGTGGCCAGTTTCTTCGCTGTCCTTCTTGTCCATTATCTGTGTGGTAATACCATTACTGTCTTTATGTCACATCATGTTCCTCTGTAGGGAGGAGCACCGGAGTGCTGCTGCTTCTCGACTGCCCCCGCTTTGTCTCTCGCTAGCGTTCATTCTTTCGCATATGCAGCCTGGAGACTCCTGGATACTCCATCTCCTGACAGCGCTTTACTCATTAGCTATCCATTCACATATGAATGCCGCCTTGTTATATCAAAGGGCTCATGTTTGCCACGTATGTGCCGCACTCTGCACTTGGGAGCCGACCGAAGCGAGGGCAGCACTTTGCTGTAATTTGAAAGCATTTCTTTTGTCAATACTGCAGGAGTGACTAATGAATCGGCACGCAGGCCCAAGCAGTGCTTCGAAGTGTGCCTTGGCTTCTATGTCGCTGGGTAATGAGATGCAGGGTATTACAGGGGACCATCCTGGCTGCCTGTGGACCACTGCAGGCAGAGACATCAATGTTCTATGAACCACACAAGAGTGTTTGACCCCAGAGAGATTGTTCATGTTTCCACAAAGAAGATGACTGCCATGTTTATTAATCCACCCGTTGAGACAGCGCTTTCACGTACCTGTGAGGCTCAGCCGATGAGTGAGACTGCTCCTATGTATGAGTCTCATCAACAATGAGTGAAATGAGTGAGATGGTGCTCTAGTGTGAGAGAACCACTTCCAAAGAGTGAGATAACAATGAGGTGTTAGCATTACTCAGAACAAGTAAGACCTTGCACCAATGGAGAACCATGAGCTAGTACATAGTGTTCTGTAGGGTATTTTGTGTAGATTTAGGGCCCAGCGGTATTTTCTTACCGCCAAAAACAAAAAATAATTTAGCAATAATCACTCCTGGCATTTAGATTGGGTTTGGTATTATAATGGTATAGTGGCTACGCATTATTTCAGTACACAGATACATTTGGTTGGTATACATTTCATTGTGGTATAGTGATGAGCATGATTTTCTGTTCTACTTGTGGTCCCCAATATACAAAACCCCCTTCTTCTTGGTTGGTCTGTTCGTGTGATCACTAGAGAGACCTTGGGCCTACATTTTATGGATACCACAATTTTCACATAGAGTGCCGCCTATGGCTGTTATCACTAATTTATTTACATTGGTGAGACTATGTTTCCATGGAGTATTCAGAATAACATGTGGTATTATCACTTATTTATTTACATTAGTGAGACTATGTTTCCATGGAGTATTCACAATAACATGTGGTACTATCACTAATTTATTTACATTAGTGAGACTATGTTTCCAGAGGCCCCTCTCTGCTGATTCATACACGCTCAGCAGACTATTGCATTATATTCCACTCAGAAGCCACACACACATACATACCCTGAGTGGAATCACGCACACAGCTATTTATAAATGCTCATAACATTATCTCATCTGCATAGGAAGTTTGGCACATATATCACCTAATAACCTTCCCTTTTATTATGTGATATGGGCTAAATGCACCAGAGAAAGACAGAAGCAAAAAAAAGAAAACCTTTCCACAGGCTGTGATTTATAACAGTTTCATTTCAAAATAATACATTACCAGCTTTGCGAGGCAATCTTTTCTAGAATAAACAGAAGCGAAACAAGTGCAAAAATACAAGGTATTTCATTAACTTTTGCAACAATAAAAAGAACAGTCATTTAGATGCCAACATTATAAAGTGGCATTTAAACACAAGAGAATTCCCTATCACTACACTGCCTGTCTAATAGTAGATCATTCATCTGGCAGTCACAGCAATCTCACTCCATTTGTATATTTACCAGCTATTTGTAGCTTTTCAGCACGCAAAGTCTCCTGGCTTGTCGTCTTTGAGCAGAGACCCAGGGCTCTTTTTTTTTCTTTCTTTAAAGCACCCAGCGAGAACATGCAGTTCTCAAGCCGGTGCCAAATGACTAGGAAACCCCAGTCTCTGAGAGAGGAAAAAGAAATCTGAACACACGTTTAAAATGAATCTCAGCCTGCCTCATTTTGCACATGGAGAACACATTATAATGTTAAGGAGTTAAAATCATGTTAGTATTTTGTTAATCAAGTTAATTAATTAAGTATCTAATGTTTCTCATGTAATTGAGGCATTTCAGGTGAGAAAATAAATGGTGTGCTTTTAAACTAAGTATTGAGAAAAATGGTGTGCTTTAACATAAATATCCTGTCTTCATATACCTGTCCATAGGTTACCCTGGCAACACATGGCTTGCCATACCACATTACAGCAATACTGTGATCCCATGCAGTGGCGCTGCACTCCAAAACACGCTAAATTATACTACAGTTCTGCATATTTAAATTCTGCTATTATTATTATTATTTATTATTATTATTATTATTATTATTATTATTATTATTATTATTATATTTATTGAATGCTGGTCTAGCTTCGAAAAGCAATAGAACACTTTATAGAGGTATTCAACAATACAGATAAACAACAGAGCACTTTTCAGAGGTAACAACAGAACAGTATCCAGTGGGGTGTAGGATACAGAGGGTCACAGACGAGTGGTTACAGCTGTACAGGGTAGCGGGGAGGAGAGGGGTGGATGGTGTCTATCGATTCAGGTGGCGAGGGAGACATCAAGATTGCCCAGTTGTTGACTCCTTGAAGAGGTGGTTCTTGAGTTATTTTCTGAATTGTAGGAGCATGGTGGCAAGTCTTATGCTGATGGGGAGGAGGTCTCACAGTCTTGGGCCATAATTAGAGAAGACTTGTTTTCTGGTCCTTTCCTGTTTGTAGCAGCGGATTTCAACTCTGCACATGTCCTAGCTTCTGGCGATGTGCTGTCCGCGAGAGATGTTGAGTTTCTCTGCAAAGTAGCTGGGTGACTTGGGGGCGACATCCTTATAATTGATGCAGCAAGACTTGAATGTGATTTGTGCGTGCAGTGTGGAGCCAATGAGGGCTGGGGTGATGTTGTTCTATCTGCATAGACCCTTGACGAGCCATGCGGCTGTGTGTAGGACACTTCTCAATGGCACGAGCTGGTATGACGGGAAGCCTTTGAGGAGGGCAATGCAAAGATGTAAACATAATTGTGCCACTTATTTTGGACCCACCATGATTTAAATGTAGCATAAATGTGTCATAATGTTTATTAATAATTTGTTTAAAATAAACAGAGTTAAATTCATATTGGTGTGTTTGTTTGGCATTAGTTGGCCTGGTGAGCCAAACATAGTTCCTGGTAGCTGCTTTTGGGTCGAGCTAACCAGGCTCTTCTTGGCTACAAGCAGGAACTAAATTGTGTTTGGGTGGTCACAAAAGATCATCACAATCAAGAGGGGTTTATGTTGCGCACACCCTATTTGTAACTGGGGGTGCAGCAATTTCATATATCCTAAAATATTCATGTATCCAGTGTAGTTAATTATGAATGTGATATGTTACTTTAGTATTACTTTTTGGTTAAAGTTGATACATATTAGATTGCAAGCACGTAGAAAGAAATGCTGAAACCACAAAATGAAATATAAAGGTGATTCAGACATAGGGCCTCATCACGACTTGGGCGGTAACGCCAACGGTATTACCGCCGGGGGTATTAGCCCTACTGCCGAACTCCCCGCCGCTAATAGCGTGGGATCACGAGTTTGGCGGTAAAGTAAATCCCCATTCCACATTGAGCCCATTCGGGAATGCCCCATTCACCATTGGGCTCAATGGGGAAAATTTGCGCTCTTACCGCCGGTGGATTTCCCGCCAGCGGTAATAGAGCGAATTTTCGGCGGATTTCCTCCCAGCTCAGAGCTGGGGCGAAATCCGCCGAAGTCCTGATTTGACTGACCCTTAAATCTGGCGGTAATAGCGCTACCGCCGGATTTAAGGGTTACCGCCAAAGTCGTGATGAGGCCCATAATGTGCTATGGACTGCCCAAAAGCAGGCAATGAGGAGGTTTCATAATGTGCATGTGAGAAAGGGGGCCTGTCGTGAAGAAACCACTGTTAAGGAGAGAAAATATGTATTAAACATGCATGCACACTGATATACATAGTCAGGGCATTTATGAATCTACATGTAGGTGGCTTGTTTTATAAATAGATTAAAACACATCAGTCAGGGTTTGACTTTGAGAAACTGGTTCTGCAAAGTTTCAGAAGCCAGAGGATGGGTAAATAAGTAGCTACAACCTTAGCAATGATCAGCTCAGCTAGAAGAGCCGGCCATGGTTGATATGGCCTGATAGTATTGCAGAAAGCAGATGTAATCTCTTAAATGCATGGGGCTTTTGCAGAGGGTTTCAGATATTTGTTTTGACCAGCAACAAACGTGGGGTGAAAGAGTTTCAATCGCATTGTCAGTTGTGTTGTGCATAATGAAATGGCATTTATTTAGATTAGAATGTTCCAGAATGCCAGTAATGTTGGGGTGTATGAGATAGTTATCGCTCGTTCAAAGAGAATCTCTTTACTCAGCTTTCTTCATATCGCTTGAAATATCTATGCAGACCATGTGCAATTAGGTTTAAGTTTAAAGTGCTCATGCCAGTTATTACTAGTAATGAATAATGTTTGCACAGAAAGGTTTAAATGTCTGATGATGTCATGACTTACCACAGACAAATCGTAAAAGTAGGTGTGTTTTATACATGAGCTGAAGATGGTAGTTAAGATAGCGCCTACCAATGAGAATGTAGGAATTGGAGAAAGATGGGATTTTTTTTAAGAGGGTTTGTCCAATCACATATGGGCAGTGTTGTAATAAAATATATGGGTGTGTTTTAACTGTTGCAAACATTTATATGTTGTGCCAACTTATGTGGTTCAGTGAGAACTTTGGCTATATATAGTCATTTATCTGCTCCCCAGATGATTTTACAATAAACTTGCTTCATGGACAAAACGTGCACTCGTTCATCAGATGGTGGGCCTGCTTTGGATAAAGGGGATTAGGGGCCCGCCCCTACAAATTTGATGTCCAGAAAGGGGCCCCAGATTTTCAGAGATGTTGAAGGGTCTTCTGTCTTCATATCTCAGCTGTGGCACCTCACTGCAGGGACCTGTCTCCCGTGCATGGTGAAAAAGGGAGGTTTGTGGGTGCCATATTGGTTAAAGACCCATCTGTTCCCCGGATGCGTGGTACCATGGGCCAGCTTTGCAGGACGACTTGACGGAGCACCACATCAGAGCACTTCGGGTTCACTTGAGTGCACCTTTGAGAGGTAAAGCAAGAGGGGAAATAGGGGAAAAAGAGGTTTGTTTCATTGATTTAACGGGTTAAGTAAGAGCAGATTTGGTGTGCATGTGTGAAGTTACTCAAGGTTACAGGAATTGAATGGGTGAGTGCTTTGAAGGAGTGAGTGAACTGTTTTACATTGTAAGTTCCTTGTATATATTTTTACAAGGTTGTTATTTCAGAGGTGTAAGGTGGTATCCCACGCAGCACTGCCATTGTGAGGTTTGTCCTGATAAGCTTCATTTTGCTTGTCTGGTTGGCGAGAGCCCTCACCTAGGAGTGAGGGGACACCTTATGGTAAGTCCACCCCTACAAACCTTCCAGAAGTATACCCTTGGCTTCTTTCATACTGTTTTGACTGTGTGGGCATAGCCCTGGCCTCGCTTTTCTTGGTTAGTCGAGGCATTGAAAGGGAAGCTTCCTTTAGTCAGGAATAGATGGTTTTGTAGTAGAGAATGCCGTACTAGTGATAAAGAGAGTGAAAGCAGCGTTGCTATAGTGAAAGGCATTGCACTCCTTCTATGCTAGTGTTAAGGAGACACTCAAAAATATTGTCCGGCTAGTGTTTTTTGATAAGAAACCTTTTGTGTAAGAGTGAGAAGTAGAATTAAAGCAAGTAGCTGAGTAAAGTGATTTCAATGAAAACGAGTTTGGTGAGTGATTGTGGGTAACAACTAAGAAACTCGGAAGTGGGAGAAGGGGGTACTTTGGGGAAAAAATGTTGTGCTGCAGGTTCGGCTTTGGTGTTATTTTTTGTGAAATTGCTTTGGGTTAATTGGGTTGGAGAATGGAGACTCAGTTGGATAATTTGTGTCAAGTACTTCCTGGCTAAATGGCAAAAATTTAAAATATCATCGGGAATGGCAGGGCAAACTAAGGGAAAATGCTCAAATCTTGGCCTATTGAGGGAACCTATGATAAAGGGATTTTGGAGAACCTGCAAACTTTTCTGATTACATGGCACAAGGGTTTGAAATTAGATAAGCGGTTGAACATCTTAGAGCTCTGGAGGATGTCTGAAAAAGACAGAAGGACCCATAGTGTTAAAACTGCAGAAGAAGGACTGAGAAAGCATGGTGTGGACATTTCTTCTGCACCACCCCCATATGGGTGCCATCCTTTATTACCTGCAGAGGGGTACACAGATCCTGAGTTTGGACCTCCATTTTCCCCTGCGGTCACTCCAGTGGTTGCGAGATGGACACAGGTGGTGCCTCCATCAGTTGGGATGCCTATCAAGTGGGACGTTGGTGAAAGTGGAAGAGTAACTCCTTCAATGGTTATGGCTACAGAAAGACTGCAAATGGAGAGCGGAAGGGGAATAACCCCCCGACTGCTAACTTAGCAGATAGATGAATAGTGGAAGAAAGAGAAAGAGCGAGGCTGGCAGTCAGAAGAACAGATGACTGATTGAGGATGAGGGAGAAGGAGGAAGGTAGGCCTTTTCCTAGTAGGATAGAGGATATGCTGCAAAGAGTGGTAGAGACATGAGAGCAGAAAAACATTAGAGAAGCACTAAGGCTAGTGGAGATAGAGGTAGCGTGGTTACGGCAGCAGAGAAATGATGATCGGGAAGAATGGAATAGACAGGTAAGGGATGTAGAAGATGGAAGGTGGAGGCATGCGCAGCTTCATGTTAGGTTGGATACATCAGTTATCAAAGTGGTGAAGATGGACATGGAGAAGAGTGATAGTGCCACAGATACAGGGCATGAGTGGGGAGAATGGGAGACGGCACCCTGTGGTAGTGCTGAGTATGCTTCTGTGCCTGTAAAAGTATAATAGGATGTGGGAACAGGAGCAGTAGATGAGAAAGAATGGGAATCAGATGTAGAACAGGGAGAGCCGGCTGTAGCCGCCCTACCTCCTGCTACAGTAGCAGCGACAGAGAGTATAACACGGGGTCTTAGGATGCACCAGAATACTCGCATTGCTGTAGTAAGTAGCAGGGGAGAGACGGGGGTAGCCCCAGTAAAAGCAGGTGCAGGTCAGTTTCTGTTGCTCCAGATGTTTCTGGGAAAGGCATATTATATCCTGTGGTCCCACATGGACCAGAATAACTTCATGAAGACACTCCCTTCGCTCACTGCAGGGGTGGGGAAGTGGATTTATGAATTAAAGAAACATACTGCCTGTGTCCAATTAGCCATAGGGGACATGAAGAGTTTATCATTCCGATTCTGAAGAAACCTTCTAGTGATGTATCCTCTGCTTCTACCTTTCATCCTATTTCGCTCTTACCGTATCACTCTAAAATTCTTGAACGCATTGTTTATTCTCAGGTCTCCACTTTTTTCTTTCGTAATTCAATTTTTCCTTCTTTCCAGTCTGTGTTCCATCCTGGCTATTCCACAGAGACTGCCCTCCTTTCTGTTCTGGACTCCCTTCACTCTGCATGTCACTCTAAACACTTGTCTCTTCTAATTCTTTTTGATTTTTCTGCAGCTTTCAACACTGTTTACCACACACTCCTATTGTCTGCTCTCTTCCTTTGGTTTTTCAGGCTCTATTTTATATTGGTTTGAGTCATACCTGTCCCAGAGGACATTCTCAGTCTCTTACGCTGGGGTTTCCTCCAAAACATTCCGCTTACCTATGGTGTTCCTCAAGGCTCTGTCCTTGGTCCCTTCCCCTTTCCCCTCTATACTGCCTCACTTGCTGGTGTTATTTCTTCTTTTGGACTATCCCACCATTTTTACGCTAATGACACTCAATTCTTTCTGCACTTCACTGATAATATCCACCTTAAGCTTAGTGCCTGTCTCCTTGCTATTCAATCTTGGATGACGGACCTCTCCTTGGTACTCAATGCTGCTAAAACTGAGATTATCTTCTTATCCTCCACCACCATTTTACCTCCTCTTTCCCACATTCATGTCATTTCCCCCAGAACAATTACCTAATTCTTCTGTGGCTCGTAATCTGGGTATTTTTTAGGCTCAGATCCCTCCTTTAGTCATCACATCTCTCTATCTTCCTGTTCCTGTCGATTCCACTTGCACAATATTGAGAAATCCTGTCCTTTCATGACTTTTAAGGCCACTCAACTCTATGTGTCTGCCTTAATCTTCTCATGGCTTTTCTATTGTTCTACCCTCTTTGGACTTCCTTTATCTCATCTTGCTCCTCTGAAATCTTTATTCAATGCTGCCATTCAGGTTCTAGGTCTCCTTGCTCATTGTGACTCCATTTAATCCTCTTTGGTTGGCCTCGGATGGCTCTCTTTTCATCATTGTTTAAAATTAAATATTTTGTGTCTAGTTTTTAAATCTCTCCATGGCCTTGCACCTCCTTATTGCTCCTCTTGTATCTCATTGTATACTCCTTCTCGCTCACTCCTCTCTTCTTCCCATTTTCTTCTTATTGTCCCTCATCCTAATTGTGCTCAATCTCATTTTCGTTCTTTCTCTCTTCTTGCGCCTTTACACTGGAATGCTTTACCACTCTCCCCTCATTCCATCTCTTTCTATTCTTCTTTATGGTTCTCTTTGAGATCTTATCTTCTTTCTACTGGTTAAGGAAGTTTAATGTAACTACAGAATTCCACTGTGTTTCAATTTTTTTCTTTCAATGTTAAATGTATGTTTTTTTTTCATATGTACAGCGCTTTGGTGTAAAGCGCTATATAAAAACCAAGTAAATACAAAATAAATAAAATATTCATGGCCCTATTGGGGGGCAGTCAGATGAGCTTTGGAGGAGATCGGGGTATCCGGAAGTTCAGTTGGATACAAATGCTCATGATGGAGCAGCTTTAAATAATTGTAGGGCACAGGTATGGGGGGGTCCTTGCGAATTATGTATTCCGTTTCGCCTGATATAAATTCCTTTCCAGACAAAAAGATGAAATTGGATAATGATTCTGCTGCACACATCCAGTTAATTCAGGAGATGTGCATGACAGAGACGGGAGAAGCGTGGGACAAGAATGTGGTGATTCCTTAGCCCTTGCTAAAGAAGGGACTTCCCAAGGATGTTCAACATGATCTAGATAAAGTGGTAGGGATGGAGGCCAAGAGTTGGCAAGAAATTCAAGCACATATTGTGCATTTCTATAAAAGGAGTCAAGAAAAGCACACAGAGAGAATAAAGCAGGCACAAAAAGCAGAGTCCAATCTTGTTCAGAAATATTTTTGTTGAAGATTTGCTTGGCAGGGGCAGTAATGACCAAATTCATGCAAGGACAGCAGGAGCAATTGGCACAACAGGGACAGGGTTAATATGGTATAACATAGGGTTGGATGGACGGTTATGCCTCAGTCCAAAACAAATGGGAGGGTTTCCGAGGGGTAGGGGAGGATTTCCATGAGAAAGTGGGTCATTTGGCGGCTTCAGAGGAATGGAGACCTGGTTTAGTGGACCAATGGGAAACAGCTATGGAGAGTTCTATGGGATTCGGAGTTGGTTGTGCGAGAGGTTGGGACATGTGTCACGAGATTGTTCAGACAGGTCACAGTATTTTAACGTGGAGCTCAGCAGATGCAATACCGACCCAGCCATTTTATTTTTTCCTATGTCATATAGTATAGTGACTAAAAAAGTGCTGGTGGAACTTCCTGTCTATGATCAGGAGTGCTGTTAGCAAATGACCGAGCTGTACTCTGATTATTTGGAAACCCCTACAGAGTTTCTATTTGTTCTCTGCGTCTAGCAACATATGAAGTATCAAGGAGATTACAAAGAGTCCCTTTTAAAGTTTGTCATCAAAGGGTAAATCCTCTGCCTTTTGTCAAATTTGTGGGTGATTCCTAGGCCGAGGGAAGGCCTACTGGTTTCAGTGGTAAAATGTAACGTAAACCACTTCAAAAGGGACTCTTTGTAATCTCCTATACTATATGACATAGGAAAAAATAAAATTGTCAACTTCCACTTGTCATAACAGTATGCACATGTGGTAACAATTTCAACATGAGTTTTTAAATTTCACTTTAATTTTTCTTGCACCAACCCAAGAAAACCTCAGTGAATGGGCAACCTTTTCTTTACAGCATACCGCCCTTGTGTGTACGATACATGAACACACTACTGGGTACAGGCAGCTACGAGGACCCCAAAGAATCCAATTGAGGGCTAACTAATTAAAATAATTGTTTATTATTTTTGTTTGATTGCATCTCCTGAGTTTTTGATATGTGTGAATCCCACCTACCAGCACAAACACTGGTACAGACATGGGGCAAAGATCCTTTTCCACCAAGGTACAGTTACTCATTATACTGAATTCAGTGTTTTTGGAGGGAGTCCTTTTTCGCTCCCTTGTGTTAAAAATGTACCATGAGTAGGACAACCCATAGTGGTCTCTGAGATGTCCAGTCCTATTCATTACCACAGATCCGGAAGAGGAGCCCCCAATAGGTGTACAGGTAGATGGCCGAACATTCTCATTTATGGTCGACACAGGGGCTACAAAATCTTGCATTAAGGAAGGTGAGTTCCCCATGTCAGGCAAAAAGATGGACACACATGGATTCTCTGGGGCTATTCTGTTGGTTCCTTATACTGAAGATCTACATATCAAGGTAGGTACTGTGGGACTGGCATCATGGAAGGAGACACAGACAACAGATTCAAGGAGCAACAATAGGCTTTTATTAAAGAAAATATCAGGATTTTGCAAGGCCTAACTAGCCCTTTGCTAAGGTAGGATTTCCCTAAAGAAAGAAAGGATAGCATTTTTGAGTGAGTTCAACGGAAAAGTCTGTCTGTGTCCAAAACCTATACTTGCCCTAACAACTAAGACAAAACAATGTGTGGGGATGTCAACCATAAATTAACCAGTGTTCCAAAAGTAAAGTTCTGAGCTATTTCCAGCTCAGGCTTAATCTTCAGCTTTTTTTCTGCAAATGTCAAAAAGTTCACCACAATGTTCAAATTACCTTTTTTTTAACTTGGAGTAATAAAGTTCCACACCTTTGTAAATGTCAGGATCCCCTTCCGCAAGTTCTATGAAGTTCCAGGGCAGCACATCTCAGGGCTCCCTTCAGCAAGTTCAATGCTGTTCCACGGCAGCACATCTCCGGGTTCCGTTATGCAAGTTCAACATCAAAGATGTCACAAAAATAAGTATCTTGAAGTTGTGTCTTTACACTGGCTTTCAACAACTCTTTCCAGCTCAGGGTTCCCTTCCCCAAGTCTTATACACACCAATGATAATTTTACTTTTGACACAAGGGCGAGCTTCCTTGTTAGCATGAAGGGGTTCTCGGGTCTGGGCGCAGTTGTTGGATCGCACAATCCACCCATTACAGGTCACACAACCAAGAGTCTCAAGTTCTCTTTCAGTATTTCAATATTCAAATAAACTGCAGCTCCACAACTTCAATAAACAAGTGGTTTCTCAAATGCAGCTCCACAACAAGCAGTTTCTCAGACTTCAAATCTGGAGTCAGAGTCCTTCAACCGACTTAGTTCCCTGCTTTCTTTCAGTTCATGATTCAATATTAGTATTTTTGATATTTGCATTCGATTTGGTATTCAAGGTTAGCAGTTGTGCTGTTTCATGCAATTCAGTGCACAAGAAATGTAGTTCTGCTTGTTTCATTCAGTTTGGTATTCAATAAATGTTAGAGATTCTTACTTTCGTGGACTGTTACTGTATTCACAGTCTTCTGGAGTGCTCTGGTGGTTCTAGTGTCCCCAACACTTACCAGGACCCGGCAGCTCCTCTTGGCAGCTTCTCTTCAAGCGGGAAAGCCATTTGCATGGTACTTCATTGAACACATGCCAGCCTCCATACTCAGCTCTGCCTCTGCTCCATGGCCCAGCCTGCTCCCTGCCTTCCCTTGCAAGGGTTCCGTGTCCTGCACAGTCCCAACAGCAGGACTCCTCGGATCTTTTTCAGCGTTTCAGTTACTCGGCATGCTCGCTCTCCAGCATGGCTCTGGGTATACAAATGATCTCTGCCTAAGTTTCTCAGGTCTCTCCTCCTTCTGATGCTGCTGCTTCCCCCATATGCTTACGCATTCCACCTTTAATACACCTGTGGTTCTTCAATGGGTTGCAGGTGTGTTCCCTCATTCAATGCTGCCTGACTCTGGTTAAAAGGTCATGCCTGACCTTCAAACATCTTCATTCGTCCCAGTATCAATGTGGTGAGAGTAAGTGGTGTTCATTACTCGCAGTTGCTTCTTCCTCATCTCAGTAATAGAGTGGGGAAAGTATGTAGGGTTCATTACTCTCAGTTGTTTCTTACTTGTCTCAGTACTGTTGGGTACCCCAAGAGGGGAATAAAGGCAAACTACTTTACAGAGACCCATAAAGGTCAGAGGAGGGTTAATCTGGTTGTCACGAGGATAAAGGGATACCATGTCTCGCATAAAGGTACCTCTCTCCAAATCCCCATGGACCCTCCACCCAAGTGAACTTCCCTTGCTTGTCCACCCCCAGGGTCAGGATCCAAAAGTGATGGCCTTACGTGGACACCTGCATAGTGGATCCAAGGGCAGTATGAGTGAGAATACCCTTCTCAGAGTACTCACAATGTATCTGCTCCTTTCTTTTATTGTACAGATACCCTGGCGAATCTTCTGGGAAGAGACTTCATGAGCATGTTACCAATGTTGATTGTTTCTTGGAGGAAGGTATAGTATGTTGAACTCCAGGTTTGTATCCGGTAAGAGAAGCAGCGTGTTTGCATGAATGTTGTAGCAACAGCAAGATCAGATTTGGCGCCCGTACATACAACCTTATTCCTTTATGTGGTAATGGTTTTGTTGATTTGGGTTTCTGGGATCAGAAATCCAACATGACGGTTACCAATAGAGTTCTTGTTTCGGTCTGTTGTGCCACAGGAAGTGCCACCAGGTACCATTTTTATGATTCTCTTAGAGCAGTAGTGATCAAGGAGAATAGGGTGGTTCTCTCAGGCACAGATGAGGAAGTCGGAGAATGGTGCACAGTTATGTGCATCGATCAAACCTTATCGCTAAGGGACGTGTCTGACGAGCCATTGTTTGAAGACAACGAAGACAGAAGAGAGATGGTTTTTTTAATTGGGGTGCCATGACAGATCGCGAAAGAGCAAAGGAAAGTACCACAGATCACGCTCATTGCTAAAAATACATCGCCATATTGGAAGGAGGTTTTGTAAAAGGTGCTGGACCATTTATGAACCAGCAATCCCCATGATGTGGGGCTGCTAAATTGTGTTAGAGCAGTACACAATTAAATTGAAGCCTGCTGCAATATTATCACGGGTTAAGCAGTACCCCATGTCTCTAGAGGCGGACAAAGGGATTTACGAGACCATGATGTAGTTGTTGAAGCAAGGCATAATACAATCTTCTGTGTCCCCATGTAACACTGCTATCTACCCTGTGAAGAAAGTGAAGGGGCCCAGTTGGAGGATGGTCCAGGATTTGGACCCCTTCAATAATATTGTTGAGGCAGAATTTCTGGTGGTACAGACTCCTACCACCATTCTCTATAATATCCCTACTGCGTCGTCCCACTTCATGGTGATCAAATAAAAAATGCATTTTCTCAGTCCTCTTATACCCCGATTCTCAGTACCTTAGAGTGTTTATGCATCATGGTCAGGGATTTGATCACATGAGGTTACCCCACGGGTATTGTGAATCTCTGAGTGTCTTTAAGAGGGAGGTTCAAATGGATTTAGGGATTTTACATGTGTCCAGTACCATAATTTAGTGTGTGTATGATTTTTAGTCTGTAGCACTTCAGAGGAGCACTCTAGAGGAGATTCAATAATGCTCCTCACCCTGCTTGCAGAGACGGGGTACAAAGTGGACAAAGACAAATTGCAGTACTAGCAGACAGAGGTAGTTAATTTGGGGCAAGTGAGATCGCCCGCAGGAAGGAAGGGAATGCTTGAGAGAGTCACTGCAGTTCAGAATACGCATCAGATAGTCGCGGTGAACAAATGCAGCAGTATTTGGGGCTCTGTAACTATTGGAGATCATGGATCTTTGACTACTCTAGTTATGTAGGGCCTAACTGCAGGGGCTTATGGAAGTGCAGAAGGTGAATGTTCTGATAGAGTGGTCTGAATAAATGGAAACTTGCAAGGCTGCGATCAGCAATGATCCAGTCTGCAGGCAACGGGAAATGCGAACAGTTAAATTAGGTCCTTAAGGCACAGTAAGCGAAAACATGTAATGATTTGGAAAAGTCGTAGTATTATTGTCTGCCCCTTGCATTGTTTTATTTGAGAACTCAGCCAGGAAAAGAGCACCACTTGAGCCCCCAGGAGATCTTGGTGGGGCATAGGCTACATACCCCTCTCTCACCTGCATGCACTGCATCATATACACAGAAGACCACCTAGGTCCTAGGAGTGGAGTTTAGGTCGTACAATAGGGCTTTAACCAAAAGTGTCAAGATTATATCTTCACAGGTTGTGTCTTCTCACCAACAGACTACAGGCGAAGGCAATAAGGAAACCGACGATCTTCACAAGCAACAATTGTTCCCAGAGATCAGGTTTTGGTCCAGGCCTTTGTATGCCATTGTAATGAGCAGTGTTTCCCTGGACTGCATCGTTTTATTTATGCGACTCCGACTGCTGTGTAGGTGGAGGGCAACAAGAGTTGGATCCACATCACTGATATACAAAAATATACCAGATACTCATCCACCGGCACAGGAGCAGGTTCAAAGTTAATTATGCAAATAACAAGGGGGGTCCTGGGAGACTCTCTGCCAGACATGAGTCCTGGTTTACAAGAGTACAAAGTTAAGTATGCCCAAAGGATCCGCAGCTCATTCCAGTGGAAAATAGGGGTGCGAACGAAAATCTGGAATTAGAATTTTTCTGTTTAGAAAAAGAAGAAATATTCAGATTTATAGTATATTTTAAAATTAGCGTTTATATCTTATTTGTGGTTCACTTGTCATCCAGTTTGAAGGTGGCACCAAGTGTAAATGTAGAAAGTTTAAATGTATCTAGGTTTGTAGAACCTAAGGATGTATTGCCAGAGTAACAATATGTGTTGATATTGATTTCTTGCATAATGGGGATGATGAAATCGATCCCACCAGAGATGCACATGGTTTCTTAGTAGATGATGTATGGTAAAGCCATATGTGGAAGTTTGGGAGACAGAGATCAATAGGATATTGCTACATCTGCTCTCTCATCCCCATGCTCCTGGCGTTCCTAGGGTGTTTAGCCGAGTGAGGTTGGGGGAGCAGATGCACTAATGCACTTTGCCTGGTGAATCTAGCATTGTGCAGTATCCGAGAATAGTTTAAAGGGCAATCAGTTTTTAGAGGAGCAGGTAGGCATTATTCTGCAAGTCCCCACCCCTTTGCCACTGTCAGCTTGGACCAGTCGGAGGAGAGCTATAGATGGGACCCCCTGTATCGTTCCTATACCGCATTGAGTGTAAGAGAGACATTATGCACTCAGACAGACATACACAATGTACCCTCACACTGAAAGTGTAGAAGAATGTTACATGGAAAGATGTCGCCTGCCAAGATGTCAGACTGCACCGATGAATATTGTGGATGGACGTTAAATGAAAGCTGACAAGGAAAAAGTGATGTCATGAAGAAGATATATGAACCTATGCTGAAATGATATGAAAATATTAATTAATGAAGTAACTGAACTAATAAGGCAGGTTTCAGGACCAAACCGCCACTCCTAGTGCAAATTTGGTGAAACTCCGCCCAGCGGTTTGGATTGTAGGTACAAGGAATGTTTTATTTCGTATCGTCTATGAGGATTTCCACACATTTTGGGCTCCCCTACGACTTTGCCCCCACTGGACAAAACCGCATCAGCCTTTGCAAAACCATTCCGAGGGGGCCATATACTTATTTTGGAAAGTGTAGTGAAGATTTGTCAAACTGCAGCAATGTTGTGGGCCGCCCACAGAGTGCTATTCCTATGGGTTTAGCAACTTAATCATAACTACAGCGCCGCTGCCGCAGGCCCTGTAGTATATATATATATATAGATATATATATATATATATATATATAAATATTCATTGAAAAAACTTTGTTAAAAGAGACGTTATGGTTAAGTTGCGCTACTAAAAACCTATGAAATTCAGTGAAAAAACGTTGTTAAAAGGGACGTTATGGTTAAGTTGCGCTACTAAAAACCTATCAAATTCAGTAAAACAACTTTGTTAAAGGGACGTTATGGTTCAAAGTAAAACCGAAAAACCCCTGAATTTCGGCAGTTATAGTAAGATAAGCAACCATAACTCGCGCCACTGTGCACTGCTAACACTAACACCCAGGACATCAAAGGTGACATCACAAATGTCATTGATGACATCACTGATGACATCACATGGCTGGCTCTGCCTTGTTTGCCTTTACTGACATATCTAAGCCACATAGTTTTCTTCAGTAACAGTCAGGAAGTAAAAATTGAAAAGGTACTATATTTGTAGACTTAGGGTCAAGTCATATCATATGACACATATACATAGCGGAAGATACAGGCTTGAAAGAGAGCAATCCTTTCTGTGCATGAATTATCAGCACTTTCTCATAGTTTTATTTTTATTACTCTACCTTCCCTCTATATGCTCATATTTGTATACATTGTACTCACACTCCTTTCCTTTGGGTGCAGTCACATCATGTGATACACATACATATGGTAAGTAGCAGCTTTGAAACAGAGCAATAGTTTCTCTGCATAAAGATAATGAGTTAGGTTATGAACTCTTTCTGCTACTACTTCTGCTTTTTTGCTTACTTCTCTGTCCCTGTATATACTCATATTTGTATGTGTTTTTGTCTCTTTGTGTTTTGTCTGTATTAAGTGTAATTATGTATTAAGTGGGTTTTATTAGCTACTTATTACATGTTAGATTATGAATATTGCACCTTCATCATATATGCTGCACACACTGCCTATGTTTCTGCATGAGTTGCTTAGTATACTGGATAGAACTTCATAATAGAATGCTATTTATGTCAATTCATTGCTTAATGCACTAATTAGCTCATGATATTTATTGAAATGATCCTTCACACTTTTTGGTCAACATTATAAGAATCCCTCCTACAGAGTTTTCATGAAAAGTAAATGCACATGTGATGTCATCAGTGATGTCATCAATGACATTTGTGATGTCATCTTTAATTTCCTGGGTGTTAGTGTTAGCAGTGCACGGTGGCGTGAGTTATGGTTGCTTATCTTACCATAACTGCCGAATTTCAGGGGTTTTTCGGTTTTACTTTGAACCATAACGTCCCTTTAACAAAGTTTTTTTACTGAATTTGATAGGTTTTTAGTAGCGCAACTTAACCATAACGTCCCTTTTAACAAAGTTTTTTCAATGAATTTCATAGGTTTTTAGTAGCGCAACTTAACCATAATGTCCCTTTTAACAACGTTTTTTCACTGAATTTCATAGGTTTTTAGTAGCACAACTTAAAAATAACGTCCCTTTAACAAAGTTTTTTTTACTGAATTTCATATGTTTTAGTAGCACAACTTAACCATAATATCCCTGACTTTATATACATGTAACATAGAACATACTGAACCCCTAGCTAGTGATTTCGATGTCCGCGGACTACCGCCATATCCGCGACATATCAAAAATCTGAGCGTGGTGAATGTAAATTTAAATAGTGTGCCCCATTTCCCCTTTGAGGTTGGCTCTGAAAAGAGCTGTTTTTTGGGGGGGTTTTTTGCAGGTGCTTGACAGACACCTGTTATTTTGTATTTTTTATTTTGTATTTTTTATTTTTCTTACTTTACTCCTAAAATCTTCACATAACCTTCTCCAAAGCAACCCTTACATTCCAAAACAGAATGGAATTTCCCATAAAAGATAAGGAAATGCCATCTTCTTTAAAATAAACAGCATTACTGGAATCAATATTCTCATTATTACAGAAGAACATACCAGCTCTAAGCATGAAGGCACACATGCCTCGGTTGATTACACACCTAGCATTGTTTTGCTGAGGACAAAAAACTGAACTATTGTCCCATATTGCCCTAGGTACTAATCCAGAATAAATTACTTTGGCATTTGGAAGGATGTTCATTACTGCTTGAACCAAGTGTTCCAAATCTGCCAACAAAGTAGGGGCACTGGCATAGCCCAAATGGAAAGCACCATAGTGCAAAACTACCACATGGGGACTGTTGATCCTCCCCATATCTTCACAAACTTGTACAATTCCCTGTACATTGCAATCAGGCACAGAGCTCCCAACCACCTCCACTCCTTTAACATCGAAATTCTTTGCAACATGCCTGCATTGAGCATACTGTTGTAAACCATGCACAAACATATCTCTGAGCACCAACACCCTGACTTTCTCCACTTCTGCCATCTTCACTACACACAGTCTCTTTGAACACAAATCCACAACCTCAACATCTGATTGGCTGATCCCTACAGTCTTCTTTCCATGCTGGATTTGCTGGAAAACCCCGGATGTAGCACGCCCTGTCCGCGGACCACGTAACTCTTAGACAGCCCTTCTACCATTTCCACTTCATTTTCTATGCCATTCCCTCATTGGATACAGCTAAGCAGGCACACAATTTGGAGAACGTCCTCAGAACACCCCCAGTTTGTTTATTTTCGAACATTTCAGGACACCGTGAGTGTTCTTGGAACACATTCAACTTGCCAGCGAACAATACGGACAACATCCTCAGAACACCCCCATTTTCTTTATGTACGAACATTTCAGGACACCGCGAGTGTTCTTAGAACACTTTCAGCTTGACAACGAACAATACAGACAACGTCTTCAGGACACCCCCTGCGAACATTCCAGGACCCCACGAGTCTTCTTAGAACACTTTCACCGAATCCATTCTGTTATTTACAAACATTTCAGAACAGCCGTGTTGTCCGCAGAAAAATCAAACACAACAAAAGTGTCTAGCACATAAAAAAACAGAACATTGAACCTATCTCATACTCCCCCACCCTCCCCAAACACTGTTACACACCAACACACTCCACTAAATACAATTTTTAATCCAAGTTTCACCGCGCTGTCCGTGGTCGTCCGCGAATGTAAGATGGCGGGCGCCACAGAAAATCTGATGCGCTCCACGCCCCACGCCGTCCAATCAGCGAACAGGTCGGATGTCCGCGGACATCGCGCAAGCCGCTCGGCCAATCAGGGCACTGTCCGCGGAGCAAACCGGGAAGTCCGTCCGCGGAGCGAACAGAGATATCACTATTTATTTTGCCTTACATTTTGGTAATTTTAAAAACAAACTACTGGACGGATTTACACCAAATTTGCAAAAGCACGCTTTCTGGACCACCCCCCGCTCCTGCCGCAAATTTGGTGTAAATCCGTCCAGCGGTTTGGGCTGTAGGCGTGCGCAAAGTTTTTTTCCCATTATGTCTATGGGAAAAAACAAACGTTTTGGGACCCCCCCTATAACTTTGCCCCCCCTGGACCAAACCTCTCCAAACTTTGCAAAAAAATTCAGAGTGGGCCATATACTTTTTTTACAAAGTTTGGTGAGGATTCGTCCAGAGGGAGCAAAGGTATAAGCCGCCCATAAAATGCTCTTCCTATGGAAACACCAACTTAACGATAACTACACGGACGCTACCGCGTCCATGTAATATATTCCACGACTTACGCTGAAACTTCACTTTGCCCCACTGATTTCATCACCGCCCTCCACCGCCTAGGTTTGTGTGTCCCGCATTCTCAGCCTTTAATCTCTCTGATCTCGCCAAACAGTTTCAGCCGCCTACGCCACAACATAATTACAACATAACTCTATGCCTTTCAAGAGGTGTTTAGCAACAAAAAAAAGAGTACTGACACAAAAACATTTGAAGAGATAGTTGTCTTCTGTGTTTGTCCCCATGTAGCTTTCACCTCCAGGGCGGGACAGAGGCTCTACATCAGACTAAATACGGCTCATATCTTCTGCCTGAGTGGGGCGCACGCGCACCTATCATTAAACACGTGTGTAAGCTGGTAAAATGCCATATTAAAATGTATCCACTAGGCAAACATGTCTAAAAGGAAACATGGGCCAAGCAGAACTTCTTTGGCGCTCTAGGAGAACATACCTATACTCACTGTGGGAGGGTTTGCTGCATAACTTAATTGTTTCAAATGCACCAAGGAGCAATTACGTCATGCAGTGAGAGATGCACAAAAAAGCAAGGCACATAAATAACATGAAGAGAATACATACATTGCACACATATGTGTGTGTGTGTGTGCTTGCGTGTGTTTGTTACAGAGTTGCAGTTCCGATTCTATCGCTAATTTTGCATTCGCAGTTCGCAGGGGTATATGCGCACCCCCAATATTCTGTGTCATTTATGGTCTTCTTAACGAACAGTTAGTGACGTTGCATCAACATTTTAACGCCTAAAATGGTTGCTGAATAAAATATGTTTATTTTATTCAGAATTCTGCAGGGGCAGGAAAATCACAGTAGTCTAACATGTCTCAAAATGGTCAGCTGTGGTGTTGGGGTTATTTGTGTCACACATAGAGGCCCTTGGCCTGAAGATATAAATGCCCAGAAGGATAGCAAAGCCAAGACTACACAAAGCAGCACAGGTTCGATCCCGGGTCCGCGCTTAGAAACCTCTGGGTTAAGCGCATTATAAATACGCAATTCAAACATATTCCCATAACAGTGCCTCGATGCCCTCGGGCTGTGTGAGCGCTTTAAAAATGCAAACAAATAAACAAACATTAGAAAATTGGGATGGCCAAACCCGAGAAATCCACTTTTCAAGTGAATTGTTTCCGTATTTCCTTTGTGTGTATTTTTTAGGCCTCTGTACAGCGCCAACAGCGAGTTCAGCTGCTTTGTGGCACTTCCAGGGCGAGGGGAATGGGAACAGCTGAGTAGTCCTTCCGATCAGCTAGGTGCTAGGGAAGGCTTAGTTGAGACACACATGTACGCATGGTGTGGAAAGAGTCATAGTGCATGGACGAGGAAGATGCATGCAGCGAGTAATGAGGAACAGCAATGAGTAATGGCATAACAGTAACAACAGCAGCACTCACAGGTGCATGGGAGTCTTCACTAAACAGGAGTTCGCGCCAAAAAGGGCTCCAGAAAAGAAAGCTCTTGCGTCTCTTGCAGAAAAGATGGTTTGGGGGTTTTCTGAGTGGTGCTAGTAGATCACTCCAGAGGGTGGACCCTGCTGCACCCGGAGTTCTCCCCCGCCCCCATTTTTCATCTCTTGTGAGCAGGGGTGTTGCTACGTCCGGGAAAGACCCGGGGCTACGCTAATATCAGAACTGTAGGGATTGGGGGCTAGCTAACCTTTTGGTTGTAGCTCCTGAGATTCTATTGAGGGCTACAACCTAAAGACCAGGGGCTATAGCCCCCTTAGCCGCCCCCCCTAGCAACGCCTCTGCTTGTGAATAGCCACTACTGTAGCTCTCCTGCCTGAGGATCTCAAGAGTCCAGGCAGGCAGGATGTTTTCATCAATTGTCTCCTGAGACTGGAGGAGTAAGCTGTGTGAATGAAGAAACGTGCCCAGAAACGGATGCAAGCATTAACCAGAGACAAGAGAAGGAGAGGAGAGCAGGCTGAAGATGACCTTAAAGAGGTAGAAGGTCAAGGGTTGGCCTGTCTACTTTGTAGGTACAGTAGTTCAAGTGTGAGAGGCAAACACCGGAAGTTATGTGGGTTCTTTGACACATGTTTAGCAAAGGTAGGAATGCGTCTGACGATGTGGAGGTGACCATTTGATTTCCTCAGGAGTTCAGCACCAGGCAGTCCAAAAGATAAGTCGTTGTGAACATCACCCCTCAGTTCTTTGCTGTGGCTATGAAAGAAGGAGGGGATCCAGGAGCAGGAAGCCATGCAAATGGAAGGTTGGAGGAGGGCTTCCCACAATCAATGATGTCTGTCTCTGTTGAGTTTAGACAGAGATGCTTGTGACCAACCCATTCCTGGATTTAGGGTCGGCATCCTGGGGTGTGGAGGAGATCTCATGGCAAGCCTTTGAGATGGAAAGCAACTTGGTCACTCTCTATGTCCGTCAGTACAGAAGATGTATGTGGCATGATGAGGCCTATAGCAAGAGGTCCGAGGTGTGCATTAAATAGCCACCGGTAAAGATGGACCCTTGAGGGTCTCCACACCACAACATCAAAGGTGCTGAAAGAAAGAGCCTACACCAGAGTTGCATTTCTCTTTCGAACACGAATGATGTGCACCATGTGAGGGCTCTCAGGCATATGCCGAAGGAGGATTCAAGGTGGCTCGGGAAAGCGGGGTGGTTGAAAGCATCGAATGCTGTGGGAAGTGGGTGTCTAGGGCTTTAAGAGCAAGGCAGACTCTGTGACTCTGGCTAGTCTAAAGACAGACTGGCTCTCATGTCAAAGGTCATGTCAGAGGTCCTGTCAGAGGTTATGTTCTTCAGTGCAATGTAGCAGCTGCCACATTCTCCCCTTCCAAATATTCTTGCCAATGAAGAGGCATTGAACATAGGGCACTTTATCAGCAGTATATTGAGTTTTTAAAAGTGTGGAGTGATAAAGCAGCTCTTCAGTACTGCCTACTTTCTTCCATAATGTTCCCCTATAGGCTGAATTAGCCAATGCACTTGCAGCCCATGTGTGTAGAGGATCAGGGAGCGGTGCAGCGTCCCGGTCAGGAGTGGGCAAGAGGTTGAGTGTTGGAGGTTGGGTACGGAGAGTATTGGCATTCCGGGGGGCAGGCGGGTTGAGGACTAGGTGGAGGAGGCAGACTACCAAGAGGGTTAGGTCACGGGGGCTTACAGGGGTGTTTCCCACACAGGAAAACAGAACTGGCAGGGGGTGGAGGAAGAGGGTCCTACAGGGGTCGCTGTGCTGTCCCCTGCAGCCAACAGAGAAATTATTGCGGGAGAGCAGGAAATGACAATGATAGATGGTTGATGTAGGAACAGGGACCCACGGTAAAAGCGGATTTGATGAACGCGGCCGACGACTATCTATCATAATGCGGTTTGTTCAACGTCTGGGGAAAGAGTCCTAAATCCAGGGACCTATTCCCTAGAGATGCTATTGAGGTGGCCAGGGTAGGGAGATTGCACTTGCAGATTTTGGTTGGGCAGGAAACCACTTACTCTAAGAAGGTGCTCCTCTAGGTCACGAGTATCACAAGGTCAGATTCAAAAATATCCATATTAACTTGGAAAGTCGTATCCGCCTGAGGGTCTAGCATGGGGGATCAGGGGACTTAGGGATGTTGGAGATGGGGGCAGAGGTGGCCTCAAGCTTCTCAGTGAAGAAAGTTGAGCTGGTGTCAGCCAGAGCTGGTGACACGCTGGGGGTGTGTGAGTGCTCAGGAGGCATCCTACCATCATTGGACAATTTAAATCTATCGGCTGTGCGTCGCAGGAATGAGCAATAGAATCAGGAAAGCGTGATGTGTTGTCCGCAGGAATACTTTGTGATACTCATTCTGGTACGGAACACAAGCTTTCTTGTCTTCAGAGTCTTTTGTTGTGCACCAGTGATGTTCGAGTGCTCTGCTTTTTCTTGCTTTGTAGCACCCTCTGAGTCAAAGAATATATTAGGTTTAAGGCATGGATTGAGTTTTTAACCAGAAAACCTGGACAAATATGTCAATATTTCTGCTTGGCTCTAGTTAGAGATACGGAAGAGTGGAATCCAGAGAAGGAGGGGTTACACCAGGAGTGCTGAAGGTCTCCACCAAGAGTGAAGGCGTCACTCTCAGCTTTGGCATCACACGGATGGAGCCCTCGTAGGAGTTGGGGACACAGTGAGATGTTGGGATTTCATTCCAATCTCAACGAGACTAGCATATGGTCAGTCCATGGGAGAGAAGTGGTCAGAATGCTTGGAACTGAAATGGAGGCAGAGGATCCAACATCATTAAGGGTGGGCACACCAGTGTGAGTGCGACCAGAGGGCAAATCGTCAAGGTCAAGGGTTCAGCGGCATTAATGATGGCATGGGTCCTATACTTTTCAGGCAGTGCAACAAAAAAAACATTTCATTGTCCCAAGACCAAAAGAGTGTCATAAAATATTTGAAGGGAAGTGATGACATCAGGCCAATCAACCAATAAGTGAGTGATATCACACGTGCCGGTATAAAGCGGAGTCCACAGTACAAGGGGTAGTTGTGTGAATGACCCTACTCAGGGTAGAAGAGGGCACAATCAGGGCAACTCCAAACCCTCCCTCGTGTCCTTATTGCAAATCTGGATTGTATACCCTTCAGAAGGAGAGTGTCCACAAACCTAGTAAAGCGGTCAGAAACCCAGACAACCAAGGTGGGGAGGAAGTCGATCTCATGGACCGCTAATAGGTCGGGTTTATTGAGCAAATACCTGCTCACAGAGTGAGCGTTTCGAGTAGAAATTGACCAGTCAGGCCTGATTGGACATGGTATGCGACAGGTAGACGTTGGAACCAGGGTGTGAGAGGCCAGTAAGGACGGAACAAGTGGAGGGCTGTGAGCTGGGGAATATGAGACACTTGAATACGGGAGACCGAGGTCGGTGAGTATGAGAGCCTATACTGGGGGCACTGTGCAATAATGGGAAGCCCGAACGGAGGATGGTAGCAAGGTATTAGCCATGAGGACAGTCATGCAAAACGAAAGGCAAGACAGACGAGATGCGGTGAGAGAGACGAAGGGAGTGAGGGTAGAGGAAAGCTAAGCTAAGAAGCAGAAGGAAGAAACAGAGGAAGAGAGGGATAGCAGAGGGACAAGAATAAACAGAGAAAGAGCGATGGACAACAGGTTTAAGGGGAGTGAAGGGCACCTGGGTCTGTAGGCCGAACAGCGGAGTAGTTGGACAGTGATGTGTGGAGATGGGCGGTGGGCAGAGGACCCTAGCCAGGAAGAAGCAATCAAGGAAGGGGCAGGGAAGGGACAGATGGAATCAGACAGCGGGCAGAGAACCGAGGGTCTGTTAGGAAAAGTGGCGCTAAAGGGGGGAATTCACTGAAGTTAGCATAGCGATTTAGAAGTTATCTTCACATCAATGCGAGGACACGAAGGGGCGAGGGATGCAGGGGCAGGGTGTGGGAGCAAGTTGGGCATCCTGCAATACATGAAGTCATCAGATGAAATCGAGAAAGCGAGAAAAGCCAGTGTGAAACATTGGTGTCTGGGCTCACCATGCAGAGACAGGGAAGAGCAATGGAGCGAGAGAGTGAGGATGATGAGCAGGGTGGGAGCTGAACGGGGCGTCAGGGTTAAACCAGAAGGAACACATGCACAAAACCCACCATGCGGGGATGCCAGGTTGGGCGGGCGGGGCCTGGGCGTAATTGTAGGGGGGACAGGGGTGTTTGTGCCCCCCAACTTTCATGTCACACCAGTATGTCCCTATTCATTCGGCTTGGGCACCTTTTCTTCAGATGTCATGTCCCCCCCCCCAACATTTTCAGCAAGGTTACTCCACTGGGGCGGGGTGCAGCCAGGGGGAAATGCGTGGCGGATGCCATCTCAAACTGGTTGCCTCCAGTGGGCGGCTGGGGTGGGTTCATGAGCTCTGGGCTCGGTGGGGGGAGTGCAGCGGAGCCAATTTGAGCACCTAAAAGAGGCCCCTAGCGACAAGGAGAACACTGATCTCTGCCTTGTCCTGCTGGGAATTGTCGCCACCATGCTCTCACTGCCCTGCCCTCGCCCTCGACCGCTGTACAGATTTTATTTTGGTTTTCGTGTCTCTTTATCGCCTCGCTTTGAACATCCCGCATCTGGTCTGCCACCGGTGCTGTTTGCCGCACTCCGGGCGAAAAGGGAGCATTTCTTGGAGCGGAGAAGGTGTGGACCTCCCGTCTTTGCACCGGAGGAGGCTTCCAGTGAGGACAGGTGGCTGGGGTGGGGTTGGGGAGCGAGGCGGGAACGAAGGGGCAAGGACCGGGCTGGGTGTGTTTGGGAGGGCAGGCTGTGGGGCCGAGGGTGGGCATATAAAGGAGATTGCCTGTTGGAATTACCAATTCTTTGGCACCCTCATTATTGGAGAAATAGAGGGAACATCCACATCTGACCTTATGGGGGAGTTGTCAAGGGTTCTGGGAAGTAAATTAACCTATCCCACCCCCCTAGGTGATTTAGGGTAAGGTGGATCCCATGGAGAGACCTGTGAAGTTGCAGGGGGCAAGGGGTGTACTAAAAGGCCCTACACAACTATAATATTATGCACATTTTAGATGTTTAGACATAGTGAGTGCATATAAGCAGACGCATTGTGTAGCTATGGCAGAAGTATAGGGCTTGCACAGCAACACGTTAGACACAGGCCGCAAACCTGATGAAGAAACCAGAATAGACCCGAGCACTGATGAGACACCCGTCTACTAGCTTCCACAAAAACCCTCCTTTGCTCTAAAACTGTTGCCAATATGCTTATCCCGAGAAAGAATGTATCCTGCAAGGCCACGAGACAGAGCTACGTGCCGCGCTTCACGCGTTACCACAAACAGACCAGAGAAAGCCTCTGACCCCCACCCAGCCAACTAAGAGTTATAGCCCTACAACTGTCCGAATCTCAAGACCTCTGAATGCCATGATACCAGCTGACCCCAAGCCACCGACTATAAACCAGCCAACCATAAAAGATCTAAGAGATTGGTCATCCTATTGTTACTTTAAATAACATGATTTGTAATGTGAGATACAGGGAGGGAGAAATTACAGTTCAAAAATGACGGTGGAAGCCTTGAAAGCCTGTCGATGCAATTGGAATGAGTGAAATGTGTGCGGGTCACAGTTACCTCGAGCCTCCCACTGTACCAGTCCATGATCATGCCAGGTGCCCTGTGTAATGATAGAGTAGCACAGTTAGAAGAAAGTAACTCATTGGGCCTCATTACAAGTTTGGAGGTAGTCATGGTGCTAATAGCACCATGGCTGCCTCCAAAATCGTGTCCGGGTTCTGTGAATGAGGAATTACCGGGTCATTCCAACCTTGGAGGACGCGGTAATTCCTCATTCACAAAACCAATCCCCATTTCCATTTAAGCCCCCTTACGGCTCAATGGGAATGGGGATGGAGCTAATAACAGGCCCGTTAAGAACGGGCCTGTTATTAGCTCCCTGGTCCCATTGCAGGACCCGCAAAGGACGTCTGGTCTGACCAGACATTCTGAGTGGCTCCCGCAACGGAACCTCGTAATAGGGCGGAATGGGTTTACCAGCACCATTACCGGTGCCGGTAAACCCATTCCGCTAACCTCATAATGAGGCCCATTGTCTTTTCAACCTTGGTTCCCAGGAGAGGATGAACCCAGCTGACCCGAGGTGATGGAAGACGGATGGATGGGGCTGGGGCGAATGGCCTGGAATCTCCTATGGAGTAGGCTGGCAATGCATAGGTTCGCACCAATCAGCTGTGCAAGTTTTTACTGTATATGATTGACGATGTGCCTCCTTTAAGCTTTTGCTTGCAACCCTTTTGCTCAGAACGTTCCTGGGAAGAAGAGTTCTTTGCTGGCGCACCTATTTTTTGTATAATTAAAACTTGTTATCCTTGCAAAAATGTCTTGGCTTTTGTTCTCTAGCGGGTTGGATTTATTCTGGTATGAGCGTTTAGGGGCATGCCTTCAATTGGTGACCCTGACGTGATCCCAGCAACCCCCCCAGTGGCTGCAGAGGTGTCCAGGCCACTTCTCAGGAAGGGCCGTGCCCACCTACAGCGACCAGTCACAAAAAAAAAACCTGAGTGGTTTTGCTGGAGTCATCTTTGCAGAATTTGTGTCTGCTCTTTGAAGCAGGGCGCAGAGTGCAGGCTGGTGTAGTTGGAACCCTGTGATGGAGTTTGGGTGAACACACACACACGGGTAAAGCCTTGCAAGTGTTAACAAGTAGAACAAAGGAGTGTGAGAGAGTGTGAAAGGCGTGAATGCGCTGAGAGTGACATTGTTGGTGTGGTGTGTGCATGGTTTGTTTCATTTTTTGGTATTGTTTATTTTTTAAGGAGAATATTAAGGGAAGGAAAATTGAGTGGTAGGGGTCTCCCCGAGAGGAGAAGATGATACCACAAGCATTGTTTATCAGAGGGAAAAAAGGAAATACATAGGAGCCCATCGTAAATAGTGGGATCGGGAATAGTAGTCATTCTAATTTTAGCTTCTTATTGTAGCTTGTTTTGTTTGTGTTTTTATTATGTACAAAGGATGCCTGCGGAGGGGCGTTTTTTGTAATTATTGGTGAGAGTTGAGTGTGTGGAGTGTGTGAGCAGGGGGTGTGGGGAGAAGGAGGGGGTGAGAGAAATTGTTTTTTTACTTTTTGGTGGGAGCGAGGGGATGATGGACTGACTTTGTTGAAGGACAGCAGCAGTGTGCGCAGTGCATTAACATAGGCATAGAGATAGTTAGGCGCAACGGCCATTACAATGGGTAGAGAGACACCCATAGAGTATTTGTATAAGGCCCTGGCCCTGTATCGGGACAGAATTGAGAAGTACCATAAGCAGTGTGTGATGAAGACAAGAGGAGGGGGGATGCCCCGTTCATGGCCAGAGCAGGGATCACATAACTAGGGAATACTAGAACACATGTCTGCATTTCTAACAGCTAGGTATAAGGATAACAAGTTACAAAAGAGGAAAGACATGTAAGATCTATGCAAGCTGTTTGAAGATATGGAAGATTTTGGGGAAGGAAAAGTACAATGTGATAGCACCGGTGACTGTATAGGAAAGGAGTGCAAGGCATCAGCAGTGCGCAGGGGAATATATCCATTGACAGCACCCCCTGAAGTAGGTTACACCAATCAGAGGGGCCGAGTACGCGAGTGCTCTGGGGCTCGGGCACCCCTGGGAAAGGCCATCTCTGTAAAAGTCCCTATACTTTAAATGGGGCTTTTTATTTCTGAGCGCCAGCAACCCCCGGGAAAACCTGAAGTCGCTGCCCCTGATGCCAATCCGACCTATGTATCCACTGCAGCAAAAGCACCACCTTCCCCATGTGAGTCCCCTCCAGAGGTTCCAGTGCATGCCGATGTCAATAAAATAGACGTAGAAGTGGCAGTGGCACAAAAAGAATTGAATAGCTTATGAGCAACACAGGTTGAAGTGAAAACCGATAGGCCAGCAGAGCAAGGGTCTGATGGGTGGAAAGCAGGAGACCTTTTGTTCAGGGTAGATAACACAGCTATAAAAAGTGTGCATATGGAGAAGGAAGGGGATGAGAGGGCAGACAGCCTGGGGTACAAGAATGTTGGATCCCGTTGAGGCGAGGAAGACAGGTGGAGTACATTTGATGAGAACAAAGATGATGAAGAAGAGGAGGCAGAACAAACACTTGAGCAAACACCTCCGGTGGAGAGTTTAGGGTAGGAGGGCAGGTTAAGGAACAGGTTTAGCCAGAGGGAAGTGTCCAGGAAGAGAAGAAGTGGAAAAAGGACTGATGGGGTAGGTCAAGGATGCATATGCCCCTCATACATAAAGTTACCGGCACACACACTACGTGGCATGGGCACAGATGGATAAAAACAATTTGATAAAGGCACTCCCACCCCTTACGGCGGGTGCAGGCAAGTGGATTTATGCATTTGAAAAACAGACTGCCGGGGTATCCCTGGCTGTCGGCGATATAAAGAGCTTATTGGTGGTGACAATTGGAGACCAAGCTGGGGAGGTGTGGGTGAACGCAGGCTATTCAGGAGTGATTTTGGGGAAAGATGAACATGATGGAGCATCATTTAACAAGATCTGAGCAAAGGTATGGGACGCACTAAGGCAAGCATTCCCTGACACACAAGACCTACAGTCTATCATGCTATGTACCATAGGCGATGATGAAGACCCCTCTCAGTTCATTCTTAGGGTTTATGAGATTTGGAGAGCAGAGACAGGTAATTCGTTGGACCAATCAATACCCTTTTTTTTTTACTTTATTGTTAAAAAGGGCCTACCCAAAGAGTTGCAAAATGTACTAGACAGAATTGTGGGCATTGAAGCAAAGGGATGGCCTGAAATACAGAGCATAATAGTATGCCATTGCAGAAGACTAAAGGAGCGAGACAGGGAAACAGTTCAGAGGTGACATTCAGAGGAAGCAAAACTAGTACAAAACAAATTATCTAAAGTAGGTGTGGGGGTGTCCGTATCGATGCCAGCAACAGAAGAAGTGGCAGGAAACACTCAAAATTACACAAATTCTAGAATAACTGCAGTGTGGTCAGAGGAGGACAAGGAAAGAGGGGTGGGAATAGACAGTATCCTGGCCCTCAGTGGCAACAAGGAGGGCAGCCACAAGAAGAGATGGGTTTTGAAGGGCAAGAGGAGGGGGATTTGGAGGCATGGGGCCTAAAGAGCAAGCAATGGGGCCTTCACAATGTTGGAACTGTGGGAAATGGGTGCATTTTTCAAGTGAGTGATGGAGCAGACAGGGAATGGGGTATAGTTACGGTCAACACAATTATGGTCTACCACCTCAGGGGGCTGCACAAGGGCCAGCACCCAGAATGACCTCCATACCCCACAATTTACATCAGGCTTGCACCAAGTTGCCCCCATAGATCCCAGACCCACCCTTACAACACTAACAACAGCATGCAATGCAACAATATGTGCCCAGAACACCTTCCAACTGGCAGGTGGCACAAACCCATTTAATGGAACACTGAATGGTATGGTTGCCTCGTATCAAGGGTCAGCCATGTTGGGGGTGGAACCCCTTCTCATTTCCCAGGACGAATACATACCCTGACTAGGACAGACAACAGAGAACCCTTTCATGTCCGGTCCTGTCAATGACCTTCAACCCCGAAGAGGAATGTGGGGGCAGAGATAGGAAATAAGAAATTCATGTTTATGGTTGATTCGGGTGAGGAGAAATCATGCATCAATGAAGAGAACGTCCCATTATCAGGCAAAACTCTTGACACACAGGGATTCTCTGGGGCTATTTCCATGGTTCCTTACACTAAAGATTTGGATGTAAAGGTGGGGGTGGGGGCAAGTGCTGCCCCTCCCCTATTGTACTCTGAGACGTCTCCTGTGAACCTGCTGGGCAGGGATCTGCTCAGTAGGTTGAACATGACAATCTCATTCACTGATCACGCCATTGTTTGCACCATGTCTGGGATGTGAAATGATATGATAAATCATTTATAACGCGCCTGTACACAAGTGTTTCTAGGCATGACAAGACAAGGAGGGGTGGACACAGGGAGCACAAAACAATGATCGTACTAGGCCTTGTGTCATTCAGATAGTGCAAGTGCAGGGGCCAGGAGGAGAATTGCCAGGGGCAAGGGGGAAGGCAGATAGCTCAATAGTGCTGCAGGAAAGTGGTTCATAATTGCAGAGAGTCAGGGGCCTGTAGGGTTACAGACACAGACCCATAAGTACTTGGGTGGCCCGCAGGCAGTGCAAGGGCTCTGGACATGCAGGAGCCTGAACCCAAAGTCCGGTGGTTGGTTCCAGAACTGAAGGTGGACCTGCTCACGTTTGAGAGATGCAGGGAGTCTGTTCCAGAGGGAGGCCCCAGCAGAGTACAAAGATCTACCCCCACTCTCTGCCTGGAGTGTACCCACCACTCTTTTCCTGTGTGCACTGAGGGTGATGGTAATAAAAACTGCAATGGCACATGATGTGGTGGTCAGAGGGATATCTGTAGACCCAGACATGTTTATCTATGGAAAACAGTGTTTGTGGAGGTGGTGCCACAGATTGCCAAGGGCTGTTGGAGAGTGCTAATGGATTTCATTTTTCACCTTGTGCCGTCCCCAGAAATGGTACCGGGCATAATCTTGTCCATAGACCTTTAGACCTGCAAGGATTGTTGGTATCTGCAAAAAGAGTGGTTGTCCTAGGAACAGATAAGCACGGGTATGAGTGGCGTACGGTGCTTTGCATAAATCCCACCTTACCCTTTAAGGAAGTAGCAGACTCAAATTGCACAGGCACACATATGCTGGTGAAGGTCAAAAACTGATGAGGAAGGGAAGGATGTCAGGGTGACGATGACAGTCCATGCAATAGCAGACATCTGCCCGGTAGGGAGGCTGCATGCATATTTGGAGTACAGAGGTGAGAAGGGGAGCCAACTGTTTTTACACAGGGACCGGTCATGCGTATCCAGGTACCAGTTTCGGAAGATTTTGGAAAAATCTTTAGAGAAAGTGGGGAACAGAGGAATGGGATACGCCCCCACCCCTTCAGAATTGGGGAAGCCACCACAGGGAGCGAGGAAAGGCAGATAAAAGCAATTGGGTGGTGGAAATAACATGCCTACAAGAGCTATATCAGGCCACATCTCCTGTGCTAAATGGTGGGCCCAGGGCAAGAGGGGAGTGAATAAGGGGTGGAGGGAGTGTGTATAAAGAAATGGTAATTGCTTTCAAGTACAGTGATATGCTAACATACTGTTCTTTTTGTCACTTTGAGCAGGAAATATGGCAAAACCGGTGACGTGGGTCATAGGACACTCGTTCATAAGAAGGATGGAACCGAGAGTGCTGGAGCGCTCAGGTTGCTGTCTGGCATGACAGCCTTTGACATCTATTGGATTGGTTATGGGGGTCTATGAGTGTGCCAAGTGCCTTCATTGGTGGAAGGTCAAAAGAGGAAACGGCTGCCGAGCCCTGCATTAGTCTTTTTTCACGCAGGGGGGAACAACTTGGTGAAGTTGTGCAGAAAGGACCTGATCATGCACTTCTTATTCTTGTTTACCAGGTTTGGACGAGTCTGCCCGGGTGCGTTGCTCGCCTGGTCTCAGATCATTCCAACGTTGAACTGGGGGTCTCAGGGGCTGGCACACCCATTGAACGTGTCTGCATGGAAGCTAAACAATGAACTGGACCAGCTGGCCGCATGCCACGGGTGAATTCGGATCATCAGGAATGGGCTGTTGAGGGGCCCAGGGACTTGTCACCAAGATGGGGAGCATCTATCTCAGCACAGAACTGAAATATTGTTACAGTACTATTTGGCTGTGAAAACAACATCGGTGCAGGTGGGGGGTGGGGTGTGAGGGAACGGCGGGTCTGCACTCCAATGTGGCAGGTGGGGGAGGACCATGGGGATACAGATCCCTTTCTCAGGGAGTCCGGAGCTGGAATAGGGCACGCAGAGGGGGCAGTGGGACTGTGGGCAGCTGTGCCTAGTGAAAAAGGGGGCTGCCTCCCAGTAATGCCGCGTGAGAAGGGCATGATGGGGAGGGGAAAGGGCCAAATCATCATGCGCCGCCCCAGGGGCAGGGAGACATGATCCGCCTGGACCACTTGCCAGTAGAAGTGTTAAAAAATGCATAATGATTGTTCATGATTGTTTTTAAGGAATGTCACATTTTTGGTGTTGATGTATGTTTTCTGTGGAATTAAAAATGTGGCCAGTATGGCATCCAAAAAGAAAGAGAGCTTGCCACGTGTGTTCAGTCTTCCCCTGGGTATGCTCGGTGCTTAGCCCACAAGAGGAGAGATGCAATTCCAGAGATTTCGAGTGCTGCGTACATGCGCAGTAGTTGCAGAGGGCCAAACTGAAGTATACATGGGCAAACAGCGCACCCACCATGCCATGCTCGTAAAGGATGTTTGCAGAGGCAAAAGGGTTTAAGGGATGTATTGTGCAGTATATACTGTCATCTGCAGCACCCAACACACACACACATGCACACACACACACGCGTGGGCATGCAGTTCCCACTACACCACTCCTACTCCTTACGATTACCATTAAACAAGGGGAAAACACTATGTATAGACGGAATTATCCATGACACAGGGCACTGGACGCAGAATTAATCACGTAGCACACAACACATGCAATACAGACAAAACTAGGGTCTACTACATCACAACAGAGACAGCATCAGTATATTCTGCAACAAAATAGAGTTCCCATTTTCAGCAAAATTAACATCATCTCCACAGACAAAGTTTGGGAGGCTGGGGGGGTGGGGGGTGGTTGCTGCAGCTGTTTAAGTGGCAGATGCGAGATAGTCTGCATTTTGTTGTATTCTGATGAGCTTTGTCAATCTTGTGATGCACTGCTGTGCCACTGGCCAACGACCTATGTGTGGTAATGTGGGAACTGCTCAATCACACACAACAGGCCCGCCCTCATGTGATGCAGGAAGTGGGCATACGCATGGCCATACCCACCAACATGTGGGAAAAGCACACCAGGCACAGCAATGCCATGAAACAGGACATTTCCCATGCGTGCTTAGACCTGTGGAACTCAATGCTGTGGATGTTGCAGTCAACATGTTCTGCCAATCCTAATGCCAGGGTGAAGAGAAGGCACCAGAGTCAGAGGGCTCTGGCGCTCCCACTATCCTCAAGTAGCAGGACCTGTCCAATACGGTGTCAGTGACAGTGACACCCCATTATAGTCACATACCTGTGTCAATATGCACCTTTGATACCCGAACCACACCCAACTCAAGGCCCTTTCAGCTTCATGATCACCTGGCGTGCCTTGGTGCTCTCCAAGCTACTTTACCAGAGTCCAAAACTTCACAACTGCACCCCACTCTTTCTGGAAGTGTGCAAGCGTTTGTGTTTACTTCATGTCAATGAATCACTTATACATACATGCACACCCACTCATGCACATAACACCAAAAACAAGGTAAATGTGTTCTCCTATGATGTCACTGGATTTCTGGCACACTCAGCCTGCCCTCAAATTTTTTGCACCAACAATCACGCTGGAAATTTGAGCTCTTGAGCTAGAAAACACTTTGTGGTTAATAACCAAGTTACAGGACTCTTGGTAATGTGCAGGCATAATCAGTGCCTGGGTCACAGATCTTCCGAAGGGGGAAAGAAGCAGGAGACCGACAAGGCCATGGCAGGGGGATGTCCCTTTGGCAATATGAGATCACCCGACCCACATCCCAGCAAATGGGGAGCGCTTTCAGTTTACCCACTGAGGATTACCACCACCACCAGGATAGCTCAGGGGCAACGCGCTCGCCTTGAAAGCAAGACAATGAGGAAGACGCAGGTTCGAGCCCCGGGTGGCGCTTATAAACCTCTGGGTTATAAAAAAAAAACAATTACAATTACACCAGTGGATGGTTCGGGCATCTCTGCGGAGGTCCTCCCAACACCGAAAGTGCAGGACATCATTGCAGACTATATTGCCTTAAATAACAGATTCATTTTATTATCTGTCGAAACAAAAATATCCCTTGTTCATGTGAGACTGAGGACACTTCTTCATTTAACTCATTATGTGTTACAAATGGAGGCTGTGGACCTCAATGCCATGAGCATACTTAGTGCCAATCCTCTATGTGCCCCTCCCTCAGCGAGTCTGCTGTTAAACCATATAGAAAAAATTTCGCTGTGAGTTTCAGTTGCTGCCAAGGGGGGTACGGGGTCTGAAAAATGCCGACCTTTAATAGTCACTTAAATCTCAAATGCAGTCCCTAAGTACTGTAGCTCCCACACTCTATGAAGACTCCTCATTAGTAAGGCGGCTGTAGACGAAATGAAGAGAGATTGTAAACCTGGGCTGTCTGCTACCGGCGGTACACACATATAGATTCAAAAAAAGCAACAGAACATCCCACCACCCCCATCAGAAGTAGAGAACATGTGTTAGGGTTGCTCTAAGTATTTAGAGTAGAACTCAAGCGGGCGGAAAGGACATGAGGTCAAGGAAAACTCTACAGGAATAAAACCTGGCACTGGGGCAATAGTCAATCGTGCAACAGTAAGAGGTCCTCATGAAAGTAAAATTCGAGCGACTTACAAGTCCTATGACAGGAGCCTAAAGGGACCTGACTACATGGTAGGCTGGGACACCTCGAAAGGGCGTACACTTTCACATGAAGATTCTGAACAGAGCAAAGGGTTCCCAGATTGGTTGATTAATAAAGTGATCAACTGATTCTGCTATGATAAGATAGCACGAGGGAACATTGCTGGCACCACAAGGTTTGAGGACCCGAACCTTCCATCGTTTGACATGATCACCAATAATTCATTCTGAATGAGTCCTGGGGAGGTTAGCGATCGATTTTAGGAACTTGCCCCAGAGAAATGCAAACATAATAGTTAGATATTTTGTTCCTAATATACAAAATCAGATATTAAATGCAGGACCAACCTAATTTGTGCCTAGGATGGAGGACTCTTATCTTTTTAAGGACTACACAATCGCGATCTTTGGTTTCTCATCAATGCAATAACACCCCTGATGAAGATAATTGACCTTGTCATCCTCCAACCTGGGAGCCTTCGTACACCGTTAAGCTTTTTAGTACGATATTGCTGGATATTTCATTTTCGGCATGCAATATAGTGCATCTACCTTCCAAGATAGAGGACCCTGACGGGGTTACGTTTATGGCGAATGACCATATAATCTCTTTTCAGCAGACATCAGCAGTAAACTCAAGTACCTTCTGGGGATGCAGCGATTTTAGCCTTGCAGCAGCAAAGGGCTGTAGAGGTCGGCCAAGTGAGAGGGTACGTGGTAACCATATTGGTCAAGACTTTTTTGAATATGAATGCCTCTATGATTGAGGCTGATTGGCCATCTGTACAATGCTCAGTGTGGCTGCCCTCATCCACTCCAGTTATAGCTCTATTTCATCTCTATATGAGATCAAGAAGTGGCAGATATGAAATGCATTCACTCAATATCTTAAACAAACTAGTAAATGATTTTAGGGAAAAGAATCTGTGTATTGTCATAATTGGCCAGGAGATATGAATGCACAATATCCGCCTTTAAAAAGTCTTTGTAATTTCACTGATGAAGTGGGTAGAGACTGGAATGTCCCAAATGTACTTGCTCCTGTCCCAAAATGTTTAGGTATTGATGACGTTAAGAAGGGAAATATGTTTTTCGAGTGAGGTTTAAGAACAGGTACCGGTAGATGTACACATGACCAGCCATCAAAAATGATGCTTATAAGAGGACTCTCTTGCTGGCCTATGGATTTTCTCTATTTTATTTATTTTAATTCTTATAAAACGCTACTCACCCTTAGGCCTCAAAGCGCAGCGAAAAACAAGACAGAATGACATAATCCACATAGACCTAAACTAGAACTCAAGTCTATATGCGGAGGTGGTAGTGTTATAGAACAGAAAATTCAACAACAAGCTTCTCAACACATCAGTACAAAGGGACAGGAAAGATGGCAGATTAGTTACACCACATCCCACCAAGATACATTCCCTGCCATTTTTGGTACACCGCTGGTCGATTTTAAACCTCCAAACAATGTTTAGATCTGACAGCCTTACAACTCCTGGACCAATGTTTTTTGGCGGAACTATGCCAGCACCTTATTCCTTAAAGCATCCCTTGGTGCGTGTCCCACTGGGATCTCTACATTAGTGATGATAACATTGCTATGGTCCATACGGTCATCTTTATAAAATTATCAGTGATTGGGGGCATGACATTTTTCCCAATAGGCAGATTTCTAGCGAGGCAATATTTAGGGTCCATGGTGTTGGTTTGAACAGATGAGGCGGAGGCCTGAATGCACTCTTTTCCTTCCTCCATCGACATAGAGAGAGGATGTTGTACTTGCTTACTACCAGTTGTAGAAATAAAAGGAACCAAAGTTCCCTGATTGAATAACAACTGTTGCTGTTTCGCAGATGTATTATCCTGGGGCTGTTTGAGGTGCTCCGGCTCTGTATTCATCTGATAGAAACCATCCCTAGTCGTTACAACCTTCCCATCCTCTGGAAGTTGTATGTTCCCGGTAACAGTGAAGCAGCTCGGAAAGCATTGGGATGTTTGGGGATATTGATTTAATTCAGTTTAGGATATCTGATCTTTCCTAGCCATTATCTGGTCCCATTGACAAGATTTGTCAATTTTCCCTGGCTGAAATTGCACTGCAATATTATCCATTCTATTAATCCACTAACAGAAATCATTGAAGTTTTCACATAAATTAAGCTCTCCCATTAGCCTATCCTTTATTGGCAGCCATTGCGAGGGACGACTTTTATCAAATTGATGTATTTTATTAACACTTTCAGCCGGCAATTTGGCAATTGTAAAGTTGGTTCAAACGTGATTATCTCAGTTTCTTCCGAAATAAATTGATTGGAAGCTGGTTTGTCTAAGGACATTTTAGCATCAGTCAAAGATGGCATCCCAATATCGGATCCTTTAATACAACACGAGAAAGACTCCTTATTAGAGGAAGACCCAGACTCTTCACTACCAGTAGTCAGCTTGACAGGAACATTTCCAGAACCCAGTGAATAAGCTTGAAGAGAACTACAAATAACCTCATCATAATGATATGATATGGCATTTATAACGAGCCTGTACACAAGCGCTTCTAGGCGTGACAAGACAAGGGAGGGGGGACAGAGGAAGTTCAAGACAACGATCTTACTAGGTATTGTGTTATTATGATCATGCAAGTGTGGGGAAGGTGGTGGGAGGAAATGCCAAAAGGGGGATGGAGAAGTGCAGGTAATCAAATGTGCAGCCAGCTGGTGGCTCAGTGCAGGTAGAGGAAAGTGCAGCAAATGTGTGGCTCTTAAGAGCAGAGAGAGGGGACTGTAGGGTTACAGATACAGACCACAAGTTCTGGGGGAGCCAGGAGGCAGTGCAAGGTGCAACTGGACATGCAGGTACCTGGGTCCAAGTTCAGACTGTAGTCAGATGACCAGTGTGTGGGTCAGTTGGGTCATCAGCATGGAAGAGGATGAGAGAAAGCGGAAGCGAAAAGGTAGGTCTTGAGTTGCTTCCAGAATCAGAGGGGTTCTGCTCAGGTTTGAGAGAGGGAGGGAGGCTGTTCCAGAGGAGGCACCAGCCGAAGAAAGAGATCTGCCCCCAACTCTCTGCTTGGAAATGCCGACTGGCCCACAGAGAGTTGGAGGTGGATGAGCGGAGAGCTCTAGAAGGGAGATGTTTAGGAAGAGGGTGTTGAAGGTAGTAATGTCACAGGCCCCAGAAAGCCTTGTGGACAATGCAGAGAGTCTTGAACTTGATCTTTGCCACCACTGGGGGCCAGTGAAGAGATTTCAGTGCTGGAGAGATATGATCCCTGAGCTTGAGGCCAAGGACAAGTCTTGCAGTCTAGTTCTGGATATGTTGTAGAGGACAGAGAGTAGATGCAGGAAGATTTAGAAGGATGCTGTTGCAGTAGTCCAGCACAGAGAGGACCAGAGCTCTGGAGACAGTGAGATTCTGGGGTAAAGTGACGAAGAGAAGAATACCTCTGAGGAGGTGCAGCTGATAGTTCTACTTCTTAGAGATGCCAGAGATGTGAGGAGAGAAGGAGAGGGTGGAGTCAAAGATGACAAGCCTCACAGGTAGGAGTAGTAAGAGTAGGAAGAGGGCCCAGTGTGGGCGGCCAGAGAGAGAGAGAGAGAGGATAGGGGGAGCTGGTGTTCTGATGAGGAGGATCTCAGTCTTACTGTCATAAGGCAGAGATCATTGGAGGTACACCACTCCTGGATTGTGGACAGACTGTAATGAGAGAAGGAGTAGAGGTGGCCGAGCGGAGTCTGAAAGAGAGCTGGGTGTCTTCTGCATAAGACTGAAAGTTGGAGTAGAGAGCAGCGATGCAGTGGACAAGAGGTGCCAGGTATTGGTTAAACAGCCTGGGAGAAAGGTTAGACCCCTGGGGTACACCACAGGTAGAAAGTAAGATAGAAGAGAGGAAGGGCCCCAGTTGGACCTGGGAGGGTCGATCAGTGAGAATGGAGGTCAGCCAGGCCAGTGCCTGATCAGTGACAACCAGGTTATCATGGAGGAGATTGAATGTAATCTTTGGTTTCTTTGAACGCTCAATGTCAAAACTTGCAGGATACAGATATTGTTAGGCAAGGGAGTCATACATGAGCTCAGTAATGGCATGGACATTTTACCTGTTTTTCTTAATTTTTTCCTGGTAGTGGGCATAATCAAAGCGTGTAGGTGAAATGCACAAGAAATGCTTAAGGCTACTCAGAGGAACACATCTTACTCCCCTCCCTCAGCCCAGTACCAGGGCACTTGGTTGATGGACAGTAACCCTAGCAAGAGTTTACCAGGGGGGGTGAAGGCACCAAAACCACCAAAACCAGAACCTAGCTGAAGCACCAGAGCAGCTATGTTGCTTAAAAGTGCCGACAACGAAGCACCAACAGGCACCACGGCGAACCTGGGCGGTGATTGGAACTGCAACACCAACACAACTCAGAGGAAACAAGGTGTTTGGTGTGGCAATCCAACCTCACGAAAGAACGCTGGCAAGAGAATGAGGTTTTGCAGAGAACACTTACCCCGACACAGAAGGAGTGCAGGGAGAGATCCCCAGCCTTAGACCCTGGAGAAGGAACCCCAGGCCAACCCACAGCTGCAGATGCCCAGCTCTGTGACACCGCTAGAGGAAAGGACCCTCTCATCGATTTCTCAGCATCAGTATTAAGCCGCATCGGTCTCCCAGCCGCTTCTGATGCTCTCTGGAAGCATTACTTGTGTTGGTTTCACCCCTCGGTCGCCTGCCACCACTTGCTCGCCTTCAACATAGTGCTCAGCTGCTCTATGGGCTGTGAGGCAGCCGCATTGGTTTAGCATGTTGTATGTTTACTAAAAGTATTGAGATTAGACCTAGATCAGACTTTTTCTTTGATCGGGTGGTTATCCATGTGTCTTTTAGCAAAGATAGTACAAATGTTACTGTCTCTGATAAGAACACTAATTCCTTAACAGAAATGAAGCAGAAAAGTACACAATTATAACATTTCGCTGCAGGGAAATATTTAGCATAGATGAAAACAATTTCAATTTTAGTTCCTGTTTTGAAACATTTCTGTGATTCGACACTTAGCAACAATGTTGACATAGATATGTGTTATGGTTCTTTATGAGAAATCTTTTTCTGCGTTTTTTCGATGTTTTTCCTGTGCTACCAGCAAATCTAAGCGCCCCAATGGAGGGGGTTCAGAGGTATTCTTCCGTTCCTCTCCTTCCCTCAGAAGCTCACTGTCTCTAGCGCTCTGGTTCTCTCTAGGCTGGACCATGGCAACAGCCTCTTTCTAAATCTGCCTGTTTCTACTCTTCACCCTCTGCAACTTATCCAGAACAGGACTGAAGACTTGTCCTTGGCCTCGAGCCCAAGGTTTGTATCTCTCCAGGACTGAAATCCCTGCACTGGCTCCCGGTGGCTGCGAGGATTAAGTTCAAAACCCTCTGTATCGTCCAGAAGGTCTTCTGGGGCCTCAATACCTTCAACTCTCTCTTACTAAATACCTTCCTTCTCGAGCTCTTCGCTCATCTGCTTCCAATTCCCTCAGGGTCAGTCGCTTCTCCAAGCAACAAGTTGGTGGTAGATCTCTTTCTTCGGCTGGGGCCTCCCTCTGGAACAGCCTCCCTGCCTCTCTGAAACTTGAGGAGAATCATTTTCGTTTCCGGAAGCACCTCAAAACCTTTCTCTTTGCGTCTGCTTTTTCTCCTCCTCTCCCTTGCTGATTTCCTGGCTGACACTGAAACTGCACTGGTTACCTGGCCACCCTCTGATCTCGGGCCCAGGTCTACTCCCCTACCAGTCACACTTCTGCACTGTCTTCCTGGCAATCCCTGCACTTGGTGACTGTTTTCTGTATCCGTACGGTCCCACTACCAGCACTTACCCTTTCACTTGCCACCAGCTGGCCGTACTTTTATTTATTATTTAATATTGTCTTATCCCATGTACTGTACTGTCCTCTCCTCCTTCCCCCGTACTTCTCCTCCTTCCCCTGCCCATGCACTTGCACAATCTGAATGTCACCTGGCCTAGTAGGATCGTTGCCTGTCTTCCCTCTGTTCCCCCTCCCTTACCTCATCGTGCCTCGAAACACTTGTGTATAGGCGAGTTATAAATGCTGTATCATATCATATCATATGGCAAGGAAAGCCGAGCACCTAAAAGTGACTTGAATCATGAATTCAGAGCAATTAGGAGTGATTCGGGGATCATCGAGAGCACTCTTAGTGGATGCACTCAAACAATTAGAGTAAAGAAACAGGAATAGGAACTTGGTGGTTGGCCAGCTTTTCTAGCCGCCGCTGCATCAAGAGATATGAAGAACCTTTGGAATATAGTGAGATAGGTTTGGTAAGCGTGACCCTACAGAATATGCCTCTCCTGTAGCTCCAGAAGTATTTTATAAAATGGTATGTGACATCTAATGTAGATAATGGTTCAGAGGTAGCACAGGCCTTGCGGCTCCAGGAATGAGTCCTCCTAGTTCTTTTTGGAAATGGAAGCAGAGGGTGCACTTTCTTTCAAGCGGGCTGGAAAGGCCTGCTATTAAATTTCTATCAGAATAAAACAAAGATTTGTATCCCGTTCCTCACAGAATTCCTCAATGTTATTAAGAAAGTGCATATTATTCGCGATAGCTGAAAAATGGAGAAATAATCACTATACAGACGAAGGGGAATAGAGATATCCCCAAAAACGATTGCCCGCTTTCACATCTTGACATTGCCCTAAGAAATATGGAAAGGTCATTGTTGTAACGTTTGGAAGAATGGGTTGAAAATAAAAAGTTCATGACAGAACTACAGGGTGGGGTCAGAAGAAAAGGCTGCACTATGGAACGACGTTTCATTGTTTCAGCTCTAGTCAAATGACATGTGGTTCAAATTATGATACCTATTGATCTCAAAGTCACGTTCAACAGTGTTGATAGGACAGTTTAATGGTCAGTTTAAGAAACTCTGGGAACTCCGAGTAATCTCCAGGATGTTAATAAAGTACTTTACAGGGATAAGGCAAAGGTTAGTTATGGGTCAACAGGGATTTTTCCAATCCTTTTGATGTGAAAATAGGGAGCAGGGAAGGATGTCTTTTATTTTGACTGTATATGAATAAGCTGCCTTTCAACATCCAAAAAGAAGACTCTGGCGCCCCATTAACAGGACACAGCCAAATAGGAATTCTGTTATATGTTGATGATGTTGCTTTGATCGCTCAAACTCAGAGGGGAATTAATAATCAATTGGAACATTTTAAATCAGTATTGTGATGACCATATTATGAATGTTAGCACAGCAAAGTTGGTATTTATGTTTTGCCGTAGATATAAATACACTTAACTTTAAGGGTGACACAATAAAAGAAGTTTGAGGTGTTTGATTATCTTGGGATCGGATTGACTCGAAATTGGAAGTGGCAACAACATGCAGCAATCAGACGGAGGTACTGGAACAAAGAGAAGGTGGCATTCATGCACTCTCCAACAAATATGGAGGAAAAGCAATTCTCCCGGCAATAAACGTATATAAACCCAGGTGAGAACGTCGACCCTCTTTGATGCTGAATTGAGGGGTCAGATATCTGAAAAGAACATTAGAGATGGTAGAAGGAAGATTTCTCAAGACGCTTCTCTTCCTTTTCTAATATGTACAATCTTTCACAATGTATAGGGAATAAGGCTTGCGCCCTCTTTCTCATGGAATTCAGTTGAGGTCGGTTATATTTTGACTTCAAATTAATATAATCAACGATGTGCACATATGCAAGGAAGTACTTTTGGGTGTGATTCGAATGAATAAGGAAATAGCTGCCAGTTGCTTATCTCATGCTAAGTTTATTTAAATGAAATAGGTTGCGGTCATCTGTGGAATGACAGAAGATTGCTAATTGCCTAGCATCTTGGCACCGTGAAGCTAGCGTACAGTAAATAGGCAAGGAAACACTGTTTAAATGGAAGTTCCATGGTCGTAACTACCATGAGTGTCTTGCAAAACTAAGCGTATTTTACTGTAATTACCAGCCTTCAGAAAAGACTTATCTTTTTAAAGTTTCGGATAAAAATCCTTTCTTTAGCAATTGTGGCCATTACATTTCACAAGAGTGAGACTGGGGCCCGCCCATGCTGTAAAGATTGACTTCAACCTCTTGCACATTTTCTTCTATCGTGTCCTCTTTAGAGATGGTTTAGAATTAGATGGATATGTCCGCATTGAAAGAAGGAACACATTAGACAGGCATCATTGGCTATGAATTATTTTAAACTTACAAGTATATAAGATTTAATATTATGTTTGAATAATTATTTAGCTAGTGCTTTTTTTAAGTGGTAGTTTTATAAATGTGAATTTAAGTTAATGGATTTATTTTATGTACTGAATTTTAGATCCACTTTATTGTAATGTGCTGTATTGTATGACTTTCTATATGCTGGTTTGGAGATTCTATGAGTTACTTAATGGAAGCGTCTTACTTCTGAATGAAGAAAGCAGCAGAATGCGTTCATTTGGCAGCATTTGGCTGCCACGGTCAACGTATCTACCAATACAATGTGCCATGTCACGTTCCTACTCAATCTGACCATGGATGTTTAACGATGGGACCCTCTGGGTTTGGATAGCCTAGGAATGTGCTTACAGCGAGTATAATATATTTACAATATGCTTTTGTTTTGGGCATTGCCACTGCACACAAAGGTCATCACCATCCTCCGTACAACCCCTCCAACAGTCATGGGAACTACAGAGTGCATTGTGTGCAGCCCGGGTGGCATGTAGTGCCAGGCATGCACAGGATATCTTATCTTTGCTACTGTTGCAGCCAGTGCTCTTTGTCATGTCAAACCAAATAGCCCCCCCTATTTCCTCATTGAGGTGTCCATGGCCAGGTTCCTCTCCCAGTGTATCTTATAGCAACACGCTCCTCTTCAGCACCACAGATAAGCAGATCATAAGTGCAAGGGATTAGCACTCTAGATGGGGGTTGGCACGCACTTGTGCCTCATAGTCAGTGGGACATGTGTGCCTAGGATCGATGAGCCAATACTATACATGTCAATAGTGCAATCTGTTTTCTCTTTCCCAAGGTCAGTCTTGCATCATGTAAATGATTTAACTGATGGATCTGCACACATGTCACCCATCTAGTAGGGTAAGATGTGATGAGAAAGACATACATCTTCTCCCCACTACTACAAGCCCCACATTCTAGGATTGTTTTAATTAGTCTGGTAATGTATGCATGGCTGGGCCTATCACATTTCTATCCAAATAATATCTCTTAGTTCTCTCTTCATGACTGCTTGTTCCATGAAAATCCGATGTTTACCTGACTCCTTACCTTCCCAGGAACATAGTGTTATTAATTAGCCAGTTTGTAGGTGCTATGAGAAGTCAGATGGCTTTCACAAAAGGCCTGCCTTAATTCGGGGTTGTTTCTGTGTGGAATTCGACTACTGCATGGAAGGTGTCCGCTCGTCTGAGCTTTTTGAAATTTTAAATGTAATGGAATGATGGTAGATCCATTTCTGGAAAATGTGTGGGGCTAATCCACACACATTTTACTATGCTCACTGCACAACATACACATAGACCCTTGTACTCTGGGTGGAAACAGCCTACAGGCGCTCCCCCCCTGCCATATTTAGTTGGGATATGACAGGAGGAGTACACAGTGCATCTCCAAAGGGGAGGACCAAACCTTCCTCCTGCCATGGCCAGCCTGATTAACTAAAAACAGCTCCATGGATCTGCCCTGTCCTGCTGTTGGGCACAGCAGCTGGTGGCAGCGATTTGCATACCTTTCATATGGCAATTCAAGTAGGCACAGATGGGGCCTGGCTGCACAGTTTAACAAAGGAGAGAGAAAACCCCAACAACCTTTAATATGCACTGTGTCATCCTGAAGCCAGTTCCCACCTCTCAGTATCAATTGACAGTGAACTGTCATGTCTTGGACTGCATGTTTACAGTAGTCAACTCCGCAAAGGGACCCCATTCATAAGGTACGAGTATGTGGTGTGCAGGAGCCAGAAAGTCTGGTTTCACCACAGCTTCAATAGAGTCTTGCCACTTTAATTAGGGACCACAGAGAATACAGCCAAGGGTTTGATTAACCCAGCACCCCACTTAAAATTAATTTTAAGGTAAGCAGCTTTGCATCAAATGGCTATCACATGCTACAATCACAATGTAAGCAATAATATTAACGGATTTTGGAATCCATTTGTTATTTTCAGAAACACATTACACAAGGCCAAGGAGCTTGTGTAAGCTTAAATAGAAGTACCATATGCACCTTCACTATTAAGGCGAGAGGTGTATTTCGTACCACCCACTAGAAATTTACCAACCATGTGTGCTATAATTGAAGTCAACCCATATCTCTTTTCTTTTTAGTCAGAACATTTCACCAAGAATGCAACATAATCATTGGATAACACTGTCTGGGAGCGGCATAGGAACATAACTGGCACATAGCGTAATTCACAGGTGAGCTATCCATCCTCCCAGTACACTTTGAACAGCCCAGGGGCCTCACCCTTAGCCTGCTCCTCTATCTGCTTCTGCAGGCCCTTCAGAGTGGGACACTCTTTCTGGGCTTTAAAGAAGTCAGACGGATCTGGGCCCGAAGCTGATGCAAACTCATCCAGCTTGGTCAGACGCTTCAAATCTGCGCTCACCTGCTCCTCCACCTCAGGTTCCTGCGCTGCGCCAGGCAACTCTGAAGTCCCTGTCAGACGTTTTCAGTTGTCTAGCCCCTCTGGTCACTAGACTGGTTAATTCTTCTTTTACCAATTGTACCATGCCTGCTTCTCTCAAGAATGTCTGGATCTCCCCGCTTCTAAAAAAGGCTACTCTTGATCCTGCCTCTGTGGACACCTATTGCCCTATTACTAATGTTACCTTTTTGTTAAAACGTTTGGACAAAGTTGCATACAGTCAACTACAGCAACACATTGAAAATAATCATCTACTGGGCTGATCATAGTCCAGTTTTTGTGCATCACACGGCACTGTACCGCTCTGGTTGACTTAAAAGCTAACCTGTGCCATATTGCTGATTCAGGACAGATTGCCCTCTTAATGCTTCTAGATCTCTCTGGAGCTTTTGATCTCGTGGATCACTCTTTGCTGCTGGAGAGACTAGAAACTGCTCCAATAATGCTTATGTTGGCTCTCCTCATTTCCAGGTCCCGGATCTGGTTGTGTTGCCTCTCAGGGCTGCAAATCTCCCATCCAATTGCTGGGAAGAGGTGCATCTCTTTCTCCCACTCTCTTTAACATATACGTGCGTCCCCTTTCTGACCTTCTTAACAGCATCAGCGTGAGTTATACCAACTACACTTTAGCCGCCGGATGCAAGGATGTCTTAGATGAGGGTGGAGGTGGATGTAAGCCAGTTTCCAGTGATGACGATAGCATCAAGGTTGTGTGTAGTGATGAGGTCGACGATGTCTGCAGAAGGGGTGATATCTGAGCCGACGCTGGTGAGCATCAACTTCCGTGTTGTGGATGGTGAGGGGGTGCTGATTGGCTTGAGACTGATGTGGGTGAGGTTGCTGCATTGCAGAGTCCATGCCTTGGAGGAGGGGCAATGTCATTGACATTGGCGTTGCCTGTTGATGGTGGGGATGGTCTTTGAGGATAGAAGTAGAAAACACATGTTGGCACGTGCTTACTTGTTTTCTGAGCAGGGGTTTGGGCCCTCAGTCCTCACAGTATGAACGTTCCAAACAGGAATTGCCCTTTTCTTTGTCTGCCCTTCACTTCGGACGCCCGGGAGAGAGACAACATTGATCTAAGAGTTAGGAGCAGAAAGGAAGAGGCAGGGCTAAGAAGGTGGGTGGGACTTAGGCCTCGATACCTAGATCCACTTGCACCGGTTCACCAGCTGCAAAGGAAAAGAGGCTGGAGGGCTGCTTAAGTAGTGAAAAAAGGAGGCAAAACAGAAAGGCAGCAAGAGTTTAGCAGTGATTGACAGGGGCGGGGCTTAGGCCACGTGACCTAGATCCACTTGCACCTGCTCACCAATTGGGTCATGTTGGAGTAGCTCCAACAGGTTTCATCTCCACCACTGCTGCAGCTGCTAGAAGTCAAGGGAGCAGCTCTAACCACTGCCAACACCACCACTACTCCAACTATCAGTCAAGTGGAGTCAGCTCTAACCACTGCCTTCACCACCACTACTGAAACTGTTTGCACTCATGTGGAGGCCGCTCTAACCACTGTTATCACCCTTACTAATGCAACTGCTAGAAATCATGTGGAGGCAATTCCAACCACTGCCATTACCACCAGTACTGAAACTGCTTGCCCTCATGTGAAGGCAGCTCTAACCACTGCCATCACCACCACTACTGAAACTGCTTGCACTCCTGTGGAGTCAGCTCTAACCACTGCCTTCACCACCACTACTGAAACTGCTTGCACTCATGTGGAGGCCGCTCTAACCACTGCCTTCACCACCACTACTGAAACTGCTTGCACTCATGTGGAGGTAGCTCTACCCACTGCCTTCACCACCACTACTGAAACTGCTTGCACTCATGTGGCATCAGCTCTACCAACTGCCTTCACCACCACTACTGAAAGTGCTTGCGCTCATGTGGAGTCAGCTCTAACCACTGACTTCAAAACCACTACTGAAACTGCTTGCACTCATGTGGCGTCAGCTCTAACCACTGCCTTCACCACCACTACTGAAAGTGCTTGCACTCATGTGGAAGCAGCTCTAACCACTGACTTCAAAACCACTACTGAAACTGCTTGCACTCATGTGGAGGCCGCTCTAACCACTGTTATCACCCTTACTAATGCAACTGCTAGAAGTCATTTGGAGGCAATTCCAACCACTGCCTTCACCACCACTACTGCAATTGCTATCAGCCATTTGGTAGCAGATCCAGCCACTGCCAAAGAGATTGCCAACTTCGTCTCTCCTCTGCTTGCACCTGTCGCCATCTCCAGTGTACACACTCCTTTAGGGTGCTTTTGGCAAGTACTGTCATGGTCCCCAACAGCTAAATATGGGTGCGGCAAACACCCGCAGAAATAAAGATGATAATGGACATGGGGAGTGAAGGTGGGGAGTGCGTGGGGGCTGGGGAGTGAGGGTGGGGGAGGGCAAGGGTATTGAGAAGTGAGGTTAGAGCAAACACATGTGTGTTGGTCATTGAGGATGGAGGTAGTGCAAAGCTGCTGGGGAGTGAGGGTGGAGTAAGGGCATGGGTGTTGGGCATTGCGGATGGAGGGCGGGTAAGAGTGCTGGGGAGTGAGGGTGCAGCTAGGGCATGGATGATGGGCATTGAGGGTGGAGGGAGGAGAAGGGTGCTGGGGAGTGACGGTGTGGAGAGTGTATGGGTGTTGGACATTGAGGGTTGAGTGAGGCGTGGTTCTTGGGCAATGAGGCTGGAGCAAGAGCACAGGTGTTGGGCATTGAAGATGGAGGGAGGGCAAGGGTGCTGGGGAGTGAGGGTGGAGCAGGGGAATGGGTGTTGGACTTGTAGGATGGTGGGAGGGCAAGGGCACTGGGGAGTGATGTGGAGTGTGGGTATAGGTGCTGAGGAGTGAAGGTGTAGCAAGGCCATGGGTGTTGGGAATTGAGGATGGATGGAGGTCAAGGGTTTCTGGGTAGTGAGGGCATAGGTGTTGGGCACTGGGAATGAAGGGGGAGCAAGGGTGCTAGGGAGTTAGGGTGCAGCAAGGGCAATGGTGCTGGGGAGTGAGGGAGGAGAGAGGGCACGGGGGCTCGGGAATGAGGGTGGAGTGAGGGCATGGGTGTTGGGCATTGAGGATGGAGGGATGGCAAGGGTGCTGGGTAGTGAGGGTGGAGAGAGGCCAAGGCTGCTAAGGGGGTGGATAGAGCGAGGGCAAGGGTGCTGGGGTGCGGGTGGAGCGAGGGCATGGGTGTTGGGCATTGAGGATGGAGGGAAACAAGGGTGTTGGGGAGTGAGAGTGGAGCGAGGGCAAGGGTGCTGGGGAGTGAGGGTGGAGCAAGAGCACAGGTGTTGGGCATTGAGGATGGATTGAGGTTAAGGGTGCTGGGGAGTGAGGGTGTAGAGAAGGCATGGGTGTTGGGCATTGAGGATGAAGGGAGGGCAAGGGTGCTGGGGAGTGAGGGTGGAGCGAGGGCAACTGGGCTGGGGAGTGAGGGTGGAGCGAGGGCATGGGTGTTGGGCATCGAGGATGAAGGGAGGCCATGGGTGTTGGGAAGTGAGGGTGGAACAAGGGGACATGTGACTATGTGACTATATATGTATGGTCTATGTAACAAATGTCCATGCATTCACAATCAGTTCTTGTTGCCGAAGACAACCCTTCCTGCCTTCAACATGGTCACTGTGTGACGGCAAGTGGCCCCAGCAGGTGTGTTCTTATCCTTCTACTGGGGGCCATATTGACATCCGTGAGGCAAAGGGACATGTCTTCTAATGCAAATTTTCTGCAGCATGGCACAAACTACAAACATGTCCCCACCTTGCCTAGCTTGTACATTAAAGTGCCAGTAAAGTGCCTCCTGTCTAATGGAGAAACTAGAACCACTCCCTTCAGTCGGCCAAAGATGCGCTGTATACAGAGCATGGTGCTTATGCGAGCCTCATTGTACACCTCCTCCTGTGGTGCTTGTTAGGGAGAATTCTCAATATGTGCTCATTTCCCTTACCTTTTGAGACCCCCAGCAACATTGCTGGATTTCTGGGATTTGATTGTTTTACCTGGGAAGAGTGAGAGCCTTTTTTTTCCACTCTTCCATGTATTTTGATGTGTTTTACTTTTGTGTTCTTTGGTTATGGAGTTTTAAAACAAACTCCATAGGCATCATCTTTTTCTGTGTGTCACACAGCACCTTCAGTGCAGTGGCAGAGGGTTGTCTTTCAGACTTCCCAAGGTTTAAACACCTTCTCTGGGACTGATTACCGTCTCCCAGAGCATGTAAAGTTAAATTGACTTTACTAGTCTCTTTAAATTTACTGACCCAGCACACAATTTTTTTCTATAGAGTGCTGGAGGGGTTGCTTAGCTTCCCCTGAGTCAAAACCCTCACGTAACAGTAAATTGTTAGCCTTTTCTACTTTAAATGGCTGGTGACAGTGGTTTAGATCAACTACCGTGATTTTTCCCGACCGCTAACAATGGTAGCTAAAAATCGGGTCAGCCATGTTTTTCAATATGGCGCCCAAGACCTATCTGTAATAACAGACTCTGGTCGTCTTTTTTCACCGTTTTTGTTAGGAAAGGTCCTTCTTGTGTTTGTCTCTGCGCGCTAAACCAGATTTGGTCCCTTTGTTCATTGCCTTTGGTGGGCTTCAGTGCTGAAGCCCTCCTCTGGCGCCTGAGTGTCTGGGATGGACAGGATGTGAGGGAGGTGCCCGAAACTCCCTGTGCCTAGTCTCCTAGGAGACCTGAATGCACTCTGGCGTGATTGGCCGGCTGACTGTCCGGCAAGGACAGCCAACCTGCTGTGTGAGTGACAGCCAGGCTGGAATGAATGGGGGAAAACTGTTTAAAAGCAGGTCTTTGGGACTTGGAAAGCAGTGTCGACCACTAGAACGAAAGAACCGAAGAGGAGAGGAAGGAAGAGGACTGCTGCAACTCCTGGACAACTGGTGAAGCCCTGCTGCAGGTCCGAATTGCCTGAAACTCCAATGACAGAGAAGCCCTTCAAGGTTAACTTCTTCCCTTGAGATTGGTGGGAATAACCAACTCGCAAGACACCTGTACACTGTCCCCATCTGGTCGAATTTTCATCACAGTGCTCTAGAAAACCGGATAGCCAGAGGGAAGGAAACCAGCTTGTGGACTTTAAGGCACTCACACCTTAAACCGACGTCTTTCTACAGCTTTTGGCCTCTTCCCTGGGCAGTGTAGGAACCACCCAAGGTCCTCGTTCTTGTCCCCACGACTGTAGCTAAGGAACAGTGAGATCTGCTCGAACTGCCAGGAACAACTGCCTCAGCAACAGCTTTCTTCATTGGCAAGGTACTGTGCAAACGCAGTCCGGAAATCTTTTCGGCCATCGAGAAAGTGTGTGAAACTTTCCTCAACTACGAAGGTGTGTCCTTCCCTAAACATTTGTCAAATGTTTTGCCTAGCCAAATTCTTCTAATCTCCGTGGCAAAGACTTAACCGTTACTTACCAGAACTGTGCTATCCTATGCAGAAGACTCTGAACCATTGACTTTGGCCGAGGCCTATTGAGAAGAATTGCTGGTTGTAGTTAACTGAAACCCTTTGCCATGCCTATGAATGTATTTGGGCGGTCTATTCTTATAACCTTGTCTTTCCCTCTTTTATTAAGTATCTGAAGTGCCATTTTGCTCCCACTTCATTTTGGAGCTAAACTTGTTCATGTACCTTCCGGTTGGATTTGTGTGGTTTATTAGTGTTTGATCTTGAGCTGCTTATGCTAGTATAATGTTTCCTAACTGACTGAGTAAATAAATGTATATTCTTTTACCAAGAAACCTTGAGTAAGTGTTTACTTGAATCACTGTATTGGTTGGTCCTTGGTGTAACTTCTTCTACTGCTCATTTAAACTCTTGAGATAAGTCTGGCTGCTCAGCCATCGCTACCACTTTACTGTGTAGTATGGGCTTGTACCAAAGGTGAAATTGTGTTTACACTTGGTTCCCCAAGGGCCCTGCAGGTGATTCTGCCTAACAATGTGTGCAGATCCACACAGGTGGCATCAGCCATGTGAGACGGGGATATCCAGAATCATCTGCAAAGCAATGGGCATAAGTGTTGGTTGCACAATAATCAGCAAGTGCAACAAGTCGTCTGGACATGAGGGGTAACATGTCGGCTTCTCGGTTTATGTCACAGTTCAGTTTCAAAAGTTGTCTCTTTGTCCTACATTGTGTTCTGTCTCATGGAACGAGGACTGAAATTGTTGATGTCACTACAGGAAAACCCCATTTAACGCATCAATGACCCATCCGAGGTAACAGGCATGCACTGCAGCTGGATTGGCAATGAACATGTTGTATGTGGATATTAAGTGCTGGTCACTCATGCATGTGCTCTGATTAGCTTCCTGGTACTCTTGTGCACTTTGTGATAGTTATCCTGCTCATGGGTAATGACATTCAGGGGTTGCTGCCTTTATGCCTGTACTGTCTGTCAGTGTTGCACTGTTATCTTGCACAAGCAAACTCTGCTGTGGCTTGTCTATTTATGGTTTCCATATGCATTTTAGCAGCTGTAGTTCACGCTTTGTTTATTAGTTTTATTGCATTTCTGGCATGCCCTGACATTATGCTGCAGTGCCTTGTCCAGTGGGATAGTCCTTCTTGCACAGGGCTGTGAAAGGCAATGCATTAAATTGGCATCTAATAGGTGATTGCGCCCCACCCCCATTGTTACAAACCATTGCACTTCAGTAGCCTGTAGGTGTTCTTTCATGAGGATTGTACTTACCTAGGATGCACGTATGATGCCCTCTGTGGGTATCATATATGCAGGCAGTTTACTCTTTTGCAGGACCCTGGCATCATGGGTGGAACCTGGGAGGCAGGCATAACAGTGGGTCATGGTGAGGTCTGTTGGAGTGGTCATCTGTAAATTAAGGGAATATTGTTGCTTCCAGTTCCAGAACACCTCCTCTGATGACTGGGGGGCTCCAATGTCACATGTGGGCAGTGCAGAGATTCATTGACATTAGGTATGCCTTTGTTGCATTTACCTGTGCAGAGGTGGTGGGCATCTTGTCAAAGGACACACAGATATGTTCATAGCTGGTATGGGATCTTCAAATGGGAGCATAGAGACAACACATCTGGGTAACCATGTGCCCAGTGGTCCCCATACAAAAGACCCCTTTGATTTGTACTTGGTATTCAGCACTTTGTTTGTTCCTATCCACCCACCCCTATTTAGAGCATGTGGCCCAAGTGAGAACTGCCTTTGCCTTTGATAAGGGTGGAGAATGAAAGCGTACGTGGAAAGTGCAATATGCCTGCCACCTTGCAAAGGACACACAAATATGTTGATTGTTGGGACAGGGTCTTTAAAGGGGAGTATGGAGAAACCAGGTGATAAGTGGACAATTGTGAACAGACGAAAGAACTCGTTGAGTTGTACATTGACTTACACTGTGTTGAACCAGCTGGCCCAAATCCCGAACCAAAGGAAAAGTCTTTGAAAAATAACAGTGCATTTTTAAGGGAGAAGTGAAGGAGTAGATTATGATCAAGTGCCAATGTCTCGGGAGGATAGCTCAGGGGCAATGTGCTCACCTTGGAAGCAAGATGACACAGAGCAACACAGGTTCGATCCCCGGGTCCTTGCTTAGAAACCTCTGTGTATTAACACGTTATAAATAACCAATCGTATCATTTATATTGGAAACATATTCAGGACAGTCTCAATAACCTCTGTCGATCTTGCTGCTATAGCATACCATTTTTAATAGTAGAATTATTGGTGTTAGTGACTTTGACAAACACTTCTATTTGCTTGTCATCGTATTACTTGATTGTTTTTATTTCCTACAGCTGTGACAGTGTGAGGCTTGTTAACACTCAATAAAAGACTTGTGTATTCCTAAATAGAATCTAATGAAATTTAGAGTACTTGAAACATAGAAGTATCACGTGAATACATAATAAGAATACGAAATGCAATCCCTATGTACTGAGTATTTGGTGTTGAGACTTTAGGGTTGGTGCCCTGTTGCATGTTGTTGGGGAACAGATAAGAAAAAGTCGGAATTCTGAAAAAATACTTGAAATTAAATAAACAAACCTGTAATAATTAGAAAGTAAACAATGCCAATTTATTAGATACATATATTTTTCATTGAAAGCAACATCTTTTATTTAAAACTGCATTTTACAAAAAAGGTTGATGGTAGATGCAAACTGCAAGTTAGAATGATCAGGTAGTGGCACTAGGAAATTGTTCACGGATGGCTCCAATGACACCGGCAAGTATGACACGTCGAACGCGGAATCCCAGTCTTCCATGAATCGACCATGAAAACGCAGGATAGGCCACGAGCCTGTGCCATCTGTGTAAAAGATCGACACATTGTTTTGTTGAATCAATCCAATTATTGAAATTATCTTTGTTGCCTATCTTGTAAAAAAATAAGGCATTGGTAGGAATTCGAAAATATACTTTGTGAGTACAGTAGTCACACGCCAATATTTTTCAAACAAGGGTATTGAAATAATGTATACACGCTTTGGGAAAAAATATAGGAAGATCATTTGGTCATTGCATTTAATTGACAACAATTATATTGACTAAATAGAAGATGGAATCTTTTGGCATGAACAAAGAACAATATATTCTTCAATATCTCAGAATGTATAGCGTGAGTGAACCCATGATATCACAACGTGCTGGGAGAACAACATAAAAAGGCTATAGTGCAAGGTTGTGCCATATAAAATGTTTAGACGCAATACTTACTCATTACTAGGAGCATGAGGGTGATCAGTTTTAGAGGAGGATTCAAGTACCCCCACCAGAAGATCTGCCCCCATGTTGCCGATATGCTGGGAACCAGAAATAGCAACACGTGCAGTGCCAGTGAGGCTGCCTATACCCCAAAGAATCTTTGAAACTTGGTGTCCATTGAGAAAACCCTATATGCATGCACGAAGAAATAAGTTCTTCTGGAAGAAGTGTGAAAATTAGTGAAAGAAGACTGGTCACGTGAAGCAGGACTGATGCACCCTGAAAAGATATGAAAGACAAAAGAACATAAACATTCTATAAGATCTGAAGAGAAGGTGTCAAAGATGAGCAACATTTCAGGCTCGTGATAAAGATGTTCATGCAAAGAAATGCTGAAGAAAATGCAAACTCATTTTACACTTGTAACGATGCAGTAACGGAAGTAGACAAAGTGTGGCGCAGTTGAAAAACAGCTAATGGCAAAGGAGAAATTCAAGAAAGGCTTGGCTGGCCCAGCAACATGTTGAAAGGGGCACCTAGGGGACCCTGACGTCTATGGAAAGAAGGCAGGTCACCACACACGATAGATACGCCAGACACGAGGTTGTACTCCCAAAGCTAGGGTTTTATAGCAAAGCAAAAGTCTCAGTTGGCCAACTCGGTCTCACACCCCGCGACGTGTATCTCTAGACCTCGAGGGACGCAAGAGAGTGAATTACGTACATCAGTTACATATATACAAAATGCATATCAAACAATCAGCTATGACATGTATAACACCCCTCTTCATTGGGTTTCTGTGAACTTGGTGTGATGATGGACATCTCCGAACACTATGACACCTTCAAACATCTATTCTAGTAACAATTTGCAATTTGTGAGTGCATAGGCATCTTTCGGTTATTGAATAGAACACAGCGCTTCTGTTCTTGGAAGCAAACTACATACAGGGGGAGTTGCATTCCGGACCTTGCTATCTATCAGGTGCTATTCGTGTCCTGAGAGCGGACATGCTCTTAGCGGGCTCAGCAAAGGGGGGCCGTTAGAAAAGCATAATTCAAGCCTTTAGCTGTATTATTCTAACATATTCTACCATATAACGAGACTGGCTGGCAGCTGTGAATTGATTAAATGCCCTGCGTCTTTGCTTCAAGGCTACATTAAGGAGGGAGCCGGGCATTGTTCCTGGCGCTGCCTACGTTTGTGTTTCAACAAAACTCTTGTTATCCTCTCGGTCCTGTGGCCTTGTCCTTTTCATATACAGACAACAATGTTCCACAGTCGAGCAGTGTAAGCGGAAAATATACTGCGAAGCAATAGTAACAGAAAGCAATGAGCAATGGTTAGAAAACAAAATGGCGATTCTTGTTACATCAAAATGGCCGTTCATTGGAAAACTCGAAAACCTATATTATGTCGTATAGTGCATGAGACGGTTGGCCCACGGCCAACAAAATGCGTTTGCGGTCTCAAATTGGATTTCTAGACTGACAACGTGTCGAGGCCACCATGAGCCTGGTTGTCCGTCGGGTAGTTACATGAAGGTGAAAAACACACTTATGTTTGTGATGGAATGGAAAAACACTGAAGGCGTCAAGAGTTCATCATTTAATAGTATTATAAGTAGTAAAGAGTTCAGAAACATGGTCTCCAGTCACGTGGTCTGATTAAAATAGACGTTGGGTGGAGCTACACTGAAACCAGAAGTTAAGACCATGTCATAGTCCCTTTAATTCTCAAGCACAGAGAGCCTCTGCAAGGCCAAGTTCAAAGCTTTAATTTAATGGCAAATGGCAAGCTTGATGATAAATGTTGGGCTAATTGGGTGGGGAGGCATGACCACGACAACCCTCCTTGCACCTGGAGTGGTAGCCTGCGTGCTGCTAGCATGTGGAATATTCCAGAAGGGTACTAGTGTGCTTACCAATTGTAGAGTGCCACGTATTAAGAGAATCCTATAGTTTGTGTAACCAATGAATCGTTGTGTATTTTATGATGATGAAGATGACTTGCACTAGAGGAGGGCTTAGTTGTCCACCTGATGATAGAGACCCAATCACTACCCTTTTAGTATGGAATGTATACTTAGATATTCCCTGAGAGCCTATAACATCCCCAAGTAGGTTTTAGTATTTTGACCCATAGTGTGACATCATTGATGATGAGATTTTACTATAAAAGTTTAGATTTTTCTGAAATGCATTGAGAGCTTGAGCGAACGTCGGATGATGTCCGTTGTAACCTCCCGGCTTTAGACAAATGCATATAAAACAGAACAAAGTTTTGCCAACTTCCTGATTCAGTTTATGATTATTGATGTTTGAGTAAATTCTGCATCCCCATCCATCTCTACGTATACCTACCTTGTCTTAAAGGGCCCTAGGTGAATGGGTTCACAATTGCTATAAGTATGTGCATCTGCACCATCAGCCTTCTCAACAAGGACCTTGTAAGGCAGGCTTCCCTGAACGCATGCAGCGCGGTAACGCATAGTGGTGGCAGCTCTTCTTTGGCCACGGAGGCCAAGCAGCCTGAATTCTCTCTGAAACAACTGTTCTCCACCAAAGTTGGCATTACCTCACATCGATATCACGTACACCAAATGGAAATGTCTTACATGCGACGTGGATCAGGATCCTGCGAGCGACCGTCACGACTTTCACTCCATTACCAATGTTTTTGTCTATTTTCTCTCTCTCATGCATTTCCTTGCCCATATACTCTGGCTCATAAACAAGTGGTAGAATGGAGGCCATAATTATTGAGGATTGAAGAAGTAGAAACTCAACCGTGGGAGAAAATGTTTTTTTTTTGTTATTTTGATAAAATAATGCATTGATGATTTTAAAATGGCATGTATAAGAAAATTATGAGGCGGAGAAACAGACATGTTATAAAATCCTATCGTGCAAAGACAACAGGATTAGGCCCAAAGTTGGAAAGTTCTCATTGGCTCATGAAAAAATCCACTAGTGTAAATATACAATTTAAATCTGGTTTAGCAAAGACATTTGCAAATTATGTAATGATTATTGCAATTGAAAACATTTATAGAAAAAAGTCTTTCATAAGTACATTTTTCAGTTTTATTTGTCGTAGTTGTTAGGTAGCTTAAAACAGCAAAAAGGAGTTGTGGAGGCTCGTATTGAAATAAACTGGCAAGACGGCAGCAGAAACGCTAATGTTGTCTAATCAGAAAGGGGTTGTTGATATTTATTGAGCAAAGAGGTGTCTTGGAATTTCCATGGAGACACGTCAATAGATTGCGCACAGAAGACGTTTAATGGCATGGCGACAAGGAGTGTACGCTTATAAAGTTAGCGTCTGCTGATGTCAGCTTGAGGGGCGGGTGTTATGATTTACTGGCTCCAGGGACCTTGAACATCGGGTGATTGACCAACGGAAAAAATTATCACAAAATGGTGGTGTACGACCCGTGAGATTCGCATGTGTATACGTCAGCAAATTGAAGGTAAGATGAATTGGAAAAAATATCTAATTGATCGATATATGCTGAAAAGTAAATGCCCTATTCATCGGGCTAATACAGTTGCTGAGAGAACTTCCCCTTTAAGGAGATGTCATGACATGAGTGCAATACGTAGAGGGCAGCTAAACGCACGTCAGCAGTCCATGATCGAGTACCCCAACCAGCAAGGCATTGGAGTGGACTCTCTATTTCCATGGAACTTTGATGCGCATCACTACCCACAATAACAGAGGGGACCCCTGCTGGTGACGAGGCGTTTCCTGGGGGAAGTGACCTGACAAAACAAATTCAAATAACAAACACCTGAAAACACAGAGACAGGTGAGCCCAAGGAGCATGAGGCCAGAAGAAGAGCACAGGGGTGTTGCTAGGTCTGGAAAAGATCTGGGGCTAGGCTCATTTTGGGATTGTTGGGACTGGGGGCTAGCTAGCCTTTTAGGTTGTAACCCCTGAGCTTCTAACCAGGGCTACAACCAAAAGACGCGGGGCTATAGCCCCTTCAGATCCACCCTAGCAACACCTCTGAGACGGAGCAACCCCAGGTCGTCTCTGCAGAACTTGCACCGTGCGCCTTTTGCTCCACGGGAGAACGCTGCTCCTGAGCTACCCACCATCCTCTTTGTCGAAAAGGTAGGGGGGATTGTCCCATTTTCATAAAGGGAAGTTTCCCAATGGGGTAAAAAAGAAAAACAACATAATAAATGTGTCAACTTTTTTGCAGCGGAAGGGCTGGGGGCAAGGGCGGTCTTTGCGTCAGGCAGCTCAGGCGGCTGCCTGATGTCAGTCAGCCTCTAAGGGTGCCACACCAGCAGCCTGCAATATTCATTTTTAATAATGTTATGATACAAATTGCGAAACGAAACAAACGTGTATTCTAGCAGTGCTAGTACTAGAATACACGTTAGCACACTGCTGCAGGCTGCAGCCTCGGCTCTCAGTCAGGACAGTCAGGACAGGGCAATAGCATTTAGCAACATTTGTTGCTCTATTACTTTCCCCCCTGACCCCAGGCCGCGGGTGGCACTGGTGCACTGAGTAGGATTGATTGGGTGTGGCGTTGTTGCGTCGGCCCGACATTAAGGAAAGCGAGTGGGTGTGCAGCAGCAGGTAAGTGTGTCGCCTCCTGTCCTGGGTGCAGGGTGCTCCCTCACGTCTCCTGCCCTCTGTGCAGGGTGCTGTTCCCTCATGTCTCCTGTCCCCTGTACCTTGCTCTGCCCCTTCCCAGTCTCAGCAGGGCGCCGTGCACTTATATTTGAGAGGCCGAGTACATCATTACGTTAAAATCGTAGGCTGAAACAGCGCAGTATTGCACATGCTTTTCTGCTACAGCCAACGAAAAAGCCTCCCTTTATTTGGTTGTGACAGCCAGGACTGAAATCGAATCTCACCATGCTCGATTGGGTGGTGCAGGGCAGCCCATCAGCATTGGAATAATGGGGGGCCCTGTAGCCCCCACAGGCACTGCTAGGGCCCCCCAAGTCCTGTGTGCTCTCAGAGGGGGAGCATGCCTTTAGCTGCAGCAGGGGGCACTCCACTGTGCTGGACTTTGACAGCTCCATGCTACCTTTGGTTGGTAGCCTGGGGCCCATTTGGTTGGCAGCCTGGGGCTCATTTGGTTGGCAGCCTGGGGCTCATTTGTTATATCGCCGACAATACCTGTGACATACCTCCGACAGCCTCTGCGTCCCTTGCACAATATTCAAACCCCTTCCACAACACACACGCCCCATGCATAACAACTGAATTACTTCCAAATGTCCTGCACTTCTTGTTCTTTCCCTGAAAACCTGTGCAGCACCCACACAACCCCTCCGCCTCAGCCAAAACCTCAGCAACCGCTGGAATTATCTAATTGTAATGCCAAAACGCTCATTGGGTTACAGTCCACTCTATCCCCCCCCTCCCTCATCTTTGCCAAGACACTGCCTCTCCCACACTGTCCAGGCAGGGAGTGCTGTAGAGGAGTGGGCGCATGAGCCCACCGAGTTTGCTTTCACCATACTCTGTGCATCTGCCTTATGGAGAGGTTTGCGCATATACCTCCTACTGACAGTAAATCCCAGAGCTAAGGCCTAATGAGACGGTTAACTGTCATTCATAGATAACAAGCCCGAGTTATGCCACCAGCTCAACGTTTCCAGATATTGCTTAAGTGCAGGCCGTTGATTGCAAGTGGTGCTCACTCGAGCTTTGATCCTGGACATCAGGGCAGACCTTCACCCAGAAAATGCAGGAGTTCGGGCTGGTTGTGTAGCCATGTGGAAATGTCCAGTGGCATTTCCTGGGAATCGAATGCGGTGTACTAAACATCAACAAATCGCAGATTCAGTTTCGGAACCAATAGCATATGTATTATAAACAATATCTGAATTTATTATACAAGTTCCTTTAATACAGGTCTTAAATCACTGAAAGTACAGTGGCTTAACTAGATTTTTCAGGTTGGCATTAACTTGCCTTCTGGGACTAATAGTTTACCACTTAGGAAGTGAAAATTAAAGCCACAATCTTCCCAGGTATGCAACTTCATGTCAGTATTTTAAAGGTTTGGTAATTGAAAGGGTATATTATTATTTGTCTAGCAATGCCTTGACAAGTACACAAATCACATGATAAATGAACCTGACAATATGTACACATTATAGAAACGGGTCAAGCAAAAGAGCGTGAATAAACATTTATTTTCCCCATCCTGGACGCCAGGTTTTTCTGTGCAAACCAAGATAAATTTGTGGTGTGCAATATATGAATGGACACTATTATTAATATCTAATAATTGTAGTCTCAGGAGGAGAGCTAAGTGGCAACGTGCTCGGCTTGGAAGCAAGACGACGCATAGCAACACAGGTTCGATCCCGGGTCTGCGCTTAGAAACCTCTCGGTATTAAGCGCATTATAAATAACCAATTATAACACCTCAATAGTTTGGGCATACTCCTTTAATTACATCTGTGATGTTTAATGATATTTCAAGTGTGTGGGTTAAGTACACCGGCGACATGCACAAAATGGATCTGCATGCTATAGGAATTATCCCATAATATCACCTCCTGTAATGTCCTCTCCCATTGCCCATTGCCTTGAACCCTATCCTTTCCAAATTTAGCTTCTGGCTTGATCATTCAATATTACTACCATTGACAGCAAAACCTGCCGAGGATGCCAAGCTGTCTCTAGCTAGAACCAGACCCCCAAATACAGAAAACTGTTAAAAAAACTACTTTAAAAAAATTAATCAATCATCTATCCCCAAAGTTAAACATTGTGCAACTTTGGCCACTAGGCTCTGCCTCCATGCCCTGCCCACTTGGGGCCCTCTCTCATTGTTTCCCATAGGGACCTTTGCCTTAAATCTGCCACTAGTGCAGGGTGATGTTCCCTCTCGCCTCAGTCTGCCCCAGCCCTGTCGAATTTGCAGAGGCACTGAATGACACCTGACCAGACGACTCATGGCGTATGTGGTAGGATCGATAGCTCAGCTCAGCAAATCGCTTGCAACCTGCAGTCACAGGCACCCGCCTGACGTGCACCTGGCTTCACACTAGCATTTCAGGTTCCAGAGGTGTGACTGACTCTGCACCAGCTCAGCTGGCCTTTGAGGTCCCACCCTGAGTCCTGTCTTGGGTGCAGGGTGCTCTCTCTCGTCTCCTGTCTTGGGGAAAGAGTGCCCCCTCGTGTCTCCTTTCTTGGGTGCAGGGTGCTCTCTCACTCGTCCTGTCAGGAAGGGCAGGGTTCTTGCACACTGTACCCTAAGAGGGGCAGACTGGCCTACAGATAAGTCTGGTGATTTCCCGTGGACAGTGGGTGGGGGTGGTCTGTGAACAATAGGCCGTTTTTCTGAGGGCATGCAGAATGTGCTGCATTGCTGTGTGCAGCACAATCAAGGAGCAATTTCGCTTTCAAAAAAGGGATCCAGGGCCTCTTTTGGTTCTTAGTCCACTCCTGTATACCCAGCACAGAGAGCGTGGTGCATGATTCCAGCCCTGCCACCATATCGAGTTTTCCCTCAATTCCTGGTGGAAATCTCTGCCTATCAGTCTCACTTTAGAAGAAGGGAGAGGGCGATCGTGGGCTGCAACCATGGAAAGGTGGTGCGGGGTGTAAGTAAAGCGAGCTGAAATAGTCAAAAGATGAGGGCAGTCAGGGAGGTTGGGGGGCAGCAGGTATTGGATCAAGGGGGCTTTCTCAAACACATTGAGAAAGGTAAGTCTACCTAAAGAAATATTCAACGAGCAGCTGCACCCCTTGACGGGAGTAAAAGGGAAAATTCCAAATTGTTTATAAAATAAAGGAGATTGGGTGTGGGGGTAGGTTGGCATGTGGCGGGTGTGCGTGTGCTGGCCATGCCCCGAGCCTCAGCGTTTTGGTAAGGAATCAGTGACCCGGTGTAAGTGAGGACATCACTGCCATGAGCTCCCATTGGAGTCAATGATGACACTATTGGGCGACACAGAAGCCAAAGATGTTTAAAGCTCAAGTGGTGCAAATTCTAGGCGTGAAGACTGGACGCCATCTTTTAAGTCTGTGCCGGACTTACCATGGCCCAAAATATGAAATCTAAAGATGGTCCACTAATGCCCACCTGGTGAGGGAGATGATGGCGTACTAGCCAGTCCATTTACTAAACGGTCAGGAGTGGGGGGGCGCCTAGGATGCTTCCTGCCTGGGGTGCAATCTGGTGTAAGACCGGCCCAGGCTGGGGGTTATGCTGCACAGTGGCTGTACTGAGTGGCGATGCACTGGTCGAGTTGGTGGCTTTCTTTTTGCCCGCTTCAACAGTAGCTCGGTGCCTTGAGGTCCTTCCTTCTGGGCGCACACCACGCCTGAATGAAAGGCTGGGCCGTAGACAATGGCCTGCCCGGCCCCTGTTTATATAATCCGAGCATTCCTTCGCCATCAGTTGGTTCGGGGCACAGTTTGATTATTCGAAGAATGCATTTAGCGCCGAGATGGCCGCACGCCCACAGCCAGAAAGTGTTCGCCTATTTCTAACCGAACCCGCATCGCCAGGAACCTGTAATTATTGCAGAAAGGTGACGACGGTGATGGATTACCGCGCCGGCCGGGGGGGGGGGGTGTTAGGGCTAGCGGGGAGGAGGGGGCACTAGCACACGCGCGAGGGCAGTCTGATTGCTATCTGAAATGCGGTCCAACTCCTCACTTTCATTGTTCGCGGAGGCATCTGAGAGGTACTTGTGCCTGTCACTCTCGCCGTGTGTGGGGGGAGGGGCGGGGGCTTCTGTCACACGATGCACCGTGCAGCGAGGGCGCCCGATGCGCCACGACATGCCATGGCCTGGAAGGACAGTGGCAGACAATGCGGGCAGGACGTGATCAGAGTGGGTGGGGCGCTCATGGCGCAGGCCCCCCCACACCCTGCTTCCTGCACTCCTGGATGGACGCAAACTGCGAGCACAGACATATCAGCCCCAGCCAGTCCCTATATCGCAGCCCCCTGTCCATATCACGAGACGAGCAATCCGTATTGGTTATACCCTATCAAGCTTTACCCCAAGCAAAGGGTCCAGGTTGTCCAACAGAGAGTGCGGCCTACAACTCCATGGCACCCGTTACAGGGTGAATTCATGGGCCTAGGACCGTTCATTTTGGCCAGCCTCTTCCCATTGGTCAAAGCTCCCCCGATGGCGTCTGCCCTTCTAGCAGAATTTGAGGTACTTTCCTCACTCTCTTGAGCAAATGGTGTTGCTTCTCGTGTTTAATGAGAGGCAAGGGTCACCGAATCACGCAGGGCTGTGTGCTGGGTGCCCACAGCATGGAAGCACTGAAGCATGCTGGGAACAAGGAAGGCGCGCCTAGAGTCCTTCCGGTGGAAAGAACCTAGATGCCTCAAAGCGCACAAGCCTGCAGGCGGGAAGCACTCACGTCCAGGGGCCTGTGCGTGCTAGCATGTTGATGAACAAAGAAGTCATTGCTGCATGCCATGGGCAGCAGGCGCAGAACGAACTGGTCGTGGATGTGAGCACAAAAATAGACTTTCATCATAAAAAAAACCAAAAATACAGAAGAAAATCACAAACCAGCCAGGGGACAAAAGGGATACAAGATGGAGCATGAGTGCGTGTAAGGAAAACAGTGTGTGCACAAGGTTGTTAGTGAGTAGACCACCACGTTCGCCCCTAAAGCGGGTTCCAATTGTTAATATCCAACATGGGGGAGGGGGAGGCATGAAGAGTGGCTGCTTACACCCTCAACCAGTGCAGCTGGTCTTGGGCGCAGACTGCGAGAGAATAAGGATTGGTAGAAGTGAGGATCTTGGGTTGCTAATAACAATGATGGAAGTCCAGAATTCAACGAAGATGGGCACAAGTTGAACTTATGCAAGGGCGGGCGAAGCAGAGCATGTACCCCTTATGCAAGGGTGGTCGATGCAGAGCATGTACCCCTTATGCAAGGGTGGGCAATGCAGAGCATGCACCCTTTATGCAAGGGTGGGCGATGCAGAGCATGCACCCCTTATGCAAGGGTGGGTGATGCAGAGGGGCGATGCAGAGCATGTACCCCTCAAGCAAGGGTGGGCGATGCAGAGCAGGCACCCCTTATGCAAGGGTGGGTGATGCAGAGGGGCGATGCAGAGCATGCACCCCTTATGCAAGGGCGATGCAGAGCATGTACCCCTTATGCAAGGGTGGGCGATGCAGAGCATGCACCCCTTATGCAAGGGTGGGTGATGCAGAGGGGCGATGCAGAGCATGTACCCCTCAAGCAAGGGTGGGCAATGTAGAGCATGCACCCCTTATGCAAGGGTGGGTGATGCAGAGGGGCGATGCAGAGCATGCACCCCTTATGCAAGGGTGATGCAGAGCATGCACCCCTTATGCAAGGGCGATGCAGATCATGTACCCCTCATGCAAGGGTGGGCCATGCAGAGCATGCACCCCTTATGCAAGGGCGATGCAGAGCATGTACCCCTTATGCAAGGGTGGGTGATGCAGATCATGTACCCCTCATGCAAGGGTGGGCGATGCAGAGCATGCACCCCTTATGCAAGGGCGATGCAGAGCATGTACCCCTTATGCAAGGGTGGGTGATGCAGATCATGTACCCCTCATGCAAGGGTGGGCGATGCAGAGCATGCACCCCTTATGCAAGGGCGATGCAGAGCATGTATCCCTTATGCAAGGGTGGGTGATGCAGATCATGTACCGCTCATGCAAGGGTGGGACATGCAGAGCATGCACCCCTCATGCAAAGGTGGGCGATGCAGAGGGGCGATGCAGAGCATGCACCCCTTATGCAAGGGTGATGCAGAACATGCACACCTCATGCAAGGGTGGGCAATGCAGAGCATACACCCCTTATGCAAGGGTGGGTGATGCAAAGGGGCGATGCAGAGCATGTACCCCTCATGCAAGGGTGGGCGATGCAGAGCATGCACCCCTTATGCAAGGGCGATGCAGAGCATGTACCCCTTATGCAAGGGTGGGTGATGCAGATCATGTGCCCCTCATGCAAGGGTGGGCCATGCAGAGCATGCACCCCTCATGCAAAGGTGGGCATTTGCAGAGCATGCACCCCTTATGCAAGGGCAATGCAGAGCATCCATCCCGTATGCAAGGGTTGGTGATGCAGAGCATGCACCCCTTATGCAAGCGCAGGAGATGCAGAGCATGCACCCCTTATGCAAGGATTGGCGATGCAGAGCATGCACCCGGACGTGTCGAGGAAAGTTGCATTCGTCTGAACTTCCTAGCATTGAGATGGTCGACACTACAGTAGCTCATATGTCTTCAAGTAGGCTGAACTCAAGTAAGGAGAGAGCAAATGACGCAATGGTCCACATGAGGCAAAATAGTCGAGCTGCAAAACCGCTTCCCGGCCAAGTTTAATCAGAGAGGGTGGAGACATGGCAACCTAGGTGTACCAACTCTTAGTCCAGAGTGGAGACGACTCTTGGAAAATAACCTTTTGATCGAAAGAAGCGCTGACCCCTCAGACTGAGACAATGTTTAGGCACCAAAGCCAGGTCGAGCCAGGCAAGTTGCAGCCAGCAATGCTCCTAAAAGAACCCGTTTGATCAGGTGTGGCACAGGGTCTCCAGCCCACGTGCTGGAAGTGTGAGTGGAGGCGCATGGTCATATGTCTACCGTCTGCCTCTGCAGGATGAATATAGATCGGGTCCTTCAGTTGCATTGCTACTCAATCCGCTGGTTTCCTCCTCAGGTATTGGATCATTTCGTAACATCACGGTCACTGTGATTGGCCTTTCCTCAACCAATGGGGCCTGTCCTCAGTATGTCCCTGGTAACAATGGCAGGTGCACTAACTTGTTTGAGTTTAAAGAGCCGTCCATCAAGGAGCCTCGAGTAAGCCTAAGACAGACGAGCCTGATTACCATCTCAGAGACGAGTTCTTCAGATTCTGCCCTCTGGAAGACCTGTTCTGCTCATAGGGGCAGTGGGACATTTCTGAAGGGATGTTTTGTTATCGTGGCTTGTAGCTCCACATTCCGGGGCCAGTTGAAAATATGGCACTTGCTGCACTAATGCACACGCCCGGGGCAAACTACCTTTCACTCTGAAGAGCTCCTTTCCAACAGGTCAGGGTTCATCTGGGCTGGATGTAGCTAACTTGTACCAACCACACCAAGCATGGTAAATGCCCCGGGCGTAAACAGAAGTGTGCCAATGGAAGACGAGGTCAGCTCCCTTTCAGCGGAGCGCTCGTGGCGTGCAGTGCAGCAAGTCCTACACGTGCCGTGTCACCTTCCATTGTTCAAAAGCCTTTCATGGATGATGGACGCATTTCAGCAGGACCAATTGATGGATGCCAGCATGTTATTCTTGATGCATGCATGTACGACAGACTGCAGCTCATCCGGGATACATGGATATATATTGAAAAAACCTTAGTTACGGTGCAGCTAAGTTGACCAGATTTAACACAACAAAACCCTTGAAATTCAGGGGATGTGGGAAGTCATGACCACCTTGACTCGATGTGTTCCCGTTGATGTCCCCCACAATGCCATTCTGTATGTCATTGTGAATCCATTCTCTTATAATCTGCATGTGCTCATGTGCTTTGCAACGGGAACGAGGCGAGTGAAGCTGGTCATGACTTTCCACATCTCCCAAATTTCAAGGGTTTTGTTGTGTTAAATATGTTCAATTTAAATAAAGTTTTTTCAGTAATTTTTTTGTTTGTTATACCATGTTTTTTTTTTTTTTACGGGGACTAGCCATGGCCTTCACCTATGGTTGTATCTCCTGTATGCGTTCCCCCAATATGTTTCTTTTCCACCCAGTAGGTGGCCACTACCTACAGGCCCACTAGCCATGGCCTCTGGACCTGGTCAGTGGGCACGGCCTTTGGTCTTGGGGCGGTTGAGCCGGGGTGTGAGTGCAATTTTGTTTGAAAATAATCAGGTTTCCTATGGAACTCAATACTCAACTTAAGAGTAGTTCAGCGACGGGCGCATCAATATATATATATATATATATATTTTTCACAGAAAAAAACTTTGTTAAAGGGACGTTATGTTTAAGTTGCACTAATAAAAACCCATGAAATTCAGTGAAAACATGTTCTTAAAGGGAAGTTACCGCTAACTAAACAGTATGTTATTTTTTTTAAAGGATGTTTATAGTTCTTTCATTTATATTTAAAGAGTGATTATTGATAATTTATATACAGTAATGTAACACCATGAACAATTTTCACTTATTTTCACTTATAAAAACCTAATAAATGGACAGAATAAACTTTGTTAAACTTTGTTAAAGGATGTTATGGTTAAGATGCATCCCACCCTTGGAACTCTTCTGCTCCAGTAGTTAGCCAGTGGTGTCCCACCTTGGCATTTCCCTCCTGGGTTCTTGTGAGCCCTTGCCCATCTGTACTGCCTCTTTTTATGCACTTCTCTCACTGCACAATGTGTGCAATGCTATTGTATAAGTAAGGGAAATGCACATGCACAAGTTTTTGTAGAAGATTGTTAAGTGGCCGTGGTTGGGTGGAAGCTTAATATGGTCATGAGGTTATATGTACAGTTTTTGGAAGTGATTGGTGGATGGATGTTTGAAAGAGGCATTGAGGGAGTGTTACAAATATAAAATTAAAAAGGGTATAAGGGCTGCCCTGTGCGATGGTGTGCACGTGCCATCCAGGTCTTTTAATGATCCATGGCCTGGAAAGGAGACTATGGAGACCGCAGATAGTTGTAAATGTACATTGATCATGGTCCTTATTGTATACTAGAGAATAGTATTTGGGACAGGGAATTGTTTCTGTTCTTTTATATTTTTCTTTAGTAACTTTAGTAAATTCCCCCAGAAGCTCACTGTGTCCAGAGCTCAGGTTCTCTCTAGGCTAGACTAATGCAACAGCCTCTTTCAAAAACCTGCCTGCTTCTACTCTCCGCCATCTGCAACTCATCCAGAACAGGACTGCGAGACTTGTCCTTGGCCTCAAACCAGGGATCGTATCTCTCCAGGACTGAAATCGCTGCACTGGCTCCCTGTGGCTGCGAGGATTAAGTTCAGAACCCTCTGCATTGTCCACAAGGGCTTCTGGGCATCAATACCTTCAACTCTCTCTTCCTAAATATCTTCCCTCTCGAGTTCTTCACTCATCTGCCGCCAACTCCCTCAGGATCAGTCGCTTCTCCAAGCAACAAACTGGTGGCCGATCTCTTTCTTTGGCTAGGGCCTCCCTCTGGAACAGCCTCCCTGCCTCTCTGAAACTCTAGGAGAACCATCTACGGTTCCGGAAGTATCTCAAGACTTTCCTCTTTGCTTCTGCCTTCTCTCTTCCTCTCCTTAGCTGATTTTCTGTCTCATACTGCACTGGTCACCTGGCTACCCTCTGATTTCGGGCCCTGGTCCCTACCCGCTCAGTTGCACACCCGCACTGCCTCCCGGCAACCCATGCACTTGGGTCTGTATCTGTAACCCTACAGTCTCCCTACCTGCACTTTTGGGCACCTGCTGTCTGCACTTACCCTTACACCTGCCACCTGCTGGCCACACTTCTTGTTATTGTTTAGATCCCATGTACAGCACTGCCCCCTCCTCTTTCCCCTGGCACTTTCCCCATCCCCCTACCCTGCACTTGTGCGATCTCAATGTCACTTGGCTTACTAAGATCATTGTCTCTGTCTGCCCTCTGTTCCCCCTTCCTTGCCTCGTCGCGCCTTGAAACACTTATGTATAGGGATGTTACATATTGAGTCTAACAACTTTATTGAGAAATGTAAAGCAGATGGATTCTATAAGATTATTTTTATTAGTTCTACTTTTTAACTGTTGGGTAAAGGAACCTTTTTTTTGTTTGTTGCTGGAGCAGTCATAACGTAAGGTGGTGAGGGAAATGAGGGAAGAGGCACCAACCACAAATATGGAGCAGTAGGTGGACAAGGGAAGATGTGCATGTGTTACATCTAACATCGGGGGCAGTGTTTCTCATGCTCCTTGATTACAGCTTCAAAAGCACTTCAAAGTTGCTCTCACCCACAGAGTGGCGTGTTGAAGTATATACAGAGTACTGTTGTCTTCGAAAGATATGGATCAACAGCCTCGTTTATCCCTTGCAAGGTAGCTGGTAGTATTTTGTGTCCCACAGAAGTAGGCTGTGTGGTTACAGTGTTGGTTGAGAAAGATGAGGTGGAGGAAGACAGCTTACTACTTGCTAAGAAATGAACAGCCTTTCTGAGAGCATTGCAGTGGTTGGATTTGGTGTGGCGGTGCATAGAGGAGGTCCCGTAGGAGTACTGTCCAGGTAGTATGCGACGGAGTTCCACTCAGTGCATTTCACTTTGGTAGCTTTAGCCTTTGGTACATTCCCAACAGTGGTAAAGAACTGCCACACCCATGATTCGCTTTGGGTGTTAGAGGTAGGCACTTACTGTACCTCATCTTCTTGATTGTCTTTTGAAGTATTGTGCTTCTTTCATTGTGTAGGTCCTCCAGCTGGTGGTGGTGGCTCTTGGGGAGGAGGGTTGCCAATAGCTGATGCCATGTTTAAGATAAATAGCAGTTTTCCTAATATTCTTCCAAGTATGTGCTGTGGGCTAGATTGTTAATGGATAATGAGTAAGAATAGGTGTAGGAGCTGTGCAAGCGTACATTTGAGCTTCAAAGTTCCTGGATGAGCTTAAAAATGCAGTTCTGAAATTTTCATGAAGCACAGACCTGTTCGCGAAGTGCGGACATGTTCGCAAACTCATCATCATGCCGCGCATGAGCGCGTGGTCAGGTGACACTGACAGGTCCAGATAGTCCACGATGACGGACGTCGACAAATACAAAAACAGTGAAATAAGTTCCAAAAGTGTATAGAAGTGTTAAAAATGATGCTGGAAGGTGGGGAATGGCAGAGTTGTCAGGTGAAACACTGTATATTGGACAAAAATGGTGCTATATTGGGGTAAGTATAGTATTAATAAGTTGTAGGAAATTAGTGTGCACTTGTAAAAACCCATGAAATTCACTGAAAAAACTTTGTTAAAGGGACATTATGTTTAAGTTGCACTAATAGAAACCTATGAAATTCAATGAAAAAGCTTGCTAAAGGGATGTTATAGTTAGAATTAAAACCGAAACCCCCCAGAAATGTGCAAGTTATGGTAAGCTAAGCAACCATAACTCGTGCCACCACCGTGCACTGCTAAGACTAACACCCAGGACATGAAAGATGACAACACAAATGCGGATGGTCGAATTCGTCATAAATTCTTGCTGGCCATAACTCAGGGTCTTAATAAGAGCCTCCATGGTGCTGTCTGAGATCCCACTTCTGCCACCAATTATCACCTCTTGGTACAAAATAGCACTCGACAGGCAGGTATTCTTTTCTCTTCTGCCCCTTTATTCAATATATATGTGCTGGCTGCTCACACCACCCTCATCCCCATAGTCTCCACATACTGGGGTTTTGCCTCTTTCCGCCTCTGAGTCACGTCTATTTTGGCTGGTCTCGGTACTCAGTACGCCCCCCATTCTTGATCGGGTCTCTTTCCTGAGCACCTTCTTGCAACAGTGATAAAAAGAGAATCAACCGCTTGAATGTGTATCCCCTTTTTACACCCCCTCCTCTCACCCCCTCAGTTGATTGTATTCCCAGCACGTGATTTATGTTCCCCCAGGAGTTCTGGAGTCGTCTAGTGCCAACACCCAGTCCTCTGGGCCAACCACCTATTTTTTTGTAAAAGTCACTGTGAGTTTGCCCTGATGCTCCACCTCCCTCGTAGGGTCCTTCATGCTGCCCAACCCAGGACCCCTTGGTAAGCTAGTGTGGGTATTTTTTACACTCGAAATGTTCCTGTCCTTCAGGGCTGGCGGCCCCGTACTTGGTCTTTCTTAACTCAGTTGTTAGTTTTTTTGGTCTGTAGGGATCACTTCCCTCGACAATCCTGTCCAGCCTGCCAGTGGTGTTCTTGGTAGTGGTATTTCTTCCTCCCTCTCAGCCGTGGTCAGCAGCTGCTGGCAACTGCCCCAACGCTGTCTCCGTGCGATCACTGCTCCCTCCAAGGGTTGCTACAGTGGAAAGTCCATCACACTGACATGATGCTTCGTCAGCAACACTCAGAGGTAATGCAGGAGAGAAGGAGGTTTTTCCAATCTCTGAAGGGCTGCATCTTCAGGCACACCCAGAGGTAATGCAGGAGGGCAGGAGCTTCTTTGAGTGTCTGAAATGCTGCATATTCACCTACACCAAGAGGTAATGTAAGAGAGCAGGAGCCTCTTCCAATCTATGAAATGCTGCATCTTCAGCCACACCCATAGGACATGCAGGAGAGCAGAATCTTCTTCTGATATCTGGCATTTGGCATCACCAGCCACACGCAGAAGTAATGCAGGAGAGAAGGAGCTTCTCCTAATATTTGACATGCTTAATTGTCAGCTACAGCCAGAGGTAATGCATGAAAGCAGGAACCTCTTCCCATACCTGAAATTCTGCATTCTCAGCTTATAAAGGAGGCAATGCAGGAGAGGATGAATTTCAACCTGCTATCCCTTCTTACCCCTCTCTGGCTCCTCTGCTGCCTCCTTCCTCAGCCACCTCTCCGGCACCTCATGCTGCTTCTCTGGCCACCCTGTTGCCTTCTTCCTCCACCACCTCTCTGCCACTCTCTTCTTCCTCTCTGACTACCCTGCCTTCTCCACCTTCCTACTCTGCCCACCCTTGGGCACCTCCAACACTTCCACAAGGCGTGTTGCCTCCTTCCTCTGCCACCCCTCTGGCACTCTCTTGTTCCTCTCTGATTACCCTGCCTTCTCTTCCTTTCTCCTCTGCCCATCCTTGGGCACCTCCAACACTTCTGTGGGGCATACCTCTGGCATGTACCCCATCCACGGAATTCCTTCAAAAGATTGGCAACCTGCTCCACATCGCTACTTTCAACTCGCGTTCAGCTGTCAAACATTCCTCTGACATCTGCGATCTCCTGGAAGAGCTTTTTTTGGATGTACTCGGTCTCATCAAGACTTGGTTCATGGCCAGCTCTGTCACATGTTTTGACACTCTCCTTCCTGATGGCTACAAGAACCTCTCTGAACCCAGAACCAACCGTCCCGGTTGGAGTGTAGTCTTGATTTTCCTGGAGTATATTCATGCTTCTATCATTCCAATGCAGGACAACTCTTTGAATGCCTGGTCTGCAGGCTCTCTATCTCTCCTGGCCTCTTTCTCACAGGAGACACATTTTACAGGCCGCCTGGCAAGGTCGCCCCGTTCCTCTCTGAGTGAGCTGACCTCTCCTCCTCAATCCTTGACTCTACCTCTCAACGTCTTCTCCTCGGAGACTTGAACATCCACCTGGATGCTACCAGCCCTTCTTCAGGACTCTTTCACAACCTCTGCAACTTTCTCTATTCTTCGATGTGGCCCAACTCACTCTGCAGTCACCCTGGATGTTCTGATCTCCTCAAACCTCCCCTTCACCAACCCTCTCATCACTCCTATCACTTGGAGTGACCATTTCCTCCTTTCCTCCTTTCCTCCCACCTCTTTCTCTCTACCCCTGAGGCTAATCCGACGCCAGCACTGCCACCTACCTTCTCGGTCATCAGACCCATGAAGGCATGTCAGTTGAGGCTTTCGCTGCCACTTTCTCTCCTCCTCCTGCAAATTTGGCTGACTCTCACCCTGAGACAGCCCTCTCTAAACTTTATTTCTCTATCTCTGACACTCTGGATGTCCTTGCCCCTGTCATGAGGATCCGCTTAACGCCCAAATCTAAGTGCAACTCTTGGTACGACTCTGACCTCGCCACTCTTAAACACAGGAGTAGGGCAGCTGAGAGGAAGTGGAGGACATCAGGCGCACCTCCTGACAAACCTTTCTGGCGCCTGCTCCAAAGATGGTACAAATTCTCTGTCCTCTCTAAGGTGAAAGCCTGCATCCAAGCCTGCATCTCTGTGGCATCTAACATCTCGGCCAAACTTTTCAATATCTGCAAGGAGCTGGCCAACCCTGCAGCAGTCTCTACCTCTCCTGTTCCCTCCCAGGCCCTCTTCACGGCTTTGGCCTCTCATTTGACCACTAAAATTCAGGACATCATGGACCACATTGACACCCTTGCTCCAGCCTTGGCTGATTTCTGCAATAACTTCTTTGCCACTGGAACCTTCCCCTGCCCCCTCAAGCACTCCCTTGTGCACCCCCTTCTTAAGAAGCCTTGAGCCGCAGCGGAGCCGCAGCAATGGAACCCTATTTTTTACCAACCCTTCAGAACCTTTCTAACCTTAATAGTGCGAACGATCTGCCCGATGCATATCAGACCATAGCAGTGAACGAACTGGCTCCTACAAAAAAACATGTCTTGCTAAGGCGACACCCTCCAAAGACAGGTTTTCAGCTGAAATCCAAAAACTCAGGACTATGAAAAAGAAGGCTGTTCAGCTTTGAACTAAATTCCAGTCCTCAGACAATAAAAAGAAATATACAAGGGCAGCCAAACTCTACAAAATAGCTGTTTGCGAGGAAAAAAAAAACGGTCATATGACAATTGAATTGACGAGGCATCTTCTAACACCAGAGAATTGTTTAAGATTCTAAAATAAGTCAAATCCCCATGCCCTGTCTCCACCAAAACCATCAAAGATGCCCAATGGTGTACCAGTATTCAGGAAGCCATGATCAGCAAGGCTGACAAAATTCGATAAAGGGTACGGGCCAAGGGTACTGTCCCAGATCCCACTAAGGCTACTCCCAGCTAGAACAACCTGCCACCGCCCACGTTTTTGCCTTTTTTCTTTCCATGAAGTAACAGAATTGGAAATATCAGGAGGATTGTCCAGCCTTAAACCTACTGCATGCAAAACACTGCCCTGCAGTGGTTGTTAAAGCTTGTGCAGTACAACTCTTACCCCTTATCACCAAGTTCATTAACTGCTCTTTTGGAGAAAATAATGTTCCCATCCTCATCAAACATGCCTGTATCTCACCATTATTGAAGAACTCCTCCCTGACCCGGCCTGACCTGAGAACTACTGCCCCATTACCAAAATCATGTTCCTGTTGAAGATTCTAGACAAGGTGGAACACTTACAGATTCAGGAATGTCTTGATTCTCACAATTTCCTGGGTAATAAAAAATCTGGCTTTAGGAAGGTTCATAGCACTGCATCCACCCTGCTCGATATCGAGTCAAGAATTTTACAACACTTTGATAGAGGCAGCACCGTGATGCTGATGCTTCTCGACCTATCATCACCTTTTGATGTGGTAGACCATACAATATTGGTGCAAAGGCTCTGAGACACAGTCTTTTTTTCTCCTCAAGCAGCCACCTGGGGCAACTCCTTTTTATCAGGGCGACTGGCAAAGGTCTTCCACAATGATGCCATGGCCAACAACTATACGGTCTTATGCCACAGGGAGCATGCATTTCACTCACGCTTTTTAATATCTATTCCATCCCCCTCTCTGAAATGCTGGAAAAAGGTGGAACCGTGTACGCAAACTACACAGATGACACTCAGGGTATCTTCACAAGTCTGGCGGTATTGCAGCAGTAACACCGCCGGTATACACCCAGCGTAAACAGTTTTACTGCTACTCCGTCCGGCGCTATTAGCGCCGGATCACGGGTAGCAGTTGGGCGGTTATTGCTCATTCCCAATTGGGTCCCATTGAGGCGCACTTTTATCGCCTGTGGTAATTGCGCCAGTGGTAATAGTGCCGAAAATTACAAAAAACGGGTAGAAAGTGCACATTTCTACATCCAGCTTTTTGCTGGAGGTAAAACTACAACTTACCCCAACCCATGATAGCACAAGCCCTTAAATGCAGCATTAATAGCATTATTGCTGCATTTAAGGGTTACCGCCTAATTCGTGGTGAGGCACTCAGTGCCTTATTACCCTTTCTGCTGATTACACCATCACGATTAACATCACGGTTAACAACATCTATAGCCAGATCGGATCATGGTTGGTGGATAATGGCCTTGCGTTTAATAAACAAAAGACAAGAACTGATGATTGCAGACACAGCTGCCCAGCTAAAGAACCTTGAGAACGAATACAAGGCATTCATTATCACGGGCTGCCCCATTACGACCCTCACTAAAGTCAAAAACTCTGGCGTAGTCCAGCACACATTAACAGCCTCGTCGCCAACTCGGCCTACTATCCAAAACTGTTAACACAAATGAGACCATTCTTTAGTCAGCCTAGCTGTGCCACCATTGCCAGAGCAATTATTGGCACTCAACTTGATCATTGTACGAGCCCCCTCCAGGGAACCTCTAGACGGGAGCTGGCCTGCCTTCACGTTGTCCAAAACAATGTTGTGAGAGTGGTGGAGGGCTTGAAGAGATCAGATCACATCTCAACGCCATGAGGGCCTTTCATTGGCTTCCAATGGAAAGGCATTTGACCTATCAGACCCTTTGCATCACATACAGATTTCTCTATGGGAAAGGACCGAGCTACCTCGCAGACAGACTAGAATGGCTACCAGCAAGGAGAGTCCTCAGCTCTAACAATTCCCACCGCCTGCTCATTCCCAGAGCTAAACTGGCCATAGCGGCTCGGGGCTTAATCATTCCTGCACACAGCAGCCAGACAGTGGAACGACTTGCCCCGTAACCTAAGAGCATGCCCGAGCTTTGAGAAACTAGAAAAGGAACTGAAAAGTGTCCCTTTTAAGTGATCCCTCCTGTCTGCCCTTTAAACTGCCTTTTCGTGTTTTGTGTTAATATATTTGTTCCTGTGCTATCATGTCCTTGGCCCTTGTCTATGCACATTACAAATGAAGTAAATAAATAAATAAATACATAAATGTTCCACTTGCCACTTGTAGAATCAGAACAGCACGTTAACAATCATGTGTTTTAAAAAACACTTAAATATTTCCATTACTTCCAGAAACAAATAGCATGTTGGGTTATTTTGTGTTAGGGTGATTGATTTCTGTAAAACACACATACGCCTTGGGTAGTGTAACCATCAACCCTGATGAACCAGTGGAAGTTACAGCTTTAACTCCAACTATCCCGGCATTGTTGGGAGCAGCCCACGGCTGGTGACAACAGTGGACATCTCAATGTGCAACAGGCATGCTACAAAGTATTTGCACCCTCGAACTTTTTTTGTGCAAATTAATGCAGGAGAGAAGACGCTTCTTTCTATCTCTCAAATGCTGCATGACGCTTCTTTCTATCTCTCAAATGCTGTATCCTCAGCAGTGATGCAGGAGAGAAGACGCTTCTTTGTATCTCTGAAATGCGCCACGACCAGCAGTGATGCAGGAGAGAAGACGCTTCTTCGTATCTCTGAAATGCAGCATCGTCAGCCAAGACCAGCAGTGATGCAGGAGAGAAGATGCTTCTTCGTATCTCTGAAATGCAGCATCGTCAGCCACGACCAGCAGTGAAGCAGGAGAAAAGACGCTTCTTCGTATCTCTGAAATGCAGCATCGTCAGCCACGACCAGCAGTGAAGCAGGAGAGAAGACGCTTCTTCGTATCTCTGAAATGCAGCATCGTCAGCCACGACCAGCAGTGATGCAGGAGAGAAGACGCTTCTTCGTATCTCTGAAATGCTGCATCGTCAGCCACGCCCAGCAGTGAAGCAGGAGAGAAGACGCTTCTTCGTATCTCTGAAATGCTGCATCGTCAGCCACGACCAGCAGTGAAGCAGGAGAGAAGACGCTTCTTCGTATCTCTGAAATGCTGCATCGTCAGCCACGACCAGCAGTGAAGCAGGAGAGAAGACGCTTCTTCCTATCGCTGAAATTCTGCATCGTCAGCCACGACCAGAAGTGATGCAGGAGAGAAGACGCTTCTTCGTATCTCTGAAACGCTGCATCGTCAGCCACGACCAGCAGTGATGCAGGAGAGAAGACGCTTCTTCGTATCGCTGAAACGCTGCATCGTCAGCCACGACCAGAAGTGATGCAGGAGAGAAGACGCTTCTTCGTATCTCTGAAACGCTGCATCGTCAGCCACGACCAGTAGTGATGCAGGAGAGAAGACGCTTCCTCGTATCTCTGAAACGCTGCATCGTCAGCCACGACCAGCAGTGATGAAGGAGAGAAGACGCTTCCTCGTATCTCTGAAACGCTGCATCGTCAGCCACGACCAGCAGTGATGCAGGAGAGAAGACGCTTCTTCGTATCTCTGAAACGCTGCATCGTCCGCCACGACCAGCAGTGAAGCAGGAGAGAAGACGCTTCTTCGTATCTCTGAAACGCTGCATCGTCGGCCACGACCAGCAGTGATGCAGGAGAGAGACGCTTCTTCGTATCTCTGAAACGCTGCATCGTCGGCCACGACCAGCAGTGATGCAGGAGAGAGACGCTTCTTCGTATCTCTGAAACGCAGCATCGTCGGCCACGACCAGCAGTGATGCAGGAGAGAAGACGCTTCTTCGTATCTCTGAAACGCAGCATCGTCGGCCACGACCAGCAGTGATGCAGGAGAGAAGACGCTTCTTCGTATCTCTGAAACGCAGCATCGTCGGCCACGACCAGCAGTGATGCAGGAGAGAAGACGCTTCTTCGTATCTCTGAAACGCAGCATCGTCGGCCACGACCAGCAGTGATGCAGGAGAGAAGACGCTTCTTCGTATCTCTGAAACGCAGCATCGTCGGCCACGACCAGCAGTCAAGCAGGAGAGAAGACGCTTCTTCGTATCTCTGAAACGCTGCATCGTCAGCCACGACCAGCAGTGATGCAGGAGAGAAGACGCTTCTTCGTATCTCTGAAACGCTGCATCGTCAGCCACGACCAGCAGTGATGCAGGAGAGAAGACGCTTCTTCGTATCTCTGAAACGCTGCATCGTCAGCCACGACCAGCAGTGATGCAGGAGAGAAGACGCTTCTTCGTATCTCTGAAACGCTGCATCGTCAGCCACGACCAGCAGTGATGCAGGAGAGAAGACGCTTCTTCGTATCTCTGAAACGCTGCATCGTCAGCCACGACCAGCAGTGATGCAGGAGAGAGACGCTTCTTCGTATCTCTGAAACGCTGCATCGTCAGCCACGACCAGCAGTGATGCAGGAGAGAAGACGCTTCTTCGTATCTCTGAAACGCAGCATCGTCCGCCACGACCAGCAGTGAAGCAGGAGAGAAGACGCTTCTTCGTATCTCTGAAACGCTGCATCGTCCGCCACGACCAGCAGTGATGCAGGAGAGAAGACGCTTCTTCGTATCTCTGAAACGCTGCATCGTCAGCCACGACCAGCAGTGATGCAGGAGAGAAGACGCTTCTTCGTATCTCTGAAACGCTGCATCGTCAGCCACGACCAGCAGTGATGCAGGAGAGAAGACGCTTCTTCGTATCTCTGAAAAGCTGCATCATCAGCCACGACCAGCAGTGATGCAGGAGAGAGACGCTTCCTCGTATCTCTGAAACGCTGCATCGTCAGCCACGACCAGCAGTGATGCAGGAGAGAGACGCTTCTTCGTATCTCTGAAACGCAGCATCGTCCGCCACGACCAGCAGTGAAGCAGGAGAGAAGACGCTTCTTCGTATCTCTGAAACGCTGCATCGTCAGCCACGACCAGCAGTGATGCAGGAGAGAAGACGCTTCTTCGTATCTCTGAAACGCTGCATCGTCAGCCACGACCAGCAGTGATGCAGGAGAGAGACGCTTCTTCGTATCTCTGAAACGCTGCATCGTCAGCCACGACCAGCAGTGATGCAGGAGAGAGACGCTTCTTCGTATCTCTGAAACGCTGCATCGTCAGCCACGACCAGCAGTGATGCAGGAGAGAGACGCTTCTTCGTATCTCTGAAACGCAGCATCGTCGGCCACGACCAGCAGAGAAGACGCTTCTTCGCTTCTTTGTATCTCTGAAATGCTGCATCGTCAGCCACGACCAGCAATGATGCAGGAGAGAAGATGCTTCTTCGTATCTCTGAAATGCTGCATCGTCAGCCACGACCAGCAGTAATGCAGAAGAATAGTAAATAACATGTAGGGTTCAACAATTACCTTGTGGTCCACACAAAGTCAGCAGGACTCTTGGTGCTGTACGGTCCACACTCCCATTAAACATATCTCCTGCCATTTGCAAATCAAATATTTAGTGAATGTGCTCACACAATCCTATTGATCAGATGGCCCAGGTCATCCTACACTTCTGGACGTATCTGTAGACCCTTCACTTCAAAGAGCATCTCGCTGATCGCTCCATGCCACCATTCTTCTTCCACTCCAAAGCCCTAGCCCTGCTCCAACTCCCCATGCGAGGAGCATATGCTGGCCTGCTTGCTACCTGTGAACCCTGGGGTGCGTTCCCCGGGGTGCGTTCCCCTGTGCACAGCTCCCTGTTGTTGCCCAGCTCGGTTTGTGCTTCATGAATCCCATGCCTGCATGCATTGTTGCTGCCTTGTGTGCCTCATCCCACACACATATTCATTCTGTTCCATTTGCCCAGTTACCTTTGCAATGACAGCCAAAGAAATGTGAGATAAGAGAGACTCTCTAGAGTGAAAGAAGAAGCCTGGGGCCAAGGTGGAAGAGATAGAGAAGTTGCAGAAGAGGGTTTTCTTAAAATGCTAACATATTGCTCAATGCTAGTATAAAAGCCTATGCACAAAGAAAGGCATGTTCAGAGTGTTGATATATTATGTGGTATATTTTAAAGTAATTATGTTAATAGAAAAAAAACAGTAAAGTAGACATGATATAATATAAAGTAAATTTTTTTCTTTATTTACATTTTATTAGTGCTTTGGCTTACATATAAACCTTTCACCAATTACAAAAACACACATTTACAATCAATTTACCCACAATTAATAAAAACAGTTCCATTCCCTTGCATACTCAATTTCACTAATACATTAACATCACACTGCTAAAACAGTTAAAATCCCATAACACAGTTAAAGGATAGTTCCGGGACTTTTTTTTTATTGTTCCTACGGTTCGGCCATGTGTTTTTAAGCATAAATCGGTAGAGCGTAGAAAACTTTCCTATGGACCTTACCCGACTTTTCGTCCATTAACGCACTCGAAATCAGCCGCCATTTTGTGATAATCCTATCATTTCCCCCCATCGACCTGGCTCACCTGCGTTTGCGGCACTAAATCAAATCTCCCGCCCCTGAGCCTGACATCAGCAGACGCGTACCGCCCATTTCCCAACGCCAAAGCACGTTTCGTGTCAACAATCGCTGCGCCTCAGCTAATGAAGTGTCGCCATGGAAATGGCAAGACGCCTCTTTCCTCAATAAGTATAAACACACCGTTTCACAACACACAGCAGCAGATTTTCGATTCCATTACTCTTTCTGTGTTACTTTGAGTATTCTGTGACTCGTTTCTGTGCTCTGGTCAGCTACCTTCGCCGCTTCTAGGCCTTGTGAACACCTGTACCATCTCTGTAAATTATTTTACTTTCTTTACCACACAATGGCTACAATAATGCCGTATATGTACGAGCCCGAGTACACCGAGGAGGAACTACTGGAAAGGCAAGCACGCGAAAACGATGGGGATTCGGACGGCAGTTGGGAGGACCAGTCAACGGATGAAGAGCCTGGACCATGTCGCATGGACGGCGTCTCCACCTGGTGCACGTGCAATCGGTGCGAGCTAATGCCAACTGAGGAGGAGAACTGCTGCTGCCGTGAAAATTCCGGGTGCTTGGCCTACATTTCGGAAGGCGAGCCAAGTCCGCAATGCATCACCGAGCTGCCAGAGTTCAGGGAAGCCTGCCTCTCACGGACCGTGTTGAGGATGATGATGGTGCTTATGCACGAACTTCGCGGCATTGTTCGTCCGCGTAATCCGAGTAACGAGTAAGTATACTCTGGTTGTGATGTCAGTGATGCCACTACTATTTCATGGTCGTCTCCCACATATAAAATTACATCTACATATCATTCGAACGCATGTAAATTGGTTCCATATTGTGCATTTTCTAGATAGAATTTTTTTCAAAGCAGAATGACATTTTTTACCTGAATCGACATTGATAAGAAAGTTTTGTCATTTTAATACAGTTTGTATCTTTCTTTTTCACAGGTGGTACAGGCTGGTGGCCTATCGTTGCTTCACTTGGTGGCTTCACGGTAGGCTCGGACACCGCGTTCGGAGAGTAATACCTGCCTGTTCGGTACTTGCCATTAGACAACATTTCCCCAGCGACAGTGGACAATACCGCGGATTTTCCCTGGATGTGCTGCAACCGGAACTTTACAATGTGTAATGTTTATTATTTATGTTCAATTGTAATTAAGATCTAAAATAAAACCCAACATATATTTTAACAATGGTTGTTTTGATTTTTTAAATGAATCTAGTGTGTCTCCATTGAATAGTCTTCCTGTGCCTTGTCTTGTCACACCACATGTCTCCGGCCAGCATCCTCCCTCACGCTGGCCGCCCACCTTCAATCCACATAACCGTTGAACCCATATGCAGCAGACATACATATGTTATTTTGCGGGTTGGCATCAAGCCTCTCGGCCTTGCCTCCTCCCCCAAAAATACTTACCACACCACTTTGTTCAAGCGTTGGCAATAAAAGGCCATTGGATTTTATTGATACAAAACATGGTTATAGGTAAATAATCAATATGGTTGATCATAATAAATCATCCTTTTGGGCACCGGGTACAGAGATGACCCCCTCTGGCCCGTGCCGCCTTGCCACCACAGGCCAGCCTTCTGCTGACTAACTGCCTAGGCATCCAGGGTCTCCAGGGTGAACTGCACCCATATATTCTCCTGGGAGGGTGAGGTATTTATAAACTCACCCCCCTGCCTTCCATGTACTAGATCCTGCAGCCTGCCTCTTACATGCAGTTAGATGGCCTCTCCTTGGTGAGGCCCTGCCGCAAACGAGTTTTCTCTGCATGACCACCGCCCCAATCCACCCCCCGCCCTATCAAAGGCAGTTCGCACCGGGGTACTTGCGCTGGCAAGTGGAGCTGTCAGGGAGCGATAAAGGCCAAGAGGTGCCAAAGACCATGTACACTTCAAAGTGGTCTATAGAGCATGGGTTGTTGTTCCCATGTCTACCTCCAGACCCCGTGTCTCCTGCCAAGCATCCCCCCTCACGCTGGACGCCCCCCTGCAATCCACATAAGTGTGTCTCCATTCACGAGTCTTCCTGTGTCTTGTCTGCACGACCACCGCCCCAATCCACCCCCCCCCGCCCTATCAAAGGCAGTTCGCACCGGGGTACTTGCGCTGGCAAGTGGAGCTGTCAGGGAGCGATAAAGGCCAAGAGGTGCCAAAGACCATGTACACTTCAAAGTGGTCTATAGAGCATGGGTTGTTGTTCCCATGTCTACCTCCAGACCCCGTGTCTCCTGCCAAGCATTCTCCCTCACGCTGGATGCCCCCCTGCAAACCGCATAATGCCACAACATATTCACGTCATTCATTCACAAACACACCCCTGTTTCGAATTCTTTATAACCCACTTCATATTTCTAATGAGAACTTCTTTGCGCTTTGCTAGTCAACCCGTGAAGGTGCTGGTTATCTGCTCTTCGTCTCTGTGAACTTCCGTGACCACTTTGAGCAAACTCGTCAGTTTGCAACCTGTGAACTGCTCCCTGTTCTACGACAAGAAACTACTCTGATCCCTCCATCTAACTGTTTGTTCGTCAAGGTAAGGCCATGTACCATAATCATTTTGCGTCCAATTTTTTAATTTATATCTATTTGCTAGTAGTCATCAAATTGCATCCATGTTTTCTTTTCGTTCAAGATGGTACATGCAAGGAACTAGTCACATGTTCTGAGTTTAGTCAAAATTATTTTTCTATTTTTTTTAAGTTATTCAAATACTTATCCGCATGTGAATAACGTGTATAGTTCCAAGAACCAAAACGAACCTTGCATTGAACCTTTTATGTGTCATTTAATTTTTTAACACATTGGTATTCATAGAGAATTGTTGATCTTTACTTTTCAGAACTTTCCACAATGCCTGCCTGTTCCATTGGCGGTTGCCCTTCGAAGACCCATAATAAATCTGAAGGTACTATAATGCATGTTTTCCCTAAGACAATAGATCAGATAAGAGAATGGGTCCGATATTGCGGATATCCACCGTCTGAGCTTGAAAGTAGAGTCCTAGAAGTCTTTGCGGACAAGAGGGGTGATCGATACCGCATCTGCAGCAGGCACTTTAGCTCAGACATGTACTCCACATCATTGCTAATAAAGAAGAACACACCGCGAGCGAAGCGAAAATTGCTCTCAACCGCTATTCCCACTCTATTCGTCCACATCCCTCCACTGGTGAGTCAAGTTTACGGATTTAGCTCTCGGCCTTGCGGTAGTGTGTAGCATTAGCTAACAATAATTTCCCCATTTATGTATCCACTCAATATGAAGGCGGAAGATTCTCCATCCGTGTCGTTATTGCAGTCATCAGCCACTTCAAGCGCCTATCGGGTAATCTTACTTAGCTATTCTGCCACTGACTTGTTTTAGGCATGTAAATCAATAGTTTTAATTTATCGTGTAATTATTTTACCTAATGGTACACCCTAGTACTAGTCCTCGAGTCTTTGTTTTCAGTTATAATTATTGTTATCCAAAATAATGCAAGTACTGTCTTTCAGGGAGATGCTGAGGAGTCCAACGCATTGACGACAACCGTTGATGTCACTCAGATGCTCGAGGTACGTTTCCAGACAGTTCCATCGATGGAGATCATCAGATCTTGCATTCTTGTAGCGTGATTGTTACACACAATGTTTCTTTCGTTTTTAGCCATTGATATGTCCTTCTGTCGTCGCCCTCCTATGTGTCTTCTTTTTTCAATATTGTGTTCATTACTAATGAAAGTCCTATGTTTCAGGGAGTCGATGGAGCATTAGTCCAAGAAGAAGGGGGAGCATGCAGTTACGGGTCGGCGCAATGTTCTACAAGAACATCACCCCTAGTAGTTGATGCAGATCTCTGGGTGGTGACACTTCCAACGATCGAGCAAATCAAATCATATTTAGATATCCATTACTTATTTTAGACAACTGATCATTTGTGCAGGTCTATTTAGATGAGCCGTTGACGCCTGCACAAAGTTTATGTTCTTTTTAACAAAATAGAAAACCATACTAATGCAATTACTGTGTTTCAGGGAGTTGCTGAAGCGTCATCTTCAATAATATCATCAATGGAAGTCTATGCGGAGCCCGAGGTATGGATCTTGACAGTTCCATCTAACTAGATCAACAATGCGTGAATAATTGTCGTTTGAATGTTCTACACAATGCGTTCATTCGTGTTTTGCTATTGAGATGTACGTGGGTATTGGTCCCCAAGTACATTTTGTGTTTTCAATATTATTATACATACTAATGAAAGTTCTATGTTTCAGGGAGTCGATGGAGCGTCAGTGCGTGATGGATGTGCTTATCATGAAAATATAGTCGTTGCAGCGCAAGAGGAAGTGGAGACATGCACACACGAGTCGGAGCAACAGCGTCCTGATGTTGAAGTTCGAGGCAAGAAAGTTTCAAAGAAAAGAAAGCAAAAGAAGGTTAGTGTCCTGGTCACTATATTATGTTGTTTTTCACTGTTAATAGTTCAATACTGTAAGTTGTGTTTAAACTGAACATCCCTTTTCCAATCTGTCCTCTAGTTGCGAGTGGGTGTACGAACTAGATCTACACAGACAGTGAAGCGAACGAGAGATGTTGCTTGTCAAACCTTTTGGCAGGGACTTGAGACTGGAGATGCATCGTGCCAATGGGAAGAATATGAAGTGATTGACAACGGAGCTATACCACCACCAGCCATTGATAGTGAATGTCCTCCTGGTAGTTCGGATGCAGTCGGAGATCAATTCACAGAATCCACACCCGCAAAAACTAAGACCGCGAGAAAGTTGAAGAAATTGTTTTATTCACCCATCGCCGGAGAAGGAACAGATGTTGCAATGGAAGAGAATGAAGTGGACGACAATGAAACACCATCAATATCACTGAACATAGCGGAAGACGATATCAGAGATTCTACCTTTCATGTGAGTGACATGTCCTCAACGTTACAGGCCGAACCAGCTGGGATGCAGAGTGACAGTATAAGGAAAGAGGCCAAATTCATTGTATTCGATAGTTGTTTGATTGATATTATTATTAGGATGAAATGTGGGCATTCGGTTGGTGGGGAAGTATGTGGGGAGCCATTGATTAATGTGACTCGTGCAATTCGAGGCACTAACCTTAAAATACATGCCACCTGTACAAAATATCATTCTTTCTCATGGTCTGCACAACCCATGCTGGGGCAACTGCCAGCAGGCAATCTACTTTGTGCAGCGGCCGCACTTTTTAGTGGTTCAAGTTTTAAAAAGTTAGAGTATTTCTTTCAGTTTGTGGGAATCCATTTCATTGCGAAAACTCAGTTCTACAAATACCAAATCGATTATATATTTCCAGCCATTAGCGAAGCTTGGAGAATGGAAAAAATGTCTATTGATAGTACATTCGCGGGCAAACGGTTCAGGCTAGCCGGTGATGGACAGTGCGACAGCCCAGGATTTTCAGCCAAGTACTGCACCTACCACTTTCAGGACATGGAAAGTAAGAAAATTGTGAGTTCGGTGGTCGTGCAGGTGTCACAAAGTACATCCTCAGTGGCCATGGAGAAAGTTGGCTTTGTAGCATCATTGCAAGAACTACAATCGCGGGGAATGGTGATCGACCTGATAGCCACGGACAGACACGTTTCAATTGCCAAGACAATGAGAGAAGAGTACAAAAATATAAATCACCAATTTGACGTATGGCATCTTGCAAAAACAATCAATAGAAAAATGTCGGCTGCAGGTAAAAAAAAGATATGCAAGGTATTTCACAGTGGTCCAAGTCAATCAGCAACCATCTTTGGTGGAGCTCAAAAACATGTGGAGGGTCGTTGGAAATTCTACTGGAAAAATGGCGGTCAGTAATGCTACACTGTAGCAACATTCACCGCTGGACCACAAACCAACATTTCCACAATTGTGAACATGGCCATTTGTCCACAGAGGAGGCACGGAAGAAGAAGTGGTTGATTCCTTCATCACCCACTCACAAAGCCATTGAAAAGATTGTATTTGATAAAACTATAACAAGAGATTTGAGGGGACTCACGGAATTCTGCCACACAGGAGATTTGGAGGTGTTCCACAATATGTGCCTAAAGTACAGGCCAAAACGATTGCATTTTGGCATGGAGGGCATGATAAATCGGATTCTTCTAGCGGTCTTGGCATATAATCATAATGTTGGCCGTCAACAAAGTAGGACGACCGGAACTTTAGGGACGCTTCGCTACAATAAGGCCTTCACTAAAAGAAGTAAACAATGGGTGATCAAACCAGTGTTTCAGGATATGCAATATGAGTTTATTGAGAGACTTATTGTTGATGTCCTAGATAGGCACATACATGGAGTTGTGAACGAACCTGTGCAGGGGACAACTGCATTGCCACCCAACATTGCCTCTGTTCCATGTCCACCTAAAGCAGAGCTCATTGAGAAATACACATCACGGTTTAAATGATTGTAATTTGATTGTCTGTTCTCTCGAGTCTCCTCATGTTGCAGGCCCATTGAATATGTGTATCTATGTAATGTGTAAATAAAAGTGATTGCTCAGTGTACATGCAATGTGTCTCTCCACCGTTGCCCCTCCCTTCACCGTGCAGTTGTGCGAACCACCCGGGTGTCACCTGTGACTTTGCTCTGGAGTCTCCTCATGTCGCAGGCCCATTGAATATGTGTAGCTATGTATTGTGTAAATAAAAGTGATTGCTCAGTGTACATGCAATGTGTCTATCCAACCTTGTTCATTTGCGCATTAAATTAAACCAAACAGTAATATAAATGATTTTTCAAAAAATATAGAATGTCTCCGTATTTATGGTTCTCTGGGGCTGCAAATGCACGCAGACAAAATGCAAAGATGGAGTGTAAATTTCAAGTCCTGTGAGATGGCCTTACACTGAATGTAGCTAACTAGGAATGTGTGCTCGTTCAAAGTGAAGGTCAGCTGCTTTGATTTTTTGCTCGGGTGCCGGAATGGCCCACGACTCAGTATAAGGTTCTATTGTTATTTGACATTGACAGGCCGGGACCATCCCGAAAGATTTCTTTTTGGGGGTGTGGTGCAATAACGTAAACGATAATGAATATAATTTCAGAAACGAAAGCCATTTAATGTTCGTTCATTAGAAGAAATAACGTCGGCATAGAAGGAGTGGTATTTCGGGGCTGCCCTACGCACAGACACAATGGAAAATGCAAATATAAAGTAAGTAACTCTTTAGATGAGTTTATACCGCAATTTAATTACTATACAGTAGCTTTAAAGACGGGTTAAGTTGTACTTGTTCGTTCTATGTGGCATATTGTTTTGTACCGCGCACTATCTTGAGGAGAACCATCTCCTTTTACGGAAGCACCTCAAAACCTTCCTCTTTGCTTCTGCTTTCTCTCTCCCTCTCCCCTGCTACAACTGGTCCACTGTCTGCGACCTCGGTCCTGGGCCCTTCCACTCTCCACCTGCACTGCCTCCCTGTCAACCCCTGCACTGCGGGACTGTCTCAGTATCCTACAGCCCCCCCTTCCCAGCACTTGTTCTGCACTTACCTTGCACTCGCCACCAGCTGGCCCTATGTATTTATTATTTTATGCTACTTACCTTGTACTCCACTTCCCCCCTCCCCTTCCCCTTGCACTTTTACCTTCCTTCTACCCCTGCACTTGCGCGATCTGAATGACACCTGGCCTAGTAGGATCGTTGTCTGTCTTCTCCTTGTCCCCCCCCTCCCTGCCTCGCCACGCCTTGAAACACTTGTGTATAGGCGCGTTGCAAATGCCATATTATATCATATCAGTGACGGAGTGGTCCACTGGCGCTCAGGCGGCTCTGAAAAAGGCGGAGGAGAGGGGGTGGGTTACTGGAAATGACGTATAATACCCAGTTGCACTGTCCTAGCTATGAAATAATTTCCCGACCTAATATATAAAATGAATAATTTGAATAAAGATCTGATGGTGAGACTAATTTCATTTTTTATGTTTTTAAAACAGGTACATCCTTCATTATTGTATGTGTCACAAGTACCAGACACCGGCGGATGGCTTTTACAACCGCCAGTTGCTTCTCCGCGTGAACAACGTTACCACCCTGACTATTTTATGGGACGATCGCCAAGTACAAGTATGCCCTTACGCGGTACTAATGGCTAGATGCAACATACATACCGTTGTGGTGGCCTAGTGCCTCGTTGTTGGAACAGCCATGCGATTATCAGTGCGACCGAAGAGCTTATTTTATCGTAAACCAACACCCTGTGTACTGCACACGAACATCGCTTGCCTCAAGACGAACTATTTTGGATCGAGAGCAAAGAAAAATGCAAATCGCTGAATATTCTCTAAACATTTGATGTCAAATAAATGTACTTTACCAAATTTACAATCTTGCGGTTTGATTTAAAAGTACAGTTTCATATTCCGAATTGTGGCGCGCTGTGTTGTGAGCTGATCTGTGTTGGTTTCCGGGTTCTGTGTGGAGTCGCGTAGAAGACGCCTGGGCGCGTTTGCCTACGCAGCACAGTCACGTCACAGATAGAGGCGGGGAATATAAATGTTTTGATAAAGTCTGTTTCAGGGGCGGGGGATATGATTTAGTGCCGCAAACGCAGGGGAGCCAGGTCGATGGGGGGAAATGATAGGATTATCACAAAATGGCGGCTGATTTCAAATGCGTTAATGGACGAAAAGTCGGGTAAGGTCCATAGGAAAGTTTTCTACGATCTACCGATTTATGCTTAAAAGCACATGGCCGAACCGTAGGAACAATAAAAAAAAAGTCCTGGAACTATCCTTTAAAATTGACTCCACTCTACAAATGTTCGGATCTTAGTACTCTCCCAACCTAAGATTCTAGCAAAGCTTCTCAGCCTCATTACCGAGTCCTTGAAAGATGTCCTCTAAGAAACTGATCAGAGCAACAGTGAGGTCCACACTCTCTCCCCACATAACCCTGCTCCACCATTCACTTAAGGAGGGCCTACTGAGTCTGTTTAAACTTTCACCCAGGTACAATTTAAAGTAATTTAAAGGAAAATAAAATGTAAAAGGTACATGAAGAATATTATTGATTTAGTAATACATACCAAGAAAAATTACAATGAATAATCAAGTAATACATAAGTAGTATTTAAAGAAAGCCATCAGTATAGGGAACAAAGTAATGCATTTTGTTATATCAGAGAACTATACCTTAATCAAGTTAATTGTTAAGTATGTACTTTAAAAACATGTATATATTTTGTTAGTGTCATATGTTCATTGTCATAGAGCGTTATCAGTGGGATACAGATGATACAGTAGGTTTTCATTAACACAGTAGGACCACTATATATCCTAAGGCAACAGCTCCCTCTAGCGGTGACAGCAGGAAAATCGGGCAGCCTCTACTGCGCATCACTGCATTAGACACACCTACATCTGGCCTTTTATTTATGGTAGATATCAAGATTGTTTGGATGAAACTAAATTTAGCTGAGCAGCAGCCCACTTTTTCAGGAGAATCGTCAGTGTCCCACTCGAAACTGTGCGTGCTGCCTCTCTACGCAGACTAAGGTACCCGATGCATTCAACATAATGTCATGCGCCCCCTTCTTTGGCTGCTGTGGGATCGCTGGCGAATAAGCAGCCATTGATGGCCCTGCCACGTTTTTTCCCGTTCTCATGCAGCGGTCTAGTTGTTCTTCAATATGGCCGCCACCAGGGGCTCTTAGCCACACTTCGGAAGACTCTTGCTGCGGTGCAACTGCTGGATTCTCCTTTCGGTTGCGGATGCTTGTGGTTCTCGCTCTGGCTTTGGTAAGCCCTCCTATCCTTTCTTTGGCACCCTGGGCTCTTTGGTCTCCTGTGTTCACCTCTTTTTCCTCTTTTCGGCCCCGCTCACACATTGCTTCACGTGCCGGATCCTCTATACCCTTCTCACTCCCTGTGCCTCGGTTCTGTCAACCTGCTGCCTCTTTCTTCTTACTCCGGACACTGCTTACTCCTTCCCGACTACTTTTATCTTCTCTCCCAGTGCCTCCTTTCTGCCAACCCGCGCTCCTACTTACTTGATCGTAAACGCTATTGGACTCTCCCCGCATGGACACTGGCAGTTTTGCTTACCTACGTACTCTGCAAACACCTCCAGGATTCCATCAGGTTTTTTTTTGCCATTTAACATTTTTTTCCCCTTCCTGGCTATCGCGGAACCGACGGTCTAGTTCCCAGCAGGCGCACGTTGGCATCGTCTTGCGGTATACCGTACTTCCATGAAAAGAAATCCGGATTTACGAAAAAGGAACGGAAGAAGTCTGCCTTCCAGGACAGCAGCGGTTCAGGTGAGGAGGAATACTTGAGTCCTGAACCTCAGAGTGTACATGACACATAGGAAATGGGGGGTGTATTTGTCAGCCTCAGTACCCCCTTCCACTTACCTGTGGCCCACTCCATCAGGTCACCCATTGTATAAACATGTAGCACTGTACAGGGATTTGCAAGAGAGTGCTGTACAGAAGGGTGGGCTACACAGGCGGGGCCAGTAAGTAGTAAACTGATGGTTTGGAGGGACATGAGCTCTACAGAGGGTGTGGGACTGCACCACCTGCTCTTTTAATATTATGAAAGTTAGTAAATCATGAGTTAAAATCATCACTGCCTGTCTTGGTTTCATATTTTCCACATCAACAAAACAAAAGGAGCATCTGGCAGGGCTGCAAATGAGTATCAATACATGACAAAATGAATGAATCATTCAACTGGGGTTCTGCCTCTTATTTAATATCATGTCATCAAAGGCATTATTGACCCTATTAAATAGTTATGCACTATCTAGCCTCTCATTACATCTACCTGCCTCTGTCTCAGCCCAGCCATTTATCAGATACACGCCTGGTCATGTACCTCCCAAGCTTTCAGAGCTGTACGTGACTGTCTCGATCCCATCCCTTCATACCCTCCTTTGGTGAGTTTGGCATGTGGCTGACTGCCAGTCCCTTCCACCCTTCCACATTTGAGCCGACCAGGTTGCCAGTGAAGTGCAAGGGTAAATGCTGCTTCAAACGAAGCAGCAATGTGATCCTCCCATCCCTAATAATGGTGCCCGGTTTAATGTTTCAGTATTTCATTTATTAAATGTTGAAGTAACATTTGGATGAGAAATGCTGCCCAGAGGAGGCGGCGCAGGTGGCCAGGGCGGCACAGTTGGCCCGGGCAGTCTCAGCACTGGGCGCCTTTAGAGAAATCGATTGATAGTTTCTGCGAGTACATGGGTGATGAGGGGGCAGAGCAATAGGGCATAGACCGGGGATGGGGAGCAGGAACAGACACAATGAACACAGGCAATGTGGGTCTGGAGCCAGGGATCATGGTGGGCATCCCTGTGAGGAATCCTGGACTGAGGTTGGGAGTAGAGGGAAGCCTAGGAGAAGCCCTGTCACAGGCTAATATTTGGATCCTGACTCTGGGCCTGAACCATACCATGGATGGGCTGTTTTACATGTCTGTAGGGAGGGCCTTCCAGTGTAGAGAAGGAGTGGAAGTGAGAGATGGAGATGTGAGCTGGGGATAGAGAGGACTCAGAGGAGGGAGTAACATCGTAGATGTTGTGTGGGAGCTGCAGGGAGATGAAGTCAGGGGGGTGAGGGGCAAGGCTTGGAACAGATTTGTCGATGAGTGATGCCTCTCTTACAGTTAATGATACAGGTTAGTATGAATTCGGTCTATAATCTCCGGCATAGACCTTATTCCAAACAGTCCGAACCTCACAGCCATTCATTTTCCTTGGCTGTTCAATTCCATGTGTCAATAGCCTTGTAGCCCTCAGAAGGGTTTACGTATTAACCCTCAGCCATGCTCCAAGCAAGAACTTGGGATGGGTCATTATCCTAGAAGCATTGGCCTCCCTCTCGAAAAGGCTTCTTTAGATGGAATATCCTGAAAGCTGGAAGCTGCTTCTGGCATATAATGGCAGCACCCCTCTCCCTCACCTCATGTTTTCTCCAGCTCTACCAGAAATGTCGACAGGCCTAGTACGGTAGTCGCCTGTCTGTCTCCATTTCCTTCCCACCCTCCCCCTCCCTTCTTTATCTATGTCTTAGCTCTTGCACTATCTGAAATGTCGTCAGGCCAAGTACGATAGTTAATTTCACATCCTTACTGTTCATGGCCTGTAAAAATGTCATTGCTTTTTCCCTTGTTCCCTCCCTTGCCTTGAAGCGCTTTGAAACACATTGTGTATATGCGCTATATTAATACACTATCATATCATATCACCTGGACATGTCAGGCTGTTCCTTACTCACCAAAATGGAAGTTCTTCTTTTCATCTTGTTTCTGTCTTCTTGCGAGTGGTCAATATTGTTCATGTAGTATTCAATGCTAAATGAAGAGTAAAAGACTAGAAACACGCATTTGCTTAGTATGTAGCTGACGTTCATTTACCATCCATTTTCTTTTCGTGGCACTTTATGGTGAATTTTCTTTCGCTATCAAAACATTTGGGCGAGGTCATATAAGGGGTAGGGTGGGGTGGTGTATAGGGAATATATAATAGGGGAGGGAGGGATTGGGGTCACACCCCACAAAAAAAATGTGATGTTTGTTTTCGGCAAAACATTTTTGGCAAAAAGTGGAGCGGGGAAAAAAAATAACTTGCGCAGAATGAACATAGCACTTATTCAGGTCACTGAATAGTCTTCATATAGCAAGTCTGCTTAAAACGAATACTATGGAATACCAAATAAAAAACTAGCTGTAATCTTCAAATACTATAAAAAGACAAGTTAAATACTAAATGAAGTATCTGTGGTTGGCAAGATGGGGGGCAGGTGAGGCGATTACAGTCATTTGATGGCACATACTCTGCAACGGCCCTTTCATGGCAGCATCTGAGAATAGGGGGGCTGCTTTCAGAAGTTTACAGTGAGTTTACCTGCCACGTCATGTATTTATAAGTTATGTTATCCATAAAGTTATGTGCTATTAATCTTTTGTTAACACTGTACCATGCAATGCTCTTGTAGTCTAGCAGTGCCAAGCCTTGATATGTAGAAAGTAGTTACACGGTTATAACAAGGTTATACGATTGCTTGTAATATGTGCAATGGCAGTTATTGCCCAATTTGTCATGTACGAAGGATTCCTTTCGAACATTCTAAAACATTGTCATCTTTTTAACAAACTTACAGATGGTACTTATACTACTCAGACACACCCCATGTCTGCAAGGTTGGAGCGATTATATTGAAAAGACCCCAAAGAATAGCAGAATTGAAGTGATGTCACCCCATATGATGACAATTACACAAGACATATGTCCCTGCCATATCAGGGGCTCGCCCATGCTATATCAAATCAGCACGTACTTAGAATATGATTGCTACGTCAAAGAGCGTTTTTCACTTATTTAGTTGCTGTTATTTTAGTAATCATAAGCTTACTTAAGTAGTTGTTACATCTCCAACTTCACTTCCGGCGGTTTCGAGAAAGGTTGATTGTCATCACTTCCTGTGATGTCTTGCAGGTGACAGGTCACGTGGCATCACTTCCTTCTACTACCCCTGGCTGTGGGGGTGGGCCTGGCTCTCTTGCCTGCACTGTGAGCGAGGATCTCGCGCATGGCTTGTGTTCCCCGGATAGGCCCAGCAGTAACACCACCTTGCAGGCAGCCATACGCCGCTTCCTGTCGACGCGCTCCTGCAGCAGCGGTGGGAGGAAGCACCTGCAAAGAGATGTGAGCACGTGCCTGCAGCAGCCTGCAACTGCACTCCTGTCAGCTAAACTGTATGCCTGGGGTGGAATGTAACCTTTCCTTAAACGGGCTCTCAATTGTAAGGTTCTAGGAAGCTTAGCTGGGGGTGAGTCGGCATTGTTTGCCTGTCACTCACCCCCAAGCCACCTGTACCGGACTGCTTTGTGTTCCACCGCCACTTGAAAGCCTAGCTCAGAAGTGCTCAGTAGAGCTGTCAAGAGGGCGGATGCCTAGCATTTTATCAAGCACGGCTGAAAGGAGAGTTGCTTTAGCCTCAGATAACAATATATTTCCTTTCAAACGGGAGCTTGGCCAGTCTTTTACGCTACTGTGTGGGGGCCTCTCTACAGGCCTGGGAGGCAATATTGAGCTCTGATGCACTCGTTACACTTCAATAATTCAATTGATAGCACAGGGTCACACATGGTCATGCAAACTCATGTGACCTTCAACCAAAACAGAGACACAGAAAGCCATGCAGACTCATGAAACTAACAGGCAACAAGGAGACATGAAAATCCATGCAGACTCGTGAGACTAACAGCCAAAACACAGACACGTAAAGCCATGCAGAAACAACCAACATAGAGACACAGAAATCCATGCAGAGTCATGACACTAATAACCAACACCGAGGCACGGAAAGCCATGCAGACTCATGAGACTAACAGCCAAAACAGAGACACGTAAAGCCATGCAGAAACAACCAACATAGAGACACAGAAAGCCATGCAGACTCATGAGACTAATAACCAACACCGAGGCACGGAAAGCCATGCAGACTCATGAGACTAATAACCAACACCGAGGCACAGAAAGCCATGCAGACTCATGAGACTAATAACCAACACCGAGGCACGGAAAGCCATGCAGACTCATGAAACTAACAGCCAAAACAGAGACACATAAAGCCATGCAGAAACAACCAACATAGAGACACAGAAAGCCATGCAGACTCATGAGACTAATAACCAACACCGAGGCACGGAAAGCCATGCAGACTCATGAGACTAACAGCCAAAACAGAGACACGTAAAGCCATGCAGAAACAACCAACATAGAGACACAGAAAGCCATGCAGACTCATGAGACTAATAACCAACACCGAGGCACGGAAAGCCATGCAGACTCATGAGACTAATAACCAACACCGAGGCACAGAAAGCCATGCAGACTCATGAGACTAATAACCAACACGAGGCACGGAAAGCCATGCAGACTCATGAGACTAATAACCAACACCGAGGCACGGAAAGCCATACAGACTCATGAGACGAATAACCAACACCGAGGCACGGAAAGCCATGCAGACTCATGAGACTAACAGCCAAAACAGAGACACATAAAGCCATGCAGAAACAACCAACATAGAGACACAGAAAGCCATGCAGAGTCATGAGACTAATAACCAAGGCAGAGACAGAGAAAGCCATGCAGACTCATGAGACTAACCATCAACACAGAGACACGGGAAGCCATGCAATTCCATGAGACCAATGACCAACACCCAGGCACGGAAAGCCATGCAAACTCAGGAGACTAACAGCCAAAACAGAGACACGTAAAGCCATGTAGGAATAAACCAACACAGAGACACGGAAAGCCATGCAGACTCATGAGACTAACAGCCAAAACAGAGACACGTAAAGCCATGCAGAAACAACCAACACAGAAACACAGAAAGCCATGCAGACTCATGAGACGAACAGGGAAAAAGGAGACACGTAAAGCCATGCAGAAACAACCAAAACAGAGACACAGAAAGCCATGCAATACCATGAGACTAACAACCAACACCCAGAAACGTAAAGCCATGCAGAAACAACCAACATAGAGACACAGAAAGCCATGCAGACTCATGAGACTAACAACCAAGGCAGAGACAGAGAAAGCCATGCAGACTCATGAGACTAACCATCAACACAGAGACACAGAAAGCCATGCAATCGGATGAGACTAATAACCAACACCGAGGCACGGAAAGCCATGCAGACTCATGAGACTAACAGGCACCAAGGAGACATGAAAATCCATGCAGACTCGTGAGACTAACAACCAAAACACAGACACGTAGAGCCATGCAGAAACAACCAACATAGAGACACAGAAAGCCATGCAGACTCATGAGACTAACAGGCACCAAGGAGACACGTAAAGCCATGCAGAAACAACCAAAACAGAGACACAGAAAGCCATGCAATCCCATGAGACTAACAACCAACACCCAGACACGTAAAGCCATGCAGAAACAACCAACATAGAGACACAGAAAGCCATGCAGACTCATGAGACTAACAACCAAGGCAGAGACAGAGAAAGCCATGTAGACTCATGAGACTAACCATCAACACAGAGACACAGAAAGCCATGCAATCCGATGAGACTAACAACCAACACCCAGACACGTAAAGCCATGCAGAAACAACCAACATAGAGACACAGAAAGCCATGCAGACTCATGAGACTAACAACCAAAACAGAGACACGTAAAGCCATGCAGAAACAACCAACATAGAGACACAGAAAGCCATGCAGACTCATGAGATAAATAACCAACACCGAGGCACGGAAAGCCATGCAGACTCATGAGACTAATAACCAACACCGAGGCACAGAAAGCCATGCAGACTCATGAGACTAATAACCAACACCGAGGCACGGAAAGCCATGCAGACTCATGAGACTAATAACCAACACCGAGGCACGGAAAGCCATGCAGACTCATGAGACTAATAACCAACACCGAGGCACGGAAAGCCATGCAGACTCATGAGACTAACAGCCAAAACAGAGACACATAAAGCCATGCAGAAACAACCAACATAGAGACACAGAAAGCCATGCAGAGTCATGAGACTAATAACCAAGGCAGAGACAGAGAAAGCCATGCAGACTCATGAGACTAACCATCAACACAGAGACACGGGAAGCCATGCAATCCCATGAGACCAATGACCAACACCCAGGCACGGAAAGCCATGCAAACTCAGGAGACTAACAGCCAAAACAGAGACACGTAAAGCCATGTAGGAATAAACCAACACAGAGACACGGAAAGCCATGCAGACTCATGAGACTAACAGCCAAAACAGAGACACGTAAAGCCATGCAGAAACAACCAACACAGAAACACAGAAAGCCATGCAGACTCATGAGACTAACAGGGAACAAGGAGACACGTAAAGCCATGCAGAAACAACCAAAACAGAGACACAGAAAGCCATGCAATACCATGAGACTAACAACCAACACCCAGACACGTAAAGCCATGCAGAAACAACCAACATAGAGACACAGAAAGCCATGCAGACTCATGAGACTAACAACCAAGGCAGAGACAGAGAAAGCCACGCAGACTCATGAGACTAACCATCAACACAGAGACACAGAAAGCCATGCAATCGGATGAGACTAATAACCAACACCGAGGCACGGAAAGCCAGGCAGACTCATGAGACTAACAGGCACCAAGGAGACATGAAAATCCATGCAGACTCGTGAGACTAACAGCCAAAACACAGACACGTAGAGCCATGCAGAAACAACCAACATAGAGACACAGAAAGCCATGCAGACTCATGAGACTAACAGGCACCAAGGAGACACGTAAAGCCATGCAGAAACAACCAAAACAGAGACACAGAAAGCCATGCTATCCCATGAGACTAACAACCAACACCCAGACACGTAAAGCCATGCAGAAACAACCAACATAGAGACACAGAAAGCCATGCAGACTCATGAGACTAACAACCAAGGCAGAGACAGAGAAAGCCATGTAGACTCATGAGACTAACCATCAACACAAAGACACAGAAAGCCATGCAATCCGATGAGACTAACAACCAACACCCAGACACGTAAAGCCATGCAGAAACAACCAACATAGAGACACAGAAAGCCATGCAGACTCATGAGACTAACAACCAAAACAGAGACACGTAAAGCCATGCAGAAACAACCAACATAGAGACACAGAAAGCCATGCAGACTCATGAGACTAATAACCAACACCGAGGCACGGAAAGCCATGCAGACTCATGAGACTAATAACCAACACCGAGGCACAGAAAGCCATGCAGACTCATGAGACTAATAACCAACACCGAGGCACGGAAAGCCATGCAGACTCATGAGACTAATAACCAACACCGAGGCACGGAAAGCCATGCAGACTCATGAGACTAATAACCAACACCGAGGCACGGAAAGCCATGCAGACTCATGAGACTAACAGCCAAAACAGAGACACATAAAGCCATGCAGAAACAACCAACATAGAGACACAGAAAGCCATGCAGAGTCATGAGACTAATAACCAAGGCAGAGACAGAGAAAGCCATGCAGACTCATGAGACTAACCATCAACACAGAGACACGGGAAGCCATGCAATCCCATGAGACCAATGACCAACACCCAGGCACGGAAAGCCATGCAAACTCAGGAGACTAACAGCCAAAACAGAGACACGTAAAGCCATGTAGGAATAAACCAACACAGAGACACGGAAAGCCATGCAGACTCATGAGACTAACAGCCAAAACAGAGACACGTAAAGCCATGCAGAAACAACCAACACAGAAACACAGAAAGCCATGCAGACTCATGAGACTAACAGGGAACAAGGAGACACGTAAAGCCATGCAGAAACAACCAAAACAGAGACACAGAAAGCCATGCAATACCATGAGACTAACAACCAACACCCAGACACGTAAAGCCATGCAGAAACAACCAACATAGAGACACAGAAAGCCATGCAGACTCATGAGACTAACAACCAAGGCAGAGACAGAGAAAGCCATGCAGACTCATGAGACTAACCATCAACACAGAGACACAGAAAGCCATGCAATCGGATGAGACTAATAACCAACACCGAGGCACGGAAAGCCATGCAGACTCATGAGACTAACAGGCACCAAGGAGACATGAAAATCCATGCAGACTCGTGAGACTAACAGCCAAAACACAGACACGTAGAGCCATGCAGAAACAACCAACATAGAGACACAGAAAGCCATGCAGACTCATGAGACTAACAGGCACCAAGGAGACACGTAAAGCCATGCAGAAACAACCAAAACAGAGACACAGAAAGCCATGCAATCCCATGAGACTAACAACCAACACCCAGACACGTAAAGCCATGCAGAAACAACCAACATAGAGACACAGAAAGCCATGCAGACTCATGAGACTAACAACCAAGGCAGAGACAGAGAAAGCCATGTAGACTCATGAGACTAACCATCAACACAGAGACACAGAAAGCCATGCAATCCGATGAGACTAATAACCAACACCGAGGCACGGAAAGCCATGCAGACTCATGAGACTAATAACCAACACCGAGGCACGGAAAGCCATGCAGACTCATGAGACTAATAACCAACACCGAGGCACGAAAAGCCATGCAGACTCATGAGACTAACAGCCAAAACAGAGACACATAAAGCCATGCAGAAACAACCAACATATAGACACAGAAAGCCATGCAGACTCATGAGACTAATAACCAACACCGAGGCACGGAAAGCCATGCAGACTCATGAGACTAACAGCCAAAACAGAGACACGTAAAGCCATGCAGAAACAACCAACATAGAGACACAGAAAGCCATGCAGACTCATGAGACTAATAACCAACACCGAGGCACGGAAAGCCATGCAGACTCATGAGACTAATAACCAACACCGAGGCACAGAAAGCCATGCAGACTCATGAGGCTAATAACCAACACCGAGGCACGGAAAGCCATGCAGACTCATGAGACTAATAACCAACACCGAGGCACGGAAAGCCATGCAGACTCATGAGACTAATAACCAACACCGAGGCACGGAAAGCCATGCAGACTCATGAGACTAACAGCCAAAACAGAGACACATAAAGCCATGCAGAAACAACCAACATAGAGACACAGAAAGCCATGCAGACTCATGAGACTAATAACCAAGGCAGAGACAGAGAAAGCCATGCAGACTCATGAGACTAACCATCAACACAGAGACACAGAAAGCCATGCAATCCGATGAGACTAATAACCAACACCGAGGCACGGAAAGCCATGCAGACTCATGAGACTAATAACCAACACCGAGGCACGGAAAGCAATGCAGACTCATGAGACTAATAACCAACACCCAGACACGTAAAGCCATGCAGAAACAACCAACATAGAGACACAGAAAGCCATGCTGACTCATGAGACTAATAACCAACACCGAGGCACGGAAAGCCATGCAGACTCATGAGACTAATAACCAACACCGAGGCACAGAAAGCCATGCAGACTCATGAGACTAATAACCAACACCGAGGCACGGAAAGCCATGCAGACTCAAGAGACTAATAACCAACACCGAGGCACGGAAAGCCATGCAGAACCATGAGACTAATAACCAACACCGAGGCACGGAAAGCCATGCAGACTCATGAGACTAACAGCCAAAACAGAGACACATAAAGCCATGCAGAAACAACCAACATAGAGACACAGAAAGCCATGCAGACTCATGAGACTAATAACCAAGGCAGAGACAGAGAAAGCCATGCAGACTCATGAGACTAACCATCAACACAGAGACACAGGAAGCCATGCAATCCCATGAGACCAATGACCAACACCCAGACACGGAAAGCCATGCAAACTCAGGAGACTAACAGCCAAAACAGAGACACGTAAAGCCATGTAGGAATAAACCAACACAGAGACACGGAAAGCCATGCAGACTCATGAGACTAACAGCCAAAACAGAGACACGTAAAGCCATGCAGAAACAACCAACACAGAAACACAGAAAGCCATGCAGACTCATGAGACTAACAGGGAACAAGGAGACACGTAAAGCCATGCAGAAACAACCAAAACAGAGACACAGAAAGCCATGCAATACCATGAGACTAACAACCAACACCCAGACACGTAAAGCCATGCAGAAACAACCAACATAGAGACACAGAAAGCCATGCAGACTCATGAGACTAACAACCAAGGCAGAGACAGAGAAAGCCATGCAGACCCATGAGACTAACCATCAACACAGAGACACAGAAAGCCATGCAATCGGATGAGACTAATAACCAACACAGAGGCACGGAAAGCCATGCAGACTCATGAGACTAACAGGCACCAAGGAGACATGAAAATCCATGCAGACTCGTGAGACTAACAGCCAAAACACAGACACGTAAAGCCATGCAGAAACAACCAACATAGAGACACAGAAAGCCATGCAGACTCATGAGACTAACAGGCACCAAGGAGACACGTAAAGCCATGCAGAAACAACCAAAACAGAGACACAGAAAGCCATGCAATCCCATGAGACTAACAACCAACACCCAGACACGTAAAGCCATGCAGAAACAACCAACATAGAGACACAGAAAGCCATGCAGACTCATGAGACTAACAACCAAGGCAGAGACAGAGAAAGCCATGTAGACTCGTGAGACTAACCATCAACACAGAGACACAGAAAGCCATGCAATCCGATGAGACTAATAACCAACACCGAGGCATGGAAAGCCATGCAGACTCATGAGACTAACAGGCACCAAGGAGACATGAAAATCCATGCAGACTCGTGAGACTAACAACCAAAACACAGACACGTAAAGCCATGCAGAAACAACCAACATAGAGACACAGAAAGCCATGCAGACTCATGAGACTAACCATCAACACAGAGACACAGGAAGCCATGCAATCCCATGAGACTAATAACCAACACCGAGGCCCAGAAAGCCATGCAGACTCATGAGACTAACAGGCAACAAGGAGACATGGAAATCCATGCAGACTCGTGAGACTAACAACCAGCACAGAGACACGGAAAGCCATGCAGAGTCATGAGACTAACAACCAAGGCAGAGACACAGGAAGCCATGCAATCCTATGAGACCAATGACCAACACCCAGACAAGGAAAGCCATGCAGACTCAGGAGACTAACAGCCAAAACAGAGACACGTAAAGCCATGCAGAAACAACCAACACAGAAACACGGAAAGCCATGCAATCCCATGAGACTAATAACCAACACCAAGGCACGGAAAGCCATGCAGACTCATGAGACTAACAGGCAACAAGGAGACACAGAAATCCATGTAGACTCATAAGACTAACAACCAACTCAAAGACACGGAAATCCATGCAGACTCATGAGACTAAAAGCCAAAACAGAGACACATAAAGCTGTGCAGAAACAACCAACATAGAGACACAGAAAGCCATGCAGACTCATGAGACTAACCATCAACACAGAGACAGAGATAGCCATGCAATCCCATGAGACCAATGACCAAAACAGAGACACAGAAATCCATGCAGACTCGTGAGACTAATAACCAACACAGAGGCACATAAAGCCATGCAGAAGCAACCAACACAGAAACACGGAAAGCCATGCAATCCCATGAGACTAATAACCAACACCAAGGCACGGAAAGCCATGCAGACTCATGAGACTAACAGGCAACAAGGAGACATGGAAATCCATCCAGACTCGTGAGACTAACAACCAGCACAGAGAAACAGAAAGCCATTCAGACTCATGAGACTAACAGCCAAAACAGAGACACGTAAAGCCATGCAGAAACAATCAACATAGAGACACAGAAAGCCATGTAGATTCATGAGACTAGCAACCAAGGCAGAGACAGAGAAAGCATGCAGACTCATGAGACTAACCATCAACACAGAGACACAAGAAGCCATGCAATCCTATGAGACCAATGACCAACACCCAGACACGGAAAACCATGCAGACTCAGAAGACTAAACAGAGACACGTAAAGCCATGTAGGAACAAACCAACACAGAGACACGGAAAGCCATGCAATCCCATGAGACTAATAACCAACACCGAGGCACGGAAAGCCATGCAGACTCATGAGACTAACAGGCACCAAGGTGACACGGAAATCCATGCAGACTCGTAAGACTAACAACCAACACAGAGACACGGAAAGCAATGCAGACTCATGAGACTAACAGCCAAAACAGAGACACATAGCCATGCAGAAACAACCGACACAGAGACACAGAAAGCCATGCAGACTCATGAGACTAACAGGCAACAAGGAGACACGGAAATCCATGCAGGCTCGTGAGACTAACAACCAACACAGAGACACGGAAAACCATGCAGAGTCATGAGACTAACAGCCAAAACAGAGACATGTAAAGCCATGCAGAAACAACCAACACAGCGACACAGAAAGCCATGCAGGCTCATGAGACTAACAGGCAACAAGGAGACAGATAAATCCATGCAGACTCGTGAGACTAACAACCAACACAGAGACACAGAAAGCCATGCAGACTCATGAGACTAACCATCAACACAGATACACAGATTGCCATGCAATCCCATGAGACCAATGGCCAACACGGAGACACGGAAATCCATGCAGAAACAACCAACACAGAGAGACAGAAAGCCATGCAGATTAATGAGACTAACATCCAACGCAGAGACAGAGAAAGCCATGCAGACTCATGAGACTAACCATCAACACAGATACACAGATTGCCATGCAATCCCATGAGACCAATGGCCAACACGGAGACACGGAAATCCATGCAGAATCGTGATACTAACAACCAACACAGAGGCACGTAAAGCCATGCAGAAACAACCAACACAGAGACACAGAAAGCCATGCAGATTAATGAGACTAACATCCAACGCAGAGACAGAGAAAGCCATGCAGACTCATGAGACTAATCATCAACACAGAGACACAGAAAGCCATGCCGTCCCATGAGACCAATGACCAACACTGAGACACGGAATGCCATGCAGACTCATGAGACTAACAGCCAACAAAGAGACACAGAAATCCATGCAGACTCATGAGACTAACAACCAACACAGAGACATGTAAAGCCATGAAATCTCACAACACAGAGACACAGAAAGCCATGCAGACTCATGAGACTAACAATCAACACAGAGACATGGAGAGCCATGCAGACTCTTGAGACTAACAACCAACAGAGAGACATGGAAAACCATGCAGAATCACTCCTCTGACAAATGTTTCCATACCTGGACTCCAGTCCCCCAAAGGCGTTCAACTTACAGCGCGCTGCGACCATACCAATGGTGGAAGGCGCTATACAAATGACAATGAAAAATGGGTCCTCCTACCCTTCGGCTTTCTTCTAATTTTCTTGGAGCCACTTTCTTTGTGTTTCACTTCCAGTTCTCTCTCTTACTCTCTCAAATGTCTCCCTTTCAAGCAACCTAATCTCCTACACATTTTGTGGAGATCAGATCAATGTACCTCTGGCTTATCGCCTTTAACGTATGCCAGACAGTGTGCTCCGTTGCCAGGAGGTGACATTCTGATGTATGTAAATCACAGCTCAGCACTTTGGATAGACAATACTAACACAAACAAAACGACTAAATGGACACCTGGGCCAAACTTAGAAAAGTAGCTAAAACTAACGTAGTGCATGTAAAGTAGAGGAGAAAACGTCAAACACATCTGACAGCAATTAGAGAGCTGCACCAGTAAGTGTAACGCAGTTACATGTAAATATTACTACTTGCTTCCTCTTCAGTTAAACCATTACAGGATCTGCAAGAATACCCCAAACACACCTCATTACAATATAACGGATAACGCACCATTGCATGCATGATCAATTGAAGAGTCGCCTGGTGCTGCATATGATCGCGCCATGTCATGCTAAGCTGAAGTGAACTGAGATACGGTGTGGACACAAGCATTGACACAAAATGAACACCAATTCATGGTGTGCAACTTTTGCGGCATTGAGAAAGACTACAATACAGTTCTATTCTGCTGCCAACAGGTGGCGCTCTACCTACAAACCACACACGTGAAACTCTACAATAGCTCCCTCTTCCTGTTTCTATCTGGTCAAACAATAAGTTTTACATACCGCATTTAAAAAACATGCACAGCACGCATGCACTGAACGATCAAGCATGGCCTGCCTCGTGCAGATGCGTTAATGGCTATCAGTCCAGTGCCAACATGGGGGATGCTGAGGCGATCATGGGTTGAATTTTAGGTTGCAATCATTTTTTTTTTTAAATGCCAGGCCAGGCCGTGAACGATTTTTCAGTAATGCAGTCAGTGGCATGGTGGTGATGAGATTTGAAACGCTAATCTTGTGATGTAAAGGAGTTGTACTGTCCTCCTTTGACAGATGAGATGTTATACTAAAAGGCATGAGAAGGTCAGTTTGCCCTGAAAAAATATTGTATTGCAATCTGGGAATGTGTGCCATTTTTCCTAATGCTTTGTTGCGTGACCCTGTTTCACGCTGTGAGACGTGGAGACCGGAGTTCAAATCAACACGTCCTCTCCTGCCACTCTTGTAGAAATAGCATGATCGTGGGTAAACTACTTTTTTTCTTCCTGTTTTAGGGTTGGCTTTGGACAGGGAATGTGCCTGCTGACAGGCAAACAGGCACTTTCTTTTGGCTGTGGGCGCTGGTGTGGGACTCAGGGCCCCTCGCAGTTACGCAGTTATCCAATGTTATGTTACTTTTATCTTTGTATTCCCTATTTCCGACTCGATGACAAAGAATCAGTTCTAGCAGCTATTTTCTTTAAAATGTGGTTATAAAATAAATGCCTTTGCCGAAGAGCGAAAGTCTTGACGTCCTGCTGCTGGTTTACCTGCACCTGCCTCCCCAAACCCTTCTAAATGATTATTGATCATCACCTTCTGGCCTGGGGCAAGTCCTGCATTGCCAATCCATACCAGCTGGCCACTCAGTACCCAATCAAAACTTCCTGGCTGTCCCAAATCAATACCTTTTGCCACGGGCGATCACACGTACCCCTAACACCAGGGCACAGTGACACAGGTGTGCTTTAAAACAGGGAAAGGGAACCGTCCACAACATTTTTAGGTGTGCGGTGTGCACTCACACCATGTATTGAGAAATGTTAAATCCTGTGCCACTGCGGGCGTGCGGCAGTGGCACTGTGGCATGATGGCATCACCATCGCCGCCTTACCGGCCTTCGCCGGCATGACGCTTCACCATTCACTGCCCACCCCACACAAGCACTGCTTCTCTGCTCGTCACTCTCCCCAAAATCAAAACAACTGCACGAGTCACGCCAAGTGTTTTGGGCAGAACGTATTTCATAGGAAGGAAATATGGAAATGCATTCAATGGGCAGTTTTAGGGTTCAAAATGTAGACTGTTCAAAGACTGGCCAGTGCCTTTCTCCCAGGCCTTAAGCGTCATTATATACCATAAAACATTTCTCTTTTCTCTATTTATTTTTCCCTTCCCTCTATCGGTTGATGGATCGTACATTTAAGAATTGCTCTATGTCTTTTTTTTAAATAAAAATCAGACATTAATTATAACAATCATGTTATTACTAATAGGGAATACAAATTACCCACATGTATATGGTGCGTGCTCGCTGCCACAGTCTTGTAGCTTTGAGCAAAGCAAATCCCGCACTCTCCAGCCACTCACTCCACGGTCTTCAAATACAAGCATTCGCCAAGAATTACAAAAGCAGCTTGTTAGAGTTATACAAAAAGTTATTAGTAAATCAGATATTCCAAATGTAATGCTAACATACTAAGTATTATTGTTATTCAAATTCAATGGTATGAATTTGTTTGAAGCTGAATTCAGCAGGCTATCCGAACTTCTCTGCTGCAGATGCATTAACTGGCCGAGCCTTGTTAGCTGAGAAAGAATGTTCAATGAAGAATGAAGTTGCTAAAATAGCAGTCTCCTTCTTTTTTTGCGAAGCTATCTCCAATGTTTTATCTAGGCCCTTTTTACAACGCCAACACGTACAGAGGACAATCTGGGGCTTTCGTACTCATTCCCGGGCAGTTCTAATTTAATTCGATCACTTGGGGTCAATTGAAAGCGTCTCTGATCAATCATGTGTTAGGCGCATCCCCTAAATGCCTGCACAGGCTCCCCCCCTTGACACTATGAAGAGGGGCTGGCTAGAGGGGCTGGCTAGTGGGGCAGGCTAGAGGGGCTGGCTAGCACTGCATATTACTGCGGCGAGCAGTAAGCTAAAAGCATATTCATGCAGCATCATATATATATATATATATATATATATATATATATATATATATATATATATTACATGGCCACGGTAGTGGCCATGTAGTTATGGTTAAATTGCTGTTTCCATAGGAAGAGCACTTTTTGGGCGGCTTATAACTCGGCTCCCCCTGGACGAATCCTTACCAAAGTTTGCAAAAAAAGTATATGGGCCACTCTGAATGTTTCCCCAAAGTTTGGTAAGGATTCGTCTAGGGGGAAAAATTATAGGGGGGTCCCTAAACTTCTTTTTTCCCATAAACTGAATGGGGCAAAAACTTTGCGCACGGCTACAGGGCAAACCACTGGACAGATTGTCATCAATTCTGCAGCAGAGGCAGGGGCTTGTTCCCCAAAGCGTGCTTTTGTACATTTTTTGATACATCTTATTGTCGTTTCCTTTAAAATGATTAAAAAAATTAGTGATATCTATGTCCGCTCCGCGGACCCATTTCCCTGTTTGCTCAGTGGAGAATATTTCTATTGGCTACTCCATGGCATGCTGTACATCAAGATGTTACCCTTTCACTGATTGGGTCTTGCACAGCGTCAAGTGTGTAGCATTCTTTTGATACGGCTGCCATGGTTACTTAGTTTTTGAGTTGTACGCCGAAATCACCGCAAACAAACATTTATGGACCCTTGTGTCGAAAGGTAAGCATTACTTACAAGTGGCAGTAGAAAGTGAAACAATACTTTATTCTTGTTACCACTATCGTACCATGCACTGGAACTTGGTACACAATGTATTTGGTCTATTTGTATAAGTGGACAAATGAGATCAGGGGCAGTGAAAGTGTTTGCTGTACAGAAACGCTTCAAAAGCAATGCTTCCTTATACCTTTTCAGTACACCTTCACCCATTTCACTTTGTGGCACTTACACAAAAATGTGTGCACAGGTCAGTGGTAATGGTGTTGCTTGTAATATTTCTGCCATTAGTGAATTTTTGCCAAACACAATCCCTGTATATTGCACACATTTATGTAAAGGTCATTGCGCACGAAAAAACACCTTTTGTGTTATGCATGTAGTACTGTTTTCATATTTCCTAAGGGTCGTCATGTACAAAATAAATGAACGGTATGCCTTTCTTGTCTGAAGGGTACGCTGTAGGTATGCTTACTGACCACAATATCGGGGAGGTAAATACTGCTTTGCTGTCGCCATGTCCACCAGGCATTGGCATTGGCTTGCTGTTACAGGTGTTGCTCATAACCACACATTTTAGAACAAATACAAATGTTCTTCGGCCACTACGGTCACACGTTTCCATTTTTGTTATTTTCCGACAATTGTAATGGAAAGTGAAAAAAGACTTTGTATGCAACGGCCGCTTTCCCTTTCAATGGTAGCCATCTTGGAAAAGGATTTCTTTTTTCAATTGGGGACTCCGGAGGCGTTCCGGTTGAAGATAAAAAAATCCTTATTTTTTTGGTGCAATGGGTTAGTGTTGCAAAATCTGTATTGGCAATGGCATTCAGCCCCCATTGTTTTAGGGTGCAGTGTGGTTAAGTGAATAAAATACCTCGGTATGCACTCTTGCTTCTATTGTCCTGTAAACTTGCTCTGTTCAGTTGTGCACGGGAATTGTTTCAGTTACAAGTTTGTACAAAAATATACAATGTCCTTCCGCACTGTGAACGGCTCACCCGTACCATTGTGAAGTGTGCATGAGTTCTGCACCATGTCGCGCTGCTGTGCAACTGCATATGCTATTGTGCAATTCGTAGACAGATGGGCAGTAAAGTCGAATGTTGTTTTGCAGTATGCTTATGTGTTACTATTGGAACCCTTCTAAATGTTCAATAAAAGTTTTGGTTAACCAATGCTATTGATCACTTACAGTACTGACACCCTATGCAAATCATTCAAAACACATTTCTGAAAGGGACATTATGGTTACATTGCCCTACTACAAACGTCCAAAATTCACTACAAAAAAAACTTTGTTAAAGGGACGTTATGGTTCAGTTGCCCTATTAACAGCCTATGCCATTCTGCACAAAAACCTTGTACAAAAGGACGTTATGATTACAAGTAAAATCTAAGAACCCCTGAAATTTGGGAGTTATGGTAGGCTAATCACCCATTTTTCCAATCAACACTCTCCACAGCTACCACTACCACCCCAAACATAAAAGATGCCACAACACATGTCATTGATGCCATCACTGACGCCATCACATCTTTAGCCCCTTTCTTTTATGTCAGCTAAGAAACCATAACTCGCACCACCACCGTGCACTGCTAAATAATACCCACTATATCAAAGATAACATGATAAATGTCATGACAGTGAGTTTGTATTAAACACATGGAAAAAGAATATGTTTTTGAGGGGTAACGATTTTTATTTGCATTTCAAACTTTTGTACTACACATTTTCCATTGTTATAATTTATTTCTATTTAGTTATTGTATCTAGTCTGTTTAATTAACATATATATATATATATATATATATATATATATATATATATATATATATATATATATATATATATATAATATATATATATTATTGACCCTAGATTGGACATTCCGTTATTTTGGACTGCTATAGTTTGCTGTTTTGGTTGCCCAAGAGGAGTATGGCCTTCGTTGTGTCAGGTTTCCTCAAAAAGCAAAGGATGTAAATCTCCTAACTGTGCCTGTTTTAGCTTTACACCCAAGACCAAAGTTATAAGTACTGAAATTATAAGCCACAATGGGTGTGATATGCTGCGGTGGTTGTGGCTAGGATCTAGAGTCCCAAGACCGAAGTTATAAGTACTGAAGTTATAAGGTAGCATGGGTGTGATATGGTACAGTGGTTGTGGTTGTGATATGCTGCGGTGGTTGTGGCCAGGGCTTAGAGTCTTGGGTGCATGGCCGCAGGCCGTAGGCTGTAGGCTATACCCCCAAGACTCTAGGCCCTGGCCACAACCACCGCACCATATCACGACCATAGATCACACCTATAGGATGGAATATCTATCAAATATTTGAAATTATACTTACTGTTTGATTGGTTGAGATTCAATATATTTTTTAGATGAGTTTGGTACCTGGAGGAAATATTCTTTTTTCAATTTCTGTGATAAAAGAAAAGAGCATGTTAGTGTATGTATTCTATAAAGACTTATTACATTGCATAATAGACATTTCAGCTTTTTTTTGGACCCTCATATTTGGTTTACACACCAGTGTACTGTGCGTTTTACTCAGTTTCTGTGTTTGTTTTTCAAATCATTGGGTCTGTGGGTAAAAAAAAAAATCCTTGTTGGATTAAAAAAAAACTTTTTTGTTATGCTACAGTCTATTTGTTTGTTTCCTTTCAGTGTTCACCTGTTGTTTCTGGTTAATGTTAACGTAATCTGTTGGATTGTTGCAGAATTCTGAACCATTTAGATACCTGTTGGCATATTCTAACTGCCTATTATTTGTTACAATTTAGTGGTTTCATTTATCTGTTTGGATGTTATAGAATCTTGGGCCAGTTAGATACCTGTTGGTGTATTTTAACTGTTTATAGTTTTTTTAATTGAATTTTTGTTAATGTTGAAGTAAACATTAGGTATTAAAGTTTGGTTTTAAGAAGATTAAATAAGTGTTTGTAAGATTTGCTGGTAATCTCTGCTTTAGAGTAATGGTACTATCATTACATTCAAACCATCCACATTTCTTTTTAATATATGCAGTGTAGTGACCTGCATTGGGTGTGTCTCCTGCGTGGTAGATTACACCTATTGTTGTGAAGGTTTTCTTACCAAGTGATACTTGACCGTTTGTGAATCCAGTCAGCTTGCAGTTGTTTTTGGTACCATCTTCATTGTAACATAGAAGCATTAGTATTACGTAGTTACTATGTGTTTGTATTAGTAAGGTGGAGCGATTATCTGAATTGCAGGTAGTACATAATCTGCCATGGTTTGCATTTTGTACAAGTTGCTGAAATTGATTCGCAATTAGGTATGGATACATACACGAAGCGCTCATTAGGGATTTGTTCCTGTGTCACATTGTTGCAGAGAGCACATGTATGTTTCCACATGTATGAAATCTGGAAGATTTCATTTATAGGAATGTTTTGTTTTCCAGTACTTGTAGTAAGTACATTGGAAATTCTTGTGGATCTTCTTGTGAGTTTATAGTGAATTTCACCATTCCAGCACAGTAGTCCAATTTTTGTCTTATTCCATGAACACTACACGTGTTGTCAGGATCGTTTGTTGCGTTTCTATGATGGACTAACATTTGCAAACACAATTGGTCTGTACTGTGTAAGTAAATGTTGTCAACAATTGGTGGCAATTGAAATAGAATATTCATTGCTACATTTGCGTAGCAATTTACACCAGTTACAGTTGAACATTTGAATGGACCAGATAGTTCTGTCTCCAAGTCATTTTTTCGGAGTGTGTGTTGCTTCTTTGAAGAAGTGCCTGAGTTACTTTGACCAATAGGTTCTTCTTTGGTTGTGGTAATTAATGAAGTATTAGCTTTTTTGATTCTCTTTGGAGGATTTGCAGTCAGATCCTGTTGCATTTCAATTTGAATTTGTTTTCTTTTACAATGTTTTCCTTTTTGTGGAACAGGATATGATTTTATGTGGGTGGTGTATAGTGAATGTAGTCTATTATATTCTAAAATGCAAGGAATATCAGCGTTTACTTTACTTCCATCAAAGTTGATTAGAAATAGACCGTCAAGTGTACGTAAGCGTGATAGTGCTACGTAGCTCATGCCATTTTTAAAGACTGTGTTACCAATATCTATCAGTGCTTTGTCTAGGGTAAGACTTTGGGATTTATGAATGGTGACTACATATGCAAGAGTTAGAGAAAATTGTTCTCTGCGTACATACATGTCTTTGAAGAGAAGGAATCGAGCTGTTGAGCACCCTATCCTTTTCACTTCTGAAAGTTTGTAGAAGAGAATATTGACTAATTGAATTTTGTTGACACGTGGGTATGTTTGAAAGCCAACAACTTTACCCAGTGCTCCATTAACTAGTCCTTGCTCCACGTCAAGGTTACGTTTAAGCATTATTCTACAGTTTAAGGATAATTTTAATATTTTCTCCAACCCAGCTGAGTTGGAGATAGAATTTTCTAAGGTATTTAGTCTTGTTGTGACTTGTTGACACATGGGTAGTGTCATACCATGCACGTCCAGTTTGACTGTGGAGCAAATTTCAATTATTGTTTGCATTTCTTTTTTCAACATTGTTTCATTGAATTTGGAACAGCTTGCAAGACATACAAGGACATACATTGGGCATTGGCATCAAGGACATACAAGTGACATGTTTGTACGCTAATTGTTCCATAACATCAGTAGCACATGAGTTATCACCATAAAGTGCATGGATGTGCCAGGTTTTTAATATTGTTTGTGCTTCTTGAGATAGTACACCAACTCTAATACTTTTTAAAATGTTGGCGTAGGTGAGGTCTGCAGATTGGTGCATGTTTTCTGTTAATTCTCTGTATTGGAAATGTTGCCAAAGGTTGACATTTCCTATGCTGCCAACAGTTTTACGGCAGAGTTTGTGTCCTAAGGTTTTAAAAATAGGTTCACCTTTCACTGGGGTCAATTGAAGAAGATCTCCAAAAACAATTATGTGTTTTCCTCCAAAGAGTTCTTCATAGTTTGTTTTAAGTACTTCTTGCAATCTGAGGTGAATCAAAGCCAACATTAGGTTGGAGACCATGCTCACTTCATCTATTAGTAGCATTTTCATTTGTTTTAATACTCTGCGTAGTTCCATTGCAGCTTCTGCAGAATGTTTGTAGTAGTCTAATTTGTTTTGGTGTTCTACTGGAAGGAGTAGTAATCGGTGTAAAGTGACACCACCTATGTTGTAGGCAGCTAAACCTGTGGGGGCAGTTACAACAGATACAACAGCTGACAGTTTGTTGTTTGTCAATTGTTGAAGGAACTTGCTGATGATTTTGATTAAGAATGTTTTGCCTGAACCAGCTTCACCACTGATGTATAGCAGTATAGGTTTGTACTTTTGGCAGGTACATTCTTTATTTTTGTGTTGTACACCATGTGTAATTTCTTTTGTTACTTCTTCAAAAATGGTGCACTGGTCTTTGTTAAGTTTTGATTGTAGTACAGTTAAGTCTTCTGTATCTTCTTCATAGTGACACATGGTGATTTCTACTTCTGTCATAGCTAATTCCGCCTCATTTTCTATTAGTGGCTGTCCCAGTGGTTCTTGACTTCCTGTTACAGAAGGTTGACTACTGTCGGAAGTGTCCTTATCCAGTTGGGCCTGGAGTTCTTCTTTGTGTTGCTGTTCATTGTGCAATATTGTTTTGTACTGCGTAAAGTTCACATCAGTGATAGTGCTTTAATTTGCTTTGAAAGCGTCTTCATAGCAGTTATAGTTATCTAGTATCTCTTCTTCTTTTCTCCATGGTTTAAAAAGTTGTAGAGGGACATGTAATATAGTTATTTCCGTTGAGGAGTTTTTAATGACAATTTGATGTGATTAATTAAGCTTTGTTTCACTAAGCTGCCTTCACAATCTGTCACTCTTTGTTTCCATCAGGTTTTATATTATTTTTGTATGCAAAGTTTTGGGCTATGTGGTATAGACACATGGTTTCCAAAGTGGTACTCCTGTTTGGGTAGTATGTTTTTCAAAATGTCTTGGCTGTTGGGATCATTTTTGGCTATTGTTTCTTTGTCCTCATATGATTTGAGAACTCTTTTTCTAGATTTAGCAGGATCAAGACGTAGCCATACTATATTTTCAGATTTTCCATACCAAGCAGTACTGGTTAAACGATCTGCAGCTTCGTAAGCGCCACATTATCTATGAGAGAGCATTTTTATGCCTAAGCTGTACAATTTCTGAGAGAGTGTTTTGTCTGATGATAGCTCATTCCAGAGGTCTTGAAGCTCTGTTTTTTCTGCTTTTGTTAAGTATGCTGTAACATATTGTGCAACTGCGGTGGAATTGTCTGCAATCTATTGCACATCTATGTTTGCATTCCATAAGAGGGCAATGATTGCATTGTAATCATTGATATATTTTGATTCTTCTGTTCTTTTTATGTAATACATGTTCTTAGGTGATTTACCTTTAACACTATGTCTAACTGAAGACATCAAATTGTTCACTTCACCTGTTTCTGTAACTGGTCTAGGGAAACCAAAGCGGCATTTGGTGTAGTATTTCCCTTTGTTTTTGTATTTGCAACAACAATATTTGCCACATTTGTGTCTTTGAAATTGTGCAATTTGTGCATGAAGGTCACTATGTCTCGTTTGTGAAGGGATTTCACAAGTGACATATTTTTGGATGAACTGCGAAACAGTGGCATCACTGTCCTGACGAAATTTAGGAGCATCTTTAATCCATAAAAGCATGTGTATATGTGGTGTTCCTCTGGCTTGGTATTCTTTTCTCCAATAGAAGTGTTGCACTTCTCCGAGTTGAGGAACAGTTTTATTACAAATAAAGTGTAGCATAGCAATGAAACGATGGTGGAAATATCGTGAAACATTAACAGGATCGAGAGAGCAAAGTTCTCCAGGTTTTAGGATATCTATGTTTGTTTTGTTTGGTATTACCCAAATTGTTACTTTACAATTGTTCGAATGAACAATTGACCGAATTTAAAGGGTCACAATTGATTTTGGGGGGTTCGGCGTTGGGTGGGGGGTTGTGGGGGGTTTCCCCCCACATATATGTTACAATTGACCTTCACAATTCAGTCAATTGTGAAAAGTTCAATTGTCATTCGAACACTTGTAAAACGAACAATTTGTATACAACCTTTTGTTTTTGTTTGATATGCGTTGGAAATCATGTAAATCTTCCCATGCATATTCTGCACAACTTAATGTAACAAACCAAGTGGGTGGTCCAAGGTTTCTGATCATACAATGTACATCTCCGTGACATTCGAACCAGTATTCTTTCGTACCATGCATGTGTACAAACAGATTTGTAATGCTTGATTGTAAAACCTCATCTTTTTCTTGCACTTTTTGTATTATTTGCATAGCTGACATATTTTGAAAGTGGGTTCCCGATTTCAATATCTGTGCAACTCCGTAAAATAGAGTTGCTAGTTCACTTTCAAAGAGTAGGTGGAATATGTATTCCACATTTTGCCTAAATCTGGGATCTTCAGAATACATTCGTAATGAGCGGTATTCTGATGCTGTTATCTGAGTGGGACTATCATCATACCTTCCTCCTTTGCCAGTAGGAAATAGCAGAGGAAAGGCATGTGCTTCTATACTTTTTTCCCATATGCTCATTGGTGATCCTTTGGTTTGTCACATTTGGTACGTTTCTAGTGCATCATCTATGCTGTCATTAGAATGCAATGGATGAATTGTATAATGGTCTAAAATATTGGATAATGCAGCAGGATCCAGAAGTTCAAATTGACCAGTTTCTGGTGACTCTTGAAATATTTCAGTTGTTTCCCTTAAGTTTTCTTCAATATTTATTTCTTTGTTGTATTCATTATTGTATGTTAGATATTGCAAGGCTTGTCTAACTTTATGTATGTCCACGAGTCGTTGCCAATTTCTTTTGTCTTTTGTTGGTACATCATTTACTAAGACAATTAAAGTTTGCTCTATTGGATGGTGCACTCCTAGAGTGTGCACATATTCTGTCAGATCTAATGGTAAATAAACTCCATTGCCACGAATGCCTTACAACAATTCAGAGGGAGGTAATTTTGTTGTTTTTGGTTGAAGGTGTATTATTGCTTGACATGGGTGTACTGTTTGAATTATGATGCTCTCCTATAAATTGAGTTGTTGCAGTTGTTTTGGTAGTGGGAATAATTCCAGGTTATTTGTGATAGCATGTGAAGGTGTTTGGTTGTTGTCAAGTTTTGTAGTGCAGTAACCGCAAAGTATTAAGGGGTCACTTATTTGGTATTTGTTTTCTGCTAAAAAGTAGAGAGCTAATTCAAACCATTTGGAATCTTCATTGTCTTCTATTTTGTATGTTATGTCTATAGTTTTTGTGTTAGTTTTGTAAACAGTTCTGCGGCAAAACACACACACACATGGTTTGGTACTTCAGTGGATGTACTTTTAAATGTTAGTATTTCTTTTTTGTATGTGTGTAGTAGAAGGTTGCCATTTGCAGAATTGTTGCTAGTCTGTTCTAAACCTATTGCATTTTGTAAGTGGCTTTCACTTCCAAAATATTTTCTCTGGAAATGGTTGATTTCTTCTTGTAGGTCTTTGGGTGTACCATGTAGAAGAGTGTTATTTAAATTGGCCAGTGGTAAAGCAGGACTTTTAGCATAGTACAGTTTATAGACTAGATTTCTTACAGTTGAATGATGTGTTGATATCATTTTGATATCATGTAAGGTGCTTTTGCAAATAGGTCCTGAAATACAGGCTAATGAATGTCCTTGTAGTCCTGTGTATTTGCGCACTGGACAGGTATCCATATTTTGCAGCACTTTGATTTTGATTTTGTCTTTACCTTTCACATACTGATTGAGGAACTGGCGTAAAGATTTGAAAGATTTGTTGGGAATGTTAAACATTGACGTGTACGGCCATTTGTATACTGAACGTTCTGGTTCAGTCGAATGGAGAGGTAATTCTGAGGTTTCTGGGGATATCTTTGTTAGCAGTGATTCTTGTTCCAGGATGGTATTATTAATTTTTTCATAACCTCGTGCACTGCTATGGATGACAATTGTGTTTGTTTGGTTTTGTTTGTACGCTTCTTCATTAAAATATGGTTCTGTGGTCGTGGTGTGACTCCATTCACCTCCATATATATTTAAGAAGTTATTTTAGTTGACATTGCGTTTATTGAGAAGTTTTTTTTGTAGTTTAGTACTTAGTTTTGTTAGTGGTTTCATCCTGTTTAAAACTAAAATAAATAACTTCCTTTTGAGAAGGATTGCACTGTCTATGAGAGCTTCTAGGACTAATTTTCTACGGTAGGTTTTAAGGGTTGGGCATGATTTAGCTCCTGTTTTTATAAGATTCTGAAGGACTCTGTGGCGGAACATTTTTGCTAAAATACTTTTTTTGGTATGGTTACTTGCAGGATTTATAGGAGCAGTGTTAGCAGTAGTGGTAGCTGAATTCTTGTTAATCACTTTCTGTTTTGTTTTAAAGTTTCTGTACTAGAAGCTTCTTTTGTTTCACTAAATGACTGCATTAGCTGTTTTGTTTGAACGTTTTGTACAAACTCTGGTAGAGATTGATGCTTATTTTGGACACTTTTATTTTCATTTGCTCTATTTCTGTGTTGCTTTCTATGGACTTGCTTTTTGGTAGGCATTCTTTGGGGTCTATTGAAAAAAAAAAGAAGGTATGGGTTGGTCTGTTTTGCAATGTATGTGTGCTGTGTGCATGCGTGAAGCAGAAGCAAGGGAGGGCGCACAGCTTGCTGTGGCTCCCTCCTCACAGCCCATCACACAGAAGGAGATGGCTCCAGGACACTGGAAAGTGGAAGCAAGCAGGCTCAGCCCACAGATGGGAATGTAAAGCCTAAGCAGACTGCAACCTAGGCACTCCAAGCCCCACAGCACAGCATGTGCATGCACTTGTAAGCAGAAGGGTGCTAAAAAGCTGACAGGGGACACCTCGACACAGCGCCAGTAGAAGTGAGCATCTGGCACACAATTGAAGAGGTACTTTGTGTTCTAGGGTAACAGGCACCTCACTCTCATTCACCCCAGACCAGCTTTAAGGGAGCATCTGTTTGCCTCATCACAACCACTACTGTGAACTTAATTCACCACAACTGCCCTCATCCGTGCCCGGTCAGAAGGGGCAGAAGCTGCTTGCTGGCTGGCACCCCACCTCTACTCCATTGACCTGGGGAACAAGGATCCAGCATCAGCCCCAGTGGCCATATCAAACCAAGTGAAGGACTTCTTCCCGGTGCCCACGTTTTTCCCTTTTGACACTACCAACACCAAAAATCTGGGTCCAAGATGGTCCAGATTGATCAAAGAATTCAAAGTATACTTGCCCGCATTATGCCCTCAAGATGACAAGTGCATAACAAGCTTGCTCACCCTCGCAGCATGCTCTGAGGTCTAAGATATCATATTTGAACTACCCTAAGATGTTGAATACAACTATACAGACTTGAAGTGCCACACACCTTGGCCGAAATACTACTGCTGGCCCGAACTACCACTGCACTGGAACTCCAAGCCTCAACCATGAGCAACCTCCAGATCAGCCGGTCGGTCCCGATCAAAGAAGAATCGGTACAAAAGGTTGTGATGCACCCTGCTGGGCTGAAGAATGACAAAAGCCAATGCTTCAAATGCGGATATGAATTCCCACACGAAGGCACGTGCCCCCGACATAAAACAGGAATGCTCTGCATGCTGAGTGGACGAACACTTCAGAGCCATGTGCCATGCCACAAAGACACCCAGTCCAGGGCGCAGGCAACACAGAACATCACGTTACAGGTCTCCCTCCTGTCTTCTGATGGATGACAGGCACAAAAAGTACAACAAAAAGTAGCACACCAGAGATGGGAGCAGCACAAGAACCTGCTGCTCGCCATCGCCCGAAGTGAGGCGAAAAGGAAGGAGGCGGGTACACCACCTTTGCACAACCTCCCCCTCAACGAGTGAGTCAGAATTACCATCCAGCTGAGAGAGAAGAAAGAGGGCATACCTCTATGCCCTGGGGAATCCCAACACGGTGGAACACAGCCCGACAATACCACTCACGTTGAAAGGGAAGGTTTTTGACTTTCTGATAGACTCTGGTGCGACCATGAACGTGATACCTGAAGATGAGTACAGACAGCTAGCACAAACTCAAAAAGGCTCATGTGGACATATAAGCCTACATCTCAAAACCACCACCGCCATGCAGAGGGACTTTCAAAGCCACATGTATGTTAAAAGACAAACAAGACTGTATCAACCTTAATGTTATCAAGGCTGTAGCAGCCTGCGGCTGCATCTTAGGTTTCATGTCTGCAATCCAGATGGGGCTCATCCACATCCTGTATAACGTTATGGCCAGCAAATACATCTCATCGGCGGCCAAGGTTAAAGCAGCCTTTGCAACACTATTCAAAGGAATTGGAACACTCAAAGGAAAGAAAATTAAACTTCATAAAGACACTTCCATAAAACCAACCGCACAACACTACAGAGGCATACCATTCAATATTGAGCACCAAGTGGAGAAGGAGTTACATTCACTCCTGAACGCTGACATTATTGAGCTTGAAATTTGACCTACTCCATGGATTTCTCCGGTGGTGCCAGTCCCTAAGAAAGGCCCAGAAGGACAAATAAGACTCTGTGCGGACATGCACGTCCCAACCAAGCTATTCGCAGTGAACACCATCAATTTCCGTACATCATGGTCATGATACACCTGCTGAACAGGGCTAAAGTCTTTTCCTGCCTTGACCTCAATAAAGGTTACCACCAGGCCGAGATCAGTTAAGAATCACGCACATCACTACATTTACAACACACTTTGGTCTCTTCTGTTGTAAATGACTTCACTTTGTCATATCATCGGCAGCTGAAATCTTTCAGGTGGAAGTCAGGAAGATCATGTGCAACATTCCACACTCTATCAACTACAGTGATGATATCCTCATATTCGGAAGATTACAAGAATCTAAAAGTCTACCAGGCACTCGGTGAAGCAGATCTCACACTCAACAAGGGGAAGTGTGCATTTAATAAAACAACTCTTACATTTTTCAGACACACATTTTCTGATAAGGGCATTGAACCGGACCTGGACAAGATAAAAGCCCTAACAGATGCACCACGCCCTTCGAACACAACTCAGGTCCGCTCATTCCTAGGGTTGGCCAGTTATTGCACTCGCTAACTCCGGGAGTTCGTGTCCACTAGCACCATGCTCCTGGCCCTCATCAAGAAAGAGAGTAAATTCCCATGGACCCAATCTCATCAAGAATTCTTTGACCAGATCCGAAGGCAAATAGCAGCTTCGGTATGCATGTCATACTATGACCCCAAACTGGAAACAGAATTCACAGTGGATGCAGGCCCCATTGGACTCAGAGCTATCCTGGGACAGCATTCGGGCAGTGACCATGTTCCCAGAAAGATCGTATCCTATGCCAGTAAACGGCTGACGGACATGGAACAAGGTTGCTCGCAAGCAGAGAAGGAGAGCCTCACCATTGTATGGGTGTGCGAGCAGTTCCATCTGTTCCTGTACTGAAAGCTGTTCACTTTGATCACGGATCATCAAGAGCTCATCACCATATATGGAAGGCCCATAGTCCAAATGCCACCCTGCATCGCCCGTTGGGGCCTACGCCTTCAAGAATACTGCTTCAACATAATCCACAGGCTAGGAAAAGAAGCCAATCCAGCTGACTTTCTGTCCAGGCATCCCTTAAACGGCACCGACCTGCAGCTGACTGAGCGGACGGCTACGTCAACTACATAGTACCTCATGCGCTCCCACCAATGATACCTCCAACTGATTGAGGGTGTGCAACGGCTGATGAACCCACGCTGGAGCTTGCAGCATACTGCCTCCAACAGGGCAGATGGAGATCAATAGCACAGATGCTGTGGTTCAACCCCACCATCGATCACAGACTCTGGAAGATGCTCATGAAAGTGACGAGTTATCCATCACACCATCAAACCTATTGCTCTAAGGGAACAGGATAGTGACTCTGACACCATTACAACAGAGGACTGTCCATGTAGCGCATGGAGGTCACCCGGGAATTGTGTCCACCAAGAGACAACTGAGGAAGAAAGTTTGGTTCCCTTGCATGGATGAACTGATCAAAACCACACTGAAATCTTGCCATGTGTGTCTCAGCATCCAGCCAAACACTCCTGACGACGCACCTACCTTACCATGTCTGGGAGGAAATCTCTGTTGACATTTTTGTGCCGCTTCAGAATGGCGTATACATTATTGAGGCACTCCACTAGCATGCTCGACTTCCAGAAGTGGAGATCCTACAGTCAACTGCAGCGGCGGCTGTAATCACAGCACTGGACACAATGTTCTCAGCTTACGTCATTCCTAAAGTGGTGAAGTTGATAATGGACCTCTTTTTACCAGCTCCCACTTCAGGGATTTCGCCAAATACATGTTCTTCCACCACCGGAAGATCACCCCCCTCTGTCCCCAGGCCAACTACACCATTGAGTGATTTATGCCAAACATAAAAAAGGGCAGTGAGGCTGGCCAACATTGCCAACAGACCTCTAGAACAGACCCTCTACAAGGTCCTGTGCGATTATTGCAACACCACACACAGCTCTATAGGGGTGTGCCCCGCTGAACTAATGTTTGGCCACACTGTTCGCACACAACCTCCTCATGAGTCTAATCAGCGAACCCCTAGCAGACAGGAACTTGAAGCAAGAAGGAAGGATGCAACCGCAAAAGAAAAGATGAAAGAATATACTGATATCCGCCAGAAAGCACAGACGTCCGACCTCCAATTGGGCAAGAGCGTTCTGGTGAAGCAGACAGTGACCCACAAAGATATGCCTCCTTTTGACCCACGACCACTGATCATTAAAGACTGAAAAGGATTCATGATCACAGCAGCCCACGCCGACAAGCAAGTGACCCGGGATGCCATGTTCCTCAGAAGAGACAAAGGAGACCCTCTCAAAGTACCCGAAGGGGGTAGTGAAGAGAAAAGAGAAGAGTCCGATATGCAGGGATGAAGAGGAATCTGCCGCAGAAGGAGGAAGGGAACACACCACCGAACATCAGCGTGCTGATGGACCACCTAGCAGAGCCATAAAGAGACCCCGAAGATGGCTCGAAGAAATGGGGTAGAGCATGGTTATTTTGGGGAGATTTGCACTGTCATGTCATTGGCCATAAGTGACACGTGACGGGTTGGGGGTGAAAACTCCAAATGGTCATGTGACCAATGTTGAAGTCGGTGGGCTTGGGGAAATAAAGTTTCTGTTTTAATGGCAAGCTTCCAGACGTGGGGTTGACTCATCTCGTGTCGCGCGTCAGCGTGCGTGAACGACTGAACCGGGACACCATAAAAGGTGGAGAAGAAAGGCATGCACGGGGGATGAGGTGGAATGAAGCAGACGAGGTGGTAAATAGAGAGCAGTGAGGGAAATGCAAAAGTTAGAGAAAGAAATGACAGACGGTCATAAACTGGAAAGAAGAGAAGAGAGAAGTGCCCAGGAAGCGAAGCGGAGCAAAGAGGGAGCAAAGTGATGGGACATATACTAGAGCATGTGTTTTCTTCTTGGCCCGCTTATTGTAACCCTCAAGCAAGCCTTCTTAAGTATCCTTGATAGCGCCTCTCTGCCTGTGGGCTGCAGTGCGCCTACAAATCCAAAAATAATAAATAATAATAATATAGAGGAACAGCAAAAGAGGCAACAGAAGGGGATTGGGAACACAGTTTGCGGAAAAGATATAGAAAGCAAAAAGATAGAAGGTATACTCAATAGAAAAGAAGGAAGTAGTCTTAGAACTTAATGAGGCGGCGAGGATAGCACGCTTGACATCCAAGATGGAAAAGTGGAGGAAAAGGAAGACAGAGAGGAAAAGAAGCAAGGAGAGCAGGCAAAGATGCTGGTACAACAGAGAGGGTGATGAGAAAGAAGAAAGGCCTTTCAGTAGAAGAGAAACTCTGGCTGGTAGAAAAACACCTGAAATAGAAAGTGAGAAGGAATTCTAGCTGGAGAGGAACAAAGGAGAGAATGAGGAGGGAAAAGAGTCTGCAAAGAAAATAAGAGGCAGCAGTGACAGAACGTAGTGGCTAATCATTTTAAGGAAGGCATACTACGAACATGAAAGAAGGAAGAAGGGGTGAATGAAAAAGGAGAAAGGGAGGACACATCAAACACAAAGAGGCCTTTAAACTGTACTAAGAAGAAAAGAAAGGAGGAGGGCCTGAGATCCCATTGGGTCCGAAGGAAGAGGTGGACAAAGGCAAGATCTGGAGCAGGATGCCAAGATGCAGCAAGCCAGGAAGGATGGAACTTTGGGATCAGGAGGAAGTGAAAAGGAGAAACCTAAGGGAGAGAGTGAGGGAGATACAGGGGTACCATAGTGGCGAAGAGGAGAGTCAATATTCAGAAAGAAAGAAGAAAAAGTAAGAGGCTCCACTGTGGTCAAGAGCAACCTTCCTGTAGAAGAAAGGGGACACACAGGAATTGCCACCCGAGCCAAGAGAGGGTCTGCCAGTGAAGAGAGTGGAGATCATTGCTACAGGTGCATACAGAGATGCAATTAGGGGCAAGTGGGAAAGAGGCCCCGGCTGCAAGAGTAGAAATAAGAGGCCAGTTTAGCTGCAATTCAGAGGAAGGGTTTGGTGCAGGTGGCCCAGCAGGACGTTGGTCTGAAAGGCTGCTTTGCAATGTGTAACATCAGTAAACACACTTTCCCAAGTCTCCCTGTGTATTGATATGGCCAGGACAGGGACAGTTGGGATGCCTGTGGCTGTAAGAGGGGGAAACGGTATATTGCCCACGGGGCCACTGACATCAAGAACCTAAAAGATGACCATGTTCAAGCCACTGGAACATCTGGTGGCTCGTCGCTCAAAATGGCTGCAATGCGAGATGGGGAGAGTAGCCTACCGTCAACCGAACTGTGAATACCTGAGGCACTCGAAATGGCTGCAATGCGAGGTGGAAGGAGTAGCCTACCATCAACCGAACTGCGAATACCTGAGGGACTCAAAATGGCTGCAATGCGAGATGGAGGGAGTAGCTTACTATCAACCGAACTGCGAGTACCAGAGGGACTCAAAATGACTGGAATGCGAGATGGAGGGAGTAGCTTACCGTCAACCGAACTGTGAATACCTGAGGGACTCAAAATGGCTGGAATGCGAGATGGAGGGAGTAGCTTACCGTCAACCGAACTGTGAATACCTGAGGGACTCAAAATGGCTGGAATGCGAGATGGAGGGAGTAGCTTACCGTCAACCGAACTGTGAATACCTGAGGGACTCAAAATGGCTGGAATGCGAGATGGAGGGAGTAGCTTACCGTCAACCGAACTGTGAATACCTGAGGGACTCAAAATGGCTGGAATGCGAGATGAAGGGAGTAGCCTACCATTAACCAAACTGCGAGTACCTGAGGGACTCAAAATGGCTGGAATGCGAGATGGAGGGAGTAGCCTACCGTCACCCGACCTGTAAATACCGGATGGACTCAAAATGGCTGCAATGCCAGATGGAGGGAATAGCCTACCATCAACCGAACTGCGAATACCCGAGGGACTCAAAATGGCTGCAATGCGAGATGGAGGGAGTAGCTTACTATCAACCGAACTGCGAGTAACAGAGGGACTCAAAATGACTGGAATGCGAGATGGAGGGAGTAGCTTACCGTCAACCGAACTGTGAATACCTGAGGGACTCGAAATGGCTGGAATGCGAGATGGAGGGAGTAGCTTACCGTCAACCGAACTGTGAATACCTGAGGGACTCAAAATGGCTGGAATGCGTAATGGAGGGAGTAGCCTACCGTCACCCGACCTGTAAATACCGGATGGACTCAAAATGGCTGCAATGCGAGATGGAGGGAATAGCCTACCATCAACCGAACTGTGAATACCTGAGGGACTCAAAATGGCTGCAATACGAGACAGAGAGAGTAGTTTTCCGTCAACCGAACTGTGAATACCAGAGGGACTCAAAATGGCTGCAATGCGAGATGGAGGGAGTAGACTACCATTAACCGAACTGCGAATACCAGAGGGTCTCAAAATGGCTGGAATGCGAGATGGAGGGAGTAGCCTACCGTCACCCGAACTGTAAATACAGGATGGACTCAAAATGGCTGCAATGCCAGATGGAGGGAATAGCCTACCATCAACCGAACTGTGAATACCTCAGGGACTCACAATGGCTGCAACGCGAGATAGAGAGAGCAGCCTACCATCAACTGAAGCGTGAATACCTGAGGACTCAAAATGCCTGCAACGCGAGATCGAGAGAGCAGTCTACCATCAACAGAACTGTGAATATGTGAGGGACTCAAAATGGCTGCAACACATGATAGAGAGAGTAGCCTACCATCAACCGAACTGAGAATACCTGAGGGACTCAGAAGGACAAACCCAACTGCAGAGACTATAGTTGGGGTTATATCCATGTTGTACACGAGGGGGCACGAGCCTCTGGTGGATCACACTTTAAAATAGGGGTCCATTCTAATGAAGTCAACTGTAAACCAATGCTTCGCTTGAGTGTTTCAATCTATCCTTCCACCACGTGATAGGTCAGTGTTTGAAAGTAGTCAGGGGAGGGGAGGTGTTCAGGTTGGCTTGGCCTAAGGATCCAAATTGAAATGTTCTGAAGGCCATTAGACTGAATGACATTGGATGATTGCCATTAAGGGGCCATTAAGGGTGATTCATACTAACACTGTACTCCAGGATTAGGGTAGTAGATGAAAGCTGAAGGGCACTTAGGTCTCGGGGACAGCGTGTGAGTGACTGCAATGTCTTTACTGCTCATGGACCTACCTATCCTGCTGCATCTTCAGATGGATGAACCCTAAGAGGTGAGATATTTGCAGAAATCTTTTGGGGATATATGCCAATTATTTCAACAAGGTATCGTTGAATCTGAGACAGTGATGTTGAGGTGACTGGGTCTTCATTACAATCTGACTACATCAGTCATCGCTTCCAAACCGGCACCTGCATCGCAGCCCACGCCCCAGAGTTCCTGTGTAGCGAAAGGTGATACGATGTCATGATGATGCTGCTGGCATGCATGGCATCGAGGCTGCACCAGAGAAGCAGGTGTGGCACTGAGATCCCCTTTGCCCATAGAGTCCACTTAGTGCATTGGAAGACACTGGCATTCTAGAGAGTTGCAGTACAGTACAGGGAACCCACCCGTAAATACCGGAGACGCAGTTATGCTACTGTTACTAATGCCTGTCACTGTAAAGCGCCCACCTGCCATTGCTATGGCCTTGTGGCGCTTTGAATAGTCTGGCTCTACAATGCTGGTTCGGGATTCCCAATGGCCGGTAGTGTGACATCGCAAGTAGAATACCAGTGCATACACTCAGTACTGATTTCACCTGCCATGTGTTCTGCTTAAACCACGTAATGGTCACAGTAAACAAAGCAGGCGGCGTGGCAGAGCTGGGTACATACCACCACAAGTATATAGCCTTATAGACCGAGGAAGGGGACATTATCGCGGGATGACGAGTGCCATAAGGTCGGGCAGAGTCATTATCCCAAGCAATAATTAATCTTCCCAACCACATGATGTACGTTAATATGAGCATGCATTTGGCGTCATGTAGAAATGGCGTCATGCCCAAAATAAATGGTTTATCTATAGGAAAACGCAAGCATAGCCCCATGGTTTAACTGTCTCTCTGAGCTGATTAATAAGACGCTGTCATACAAAATAAATAAAAAATCTCTGAGAGGCCATGTGTCTTGTTGAAAGAAGCCTTGCCTGGAATTGCCATTATGGGTCCCTATCTGCTTTTAAAGTGAGCGTGTTCATAATGAAGTCAATACCAGTAGTTAATGACTGCGCTCTGAGCATTCTGATTTGTTCATAGTAGGCCCATAACGATCTCCATGTGCTAATATGGTATGACTTAAAAAACACATGAATACCTTGCACAACATGTCAGCTGCATAGTGGTCTATTCCCAAATAGTACACGCCATCACACTAATACTATGCAGTGGCATGTGCACGGTTGCACCATGGCGTGCAGTTGGCTGTACCAGTCTCTAGTTTGGGGTGCATCGAGCCCCACAGTATCGTGGCCCTTGGGGGTATGACCGATGCTGCAGTTAACGCATCTGTGACATTTCTGGGGGCAATTAACGGGGTGGGCGGGTGAGCGGGGCACACTGACCACAGACTGTGGGATCTGCGGGCAGAATAGGAAGTGGCCTAAAAAGAGAGAGCGAGAAACCACAGTATCACAGGACGAGGCTCTGCATTTCGAGTTAAATTCAGTGTTTTCCCGCAGAATTACATTTAAACCATTCATTGGGACCCACTAGTGGTGCACAGACAACCCTTCTCAATATCAGAAAGTACCTGCCTACGTCATTAGACCACACCCCCCCTGTGGCACTCTCCCTTCTGGATCACTCAGTGGCATAAGACTTTGGGGACCACAATCCCATCATTCATCTAGGGGTAACCAGTCCTTTATGCTCTATGGCCTACTGTATGGGACTCCCTCAGCTTGTCAGGCTTCCTCAGGTAGCTGGGTGTGCGCTCGCCTCGGCTTTTTTTTAAACATTTTGAATTAAATAGAAAGATGGTAGACCAACCTCTGGAAATTGTGTGGGGCTAATCCACACACATTTTCTTAAGCTCACAGCATGACAAACGCATAGACTTGTGTACTCTGGGTGGACAGAGCCATATTTAGTTGGGATATGACAGCCAGGGGTACACAGTAAATCTCCAGAAGGGGGAGGACCAAACCTTCCCCCTGCCATGGCCCCTGATTAACTAAAAATGGCTCCATGGATCCACCCTTCTCTTTTGTTGGGCCCTGCAGCTGGTGTCAGAAATTCACATACCAATTAGAGGATAATTCAAACAGGCCTACATGGGGCCTGGCTGCAGAGGTTAACAAAGGTGACAGGAAACCCCAACAACCTTTCATATGCAACTGTGTCAACCTGAAGCAAGCTCCCACCCTCAGTAGCTATGACAGTGAGCTGTCATGTCTGGGACTTCATGTTTACAGTAGTTCAGTCCACAGGAGGACTCCATTCATAAGGTACAAGAATGTGGTTAGCAGGACCCAGATAGACTGGTTTCGCCACAGCTTCAAGGGAGACTTGCCGCTCTAATCAGGAATCACTGAGAGCTACATTAACTACAGAGAACCTTTGATCAACAACAGACAGAAAGATGGGTGGGACTTAGTATTACATTTGTTTTCACCTATTTGCCTTTCCTGTTGCAAATCACTATGGGTATGACTTCGTCCATACAGGAGATTGTTGGTAGGGACCCCAGGATGGTTCACTAAGGTAGGCTTAGCCTACACCAATCACTGTGGTCCATTTGGCTTTAAAAGTTGGCTGAGCCATTCTTTTGGCAGATCATCTGAAGACTTTCAAGGAGTAGCAAGAATAACTCATCATTGGACCCTGGCTGAAGGTACAGTCTGCCACCAGTGAAGGAAGGCCAGGACCTCCTAAGAGGGAAGCAAGATCCCTCCCCTAAACATCTCCCAGGGAACAGAGGGAGATATCAAATCCAGAGGACCCTCCAGCTGCTCCGGAACCAGTACCCAGCCATTACACAGCGTGCCCTACTAGGCTCTGCAGCAAGCTTCCTAGGTCGGAAGTTCCAGAAGGTCCCTGAACCCAAAACAAAGGACAAGGCAGCTGCCTGCAACACACTTCCGAGCTTTGGGCCATCCGCCTTAAAGGATGACACAAACCCAGTGAAGAAGTTGGCAGAAGTGCCTCAACTAGCATCTTCTGACATCCACCTTAAAGGACATTTTCTAGCCAATTGAGTTCCTCGAGCTGCAACTGACTGAAGCGCTGAACGTTGTTAAGCCGCAGTCATTTAAAGACATCCGGCATGCCTCAAACATTGCTTCAGAATTGCTGAACAGCACTAAGTCAACGATTCTTGACTCTGTGCCACTGTGCAGGCAAGCCTTCAGCGATTCGTCCAGCTTCGCTTTCCCTGGACCTAGTATGATAGCAACCTCGTCTGTCTCCTCCTCCCTTCCCCTTACTGGTTTTTTCCTCCCCACCCCTCCCCCCTTCCAGCACTATCTCAAATGTCGTCAGGCCTAGTATGATAGTCGCTTGTTTTGTTCCTCCATTCCCTTTCTGCACCCCTCTCCCTCACCTTTTGTTTTTCTCCGGCTCTACCAGAAATGTCATCAGGCCTAGTACGGTGGTCGCCTGTCTGTTTCCATTTCCTTCCCACTCTCCCCCTCCCTTCCTTATCTATGTCATAGCTCTTGCACTATCTGAAATGTCGACAGGCCGAGTACGATAGTTAATTTCACATCCTTACTGTTCATGGCCTGTAAGAATGTCATTGTTTTTTCCCTTGTTCCCTCCCTTGCCTTGAAGCGCTTTGAAACACATTGTGTATAGGCGCTACATAAATAAACTATCATATCATAAACTATCATATCAAATGGTGTTGCCGCATGATACCTGCAGCTGTATCCAGTCCTGAACTCTGACGGAAGCCAGCAAAGCGCCCTGAAGCTGAATCGAACCTGAGCACCAACGGTGAATTGTGGTTCTGCCGCCCTGGTCCATCCTGGAAGGCCCCTAGCGACATATTAAGACCCCCTGCTCCCTTTCTGCTGAAGCCAAGTAGCCTTAAACTGTTGCGGTTGTTTACCATACTGACTACCTCCTGTCAGTATCCAGAGTGCATCCCTTTTCCTTTTTTGCAACTGTCTGTCCTCTGAATTCCTATACAGGGTGGGTTGTATTTCAAAGTGTTGCTAGAACTGCCTCTTGTAATAATAATAATAATAATAATAATAATAATAATAATAATAATAATAATAATAATAATATAGATATTTTTATACAACCTTGACTGGAGAGTCCCTTTTATCATTGGGTACTAATCGTATTTTCGCTGTGTTGTAACTAACCCACGATCCACGACCTTTCGGGGATAAGCCTGCCGTTCAGTCCACATTACCAAATAAAATTGGACATGGAGGTTTATAATTGTTTTGTGTTTCCAATCTGTTCCAATCCCTTCTGGTGTACTAGAGATCCCTAGACCATTGGTGACCCGGATGTTGATTCTTCACAGAGATGCCATGCACATCAGGCTCTTGTGGGAGAGGCCACACACATCAGGCTCTTGTAGAAAAGGCCACCCACATCAGGCTCTTTTAGGAGAGGCCATGCACATCAGGGTCTAGTAGAAGAGGACACACACATCAGGATCTTGTAGGAGAGGCCACACACATCAGGATCTTGCAGGAGAGGCAACTCAAATCAGGCTCTTGCAGGAGATGCCACACACATCAGGCTCTTGTAGGAGAGGCCACGCACATCAGGATCTTGTAGGAGAGGCATGCACATCAGGATCTTGTAGGAGAGGCCACCCACATTAGGCTCTTGGAGGAGAGGCCACCCACATCAGGCTCTTGTAGGAGAGGCCACACACATCAGGCTATTGTAGGAGTGGCCACGCACATCAGGATCTTGTAGGATAGGCCACGCACATCAGGCTCTTCTAGGAGAGGCCACACACATCAAGATTTTGTAGGAGAGGCCACGTACATCAGGCTCTTGTAGTAGAGGCCTCGCCCATCAGGCTCTTGTAGGAGAGGCCACCCACATCAGGCTCTAGTAGGAGAGGCCACACACATCAGGCTCTTGTAGGAGAGGACACGCACATCAGACTTGTGTAGGAGAGTCCACGCACATCATGATTTTGTAGGAGAGGCCGCAGACATCAGGATCTTGTAGGAGAGGCTAAGAGAGGCCACACACATCAGGAAATTGTAGGAGAGGACACACACATCAGGCTCTTGAAGGAGAGGCTACACACATCAGGCTCTTGAAGGAGAGGTTACACACATCAGGCTCTTGTAGGAGAAGCAACACACATCAGGGTCTTGAAGGAAAAGCCACACACATCTGGCTCTTGTAGGAGAGGCCATGCACATCAGCCTTTTGTAGGAGAGGCCACGCACATCAGGCTCTTGTAGGAGAGACCACTCACATCAGGCTCTATTTGGAGAGGCCACACACATCAGGCTCTTGTAGGAGAGGCCACGCACATCGGAATCTTGTAGGAGAGGCCACTCACATCAGGCTCTTGTAGGAGAGGCAACTTATATCAAGCTGTTGCAGGAGATGCCACACACATCAGGCTCTTGGAGGAGAGGCCACGCAAATCAGGCTCTTGTAGGAGAGGTGACACACATCAGGCTCTTGTAGAAGAGGCCACACACATCAGGCTCTTGTAGGTGAGGCTACGCACATCAGACTCTTGTAGGAGAGGCCACGCACATCAGGATCTTGCAGGAGAGGCAACTTATTTCAGGCTCTTGCAGGAGATGCCACACACATCAGGCTCTTTTAGGAGAGGCCACACTCATCAGGATCTTGTAGGAGAGGCCACGCACATCAGGATCGTGTAGGAGATGCCACACACAACAGGCTCTTTTAGGAGAGGCCGCCCACATCTGGTTCTTGTAGGAGAGGCCACGCACAATTGCTCTTGTAGGAGAGGCCACACACATCAGGCTCTTTTAGGAGCAGCCACACACATCAGTCTCTTGTAGGAGAGGCCACACACATCAGGATCTTGTAGGAGAGGCTACCCACATCAGGCTCTTGTCGGAGAGGCCACGCACATCAGGATCTTGTAGGAGAGGCCACACGCATTAGGATCTTGTAGGAGAGGCCATGCACATCTGGCTCTTGTAGGAGAGACCAGACAAATCAGGATCTTGTATGAGAGGCTACCAACATCAGGATTTGTAGGAGAGGCCACGCACATCTTGTAGGAGAGGCCACGCGCATCACGATCTTGTAGGATAGGCCACTCACATCAGGCTCTTGTAGGAGAGGCTGTTCACATCAGGCTCTTGTAGGAGAGGCCACACACATCAGGATCTTGTAGGAGAGGCCACACACATCAGGCTCATGTAAGAGAGGTCATCCACATCAGGCTCTTGGAGGAGAGGCCATGCACATCAGGCTCTTGTAGGAGAGGCCACGCTCATCAGGCTCTTGTAGGACAGGCCACGCACATCAGGCTCTTGTAGGATAGGCCACGCACATCAGGCTCTTGTAGGAGAGGCCACGATCATCAGGCTCTTGTAGGATAGGCCACGCACATCAGGCTCTTGTAGGAGAGGCCACGCACATCAGGCTCTTGTAGGAGAGGCCATGCACATCAGGATCTTGTAGGAGAGGCCATGCACATCAGGCTCCTGTAGGAGAGGCCACACACATCAGGATCTTGTAGGAGAGGCCATGCACATCAGGATCTTTTAGGAACGGCCACGCACATCAGGATCTTGTAGGAGAGGCCACCCACATTAGGCTCTTGGAGGAGAGGCCACTCACATCAGGCTCTTGTAGGAGAGGCCACACACATCAGGATCTTGAAGGAGAGGCCACACACATCAGGCTCTTGTAGGAGAGGCCACACACATCAAGATTATGTAGGAGAGGCCACGTACATCCGGCTCTTGTAGTAGAGACCACGCACATCAGGCTCTTGTAGGAGAGGCCACCCACATCAGGCTCTTGGAAGAGAGGCCATGCAAATCAGGCTCTTGTAGGAGAGGCCACACACAACAGGCTCTTGTAGGAGAGGCCACACACATCAAGATTTTGCAGGAGAGGCCACGTACATCCGGCTCTTGTAGTAGAGGCCACGCACATCAGGCTCTTGTAGGAGAGACCACCCACATCAGGCTCTTGGAAGAGAGGCCATGCAAATCAGGCTCTTGTAGGAGAGGCCACGCACATCAGGATCTTGTAGGAGAGGCCATGCACATCAGGCTCTTGTAGGTGAGGCCACACACATCAGGATCTTGTAGGAGAAGCCACCCACATCAGGCTCTTGGAGGAGAGGCCAGGCAAATCAGGCTCTTGTGGGAGAGGCCATGCAAATCAGGTTCTTGGAGGAGAGGCCACACAAATCAGGCTCTTGGAGGAGAGGCCACACACATCAGGCTCTTGTAGGAGAGGCCACGCATATCAGGCTTTTGTAAGAGAGGCCACGCACATCAGGCTCTTGGAGGAGAGGCCACTCACATCAGGCTCTTGGAGGAGAGGCCACGTATATCAGGCTTTTGTAGGAGAGGCCACGTACATCAGGCTCTTGTAGGAGAGGCCACTCACATTAGGCTCTTGGAGGAGAGGCCACTCACATCAGGCTCTTGTAGGAGAGTACACACAAATCAGGCTCTTAGAGGAGAGGCCACGCAAATCAGGCTCTTGGAGGAAAGGCCACTCACATCAGGCTCTTGGAGGAGAGGCCACGTATATCAGGCTTTTGTAGGAGAGGCCACGTACATCAGGCTCTTGTAGGAGAGGCCACTCACAACAGGCTCTTGGAGGAGAGACCACTCACATCAGGCACTTGTAGGAGAGTACACACAAATCAGGCTCTTGGAGGAGAGGCCACGCAAATCAGGCTCTTGGAGGAGAGGCCATGCAAATCAGGCTCTTGGAAGAAATGCCACACAAATCAGGCTCTTGTAGGAGAGGCCACGCACATCAGGCTCTTAGAGGAGAGACCACACACATCAGGCTCTTGGAGGAGAGGCCACACACATCAGGCTCTTGTAGGAGAGGCCACGCATATCAGGCTTTTGGAGGAGACATCACACACATCAGGCTCTTGGAGGAGAGGCCACTCACATCAGGCTCTTGGATGAGAGACCACACACATCAGGCTCTTGGAGGAGAGGCCACACACATCAGGCTCTTGTAGGAGAGGCCACGCATATCAGGCTTTTGTAGGAGAGGCCACTCACATCAGGCTCTTGGAGGAGAGGCCTCGCACATCAGGCTCTTGTAGGAGAGGCCACCCACATCAGGCTCTTGGAAGAGAGGCCATGCAAATCAGGCTCTTGTAGGAGAGGCCACGCACATCAGGATCTTGTAGGAAAAGCCACGCCCATCAGGCTCTAGTAGGAGAGGCCACACACATCAGGCTCTTGAAGGAGAGGATACCCACATCAGGCTCTTGTAGGAGAGGACACGCACATCAGACTTGTGTAGGAGAGTCCCCGCACATCATGCTTTTGTAGGAGAGGCCGCAGACATCAGGATCTTGTAGGAGAGGCTAAGCAAGGCCACGCACATCAGGAAATTGTAGGAGAGGCCACACACATCAGGCTCTTGAAGGAGAGGCTACACACATCAGGCTCTTGAAGGAGAGGTTACACACATCAGGCTCTTGTAGGAGAAGCAACACACATCAGGGTCTTGAAGGAAAAGCCACACACATCTGGCTCTTGTAGGAGAGGCCATGCACATCAGCCTTTTGTAGGAGAGGCCACGCACATCAGGCTCTTGTAGGAGAGGCCACACACATCAGGCTCTTGCAGGAGAGGCAACTTATATCAGGCTGTTGCAGGAGATGCCACACACATCAGGCTCTTGGAGGAGAGGCCACGCACATCAGGCTCTTGTAGTTGAGGCTACGCACATCAGACTCTTGTAGGAGAGGCCACACACATCAGGATCTTGCAGAAGAGGCAACTTATATCAAGCTCTTGCAGGAGATGCCACACACATCAGGCTCTTTTAGGAGAGGCCAGGCTCATCAGGATCATGTAGGAGAGGCCACGCACATCAGGATCGTGTAGGAGACGCCACACACAACAGGCTCTTTTAGGAGAGGCCGCCCACATCAGGATCTTGTAGGAGAGGCCACCCACATCTGGTTCTTGTAGGAGAGGCCACGCACATCAGGCTCTTTTAGGAGAGGCCACACACATCAGGATCTTGTAGGAGAGGCAACACGCATCAGGATCTTGTAGGAGAGGCCACACGCATAAGGATCTTGTAGGAGAGGCCATGCACATCTGGCTCTTGTAGGAGAGGCCAGACACATCAGGATCTTGTATGAGAGGCTACCAACATCAGGATTTTGTAGGAGAGGCCAAGCACATCAGGATCTTGTAGGAGAGGCCACACAAATCACGATCTTGTAGGAGACGCCACGCACATCAGGCTCTTGTAGGAGAGGCCACCCACATCTGGTTCTTGTAGGAGAGGCCACGCACATCAGGCTCTTTTAGGAGGAGCCACACACATCAGTCTCTTGTAGGAGAGGCCACAAACATCAGGCTCTTGTCGGAGAGGCCACGCACATCAGGATCTTGTAGGAGAGGCCACACGCATTAGGATCTTGTAGGAGAGGCCATGCACATATGGTTCTTGTAGGAGAGGCCAGACACATCAGGATCTTGTATGAGAGGCTACCAACATCAGGATTTTGTAGGAGAGGCCAAGCACATCAGGATCTTGTAGGAGAGGCCACGCACATCACGATCTTGTAGGAGACGCCACGCACATCAGGCTCTTGTAGGAGAGGCTCTTCACATCATGCTCTTGTAGGAGAGGCCACACACATCAGGTTCTTGTAGGATAGGCCATGCACATCAGGCTCATGTAGGAGAGGTCGTCCACATCAGGCTCTTGGAGGAGAGGCCACGCACATCAGGCTCTTGTAGGAGAGGCCACGCTCATCAGGCTCTTGTAGGACAGGCCACGCACATCAGGCTCTTGTAGGATAGGCCACACACATCAGGCTCTTGTAGGAGAGGCCACGATCATCAGGCTCTTGTAGGATAGGCCACGCACATCAGGCTCTTGTAGGAGAGGCCACACACATCAGGCTCTTGTAGGAGAGGCCATGCACATCAGGATCTTGTAGGAGAGGCCATGCACATCAGGCTCCTGTAGGAGAGGCCACACACATCAGGATCTTGTAGGAGAGGCCATGCACATCAGGATCTTTTAGGAACGGCCACGCACATCAGGATCTTGTAGGAGAGGCCACCCACATTAGGCTCTTGGAGGAGAGGCCACTCACACCAGGCTCTTGTAGGAGAGGCCACACACAACAGGATCTTGTAGGAGAGGCCACACACATCAGGCTCTTGTAGGAGAGGCCACACACATCAAGATTTTGTCGGAGAGGCCACGTACATCAGGCTCTTGTAGTAGAGGCCACGCACATCAGGCTCTTGTAGGAGAGGCCACCCACATCAGGCTCTTGGAAGAGAGGCCATGCAAATCAGGCTCTTGTAGGAGAGGCCACGCACATCAGGATCTTGTAGGAGAGGCCATGTACATCAGGATCTTGTAGGAGAGGCCATGCACATCAGGCTCTTGTAGGTGAGGCCACACACATCAGGAAATTGTAGGAGAGGCCACACACATCAGGCTCTTGAAGGAGAGGCTACACACATCAGGCTCTTGTAGGAGAAGCAACACACATCAGGGTCTTGAAGGAAAAGCCACACACATCTGGCTCTTGTAGGAGAGGCCATGCACATCAGCCTTTTGTAGGAGAGGCCACGCACATCAGGCTCTTGGAGGAGAGGCCACGTATATCAGGCTTTTGAAGGAGAGGCCACGTACATCAGGCTCTTGTAGGAGAGGCCACTGACATCAGGCTCTTGGAGGAGAGGCCACTCACATCAGGCTCTTGTAGGAGAGTACACACAAATCAGGCTCTTGGAGGAGAGGCCACGCAAATCAGGCTCTTGGCGGAGAGGCCACTCACATCAGGCTCTTGGAGGAGAGGCCACTCACATCAGGCTCTTGGAGGAGAGCCACGTATATCAGGCTTTTGAAGGAGAGGCCACGTACATCAGGCTCTTGTAGGAGAGGCCACTCACATCAGGCTCTTGGAGGAGAGGCCACTCACATCAGGCTCTTGTAGGAGAGTACACACAAATCAGGCTCTTGGAGGAGAGGCCACGCAAATCAGGCTCTTGGCGGAGAGGCAACTCACATCAGGCTCTTGTAGGAGAAGCCACCCACATCAGGCTCTTGGAGGAGAGGCCAGGCAAATCAGGCTCTTGTGGGAGAGGCCATGCAAATCAGGTTCTTGGAGGAGAGGCCACTCACATCAGGCACTTGTAGGAGAGAACACACAAATCAGGCTCTTGGAGGAGAGGCCATGCAAATCAGGCTCTGGGAGGAGAGGCCATGCAAATCAGGCTCTTGGAAGAGATGCCACACACATTAGGCTCTTGTAGGAGAGGCCATGCACATCAGGCTCTTAGAGGAGAGACCACACACATCAGGCTCTTGGAGGAGAGGCCACACACATCAGGCTCTTGTAGGAGAGGCCACGCATATCAGGCTTTTGGAGGAGACATCACACACATCAGGCTCTTGGAGGAGAGATCACACACATCAGGCTCTTGGAGGAGAGGCCACTCACATCAGGCTCTTGGATGAGAGACCACACACATCAGGCTCTTGGAGGAGAGGCCACACACATCAGGCTCTTGTAGGAGAGGCCACGCATATCAGGCTTCTGTAGGAGAGGCCACTCACATCAGGCTCTTGGAGGAGAGGCCTCGCACATCAGGCTCTTGTAGGAGAGGCCACCCACATCAGGCTCTTGGAAGAGAGGCCATGCAAATCAGGCTCTTGTAGGAGAGGCCACGCACATCAGGATCTTGTAGGAAAAGCCACTCCCATCAGGCTCTAGTAGGAGAGGCCACACACATCAGGCTCTTGAAGGAGAGGATACCCACATCAGGCTCTTGTAGGAGAGGACACGCACATCAGACTTGTGTAGGAGAGTCCCCGCACATCATGCTTTTGTAGGAGAGGCCGCAGACATCAGGATCTTATAGGAGAGGCTAAGCGAGGCCACGCACATCAGGAAATTGTAGGAGAGGCCACACACATCAGGCTCTTGAAGGAGAGGCTACACACATCAGGCTCTTGAAGGAGAGGTTACACACATCAGGCTCTTGTAGGAGAAGCAACACACATCAGGGCCTTGAAGGAAAAGCCACACACATCTGGCTCTTGTAGGAGAGGCCATGCACATCAGCCTTTTGTAGGAGAGGCCACGCACATCAGGCTCTTGTAGGAGAGGCCACACACATCAGGCTCTTGCAGGAGAGGCAACTTATATCAGGCTGTTGCAGGAGATGCCACACACATCAGGCTCTTGGAGGAGAGGCCACGCAAATCAGGCTCTTGTAGGAGAGGCGACACACGTCAGGCTCTTGTAGGAGAGGCCACACACATCAGGCTCTTGTAGGTGAGGCTACGCACATCAGACTCTTGTAGGAGAGGCCACGCACATCAGGATCTTGCAGGATAGGCAACTTATATCAAGCTCTTGCAGGAGATGCCACACACATCAGGCTCTTTTAGGAGAGGCCAGGCTCATCAGGATCTTGTAGGAGAGGCCGCGCACATCAGGATCGTGTAGGAGACGCCACACACAACAGGCTCTTTTAGGAGAGGCCGCCCACATCAGGATCTTGTAGGAGAGGCCACCCACATCTGGTTCTTGTAGGAGAGGCCACGCACATCAGACTCTTTTAGGAGAGGCCACACACTTCAGGATCTTGTAGGAGAGGCCACACACATCAGGATCTTGTAGGAGAGGCCACACGCATTAGGATCTTGTAGGAGAGGCCATGCACATCTGGCTCTTGTAGGAGAGGCCAGACACATCAGGATCTTGTATGAGAGGCTAACAACATCAGGATTTTGTAGGAGAGGCCACACAAATCACGATCTTGTAGGAGACGCCACGCACATCAGGCTCTTGTAGGAGAGGCCACCCACATCTGGTTTTTGTAGGAGAGGCCACGCACATCAGGCTCTTTTAGGAGCAGCCACACACATCAGTCTCTTGTAGGAGAGGCCACACACATCAGGCTCTTGTCGGAGAGGCCACGCACATCAGGATCTTGTAGGAGAGGCCACACGCATTAGGATCTTGTAGGAGAGGCCATGCACATCTGGTTCTTGTAGGAGAGGCCAGACACATCAGGATCTTGTATGAGAGGCTACCAACATCAGGATTTTGTAGGAGAGGCCAAGCACATCAGGATCTTGTAGGAGAGGCCACGCACATCACGATCTTGTAGGAGACGCCACGCACATCAGGCTCTTGTAGGAGAGGCTCTTCACATCATGCTCTTGTAGGAGACGCCACACACATCAGGATTTTGTAGGAGAGACCACGTACATCAGGCTCTTGTAGTAGAGGCTACGCACATCAGGCTCTTGTAGGAGAGGCCACCCACATCAGGCTCTTGGAAGAGAGGCCATGCAAATCAGGCTCTTGTAGGAGAGGCCACGCAAATCAGGCTCTTGGAGGAGAGTACACACAAATCAGGCTCTTGGAGGAGAGGTCATGCAAATCAGGCTCTTGAAGGAGATGCCACACAAATCAGGCTCTTGTAGGAGAGGTCACGCACATCAGGCTCTTGGAGGAGAGACCACTCACATCAGGCTCTTGGAGGAGAGATCACACACATCAGGCTCTTGGAGGAGAGACCACACACATCAGGCTCTTGGAGGAGAGATCACACACATCAGGCTCTTGGAGGAGAGATCACACACATCAGGCTCTTGGAGGAGAGGCCACTCACATCAGGCTCTTGGATGAGAGACCACACACATAAGGCTCTTGGAGGAGAGGCCACACACATCAGGCTCTTGTAGGAGAGGCCACTCACATCAGGCTCTTGGGGGAGAGGCCACACACATCAGGCTCTTGTAGGAGAGGCCACGCACATCAGGCTCTTGGAGGAGAGACCACTCACATCAGGCTCTTGGAGGAGAGACCACTCACATCAGGCTCTTGGAGGAGAGATCACACACATCAGGCTCTTGGAGGAGAGACCACACACATCAGGCTCTTGGAGGAGAGATCACACACATCAGGCTCTTGGAGGAGTGGCCACTCACATCAGGCTCTTGGAGGAGAGACCACACACATCAGGCTCTTGGAGGAGAGATCACACACATCAGGCTCTTGGAGGAGAGACCACACACATCAGGCTCTTGAAGGAGAGATCACACACATCAGGCTCTTGGAGGAGAGGCCACTCACATCAGGCTCTTGGAGGAGAGGCCACACACATCAGGCTCTTGGAGGAGAGATCACACACATCAGGCTCTTGGAGGAGAGATCACACACATCAGGCTCTTGGAGGAGAGACCACACACATCAGGCTCTTGAAGGAGAGATCACACACATCAGGCTCTTGGAGGAGAGGCCACTCACATCAGGCTCTTGGAGGAGAGATCACATACATCAGGCTCTTGGAGGAGAGATCACACACATCAGGCTCTTGGAGGAGAGACCACACACATCAGGCTCTTGAAGGAGAGATCACACACATCAGGCTCTTGAAGGAGAGATCACACACATCAGGCTCTTGGAGGAGAGGCCACTCACATCAGGCTCTTGGAGGAGAGGCCACACACATCAGGCTCTTGGAGGAGAGATCACACACATCAGGCTCTTGGAGGAGAGATCACACACATCAGGCTCTTGGAGGAGAGACCACACACATCAGGCTCTTGAAGGAGAGATCACACACATCAGGCTCTTGGAGGAGAGGCCACTCACATCAGGCTCTTGGAAGAGAGGCCACACACATAAGACTCTTGTAGGAGAGGCCACGCATATCAGGCCCTTGTAGGAGAGGCCACGCACATCAGGCTCTTGGAAGAGAGATCACACACATCAGGCTCTTGGATGTTGCTTTACTTTGTACTTGGTTCTTCCCCATTGCCTTTCTCCTGTTGTGGTTCACTTTTTATGAGGCCTATCCTTGTCTCAGCCACTCTTGTCATTTGGCTTGGCATACCCCCATCATATTCCTGGGCTTTGCATCAGGTTAAAAAAACATGCAACCTTACCATTCTAGCCTTCTCACTAAAAGGGCAGAGGTCTGGGCCATCGCACAACTATGCCTGCGCTAATTCTGGGGCTTCTTCCAGGATTCCCGAAAACGCCAACCCCGGAAGATTCTTCCTTATTTTCACTCTTTCTGGATACGTGTTAATTGATTGATAGTTTATTTGTATAGCGCCTATACACAATGGGCCTCATTACGAGGTGGGCGCAAAGGGATACCGGGCACCGTTAAGGACATTGCTGCCGGTAATCCCTTTGCGCCCTATTCCGAGGTCCTTTAGCGGGTCCCGCTATGGGCGCCTGGTTTTACCAGGCGTCCTTAGCGGGAGCCGCAAGGGGACCAGGGAGCAAATAACGGTACCGCAAATTGCGGTACCGTTATTAGCTCCCTCCCCATTCCCATTGAGCCCCATGGGGGCTCAAATGGGAATGGGGATTGCCTTTTTCAATGGGGACTTACCGGTCCCTCCAAGGTCGGAATGGACCGGTAAGTCCCCATTGAACCTGGGCGGACTCGGTACCGGTATGGGAGCTAGTCATGGAGCAAATAGCGCCATGATTACCTCCATACTCGTAATGAGGCCCAATGTGTTTCAAAGCCCTTCAAGGCAAGGGAGGGAGCAAGGGAAAATACAGTGACATTCCTACAAGGCCTTGAGACATTAAGAATGTGAAATTACTATCGTACTAGACCTGGCACCATTTCAGATAGTGCAAGAGCTATGACAAAGGTAAGGAGGAGGTGGGTTTAGGAGATGAAACAGACAAGCAACTACAGTACTAGGCCTGAAGACATTTGTGTTAGAGCCAGAGATTGTGCAGGGGGGGTGAGGGGAGGAGAGGAACAAAATAAAACAAGCGACTATCGTACTAGGCCTGACGACATTTCTGGTAGAGCCAGAGAGTTGATACGAGGTGCAGGGAGGGGGGAGGATAGAGGAGGAGAGGAACAAAACAGAACAAGCGACTATCGTACTAGGCCTGACGACATTTCTGCTAGAGCCAGAGAGTTGATACGAGGTGCAGGGGGGGGGAGGAGGAGAGGAACAAAACAAAACAAGCGACTATCGTACTAGGCCTGACGACATTTTAGATAGTGCTGGAAGGGGAGGAAACAAACAAGGAGGGGTCCGCTGCCTACAATTACACATACACAACCCATACAATGACATTCCGTCCACCAAAAGCCCACCGTCTCTGCCCCATTTGCTTCCTCTGTCTGTCTCCATCCCTTTCCCGCTTCTCCCATTCCTTCTTTTCTCTCTGTTATTCCTCCTCTGCAGAGTATGATCTGGTTACCCAAGGAAAGGACATAGGACGCCATTTTCTCAGGCAAGGCGCTGCCACCATGAGACTACCACAGGCCCAGTGGCGATGTTGCCGGTGTTACCCAAGAGCGCTGCCTTGGCAGAGGCGAGAGCTTCCAGGCCCAGCCTGTGGTTTCATTGCGTGTCAGGGGCCTCTCCTGCCGGGAGATCCCATCGGATCGAAGGTCCTGCAAAGCTACTTAGTGATCGGGTCGGTCTATGAGGTGTTAGAGCTCCAAAGTCAAGAGCACTCTGGAAAATAAATGGCCCCACTCGGGGTGTCCACAATGCTGCTGATTGCCTGGCACACACCTCACGCATGACTCACGGACCTCTCACGCCCTCCGCTGTGTACTCGCAACTACTGGCAGTGCTCCAGGAGTCCTTTCGGTCGCCGTTCAAAGGATTTTTTTTATATAAACATCTGCGGCTTCTCGCGGGCTGGGTCAGTCAAAGGTGACCGCGCAATATGCATCTTTCTGGTGACAGCCCTTGAAAGACTCGGCCTGCCCGGAAAAGAACATCTCCTCTCTGCCACAGGTGCCTGGTTACTCATCTACGTGCCCGAGAGAGAGGGGGCACGCCCGTTAATGAACAACGCGCGTCGGTTACTACTCCTCCGTGCCAACCCCAGCCCCGTCCCGCGGCTCCCCCGCAATCCCCTGCCCGCACCAGCAGAACCCACGTGCAAGCAGCGGGGAACATGTCATGTTACTTTGCCCTTATAATGCGCCTCACTCGCTGTAGTGGCCTCGCAGCGCGTGGAAGCGATGCCCTGTGGCCCCGCCGAGGTGCAGCCAGATCTGAGTCTGTCGGTAAGAAGTGATGCGTAAAGACTAAACGCACCCCTCAAGCAAAGCGCAATATCCAATTAAAAAAGGCAAGACAAAACCACCATGCGTCTGGAACTGCGTAGGTTCAAAGCGCTATAGAAGGGTTACCAATAGATGTACAGAGAAGCAAACACCAAGTTGTTGGCGCACGACCTTGGCTAGTCTGGCAGCTTTGAGCTGGAAACATTTTTTCAGTATTACTCGGCAATCCCAAAATGACTTACACTTAAGCCTCTGCAATGGTGACTTGGGGTGCACCCCAAGAGGCTAGACCAGGACTGCCCACAGCCTTCCGTCTAGCTGCCTGGGCCAGTGACAGGCAAGGAGGGCAGACTGGAAAGACACCAGTCCGAACGTATCCAACATGATGGCCATGCTAGCAGTGCGGCTGGGAAGCTTAAAGGGCCACTAAGGTGGGTGCGTCATTACCTGCCCCCAGGACATGATCACGCGCAGGGAAGTGGCCCACAGTCGCAAATGGCAATTCATTCCATTTGTGACACTGTTTGACTAGTACCCAAGGAGGAGCTTTTGATAAAATGGAATGCAAATTGTGCATTTTAAAGAATATTTATTCAGCAGCACTGGTCAAAACTATTAGCAGCATAGAGAAGTAACTCATCAAACTGGTCCATATAGGCCAAAAAAACTGGTCCACACCAGTATTTGGTGTTTTAGGTTCAGCCATGGGCCTATTGCCTGCAGGCCAGTCCGAGCCTGATCAGACGGCCCCCTGCCAGATCCCGTTAGACCGTGTGTTCAAATACCCCTATTGCTAGAGAGCAGGAGGGGGGTGGGTGGGGCATGTGCGTTTTTAACGGGATGTTTGTTATTTATCTATTTATTTTTAAATGCACACACGGGATGTTGTTTTGTTTTCCTGGATGCGACAGAGCCAGACAATGGGCATTCTATGGTTGAACCCGAGTCAGGGAGTTTGGGAAGGCTGGCCTTGGTGCTCCGGTGACCCCATAATGGCCGGAAGCCCAACAAGGTAAAAAGGGGATGGTTGGAAAATAGTTGAGTGAAGGGTGGGAAGGGGGGTGGGAGTGGCAGGTGCCCCAGTTGGGTGCTGGCCAACCTGCATAGAATGATATACTGAGCTAAAACCTGATGCTAGACCCTCTCCTTCCCCTCGGGGAGCTCAGCTCTCTGTCTGGTGTTGTATTTGTTCACATCTAGGCGACTACACATCTCCAAGTGACTGATCACCACCAGCGTCACCCGGACCTTTGCTACCACTTGCCAATGCACCGTTCGCTATCCAGAAGCAATGGATACAGGAGGGACATTTTAAAAAATGTGAAAGGCCGCACCTGGTGCAAATCATTAGTAGAGCTTCCGTGTCACCAAAGCTGTCCTGACCCTCTCTGCTGAACCTTGTGTACTCCTGGACTCCTCCTAGCATGTAACACCTATGATCTGTATCTCACTGCCAGAGACGGTGAGGCCGAGCGGGCGGCATGGTCAGGTGAGCTGCAACGTAAGGTAATTGAACTTCCTGACATTTCCATGCCCTCTTGCTGCTTCAACTCAGTAAGACATGTCATCAATCAGTCCCGCCCCTCTCCAGGTTGCCAAGCAGCTTTGGCTCCTGGAGGCTGAAGACCTCCTCTTCTTACACTCCCTCCCATATTTTGTTCAACTTTACCTGGCCAACTCTTGGCTCTGGTACAGCACCCCTATTTCAGTTCTATGTAATTTCATCACAGGATGTTTTTTCACTGTTTTTTTACGGTGGATTTTTCAACAAAAAAACGAATCGCATTTTTATTTTTTTGGGGAGGTTTCCCCCCTATATCCCCATCCATTTTTATTTATTTTTTCGATGTTCCCTAACACCCACACCCCAAATATATGCTATTCTTACCCCCCTAAAAAATGTGTTTTTTTCCAGTAAAATATGTGCTGTAAAAAAAAAACCTGCAAAAAAAACGTACTGCAATGAAAGGACGTTGTACCCCCTATTTCATACTCCTGGTTCACGGGAAGGGGTGTATACCAATTTTCTGAAGTAGTCAGGTTACTTGAATCTCAGGCTGGAACACATCCCGCACACCCCCCCCTCACACATCCCACAAGCACATACTGTCCAATTTAAGTACTACAAATTCATTATACTCTGAACTGTCCTCACAGGAAATTGCTTGGCCTCCTTTCTTTCTGATCCGCACCGTCGCGGTTTATTACGCGGTCACACTCTACTCAGGGAGTTCCTTTCCCCACAATGAATGTGGCACACAATAAAGCACCTTGAGTTTTTGTTTGGTTCACTTTGGTAAGGCCTCCAAACCGTCTCGCAACCAACCCCAACAAGTAACCGGTGCCACAGTGGACTAGGAACCAGGCCGGTGTGTATTCAAAATATATATATTTATTGATTTATTTCAACCAAATATCACAAACAGATTAACGTCAACCAACAATGCTGTGGTAACACAAGAACAAAATGACTTCCGTAAAGCACCAACACAGAGGTATGCAGGCACAATTATTTCCTTTGAAATCACCCACCAATGCAGAAAAGGAACAATTCAAGACACACAGTGATTGCAGAGGGGGGTATACTTTTCTCTCAGCAGCCCCCACCCTCCAAAAATCAATTAGACTTTACTCCTCTGAATGCAAGCTAGTGACAGAGAGTGGGAACAGAATAGGAAAATCGGATTTGGGGTTTGAATCAGAGAGACAATATGAAAGAAAGAAAAGCAATGGAAAATTAATTTTGCCACACCTAAAAAGAAAAGCACAGTGAGAGGGAGACCACGTCTGGGCAGGACAAAGACTGATATGCAAATGGATATTTCCCATCTGTGAAAGGCACAGTGAGTAAAAGCAGTGGCTGCGAACTCTCAAGTGGTTAATAACCACCGAACAGGTTATCATGTCTGTTCTTGCGAGAGAGGGGCGCCCGCTACCTTTGTTAAACTATTTGTTAAGGAACCTGGGATTGGTAACCCTAGGTCTCCTGGGGGCAACCAGACGTGGTCTCCCTCTCACTGTGCTTAGAAAGGCATCAGCTTCACCTCACTGATGATCCCCAACAAGGGTGAAACACGTGTATGGGGTTGCTGGTGGTACTCTCGTTCAGATTGGAATTGCCATTGTATTTCGGTGCTGGACTGCCCCTGAGCAGGACAAAGACTGATATGCAAATGGATATTTCCCATCTGTGAAAGGCACAGTGAGTAAAAGCAGTGGCTGCGAACTCTCAAGTGGTTAATAACCACCGAACAGGTTATCATGTCTGTTCTTGCGAGAGAGGGGCGCCCGCTACCTTTGTTAAACTATTTGTTAAGGAACCTGGGATTGGTAACCCTAGGTCTCCTGGGGGCAACCAGACGTGGTCTCCCTCTCACTGTGCTTAGAGAGGCATCAGCTTCACCTCACTGATGATCCCCAACAAGGGTGAAACACGTGTATGGGGTTGCTGGTGGTACTCTCGTTCAGATTGGAATTGCCATTGTATTTCGGTGCTGGACTGCCCCTGGGCAGGACAAAGACTGATATGCAAATGGATATTTCCCATCTGTGAAAGGCACAGTGAGTAAAAGCAGTGGCTGCGAACTCTCAAGTGGTTAATAACCACCGAACAGGTTATCATGTCTGTTCTTGCGAGAGAGGGGCGCCCGCTACCTTTGTTAAACTATTTGTTAAGGAACCTGGGATTGGTAACCCTAGGTCTCCTGGGGGCAACCAGACGTGGTCTCCCTCTCACTGTGCTTAGAGAGGCATCAGCTTCACCTCACTGATGATCCCCAACAAGGGTGAAACACGTGTATGGGGTTGCTGGTGGTACTCTCGTTCAGATTGGAATTGCCATTGTATTTCGGTGCTGGACTGCCCCTGGGCAGGACAAAGACTGATATGCAAATGGATATTTCCCATCTGTGAAAGGCACAGTGAGTAAAAGCAGTGGCTGCGAACTCTCAAGTGGTTAATAACCACCGAACAGGTTATCATTTCTGTTCTTGCGAGAGAGGGGCGCCCGCTACCTTTGTTAAACTATTTGTTAAGGAACCTGGGATTGGTAACCCTAGGTCTCCTGGGGGCAACCAGACGTGGTCTCCCTCTCACTGTGCTTAGAGAGGCATCAGCTTCACCTCACTGATGATCCCCAACAAGGGTGAAACACGTGTATGGGGTTGCTGGTGGTACTCTCGTTCAGATTGGAATTGCCATTGTATTTCGGTGCTGGACTGCCCCTGGGCAGGACAAAGACTGATATGCAAATGGATATTTCCCATCTGTGAAAGGCACAGTGAGTAAAAGCAGTGGCTGCGAACTCTCAAGTGGTTAATAACCACCGAACAGGTTATCATGTCTGTTCTTGCGAGAGAGGGGCGCCCGCTACCTTTGTTAAACTATTTGTTAAGGAACCTGGGATTGGTAACCCTAGGTCTCCTGGGGGCAACCAGACGTGGTCTCCCTCTCACTGTGCTTAGAGAGGCATCAGCTTCACCTCACTGATGATCCCCAACAAGGGTGAAACACGTGTATGGGGTTGCTGGTGGTACTCTCGTTCAGATTGGAATTGCCATTGTATTTCGGTGCTGGACTGCCCCTGGGCAGGACAAAGACTGATATGCAAATGGATATTTCCCATCTGTGAAAGGCACAGTGAGTAAAAGCAGTGGCTGCGAACTCTCAAGTGGTTAATAACCACCGAACAGGTTATCATGTCTGTTCTTGCGAGAGAGGGGCGCCCGCTACCTTTGTTAAACTATTTGTTAAGGAACCTGGGATTGGTAACCCTAGGTCTCCTGGGGGCAACCAGACGTGGTCTCCCTCTCACTGTGCTTAGAGAGGCATCAGCTTCACCTCACTGATGATCCCCAACAAGGGTGAAACACGTGTATGGGGTTGCTGGTGGTACTCTCGTTCAGATTGGAATTGCCATTGTATTTCGGTGCTGGACTGCCCCTGGGCAGGACAAAGACTGATATGCAAATGGATATTTCCCATCTGTGAAAGGCACAGTGAGTAAAAGCAGTGGCTGCGAACTCTCAAGTGGTTAATAACCACCGAACAGGTTATCATGTCTGTTCTTGCGAGAGAGGGGCGCCCGCTACCTTTGTTAAACTCTGTTTCACTTTAGCTGCTTGGAGGACAATCTGGTATTCCATTGAAGATACTGTGCACTGTGGTTTCTTTATAGGTCAGTGCAGCTCTCCAGGGATTGTCAGCCACATGTCTTCCTTTTCCTTCCTGAAGTGCATTGCACACATTTTCACACTTTTAATTGAGGCCCATGTTCTTTCCTTGGTGGTTTAAGCTCAAGAGGCCTTATGTCCGACATCATAATTGCTATGCTGGCATTATTATTTTGGTGGGCATTTACAAATGACCCTGGCCTCTTTATTTCTGGCCTTCAGGGGCTATATTTCACCCCAAAGCACTCATTTGAGCCACTAACAATGGCCGCACCTGTGCTCACCTGGGCTCACCACACAGCAATCATTCCTAAACATTACCCCCTCTGTCACTTTCCATGTGTCTGTATGTCCATTTGTTGGCCACACTTGCGTCTCTTATCCTCTCAACTTTTTTCCCATGTCCTTTCCTCCACAGACGACAGCCTTGCTCACCCCTGTTAGGGGGCATGGTACACCACTATTTGGCACTCTAAAACTACCATGGTGGTGATGGGAGAAGTATAACCGATTTCTAACATAACATAACATAAACCTAAGGTGCAAATCGTGAACTGCACCATTTGTACCACTGGATGCACTGTTTACTCCATGCAAATATGAGAACGCGGGGTGCCCTGCAGCTCTTCCCAAAGATGGAGCACGTGCTGGGGCAGCACATCTCAAACCCTGGAGGAAGGCACAGAATTCATAGCAACATGGGGTGACATACATGTTGTGCCCCACCCAGGGGATGTGGCAGGAGTTCCTGAGGTTCCCCTAGTTCCTTGATGGATTTGCAGTGGCGGTGGCAGAGGCAGAGTGCACACGCGCCGAAGGGCGACTTTGATCAGCGTTTGGGGTTACTTACCCAGATCCTGGCCGGAGTCGCATTGTTGGGATTTGGATAGGCCCCGCCCGAGTAACAGTAAAGAGAGTGACTTCCTTGATCAGGACAGGTTCGTGGAAGTCAACATGTTTTTCGAACTAAAGGTGGCACATCAAACAAGTCCAAATAACGCAAACTTAAATATTGGGAATGGGCACGCTTCACTGCACCGCTTTTGCAGTTTGAATCCATTAGAAACCCTTTCAATGATAGATGCATTTGGATTCAAACACAATTCAAACTAATTTAACCTGATGAAGGCTTAATATCAGACCACTATCACATCACTACAATACAATCGAAACAGAGACCAACTAAATTAAATGAAAAGAAAACAAACTTAGCAAAATTTCGATTCGGGTCAAACCACAGTTTCTCTTATCTACTTAAGTTGCACAAATCTTTAGATACGTTTTGGGATGCAGGAAACATTGCTTCAAACTGATTTAAACCTCCTTAGTTTAGACAGGTTTGAGTCAAATGCAAGCTGGTTTGCCCATCCCAAACAGAACACCTGACATTTTTGAAGGGAGAAGCCAAGGAAAGCATCTGTCAAAAAACATTCGAACTTGAAAAACATTAAAAGCACCTTTTCTCCCAAATTGGGAAAAAAAGTCAACACACTAATCCCAGTGTGCTGAGTCAATTCAATTTGCTCAGTATGGTTCACTGAGCTTTCATTGCTCAGGGACTCTGTGTCTGGAAAACGAGATCATGCCCAGCACTCCAGGACTGCAGCTACCCATCGCGGGGAAGGTGCTGTTGCCTCTGCTGAGAGTCAGTACAGCAAGATACAGAGGCAGGGCATTCTCCTTAGCTGCAAGACTCTAGAATGACCACCCGCTGGAGATTATATACATTAAAGGCCCAATTCATGGAAAAGTGTACATTTATCCCTCAAGGGCCATACACCAAGTACAACACTGCTGCGAGCCTGCTCGCAGTATAAAAATATGTGCCCCGCGTATTCATGGAATGTTCTACGCAAAGTAGCTGTATACACAAGTCGCCCGCAGATGTCCCTGACGCACCCCCATGCAAAGCAAAAACAGCCAGACCAGTCACCTTTGCATGCTCCGCCAGGAGCAAATAGATGTATCCTTCAAACAGTGCGTGGGGCCCCCCACAAGCAGGCCTGCATCTCAACGACCCTGCGCGGTGACCCCCGTAACTGTTACCGTCACCCTGACAACATGCCTACGATACTTTGTCACTTGTGTAAAACTCAAAAAATCTGCGTGCGAACCCCATAAACCCTTCCTGTATGATATGATAGGTTATTTATATCGCGCTTAATACCCAGAGGATTCTAAGCGCGGACCCGGGGATCGAACCCATGTTGCTCCATGTCATCTTGCTTCCAAGGTGAGCACGTTGCTGCTGAGCTATCCTCCTGAGACCCCTCTACACTGTGTAAATGGACCCCTAAGTAAGATCGGAACCCTGGCTGTGTACATGCACCCCTAAATCCGACATGCAAACCCACCTCCACACTGAAATTTCTATGCACAAGTGTCTTTACGCCTGCCTTTGGGTGGCAGAGAGATCGAAGGATTTGCGGGGCACTGAATCGCCAAACAGGATTTTGCACATGGTTTGGTGTGCAAAGTCCCTATTTCCACGCAGATAATTCAATGAATCATCCCCTAAGGATAATCATGTAGACAGAAAGGCTCTGAAAACTCATCTCTGCACATTCACATTCTCGATCCTGGACAGGGGCTTGAAATGCACAGTTTTCTTCATGTAGTCAGGAAAGGCTTTTCAGAAATACAAGGCTAGCTTTGGTGGCCAAATTCTATTAAACACTGCAGCATCATAGCACAATGTACCCAAAGGAATACTAGCCAATTTCAAGGATTATTTTATAAAACGCACATAATCAATCCATCTCTAACCAAACATCTCAACCCACTGAGTCGCCCACTCTCCAGCTGAAGGCCAAAAGAGAATCCTTTGGAAACACCAACCAGGAAGCAATCTCCTCATCACAGCAACACCACAGACAACGTCAGAGAGACCAACCACTGATGGACTAGGCATCAGGTGATGAGAGTGTGTGACAACACTTCTGAACACCCTTGGGGTGCCCAGCCAGGGGCATTCCAGTAAAGGGCGGAACAGTGAAGGGTGAACACCAGACCAGCTATTGACCAGCCTCTTTGCCTATGTGCCTTTTCTTTTGCCACCCTACCTGCTGCACCTGCCAGTATTCCTAGCTTGCTAATTACTGTGCTGTCTCTGTACACTGCATACTCACCTCCAATGCATTCACTCCTGCTGCTTTCCCTACTCACCTCCCCTTATGCTTTCTCCAATCATGCTACAACTTACACCTTTCCTATCCCTATAAATAAACGTACATCTTGAAGCTTCCACTACTCCATCTCCCTTGCAGCTCATATTCAGCAAAGCGATAAGCTAATGTTAACTCCCATCACACCTATCCACCTCACCTCTATTCCTCTGAGACTCAACTTCTCTTTTCTTCCTTACCTCATCAACTGAACATTGCACTCTGGAATGGTCAGTCACTTTGCAATACAACTTTGTTTATCACAAAATACTTTCACTCAAGCTCCCCTCCCCTAGACCTCCTTGCTATCAGGGAAACCTGGATTTTTCCATCGGAAACTGCCACTCTAGCAGCCCTACACAACTCCAAACTATCCTTCATTCACTTTCCATGACTGACTGGCAGAGGTGGAGGCTTCAGGCACCGACTCTCTTCCTGCCTCAAAGCCTCACAAATCTCCAATGCCACACCCTCTCCTACCTCTTTTGAATTCACCATCTCTACTATTGCTCCGCCTCACTTGGTTCGCATCATCTCCATCTATCGCCCTCCTGGTCACACTAAACCATTTGTTGATGAACTTGGGCAACTTCTGTATTCTCCTTCCACGAAACAACACCTCATTCCCTAAGGTGAATTTAGTCTTCCCTCTCCAACCATTTCTCAGAAATCTGAACTTCAGTCTTTTCTTCGTGCCACAATCTCCACACTCTCCATAACCTCCCAAGTAACATGGGGGTAACCATGTTGATCTCTTATTCATCTCCTCCTCTATCTCAGCCGCTAGTACTACTTTCATACTATCCCTAACTGATCACTCCATTGTTTCCACCACCATCTCCTTTCCACCCTCTGACCTCTCCTCATTACTTGCCTCACCTATTACTAAGAGAAAACGTAAACCTTAATTTTAACAGCTGATGCCTCCACGAATCCACTAACACGGCCTTTTCCAGCTTCCAATCCCACCTAAACGCCTCATTCTTCCCTCACCCCCACTGCTAACTTTCACTCCTAAGTGTAGTGTCCACAACGATGGGTCATCCCATTCATACATTGTCTCCACACACACGTGTCGGCTGCTGCTCCAGTGGAGGAGTAACCACTTGCATGAGGACCTGAAGCTCTACCTCTTTGCCCTCCTTGACTCTCCCTCCAGCCATCCTTGTCGGCTACATGACACCCTAAACTCACTCCTCACTCCTCCTAAACCTATAACTATCAACTCCACTCTCATAGCTAGTGACCCAGCTGAATACCTTGCTGCAAACATTTCCACAATTAAAGACTCCCTGCTGAGCTTCCGCATCCTCCTTCCTCCTACATTCTACACTCCACCTACTATATCATCATCCTCTGCCCTGCACCTTCCACTTTAGTCACACTAATGCTGACAACGTGCTATCTCTATTGATGAAGGCTCTCCCCTCTTGTGCCCCATCAGACCCTCTTGCTTCTCCGCTAGTGAAGCCTAGGCCCCTTTAGTGGCCTCTCACCTCGCTGAACACTTCAAAATGCTCTTAGACTCCAGCTGCTTTCCCTCTGTTTTCAAAACAGCCACGGTCAACCCTCTCCTAAAAAAGCAAGGTGCTGACGCAAACCTACCGCTTAACTTTCACACTGTGTCTCTCCTTCCGCACTACTCTAAAGTGCTTGAAAGAGTTGAGTCCAACTGTCTTATACATTTCGGAGACATCCACAGTCTTAGAGACCCCCTACAAGCAGGTTTCCGCTCCTGTCACTCCACAGAAACTGCTCTCGTGAATGTCTCCAACTTCATTGCACCTGCTAAGCACTGAAACCTATCCTCTATCCTAATTCTCCTTTACCTGTCTGCTGCTTTTGACACTGTCGATCATTCTGATCTCCTTAATGCTCTCTTTCTTCTTGGGATTCGTGATGAAGGCCTTGCCTGGATTGAAACCTACCTGGCACCTCGCCAATTCTCTGTCTCATGGGGCAACAACACCTCTAAACTCACTCCTCTAACTGTTGATGTTCAAAAAGGTTCTAGCTTGAGTCCTCTCCTCTTTACACTCTACAACTCTGCTCTTGCTGCACTAATCTCCTCCTTGGGGTTTTTGTACCAACTCCTTGTGGACAACACCCAAATCTTCTCTTTTCCTGAAGTCGCGTTTGAACTCTCGAAGAACATTTCAAACGTTCTTCCTGTCATTAAATATTGTATGGCTTTGCACTCTCTGATGTTAAACTCTACCAAAATAGAGGTGCTCCTTTTCCCTGCCAAATACTCTCATCTCTTCCTCTGCCTATCCAGTCCCAACCTGACACTCTCTCCTACTCTTCTTCAGCTAGAAACATCAGTGCCATCGATGTCCCTTCTCAGACGTTTTCTACTTTCATCTCCAAAACTGAAAAGGTGGCTCACATCAACCTCCTAAATATTAGGACACTCAGACACCTCCTTCCTTTCACTTTACCACTCTGGTCTTTCCTGAACTGTGCCAGCATCCTCTTTGGTCTCCCCAACTATCCTTTCTGTCCTCTTTATAGTATCATTAACTTTGCCACCAGGGCTCTCTTTCAACTCCATCACGTCTCACCTACTTCCTTGTACCGTCATCAAGCTGGATAGCTGACAATGCAAAACAGTCCAGATTTAAAATTCTTCTCCTGGTTCACAAACCTTTCAACGGTAATGCACCACTGTGTCTATCCTCCTCTATCCAACTCTGCAAGCCTTCTGGCAATCTCCGCTCTGCCTCACACCCTTCTGGTAGCTGCCCACCCTGTGCTTCCTCTCGCTTCCGCTCTTTCTCTCTTCTTGCTCCACTTGCATGGAATTCCCTTCCACCGGACATCTGAGAAACAGTTAACACCGATGTGTTCAAAACCAAACTGAAAGCCTATCTCCGTACCTGAGAGTTACCCTCTTAACCTACCTGTCATCTGCCTGCTAGCTAACATTTTTCCCTCGCCTCTAACCTGCCTCTGCCCCTCGCTTCCTCTGCCTCCACTCTAGCACTTCACCCATCATGGTCACATCCCAAACACAGCTGGTCGTACCGCCTACCTGCACTTAAAAATGTCTAATGTTGGTTGTCCTTAATCTATGCATGTCCACCCATGTATTGTCCCCAGTGACTGTGCTATGTATTCCCTGCCACAACCTGGTCAGAATGTCCCCTAAACTCACCCCATTGTAAGAAGCTCACTGCTCCCCGTCAAATCTGATTTCTTATCTATCTATATGTTCTTTTGTGATCAAAAGAGCAGCGTTGCTCTCTTCGTATGTAAATAAATAAATGGAGCTGGGGGTTCATGAACGTGAAATGCATCGCAAGCCTGGGAACATTCTCATTTTATACTCAGCTGAAGCTAAAGTTGAGGCTGATTTTGAGAGCTATATGTTCAACGCAGGATATCAGATGCTTAGTGAGTCAGTATAAGTAGGAAGCTTCACCCTTATTCATGGAAGTATTTGCGCGTAAAACGCACATTTGCGCACCATTCTGCCGGAAAATCCCTGTTTGATTAGGTCATTTGCGCCTTTTACTACAGAGGCTTTGCATGTAATATACACGCAAACCCCCTCTTGAGACCCCTCCCATAGATTTGTGCTCAAGCAGTGCTGTGAGGGCAGCTTACGCCATGCTGCGAATCACAGTTGTGGGTGTGTCTGCTGCGAATCACGGTTGTGGGTGTGTCTGCTGCGCATCACGGTTGTGGGCGTGTGTGCTGCGCATCACGGTTGTGGGCGTGTCCGCTGCGCATCACGGTTGTGGGCGTGTCTGCTGCGCATCACGGTTGTGGGCGTGTCCGCTGCGCATCACGGTTGTGGGCGTGTCTGCTGCGCATCACGGTTGTGGACGTGTCTGCTGCGCATCACGGTTGTGGACGTGTCTGCTGCGCATCACGGTTGTGGGCGTGTTGTTATCTTGGGTCAGACCCTGGGGCGTCCCATTTGCACTACATTCCTCTGCATGAATCCGGGGGCTCTGCTCTTAAACACTGCTTGATGTATAGTGGCAGGGAACCATAAGAATCTGTGCGCGTCAGCATAAGAAGTCCCCCGTGACCCTCTGAGGTCCCCTAGGAACAGGAGTGCTGGTTACAAGCCTGCTGCTGTGTTTTGGAGCAAGGCAATCAGGTCTTTTGTTGCACCGGCATTACAGTATTAGTACAAAAAAGAGAATACACATTTGTATAACACAATCAGTATATAAAGTGGGAAAGGCTCAAACATTGCTTGGATAAACAATATTATTGTTATTGTTATTAGTATTCTTTTTATTATTAGTAGTATTATTGTTTGCATTATTTCTAATACAAGTCATAATAATAATAATGATACTATTATTGTGTGTTGTTATGAATGTGCTTCAGAGAATACAGTGAGTTTGGGTTGCAAGCTCATGAGTTAAGCGCTAGCCTTCACTTCACTGATGCCTCTCTGCAAGGCCGGCTCAGCCCTGCTTCCTTCTGATGCCCATAACCTGGGTACCATTACAGTGGGTAATAATGGCATCCCCTGTTACACCACTTAGAAGCGGTTTGAATTTTCTTCTTGATTTATTGAGACTGGGTGAACGCATCCATCTCTGCATGTGCTGGAGAGCGGAGAGCTTGCGAATGGTCATCATTCTATTATGTATTAACACCCGAGGAGAAGCACTAGCCAATGAGGTGACCTACAACGTGGGCTGTATCTGCCAGCAGAAGCCCACATTGTCTCTCCTCCATGTAGACCCTTTTCTTTCACGCAGCCGAGGCACTCAGCTCGATGTTTCTCTACTTGCCCCACTTTCTCTGTCCCCCTAGTCCACATGCACCCTGAGTCTCCCATCCCCCCCACTTACCTGTTAATGCTCTCCTGCGCAGCCCCTTCCTCCTCATGCATGTCACACCGGCTGTTGGCTCGGCAATGGTCAGAGTAGAGAGACTCCCTTTACTACCTTATCTGCTGGCCATCTTTGTAGTTATTTTTTTAAAGGAAATGGGACACACACAAAAGGTCCAGTGCCATTTTGCTATAAAACAAACTTGATTAGCAACCTGGTGAAGGAAAATGGAATGCTAATACTGCAACCGTTTGTGGGAGAGGCCACTCTCAAAAACGGGAAGCTCCTTCCCTCCCAATCCAGGCGTCGCGCAACAAACTGTTTAATGTCAATTCTTTGTTCAGCCCTATTTCAGATTCATCTCATGCCCCTTGGATCCCTCCCCCTGTGCCACCAATGAGCCAAAAACCAGCCCGGTGTACAGGACATATATTTGTATTATTTTGAATTATAGGTAATGGAGAGCACACTTAAACAACAGAAGCCACCTTTTTCGTGGCACAGAATTTAACTTTTTACATAAATAATCACACAAGTTGGTTGGGACAAACCCAAATCACAATACACTTCTTTATACAAATTTCACTTCAAGGAATAATCAACACTGGCCAATGAACAAAATCAATTTACATATGCAGTGCTGTGCAATTTCGATTTTCCTGCGCGCTTAAAAGGCTAGCGGTTTGGTTTACAGATTTGTACAAATGCATATGGCAATTGTTGTCTCACCCACACTTTTGTTTTAAATTAGGGTGATTTAGAAATTTGTTTTTCAGAGCCCCCTCCCGTAATTTTGTCTGTGTTTGGGAAATTGGACCAAACAATTGGAATGATTTAGGAATGTTGGATTTCAGACCCCCATCACACACCCTCCACTTAAAGGCATGGTGTCGGGAAGCTGGACAGAAAAACTGGATTTTAGTTTAGGGACCAGGACACCCCTCTCCCTTAAAGAAGTTGAGGTCACAGGACAAATCAGATTATCCAATAAAAATTACAGGCTATAGTATTCAGTCTACACTGGGAATGAGCTTTGTTAATTTCGAATGTTAGTGTTGACAAAAAATCACCCCAGAGTGTTTTGCTAAAAGGAAATTAATTACATTATATTCAGTCAAATAGGCTAAGAATCTACACAGTTTTGCCCCCCCACCTTCTGCCCACTATTTCTTTATTTATTTACTTATTTATGTATGTGATTCTTTTTGTATAGCGCTCAGCAGCCCGGAGGCATTGTGGCACTTGTTACAGAGAAGGACTTAGTTACAGATCAACAGAAAAATCCATGTTTACATTTGAGAAATACATAAAGGAAGGTGGGGCTGCAATGGTGAGGAGATGTGAGCAAGGTGATACTTATTACAGAGGACGACACAGTTGTAGACAGGAGAATTGATAATAGCAGTGAAACAAAATATACGATAATGTACAAAACGGTGGAGGGGCAGGGGGTTGAGGGGTGTTTAGTTAAAGAGAGATGTTTTAGGTTCTTGCGGAATGCCAGTAGGGAGGTTTCTGCTCTGAGGGTGGTGGGAAGCTTATTCCAGAGTTTAGCAGCTATGTATGGGAAGCCCAGCCCACCTGCTTTAGACCTGTTGGTGTGCGGGTGACCAGGAGGTTGGTGTTAAGAGTGCATATGGGGCGTGAGGAGGTAACTCTCGTGATTGTGTCTGACAGGTATGAGGGGGCTGTGAGAGAGAGGCATTTGTGTGTGAGAGTAAGGATTTGAAAGTGATGCATTCTTTTACAGGGAGCTAGTGTGCTGCTTTTCTAGCATGGGAGCTATGGTCTCTTTGAAATGGTCAGGGCCTCTCTTATCACGTTATTTTAGGTAATTTGAAGTCTGCTTTTGTTTTTAGCTGAGGTACTGGCAAGGAGGGCGTTGCAATAGTCGAGTTTAGCCCCTATGGTAGCTCTGGCTATTGAGAGACAGTTCTGTTTGGAGAGGTAAGGTTTTATAGTGTTGATGAGTTTGATAGTAAGTGCTGAGGCTGAAGCAATGGCTCTGACCTGTCTTGTCATGGAGAGTGTGGCATCAATGTGGACCTCTAATTTCTTGACAGACCGAGAGACGGGTATGATAGTGCTGTCAGTGTTGAAGGTGGAGTATAAATTGTCTAGTTTGTCTAGCGTGGCTTTCTTGCCTAAAATGATAATCTCAGTCTTTTCTACATTGCGGCAGAGGCCATTTGCTGCCATCCAGGATTGGATTTTGGAGTAGACTTGATGTAGTGCATTGCATCTTGTTTGTAAGTGCCGGTAAGTGGTAGGAGGACTTGTGTGTCATCGGCGTAATTAGTATACGCTATGCCTAGTGCATCAAGTTTGTCAAAGGGGGGCTTTATAAACAGATTGTACAGTGTTGGGGCTGTGCAGGATCCTTGATGCTGTTTCTTTGGAAAAATGTGCTGCGTGGGTGAGGTGTGTGGTGAGGGTGTTGTGATCTACAAGATCGAAGGCAGCCGAGAGGAACTATAAAGGGAAAGGATGTAATGCAAGCAGATTCCGCCCCCCCACCTTTTGGTGTCAAATGGCTCAATAATACTTACATTGAAAACCTCTGTTTAAAGTTCAGGAAAGCCAGCTACATTTCAGGACCATGTTTGAGGAAAAGGCAGGGGTCTGGTCACACCACTTGCAAGGATGGTACCCAGCTCTTCACCATAAATGAGTCAGCTTTCAGGTTTCCCTAGCAATGGAGAGCTCCAGCCCTCTTTCAAGCTCCATCCAGATGCAATTTCAGCAAATCTCTTTTGGTGTTTCTTTGCAGCTGTCAGTTGATACTGTTTAGCAGACCCTTCCTCTCTCATAGTGCATCATAGTGCATCCACTTTATATAATAGAGATGACAATAGCAAGATTTAAATATTGAGCAGTTCCCTGTAAGAATTCTCACAACGAGGACTGGACAGTTTCCCCTCTCCCTTCCCCCAGTCCAACCTCTCTCTAAGGATTGGTTTATGAGGCTAGAACAGATAGATGTCAACTCCCATTTGAAACACCCTTCTTTTCCATGTCAACATTTTTGAAAAAAATAGTTATGTGACAAAACTTCATAATTTACTAATAACTACCTATATATATAGCCTCATGTTTTAAAGTGGTGTATGGTGGAGAGGTTGTTTGTTGTGAAAAAGCGGCGAGTTGGCCGCGAAACGCGTCACGCCTCGAGTGCTGCACTTGGGAGGACCCACATTGGGGTCATACTTTCTACTTTCTGAAATGGATTTCCATGATTTTTAAATATTTTTTCCCGTGTGGATCAATAAAAGAAGAAAATTAACAAAACGGAAAGCGGTTGGTGTGGAGTTTTACTTCCCCCCCCCCCTCCCTTGTTTGCTGTTTGGTGGAAATTGGGCAAGCATGGCTTTATGGAGAGTGCAGCTCGACTTGGCTACCCTAAGGTAGAATTGACAATATATATATATATATATATATATATATATATATATATATATATATATATATATATATATATTGCTTCAGCTAATAATGGGGAATTCAATAAAACGTGATCTGAGTCCGCACCATGTTTCATTCGCGTGTGGCAATTTTTCCACTATTCACACAAAAATCATAACAGTTATGAACATGCAATTTACTCTCCAAATACCTAATTTCATCCTGCACCAGTTTGCCAACTCTCAAATTTGGGGACATGTTCAGAGCAGCCAGGAACACATTTTAGCTTGACATAACAATTCCCTATGTCAGAGGTGGATGAATTATATTTCAACAAAATCACCTGGATTTATTCTTTAACATGACACATAAATTAATGATGTACACATTGTGGTTTCTGAGAACACTGCATATGTTATGATAGTCCTTTTAAACTAATGGTACATTTTCATGCTATGCAAATCTTCTCTCCTTTCTTCCGGCCACTTGCCATTCTGTTGTTTGAAGTTGGTAGGCTTCCGGTCGTAAATACTTGGAAGCATCAGCTAAACAAAGATCTCCCACTGCAGATAATGAGCTAGGCTGTCCCTGGGATGTCAGGAGGCCCTTCTGACTTCTGGCATCCTGTCCTTTTATCTGAAGTTGACCACCATTTCGATCTGAAAAACTTTTATTTTCTTGAATTTATGTTCAGAGTTCAGCTTGTCTTGATTGCAGCTCCTCCCACATTCCAGTCATGTACTGGCTAGGCCAATTGCCCTGCACAGAAAAGAGCCTTCAGAGACAACAGTTATGGGGAAAGTTTGTTTTCAACACACTTAAGGGCAGGCCACACTTTATTGCAGTTGGAAATAGCTAGAATGCAAGAGTCAGGCTTGAAGTGGGGGAGTCCTTTGTGAAGTCTGCCCAACAACAAGCAAAAGAGTATGCAAAAGAGTCTGCCTCGAACATAAATGAAATTTACATTTGACCAATGGAAACAAAGTGGACTTTTATGTTCTATTATTGCCGGTATTTTGCATGTGAAGCAACATATGCATTAAATCTGGTCAACACACCCTAAGTCTTTTCCCTGACATCTTAATGTTAGCAGGGGAACATTTTTCTCATGTCTTGCTTTAAAACTGCAATGCACATGCAAAACCTTTTTAGTGACAGTGTTTGAAAATCCTGCTTTTTGTGTGAAATTGGCCTTAGAATTTCTTCTGCCACTTCTTCTGCCACTGTGAATTAAAAGTCTGCTTTTCCTTTTCTAATGACAGATAGGCCTTTTTCAAATAACACTTCCTTGTGTTTACTTGCAGAAACCCCCACAGTCTGCCTTAATATGCCCATTTCCAGTGTGAAGGATTTTTTTTATGCAGCTGGCAGGTCATTTTTCCAGTGGGCCCTTTAGTTCTGTTTGTTGGGGCCCTTGATTAAACCCCACAATACAGTTATTGACCATGTACTGGTGTTGGCTTGCCGGTAATGGCCCTGAGCACCCATTGAGCCCTACCTTGGCTCTGACTGACGGGCCACAACCAGTCAAATCTACCCCTGTACGTGGTCATTAATGCTATAATGCATTGCAATTTCAGGATATGATATGATATGATATGATAGTTTATTTATATAGCGCCTATACACAATGTGTTTCAAAGCGCTTCAAGGCAAGGAAGGGAACAAGGGAAAATACAACTACATTCTTACAGGCCATGGACAGTAAGGATGTGAAATTAACTATCATACTCGGCCTGACGACATTTCAGATAGTGCAAGTGCTAATACATAGATAAGGAAGGGAGGGGGAGAGTGGGAAGGACATGGAAACAGACAGGCGACTACCGTATTAGGCCTGACAACATTTCTGGTAGAGCTGGAGGAAAACAAAAGGTGAGGCAGAAGGGTGCAGAAAGGGAGGGGAGGAACAAAACAAGTGACTATCGTACTAGGCCTGACAACATTTCAGATAGTGCAGGAGGGAGGGGGGGCAACAGTAAGGGGATAGGGGAGCGACAGACGAGGTTGCTATCATAGTAGGTCCAGGGACAATTCTGATAGAGTAAGTTCATAGAAGAAAGTAAGGGGAGATGGGGAGGAGATAGGAAAAGGGAGAAGGGAGGGGAGGAGAGAACAGAGAGTAAGCAGTCAAAAGGAGTGGAGAAGCAAGAGAGGAGAGTGAATACAATTGCAGAAGTCAGTATTAACATATAATGTTGCAAGCCAGGATACAAGATGAAGATGGAACAGCATGATTCAGGGCCACCATGAGTACAAGATGCAAAGGAAGTCCAGCATGAGAGTTGAGAAAGGGTGACGCACCGTGAATCAATGAAGTCCATAAAAGTAAAAGCCAGCATTGGCCACAAGACGGTGATGGTGAAACCAGAATGTATCAGGACAGGATCCTGTATGCAGGAAGGGGGGTGGTGCGCAAGGGAACAACACGGGGGGACCAGAGAGGGTGGGGATGGCCTGTTGGGACAGAGGGTGTAAACACATGTTGGTGCATGCTTACCTGCTGTGTTAACAGGGGGTTGGACCCTGGATCCCTTCGGTTCGAACAGGTCCAAACAGCAATAGCCCTTTTCTTTGACTGCCCTTCACTTTGGACGCCCGGGCGAGAGACGCCCTTCATCTAAGAGTTAAGAGCAGGAAGGAAGAGGCAGGGCTAAAAAGGTGGCGGGGCTTAGGCCAGGTGACCTTGATCCACTTACACCTGCTCCCCAGCTGCAAAGGAAAAGAGGCTGGAGGGCTCCTTAAGTAGGGAAAAGAGCGGCAAGCAGGAAGGCACCAGGTGGGCGGGGCTTGCTAAGTGGTGAAAAGGAGTGGCAAGCAGGAAGGCACCAGGTGTGCGGGGCTTAGGCCAGGTGACCTAGATCCACTTACACCTGCTCCCCAGCTGCCCAGGATGAGCAAGATTCTAGCCTAACGTAGTCATCATATATCTTAGTGGTGTTTTGCACACAATTCTTATAGTCATTGCTGTTGTCAACACATTGGTGATATATCAGGCCTTCAGAAAAAAGGCTTTTTGAAAAGTTGATCCACCAGGCAACTCCTTTCATTCCCTAATTAGCTCCTTTGAATCTGATTATAGTACACCGAATTGGATTCCGTATAACAGGTCACTGGAGTGTGACAGTATAAAAAAGCCCAAACCGTCATAAATTACTTGAAATTGGACATACAACTGCCAGACTCTGCGCCATTTGAGATAGTTACTTTATTTTAGTGATTAATCTAAATCAGACACCCTCTCCATGATTACACGTGTTTCGGCTCGGCTGACCCTTTCTCAAATCATGGCTATTACAGCAATACTTTAAGCGAAATGTCCATGTGATGAGTATCAGGTAAGTAGTTAAAGGGTTAAATCCCAATGTTCAAATCTCCTTCAGCTTCTGTCCCACGGATCGGCTGAAACGGATATATCAGGCCTGTCTTGGCTCTCAAGTCCTACGGTCTCCAGTCCCCAAGGAAGACATTGGGAACAGAACCAACAACTAATTCCTAGGACTGGAGCCACCAGGACCTGCTTTACATTTCTAACTTGGAGCCAACAGTACCCTCCATTTATTGCCCTGAGAAAGTACCCTCTGAGAAGAAACTCATCAACTGTGTGCTAATAGAAACCTCTTGCAGCTAGAAATGACAGCTTTGGACTGAAATCTCACTGAATGGCCATTATGGGCAGTATGTCGACCTTTCAGTATCTAGTGATGTTATTATTAATATGAACCCCTAAGGTCAATTCCTATCAATTATGCATTTCAAGCAATGGGCATGTGGCATTAATAGTAATCTTTTCCCAACAATATAATACTGGAACAATGAAATGCATTCTGGGAGCCATGTCCTTGCATATTGTGCCTTGTTGATCAGATTACTTGTCTGAAACTCTTAGGGTCTTGCTGAAGGATGTGCTCAGATTATTTGCGTATAGTAAGTATTACATGTTTCTAAATGCTTAAATGCAAAGTTCTGCAATGGGAAATACGGAAATACTGCTTCACAACACTGTCAATGTTTGGGCATTTATAGTTAATTCAACTGGGGAATTTCATAGTGGATGTCTTTCTTGAGTTTGACCATGTCTGTGAGCCACTGCCTGACTCCCGGGTGCCTGGATAACCTGGATACCATATGTGTTTGTCACAAAAGGCACAACGCGTCTAAAAGTTGACCAAGTGTGGCACTAGTTAATATCCAAGCATGGTGAAAGAGTGGGGGTGGGCAAATAATACTTGCTACATTAGAAAGGAAGGGGGGGTTGAGACAGACTTAAGGCACACTGTATCAGCGCCCTTCCCCTGTACTTTCCGCTCCATGCAGCGGCTGGTTAGCAGCGGTTAGGCATTGCCATACTCCAACCCATGCCATGTTCCATTCTCTGGACTTCGGACGGGGATAATTCGGGATACGAAGTGCGGGAAGCAAAGAGATAAAATGCCTGGGCTTTACGATGTGGAACAAATGATGGACTAAGTGAAGACGCTTTGCACCTAAATACTCCTCTTTCCGCGAAAGACTGGGCTAATATATAATCTGAAGTCAGGAGACTCTGTACAGGTGTGTAGTAATAAAGCTCAGGTATGGGCAGGTGATGCCATAAGCTTCGATTCACTAGGTATGCATCTCTACACTCAAGCCAGAAACAACACTTTCCAAGCAATTAGAGAATTAGGGTGCTACAAAAGAAAGAAAATGCATTAGAACATTATTAAAGCAGTTTGAAATAAACACTATTTCATAATGTGACTGGGAAAAAACACCGACTAATGTTGTCTATTCATGGAAAGCAGTGGTAGCAGTGACCACCAGAACATTACACTTTTGCCTATTTCTCTACCTACTGCAGCACTAAATGCCCTCTCTCTGTCTCCAGGTGATCTCCTGTTGTTGGTGTTCCAGAATATGTTTCTTTTTTGCGATATGCAACATTTTCGCTATTCCTATTTAGGATTTGCTGCCTGCTCGCCAAGAAGAAAGGCTCATTCTGTATGCCATCCCTGCCCCACCACAGTAGTAGAACATTGGCATTGGTAGAGCAGTTATAGGGCACAACTTTAAGCCCAAGGGGTATCTTGGTGCAGGAGCTGCAAAGTCTAGGCCAGCAAAACACAACTGTTAATCCATGCAGGATCTAACACGGAAAGAAACTAGTTCTCAATCCACTTCGAAGTGCCAGCCATATGATTGGAGACTAAATTAAGCTTTAGGAATGCGGTGTTCCATAATCTGGAGGCCATCACCAGAAAATTCTACCACCTCAGAGGCATGATGAAATGTCGGCACTATGACCTTGCAGTCACAAAGTGATCTCAGGGGCCACCTAGGGATTTAACATGCAAACCATTCCTGAAGACATTTTGGACCAAGCTTGTGAAGGGCTTCATGAACCAGACATGGTCCCTTTAACCTTACTCTCAACTGCGAACCAATAAAGAGATTGCAGAACCAAAGAAATATGTCCCCTTCATACCACACTGGACACAAGTTGGGCATCTGCTTTCTGGGTAATGTGGCATTTTTGCTTATGGGGCCAGGATAATCTGAAATGGATGCATTTTTATCTCATCTTCAAGGAGAGGTTACCTGCACGGGTAAAGCATTCTTCTCTGATGCAAGTGAAGCCTGAACTCTGTACGTTCAAATCCCACAGCTGGTCCTACATAGATGCTCATCCTGTTGAGTTTGATAAATCAAGTCCCATTAAAGACAAGGCCATAATAATTATACTTGTTATTACAATCTCACTGTCCCGAGTCTGGCCTGGAGCACCGCACAAGAGCATAGTATGATTGTTATAAGCACATGTGGTGTCTGATTCTTCCTGCAGGATACTCAATGTGAATGTCTCAGTCTATTTTGACAAGATCCCATTCCCCTGTGCGGCCAGAACCCACAAATATCGTGTTCAACCAACAAATGCAACCACACGGCATTCAGAATCCAATGATAGTCCATTATATATGTATTGCACCAATCAAACATTTGTATTTCTAGGTGTCTGTAAACCAAGATGTCCTACCCCCAAACTGACAGAGTAATCCCAATGGCTTCATTTTGTTTACATTGCAACACAATCATTGCAGGCAGTATTTTATACAGACAAGGGAAGGGCACAGCCATGGGAACTGTATTTCCCCCCTTGCATGTTAATCTGAAAATCAAATGCTGGGAGGAAACATTTGATTTGAAGCCCTAGGAACCGGACCTGCACTATAGTTCAGTATAGCTTTGCTATGTGCGTGAGCGGTGACAAAAAGAAGAGGGCAAATGAAATGGATTCAGTCGGTATCTTGCCATTTTGAACAGGAAAGTTTACAATTTGACAGTTTCACATTAAACAAATCTGTAGACAATGGTTTTCCTTAAGATAACATTACACGTTTAAAACACAGATGCTATAGATGTCATCACAGCACAGGAGTGCTGCTCATATGAAGGTATGGATGCAGGCACTACGCTTCCATTTGGAGACTTCTCTGTGCCAGGTATGCCATGCTGGGCTTGCTAATAATACATTCTCTTGCCACTTAAAAATGTCCACCTTCATACCAACGACCGCAACAGCCATGGTCACCCCTTCATTTTGCCCGCCTCCGCCTATGCTCTATTGGCTGCCTGATCCTTTTCTTGGCTTACCTCAGGGAGTCAGCAGGTGACGCCGGCCCCCTTTTAAGGCCCACTCTGAAGGCTGTGGGTCTCTTCCCCTGTCTGGCATTGTCTGGACTCTGTCAGGCCATGAAAGCCCTTCCAAAAAATAATTGTGAACTGCAAATCCCCATCTACCGTATGCTACTGCCTCTTCATACTGCAAGGGAAGCCATGTCCGCTGCTCCGAGCCCCTGTTTTGGTTACGACCTGTGAACCTGTAAGGACGATTACTCACCTTCCCATGCTCCTCTATGCTTCAACTAACAGAGCCTTCTCTTCCACTGGCTCCCCCTTACAGCCCAGTTCTTGGTCTTCCTGCCGCAGCACTGCTTCCTGATGCTCACTTCACAGAAATAACTTTCAAGACTCATATTGCTGCTGTTATGTCAGATATGAACTGCAATGTTTTTATAATGTATCATCCATAAGGTTTTAAAGTGAGACTATTCTTCCCTGATATTAGGTAAACCTTCCCGAAACATTCCAATATACAAGCCTTACAAGTTTTACATTGTTCACTAATGACAGTAGAAGATGGCGAGCCATTTCTCCCTCTACTATCTAGGCCTATATTTCGGGTAAGGAAGTTAAAGGGTTTGAGCCTGGACCTACCAACTCGGGCCCAGAAAACGACCCCTGTACATCCGGAATGCAGACATTGCGTGAAGGGAAGGGTCCAGAAAGCCTGAAAGGTAAGGACTCTCTGTGAATGACATTTTGCCATTTCAGAGGAGAGCACCCAAGACAAGGAGAAGAAACTCCTTTCGGCTGTAAGACCAATACTGTGCGGAGGGATCTCCAACAGCAAGCAGTGGTGTAGCGAGGGCTCCAGGAAGTTGTATCCAACCCATGGACTAACACACAGGAGGCTGGGGACTGTGGCGGTGCAGGAGACTGTGACTGCTTTCAGGAAGCCACAGAAAGACACCGCTTGAAAAGGAGCAGGAGTGGAGGTATGTGGAGAGCAGGCCGGAGCTCAGAGAAAGGCGGGCGGGAATCCCATCTTGGAATACGACCATGTGCTAAATCAGAAAGGCTGAGGCATAAGTACCTGTAGCAGAGGCAAGGGGTCAACAGAGCGGGCAGTGTCCATGAGCTTCAGAAGAAGAAGCCAGGAACCAGAGGCAGGCTGGAGGAGACAGAGGTGCAAATGCTGCCTTGAGCCATCATCCTCTACAGGGACGGCAGAGAGGGGTGAGGTCCCCCAGAGGCCAGGTGTGGAGCACGCTGACATCCATGGGGCTGCTGGCTTCACAGCTGCAAAGGTGCCTGGAGAAAGAGCTGAAGAACTTGCCCCCCGTTTTTATCATGACCCTTGATCCTACCTCAGAATAAATGGCACCACAAATGCAGCCTGTGCAGTGGGGTGGACTCCATATGCATTACATAGCCGGAGAAGTCTGGGAGTGCAGTGGGGTGGACTACATATACATTACATAGCCGTAGAAGTCTGGGAGTGCAGTGGGGTGGACTCCATATACGTTACATAGCTGTAGAAGTCTGGGAGTGCAGTGGGGTGGACTCCATATACGTTACATAGATGTAGAAGTCTGGGAGTGCAGTGGGGTGGACTCCAAATACGTTACATAGCTGTAGAAGTCTGGGAGTGCAGTGGGGTGGACTCCATATACGTTACATAGCCGGAGAAGTCTGGGAGTGCAGTGGGGTGGACTCCATATACATTACATAGCCGTAGAAGTCTGGGAGTGCAGTGGGGTGGACTCAATATACGTTACATAGCCGTAGAATTCTGGCAGTGCAGTGGGGTGGACTCCATATACTTTACATAGCCAGAGAAGTCTGGGAGTGCAGTGGGGTGGACTCCATATACGTTATTACATAGCTGTAGAAGTCTGGGAGTGCAGTGGGGTGGACTCCATATACGTTACATAGCCAGAGAAGTCTGGGAGTGCAGTAGGGTGGACTCCATATACATTACATAGCGGGAGAAGTCTGGGAGTGCAGTGGGGTGGACTCCATATACGTTACGTAGCCGGAGAAGTCTAGGAGTGCAGTGGGGTGGACTCCATATACATTACGTAGCCGGAGAAGTCTGGGAGTGCAGTGGGGTGGACTACATATACGTTACATAGCCAGAGAAGTCTGGGAGTGCAGTGGGGTGGACTACATATACGTTACATAGCCGGAGAAGTCTGGGAGTGCAGTGGGGTGGACTACATATACGTTATGTAGCGGGGGAAATCTGGGAGTGTAGCGGGAGAAGTCTGGGAGTGCAGTGGGGTGGACTCCATATACATTACATAGCCGGAGAAGTCTGGGAGTGCAGTGGGGTGGACTACATATACGTTACATAGCCGGAGAAGTCTGGGAGTGCAGTGGGGTGGACTCCATATACATTACATAGCCGGAGAAGTCTGGGAGTGCAGTGGGGTGGACTACATATATGTTATACAGCTGGAGAAGTCTGGGTGTGCAGTGGGGTGGACTCCATATACATTACATAGCCGGAGAAGTCTGGGAGTGCAGTGGGGTGGACTCCATATACATTACATAGCTGTAGAAGTCTGGGAGTGCAGTGGGGTGGACTCCATATACATTACATAGCTGGAGAAATCTGGGAGTGCAGTGGGGTGGACTACATATACATTACATAGCTGTAGAAGTCTGGGAGTGCAGTGGCGTGGACTCCATATACATTACATAGCCGGAGAAGTCTGGGAGTGCAGTGGGGTGGACTCCATATACATTACATAGCCGGAGAAGTCTGGGAGTGCAGTGGGGTGGACTACATATACGTTACATAGCCGGAGAAGTCTGGGAGTGCAGTGGGGTGGACTCCATATACATTACATAGCCGGAGAAGTCTGGGAGTGCAGTGGGGTGGACTACATATACGTTACATAGCCGGAGAAGTCTGGGAGTGCAGTGGGGTGGACTCCATATACATACATAGCCGGAGAAGTCTGGGAGTGCAGTGGGGTGGACTCCATATACATTACATAGCCGGAGAAGTCTGGGAGTGCAGTGGGGTGGACTACATATATGTTATACAGCTGGAGAAGTCTGGGAGTGCAGTAGGGTGGACTCCATATACATTACATAGCCAGAGAAGTCTGGGAGTGCAGTGGGGTGGACTCCATATACATTACATAGCTGTAGAAGTCTGGGAGTGCAGTGAGGTGGACTCCATATACATTACATAGCCGGAGAAGTCTGGGAGTGCAGTGGGGTGGACTACATATATGTTATAAAGCTGGAGAAGTCTGGGTGTGCAGTGGGGTGGACTCTATATACATTACATAGCCGGAGAAGTCTGGGAGTGCAGTGGGGTGGACTCCATATACATTACATAGCTGTAGAAGTCTGGGAGTGCAGTGGGGTGGACTCCATATACATTACATAGCCGGAGAAGTCTGGGAGTGCAGTGGGGCGGACTCCATATACATTACATAGCCGGAGAAGTCTGGGAGTGCAGTGGGGTGGACTACATATACGTTACATAGCCGGAGAAGTCTGGGAGTGCAGTGGGGTGGACTCCATATACATTACATAGCCGGAGAAGTCTGGGAGTGCAGTGGGGTGGACTACATATACGTTACATAGCCGGAGAAGTCTGGGAGTGCAGTGGGGTGGACTACATATATGTTATATAGCCGGAGAAGTCTGGGAGTGCAGTGGGGTGGACTCCATATACATACATAGCCGGAGAAGTCTGGGAGTGCAGTGGGGTGGACTCCATATACATTACATAGCCGGAGAAGTCTGGGAGTGCAGTGGGGTGGACTACATATATGTTATACAGCTGGAGAGGTCTGGGAGTGCAGTGGGGTGGACTCCATATGCATTACATAGCCAGAGAAGTCTGGGAGTGCAGTGGGGTGGACTCCATATACATTACATAGCTGTAGAAGTCTGGGAGTGCAGTGGGGTGGACTCCATAAACATTACATAGCCGGAGAAGTCTGGGAGTGCAGTGGGGTGGACTCCATATACATTACATAGCTGTAGAAGTCTGGGAGTGCAGTGGGGTGGACTCCATATACATTACATAGCCGGAGAAGTCTGGGAGTGCAGTGGGGTGGACTCCATATACATTACATAGCCGGAGAAGTCTGGGAGTGCAGTGGGGTGGACTACATATATGTTATACAGCGGGAGAAGTCTGGGAGTGCAGTGGGGTGGACTCCATATACATTACATAGCCGGAGAAGTCTGGGAGTGCAGTGGGGTGGACTACATATATGTTATACAGCTGGAGAAGTCTGGGAGTGCAGTGGGGTGGACTCGATATACATTACATAGCGGGAGAAGTCTGGGAGTGCAGTGGAGTGGAATCCGAGTGCAGTGGGGTGGACTCCATAAACGTTATATAGCGGGAGAAGTCTGGGAGTGCAGCGGAGTGGACTCCATATACATTACATAGCTGTAGAAGTCTGGGAGTGCAGTGGGGTGGACTCCATATAAATTACATAGCCGGAGAAGTCTGGGAGTGCAGTGGGGTTGACTCCATATACATTACATAGCCGGAGAAGTCTGGGAGTGCAGTGGGGTGGACTACATATATGTTATATAGCTGGAGAAGTCTGGGAGTGCAGTTGGGTGGACTCCATATACATTGCATAGCCGGAGAAGTCTGGGAGTGCAGTGGGGTGGACTCCATATACATTACATTGCCAGAGAAGTCTGGGAGTGCAGTGGGGTGGACTCCATATACATTACATAGCCAGAGAAGTCTGGGAGTGCAGTGGGGTGGACTCCATATACATTGCATAGCCTGAGAAGTCTGGGAGTGCAGTGGGGTGGACTCCATATACATTACATAGCCAGAGACGTCTGGGAGTGCAGTGGGGTGGACTCCATATAAATTGCATAGCCAGAGAAGTCTGGGAGTGCAGTGGGGTAGACTCCGAGTGAAGTGGGGTGGACTCCATAAACGTTATATAGCGGGAGAAGTCTGGGAGTGCAGTGGGGTGGACTACATATATGTTATAGAGCTGGAGAAGCTAGGAGTGCAGTGGGGTGGACTACATATACGTTACATAGCCGGAGAAGTCTGGGAGTGCAGTGGGGTGGACTACATATACGTTATATAGCCAGAGAAGTCTGGGAGTGCAGTGGGGTGGACTCCATATACATACATAGCCGGAGAAGTCTGGGAGTGCAGTGGGGTGGACTCCATATACATTACATAGCCGGAGAAGTCTGGGAGTGCAGTGGGGTGGACTACATATATGTTATACAGCTGGAGAAGTCTGGGAGTGCAGTGGGGTGGACTCCATATACATTACATAGCCAGAGAAGTCTGGGAGTGCAGTGGGGTGGACTCCATATACATTACATAGCTGTAGAAGTCTGGGAGTGCAGTGGGGTGGACTCCATATACATTACATAGCCAGAGAAGTCTGGGAGTGCAGTGGGGTGGACTCCATATACATTACATAGCTGTAGAAGTCTGGGTGTGCAGTGGGGTGGACTCCATATACGTTACATAGCCAGAGAAGTCTGGGAGTGCAGTAGGGTGGACTCCATATACATTACATAGCGGGAGAAGTCTGGGAGTGCAGTGAGGTGGACTCCATATACGTTACGTAGCCGGAGAAGTCTGGGAGTGCAGTGGGGTGGACTCCATATACATTACATAGCCGGAGAAGTCTGGGAGTGCAGTGGGGTGGACTACATATACGTTACATAGCCGGAGAAGTCTGGGAGTGCAGTGGGGTGGACTACATATACGTTACATAGCCGGAGAAGTCTGGGAGTGCAGTGGGGTGGACTACATATACGTTATGTAGCGGGAGAAATCTGGGAGTGTAGCGGGAGAAGTCTGGGAGTGCAGTGGGGTGGACTCCATATACATTACATAACCGGAGAAGTCTGGGAGTGCAGTGGGGTGGACTACATATACGTTACATAGCCGGAGAAGTCTGGGAGTGCAGTGGGGTGGACTACATATACGTTATGAAGCGGGAGAAGTCTGGGAGTGCAGTGGGGTGGACTCCATATACATTACATAGCCGGAGAAGTCTGGGAGTGCAGTTGGGTGGACTACATATATGTTATACAGCTGGAGAAGTCTGGGTGTGCAGTGGGGTGGACTCCATATACATTACATAGCCGGAGAAGTCTGGGAGTGCAGTGGGGTGGACTCCATATACATTACATAGCTGTAGAAGTCTGGGAGTGCAGTGGGGTGGACTCCATATACATTACATAGCTGTAGAAGTCTGGGAGTGCAGTGGGGTGGACTACATATACATTACATAGCTGTAGAAGTCTGGGAGTGCAGTGGCGTGGACTCCATATACATTACATAGCCGGAGAAGTCTGGGAGTGCAGTGGGGTGGACTCCATATACGTTACATAGCCGGAGAAGTCTGGGAGTGCAGTGGGGTGGACTACATATACGTTACATAGCCGGAGAAGTCTGGGAGTGCAGTGGGGTGGACTCCATATACATTACATAGCCGGAGAAGTCTGGGAGTGCAGTGGGGTGGACTACATATACGTTACATAGCCGGAGAAGTCTGGGAGTGCAGTGGGGTGGACTACATATATGTTATATAGCCGGAGAAGTCTGGGAGTGCAGTGGGGTGGACTCCATATACATACATAGCCAGAGAAGTCTGGGAGTGCAGTGGGGTGGACTACATATACGTTATGTAGCGGGGGAAATCTGGGAGTGTAGCGGGAGAAGTCTGGGAGTGCAGTGGGGTGGACTCCATATACATTACATAGCTGGAGAAGTCTGGGAGTGCAGTGGGGTGGACTACATATACGTTACATAGCCGGAGAAGTCTGGGAGTGCACTGGGGTGGACTACATATACGTTATGAAGCGGGAGAAGTCTGGGAGTGCAGTGGGGTGGACTCCATATACATTACATAGCCGGAGAAGTCTGGGAGTGCAGTGGGGTGGACTACAAATATGTTATACAGCTGGAGAAGTCTGGGTGTGCAGTGGGGTGGACTCCATATACATTACATAGCCGGAGAAGTCTGGGAGTGCAGTGCGGTGGACTCCATATACATTACATAGCTGTAGAAGTCTGGGAGTGCAGTGGGGTGGACTCCATATACATTACATAGCCGGAGAAGTCTGGGAGTGCAGTGGGGCGGACTCCATATACATTACATAGCCGGAGAAGTCTGGGAGTGCAGTGGGGTGGACTACATATACGTTACATAGCCGGAGAAGTCTGGGAGTGCAGTGGGGTGGACTCCATATACATTACATAGCCGGAGAAGTCTGGGAGTGCAGTGGGGTGGACTACATATACATTACATAGCCGGAGAAGTCTGGGAGTGCAGTGGGGTGGACTACATATACGTTACATAGCCGGAGAAGTCTGGGAGTGCAGTGGGGTGGACTACATATATGTTATATAGCCGGAGAAGTCTGGGAGTGCAGCGGGGTGGACTCCATATACATACATAGCCGGAGAAGTCTGGGAGTGCAGTGGGGTGGACTCCATATACATTACATAGCCGGAGACGTCTGGGAGTGCAGTGGGGTGGACTACATATATGTTATACAGCTGGAGAGGTCTGGGAGTGCAGTGGGGTGGACTCCATATGCATTACATAGCCAGAGAAGTCTGGGAGTGCAGTGCGGTGGACTCCATATACATTACATAGCTGTAGAAGTCTGGGAGTGCAGTGGGGTGGACTCCATATACATTACATAGCCGGAGAAGTCTGGGAGTGCAGTGGGGTGGACTCCATATACATTACATAGCTGTAGAAGTCTGGGAGTGCAGTGGGGTGGACTCCATATACATTACATAGCCGGAGAAGTCTGGGAGTGCAGTGGGGTGGACTCCATATACATTACATAGCCAGAGAAGTCTGGGAGTGCAGTGGGGTGGACTACATATATGTTATACAGCGGGAGAAGTCTGGGAGTGCAGTGGGGTTGGCTCCATATACATTACATAGCCGGAGAAGTCTGGGAGTGCAGTGGGGTGGACTACATATATGTTATACAGCTGGAGAAGTCTGGGAGTGCAGTGGGGTGGACTCGATATACATTACATAGCGGGAGAAGTCTGGGAGTGCAGTGGAGTGGACTCCGAGTGCAGTGGGGTGGACTCCATAAACGTTATATAGCGGGAGAAGTCTGGGAGTGCAGCGGAGTGGACTCCATATACATTACATAGCTGTAGAAGTCTGGGAGTGCAGTGGGGTGGACTCCATATACATTACATAGCCGGAGAAGTCTGGGAGTGCAGTGGGGTGGACTCCATAAACGTTATATAGCTGTAGAAGTCTGGGAGTGCAGTGGGGTGGACTACACATATGTTATATAGCTGGAGAAGTCTGGGAGTGCAGTTGGGTGGACTCCATATACATTGCATAGCCGGAGAAGTCTGGGAGTGCAGTGGGGTGGACTCCATATACATTACATAGCCAGAGAAGTCTGGGAGTGCAGTGGGGTGGACTCCATATACATTGCATAGCCTGAGAAGTCTGGGAGTGCAGTGGGGTGGACTCCATATACATTACATAGCCAGAGACGTCTGGGAGTGCAGTGGGGTGGACTCCATATACATTGCATAGCCAGAGAAGTCTGGAAGTGCAGTGGGGTGGACTCCATATACATTGCATAGCCGGAGAAGTCTGGGAGTGCAGTGGGGTGGACTACATGTACGTTATATAGCTGGAGAGGTCTGGTAGTGCAGTGGGGTAGACTCCGAGTGAAGTGGGGTGGACTCCATAAACGTTATATAGCGGGAGAAGTCTGGGAGTGCAGTGGGGTGGACTACATATATGTTATACAGCTGGAGAAGCTGGGAGTGCAGTGGGGTGGACTACATATACGTTACATAGCCGGAGAAGTCTGGGAGTGCAGTGGGGTGGACTCCATATACATTACATAGCCGGAGAAGTCTGGGAGTGCAGTGGGGTGGACTACATATACGTTATATAGCCGGAGAAGTCTGGGAGTGCAGTGGGGTGGACTCCATATACATACATAGCCGGAGAAGTCTGGGAGTGCAGTGGGGTGGACTCCATATACATTACATAGCCGGAGAAGTCTGGGAGTGCAGTGGGGTGGACTACATATATGTTATACAGCTGGAGAAGTCTGGGAGTGCAGTTGGGTGGACTCCATATACATTACATAGCCAGAGAAGTCTGGGAGTGCAGTGGGGTGGACTCCATATACATTACATAGCTGTAGAAGTCTGGGAGTGCAGTGGGGTGGACTCCATATACATCACATAGCCGGAGAAGTCTGGATGTGCAGTGGGGTGGACTTCATATACATTACATAGCTGTAGAAGTCTGGGAGTGCAGTGGGGTGGACTCCATATACGTTACGTAGCCGGAGAAGTCTGGGAGTGCAGTGGGGTGGACTCCATATATGTTACATAGCCGGAGAAGTCTGGGAGTGCAGTGGGGTGGACTACATATACGTTACATAGCTGGAGAAGTCTGGGAGTGCAGTGGGGTGGACTACATATACGTTACATAGCCGGAGAAGTCTGGGAGTGCAGTGGGGTGGACTCCATATACATTGCATAGCCAGAGAAGTCTGGGAGTGCAGTGGGGTGGACTACATGTACGTTATATAGCTGGAGAGGTCTGGGAGTGCAGTGGGGTAGACTCCGAGTGAAGTGGGGTGGACTCCATAAACGTTATATAGCGGGAGAAGTCTGGGAGTGCAGTGGGGTGGACTACATATATGTTATACAGCTGGAGAAGCTGGGAGTGCAGTGGGGTGGACTACATATACGTTACATAGCCGGAGAAGTCTGGGAGTGCAGTGGGGTGGACTCCATATACATTACATAGCCGGAGAAGTCTGGGAGTGCGGTGGGGTGGACTACATATACGTTATATAGCCGGAGAAGTCTGGGAGTGCAGTGGGGTGGACTCCATATACATACATAGCCGGAGAAGTCTGGGAGTGCAGTGGGGTGGACTCCATATACATTACATAGCCGGAGAAGTCTGGGAGTGCAGTGGGGTGGACTACATATATGTTATACAGCTGGAGAAGTCTGGGAGTGCAGTGGGGTGGACTCCATATACATTACATAGCCAGAGAAGTCTGGGAGTGCAGTGGGGTGGACTCCATATACATTACATAGCCGGAGAAGTCTGGGAGTGCAGTGGGGTGAACTCCATATACATTACATAGCTGTAGAAGTCTGGGAGTGCAGTGGGGTGGACTCCATATACATTACATAGCCAGAGAAGTCTGGGAGTGCAGTAGGGTGGACTCCATATACATTACATAGCGGGAGAAGTCTGGGAGTGCAGTGGGGTGGACTCCATATACGTTACGTAGCCGGAGAAGTCTGGGAGTGCAGTGGGGTGGACTCCATATACATTACGTAGCCGGAGAAGTCTGGGAGTGCAGTGGGGTGGACTACATATACGTTAAATAGCCGGAGAAGTCTGGGAGTGCAGTGGGGTGGACTACATATACGTTACATAGCCGGAGAAGTCTGGGAGTGCAGTGGGGTGGACTACATATACGTTATGTAGCGGGAGAAATCTGGGAGTGTAGCGGGAGAAGACTGGGAGTGCAGTGGGGTGGACTCCATATACATTACATAGCTGGAGAAGTCTGGGAGTGCAGTGGGGTGGACTACATATATGTTACATAGCCGGAGAAGTCTGGGAGTGCAGTGGGGTGGACTACATATACGTTATGAAGTGGGAGAAGTCTGGGAGTGCAGTGGGGTGGACTACATATACGTTACATAGCCGGAGAAGTCTGGGAGTGCAGTGGGGTGGACTACATATACGTTATGAAGAGGGAGAATTCTGGGAGTGCAGTCGGGTGGACTCCATATACATTACATAGCCGGAGAAGTCTGGGAGTGCAGTGGGGTGGACTACATATATGTTATACAGCTGGAGAAGTCTGGGTGTGCAGTGGGGTGGACTCCATATACATTACATAGCCGGAGAAGTCTGGGAGTGCAGTGGGGTGGACTCCATCTACATTACATAGCTGTAGAAGTCTGGGAGTGCAGTGGGGTGGACTCCATATACATTACATAGCTGGAGAAATCTGGGAGTGCAGTGGGGTGGACTACATATACATTACATAGCTGTAGAAGTCTGGGAGTGCAGTGGCGTGGACTCCATATACATTACATAGCCGGAGAAGTCTGGGAGTGCAGTGGGGTGGACTCCATATACATTACATAGCCGGAGAAGTCTGGGAGTGCAGTGGGGTGGACTACATATACGTTACATAGCCGGAGAAGTCTGGGAGTGCAGTAGGGTGGACTCCATATACATTACATAGCCGGAGAAGTCTGGGAGTGCAGTGGGGTTGACTACATATACGTTACATAGCCGGAGAAGTCTGGGAGTGCAGTGGGGTGGACTACATATATGTTATATAGCCGGAGAAGTCTGGGAGTGCAGTGGGGTGGACTCCATATACATACATAGCCGGAGAAGTCTGGGAGTGCAGTGGGGTGGACTCCATATACATTACATAGCCGGAGAAGTCTGGGAGTGCAGTGGGGTGGACTACATATATGTTATACAGCTGGAGAAGTCTGGGAGTGCAGTAGGGTGGACTCCATATACATTACATAGCCAGAGAAGTCTGGGAGTGCAGTGGGGTGGACTCCATATACATTACATAGCTGTAGAAGTCTGGGAGTGCAGTGAGGTGGACTCCATATACATTACATAGCCGGAGAAGTCTGGGAGTGCAGTGGGGTGGACTCCATATACATTACATAGCTGTAGAAGTCTGGAAGTGCAGTGGGGTGGACTCCATATACATTACATAGCCGGAGATGTCTGGGAGTGCAGTGGGGTGGACTCCATATACATTACATAGCCGGAGAAGTCTGGGAGTGCAGTGGGGTGGACTACATATATGTTATACAGCAGGAGAAGTCTGGGAGTGCAGTGGGGTGGACTCCATATACATTACATAGCCGGAGAAGTCTGGGAGTGCAGTGGGGTGGACTACATATATGTTATACAGCTGGAGAAGTCTGGGGGTGCAGTGGGGTGGACTCGATATACATTGCATAGCGGGAGAAGTCTGGGAGTGCAGTGGAGTGGACTCCGAGTGCAGTGGGGTGGACTCCATAAATGTTATATAGCAGGAGAAGTCTGGGAGTGCAGCGGAGTGGACTCCATATACATTACATAGCTGTAGAAGTCTGGGAGTGCAGTGGGGTGGACTCCATATACATTACATAGCCGGAGAAGTCTGGGAGTGCAGTGGGGTGGACTCCATAAACGTTATATAGCTGTAGAAGTCTGGGAGTGCAGTGGGGTGGACTACATATATGTTATATAGCTGGGGAAGTCTGGGAGTGCAGTTGGGTGGACTCCATATACATTGCATAGCCGGAGAAGTCTGGGAGTGCAGTGGGGTGGACTCCATATACATTACATAGCCAGAGAAGTCTGGGAGTGCAGTGGGGTGGACTCCATATACATTATATAGCCAGAGAAGTCTGGGAGTGCAGTGGGGTGGACTCCATATACATTGCATAGCCAGAGAAGTCTGGGAGTGCAGTGGGGTGGACTCCATATACATTGCATAGCCAGAGAAGTCTGGGAGTGCAGTGGGGTGGACTACATGTACGTTATATAGCTGGAGAGGTCTGGGAGTGCAGTGGGGTGGACTCCATATACATTACATAGCCGGAGAAGTCTGGGAGTGCAGTGGGGTGGACTACATATACGTTATATAGCGGGAGAAGTCTGGGAGTGCAGTGGGGTGGACTCCATATACATTACATAGCCGGAGAAGTCTGGGAGTGCAGTGGGGTGGACTACATATACGTTATATAGCCGGAGAAGTCTGGGAGTGCAGTGCGGTGGACTCCATATACATTGCATAGCCGGAGAAGTCTGGGAGTGCAGTTGGGTGGACTACATATACGTTATATAGCGGGAGAAGTCTGGGAGTGCAGTTGGGTGGACTACATATACGTTATATAGCCAGAGAAGTCTCGGAGTGCAGTTGGGTGGACTACATATACGATATATATCTGGGGAAGTCTGGGAGTGCAGTGGGGTGGACTCCGAGTGCAGTGGGGTGGACTCCATAAATGTTATATAGGGGGAGAAGTCTGGGAGTGCAGCGGGTGGACTCCATATACATTACATAGCCGGAGAAGTCTGGGAGTGCAGTGGGGTGGACTCCATATACATTACATAGCCAGAGAAGTCTGGGAGTGTAGTGGGGTGGACTCCATATACATTAAATAGCCAGAGAAGTCTGGGAGTGCAGTGGGGTGGACTACATATATGTCATACAGCTGGAGAAGTCTGGGAGTGCAGTGGGGTGGACTCCATATACATTACATAGCCAGAGAAGTCTGGGAGTGCAGTGGGGTGGACTCCATATTCATTACATAGCTGTAGAAGTCTGGGAGTGCAGTGGGGTGGACTCCATATACATTACATAGCTGTAGAAGTCTGGGAGTGCAGTGGGGTGGACTCCATATACATTACATAGCCGAAGAAGTCTGGGAGTGCAGTGGAGTGGACTCCATATACATTACATAGCTGTAGAAGTCTGGGAGTGCAGTTGGGTGGACTCCATATACATTACATAGCCGGAGAAGTCTGGGAGTGCAGTGGGGTGGACTCCATATACATTACATAGCCTGAGAAGTCTGGGAGTGCAGTGGGGTGGACTACATATATGTTATACAGCTGGAGAAGTCTGGGAGTGCAGTGGAGTGGACTCTGAGTGCAGTGGGGTGGACTCCATAAACGTTATATAGCAGGAGAAGTCTGGGAGTGCAGCGGAGTGGACTCCATATACATTACATAGCTGTAGATGTCTGGGAGTGCAGTTGGGTGGACTCCATATACATTACATAGCCGGAGAAGTCTGGGAGTGCAGTGGGGTGGACTCCATAAACGTTATATAGCTGTAGACGTCTGGGAGTGCAGTGGGTTGGACTACATATATGTTATATAGCTGGAGAAGTCTGGGAGTGCAGTGGGGTGGACTCCATATACATTGCATAGCCGGAGAAGTCTGGGAGTGCAGTGGGGTGGACTCCATATACATTACATAGCCAGAGAAGTCTGGGATTGCAGTGGGTGGACTCCATATACATTGCATAGCCTGAGAAATCTGGGAGTGCAGTGGGGTGGACTCCATATACATTACATAGCCAGAGAAGTCTGGGAGTGCAGTGGGGTGGACTCCATATACATTACATAGCCAGAGAAGTCTGGGAGTGCAGTGGGGTGGACTCCATATACATTGCATAGCCGGAGAAGTCTGGGAGTGCAGTGGGGTGGACTACATGTACGTTATATAGCTGGAGAGGTCTGGGAGTGCAGTGGGGTGGACTCTGAGTGCAGTGGGGTGGACTCCAAAAACTTTATATAGCGGGAAAAGTCTGGGAGTGCAGTGGGGTGGACTACATATATGTCATACAGCTGGAGAGGTCTGGGAGTGCAGTGGGGTGGACTCTGAGTGCAGTGGGGTGGACTCCAAAAACTTTATATAGCCAGAGAAGTCTGAGAGTGCAGTGGAGTGGACCCCGAGTGCAGTGGGGTGGACTCCATAAACGTTATATAGCTGTAGAAGTCTGGGAGTGCAGTGGGGTGGACTACATATATGTTATACAGCTGGAGAAGTCTGGGAGTGCAGTGGAGTGGACTCTGAGTGCAGTGGGGTGGACTCCATAAACGTTATATAGCAGGAGAAGTCTGGGAGTGCAGCGGAGTGGACTCCATATACATTACATAGCTGTAGATGTCTGGGAGTGCAGTTGGGTGGACTCCATATACATTGCATAGCCGGAGAAGTCTGGGAGTGCAGTGGGGTGGACTCCATAAACGTTATATAGCTGTAGACGTCTGGGAGTGCAGTGGGTTGGACTACATATATGTTATATAGCTGGAGAAGTCTGGGAGTGCAGTGGGGTGGACTCCATATACATTGCATAGCCGGAGAAGTCTGGGAGTGCAGTGGGGTGGACTCCATATACATTACATAGCCAGAGAAGTCTGGGATTGCAGTGGGTGGACTCCATATACATTGCATAGCCTGAGAAATCTGGGAGTGCAGTGGGGTGGACTCCATATACATTACATAGCCAGAGAAGTCTGGGAGTGCAGTGGGGTGGACTCCATATACATTACATAGCCAGAGAAGTCTGGGAGTGCAGTGGGGTGGACTCCATATACATTGCATAGCCGGAGAAGTCTGGGAGTGCAGTGGGGTGGACTACATGTACGTTATATAGCTGGAGAGGTCTGGGAGTGCAGTGGGGTGGACTCTGAGTGCAGTGGGGTGGACTCCAAAAACTTTATATAGCGGGAAAAGTCTGGGAGTGCAGTGGGGTGGACTACATATATGTCATACAGCTGGAGAGGTCTGGGAGTGCAGTGGGGTGGACTCTGAGTGCAGTGGGGTGGACTCCAAAAACTTTATATAGCCAGAGAAGTCTGAGAGTGCAGTGGAGTGGACCCCGAGTGCAGTGGGGTGGACTCCATAAACGTTATATAGCTGTAGAAGTCTGGGAGTGCAGCGGAGTGGACTCCATATACATTACAAAGCCGGAGAAGTCTGGGAGTGCAGTGGAGTGGACTACATATATGTTATACAGCTGGAGAAGTCTGGGAGTGCAGTGGGGTGGACTCCATATACATTACATAGCCAGAGAAGTCTGGGAGTGCAGTGGAGTGGACTACATATATGTTATACAGCTGGAGAAGTCTGGGAGTGCAGTGGGGGGTGGACTCCATAAACGTTATATAGCCGGAGAAGTCTGGGAGTGCAGTGGGGTGGACTACATATATGTTATATAGCTGGAGAAGTCTGGGAGTGCAGTTGGGTGGACTCTATATACATTACATAGCCGGAGAAGTCTGGGAGTGCAGTGGGGTGGACTCCATATACATTGCATAGCCGGAGAAGTCTGGGAGTGCAGTTGGGTGGACTACATATACGTTATATAGCGGGAGAAGTCTGGGAGTGCAGTGGGGTGGACTCCATATACATTGCATAGCCGGAGAAGTCTGGGAGTGCAGTTGGGTGGACTACATATACGTTATATAGCGGGAGAAGTCTGGGAGTGCAGTGGGGTGGACTCCATATACATTGCATAGCCGGAGAAGTCTGGGAGTGCAGTTGGGTGGACTACATATACGTTATATAGCGGGAGAAGTCTGGGAGTGCAGTTGGGTGGACTACATATACGTTATATAGCCAGAGAAGTCTGGGAGTGCAGTTGGGTGGACTACATATACGTTATATAGCTGGAGAAGTCTGGGAGTGCAGTGGGGTGGACTCCATATACATTACATAGCCAGAGAAGTCTGGGAGTGCAGTGGGGTGGACTCCATATACATTATGTAGCGGGAGAAGTCTGGGAGTGCAGTGGGGTGGACTCCGAGTGCAGTGGGGTGGACTCCATATACTTTATATAGGGGGCAAAGTCTCGGAGTGCAGCGGAGTGGACTCCATATACATTACATAGCGGGAGAAGGCTGGGAGTGCAGTGGGGTGGACTCCGTATACATTATTTAGCAGCAGATGTCTGGGAGTGCAGGGGTGGTGGACTCCATATAAATTATATAGCGCGAGAAGTCTGGGAGTGCAGTGGGGTGGACTCCATATACGTTATATAGCGGGAGAAGTCTGTGAGTGCAGCGGAGTGGATTACATATACATTATATAGCGGGAGAAGTCTGGGAGTGCAGTGGGGTGGACTCCATATACATCATATAATGCGAGAAGTCTGGGAGTGCAGTGGGGTGGACTCCATAAATGTTATATAGCGGGAGAAGTCTGGGAGTGCAGTGGGGTGGACTCCATATATGTTATTTAGCGGGTGAAGTCTGGGAGTGCAGGGGGTGGACTCCAAATACTTTATATAGGGGGAGAAGTCTGGGAGTGCAGTGGGGTGGACTCCATATACATTATATAGCAGGAGACGTCTGGGAGTACAGGGGGGGTGGATTCCATATACATTATATAACGCGAGAAGTCTGGGAGTGCAGTGGGGTGGACTCCTTATACGTTATATAGTGGGAGAAGTCTGGGAGTGCAGGGGGGGTGGACTGCATATACTTTATATAGGGGGAGAAGTCTTGGAGTGCAGTGGGACGGACTCCATAAACGTTAAATAGCGGGAGAAGTCTGAGAGTGCAGTGGGGTGGACTACATATAGGTTATATAGCTGGAGAAGTCTGGGAGTGCAGTTGGGTGGACTCCATATACATTACATAGCCGGAGAAGTCTGGGAGTGCAGTGGGGTGGACTCCATATACATTGCATAGCCGGAGAAGTCTGGAAGTGCAGTTGGGTGGACTACATATACGTTATATAGCGGGAGAAGTCTGGGAGTGCAGTGGGGTGGACTCCATATACATTGCATAGCCGGAGAAGTCTGGGAGTGCAGTTGGGTGGACTCCATATATGTTATATAGCGGGAGAAGTCTGGGAGTGCAGTTGGGTGGACTACATATACGTTATATAGCCAGAGAAGTCTGGGAGTGCAGTGGGTGGACTCCGAGTGCAGTGGGGTGGACTCCATAAATGTTATATAGGGGGAGAAGTCTGGGAGTGCAGTGGGGTGGACTCCATATACATTACATAGCCAGAGAAGTCTGGGAGTGCAGTGGGGTGGACTCCATATACATTATGTAGCAGGAGAAGTCTGGGAGTGCAGTGGGGTGGACTCCGTATACATTATTTAGCAGCAGACGTCTGGGAGTGCAAGGGGGGTGGACTCCATATAAATTATATAACGCGAGAAGTCTGGGAGTGCAGTGGGGTGGACTCCATATACGTTATATAGCGGGAGAAGTCTGTGAGTGCAGCAGAGTGGATTACATATACATTATATAGCGGGAGAAGTCTGGGAGTGCAGTGGGGTGGACTCCATATACATCATATAATGTGAGAAGTCTGGGAGTGCAGTGGGGTGGACTCCATAAATGTTATATAGCTGGATTAGTCTGGGAGTGCAGTGGGGTGGACTCCATATACGTTATATAGTGGGAGAAGTCTGGGAGTGCAGGGGTGGACTCCATATACTTTATATAGGGGGAGAAGTCTGGGAGTGCAGTGGGGTGGACTCCATATACATTATATAGCAGGAGACGTCTGGGAGTACAGGGGGGGTGGATTCCATATACATTATATAACGCGAGAAGTCTGGGAGTGCAGTGGGGTGGACTCCTTATACGTTATATAGTGGGAGAAGTCTGGGAGTGCAGGGGGGGTGGACTGCATATACTTTATATAGGGGGAGAATTCTTGGAGTGCAGTGGGATGGACTCCATAAACGTTAAAAAGCGGGAGAAGTCTGGGAGTGCAGTGGGGTGGACTCCATATACGTCATATAAGGGGAGAAGTCTGGGAGTGCAGTTGGGTCGATTCCATATTCATTATATAGTGAGAGAAGTCTGGGACTGAAGGGGGGGTGGACTCCATATACATTATATAGTGGGAGAAGTCTGGGAGTGCAGTGGGGTGGACTCCATATACATTATATAGCGGGAGAAATCTGGGAGTGCAGGGGGGTGGACTCCATAAACATTATATAGCGGGAGAAGTCTTGGAGTGCGGTGGGTTGGACTCCATATACTTTATATAGTGGGAGAAGTCTGGGAGTGCAGTGGGGTGGACTCCATATACGTTATATAGTGGGAGAAATATGGGAGTGCAGGGGGGTGGAATCCATATACATTATACAGCGGGAGAAGTCTTGGAGTGCAGTGGGTAGGACTTCATATACTTTATATATCGGGAGAAGTCTGGGAGCGCAATCGAGTGGACTCCTTATAAATTATATAGTGGGAGAAATCTGGGAGTGCAAGGGGGTGGACTCTATATACATTATATAGCGGGAGAAATCTGGGAGTGAAGTGTTGTGGACTCCATATACATTATATAGCAGGAGAAGTCTGGGAGTGCAGTGGGGTGGACTCCATATACATTATATAGCGGGAGAAGTCTGGGAGTGCAGGGAGGGTGGACTCCATATACATTATATAGCGGGCGAAGTCTGGGAGTGCAGTGGGGAGTAGACTCCTCGTATGTTATATAGCGGGAGAAGTCTGGGAGTACAGTGGGTGGACTCCATATACTTTATATAGCTGTAGAAGTCTGGTAGAGAGGGTAAAGGAGACCAGAGGTCCCAGCAAAGAGAGAGTGGAGGAATCACTGTACATCACGGTGAACTGGAGCACTTAACCAACCAGACAACATCTTTCTAATGTGGTGTTGGGTGTCCTGACCCACGTTTGAGCTATCATGCTGCAACATTTGGTGCTGTGGGCTTAGAAAATCCAAGATGGCCAAAAAGCCCACCTGTGCGCCAGAATCTAGGAGAACCACGCAGTTTGTGCACACTAAAATGGTTGCCTAACTTGCCACCCACCAGTGCGAGCCGGATGGGCCGGGGTGCCATGAGTGAAATGTGTGCCAAAGGAAAAAACACACTTTAAAATCACCTTTTGTTTCTCTGAATGCCAGCTCAAAATGCCTATTTTCAAACATTGCAACACATCCAAAAATCTCACTGAACTCCAGCGGACATCTGGCAGAATGAAGTATGTGTGCATACTAAATCTGGGAAGTTGAAGAGCCCCAAAACAATGTTTATAACAAGACTGGCTGAGCTCTGCAGGTCTGCAGCAGCCTAACTGAAACTGGATTTAAAACTACCAAAAATTGAAAATGTTTAAATTAACTGAGTGACCTACTTTGAGTGTCACATAGTTTGTCACTGTTGAAATGTCATAGTTTTGAACTTAGAATCAGCATTCTAGCTGCATATGTAAAAATTGTCTTGACTTAAACTGGGGAACAAAAAGTGACAGTCTATCTGAAACCTGGCTTAATGAAACTGAATTCTGCCTGACATCTACCCCCACAGGAGTTAAAACCTGCTCAGCCACTCTTCCCCTTGCCAAAAGGAGTTGTCACCTCTCTGATTAGATTAGGGGTGGAGCAGCTACAGGGAGTTGAACAAAGGCCTGTCCTGGGCCCAGGCAGATGGTTTATTAGGTTGGCCGTAAAATAGCTTCCTCTTGGCAGAAGCTGGGAGGGGCAGGGTCTCTGAGCTTGGCGGAAACTGGATAAACTGGTTTCTACACCCTGTGACCTGAAAAGACACACCCCTGTTGGCCAGAATATGATTCTAAGAAAGATGTATAACTCATGGTGCGGACTTGTCAAAATTATTTGAATGATACCATAATTCTTGTAATTTTTCTGTGCACATTTTAAGACGTGTTGGGAATTTGTGTGATGTTCTGGGGCAAAACCCCGCTATTTATGGATACTACAGACTCTGTGTTTAAGCTAGAGACATGGGAATTTACTGGAGTATGTATGGACAGGCCGTGTATATGTGTATAATTTTTAATGAAGAACCAAGGTTGCATAACCCACTAAAATCGAAAATGTTGCCGTTTCTGAATGCAAGCCCTCAGGAAGAGCAGATTTGGGACAGAGACTACCTCATGTGATAGGTACTATGTACATGCAATGACAAACCACTATGTATTTGAGAAATGTGTATTTTGATCAAATATAGATTTGTGGGCAAACTGACCAGGAGAGGATCCTCTGACCCATAAAACCTACAGCATCACTCTGACTCAGTTCCTTCCCCAATCATGGGAGAGGGGAGAATTGGGCCAATGACAAGTTGAAAGAGGGGCTGGCTAGTGATGCTGCACACACACCCACTTTCAAAAGCCATAAAAAGAGCCACTGGAAGCTAGAGAGGACATTCAATTCCATTTGCTGCGGAGCATGCCGACCGACAACTTCACATCCAGAGATCCAGACTTCAAATCCATCAATCTCCAGAACCTGTAGCAGTACCCAGAAAGCAGTGTTACATCCAGTATCCAGAACCAGAGGCCAGAGATCCAGGGTGACCCAGACCGCTGTTAGCAGAACCAGAGAGCTGACCCAGATGACTGTGAAGTGCCGAGACCAGAACCGGAGTCCAGTCCAAAACCTGACCAGATCCGTGGGGAGGCCTTATTCAAAAATATATTGTGAGTACCTAGCAGAACTGTGCAGAACCAATCTCTTAGTTAAAATAATCTAATCCAAACTATTTTAATCTAACCAGAACTGCCTCCTAACTGTCACCTGTCATTTGCAAAGCTGTCACCTGTCATTTTCTAGCTGCAAGCTGGAACCTGTCGCTTTGAACTTTTAAAATTTCAAATCCAAAATACAGTCTTCACAAAATCGTTCATAACTCCGTAACCATTTGGTTTAACTTTCCTCTGAAAGCTTAGAATCTCAGCTTTTCAACGAGCCTAGAACCGACTTCCTACTCCTTATACTTTCTCCGTAATCACGATTCTCGCACCCGCAAATTTTGCCGCGATTTGCGATTTGGTTAAAAATCCAGCCATGTGTAACCATCAGCAGTCATCTCTTTCCTTGCTAAATTTCGTTTGCCTCTTAAGAACCATCCCTGAATCATTGATAGAGTGATCCTGGACTAATATTAACTAGATACCACTCACCCTGAACCTCCTGAAGGGAATTAAAAGCATTTTCAGCATATTTCTCACTGCATTGTCACCATATTCAAAGCACTTGGGTCTGTGTTCCAAAACTCCTATCTGTTGTATAAGCTGCTGGGGGGGAATTGAACTGACTTCTATTTGATTGCATTCCTAAGAACTGAGTCCCATTCTTTTCATCTCCTTACATTGCATTAAGGGGTTGGTGAATTGTCCAATAAAGTGATTACATTGTCTTTTGCTGAATCCTATCAAGTTATTTTCTGTACTGCATTTTCATTCCATATTGCATCTCTTTGAAACCATAAAAGTATTGTTGTTATCCTATCCATCCTATACCCACTCATCATTGGTTATAAAGAAGTGTGCTAGTGCCAGAATATCCATTATTGATTACTGCTCAGATTAAGTGTGATATTAATTATTAATTTATTATAAAGTGTGATCTATATCTATTGTTTACATTCTCAAATAAACCGTTTAAACTTGCAAAACAGAACTACTTCTTGGCTCAGTGGGGTCAGGGGGATTCCAAGAGAGGGGTGTTATATAGGGATAGTCATCCAGAACTCATGAACTGGACATAAAGATATATCAATAAGGGTTTCCATTCAGTATCCCAGACTAGGCATTGACTTAGCTGTAGTGTTGAATTGAATCCTCTTACAAATTGGGGGCTCGAGTCGGACGTTTGGGTTAGATCTATCACTTGTGCAGATTAATACAGTGTGCCAGCTGACCAGATACACATATCCGGTCGGATCACCACACTGTGTTACGCTGTAAAGCACTCCTCAAAGGAACGCTCTAAGGAAAAGGTCTGTTTTGCAAAAACAAAATATAAACTTCTGTAAGTCAGGAAGGAACTCAAATTCCAGAATGACGACCTTGGTAGATATGAAAATAGCCAGAGAGCACTTCTTACATAAGCTATTTGTGAGAGGTGAGTGAACTCATCAGGACCAGATGGTCTGGTTGCAGGCAATCGCACCCCAGATCACTGAAACGGGGTCAGATTAATGGAGAGATCAGGGTCCCCTACATGTGGCCCTGAGTGAACTATATATGGCCCCTAAGGCCAAGGATGAGCACCACAAGATTGCCAGGGTAGCGGCATATTTATATTTACATATGGGAGCCATGCAGGATAAATGTGCTGAAGGCCAAGATCTGGCGAGTAGGCAACTGCTGGCATTAGAGAAGGCCCAATCTGATCTGGATTCTTCTGAGCAGAGGCTGCAGAGAAGCCAGGAGTCAGAAAATGATAGTAGGCAGTATATCATTAAAATAAAAGAGGACATGGATATACTGCAACAGGAAAAGGCTGACCAGGATACCAGAATTCTGGCCTTGCAGAAGGAACGCCAGACAGTTTGGACTCCCTACTGCAGAGCCAGAAAAAGCTGGAGCAACAGATCAATTTCAACAGGGCATGCACAGAGCAGGTAGCCACCCTGCAAATCCAACTAGACAGAGAGAAAGAGGAGAGCAATAAACTGATCCTGAAAGACCTGGATACCCAGGCAGAGTTTGATCAGGAGCGCCAGAAAGCTGGTGCCTTCCAAAGGCAAAGGGGCGACCTGGCGTCACAAATTCAAGCTCTTGGTCAGGAAAGGGACACCTTAGGCCAGGAAGTCTGCCACTTAAGGAGAACAATGGAAGAAAATCACCTGGCCCACCAGGGACTGGGTGACCTCCAAAAATAACACCAGGACTTGCTAGAACACACCAGGAGGGTGGAGGAGGCTCTGGCAAGACAGGAGCAGGCCAATAGGGACACAGCTCAGGAGGTAATCCTCCTGCAGCAAAGACTGGCCCAGTGCTCCAGGACCAATCAGGAAACGCAGATAGAGAATGAGGCTCTCTGCCAGCACAATGATAGGCTCCAACAACAGGTAGCGATGCAGGAGAGACTGATAGAGTCTAGTAAGGCCTTAACTGAGGAACTGAAGGCGCAGGCTCTTGCATTGCAACAGGGAGCAGGGGCGGATAGAGACCAGGTTTCCTGGGAAAAGGAAACTCCTGAGCATAACCTCAGGAGCCCTAGTACCAGATGCCTTTATCTCTCTCAGTCCCTGGACTCTGCCACCCCCATGTCCCCTGGTGCATATGAGCACCGGGCCACAGGGATGGCAGATTACTATCCAGCCAGAAGCATGAGGCTCATAGGCCAGTACCTCCCAGGAATGGATGGGCGGGCATCCGGGTATGGGCATCCAAGCACAGTGCAATTTAGTGGGGAACCCCAGGAGAATAGGCCCATTAAGGGCATCCTGAAAACTTCTGCCCAGTTAGGTCAGTGGGGGGGGTACCCATCAAATCCTGGCAGCAACGAGGAATCTGAAGACTACTCTGAAAGGCACAGGACACAGGAGACCAGGTCCCCACATTCTGCCAGCCATTCCCAGGCTCGCAGAATCCGGGAAAACCTGGAAGATCAGACAGGAACCTCTCGGAGCAGTGCCTCTGAGTCAGAGGATGAATGGACCAGGGTTACCCGAACCAAAAAGGCCAATAAAGCAAAAAGGGCCTTTCTTAAGGACCCATTGAAACAGATTAAGGCAATCAGGAGTGTCATCACGCCTTATCATAAGAACGCCAAGTACTCTGTTTGGGAACACTTGGAGCTCTATGAGCAAATGATGGAGACTTTTCATTTGAAGGACAGCCAAAGCTGTATCCAATATGTAAAGTGGACATTCTCCCCAGAGTACTCCAGTTTCTTTGCGGGGCTGGAGGACCAAAATCATTCAAGGTGGTCCACCTATAGGGCGGCCATATTAAAACATTTTTCTGTTCACAGAAATCCTCAAGAGGCTCGCAAAGCAGTCTACAATTTGCAATGTGGGGAGGATCAGGCCCCACAAGAATTTGTGCAAGAACTGAAACGTGCCTTTGCGCAGACCACCAGAAGGGTGCGCACAGACAGCAGAGAATTTGTCAATACATTTTTCCATGCCTTGCCCAAATATATAATGACCCAGCTCGTGAGAGATTTTCATGAAAAAAGACTTTAGACTGGGTCATTGAACAGGCTACCCGGATCTATGAGGTGCAGAAGCCCATAGAAAATAAAAGCAATACCCAGAAAAATCCCAAAACCAACAGCACCCCTGCTGCTGCCAAGGTGGCAGAGGTAAAGGTCACCCCCGTTTTGGATTTGTTGATGGGGGGGCCTAAAAACCTACCTGCACCTAATAATTCACAGCCCAGAAGGCCCTCGGGCCAGTCACAGACAGGGAGTCGAGGAGGTAGTCCCACAAATGGGGAACCCCGCTCCCTTGACTATGTAAGTCCCCGCTATAAGGGAAACCGACCAATCCTGGGTTATTTGTGGACTCCTCCAGCCCAAGTGGGGGGGTTCCAGCCAAGCACCTGACCCGGGGAACTTCCCTCCTAACTTCCCCCAGGAGGGCAGAAATTCTCCAAATCCTGGGCAGAACTTTTTCCCCAGGTATCCACCCAATTTCCAGCCCCAAAATCATCCATCCTTCTTTCCCCAATTCCCTGAGCCCAGACAACCTAATCCGGGAGAGGGGAGGCCAAAGGTGGAGGGGTACCAAAATCTTCCCAACCAGGGGTACTACCAGAGAAGGGATAGCTACCCTTCCCGGGATCAACCTAGGGGAGAAAATAGAGCCCCGTATCAGCCTGAGCGGGTTTCCCAGTTAGAGCGCCAGGTCCAAAATATGGCACGGGATCTGGGTCACATACTGAGGGCTCAACAGAACACTCAGATGAGCATGCCACCGCAGAATGCCCCAAACTCTGGACCTGGTGCTCCAGAACAATGACGGGGGCAGCACCCCGATAACACACCGGCTCCCAGGGAGGAGGCACAAGGGGAAGGGGGGTGTAAAACCTTGGAGGAAGCTTCCTTCCCAACTTGTAAACAGCCCCTGGAAAACCAGGAACCGGAAACAAAATCTCCTACCCCTGAAAGTCTGCCACCCAAGGAGCAGAGAGGAGGTAGGAGAAACAAAGGACTCAAACAGACCCACTTTGTAGAGGAGGTACAGATCTTCCAATTTGAGGGAGAGGGATCTCAAGAGGATCCTGGGAGAAGGATCTTCTCCTTCAGAGATGGGGGAACTCCTCCCAAGGAAAAATGGGTCCCAAGGGATGTCAATTCAGACTGGGGAGATATGGAGACTGAGCTACCGCCGCCCATCATCTCATCCCAGAACCCACAATACCGAAATCCCCTGGTTCAAACCCATCCTGGTGACTGCCTCCAAGAAGGGTGGGGCGGCCCAGAACCGGAACCAGGGGAACCCACAATGGCTCTGATCTCCAGTTGCCAACTTTTTCTTTCAGATTCCCAAGGTTCTCCACAGAATTCTGCCCAAATCTCTTTGCTAGCAATGTCCGAAACCAGAAAGTTAGCCCACCAGTTGTCCAAAAATGTGCATTATCTGTGCCCCCTTGAGGAGAAGGAGGGAAGATACTATGCCCCGGTACAAGTACAGGGGCAGGGTAAAATTCTGGCACTGGTGGACACTGGATCCCAAGCTACCCTTCTGTCCAAAAGGGCCTTTGAGGAACTAAACGCAGGAAGGGGGAGAATTACCGAATTCCTCTCACCTCTCTTCCTGGACAACTGCAGAACTTTGACGGGAAGGAAATTCCCGTTGAGGGGACTGCAGACTTGGACATTAAAATTGGGCGACACAAGGTGAAACACCCGGTCATAGTAGTGACTCCAGAGGGCACCCCTTGTTTACTAGGGAATGACCTCCTGAGAAGGTTGTCACCCCTAATAGACTGTGTAAACAAGGTCCTCTGGACCCAGACTAGCCGACCAATAAAATTAAAACAGAGTGTCAACCATGTTAGTTTAAACGGCACCTGCCACATGGTTGAACAAAAATCTGACCAAGTAGAATTTCACTTCCAGAACAACCAAACTCCCGATGTGACAGTAATAGCAGTAGGACAACAGACTGGTGATGGGGGTCCTCTCTATTTCTGAATATCAACCTTCCTTCCAGTTTAAGGTGGTATTCCATACTGGAAGGAAGCACCCTGAAATTCTTTACTAATCCACAATCAGAAACTCCCACTCCTATAGTCCAGAAAGATGTGAAATCAGCTCAGAGCCTGGCTGATATTCAGCAAATTGGAGAGCAGTTGTTCATCCCTGTTCAGTTAAATGATGGGAAGGACTCTGTTCTCGCTCGAGTGTGCGTGAACAATGGTAAGAGCTTCATCAGCGAAGCCATGTTCCGCCAACTCCCAAAAGATCCAGCCATTCCCACATTCAAACTGATAGACAAATGGGAAATGGAACTGGAAGCACCCAATTCCAAACATCTCCTGCCAAGCAGGTGTATGCTCAAAATCTCCATTGGCAACAAGAGCATAGTCCACAATTGTTGGGTCGTGCGAGACGTCACTGCCGCTTTTTACTTAGGCAGTGACAGTCTCAATCGCTTTGCCATTAGTTTGGACCTAATCAACTTCAAAGCTCGGTCCCGATTAGCGGATAATCCCATGGGCTTTGATGATCCAGAAAAAGCATTTAGGTCAGCACAATTGCTACCTTATGCAGTTGAAATTCAGATCAAAGAGGAAGTCACCATCCCAGAAAGGACCCGACAATTCTCCCTGGAAGTGAAAGCTAAAAGAGGACAACATTTGAAAAACCCTGATGCTTACATACATCTAAATGCTTCCCTCCAACAGAAAGGGTTAGGGGTAAACCCAACACCATTAGTCAACATAGAACATGGCACCATTCTAATAGAGGTGGATAACAGCGACTTAAAGAGTATTACTCTAGCCGCAGGCACCATTATTGGAATGGCGGTTGATGACCGACATTTTTCCATTGATTTAGGAAATGAACTGTTAGGCCAATCCCCAAGGACTGTTTTGACAGTGACAGTGATGACAATACAACACCAGACAGGATTTTTACCCGGCATTGGGGGAACTTCCTGGTGTACACTTCCTGCCCCTATGGTAAGGAAGATGTGACTTGTGACTTCAGGAGGGATGAGGTGATTTTCCAGGTCCATGAGGGTTGCCTTTCCCACCTGAGGCCTCCAGTCCAAATCAGCACTCTGACCAGGGACTTCTCCACCCAGCTGGAGGAGGCCGCTGAGATAGCCAAACCAGAAGTCTTTCCAGGCTTCAGGCAGATGGTGGAAGAGAGAGTCAACCTAGCTCATGCCTGTGTGACTCTGGAACAAAAGCAAAAGTTGAAACAAGTTTTCTTGGATTTCCAAGATCTCTTTGCGGTAGACTCATATGACTGTGGTCGCACTGACATCCACACAACAACAATCCCCACGGACCCTGGCATGACTCCTGTGTTTGTGAAGCAATATCGCTTGCCTCTCGCATCAATGGAGTCCCTTACTGAAATAATTAAGAACCTTGAGTCCCGGGGAATAATCTGTCCAGTCCACAGCACCTTCAATAATCCGGTGCTGGGAATATTGAAGCCAAACAGCCAGTGGAGACTCTGTGCTGACCTTAGGGAGCTCAACAAACGGGTCCATACTTCCCGATGGCCTCTGCCCTACATTGACCAAGGGCTGGCCCAGATCCAGGGGTCACAGGTATTCACTGCAATAGACCTGACCAATGGATACTGGACTGTGCCTGTCAGTAGGGAGGACCACTACAAGCTGGCTTTTACCTTTGGGGGCCAGCAGTACACATGGACCCGGACGCCCTTCGGATACCTCAACTCCGGCAATTAATTCAACATTTTCCTACATAAGGCCATGCCCGACCTGGGTGCGAGGGGTAACCTGGCTTATGTAGATGATGTCCTCATCAAAAGTTCATCTGTGGAGGAACACATAGCGGAGATCCGTTATGTTCTGACCCAGTTGAGGGCCGCTGGAGCAAAACTTTCCTTTCAGAAAGTACAGTGGTGTAGAACCCGTGTTAATTTCTTTGGGTATGAGATTACTCCTCAGGGTCTCTGTCCCCAGGAAAAGAAAGTGGAAGCACTTCAGAAACTGAAAGACCCCACAACTCTGCGGGAACTAAGAAGCCTCCTTGGACTGACTAATTACAGCAGAAAGTTCATGGAGGGCTACACAGAAATCACCAGACCCCTGATTCATCTCCTGAAGGGGGGGTGAAGTGGGAATGGGGTCCAGAACAAGCCGAGGCAGTAAGACAACTCAAACGAAGCCTCTCACAAGCGCCCTGCCTAGCTTACCCTGTCAGAAACAAGGAGTTCTTCCTGGAGACGGGGTTCTCTAATACGTGCTTGACGGCAGTATTATACCAAAAGCATGACAAGGTCAATACAGTAATCTCCTATGCGAGCAAAACTTTATCCTCTGTGGAGGAAAAATTCAACGATTGTGAGAAGGCACTCCTGGCAACGGTGTGGGCATTGAAGAATTACCGCCCGTTTATCCAGGGGGAACACATCATAGTGGAGACTCCACACCAGCCTCTGCAATATCTCCAAAGTGACAGAATCCGGGCCGGAAATGTGAGTAATTCCCAAATTACTTCCTAGATTCTGTCAATGCAAGGCTTTCCTGTGGAGGTCTGATATGGCCAAAACAAGAAGAGTCCCCTCGCGCAAGGTTTGGCTGACTTGCATGATTGTGCCAGAGAAAACTGTCTCGAGGACGAAAGTCTAAAAATCAAGGACAACATGGAGGCATACCTTAATTCCCCACACAAAGTCTTTGAAGAGGACAAGTGTGAGGGAATTCCCACTGTCTATGTGGATGGATGCTCTTACCATGTTGACAACGACGGGGAGAAAGAACTGGTGGCTGGCGTAGGGAATGCATGGGTGAATGAGTCCCCAGAACCCTCCGCTGGATACAAAATTGGTCCCCGAAGTAGTCAGGTGGCAGAATTGATGGCTGTGCATCAGGCCAACCTCACTGCTGTCCAGCATCAACTCCACAAACTGGTCATAATCACAGATTCTGATTATGTACGGAACGGGTTCGTGGAGCACCTGGTTAATTGGAAAACCAGAGGCATGTTATGTGCTAACAACAAACCCTTGAAACATGGGAAGTTGATCCAAAACATTGATGATCTGGTCACATCGAATGGGATGACCATCTACTGGAAAAAGATCAAGGGTCATTCCAAAGTAGAGGGACCAGACAAAACTGGAAATGACTTAGCTGATAAGCTGGCCAAAACCGGGGCCATCCAAGGGGATATTATAGAAATAGAGTCCCTGTTGGGGGAAATCCAGGTCACTGCTATCACTAGGTCCCAGACAAATGCTCACAGTGATCTTTCAACTGCCCAATGGAGCAAGGAGACCCCGATGCTGATTTGATTACAGCTCAGAAGGGGGATCCAATTATTGGTAAGTTTTACCAACACCTTGAGGACCCTGAGAACTTTCCCCTGACGGATACCGATTACACTGGGAAAGAGGACCTAATCGTGTTGATGAAATGTCCAAAAATGTTCCGGATCCAAGACGGTTTGCTGGTCAGGAAATCCCAAGCTGGCCATGATCGTTGAATGGTTCCTACCTCATTCCGAAGCCTGATGTTAAGTTACGCCCAGGATGCGGCCACCGCCGGTCATAGGGGGTTTCTCACAACACTGGAAATCTTAAGAGACGTTGCATACTTGCCACACATGGGGCAGGACCTCGACCAATACTTGAAGGGGTGTCTTGTGTGTGCACAATTTCAGCCATCATCCCTCACACACCGTGCGCCTCTCCAAAAGAGGGGGATGACACTGCCATGGTCAGATTTGCAAATCGACTTTGTAGGCCCTGTGATTCGCTCCGCTAGAGGAAACAAGTACATGTTGACCGTTACATGCTTGTTTACCAAGTGGGTGGAATGTCTCCCAGCCCCAAATTGCAAGGCAGAAACAGCAGCTGCCCTGATGATTAACCACATCTTTTCCCGTTTTGGTCTACCTCAAAGGATTGAGTCAGACAGGGGTAGCCACTTCACCAGTGAAGTAATGACAAAGATGTGGGAGATACTGGGGGTTAAAAGGAAGCTACACATTGCTTACAGGCCAGCTTCTTCTGGAGCAGTGGAGAGATACAACCGAACCATTGTGAGCATATTAAAGAAGTTTGTGGCAGATTCTGGGCCAAGTTGGGATATCCGATTACCTCTGGTCCTAATGGCCATCAGATCTACCCTTTCATCTGCAACCAAAATGTCACCATTTGAGTTGATGACTGGACGCAAGATGGTGCTTCCTCAGCATTTGCTCTACAGGACCCAAGAGCAGACACTAATAAATGCCTCCACAACTCACGAGTATGTGGAGAATTTAAGGAAACACCTTCAACATGCTTTTGCTTATGCTCAGCGGAATCTAGAAAGATCAGCCGAGAGTATGAAGACCCACTATGACCTGAAAACTTCCCGGAAGGAATATCAGGTGGGGGACCGGGTCTATTTGTACAACTTCCAAAGAAACCAGGCAAGACAGCGAAAGTTTTTGCCTACATGGAAGGGACCCTTTGAGATTATAGACAAGATCTCCCCTGTGGCCTACAAGATCCGCATCCCCAAAGGCGGTTTGGCAGAGGGGGAAGATAAGTGGGTCCACATTAACCAGTTCAAGTGTTGCCATCCCAGGCACACTCTGCAACAACTGGAGGAATCCTCTGGCATCCTAGAGGGTACTGTCTCAGATTAATTCAGTTCTAACTTAAAATATCCTACATATCGCCTATCAAATTCTGAGTTTCTCAATGTGGGTGTTTTTGTTTTTGAATGCAAAAAGAAATGTGCATGTTCATATGTTTTGCCTATAAATTTATATGTCACCCCACTATATCAATGGTGGGGGAAAAATGTCTATGAATAGGTATTGCCGCTCTTCCTTTGTCATCCTAGGAGAAAGAAAACCTGGAGACTGGCCAAGGAGGACGATCCGGAGACTGGGAGGATGATCCGAGGGGCCCAGGGTACCACCCAATATTCCCATCAGGACCGGTGAGGAGAACCTATCGATCAGTACCGGATGGAGGAAAAGATGCTGAACTGTGCCATTTGCAGAATTGGAAGAAGATTATGCGGACATACCAGTGCGTGGGTCATCAACTTCTGTGCACCCGACTCCCCATCGACTCAAATTCAAAGTGCAGTCACGTGGGGGGCTTTGTTGGGAGTCCTGACCCATGTTTGAGCTATCATGCTGCAACATTTGGTGCTGTGGGCTTAGAAAATCCAAGATGGCCAAAAAGCCCACATGTGCGCCAGAATCTAGGAGAACCATGCAGTTTGTGCACACTAAAATGGTTGCCTAACTTGCCACCCACCAGTGCGAGCAGGATGGGCCGGGGTGCCATGAGTGAAATGTGTGCCAAAGGAAAAAACGCACTTTAAAATCACCTTTTGTTTCTCTGAATGCCGGCTCAAAATGCCTATTTTTAAACATTGCAACACATCCAAAAATCTCACTGAACACAAGCGGACATCTGGCAGAATGAAGTATGTGTGCATACTAAATCTGGGAAGTTGAAGAGCCCCAAAACAATGTTGATAACAAGACTGGCTGAGCTCTGCAGGTCTGCAGCAGCCTAACTGAAACTGGATTTAAAACTACCAAAAATCGAAAATGTTTAAATTAACTGAGTGACCTACTTTGAGTGTCACATAGTTTGTCACTGTTGAAATGTCATAGTTTTGAACTTAGAATCAGCATTCTAGCTGCATATGTAAAAATTGTCTTGACTTAAACTGGGGAACAAAAAGTGACATTTTATATGAAACCTGGCTTAATGAAACTGAATTCTGCCTGACATCTACCCCCACAGGAGTTAAAACCTGCTCGGCCACTCTTCCCTTGCCAAAAGGAGTTGTCACCTCTCTGATTAGATTAGGGGTGGAGCAGCTACAGGGAGTTGAACAAAGGCCTGTCCTGGGCCCAGGCAGATGGTTTATTAGGGTGGCCGTAAAATAGCTTCCTCTTGGCAGAAGCTGGGAGTGGCAGGGTCTCTGAGCTTGGCAGAAACTGAATAAACTGGTTTCTACACCATGTGACCTGAAAAGACACACCCCTGTTGGCCAGAATATGATTCTAAGAAAGATGTATAACTCATGGTGCGGACTTGTCAAAATTATTTGAATGATACCATAATTCTTTGGATTTTTCTGTGCACATTTTAAGACTCGTTGGGAATTTGTGTGATGTTCTGGGGCAAAACCCTGCTATTTATGGATACTACAGACTCTGTGTTTAAGCTAGAGACATGGGAATTTACTGGAGTATGTATGGACAGGCCGTGTATATGTGTATAATTTTTAATGAAGAACCAAGTTTGCATAATCCACTAAAATCAACAATGTTGCCGTTTCTGAATGCAAGCCCTCAGGAAGAGCAGATATGGCACAGAGACTACCTCATGTGATAGGTAATATATACATGCAATGACAAACCACTATGTATTTGAGGAATGTGTATTTTGATCAAATATAGATTTGTGGGCAAACTGACCAGGGGAGGATCCTCTGACCCATAAAACCTACAGCATCACTCTGACTCACAGTTCCTTCCCCAATCATGGGAGAGGGGAGAATTGGGCCAATGACGAGTTGAAAGAGGGGCTGGCTAGTGATGCTGCACACACACCCACTTTCAAAAGACATAAAAAGAGCCACTGGAAGCTAGAGAGGACATTTAATTCCATTTGCTGCGGAGCATGCCGACCGACAACTTCACATCCAGAGATCCAGACTTCAAATCCATCAATCTCCAGAACCTGTAGCAGTGCCCAGAAAGCAGTGTTACATCCAGTATCCAGAACCAGAGGCCAGAGATCCAGAGTGACCCAGACCGCTGTTAGCAGAACCAGAGAGCTGACCCAGATCACTGTGAAGTGCCGAGACCAGAACCGGAGTCCAGTCCAAAACCTGACCAGATCCGTGGGAGGCCTAATTCAAAAATATATTTTGAGTACCTAGCAGAACTGTGCAGAACCAATCTCTTAGTTAAAATAATCTAATCCAAACTATTTTAATCTAACCAGAACTGCCTCCTAACTGTCACCTGTCATTTGCAAAGCTGCCACCTTTCATTTTCTAGCTGCAAGCTGTAACCTGTTGCTTTGAACTTTTAAAATTTCAAATCCAAAAAACAGCCTTCACAAAATCGTTCATAACTCCGTCACCGTTTGGTTTAACTTTCCTCTGAAAGCTTAGAATCTCAGCTTTTCAACGAGCCTAGAACCGACTTCCTATTCCTTATACTTTCTCCGTAATCACGATTCTCGCACCCGCGAATTTTGCCGCGATTTGCGATTTGGTTAAAAATCCAGCCACGTGTAACCATCAGCAGTCATCTCTTTCCTTGCTAAATTTCGTTTGCCTCTTAAGAACCATCCCTGAATCCTTGCTAGAGTGAGCCTGAACTAATATTAACTAGATACCACTCACCCTGAACCTCCTGAAGGGAATTAAAAGCATTGTCAGCATATTTCTCACTGCATTGTCACCATATTCAAAGCACTTGGGTCTGTGTTTCAAAACTCCTATCTGTTGTATAAGCTGCTGGGGGGGAATTGAACTGAATTCTATTTGATTGCATTCCTAAGAACTGAGTCCCATTCTATTCATCTCCTTACATTGCATTAAGGGGGGGGGTGAATTGTCCAAGAAAGTGATTACATTGTCTTTTGCTGAATCCTATCAAGTTATTTTCTGTACTGCATTTTCATTCCATATTGCATCTCTTTGAAACCATAAAAGTATTGTTGTTATCCTATCCATCCTATACCCACTCATCATTGATTATAAAGAAGTGTGCTAGTGCCAGAATATCCATTATTGATTACTGCTCGGATTAAGTGTGATATTAATTATTAATTTATTATAAAGTGTGATCTATATCTATTGTTTACATTCTCAAATAAACCGTTTAAACTTGCAAAACAGAACTACTTCATGGCTCAGTGGGGTCAGGGGGATTCCAAGAGAGGGGTGTTATATAGGGGTAGTCATCCAGAACTCATGAACTGGACATAAAGATATATCAATAAGGGTTTCCATTCAGTATCCCAGACTAGGCATTAACTTAGCTGTAGTGTTGAATTGAATCCTCTTACAGTGGATTAAAAACAGTGAGCGGGGCACTTTAACTCTTGAAGAGGATGGATAGGAAAGAGGTGGCTGAGCGCCATATCACTGAGACGGTGGGTTTGAGCCCAAAAGCAGAGAAGAACGATACCCCTGAGAAGAGAAGTGGAGGAGAGGAGCAGCTGGACTGAGACCATGGCTAAGGAAATACAAGTCTATGCTGTACGCCTGAGAACATGAGTGTAATGCAAAAAGCAGTGGGTGCGTTATCCCTGAGAACATGAGTGTGATAAAAAAAAGCAGCAAGTGTGTTAGCCTTGAGAACATGAGTGTGATACAAAAATCAGCGGGTGTGTTATCCCTGAGAACATAAGTGTGATAAAAAAAGCAGCAGGTACGTTATCCCTGAGAACATGAGTGTGATAAAAAAATACAAAAAGCAGCGGGTGCTTTACCCCTGAGAACATGAGTGTGTTACAAAAAGCAGCGTCTGCATTATCCCTGAGAACATGAGTGTGATACAAAAAGCAGCGTGTGCTTTATCCTGAGAACATGAGTGTGAAACAAAAAATAGCAGGTGCATTACCACTGAGAGCATGAGTTTGATACAAAAAACAGTGGGAACTTCATCCCTGAGAACATGAGTGTGATACAAAAAGCAGTGGGTGCTTTACCCCTGAGAACATGAGTGTAATACAAAAAGCAGTTGGTGCGTTATACCTGAGAAAATGAGTGTGATACAAAAAGCAGCAGGTGCTTTATCCCTGAGAACATGAGTGTGATACAAAAAGCAGCAGTTGAGTTATCCTTGAGAACATGAGTGTGATACAAAAAGCAGCAGGTGAGTTATCCCCGAGAACATGAGAGTGATCCAAAAAGCAGCCGGGGCTTGAACCCTGAGAACATGAGTGTGACACAAAAAGCAGCGGAAACTTTATCCCTGAGAACATGACTGTGATACAAAAAGCAGCGGGTGCTTTATCCCTGAGAAAATTAGTGTGATAGAAAACGCAGCAGGTGTGTTATCCTTGAGAACATGTGTGTGATATAAAAAAGCAGTGGGTGCGTTATCCCTGAGAAAATGAGTGTGATACAAAAAGCAGCGGGTGCTTTATCCCTGAGAATATGAGTGTGATAAAAAACGCAGCGGGTGTGTTATCCTTGAGAACATGTGTGTGATATAAAAAAGCAGAAGGTGAGTTATCCTTGAGAACATGAGTGTGATACAAAAAGCAGCAGGTGAGTTATCCCTGAGAACATGAGAGTGATCCAAAAAGCAGCAAGTGCTTTATCCATAAGAGCATGAGTGTGACACAAAAAGCAGCAGGAACTTCATCCCTGAGAACATGAGTGTGATACAAAAATCAGCAGGTGCTTTATCCCTGAGAAAATGAGTGTGATAGAAAACGCAGCGGGTGTGTTATCCTTGAGAACATGTGTGTGATATAAAAAAGCAGTGGGTGCGTTATCCCTGAGAAAATGAGTGTGATACAAAAAGCTGCAGGTGCTTTATACCTGAGAACATGAGGGTGATACAAAAAGCAGCAGAATCTTTATCCCTGAGAACATGGGTGTGATACAAAATGCAACGGGTGCTTTATACCTGAGAAAAGGAGTGTGATACAAAAAGCAGCGGGTGCTTTACCCCTGAGAACATGAGAGTGATACAAAAAGCAGCGGCAGCTTTATCCCTGAGAACATGAGTGTGATTCAAAAAGCAGCAGGTGTGTTATCCCTGAGAACATGAGTGTGATACAAAAAGCAGCAGGTGCATTATCCCTGCGAACATGAGTGTGATACAAAAAGCAGCGGGTGCTTTACCCCTGTGAAAATGAGTGAGATGCAAAAAGCAGCAGGTGCATTATCCCTGAGAATATGAGTGTGATAAAAAAAACAGCGGGTGCTTTACCCTTGAGAACATGAGTGTGATACAAAAAGCAGCAGGTGCATTATCCCTGAGAACAAGAGTGTGATACAAAAAGCAGCGGGTGCTTTACCCCTGAGAACATGTGTGTGTTTCAAAAAGCAGCAGGTGCATTATCCCTGAGAATATGAGTGTGATAAAAAAAAAACAGCGGGTGCTTTACCCCTGAGAACATGAGTGTGATACAAAAAGCAGCAGGTGTGTTTCCCTGAGAACATGAGTGTGATACAAAAATCAGCAGGTGTGTTATCCCTGAGAAAATGAGTGTGATACAAAAAGCAGCAGGTGCGTTATCCCTGAGAACATGAGTGTGATACAAAAAGCAACGGGTGCTTTACCCCTGAGAATATGAGTGTGATACAAAAAGTAGCAGGTGTGTTATCCCTGAGAACATGAGTGTGATACAAAAAGCAGCAGGTTCATTATCCCTGAGAACATGAGTGTGATACAAAAAGCAGCAGGTACGTTATCCCGAGAACATGAGAGTGATACAAAAAGCAGCGGGTCCTTTACCCCTGAGAACATGAGTGTGATACAAAAAGCAGCGGATGCTTTACCCCGAGAACATGAGTGTGATTCAAAAAGCAGTGGGAACTTCATCCCTGAGAACATGAGTGTGATACAAAAAGCAGCGGGTGCTTTATCCTTGAGAGCATGAGTGTGACACAAAAAGCAGCGAGTGCTTTATCCCTGAGAGCATACGTGTGACACAAAGAGCAGCGGGAACTTCATCCCTGAGATCATAAGTGTGTTGCAAAAAGCAACAAGTGCGTTATCCCTGAGAGTATGAGTGTGATGCAAAAAGCAGCAGGTGCATTATCCTGGAAAAATGAGTCTAATACAAAAAGCAGCGCATGCTTTACCCCTGAGATCATGAGTGTGATACAAAAAGCAGCAAGTGCTTTATCCCTGAGAGCATGAGTGTGACACAAAAAGCAGCGGGAACTTCATCCCTGAGAACATGAGTCTGCTACAAAAAGCAGTGGGTGCTTTATCCCTGTAAAAATGAGTGTGATAGAAAAAGCAGCAGGTGTGTTATCCTTGAGAACATGTGTGTGATATAAAAAATCAGCAGGTGCATTATCCCTGAAAAAATGAGTGTGATACAAAAAGCTGCGGGTGCTTTATACCTGAGAACAGGAGTGTAATACAAAAAGCAGCAGAAGCTTTATCCCTGAAAAAATGAGTGTGATAGAAAAAGCAGCAGGTGTGTTTTCCTTGAGAACATGTGTGTGATATAAAAAAGCAGTGGGTGCATTATCCCTGAAAAAATGGGTGTGATACAAAAAGCTGTGGGTGCTTTATAGCTGAGAACAGGAGTGTGATACAAAAAGCAGCAGAAGCTTTATCCCTGACAACATGAGTGTGATACAAAAAGCAGCAGGTGCTTTATACCTGAGAACAGGAGTGTGATACAAAAAGCCACGGGTGCTTTACCCCTGAGAACATGAGAGTGATACAAAAAGCAGCGGCAGCTTTATCCCTGAGAATATGAGTGTGATAAAAAAAAGCAGCAGGTACGTCTCCCTGAGGCATTAGTGTGATACAAAAATCAGCAGGTGTGTTATCCCTGAGAACAGGAGTGTGAAACAAAAAGCAGTGGGTGCTTTATACCTGAGTACATGAGTGTAATACAGAAAGCAGAAGATGCGTTATCCCTGAGAACATGAGTGTGATGCAAAAAGCAGCAGGTGAGTTATCCTTGAGAACAGGAGTGTGATACAAAAAGCAGTGGGTGCTTTATACCTGAGAACAGGAGTGTGATACAAAAAGCCACGGGTGCTTTACCCCTGAGAACATGAGAGTGATACAAAAAGCAGCGGCAGCTTTATCCCTGAGAATATGAGTGTGATAAAAAAAAGCAGCAGGTACGTCTCCCTGAGGCATTAGTGTGATACAAAAATCAGCAGGTGTGTTATCCCTGAGAACAGGAGTGTGATACAAAAAGCAGTTGGTGCGTTATACCTGAGAACATGAGTGTGATACAAAAAGCAGAAGATGCGTTATCCCTGAGAACATGAGTGTGATACAAAAAGCAGCAGTTGTGTTATCCCTGAGAACATGAGTGTGATACAAAAAGCAGCAGGTGCATTATCCCTGAGAACATGAGTGTGATACAAAAAGCAGCAGGTATGTTATTCCCGAGAACATGAGAGTGATACAAAAAGCAGCGGGTCCTTTACCCCTGAGAACATGAGTGTGATTCAAAAAGCAGTGGGAACTTCATCCCTGAGAACATGAGTGTGATACAAAAAGCAACGGGTGCTTTATCCTTGAGAGCAAGAGTGTGACACAAAAAGCAGCGAGTGCTTTATCCCTGAGAGCATACGTGTGACACAAAGAGCAGCGGGAACTTCATCCCTGAGAACATAAGTGTGATGCAAAAAGCAGCAAGTGCGTTATCCCTGAGAGTATGAGTGTGATGCAAAAAGCAGCAGGTGCATTATCCCTGGGAAAATGAGTCTAATACAAAAAGCAGCGGATGCTTTACCCCTGAGATCATGAGTGTGATACAAAAAGCAGCAAGTGCTTTATCCCTGAGAGCATGAGTGTGACACAAAAAGCAGCGGGAACTTCATCCCTGAGAACATGAGTCTGCTACAAAAAGCAGTGGGTGCTTTATCCCTGTAAAAATGAATGTGATAGAAAAAGCAGCAGGTGTGTTATCCTTGAGAACATGTGTGTGATATAAAAAATCAGCAGGTGCATTATCCCTGAAAAAATGAGTGTGATACAAAAAGCTGCGGGTGCTTTATACCTGAGAACAGGAGTGTGATACAAAAAGCAGCAGAAGCTTTATCCCTGAAAAAATGAGTGTGATAGAAAAAGCAGCAGGTGTGTTTTCCTTGAGAACATGTGTGTGATATAAAAAAGCAGTGGGTGCATTATCCCTGAAAAAAATGAGTGTGATACAAAAAGCTGTGGGTGCTTTATACCTGAGAACAGGAGTGTGATACAAAAAGCAGCAGAAGCTTTATCCCTGACAACATGAGTGTGATACAAAAAGCAGCAGTTGCTTTATACCTGAGAACAGGAGTGTGATACAAAAAGCCGTGGGTGCTTTACCCCTGAGAACATGAGAGTGATACAAAAAGCAGCGGCAGCTTTATCCCTGAGAATATGAGTGTGATAAAAAAAAGCAGCAGGTACGTTTCCCTGAGACATTAGTGTGATACAAAAATCAGCAGGTGTGTTATCCCTGAGAACAGGAGTGTGATACAAAAAGCAGTGGGTGCTTTATACCTGAGAACATGAGTGTAATACAGAAAGCAGAAGATGCGTTATCCCTGAGAACATGAGTGTGATGCAAAAAGCAGCAGGTGAGTTATCCTTGAGAACAGGAGTGTGATACAAAAAGCAGTGGGTGCTTTACCCCTGAAAACATGAGTGTGATACAAAAAGCAGTTGGTGCGTTATACCTGAGAACATGAGTGTGATACAAAAAGCAGAAGATGCGTTATCCCTGAGAACATTAGTGTGATACAAAAAGCAGCAGGTGTTTTATCCCTGGGATCATGAGTGTGATACAAAAAGCAGCGGCAGCTTTATCCCTGAGAATATGAGTGTGATAAAAAAAGCAGCATGTACGTTTCCCTGAGATATTAGTGTGATACAAAAATCAGCAGGTGCGTTATCCCTGAGAACATGAGTGTGATACAAAAAGCAGTGGGTGCTTTACACCTGAAAACATGAGTGTGATACAAAAAGCAGTTGGTGCGTTATACCTGAGAACATGAGTGTAATACAAAAAGCAGAAGATGCGTTACCCCCGAGAACATGAGTGTGATTCAAAATGCAGCGGGTGCTTTATACCTGAGAACAGGAGTGTGATACAAAAAGCCGCGGGTGCTTTCCCCCTGAGAACATGAGAGTGATACAAAAAGCAGCGGCAGCTTTATCCCTGAGAATATGAGTGTGATAAAAAAAGCAGCAGGTACGTTTCCCTGAGAACATGAGTGTGATACAAAAAGCCGCGGGTGCTTTACCTCTGAGAACATGAGAGTGATACAAAAAGCAGCGGCAGCTTTATCCCTGAGAATATGAGTGTGATAAAAAAAAGCAGCAGGTACGTTTCCCTGAGAACATGAGTGTGTTGCAAAAAGCAGCGTCTGCATTATCCCTGAGAACATGAGTGTGATACAAAAAGCAGCGTGTGCTTTATCCTGAGAACATGAGTGTGAAACAAAAAATAGCAGGTGCATTACCACTGAGAGCATGAGTTTGATACAAAAAAAGGCGGGAACTTCATCCCTGAGAACATGAGTGTGATACAAAAAGCAGCGGGTGCTTTACCCCTGAGAACATGAGCGCGACACAAAAAGCAACGGGAGCTTTATCCCTGAGAACACGAGAGTGATACAAAAAGTAGTGGGTGCTTTACCCCTGAGAACATGAGTGTAATACAAAAAGCAGTTGGTGCGTTATACCTGAGAACATGAGTGTAATACAAAAAGCAGTAGGTGCGTTATCCCTGAGAAAATGAGTGTGATACAAAAAGCAGCAGGTGCTTTAACCCTGAGAACATGAGTGTGATACAAAAAGCAGCAGGTGAGTTATCCTTGAGAACATGAGTGTGATACAAAAAGCAGCAGGTGAATTATCCCCGAGAACATGAGAGTGATCCAAAAAGCAGCGGGGCTTGAACCCTGAGAACATGAGTGTGACACAAAAAGCAGCTGAAACTTTATCCCTGAGAACATGACTGTGATACAAAAAGCAGCGGGTGCTTTATCCCTGAGAAAATGAGTGTGATAGAAAACGCAGCAGGTGTGTTATCCTTGAGAACATGTGTGTGATATAAAAAAGCAGTGGGTGCCTTATCCCTGAGAAAATGAGTGTTATACAAAAAGCAGCGGGTGCTTTATCCCTGAGAAAATGAGTGTGATAGAAAACACAGCGGGTGTGTTATCCTTGTGAACATGTGTGTGATATAAAAAAGCAGAAGGTGAGTTATCCTTGAGAACATGAGTGTGATACAAAAAGCAGCAGGTGAGTTATCCCTGAGAACATGAGAGTGATCCAAAAAGCAGCGGGGGCTTGTACCCTGAGAACATGAGTGTGACACAAAAAGCAGCAGAAGCTTCATCCCTGAGAACATGACTGTGATACAAAAAGCAGCGGGTGCTTTATCCCTGAGAAAATGAGTGTGATAGAAAACGCAGCGGGTTTGTTATCCATGAGAACATGTGTGGAATATAAAAAAGCAGTGGGTGCGTTATCCTTGAGAAAATGAGTGTGATACAAAAAGCAGCGGGTGCTTTATCCCTGAGAAAATTAGTGTGATAGAAAACGCAGCGGGTGTGTTATCCTTGTGAACATGTGTGTGATATAAAAAAGCAGAAGGTGAGTTATCCTTGAGAACATGAGTCTGATACAAAAAGCAGCAGGTGAGTTATCCCTGAGAACATGAGAGTGATCCAAAAAGCAGCGGGGGCTTGTACCCTGAGAACATGAGTGTGACACAAAAAGCAGCAGAAACTTTATCCCTGAGAACATGACTGTGATACAAAAAGCAGTGGGTGCATTATCCCTGAGAAAATGAGTGTGATACAAAAAGCTGCAGGTGCTTTATACCTGAGAACATGAGGGTGAGACAAAAAGCAGCAGAAACTTTATCCGTGAGAACATGAGTGTGATACAAAACGCAACGGGTGCTTTATACCTGAGAAAAGGAGTGTGATACAAAAAGCAGCGGGTGCTTTACCCCTGAGAACATAAGAGTGATACAAAACGCAGCGACAGCTTTATCCCTGAGAACATGAGTGTGATTCAAAAAGCAGCAGGTGGGTTATCCCTGAGAACATGAGTGTGATACAAAAAGCAGCAGGTGCGTTATCCCTGCGAACATGAGTGTGATACAAAAAGCAGCAGGTGCATTATCCCTGAGAACAAGAGTGTGATACAAAAAGCAGCGGGTGCTTTACCCCTGAGAACATGTGTGTCAAGCTGATTGGCCCTAGAGGACCGCGTACCTGTAGTCTTGGTGGATGGTCTTGCAGAGGCCGCCAGTCTGGAGTCCGGAAACTGATGAAATAGCGGCACGAGGAATCAGCCTCTCCACCACCCAAAAGAGGAACTGGGTGAAGGATGGACCGACCCCCAATGTCACGTTAAGTACTCTCCAGAAAAGCGTGACAAGAGGATTTAAGGCTCAGCTGGGTGACACCACAGTCCAGGTAGAGTTGGTTGTCGAGACCATGAATCTTCCAGGTCCAGTGTAACAGCGAGGTATTTGCAGTTGATAGAGGAGTTCGATTGGTGCAGATGGTTCCAAAGGTTTGCAGGATAAAGTTCGGAGACAGGCAAGACAGGAAGAGTGAGAACAGCTGAAGGCTGGCTGACTCAGGGCAAGACCCAGGTAAGTACTGGAGGTTGGCAGACCCAGGACAGGCCACAGGTAAGGGCTGGAGGCAGACTGACCCAGGACAGGCCACAGGTAAGGGCTGGAGGCAGGCTGACCCAGGACAGGCCACAGGTAAGGGCTGGAGGCAGGCTGACCCAGGACAGGCCACAGGTAAGGGCTGGAGGCAGGCTGACCCAGGACAGGCCACAGGTAAGGGCTGGAGGTAGGCTGGCCCAGGACAGGCCACAGGTAAGGGCTGGAGGCAGGCTGACCCAGGACAGGCCACAGGTAAGGGCTGGAGGTAGGCTGGCCCAGGACAGGCCACAGGTAAGTGTGGAAGCAGGAACAACGAGGCGAGCAAAGCGAACCGCGTTGAGACGCGACTCGCTGAAACTCGCGGCCTCTTTTATGGGCCGCCGGCGCCCGAGAGGCCTGGGACGCAAGCCGTTCCGTTTCCGGACGCCGGCGGACCCATAACGAGGCTTGGAAAGCAAGCCCCACCAAGGAGGTGAGCCCGGTCCACGGCGCATGCGCGGAACCGAGAGAGAGGTCTTCCGCGCATGCGCCGAAGGCCGCCGGCCCCGTAGCCCGTCGCTCCCCTCCCGGCGAGTCCCCTCCCGGCGAGTCCCCGAAAGCAAACGCGCGGGTAGACTCGCCAGGAGGAAATGGGAGCGGCAGACCCCAGTCTCCCGCGTGACATGACACTATGCCCCCTCCCAGGAAGACCCGGAGCACCAGGTTTCCAGGGAAACCGTACGTAGAACTCACGTACCAGCCGGGGAGCATGCACGTGTTGGCGTGGTTCCCATGTACGATCACAGGCTGGGTACCCCTTCCAGTCAACCAAATAGTGGAGCACCCCTCTACGGTAACGGGCATCACAGATCTCATGTACCTCAAACTCTGGGACGCCCTGCACTAGAACAGAGGCCGGACGAGGAGAGGTGCGGCCATAAGCATCGGTCACATAGGGCTTCAACAGGGACAAGTGAAAAACAGGATGCACATGCCAAGAAGAGGGTAGGCGAAGACGGAAGGCTACGGAGGACAACCGTTTGGTGATAACAAAGGGTCCCAAATAACGAGGGGCCAGTTTGACGGGCAAATTGCGGAGAGGCAAGTTCTTGGAGGACAACCACACCTTGTCACCCTCCTGGAAGTTGGGTTCTGCACTCCTTTTCCTGTCTGCCTGTCTCTTCATCCGATCTTTGGCTTCACTTAAGATCTTGCGTGCCAGTTCTTGTTGGTTCCGAATGTGTAAGACCAGACCATCAGCAGAAGGAACAGTACTAGATGGAACTGGTTGGAAAGGCATCAACCGAGGATGTAAACCAGTGGAACAGAAGAATGGGCTGACTCCGATGGAAGCATGAACGGTGTTGTTGTATGACACCTCGGCCAGATCTAACCCATCTTTCCAATTAGATTGTGTGGCATTGGCAAAACAACGGAGGTACCCTTCCAAGGTCTGATTGGTCCTTTCGGTTAGCCCATTGGTCTGTGGGTGGTAGCCTGAGCTTAGAGCTCTATGTATTCCCAGATGACTACACACCTGTTTCCAGAATGATGAAAGGAACTGGGTTCCTCTATCCGATATGATCTTCTCTGGTAGGCCGTGCAACCGGTAGATGTTATGCAGAAATGCCGAAGCCATTTGAGTAGCTGTAGGGATCTTCCGGAATGGGATGAAATGGGCCAGTTTGGTGAAGCTGTCCACAACTACCATTATACAGGTGTACCCTTCCGATGGAGGCAAATCCACAATGAAATCGGTAGCGATTGTATGCCATGGATAGGGAGCTATTTCGGTGGGCATTAACAAACCCAATGGTCGTTTTCTGGGAACCTTGCACTGGGCACATATTGGACAGCTGTCGATGTACTTCTGGATCTCAGTCGCCCAACCAGGCCACCAGAATTGTCGGGATATCATCTCTCGAGTGGCTCTGACCCCACGATGTCCTCTTATGGGTGAATCATGGAATCCGTGTAGAATGCCCCTTCTAACGGCTCCTCTGGGTATGTAGAGTCTTTTATGAAAAAACAACATTCCCTCTCGTTCTGAAACTGATTGCTGACTAAGAAGGGTCGTTCTTTCGGGATCCAACCGAGTAGCTTCCGCGATGGACTTAAGGTGAGAGGACAAGGCCAGCAGAAAATGGCGAGGAGAAATCAGTGGAAGTTCTGGGCAATGCGTTCCATCTGCATTTTCCAGAGACCTGGAGAGAGCATCTGCCTTTATATTGGAAGTTCCCGGGATATAAGTAACATGGAACTCGAACGGAGAGAAGAAGAAGGCCCACCGGGCTTGACGAGGAGTCCGACATTGCAGGGAGCGAAGATATTGCAGATTGCGATGGTCTGTTCGCACCTCCACAGGAAAGCGAGCTCCGAGGAGAAAATGTCTCCATTCCTCGAATGCGGTCTTCATGGCCAACAGTTCCTTTTCAATCACCGCGTAGTTTCGTTCGCTGGGACTCAACTTGCGAGAATAATAGGCAACTGGATGTTCCAATAACGTGGCTGGATCTTTCTGGAGAAGGACTGCTCCTACCGCGAAGCTGGAAGCATCGGCCTCTACGATGTAGGGCAACTCTTCCTGCGGATGGCGCAGGATCGGGGCAGCCATAAAGGCTGATTTCAATACATCAAATGCCTGGGAAGCCACGGGATCCCATTCGAAAGCGATCTTGCTGCTAGTTAGTCTGGTGAGAGGCGCTGAGATCTGCGAGTAGTGTGGAATAAAGCGCCTGTAGAAGTTTGCGAACCCCAAAAAGCGTTGGAGAGCCTTGATATCGTGTGGACGTTTCCATTCTTGTATGGCTCGAATCTTCTTGGGATCCATCCCAACTCCTTCTTGATTGATAACAAATCCCAAGAACTCAATGCTGGGTTGGTGAAAGCTACATTTCTCTGCCTTGGCGAACAGATTGTTGATGGACAGCCGATGAAGGACCTCACGAACGTGTTCCACATGCTCGTCCAAGGATTTGGAGAATATCAGAATGTCGTCCAGATAAACCCAAACGGATAATCCTAACAGGTCACCAAAGATGTGGTCCATGAATCGTTGAAAAACAGCGGGGGCATTACATAGGCCGAAAGGCATAACCCTGTATTCGAAATGCCCAAAAGATGTCTTGAAAGCTGTCTTCCACTCGTCCCCACTCCTGATGCGCACCAAATGATAAGCTCCGCGGAGGTCCAATTTGGAGAAGATTCGCGCAGTCTGCAGGGTTTCAAGGATACTGCGAATTAATGGTAAAGGGTACCAGTCCTTGGCTGTTATATCATTCAACTGACGATAGTCGACACAGGGTCTCAATGTGCCTTCTTTTTTCTTCACAAAAAACAGGGGAAACCCTGCAGGTGACTTTGATGGTGCAATGTACCCTTTTTCTAGACTCTCGGACAGATACTCCTGAAGAACTTGCTTCTCGTCACGGGTCAACGCGTACAACTTCCCATGGGGTATAACGTGGTCCGGTAGCAGGTCAATGGAGCAATAAAAGGACCGGTGTGGAGGAAGGGATATGTTGCCGGGTTCAGAAAAAACCTGTTTGAATTCGGAATATACCTGTGGGACCAGAGACCTGGAACATAGATGAACCCCATTGTTGTCCGTCTTTAGAGAAGTTGAAACGGTCATGGTGGAAACCGGTAACTTGCATCCTTGAGCGCACCTTTCGGATGAAAAGGTTAAGGTCTGGGTTCTCCAGTCTATCAAAGGATTGTGATGTTGTAACCATGGTAATCCCAAGACCATCTTGTAGTTAGGTGACTTAATAACATCAAAGGCAAGTTCCTCGTAATGATCAGTAATCTGAAGAGCCAGTCCGACCGTGAACTGACTAATGGGTCCTGAAGACAAGGGAGTACCATCAATAAGCTCCACCGGTAGAGGTGTAGGTCTGGAAATGAGTGGTATCTTATGTCTGGAGACAAATGTTTCGTCGATATAGTTGCCGGAGGCCCCACAGTCCAGTAGACCGGATACGTCCAGGTCTTTGTCTGGTAATTTAATCCGGACCTTTAGGGTCTGTAACACCGCTGGTTGCATGGGCCGATGGATGGAACAAATAACCGAAGGGTCTGAGGAAGAGATGGGACCTGTCGTTGCCCTTCCTGTATACGACAGGTCTCCTAGTTTCCCAACTTCTTCTTTTGCGGACGTAAAGAACACGTACTCAAATAATGCCCAGCCGCTCCACAGTAAAGACACAAACGCAAAGACCTCCTTCGTTTCTTCTCTTCTTCCGACAAAGGCCCTCTCATGGCTCCCACTTGCATGGGCTCAGGTCCGGACTCGGTTGACCCAAACGAACCAGCGGGTGAGTTGGTCGTCCGGGGACCGCTTCTGTCAAGCCGACGTCTCTCAGCCTTTCGTTCGGTTAACCTTTGGTCAATACGGAGTACTTGATCAATCAAGAGTTGAAGGCTCTCTGGTTCGGGGATGTTGAGTAACTCGTCCTTGTACTCCTCTCTCAGGCCTCGACGAAACAGAGTCTTTTGTGTAATTTCGGGCCACTGAGAGTCAGTAGCCAAAAGTCGGAAGCGGCTGATGTAGGTGATGATGTCATTGCTTCCCTGTTTGTAGTCCATCAATTGATTCTGTGCGACGGAAGCCAGGTTAGGCGTCTGGAATACCTCCAGGAAGGCCTTTTCAAAGGCAGCAAAGTCATTCAAAATAGGACTGTTCGTAACCACAAACGGAGTTGCCCAAGCTAATGCGTTCCCAGTTAGGTTCCCCAAGATATAGCCAATCTTGGCCCTATCGTTGTTGAAGTGGGTAGACCTGAAGAGAAAGTGTATCCTACAGTGGTTACAAAACTCCGCCACCCGTCTAGGATCTCCGTCGAATTTGATGGGTGTTGTGTGAGCCAATGGTCCCTCTATTTGAGAAGAACTGGGTGCTCCTTGTGTTATCAATTGACGCAATGTTTGATTCTCTTGAAGCAGGGCGGTCATCTCGGCTCTGAGTGCTAGCAACTCGTTCCTCATATCTTGTGATTCATCCATCTCTGAATCAGAAGGCAGGCGTCTCAATCTGTCAAGCTGATTGGCCCTAGAGGACCGCGTACCTGTAGTCTTGGTGGATGGTCTTGCAGAGGCCGCCAGTCTGGAGTCCGGAAACTGATGAAATAGCGGCACGAGGAATCAGCCTCTCCACCACCCAAAAGAGGAACTGGGTGAAGGATGGACCGACCCCCAATGTCACGTTAAGTACTCTCCAGAAAAGCATGACAAGAGGATTTAAGGCTCAGCTGGGTGACACCACAGTCCAGGTAGAGTTGGTTGTCGAGACCATGAATCTTCCAGGTCCAGTGTAACAGCGAGGTATTTGCAGTTGATAGAGGAGTTCGATTGGTGCAGATGGTTCCAAAGGTTTGCAGGATAAAGTTCGGAGACAGGCAAGACAGGAAGAGTGAGAACAGCTGAAGGCTGGCTGCCTCAGGGCAAGACCCAGGTAAGTACTGGAGGTTGGCAGACCCAGGAAAGGCCACAGGTAAGGGCTGGAGTCAGGCAGGCCCAAGGTAGGCCACAGGTAAGGGCTGGAGGCAGGCTGGCCCAGGACAGGCCACAGGTAAGGGCTGGAGGTAGGCTAGCCCAGGACAGGCCACAGGTAAGGGCTGGAGGCAGACTGACCCAGGACAGGCCACAGGTAAGGGCTGGAGGCAGACTGGCCCAGGACAGGCCACAGGTAAGGGCTGGAGGCAGGCTGACCCAGGACAGGCCACAGGTAAGGGCTGGAGGTAGGCTGGCCCAGGACAGGCCACAGGTAAGGGCTGGAGGCAGGCTGACCCAGGACAGGCCACAGGTAAGGGCTGGAGGTAGGCTGGCCCAGGACAGGCCACAGGTAAGTGTGGAAGCAGGAACAACGAGGCGAGCAAAGCGAACCGCGTTGAGACGCGACTCGCTGAAACTCGCGGCCTCTTTTATGGGCCGCCGGCGCCCGAGAGGCCTGGGACGCAAGCCGTTCCGTTTCCGGACGCCGGCGGACCCATAACGAGGCTTGGAAAGCAAGCCCCACCAAGGAGGTGAGCCCGGTCCACGGCGCATGCGCGGAACCGAGAGAGAGGTCTTCCGCGCATGCGCCGAAGGCCGCCGGCCCCGTAGCCCGTCGCTCCCCTCCCGGCGAGTCCCCTCCCGGCGAGTCCCCGAAAGCAAACGCGCGGGTAGACTCGCCAGGAGGAAATGGGAGCGGCAGACCCCAGTCTCCCGCGTGACATGACAATGTGTGTGTTTCAAAAAGCAGCAGGTGCATTATCCCTGATAATATGAGTGTGATAAAAAAAAACAGCGGGTGCTTTACCCCTGAGAACATGAGTGTGATACAAAAAGCAGCAGGTTTGTTTCCCTGAGAACATGAGTGTGATACAAAAATCAGCAGGTGCGTTATCCCTGAGAACATGGGTGTGATACAAAAAGCAGCAGGTGCGTTATCCCTGAGAACATGAGTGTGATACAAAAAGCAGCGGGTGCTTTACCCCTGAGAACATGAGTGTGATACAAAAAGCAGCAGGTGTGTTATCCCTGAGAACATGAGTGTGATACAAAAAGCAGCAGGTGCATTATCCCTGAGAACATGAGTGTGATACAAAAAGCAGCAGGTATGTTATTCCCGAGAACATGAGAGTGATACAAAAAGCAGCGGGTCCTTTACCCCTGAGAACATGAGTGTGATACAAAAAGCAGCGGGTGCTTTACCCCCGAGAACATGAGTGTGATTCAAAAAGCAGTGGGAACTTCATCCCTGAGAACATGAGTGTGATACAAAAAGCAACGGGTGCTTTATCCTTGAGAGCATGAGTGTGACACAAAAAGCAGCGAGTGCTTTATCCCTGAGAGCATACGTGTGACACAAAGAGCAGCGGGAACTTCATCCCTGAGAACATAAGTGTGATGCAAAAAGCAGCAAGTGCGTTATCCCTGAGAGTATGAGTGTGATGCAAAAAGCAGCAGGTGCATTATCCCTGGGAAAATGAGTCTAATACAAAAAGCAGCGGATGCTTTACCCCTGAGATCATGAGTGTGATACAAAAAGCAGCAAGTGCTTTATCCCTGAGAGCATGAGTGGGACACAAAAAGCAGCGGGAACTTCATCCCTGAGAACATGAGTCTGCTACAAAAAGCAGTGGGTGCTTTATCCCTGTAAAAATGAATGTGATAGAAAAAGCAGCAGGTGTGTTATCCTTGAGAACATGTGTGTGATATAAAAAATCAGCAGGTGCATTATCCCTGAAAAAATGAGTGTGATACAAAAAGCTGTGGGTGCTTTATACCTGAGAACAGGAGTGTGATACAAAAAGCAGCAGAAGCTTTATCCCTGACAACATGAGTGTGATACAAAAAGCAGCAGTTGCTTTATACCTGAGAACAGGAGTGTGATACAAAAAGCCGTGGGTGCTTTACCCCTGAGAACATGAGAGTGATACAAAAAGCAGCGGCAGCTTTATCCCTGAGAATATGAGTGTGATAAAAAAAGCAGCAGGTACGTTTCCCTGAGACATTAGTGTGATACAAAAATCAGCAGGTGTGTTATCCCTGAGAACAGGAGTGTGATACAAAAAGCAGTGGGTGCTTTATACCTGAGAACATGAGTGTAATACAGAAAGCAGAAGATGCGTTATCCCTGAGAACATGAGTGTGATGCAAAAAGCAGCAGGTGAGTTATCCTTGAGAACAGGAGTGTGATACAAAAAGCAGTGGGTGCTTTACCCCTGAAAACATGAGTGTGATACAAAAAGCAGTTGGTGCGTTATACCTGAGAACATGAGTGTGATACAAAAAGCAGAAGATGCGTTATCCCTGAGAACATTAGTGTGATACAAAAAGCAGCAGGTGTTTTATCCCTGGGATCATGAGTGTGATACAAAAAGCAGCGGCAGCTTTATCCCTGAGAATATGAGTGTGATAAAAAAAAGCAGCAGGTACGTTTCCCTGAGATATTAGTGTGATACAAAAATCAGCAGGTGCGTTATCCCTGAGAACATGAGTGTGATACAAAAAGCAGTGGGTGCTTTACACCTGAAAACATGAGTGTGATACAAAAAGCAGTTGGTGCGTTATACCTGAGAACATGAGTGTAATACAAAAAGCAGAAGATGCGTTACCCCCGAGAACATGAGTGTGATTCAAAATGCAGCGGGAACTTTATCCCTGAGAACATGAGTGTGATACAAAAAGCAGCGGGTGCTTTATACCTGAGAACAGGAGTGTGATACAAAAAGCCGCGGGTGCTTTCCCCCTGAGAACATGAGAGTGATACAAAAAGCAGCGGCAGCTTTATCCCTGAGAATATGAGTGTGATAAAAAAAGCAGCAGGTACGTTTCCCTGAGAACATGAGTGTGATACAAAAAGCCGCGGGTGCTTTACTCCTGAGAACATGAGAGTGATACAAAAAGCAGCGGCAGCTTTATCCCTGAGAATATGAGTGTGATAAAAAAAAAGCAGCAGGTACGTTTCCCTGAGAACATGAGTGTGTTGCAAAAAGCAGCGTCTGCATTATCCCTGAGAACATGAGTGTGATACAAAAAGCAGCGTGTGCTTTATCCTGAGAACATGAGTGTGAAACAAAAAATAGCAGGTGCATTACCACTGAGAGCATGAGTTTGATACAAAAAAAGGCGGGAACTTCATCCCTGAGAACATGAGTGTGATACAAAAAGCAGCGGGTGCTTTACCCCTGAGAACATGAGCGCGACACAAAAAGCAACGTGAGCTTTATCCCTGAGAACATGAGAGTGATACAAAAAGTAGTGGGTGCTTTACCCCTGAGAACATGAGTGTAATACAAAAAGCAGTTGGTGCGTTATACCTGAGAACATGAGTGTAATACAAAAAGCAGTGGGTGCGTTATCCCTGAGAAAATGAGTGTGATACAAAAAGCAGCAGGTGCTTTAACCCTGAGAACATGAGTGTGATACAAAAAGCAGCAGGTGAGTTATCCTTGAGAACATGAGTGTGATACAAAAAGCAGCAGGTGAATTATCCCCGAGAACATGAGAGTGATCCAAAAAGCAGCGGGGCTTGAACCCTGAGAACATGAGTGTGACACAAAAAGCAGCGGAAACTTTATCCCTGAGAACATGACTGTGATACAAAAAGCAGCGGGTGCTTTATCCCTGAGAAAATGAGTGTGATAGAAAACGCAGCAGGTGTGTTATCCTTGAGAACATGTGTGTGATATAAAAAAGCAGTGGGTGCCTTATCCCTGAGAAAATGAGTGTTATACAAAAAGCAGCGGGTGCTTTATCCCTGAGAAAATGAGTGTGATAGAAAACGCAGCGGGTGTGTTATCCTTGTGAACATGTGTGTGATATAAAAAAGCAGAAGGTGAGTTATCCTTGAGAATATGAGTGTGATACAAAAAGCAGCAGGTGAGTTATCCCTGAGAACATGAGAGTGATCCAAAAAGCAGCGGGGGCTTGTACCCTGAGAACATGAGTGTGACACAAAAAGCAGCAGAAACTTTATCCCTGACAACATGACTGTGATACAAAAAGCAGCGGGTGCTTTATCCCTGAGAAAATGAGTGTGATAGAAAACGCAGCGGGTTTGTTACCCATGAGAACATGTGTGGAATATAAAAAAGCAGTGGGTGCGTTATCCTTGAGAAAATGAGTGTGATACAAAAAGCAGCGGGTGCTTTATCCCTGAGAAAATTAGTGTGATAGAAAACGCAGCGGGTGTGTTATCCTTGTGAACATGTGTGTGATATAAAAAAGCAGAAGGTGAGTTATCCTTGAGAACATGAGTCTGATACAAAAAGCAGCAGGTGAGTTATCCCTGAGAACATGAGAGTGATCCAAAAAGCAGCGGGGGCTTGTACCCTGAGAACATGAGTGTGACACAAAAAGCAGCAGAAACTTTATCCCTGAGAACATGACTGTGATACAAAAAGCAGCGGGTGCATTATCCCTGAGAAAATGAGTGTGATACAAAAAGCTGCAGGTGCTTTATACCTGAGAACATGAGGGTGAGACAAAAAGCAGCAGAAACTTTATCCGTGAGAACATGAGTGTGATACAAAACGCAACGGGTGCTTTATACCTGAGAAAAGGAGTGTGATACAAAAAGCAGCGGGTGCTTTACCCCTGAGAACATAAGAGTGATACAAAACGCAGCGGCAGCTTTATCCCTGAGAACATGAGTGTGATTCAAAAAGCAGCAGGTGGGTTATCCCTGAGAACATGAGTGTGTTACAAAAAGAAGCAGGTGCGTTATCCCTGCGAACATGAGTGTGATACAAAAAGCAGCAGGTGCTTTACCCCTGAGAACATGTGTGTGTTTCAAAAAGCAGCAGGTGCATTATCCCTGATAATATGAGTGTGATAAAAAAAAACAGCGGGCGCCTTACCCTTGAGAACATGAGTGTGATACAAAAAGCAGCAGGTGCATTATCCCTGAGAACAAGAGTGTGATACAAAAAGCAGCGGGTGCTTTACCCCTGAGAACATGTGTGTGTTTCAAAAAGCAGCAGGTGCATTATCCCTGATAATATGAGTGTGATAAAAAAAAACAGCGGGTGCTTTACCCCTGAGAACATGAGTGTGATACAAAAAGCAGCAGGTTTGTTTCCCTGAGAACATGAGTGTGATACAAAAATCAGCAGGTGCGTTATCCCTGAGAACATGGGTGTGATACAAAAAGCAGCAGGTGCGTTATCCCTGAGAACATGAGTGTGATACAAAAAGCAGCGGGTGCTTTACCCCTGAGAACATGAGTGTGATACAAAAAGCAGCAGGTGTGTTATCCCTGAGAACATGAGTGTGATACAAAAAGCAGCAGGTGCATTATCCCTGAGAACATGAGTGTGATACAAAAAGCAGCAGGTATGTTATCCCGAGAACATGAGAGTGATACAAAAAGCAGCGGGTCCTTTACCCCTGAGAACATGAGTGTGATACAAAAAGCAGCGGGTGCTTTACCCCCGATAACATGAGCGTGATTCAAAAAGCAGTGGGAACTTCATCCCTGAGAACATGAGTGTGATACAAAAAGCAACGGGTGCTTTATCCTTGAGAGCATGAGTGTGACACAAAAAGCAGCGAGTGCTTTATCCCTGAGAGCATACGTGTGACACAAAGAGCAGCGGGAACTTCATCCCTGAGAACATAAGTGTGATGCAAAAAGCAGCAAGTGCGTTATCCCTGAGAGTATGAGTGTGATGCAAAAAGCAGCAGGTGCATTATCCCTGGGAAAATGAGTCTAATACAAAAAGCAGCGGATGCTTTAACCCTGAGATCATGAGTGTGATACAAAAAGCAGCAAGTGCTTTATCCCTGAGAGCATGAGTGTGACACAAAAAGCAGCGGGAACTTCATCCCTGAGAACATGAGTCTGCTACAAAAAGCAGTGGGTGCTTTATCCCTGTAAAAATGAATGTGATAGAAAAAGCAGCAGGTGTGTTATCCTTGAGAACATGTGTGTGATATAAAAAATCAGCAGGTGCATTATCCCTGAAAAAATGAGTGTGATACAAAAAGCTGCGGGTGCTTTATACCTGAGAACAGGAGTGTGATACAAAAAGCAGCAGAAGCTTTATCCCTGAAAAAATGAGTGTGATAGAAAAAGCAGCAGGTGTGTTTTCCTTGAGAACATGTGTGTGATATAAAAAAGCAGTTGGTGCATTATCCCTGAAAAAATGAGTGTGATACAAAAAGCTGTGGGTGCTTTATACCTGAGAACAGGAGTGTGATACAAAAAGCAGCAGAAGCTTTATCCCTGACAACATGAGTGTGATACAAAAAGCAGCAGGTGCTTTATACCTGAGAACAGGAGTGTGATACAAAAAGCCGCGGGTGCTTTACCCCTGAGAACATGAGAGTGATACAAAAAGCAGCGGTAGCTTTATCCCTGAGAATATGAGTGTGATAAAAAAAGCAGCAGGTACATTTCCCTGAGACATTAGTGTGATACAAAAATCAGCAGGTGTGTTATCCCTGAGAACAGGAGTGTGATACAAAAAGCAGCAGGTGAGTTATCCTTGAGAACAGGAGTGTGATACAAAAAGCAGTGGGTGCTTTACCCCTGAAAACATGAGTGTGATACAAAAAGCAGTGGGTGCTTTACCCCTGAAAACATGAGTGTGATACAAAAAGCAGTTGGTGCGTTATGCCTGAGAACATGAGTGTGATACAAAAAGCAGAAGATGTGTTATCCCTGAGAACATTAGTGTGATACAAAAAGCAGCAGGTCTTTTATCCCTGGGAACATGAGTGTGATACAAAAAGCAGCAGGTGTGTTATCCTTGAGAACATGTGTGTGTTATAAAAAAGCAGTGGCTGCATTATCCCTGAAAAAATGAGTGTGATACAAAAAGCTGTGGGTGCAGTATCCCTGAGAATATGAGTGTGATAAAAAAAAACAGCGGGCGCCTTACCATTGAGAACATGAGTGTGATACAAAAAGCAGCAGGTGCATTATCCCTGAGAACAAGAGTGTGATACAAAAAGCAGGGGGTGCTTTACCCTTGAGAACATGTGTGTGTTTCAAAAAGCAGCAGGTGCATTATCCCTGATAATATGAGTGTGATAAAAAAAACAGCGGGTGCTTTACCCCTGAGAACATGAGTGTGATACAAAAAGCAGCAGGTGTGTTTCCCTGAGAACATGAGTGTGATACAAAAATCAGCAGGTGCATTATCCCTGAGAACATGAGTGTGATACAAAAAGCAGCAGGTATGTTATCCCGAGAACATGAGAGTGATACAAAAAGCAGCGGGTCCTTTTCCCCTGAGAACATGAGTGTGATACAAAAAGCAGCGGGTGCTTTACCCCCGAGAACATGAGTGTGATTCAAAAAGCAGTGGGAACTTCATCCCTGAGAACATGAGTGTGATACAAAAAGCAGCGGGTGCTTTATCCTTGAGAGCATGAGTGTGACACAAAAAGCAGCGAGTGCTTTATCCCTGAGAGCATACGTGTGACACAAAGAGCAGCGGGAACTTCATCCCTGAGAACATAAGTGTGATGCAAAAAGCAGCAAGTGCGTTATCCCTGAGAGTATGAGTGTGATGCAAAAAGCAGCAGGTGCATTATCCCTGGGAAAATGAGTCTAATACAAAAAGCAGCGGATGCTTTACCCCTGAGATCATGAGTGTGATACAAAAAGCAGCAAGTGCTTTATCCCTAAGAGCATGAGTGTGACACAAAAAGCAGCGGGAACTTCATCCCTGAGAACATAAGTGTGATGCAAAAAGCAGCAAGTGCGTTATCCCTGAGAGTATGAGTGTAATACAAAAAGCAGTTGGTGCGTTATACCTGAGAACATGAGTGTAATACAAAAAGCAGTGGGTGCGTTATCCCTGAGAAAATGAGTGTGATACAAAAAGCAGCAGGTGCTTTAACCCTGAGAACATGAGTGTGATACAAAAAGCAGCAGGTGAGTTATCCTTGAGAACATGAGTGTGATACAAAAAGCAGCAGGTGAATTATCCCCGAGAACATGAGAGTGATCCAAAAAGCAGCGGGGCTTGAACCCTGAGAACATGAGTGTGACACAAAAAGCAGCGGAAACTTTATCCCTGAGAACATGACTGTGATACAAAAAGCAGCGGGTGCTTTATCCCTGAGAAAATGAGTGTGATAGAAAACGCAGCAGGTGTGTTATCCTTGAGAACATGTGTGTGATATAAAAAAGCAGTGGGTGCCTTATCCCTGAGAAAATGAGTGTTATACAAAAAGCAGCGGGTGCTTTATCCCTGAGAAAATGAGTGTGATAGAAAACGCAGCGGGTGTGTTATCCTTGTGAACATGTGTGTGATATAAAAAAGCAGAAGGTGAGTTATCCTTGAGAACATGAGTGTGATACAAAAAGCAGCAGGTGAGTTATCCCTGAGAACATGAGAGTGATCCAAAAAGCAGCGGTGGCTTGTACCCTGAGAACATGAGTGTGACACAAAAAGCAGCAGAAACTTTATCCCTGACAACATGACTGTGATACAAAAAGCAGCGGGTGCTTTATCCCTGAGAAAATGAGTGTGATAGAAAACGCAGCGGGTTTGTTACCCATGAGAACATGTGTGGAATATAAAAAAGCAGTGGGTGTGTTATCCTTGAGAAAATGAGTGTGATACAAAAAGCAGCAGGTGCTTTATCCCTGAGAAAATTAGTGTGATAGAAAACGCAGCGGGTGTGTTATCCTTGTGAACATGTGTGTGATATAAAAAAGCAGAAGGTGAGTTATCCTTGAGAACATGAGTCTGATACAAAAAGCAGCAGGTGAGTTATCCCTGAGAACATGAGAGTGATCCAAAAAGCAGCGGGGGCTTGTACCCTGAGAACATGAGTGTGACACAAAAAGCAGCAGAAACTTTATCCCTGAGAACATGACTGTGATACAAAAAGCAGCGGGTGCATTATCCCTGAGAAAATGAGTGTGATACAAAAAGCTGCAGGTGCTTTATACCTGAGAACATGAGGGTGAGACAAAAAGCAGCAGAAACTTTATCCGTGAGAACATGAGTGTGATACAAAACGCAACGGGTGCTTTATACCTGAGAAAAGGAGTGTGATACAAAAAGCAGCGGGTGCTTTACCCCTGAGAACATAAGAGTGATACAAAACGCAGCGGCAGCTTTATCCCTGAGAACATGAGTGTGATTCAAAAAGCAGCAGGTGGGTTATCCCTGAGAACATGAGTGTGATACAAAAAGAAGCAGGTGCGTTATCCCTGCGAACATGAGTGTGATACAAAAAGCAGCAGGTGCTTTACCCCTGAGAACATGTGTGTGTTTCAAAAAGCAGCAGGTGCATTATCCCTGATAATATGAGTGTGATAAAAAAAAAGAGCGGGCGCCTTACCCTTGAGAACATGAGTGTGATACAAAAAGCAGCAGGTGCATTATCCCTGAGAACAAGAGTGTGATACAAAAAGCAGCAGGTGCTTTACCCCTGAGAACATGTGTGTGTTTCAAAAAGCAGCAGGTGCATTATCCCTGATAATATGAGTGTGATAAAAAAAAACAGCGGGTGCTTTACCCCTGAGAACATGAGTGTGATACAAAAAGCAGCAGGTTTGTTTCCCTGAGAACATGAGTGTGATACAAAAATCAGCAGGTGCGTTATCCCTGAGAACATGGGTGTGATACAAAAAGCAGCAGGTGCGTTATCCCTGAGAACATGAGTGTGATACAAAAAGCAGCGGGTGCTTTACCCCTGAGAACATGAGTGTGATACAAAAAGCAGCAGGTGTGTTATCCCTGAGAACATGAGTGTGATACAAAAAGCAGCAGGTGCATTATCCCTGAGAACATGAGTGTGATACAAAAAGCAGCAGGTATGTTATCCCGAGAACATGAGAGTGATACAAAAAGCAGCGGGTCCTTTACCCCTGAGAACATGAGTGTGATACAAAAAGCAGCGGGTGCTTTACCCCCGATAACATGAGCGTGATTCAAAAAGCAGTGGGAACTTCATCCCTGAGAACATGAGTGTGATACAAAAAGCAACGGGTGCTTTATCCTTGAGAGCATGAGTGTGACACAAAAAGCAGCGAGTGCTTTATCCCTGAGAGCATACGTGTGACACAAAGAGCAGCGGGAACTTCATTCCTGAGAACATAAGTGTGATGCAAAAAGCAGCAAGTGCGTTATCCCTGAGAGTATGAGTGTGATGCAAAAAGCAGCAGGTGCATTATCCCTGGGAAAATGAGTCTAATACAAAAAGCAGCGGATGCTTTAACCCTGAGATCATGAGTGTGATACAAAAAGCAGCAAGTGCTTTATCCCTGAGAGCATGAGTGTGACACAAAAAGCAGCGGGAACTTCATCCCTGAGAACATGAGTCTGCTACAAAAAGCAGTGGGTGCTTTATCCCTGTAAAAATGAATGTGATAGAAAAAGCAGCAGGTGTGTTATCCTTGAGAACATGTGTGTGATATAAAAAATCAGCAGGTGCATTATCCCTGAAAAAATGAGTGTGATACAAAAAGCTGCGGGTGCTTTATACCTGAGAACAGGAGTGTGATACAAAAAGCAGCAGAAGCTTTATCCCTGAAAAAATGAGTGTGATAGAAAAAGCAGCAGGTGTGTTTTCCTTGAGAACATGTGTGTGATATAAAAAAGCAGTGGGTGCATTATCCCTGAAAAAATGAGTGTGATACAAAAAGCTGTGGGTGCTTTATACCTGAGAACAGGAGTGTGATACAAAAAGCAGCAGAAGCTTTATCCCTGACAACATGAGTGTGATACAAAAAGCAGCAGGTGCTTTATACCTGAGAACAGGAGTGTGATACAAAAAGCTGCGGGTGCTTTACCCCTGAGAACATGAGAGTGATACAAAAAGCAGCGGTAGCTTTATCCCTGAGAATATGAGTGTGATAAAAAAAGCAGCAGGTACATTTCCCTGAGACATTAGTGTGATACAAAAATCAGCAGGTGTGTTATCCCTGAGAACAGGAGTGTGATACAAAAAGCAGCAGGTGAGTTATCCTTGAGAACAGGAGTGTGATACAAAAAGCAGTGGGTGCTTTACCCCTGAAAACATGAGTGTGATACAAAAAGCAGTGGGTGCTTTACCCCTGAAAACATGAGTGTGATACAAAAAGCAGTTGGTGCGTTATGCCTGAGAACATGAGTGTGATACAAAAAGCAGAAGATGTGTTATCCCTGAGAACATTAGTGTGATACAAAAAGCAGCAGGTCTTTTATCCCTGGGAACATGAGTGTGATACAAAAAGCAGCAGGTGTGTTATCCTTGAGAACATGTGTGTGTTATAAAAAAGCAGTGGCTGCATTATCCCTGAAAAAATGAGTGTGATACAAAAAGCTGTGGGTGCAGTATCCCTGAGAATATGAGTGTGATAAAAAAAAACAGCGGGCGCCTTACCATTGAGAACATGAGTGTGATACAAAAAGCAGCAGGTGCATTATCCCTGAGAACAAGAGTGTGATACAAAAAGCAGCGGGTGCTTTACCCTTGAGAACATGTGTGTGTTTCAAAAAGCAGCAGGTGCATTATCCCTGATAATATGAGTGTGATAAAAAAAACAGCGGGTGCTTTACCCCTGAGAACATGAGTGTGATACAAAAAGCAGCAGGTGTGTTTCCCTGAGAACATGAGTGTGATACAAAAAGCAGCAGGTGCGTTATCCCTGAGAACATGAGTGTGATACAAAAAGCAGCGGGTGTTTTACCCCTGAGAACATGAGTGTGATACAAAAAGCAGCAGGTGTGTTATCCCTGAGAACATGAGTGTGATACAATAATCAGCAGGTGCATTATCCCTGAGAACATGAGTGTGATACAAAAAGCAGCAGGTATGTTATCCCGAGAACATGAGAGTGATACAAAAAGCAGCGGGTCCTTTTCCCCCGAGAACATGAGTGTGATTCAAAAAGCAGTGGGAACTTCATCCCTGAGAACATGAGTGTGATACAAAAAGCAGCGGGTGCTTTATCCTTGAGAGCATGAGTGTGACACAAAAAGCAGCGAGTGCTTTATCCCTGAGAGCATACGTGTGACACAAAGAGCAGCGGGAACTTCATCCCTGAGAACATAAGTGTGATGCAAAAAGCAGCAAGTGCGTTATCCCTGAGAGTATGAGTGTGATGCAAAAAGCAGCAGGTGCATTATCCCTGGGAAAATGAGTCTAATACAAAAAGCAGCGGATGCTTTACCCCTGAGATCATGAGTGTGATACAAAAAGCAGCAAGTGCTTTATCCCTAAGAGCATGAGTGTGACACAAAAAGCAGCGGGAACTTCATCCCTGAGAACATGAGTCTGCTACAAAAAGCAGTGGGTGCTTTATCCCTGTAAAAATGAGTGTGATAGAAAAAGCAGCAGGTGTGTTATCCTTGAGAATATGTGTGTGATATAAAAAATCAGCAGGTGCATTATCCCTGAAAAAATGAGTGTGATACAAAAAGCTGCGGGTGCTTTATACCTGAGAACAGGAGTGTGATACAAAAAGCAGCAGAAGCTTTATCCCTGAAAAAATGAGTGTGATAGAAAAAGCAGCAGGTGTGTTATCCTTGAGAACATGTGTGTGATATAAAAAAGCAGTGGCTGCATTATCCCTGAAAAAATGAGTGTGATACAAAAAGCTGTGGGTGCTTTATACCTGAGAACAGGAGTGTGATACAAAAAGCAGCAGAAACTTTATCCCTGAGAACATGAGTGTGATACAAAAAGCAGCGGGTGCTTTATACCTGAGAACAGGAGTGTGATACAAAAAGCCGCGGGTGCTTTACCCCTGAGAACATGAGTGTGATACAAAAAGCAGCGTCAGCTTTATCCCTGAGAATATGAGTGTGATAAAAAAAAGCAGCAGGTACGTTTCCGTGAGACATTTGTGTGATACAAAAATCAGCAGGTTCGTTATCCCTGAGAACATGAGTGTGATACAAAAAGCAGTGGGCGCTTTACCCCTGAAAACATGAGTGTGATACAAAAAGCAGTTGGTGCGTTATACCTGAGAACATGAGTGTAATACAAAAAGCAGAAGATGCCTTACCCCCGAGAACATGAGTGTGATTCAAAATGCAGCGGGAACTTCATCCCTGAGAACATGAGAGTGATACAAAAAGCAGTGGCTCCTTTACCCCCGTGAACATGAGTTTGACACAAAAAGCAATGACTGCTTTATCCCTGAGAGCATGAGTGTGATTCAAAATGCAGCAGGAACTTCATCCCTGAGAACATGAGTGTGATACAAAAAGCAGCGGGTGCCTTATCCTTGAAAGCATGAGTGTGACTCAAAAAGCAGCGGGAACTTCATCCCTGAGAACATGAGTCTGCTACAAAAAGCAGTGGGTGCTTTATCCCTGTAAAAATGAATGTGATAGACAAAGCAGCAGGTGTGTTATCCTTGAGAACATGTGTGTGATATAAAAAATCAGCAGGTGCATTATCCCTGAAAAAATGAGTGTGATACAAAAAGCTGCGGGTGCTTTATACCTGAGAACAGGAGTGTGATACAAAAAGCAGCAGAAGCTTTATCCCTGAAAAAATGAGTGTGATAGAAAAAGCAGCAGGTGTGTTTTCCTTGAGAACATGTGTGTGATATAAAAAAGCAGTGGGTGCATTATCCCTGAAAAAATGAGTGTGATACAAAAAGCTGTGGGTGCTTTATACCTGAGAACAGGAGTGTGATACAAAAAGCAGCAGAAGCTTTATCCCTGACAACATGAGTGTGATACAAAAAGCAGCAGGTGCTTTATACCTGAGAACAGGAGTGTGATACAAAAAGCCGCGGGTGCTTTACCCCTGAGAACATGAGAGTGATACAAAAAGCAGCGGTAGCTTTATCCCTGAGAATATGAGTGTGATAAAAAAAGCAGCAGGTACATTTCCCTGAGACATTAGTGTGATACAAAAATCAGCAGGTGTGTTATCCCTGAGAACAGGAGTGTGATACAAAAAGCAGCAGGTGAGTTATCCTTGAGAACAGGAGTGTGATACAAAAAGCAGTGGGTGCTTTACCCCTGAAAACATGAGTGTGATACAAAAAGCAGTGGGTGCTTTACCCCTGAAAACATGAGTGTGATACAAAAAGCATTTGGTGCGTTATGCCTGAGAACATGAGTGTGATACAAAAATCAGCAGGCGTGTTATCCCTGAGAACAGGAGTGTGATACAAAAAGCAGCAGGTGAGTTATCCTTGAGAACAGGAGTGTGATACAAAAAGCAGTGGGTGCTTTACCCCTGAAAACATGAGTGTGATACAAAAAGCAGTGGGTGCTTTACCCCTGAAAACATGCGTGTGATACAAAAAGCAGTTGGTGCGTTATGCCTGAGAACATGAGTGTGATACAAAAAGCAGAAGATGTGTTATCCCTGAGAACATTAGTGTGATACAAAAAGGAGCAGGTCTTTTATCCCTGGGAACATGAGTGTGATACAAAAAGCAGCAGGTGTGTTATCCTTGAGAACATGTGTGTGTTATAAAAAAGCAGTGGCTGCATTATCCCTAAAAAAATGAGTGTGATACAAAAAGCTGTGGGTGCAGTATCCCTGAGAATATGAGTGTGATAAAAAAAAACAGCGGGCGCCTTACCATTGAGAACATGAGTGTGATACAAAAAGCAGCAGGTGCATTATCCCTGAGAACAAGAGTGTGATACAAAAAGCAGCGGGTGCTTTACCCTTGAGAACATGTGTGTGTTTCAAAAAGCAGCAGGTGCATTATCCCTGATAATATGAGTGTGATAAAAAAAACAGCGGGTGCTTTACCCCTGAGAACATGAGTGTGATACAAAAAGCAGCAGGTGTGTTTCCCTGAGAACATGAGTGTGATACAAAAAGCAGCAGGTGCGTTATCCCTGAGAACATGAGTGTGATACAAAAAGCAGCGGGTGTTTTACCCCTGAGAACATGAGTGTGATACAAAAAGCAGCAGGTGTGTTATCCCTGAGAACATGAGTGTGATACAAAAATCAGCAGGTGCATTATCCCTGAGAACATGAGTGTGATACAAAAAGCAGCAGGTATGTTATCCCGAGAACATGAGAGTGATACAAAAAGCAGCGGGTCCTTTTCCCCCGAGAACATGAGTGTGATTCAAAAAGCAGTGGGAACTTCATCCCTGAGAACATGAGTGTGATACAAAAAGCAGCGGGTGCTTTATCCTTGAGAGCATGAGTGTGACACAAAAAGCAGCGAGTGCTTTATCCCTGAGAGCATACGTGTGACACAAAGAGCAGCGGGAACTTCATCCCTGAGAACATAAGTGTGATGCAAAAAGCAGCAAGTGCGTTATCCCTGAGAGTATGAGTGTGATGCAAAAAGCAGCAGGTGCATTATCCCTGGGAAAATGAGTCTAATACAAAAAGCAGCGGATGCTTTACCCCTGAGATCATGAGTGTGATACAAAAAGCAGCAAGTGCTTTATCCCTAAGAGCATGAGTGTGACACAAAAAGCAGCGGGAACTTCATCCCTGAGAACATGAGTCTGCTACAAAAAGCAGTGGGTGCTTTATCCCTGTAAAAATGAGTGTGATAGAAAAAGCAGCAGGTGTGTTATCCTTGAGAATATGTGTGTGATATAAAAAATCAGTAGGTGCATTATCCCTGAAAAAATGAGTGTGATACAAAAAGCTGCGGGTGCTTTATACCTGAGAACAGGAGTGTGATAGAAAAAGCAGCAGAAGCTTTATCCCTGAAAAAATGAGTGTGATAGAAAAAGCAGCAGGTGTGTTATCCTTGAGAACATGTGTGTGATATAAAAAGCAGTGGCTGCATTATCCCTGAAAAATTGAGTGTGATACAAAAAGCTGTGGGTGCTTTATACCTGAGAACAGGAGTGTGATACAAAAAGCAGCAGAAACTTTATCCCTGAGAACATGAGTGTGATACAAAAAGCAGCGGGTGCTTTATACCTGAGAACAGGAGTGTGATACAAAAAGCCGCGGGTGCTTTACCCCTGAGAACATGAGTGTGATACAAAAAGCAGCGTCAGCTTTATCCCTGAGAATATGAGTGTGATAAAAAAAAGCAGCAGGTACGTTTCCGTGAGACATTTGTGTGATACAAAAATCAGCAGGTTCGTTATCCCTGAGAACATGAGTGTGATACTAAAAGCAGTGGGCGCTTTACCCCTGAAAACATGAGTGTGATACAAAAAGCAGTTGGTGCGTTATACCTGAGAACATGAGTGTAATACAAAAAGCAGAAGATGCCTTACCCCCGAGAACATGAGTGTGATTCAAAATGCAGCGGGAACTTCATCCCTGAGAACATGAGAGTGATACAAAAAGCAGTGGCTCCTTTACCCCCGAGAACATGAGTTTGACACAAAAAGCAATGACTGCTTTATCCCTGAGAGCATGAGTGTGATTCAAAATGCAGCAGGAACTTCATCCCTGAGAACATGAGTGTGATACAAAAAGCAGCGGGTGCCTTATCCTTGAAAGCATGAGTGTGACTCAAAAAGCAGCGGGAACTTCATCCCTGAGAACATGAGTCTGCTACAAAAAGCAGTGGGTGCTTTATCCCTGTAAAAATGAATGTGATAGAAAAAGCAGCAGGTGTGTTATCCTTGAGAACATGTGTGTGATATAAAAAATCAGCAGGTGCATTATCCCTGAAAAAATGAGTGTGATACAAAAAGCTGCGGGTGCTTTATACCTGAGAACAGGAGTGTGATACAAAAAGCAGCAGAAGCTTTATCCCTGAAAAAATGAGTGTGATAGAAAAAGCAGCAGGTGTGTTTTCCTTGAGAACATGTGTGTGATATAAAAAAGCAGTGGGTGAATTATCCCTGAAAAAATGAGTGTGATACAAAAAGCTGTGGGTGCTTTATACCTGAGAACAGGAGTGTGATACAAAAAGCAGCAGAAGCTTTATCCCTGACAACATGAGTGTGATACAAAAAGCAGCAGGTGCTTTATACCTGAGAACAGGAGTGTGATACAAAAAGCCGCGGGTGCTTTACCCCTGAGAACATGAGAGTGATACAAAAAGCAGCGGTAGCTTTATCCCTGAGAATATGAGTGTGATAAAAAAAGCAGCAGGTACATTTCCCTGAGACATTAGTGTGATACAAAAATCAGCAGGTGTGTTATCCCTGAGAACAGGAGTGTGATACAAAAAGCAGCAGGTGAGTTATCCTTGAGAACAGGAGTGTGATACAAAAAGCAGTGGGTGCTTTACCCCTGAAAACATGAGTGTGATACAAAAAGCAGTGGGTGCTTTACCCCTGAAAACATGAGTGTGATACAAAAAGCAGTTGGTGCGTTATGCCTGAGAACATGAGTGTGATACAAAAAGCAGAAGATGTGTTATCCCTGAGAACATTAGTGTGATACAAAAAGCAGCAGGTCTTTTATCCCTGGGAACATGAGTGTGATACAAAAAGCAGCAGGTGTGTTATCCTTGAGAACATGTGTGTGTTATAAAAAAGCAGTGGCTGCATTATCCCTGAAAAAATGAGTGTGATACAAAAAGCTGTGGGTGCAGTATCCCTGAGAATATGAGTGTGATAAAAAAAAACAGCGGGCGCCTTACCATTGAGAACATGAGTGTGATACAAAAAGCAGCAGGTGCATTATCCCTGAGAACAAGAGTGTGATACAAAAAGCAGGGGGTGCTTTACCCTTGAGAACATGTGTGTGTTTCAAAAAGCAGCAGGTGCATTATCCCTGATAATATGAGTGTGATAAAAAAAACAGCGGGTGCTTTACCCCTGAGAACATGAGTGTGATACAAAAAGCAGCAGGTGTGTTTCCCTGAGAACATGAGTGTGATACAAAAAGCAGCAGGTGCGTTATCCCTGAGAACATGAGTGTGATACAAAAAGCAGCGGGTGTTTTACCCCTGAGAACATGAGTGTGATACAAAAAGCAGCAGGTGTGTTATCCCTGAGAACATGAGTGTGATACAAAAATCAGCAGGTGCATTATCCCTGAGAACATGAGTGTGATACAAAAAGCAGCAGGTATGTTATCCCGAGAACATGAGAGTGATACAAAAAGCAGCGGGTCATTTTCCCCTGAGAACATGAGTGTGATACAAAAAGCAGCGGGTGCTTTACCCCCGAGAACATGAGTGTGATTCAAAAAGCAGTGGGAACTTCATCCCTGAGAACATGAGTGTGATACAAAAAGCAGCGGGTGCTTTATCCTTGAGAGCATGAGTGTGACACAAAAAGCAGCGAGTGCTTTATCCCTGAGAGCATACGTGTGACACAAAGAGCAGCGGGAACTTTATCCCTGAGAACATAAGTGTGATGCAAAAAGCAGCAAGTGCGTTATCCCTGAGAGTATGAGTGTGATGCAAAAAGCAGCAGGTGCATTATCCCTGGGAAAATGAGTCTAATACAAAAAGCAGCGGATGCTTTACCCCTGAGATCATGAGTGTGATACAAAAAGCAGCAAGTGCTTTATCCCTAAGAGCATGAGTGTGACACAAAAAGCAGCGGGAACTTCATCCCTGAGAACATAAGTGTGATGCAAAAAGCAGCAAGTGCGTTATCCCTGAGAGTATGAGTGTAATACAAAAAGCAGTTGGTGCGTTATACCTGAGAACATGAGTGTAATACAAAAAGCAGTGGGTGCGTTATCCCTGAGAAAATGAGTGTGATACAAAAAGCAGCAGGTGCTTTAACCCTGAGAACATGAGTGTGATACAAAAAGCAGCAGGTGAGTTATCCTTGAGAACATGAGTGTGATACAAAAAGCAGCAGGTGAATTATCCCCGAGAACATGAGAGTGATCCAAAAAGCAGCGGGGCTTGAACCCTGAGAACATGAGTGTGACACAAAAAGCAGCGGAAACTTTATCCCTGAGAACATGACTGTGATACAAAAAGCAGCGGGTGCTTTATCCCTGAGAAAATGAGTGTGATAGAAAACGCAGCAGGTGTGTTATCCTTGAGAACATGTGTGTGATATAAAAAAGCAGTGGGTGCCTTATCCCTGAGAAAATGAGTGTTATACAAAAAGCAGCGGGTGCTTTATCCCTGAGAAAATGAGTGTGATAGAAAACGCAGCGGGTGTGTTATCCTTGTGAACATGTGTGTGATATAAAAAAGCAGAAGGTGAGTTATCCTTGAGAACATGAGTGTGATACAAAAAGCAGCAGGTGAGTTATCCCTGAGAACATGAGAGTGATCCAAAAAGCAGCGGGGGCTTGTACCCTGAGAACATGAGTGTGACACAAAAAGCAGCAGAAACTTTATCCCTGACAACATGACTGTGATACAAAAAGCAGCGGGTGCTTTATCCCTGAGAAAATGAGTGTGATAGAAAACGCAGCGGGTTTGTTACCCATGAGAACATGTGTGGAATATAAAAAAGCAGTGGGTGCGTTATCCTTGAGAAAATGAGTGTGATACAAAAAGCAGCGGGTGCTTTATCCCTGAGAAAATTAGTGTGATAGAAAACGCAGCGGGTGTGTTATCCTTGTGAACATGTGTGTGATATAAAAAAGCAGAAGGTGAGTTATCCTTGAGAACATGAGTCTGATACAAAAAGCAGCAGGTGAGTTATCCCTGAGAACATGAGAGTGATCCAAAAAGCAGCGGGGGCTTGTACCCTGAGAACATGAGTGTGACACAAAAAGCAGCAGAAACTTTATCCCTGAGAACATGACTGTGATACAAAAAGCAGCGGGTGCATTATCCCTGAGAAAATGAGTGTGATACAAAAAGCTGCAGGTGCTTTATACCTGAGAACATGAGGGTGAGACAAAAAGCAGCAGAAACTTTATCCGTGAGAACATGAGTGTGATACAAAACGCAACGGGTGCTTTATACCTGAGAAAAGGAGTGTGATACAAAAAGCAGCGGGTGCTTTACCCCTGAGAACATAAGAGTGATACAAAACGCAGCGGCAGCTTTATCCCTGAGAACATGAGTGTGATTCAAAAAGCAGCAGGTGGGTTATCCCTGAGAACATGAGTGTGATACAAAAAGAAGCAGGTGCGTTATCCCTGCGAACATGAGTGTGATACAAAAAGCAGCAGGTGCTTTACCCCTGAGAACATGTGTGTGTTTCAAAAAGCAGCAGGTGCATTATCCCTGATAATATGAGTGTGATAAAAAAAAACAGCGGGCGCCTTACCCTTGAGAACATGAGTGTGATACAAAAAGCAGCAGGTGCATTATCCCTGAGAACAAGAGTGTGATACAAAAAGCAGCGGGTGCTTTACCCCTGAGAACATGTGTGTGTTTCAAAAAGCAGCAGGTGCATTATCCCTGATAATATGAGTGTGATAAAAAAAAACAGCGGGTGCTTTACCCCTGAGAACATGAGTGTGATACAAAAAGCAGCAGGTTTGTTTCCCTGAGAACATGAGTGTGATACAAAAATCAGCAGGTGCGTTATCCCTGAGAACATGGGTGTGATACAAAAAGCAGCAGGTGCGTTATCCCTGAGAACATGAGTGTGATACAAAAAGCAGCGGGTGCTTTACCCCTGAGAACATGAGTGTGATACAAAAAGCAGCAGGTGTGTTATCCCTGAGAACATGAGTGTGATACAAAAAGCAGCAGGTGCATTATCCCTGAGAACATGAGTGTGATACAAAAAGCAGCAGGTATGTTATCCCGAGAACATGAGAGTGATACAAAAAGCAGCGGGTCCTTTACCCCTGAGAACATGAGTGTGATACAAAAAGCAGCGGGTGCTTTACCCCCGATAACATGAGCGTGATTCAAAAAGCAGTGGGAACTTCAACCCTGAGAACATGAGTGTGATACAAAAAGCAACGGGTGCTTTATCCTTGAGAGCATGAGTGTGACACAAAAAGCAGCGAGTGCTTTATCCCTGAGAGCATACGTGTGACACAAAGAGCAGCGGGAACTTCATCCCTGAGAACATAAGTGTGATGCAAAAAGCAGCAAGTGCGTTATCCCTGAGAGTATGAGTGTGATGCAAAAAGCAGCAGGTGCATTATCCCTGGGAAAATGAGTCTAATACAAAAAGCAGCGGATGCTTTAACCCTGAGATCATGAGTGTGATACAAAAAGCAGCAAGTGCTTTATCCCTGAGAGCATGAGTGTGACACAAAAAGCAGCGGGAACTTCATCCCTGAGAACATGAGTCTGCTACAAAAAGCAGTGGGTGCTTTATCCCTGTAAAAATGAATGTGATAGAAAAAGCAGCAGGTGTGTTATCCTTGAGAACATGTGTGTGATATAAAAAATCAGCAGGTGCATTATCCCTGAAAAAATGAGTGTGATACAAAAAGCTGCGGGTGCTTTATACCTGAGAACAGGAGTGTGATACAAAAAGCAGCAGAAGCTTTATCCCTGAAAAAATGAGTGTGATAGAAAAAGCAGCAGGTGTGTTTTCCTTGAGAACATGTGTGTGATATAAAAAAGCAGTGGGTGCATTATCCCTGAAAAAATGAGTGTGATACAAAAAGCTGTGGGTGCTTTATACCTGAGAACAGGAGTGTGATACAAAAAGCAGCAGAAGCTTTATCCCTGACAACATGAGTGTGATACAAAAAGCAGCAGGTGCTTTATACCTGAGAACAGGAGTGTGATACAAAAAGCTGCGGGTGCTTTACCCCTGAGAACATGAGAGTGATACAAAAAGCAGCGGTAGCTTTATCCCTGAGAATATGAGTGTGATAAAAAAAGCAGCAGGTACATTTCCCTGAGACATTAGTGTGATACAAAAATCAGCAGGTGTGTTATCCCTGAGAACAGGAGTGTGATACAAAAAGCAGCAGGTGAGTTATCCTTGAGAACAGGAGTGTGATACAAAAAGCAGTGGGTGCTTTACCCCTGAAAACATGAGTGTGATACAAAAAGCAGTGGGTGCTTTACCCCTGAAAACATGAGTGTGATACAAAAAGCAGTTGGTGCGTTATGCCTGAGAACATGAGTGTGATACAAAAAGCAGAAGATGTGTTATCCCTGAGAACATTAGTGTGATACAAAAAGCAGCAGGTCTTTTATCCCTGGGAACATGAGTGTGATACAAAAAGCAGCAGGTGTGTTATCCTTGAGAACATGTGTGTGTTATAAAAAAGCAGTGGCTGCATTATCCCTGAAAAAATGAGTGTGATACAAAAAGCTGTGGGTGCAGTATCCCTGAGAATATGAGTGTGATAAAAAAAAACAGCGGGCGCCTTACCATTGAGAACATGAGTGTGATACAAAAAGCAGCAGGTGCATTATCCCTGAGAACAAGAGTGTGATACAAAAAGCAGCGGGTGCTTTACCCTTGAGAACATGTGTGTGTTTCAAAAAGCAGCAGGTGCATTATCCCTGATAATATGAGTGTGATAAAAAAAACAGCGGGTGCTTTACCCCTGAGAACATGAGTGTGATACAAAAAGCAGCAGGTGTGTTTCCCTGAGAACATGAGTGTGATACAAAAAGCAGCAGGTGCGTTATCCCTGAGAACATGAGTGTGATACAAAAAGCAGCGGGTGTTTTACCCCTGAGAACATGAGTGTGATACAAAAAGCAGCAGGTGTGTTATCCCTGAGAACATGAGTGTGATACAAAAATCAGCAGGTGCATTATCCCTGAGAACATGAGTGTGATACAAAAAGCAGCAGGTATGTTATCCCGAGAACATGAGAGTGATACAAAAAGCAGCGGGTCCTTTTCCCCCGAGAACATGAGTGTGATTCAAAAAGCAGTGGGAACTTCATCCCTGAGAACATGAGTGTGATACAAAAAGCAGCGGGTGCTTTATCCTTGAGAGCATGAGTGTGACACAAAAAGCAGCGAGTGCTTTATCCCTGAGAGCATACGTGTGACACAAAGAGCAGCGGGAACTTCATCCCTGAGAACATAAGTGTGATGCAAAAAGCAGCAAGTGCGTTATCCCTGAGAGTATGAGTGTGATGCAAAAAGCAGCAGGTGCATTATCCCTGGGAAAATGAGTCTAATACAAAAAGCAGCGGATGCTTTACCCCTGAGATCATGAGTGTGATACAAAAAGCAGCAAGTGCTTTATCCCTAAGAGCATGAGTGTGACACAAAAAGCAGCGGGAACTTCATCTCTGAGAACATGAGTCTGCTACAAAAAGCAGTGGGTGCTTTATCCCTGTAAAAATGAGTGTGATAGAAAAAGCAGCAGGTGTGTTATCCTTGAGAATATGTGTGTGATATAAAAAATCAGCAGGTGCATTATCCCTGAAAAAATGAGTGTGATACAAAAAGCTGCGGGTGCTTTATACCTGAGAACAGGAGTGTGATACAAAAAGCAGCAGAAGCTTTATCCCTGAAAAAATGAGTGTGATAGAAAAAGCAGCAGGTGTGTTATCCTTGAGAACATGTGTGTGATATAAAAAAGCAGTGGCTGCATTATCCCTGAAAAAATGAGTGTGATACAAAAAGCTGTGGGTGCTTTATACCTGAGAACAGGAGTGTGATACAAAAAGCAGCAGAAACTTTATCCCTGAGAACATGAGTGTGATACAAAAAGCAGCGGGTGCTTTATACCTGAGAACAGGAGTGTGATACAAAAAGCCGCGGGTGCTTTACCCCTGAGAACATGAGTGTGATACAAAAAGCAGCGTCAGCTTTATCCCTGAGAATATGAGTGTGATAAAAAAAAGCAGCAGGTACGTTTCCGTGAGACATTTGTGTGATACAAAAATCAGCAGGTTCGTTATCCCTGAGAACATGAGTGTGATACAAAAAGCAGTGGGCGCTTTACCCCTGAAAACATGAGTGTGATACAAAAAGCAGTTGGTGCGTTATACCTGAGAACATGAGTGTAATACAAAAAGCAGAAGATGCCTTACCCCCGAGAACATGAGTGTGATTCAAAATGCAGCGGGAACTTCATCCCTGAGAACATGAGAGTGATACAAAAAGCAGTGGCTCCTTTACCCCCGAGAACATGAGTTTGACACAAAAAGCAATGACTGCTTTATCCCTGAGAGCATGAGTGTGATTCAAAATGCAGCAGGAACTTCATCCCTGAGAACATGAGTGTGATACAAAAAGCAGCGGGTGCCTTATCCTTGAAAGCATGAGTGTGACTCAAAAAGCAGCGAGTGCTTTATCCCTGAGAGCATGCCTGTGACACAAAGAGCAGCGGGAACTTCATCCCTGAGAACATGAGTGTGATGCAAAAAGCAGTGGGTGCTTTATCCTTGAGAACATGAGTGTGATAAAAAAGCAGCGGCTGCTTTACCCATGAGAACATGAGTGTGATACAAAAAGCAGGGGGTGCGTTATCCCTGAGAGCATGAGTGTGATTCAAAAAGCAGTGAGTGCTTTATCCCTGAGAGCATGAGTGTGATTCAAAAAGCAGCAGGAACTTCATCCCTGAGAGCATGAGTGTGACTCAAAAAGCAGCGAGTGCTTTATCCCTGAGAGCATGCCTGTGACACAAAGAGCAGCGGGAACTTCATCCCCGAGAACATGAGTGTGATACAAACAGCAGCGGGAACTTCATCCCCGAGAACATGAGAGTGATACAAAAAGCAGCGGGTGCAGCATCCCTGAGACCATGGTCTTGATCGAAGAGGCCGGAGGGTGCTTTAATGTCGGAGCCTGTGATCCGGAATTTCGCTGGCACACGATGGGGGGAGGAGGGGTGGGGTTGACACTTGACTCTGCAAAAGGCGCTATCCGAAGGCCACTCCCATCAAGGTGCTCTCTGCCAGCGTGCCATTTTCGAGATGGTCCATCCCACCTCTTGTAATCCCACTGTGTGGTGCCCCCCACACGTTTTTCCCTCTTCCCATGTGTCCCCACTTATCCACTCCCCCCCACAGTCCGACTAGAATGCTTGCATTCTGGAGGGCATCGGAGGCAGTCAATGCATTTTGACACATTGGCCCATGTTCAATGCTCCTTCATGAGCCTGGGGAAGAACAATAACTCCATCCATCACAGGAACCACACTAACGCTGTATAGTTTATCACACCCTGACTCTGCCCCAAGCAGAGCGTGGAGATAATAGGTGTTTATCTGAACCCCTCCCCACTGGAGCCCAGAAGCGCCAGGGCGCTCGCTGTATCTCAGAAATTGTGGGGCTGCGCCAAGAAATGGCCGGATTTGAGATCCCTGGAACTGTGCACTTGATCCAAGACGCCACTTGGCACTATATCCCAGACTATGTGCCCTTGAGCCAAGAAGCCACTTGGCGCTACATCTCAGAGTGTGTGCGCCTGAGCCAAGAAGCCACTTGGCACTATATCTCAGACTATGTGCCCTTGAGCGAAAGCGCCACTTGGCGCTATATCTTGTGAGTTTGAGAAAAGAAGTGAACAAGAGAACCTGTAGGAGACCATAAGGAAATCCACGCCACCATGATGGTGACACCGCTGGGCACTCCTTACGTAGACTGCTCCCTGCGTGCACGTGGCCCTTCCGTAACCCCAGTGAGACACAGAAAAGGGGTCATGAAGTTTGTGCTGATCTGCCATATGGCCACACCTTAGATGTCTACAGGCAACAGAGACTCTGGGCGTGGCTACAGCATGAAAAGAAGACAGACTTGTGCCATGTTATGCCAGTTGCTTGTTTATCACTTGGCACCCCTGTTAAGGCCGTTTGAAAGTGCTGTGAGTTAGGCTATGGGTAGCAGCAAACATGGGCACAGAGGGCCATGAGGAAGGAGATAGCATAATGGAATGTTGGTTCCTTGGATGGCCTCTGGCACGGCAGTTGAGTCGGGTAGTGCGAAGGACACACTGCAATGGGATGTTATGTTGAGTGGTGTATAGCGCTTCATATCACAGTAAGCCCACCTCACAGCGCTGAGGGTGAAGAGAAGAGAGGGAGAACAAGGGATAGTTGGAGAAGCAGCACAACAAATGTAGCACTGATGCTCTCAAAGGCTTGCACTGAAGGGCACAGGGTCCAGGGCCCACTGGCACTGCCCACCTAGTGCAGCATTAGAGATAGCTGGGTGACCCTGAAGACCCTTCCATGTAAACGTGGCCTTCAGTCTGTAGGTTTCAGGCTGAAAATACATGACTTTTGGTTGCTGCCCAAGATTTCAGTCCTGAATACATATAGTGTGGCAGAGGGGGCCTCTTGGACAGTTGCATATATACACCCCACTTAGCTTGAAAGATGGCGCCCGCGTTCACCTGCTCTTTGTTTGCACTTTCTTGAGGTGAAAGCAATACCTGATGGGAAAGAAGCAACACAACAATTGCGTCAAATATCGGGAAAATAGAGTTGGAAACACACACGAACAAAAACGAATTCGCTCCAAAATGACTCCCAGACAAGGTGTCGTCCGCAACAGGAACCAAAGTTCTGATTTGTGAAGCACAAAGAGTTGAGAACATTTCCAAAATAAAGGCAGGGCTGCATGTAAACCTCTCATAGACAAGGCACCACATTCAACAGCAGCAGGTTATATATCCCAGCCGCGAAACAAAAGGCAATTCACGTACCATTTTTCCAGGAGCTGGACCCTCAGACGACTACACTAGTAGAGATAACCTCAGTGTGTGGCATGTTAGGGCCTTTTCCAGGAGCTGGACCCTCAGAGGACTACACTAGCAGAGATAACCTCAGTGTGTGGCATGTCAGGGCCTTTTTCCAGCAGCTGGACCCTCAGAGGACTACACTAGAAGAGATAACCTCAGTGTGTGGCATGTTACGGGCTTTTCCAGCAGCCGGACCCTCAGAGGACTACACTAGCAGAGATAACCTCAGTGTGTGGCATGTTAGGGGCTTTTCCAGCAGCTGGACCCTCAGAGGACTACACTAGCAGAGATAACCTCAGTGTGTGGCATGTCAGGGCCTTTTTCCAGCAGCTGGACCCTCAGAGGACTACACTAGCAGAGATAACCTCAGTATGTGGCATGTCAGGGCCTTTTCCAGCAGCTGGACCCTCAGAGGACTACACTAGCAGAGATAACCTCAGTATGTGGCATGTTAGGGGCTTTTTCCAGCAGCTGGACCCTCAGAGGACTACACTAGCAGAGATAACCTCAGTATGTGGCATGTCAGGGCCTTTTCCAGCAGCTGGACCCTCAGAGGACTACACTAGCAGAGATAACCTCAGTATGTGGCATGTTAGGGGCTTTTTCCAGCAGCTGGACCCTCAGAGGACTACACTAGCAGAGATAACCTCAGTGTGCGGCATGTTAGGGCCTTTTTCCAGGAGCTGGACCCTCAGAGGACTACACTAGCAGAGATAACCTCAGTGTGCGGCATGTTAGGGGCTTTTTCCAGCAGCTGGACCCTCAGAGGACTACACTAGTAGAGATAACCTCAGTATGTGGCATGTTAGGGCCTTTTCCAGCCGCTGGACCCTCAGAGAACTAAACTAGCAGAGATAACCTCAGTGTGTGGCATGTCAGGGCCTTTTTCCAGGAGCTGGACCCTCAGAGGACTACACTAGCAGAGATAACCTCAGTGTGTGGCATGTCAGGGCCTTTTTCCATTGCTATCCTGCATGCACTTTACACATTCTAAAGTAAAGTATGCAGGCAGCGCAATTCAGAGACTATTCCATAGAACATCGGGGAACCATCAAACAACAGTACAAGCCAAGACTCTTAGCCCTAAAGCAGGATGGGGAACTTTCCAACTCACAGCTCAATTGAATAGTGAAAGTCGTGGGGGGATTGAAAACAAAACAGGCCGTTTGAATCAAACATATCTGGACCATGTTTCAGAAATAACCCCTGGGTCAGACCCACATCATGGATCAGAACTTAAAAGTTTGACCAGAATAATTTGGTATTAACTATACAAAGATGATCCCAACTATTGTCGAAGGACATTAAAACACCAATCAGTGTAATTAAGTGGAACTTTTCATATGAAAGTATGAATAATTTTCAAAAATGTATACTATCAAAAATGCAAGCAACCAATCGATTGATTGATTTTCATTTGACTGTTTTTGTCGAAATTAAAGATTGTACACCCCTGATGAAGAGTTTACTCGAAACGCGTTGGGCCATATGAAAAATAAATTCTGTATTGAGTTAACTTTTGAATGGTTATTTGAATGTTATTTAAATACGTTTTGAACGGTGGATAGCACAGGGGCAACGTGCTGGTCTTGGAAACAAGACCACAAAGAGCAACAGAGGTTCGAATCCCGGATCTGCGCTTAGAAACCAACCTCCTATTCTATTAATCGCGTTATAAGAAACCCTTAAGTTAAAGTTAACTGTTATAATTCATTAATAGGCATAGACAACACAAATACAGCTAAAAGTCATAAACTTTCAGCAATAGGAAATCTACCTACCTATACAAAATGTAAACGTGTTTGGCTTAGTCCTGAGCTATAGACCGTGTGCAGGGGACGGGAGTTCCCTAATCAGGAACATTCTGCTGTCTAAGAGCAGTGGTGGAACCAGGGGGAGAGCAGGGGTGGCAACTGCCTCCACAACCCCTAGCTTCCCCCGGTACCCAGTGCCCCTCCAGCCTCCCACTGGCACCCTATGGGCTGCCCCCCAGCACCAAAAGCTGCCTCTGCTACTGGGTGAGACCAAAGAGCCCACGAGAGTTGCCAATCCGAAATAAATGAGACCCTTAAGATTCCCGGAGTCCGGCTTCGAATAACTATCTTGAAGTCAGCATCAAAGAACTGCCACAGAAAGAACTAAGGGCGAGGTTTATAATTAGTAAACACAGTATTCACAACCCACAATAAATGACATTAGCAACACTTCACAGCGTAATGTCAACCTGCACCACAAGTAGATGATCAGGATACTGAGGAAACACATCCAACCATGAATTGAGAGAAGCCTCAGACCCTCAGACGAGCGTACCTCTACAGAGGCACAGCCAAAGTTACAGAAGAGCGCACGAAATAAGAGGGGAGAGCCAGACCCGGCCTCTACAGGGGTAGGTACACACAGGGCTTTAAGTGGGGTAGGAAATCGAGGGGGGCACTCAGTTGGGCACGTGGCTTTCAGGATGGACACGGCCTGAAAAGTACACAATCCACAGTAAGGTACCCAAACAAAAATGTAAATGTATGTAAGCATTTATATATTTATATGCGTACTTTACTATGGTGTGTGTACTTTTCAAGCCTCTTTTAAAAATATCGAAATGTGTTAAACATTTCTATGTTTATAAAAGATGGGTTGAAAAGTACACAATTCAAGCCATCTTTTATAAAGCTATGACGACGGACAAAGACTCCTCGGACATTGTCCGTCGTCAAAGCTTTATAAAAGATGTCTTGAATTGTGCACTTTTCAAGACATCTTTTATAAACACAGAAATATGGCACTGAGTCCCAAGGTTCGCTGAGAGTCAAAGACGCCTCAGTGACCTGGTGAGGGGGGGGGGGTGAAACAAAAAGACTGTAACTTCCTCTGGCGACACCTTGCGCGATGGGTCACCAGAGTAAGTTACAGTGACTGATAGAAGTGCCAGCCAGCTGCAGCTGCGGCTGGCTGGTATTTTTATCAGTTTGCCTCACTTAATGGCAGGCGCATCTCTCGTTGCGGCTGCGTCTGTGGCAGGATGCCGTTGTGTGCTGGCACCAGAACAGCCAGTCTTTCCACCTAGAGGCAGAACTAGTGATTGGGCCGGCTCTCGCTGGATCCGAGATCTGGCACCAGAGTCAGCAATGGCGGGAAAAAAGAAGAAAGCGCCTGTGAGCAAACTGTAACTTCCTAGGTGACCCCAAGCAAGGGGTCACAAGAGGAAGGGACAGTCCTCAGACATGACCCACTCCTCAGCCACGACCTGGTTCATTTATTTATTTATGCAATTTTTGTCGGATAAATGGACCCAGATTATTTATTATTTTATACAATGTTTGGCGGATACCTGTATCCGACAAACATTGCATGAATAAATAAATATACAGGTATGCGACAAACATTGCATGAATAAACAATAGCCCTATTAACATTGAAACTATAACACACAATGCAGCCACCCAACTGCTTTTAGAAGGGAGCTGCAGGAGCTGTGCCGGGTGTTGTACAAGTAAAAGAAAACGTTGAATTATGACAAACTGAAATTACCCTGTTGGAATAGCACCCAAGGGAGAGTTTTTATTTAAAAACAAATAAAATGGGATGCAAATTGTGCATTTTAAAGAATATTTACTCAGCAACACTGGTCAAAACTATTATCCGCATAGTGAAGTAACTCATCACCAGTGCCATGGAAGCGGTTTAAAGTGGAATTGATGTATAGTTTGCAAAAGAAGCAGCATGAAAGAAATAGTGCTGTTTTAAACTATTATTTTGGACATTTGCTTTGATCGGAGGTTAACTGCCAGCTCCACCCCCCTAAAACCCTCCTTCTAGGGCAGCTCCCCCCCAAACACTGCCCCCACCCGGCCCTTTTGGGATCGCCCACCAATTATTTTCCGTTTCCACTACTGCCTACAGGTCTCTTTCCCCGGGGGAAGGACCAAGAATTCTGGCTAAGGGGCTGTGTGGGGATTCCAGACAATGGCAGAAGCCAAGGGACAGACAATCACCTCCCCTCCTCTGTGAGAGCTTGCATTTTTTAGTCGCCAAGAGGAACACCAGGAGAGTTATCCAGAGGCTGGCTTGGAAAGGAAGCTTCCAGGTTCAGCTCCATTTCAGATTCCCACCACCTGACCTCGCTTCCACTGACAAGATGGCGTCCATTGCTGAGAACACAGGTATAGAACACACTTTTACCCTAACATCATGGCACAACAACATAGCTTGAACCTATTACTATCCACCCTACCTCCAGAGCCTTCCCTCCACCCCCCCAGGGGAGTGTCCAAGACCCCCCAGCAGGGGCTGTGGTGGGAGTAGAGGTAGCAAAAAGCATATACCTGTCGCTGTTCATCAGTAAAGAGAGTAGGTTCCAGCCTCCTACAGTGAGCGGCTACTCTCTTTCATCTGCACAGGAGTGGTTTACCAATGTCACATATATATTATTGATTGTCCATTGCTCATACTAGCCATTAACCCTCTGTGTTTGTATTAAGGACATGCACCATATATAACACATCAATCAACAGGACATTCAAATAGATGCCCCGAGCATAATGTTCTTATTCCAATGCTTCTGGCAAAATGCTCATTAATGAACACTCAATGAATTATCTTACACTCTTCTGTATAGTTTAAATCTTTTAACTATGAGAAATGAGTAATAAAGAAACATTGGTATTATTATTGTCACTACACATAACACATTTGGGGCCTCATCACAAGTCTGGCAGTAAATTGGCACACTTTCCACAGAGTGGAAATAACATTACTGATTGGTCGCGCTGCGGGATCAGCCTGGCATCGCAACATGGCAGGAACACACTTGCCACTCTGGCAGTAACGCAGTAACCACCCAGCGGAAACAGCACTGAAATAATGTTTACCACCAGAGATTTGGTGCAAATAGTACTACCGCCGGCTATGCCGGCGATAATAGCACCAATGGAAATTGCGTCACCGCCGGAACGGGAATCATTGGAGCAGCCATTTTAAACAACACAATCCATCAAATATCTCTGCTTCCTGCAGCCATACGGACCTGGAAACAAGTGAGAATGTCACAGGAGAGGACCAGAGGCAAGGTGCCTGAAAACCATCTGCAAAAACCCAATTTTAGTGAGGGGGAGCTGGCGGTCCTCACAGATGAGGTCATTGCCCACTGTGATGAACTATATGGTAGTCTGCAGCGTAAGGCCACAGGACAGCCATCAGACATGCCATCAGCGAGAAGGTGACTTCAATGGTGAGTGTAACCTGTGATGAGAAGACTGCAGTAAGTGGTGGAATTACCTGAGGGTCAGGGTGCAGGGACTGCTATCACAACACTGCCGCAAGTCCCCGGAGACTGGAGGAGGCACTGTGGAACTACTGGTCCTCATCACCTGGGAGGAAAAGTGCAGCGCAGTGCTGGATATGGAGGGAATATAGGGAGTCGGGGATGCAGAGGCAGCAGCCATCAGGCCGGAGGTGAGTCAACCCACCCAACAAGTGCATGCATAAATGACAGCCTAGCATACGATGCCCCAGTGCACAAGAACAAGCTGGGCATGCCAACAGGGTGGAGTGACGGGGTGGCACATCAGTCACCCTCCACAGCAGCCATGGGGCAGGGCACCAAGGGCACCCCGGAGTGTCACAACAGCAGGAAGGGGTGGCAAGAGACCCATCCAAGTGCTACGCACACCACACCCCTGCTGGGATTATGAGCACCCACGACACTGTGCAGCGGTCAATCCAGCATATTTTGGGCCCAGTTGTCCTGCCCATGTTGACATTGCAGACAAGCCACAGAGAAGTGAACTTCCCCCTACAACGACATAGAGGTCTATAACACGCATGTCAGCTGGGATAACAGGGGCATGCATATATGATCATCTCATAACATGTACTAGCCACTAATACAATCTATAGTGGCACAGCCTAATCTGAGCCTTCGCTTCTATGGCTCTGCCTTGGGGCCAGTTTCCGACCTGGCTTTGACTTGAGTACATGATTCATGTTGGAATTCACAAATCAGAATCTTTCATCTTTTCATCTTGTTTTCTTTTGTATATTTGACGACAGTGTTCAGACTAATTTATACATACGATTGCACATTTTAACAAATAGTTCCTTCTAATAAAATGTGCTTTTGTTTTTTCTCCTTCCATATTCCCTTCCTTTTCAAATATTTCAATTCTTGGTTGATTTATGTTTTTGGACTTTATTCTACGCATAACTTTCATTTGCTCAAAATGTATGAGGCGATTTTTTGGATATTTATCTTCGGATTGTTTTGGGTTCATGAATTACTTATAACTTGTTATGGTGCAATAACATGGTATAAATTGGTTGCAATGGTATATCAGGCCCCGCCCTGAGAAAGCCTGAAGTCGGTCAAACCACGTGTTGGCACAAATTGGACCTTTACCTTGATCAAATAAACAGCTTTAGGTTTATGAAAATAATGTGTTAAATTGGACTTGAATTCTATTAATGTATGCAATTGACTCTCATAATATGTTCATTTGGAATTAGTAATTTGGACAGCACAATCCAGAGATCCATATTTGTTTGTTTGTTAATGCTGAGGTCTGGCAGACCTATCATCTCAAAGGATTGCAGCAGTCCTAGGCATATACAAACTTTGGTTTGTTTTTTGAAACACACGTCTGAGCGCTCTATCACCTGGTTACCCACCGTTGTGTTCATGTTTGTGTTCATGGTTGCTACTGTATGTGTACATCAGCTTCTCCATACAGGTAAGTCCGGCATGTGCATGCTCCCTGGGATGCACTGTGACGTAAGTGAAGGAGGCGGTCAGGTCCAATGTTTGCATTTGCTTTTCATGCAATGCTTTGTGTAGTTTTTAACTCCCGTCTTTGGTCAAGTGCTTTGCAGCACATGCATGCAGACAGTTTTACTCACCCACTATCCACGCCATTGTCCTCTCTGACTCTCCATGTATCCTGGCAGTGTGCTTTTCCATAGGACCATAGAATTGTGGGTGGAACCAGCGTAGCTGGCACAGCAGTGGGTGATTTACAGGTTGGGGTTGCAGGTTGCCTGCACATTCAGGGAGTGATAGTGCTTGCAGTTGCGGTACACAGCTTTGTAGGCCTGGGGGGGCACTAATGATACATGGGTACAGTTCAGGGCAGCTATCACATTTGGCATTTGGGCAATGGCATAGAATTGTGCCTTCATGGCATTGGCCTGGGCTGGGTTGGTAGGCATTGAGATGCAGTGTTCAACTTGCCGCAGGAGGGCTTCAAGCACCTGGGCCAAAACTGTGCAGAATGTGGGCTTTGCCATGCCGTGCATCATGGCCACAGAGTGCTGGAAGATGTTAATACCAAGGAAGTGTAGGCTAGACCCTCACTTCAGCAGTGGGGGCATGGCTGTCTGGATATTGATCCTGCTTCCTTTGCCGTTCTCTATTGTGGTGAGCAGCTTAGTTATGGTCTCTATGTAGGGGTGGTACAGGGTGACCAACTGGCTGTCAGTGAGGGTCCAGGGTGAGAGCATGACCCTGCAGATTGGTGCATACCTTGCTTGGGCTCTCCTCCTCCTCCTCCACCCCCTGTACTCCCTCTGCCTTGGCCTGGTTGGCCTGCCTCTCTGCTTCCAGGAGCAGCATGAACAGCTGCCTTTCCCAGCTCACAGTGGTGAGTGGCAGCATGATGTTGGAAAAAGTGTTTGGGGTAGGAGTGTTCTTTATGTAGTCCTCTGGAGTGTATTGGGATCACCTGTGGCTTAATTTCTGACATCTGTGTTCATATACCTACAGCTGGAAGCTGGAGGTAAATGTGCCATATTTTTGAGAGTATTAGCACCAGTTTTTAGTGCTAATACCACCGTACATGGACTTGCGATGCAGCTGTGATTGCGCTGAGTGTTTCCGGCTGTATTAACAGTGACTGTCATAGTGCCGGGTGTAATAGTGCCGGGTGTAATAGCACTTGATGATTATTGTAGTCGGTGGTATTTGTGCCAGCTCGTGATCCGGTGGAGTGGTATTGCCAGTGATAGTTCTGTTACTGCCACTTTTAATTTACCACCCAATTTGTGATGAGTTCTTTAATATGCAAAGTGTCATTAATGAGTAAGCGCCTTCCATTGGATTAATGACTTGCCTCTATGTGTACTCAAGATCAATCAATCATGTCAGAGGTATAATGACCACTTCAAAAGTAACTGTCTACCTCATCAGATCTCAAAGACCCTTAGAGAATGAGCTGCCCTCTCAATACTTCTCCTCTTTCTCAGTGTGATATTAAAGATTGCTAAAACAGATTCTCATACTCACTATCCTTAGAAGGTAGGGAGATGAGAAGTGGGGGTGGGATTCCCAGAAGCCTGTAGTCTGCACAGTCCAAAAAAAACATTAATATTGTATCCAAAAAACACCTATCAGAATCACTATGGACAGAAAAAGCAGCAATAAATAGGAAACATATTCTGTAAAAGGTTTCAGTGTAAAGTGGAGTTGACCATGGTGTCAGAAATAGTTAATCTTGAATAGTTGGTGAGCTGAGTGCCTTCGACAGCATGCAGCTCCATTAAAAGTAGCAGTTCTTCTCAACATCGAGTGGCCAGAGTCTATTGGAGACTCAAATGCCAGAAAAGCAACTGAGTGGCTTCAAAAAAATCAGGCAAGAAAAAAGGAGAGACTGTCCCCTCCCATCCTGTGGGCCTCCATGGAATTGTGGCGCCAGCCAGCTTCTGGTACTCCAGCCACAGGTTTGCCTCATCAGCTCCTTCAGACCTGTGTGGAGCTGATCTTCTTCCTACACCCCCGAAGCCAGCCTTTTTATATTATCTGTGCTAAATTGTCAACTTCCCACAGCAATGTGCTGTCCCTCCAATAAGTTGCAACACATCACATTGTCAACGTTCAGCTTCAAAGAGGAGCAAGTTGCTTCACTTAGGTCATGCCTCACTATCTTCGTTCAGCAAAAGGAGCAAGTTGCTTGTTTATGTTTAAAGCAAGGCCAACAGAAAATTGCCTAAACCTTTCACCCAGTTCCGTGTTGCCTCCTTACTGCGCCATGGCTATTTGCTAAATAACCCCTAGCCTAAAATCATCCATTCTCTTCCATATCTGCTATGCCCGGAAATATTGTAGCTCTTTCTGGGATTGTTATTATTAACTAGAACATTTCGTTTTGTTTAGTATCATGAACCAGGATGTTTGGAACACTTCCCAAACTTTTAGAATACAGTCAGAGGCTTTGTTTACTCAAACTGCTTGAGAGTTCCCAAACAAAGATAAGATTAGCGCACATCCCAGAATACAAAACTGAATGTAATTCTTTGTTCTCGATTGTGAATTCTGCCCATTGCCTGAATCCATTTGTAATGCAATTGCACGATGTCCTACCGTGCATGGCTTGGGATGCGCTCACCCTAGAAATCTGCTAAATTACATTTAACCCCCTCCCATGAGTCATAGATCAACCCATGAAGGCATCTAAAGAATCATAGAAATAAAAGCAAAAAGACAAAAGAGCATATAAAACAGAATATACTACTCATTTGCTTAAAATCATTCACACAGCAGTATCGCTATTATTATTATTATTATTATTATTATTATTATTATTATTATTATTATTATTATTATTATTATTATTTTCATTGTTATTATTGTATTTATTGTGGGCAGACCTAGCATCAAGAAGCAACAGAGCACTTTACAGAGGTATACAACAGTACAGATGGTCACTGGTTACTAAATACTAAAACATAAACATATATCTTCATGAGAATAGCCGACTGCGGCAGGTTCTGGTAAACAGACATTTCCCACTCTATGATGCTTGTCTGTAGATGAATCAGAGATGGGTAGATGTTCTTCTTATGAAAAATGTCCAAACAGCTGTCATCTGGGAGTCAGGTTACAGCTTTGGTGCACTGTAAACATTTAGTGTTATTTGTCATGATGAAATAAAGCAATGATCAGGATCAGGATGATCCCAAGTGTGAGGATGTAGAACACATGTGTAATCCCCAAGTCTATCTTTCCCAAGAAGTCCAATATGCTGGTCAACGGGTTGAAAGAAAAATGGTGAATTCATCAACCAGCCCGTAATGGATCCCAGTATGGAACTCCCATTTGTTGGAGTGGAGCTCCCCATTACGTCTTGAATCTCTTTTGTCCAGTCTGGTGTTTTCTCCAGCAGGTTTCTTTAGTATATTTATATTGCACCCCAAATGTCTTGGAGGCTAACAGGCATGGACAACTAAAGACAAACAATACAATAGGAGTGTCTAACAATGCAGGGCAATAGCACAACCTCTCGCTGTAAGAAAGGGGTCTGGTCAGCATAGCATTCCAGGCTCTGGGTGCAGCCATAGGGAACGCACAATTATTCACCTGCATCAATTTGCAGGCCGGTATTTTTAGTTGATTAGTGTTGATTGACCTAAGAGTCCTTGTGCTGGATTTATTGACCAGTGCTTCGCTCAAGTATAAAGGGCTTACACCCGCCAAGCATTTATGAGTAATTAATAAGAGGCAGAATTCAATTCTCATCTCAATCTGCATCCACTGGAGACTACATGTGGTCTCCGGCACATGATCCCTCCTGTTAAGACCAATTATCACGCTGGCTGCACTATTTTGCAAAGTTTGCAATCTAGCGCAGTCAGACTTGGCGATGCCCACTAACAAGCTACTGTAGTAGTCCATTTTGACCATATAATTTCTCTCAATGTAGTCTCATAGCTGATTTGGGAGATTTATAGACAAAGCTGTGGTATAAGCTTAATGTAGTAAGCAGTGGAAGAGACCAGGCTACTCACATGAGCCCACATCTTGAGGTTTTTATCCAGATAAATTCCCAACATTCTCACTTTATCTTTAGTTTTTATGTTTCATCCTGCCACAAGAAATTCAGTGTATTCAGTACCCATCTTCCGTAATTTGGCCCCTGTGCCTATTATAATAAATTTGGTATTTTCTTTGTTCAATGCAAGACCATTCCTTATCATCCAGGTTTGTATAAAATGATATATTTTATTGATAGTCTTTTCGTCGTCTAGATGATTGCCAGACAGAGAGATGACACATTGCGTGTCATCCGCGTAATTCGTAAAGCCAACACCGTTTTCTTTCTCTGAGATAAAAAAAAAGACACAGTTAAAATATTATAGGGATAGGGGGATAGACAAGTCCCTTGTGGAACTCCGAAGCCAAGGAGCATAAGTTCAGCCTCTGCCTCCTTGCTACACACTCTTCATCACTGGTTGTTCAGGAGTGAACTAACACAGAGGGCAGCACTTTCACAGAAGCTTGCAACATCCTTGAGCCTGGCGACCAACTATCCATCATCCACCAGGTCAAAAGCTGCAGATAAACCAAGCAGCATGAGCATTGCGGTTTGCTCTCTGTCCGAGATCTGTAATAACCTAGATTTCTAATCAAGTAGGACTGTTTCCGTCCCATGCCCCTGCCTGAAACCTGTCTACAGTTTGGTAAGCATCTCATGGGCATTCAAGTATTCAGAGATTTGAATGTATGATGCACAGTCTGGAATTTTCATCAAAAACAGAGTGTTGGTAATAGGCTGGTAGTTCGTTGGTATTTCATGGCAAATACCTGGCTTTTTTAGAAAAGGCGTAAACCAGACTTTTTTCAGATTTATGGGAATGTTATTTTCTCTAAAGGATGTATTAACACATTTACAAAGGATGCTTATGAAGGTGGGAGTACAAGCCTTTATGACCATTGCCGGGCAACCTTCCCCTTTACAACTAGTCAGTTTAAGATTATCAATAATTAAACCAAGTTCCAATTCTGAAATAGGTTTAAAATATAACTGATTGCGTGGTGTCTTAGATGTACTTACTACCACATCAGGTGTATCTCCCACTCCTTTGCTAGTTTTCCTACTAAGCTCAATATTGAGGCAATAGGCCCCGAGACGGCATGCCATTACCACCCAAGGTAATGCCCCCGGGGCCCATAGATACAGTTAACAAAGGCCCTGGGGGCATTACTGTGGGTGTTAATGGCCTGCCATTGAGGGGCTCATTGCCATTAGTACCCCAGCCCATTAGACCGGTGTACTAGTGTTTTTTTTTTTTCCCCGGCTGTCGCAGCCAGAAAAAAAAGGGAAAAAAAGTTAATAAAAAATGGCCACCATGGACTGGAAACATGGTCCGCTTTCTGTTTATGTGGCGGCCATAGTAAACAAAGAAAATGGCCACCATGGAAGGGGAGAATGGAGTACGCATAGTCCCATCTCCCTTTCCATGGCAGCTATTCACTTACATTGAAAATAAAGTAAACACAAAAAATGGTGACCTTGGAAAAGGGGGGAGGGACTACATGTGGTCCATTCTCCATTTCCATGGTCGCCTGAAAAAAAAAGAAATAAGCCGACGACCGACGTATAACAACAGTGAACCTGGCATGCGATGCACGCAAGTGAGTCCACAGGATTACACTGTGCTATGGCTCGGATACAAGCCAATCCACATGAAGTGTATCCCGTGGATTCGCCTTGCCGGGTTCTAATGTGCTTAATTCGGCTCAGCTTATCTAACATGTCTTCCTGAATAGAGGTGCACCAGATGCTTGCAATGCTCTGTTTGATGCTGCCACAAAGATTTCTGTGGTGCTTGTGATGTATATCTTCATGTTCAGGAGATATGACCATTTCAGCGACAACTACAGGCACTTCACAGGAGTTGGCTTCACTTCAGGCCACTTTAATGGCACTAGTTCAGTCCGCACTGGTGGATGAAAAATGATGTTGCAACATTTCACCACCTTTGAGACCGTGATAAAGCTGGCAATCCCCACAGGCACACCACAACATGAATGGTTGAACTGTACGATGTAGGATTCATTTGGTAGTAGAAAATCTCTTCTACTAAAGTTTCCATTCCCATTGTACTCATAGTGCATTTGGTGGAGTTTGAATTCTGCTCACATGGACTCATCATAGCATTGTCCTGGCATATGGCATGGAATGTTCCCACTCAGTGTTTTAGGAAGTACACATGAATAGTAGAGTACCCGTGCAACACACAGACATGGGTATGGGGCACCTCATGGATGGTTTGCATTTATTGCTCAATTACTCCATGCATGGTGCCCCAGGACTGTCGTTTCTCACACAACAGAGGTGTTATTGCTGGTATGGAAAAGCTCACGATCCCATGAAGTGTCCAGGACATAAGGTCTTTGTCCAACACTGATATGCCATAGAACGTCTTTCTAAACAGCAGAGTGTAGATGGACTCTGAAATGGCCTGTCTCTGAGCCTGTCTTGATAGTTTCAGATTTGTCAGTTGTTCTGGCCATGTGATGATAGACTAGTCTGGAACACATGTAGGCAATATGCCCAGGAAGTCTGTGATCTTTAGAAGTTCAGCAACTGCTTCTTGTTCACCTTGTTAAGTTTCCATGTCTTTTTGGATGATATGCACCATGGCACCTGCAACATCTCTCATCTTGTAGATTCCTTGCTGCAATGCAATGAAGTTGTCATCAGCGGGGAGAAAGCTCTTCCCTATGGACCATGCTGCCATTGTTTGGATTTCCAGGACAGCTTATTACCAGGTATAAGAGATTTCTGCTTTTTTCACCTCTCTTTTGGTCCTAGCCTTCACAAATTGCTGACAAATTACCTGACCTGTCTAGGATTGCTGACCAATTGCATGACCTTCCCCATGTGTCTATCTTTTGAAATGGTTTGTGAAGCCCAAGCTACGTAAGGCCCTACGCCTATACCTTTGTGCCTTCTATGACTTTCATAGCAGACAAGATTCCAGTCTAATGGATTGCCAGAGACATTTGTAACGTGTTTCTATTTGTTTTCCTATATTGCTTTATTGGGCTGCTTAGTTGTCCAGCAAAAGCCACCATCCTTCTCCATCTAATCTGGATACATGGGTAAATAGCTTGAAATATACATTACTGCAAAATGAGTGTGATTGCGGAAATACATTAAATGCAGATTTCTACATGCTAAATCTAGACTGTCTGTTTCATGTACTTGCTAAGGAGCCCTCCCATGTCATGTTAAGAGGGACTGATGTTTGCCATGTTTTCTTTGTCATAGTGGCATGCTATGTTTTATCATGCACCACAGACTGTGTGGAGCTCATAAACAGGTCATTTACAGATGGGGGGAAGATATATTAAATCAGTGCTTTAAGCCTTCCCTCCACCCGGAGTTTTGATACGTAAGGAAATTGAGCCTTAAACTCTAGTGGTGAATTCAAATGTGGAACAGCACAATGCTCACAGTAGGTGTTGTCTAGCCACTGCGCTGGGCTTTGTTTATAAAAAAGAAAGGTGTCATAATATTTCACAAAACATACATTGTATTGACGGAGCTATGTACCCCCACCTCAGCCATCTCGCCCACAGTACCTGTATGTTGGATGCCGGAGTGTGAAACACGTGCAGTACCAGTGAAAGTACTGATACCTAGGAGAATCTGGGAGCAAGGTTCCCATTGAGGAAACCATACCTGCATACGAGACAGTACGATGGTCGTCTGAATGAAATCCCAGAAGAAACAGGATGGTTGAATGACGAAGAGGAATGGTGACGTCATGCAGAGCAAAGCTGATGTGTAGAGAAGAGATGCAGAGACTAGAGAATGCAGACAATTTTATAAGGCATCAAGAAAGTATTGAGATAAATGACATCTGTGGATCAAGATGAAGAAACTTATGCTGCAGACATAATGAAGAGATCAAGCTATTTTCACATGTGTATACATGCGAAGAAATGCAAGCAAATTAATTACTCTTAAAGGCTAGCTTTTGTAGTGAATAGATTGCGGCATGCGCCAACATTTACATTCATAAATATATTGCAGTCAGTAAAAGATGGATGTTCCTACTACGTACAATAGCAGCACTGGGCAAAAAGAAGGAAGGCCACTTTTCATTCTGGCGCAGTTGGAAGACAAGTGAATTACAGGCAAAAACTCATAATGGCGTGTTTGGATGAGCCAAGAAGCCAAGGCCATATCAGACTGGCATGAGCTGACATTGGATACAAATCGTGTGAAAGAACAAAGCTTCCTGTTTAGAAGGCATGGGCAAAAACAAAAAGATGTCAGAGGTCTATTAAGGAATAGTGTTTTAATACACTAAAAGCTCAATTTTGTTGTCTTTAGTCACGTGGGGAGAAGTGGGATGAGCATGATGATCACACCTATGCATTAGGGCAGAGTGTGCCTTCATTCCTCTGAATTCCCTGGAGCAAAGAACATGTTCAAGGTCGAGTACAAAGACCTAATTGACAGTGGACCACTGAGGTGATGATGGATGGATATGTTAATTGGTGGGAAGCTATGGTTAAGACTAGCTCATCAGCACCTGGGCTTTCAGCCTGCGTACGGCCAACATAGATTGGGAAGGGACTGACGGGGGTTGGAAAGTAACCGCTGATAGAGGACCGCATGATCAAGGGTCCTTTAGTTGTGTAGCCAATTAGATGTTGTATATTTAGTGACGGTCATAGTGACATATTTTTGGGGAAGGGCTTAGTTGCCCCACCTGATGTTAAGAAACAAATCATTTTCTTCCACTGCCCTAAACAAGCATGGATTGTATACATAGATGATCCTTGTAGAACCTATCACACTCACCATTAGGTTTTTGTAATTTGCCACGTAGGATGACGTTAGTGATAACCAGGTTAAACGTCACCTATGATGATTTTTCACTATAAGAATGCAATTTTTATGAAATGCTTTGAGAAGTCTCGAGAGAGATCATAATGAGGGATGTCTGTTGAGGTCCGTTGTACTCGCTGTTTTAGATAATTGATATTAAAACAGTATCTTTTGCCAACTACCTGAGTTGTTTCTATTATTGAGGTCTGAGTAAACTCAGCATCTACCATTCATCTCAAAGGTATTGCTAACCCATCTTAAAGGTCTGGGGGTAAACCCGGTTCAACATGGTCTGCCATGTTATCTAAAGGGTCTAGATCATCTTCAGGATCTAAAAGTGTTTCTTGAGTAAAGGATTCTATCTTAGATCTCAACATGTTCCTATAGGGGTCAGTGACATGCATCTTAGGAGACACTATCCTAGATGTATGTATCACTGATAGTGTATGTACCTTGAGTTGCATACTGGGACCACAGTAGGTTTTAAACTGGCCTGTCAAGAAATGCCCTATCTCTAGTGGGTTTATGCTTATTTGTGTTGAGACTCCACACCCCATCAGCAGCCTGCACCTCCCTCTTATGTAGTGTATGTTCACCTGTCTGCTGATCATTGGGATCTCTATCGGGATTAAAAAATGTCCCGAGGTCAAAAGGACAAAAAAGGTGAGAAGGCTTTGCCACAGCAAAGCGTAGACCAGGATTACTGCTCCAACAAAAGGTGGACAGTTCTTAGTATTCTCTTTAACATTAGCACTAAGCCGACACGTGTTTCAACCACTGGCCGTTCTCAAGACATCATAAGTGAGCTATCACTATATAAATTAAGTAAAAAGAAAAATTGTTTTTGAATATGAAGTGTTTCATTAACATGAGGTAATTCATACAATCGATAAGCACAGTCCAATTATATTTATACACAATAATAGTGTTGATCACAATTTTGTTGCCATCATATCAAATTGATATCAAATAATATTGGCAAAGAAAACAAAGACAACATCTTGATATACCGTTCAGGGTTTTTAACAAACCCTCCTGAGGAGGGCCGTCTCCATACTATCATAAACGGGACTTTCCTCACGAGTTAACTGAAGAATTGCATCAGTCCCTGGTGTTGGTAAGCGACTCATAAGGGCTGCACCCCACAGTACTTCCTCCGCCTCCTGCAGCTGGAATGCCGGCTTACGTGCTTCAACCCAGTCAATAATATCCTTCCCCACTTCGCAAGCATGCACTAAGTCTTTGGGGATGTGCCGTCGGGACTTATCCCGGGCACCCTAGTTTGAGACTCTACCACTGCTTTCGCTAGAGGTGGATCTGTTGGACTCCTTCTTCTCTTTGAGCACCAACTTGCACAGCTCTATGGTGACCTTATCCCACTATATCTGTTCCTCTAGTGCTAGTCTCCTCTCCTCGAGCAGGAGCTTTCAAACCGCTACCTCATTAACAGCCAGAACAATTACAGGTCCACTTACAGACCTTGAAGAGGCCTGGAACCTGCAGGACGCTGCACTAGTCCCTGACCTCACTGGCACTCTAAAGTGTTGAGAAACCACAATTGCCCCCAGTGAGATGGTTGATGAGAAACATTGCTCATGCTATCTTCCTCGTGATCTTCCACTACCCCTTCTGGAAGGTCTTATTCATTCGGATACAAAGGGTCTAACCTATCCCCTGGGGTCTTCTCTCCAACTGGCCTCACTTCTGCCCAAGCTTGGAGGCTGGCCAGCAACTCAGGTTTATTAACCTTTTGGCTGTGGGGAATTCCTTTCTCTTGACATAGGATGATATGATATGATATGATATATGATATGGCATTTATAATGCGCCTATACACAAGTGTTTCGAGGTGCGAGGAGGCAAGGGAGGGGGAACAGAGGGAAGACAGACAATGATCCTACTAGGCCAGGTTTCATTCAGATCACGCAAGTGCATGGGAAGGGGAAAGGGAAAAGTACGAGGTTGAAGGGAGAGGGGAAAGTGCAGTACAGGGATAGTAGAATACATAAGAAAAATAAAACAGCCAGATGGTGGCAAGTGCAAGATAAGAGCAACATAAGTGCTGGTGGGGGACTGTAGGGATACAGAGTAACAGTCCCCAGGTGCGTAGATTGCCAGGGAGGCAGTGCAGGTGTACCTGGCCCGAGATTAGAACAGGTGGCCAGGTAACCAGTGCAGTTTCAACCAGGAATTCAGCAGGAGAGAGGGGGAGAGAATGCAGAAGCAAAGAGGAAGGTTTTGATATGCTTCCGGAACCGGAGATGGTTCTCCTCAAGTTTAAAGGAGGCAGAAAGGCTGTTCCAGAGGGAGGCCCCTGGTGAAGAGAGAGATCTACCACCAACTTGTTGCTTGGAGAAGCAACTGATCCTGAGGGAGTTGGAGGCGGATGAGCGAAGAGCTCCAGAAGGAAGATATTTGGGAAGAGAGAGTTGAAGGTAATGCGGCCCCAGGCCCCAGTAGGCCTTGTGGACAATGCAGAGGGTTTTGAACTTACTCCTCTCAGCCACTGGGAGCCAGTGCAGAGATATCAGTCCTGGAAAGATACGATCCCTGGGCTTGAGGCCAAGGACAAGTCTCGCAGTCCTGTTCTGGATAAGTTGCAGAGGGCGGAGAGTAGAGGCAGGCAGATTTAGATAGAGGCTGTTACAATAGTCCAGCCTAGAGAGAACCAGGGCTCTGGAGACAGTGAGCTTCTGGGGGAAAAAGAGGAAAGCAAGAATACCTCTGAGGATGTGTAGCTGGCAGTGTGACTTCTTAGAGCCATCAGAGATGTGAGGAGAGAAGGAGAGTGTGGAGTCGAAGATGACCCCAAGGTTTTTAGCCTTGCAGGTGTGAGCAGGAAGAGGGCCAAGAGAGGCGGGCCACACAGCTGCAGGGAAGGAGGGAGTGGGTGTGCCAGTGAGTAAAATCTCAGTCTTACTGGCATTGAGGCAGAGGTCATTGGCCGCACACCACTCCTGGATAGCAGACAGACAGTCAGAGATGAGGGAAGGAGAGGAGGAGGCCGAGGGTAGCCTGAAAATGAGCTGGGTATCATCCTCATAGAACTGAACGTTAGGGCAGAGAATGGCGATGCGGTGGGCTTGGAGTACCAGGTATTGATTGAACAGCCAGGGAGAGAGGTTAGATCCCTGGGGGACACCACAAGTAGAGAAAAAGATATCGGAGAGGAAGGACCCCAGTAGGACCTGGGAGGGTCGGTCAGAGAGGAAAGAGGTCAGCCAAGCCAGAGCCTGACCAGTGATACCCAGGTTATCACGGAGAAGGTTGAGCAGGATGGCATGATTGACAGTATCAAAGGCAGAAGAGAGATCAAGCAAAATAAGAACACACGGAGTGTTAGAGTCAAGGTTGGAGAGCAGGTCCTCACGGATGTTCAGGAGAGCAGTTTATGTGCTTCTGGCAGCTCTGAAGCCAGACTGATGGTCATGGAGACAACCAGAAGATTCAGTGTGGAGATTAAGCTGGGTGATGGGCAGTTTCTCCAGGAGCTTGCCCTGGAAGGGAATGATGGAGATAGGGCTATAGTTATCCAGGCAGGAGGGGTCGGCAGAGGGTTTCTTAAGAAGAGGGTGCACAAGGGAGTGCTTCAGAGGGGATGGGAAGACTCCAGTTGCAAAGGAGTGATTGCAGAAATCAGCCAGGGCAGGAGGCAGGGAGTCGATGTGGTCCTTGATAGTTTTGGAGGAACAGGGGTGAACCTGTATTGATGAGACTTTCATAGATCAGACTTGTCTAGAAACCTTGTGTGCAGAGAAAAGGGGAAAGGCAGAGAAGGAAGGAGGGGGGTGGCTGCAGAAGGGCCAGAGGCAGAGCAGGGAATTGAGGGATTCAGGCGATAGGAGGAGAGTGAGGACAGGATGTCCTGTGTTTTTTAAATGAAGTGAGAAGCCAGTGCTGTGCAGAGGGCCTGGGAAGGTACAGGAGAGGAAGAGACTGTGGCAGGATTGGCTAGTTCCTTGCAGATTTTAAAGAGTTCAGCCGAGTTGTTAGATGCCGCAGAGACGCGTGCTTGGATATGAGCTCTCTTTATAGTGAGGACAGAGAGCCAGTATTGCCTTTGCAGCAGGCGATAGGCCAGTTTGTCAGAGGATGAACATGAAGCACGCCATTTCCTCTCGGCCACCTTGCACTTGAGATTTAGGGTGACGAGATCTGAGTCATACCAGGAGTTACACTTGGTTTTGGGCTTCAGGCAGATTCTCATGACAGGGGCAAAGATATCAAGAGTATCAGATATAGAAGAGTGGAGCATGGAGAGGGCTGTGTCAGGGTGAGAGTCAGCCAAAGGGGGATGAGGAGGTGAGAAGGTGGTGGCGAAAGCCTCAGCTGACACACTCTTCGTGGGTCGGATGACTGAGAAGGTGGGTGGCAGTGATGGAGGTGGCTTGGCCTAGGGGTATGGAAGGTGAGGTGGGAGGATAGGAGAAAGTAATCACTCCAGGAGAGAGGAGTGGAGAGAGGGACAGAGAGGGGGAGGTCAGAGGAGATCAGAACATCGAGAGTGTGCCCTGCGGAATGAGTCGGGCCAGAGGGCAGAATGGTGAGTGAGAGAGAGTCACAGAGGTCGCAAAAGAGTCCAGAGGAGGGACAGGAGGCATCCAGGTGGATGTTGAAGTCTCCAAGAAGGAGGAGTTGAGTGGTTGAGACCAGGAGTCAGGGGGAGAGGTCCACCCACTCAGAGAGGAAGGAAGAAAACTGACCAGGTGGTCGATAGAATGTAAGAGAATGGCTAGGGGAGAGAGAGAGCCGGCAGACAAGGCATTCGAAAGAGGAGTAGGCCTGCGTAGGAATGACAGAGGCAGGAATCCACTCAGGGAAGATAAGGGCTACACCCCCTCTAGAACGATTGGACCTGGGCGCAGAGAGGATCTTGTAGCCGTCAGGTAGGAGCGTGTCAAAGCTGGTGACAGAGCTGGCCTTGAACCATGTCTCAGTGAGACTGAGGACATCAAGGTCAAGTTCTTCAAGAAGGCGTCAGATATCAGAGGAATATTTGATAGCAGAGCGAGATGCACAGTACATCCGTGATCGTGCCTTTCACAGTCTCTATGTCAAGATCCACAAATATTCCACATACCTAGCAGTGTCTAAATGTTGCTTGCAACAGTACTTTTATCGTTAGTTGTCTAAGCTGTGCGCAAGGCTCCACCTAGATCCGACCGTCTGCCACCAATGTGACCAATCAACTTCCGGAGCACCAGGGATCCAGGGGTGAATATCGGTTTCTATACCATCAATCAGCCCCACACCTATAGTGCACCAGCAGGGATCCAAACAGTTTGGAAACATAGGCACATTATAAACCTCCGTGTTCAATTTTGATGAGATGGACGGAAGGGTAGGCTTATCTCCGAAAGGTTGTGAATCGTTGGTTAGTTCCAACACAGTGAAAATACAATTATTACCCAATGATAAAAGGGACTGTCCAGTAAAGGTTGTGTATACATATCTACTTTATTATTAACACAACAGCCAGTTCTAGGACACTGCAAAATACAACCCACCATGTATAGGAATGCAGAGGACAGATTGTTTCAAAGAACGAAAAGGGATGCACTATGTATACTGACAGGAGGGTAGTCGGTATATTGAATAATTGCAATAGTTCAAGGATATTTGGTTTCAGCACAAAGTGAGCAATGGGTCATAAAATGTCACTATGGGCCTTCAGAGAAGGACCAGGAGGACAGAACCACAATGTTCCTGGAGCTTGTAGGTTTTCTTGGTGCTCGACAGGGTCAAGTCAGTTTCACAGTGCTTTACAGCTTCTTTGACAGAGTTCAAAATGGGTGACAGCTGCGGGTATCAGGCGGCAGGCAGTTCGGCAAGCAAAGCTGGATGGATGGCTGTAGGCTGGCCTACACGGCAGCTGGGGTCAGGAATCAGTGTCTCATTTCTTTTCGGCGGTTCTGGAGCACTGGTTGAGGCGTCTCGAATGGCTTTGGCAACTGCGGTGTAAAAACAGTCAGCAGTGCAGTCGGTTGCAGCTCGATGGGTTTGACTTGCTCATAAATGTCCTTTAAGGAAGACCTCAGTAGATGCATGGAGATGCATTCCACCTAGCTTCTTCACTGGGCTTGTGTCATCCTTTAAGGCAGATGGCCCAAAGCTGAGGTGAGTGTTGCAGGCAGCTGCCTTTTCCTTGATTTGGTTCAGAGACTGTATGGCACTTTCCACCTAGAAAGTTTGCCGCAGAGGCCAGCAGGGCACACTGTGTGCTAGCTGGGTACCGGTTCTGAGCTGCAGAGAGTTCTCTGGATTCAGTATCTCCCTCTGTTCCCTGGGAGATATTTACAGGACGGCTCTTGCTTCCCTCTTTGGAGGTCCTGGTGTTTTTCCTGCCAGTGTCCAATGATGAATTCTTCTTGCTACTCCTTGTGACGTCTTCAGGTGATCTACCCAAAAGAGGGGCTCAACCCTCTTTTAAAGCCAAATGGACCACAGGGGTTGGTGTAGTTTTAGCCTACCTTAATGAACCCTGGTGTGCCTGTTTGAAGTACAGTATATATATGTTAATTGCTGCCACCAGCTACAGAATTACACAAAATAGATCCATGGGGCCTTTGTTAGTTAATTAGCAGGCCATTGCAGGGTGAACGTTTGGCCCTCCCCCTTCTGAGTTGACCTGGTGTACTCCTCGCTGTCATTGCCAAACTAAATATGACAGGGGGGCTTTGCCTCTATCCTGTGTCCACCCAGAGAACACTGGTCTATGTGTATGTCGAATTCCTCACAGTACTTATCTTGCTACTTCTGCTCCTGAAGGGTTTTCTACCCTATCCCGCTTCTTGTCTGGTGCTTGTGCTGTCTCTTTCTATAGTTAGTGCTCTGCTACTAAATTTCTCATGTTCTTATTTGACAGGGGTCTTACTGAAAGGCAGTGTTCTTCCCTTTGTGCCTCTAGCTCAGAAGTCACTTCTGCCCGGTTCCTGTCTGATACCAGTGGTGCTAGTAGGTGTTGCCCTTTTTTTTTCTTTTTACTTTAGTTTTTATTTGCATTTTGATATAACAAATAACAAAAAGAACTGATCAACCCCCCTTTCCCCCCTCCCTTTGTAACCCCACCCCGAACCCCTCCCACCCCCCCTTCCCGTGTCCATTCCAGTGACTTCTCCATGGGAGACTCCCTACGTTGGCTCCGTCTCCTGAGCCTCGAAGGCGATGCGATTCGTGACCGGGTCGTCAGCTGATTTATTGCCACTGTTCCCCAGGTTGTGGGGACCCAGCTCAGGGTGCCCTGTCTTACGGGGCTAAACCCGTTCCCTTATGGATGGGCACCTTTCCTTAAATTCAATGAGCGTCCCATCCCCAGGATTGCTGCACCCCGTACCAGTCTGTGAGGAATGAGCTAGTGTCATTGTTCACCATGGCGGTTAGTTTGTCCATCAGAAACATGTTTTTTACTTTTTTCAGCCAGTCCTCTTTGGATGGGGTTTCCAGACTCTTCCATTTCTGGGCCAGGGCAACTCTGCCCGCTCTCAGCATGGTTTCCCACATCCTTGGATACTGGTGAAGCTCTGTTTCCTCCGGGGTTGGAGGCCCAGCAGCATTGTTAGGGGATCTAGCGGCAAGCGGTCTTCTGTTACTTCCGCTATCCAGTCCCTCACCGACTCCCAGTAGGTCTGTACTTTCGGGCAGAGCCACCACATGTGGCCTCTAGATCCCATCTGCCCACAACCTCTCGGGCACCTTGGTGACACCCCTGAGAACATTTAGACACTTTTACAGGGTCTCTGTGCCACCCCTGTAATATCTTAAAGTTATGCTCCATGTCCGAGGTGAATAGGTTCCCGTGAAATGCTATCTTGAATATTTTGGCCCAGGCGTCCTCTGAGATTTCCTCGCCTGCCAGGTCATTCCAGAACGAGCGGAAGCTCCTTCTTCCTTGTAAGTTGTAGGTATTTAATATTTTATACATACTAGACACCGCCCCCTTCCTGGAAGTCGCTGAGTCAAGGAGCTTCTCGAAGGGAGTCAACTGTCTCCTCAGGTTTGGGCCCCATGATTGGTCGCAGAGGATGCCCTTCAGGCGGAGGCATTCGAAGATGGAAAGTGATCCTTGTCCGAGAGCATCTCTCAGGTCCTCATAAGACAGGAATTTGCCTTCTCTGAACATCTGCCCAGCCCACTCCAGTCCCCTATCTGACTAGATCTGAGAGTGCCTGAACCCCTGCCCTCCCAGGTTGATAGGATGGCCCCAGAGAGAGGACATCAGAGACGGCCATGTGGTGAGGTGAGCGGTGCCGGGGCCCTCTTTCCAGATGTCCCAGAGGACTCCCAGGGTCGGATGGGATCTTAGGTGTTTCGGGATCGTCCTGTGTGGTGCCCATAGGAGGTCTCGGACCTTTAAGGGGTGGGCATCCATATCCTCTAGATAAGACCAGTATGTTCCCAGGCCCTCTTTCATGTGCTCCAGGAGGACACGCAGTTGGGCCGCGCAGAAGTAAAGGTGGAAGTCCGGTAGCCCAAATCCCCCCTCCTCCCTTGGCAGAGTCAGCGTGGCCCTTCCAGTTCTCGGGGTTTTCCCCTGCCATACCAAGTCTCGTACCCCGTTCTGTAGATCTCTGAAGCTCTGTGCTGGGACTTTAGTCGGGAGTGCAGTGAAGAGGTACAGGAGCCGTGGCAGTATGTTCATTTTAACTGCAGTCATTCGGCCGTACCAAGAATGGATCATCTTCCCCCATCTCCTCAAGTCTGAAGTGATCACCGCAATCATGGGGTCGTAATTAGCTGCTCCCAAGTTCGTTAGGTCCCTGGTGAGAAGTACCCCCAGATACCTTATGGCGACCTTCCCCATCTTAATCCCGTGAAACCTGTCCAGAGGGTCTAGCACTGGGTCTGTTGTTCTCATTGGTAGCATGACAGGTTTCCCGGTGTTTATTTTTAGGCCAGAAAATGCCGAAACCAGGGCCAGGAAGGGGGGAGCGAGGAGCCTGGGTCCACCAGGTAGGCCAGGACATCGTCCGCAAACAGGGAGAGCTTGAATTCAACTTCACCCCTTTTAATACCCTTGATATCCGGGTGGGCTCTGACCACTATTGCCAACGCCTCCATCGTGAGGACATATATCAGGGGAGAGAGTGGGCATCCCTGCCTCGTCCCTCGGGAGAGGGGGAATGATTCAGGCAATATCCCATTCACCTGTACCCTTGCCGTTGGGGCTCTATAGAGAGCAGCTATCCAAAGCATGATGTGAGTTCCAAAGCCCATCCTGCGGAGGAGGAGTTCCATGTAGCGCCACTCCACCCTGTCGAGGGCCTTCTCCGAGTCCAAGGAGAGGACACATGCATCCAATTCCGACGACTGAGCGAAGTGGAGCAGGTCTATTGTTTTGCGGATGTTATCTGACCCCTGCCTTCCTCTGATAAAGCCCACCTGGTCCCCGTGGACTAACTTCGGCATTATACCTTCCAGCCGCCTCCCCACCACCTTGGCCAAGATCTTAACGTCAATGTTTAATAGTGATATGGGGCGAGAGGAGGAACAATCCGCTGGATCGTTTCCCTATTTGGGCAAGACCGCTATCACGGCCCCCATCATGGACTCAGGGAGGATGTCCCCCTCTAGCACCGCGTTGAAGACCCTCGCTAGGTATGGGGCCAGAGAGGAGCGAAATCTCTTGTAAAAGAGATCTGTGAAGCCGGCCTCCCCCGGGGAAGTTCCCACCTTCATCCCGCTAATCACCTTGTCCACCTCATCCTCGGATATCGGGCCCTCCAACCCCTCTGTCATCTCCCTCGAGAGGGATGGAATCTGTATGGAGTTCAGAAAGTTTTCTATCTGGGTGTCATCCCCATCGTATTCGGAAGAGTAGAGGGTCTGTAGTATTGGCGGAAAGCCTCTCCTATATGGGGAGAGTCGCAGCCAAGGAGTCCCCGGGCGCCCCTCACCTCCTTCACCCTCCTGCTTCTCTGGACCTCCCTCAACTTCCAGGCTAGGATCCTATCCGCCTTGTCCCCTTTCTCATAATATTTTTGTTTAACCATTTGAAGGCTCCTCTCCGTTTTGTGTAGGAGTAGATCTTTTAGCTGGAGCCTATAGTCCTCCAGTGCGGCCACCCGGTAGCGCTCTAGGGGTTGTGTCGGGGATCCACCCGGTTGGAGACGGGCTATTTTTTCTCGCAGGACTTTCTCCCAGGCCTCTCTCTCCCTCTTCTTCAGAGCACCTATTTTTATCAGGACCCCTCGTAGGGTTGCCTTGAAGGCGTCCCAGAGCGTATACGTGGCCACCTCCCCGTTATCATTAAGCTCAAATAACTCTGTTATGGAGTCCAAGACCTCCTGAGCAATGACCTCATTTTTTAACAGGGCGTCGTTGCATTTCCAGCGCCCTCTGCTTTCCCTATTCCAAACCATTGTGATGGTGACTCGGGCCATGTCGTGGTCTGACCAGGGGACTGGGTCTATCCTGTAGACTGCTACGTACGGACGAAGAATTTTGTCCGTTAAAATGTAGTCTATCCTGGAAAACGAGTTATGTATGGCTGAGTAGTAGGTAAAGGAGGGGATCCCTGTTCTGGGGGTCGGGATTGTATCCATCAGGACCAGGTCCTCATTCACTCTTCGAAAGCTCTGAGCCATGGCCTCTTCTGTGGGCCTGGGGTTGAGGGGGCCCATCCGCTTCCTATCTATGGAGGGGTCCAGGACCATGTTGAAGTCACCCCCCACCACCAGCGGACCTTGCGTGAATAGCCTGAGCTTGTCCCTAATTTCCTCCCAGAATTGGGCCTGGCCCTCATTCGGGCCATACACCACCGCCAGGGTAAGGGGGGACCTCTGTAGGGAGCCCTGTATCAGCAGGTAACGGCCTTCGGATCTTTCAAGATCGCCTCCTTCTCGAACCCTACATTCCTTCCTATCAATATGGCCACCCCCCTTTTCTTAGTCTTGTGGGATGCATGGAAGACCTCCTTGATTCCTCCCCCCCGCAGCCTGGGTTCCATCCCCCTTGCCCAGTGTGTTTCTTGCACGAATAGTAGGTCTAGTTTCGCCTGCTTGAACTCTCTGCAAATCAGAGATCAGAGATCTTTTTGTGGGGGTGTTCAGCCCCCGCGCATTCAGGGTACCCACTCCCAGGGCCGGGCGGCTGTCAGCCATAATCAATGTTTCCTGCCCTGATGGTCAACAACTTTGCATCGATTCTCCCTTCTCGCTCCCCTTGATTCACCGGTTGGACGCTATTGAAATGTTCCCCCCAACTGCCCCCCAAACCCTTTCCCAAACAAACGAACCCCAACTAGATCGTAAACCCCCACCCCCTTCCCCGGCGTCCAGCCAGATAGTTCCACCATTACTGCCATTTTGGCCGGACCACCAGCCTGCCCCTCTCGGCCAGGCGATCATTGCAAAACCCCCTTCTTATGAGCCCCCCCCAATTGCCCCCATTTTACTTGCTGTTCAGTGGGATTCTGGCTTCAATCTTGCCTTTCGGTGTTCCCCGGATTACCACCCTGTAGGTGATCAGCTAACTTCGGTCGTCCCAGAAGACCACACTTTCGCACCAGTGCTGGCTGGGAACCCTTAGTGATCATCCCTCTGAGTCATTCCGCTCTGCCTCTTTCGCTGGTGAGGGTGTGCTCATTTTCTTAAATTTCCGTGCCCCAGATTTCTTCCTTCTTTCGCCCGACGGGCCCGGACCGATTGTTCCACCCGTAGCCGGCCCTGATGGCCCCCTTCGGGGGGGTGGGTCCACCACGTAGTCCTGGATGGCTCCCTTGATGTCTTCCTCCGTGATCAATGTCGTCCGTTGGCCCTGGTATTCGAAGGTTAGGGAGAAGGGGAAGCTCCATCTGTATCGTACTCCCTTCTCTTTCAGCAGCTGTGTGGGGGGCGGCACATCCTGCGTTTGGATAATGTGTATGCGGAGAGGTCTTGAAAAATGGAGACCTGAGAGTTGTTGTACGTAATCTCTTGGGCTCTCCTGGCTGCTTCCAGTGCCCGTGCCTTCTCCAGATAGTAGTGGAACCAGACCAGAATCGCTCGGGGACCCCCTGCTCGTCCACCCGCTCTGTGTACCCGATCAAATGTGAGTTCAGCGGTCATCTCATCTTCAAAGAGGAGGGCGATTATGTTCCGCACCATTCGGGTGAGCTCTCTCTCCGTTTCCCCCTCCACCTCCGGGACCCCAAAAAACCTGAGATTGTTTCTCCGTTCCCTATTCTCAAAATCATCCATTTGTCTCGACCTCTCTTCCTCCTTCTTCTCAAGGTCGGATAACCTCATATTAGTCTCTATCTCTAGGATTGCTGAGGAGGATTGATTGGATTCAACCTGTAGGAGTCTGTCCTCAACTTTGTCAACCCGTTGGTCCATCTTTTCAAACTTTTGGGCAATGTCGGAGCGCATGTCTCTTATTTCTTGCAAAATAGACGCAAAGCCTCTTTCCATTGCCTCCGTTGAGGGTGCAGCGGCCTCTGAATGGGCCATCCCTCTGACGTGGACCGGGTCTTTTTGGTAGGGGCCTGGGTCTCGGTAGCACTATTTCTGCAAGTTCCTCTGCCAGTCCATTCGGTCTCCCCCTGGGCTCTCCGTTGGGGATGTTTTGATTGTGGGGGGCTCCTAGTTTACTTCGCGGGTCACTTTGCGGGTCCACCTGTGCCCTGCTGGTGGAGGGGCGGTCACACGCCCCGCCAGCCTCAGGCGGAGGCCTCACACCCGGTATCCTCAGGGCCTTCCACACCCTTTATGTCCTCCTTGAAGGGGGGAGGAGTGCTTGGTTGCCGCGTTGGTCCCCGCGTGGTGGCGGGCCGCGGACCCGACCAGCATGATGATTGTGCCCGAAGCCCTCTCTGGCGGTGAGGTTGGGGATCCGGGCCCGGGTAGGCGGGGGGCTACACCGCCTCCCTCTCCTTTTATGGGTCCTCGCGGTGCCCGGGGGATCACCTCTGGGTGGGCACACGCCCCGCCAGCCCCCGGCGGGGGCCTCACACCCAGTGTCCTCTGGGCCCTCCGCACCCTTTATGTCCTCCTTGATGCAGGAGGGGTGCTTGGTTGCCGCGCCAGTCGCCGCGTGGTGCCGGGCCACGGACCCGACCAGCGCGTGTTGATTGTGGGCGCAGTCCACTTTCCCTCTGCCTGAGGCCCTCTATGGGGGTGGGGGGGGCGGAAGAGCTGCTGCCTCCCTCGTGGGCCACCCGCTATCCCCCACAGGGGGCCTCTCGGTCCGCTCCGGAGCGCCGCCCTCGCCTCTCCAGAGGCAGATCAGGGCCGGTGCTCCCGTCTCCAGGTCGGGCGCGTCTCTCACGCGGCCCGCGCCATCCTCGCTTGGGGAGTGCAGGCAGACCGCCTCCCAGGGCGAATCCCCTGGGTCCCTGCTCTGTGTGTCACCGCCGTGGGGGACGGGTGCCTGCCGCGGTGTAGGAGGATGGACCCTCCCGTCCCGACCTCCTGTGTTGGCGGGCCCCGGCTCTGTCTTCCGGCTTCGCGGCCACTCTGGCCCTCTGCGGCGCTCCCGCTGCTGAGTCCGCAGCGCCGGATCTCTGCTCTCCAGGGGTCCTCAGACCCCGCTGTTTCGCTCCGTGGGGGCCCCGGGGGTTCTCCCTGCACTCCGGCTCACTCTCTCGCCGCGGGGAGGTCTCAGGGTGGGGCTCAGTCCCATTTAAGACCTGGCCGTTGGCGGAGCACGGGAATCAGGCAGCCATTGCCTGTGCGCCCCCTGGTGGCCTCCCGTGTTGCCCTTTTAGTGTGCTTCTTCTCATCTGATTCCTTCCTTTGTCCTTCTCTGGGGATCTACCCAGGTGATCTCTGCATAGAGACCTGTAAGCAGCTGTCAAAATGTGACCAAAATGAAGTTTCCTTTTCTGGTCACTGGGCAATGCTGCTAGGCGTCTGAAGACTTCTATTCTCACTGATTCTCCTATTATGAGACCATGAACACTCCCTCTACCATGGGGTAACTGCCCCCAGCTATTGTCAGCCCTAAACTTATTGTTGCTTCTTCTCCCTGGAAGCTTAGTATCTCTTCCAGAATGGAGGTTAGGGCTCTAATTGAAGGACTCCCTGTCAAATGCAGGTATAAACAACTATACGCTGAATCCCAGCTATCGAAGTGGTCCATAGGCGGATTACAACCTGCTGGCACTATGATTGCTAGAGCCCTCTGCCTCTGCTGAGGAGTGACCTGAGGGTAGGTGGCCTCTAGCTGGCACATATTAGAGGAATAACATCTGGGGATATGATGATATGATAGCTATTTATAACGCGCTTAATGCCCAGAGGTTTCTAAGCGTGGACACGGGGATCGAACCTGTGTTGCTCCATGTCGTCTTGTTTCCAAGGCAAGCATGTTGCCCCTGAGCTCTCCTCCCAAGGGGCAGGTGCCCAATAAGGCTTTGAGGGTCTGGAATAGAAATGTTCCTTCCTCCCCTACTAGTATTAGTCTAGGTGCTGTGGTGCAGCTCACAAAGCACTATATTCTACAGTTTGACCACAGAGTCAGAGTGTCGCCTCAGGAGTTCATAGTGTTCCCTCATATAGGGGTCATTTGCCTCCCTATGTGGGTGGAACCTAAGAATGTGTTCTAAGGTTAACCCTTTCCAAGCAAATGGGCCATGTCTAGCCCTGGTAGTGAGATATGCCAATCCCCCTTGAAACCAGTTCTGGTGGTCAACCGTCTGCAAAGCTAAATCAGGCTAATAGAGGGTGTGACTGTATTTGGACAAGATCCCTTCTGATGTGTAGAGTTTCAAACCTATCCCCTGGCTTGACGACAGGTGCCTTCAGATTCGTACTTCCTGCATGCTATATAGAGTAAAAAGCTCTTCCAAAACAAGATAGATAATTTAGTAGAAATGTATTTTTTCCAAGAAATCATAGATTCTTTTTGTCTGTAACAAGAAAGTAATACATTCCTTAAATAATTTCCATTAAGAAAACATAGAGAGTCATGCAATACATATAAGTGTATTACTCATGCAATGTTCCATTTATGTGGCTTCAGACAACACACATTTTCGGAAATTGCTAATTCAAAGAACATCTGTAAGCAAAAGGTTCCTTTTTACAAAGTGACTAGTTAAGTTTCACCATTTTGAAGTGGTTATGGATTTCATGTCCGATGATTTTCGAAATTACTTTCTTCATCAGGGACATTCTCCACTAATTATTTCTACTAGGAATAAGAAATAGATACCAATTAATATTCAAATGTACACACTTTAAAGGCTCCTAGAAAGGGGGAGCACACTCACTAAATGCTGATCTTAGTGTGTTCTTGCTAACACCTCTGGAGTCACCAATCACAATCAATGGGTCGCAAACTGTACAAAATGTACTGAATCTGTAAGAATATATGTTTAATCAAGTCAGACTCCCACCCAAAACTTTGAGGAAAACATACTTATGTAATTGGACTACAATGGTTCAATGTGTCAAAGAAACACCCTTTAACAAAGAACTCCAGCATGATCTTCAAGCTCAATGTACTTGGGCAGAGCTACACAAATATAATAAAAGTCAGACTATACACAAATGTGCAATGTGAGAATCCCAAAAGAAAATCAATACTTATCAACAAACTTACTTCTCTACCAGTAACACTTAGACATGGTCCAAACAAAGCAGTCAAACTCCACTCAGAATTTTTCTAAAGAAATCCAAATAAAGAGTAGGATGAGGCCCTTCACAAGAGTTGGGTAAGGTCCCAACCAACACCCATGGATTTGGAACTGTGCTTTGAATTGTGCAGTCTAACAGTTTGGAGAAGTGTAAATACTCCTTGTTGGTTTCATGGAACTGTGGCCACAAGAGGTGGACGAGGTACTGTGGGGTGCAGCTCTGATGAGTCACTTACCGACACCAGAGACTGATGCTTCAGGTAAAGAAAAAAAGGGGCAGGGAAGTAATTGGCTCCTATCCACCAGGAAGGAGGTAAACCGTGTCAGAGCGGGACCAGAGAGGCCTGCCAGGGCCATGCAGGACTACAGGATGGAGTGGTCGACAGTGTCAAATGCAGCAGACAGATCTAAAAAGTATCTGGGCTTCCACTCCATCCCGGTCAACCAGCATGACCAAGTCATCAACTACGGACATCAGGACATTCACAGTTACCCGCCCCGGCCAGAAACCTAACTGAAAGTGATGAAAGAAATAGAGGTTTCAAGAAAAGAGGACAAAAGAGGTGACACCAAGGATTCCAATGCCTTCATGAAAAAAGGAGACTATGGATGGAAATTAGCTAGAAGCAAAACATCCAGTGACGTTTGTTTCAGAAGGGGAATACCAATAACCTATTTCAGCTCTTTAGTAGTTGAGCCTGACTGACAGGTAACGTTGACTGCTTCCATGACCCAGGAAATCCTATCAGGCATAATAGCCTTAAGGGTAGTCAGAGGCACGAGGTCAGAGGGAGCAGCAGACTTAAGTTGGCAAACAGCTCTTAGGTAACTGAGACCAATTGTGAATAGCGGTATCCACAGCCTGCGAAGGAGATAGATTAACGGTACTCTGACCACTAAGGTGGATATTCTTCTGCATGTCAGTGACAAGAGAATCAGAGAGAGCATCACACAGAGTTTGGGTGGATAAAGCTTTAGGGGAGAGACGTGCAGTGGAAGAGAGCGACTTAACTATCAGGAAACGTTCACTAGACTGATTCAAGACCTGCTTCGATTTTCAGGTGAAAAGCTCTTTTTGGCAGCCTTGATAGCCAAATTATAGTCTCTGGTAAGCTGCCAAAAGGTATTCTTCTCCATGGGGCTAAATGAGCAGCGCCACTTATGCTCTGCCTGCCTACGTTCCAGGCCTGCGTTAGGTTCCTCAGTGAACCAAGGTTCTGAGGGGTTATCTACAAAGTACGAGTAAGTTTAAATGGGGTGACCTGGTCAGCCACAGAGGTTAGTGTCTGAGAAAGAAAGGACAGTTCAACCATTGAGGCATTCCTGCACCTGTCATTAATCAAGGACAGCATCAGATTATGACAGACTGGGGGCCTATTGTGTCTCATGGTGCCTCAGGGCGGCTGCTGATAATGGTTTAGCTGATACCACTGCACCTTGCACCAAAAAGGGTAGAAGGCAGCGGTCCGACCACAGCACCCGCCTTACTGAGGAGAAACATAAACTGGAATCAGATGAAAAAATTAGGTCCAAGATACCACCCTGCACGTGAGTCGACTCATGTGCCGACTGGTGGAGACCAAAATCCAACAGCGAATCAAAAAGACTGAGCTAACACTAGGGCCTGTGGAGAATTGTTGCTAATATTAAAGTTCCCGAGCACCACTAGATTGGTAAACTTAATTTGGAGGGATGCTGCCAGTTTTAAAATGTGAAGTATATGCCGGGAGGGTGATATACAAATAATAAAAGCCAAGAGAGTGACGCTGATACGCTACAGCGAACTAAGAGAGCCTCCATCTTCAAGGTGTGGGGTATCAGGATCATAGAAAATTGATAAACTATTTAAAGAATAATTGCTACTCCACCACCAGAGTGGAGAGCTGCCGATCCAGGTGGATAATGCTGTTCTCATCAGCAGGTGCCTGTGAGAGAGTGGGTGCAGAAGTCTGCAAGACATGTCTCTGCCACACAGAGCACATCAGGCGAGTATGCAGCCAGGAATTCTATCTAATCTATGTTCATGCAGTGAGGGTATGATATGTCTGAACATCTGGGGGCTGAGGCTAGGCTTGATTCCTGTCACTCTTTAAACGATAAGCTCCTGCTTAGAATTAGTATCTCTAATCCGCAGTCTGCAGTCCGTATCGCCCACTAATAGGGCAGGGGGTCTCCGTCTCATCACAAGTTTGAAGGACTTGCGCACATTGTGTACCATTTACATGCTCAAGGTGTGGAATTATTGAGAGCAACCCTCTTTGAAGCTCATGTCATGGAACAGTAGACGCTTTTCACCTCTAAGGACATAGGATGAAATCCATTTTTGGAGGGTCTGTGTTGTGTCCGCAGGGACTGTGGCTAGAAGAGTACCTTATATTGGATGGGTATAAGGTGGTGGAGTCAAGGCTCAACAGGAAATTTGGGCCACCCTTATGATGGGCCCCTCTGTGCCGTACGCAATTCCTCAGGGATCAAAAGGACCGTTTGTGATTCGAACAGCAACACAGTGCTTCTTGTAAAACTGACTTGGTGAAACGTCTTCCTGAAGTGTAGTGAGACCTCTCATATTTATGTTTACTTCAATCCCAGGAAAATGGACATTGTCACTTTTCTTTCAGACTTGGCAGACTTTTTTTAAAAATGGTCCAGTGATGACTAAGCATGTCGATTGTCCTGGGCAATTTCAACAGTGAATGTCCGTATCAGGGTTGGTACATGAAAGATCAACGTGTACAAACTCCTGTGTCTATGAAAGATCATGGACATTGTATTCTAACGGAGCTAGAAGGGTGGGACTTCCAGTGCTTGAATGAGTATATCCAGGGTGATGCGCCACCTAATTACACACAACGGAGTAGTGACTCGAGGTTCATCTAGGACTACATCTTTGCCTCTGGGGATGTTTGTCCATGATAATCATTCCTAGCGTAAATAGTGAACACTCTATTCTATGTTTGGAAATGTTATTTGCACCAGAGGAGATTTACTCTATGGGTGTAATCTCCCCAGTGGAGGTTACGTCAAACAATTGTGTGCTGGTCTGGAGGCCTTCTATAGTTATTGGGTTCAACAAGAGGATCGAGAGAGAATTTCATGCTACTAATCCGTGCCCTGTGAACCGGCAAAGTATTATGAATTGTGTTCAGGATATACTTGGGGACATGTATAGAGGCAAAGACCTTGACAATTTCTGTAACAAACAAGTAAGGAAAAACACTTTTGTCTCTGTGGTCCAGGAGAAAAAGAAAGGCCTTAGGTGTGCCAAAAAGGGGTTAAACTTAAAGTGTCCAGGAGGACGCAGTGAGGCAGGGGACCTTAATCAAATCTTTAAAAATTGGCTAAGGTTTCATTAAGTGCTTATGCTCCGTAGGGATTCCGAACAGATGATATCCTCGATCACGAGAAAAACTGCATATGCTTTGGGACAAATGTAATAGCCTCCGGTGCCCTGGTCTCTCTCCAGGCACATCCATGTGAAGCAGGTGTTTGGATCAAACACTCATATTTTACATTGGGTGGGGAACCTAGCAGTACCATGGTGTGCAGTTATGTTAAAGAACATTGGGTATTACAATTTGGTTACAAGAAAATCAGGGAGCTTATTAAAAACTGTAAAACATTGTGGAGCCCGGACCCCGATGGGTTGTCCAATGTTACCCTTAAATCAAATCCGGAATTGTGGGTGTAGGTTTTTTTGGGCCTTTTTGAGAACATTCTGTTGACGCAATCTATGCTGGTGTCTTGGAGGCAAGCATCGGCTATAGTAATTTTCAAAAAGGGCGACAGAAGGGATCCTTAAAATGATCATCCAATTTTCTTGTTGGACTCTTCGAGTAAGCTGTTAGCGGCCTTGGTGTGAACAGAATTACAAGCACGGGCAAGCAGGGTGGACGTCTGTGATTGTTTCCAAGCTGGCTGTGAAAGACACTTCGGAACGTCACAGAATTGTCTAGTTTTGTAGCTTTTGCCAGCTCAGGTCAGGCAGACGGTCAACCCTGTTTAACGAGTGATTTTGAATCTGTCACATACATTAGACCGTGTTGACAGACCAAAGCTCTGGCCACAGTGAGCTGCTAAGGGTTGCCCGCCTCACCTGCTAAATATTCTGGTTGCTTTACATTCAGACACTATGATTAGAATTTGCTTCGAACAGCAGGGATGTTTCACGCGATGGTTCAAGACACAGCGTGGGTTGCGTCAGGTCTGTGTCTTGGCTCCATTTGTATATATTGGCTAATGCATTCGATAATATTCATACCTACCCACCCTCCCCCCCTTGATTCCTTATGGATACAATACGTGGCTTAGGTGGACGATGCGGTCATTTGTGATCAAACCCCTGTGGGTTTACAGCACGCTTTGAGCACAATTAACACGTATTTTTCAGCTCTGGACAAAAATGTTAATTATGACATCAGTTCGGACCGGAGGTGGTAATCGTCCAGAGCTTGGTTTTCATTTAAACAAAAGACACATTGAGACGGTGAAACATTTGAGGGACTGTGGGGTAAGCTTTCAGTCATCCTCAGTTGAGCTGCTCTTGCTAAATCAGTGGTGTCAGAATTGAGAATGTTTGACCGTAGATTTGGTCGCTGGCTCCTCTGAGACCCTCCTGCAGATAAGCTATGGGGCAGAGACTTGCTTGATGTAGCGGCAAAGGGACACAGTGGAAGCACTTCTCTGGAGAGAGGTCTTGGCCTGCTGAGCTGTGTGCCAATCAGCACTATCTGCCATGACTAAGGGCTTCCAGCTCTGCAAGCTTGCAGAAATGGAAAACTGATGCGCTTGTACCCGAACGTGTTGGAACCTCAGGGGGGCTCAATATTCTGGAGGCTCTCAGACCAATTGAACAGCTGTGCTAGTAAGGTTCTGGTGGTGTGGCCCTCAAATAGCAGGGATATTCTTAAATCAGTGGACTCCTGTCAGAGGGAGTTTGCAGTTTCCCTGCAGGAGTGAAACGGAAAATGTATGAGCATACTTCATCAGTGATAGGTTTTTTATGATACAGTATCGACTTTACTATCACTTTTACCTTGAAAGCATTCAATCTCTTGCCTGCGTATTTATGGAAACATCCGTCTAGTGTATTTAGAACTGCATTTCTCCGAATTAGGACGCATTTATATGGTACTAGAGAAGTAAGGGGAACAAAGAGCAACAAACCTAGGGGGAAACGATTGTGTCGAGATTGCAAACTTGAAACCGAGTCGGTATGTCATTTTGTAATTTTTTTGCACAGCTTTACAGCCGTTAAGAGTGGAAATGTTTACGAAATTTGTAAAGGTTTTATTTGTTTTAGTTTAAATGCTATTACTGTTTATGTGAAATCGTGTCATTGGTTTTAGAAATGTGTGCTCTAGCACCTTGAAGCTTCTCATGTGCTAGATGGAATTGCCAATAATGACCTCAGACCCAAATAACTGGAAAGACTCAAAGAATATGGCAAAGTACTACCTTATTGTCAACTTGAATAAAATAGGGCAATCGGGCCAACAGCAAACTGTAGTCCACACACTCACACTTCAATTTTGATTACATAAAGGTTTTATAGCTCAATGTACGTCACCTATGATGTCATCCTATGCGGCAAACTGTAAAATCTATTGAGGGGAGGGATTGGTTAAGGGAACATGTGTGCCTGTATATCATAAAAGTATTAGTAATATTACTGGACGCCCCTTATCTAGTAGGCATGCCTTGAACCACCTCTAAATACGTATAATACAGATTATAGCAGAATAACATCAGCGGGTTGGCCTGTGCAACATTGTATAGCATGCTGCTACATAGACCCTCTGATTGGTTGGCATTCTCTCCCAACCTTGGACTTTTGGCTCGCTAGCAGCATATAAGCAAAACAAAACTTACGTGCAGTGAGCAACGTCAGACTACTACCCACTTAGTCTATCACCCCTCAACGGTCAGGCCCCAAGCCAAGGCTTCTTCTTTATAGTTGACCTTGCAGCCTGTTCTCTGGTCTGGGACTTTTCAGGGAGTGTGGGCACACCGTTATCTACATCTAGACTCGAGCTTAATGAATAGCCCTTGTTTTCGACTTCTAAGTCACGTGTGTGGAGACCACTTTTTTGTCCATTTTGTCCTTCTATTTACTGCTATTTAATTTAATTAGGCTGGGTGTCATTATTCCTCTTGGTCTCTGGAGACTTGCGCATTCCACTTTGCAAAGGGTTTTCACATCCTTGATAGTCCAATACTTTGTGCTTGCAGATGTGTTCTCCTTTGCCTAATCTAAGAGAAATATGTCTTGCGCACATGGCTTATCCTCTTGACTCCCTTTGTGCTTTGCAATTATTCCTTGATGTGACATCCTTGATCCAAAGCCAATAGACTCTTCTTTGTTCCTCACACAAAGCTGGTTTTCCAGCATCTCTTGAATCTTTAGCCCTGGTCTGTCTCTGAGGTTGCTTGATTGGTTTCAATACACGTCCGACATCCATCTCTCCATCATGGCCGCCTTTGCCACGTTATGTTTTCTTCTGCAGCACGGTTCTATATGTCTTAGCTACCTTGGGTTTCTGTGTATATACATTTCCTTAATTTCTCCACACTTATTTCTTCATTGCGTACAATTTCATTGTCTTTGATGTTTCTCGTACAACTTTAGTTACATCTTTATCCTTTAAGTGTTTGCATATCGCTTCAGTGTGTCTGTGTGTCTTTCTTTCATGACATCCCTCTGCCCTCATCCAATTTCACTTATAGCTCTTCGATGTGCAATGTTGTGTGCAGACATCCTTCCACCCTTTCAGTGCGGGGACACATTCCATACGGTTGTATGAGTGCATATCGTCTCTCATACACTCAATGGAGTATTGGGACAATACCTGGTGTCCCACACAGGGCTCTTCTGCTGTTCCAATACGATGGAGGTGAGGGGGCAGGAGCTAGGAATGACGCGCCCAACTGCTCCTCTACAAAGTCTTTGATTGTATTTTTATGCTGTATTGATCAATTTGCATAATGTTTGTTTTTAGCCATGTGTGCATTAAATGTAAAAAAAAATGAAAAAAATAAGGTCCCAACCATTGGATCAGATGGAAAGCCAGGTTTGAACCAGGCTGGTAGCACCGTACATGGCAAAAAAAGAGAAACTGGGTCTTTGTTGAAATATGCTGTAGATTTGTAACTGACATCTAGGATTAGATAAGAATTAAACGATTCTAAGTGATCCGACTGCGGCTGATTTTGCCGCTGCCGGAATGTTCGCGTGAGAAAGGTGCGAACTACCAAAAGTTTGCACCTTTCTCATGCGAGCACACTTAGATACTTTACAGTATAGTGAGCGGGAGTTCTGGGGGAAACACCTGCAGACCCCATTATTTTTTTCTTTTAATTCTTTTTTTTGTGGGTGTGCTGCAGGGGTGTCCCCCGCAACACCCCGCTCACTATGCCCCACAGTATAGTGAGAGGGGTGTTGCGGGGGACACCCCCATAGCCCCTGCAGTCTTTTTTTTGTTTTACTTACCTGCAATGCTACTACCAAAGGTTCGAACTTTTGCTGTTCAAACCTTTGGTGGTAGCTTTTTACGGTCGTTTTGTATGGTCGGACCTTTTTTTCGGTCCGATCGTACGAAACCAATTAAACCACCTCAGCCGATGGTGTTTATACACAGGTTCTAGTTAAATCTATAATGGACAGGTGTACCATCGGGAAATAAGCGTGCTATCTGTCAGATGGAACGCGGCCATTGATTTCAATGTTCATTGACTGTTCATGTGTGGGCAGGATCAAGTTCCAGAGGGTGGGTCATGACAAGAGAAGGACCTGCATACAATCCTTCTCTTTTCACGCACCCATCCTCTGGAATTTGATCCCGGTATCGGCTCCTAATGCCTGGACAACTCTCCAGTTTTGCTAATCTCTCAAAATGTAGCTTTTTCAACAACACTCCACCAAGGACTAATCCCAAGGAACGCAAAGAACACAAATGGCACTACTGCGCTACTGTTAAAAGAGGCCGGCCCAATGGCTAGCTACCCACACTCTGTACAGTGCTCCCCCGCTCTCGAGCTAGGGCTGCACTTTAAACAATAAAATAAATAATACCAAATAAAAACCCCTGATAATCGATTTAAGTGGATATTCCGAGGTTCTCGTTGATATCCATTGTGGCCTGGTGGATCCCCGTCCTCCTGGACACAAAGGAAAAAGAACCAGGCCGGAGATCGAAAGCTTGTTAACAATGTTCCAAAGTCACCGGAAATCAAAATCACATTCACGGTGCGGGAAGTTCTAGCGGAGTGCTCCGAAGTCCTGTTTCTAAGCACTTCATATTGTTAAAGCCTGGTCACAACGTGGGCTGTCCTGGGTCAAATCATCCTGATCTACTACTACAGAGGGGGTTTAACTCCATGCCATGTCTTCTTAGAATAGCCAATGCCCCACTCGACCACATGAAATCCTGTAACAGAGCATGTACACACCCCATCACTGCATTAATCCCCTTTTCCGCACTTACACAGCACGAGACAGTCCTTGTCTGGGCTCCTTGCAGAGCCTGCAGCTACTCTTTGCCAACGAACGTACACATAATTTGCGAGCATTCTTTGAGTCAGCGCTCTGTGGTTTACGCTCAGATGTCCGCAGCCAGTGCATTAACCCAGTGAGCTGCTTGATTGGTAATGTCATCGTTTTGTATTTGATTGGCTTTGCTGTGCACTGGCGTGCCACGGTCCAGGATGGCGCTGCCGGCTGCACCTTCAGTGGAGAGGGGGCAGGGCCTGCTTTACAGCAGCAGGCAGGTGTCTTGTTACCGCTGCCACTCTCCCCAGAATTGGCAGCAGTCTCTCCGCGGCCTGCACTCGGCCTCAGCTCCTTACTCCAGTTATGCGACCTCCCGTGGCGCAAGCCCGGCCCACCGCCATTGTCTGCCACCAGCTCCCAGTTCTACCCAGACCTGCTGGGCAGCCTGCTAACCTGCACAAAAATGCAAGCTCCAGATACCGGAGGCTGCCAATTCCACTGGCTGAACATGTTCTGTAAAGCAGTGCGCCCCATGTCGCGGTGGGGTCCATGCTGACAGCCCCTCATGCTTACGGGTTGAGCAATATATTTAACGTGAGTACGTGTCACGTGTCCCAAAAGACTACTTCAAAGGGCTGAGAAGAATTGGGTCAGGTGTCTTCCCCCAGAAGGGTTTTAACTCGAACTTTTAGAACTCAAGATGCGGATAACGTTCTAAAAAATGTCACCTTTCAGGTAATGGTTTTGCTTTTGCTGCACAGCGGTGGGGGAGGGGCCCCTTCTTCTGAATTCCCATTGGATGAGTTTGGGGCAACAGCCCTTCTATGGTTACTGATAACCACGTGATATGTGCAAAGCGCCACAGCCTCATGGCACTGAGGGCCACTGGTGTGTGCAGTCTTGCACAGGTGTGAGTTTCCTTCCGACCATAGGCCAGCATTGCATAACAAATTGGGCGTGCTGTTAACATGCATTGCAGACGGCTATGCAGTTCAACAACCGAATGCCTTGATTGGACATTGCATCATGCATAACACAGTGATAGCGAAATGACCTGTCCCCTCCTGCAATTGACACCCTCATGATGACATAACGCGCATGTTCTTGCCCCAATCAATGCATACACAGTGTGTGCTTATTGGATCAGAACATCGATTACATTATTTGCTAGCCTACGTCATCAAGAAACGTCTTTACTTGTTTTCCCTTGAATCTGTGTTTGTTGTGGTGGTACTCGACTTTGCATCTGTACCTTCTGTTTCGCGAGCACGTCGTTCTCCCATCCTAGTTTTGTTGCTCTGCCTTTTGAGGGCTGCTCCACCCTGGATGATTATAGAGGGGTGGAGTAGGGGCAGTGATGTCTTACTGGAATGCAACTGGAAGGCTTGCATCTCCTTCTTACTTGACTTTAGTATATGCAGTACTTGCTAGCCAAAGTTTCCACTGTTCTGCAATTGCTTATCAACAATTATACTGTGACTGTTTAATGAAGAATTGTGTGACTGTGCTTTTTTAAAACCGTGTTGTATGCATTTAACAATTTTATAATATTTCATGGAACTTTTTTCCGAAATGCCAACTACTTACTGCTTTCAAACTCCATGACACTCACTTTACTGACCTCATGAGGATGAAGGATTGAGTGGCCCTGCCAGTATTCAAACGAGCCACCAAGGGATCAGTCCCATGCATGGATTGCTGTGGCCGGGTGAATGGTTGGTTCCGCCAGCTGCTAGTGCTGGAAGTGTGTCAGGACGAGTAGGATGGCACGGGGGGTGTGGGCGGCCCAGCGGCGCTACGTAAGGTTTCAATGATCGATCAACCAGGAGGTCCCATTCAACTGCCTAGAAATTGCAGGTTCAAGCTTGAAACGCTTTGTCCATCTCTTCTCATGGGAGCCAATTTATGATTTTCCCAGGGGTGGGGGGGGGGGGGGGTGGGTTGCCCAAATATAGGGAAGTGACATCACTGGCATTTATATGACCACATTTGCACCTAGTCAGCAACTTGGGGCAGGAGGGTGGGGGGGGGTGCAGAACAGTGGAAACGTTGGCTAGCATGTACTGCTTATACTAGAGTCAAGTAAGAAGGAGATGCAAGCCTTCCAGTAGGACGACATGCTCGCGAAACAGAAGGTACAGATGCAAAGTCGAGTACCACCACTACAAACACAGATTCAAGGGAAAACAAGTAAAGAAGTTTCTTGATTAAAAGGACAACAATGCTTTGTCATGGTCTATGTCATGTCCTGCAGACCGGAGCATGACAATCACCCCAAAGGTGGTCTACATGCCCACCTGAAGCTATGGCAGCTTTTCCACTAGGCCGCATTGCTGTACCAGAAGGACCCTCTGGAAGTTGGGTCACTGCACTCTAGTGCAAGAGACACTACTACCCCTGAGAACCGGGCAGACTTACTATTGGACAGCAATATTGTTTGGGGTCCATCTTCTGTGTGAATGTATGTATTATGCTTTTTACCCATTTGTTGTGTTTTTGTATTAACATTACATGCTATCAATATCGTCCCTACAGTTTCAGTAAACCATGTGCATTATAGTGGCTTTTATACTCAAATAGAAGCACATTAAAAATGCTCTCACTCTTGTTTGGTATTTATGTATATTTATTAACTTGTAAAGATAATGTCTAGTCAAACAATGCACAGTTCACTTCTTATAGCTAATATTAGGGAGCAGATACCCAGCATCCTGCTCTTCTATTTACTTAGAACATATTTAAACTACCAAGCAACATGAGTGTGCGGTGCCATAGCCCACTAAAAGTTCAACAAATCATACTCAAAATAGTGATGCTGTGGATTGGTCCACCCAGGAGAACAGGTCAGCTGTTTTCATAGCAGCACCTTCCCCAGGCAAAATGTATTCTGACGAACAACAGTTTGTTGGATAAATTCATCTGCAATGGCTTCAACATCCAAATGTGCAGCTTCATCTTTGTGTTTGTAGAGCAAAGCAACAGTCTTTATTGGAGCCTGTCCCACTGCCGCTCTCAGATGTTTTGATATGTCGAAGGCAAGAAAATGAACAGCCCGTAGAACAAGAGGCTACAGGGATAGTTACTGAAATTTGAAGTAGTCGCGCCAGTTCTGGGAACAAATTGCACATAGAATGGCCGCATTAACCTTGGAACAAGTCAAAAGACATCCTGAAAACACATAACCGGAGTCTTAGCCATCTGTATAAGTTCAAGGAACATATTTCTATGTCGCTCTTGATTGCATTTATGGAAGTCAGTCTTGCAAAAATGCATGACATATGCACTGGTGGCGGTCCCTGTAAAAAATGTTTCTATGTTAACCATATGGTCACATGCAGTTGTATTGAAGCATTCTGACAAAGCTACCAATGTACAGTCCGTCTAGTCTATAAGGGTCTTTGGGAGACTGGAAAACCTGAGGAACTGACCCTTCAACCAGGCGCTGTGGGATTTTCCTGCCCCTTCTTTGCACACAATGTTCTTCTACTTCCACATCTAAATCATCGGCTGCTGATATGGTTTTTGAAAATAAGTCTTCAAATCACTCACCGAGTTATGCAATTATGGTCTTAAGGTTTTCAATCGTAACCGATGCTTCATGGAAACTTAGATTGACCTTCTGTAGAGCCGTGTTCACATTTTCAAGACAGGAAAATATCAGGTAAAGAAGATGAAGTCCTCGAAAGGTTTCGAGTTTATGGAGCTGTCAGTGGAACCCATGGGCTTTTGCTCCCACTCCATTGTGGGCACCAGCTGCAAGTCCCGGAAATGTTATTACATATCTATACCTGGCAAGCACAGCCTTGAAAGATTTAGCTTGAACCGTCCATTGGGTAGGACAGAATGGAAGCGGTTTGACACTCCCTTTCTCTTGACAATGCTCTAAACAAGAAAGGCATTTTGGGGAATTTTGAATGAACCCAATCAAGTCCCTTACAAAAACCAATAGATCCCTGAACTGGTCAATGCCTGTAGCTACATATTGAACTACTAAGTTCAGATTGTGTGCAAAGCAGTGCCCATAAATAGCTTGTGGTGCCATCTCCTGCACCCATGTTGCAAACCATGTCCATGTCCAGTCATATTGGAAGCACCATCAAAACACTGTCCCAGACAGTTTTCCATTGTATAGCCACACCTCAGGAGAACATCTTTTAAAACGGCAAACAGTCTGTGCTGTACTACTAGACATTTGATAAAAGCCCCAAAAAATCTCCTCCACCTGAAGATCCTCTTTTGCAATGCGACAAACTACAGAGACCTGCTCTTTTATTGACACATCAGCAGTCTCATCTAAAATAATAGAAAATCATTTTGCATCATGAATCTCTTTCATATAGGCCATGGAGCAAATTTTGTGACATAATTGCCAGCATTTAATTTAATATTTGTACTCTGTTCTTTGAAGCCAAGTTTGCAGTTCTGGTACATCTCTGCCACGAAGTGACAGAATTGCCTTTAGGATAGAGTCCTCATCAGTATGGCCCCGAATTGCAAGACCTTGCCGACCTAAAGCCAACAATGCGGTGAAGATATTCACCAGCGCACTTCTGTTATCCCTCATCTGCTTGAGGTGACCCAACGACAGAGATCTTGGAATATTCGATTAATTCATGTTTGGGCAGCATTCCTGTGTCACGTTGCTGCTGCCAACACCACTGACTGTAGGCACATCTGGTATACTTTCTGTGCATTGTGCCTGGCAGTTTTATGGAACTGCGGAGATTGAAATTGCTCCAACTGCTTTGTCAGACACATGGGACCTCTGCTTTGGTTTGGCAGGGGTTATTGTAATAAACCTCTCCATGATCGCTTTGGGTTTTCAGATGAGTCTTTTCAAAGGGAGTTGGGTGAAGTGGTCGCTGCTAGGTATAATATCTCTGAAAATATCCAACTGGCAGACAACTGCAGGAAAGAAATTGGATTCTGTAATTCAGTCAAAAAGCATCTCATGATGCAAGACATTTTCTTATATTTCTGTTTGAGTTTCCTGACTTTACGCTGTATTCGGTTTAGTTAATCACCAATCAAATTATCTGCTCAGGGAGTGATCTTTAGTTTTTTGTCTTTATCTGAAGGACCACAAGGACCAGTAATTTCACAGTAGATATCCATAGGTTTCTCATGATTTGATGCCATATGGTTCTCATATGGCCTTGAAATTAATTCCCATTTATCTTTTCAGAGGTTGCTTATTTTTTGAAAAACCACTGCTCGTTTGCCTTGTCCACTTTTGTCTATTAGAAAAGGCCAATTGAATTAAAACTGCACATTTCGCTGAATGATATTGTCACTGCCTGTGTGTAGGTTAATGGGACCATTATTGAGACCCCACTTTATCTTGGACTGGAGACCTGCTGTTTTTGTTATCATTTAAAGAGCTGGAATCCACATCTGCTACTTCTGAATTAAACTTATATTGCTAGTCTGGACAATTTGGCCAAACAAACACACATACCACATGAATGCAATTGTGAAACAGTTGCAAAAAACTGTTTACCTCAGTTAGCACAACACAATCACCATTGTATTGCTTTCCATTCAGATAGTGTTCAAACCAACGTGGAAAGGCCAGGGCTTTGGAAATGCCAGGGCTGGCTCGGTGTAAAACACTGAGATGAGACTTGCCCTGACTGAGATAGATTGGGAAAGGGGCTAAGGTGCCAACTTGATTTTCTCTATTGGGAAAGGTGGGGGGAAGTAATCAACCCAACCTGAATATAAACAAGAACTACGTAGATCGGAACGGTGCATTCTGGGACACATTTCTAAGAAGGAATTGAGGGGAAAAGGCCAATAAGACACAGGCAACACTGAGCATATAACATATCAGCTCCAAATCAACAATTACTCAACAGGGAGCACATTTAAGATTGGATGAGAGACCCAGAGCTACCACTTGGGAACAAGGAGCTAGTACATAACATCCTGCAATGTGCCCTAAGGTTTGTTCATAGATTGTCCCAAGCCAACAGAGTTAAAATGTACATAGGTGTGTTTGGTGTGCATGTGTCTATATGTGTGTATACATTTGTGTCCGTTTTCCTGCAAACCCATTGGTGCGACCTGTGTAAGTAATGACGTGTTTATTATTGTGCCTGTGTGGGGGAAATGGAGTTCAAAAAGGTCAGTGCACCCTGGGGTAAATGTCACCTTGACCGCCTTTTGTTAGCCCGATTGAGAGAGCTGTATTCACTCTTGTCCAACCAAAAGCAATGGTGGTGCCACTGATTAATGGTCATTATGGCTGCCCCCTCTTGTATTAACTTACTGTACAGAAGCCTTGAGCAAGTGACATTTGCTAAAACGTTACCTCTGGGTCACCAGATTCGCAAATAGAGTTAGGGATGTAACTTTCTCTTATCCTCTCACTGGAAATATCTGACGTTCCGGATGCAGTGTAACGCAATCACGTGTGGTTTCAGACTTGGGGGAGAGCGTTAACTGCTTTTAACATTGTAGTTTACCTGAAATTCTGGTAGCGAACAATGTTAGATGCAGTTGCCTAGGGTCATCCTGCACCCATGTGATGTTTGGGACTAATGGAAGCACTCACGTTTAAGTTGTAGCCATGCTCGTCTCCATTTTTTTAAAACACCCACTTTCCTTGTTTTCAACATTAATTTGAAATACCCTTTATTCCTGAAATGGAGTCAATAAAACAATGACACCCCACTTATGCTTAATAACGTCTGACCTTCCAAGAGACAAGCATGCACCTCTTTATAGTGCCTTATTGTATTAACAACACAGGAACACTATTTCCCACAAACATCTAGAGACAATATGAAGCATGCAATGCCTTGTTAACACAGTTTACATATCCACAGATTAGACACTCACGGACTAGTCATTGGTAAAAAAGAAAACAGGTTTCTGTAGTGGAGGTAGTCAGGGACTTTGGAATACCAATGGGCCCATCCCAGTGAGCTGGGACTTCAGAGAGAAGAGGGACATTACCCCTCTCCTTTAAGACTTGTGCCTGCCCCCACCCAGTAATATAAGAGACAGGCCTGGTGCATGACCAGCGAGTGGCCTGTGAATCCGTGCCCCCGCCCACAAATACAAGAAACAGACCTGGTGCGTGACCAGTGGGTGGCCTGTGAAGCCTTGCCCCCGCCCAGTAATAAAAGAAACAAACCTAGTGCGTGACCAGTGAGTGGCCTGTGACGCCTTGCCCCCTCCCAGTAATAAAAGAAACAGACCTGGTGCATGACCAGTGAGTGGCCTGTGACGCCTTGCCCCCTCCCAGTAATAAAAGAAACAGACCTGGTGCATGACCAGCGAGTGGCATGTGAAGCCTTGCCCCCTCCCAGTAATAAAAGAGACAGGCCTTGTGCATGACCAGCGAGTGGCCTGTGAAGCCTTGCCCCCTCCCAGTAATAAAAGAAACAGACCTGGTGCATGACCAGCGAGTGGCATGTGAAGCCTTGCCCCCTCCCAGTAATAAAAGAGACAGTCCTTGTGCATGACCAGCGAGTGGCCTATGAAGCCTTGCCCCCTCCCAGTAATAAAAGAAACAGACCTGGTGCATGGCCAGTGAGTGGCCTGTGAAGCCTTGCACCCTCGAAGTAATAAAAGAGACAGGCCTGGTGCATGACCAGCGAGTGGCCTGTGAAGCCTTGCCCCCTCCCAGAAATAAAAGAAACAGACCTGGTGCATGACCAGTGAGTAGCTTGTGAAGCTGTGCCCCCTCCCAGTAATAAAAGAAACAGACCCGATGCATGACCAGTGAGTGGCCTGTGAAGCCTGCCCCGCTCACTAATACAAGAAACAGACCCGGTGCATGACCAACGAGTGGCCTGTGAAGCCTTGCCCCGCCCACTAATACAAGAAACAGACCCGGTGCATGACCAGCGAGTGGCCAGTGAAGCCTTGCCCCCTCCCAGTAATAAAAGAAACAGACCTGGTGCATGACCAGTGAGTGGCTTGTGAAGCCGTGCCCCCTCCCAGTAATAAAAGAAACAGACCCGGTGCATGACCAGTGAGTGGCCTGTGAAGCCTTGCCCCGCCCACTAATACAAGAAACATACCTGGTGCAAGACCAGCGAGTGGCTCGTGAAACCTTGCCCCCTCCCAGTAATAAAAGAAACAGACCTGGTGCATGACCAGCGAGTGTCCTGTGAAGCCTTGCCCCGCCCACTAATACAAGAAACAGACCTGCTGCATGACCAGTGAGTGGCCTGTGAAGGCTTGCCCCCTCCCAGTAATAAAAGAAACAGACCTGGTGCATGACCAGTGATTGGCCTGTGAAGCCTTGCCCCCTCCCAGTAATAAAAGAAACAGACCCGGTGCATGACAAGTGAGTGGCCTGTGAAGCCTTGCCCCCTCCCAGTAATATAAGAAATAGACCCGGTGCATGACCAGCGAGTGGCCTATGAAGCCTTGCCCCCCCTACTAATACAAGAAACAGACCCAGTGCATGACCAGCGAGTGGCCTGTGAAGCCTTGCCCCTCCCACTAATACAAGAAACAGACCCGGTGCATGACCAGCGAGTGGCCTGTGAAGCCTTGCCCCGCCCACTAATACAAGAAAAAGACCCGGTGCATGACAAGCGAGTGGCCTGTGAAGCCTTGCCCCGCCCACTAATACAAGAAACAGGCCCGGTGCATGACCAGCGAGTGGCCTGTGAAGCCATGCTAAAATATTTTTTTTCAGTCTGTTTATTAAAATAAAAATGTGTTTTTGTATTTCACGGAGGCAGACCTCCACGAAATACACAAAAAAGTACTCTTCCCTTGTTTTCTGGGACGAGGATGTATATCACACAGCAGTGCAGGCTGAGACTCAGACTCTGCCACCACCGGGGGGGTTAGGGTTGGTGGGGACGGGGGGAAAGGTGTAGGTAAGTGTGTGGGGGGCAGCAATTAAAACTTGAAAAGGCCTGAGGACCGGGCAATACAGGCAGGGGGGGTGCTTCCACACCTCTTAGCACTTTGAGAATATGCAGGTAACATGACAATTCCAGAATTAATAGGGAAATAAACATTGATTTTTATAGAATCAGCTCGGGTCAGAGATTCAAGCACCGCCAGTTTCTCAAGTCACAGCTAGGCAGACGCACACAGTGTCCGTGGCTCTACAGATTGTTAAGGAGTGCAGGTTTCAAACACATTTCTATTATCAGTGACAAAACCTTTCATGTGCATGATGGAACATTTCCAACTCAAAGAGCTCGCAGAGCACCACCTTGCAAATCTGTGATAGTTAAAGTGAGCAACAACACATCATAACAACGAGCTGTAAGTTTGTGACAAAGAATCTGCGTATCTATCTTTGTTTATTACTCAACTTCTTGTATTACATTTCTCAAATCACGGAAAGTACAGTGGTGTCAACTTGCATTTTTAGGTTGCTATTATCTTGCATTCTGGGATTAGTAGTGTGCCATTCAGGATGTGAAAATTAAAGCCACAATGGTTTCTTTTGACTTTACATGTTTTACATGTTGTCACATGGCTTTATTATGGAATTTGTGTTTTTTGTACACAAACTCTATAAGACATTACTGTAGACCTCCAATTCCAACAATTTGAGCTAAAGTATGTGATCCTGGTCATCCCCCTCCCCCAACCCTACCCCCACTCGACAAAAGTCCCTCACTCGACAAAGGTACCCCCCAGACCCACTCCATCCATTTTGCAGCAATGTTCTAGAGCAGATGGGTGCTGGGAGGGCAATTCAAATGACCTGGAAAAAACAGGGCATAGGGTAGGAGCAAGGGGGTAGAGAGTGTTCGGCAAATAAAAGAATGGCAGTCCATGAGGGGAAAACAAAAGTAGCGGGCCAAGGAAGAAAAGGTCTGAAATGCCCAAAATTACAAAAATAAAAAACATACCTGCTTTTTAACTTCTCTGGATGTGCTACTGTCTGTTTCAGCTGGTGTTATGCCCCATGGGCCTGCTCCTCCTTTCATGAACTGTGAGCGAACCAGAAGCAAAATATTCAATGCTTCCGGTTGCCAGTCCTTAAGCCCTCCCCTCCACGCCCAACCACCAATATGAGGCCAAGAGGGGAGGGCTTGTTTTAAAATTTTCATGACCTTCAGTGCCACTGACCTGGGTCAGAGTGTCACGGTTTATAACACGGCACACTCCAGCAAGGGACTCCTTCCCCGACAATGAATGCAGCATATAATAAAGCGCTTTTTATTTTTAATAAACCACAGATTCGTTTTCAGTAGGCCTCCAACCCGTCTCGCACCCATCCTTCACAAACACCATGTGTCAGAATGGACTAGCAACCAGGCTGGTGTGTGATAATAAAATATGTATTAATGTATGGTTTCATGAAAAAGAAAAATCAAACAATTTTACAATAGCCACAAATGTTTTGGCAACACAAATGCAATGATTCCTACAGACCAATTGGTTCAGAAATCCAGTGTACATGGATCTTTAATGACAAAACAGGAAAAATGACAGTTTTAAAGCAAGTAATAGCACCAAGGTTAAGCACTCCCCACTGCAACACTCACCCCCACATGTCAGCTAACTTAATTCCTTTGAATGGAAGGCAGTGGCAAGGAGTAAGGATAGAAAGAGAAAATCGGATTTTGAATACAGCCCACCACCCCAAGATGGGAAGCCAGCAAAGAAAGTGAAAACCCGTTTTTGGAGCAAAACGGCATAATTGGATTTTGATTATTACTCAAATGGCTATGGGACAGAATGAAAGGAAACTCGGATTGCTACACTTGAGGAGATAGGGAAGCTTAGAGACTACTAATTAGTACACAAAACAACATGGAAATGAGGTTGGAAAATCGATTTTGGGGAGAAAGCAAATGCAAAAGGAAAAATACAAACAAAAAATGGACATTTGTTTTACACGGGATTTGCAATGACAGGCAGCAAGGGAAAGGGTTTAGCTTTCAAAATTGTTTGGGGTTTTCAATAGTACAGATGTACATAGGAATTTGTGGGGAATGCACACAATACCAGACACATTTGGTTTTCAGAGACAAAGAGACTAATCCCTTTGAAGCAATACTTTAAAGATTAGAATATTTAAAGAAATACACTAGGGACAAGGTGCTTAATTTCGAATTTTAACTAACTTACACTGTGAATTTCCTCATAGGGGAATTAATTTATTTAGTTGAAAATGTTAATGTTAATGTTAAAGGATATATGTACCGCGCACTATCACCACAGTAGTGTTCCCCTGGCAAAATGGCGGATATGAAAGGAAAAGGGGGTGGAGGGAGAGGTTAGTGGGAGCGAGCGGTATCATTGCATCAGAGCAGTGATCTTCTGTTGGCAGCTTTGGCTCGGTTAACACTGTTTGCTGAGCTTGGGGTGCTTTACCGTTCGGTAGCCGTCGTGTGCTGTTGTGTAAAGCTATGTGTGGCTTGTGTTGTTGTTGCGGTGTAGTGAAGTGTGTGCGTTTCTTGTGCTTTAGGGTTGTGGTTGTGTTTGGTTAGAGTTTGAGAGGTGTATGCAGAGGGATGAGATTGTTAGTGGGTAGGTTGTTGGACTCACTATATAGAGATGATGGGGGTCATTACGACCTGGGAGCAAAGGGATACCGGGCACCGGTAATGACACTGGTGCCGGTAATCCCTTTGCACCTTATTCAGAGGTCCCTTAGCAGGTCCCTCCCTTAACACCTGGTTTTACCAGGCGTTATGGACGGGATCCGCAAAGGGATACTCGGGTCAATAACGATACCGCAATTTGCAGTACCGTTATTGACGCCTTCCCCCTTCCCATTGAGCGCTATGGGGGCTCAAATGGGAATGGGGAATGGCTTTTAAAATGGGGACTTACCGGTCCACAAAGGTCGGAATAGACCGGTAAGTCCCCATACCACTAAGTCGGTGTCTGTACCGGTATTGGTGCTAGTCATGGCGCTAATAGCGCCATGACTAGCACCAACCTCGGAATGAGGGCCGATGTGTGCTAAATTTCTAAGTTCTTTCTAGGCGTGGCTAATGAATATCTGTGCATTTCTATCTAAATTTGGCCTTGGCTAATATTCACGGTCCTGTCTATAAATGATGCATGCCCAAGATTCTCTATTGTATCCAGATGCTGTGCTGACCTACCTTTGAGCCTGTCTAGATGCAAATCAGGCTAGCATATAGTATTCTATCTAAATGAGGCATTGTTAATATTACCAGTGTAGTATATGCGCTATACTATCTAGATGTGGCACTGGCTGGCATTCATGATCCTTTCTTGATGTGGCTGATGTTCAAAGTTCTGTCTAAGGGCCTGATTCATAGAATAAATCTGCACTGAAAACGGGGTGCTTGCGTGCAAAAAACGCGTGCAAGCGCCTGTTTCCTGATTCATGGAACACATTGCACGTGGCTTACCTGAGACCTGCATTGAATCTGCGCAGGTCCAAGACATCACTGCAACACCACGAATGCCTTGCACAAGATGCCCAGTGAAGGTGCACACCATCCAGCACACACACCTAAAAAGGGGGCGGAACATGTGGAATGGGGAACAACAAGCATAAATGTGAGTGTTATGGTGGAAGTACCACAGTAAAATACTCGCAATGCCAACACGCGCGCTAACAACACATATTCATGGAATTGAACAGGGCTCTCCCGCGCGCGGGAAAAGATGCTCTAATCCAGAAACAAGCCCGCCAAGGAAAAGCAGGCGTAAGTGTCACCGCGCATCAAAAACAATGCATAAAAGAGCACGTGAACACAAACGCGCATTTACAGCTTTGATGAATGTCACATTTATCGCAGCTGTGATCGTGGGACATCGCAGGAGGAGGAGGATAGCCAGGGCATGCATTTTCCCACCCAGGACCAGCTTTTTTGGGATGCCTGATGACCAGGTTCATGGCAGGTATAGGAGTCCACACCCAAATCATATTAGACCTGGCCACTGAGTGGGAAAACTACCTCAAACCACCAACCCTGTGCTCCCAAGCACTGCGCCCCTTGGAAAAGGTGCTCAATGTACTGTATTTTTTGGCCACTGGGTCATTTCAGTGGACAACTGCTATCGTAAGGGGGATTTCACAGGCCACGCAGTCACGCTGCCTACACCAGGTATTGGCAATCATGACTGCACGCCCCTCAGTCCGCAAGCACATTTACATACCCAGAACACCCGCAGAAAGGTAGGCCGTGGTCCAGGACTTTAACGGGGTGGTGCACTTCCTCAAAGTGCTTGCTGCCATCGATTGCACCCATGTGGCCCTACGTCCACCTAGGTCCACAGAGCACATCTATCGCAATCGCAAGCACTGGCATGCCATCAACGTGCAGGTTGTATGTGATGCCAAGGGAATCATCACCTCTGTATATGCCAACTATCCGGGGTTCACCCATGGTAGTTTCATATTAAGAATGTCACCCCTACAGCGGGCCCTGGTAGCTGGGAGGCATGGCAACACATTGCTCATTGGTGAGAACAAATGGCCCTGCAAATGTATGCAAGTCTCACACAGACAAAACCACAACACTACAGACAACCCATCTCACCTCTACAGGGGAGAGTGCCTACCCTCTGAGCACCTACAAGATGATGCCAATAAGGAACCCCAACATACTACCCCAGGTAAGATACAACGCAGCCCACTAGGGGCATAGTCACGCTTCAGCTCCCTTGACCACTCTGGTGGTGAGCTACTATATGCGCCACCAGTAGTGTGCAGGATCATTGTGGCAGCATGTGTTCTGCACAACACTGCAACATGGTGTGATGTACCAGTGGACATGGTGGTGCCCCCACATCCCCAACCACATGCATGGTGGCTGCACATGGGAGGGGAAAGGACACGTGGTGAGGCTGCCCGTACCCAGCATGTGGCACACTTTTTCACCTAAAATCCAACCCCTGCGGAGTGCACACAGGCCTGGCACATTCCAGGTGACAATCGATGATGACAAAGGGACAGTCATCTGTCCCAACCTTAACACCCTGAGAATGTGTCCTCTGAAGTGCTACATTGTGTGCATCCCTTAGTACTAAAAGTATCTCAATCTCCAGTGCGCAAAGGAACACATGCAAGATGGAATATGCCAGAAAATTCATGACAAAGGAGACATTTAAATGCTGGTATGTCACCTAAACCCTCCCACACTTCATGTCACGTGCCTGACACACCATGCCATGGCATGCAATGTCTAAACAGAGAAATGAATGGCCAACACACAACACTACTGTCACAAAGCGTACAACAATCCACCTTCAAACTCCACAAATAACTCGCACATCAATATAAACATGTGCATATAAACATCAATTGGCCAGTGCAACAAACCACAAACACAGGACCCAAGAGTCAACCTGTCTGACCATGACCATACCCAAATGCACATGTGCCTAAATGTGTCATGACCTGCAAATGGCACCCCTCTAAATCCCACCCTACTAAATTTGTGTGGCACCGCTAACCAAAGGGGGCCAGGGACGGGGATACAGCATTACGGCTAACAACAATGGAGACAGTCAAGGAAATACAAGAAGATGGAACATGAACAAAGGATGCATCTCAATGTACGAACATAAAATGATGGCAACGATGCATTGGACAAACAATCATGAATCCCACTAGGGGTGTATACACAGGTCGGACTTGAGACTGCCCACAGATAGAATGGAAGCCCAATGCCACTGTGTAAGTTACTTTCACACGCTGCACTCCTAGCAAGCCCATGGAAAGGGGAAGCAGGAGTGGCATAGGTGTCTGGACCCAAGGCACAAACACCAACATGAGACAAGCCTCTAAGGGACCAGCTGGAACCTACAGTGGATGCCCTCGGCTGCCACACAAAGCAACACACTGTCACATAAATGCACAATAGACATATAGCAAATAAAAAAAATTAAAAATGCCCATAGGCGACCGGGGGGGTTGGGGGGGTGCGGGCAGGGTGGGGAGGCGCAGGGTGCACGTCAATAACCACATGTGTGGATGTAAAAAAAGCAACCCTCCATGGCTTAATGGGCTGCACGGTTATGATGGAGTGGGAAACCCGTCGGTGCTGTCGTCATACTCTGGTGGTGCATCTGAATGTGCAAGTGGCAAGGGAGGTACACCACATATGGCCCTGGTCTGGTCCTCGGTGGCAGTGGCCATCCGGGACTAAGATGCCTGCAGCTGCAACCTGATGGCTCAGAGGTCTCCATGCAACACCTCACGGCATGCTCGCAGTTCCTCTGTGATGGCACGAGTCATCAGTTGCAACTGCTGTTCAGACCGCCTACTGCTGGATGCCTCAAGTGCAGCCAGTGTTGTCCTGAGGGACCTATACTCCGACCTTAGGGCTTCCCTGTGGGCCTGACCCTCTGCAGCCGAGGATGCGTGCAGATCCCTCAGGTCCGCCCATCGGCTCCTTTTGCTGGCCAGCATGTTCAGCCTGTGTGAGCGGCATGTGGACTGCAATGCCTGCTGCTGGTGCTCCACCTGTCTACCCCAGGGGATCATGAAATTGGCCACCCTATCCATGCCCTGAGCCAACATTTCCTGTGAATTAGCCTGTTATTGTGCAGCAGCATACATGGACTGCTCCCACAGAGTAAAGCCAGTCAATGCATGGCCACCGCGTTGGTGGACCCTACGCCTGACCTGGCCAAGGGAACTTGTCCCTTCATGCGATAGCGCTGCCTGTGGCTGCAGGACTGCATCCCTCCCCTGATCAGCCGTAATCACCACAGATGGACACACCAACACTGACTGGCCCTGTGAAGGGTTTTCCCCCCTTCAGACGCTTGGGATGCAACAGGATCCTTACTCCATGCACTCACCTGCGACATCACAGAGGCATCCATGTCTGTTTCACCACCAGAGCCATAGGCTTCTTCAGAGGCTGACACAGACTGAGTCACGTCCAGGATGGCTTGCAAAACCAGTGTATTGTCATGGGTTACCACCCCACGCCCTCCACTGGTGGTTGGTCGTGGCACACTATCCTGTACCTCCTCCACCTCCTCTGCCTCCAGTGCCTCATCACCTTCAAATAGACAGAAAAACATGTGATTAGTCATGGAAACAGCGTAGACCATACACATAGCCACCACAATGTCGACATGCAAGACATCAACCTGCCCTGTCACAATATCACACACGTACGCAGTGTCAATGCAAGTGATGGACAGCATGAGAGAAGACATGGGCATGTGTGGGAAGGGCAAAAACACATTTGGTGCATGGTGCCCAGCAACTGCTCTGACCATGGAGCACATGAATGGCATAGTCCATACACCAACATCCATGATGTAAACACACATATGCCACGTAGCATAGCCATGCCTTGATCTGCTAAATGCATAAGATGTAACATGCATACAACTGTTACAGAGCCATAAATGAGGCATGTGACATGACATGACATGTAACACAAAAACTACATACACACAAGTCCCACAAGGTGGCAAGATGCAAGGCTGTAGTGAAATGTTGAATGGGTACACACGTCCCATGAGTCCATGGGGGTCATTCCGTGTATGGAGGTAGCCATACTGCTATTTGCGGCATGGCTACCCCCATACCAGGTACCAGGTCTGCATTCCCTGAATGGGGAAATACCGGGCCATTCCGACCTTGGAGGGCCCGGTATTTCCCCATTCAGGGAACCCAGACCCTGTGCATCCCCATTCCCATTGGAACCCCATAGGGCTCAATGGGAATGGGGAGCATGCTAACAACAGGCCTGTTAATAACTCGTAATGAGGCGGCAAGGGGTTAACGGGCCGGCAGCTCTACCCCTACCACCAGGGTTGTAATTACCCCCTACGTCACATCGAAACCAGTCAAGTCAAAATGCACGTTGAAGGTGATCCCAGTGGATGTAAGTGGGAGTGGGCCGTGCACCACAGGTAAACGTCACAGAAATCAAACACAACACACTGACAACCCATGGGGATGTAGCAGCCAGGTGGAAGTGGAAGTGCATACAACATGTGTCAGTAGCATGAAGAGGGTTGTAGGTGTACATCCAAACTCCCCCAAGTGTGGTGTATGGCATGGATGAAGTGCACGTGTAAAACGGTCGGCTCAGAGGCCTGTGCCTGAGGACAGAGTTTGGGCAGGTGACTAGTGCATTCCATCATTGATCGTGGACATCAGCAGGGGTGAGGAGCAGTAAAAGCACAACACATGATCAAGCATCATAAGTGGCACCTGACCTGGATAAGGATCACCTCCAGTCCAAATCAGGCATGGAGCCCATACCAGAGGGAGGCCACTGCCAAGGAGAAACCCTCACCACCCACTGATTGCAATGTGAGAAGCGATTGACCCCGAGTGAACCGTGAAGGCATGATCACAGACTATGATAGGTAAGCCGATTCGAAGTAACTGTGCCCACAGCTCCCAAATGTCCTGTGGACATTGCACCATGAAGGAAATCAACAGCCGTACCCTCTGTGACCCAATGCCAATATCTCAGTCCGATGGAGCTACAACACCTGCCCCCAAGACAAAAGAACAACCCACACAGTCCAGCTCAGGTTGAGTTGCCGAGCACAGTGAGTAGGAGCACATATATTTTGCTAGAGGACTACACCACATGTATGACCAGTGCCCTGGAGACTGCGGGCTGCCGTGGGGAGGTGGGGGAAGGGAGGCCACCCCAGCAGTGGTTCCACTGGTAGGGTGATCATTCAAAGATGTCAGAGATGAGCAGAGAGAGGGACAATGTTGAGTGGCAAATGGTCACAGCCTATCAGACATCACGGCTTTGATCAGGAACAGGGCCAAGAGATCCCGGACAGAGGGTGTAACTGGAGGTTTGGCAGGTGTGCAGATGTCCATTGTCAGGGAGTGCAGTACATCGTACATGTGTAGGTTGCAGGACAAAAAGTACGTTTCAGACCACCATGACATGGTACACCCTTGGTAGTCATGTGAATGCATGCAGAACTGCCAGATAATCAACATACGGCCATGATGCAACATACACATGTCCTTGACACACACCCATCACCATTCACCATACATTGCCTCATAATTTGGAAGGTCCCCCATGCCCTGCATCAAGCATCTGACTAGCGACATCCTCATGTGGAGTGAGCACTCCATCCTCCACTGCTGGTCCACCTCCAGTCACCAGAGTGGAGGAGTAGTTGGCACCCAGTTTACCTTTGCCTTGGTGCCGGAGGTCATTCCAGCGCTTCACTGCCTAAGAAGCTGAGTGCCTCTCAATGCCTAGGGCGCTGATGCAATCAGCGACACACTGCCAGTGGGCCATACGCTGGGCATGCGTATGTGTGCAACCTGCCCGCAGAAGCATGTCAGCCTCGTGTTCCCGCACATAGTCCAAGAGGATCTGGATCTCGGCATCACTGAAGCTCCTCTTCCTCACTGTACGAATCATGAACTGAGCATGTTTGCCTACTGCCCGCTTACCCTTCCTGCAGGGTTGTGCAGTCCCTGTGTGGCTGGGACCACTTGGGTCAGTAGGGGCTGGAGCACTGGTGGCTGGTGCTAAGGCATCAGCCACTGATGCTGTAAGTGGAGGTGGCCCTGTAGGCATGTGTACCTGTGTGCTGGTGGCAGGTCCCTGCAACATACGCCTCTTGGCCTTTGAAACATGGACATGTGCCCCTTGGTCTCCCTGGGCCGGGGCCGGGACTACTACAGGAATGGCAGGAGGACCCTGAGCCTGGGTGGCCGGTGCTGCAGCTGCCCCTGCAGCTACTGGACCCTGTTGAGAGGGGGGCATGTCCCTCCCTGTATGGACCTGGGAACCCTGGATCCCTCGTCCACCTCTGCCAGCTCCAGCACCTCAGCTCCCTTGGCTACCGCTGCCAGCTCCAGCACCTCGGCCCCCTCGGTTACCTCTGCCAGCTCCAGCACCTCGGCCCCCTCGGCTCCCTCGGCCACCTTTGCCTCCTTTCACACTTTTTCCCCTCCCAGTCATGGCACAGATGGAATGGTGCAATGGGGAGTGCAGCAGACAATTGACCTGGGGAATTGGAGTGAGTGGGCAGGGTATGTGGTGTTAAACGTACATGCGTTCCCCAGCAAGGCTCAGTGTGACCCCTGGTGGAAAATGGACGAGGCGCACAACGCTCAGGCACCCCAATAACAAAATCCAACATATATGCGACCCCTCTGTAGCCCATGTGTGATGAAAAAACATCCCGCAATACGCTGTGGCACCCAGCAACACACAAAATGCATACTTGTGGAACACGTAGGCTACTATGAGCCCACAAAGGGGGTACGCGACACACGGGGTCAACCACAGAATGAAAAATGCATGCGCGACTCACCGTCTGCCTCATAGAAAGAAAAAAAACATACACGCTTGTGCGCGTAGACAACTCCACCACCAAAACAAGAAGTACGCACTGCCGCAGTAGTGAACTATTCACGAGTGAACCCACAAAAATATGAAATTCATGCGTCCGTCCCCACGAAAAAGAGCGTACAGTGCACTGTTGTCCTACAAAGACCTTTAACCCGATACTGAACGTCAACGCCCATTGTCCAGCGTGCGTCACGTAACTTACGTGCTTAGGGCCTTTCCTCCGATTACACGCTAATGGGCTGTTTCTGCACGGTGTGAGTCACTCTGTTTCTGGCTGGCCACACGAAAGAACACAGAAGACCCACGCTCCTGCCAACAAGGACATTTAGCTGCCTCCAACTTGCCCGAGCAGCCTCCTAGAGCCATCTGCTGCTGCCAGCCCACTCTGTGTGCCTGCTGCCCATGTGCCCTGCATTTTGGTGCCTGCTCTGAAGCCATTGCCAGTGATCATGTCGTTGTAACCACCTCTGCTGATCCTGAAGACTCCTGACTGCCATACCACTGCTCCACAGCCCAGCCCCAGGACCACAACATCTGGGGCAAGTGGCAACCCCCCGGCAGAGAGGCAGAGGGCTGTCAGCTTCTCTTCTACAGAAGTTGGCATCCTGATGGAGAGAGTCCTGGGGCATCATGATGCCTTCTTCCCTGGACCATCGCGAATCGACAAGGAAGGATGGAGTAAGATCTGTATGGACATCGTGGGTGCCATCAACGTGGAGGGGGTGCCACCCCGTGACTACCAACATGTCCGTAAGCGCTGCGAAGACTTCAGGTCCAGGATCCTCAACAAGGCCTGGCGCCTCCTCAAGGTTTGTGATGATCGAGTGAGGTGCCGGGGCCGGTTGACCAACGATGAGATGCAGGTCCTAGAGCGCATCGACCCAGCGCTTTACGCCCAGGTCTTGGATTTGGTGCTCCTTCTGGAGTCGACTGGTGGCTGTAGTGTGCACCTTGGCCTTATGTCTGGCGTGCCTCCTGTACAGATGTCTGTGTGCATGTCCCTGACAGTGCTGGATGTGAGTCCATTCAAGCATGTCCCAAATCAATGATGTCTGTGTTGCAATGCGTGATGTGCACCGGCATGTAACGAGGTTCACATGCTTGCATACCTGTGTCTGGACTGGGGCATGCGAGAGGTGTGACACATGGGTGCTTATGTCACCAACATGGACATGCATGGTGTACATGTGTGTGTGTCTGAGTAGTGAGTGTGTGACTGCCCAACACTGCGGGATGTATGTTACTTGAGTTCTTGATTTGTGATTGCCTCACGCTGCCAATTTGCCCTTGAGTGCACTGTGACATAATGTCTCCAGGGCCTGCCTCATCACTCATGACTGTCAAGTGATGTGTGTGAATGAGATGTGTATGTCCCATGATGTGTGTGAGCTGTATACACAATTGTGATCTTGTGTCATTGCCTTGTCCAAGGATGTGAATGTGTGTTGTGATTGACAGACATGTTTGTGAATGTGCGTGAATGGCACTTCCCTGTGTGTAGTTCTGGTTGATGATAGTCGTGACCTTTGGCAGTGCCACTGATGTACATTTGCATTCTGACAAACATTCATATGTTCAGTAGCCTGATATTTGTGCTCTATGTTTCCCTATACACAGCAGCGTTGGGAGAAGAGGGCAGAGAAGGCGCTGTGGAGCACCACAGCAGAAATGCCTCCACCAGGCACAGACGCAGGGCCCAGTCATCCTCCCAGGGACCGTCATCTTCCAGGAGTGAGGTGACTGGTGCCGCGTCCGTGACAACGGCCGAAGCTGCTGAGGGGAGGCCCAAGAGGGCGAAGTTGGTTGTGGGCTCCTCGGCAGTGGGAGGGACAGGTGAACAATCTGATGCAGAAGACAGTGGGGAGTCATCCAGGTTGGTGGTGGAGGAGGAGGAGGAGGAGGAGGAGGAGGCCACATCAGCCCAGCACATGGGGCCCGGCAGGGGTGATGAGGTAGGTATGACTGGTGCAGTCCAGGGTCAGGGGCTGGAGGCAGTGCAGGTCACCGTGGAGGGGCCTGTGACTGATCCTGTCCCTGGAAATGCGACTGCACCAGTATGCACCTGCGGGCATGCCTCAGGCCTGACCCATCCGCAGGTGGCGAACGCATCCACGCTAATGGATCTTCCACTACCTGTGGATGAAGCAATTTGTGACAGGGTTGAACCTGTGCTAGCCGGTATTGCGAGGCATACAGGCAGCATTCGTGATGTTGTGCAGGCTTCCAATTGGGGGCTTGCACATCATCACGATGAGGTCTGTTGCCTCATAAACGGGCTAGCTCAGTTCATGGTCACGAATGTGCTACGTGAGCTGGCCACTGCTGCAACCCCTTCCTCCTCTGTGCGCCAGTCATCCTCCCTGCTGTCTTCCAGCCCACATACCACTAGGGCCCTTTGTGTACCTGTCCCAACCCCGGCAACCAGTCTGATGGAGACCACCTCCCTGACACTCTCGGGAGTCGAAGGAGGATCAGCAGAGGTGGTCACTGCAGTAATAGGACCAATGGCAATGGAGGAAGTGCAGGATCCAAGCAGCAGGGCACGTGCACAACAGCCGGGGGGTTGTCATCATCCCGGAGACTGTCCCGGAGGTGCAGGTACTGGGCTTTTCGGCGGCAGCAGGCTCGATGTAGGAGGTGACAGGACTCAGCAGTCTCATCATCACAGGGGCAGGTATCGGCCATCGGGCAGGAGGGAAACGTGGACCTTACCACAAGGATGTCTTCCGTGTTGGAGCGAATGGGCCAGCAGAGCAGAGTGGCAGCGGGCACAGGGGGCACGATTCACCATCACCAGGGTGGAGAACACCCAGCGTCGAGCGCAGAGGCGGGCCGAGTTCCTAGAGGAGTCTCGCAGGGAGCTTGAGAGGAGCACGATGGACTCCCTGCAGGCCCTCGAGGGGAGAGCACAGGCCCGCCTCAGGGAAATTGATGCAGAGTTCGATGATGCCCTGGCCGAAACTCTTGGGGGAATTGGTGAGTCGTAGGACTAGCCCGCTGCCTTTGTATATAGTTCTTTAGGAGTAGGTTTCATTTTCTTTTCTTTTTATTTGGAGTTTCTGGACTTTGCTCCGCATCTTGTGTATAGTTCTTTTTTTTTATAGTACTTTTAGGATGTTCAGGCATGTTTTGGGATCATGGACCAGAGATCTTTGAATATAGTTTGACATTTTTATTTAAAAAAAAAAAACATTTCACTATGGAGCAATGGTTTTATCATGATTTGGGTTTACAATTTCAGAAGCAACAATGGATATGGACCAGATGAGTTTTTCATTTTTTCACTCACATTTCTTTTATCTGGAATGTCATTTTATTTTTAATATTGATGATTTGACTGTTTTTATTTTGATGTGTGTCATTTAATACATGTTCATTAATACATTTTTATACGTTTGAATTCAAGTGGTGTCTGCTCTCAATGGTTTGGTGCATGTTTCAATCTTCCATGACTGTATTACGTGTTTCTGCTGTTGAGCAATGTTGTTCATGTGTGTGCAAAGATGCATGCATGTGTGAGTTTGGGATTCCCATGCCATGGGGCATGTGATGGGGAGCAGGGCCAATGGATGTTGAGGTGCACTGTGGGGGTGCAGTGTGTGGTGGGGTTTTAGTGGACATATCCTACATGATTGCATGGTGGGCAAATGTGTGTGGGGGGGACTTGAGTCGGGCTCTGCCTGCAGGTTGACGTCACTGGTGGGGGGACATGAGTCGGGGAACGCCTGCAGGCTGCCGTCACTGGTTGTGGGACAGGAGTTGGGGCCTGTCTGCAGGTTGCCGTCACTGGTGGGGGTGGGAGGACATGTGTCGGGGCCTGTCTGCAGGTTGCTGTCACTGGTGTGGGTGGGGGTACATGAGTCAGGCCTGCCTGCAGGTTGCCGTCACTGGTGGGGGTGGGGTACATGAGTCGGGGCCTGCCTGCAGGTTGCCATCACTGGTGGGCAGACATGAGTCGGAGCCTGCCTGCAGGTTGCTGTCACTGGTGGGGGTGGGGGTACATGAGTCGGGCCCTGCCTGCAGGTTGCCGTCACTGGTGGGGGGACATGAGTCGGGGACTGCCTGCAGGCTACCGTCACTGGTGGGGGGACATGAGTCAGGCCTACCTGCAGGTTGCTGTCACTGGTGGGGATGGGAGGACATGTGTCGGGGCCTGCCTGCAGGTTGCTGTCACTGGTGTGGGTGGGGGTACGTGAGTCAGGCCTACCTCAGGTTGCCGTCACTGGTGGGGGTACATGAGTCGAGGCCTGCCTGCAGGTTGCTGTCACTGGTGGGCAGACAAGAGTCAGAGCCTGTCTGCAGGTTGCCGTCACTGGTGGGGGTGGGGGTACATGAGTCGGGCCTCTGTGCAGGTTGCCGTCACTGGTGGGGAGACATGAGTCGGGGCCTGCCTGCAGGTTGCCGTCACTGGTGGGAGGATATGAGTCGGTCCTGTATGCAGGTTGCCGTCACTGGTCGAGGGACATGAGTCAGGGCCTGCCTGCAGGTTGCCGTCACTGGTGGGGTGGGAGGACATGAGTCGGGGCCTGCCTGCAGGTTGCTGTCACTAGAGGGGGGACATGAGGCGGGGCCTGCCTGCAGGTTGCTGTCAATGGTGGGGGACATGAGGAGGGACATGCCTGCAGGTTGCCATCACTGGTGGGGGTACATAAGTCGGTGCCTGCATGCGGGGTGTGGTCACAGGTGATGGGGGGGTCCCATGTGGTGTGGGCTGCCTGCGGAGTATGGTGAGAGGTGATGGGGGGGTCCCATGTGGTGTGGGCTGCCTGTGGGGTATGGTCCCATGTGGGCTGCTTGCGGGGTATGGTCACAGGTGACGGGGGTCCCGTGTGGTGTGGGCTGCCGGTGGGGTATGGTCACATGTGATGGGGGATCCCATGTGGTGTGGGCTGCCTGCTGGGTATGGTCCCATGTGGGCTGCCTGCGGGGTATGGTGACAGGGGGTGGGAGGGTCCCATGAGGTGTGGGCTGCCTGCAGGGTATGGTCCACTGCTGGGGTCTGGCTGTCCCGTGGCAGGCGTCTGCTTCCAGGGGAGTTGTGCATGTATCACGGCCCTTTACACGCAATTTGGCTGATGCAAGCAAGGTACGTGATTTCGCTGGGGTGCGGACAGGGTACGCGCAGGCCTTTCCAAGTGATTTGGGTGATGTGAGCGGGGTATGTGATTTCGCTGGGGTGCGGACGGGGTACGCACTGGCCTTTCCATGCGATTTGGCTTGTGCGACCCGGTTACGCTCTGATTTTTCACACGATTACGATAGAGGGGGCTGCGTGCTGGCCCATGGAGGGCACGGGTCCTTGCGCTGTATTGGGCATTTCACTGGCTTTTTCCTGTGCACTGGGCCGTGTTGGGGGCGTTACTGGCGCTGCTTGGTGTTCATTGCGCCACGGCTACTGATGCCTCGGGAAAGACATGAATACGCGTGCCACGCAATTGCTGGCTTGCGCCACGGCTGGCGCATGCGTGGCGCACGCTCCTTCTGCACTGGATTATATGAATTGGGCCCTAAGTGTGGCACTTGTTAACATTCAAACTTCTATCTAAGGGTGGGACTGCTAACTTTCAAATTCCTATCTAGATGCAACGTAGGTTAATGTTCATCGTTCTAACTAGATGTGGTATGGCTATTATTCACAATTCTGTCTGGGTCTGGCGGAGGCTGCCTTTCGCATTTCTGTCTCAATGTGGTACTTACAAACATTCATAATTCTATCTAAGGATGGTGCTTGGTAACGTTCATGGAGTGGGTGAGGTTGTTGGATTGTTGGGCATGTATGCTAATTTCTGTCCTCATGGGGTTATCACTTGTGTTCTGTTCCAGCTAACGTCGTCTCTATTCTCATTGTAGGAGTTTCCCTTAGTCGGTTCTGGGTGTTGCCTGTGTCATCATATATTTAGTCAATCTGTTGTTTGCGTTTCCTGTTTGATTGTTTAGTTGTTTCAATTTGGTTCCAAGGTGTTGAAGAGCCAGGTTTTTATTAGTTTTCTAAATTGTAGGTGGTCTTTGGTGTTTCTTATTTCTTTCGGGATGTTGTTCCAGGTTTCTGTGGCCAGGTGGGAGAAGGAGGAGCCCCCTAGTTTTTTCTTGACTTATGATTTTGGTTCCAGGCAGATTTCATTGCTTGATCTGAGGAGTCTCGTTGGCTTGTAGATTGTTATTTTCTTTTGTAGTAATTTTGCTCCTTGTCGGCTGATTGCCATGTGTGTAATGCACATTGTTTTGAAGGTGATATATTGTTTGACTGGGAGCCAATGTAGTATTTTTAGTGCTAGAGTGATGTGGTCTCTTCTGGATAGTTTTAGGAGGAGTCTGGCTGCTGCATTTTGGATGCATTGTAGTTTCTTTAGGAGGTATTCTGGCATCCTGAGGTAGGAGCTCTTTGCATAGTCGATTCTTGACATGATGGGGGTGATGATTGTAAGTGTTTAGTAGATAAAGGAGAGGAACTGTAGGATTCTTCTTGTTGTGTGAAGGAGGAAGAAGCATTTTTTGATGATTGCATTTATTTGTGCTTCTAAGGTTAGGGCGTTGTCCATTAGCACTCCCAGATTTTTAATTACCTTATACGGTGTGGGTGTGGTTCCCATTTCCATCGGCCATGAAATATATGTGTGGTTCTATAGGTTTTTGGATATAATCATGATTTCTGTCTTTCCTGGGATGATTTTCAAGTTGTTGCCGTTCATCCAGTCAAATACTTCTTTTAGAGATTCCATTAGGGTTGAGTGGTTGGCTTGAGTATCTTCGATTTTGTAGATGATTTGAGTGTTGTCTGCGTAGTTGTAGCATGTCATTTCATATTTTTTGAAGATCCTTATTACTGGGGTCTAGTAGATGTTGAAGTATAATGGTGATAGTGATGATCCCTGTGGTACTCCACAGTCGTCAACTCGTGGGGTAGATTGGAAGGGTTTTATCCATACGGTTTCTGTTCTGTCTGCTAGGAATTATTTAATCCAGATTAGTGCCATGTACGTTATAAATATATTTTCCAGTCTTTTGGTTAGGGTGTCATGGTTTACTGTGTCGAAGGCTGCAGAGAGGTTGAGCAGAATCAGAGCTGAGGTTGTGTTGGAGTCTGCGTTTGTTTGTTCGGTCGTCCGAGATGGATAGTAGTGCTGATTCTGTTCCTCTTGTGGGTCTGAAACCTACTTGTGCTTGGTGTAGCAGGTGGGGTTTTTCTACATGTTCTTGGGTTAATTTGAAAACGTAGGTTTCTAGACGTTTTGCCGGGTAGGGAATGTTTGAAATCAGTCTGTAGTTGGAGAGGTCTTCCATGTTGCCACTTCTATTATTTAAAAGCGGTTTATATATATGCTGATTTGAAGGATCGTGGTATGGTTCCTGTTGTGAGTGATAGATTTGGGAGGTTTCTGTAGTATTCTGATGGCGTTCCTTGTGCGAGGATTGCTTTGTAGATGTCAGGGGGGCAGGGATCCATGGGTGATCCTGCTTTCTTGCTGTGTTTTACGAGCTTGACAAATGCCTCAGCTGATATTTCAGGAAAGTTTTGGAGTTTGTGATGTGGTTCCTTGTTTCGTCCGGTTATTTGAGTGTTGGGGTTGGTTGGTCTGTTTCGTTTGATTTGTTGGATATCGTTGATTTTGTTCTTGAAATGGCCTGCCAAGTCGTTGCAGAGTTTCTCTGAGGGGGTTGGAGTGTTGTCGCATGCAGGCGGGTTTCTCATTTCATTTATGATGTTGAACATTTCTATTTGTGTGTTGGTGGCATTGGTGATTATGTCATAATAATGCCTTCTCTTTGCCTTTTGAATTTCCTTCTTGTATGATCGGATTTGTTTCTGGAACTGGGTTTTCTTGTCATGGTTGTATTCTTTCATCCATTCCAATTCTAGCTTTTTGTTGTTCTTTTTTTGCTTAGTAGTGGGGTGAACCATTTTGCCATCGCTCTTTTCCTTGAGGGGGTAAAGGTTTCTTTCCGGGGTGATGTTTTCAAATGTGTCAGCAATCCATTTGTGGAGTAGCTCCGCTTTCCCATCTAGGTCTGCCAGCTCCAGTTCCAGCTCCAGTTCTGTTGTTGCAGGTTTGGTCATCTCTAGTTGTTCTATTAGGTTAGTTAATTGAAAGGTTTTCCAGTTTCTTTTTGTGGTGGTTGTGAGCTTGAGGGGCTGCATACTGAGTTGAGTTGGTAGTGTGATCACGAATGGGATCATGAGATGGTCGCCCCAAAGTATTTGTATTGGTGGTGCCGTGGAGATCAGTGTTCTTTGGCCAATGATTGCATCAAAGGTGTGTCCTGCCATGTGTGTTGCTCCTTTGACCAACTATTTTAGTTTCATGGTTGTAAGCTTTTACATTAGTGAGTTTTGAGAGTTGGTGTGTTTTTCTTCAAACCAAATGTTGAAGTCCCCCAGGATTATTTAAGCAATATAACCTGAGCGTCGGGGGCATTACCGACTGAGGTAATGCCCCGGGGCTCATAGGTAAGGCCCCGAGCGAAGGCCCCGAGTTTTATATTGCTATTAGTACCCCGGCCCGCAAAAATTGTGTGACAGGGCACTAGAAAATGAGGAAACAAGCTAGTAATCACAGTGCTATCCTAGGGGAGACAAGCAAATAATCACAGTGTTATACTGTAGTGGTGTTTTCTGGAAGTGAATCAGGTCAATGTGTGCTAATCTCTAAGGGTAAGGCACAGTCTAACATTCACAGTATTTTGTCCTGGGGAAAAGGCCAGTAATCACAGTAGTATCCTAGAGTACACAAGCAGTAATCACAGTACTATCCTAGGCGGCACAAGCTAATAATCACAGTATTAACCTAGAGGTTGCAAGTTAATAATCAGAGTATCATCCGAGAGGCATAGGCACATAATCACAGTGCTATTCTGTAGTGGTGCTTTCTAGATGTGAATCGGGTCAATGTGTGCTAATCTCCAAGGGCGAGGCACAGTCTAGCAGTCACAGTATTGTCCTAGGGAACAGGCCAGTAATCACAGTAGTATCCTAGAGTGCACAAGCAGTAATCACAGTATTATTCTAAGCAGAACAAGCTACCAGGGTAGAGTGATTGCTCTACTCCCCACCTCTACCTTATCTACCTTATTTGTTGCTGCTGGTTTACAGCTGACCACTGGCTTTGCTATGCTAAGGAGTTACATAGACGCTGAGAGGTTTACCAAAGGGAATACGCTAACATACACAGGCAAAGAAATATTCTCCTATGGGAAGGTGAAAGAATTATACTGGCAATTTGGGACTTTCCATGGGATTTTCAGTGGGATTTCAATGGGATTTCAATGGAGTTTCAATGGGATGCAATGCTATAAAAAGGGAAAGGCTTATGCAATTTTAGGGCTGGGATTATTTGCTACGTACTAAGTAAGCCTTGGTTTGGGATTCTGGACAGCCAGCTGAATCTCAGGACACTCTGGACTGGTAGGGCAAGGGTATGGTATCTGCGCTCTTCAAGATGGTAAGGTTCAGCTTTCTGTCCGTTCTCTTTCTCCTGTCACCCTGGATGCTTCCCTGTGTGTCCAGTACTCTAGAATAATGCAACTCTGGGTGCATTATGTGTTATGTCTTTTTGTATTCATGACCATAAAATAATGACATTATTTGAGTAGTATGACTCCTGACGTATCCCACGCCTTATTACTATCTTGAGTCTGTTACACGAATGATTGATTTACAGTTTTTCGATGGGACATCATGTATTGCTATTCTCCTTGGAGCAGGGCTATTTTCTGGTCCAATCAGTGTACCCCTTCCTCTGCCTTCGGTGGGGGAGAAGGAGGAACAGAATGAAATGCATATAATGCATTTCAAGGTGAATGAATAAAATGACATTTTAAACTAATCAGAAATGATTACCTTGATTACTTTTAATGTGGTTGTTTTTATTATGTGATTTAATCATGTTTTGTGATGTGCAAAATGTGCTTACGGTGTGTACTATAACCGAATGCACAATAAAATAAAAAAGACACAAATAATAAAATGGGCTGCCAGCGCCACTGGGACCTTTACATAGACCCAGGGGGTGACCCCAAGCCATGGGTAGGGGAATTCAATTGAAAGTTGTCACCTATTAGCACACATTATAGAAACCTCCTGTGTCAATGGGTTGATTAACAGCATCCAATCACCTGCAGGAAGAATCATTGCTAAGGGGTCCCTATTTTAACGTTTCCTATTTCAGGCGTTTGACTCTGAACACTGCAAGGTCTTCTCCCTACATAGGGAGAGGAAAGTCACGGGGAAAGCATTCCCTTGACCATATAGTCTGTGCTGTGGCCACTTGGCCATATAGTCTGTGCTCTGGCCACTTGGTCATAAAGTCTTTGCTGTGACCTCTTGGCTGAATAGTCTGTGCTGTGACCACTTGACCATATAGTCTGCTTTGTTACCACTTGCCCATATAGTCTGTGCTTTGATCACTTGGCCATATAGTCTGTGCTGTGACCACTTGACCATATAGTCTGCTTTGTTACCACTTGCCCATATAGTCTGTGCTTTGATCACTTGGCCATATAGTCTGTGCTGTGACCACTTGGCTGTATAGTCTGCGCTGTGACCCCACGGCCATATAGTCTGTGCTCTGGCCACTTGGTCATAAAGTCTTTGCTGTGACCTCTTGGCTGAATAGTCTGTGCTGTGACCACTTGACCATATAGTCTGCTTTGTTACCACTTGCCCATATAGTCTGTGCTTTGATCACTTGGCCATATAGTCTGTGCTGTGACCACTTGGCTGTATAGTCTGCGCTGTGACCCCACGGCCATATAGTCTGTGCTCTGATCACTTGACCATATAGTCTGTGCTTTGACCATTTGGCCATATAGTCTACGCTGTGACCACTTGGCCATATAGTCTGTGCTGTGACCACTTGGCCATATAGTCTGTGATGTGACCCCATGGCCATATAGTCTGTGCTCTGATCACTTGACCATATCGTCTGTGCTGTGACCACTTGCCCATATAGTCTGTGCTGTGACCCCATGGCCATATAGTCTGCTTTGTTACCACTTGCCCATATAGTCTGTGCTTTGATCACTTGGCCATATAGTCTGCTGTGACCACTTGGCCATATAGTCTGTGCTGTGACCCCATGGCCATATAGTCTATGCTCTGATCACTTGACCATATAGTCTGTGCTGTGACCACTTGCCCATATAGTCTGTGCTGTGACCCCATGGCCATATAGTCTGTGCTCTGATCACTTGGCCATATAGTCTGTGCTGTGACCCCATGGCCATATAGTCTGTGCTCTGATCACTTGACCATATAGTCTGTGCTATGACCACTTGGCCATATAGTCTGTGCTGTGACCATTTGGCCATATAGTCTGCTTTGTTACCACTTGCCCATATAGTCTGTGCTGTGACCCCATGGCCATATAGTATATGCTGTGACCCCATGGCCATATAGCCTGCGCTGTGACCATTTGGCCATATAGTCTGCTTTGTTACCACTTGTCCATATAGTCTGTGCTGTGACCACTTGACCATATAGTCTGTGCTGTGACCCCATGGCCATATAGTCTACGCTGTGACCACTTGGTCATATAGTCTGTGCTGTGACCCCATGGCCATATAGTCTGTGCTGTAACCACTTAGCTGTATAGTCTGCGTTGTGACCACTTGACCATATAGTCTGTGCTGTGACCCCATGGCCATATAGTCTGCGTTGTGACCACTTGGCCATATAGTCTGCGCTGTGACCCCATGGCCATATAGTCTGTGCTGTCACCCCATGGCCATATAGTCTGTGCTCTGATCACTTTGCTATATAGTCTGCGTTGTGACCACTTGACCATATAGTCTGCGCTCTGATCACTTTGCCATATAGTCTGCGTTGTGACCACTTGACCATATAGTCTGTGCTCTGATCACTTTGCCATATAGTCTGCTTTGTTACCACTTGCCTATATAGTCTGTGCTGTGACCACTTGGCTGTATAGTCTGCGTTGTGACCACTTGACCATATAGTCTGTGCTGTGACCCCATGGCCATATAGTCTGCGTTGTGACCACTTGGCCATATAGTCTGCGCTGTGACCCCATGGCCATATAGTCTGTGCTGTGACCCCATGGCCATATAGTCTGTGCTGTGACCCCATGGCCATATAGTCTGTGCTCTGATCACTTTGCCATATAGTCTGTGCTGTGACCACTTGGCCATATAGTCTGCGTTGTGACCACTTGACCATATAGTCTGCGCTCTGATCACTTTACCATATAGTCTGCGCTGTGACCCCATGGCCATATAGTCTGCGCTGTGACCCCATGGCCATATAGTCTGTGCTGTGACCCCATGACCATATAGTCTGTGCTCTGACCACTTGGCCATATAGTCTGCGCTGTGACCCCATGGGCATATAGTCTGTGCTGTGACCCCATGGCCATATAGTCTGTGCTCTGATCACTTTGCCATATAGTCTGTGCTGTGACCACTTGGCCATATAGTCTGCGCTGTGACCCCATGGCCATATAGTCTGTGCTCTGATCACTTTGCCATATAGTCTGTGCTTTGACCATTTGGCCATATAGTCTGTGCTCTGATCACTTGGCCATATAGTCTCTGCTGTGAACACTTGACCATATAGTTTGTGCTGTGACCACTTGGCCATACAGTCTGTGCTGTGAACACTTGACCATATAGTCTGTGCTGTGAACACTTAACCATATAGTTTACGCCCTGGTCACTTGGACATATAGTCTGCGCTCTGATCACTTTGCCATATAGTCTGTGCTATGACCCCATGGCCATATAGTCTGTGCTGTGACCACTTGGCCATATAGTCTGTGTTGTGAACACTTGACCATATAGTGTGCTTTGTTACCACTTGCCCATATAGTGTGTGCTCTGATCACTTTGCCATATAGTCTGTGCTGTGACCACTTGGCTGTATAGTCTGCGCTGTGACCCCATGGCCATATAGTCTGTGCTCTGATCACTTGACCATATAGTCTGTGCTTTGACCATTTGGCCATATAGTCTACGCTGTGACCACTTGGCCATATAGTCTGTGCTGTGACCACTTGGCCATATAGTCTGTGCTGTGACCCCATGGCCATATAGTCTGTGCTCTGATCACTTGACCATATAGTCTGTGCTGTGACCACTTGCCCATATAGTCTGTGCTGTGACCCCATGGCCATATAGTCTGCTTTGTTACCGCTTGCCCATATAGTCTGTGCTTTGATCACTTGGCCATATAGTCTGTGCTGTGACCACTTGGCTGTATAGTCTGCGCTGTGACCCCATGGCCATATAGTCTGTGCTCTGATCACTTGACCATATAGTCTGTGCTTTGACCATTTGGCCATATAGTCTACGCTGTGACCACTTGGCCATATAGTCTGTGCTGTGACCACTTGGCCATATAGTCTGTGCTGTGACCCCATGGCCATATAGTCTGTGCTCTGATCACTTGACCATATAGTCTGTGCTGTGACCACTTGACCATATAGTCTGCGCTCTGATCACTTTGCCATATAGTCTGCGTTGTGACCACTTGACCATATAGTCTGCACTCTGATCACTTTACCATATAGTCTGCGCTGTGACCCCATGGCCATATAGTCTGTGCTGTGACCCCATGACCATATAGTCTGTGCTCTGACCACTTGGCCATATAGTCTGCGCTGTGACCCCATGGGCATATAGTCTGTGCTGTGACCCCATGGCCATATAGTCTGTGCTCTGATCACTTTGCCATATAGTCTGTGCTGTGACCACTTGGCCATATAGTCTGCGCTGTGACCCCATGGCCATATAGTCTGTGCTCTGATCACTTTGCCATATAGTCTGTGCTTTGACCATTTGGCCATATAGTCTGTGCTCTGATCACTTGGCCATATAGTCTCTGCTGTGAACACTTGACCATATAGTTTGTGCTGTGACCACTTGGCCATACAGTCTGTGCTGTGAACACTTGACCATATAGTCTGTGCTGTGAACACTTAACCATATAGTTTACGCCCTGGTCACTTGGACATATAGTCTGCGCTCTGATCACTTTGCCATATAGTCTGTGCTATGACCCCATGGCCATATAGTCTGTGCTGTGACCACTTGGCCATATAGTCTGTGTTGTGAACACTTGACCATATAGTGTGCTTTGTTACCACTTGCCCATATAGTGTGTGCTCTGATCACTTTGCCATATAGTCTGTGCTGTGACCACTTGGCTGTATAGTCTGCGCTGTGACCCCATGGCCATATAGTCTGTGCTCTGATCACTTGACCATATAGTCTGTGCTTTGACCATTTGGCCATATAGTCTACGCTGTGACCACTTGGCCATATAGTCTGTGCTGTGACCACTTGGCCATATAGTCTGTGCTGTGACCCCATGGCCATATAGTCTGTGCTCTGATCACTTGACCATATAGTCTGTGCTGTGACCACTTGCCCATATAGTCTGTGCTGTGACCCCATGGCCATATAGTCTGCTTTGTTACCGCTTGCCCATATAGTCTGTGCTTTGATCACTTGGCCATATAGTCTGTGCTGTGACCACTTGGCTGTATAGTCTGCGCTGTGACCCCATGGCCATATAGTCTGTGCTCTGATCACTTGACCATATAGTCTGTGCTTTGACCATTTGGCCATATAGTCTACGCTGTGACCACTTGGCCATATAGTCTGTGCTGTGACCACTTGGCCATATAGTCTGTGCTGTGACCCCATGGCCATATAGTCTGTGCTCTGATCACTTGACCATATAGTCTGTGCTGTGACCACTTGACCATATAGTCTGCGCTCTGATCACTTTGCCATATAGTCTGCGTTGTGACCACTTGACCATATAGTCTGCGCTCTGATCACTTTGCCATATAGTCTGCGTTGTGACCACTTGACCATATAGTCTGTGCTCTGATCACTTTGCCATATAGTCTGCTTTGTTACCACTTGCCCATATAGTCTGTGCTGTGACCACTTGGCTGTATAGTCTGCGTTGTGACCACTTGACCATATAGTCTGTGCTGTGACCCCATGGCCATATAGTCTGCGTTGTGACCACTTGGCCATATAGTCTGCGCTGTGACCCCATGGCCATATAGTCTGTGCTGTGACCCCATGGCCATATAGTCTGTGCTCTGATCACTTTGCCATATAGTCTGTGCTGTGACCACTTGGCCATATAGTCTGCGTTGTGACCACTTGACCATATAGTCTGCGCTCTGATCACTTTACCATATAGTCTGCGCTGTGACCCCATGGCCATATAGTCTGTGCTGTCACCCCATGGCCATATAGTCTGTGCTCTGATCACTTTGCCATATAGTCTGCGTTGTGACCACTTGACCATATAGTCTGCGCTCTGATCACTTTGCCATATAGTCTGCGTTGTGACCACTTGACCATATAGTCTGTGCTCTGATCACTTTGCCATATAGTCTGCGTTGTGACCACTTGACCATATAGTCTGTGCTCTGATCACTTTGCCATATAGGCTGCTTTGTTACCACTTGCCCATATAGTCTGTGCTGTGACCACTTGGCTGTATAGTCTGCGTTGTGACCACTTGACCATATAGTCTGTGCTGTGACCCCATGGCCATATAGTCTGCGTTGTGACCACTTGGCCATATAGTCTGCGCTGTGACCCCATGGCCATATAGTCTGTGCTGTGACCCCATGGCCATATAGTCTGTGCTGTGATCCCATGGCCATATAGTCTGTGCTCTGATCACTTTGCCATATAGTCTGTGCTGTGACCACTTGGCCATATAGTCTGCGTTGTGACCACTTGACCATATAGTCTGCACTCTGATCACTTTACCATATAGTCTGCGCTGTGACCCCATGGCCATATAGTCTGTGCTGTGACCCCATGACCATATAGTCTGTGCTCTGACCACTTGGCCATATAGTCTGCGCTGTGACCCCATGGGCATATAGTCTGTGCTGTGACCCCATGGCCATATAGTCTGTGCTCTGATCACTTTGCCATATAGTCTGTGCTGTGACCACTTGGCCATATAGTCTGCGCTGTGACCCCATGGCCATATAGTCTGTGCTCTGATCACTTTGCCATATAGTCTGTGCTTTGACCATTTGGCCATATAGTCTGTGCTCTGATCACTTGGCCATATAGTCTCTGCTGTGAACACTTGACCATATAGTTTGTGCTGTGACCACTTGGCCATACAGTCTGTGCTGTGAACACTTGACCATATAGTCTGTGCTGTGAACACTTAACCATATAGTTTACGCCCTGGTCACTTGGACATATAGTCTGCGCTCTGATCACTTTGCCATATAGTCTGTGCTATGACCCCATGGCCATATAGTCTGTGCTGTGACCACTTGGCCATATAGTCTGTGTTGTGAACACTTGACCATATAGTGTGCTTTGTTACCACTTGCCCATATAGTGTGTGCTCTGATCACTTTGCCATATAGTCTGTGCTGTGACCACTTGGCTGTATAGTCTGCGCTGTGACCCCATGGCCATATAGTCTGTGCTCTGATCACTTGACCATATAGTCTGTGCTTTGACCATTTGGCCATATAGTCTACGCTGTGACCACTTGGCCATATAGTCTGTGCTGTGACCACTTGGCCATATAGTCTGTGCTGTGACCCCATGGCCATATAGTCTGTGCTCTGATCACTTGACCATATAGTCTGTGCTGTGACCACTTGCCCATATAGTCTGTGCTGTGACCCCATGGCCATATAGTCTGCTTTGTTACCGCTTGCCCATATAGTCTGTGCTTTGATCACTTGGCCATATAGTCTGTGCTGTGACCACTTGGCTGTATAGTCTGCGCTGTGACCCCATGGCCATATAGTCTGTGCTCTGATCACTTGACCATATAGTCTGTGCTTTGACCATTTGGCCATATAGTCTACGCTGTGACCACTTGGCCATATAGTCTGTGCTGTGACCACTTGGCCATATAGTCTGTGCTGTGACCCCATGGCCATATAGTCTGTGCTCTGATCACTTGACCATATAGTCTGTGCTGTGACCACTTGACCATATAGTCTGCGCTCTGATCACTTTGCCATATAGTCTGCGTTGTGACCACTTGACCATATAGTCTGCGCTCTGATCACTTTGCCATATAGTCTGCGTTGTGACCACTTGACCATATAGTCTGTGCTCTGATCACTTTGCCATATAGTCTGCTTTGTTACCACTTGCCCATATAGTCTGTGCTGTGACCACTTGGCTGTATAGTCTGCGTTGTGACCACTTGACCATATAGTCTGTGCTGTGACCCCATGGCCATATAGTCTGCGTTGTGACCACTTGGCCATATAGTCTGCGCTGTGACCCCATGGCCATATAGTCTGTGCTGTGACCCCATGGCCATATAGTCTGTGCTCTGATCACTTTGCCATATAGTCTGTGCTGTGACCACTTGGCCATATAGTCTGCGTTGTGACCACTTGACCATATAGTCTGCGCTCTGATCACTTTACCATATAGTCTGCGCTGTGACCCCATGGCCATATAGTCTGTACTGTGACCCCATGACCATATAGTCTGTGCTCTGACCACTTGGCCATATAGTCTGCGCTGTGACCCCATGGGCATATAGTCTGTGCTGTGACCCCATGGCCATATAGTCTGTGCTCTGATCACTTTGCCACATAGTCTGTGCTGTGACCACTTGGCCATATAGTCTGCGCTGTGACCCCATGGCCATATAGTCTGTGCTCTGATCACTTTGCCATATAGTCTGTGCTTTGACCATTTGGCCATATAGTCTGTGCTCTGATCACTTGGCCATATAGTCTCTGCTGTGAACACTTGACCATATAGTTTGTGCTGTGACCACTTGGCCATACAGTCTGTGCTGTGAACACTTGACCATATAGTCTGTGCTGTGAACACTTAACCATATAGTTTACGCCCTGGTCACTTGGACATATAGTCTGCGCTCTGATCACTTTGCCATATAGTCTGTGCTATGACCCCATGGCCATATAGTCTGTGCTGTGACCACTTGGCCATATAGTCTGTGTTGTGAACACTTGACCATATAGTGTGCTTTGTTACCACTTGCCCATATAGTGTGTGCTCTGATCACTTTGCCATATAGTCTGTGCTGTGACCACTTGGCTGTATAGTCTGCGCTGTGACCCCATGGCCATATAGTCTGTGCTCTGATCACTTGACCATATAGTCTGTGCTTTGACCATTTGGCCATATAGTCTACGCTGTGACCACTTAGCCATATAGTCTGTGCTGTGACCACTTGGCCATATAGTCTGTGCTGTGACCCCATGGACATATAGTCTGTGCTCTGATCACTTGACCATATAGTCTGTGCTGTGACCACTTGCCCATATAGTCTGTGCTGTGACCCCATGGCCATATAGTCTGCTTTGTTACCGCTTGCCCATATAGTCTGTGCTTTGATCACTTGGCCATATAGTCTGTGCTGTGACCACTTGGCTGTATAGTCTGCGCTGTGACCCCATGGCCCTATAGTCTGTGCTCTGATCACTTGACCATATAGTCTGTGCTTTGACCATTTGACCATATAGTCTACGCTGTGACCACTTGGCCATATAGTCTGTGCTGTGACCACTTGGCCATATAGTCTGTGCTGTGACCCCATGGCCATATAGTCTGTGCTCTGATCACTTGACCATATAGTCTGTGCTGTGACCACTTGGCCATACAGTCTGCGTTGTGACCACTTGACCATATAGTCTGCGCTCTGATCACTTTGCCATATAGTCTGCACTGTGACCCCATGGCCATATAGTCTGTGCTGTGACCCCATGACCATATAGTCTGTGCTCTGACCACTTGGCCGTATAGTCTGTGCTGTGACCCCATGGCCATATAGTCTGTGCTGTGACCCCATGGCCATATAGTCTGTGCTCTGATCACTTTTCTATATAGTCTGTGCTGTGACCACTTGGCCATATAGTCTGCGCTGTGACCCCATGGCCATATAGTCTGTGCTCTGATCACTTTGCCATATAGTCTGTGCTTTGACCATTTGGCCATATAGTCTGTGCTCTGATCACTTGGCCATATAGGCTCTGCTGTGAACACTTGACCATATAGTCTGTGCTGTGACCACTTGGCCATACAGTCTGTGCTGTGACCACTTGGCAATATAGTCTGTGTTGTGGACACTTGACCATATAGTCTGCTTTGTTACCACTTGCCCATATAGTGTGTGCTCTGATCACTTTGCCATATAGTCTGTGCTGTGACCACTTGGCTGTATAGTCTGCGCTGTGACCCCATGGCCATATAGTCTGTGCTCTGATCACTTGACCATATAGTCTGTGCTTTGACCATTTGGCCATATAGTCTACGCTGTGACCACTTGGCCATATAGTCTGTGCTTTGACCACTTGGCCATATAGTCTGTGCTGTGACCCCATGGCCATATAATCTGTGCTCTGATCACTTGACCATATAGTCTGTGCTGTGACCACTTGCCCATATAGTCTGTGCTGTGACCCCATGGCCATATAGTCTGCTTTGTTACCGCTTGCCCATATAGTCTGTGCTTTGATCACTTGGCCATATAGTCTGTGCTGTGACCACTTGGCCATATAGTCTGTGCTGTGACCCCATGGCCATATAGTCTGTGCTCTGATCACTTGACCATATAGTCTGTGCTGTGACCACTTGCCCATATAGTCTGTGCTGTGACCCCATGGCCATATAGTCTGTGCTCTGATCACTTGCCCATATAGTCTCTGCTGTGAACACTTGACTATATAGTCTGTGCTGTGACCACTTGGCCATACAGTCTGTGCTGTGAACACTTGACCATATAGTCTGTGCTGTGAACACTTAACCATATAGTTTACGCCCTGGTCACTTGGACATATAGTCTGCGCTCTGATCACTTTGCCATATAGTCTGCGCTGTGACCCCATGGCCATATAGTTTGCGCTGTGACCACCTGGCCATATAGTCTGTGTTGTGAACACTTGACCATATAGTCTGCTTTGTTACCACTTGCCCATATAGTGTGTGCTCTGATCACTTTGCCATATAGTCTGTGCTGCGACCACTTGGCTGTATAGTCTGCGCTGTGACCCCATGGCCATATAGTCTGTGCTCTGATCACTTGACCATATAGTCTGTGCTGTGACCATTTGGCCATATAGTCTACACTGTGACCACTTGGCCATATAGTCTGTGCTGTGACCACTTGGCCATATAGTCTGTGCTGTGACCCCATAGCCATATAATCTGTGCTCTGATCACTTGACCATATAGTCTGTGCTGTGACCACTTGGCCATATAGTCTGTGCTGTGACCCCATGGCCATATAGTCTGCTTTGTTACCGCTTGCCCATATAGTCTGTGCTTTGATCACTTGGCCATATAGTCTGTGCTGTGACCACTTGGCCATATAGTCTGTGCTGTGACCCCATGGCCATATAGTCTGTGCTCTGATCACTTGACCATATAGTCTGTGCTGTGACCACTTGCCCATATAGTCTGTGCTGTGACCCCATGGCCATATAGTCTGTGCTCTGATCACTTGACCATATAGTCTGTGATGTGACCACTTGGCCATATAGTCTGTGCTCTGATCACTTGACCATATAGTCTGTGCTGTGACCACTTGGCCATATAGTCTGTGCTGTGACCATTTGGCCATATAGTCTGCTTTGTTACCACTTGCCCATATAGTCTGTGCTGTGACCACTTGGCTGTATAGTCTGTGTTGTGACCACTTGACCATATAGTCTGTACTGTGACCCCATGGCCATATAGTATACGCTGTGACTCCATGGCCATATAGTCTGCTCTGTGACCATTTGGCCATATAGTCTGCTTTGTTACCACTTGCCCATATAGTCTGTGCTGTGACCACTTGACCATATAGTCTGTGCTGTGACCCCATGGCCATATAGTCTATGCTGTGACCACTTGGCTGTATAGTCTGCATTGTGACCACTTGACCATATAGTCTGTGCTGTGACCCCATGGCCATATAGTCTGCTTTGTGACCACTTGGCCATATAGTCTGCGCTGTGAGTGACCCCATGGCCATATAGTCTGTGCTGTGACCCCATGGCCATATAGTCTGTGCTCTGATCACTTTGCCATATAGTCTGCATTGTGACCACTTGACCATATAGTCTGCGCTCTGATCACTTTGCCATATAGTCTGCGTTGTGACCACTTGACCATATAGTCTGTGCTCTGATCACTTTGCCATATAGTCTGCTTTGTTACCACTTGCCCATATAGTCTGTGCTGTGATCACTTAGCTGTATAGTCTGCGTTGTGACCACTTGGCCATATAATCTGCGCTGTGACCCCATGGCCATATAGTCTGTGCTGTGACCCTATGGCCATATAGTCTGTGCTGTGACCCCATGGCCATATAGTCTGTGCTCTGATCACTTTGCCATATAGTCTGTGCTGTGACCACTTGGCCATATAGTCTGCGTTGTGACCACTTGACCATATAGTCTGCGCTCTGATCACTTTGCCATATAGTCTGCGCTGTGAACCCATGGCCATATAGTCTGTGCTGTGACCCCATGGCCATATAGTCTGTGCTCTGACCACTTGGCCATATAGTCTGCGCTGTGACCCCATGGCCATACAGTCTGTGCTCTGACCCCATGGCCATATAGTCTGTGCTGTGATCACTTTGCCATATAGTCTGTGCTGTGACCACTTGGCCATATAGTCTGCGCTGTGACCCCATGGCCATATAGTCTGTGCTCTGATCACTTTGCCATATAGTCTTTGCTTTGACCATTTGTCCATATAGACTGTGCTCTGATCACTTGGCCATATAGTCTCTGCTGTGAACACTTGACCATATAGTCTGTGCTGTGACCACTTGGCCATACAGTCTGTGCTGTGAACACTTGACCATATAGTCTGTGCTGTGAACACGTAACCATATAGTTTACGCCCTGGTCACTTGGACATATAGTCTGCGCTCTGATCACTTTGCCATATAGTCTGCGCTGTGACCCCATGGCCATATAGTCTGTGCTGTGACCACTTGGCCATATAGTCTGTTTTGTGAACACTTGACCATATAGTCTGCTTTGTTACCACTTGCCCATATAGTGTGTGCTCTGATCACTTTGCCATATAGTCTGTGCTGTGACCACTTGGCTGTATAGTCTGCGCTGTGACCCCATGGCCATATAGTCTGTGCTCTGATCACTTGACCATATAGTCTGTGCTTTGACCATTTGGCCATATAGTCTACGCTGTGACCACTTGGCCATATATTCTGTGCTGTGACCACTTGGCCATATAGTCTGTGCTCCGATCACTTGACCATATAGTCTGTGTTGTGACCACTTGCCCATATAGTCTGTGCTGTGACCCCATGGCCATATAGTCTGCTTTGTTACCACTTGCCCATATAGTCTGTGCTTTGATCACTTGGCCATATAGTCTGTGCTGTGACCAATTGGCCATATAGTCTGTGCTGTGACCCCTTGGCCATATAGTCTGTGCTGTGACCACTTGCCCATATAGTCTGTGCTGTGACCACTTGCCCATATAGTCTGTGCTGTGACCCCATGGCCATATAGTCTGTGCTCTGATCACTTGACCATATAGTCTGTGCTGTGACCACTTGCCCATATAGTCTGTGCTTTGACCCCATGGCCATATAGTCTGTGCTCTGATCACTTGACCATATAGTCTGTGCTGTGACCACTTGGCCATATAGTCTCTGCTGTGACCCCATGGCCATATAGTCTGTGCTCTGATCACTTGACCATATAGTCTGTGCTGTGACCACTTGGCCATATAGTCTGTGACCATTTGGCCATATAGTCTGCTTTGTTACCACTTGCCCATATAGTCTGTGCTGTGACCACTTGGCTGTATAGTTTGCGTTGTGACCACTTGACCATATAGTCTGTGCTGTGACCCCATGGCCATATAGTATACGCTGTGACCCCATGGCCATATAGTCTGCGCTGTGACCATTTGGCCATAAAGTCTGCTTTGTTACCACTTGCCCATATAGTCTGTGCTGTGACCACTTGACCATATAGTCTGTGCTGTGACCCCATGGCCATATAGTCTACACTGTGACCACTTGGTCATATAGTCTGTGCTGTGGCCCCATGGCCATATAGTCTGCGCTGTGACCACTTGGCTGTATAGTCTGCGTTGTGACCACTTGACCATATATTCTGTGCTGTGACCCCATGGCCATATAGTCTGCGTTGTGACCACTTGGCCATATAGTCTGCGTTGTGACCCCATGGCCATATAGTCTTTGCTGTGACCCCATGGCCATATAGTCTGTGCTCTGATCACTTTGCCATATAGTCTGCGTTCTGACCACTTGACCATATAGTTTGTGCTCTGATCACTTTGCCATATAGTCTGCTTTGTTACCACTTGCCCATATAGTCTGTGCTGTGACCACTTGGCTGTATAGTCTGCGTTGTGACCACTTGACCATATAGTCTGTGCTGTGACCCCATGGCCATATAGTCTGCGTTGTGACCACTTGGCAATATAGTCTGCGCTGTGAGCCCATGGCCATATAGTCTGTGCTGTGACCCAATGGCCATATAGTCTGTGCTGTGACCCCATGGCCATATAGTCTGTGCTCTGATCACTTTGCCATATAGTCTGTGCTGTGACCACTTGGCCATATAGTCTGCGTTGTGACCACTTGACCATATAGTCTGCGCTCTGATCACTTTGCCATATAGTCTGCGCTGTGACCCCATGGCCATATAGTCTGTGCTGTGACCCCATGGCCATATAGTCTCTGCTGTGATCACTTTGCCATATAGTCTGTGCTTTGACCATTTGGCCATATAGTCTGTGCTCTGATCACTTGGCCATATAGTCTCTGCTGTGAACACTTGACCATATAGTCTGCACTGTGACCACTTGGCCATACAGTCTGTGCTGTGAACACTTGACCATATAGTCTGTGCTGTGAACACTTAACCATATAGTTTACGCCCTGGTCACTTGGACATATAGTCTGCGCTCTGATCACTTTGCCATATAGTCTGCGCTGTGACCCCATGGCCATATAGTCTGTGCTGTGACCACTTGACCATATAGTCTGTGTTCTGATCACTTGGCCATATAGTCTGTGCTTTGACCATTTGGCCATATAGACTCTGCTGTGAACACTTGACCATATAGTCTGTGCTGTGACCACTTGGCCATACAGTCTGTGCTGTGAACACTTGACCATATAGTCTGTGCTGTGAACACTTAACCATATAGTTTACTGCGCTCTGATCACTTGGCCATATAGTCTGCGTTGTGACCACTTGGCCATATGGTCTGCGTTGTGACCACTTGACCATATAGTCTGCGCTCTGATCACTTTGCCATATAGTCTGCGCTGTGACCCCATGGCCATATAGTCTGTGCTGTGACCCCATGGCCATATAGTCTGTGGTCTGACCACTTGGCCATATAGTCTGCACTGTGACCCCATGGCCATATAGTCTGTGCTGTGACCCCATGGCCATATAGTCTGTGCTCTGATCACTTTGCCATATAGTCTGTGCTGTGACCACTTGGCCATGTAGCCTGCGCTGTTACCCCATGGCCATATAGTCTGTGCTCTGATCACTTTGCCATATAGTCTGTGCTGTGACCACTTGGCCATGTAGCCTGCGCTGTGACCCCATGGCCATATAGTCTGTGCTCTGATCACTTTGCCATATAGTCTGCGCTGTGACCACTTGGCCATACAGTCTGTGCTGTGAACACTTGACCATATAGTCTGTGCTGTGAACACTTAACCATATAGTTTACGCCCTGGTCACTTGGACATATAGTCTGCGCTCTGATCACTTTGCCATATAGTCTGCGCTGTGACCCCATGGCCATATAGTCTGTGCTGTGACCACTTGACCATATAGTCTGTGTTCTGATCACTTGGCCATATAGTCTGTGCTCTGATCACTTGGCCATATAGTCTCTGCTGTGAACACGTGACCATATAGTCTGTGCTGTGACCACTTGGCCATACAGTCTGTGCTGTGAACACTTGACCATATAGTTTGTGCTGTGAACACTTAACCATATAGTTTACGCCCTGGTTACTTGGACATATAGTCTGCGCTCTGATCACTTTGCCATATAGTCTGCGCTGTGACCCCATGGCCATATAGTCTGTGCTGTGACCACTTGGCCATATAGTCTGTGTTGTGAACACTTGACCATATACTCTGCTTTGTTACCACTTGCCCATATAGTGTGTGCTCTGATCACTTTGCCATATAGTCTGTGCTGTGACCACTTGGCTGTATAGTCTGCGCTGTGACCCCATGGCCATATAGTCTGTGCTCTGATCACTTGACCATATAGTCTGTGCTTTGACCATTTGGCCATATAGTCTACGCTGTGACCACTTGGCCATATAGTCTGTGCTGTGACCACTTGGCCATATAGTCTGTGCTCTGATCACTTGACCATATAGTCTGTGCTGTGACCACTTGCCCATATAGTCTGTGCTGTGACCCCATGGCCATATAGTCTGCTTTGTTACCACTTGCCCATATAGTCTGTGCTTTGATCACTTGGCCATATAGTCTGTGCTGTGACCACTCGGCCATATAGTCTGTGCTGTGACCCCATGGCCATATAGTCTGTGCTCTGATCACTTGACCATATAGTCTGTGCTGTGACCACTTGCCCATATAGTCTGTGCTGTGACCCCATGGCCAAATAGTCTGTGCTCTGATCACTTGACCATATAGTCTGTGCTGTGACCACTTGCCCATATAGTATGTGCTGTGACCCCATGGCCATATAGTCTGTGCTCTGATCACTTGACCATATAGTCTGTGCTGTGACCACTTGGCCATATAGTATGTGCTGTGACACCATGGCCATATAGTCTGTGCTCTGATCACTTGACCATATAGTCTGTGCTGTGACCACTTGGCCATATAGTCTGTGCTGTGACCATTTGGCCACATAGTCTGCTTTGTTACCACTTGCCCATATAGTCTGTGCTGTGACCACTTGGCTGTATAGTTTGCGTTGTGACCACTTGACCATATAGTCTGTGCTGTGACCCCATGGCCATATAGTATACGCTGTGACCCCATGGCCATATAGTCTGCGCTGTGACCATTTGGCCATATAGTCTGCTTAGTTACCACTTGCCCATATAGTCTGTGCTGTGACCACTTGACCATATAGTCTGTGCTGTGACCCCATGGCCATATAGTCTACGCTGTGACCACTTGGTCATATAGTCTGTGCTGTGACCCCATGGCCATATAGTCTGCGCTGTGACCACTTGGCTGTATAGTCTGCGTTGTGACCACTTGACCATATAGTCTGTGCTGTTACCCCATGGCCATATAGTCTGCGTTGTGACCACTTAACCATATAGTTTACGCCCTGGTCACTTGGACATAAAGTCTGCGCTCTGATCACTTTGCCATATAGTCTGCGCTGTGACCCCATGGCCATATAGTCTGTGCTGTGACCACTTGACCATATAGTCTGTGTTCTGATCGCTTTGCCATATAGTCTGTGCTGTGACAACTTGGCCATACAGTCTGTGCTGTGAACACTTGACCATATAGTCTGTGCTGTGAACACTTAACCATATAGTTTACGCCCTGGTCACTTGGACATATAGTCTGCGCTCTGATCACTTGGCCATATAGCCTGTGCTGTGACCATTTGGCCATATAGTCTGCGTTGTGACCCCATGGCCATATAGTCTGTGCTCTGATCGCTTTGCCATATAGTCTGTGCTGTGACCACTTGGCCATATAGTCTGCGTTGTGACCACTTGACCATATAGTCTGCGCTGTGAACACTTAACCATATAGTTTATGCCCTGGTCACTTGGACATATAGTCTGCGCTCTGATCACTTTGCCATATAGTCTGCGCTGTGACCACTTGGCTGTATAGTCTGCGCTGTGACCCCATGGCCATATAGTCTGTGCTCTGATCACTTGACCATATAGTCTGTGCTTTGACCATTTGGCCATATAGTCTACGCTGTGACCACTTGGCCATATAGTCTGTGCTGTGACCACTTGGCCATATAGTCTGTGCTCTGATCACTTGACCATATAGTCTGTGCTGTGACCACTTGCCCATATAGTCTGTGCTGTGACCCCATGGCCATATAGTCTGCTTTGTTACCACTTGCCCATATAGTCTGTGCTTTGATCACTTGGCCATATAGTCTGTGCTGTGACCACTCGGCCATATAGTCTGTGCTGTGACCCCATGGCCATATAGTCTGTGCTCTGATCACTTGACCATATAGTCTGTGCTGTGACCACTTGCCCATATAGTCTGTGCTGTGACCCCATGGCCAAATAGTCTGTGCTCTGATCACTTGACCATATAGTCTGTGCTGTGACCACTTGCCCATATAGTATGTGCTGTGACCCCATGGCCATATAGTCTGTGCTCTGATCACTTGACCATATAGTCTGTGCTGTGACCACTTGGCCATATAGTATGTGCTGTGACACCATGGCCATATAGTCTGTGCTCTGATCACTTGACCATATAGTCTGTGCTGTGACCACTTGGCCATATAGTCTGTGCTGTGACCATTTGGCCATATAGTCTGCTTTGTTACCACTTGCCCATATAGTCTGTGCTGTGACCACTTGGCTGTATAGTTTGCGTTGTGACCACTTGACCATATAGTCTGTGCTGTGACCCCATGGCCATATAGTATACGCTGTGACCCCATGGCCATATAGTCTGCGCTGTGACCATTTGGCCATATAGTCTGCTTAGTTACCACTTGCCCATATAGTCTGTGCTGTGACCACTTGACCATATAGTCTGTGCTGTGACCCCATGGCCATATAGTCTACGCTGTGACCACTTGGTCATATAGTCTGTGCTGTGACCCCATGGCCATATAGTCTGCGCTGTGACCACTTGGCTGTATAGTCTGCGTTGTGACCACTTGACCATATAGTCTGTGCTGTTACCCCATGGCCATATAGTCTGCGTTGTGACCACTTAACCATATAGTTTACGCCCTGGTCACTTGGACATAAAGTCTGCGCTCTGATCACTTTGCCATATAGTCTGCGCTGTGACCCCATGGCCATATAGTCTGTGCTGTGACCACTTGACCATATAGTCTGTGTTCTGATCGCTTTGCCATATAGTCTGTGCTGTGACAACTTGGCCATACAGTCTGTGCTGTGAACACTTGACCATATAGTCTGTGCTGTGAACACTTAACCATATAGTTTACGCCCTGGTCACTTGGACATATAGTCTGCGCTCTGATCACTTGGCCATATAGCCTGTGCTGTGACCATTTGGCCATATAGTCTGCGTTGTGACCCCATGGCCATATAGTCTGTGCTCTGATCGCTTTGCCATATAGTCTGTGCTGTGACCACTTGGCCATATAGTCTGCGTTGTGACCACTTGACCATATAGTCTGTGCTGTGAACACTTAACCATATAGTTTATGCCCTGGTCACTTGGACATATAGTCTGCGCTCTGATCACTTTGCCATATAGTCTGCGCTGTGACCCCATGGCCATATAGTCTATGCTGTGACCACTTGACCATATAGTCTGTGTTCTGATCACTTGGCCATATAGTCTGTGCTTTGACCATTTGGCCATATAGACTCTGCTGTGAACACTTGACCATATAGTCTGTGCTGTGACCACTTGGCCATACAGTCTGTGCTGTGAACACTTGAGCATATAGTCTGTGCTGTGAACACTTAACCATATAGTTTACGCCCTGGTCACTTGGACATATAGTCTGCGCTCTGATCACTTGACCATATAGTCTGTGCTGTGACCATTTGGCCATATAGTCTGCGTTGTGACCCCATGGCCATATAGTCTGTGCTCTGATCACTTTGCCATATAGTCTGTGCTGTGACCACTTGGCCATATAGTCTGCGCTGTGACCCCATGGCCATATAGTCTGTGCTCTGATCACTTTGCCATATAGTCTGTGCTTTGACCATTTGGCCATATAGTCTGTGCTCTGATCACTTGGCCATATAGTCTCTGCTGTGAACACTTGACCATATAGTCTGTGCTGTGACCACTTGGCCATACAGTCTGTGCTGTGAACACTTGACCATATAGTCTGTGCCGTGAACACTTAACCATATAGTTTACGCCCTGGTTACTTGGACATATAGTCTGTGCTCTGATCACTTTGCCATACAGTCTGCGCTGTGACCCCATGGCCATATAGTCTGTGCTGTGACCACTTGGCCATATAGTCTGTGTTGTGAACACTTGACCATATAGTCTGCTTTGTTACCACTTGCCCATATAGTGTGTGCTCTGATCACTTTGCCATATAGTCTGTGCTGTGACCACTTGGCTGTATAGTCTGCGCTGTGACCCCATGGCCATATAGTCTGTGCTCTGATAACTTGACCATATAGTCTGTGCTTTGACCATTTGGCCATATAGTCTACGCTGTGACCACTTGGCCATATAGTCTGTGCTGTGACCACTTGGCCATATAGTCTGTGCTCTGATCACTTGACCATATAGTCTGTGCTGTGACCACTTGCCCATATAGTCTGTGCTGTGACCCCATGGCCATATAGTCTGCTTTGTTATCACCTGCCCATATAGTCTGTGCTTTGATCACTTGGCCATATAGTCTGTGCTGTGACCACTTGGCCATATAGTCTGTGCTGTGACCCCATGGCCATATAGTCTGTGCTCTGATTACTTGACCATATAGTCTGTGCTGTGACCACTTGCCCATATAGTCTGTACTGTGACCCCATGGCCATATAGTCTGTGCTCTGATCACTTGACCATATAGTCTGTGCTGTGACCACTTGCTCATATAGTATGTGCTGTGACCCCATGGCCATATAGTCTGTGCTCTGAGCACTTGACCATATAGTCTGTGCTGTGACCACTTGGCCATATAGTCTGTGCTGTGACCCCATGGCCATATAGTCTGTGCTCTGATCACTTGACCATATAGTCTGTGCTGTGACCACTTGGCCATATAGTCTGTGCTGTGACCATTTGGCCATATAGTCTGCTTTGTTACCACTTGCCCATATAGTTTGTGCTGTGACCACTTGGCTGTATAGTTTGCATTGTGACCACTTGACCATATAGTCTGTGCTGTGACCCCATGGCCATATAGTATACGCTGTGACCCCATGGCCATATAGTCTGCGCTGTGACCATTTGGCCATATAGTCTGCTTTGTTACCACTTGCCCATATAGTCTGTGCTGTGATCACTTGACCATATAGTCTGTGCTGTGACCCCATGGCCATATAGTCTACGATGTGACCACTTGGTCATATAGTCTGTGCTGTGACCCCATGGCCATATAGTCTGCGCTGTGACCACTTGGCTGTATAGTCTGCGTTGTGACCACTTGACCATATAGTCTGTGCTGTTACCCCATGGCCATATAGTCTGCGTTGTGACCACTTAACCATATAGTTTACGCCCTGGTCACTTGGACATATAGTCTGCGCTCTGATCACTTTGCCATATAGTCTGCGCTGTGACCCCATGGCCATATAGTCTGTGCTGTGACCACTTGACCATATAGTCTGTGTTCTGATCACTTGGCCATATAGTCTGTGCTTTGACCATTTGGCCATATAGACTCTACTGTGAACACTTGACCATATAGTCTGTGCTGTGACAACTTGGCCATACAGTCTGTGCTGTGAACACTTGACCATATAGTCTGTGCTGTGAACACTTAACCATATAGTTTACGCCCTGGTCACTTGGACATATAGTCTGCGCTCTGATCACTTTGCCATATAGTCTGCGCTGTGACCCCATGGCCATATAGTCTGTGCTGTGACCACTTGACCATATAGTCTGTGTTCTGATCGCTTTGCCATATAGTCTGTGCTGTGACAACTTGGCCATACAGTCTGTGCTGTGAACACTTGACCATATAGTCTGTGCTGTGAACACTTAACCATATAGTTTACGCCCTGGTCACTTGGACATATAGTCTGCGCTCTGATCACTTGGCCATATAGCCTGTGCTGTGACCATTTGGCCATATAGTCTGCGTTGTGACCCCATGGCCATATAGTCTGTGCTCTGATCGCTTTGCCATATAGTCTGTGCTGTGACCACTTGGCCATATAGTCTGCGTTGTGACCACTTGACCATATAGTCTGCGCTGTGAACACTTAACCATATAGTTTATGCCCTGGTCACTTGGACATATAGTCGGCGCTCTGATCACTTTGCCATATAGTCTGCGCTGTGACCCCATGGCCATATAGTCTATGCTGTGACCACTTGACCATATAGTCTGTGTTCTGATCACTTGGCCATATAGTCTGTGCTTTGACCATTTGGCCATATAGACTCTGCTGTGAACGCTTGACCATATAGTCTGTGCTGTGACCACTTGGCCATACAGTCTGTGCTGTGAACACTTGAGCATATAGTCTGTGCTGTGAACACTTAACCATATAGTTTACGCCCTGGTCACTTGGACATATAGTCTGCGCTCTGATCACTTGACCATATAGTCTGTGCTGTGACCATTTGGCCATATAGTCTGCGTTGTGACCCCATGGCCATATAGTTTGTGCTCTGATCACTTTGCCATATAGTCTGTGCTGTGACCACTTGGCCATATAGTCTGCGCTGTGACCCCATGGCCATATAGTCTGTGCTCTGATCACTTTGCCATATAGTCTGTGCTTTGACCATTTGGCCATATAGTCTGTGCTCTGATCACTTGGCCATATAGTCTCTGCTGTGAACACTTGACCATATAGTCTGTGCTGTGACCACTTGGCCATACAGTCACGGGATCTTACTATCTGGTCACGCTCTGGCTACCGGTGTGAGTTGGAGGAAGTGCTGTACATCCCAGCCTGCTGTCGGTCTTCCCTCGTTGTCTATTCAGGTTTACTACCTGTCCTATCATCCCCAGGGTAAGCTTTGTCATTATTCCTTGTTTGCTTGCACTGCCATTATTGTTCATAGTATACCTGATCCTAACCTTTGCCTTACAGCACTCAGGGGTCCTTCCGGTGTTCCGGGTATCTGATTGACGACGCCACTCATCACCTGTGGCCTCAAAGATTGCTAGGGCAGTATTCTTTACCTGCTCGAGCGATACTTGGGGACGGAGGTAGTTTATAGCTGCACGACCATCAAGGCGAATCACCAAGATCAGAACAGACTGTGAAGCCTACTGGTCGTCCAGCTATGGACACCTCAGCCGGGGACCCCGTGACGGCTCCAATGCAGGCAGTGACAGCACTCAGGGTCGATATGGCAACCGCTACTGCAACCCTACGCGCTGATATGACCGCCGCCACCACCGCATTATACCACCGCCTCGACACGGTACTAAGTACACGCCATCCCTTACCTGCAGAAGCCAAATTTGACGAAACCATTCCTCCCCAAAACCCTCCTCCTGTCATACCCCCTTCCTTCCCGGCCGCTCCTCTGGTGATCCAAAGCCCTCTCCCCTTGGCTACCCCCGAAAGATACCGGGGGCGACCCAAAGAAATACTGTACTTTCATCAATCACTGTAAACTCCATTTCATGTGTCGCCCTCAGGCTTTCCCCGACTCCGTATCAAAAGCAGCCTTTCTTCTCTCCCATCTATCAGGGGTAGCCGCCACATGGGCCAATCCATTGCTGGAAAACAACCACCCTGCGTTGTACGATTTTGAATTACTGACCCAAGAGATGGCAAAAGTATTCGACACCAGGCACAAAGCGCAGTCTAGAGACATGGAATTCCTAGATCTCACGCAGGGTCGCTCAACCCTCATAGAGTACATCACCAGGTTCAATCAGCTGTCTGCGGAGACCTCCTGGCCAGAAAATAAAAAGGCTGTGGTGTATTACCGGGGTTTATCTGGGGCCATGAAAGATGCCTTGTCCGTAGTGCCTACACTTCCCACGGTATATGCTGATCTGGTGGACTTAACATTGCAAGTCGATGCCAGACGGTCGGAGCGACGCGGAGAAGGTTCATCCTCGTTCCCACTTTCATCCACGGCTGTTGCTACCCCCGAACCCATGCAGATAGGCGGGATCCGCAGCCCTATCTCTCACGTCGAACGAGAGCGCAGGAGAACGGACAATGCCTGTTTTTACTGCGGTCTTAACGGAAATTTCATAAAAGAGTGCCCTCGCCGTCCAAAAAACAGAAACCCGGGTTTTCAGAAGGCTCGCCCCTAAGATCAGAGGTGGGAGCGAGTACTACCCGGAATACCTCTGAACCTACCTTTGGTCCTGTGCGACCCATTATAGTACAGGCCTTTCTGAACCATGCTACTGGTTCTCACGCCGTGTCAATAGTAATAGACTCAGGTGCTACAGGCTGCTTCATAGACATAGCCTTGGCCGGTTCATTGAACCTGCCTTTGGTCACAAAGGAATGTCCCGAACCGGTCCAGGCGGTGGATGGTACGTCTCTTGCCTCTGGTCCGATCCGGCAACAGACCGCTCCCTTAGAGCTGGTTGTTCAGGAAAACCACAAAGAGACGATATCATTCGATCTCATCTCTACCCCTCAGTTCCGAGTAATATTAGGCATTCCTTGGCTAAGGCTACACAATCCCCTCATTAACTGGGGGACGGGTCAGGTGTCATTTGAATCCGAAACTTGCCAACACTACTGCCTCCTGGCAACGCCTCAGTTCCCCAGTCCAGCGGGCATCCTGGGAAGCGTCACGTCCATGGCTATAGGGGACAATACAGACCACCATGATACGCACACAGTAGGGGCTGTCACGGGTGGGATACCTGCTGTTTACCACGATTTCCAGGCGGTATTCGATAAGGGTTCGGCAGAAGGCCTACCCCCGCATCGACCTTACGACTGTCCTATCGACCTGATACCTGGCGCTTCTATCCCAAAGGGTCGTATCTACTCCCTTACTCAGGTGGAAGAGCGGACCTTGCAGGAGTATGTCCAACAGGCTTTACGGCTAGGACACATTCATCCATCGACTTCTCCGGCTGCAAGCCCTATATTCTTCGTCCCAAAGAAGGAAGGGGACCTCCGTCCCTGTGTCGATTATAGGCGCTTGAACGCCGTCACAGTAAAGAACCGCTACCCCATACCTCTGATCACTCCCTTGCTGGACAAACTCACCCATGCCACAATATACACCAAACTTGACCTCCGCGGGGCATACAATCTTATACGCATGCGTGACGGTGATGAATGGAAAACGGCCTTCTGCTCACGACAAGGCCTATTCGAGTATACTGTCATGCCTTTTGGCCTATGTAACGCCCCGGCTACCTTCCAACACTTTATGGATGACGTTTTCAACAACATCTTAAACACTTATGTAATTGTTTATCTAGATGACATTCTGGTGTTCTCCACTTCCCTTGATGAACACATAACACATGTCAGAGAAGTACTGTCGCGACTACAAAGCAACGCCCTTTACGCCAAACCCGAGAAATGCACGTTCCATGCTACTCAAATCGAATTTCTGGGGTTCCATATCACGCCCAAGGGGCTCTCTATGAATCAATCCAAGGTACGGGCTATCGACGAATGGCCCACTCCGACCAATCTCAAGCAGCTGCAGTCGTTCCTAGGATTCGCGAACTTCTATCGGAGATTCATATCAGGGTTTTCTTCGGTTGCGGCTCCACTTACGGCACTCACTAGCCCTTCTGTCCCCTATGTTTGGTCCACGGCTCAGCAATCTGCTTTCGATATACTGAAAACCCTGTTCACCTCCGCTCCGGTATTACAGCACCCTGATCCCGACCTTCCGTATATTCTGGAAGCAGATGCCTCGTCCTATGCATTAGGTGCGGTGTTATCCCAGCCCTGCCCTACCACCAACCGTTTGCATCCGGTAGCATTCCACTCCCGCAAGTTCACGACCACCGAACTACACTACACGGTTACAGAAAAGGAACTACTGGCTATCAAGGATGCACTACAGGTCTGGAGACACCACCTTCTAGGTGCAAAACATCAAACCACGGTGTTCTCCGACCATAAAAATCTCCAGGACCTTGCTTCCTTGAAGTGTACAAACAGTCGCCAGGTTAGGTGGCATCTTTTCTTTGCCGCCTATGATTTTGTGGTCAAACACAGGCCCGGTGTTGGACACGGTAAAGCCGATGCCCTGTCCCGTTCACCTGGGGGGGAGACCCTTCCCTTTTTTCCGGACACCCTGTTGGGAAAGAATCACGTAATCTGTCTATGCACACCAACTCCCTCCTTGTTGTCCACTATCCGCCAATGGGCCTCTCAGTATCCGCAATCACTGGCGGAATGGGACCCAGTCATGCAAGATGGGTTGCCTTTCGTTCAGGGGGGTAAACTCCTTCTACCCACAAGTGAAACCCGGAACCAAGCGCTGACCTGGTCCCACGACGCTGCCATCAACGGTCACCCCGGACAGCTTCGCACCTTAGATCTACTTAAGCGTTGGTGCTGGTGGCCTACGATGAAGCGTGACGTACGGGACTATGTCAATACCTGTGCGGTGTGTGCCCAGGGCAAATCGCGCAGGGGTCGGCCTTTGGGTCTGCTCCTTCCTCTCCCAATCCCTCCACGACCTTGGCATACGATCTCCATGGATCTGGTCACTGATCTCCCCCGCACTCATGGATTTGACACTATTTGGGTCATAGTCGACTCATATACCAAGTTTGCACGTTTTATACCCTGTAAGAGAATACCTTCAGCCCCTGCCTTGGCCAAACATTTCTTCAAACATGTCTTCTGCCTTTTCGGATTGCCCCATGTGTTGGTCTCTGATCGTGGTTCCCAGTTCACTTCCCGCTTTTGGCGGGCCCTAACGGCTCTGTTGGGCATAGATGCCCGGTTTTCCTCTTCGTATCACCCGGAGAGTGACGGTCAAACCGAAAGGGTTAACTAAACGATGGAACAGTATCTACGCTGCCTGACACTACAATACCAGGACACATGGCTCAATCTGCTACAAATTGCGGAGTTTGCCTACAGCAATGCTCTGCACTCGGCTACCGGTTACTCACCTTTCTTTTCACTCTACGGTCAGCATCCTCGTGCCCTCCCCATTTCAGACTTTTCCTCTTCCGACACCCCAGCCGCATCGGCTTGTGCCCGAGACATCGTATCTGTACACGCTCAGACCTTGGTCCACTTACGTGAGGCACAGGCTTCTATGAAGGCGGCTGCTGACAAAAAGAGGGCTGTTCCACCCGTTTGCGGGGTGGGGGATAGGGTTTGGCTGTCCACTCGTCATCTACATATCCCTGGCTGCCGCAAGCTGTTGCCTCGTTTTGTGGGTCCTTATGAAGTGGTCAAGGTTCTGAACCCGGTGGTGTTGCGTCTGGCGGTTCCCCCCGCCTGGCGGATCCACCCGGTTTTTCACGTTTCTCTCCTTAAGCCTTGCCTTGGCCCTACCCGCTTGGTTTCTCCTCCTGCTCCCGTTTCTGTCTCTTCTCCCGATGTGTTTGAAGTCCGGGCTATTTTGGGTTCTCGCGTTCATCGGGGGGTCCTGCAGTACTTGGTGGACTGGTTGGGTTATGGCCCAGAGGATCGTTCATGGGTGGCTTCCCGGGATGTTCATTCCCCCCGTTTGTTGGCCCGTTTTCATCGTGATAATCCTACGAGCCCACGCGGTCGTGGGCCTTTGGGGGGGGGCTCTGTCACGTCCCCGGTCCTGCCCTCCTCCCGTCACTCACCAGGCACCATTCGTTCCCATACCCACCACCCACACCAACAGGGAAGACACGGCAGGCGGGATGTCCGAGGGGGCAGAACCACCTCTTTCCGCCCATTTCCGTGCTGGCGCTTGCCATGGCGTCTCATACAAGCCCGACGGCTCCGGCGTCGTCGACTCCAGCTCCCACGCACGGGGAACTCTGATCGCGTCTCGCTCAGACGATCACGTGACTGGTCACGGGATCGCCTGTAGCCGACGCTGGCGTCCACATCGGACGAACACCAATCACTGATGGCGTACGTTCATCACGTGACGCTCCTGTGCAGTCACGTGCCCTGTCACGTGACCTACCTTTCCTACAAAAAGAGCTGAGAGGAAACACTCAGTGCTTCACAGCTGTTTCCACCAGAGACCTGTTCGGCATTACCCTCGTTCTTCTTGATAATCTTTGGAACTCGACCACGGACCGTTACTTGGACTTGTCTTGGATTACCCTTTTGTTTCGACGCATCTACTGGACCCTTGGAACTCTTGACCCCTCTTTTCTGGCCCTGGAATTGCTCTGGATTACCCTTCTGTTTTGGCGAACTTCTACCCACGCAATTCCTGGCGATCACGTTTTGTCTCCTGAGTCATTTGGGGTTCACCTCCTGGACCTTGGATGGACTTACTATCTGGTCACGCTCTGGCTACCGGTGTGAGTTGGAGGAAGTGCTGTACATCCCAGCCTGCTGTCGGTCTTCCCTCAATGTCTATTCAGGTTTACTACCTGTCCTATCATCCCCAGGGTAAGCTTTGTCATTATTCCTTGTTTGCTTGCACTGCCATTATTGTTCATAGTATACCTGATCCTAACCTTTGCCTTACAGCACTCAGGGGTCCTTCCGGTGTTCCGGGTATCTGATTGACGACGCCACTCATCACCTGTGGCCTCAAAGATTGCTAGGGCAGTATTCTTTACCTGCTCGAGCGATACTTGGGGACGGAGGTAGTTTATAGCTGCACGACCATCAAGGCGAATCACCAAGATCAGAACAGCTGTATAGTCTGCGTTGTGACCACTTGACCATATAGTCTGTGCTGTTACCCCATGGCCATATAGTCTGCGTTGTGACCACTTAACCATATAGTTTACGCCCTGGTCACTTGGACATATAGTCTGCGCTCTGATCACTTTGCCATATAGTCTGCGCTGTGACCCCATGGCCATATAGTCTTTGCTGTGACCACTTGACCATATAGTCTGTGTTCTGATCACTTGGCCATATAGTCTGTGCTTTGACCATTTGGCCATATAGACTCTGCTGTGAACACTTGACCATATAGTCTGTGCTGTGACAACTTGGCCATACAGTCTGTGCTGTGAACACTTGACCATATAGTCTGTGCTGTGAACACTTAACCATATAGTTTACGCCCTGGTCACTTGGACATATAGTCTGCGCTCTGATCACTTGGCCATATAGCCTGTGCTGTGACCATTTGGCCATATAGTCTGCGTTGTGACCCCATGGCCATATAGTCTGTGCTCTGATCACTTTGCCATATAGTCTGTGCTGTGACCACTTGGCCATATAGTCTGCGTTGTGACCACTTGACCATATAGTCTGCGCTGTGAACACTTAACCATATAGTTTATGCCCTGGTCACTTGGACATATAGTCTGCGCTCTGATCACTTTGCCATATAGTCTGTGCTGTGACCCCATGGCCATATAGTCTATGCTGTGACCACTTGACCATATAGTCTGGGTTCTGATCACTTGGCCATATAGTCTGTGCTTTGACCATTTGGCCATATAGACTCTGCTGTGAACGCTTGACCATATAGTCTGTGCTGTGACCACTTGGCCATACAGTCTGTGCTGTGAACACTTGAGCATATAGTCTGTGCTGTGAACACTTAACCATATAGTTTACGCCCTGGTCACTTGGACATATAGTCTGCGCTCTGATCACTTGACCATATAGTCTGTGCTGTGACCATTTGGCCATATAGTCTGCGTTGTGACCCCATGGCCATATAGTTTGTGCTCTGATCACTTTGCCATATAGTCTGTGCTGTGACCACTTGGCCATATAGTCTGCGCTGTGACCCCATGGCCATATAGTCTGTGCTCTGATCACTTTGCCATATAGTCTGTGCTTTGACCATTTGGCCATATAGTCTGTGCTCTGATCACTTGGCCATATAGTCTCTGCTGTGAACACTTGACCATATAGTCTGTGCTGTGACCACTTGGCCATACAGTCTGTGCTGTGAACACTTGACCATATAGTCTGTGCTGTGAACACTTAACCATATAGTTTACGCCCTGGTTACTTGGACATATAGTCTGCGCTCTGATCACTTTGCCATATAGTCTGCGCTGTGACCCCATGGCCATATAGTCTGTGCTGTGACCACTTGGCCATATAGTCTGTGTTGTGAACACTTGACCATATAGTCTGCTTTGTTACCACTTGCCCATATAGTCTGCGCTCTGATCACTTTGCCATATAGTCTGTGCTGTGACCACTTGGCTGTATAGTCTGCGCTGTGACCCCATGGCCATATAGTCTGTGCTCTGATCACTTGACCATATAGTCTGTGCTTTGACCATTTGGCCATATAGTCTACGCTGTGACCACTTGGCCATATAGTCTGTGCTGTGACCACTTGGCCATATAGTCTGTGCTCTGATCACTTGACCATATAGTCTGTGCTGTGACCACTTGCCCATATAGTCTGTGCTGTGACCCCATGGCCATATAGTCTGCTTTGTTATCACTTGCCCATATAGTCTGTGCTTTGATCCCTTGGCCATATAGTCTGTGCTGTGACCACTTGGCCATATAGTCTGTGCTGTGACCCCATGGCCATATAGTCTGTGCTCTGATCACTTGACCATATAGTCTGTGCTGTGACCACTTGCCCATATAGTCTGTACTGTGACCCCATGGCCATATAGTCTGTGCTCTGATCACTTGACCATATAGTCTGTGCTGTGACCACTTGCTCATATAGTATGTGCTGTGACCCCATGGCCATATAGTCTGTGCTCTGAGCACTTGACCATATAGTCTGTTCTGTGACCACTTGGCCATATAGTCTGTGCTGTGACCCCATGGCCATATAGTCTGTGCTGTGACCACTTGGCCATATAGTCTGTGCTGTGACCATTTGGCCATATAGTCTGCTTTGTTACCACTTGCCCATATAGTCTGTGCTGTGACCACTTGGCTGTATAGTTTGCATTGTGACCACTTGACCATATAGTCTGTGCTGTGACCCCATGGCCATATAGTATACGCTGTGACCCCATGGCCATATAGTCTGCGCTGTGACCATTTGGCCATATAGTCTGCTTTGTTACCACTTGCCCATATAGTCTGTGCTGTGATCACTTGACCATATAGTCTGTGCTGTGACCCCATGGCCATATAGTCTACGCTGTGACCACTTGGTCATATAGTCTGTGCTGTGACCCCATGGCCATATAGTCTGCGCTGTGACCACTTGGCTGTATAGTCTGCGTTGTGACCACTTGACCATATAGTCTGTGCTGTTACCCCATGGCCATATAGTCTGCGTTGTGACCACTTAACCATATAGTTTACGACCTGGTCACTTGGACATATAGTCTGCGCTCTGATCACTTTGCCATATAGTCTGCGCTGTGACCCCATGGCCATATAGTCTGTGCTGTGACCACTTGACCATATAGTCTGTGTTCTGATCACTTGGCCATATAGTCTGTGCTTTGACCATTTGGCCATATAGACTCTACTGTGAACACTTGACCATATAGTCTGTGCTATGACAACTTGGCCATACAGTCTGTGCTGTGAACACTTGACCCTATAGTCTGTGCTGTGACCATTTGGCCATATAGTCTGCATTGTGACCCCATGGCCATATAGTCTGTGCTCTGATCACTTTGCCATATAGTCTGTGCTGTGACCACTTGGCCATATAGTCTGCGCTGTGAACACTTAACCATATAGTTTACGCCCTGGTCACTTGGACATATAGTCTGCGCTCTGATCACTTGGCCATATAGTCTGTGCTGTGACCATTTGGCCATATAGTCTGCGTTGTGACCCCATGGCCATATAGTCTGTGCTCTGATCACTTTGCCATATATTCTGTGCTGTGACCACTTGGCCATATAGTCTGCGCTGTGAACACTTAACCATATAGTTTACGCCCTGGTCACTTGGACATATAGTCTGCGCTCTGATCACTTTGCCATATAGTCTGCGCTGTGACCCCATGGCCATATAGTCTGTGCTGTGACCACTTGACCATATAGTCTGTGTTCTGATCACTTGGCCATATAGTCTGTGCTTTGACCATTTGGCCATATAGACTCTGCTGTGAACGCTTGACCATATAGTCTGTGCTGTGACCACTTGGCCATACAGTCTGCGCTGTGACCCCATGGCCATATAGTCTGTGCTCTGATCACTTTGCCATATAGTCTGTGCTTTGACCATTTGGCCATATAGTCTGTGCTGTGACCATTTGCCCATATAGTCTGCTTTGTTACCACTTGCCCATATAGTCTGTGCTGTGACCACTTGGCTGTATAGTTTGCGTTGTGACCACTTGACCATATAGTCTGCGCTGTGACCCCATGGCCATATAGTCTGTGCTCTGATCACTTTGCCATATAGTCTGTGCTTTGACCATTTGGCCATATAGTCTGTGCTGTGACCATTTGCCCATATAGTCTGCTTTGTTACCACTTGCCCATATAGTCTGTGCTGTGACCACTTGGCTGTATAGTTTGCGTTGTGACCACTTGACCATATAGTCTGTGCTGTGACCCCATGGCCATATAGTATACGCTGTGACCCCATGGCCATATAGTCTGCGCTGTGACCATTTGGCCATATAGTCTGCTTTGTTACCACTTGCCCATATAGTCTGTGCTGTGACCACTTGACCATATAGTCTGTGCTGTGACCCCATGGCCATATAGTCTGTGCTCTGATCACTTGACCATATAGTCTGTGCTGTGACCACTTGGCCATATAGTCTGTGCTGTGACCATTTGCCCATATAGTCTGCTTTGTTACCACTTGCCCATATAGTCTGTGCTGTGACCACTTGGCTGTATAGTTTGCGTTGTGACCACTTGACCATATAGTCTGTGCTGTGACCCCATGGCCATATAGTATACGCTGTGACCCCATGGCCATATAGTCTGCGCTGTGACCATTTGGCCATATAGTCTGCTTTGTTACCACTTGCCCATATAGTCTGTGCTGTGACCATTTGACCATATAGTCTGTGCTGTGACCCCATGGCCATATAGTCTACGCTGTGACCACTTGGTCATATAGTCTGTGCTGTGACCCCATGGCCATATAGTCTGTGCTGTGACCACTTGGCTGTATAGTTTGCGTTGTGACCACTTGACCATATAGTCTGTGCTGTGACCCCATGGCCATATAGTATACGCTGTGACCCCATGGCCATATAGTCTGCGCTGTGACCATTTGGCCATATAGTCTGCTTTGTTACCACTTGCCCATATAGTCTGTGCTGTGACCATTTGACCATATAGTCTGTGCTGTGACCCCATGGCCATATAGTCTACGCTGTGACCACTTGGTCATATAGTCTGTGCTGTGACCCCATGGCCATATAGTCTGTGCTCTGATCACTTTGCCATATAGTCTGCGTTGTGACCACTTGACCATGTATCTGCGCTCTGATCATTTTGCCATATAGTCTGCGTTGTGACCACTTGACCATATAGTCTGTGCTCTGATCACTTTGCCATATAGTCTGCTTTGTTACCACTTGCCCATATAGTCTGTGCTGTGACCACTTGGCTGTATAGTCTGCGTTGTGACCACTTGACCATATAATCTGTGCTGTGACCCCATGGCCATATAGTCTGCGTTGTGACCACTTGGCCATATAGTCTGCGCTGTGAGCCCATGGCCATATAGTCTGTGCTGTGACCCCATGGCCATATAGTCTGTGCTGTGACCCCAAAGCCATATAGTCTGTGCTCTGATCACTTTGCCATATAGTCTGTGCTGTGACCACTTGGCCATATAGTCTGCGTTGTGACCACTTGACCATATAGTCTGCGCTCTGATCACTTTGCCATATAGTCTGCGCTGTGACCCCATGGCCATATAGTCTGTGCTGTGACCACTTGGCCATATAGTCTGTGCTGTGACCATTTGGCCATATAGTCTGCTTTGTTACCACTTGCCCATATAGTCTGTGCTGTGACCACTTGGCTCTATAGTTTGCGTTGTGACCACTTCACCATATAGTCTGTGCTGTGACCCCATGGCCATATAGTATACGCGGTGACCCCATGGCCATATAGTCTGCACTGTGACCATTTGGCCATATAGTCTGTGCTCTGATCAATTTGCCATATAGTCTGTGCTTTGACCACTTGGCCATATAGTCTGCGCTGTGACCCCATGGCCAAATAGTCTGTGCTGTGACCCCATGGCCATATAGTCTGTGCTCTGACCACTTGGCCATATAGTCTGCGCTGTGACCCCATGGCCATATAGTCTGTGCTGTGACCCCATGGCCATATAGTCTGTGCTCTGATCAATTTGCCATATAGTCTGTGCTGTGACCACTTGGCCATATAGTCTGCGCTGTGACCCCATGGCCATATAGTCTGTGCTCTGATCACTTTGCCATATAGTCTGTGCTTTGACCATTTGGCCATATAGTCTGTGCTCTGATCACTTGGCCATATAGTCTCTCCTGTGAACACTTGACCATGTAGTCTGTGCTGTGACCACTTGGCCATACAGTCTGTGCTGTGAACACTTGACCATATAGTCTGTGCTGTGAACACTTAACCATATAGTTTACGCCCTGGTCACTTGGACATATAGTCTGCGCTCTGATCACTTTGCCATATAGTCTGCACTGTGACCCCATGTCCATATAGTCTGTGCTGTGACCACTTGACCATATAGTCTGTGTTCTGATCACTTGGCCATATAGTCTGTGCTTTGACCATTTGGCCATATAGTCTCTGCTGTGAACACTTGACCATATAGTCTGTGCTGTGAACACTTAACCATATAGTTTACACCCTGGTCACTTGGACATATAGTCTGCGCTCTGATCACTTGGCCATATAGTCTGTGTGGTGACCATTTGGCCATATAGTCTGCATTGTGACCCCATGGCCATATAGTCTGTGCTCTGATCACTTGACCATATAGTCTATGCTGTGAGCACTTGGCCATATAGTATACGCTGTGACCCCATGGCCATATAGTCTGTGCTGTGACCACTTGGCCATATAGTATATGCTGTGACCCCATGGCCATATAGTCTGTGCTGTGACCACTTGGCCATATAGTCTGCGCTGTGACCATTTGGCCATATAGTCTGCGTTGTGACCACTTGACCATATGGTCTGTGCTGTGACCCCATGGCCATATAGTCTGTGCTCTGATCACTTTGCCATATAGTCTGCATTGTGACCACTTGACCATATAGTCTGCGCTCTGATCACTTTGCCATATAGTCTGGGTTGTGACCACTTGACAATATAGTCTGTGCTCTGATCACTGTGCCATATAGTCTGCTTTGTTACCACTTGCCCATATAGTCTGTGCTGTGACCACTTGGCTGTATAATCTGCGTTGTGACCACTTGACCATATAGTCTGTGCTGTGACCCCATGGCCATATAGTCTGCATTGTGACCACTTGGCCATATAGTCTGCGCTGTGACCCCATGGCCATATAGTCTGTGCTGTGACCCCATGGCCATATAGTCTGTGCTGTGACTCCATGGCCATATGGTCTGTGCTCTGATCACTTTGCCATATAGTCTGTGCTGTGACCACTTGGCCATGTAGTCTGCGTTGTGACCACTTGACCATATAGTCTGCGCTCTGATCACTTTGCCATATAGTCTGCGCTGTGACCCCATGGCCATATAGTCTGTGCTGTGACCCCATGGCCATATAGTCTGTGCTGTGACCCCATGGCCATATAGTCTGTGCTCTGATCACTTTGCCATATAGTCTGTGCTGTGACCACTTGGCCATACAGTCTGCGCTGTGACCCCATGGCCATATAGTCTGTGCTCTGATCACTTTGCCATATAGTCTGTGCTTTGACCATTTGGCCATATAGTCTGTGCTCTGATCACTTGGCCATATAGTCTCTGCTGTGAACACTTGACCATATAGTCTGTGCTGTGACCACTTGGCCATACAGTCTGTGCTGTGAACACTTGAGCATATAGTCTGTGCTGTGAACACTTAACCATATAGTTTACGCCCTGGTCACTTGGACATATAGTCTGCGCTCTGATCACTTTGCCATATAGTCTGCGCTGTGACCCCATGGCCATATAGTCTGTGCTCTGATCACTTTGCCATATAGTCTGTGCTCTGACCACTTGGCCATATAGTCTGCGCTGTGACCCCATGGCCATATAGTCTGTGCTCTGATCACTTTGCCATATAGTCTGTGCTTTGACCATTTGGCCATATAGTCTGTGCTGTGACCATTTGCCCATATAGTCTGCTTTGTTACCACTTGCCCATATAGTCTGTGCTGTGACCACTTGGCTGTATAGTTTGCGTTGTGACCACTTGACCATATAGTCTGTGCTGTGACCCCATGGCCATATAGTATACGCTGTGACCCCATGGCCATATAGTCTGCGCTGTGACCATTTGGCCATATAGTCTGCTTTGTTACCACTTGCCCATATAGTCTGTGCTTTGACCACTTGACCATATAGTCTGTGCTGTGACCGCATGGCCATATAGTCTGTGCTCTGATCACTTGACCATATAGTCTGTGCTGTGACCACTTGGCCATATAGTCTGTGCTGTGACCATTTGCCATATAGTCTGCGTTGTGACCATTTGACCATATAGTCTGTGCTGTGACCCCATGGCCATATAGTCTACGCTGTGACCACTTGGTCATATAGTCTGTGCTGTGACCCCATGGCCATATAGTCTGTGCTCTGATCACTTTGCCATATAGTCTGCGTTGTGACCACTTGACCATATATCTGCGCTCTGATCATTTTGCCATATAGTCTGCATTGTGACCACTTGACCATATAGTCTGTGCTCTGATCACTTTGCCATATAGTCTGCTTTGTTACCACTTGCCCATATAGTCTGTGCTGTGACCACTTGGCTGTATAGTCTGCGTTGTGACCACTTGACCATATAATCTGTGCTGTGACCCCATGGCCATATAGTCTGCGTTGTGACCACTTGGCCATATAGTCTGCGCTGTGAGCCCATGGCCATATAGTCTGTGCTGTGACCCCATGGCCATATAGTCTGTGCTGTGACCCCAAAGCCATATAGTCTGTGCTCTGATCACTTTGCCATATAGTATGTGCTGTGACCACTTGGCCATATAGTCTGCGTTGTGACCACTTGACCATATAGTCTGCGCTCTGATCACTTTGCCATATAGTCTGCGCTGTGACCCCATGGCCATATAGTCTGTGCTGTGACCACTTGGCCATATAGTCTGTGCTGTGACCATTTGGCCATATAGTCTGCTTTGTTACCACTTGCCCATATAGTCTGTGCTGTGACCACTTGGCTCTATAGTTTGCGTTGTGACCACTTCACCATATAGTCTGTGCTGTGACCCCATGGCCATATAGTATACGCTGTGACCCCATGGCCATATAGTCTGCACTGTGACCATTTGGCCATATAGTCTGCTTTGTTACCACTTGCCCATATAGTATGTGCTGTGACCACTTGACCATATAGTCTGTGCTGTGACTCCATGGCCATATAGTCTATGCTGTGACCACTTGGTCATATAGTCTGTGCTGTGACCGCATGGCCATATAGTCTGCGCTGTGACCACTTGGCTGTATAATCTGCGTTGTGACCACTTGACCATATAGTCTGTGCTGTGACCCCATGGCCATATAGTCTGCGTTGTGACCACTTGGCCATGTAGTCTGCGCTGTGACCCCATGGCCATATAGTCTGTGCTGTGACCCCATGCCCATATAGTCTGTGCTCTGATCACTTTGCCATATAGTCTGCGTTGTGACCACTTGACCATATAGTCTGTGCTCTGATCACTTTGCCATATAGTCGGCGTTGTGACCACTTGACCATATAGTCTGTGCTCTGATCACTTTGCCATATAGTCTGCTTTGTTACCACTTGCCCATATAGTCTGTGCTGTGACCACTTGGCTGTATATTCTGCGTTGTGACCACTTGACCATATAGTCTGTGCTGTGACCCCATGGCCATATAGTCTGTGTTGTGACAACTTGGCCATATAGTCTGCGCTGTGAGCCCATGGCCATATAGTCTGTGCTGTGACCCCATGGCCATATGGTCTGTGCTCTGATCACTTTGCCATATAGTCTCTGCTGTGACCACTTCAACATATAGTCTGCGTTGTGACCACTTGACCACATAGTCTGCGCTCTGATCACTTTGCCATATAGTCTGCGCTGTGACCCCATGGCCAAATAGTTTGTGCTGTGACCCCATGGCCATATAGTCTGTGCTCTGACCACTTGGCCATATAGTCTGCGCTGTGACCCCATGGCCATATAGTCTGTGCTGTGACCCCATGGCCATATAGTCTGTGCTCTGATCAATTTGCCATATAGTCTGTGCTGTGACCACTTGGCCATATAGTCTGCGCTGTGACCCCATGGCCATATAGTCTGTGCTCTGATCACTTTGCCATATAGTCTGTGCTTTGACCATTTGGCCATATAGTCTGTGCTCTGATCACTTGGCCATATAGTCTCTCCTGTGAACACTTGACCATGTAGTCTGTGCTGTGACCACTTGGCCATACAGTCTGTGCTGTGAACACTTGACCATATAGTCTGTGCTGTGAACACTTAACCATATAGTTTACGCCCTGGTCACTTGGACATATAGTCTGCGCTCTGATCACTTTGCCATATAGTCTGCACTGTGACCCCATGTCCATATAGTCTGTGCTGTGACCACTTGACCATATAGTCTGTGTTCTGATCACTTGGCCATATAGTCTGTGCTTTGACCATTTGGCCATATAGTCTCTGCTGTGAACACTTGACCATATAGTCTGTGCTGTGAACACTTAACCATATAGTTTACACCCTGGTCACTTGGACATATAGTCTGCGCTCTGATCACTTGGCCATATAGTCTGTGTGGTGACCATTTGGCCATATAGTCTGCATTGTGACCCCATGGCCATATAGTCTGTGCTCTGATCACTTGACCATATAGTCTATGCTGTGAGCACTTGGCCATATAGTATACGCTGTGACCCCATGGCCATATAGTCTGTGCTGTGACCACTTGGCCATATAGTATACGCTGTGACCCCATGGCCATATAGTCTGTGCTGTGACCACTTGGCCATATAGTCTGCGCTGTGACCATTTGGCCATATAGTCTGCGTTGTGACCACTTGACCATATGGTCTGTGCTGTGACCCCATGGCCATATAGTCTGTGCTCTGATCACTTTGCCATATAGTCTGCATTGTGACCACTTGACCATATAGTCTGCGCTCTGATCACTTTGCCATATAGTCTGGGTTGTGACCACTTGACCATATAGTCTGTGCTCTGATCACTGTGCCATATAGTCTGCTTTGTTACCACTTGCCCATATAGTCTGTGCTGTGACCACTTGGCTGTATAATCTGCGTTGTGACCACTTGACCATATAGTCTGTGCTGTGACCCCATGGCCATATAGTCTGCGTTGTGACCACTTGGCCATATAGTCTGCGCTGTGACCCCATGGCCATATAGTCTGTGCTGTGACCCCATGGCCATATAGTCTGTGCTGTGACTCCATGGCCATATGGTCTGTGCTCTGATCACTTTGCCATATAGTCTGTGCTGTGACCACTTGGCCATGTAGTCTGCATTGTGACCACTTGACCATATAGTCTGCGCTCTGATCACTTTGCCATATAGTCTGCGCTGTGACCCCATGGCCATATAGTCTGTGCTGTGACCCCATGGCCATATAGTCTGTGCTGTGACCCCATGGCCATATAGTCTGTGCTCTGATCACTTTGCCATATAGTCTGTGCTGTGACCACTTGGCCATACAGTCTGCGCTGTGACCCCATGGCCATATAGTCTGTGCTCTGATCACTTTGCCATATAGTCTGTGCTTTGACCATTTGGCCATATAGTCTGTGCTCTGATCACTTGGCCATATAGTCTCTGCTGTGAACACTTGACCATATAGTCTGTGCTGTGACCACTTGGCCATACAGTCTGTGCTGTGAACACTTGAGCATATAGTCTGTGCTCTGAACACTTAACCATATAGTTTACGCCCTGGTCACTTGGACATATAGTCTGCGCTCTGATCACTTTGCCATATAGTCTGCGCTGTGACCCCATGGCCATATAGTCTGTGCTGTGACCACTTGGCCATATAGTCTGTGTTGTGAACACTTGACCATATAGTCTGTGTTCTGATCACTTGGCCATATAGTCTGTGCTTTGACCATTTGGCCATATAGTCTCTGCTGTGAACACTTGACCATATAGTCTGCGCTGTGACCCCATGGCCATATAGTCTGTGCTCTGATCACTTGACCATATAGTCTACGCTGTGACCACTTGGCCATATAGTCTGCGTTGTGACCACTTGACCATATAGTCTGTGTTCTGATCACTTGGCCATATAGTCTGTGCTTTGACCATTTGGCCATATAGTCTCTGCCGTGAACACTTGACCATATAGTCTGTGCTGTGACCACTTGGCCATACAGTCTGTGCTGTGAACACTTGACCATATAGTCTGTGCTGTGAACACTTAACCATATAGTTTACGCCCTGGTCACTTGGACATATAGTCTGCGCTCTGATCACTTGGCCATATAGTCTGTGCTGTGACCACTTGGCTGTATAGTCTGCGCTCTGATCACTTTGCCATATAGTCTGCGCTGTGACCCCATGGCCATATAGTCTGTGCTGTGACCACTTGGCCATATAGTCTGTGTTGTGAACACTTGACCATATAGTCTGTGTTCTGATCACTTGGCCATATAGTCTGTGCTTTGACCATTTGGCCATATAGTCTCTGCTGTGAACACTTGACCATATAGTCTGCGCTGTGACCCCATGGCCATATAGTCTGTGCTCTGATCACTTGACCATATAGTCTACGCTGTGACCACTTGGCCATATAGTCTGTGTTGTGAACACTTGACCATATAGTCTGTGTTCTGATCACTTGGCCATACAGTCTGTGCTTTGACCATTTAGCCATATAGTCTCTGCTGTGAACACTTGACCATATAGTGTGTGCTGTGACCACTTGGTCATACAGTCTGTGCTGTGAACACTTGACCATATAGTCTGTGCTGTGAACACTTAACCATATAGTTTACGCCCTGGTCACTTGGACATATAGTCTGCGCTCTGATCACTTGGCCATATAGTCTGTGTTGTGACCATTTGGCCATATAGTCTGCGTTGTGACCCCATGGCCATATAGTCTGTGCTCTGATCACTTGACCATATAGTCTATGCTGTGAGCACTTGGCCATATAGTATACACTGTGACCCCATGGCCATATAGTCTGTGCTGTGACCACTTGGCCATATAGTATACGCTGTGACCCCATGGCCATATAGTCTGTGCTGTGACCACTTGGCCATATAGTCTGCGCTGTGACCATTTGGCCATATAGTCTGCGTTGTGACAACTTGACCATATAGTCTGTGCTGTGACCCCATGGCCATATAGTCTACGCTGTGACCACTTGGCCATGTAGTCTGTGCTGTGACCACTTGGCCATATAGTCTGCGCTGTGACCATTTGGCCATATAGTCTGCATTGTGACCACTTGACCATATAGTCTGTGCTGTGACCCCATGGCCATATAGTCTGCTTTGTTACCACTTGCCCATCTAGTCTGTGCTGTGACCACTTGACCATATAGTCTGTGCTGTGACCCCATGGCCATATAGTGTGTGCTCTGATCACTTTGCCATATAGTCTGTGCTGTGACCACTTGGCCATATAGTCTGTGCTGTGACCACTTCGCCATATAGTCTGTGCTCTGATCACTTTGCCATATAGTCTGTGCTGTGACCCCATGGCCATATAGTGTGTGCTCTGATCACTTTGCCATATAGTCTGTGCTATGACCACTTGGCCATATAGTCTGCGCTGTGACCCCATGGCCATATAGTCTGTGCTGTGACCCCATGGCCATATAGTGTGTGCTCTGATCACTTTGCCATATAGTCTGTGCTGCGACCACTTGGCCATATAGTCTGTGCTGTGACCACTTGGCCATATAGTCTGTGCTCTGATCACTTTGCCATATAGTCTGTGCTCTGATCACTTTGCCATATAGTCTGTGCTGTGACCCCATGGCCATATAGTGTGTGCTCTGATCACTTTGCCATATAGTCTGTGCTGTGACCACTTGGCCATATAGTCTGTGCTGTGACCACTTGGCCATATAGTCTGTGCTGTGACCACTTGGCCATATAGTCTGTGTTGGGAACACTTGACCATATAGTCTGTGTTCTGATCACTTGGCCATACAGTCTGTGCTTTGACCATTTGGCCATATAGTCTCTGCTGTGAACACTTGACCATATAGTCTGTGCTGTGACCACTTGGCCATACAGTCTGTGCTGTGAACACTTGACCATATAGTCTGTGCTGTGAACACTTAATCATATAGTTTACGCCCTGGTCACTTGGACATATAGTCTGCGCTCTGATCACTTGGCCATATAGTCTGTGTTGTGACCATTTGGCCATATAGTCTGCGTTGTGACCCCATGGCCATATAGTCTGTGTTCTGATCACTTGACCATATAGTCTATGCTGTGAGCACTTGGCCATATAGTATACGCTGTGACCCCATGGCCATATAGTCTGTGCTGTGATCACTTGGCCATATAGTATACGCTGTGACCCCATGGCCATATAGTCTGTGCTGTGACCACTTGGCCATATAGTCTGCGCTGTGACCATTTGGCCATATAGTCTGCGTTGTGACCACTTGACCATATAGTCTGTGCTGTGACCCCATGGCCATATAGTCTACGCTGTGACCACTTGGCCATGTAGTCTGTGCTGTGACCACTTGGCCATATAGTCTGCGCTGTGACCATTTGGCCATATAGTCTGCGTTGTGACCACTTGACAATATAGTCTGTGCTGTGACCCCATGGCCATATAGTCTGCTTTGTTACCACTTTCCCATATAGTCTGTGCTGTGACCACTTGACCATATAGTCTGTGCTGTGACCCCATGGCCATATAGTGTGTGCTCTGATCACTTTGCCATATAGTCTGTGCTCTGATCACTTTGCCATATAGTCTGTGCTGTGACCCCATGGCCATATAGTGTGTGCTCTGATCACTTTGCCATATAGTCTGTGCTATGACCACTTGGCCATATAGTCTGCGCTGTGACCCCATGGCCATATAGTCTGTGCTCTGATCACTTTGCCATATAGTCTGTGCTCTGATCACTTTGCCATATAGTCTGTGCTGTGACCCCATGGCCATATAGTGTGTGCTCTGATCACTTTGCCATATAGTCTGTGCTATGACCACTTGGCCATATAGTCTGTGCTGTGACCCCATGGCCATATAGTCTGTGCTGTGACCCCATGGCCATATAGTGTGTGCTCTGATCACTTTGCCATATAGTCTGTGCTGCGACCACTTGGCCATATAGTCTGTGCTGTGACCACTTGGCCATATAGTCTGTGCTCTGATCACTTTGCCATATAGTCTGTGCTCTGATCACTTTGCCATATAGTCTGTGCTGTGACCCCATGGCCATATAGTGTGTGCTCTGATCACTTTGCCATATAGTCTGTGCTGTGACCACTTGGCCATATAGTCTGTGCTGTGACCACTTGGCCATATAGTCTGTGCTGTGACCCCATGGCCATATAGTCTGTGCTGTGACCCCATGGCCATATAGTGTGTGCTCTGATCACTTTGCCATATAGTCTGTGCTGCGACCACTTGGCCATATAGTCTGTGCTGTGACCACTTGGCCATATAGTCTGTGCTCTGATCACTTTGCCATATAGTCTGTGCTCTGATCACTTTGCCATATAGTCTGTGCTGTGACCCCATGGCCATATAGTGTGTGCTCTGATCACTTTGCCATATAGTCTGTGCTGTGACCACTTGGCCATATAGTCTGTGCTGTGACCACTTGGCCATATAGTCTGTGCTGTAAACCGATGGCCATATAGTCTGTGCTCTGATCACTTTGCCATATAGTCTGTGCTGTGACCACTTGGCCATATAGTCTGCATTGTGACCACTTGGCTGTATAGTCTGCGTTGTGACCACTTGACCATATAGTCTGTGCTGTGACCCCATGGCCATATAGTGTGTGCTCTGATCACTTTGCCATATAGTCTGTGCTGTGACCACTTGGCCATATAGTCTGTGCTCTGATCACTTTGCCATATAGTCTGTGCTTTGACCATTTGGCCATATAGTCTGTGCTCTGATCACTTGGCCATATAGTCTACGCTGTGACAATTTGGCCATATAGTCTGTGTTGTGAACACTTGACCATATAGTCTGTGTTCTGATCACTTGGCCATATAGTCTGGGCTTTGACCATTTGGCCATATAGTCTATGCTGTGAACACTTGACCATATAGTCTGTGCTGTGACCACTTGGCCATACAGTCTGTGCTGTGAACACTTGACCATATAGTCTGTGCTGTGAACACTTAACCATATAGTTTACGCCCTGGTCACTTGGACATATAGACTGCGCTCTGGCCACTTGGCCATATAGTCTCTGCTGTGCCCACATAGTCTGCGCTGTGACCACTTGGTCATAAAGCCTATGCTCTGACGACTTTTCCATGATCTGGTGGCCATTTTCCCCACAGGACTATACCGTGGCTTTCCTATCACTATAACTCATGGATCGCAGAAGTGGAGTAATACCCTGCAGTGAAGTAACTTGAAGAGAACATTCCAGCCTCTGTGAGCTCTTACCATCAGGCTCCAACTTCTTTCCTTCAACACAAATATGAGAATGGTGCAGTGGCAACCTTGTACCCAGTGTAGCATTTAGTGGAGGCATGCAATGTCACCACCTTGCAGCTCACTTGAAAGGCCTGCTAAGGGTGGGCTTGCCCGTGATTGGGCCACTAATGGGATGAGAACTCAAGGCGGGGTGGTGTGCTTATCTCAGGCTGTGGTACTGACGGAAGTGATGGTGTGGGAATAAGGAGTGGGTTACTGTGGGTTCTGGAAGGGGCAATGAACTTGAGCCAGGTGCGATAGAAGACTGACTTGCAGACCAGCGGTGGCAGGAGTCCTATTATTAAATAAAGCAACTATTCGCCTTCATATTCGGCTTCGGCCGAATAGTTGACAAACTATTCGGTATTCGGCCGAATACTAAATACGTTATTTCGGTGCAGCCCTAATTTGTGCCCAGTGGCAAGCCTGTAGTTTGCCATGATGCATTTCTCCTGCATATCTTTGTGTGAAGTCTGGGCCTTTGTAGCCTTGGTGTCCTTTCCTCTGTTGGGCAAGTACCTGGCCATTCCGTTCCTTCTCCTCTTGCTCGGGTACCACAATGGCAAACAGAACAGGTCAAATGAAGGGCTCCTGCGGTCTCCATGTTGCAGCGTGGGGTGCTTTGCGCCATTATACCCATCAATAGTGCTCAGACCATTGACTTCCACCAACCGGTTTAAGGTAGCGTTTAAAGTTTTGGAGGTGTTTTCTGGTGGTGGTAGTGTTTGTCTTCGAGGATTTACGGTATTTCCACTAGTGGGACATTGTCACCACATGCGTGATGTGCATTAGCTAAAGCATTACATGTCGGTGGGAAACCTTCATGTACTACCATCCTGGCCAGAAAGATCAGAATAACACTATTTCTTGGCCCAGTGTTTTAGCTGGCAATGTTATGCTACCACGGCCCTCAGAATGAGGGGCACGTAGAGGCTCGTGGGTCGCAGCAGCGAAGCTGGATCTGTTGGCCACTCAGCTGCAGCCATATTGGCAGAACTGTTAGGCCTGTGAGCCCACATCTGCTGCGGACATCGAGGTAGGACTATGCATAAGCGATGCCTGCGTCTGGTCTGGATGCTGTGCTGAGCTCCAGCTCTCCTGGGTTATCCCCCTGAGGAGAACCTGGAGAAAGGGTTACATTCTCAGACCTGTTTGGCAACTGCGGGGGCGCTTGGATCTCATTAGTAGTGGGCAAGCTCTGCGCGCCATGTGCACTTGGTGGTTAGGGGGCGGGTCCAGGCTGCAATGCCCCAGAGATGGTCGTGTGGTTTTAGCGTCAGTAAGAAGAGCCTGGGAACGCCCCGCCTGCCTTGTTAGAATATCAGACAGTGAAGAGCGCAGCTGCGGCCTTGCCGTGGACAATATCCGTCTCCCCACTGCAAGTAAATGAGACACTGGCATAACACGCCACCAGCCATGGCTGCGTGCCCACTGCCTTCCAGGCACCACAATAGGACCTCGCGTCTTTGTTCCCAGCTTTGGTTCTGGCTATTAGGTGGTACCCGCACCACCTATAGGCCATAACTTTGACGTTGGGGCACAGTTAGGAAGGAGATGGTATGTCCGGAGGGGCACAGAGTTTGTGGGTGTTGTTTGGTTATTTGCCACATTCATTGACTGCCCATGGCCATGCTGCATCCTGCGGCCAATTCCAGCTGCTACCTGCCCATCCTCCTGGGGTCTCTGTGAGCTAGCTCTCGTATACAGTAAGATACAACGTTTCCCTGCCAGTGTTATTTCTAAGGGGTTTCTTAAGAGTTAATGCCTTGTTTGCAGCTGTAAATGCGCCGAAGGGGTCATACAAATGTCTTAACCAGGCGTGCCTTCAGCTGCTTGGTGTATTTCGGTCTCTTGCACTGAAGTCCTGTTAAAAACAATCATCAGCAAATCCAGAGGTTCTGGTTTGTGAATAGTTGTTAGATTTGCCAGGCGCTGCTAACAAATGCCCAAGTAATCACGTGGTTTCCCATCTGATTGCATCTTGTAGCCTGTCAGGACCATCATTATAGCGCCTTGCACATGCCTACTCCATGCCTAGGCACACGCCGAATCTGTCGGCTTTGCCAATGCATGTTTCGCTTTCTTATACAAGCTCAGCTACTCTAAACCATCCTGCTCCCCTTTCCTTTTGTGAATAAATAGTGCATGTTTTCTATCACAGCCTCTCTCGAGTGCACTCTTTTTTCTCATGTGCTTGGTAGAGTATCACGCAGTCTCATCTCAGTGTCACTCATTGAGCTGAGTGTTGCTGGGCGTGCTGTGTCCTTATGTGTTACTAGTACTGTTAGAGCACACCTCTGTCGTGGATGTAGCCGTATTGTGCTTTGATGTGTCTCGTAGCGCCTCAATGCGCTTTCCGGGAATCAGTGTACAGTCTACACGTATAGAGGGAAATGGGCTGGGGCAGAGGGTGTCCTGTGCTGTAGAATACCAGTGTGCTGTGCCCGGTGGCCCGTTTTTTTTCTTCCGGAATGGTCACTTTGGTGTCCAAAGTTCACTGTTTCGTTGCTGAAAGTGTGATCAGTACGTTCTTTTTCAGCTGCTCCTAAAATCGTCCAAAGTGTCACTCCTTTTGTCCTAAATATGCTGTGCCTTGCGTTGCTCTGTCAGGGGAAAAGGCAAGTCGTAAAAGTGTCATTCATTTCAAGCATATGTCCACTCATATACTCCTTCAATTGTCACTCAGGCCACCAAGTGTCACTCACTTGCATCTCAAAGTAGCATCAATGTTGTCTTCAAGGTCCCACTCTGTCCCAAAACTGCTGTGAATGTAATGGTGTGCCACTCAGTACAAGTGCAAAACGCACGCCACTCAGTACAAGTGCAAAAAGCGCGCCACTCAGTATAAGTGCAAAACGCTGCTTGTGTTCAGCAACATAACACCTCACTATTTGATTTGTAGAGGCAGCATCGTCTGAGTCTTCACTACACAAACGTAAGGATGACGTTGTGACAATGCAGGGGCCAAAGGCGACAAGTGTAACCAAGAAAAGCAGGTGCCCCTGTTTGCTGTGAAACCACTGAAAGGTGCCTTATTGCTGCTTCAAGGGGCTACATTGGTGTAGCTTTGCAATGACAAGTTCCCACACAACTATGACATTGTAGCTCTGCACAAAGGGTGTTTCATGTGCAGTGTGACAATGCCCTCTTCACACACACAGGGTGCCAATGTGTGGTGTGTCATACCCTCCTAATGCTGAACTCGTGCTTCCACAATCCAAGATGGTTACTATTGGCAGGGAGGTCAAAGGGGCCACGCCTCATTCTCTGTGGATCAAATGGGTAAAGCGGTCACCCATCACAGGCCTCTCCCTCCCTTATCTCCTTGCCACAGGATGCCGGGTCATAGTGGACAGATGGGTACTGGCCCGCCTTCACCACAATGACCACCGACACCTACTGCGGGGAAGTTAGGTGTGAAATGGAGTGGTGCGGAAAGCACTGGGGCCTCACTAACATGTAGGTCCACACACTCTCCACTCCCCACCCTACCTGAGACTGGGTGATCTGCTCCCCGCTGTTTCCTCCCCTGGTTGCTAGGTCCACACACCGTCCACTCCCTGTCCTACCTGAGACTGGGTGATCTGCTCCAAGCTGTTCCCTCCCCTGGTTGCTAGGTCCACACCCCCTCCACTCCCCACCCTACCTGAGACTGGGTGATCTGCTCCCCGCTGTTCCCTCCCCTGGTTGCTAGGCCCACACACCCTCCACTCCCCACCCTACCTGAGAATGGGTGAATCTGCTCCCTGCTGTTCCCTCCCCTGGTTGCTAGGCCCACACACCCTCCACTCCCCACCCTACCTGAGAATAGGTGATCTGCTCCCTGCTGTTCCCTCCCCTGGTTGCTAGGCCCACACACCCTCCACTCCCCACCCTACCTGAGAATGGGTGATCTGCTCCCCGCTGTTCCCTCCCCTGGTTGCTAGGTCCACACACCCTCCACTCCCCACCCTACCTGAGACTGGGTGATCTGCTCCCCGCTGTTCCCTCCCCTGGTTGCTAGGCCCACACACCCTCCACTCCCCACCCTACCTGAGAATGGGTGATCTGCTCCCCGCTGTTCCCTCCCCTGGTTGCTCTTAGATCCCTTGCTGCCAAATTGCCCGACCTCCCCCTCCCGTGTTCTTAGCTCCCCACTCCCTTGTCTCTCGGCTTCACTCACCATATGTTCCCCTTATACTTGTTAAGTGCTTCATTGCTTCTCGAAGCTAGGTCTGCGCTCAATACATACATTCCTTATTGTTTTGTGTAATGTACTTCAGTTCACCCTTAACAATACATATCACACGCTAAACAAGTATATGTTTTAATAGATCTCAAGCATTTCATCAATTTCTGTCTTCTAAATTCAAGTGTTTTAAGAAACCCAGAATACCAAGAGGAAGGGAGATAGAATTCCCATTGAAACATCTTATCCAAAAACTGTTATCATCAACTAGATCGTAAAAGTGCAAAGGAGCTCTAAAATATGAAGACCGGATTGATGAGAAATGTGAACAAGATGTAAATAAATGTTTCAGAGTTTCCAATTCGTTAAAATGTGCAGAACATCGGCAGTGCGCCTCCTCTGGTGCCACCTCTTTGCATCTCAGAAGGATTGCCCTTGTAAGATTGCGTCTGAATCTCATGAATTCCAGCCTATCCTGAAGAGCCGGAAAGATCTTTAGGTGAAGCGCCAGATCACCTAAACCTTTGTGCTCATGATTTAAGTGTACCGAGGAATTAAAACCATGGTATGTCTCCACGGTTGAGCAGCAATCTTATTGACACCTATTGGAAAGTATAGCTCACATCTTCTACGATCATACCTATATCCTCGAATACGTCTTCGCAAGAGTCATTAGAGCATTCATCCTCCTTTCCACGCTCCTTGCAACCAGGGAACCTACATTCCCGTACAAGGCATTAAGGCACAGGGTTATACGTGTAGGGTATAATGCCAGGTATGCCCGCATCCCTTTAGCTCTGAATAGCAGTAAAAGCAACTGCATTGGGAATGCCTACCACCTTATGCCAGAAGATAACTCTGCGGCCTACTCAACACTTCCAGTAGCGAATAGTGCAACATGTCCACTGACCACGACTTTGCCCACATACACTTTTACCACAGGAGAAATAGAACATCTACAGTATTTGTTTTTTATGTGTTTCATTTGTCCAATGAGGACTTCAGCCTTCTGGTGAAGATTTTATTTCCTTATGTATTGGGTTTTTATAATGCGCCTATACATGTCCAGGTGCGTTGCTGTTCCTTCATGAGGGGTAGTTTGCATGTTTTGGTATCTTCAGATTTTTTAGGCCCACTTTTTCTCCTTTTTGCTTTGGTTCCATAGGCCTTGTGTGCCACATTATTTCAGCGCAGGCCTGTTACTTGGGGGCATGTCCCCCACTGACTTTGGCCTTTTACTTATGGCATCCGGCGCTATTTCATCCCACGGAGGGCTAGGACACAGTTACTTGAATTTTAATGGGAATCAGAGAGGAAAACAGGGCAGATCACTCACGTCATTGGGCATCAGGGGGCATGGAGTGGAGCACCAGTGAGCAAAACCTCAGAGGGGCACAAAATGACTGCGCGACACACTTTTGTAAAATGCAAAGTGAAGGTAAATGGTGAGCAAGTCTGCGAGGGGCGCAAGCAATCCGGACACATACGGCAAGTTATAACATGGCGTAGCATGGCCTGAGTGACATGACAAGACACAACGAAACATTAGAAACTGTCACAAAGCATACACGACCGAACAAGGGAAAACAGCCCCGCCTCCTCCCCACAAGAGAGCTGCCTTTTCTCCTTCTCGCCTTTCAAGTGCCCCCCTCTCTCTCGGGGAGTTGCATTGCAGCAAGAGAGGGCATGGAGCCGCCTGCCGCCTGGAGACTCCTGTCATTACCATACGCAGAGCAGCATGGGTTATGCAAGGCATGAATTGTGGGGTGACAGAAATAGGCTCCCAGAGAGCTGGAGGCCCAGGTAACTCGCCTCACCTTCCTTGGCATGCTGGGTGGCAGGCTGAGCATCATCTGAAACCTCAGTAAGTGGGTCACGTGCGGTACGCGGTGGGCACGTCAGACAATTGCACAGCATTTGCCAGGTGACTGGGGCAGGGGCCATCCAGATTGCTTTTCCCAAAACCTATGCCACTGCCTCCAAATAACCTCAAACCCTTCTCCCAAGGCAGAGACCGAAGATTCATTCTGAAGCTACTCATCCACGTCACCTGGTGTTGGCACCAGAAGGAAACCTTCAGAGCGGCCAAAAAGGGCCTGGATTCCTCCAAGCTCCCCACAAAGCTGGGTGCAACTTCTCCTCCCCTGAAGGGGGCGCTGCCAGTGGCGTGGAGGTGTGCAGACTGAGCCAGCACACTTCTCCATCTGCCGTGACACCCCGGGGCTGCCATTGCAACCCAGTCGTAAATGAAGTGGGTAAAGTGCGCCCCACTACCCATGCCTGCCTCTGCCCAGCCAGCCTTCCAACTAGAACGAAGGAAGAGAAGCAGAAGTCCACCCTGCGCCCTTCTTCTGATAGCAAACAAAAAACCAACCATATCTCACTGAGAAGAAACCAGTATTCGAATGCCACCTACTGGCGAGGGCAAACAGAATGCCAATGATGTCAGTTATGCCAGACTAAATGTTTATGTGTGTAGACATTCCTCCTCCCTTTGTGGAACCCACACGATTTAGGACACGCTTGCTTTGCATCACCCAAAATGCCATTTTCTGCATCGCCCGGGTGCTGCTGCAAGTCCAGAGCCGCTCATGTGTTGTTGCACCGTCCACTGTGGTGGACTTTCAGGGCAGGAGCAAATGCTCTCCTGGCCCACACTGCGTGATGCCAACCGTGCATGCATGCACCAAGGTTTGCCACTTGCAGTGCTCAGCACCCTGCGTGGTTTCACTCTAGCAAAGGATCAGCTGAGAGTGGCCACGGCTTTACTGACATGTTCTGACCATGACCAGCAATACTTTTCGGCTCGCATTACTCCAGGGAGTGAATCCTTTGCTTACCTTTCCTGCATATCGGGCCGGACATGTGTGAAAAGCCACCGGACCATGCCTGCACTGAGGAGCTGGAAGGCGTGCAGAGCAATGAAGGCGGTGTGGAAATGTGTACTTGTGTGTGTAGGCTGAGCAGCCCAACTGTGTCATCCAGATGTGGTTCCAATGCACTGTCAATAGCTACAATTGTGCCCTGAAACAAGCATTGTACCGCCGAGTTATAGAATGCAGGTGTGTTTTTATTAAAGAAAATTAAAGCCATGTATTAAGTAGAAACCTTTAGTCTCTCCTGGACCCCCTTGTCAATTTATTTTTGTAGGGTGCAAGGCGTCTGGAACCTATGAAAGTTAGTGTTAAACCAAATACCTAAACAGCGCAAGCAAATGAGGTGAGTCGCGGGGGGGGGGGGGGCGGAGGGGGGTTGGGTGGGGGATGAGTCCTTTTAAAAGAAACTAAAAAAACTGCAAATCAAAGGACGGCTGCTTTGCTGATACTCACGTGCATAGCGGAGAAAGGGGTCTGGCGCCACAGCCAGATGGGCATCGTGCCATGCATCCATGTGGGTAGTGTAGAGGACAGCCCTCCTCCAAGAGGAGTTTGCATGTCAGACATCTGCCACACAGGGTCCTTCAGCTGGACAGAGGGCCTCTTCACTGCCACACAGTGAAAGGTGCCTCTCCGCTGGACCAGGAGTAACAATACCGTCTCCTGACACCAGGCTCACACCCCGCTTTCTAGAATTGTGAAGCAACTTAGCCAAATGTTAAGATAGGGCCCTGTTTTTTGACATCCACCTCGGACCCATCATTGACTGCCCCTCACCCCCTCACTAACCTGCTCAGTAGTCTTCCTTCCGCTTCCGGGACATTCCTTGGCCTCCCACCTGCACACTGCTGAGTGCAAGCCTGCTAGCATCCCACCCCAGCCCACCCCACCACACCCATCCCATCGGCAACTCCAAGCAGGATCCTCATGGCTGAGGTTGTTCTCTGGCCACACAAGTCCCACGTCCCCCTCTACAACTGACTATAATCTTCACAGCACCGGAATACAGGTTATTCCAATCTGCAGGAGTCCAAACTTCAGGTTTCACACTTCACCTCTTCCTCCCGCCACTATTCCAGTGCCAAGAAGCTGCCAAACGCCAAACTCGTGCTGTCAGGCGCCACCCTACATTACATGCCCTGAAAGAGAGTTTTTAAATGTCCACCCCTATTTCAAGGGTTAACTTGTTTAACCTAAATGTAAACTCCCTAGTCCTGTCTGAATGCTCACACCCCTGGCAGAGCAGGCGAAGGTACTCATGGCTGGACATATATCCGCGCTCATCACGTTTCGAATCAGGGTCTGACTGTGCCATTAAATGGTCTCAGGAACCAACGAAAAAGTGGCCCACGGTTGCAAATGTCTATTCATTACTTTTATGACACTGTTCGAATAGTACCCAAGGGCGAGTTTTTTTTTTTTTTTTTTTTATCAAATGTGATGTATATGGTCCATTTCAAAGAATATTTATTCAGCAACACTGATCAAAACTACTAGCCGCACGGTGAACTAACTCAATGAACTGGCCCAAGTTGACCAAAAAAGTGGACACTTTGATCAAAAATACCAGCCCACCCCAGCGCTGTGTGTTTTTGGTTAGGCCCTGGGCCTGTTGGCCTATCGGCCAGCCCGAGTCTCTCATGGATGAGCTCTGGTCGCGCTAAGGGCACGCCATGGTGGCCTGTCCAGTGACCCATGTCCATTAGAAATACTTGTAGAAATGATTGTGTGCACACTTTGCCTTTTTGGGATTTGTCCTGAAAACAACCTGCTTTGATTTTCCCGGCTGGTGTTTCGCGCATGCGTGCAGCAACAGGCTGGAGGGAACCCGGCCTGAGCGAGGTTGGGCTGAGCCTCTGGCCGCGGCCGCTTTAGGGGCAATGCTCCTGGGACTAGCGCCGCACTGGGGCTGCGTGACGATGGGGCCCAAATGTTCTGGTATCCGGGGGCCGATTATGAGGGAACTGGGGGACAGCCACGTGCCACGGGCATCAATGCACAAACCTGTGCACTGCGAGAAACAAGTAGGCGCCATGCATGTCCCTTCTAATGAGCGAGTCAAGCTTCTTTCAACGGATCTCAATCCTAGTGACAGTGAACATATGAGGTGTGAGTGGGCTTACCTGGAAGAGTGCCCTGAGGGGAGCCCAGAAGCAATGCACTCTGGGGCAGAGGGGTGCACGGAGGGAAGAGGACCCCTAAGGACCCATATGGGGTAGCAGGTGACACTTCACAGGTCCCCAAAGTGGAACTATGCATGGATTATCATATCAGCTGGGAAGACAGCTCGGCGGGTCGGGTGCTCACTACCGTTTTCGGTTGGTGCCACAAAGCCAACTCAACTATTCATCCTTCAGCAGCCAATACATGAAAAGCAACTTCAGTTGAGTAATACAAATTGAATATAAAACTTTTCTACCTAAAGCGCTATTATGAAACACTATCGTGTAGCTTCAATGATACTCAAGGGGAGTTATGGCAAGCAGGCGAGGAAGCCTGTGCTACGGGGTCTAGCTTTGGCTGCTGTATCCCGAGAAGACTAAAGATGAACAGAACCAGTCCAGGAGAACAAGCGTTTCCAATTCCATAGCGGTTCAGCAGAGTCCAAGGAGCTTCAAGGCACACCTACTAGAGGGAACAGGGAGAGGATGAGCAAGTATGGACCAGTCGTGTAATTACGAGAGGCTGCCTTCCCAGCGGGAGGGCCGTGGACCTCGAGGGAAGTCCCGATATAAACCCGGAGAGCTCCTAGTGGGGTGGACCTGGGCTTGGGCCTGGTGATAGGAGCTAGAAGAAAGCAGAAGCAGAGAGGGGCAGAAGTATGAACAGAAAGCAGTCTAGGGCAGGCTGGGCGCATGCTGATGGTTCATGGTCTAGAAGGTCAATAGTTTGGATTCCTAAAGGGATACATTTCAAATGTCTCGAACCTGCTTTCAAACCAGGTCCTGGAAGGACCTGTCCAATGGTAAAATATCTTGTTAATTCAGTTTATATAAATAGCTCAGAATCGAATCATCCCATACTCTTGGCTTAAGTCGATAATAGTCCCAATTTATAAAACGGAGTCAAGACTACTAGCCACAAGCTATAGAGCAATCTCACTAATTGACTCCACGAGTACGATTTTAGCTGGCTTTACTCTAAAAGACCCTGTGCATTGGATGGACAGAACGAAGAGGCCTAGCATTTTTCACACCGGTATTAGAAGGGGAATGGGGACCACCCTAAATGGGCTGGGGTTAACCCCTTGGACAGGACTAGATCTCTATACACAGGAAGCCTTGATATGTCAGCGGCCTCGACGGAGCAGATAGGGGTAGCTCCTGGTGTAAAATATCAAATTGGGGCCATCCACAGGGCCTCCTGTGTTATTGCTGTTCTACTCTAAGCACACCCTAAGAGTTCATAGATATTCTGAGGGTGCTGCTTTCTCTAGGGAGATGGTGGTTCAGACAGGTTTAAGGCAAGAGTGTGTTTTAGCAACAACCCTTTTGAATGTGTACATTTCGGATCTCCCATTATCTCTACAGAAAGTTTCCACCTAGAGTAGGTTCCTCGGAAGTAAGGTGGCTCGCTTAGGTGAATGACTTGATGATGTATGATGTTACGCCAACCGACTTACAAAGGTCTCTAGATGCTGTTGGGCAATGCGTCAAGGAGAAGAATTTAGCGATTCACTGTGCCAAATCCTGCATTTTAATATATGATAAAAAAAAGCTACGTTTAAAGCCTGCAAGTGAAGTGTGAATTCAGAGCGAATTTACGAGGTATAGGCTTTGGTATATTTGGGTTTTATATCCGCCTCAAAAAATCCTAGAACAATAAAAGAAAAATGAGCTGCGAGGATTGACTTGTTTATCACACAAATGAAGATCATCCCGGCAAATTGTGGCCTCTATTCTCCTTTAAATATGACAGAATTGTATTAGACGAAGGTGACGCCGTCGATAATCTACGGTTGTGAATTTTTGCCATTGAAGATCAGGAAATGGACCAGGCTCTTTGAAGGGAAAATATGGCGCTCAGTTTTAGGACTCCTTCCTCTGCACCCTTAGGAGATACACGGCCAGAGCTAGGCTTGTATTCCTTGTGGTTTGTGCACAACTGCAACAAATGGAGGCTGTATTTGAAAATGAAGGCGGATAATGGATATACACTCTTCTCAAAATTTGCTGCGGTATATGGATAAGGCACGATCTTTTTGAGAACTTTTATATCGTGTGAATGTTTGTTAACGGAGGCTTCTGTTGATCAGGATATTGAGACCTTGATCATAAAAAGAAATCTAAAAGATTGGGAGAAGATGGAGAACTGGGATAGTCTTCAAAAATCGAAGCTTTATAGAGAGTAGTTGAATATGTCATTAGGCCTTCATACTAAGATTCTTACATGGTTACGGCTTCCTGCAGATCTCACGGAACCTGGTTTTTAAAATTCAGGCTGAATTGTTTATTTCCATTGGAGGTGATTGGTCTGCATTTACATCTTCAATTATAAAACAGGACTCCTCTATTTAAAATGGAGCAGATAGAAACTCTCCGACACTTAATGCTGGACTGTCCCTGCGGGTCACAGAGGCGTCTACTTCATTTTCAGGAATGCATACATTCTTCCAGCGCTGTGATTGCTGAAAATGTCTGCAAGCGCTTGATATTGGCTTCTCAAATATCTCTCTGTATCGCTCAGTTGCATTTCTAAAGGAAGCACTTTTATTGGGCCTACAGGACCGATTTCATTAGCTTTCTTTAAAATGGGTGATTAGTGCGTTTCTTTAATGGATTTTTTTTTTTTTATTTTGTTTTACTTCCTTTTTAATTGCATTTCATTGTGAAAGGTTTTAACGTTAACCCATAACACAAAAATAAATAAACAGTATCCGGAAACTCCTACAAGACAGGCACTTTTCTTGATAGTACACAGAAAACAGAGCAGTAAGGCACGGGCGTTATTTCGGAATGGATTCAAAATAATCTGTGCAAACAGAAATTATTAAAAACTTCTTTCACCAGACATGGATATCGAATGTTAAATCAACTTTAATAGCATTGGGCCTATAATTCCCCCATGATACACCAATGGGAGCTCATGTGTAGGGAGTCAGACATTACAGACTGTCCATCATCAGCGCGTAGTCTCCAGCTGTTGCTCCCAGAAGTCTATGCAGAGACTTCCATGAAACACTGAATAATGTGTTCATCCAGACTTCTAGACCTGGCAGGGCTCACCTTTCAGAGTCTCTGGCCTTGCAACATCAGGTACAGAGCGTCCCAACAGGGCTAGTCTTTCATTTACAGGCGAGATGTCCCTGGGTGAGGTCAGGCAGAGAGAGGGGCTCGCGGGGGGGGGGGGGAGAGATGGCTTGAAGATTAACCTGTCGGCTGGTCTCTTGTGGCTCCAGCTGACGACGATCACAGAATATGCGGCCTCTGCTTCCAACACAAGACCACGAGGTTGACTCTAGAACCAACTCGCTCATTTGGAATGGTTGACTCGTGCTGTGTGGCCAAAGTCTACAGTGTCTCCAGCTCTGTCTTTTCTCTTGCTATACTGGAGTACACAATTCAAAACAACCGGACAAATTACTGAAAACCACTTGAGAAAAACACGACGACCTTTTTATAGGGTGGTGTGCAGTCTTAAAAAGAAAGCAGAGTCTGCAGGCGGCATGCCCCTACCCAGGAAAGAGACACCTTAGAACAAAGCCGGCCCAACTGGCGACAGCAGGTGCCCGGGGGCAGCACTGGCAGTGCAGTGCATACCTACATTTAGCGTAGAGATACACCTACATAGCTCTCCGAGTGCAGTGTCTAAGAGCAAGCAAGCACAATGCAGGCCTTGCCCAAAGAGCTTAAGAGGATCCACAAAGCTGTACAGGTGAGAATGTCGCACGCAGCACGATGAAAAGATACCATTCCCGAGGGCATTAACTGCCAGAGAAGGACCGTCACCCAGGTGAGCCAGCTCCAAACTGTGCACACGTTGCTGCGGTGCAGAGCAGCCCCCAAGCCTGGGTCTCTCCGCTTAGTAATGCCCCCGGGCGGCGCTGGGCTTTCCACGCGGGGGCCTCAGTGGCAAGCAGCACTTTAATGGGGCAGGTAGAGAGACGCTTCTGGTTCTGCCATCTGAACCCCCGCACTTGTATTGCGCTAGTGATTGCACCCCTTAATTAGAAGGGTTCAGTAATCTACTTACAAGCGTCCTTCATTACTCTGAATCTAAAAGCGCGGGTACTTTTTACTTGATTTTTTTCAGCTTCCTTATTTTCCAAATAAGGATAACGTAGCATTATCATCACGCGCGTCCACGAAAAAATGTCACCCTGAAAAAACGCCCTTTTTTAAGAACCCAATCCCTTTAGTTATTTTATTTTTTAATGTAATGGTTTAAGTCCTTTCTCTTGTAGCAATACTTTTTTTTTGACAGATCACCTTAGTGAGATCTTGCAACGAGCGTTGGGAGCTCTACATAGACACTTCTGCTGTCTCAAAGCGCTATATAATGCCCCAAAGCACGCTGTGGTCGGAGAGCGCGGAGCTACCCCTACCCCTCTCATCGGATATGGAGGCCCACATGATATGCGGAGTGGGACAGGACGTGCCCTTTAAAGGTGAAAATGCACTCTAGCATCAGGAGAGCCAGGGGTTGGTGGCCCCTACACTGGGCCATCACCCCGAGTGTACATGGGTAGTGTGTTTGTGTGCTCACAGGCCATGCTCCTGTCCTTCATCAGAAGCACAGTCATTGGGATCCAAAGAAAACGTGATCATCGGTGTACACACCCCATCACAACCTTGCTTGTATGGACAGGACAAAGATTTGTGCTACTACCTAGATGTGTTAAATTGTTGAGAGGGTCGAATTTGTGGACCCTCACAGGGATGATTGGGTTTCCATTACTACTAACTCCAGAAGAGTATATGATGTAATATTGAAGGAGGTGACCGTCCTACGAAAGCTTGGCTACCATCTATCCCCTTCTGCCCCGGGGAGGGCGGGTAGGACTGGGCGAGTGGAGACTCCTTGACGGAGGTCCAACGGGTCCAGTCCTGGTCAGCAAAGGGTTTGATTTGCCGATGTGCTACAGGCAGCAAAGGGAACCTTTTCTTCAGAAGGCGGTGAGAGGAGGTGGGTTATGTTATCCTTCAAGGATTTCATGCATCAACTAAAAGATTCAAAGCAGAACCTTTAGTTAACGGGGCTCACGGACGCGTGTTCCTTGGAATACTATGGGATTTGCAGAGTTTTTGAATAATGAAGATCTGTGCGAGTTTTTGAGGAGCTTAATATTCTGCTGTTGCAAGAGGTATGGTTGGACAAGTGTCCTATTTTTAATAGGCATCACTGCCAGCAGTTAAGGACGGCAGGGGCAGCCCAACTGGGGGTCTCCTTACTGTAACAAGGAGTGACTTAGGCTTTACTCTTATAGGTTGTGAAGAGGTGGGGAAAAGGGCCCTGGGAGTGGAATTGAAAGGGGTGGTGAATAAATGGACCGCATATATTCAGGTTTTTAATATCTACTGGCAGTATCTACAGGGGGACATTAGTGAAATTGACAAAATAGTCAAAATAATTGAGGATTGGTATGGGGAATCCCCGGGTGGCCAAATGATGGTTGCAGGAGAATGGAAGTAGGGGCTGTTGATTTGGAAACGCTGCCCTTGAAACCTGGGGAATATAGGACGCTTATACATGAGCATCTCTGGAGGAAGACCTTGGACGACTGGGGGTTATTCTCAGGGAACAATCGCCTTAATAAAGGAGGAACATGAGCGTTCTACGCGGCTTAGGGGGGCATTCATATTCTGCCATGGACTATAGGTTGGTTAATAGGAGATTACTGGATAGGTTGGATGATTTTAAGTTTGGGGAGAGATCACTGGATACATTGGATGATGTTCAGTTTGGGGAGAGATTACTGGATAAATTGGATGATTTTCAGTTTGGGGAGAGATCACTGGATGATTTTCAGTTTGGGGAGAGATCACTGGATGATTTTCAGTTTGGAAGAGATCACTGGATGATTTTCAGTTTGGGGAGAGATCATTGGATGATTTTCAGTTTGGGGAGAGATTACTGGATAAATTGGATGATTTTCAGTTTGGGGAAAGTAAACAGTTTGGGGAAAGTAAATCGAACGACTACTGAATGCTGATGGCTTCTTTCAGAATCAAAAGTGAAGTTAAGAGCTTGACTGCCATTTTTTTATCTGGTTGTGAATAGTGCACAGAATTGTGTCAAGTGGACAGATAGGAGAGTGGCGCGTTTTAATAAAAACATTGATGGTGCATATTTGAAAACGATGTCTCTCGCAGAAAAAAGTTTCTATTTTCTGTCAGACTGATGAACAAGCAAATAGGACAGGCTTTTCAGCCATTGCGTTTTGTCCTCTAGGAGAACAAAAGAATGAAACTTCGTCTTCATAGATTTGACAAGTTGAATAAGATCAGAAGCGGCGGGGCTGAAAATCAATTCCGAATATCAAAAATAGAAGGTGGATTTGAAGGTGAAGGAAACTCAAATCAAAAAAGAAATGCAAAGAATGAAAAACTGGGGGAAAGCCCATCGCCATCACTTCTATCAGCGAGACGGCGTAGCCATGTTAAAGATCACTGGCAAACAAGTCGCACAGTTTTGGTCATTTATGAATGTATTAGAAACAAACCTAAGAGAGAATCAGACTACTTGCATCACAGAGGAAGAGTGGCAGCGGCATTTTGCTCAATTATATAGCAAGCAAGAGTGCACTCAACTCCTTTGTGAACGGTTGGGCAAGGTTGGTTGGTGCCTTGACTTCACTATTGAGGATGTCAAAAGAGAAATTATGTGGGCTAGTGGGTCCCGTGCTGGGGATCCAAATTCATTATCAAACATACTTTTTGTTTAATCGCCGAAGCTGTGGTCTGGTATATAGTTTGTATTATTTAAGGATGTTATTTGTTGCCAACAGACACCCGAGACATGGAAAAATGCTTACGTGGTCCCTAACCATAAAAAGGGATTCAGGGCGATAGTTCCACGGAAAACAGTCCATCACACTGACAGATGCTGATGCAAAGCTATTTGCAGGCTTAGTACTTGAAAATAATTGAATAATAGGTGTCAGATAAAGAAATATTATGTAAATATCAGACAGGATTTAGGCCTTCTATAGGCACTGACTGGAATGGTTTTCTTTTGGGATGCAAACAGAAGTTGGCATGGGGGAACCAAAGTACGCCAACATGCGTGGTCTCCTTGGACCGGTCCACGGCATTTGATTTGGTGGGCGAGCAGAATTATGGAGTAAAATAAGGAGATGGGGAATGGCAGTGGGTCTATTGGCAATGTTGATGTACCTACATGAGAATACTGGAGCACAGGTGAGGCTTAGTGGTGATGGAGGGATGCAGCCCATAATGCACTGCGGCAGGGGTGTATCTTGGCCCCAGGCCTCCCCAATCTTCCTGTGGCAGATATTGGTGAGATATTGGATGAGGCGGCTTTCATTGCCCCCAGGATTGGTAAAATCCGATCCACGTGGTCAGAATATGCCGATGAGTTCATCCTCCTGGTTGCCACACCTGTAGGATTGCATCCTCCTGGACGACACACCTGTAGGATTGCATCCTCCTGGACAACACACCTAGAGGATTGCATCCTCCTGGACGACACACGTAGGATTGCATCCTCCTGGACGACACACCTAGAGGATTGCATCCTCCTGGACGACACGACACACCTGTAGGATTGCATCCTCCTGGACAACACACCTAGAGGATTGCATCCTCCTGGACAACACACCTGTAGGATTGCATCCTCCTGGACGACACACCTGTAGGATTGCATCCTCCTGGACGACACACCTAGAGGATTGCATCCTCCTGGACGACACACCTGTAGGATTGCATCCTCCTGGACGACACACGTAGAGGATTGCATCCTCCTGGACGACACACCTGTAGGATTGCATCCTCCTGGACGACACACCTAGAGGATTGCATCCTCCTGGACGACACGACACCTGTAGGATTGCATCCTCCTGGACAACACACCTAGAGGATTGCATCCTCCTGGACAACACACCTGTAGGATTGCATCCTCCTGGACGATACACCTGTAGGATTGCATCCTCCTGGACGACACACCTGTAGGATTGCATCCTCCTGGACGACACACCTATAGGATTGCATCCTCCTGGATGACACACCTATAGGATTGCAACGCTTTATTAACGCCTTCACAGTGTACATGGAAACAATCGGCTGAACATGAATCCTAGAAATCTCATGTTATGAGAATGTGTCTTAAGAATTAGAAGTGCAATTGTGGTTGCTTTGTGAAGGAGACTAGACTGTCTTTTACAGATAATCTGAGGTATTTGGGTTTTTATGCAATGGCTTGGCCAAAGAAGGTCTTTCCCAGGGATAAGTTAAAGACAACAGTCTGAGTTTTGGGCGCGCAGAATGCAAAAGGTGAACATAAAGGATGTCCGCTTTCCCATGGTTCCTGCAGTAAGGTTCGATTTAGGTATGGTAATCCCCACATTGTTATATGGGCTAGAGTTACTAGGATTGGGGATTTTTCCTGAAATAGACTATTATGGAGCAATGTTGTGGAGACGAGTGTTATATGGTTTGCCAGTATGGGTTCCAATTGCGGTGATAAGACATGAATTGGACTTGCAATGTCTCCGCAGTCGGATACAGTGGAAACATCGTGTGCCGGAAATTCATAACGTCACCACCATCTACGCTGGATGCAGATATGGGCATTTTAGATGCGGCTAACCCCAGGTCACCGTGGCGATCATAGATAATACTTGGAGTTTTTAATGGAATTGAACACTACTAATGGAATTGTAAAGACTTTTATTGAATACCTGGTAAAACTGAAAACTAGGATCCAACTGCCTGATTGGATAAATACCCAGGAAACCATTAGGACATTCTAATTGTACAGTCATTTGGGTAAGGATGACTGGAGTTGTGGAACCATCTCTAAAGTCTTTTTTCCAGATAGGCAATCAAGGGATCATTCTATGAGGTTTCCTGTAAATGTTTTGTTGGCTAAAGAGATTGTAGGATTGCCGTCAGGCACCCCTCCAGATATAGCGACCTGCAGCTACTGCATTGCATTTTATGCAAGGGAACATCGGTCTCATCTTTGATTGCAACGTCCCGCTCTGCTGCAATGACAGATTCAGTATTTTGCTGAATGTGTACGAAATTCAGCATGGGTTGAAATTGACCACTTATAGGAGAAGATGTTCAGAGGTAATTCAACTGCACTGTTGGCTGTATTAAAAAGGTTTGCAATTCTTTATACTGTTAAAATTGAATTTTATGTATTGCTATGGGGAGTAGATTTAATACTTTACTAGGAAGAATTGATATTAATTGGAGATTTGGGGATTCTGAAGTGCACATGTTAGTGGTAGCGCACTGATGAATGTTATTAGGTGTAAATTGCTACTGGAATTTCAAAGGATACAGAAATGCACATATTAATGAGGATGAAATGCTCTATAATATGTGAAAAAGAGCAAAGGTTTGATGTAAACCATAAGCAATCAAATACAATAGTAATATAGGTACTTGGAAGCCGTGAACATGGTTACCACATCTGCAATGCAGAAAATGCACACACTAATCATGGGATGACTTCATGCTAATTTATGACAAACCAAAAAAATAAAAAATAAAAGTGTGTTTAACTATCAAAATAAAGGATTGCTCATGTTTGATGGGGGGTGAGGGGGCAAACCATCATATTGTATAAGGGGTTAGTCATCACGCCTGCCCTTATTGCAGCCATGCATTTCCTTATTTTTGCGGGTATGGGGGGTGCAAATCTAGCTGCCACATAACCTTCATTCTTCATTCCACAGATGAAGGACACGGTCACATGCAGACAGCGGTCCGGGAACTATTGACCTTAGTACTCTGCGATTCCTTTCTAATGCTGAAGTGTTGCTTTTTTTGGGTTAGTTTATGGGCTAAAGAAATCCATAAATTAAACTACCTGTAAATCCTATACACTGACGGGTTAAGACCCTTCCACCCACCTGCACAAAGTGCAAAAATTGCTGGACGGTGTGAAGGGAGTGCACACTAAGTCCTACTTACGGTTAATCTATCTTAAAAGGGAGCACTCGGTTTGCCAGTTTACTATTTCCTACATTATGTGCACAAGCTGTTGCAACAGTTCCTTCATTGACCAACTTGACATGCACACAACATCAACCATCCAGTGGTCAGGGAAAGACTAATACAAGCAGGAACTTATTGAAATATAGAGATAAAAAAATACCACCTACCCTTCATGAGAAAAGCCCATATATTAACAACCTCATCATAAAGTGCCTAAAGACTGGTAATTGATGGCGTGGTCATTCAACACAGTCAAACAGGGGTGGGAAAGACACAAGTAGAGGCACAATGAGCGCCACCTGGGGTGGCATTTTACCATCACTCCCATACAACTGGACGGACATGCTGTGAAGAGGAACATAACAAGCATATAACACCCTTCATTGGGGACTTTCACCCCGCTATTAGGCTCGATGGTAAAGAGGGAGAAATGGAAGCCTCCAGCAAAGAATGTCTCTTCTGGAAGCAGAAAACAGTCTCATATTCACCTTACGGCACAGGATGTTGGAGGTTTTTCTAGGCGGATTTAAATTCAAGATGGCCACCTTGGTGGTAGGGGGCAGCAAACAATCCACTCCCCACCCCACCAGACGGAAATAGGAATGCTTACAAGTTAATAATTTTATAACAAATTGTTTATTACCATCGCTTTTCACATTCTGCAGCCATTCAACATTACCTCTTCTACACAAACAAACCAAAATGGACCAGGAAACACACAAACAAGTGGGCATGACGACGGGGCAAGCGAGTGCCCGGAAGGTAGTGTGCAGATTGGCAGAATCAGGCTAGTAGTGTAAGGGCAGCGCAGAATGGGGTAATTAGGCAACTAACTTACATCCAATGGAGTGTAAAGGCAGTGGGCACAGGATGCCCCATCAATCACCCACACTTTCCACAAGGGACAGCCGGTGGGCGCTTGCTGGGGTACAAAGAGTCTGGAAAGATAACATAACCAAATCACAAAGGCACAACGACATGGCAGTACCTGGCATAGTGGTGCCATGGATCAGGACAGTGAGGGCACTGTTTTGTAAGGCAGTTTAACGTTTCACAAGATAAAAGGCAGCATTAGGTAGTGTCGTTTGCATCATAAAGTAAGGCAGACTTCATTTAACCATGTGCAGACCTAGCCAGAGGTCTCTGGTGCAGCAAAGGAGCAAAACGATCGGCCAGAGGCCAGGAAGTCTGTATTGGGGATTCTTTGTGACGTCCCGAGGCAGTGTGTGGGTGCGCGACAAAAGAACAGCGCAGCACTGTGGAATCCAGTGTATGGGCGCAGTCCTATGGCACAGGACCAGGCCAGTGGCGTGGCCCAACTTCAGGAGGAGTCTGGAAAAGGCGCTGGGAGGTGAAGGGGAGCAGCAATCGCGGGGTGCGGCAGAGGCCTGGGGGATCAAAGGGAAGGCTTCATGGACCCCCATCCCTGGAAGGCCTGCATGGTCCCCCGCCAGTCCTTCTCCACAGAGACCATTTCAAGTGCAAGAGCGTTCTGTAAACACATAGTTCATGGCAGTGTGTCCTGTCCTTGACCACTCATTCAGACTGCTTGGGGACCCAGGTGAACTTCCAGCCCCCCTCATCGTCCCTGCGCACAAAGGCCTGACCCTGGGAGAAGGTGTGGGTCTTCACGTTGCGGTGGGGGTTCAAGGACGTGGAAAAGGCGATCTCCGTTTTGTTGGGAGACACGTCTGCGGCATAGCACGGTGAAGAGTCATAGGGGGCAAGGCGCGTGCTTCCCGGAGACGAGCTGTTGCAGGGGAAGAGGTAGGGCGGCTCGCCACCAGAGGAAGTGCTGTCGTCACGGCGCACTGGAGTCTTGAGCGCATCGCTGTAGTCCATGTGTGCACCATCACAGGTGCTGTAGTCCATGCCCTCCAGTGGGCCGCCCTGGTAGGCCTCAATACTGCCTGCAAGGTCAGAGGCCAGGGCACTGAAGGTCATCGAGGACTCGTCGATTGTGTCCACGTCTTTGAGCCCTAGTGTTTGGAGCACCCAAGTGTTGACGGGGGGCGTTTGCTCTTGGTTGGCAGTGAAGTTGGTGAAGAGGTTCCTTCTGGCTTTCTTGACCGGCGTGTCACAGGCAGAGAAGGTGCTCTCCTTAACTTTCCTCTTCCCCATCCGGCAAACATCAGCCATCGTCCTGCCATGCTCAGACAGCAACTTCTGGAAGGGAAGGAGAGAAGAGTGGTAAGTTTCATGGTCAGGAAGACAATGGAAGCCTTGTGTTAGATGTTATACCATGGTGACCACCTCCCCTAGATGGTGACCACCTTCCCTAGATGGTATTCCATGGGGACCACCTTCCCTAGATGGTAGGCCATGGTGACCACCTCCCCTAGATGGTATTCCATGAGGACCACCTTCCCTAGATGGTATACCATGGGGACCGCCTCCCCTAGATGGTATACCATGGGTACCCCCTCCCCTAGATGGTATTCCATGCGGACCCACCTTCCATAAATGGTAGGCCATACTGACCGCCTCCCCTACATGGTATGCCATGCTGACCCCCTTCCCTAGATGGCATGCCATACTGACCACCTCCCCTAGATGGTATGCCATGGCAACCACCTTCTTTAGATGTTAAGCCACGGTGACAAGCTTCCCCAATGCATGGGCCACCAACCCTCTCATCAGGGCCCCAGCATCCGGCCAATATGCCAATACCACCATGCTCTTGACAGTGGCGGCGCTGATGTTAAAATGGGTCTCTCAGCATGAGGGTTCCCCTCTGAATACAACATGGATGCACTGCCCTACAGGGGGCTCAGACGATGCCCTGGTAGGCCTCTGCACCCTGGGCCAGGGTGGACTGCCCTACAGGGAGCTCAGGCGATTTCCCAGTAGGCCTCTGCAACCTGGGCAGGGGCGGACTGGCGTAGAGGGAGCCCAGGCGATTTCCCGGTAGGCCGCTGCACCCTGGGCAGGGGTGTACCGGCCTATAGGGAGCTCTAACGATTTCCCAGTAGGCCTCTGCAACCTGGACAGGGGTGGACTGGCCTATAGGGAGCTCAGGCGATTTCCCAGTAGGCCTCTGCACCCTGGCCAGGGGTGGACTGGCCTATAGGGAGCTCAGGCGATTTCCCAGTAGGCCTCTGCACCCTGGCCAGGGGTGGACTGGCCTATAGGGAGCTCGGGCAATTTCCCAGTAGGCCTCTGCACCCTGAGCCTCTCTCGTTTGGCAACTTATTTTATTTACAAAGTTCCTCATACGAAAAGGGTTTGGCATGCTGAACATGTGTAAAATGGGTCCACTTAACATTATTTGCAGGGCCTCTTTTGGTTCCTAGTCCACCCCCGGATGCACGAAACGAGAAGTGGGTGGGGGCTGGGCAGGTGGCTCCATCTGCCCTGCCTGGAGTGACCCACCCACCCATTCTTCTCAAGATGGCATCTCGCGCAAGCTTCAAAACTGAACACTCGCTGAGCTCCATAACTATTAATGTCCCAAACCAAGACTCGGTGCCACCGCTAAAGTGATCTATACTGTCGTGCCACCCTCCACCCCTTTCCCCTGAGTCAACACCGGGCGGAAATCACTCTCTTTTAGCACCCCCTTATCGCGATATATTGGAATAGGCAGATGTGCGGATTACAGAAGGAAGTGGCAGTCAAGAACGCGGGGTCTGCTAGCACCGCGCCGGAATGAAAGGGCGTTTAGGCACAGGTGAAAGCGGTGCTCTTTTGTGGCCACTTCGCCACAATTACACGGCCCGGGGGCACCGGCCTGCATGCCGTGTAGTGAGTTCTCTAATTGCAGGTTGTAAAACTGACGATTCTTGTCAGACTGTTGAGCACTGGTATACGTGAAAGGGCTATTCAGATGTGCCCCCCCCCCTTGCTTCCTCCCACTGACATCCAGGGGGGGCTTGTGATGAGCTAATGGGCCTGTTGCTCTGAAAACACCACTTAAGATGCGGGCGATAAGGGAGCGAACAATGCAGGCCCAGGACGGCAGGCGGAGGGTTGTGCCTTCCTGGGAATTCGTGAAATCAAAGCAGTGCGGGGGCTTTGTTCACGGACACATGCCTCCACGACTACAGTGCCCCCCCCGGCCCCCCGCGGGCACTGGTGGAGGAAGTCTACAGGGGGGCAGTACTACATAGCCACTATGCACAGGGGTAGCGCAGACCTGGAGGGCACACGCTGAACAAACATTCAACATCTATAGCGCCTAGAATATCGGCACGGCACTGTAACGGGTGTGAGCTCTATAATGTGAGCCGGCAGGCTGCAAACACGCGTTGGCAGCAGCCGATTTAACCCACCGTGCTACATGGTAGAATGAGTCGTGTTCTTATATAAATAGCGCCGGGTGACAGGAGAGGCCAAGCGTATTAAGACCCCCGCTTTACAAAAAAACCATGGGCGAGCCCCCCCCCCGCCCTCCCTCCGCGTGACTATGCTAGACACGAGAACGCCTATACCAGTCCTGAAGCCAGGTTATGGGAGGCTGGGGGCCTTCCTAGCTCATTCCATTGATGCAGAGGGTTGGGGGGGGGGGCGCTAGGGCATACCTTAGCTTTCTCCTCCAGGCTCTTGACATAGGCCGAATTCAGGTACTGCTTGAGTTTGTTGTTCTCCTCCTGGAGCCTGGCCAGCTCTTCGTCCTTCTGCACCAAAGTATCTTGAAGCTAAAATGGAAACACAGCGGGTGAGAAAGGTGCCTACACGCAATGTTGTGTCTTTAGATAATTACACCCTGCCCCACACCGACCCCCAGCACGTAGAGATGATGACAGGCAAGCAGTAAGCAAACAATGGCAGGTCTTCTGAATGCAGCCCTATTGCAACAGGGAGCTGTTGCGACAGTGCATGGAATAATAGCGAGCTGTTTATCGGCGGGTGTGGGGGGGGGGGGGGTGCTCCTGCGAGTAAATGCATCCCTCCTTGTTAAAGAGCCCCCTGGGGGAGCCAGGGACACGGACCAGGTGCTAACTGGTAGCAATTACAGGGCAGCACACAGACCCAGGCGGTGGCTAGCGGCAGCCAATCGGGGCTCTTTCTCAGCAACGTACCTGTTTGTTGGTGAAGATCTGGGAAGACACCTGCGGGCCCCAGTCATAGTTCTCCTGCACGCTGAACCCCAAGTCAAAGAATGGATCTGAACAAATACATTTATAAAAGAGGAGAGTAAGTTCCCTGCCTTCAAAAATCTCTGCAAAATGCGAGCGTCGAGTTGCGCCGGTTGCGGCTGTAACACATGCGCCAGCCTAGCCAAAAAGCACTCGAGCACACAGAACAAAATCTGGCAGAAACCCCCCTATGTACTGAAACTGCATAAAAATACGTTAGCCTTATAGGGGAGCAGTGCCCCCACCCACCCTCTGATGCATTCAGCCATAGCGCTTTCTAACCCAGTGCGCGGCGCTATACTTTAGTCCACGTTTACTTTCTAGCGCAGTCAACCTGTCACCATTCTGCCTTACACGGCCACACAGCATCGCCCCCCCCCCTCGCAGCAGACCCTGGACTCGTGTTAGCCTATGGCTGGGTCCCAGCTCGAGGCATGGGGAGACCACTTCCCTGCGCCCCCAGCTGCAGCCACCCCTATGGGACTGCCTTTCCACCCACCTCGTCCCCTGCACCTGCCTGGCGCTCCCCTTTAACTCTGGGCACCCGCTTCCCTCACACCCCTTCAAGTCTTCGCCCACTGGGCGCACGGGACCCCCGAACACTTACCCTGCGTCGGCGGCTCTCGGAGGCTGCCCCGGTTGTCCAGGAGACCGGTGGCCCAGAGAGACAGCATCGTCTCCTTGGAGACGTCAACAGCGGAGGCTGACGTGGGGTAGAGAGGGCCGTCGTAGTGCTGCCCCCCTGCAAAGTACTGATCCTGGCAGGAAAGAATGGCGCTCTGTGGGGGGAGAAAAAGGCACCGTGAGAGGGGTTCGGGGAGCAGAAGGAGACGCGCGCGCGCGCAAATGACACCCAGTACTGCAAGAAGTGCAGATGCATTCTGAACTGCAAGTACCCCCACAGTACCGTAAACGACCCCCGATGCAATACTGCACGTGCCCCAATGAGAAGCCTGGATACGTAACCTCAAGTAACCTCGCTGCTTCGTGCAATACTGCAAATCAAACAAGAAACCCCCCGCGCCCTCCACCCACCCCAAGAGCTGGTATTCACAATTACAGATGCAAACACGCACATCCCACAGAAATGCACTTCTCGAGCGCCGCATACACCAGCGTGCACCCGTAAAATACACCCTCGGGTATTGGAAGAGGGCACGTCCCTGCTGCTGGCGGCAGTGCCCACCGGGGGCCATCCGTTGCACACACCAGCCCCACACAATCGCAGACTGCCCCCTTCCCACACAGGAAAGGTCACAAGGAGAAAGTTACATTAACTGGGGCGGGCTGCTCCCACTTAAAATAAGGGCTACGAGTGGGGGTGTAAAGAAGCTCTCGAAAGCACCCATAATTGGGAGTGACAAATAACTTCCAAACTCGGGATGAAGCAAGTCTGTTGCGGAAGGGAACAGGTGCCACCCGGGAACAGGGCGCAGGACTGCAGGTGCGCGAGGCACTTGGGGTACTTCCCGATTGCACCGGGATAAAGGGGAACAGGGCGCCCTCGCGGCCTGGGGGGCCGCCCCTAACGCTGCAGGGGCCCAGGGCAGCTCCACTTGCACGCCTCCGGAGGGGCAGAAAGCACCGCACTGGTTTCAAACGGCTGCAGGGCGTCAAGCCAACGCGTTTGCAGGTGCCAGGGGCATTTCCGGGTGGTGCCGTGTTGCAAGGGCACGCAGCACTGCAGGGAGACTGGGCACTGCACGATCGATGGCAGAGGGCACGGTGATGCATGAAGGCTGGGCACTGCACGGTGGCCCAGGTCACTTGCTCTGCTGCTAAGGGTTGCAGGAATAGAGGCCCTGAACGAAAACACTCTTGGGAAAAACCCCAGCAATCTAGCAGCGCCCTCGGGGCACGACAAGACGACCCCCCACCCAGCGACTCCGCAACCACCTGCACGCCCCACACAGGAGCACAGCTTTTCCGTACGTGCCCGAGACCCGCTGGAAAATGCCTCCCCGCCTTGCGGGGTTTGCTGGTGGCGCACAGTCAACACAGGGCTGCTCTGCTGGCATAAGGTTGGCACTGCCCCGCAGCTGAAGGCATCTCGGCACAAGTGTGAAGTGTGCATGCAGACATCCACCAGTCCACTAACTGAACTCTTCACACTCTCCTCCTGAACCCACCCAACTGAACTAGGGGTGGGGGGGTGTGGGGGTGGGGGGGCAGATGTGGTGCCCATCCAGCAACCAAGTTCCAAAATGTAAACACAAAATACAGTTCAGCAAAATCCACCCAAAAGCACGACTTCCAAATGCGTCCATTCGGAGGCAACCCCGAGGAGAAGTCCTCAGGAAACAGGCGAAACCTCTGCAGAGTCCAGGGAGGGAGGCAGGCTCCCAGGAGCAGGCTAAGCACTCACCATGTTGTTGCAGAGTGGCAGGAGACCCAGGCACGTTGGCATCCAAGCCTCCAGCAGCAGCAGAGGTTTAAAGAGACTGAGGAGGCAGGGCCGCCGAGCTCGACTCTAAAGCAGCTCCAGGGACGCCCCAGGGCTCAGCAGCAAAGCCTGCTCTCTGATTTGGTGCACAGCGCTCAGCCTGCTGACGTCAGCAAACCGAAAACCTGGGGCAATCACAGCCACCCTGGGTCCAAAACCAAGGCGGGGGGAGGTGGGGGGGGGGGGGGCTCTGTCTGCAACCGTCTCACGCCCCCGCCCATACGATCCCTGTCTTACTGTAATGCGCGGCTGCCAGTGCACACAGCAGGGCACCCCTGTGCCAGGAGAACCAGGAAGCAGCGGGGCACTGGGCACGCAGTGCAGGACCGTGCAGACCAGGCCACTTAAGCGCTCGGAAGGGAAGCCCGAGGACGTCAAAGTGCCAATACCCCCCCGCCCCGAGAGCCAGGAATACTTACAGGGAAAAAAGCAGGAGGTGTGTGCAATACAGGTGCGAAATCAGCACCTGGCATGTGCAGAGAGTTGCCCCTGACAGCAGAACAATAATGCGCGCGCCCTCTGGCCCCTGGCAGCAGAAAAATGATACATTTTCCGCGAAAGTTAATGGTGGGGAGGGGTGTGGGGGGGGGGATGAACGCCTGGTAAGGGGCAGGGTGCATGAGATTCAAGGTACACAAGTGCCCCCTCCCCAAGACTCATGAGCAGGAGGTTGGTCCCTTGAAAGAGCAAGGGTTAGTATTAGCAGGCACTTTGCTATACCATGCCACCATCCCCTGCCAGGGTGAAATATATGTAAACATGAGCGTTACCCGACCCACCTGCGGGCGGGGGGGGGGGGCAGAGTGCGTGGGCGAGTAATTGACGGGCATATGGAATGCGATTGGATTTCACCCCCGAGGAAAGTCAGCTTTCTGTTAAATCATTAGCGGGGCTCGCCGGCATGAGACGGGGCTGCCAGGCTCCCGTTACAAACATATTTGACGGCGTTTTGTCGAGATTGCAAATTGCCCCCCGAGAATGTGGCTTTCGACGCCCTCTTGTTAAAAACGGCCCCCCATCCACTGCTCGCCGCCTCCTGCTAATTACAGAGGGGGAGGGGGCAACCCCGGGTTGCACATCAAATTACACCGTTAGGCCTAAAATTAGCCCGGATTAAACGACGAATTACACATGTCTGTTAGCTAAATGCAGACTCATCAAAATGGGAGGGGCGGGGGGGAGGGGGGCTTTGTGTGGAGCGGTGGGTTAATGACCCCTGAAGTTACCTGCACACTGTACAATACAAGAACACAAATAACCAAAAATAATAACGGGGCACAGAAAAGAAACAAAAATGCTTCTCAAACCATCGGGTGTGGCAGCCTAACGTACTGCACGTGTGCACGTGTGCTGCACAGGTGGCAGAAGGCGCACAGACCATGGCCTATTGGCAAAGTAGCGCCTAGGCATAGGGCACTGCGGGTATGGAAAGGGGGGAGAGGGGCACGTTTATGGGGGCCGCAGTGCTCGTAATGTTGAACGCGTTTATTCGTATAAAATGCAGTGTGTTGGGGGTGGGGTGGACAGGGCTAGGTGTAACCTTCAAGGGCGGGGCGTGATAACACGAGTAGTGCACCCGCGTGCAGGGCGCCATATACTTGTATTAGGCTGTTTATTAGAATGCGCCCTCACCCCCGCATTTGACCCCCATCATTGTGGAACGTTCTCCTTGGCAACACGCGATAGTGGACGATTCCAGCAGAAGAAGCGAGAAAGACAAAAGAACCATCAGACGTGACCCTGGATCACACCTGGCCAGTGGCTATCGGTGCAGGTGTGTGTGTGTGCGTGTGTGCGTGCGCCCGCGCGGTGAGCCAACACAGACACGCGTGGGAAGGGACCGAGGGGTGCACGCAGTGCACTGCCAGCTCTCACTACACACCTGGCAGGCGTTGCGATATGCACAGGCCGTGTTTGGGCATCTTGGATGTGTGTTTTTGAAGGGACCAGTGGGAGGGGGATTTAAGCCCACCCAAACCATCTGGGCAGACGGCATCACTGCGTAAAAACAGCTCCAAGCGAACAGAACAGGACGGGGGAAAACCAGAGCCGCAGAGAAGGCGGGGGGCTTACCGACACCGCTAGAACTGAGCTGGACCGAGCTACCTTACCAGAGCACCCCAACGCCCTCACACCCCTTCTTTCCGGATACTCAAACAGGCACTCTCATACCACCCAGCCAGACACCCTGGCAGCGCCGTTTCAAAAAGACCCACTTCGTCCGCCATAGGTCACTGCGCACCCAGCAAGGGAGAGTATCCGCTTTAGCCACCCGGCCCACCCACCCTCCTCACTCTAGAGCACCCTCCACCGCCCGCATCCCCGGCTGCTGGCCTTTAAAGTGGGTGCCAAGCGCTGCGCCACCGTGCGCCCACGCACCACAGACGGCGCCGCCTCCAATGCTACACACTCCCGTGCAGCCAGCGGGCGCATGCCCCCTACCCGGGCAGTGAATCTCTTACAGCTTCCCACCTGGGGTACCAACCATACCCCCCCACCCCCCCACAACCCAAGTCCTCTCAACTCCGCAGTTAAATTAAGTCTAATTGCGCTGCCGCCTTGCATATCCAACCATCCCCAGTCCCTTTTCATCCATGCCACCGTGCGCTGGTACCCCTTCGGGAAGCCCATACGGGTCCGATGGACCCTCCGGGTGCCAGACTCCCCAAGCTCCTCTTAGCTCCCCAGCCTATGCGGGGCGCTGCGCCCGTCTCTGCCCACCGTGGACCCTGCCGAGGACTAGAGGACCCGGCCCTCATGCGCCCTGGTACCCTTGGTCTACGCAGCAGCATCCCCTACCTGGCAGGGCACCCCTGGAGGGCACAGGCTAGCGGGGACTACTCTCCCGGCACTGCCCAGCGCTCTGAGAACAAAACATGCAGCCACTCATCACCTAGCTGCACCAGGCAGGGGGGAGGTTGGCGCGCCACCCTGGTACCCACGGCCATGTCACCCTCAGCACCGGGCCACTATCCTCCCTGGTGCCCTGCGCCTCGGACGCAGTCCCATAACGGAACAAGCCGTGGGAAACCGGCTAAACCTCGCGTCTACGAAACCCTCCGGGGGTTGTGCCCATACCCTGCAAAAGGCGACCCCCCCTCCCGCGCCCCCCACCCCTCCTGGCGCGCCAAAACCGCATTTTTGGATCAAAATTTCATCCAAGTCCTTGGGTTTATTCGCTGAATCTGCTCGAGACAGGCGCCATGTTGAAAAAGTTGAAAGGTTACACGGACGTCTGTGTGATGTCACTACCCTGCGACCATTTAAAGGGGAAACCCCCCAATAAAGGATGGAGAAGTGCCTGTCTGGTGGGGTCCGTGTGGGTACAGGGTGGACACGTGGGCAGTCAACCCAATAGCCCACACAACGAAGGTGCAGACCCCCCCCCCCCCTGCACTGCTCCCCTCATCACAAAGGGAGGATGAGAAGTACAGAAGAGACCACCCCGCCCCCCAGCCAAGATGTGCGAGCCTAGCACAGGCGGCAACATACGTACCCATGGACTTTATGACTCCACCAGATGGACCCACGGGCGCGACGCGCATCAGAGGGAATGCCTTTATATATACACTGATTATACAGAATACACCACGTGCACACACAACAATTGGACGAGTAAACCTTAACTGAAAAATCCATAGAGGCGGGGGGGGGGGGGAAGAGGGGGAGGGTCGGGGGCATTTTTAAAGAAAGCATGTTTGCCATTAAGTGGGCAACCCATGTGGTAACATGGATTTACTCTTTGCAGGACGCTTTACCCCCCTCCCGTGAGCCCAGCTGATGCTTTTCCAGGGATGTGTTTTATTTCGTTAACATTTGTACTGGAATAAAAGATGCGGGCTTTATATTCTGGGCGCATGCTCGAACGGTTTTGTGAAACCGGCGATAACTTCACGGAAGTGGTTGGCAGACTCCTATTTATTGACTCCCGGGGGGTGGGGGTAAGGGGGGTGGTCGCTGGTGCTTCACGGGCTTCTTGGGAAGGAGCAAGCAGCCGCAAGCAGCTATGCGCACCTGTGACACCGGCCCTCGTGGATTAAGAATTTTAGAAACAAATTAATTTTATCCAAGCGCAAATCAATGTGTGTGCCTTGAGGTTTATCCTCGTGCCTCAACTCCCTGGACCACAACAGTTGCCAGCTCTCAGAAAAGGGCAAACTTCAAAGTGCGGGCCCCTGTACAGGCCCATTAAGACATGTACAGGGAGAAAGCATGTCCTGCAAAGTTGTATAATTAATATTATGATTTCCAGAGCGTCTTTTTTGTCGGACGTTACCGAGTTGAAACTTGCGCGAATGCATTGCACTGCACTGCGTCGTGCGGTGTAAAACACGGCACCACACTGCCAGTTACTCGACTGCACGTTCAGGTGTGTTATTTGTGACCGCACGAGGCCCTCCCTCTCTCCCGCTGGTGCGCGTAAAAGGCTGCGCTCAGACTACACAACTCACGTGCTTTCCCGTGTAGTGCGTAAACTCATGCGCACGCCACATGCACTCGAGGGGAACTACAAAGAGACCCCGGTGGGGTCGGTGGTACACGGGGACGCTCGAAAAGAAAGAAAACAGTGCAATAGGAGTGTGGACTATTCACCAGAGTGTGTGATCCATCCATCCCAGACCCGGCCCAGCTCAAGCCACAGTAACTGCGGGATATGTAAAGCAGTCACTCCCCAGAACCCCACCCCCGCCGCACACCCCATCCCAAACCCACTGTGCAGTCCAGGAAAAAACGCCATTTCAATCCCCTTCGCTGTAGAGTTTTCCCAGGGCCAGCTTTCAGGGGCGACCCCTGGCCATAGTCAGACCGTGTGTGGAAGGTGCAGGTGGGCTTCTGGCAACGCCCCCCTTTGCCTCCCAGGATTAATGCCATGGAATAAAACGGGCAAGAGGAGAGATCACGGCGCCCTCTAGGGGCAGATCCTGCGCCATGCACCCGGAGGAATATCGCGCACCTGAACTTGGCCAGGGCGCACTCTGCGGCGGCTCACCGTGCGCAGAAAACGAAACCTGCTGCGCCAGGCCGCAGGGGAGGGGGAGGCGGCGGCTGTTAAAAACATAATGCGTGTGAATCAATGCGGGAGCGTGAAACCATGAATGAATTCCATCGTGCTGGGCGAGCAGTGATCTTTTATGGGACTGCAAACAACCCCAGAAGAACAGCCTCCGCGCAAACAGGAGGCGCTTCGCCATGCGAGGGAAAGGCCCTCTCAGTGTAAGATCAGGCAGAGAGGCTCGCCAGGGGGTGTGGATGAACCAGAAAACAGGGCAGGAGGGACGAATCATCGGGTATGATGGCTAGAGGGAGGGCGGCCACAGATGGATGAAAAGATGGGAAGGAGTAGTAGGTACAAGGATGCATGCAGAGAGGGGGTGGGTGCATGTATAGATAGGTACTAGCATGCTGAGAGGGGGTGGGTGGATGGCTAGCTAGGTACTAGCATGCAGAGATGGGGTGTATGGATAGATAGGTACTAGCATGCAGAGATGGGGTGTATGGATAGATAGGTACTAGCATGCATGCTGAGAGGGGGTGGGTGGATGGATAGATAGGTATTAGCATGCAGAGAGGGGGTGGGTGCATGTATAGATAGGCACTAGCATGCAGGGATGGGGTGTATGGATAGATAGGTACTATCATGCAGAGATGGGGTGTATGGATAGATAGGTACTAGCATGCATGCTGAGAGGGGGTGGGTGGATGGATAGATAGGTATTAGCATGCAGAGAGGGGGTGGGTGCATGTATAGATAGTCACTAGCATGCAGAGAGGGGATGGGTGGATAGATAGGTACTAGCATGCAGAGATCGGGTGGATGGACAGATAGGTACTAGCATGCATGCTGAGAGGGGGTGGGTGGATGGATAGATAGGTATTAGCATGCAGAGATGGGGTGTATGGATAGATAGGTAATAGCATACAGAGAGGGGGTGGGTGCATGTATAGATAGGCACTAGCATGCAGAGATGGGGTGTATGGATAGATAGGTACTAGCATGCATGCTGAGAGGGAGTGGGCGGATGGCTAGCTAGGTACTAGCATGCAGAGATGGGGTGTATGGATAGATAGGTACTAGCATGCATGCTGAGAGTGGGTGGGTGGATGGCTAGCTAGGTACTAGCATGCAGAGATGGGGTGTATGGATAGATAGGTACTAGCATGCATGCTGAGGGGGGGTGGGTGGATGGCTAGCTAGGTACTAGCATGCAGAGATGGGGTGTATGGATAGATAGGTACTAGCATGCATGCTGAGAGGGGGTGGTGGATGGCTAGCTAGGTACTAGCATGCAGAGATGCGGTGTATGGATAGATAGGTACTAGCATGCATGCTGAGAGAGGATGGGTGATTGGCTAGCTAGGTACTAGCATGCAGAGATGGGGTGTATGGATAGATAGGTAATAGCATGCAGAGAGGGGGTGGGTGCATGTATAGATAGGCCCTAGCATGCAGAGAGGGGGTGGGTGGATAGATAGGTACTAGCATGCAGAGAGGGGGTGGGTGCATGTATAGATAGGCACTAGCATGCAGAGATAGGGTGGATGGATAGATAGGTACTAGCATGCAGAGATGGGGTGTATGGATAGATAGGTACTAGCATGCATGCTGAGAGGGGGTGGGTGGATGGCTAGCTAGGTACTAGCATGCAGAGATGGGGTGTATGGATAGATAGGTACTAGCATGCAGAGATGGGGTGTATGGATAGATAGGTACTAGCATGCATGCTGAGAGGGGGTGGGTGTATGGCTAGCTAGGTACTAGCATGCAGAGATGGGGTGTATGGATAGATAGGTACTAGCATGCATGCTGAGAGGGGGTGGGTGGATGGCTAGCTAGGTACTAGCATGCAGAGATGGGGTGTATGGATAGATAGGTACTAGCATGCATGCTGAGAGGGGGTGGGTGGATGGCTAGCTAGGTACTAGCATGCAGAGATGGGGTGTATGGATAGATAGGTACTAGCATGCATGGTGAGAGGGGATGGGTGGATGGCTAGCTAGGTACTAGCATGCAGAGATGGGGTGTATGGATAGATAGGTACTAGCATGCATGCTGAGAGGGGGTGGGTGGATGGCTAGCTAGGTACTAGCATGCAGAGATGGGGTGTATGGATAGATAGGTAATAGCATGCAGAGAGGGGGTGGGTGCATGTATAGATAGGCACTAGCATGCAGAGAGGGGGTGGGTGGATAGATAGGTACTAGCATGCAGAGAGGGGATGGGTGCATGTATAGATAGGCACTAGCATGCAGAGATAGGGTGGATGGATAGATAGGTACTAGCATGCAGAGATGGGGTGTATGGATAGATAGGTACTACCATGCAGAGATGGGGTGTATGGATAGATAGGTACTAGCATGCAGAGATGGGGTGTATGGATAGATAGGTACTAGCATGCATGCTGAGAGGGGGTGGGTGAATGGCTAGCTAGGTATTAGCAGGCAGAGATGGGGTGTATGGATAGATGGGTACTAGCATGCATGCTGAGAGTGGGTCGGTGGATGGCTAGCAAGGTACTAGCATGCAGAGATGGGGTGTATGGATAGATAGGTACTAGCATGCAGAGATGGGGTGTATGGATAGATAGGTACTAGCATGCATGCTGAGAGTGGGTCGGTGGATGGCTAGCTAGGTACTAGCATGCAGAGATGGGGTGTATGGATAGCTAGGTGCTAGCATGCAGAGATGGGGTGTATGGATAGATAGGTACTAGCATGCATGCTGAGAGTGGGTCGGTGGATGGCTAGCTAGGTACTAGCATGCAGAAATGTGGTGGATGGATTGATAGATAGGTACTAGCATGGAGAGAGGCGGTGGGTGAATGGATAGATAGGTACTAGCATACAGAGATGGGGTGGGTGAAGGGTAGATATGTACTAGCATGCATGCAGAGGGGGGTGGATGGATGGATAGATAGGTACTAGCATGCAGAGATGGGGTGTATGGATAGATAGGTACTAGCATGCATGCTGAGAGGGGGTGGGTGGATGGATAGCTAGGTACTAGCATGCAGAGAGGGGTGGGTGGATGGATAGATAGGTACTAGCATGCAGAGATGCGGTGGGTGGATGGCTAGATAGGTACTAGCATGCAGAGAGGGGGTGGGTGGATGGATAGATAGGTACTAGCATGCAGAGATGGGGTGTATGGATAGATAGGTACTAGCATGCATGCTGAGAGGGGGTGGGTGGATGGATAGCTAGGTACTAGCATGCAGAGAGGGGTGGGTGGATGGATAGATAGGTACTAGCATGCAGAGATGGGGTGTATGGATAGATAGGTACTAGCATGCATGCTGAGAGGGGGTGGGTGGATGGATAGCTAGGTACTAGCATGCAGAGAGGGGTGGGTGGATGGATAGATAGGTACTAGCATGCAGAGATGCGGTGGGTGGATGGCTAGATAGGTACTAGCATGCAGAGAGGGGGTTGGTTGATGGATAGATAGGTACTAGCATGCAGAGATGGGGTGTATGGATAGATAGGTACTAGCATGCATGCTGAGAGGGGGTGGGTGGATGGATAGCTAGGTACTAGCATGCAGAGAGGGGTGGGTGGATGGATAGATAGGTACTAGCATGCAGAGATGGGGTGTATGGATAGATAGGTACTAGCATGCATGCTGAGAGGGGGAGGGTGGGTGGATAGCTAGGTACTAGCATGCAGAGATGGGGTGTATGGATAGATAGGTACTAGCATGCATGCTGAGAGGGGGTGGGTGGATGGCTAGCTAGGTACTAGCATGGAGAGATGGGGTGTATGGATAGATAGGTACTAGCATGCTGAGAGGGGGTGGGTGGATGGATAGCTAGGTACTAGCATGCAGAGATGGGGTGTATGGATAGATAGGTACTAGCATGCATGCTGAGAGGGGGTGGGTGGATGGCTAGCTAGGTACTAGCATGCAGAGATGGGGTGTATGGATAGATAGGTACTAGCATGCAGAGATGGGGTGTATGGATAGATAGGTACTAGCATGCATGCTGAGAGGGGGTGGGTGGATGGATAGATAGGTATTAGCATGCAGAGAGGGGGTGGGTGCATGTATAGATAGGCACTAGCATGCAGGGATGGGGTGTATGGATAGATAGGTACTATCATGCAGAGATGGGGTGTATGGATAGATAGGTACTAGCATGCATGCTGAGAGGGGGTGGGTGGATGGATAGATAGGTATTAGCATGCAGAGAGGGGGTGGGTGCATGTATAGATAGTCACTAGCATGCAGAGAGGGGGTGGGTGGATAGATAGGTACTAGCATGCAGAGATCGGGTGGATGGACAGATAGGTACTAGCATGCATGCTGAGAGGGGGTGGGTGGATGGATAGATAGGTATTAGCATGCAGAGATGGGGTGTATGGATAGATAGGTAATAGCATGCAGAGAGGGGGTGGGTGCATGTATAGATAGGCACTAGCATGCAGAGATGGGGTGTATGGATAGATAGGTACTAGCATGCATGCTGAGAGGGGGTGGGCGGATGGCTAGCTAGGTACTAGCATGCAGAGATGGGGTGTATGGATAGATAGGTACTAGCATGCATGCTGAGAGTGGGTGGGTGGATGGCTAGCTAGGTACTAGCATGCAGAGATGGGGTGTATGGATAGATAGGTACTAGCATGCATGCTGAGAGGAGGTGGGTGGATGGCTAGCTAGGTACTAGCATGCAGAGATGGGGTGTATGGATAGATAGGTACTAGCATGCATGCTGAGAGGGGGTGGTGGATGGCTAGCTAGGTACTAGCATGCAGAGATGCGGTGTATGGATAGATAGGTACTAGCATGCATGCTGAGAGGGGATGGGTGGATGGCTAGCTAGGTACTAGCATGCAGAGATGGGGTGTATGGATAGATAGGTAATAGCATGCAGAGAGGGGGTGGGTGCATGTATAGATATGCCCTAGCATGCAGAGAGGGGGTGGGTGGATAGATAGGTACTAGCATGCAGAGAGGGGGTGGGTGCATGTATAGATAGGCACTAGCATGCATAGATAGGGTGGATGGATAGATAGGTACTAGCATGCAGACATGGGGTGTATGGATAGATAGCTACTAGCACGCATGCTGAGAGGGGTGGGTGGATGGCTAGCTAGGTACTAGCATGCAGAGATGGGGTGTATGGATAGATAGGTACTAGCATGCAGAGATGGGGTGTATGGATAGATAGGTACTAGCATGCATGCTGAGAGGGGGTGGGTGTATGGCTAGCTAGGTACTAGCATGCAGAGATGGGGTGTATGGATAGATAGGTACTAGCATGCATGCTGAGAGGGGGTGGGTGGATGGCTAGCTAGGTACTAGCATGCAGAGATGGGGTGTATGGATAGATAGGTACTAGCATGCATGCTGAGAGGGGGTGGGTGGATGGCTAGCTAGGTACTAGCATGCAGAGATGGGGTGTATGGATAGATAGGTACTAGCATGCATGGTGAGAGGGGATGGGTGGATGGCTAGCTAGGTACTAGCATGCAGAGATGGGGTGTATGGATAGATAGGTACTAGCATGCATGCTGAGAGGGGGTGGGTGGATGGCTAGCTAGGTACTAGCATGCAGAGATGGGGTGTATGGATAGATAGGTAATAGCATGCAGAGAGGGGGTGGGTGCATGTATAGATAGGCACTAGCATGCAGAGAGGGGGTGGGTGGATAGATAGGTACTAGCATGCAGAGAGGGGGTGGGTGCATGTATAGATAGGCACTAGCATGCAGAGATAGGGTGGATGGATAGATAGGTACTAGCATGCAGAGATGGGGTGTATGGATAGATAGGTACTACCATGCAGAGATGGGGTGTATGGATAGATAGGTACTAGCATGCAGAGATGGGGTGTATGGATAGATAGGTACTAGCATGCATGCTGAGAGGGGGTGGGTGAATGGCTAGCTAGGTATTAGCAGGCAGAGATGGGGTGTATGGATAGATGGGTACTAGCATGCATGCTGAGAGTGGGTCGGTGGATGGCTAGCTAGGTACTAGCATGCAGAGATGGGGTGTATGGATAGCTAGGTGCTAGCATGCAGAGATGGGGTGTATGGATAGATAGGTACTAGCATGCATGCTGAGAGTGGGTCGGTGGATGGCTAGCTAGGTACTAGCATGCAGAAATGTGGTGGATGGATTGATAGATAGGTACTAGCATGGAGAGAGGCGATGGGTGAATGGATAGATAGGTACTAGCATACAGAGATGGGGTGGGTGAAGGGTAGATATGTACTAGCATGCATGCAGAGGGGGTGGATGGATGGATAGATAGGTACTAGCATGCAGAGATGGGGTGTATGGATAGATAGGTACTAGCATGCATGCTGAGAGGGGGTGGGTGGATGAATAGCTAGGTACTAGCATGCAGAGAGGGGTGGGTGGATGGATAGATAGGTACTGGCATGCAGAGATGCGGTGGGTGGATGGCTAGATAGGTACTAGCATGCAGAGAGGGGGTGGGTGGATGGATAGATAGGTACTAGCATGCAGAGATGGGGTGTATGGATAGATAGGTACTAGCATGCATGCTGAGAGGGGGTGGGTGGATGGATAGCTAGGTACTAGCATGCAGAGAGGGGTGGGTGGATGGATAGATAGGTACTAGCATGCAGAGATGGGGTGTATGGATAGATAGGTACTAGCATGCATGCTGAGAGGGGATGGGTGGATGGATAGCTAGGTACTAGCATGCAGAGAGGGGTGGGTGGATGGATAGATAGGTACTAGCATGCAGAGATGCGGTGGGTGGATGGCTAGATAGGTACTAGCATGCAGAGAGGGGGTTGGTGGATGGATAGATAGGTACTAGCATGCAGAGATGGGGTGTATGGATAGATAGGTACTAGCATGCATGCTGAGAGGGGGTGGGTGGATGGATAGCTAGGTACTAGCATGCAGAGAGGGGTGGGTGGATGGATAGATAGGTACTAGCATGCAGAGATGGGGTGTATGGATAGATAGGTACTAGCATGCATGCTGAGAGGGGGAGGGTGGGTGGATAGCTAGGTACTAGCATGCAGAGATGGGGTGTATGAATAGATAGGTACTAGCATGCATGCTGAGAGGGGGTGGGTGGATGGCTAGCTAGGTACTAGCATGGAGAGATGGGGTGTATGGATAGATAGGTACTAGCATGCTGAGAGGGGGTGGGTGGATGGATAGCTAGGTACTAGCATGCAGAGATGGGGTGTATGGATAGATAGGTACTAGCATGCATGCTGAGAGGGGGTGGGTGGATGGCTAGCTAGGTACTAGCATGCAGAGATGGGGTGTATGGATAGATAGGTACTAGCATGCAGAGATGGGGTGTATGGATAGATAGGTACTAGCATGCATGCTGAGAGGGGGTGGGTGGATGGATAGATAGGTATTAGCATGCAGAGAGGGGGTGGGTGCATGTATAGATAGGCACTAGCATGCAGGGATGGGGTGTATGGATAGATAGGTACTATCATGCAGAGATGGGGTGTATGGATAGATAGGTACTAGCATGCATGCTGAGAGGGGGTGGGTGGATGGATAGATAGGTATTAGCATGCAGAGAGGGGGTGGGTGCATGTATAGATAGTCACTAGCATGCAGAGAGGGGGTGGGTGGATAGATAGGTACTAGCATGCAGAGATCGGGTGGATGGACAGATAGGTACTAACATGCATGCTGAGAGGGGGTGGGTGGATGGATAGATAGGTATTAGCATGCAGAGATGGGGTGTATGGATAGATAGGTAATAGCATGCAGAGAGGGGGTGGGTGCATGTATAGATAGGCACTAGCATGCAGAGATGGGGTGTATGGATAGATAGGTACTAGCATGCATGCTGAGAGGGGGTGGGCGGATGGCTAGCTAGGTACTAGCATGCAGAGATGGGGTGTATGGATAGATAGGTACTAGCATGCATGCTGAGAGGGGGTGGGCGGATGGCTAGCTAGGTACTAGCATGCAGAGATGGGGTGTATGGATAGATAGGTACTAGCATGCATGCTGAGAGTGGGTGGGTGGATGGCTAGCTAGGTACTAGCATGCAGAGATGGGGTGTATGGATAGATAGGTACTAGCATGCATGCTGAGAGGGGGTGGGTGAATGGCTAGCTAGGTATTAGCAGGCAGAGATGGGGTGTATGGATAGATGGGTACTAGCATGCATGCTGAGAGTGGGTCGGTGGATGGCTAGCTAGGTACTAGCATGCAGAGATGGGGTGTATGGATAGCTAGGTGCTAGCATGCAGAGATGGGGTGTATGGATAGATAGGTACTAGCATGCATGCTGAGAGTGGGTCGGTGGATGGCTAGCTAGGTACTAGCATGCAGAAATGTGGTGGATGGATTGATAGATAGGTACTAGCATGGAGAGAGGCGATGGGTGAATGGATAGATAGGTACTAGCATACAGAGATGGGGTGGGTGAAGGGTAGATATGTACTAGCATGCATGCAGAGGGGGTGGATGGATGGATAGATAGGTACTAGCATGCAGAGATGGGGTGTATGGATAGATAGGTACTAGCATGCATGCTGAGAGGGGGTGGGTGGATGAATAGCTAGGTACTAGCATGCAGAGAGGGGTGGGTGGATGGATAGATAGGTACTGGCATGCAGAGATGCGGTGGGTGGATGGCTAGATAGGTACTAGCATGCAGAGAGGGGGTGGGTGGATGGATAGATAGGTACTAGCATGCAGAGATGGGGTGTATGGATAGATAGGTACTAGCATGCATGCTGAGAGGGGGTGGGTGGATGGATAGCTAGGTACTAGCATGCAGAGAGGGGTGGGTGGATGGATAGATAGGTACTAGCATGCAGAGATGGGGTGTATGGATAGATAGGTACTAGCATGCATGCTGAGAGGGGATGGGTGGATGGATAGCTAGGTACTAGCATGCAGAGAGGGGTGGGTGGATGGATAGATAGGTACTAGCATGCAGAGATGCGGTGGGTGGATGGCTAGATAGGTACTAGCATGCAGAGAGGGGGTTGGTGGATGGATAGATAGGTACTAGCATGCAGAGATGGGGTGTATGGATAGATAGGTACTAGCATGCATGCTGAGAGGGGGTGGGTGGATGGATAGCTAGGTACTAGCATGCAGAGAGGGGTGGGTGGATGGATAGATAGGTACTAGCATGCAGAGATGGGGTGTATGGATAGATAGGTACTAGCATGCATGCTGAGAGGGGGAGGGTGGGTGGATAGCTAGGTACTAGCATGCAGAGATGGGGTGTATGAATAGATAGGTACTAGCATGCATGCTGAGAGGGGGTGGGTGGATGGCTAGCTAGGTACTAGCATGGAGAGATGGGGTGTATGGATAGATAGGTACTAGCATGCTGAGAGGGGGTGGGTGGATGGATAGCTAGGTACTAGCATGCAGAGATGGGGTGTATGGATAGATAGGTACTAGCATGCATGCTGAGAGGGGGTGGGTGGATGGCTAGCTAGGTACTAGCATGCAGAGATGGGGTGTATGGATAGATAGGTACTAGCATGCAGAGATGGGGTGTATGGATAGATAGGTACTAGCATGCATGCTGAGAGGGGGTGGGTGGATGGATAGATAGGTATTAGCATGCAGAGAGGGGGTGGGTGCATGTATAGATAGGCACTAGCATGCAGGGATGGGGTGTATGGATAGATAGGTACTATCATGCAGAGATGGGGTGTATGGATAGATAGGTACTAGCATGCATGCTGAGAGGGGGTGGGTGGATGGATAGATAGGTATTAGCATGCAGAGAGGGGGTGGGTGCATGTATAGATAGTCACTAGCATGCAGAGAGGGGGTGGGTGGATAGATAGGTACTAGCATGCAGAGATCGGGTGGATGGACAGATAGGTACTAACATGCATGCTGAGAGGGGGTGGGTGGATGGATAGATAGGTATTAGCATGCAGAGATGGGGTGTATGGATAGATAGGTAATAGCATGCAGAGAGGGGGTGGGTGCATGTATAGATAGGCACTAGCATGCAGAGATGGGGTGTATGGATAGATAGGTACTAGCATGCATGCTGAGAGGGGGTGGGCGGATGGCTAGCTAGGTACTAGCATGCAGAGATGGGGTGTATGGATAGATAGGTACTAGCATGCATGCTGAGAGGGGGTGGGCGGATGGCTAGCTAGGTACTAGCATGCAGAGATGGGGTGTATGGATAGATAGGTACTAGCATGCATGCTGAGAGTGGGTGGGTGGATGGCTAGCTAGGTACTAGCATGCAGAGATGGGGTGTATGGATAGATAGGTACTAGCATGCATGCTGAGAGGGGGTGGGTGGATGGCTAGCTAGGTACTAGCATGCAGAGATGGGGTGTATGGATAGATAGGTACTAGCATGCATGCTGAGAGGGGGTGGTGGATGGCTAGCTAGGTACTAGCATGCAGAGATGCGGTGTATGGATAGATAGGTACTAGCATGCATGCTGAGAGGGGATGGGTGGATGGCTAGCTAGGTACTAGCATGCAGAGATGGGGTGTATGGATAGATAGGTAATAGCATGCAGAGAGGGGGTGGGTGCATGTATAGATATGCCCTAGCATGCAGAGAGGGGGTGGGTGGATAGATAGGTACTAGCATGCAGAGAGGGGGTGGGTGCATGTATAGATAGGCACTAGCATGCATAGATAGGGTGGATGGATAGATAGGTACTAGCATGCAGAGATGGGGTGTATGGATAGATAGGTACTAGCACGCATGCTGAGAGGGGGTGGGTGGATGGCTAGCTAGGTACTAGCATGCAGAGATGGGGTGTATGGATAGATAGGTACTAGCATGCAGAGATGGGGTTTATGGATAGATAGGTACTAGCATGCATGCTGAGAGGGGGTGGGTGTATGGCTAGCTAGGTACTAGCATGCAGAGATGGGGTGTATGGATAGATAGGTACTAGCATGCATGCTGAGAGGGGGTGGGTGGATGGCTAGCTAGTTACTAGCATGCAGAGATGGGGTGTATGGATAAATAGGTACTAGCATGCATGCTGAGAGGGGGTGGGTGGATGGCTAGCTAGGTACTAGCATGCAGAGATGGGGTGTATGGATAGATAGGTACTAGCATGCATGGTGAGAGGGGATGGGTGGATGGCTAGCTAGGTACTAGCATGCAGAGATGGAGTGTATGGATAGATAGGTACTAGCATGCATGCTGAGAGGGGGTGGGTGGATGGCTAGCTAGGTACTAGCATGCAGAGATGGGGTGTATGGATAGATAGGTAATAGCATGCAGAGAGGGGGTGGGCGCATGTATAGATAGGCACTAGCATGCAGAGAGGGGGTGGGTGGATAGATAGGTACTAGCATGCAGAGAGGGGGTGGGTGCATGTATAGATAGGCACTAGCATGCAGAGATAGGGTGGATGGATTGATAGGTACTAGCATGCAGAGATGGGGGGTATGGATAGATAGGTACTACCATGCAGAGATGGGGTGTATGGATAGATAGGTACTAGCATGCAGAGATGGGGTGTATGGATAGATAGGTACTAGCATGCATGCTGAGAGGGGGTGGGTGAATGGCTAGCTAGGTATTAGCAGGCAGAGATGGGGTGTATGGATAGATGGGTACTAGCATGCATGCTGAGAGTGGGTCGGTGGATGGCTAGCTAGGTACTAGCATGCAGAGATGGGGTGTATGGATAGATAGGTACTAGCATGCAGAGATGGGGTGTATGGATAGATAGGTACTAGCATGCATGCTGAGAGTGGGTCGGTGGATGGCTAGCTAGGTACTAGCATGCAGAGATGGGGTGTATGGATAGCTAGGTGCTAGCATGCAGAGATGGGGTGTATGGATAGATAGGTACTAGCATGCATGCTGAGAGTGGGTCGGTGGATGGCTAGCTAGGTACTAGCATGCAGAAATGTGGTGGATGGATTGATAGATAGGTACTAGCATGGAGAGAGGCGGTGGGTGAATGGATAGATAGGTACTAGCATACAGAGATGGGGTGGGTGAAGGGTAGATATGTACTAGCATGCATGCAGAGGGGGGTGGATGGATGGATAGATAGGTACTAGCATGCAGAGATGGGGTGTATGGATAGATAGGTACTAGCATGCATGCTGAGAGGGGGTGGGTGGATGGATAGCTAGGTACTAGCATGCAGAGAGGGGTGGGTGGATGGATAGATAGGTACTAGCATGCAGAGATGCGGTGGGTGGATGGCTAGATAGGTACTAGCATGCAGAGAGGGGGTGGGTGGATGGATAGATAGGTACTAGCATGCAGAGATGGGGTGTATGGATAGATAGGTAATAGCATGCATGCTGAGAGGGGGTGGGTGGATGGATAGCTAGGTACTAGCATGCAGAGAGGGGTGGGTGGATGGATAGATAGGTACTAGCATGCAGAGATGGGGTGTATGGATAGATAGGTACTAGCATGCATGCTGAGAGGGGGTGGGTGGATGGATAGCTAGGTACTAGCATGCAGAGAGGGGTGGGTGGATGGATAGATAGGTACTAGCATGCAGAGATGCGGTGGGTGGATGGATAGATAGGTACTAGCATGCAGAGAGGGGGTGGGTGGATGGATAGATAGGTACTAGCATGCAGAGATGGGGTGTATGGATAGATAGGTACTAGCATGCATGCTGAGAGGGGGTGGGTGGATGGATAGCTAGGTACTAGCATGCAGAGAGGGGTGGGTGGATGGATAGATAGGTACTAGCATGCAGAGATGGGGTGTATGGATAGATAGGTACTAGCATGCATGCTGAGAGGGGGAGGGTGGGTGGATAGCTAGGTACTAGCATGCAGAGATGGGGTGTATGGATAGATACGTACTAGCATGCATGCTGAGAGGGGGTGGGTGGATGGCTAGCTAGGTACTAGCATGGAAAGATGGGGTGTATGGATAGATAGGTACTAGCATGCTGAGAGGGGGTGGGTGGATGGATAGCTAGGTACTAGCATGCAGAGATGGGGTGTATGGATAGATAGGTACTAGCATGCATGCTGAGAGGGGGTGGGTGGATGGCTAGCTAGGTACTAGCATGCAGAGATGGGGTGTATGGATAGATAGATACTAGCATGCAGAGATGGGGTGTATGGATAGATAGGTACTAGCATGCATGCTGAGAGGGGGTGGGTGGATTGATAGATAGGTATTAGCATGCAGAGAGGGGGTGGGTGCATGTATAGATAGGCACTAGCATGCAGGGATGGGGTGTATGGATAGATAGGTACTATCATGCAGAGATGGGGTGTATGGATAGATAGGTACTAGCATGCATGCTGAGAGGGGGTGGGTGGATGGATAGATAGGTATTAGCATGCAGAGAGGGGCTGGGTGCATGTATAGATAGTCACTAGCATGCAGAGAGGGGGTGGGTGGATAGATAGGTACTAGCATGCAGAGATCGGGTGGATGGACAGATAGGTACTAGCATGCATGCTGAGAGGGGGTGGGTGGGTGGATAGATACGTATTAGCATGCAGAGATGGGGTGTATGGATAGATAGGTAATAGCATGCAGAGAGGGGGTGGGTGCATGTATAGATAGGCACTAGCATGCAGAGATGGGGTGTATGGATAGATAGGTACTAGCATGCATGCTGAGAGGGGGTGGGTGGATGGCTAGCTAGGTACTAGCATGCAGAGATGGGGTGTATGGATAGATAGGTACTAGCATGCATGCTGAGAGTGGGTGGGTGGATGGCTAGCTAGGTACTAGCATGCAGAGATGGGGTGTATGGATAGATAGGTACTAGCACGCATGCTGAGAGTGGGTGGGTGGATGGCTAGCTAGGTACTAGCATGCAGAGATGGGGTGTATGGATAGATAGGTACTAGCACGCATGCTGAGAGGGGGTGGGTGGATGGCTAGCTAGGTACTAGCATGCAGAGATGGGGTGTATGGATAGATAGGTACTAGCATGCATGCTGAGAGGGGGTGGTGGATGGCTAGCTAGGTACTAGCATGCAGAGATGCGGTGTATGGATAGATAGGTACTAGCATGCATGCTGAGAGGGGATGGGTGGATGGCTAGCTAGGTACTAGCATGCAGAGATGGGGTGTATGGATAGATAGGTAATAGCATGCAGAGAGGGGGTGGGTGCATGTATAGATAGGCCCTAGCATGCACTGAGGGGGTGGGTGGATAGATAGGTACTAGCATGCAGAGAGGGGGTGGGTGCATGTATAGATAGGCACTAGCATGCAGAGATAGGGTGGATGGATAGATAGGTACTAGCATGCAGAGATGGGGTGTATGGATAGATAGGTACTAGCACGCATGCTGAGAGGGGGTGGGTGGATGGCTAGCTAGGTACTAGCATGCAGAGATGGGGTGTATGGATAGATAGGTACTAGCATGCAGAGATGGGGTGTATGGATAGATAGGTACTAGCATGCATGCTGAGAGGGGGTGGGTGTATGGCTAGCTAGGTACTAGCATGCAGAGATGGGGTGTATGGATAGATAGGTACAAGCATGCATGCTGAGAGGGGGTGGGTGGATGGCTAGCTAGGTACTAGCATGCAGAGATGGGGTGTATGGATAGATAGGTACTAGCATGCATGCTGAGAGGGGGTGGGTGGATGGCTAGCTAGGTACTACCATGCAGAGATGGGGTGTATGGATAGATAGGTACTAGCATGCATGGTGAGAGGGGATGGGTGGATGGCTAGCTAGGTACTAGCATGCAGAGATGGAGTGTATGGATAGATAGGTACTAGCATGCATGCTGAGAGGGGGTGGGTGGATGGCTAGCTAGGTACTAGCATGCAGAGATGGGGTGTATGGATAGATAGGTAATAGCATGCAGAGAGGGGGTGGGCGCATGTATAGATAGGCACTAGCATGCAGAGAGGGGGTGGGTGGATAGATAGGTACTAGCATGCAGAGAGGGGGTGGGTGCATGTATAGATAGGCACTAGCATGCAGAGATAGGGTGGATGGATAGATAGGTACTAGCATGCAGAGATGGGGTGTATGGATAGATAGGTACTACCATGCAGAGATGGGGTGTATGGATAGATAGGTACTAGCATGCAGAGATGGGGTGTATGGATAGATAGGTACTAGCATGCATGCTGAGAGGGGGTGGGTGAATGGCTAGCTAGGTATTAGCAGGCAGAGATGGGGTGTATGGATAGATGGGTACTAGCATGCATGCTGAGAGTGGGTCGGTGGATGGCTAGCTAGGTACTAGCATGCAGAGATGGGGTGTATGGATAGATAGGTACTAGCATGCAGAGATGGGGTGTATGGATAGATAGGTACTGGCATGCATGCTGAGAGTGGGTCGGTGGATGGCTAGCTAGGTACTAGCATGCAGAGATGGGGTGTATGGATAGCTAGGTGCTAGCATGCAGAGATGGGGTGTATGGATAGATAGGTACTAGCATGCATGCTGAGAGTGGGTCGGTGGATGGCTAGCTAGGTACTAGCATGCAGAAATGTGGTGGATGGATTGATAGATAGGTACTAGCATGGAGAGAGGCGGTGGGTGAATGGATAGATAGGTACTAGCATACAGAGATGGGGTGGGTGAAGTGTAGATATGTACTAGCATGCATGCAGAGGGGGGTGGATGGATGGATAGATAGGTACTAGCATGCAGAGATGGGGTGTATGGATAGATAGGTACTAGCATGCATGCTGAGAGGGGGTGGGTGGATGGATAGCTAGGTACTAGCATGCAGAGAGGGGTGGGTGGATGGATAGATAGGTACTAGCATGCAGAGATGCGGTGGGTGGATGGCTAGATAGGTACTAGCATGCAGAGAGGGGGTGGGTGGATGGATAGATAGGTACTAGCATGCAGAGATGGGGTGTATGGATAGATAGGTACTAGCATGCATGCTGAGAGGGGGTGGGTGGATGGATAGCTAGGTACTAGCATGCAGAGAGGGGTGGGTGGATGGATAGATAGGTACTAGCATGCAGAGAGGGGTGTATGGATAGATAGGTACTAGCATGCAGAGATGGGGTGTATGGATAGATAGGTACTAGCATGCATGATGAGAGGGGGTGGGTGGATGGATAGATAGGTATTAGCATGCAGAGAGGGGGTGGGTGCATGTATAGATAGGCACTAGCATGCAGGGATGGGGTGTATGGATAGATAGGTACTATCATGCAGAGATGGGGTGTATGGATAGATAGGTACTAGCATGCATGCTGAGAGGGGGTGGGTGGATGGATAGATAGGTATTAGCATGCAGAGAGGGGGTGGGTGCATGTATAGATAGTCACTAGCATGCAGAGAGGGGGTGGGTGGATAGATAGGTACTAGCATGCAGAGATCGGGTGGATGGACAGATAGGTACTAGCATGCATGCTGAGAGGGGGTGGGTGGATGGATAGATAGGTATTAGCATGCAGAGATGGGGTGTATGGATAGATAGGTAATAGCATGCAGAGAGGGGGTGGGTGCATGTATAGATAGGCACTAGCATGCAGAAATGGGGTGTATGGATAGATAGGTACTAGCATGCATGCTGAGAGGGGGTGGGCGGATGGCTAGCTAGGTACTAGCATGCAGAGATGGGGTGTATGGATAGATAGGTACTAGCATGCATGCTGAGAGTGGGTGGGTGGATGGCTAGCTAGGTACTAGCATGCAGAGATGGGGTGTATGGATAGATAGGTACTAGCATGCATGCTGAGAGGGGGTGGGTGGATGGCTAGCTAGGTACTAGCATGCAGAGATGGGGTGTATGGATAGATAGGTACTAGCATGCATGCTGAGAGGGGGTGGTGGATGGCTAGCTAGGTACTAGCATGCAGAGATGCGGTGTATGGATAGATAGGTACTAGCATGCATGCTGAGAGGGGATGGGTGGATGGCTAGCTAGGTACTAGCATGCAGAGATGGGGTGTATGGATAGATAGGTAATAGCATGCAGAGAGGGGGTGGGTGCATGTATAGATAGGCCCTAGCATGCAGAGAGGGGGTGGGTGGATAGATAGGTACTAGCATGCAGAGAGGGGGTGGGTGCATGTATAGATAGGCACTAGCATGCAGAGATAGGGTGGATGGATAGATAGGTACTAGCATGCAGAGATGGGGTGTATGGATAGATAGGTACTAGCACGCATGCTGAGAGGGGGTGGGTGGATGGCTAGCTAGGTACTAGCATGCAGAGATGGGGTGTATGGATAGATAGGTACTAGCATGCAGAGATGGGGTGTATGGATAGATAGGTACTAGCATGCATGCTGAGAGGGGGTGGGTGGATGGCTAGCTAGGTACTAGCATGCAGAGATGGGGTGTATGGATAGATAGGTACTAGCATGCATGCTGAGAGGGGGTGGGTGGATGGCTAGCTAGGTACTAGCATGCAGAGATGGGGTGTATGGATAGATAGGTACTAGCATGCATGGTGAGAGGGGATGGGTGGATGGCTAGCTAGGTACTAGCATGCAGAGATGGGGTGTATGGATAGATAGGTACTAGCATGCATGCTGAGAGGGGGTGGGTGGATGGCTAGCTAGGTACTAGCATGCAGAGATGGGGTGTATGGATAGATAGGTAATAGCATGCAGAGAGGGGGTGGGTGCATGTATAGATAGGCACTAGCATGCAGAGAGGGGGTGGGTGGATAGATAGGTACTAGCATGCAGAGAGGGGGTGGGTGCATGTATAGATAGGCACTAGCATGCAGAGATAGGGTGGATGGATAGATAGGTACTAGCATGCAGAGATGGGGTGTATGGATAGATAGGTACTACCATGCAGAGATGGGGTGTATGGATAGATAGGTACTAGCATGCAGAGATGGGGTGTATGGATAGATAGGTACTAGCATGCATGCTGAGAGGGGGTGGGTGAATGGCTAGCTAGGTATTAGCAGGCAGAGATGGGGTGTATGGATAGATGGGTACTAGCATGCATGCTGAGAGTGGGTCGGTGGATGGCTAGCTAGGTACTAGCATGCAGAGATGGGGTGTATGGATAGATAGGTACTAGCATGCAGAGATGGGGTGTATGGATAGATAGGTACTAGCATGCATGCTGAGAGTGGGTCGGTGGATGGCTAGCTAGGTACTAGCATGCAGAGATGGGGTGTATGGATAGCTAGGTGCTAGCATTCAGAGATGGGGTGTATGGATAGATAGGTACTAGCATGCATGCTGAGAGTGGGTCGGTGGATGGCTAGCTAGGTACTAGCATGCAGAAATGTGGTGGATGGATTGATAGATAGGTACTAGCATGGAGAGAGGCGGTGGGTGAATGGATAGATAGGTACTAGCATACAGAGATGGGGTGGGTGAAGGGTAGATATGTACTAGCATGCATGCAGAGGGGGGTGGATGGATACATGGGTGCTAGCATGCATGCAGAGAGGGGGTGGGTGGATGGATATATATGTACTAGCATGCATGCAAAGAGGGGGTGGGTGGATTGATAGATATGTACTAGCATGCATGCAAAGGAGGGTGGGTCGATGGACACATAGGCATAAGGATGCGTGCAGAAAGGGGGTGGAGGGATGGATAAATACATTCAAGCCTGTGGAGAAGGGGTTTGTTGGGTGCTTATACAGCAAATACATTCTGTTTCAATGCGCCCACAGGGCAGCAGGGAGGGAACATGGGATTGCACTACAATTAAATACAAGAAATACAGAGGGGACGGGACGGCCAGACCTACTATGCCTTGTGAGTATTCAGCAAGTGCAGCAAGGAAGAGGGAAGTGGGGTTGGTACTGGGGTGTCCGTGCTCGCAGGTGAACCACAGATGAAGTTCAAGGTATGGTTAGTGCTATGCGGCAAGAAGCCACGCTGGGTGGAAAAGTGCGAATCTCCAGTGTGGAGGGTGTGCCAAGGCAAGTTTTTGAAAGTGGACAGAAGCGGGGGAGATTGGGTGTGAGTGGACAGGGGCCCAAGGATGCATAAGAGACCAAGACACCGATCACAGCAACTGTGAGATTACCAGAGGAGCGAAGAAGGGAAGGCAGAGGAGAAGAGGAGAGTCTTGAGGTGCTTTCAGAACTTAAGGTCCTGCTCAAGATCAAGAGGGAGGGGGAGGCTGTTCCATAGGAGGGATGCAGCTGAGGAAAGCAAACAACTACACACTCTCTGTTTGGGGAAGCACTTTACACACAGGGAGTTGGTGCCAGAGGAACGTAGAGGTCTAGAGGGAGAGTATTCAGTAAGAGCAAGTTGTATGTAGCGTGGTCCCCGGCGCCCGACAGCCTTGTAGATGATGCAGAGGGATTTAAATGTGATCCGTGCAGCAACCAGGAGACATTTAAATGTGATCCGTGCAGCAACCAGACAGTGGAGATTTTTCAGGGCAGGAGAGATGTGGTCCCTGGGCTTAAGGTCAAGGATAAGCCTCGCTGCTCTATTCAGGATTAGCTGAAGGAATCGCAGAGTGGAAGAAGGTAGATTGAGGAGGAGGCTGTTGCGACAGTCAAACCTAGAGAGAACCAGAGCCCGGGTAACATTGAGCTTCTGGGGGGAAGTGAGAAAAGGGAAAATTCCTTTGAGAAGGAAAGGTTGAAAGTGGGACTACTTGGCAATGTCCTGAGCATGAGGGAGGGAGGGGAGATTGGTGAAGATGACTCCAAGGTTTCTAGCTTCAGATGAAAGAGCAGGGGGAGAGCCCAAGGTGGGAGGCCAGAGAGAAGGGAAAAAGGAAGGAGCAGGGGTCTAAATTGGAAGGATATCAGTTTTGCAGGCATTGAGACAGAGAGTGTTAAAAGTGCACCAGGTGGATGGAAGACAGGCAGTCAGAGATGAAGGAAGGTGCTAGGGAGTTATCAGGAAGTCTGAAAAAGAGTTGAGTGTCATCTGCATAACACTGGAAGTTGGGGGAGAAGGAGGAGATGAGCAGTGTCAGCTAAGCAAGGTAGGTGTTAGAGATCAAGGGGGAGAGTATAGATCCCTGGGGGACACTATAGGTGGAGAAGAAAGTCGGAGAGGAGTAGGTGCCCAAGATGACTTGGGAAGAGCGTACGTTAGGAAACCATTCCAGTGCCCGTTGTGAGATACCAAGGTTTTGTGGAGCTTTTGCATGAGGATGGAATGGGTGAAAGTGTCAAAAGCAGAGGAGAGATCAAGTAGGATGAGGACAGCAGGGGAGATGGAGTCCAGGTATAGGAGCAGTTCTTCACGGGTGTTCAGAAGAGCAACTTGTGAAGAGCGGTCAGTTAGGAAAGAGGTCACGATAGGCACTAGATAGAGAGGTAGATAGATAGGCACTAGCATGCATTTTGACAGGGGGTATATGGAGGGATAGATAGGTACTAAAATGCATGCATAGAGGGGGCGGGTGGATAGATGTGTACTAGCATGCATGCAGAGGGGGGTAGATGGATGCATAGACAGGTACTAGCATGCATGCAGAGAGGGAGTGGATGGATGGATAGCTAGGTACTAGCATGCATGCACAGAGGGATTAGATGGATGGATAGATAGGTACTAGCATGCATGCAGAGAAGGGAGGAGTGATAGATATGTACACCCATGCATGCAGAGAGGGGGCGGGTGGATAGATGTGTACTAGCATGCAGAGGGGGGTAGATGGATGGATAGATAGGTACTGGCATTTATGCAGAGATGGGGTGGGTGGAGGGATAGATATGTAATAGCATGTATGCAGGGATGGGGGTGGATTAATATATAGGTACTAGCATGCATTCAGAGAGGGGGTGAGTGGATGGATAGATATGTACTAGCAAACATGCAGAGGGGTGTGGGTGGATGGATAGATAGTAACATGCAGGGAGGGGGTGGAGCGATGGATGAATAGGTACAAGCATGCAGAAAGTGGTTAGGTGGGTGGATAGGTAGGTACTAGAATGCATGCAGACAGGTGTGGAAGGATTGATACATAGGTACACGCATGCATGCAGATAGTTGGTGGGTTTATGTGTAGATAGGTACTAGTATGCATGGTGAGAGAGGGGTGGGTGGATGGATAGCTTGGTACATGCATGCAGAAAGGGGGTGGATGGATGAATAGATAGGTACTAGCATGCAGGGAGGGTGGATGGATGGATAGATAGGCACACACATGCAGTGAGAGGTGGGAGGATGGATGCAAGGATGAATGGACAGATGGATGGGTGCAGGGGTGAGTGTAAAGATGGACAGATGGAAAGGTACAGGGATGGACGCACAGAGGGGAGGGCGGTGGATGGATGAATGGATAGAAAGGTACATGGATGGATGTGTAAAGAAGCAGACGTATATGTCATTGGAAGAACCCACCCCTCACCTCCGTCATGCTGGATGAAGAACCCTAAGGCACTATGCACGACACCAGATATAATTCCAATACTGCAGTGAGTACATGAGAGACGTTATGCACTCAGACAACCCCACCGAATGTACAGTTGAACTGAAGGGGTAGCAGGTGCTCTACAGTTACCACTGAATATCAAGGAGTTGTAAAGAAAACCTGACAAGAGTAAAGTGATTTCATAATGAGAAGAGACAATGATGCATTGAAACGATATGAAAATACTTAAAGCATGAAGATGTAACGGAAGAAGCAACATAACCATATATATGAGCTAGCTGAAACCACATTTACAAAGAAGATAAGTAGTAAATGTATATACACAGAAACACAAGGTAGATGTGTCACATAGAAGCATGCTGCAATAGAAAACATAACACGGGTAAGGCGACCATGTTGAAAAGATGGACGTCGGCTTTTGAATAATAGTAAGCGAGAGGCTCTAAGGAGAAAGGCCAGGATTGCAGAGCTGAAAAAGTCTGGAAATACAGAATCGTGCATGAACAAAGAATAGCTGTTGACCAGAGATCAAAGATGCCACAGCGAGAAGTTACTGCTGGGTACAATGGCAGTCCATGAGGATAAGCCATGTACGTAGGACATATTTCTCTAAGATTAAGTAAATGAGCAAACATTTGACGATTAAAGATGCAGAAAAGCAGATGTGAGACAGAGCAATCAAGTCTCAAGAGGCCAAAGAGCGTAATGACACCCAGTATAATTGAATCAAATAGCACTAAATAGAAGATTATATGGACAAAATCATTGGGCCTCATTATGACCCTGGCGGAATGGGTTAATGGGTGCCGCAAATGGATGCGGACCCGTTAAACCCATTCCGCCTGATTACGAGGTCCCCTCGCGGGACCCGGTGGACCAGGGAGCTAACAACGGGCCGGCCGTAATCGCCCCGTTGTTAGCTCCCTGCACCCATTCCCATTGAGCCCTATGGGGGCTTGAATGGGAATGGGGAAGGTCCAAGCCCGGGTTTCCTGAGGGAGGAATTACCGGCCCTCCAAACTCGGAATGGACCGGTAATTCCCCATTCAGGGAAACCGGACCCAGTTTTGGAGGCAGCCATACTGCCAATTGAAGCATGGCTGCTGCCAAAGCTGTAATGAGGCCCTTATTCTCTCTTCACACGTTGTGTAAGACCAAGAAACAAGGTCTATTCATAAGCTCCAGGCGACAATAACAATGTACCTTAACTCCCCTTAAAGTTCCAGAGAAGAGAACATCATGCAAGGTCAAGTACAAAGAAGTAGCCTTGGCTAAAGGCTTGGCTGATGAGAGATGGTAAACTAATTGGGCAAGTGGGCAGTAATCTGATGTTGTTCTATGCACATACATTTTATTTTGCTTAAGTTCTGCTAACAAGCCGAGTGCCCAAGGTTGGGCGAGAATGCCAACAATCAAAGGGCCTTATACAATGATGAGAATGCATCGTTGCAATGGCAGATCAGCTGCTGTTATGCTGGTATAATCTGTATTAGCACCCAGGCGGGGTGAGCCAGCCAATCAGATGGGTACAAAGGCGGGCTTTAACCACTGGTACAAGCCCCTGTTCGAAGCCACCTGATGGCCGACTCCCCCTCTGCCATCTTCCTTCCACCCTCTGTTCCCCTTTTATTTCTCTTCCCTACTTACCTTATTTCGGCAGCGGCGGTCACTCTTTCCCTTTGCCTCCGTACGGAGCCCCTCTTCCCTTTCCATGGTGCCCATCTTGGAAAAGGATTTTCCTTCCTACATCGGAACGCTGCACGCGTCCCTTTGTAGGAAGGAAAATCCTTTTTTTAGCACCCCGGGTTACCGATTTGGCAACCTGGGGTGCTAATAGCCTTCATCCCCCGTTTCAGGGGCTGGAATGGGGGATAATGGCCCAGAGCCCTCGTTATCCACTCTCTCTTCGCTTGGGCTGATAACTTAGGCTTTTGGGTCATTATTCCCCATTCCAGCCCCTGGAACGGCTGATGAAACGCCATATTATACGTAGTCAGAGGGAAGTTCAAGATATGCCTACTAGATATGGGGCCTCCAATAATAAAGAAGCTATAAGTAGATAAGTTACCCTAAGCAATCCCTCTGTCATAGATGACGCACATCTAGGTATAAAGGCTTTGTGTAACCAAAATGTAACCGAGAGTGTGTGATCTGTTTGTTCACCAGGTCTTGCTACTTTATTTGGACTGATAATAAAGCAGTATTTTACCATATTCATATTCTTTGAGTTTCTCTGGTTGTTTGGGTCCAAGATTATTTGTTATGGTAATTCCATTATGCGCAAAAGAACGACCATGTGCTGCTGCACAGATGCACAGTGACGAATCAACATCCGTGGCACCAGTGGCCCAGGGATGAATATTGGTTTCTAAACCATCAATCAGCCTCACACCTCTAGTTCACCAGAAGCGATCCGAACAGATTGGAAACAAAAGCAAATTATAAACCTCCTTGTCCAATTGTGGTAACGTGGACAGAACCACAGGCTTATCTCCGAAGGGTTTTGGATCATTGGTTAGTTGCAACACAGCAAAAATACAATTACCCAACGATAAAAGAGACTGTCCAGTCAAGGTTGTATTATCACAACAGACACTTCTAGCAACAGTACGAAATACAACCCACCCTGTAAAGGAATGCAGAGGAAAGGCAGTTTCAAAGAAGGAAAAGGGATGCACTCTGGATACTGAAATAAAGGCACAAGGGTATGGTAATTCATCTCAATAGTTCCAGGTTACTTGGCCTCAGTACAAAGGGAGCAATGGGTTTTAAAATGTCCCTAGAGGCCTTCCATGAAGAACCAGGGGAACAGAACCACAATGTACCTTGTGCTGTTGGTGTTCTTGATGCTGGACAGGGTAGAGTCAGTCTCAGGGCGCTTTGCAGCTTTTGTGACAGAGTTCAAGATGGGAGACAGCTGCGGATATCAAGCAGCAAACAGTTTGGCGAGCAAAGCTGGACAGACGGCTGTAGGCTGGCCTACATGGCGGCTCAGGGTCACAAGTTGTTTTCTCAGTGCTGGTCAGCATTTCTGAGGCATTGGTCGAGATGTCTCATATGACTTTAAGTGACAGCGGCATGACAACAGTCAGCGTTGAAGTCGATTGCTGCTTGAGAGCCTCGACTGGCTCAAAAACTTCCTGTAAGGCAGACGTTGGTAGATGGTCATCCCACCCCAAAGGAAGAACAGAGAAGATGTAAGAAGGAACTAGCACTCTTAACGTGGTTCCAGGGGTGTAGGAGAATTACTAGCCACAACAAGAATATGTCAAATTTGAAAACAGTTGCGATTGTGACCTTCCCAGTCTCTAGGGCCTCAGGGGACTGAGGGGGCAGTTACTGAATTCAGTTCTTAGTGGACGCCGAGTAGGAGCAAATGTAGTCACTGGGTGCAGCAGAAGTGCTGCTCTCAATGACGCAGGTAAGAGCAGTGCCAGTATTGCTTTACAATTGAGCGAGGCCTAGTCAGGCTTTAGCCATTGGGAGGGGTAGATGAGTGATGCTCCAGCAATTTGAGTCGGCGGGCAACGGTCGTCGAAGTGGGGACTTTGGGGGTTTCTATCTGTAGGTCGATGAGGCGGCCATTCAAGGGCTAGCTGGGCGGAGCCATGGTTTTAACCCCTGGTCAGAGTCGATGTGTGGCTCACCAGTGATTTGGATGGTTTATGGTCAAAGGGTCGAATCAAAAGATTCAAAAAACAAAAGTATCGAATCAAAAGATTTGAATTCAAAACTTTCAACATACTTTTTTTAAAATGCAAAAGTGCATTTCTTTCAAAACCAATACGTCGGCAATAGTCATGGATTGGTTTCAATTGAAATGCACTTTTACATGGTAAAAGTAGCATTTCAAAGCGGTTTTGGTTGTAATGTTGTAACGTTGTAACGTTACATGGAGCTGCCCAGTGCTGAAATTACAGGACTGGACAGCTCCATGTAACATTTCAAAGTTGTTTGTTTATGTTGGCATTTAAATGCCGTTTCTTTAAACTTTGAAACGTTACATGGAGCTGTTCAGTCCTGTAATTGCAGCACCAGACAGCTCCATGTAACGCTGCAAGGTTTTAGTGTATATTGGGGGACGGGGGGTTACCCCCACAACCCCCCCAATCCCCACATCACCCTCCCACCCCCAACCCTAACCCAAGCCCCAACCCTAACCCAAGTTTCGAAAGACAAACCTTCAAATTTTTTTCAAACAAATTGTCATTCGAAACTTTTGTATTCCGAAAAAAAAGATTCGAAAGTTTGCCTTTCAAAACTTTTGCATTCGAAAAAATGACTGGACACTGATTTGGATCAGGTCCCAGCGACAAGCAGTCGATTTGGGCCTAGCAGGTGACAAGCTTAGATAGGGCACGAGGCAGCGTCAATTGGCGGAGAAGCAATAAACATGGAGAGACCGGTTCGATCGAACAGAGAGCTTCTGCTGGTCGGGTCCTCTAGCTACTGTGGGGGGACTTGAAGACAGGATTGTTCCATTCAGGGTCTGCTCTCCCAGCTTCAGGAGATTCTAGAGCATAGTGGTAGGTCCTGGTCCAACGCAAAGTTCATTCCTGATGTGCCCTATGAGTGGGTAGGGTGCAGACCTTCCTTCTGCGTTGGACGGCTCCTTCTTCATCTCAGGCTGAGGGCTATGGAAGACCCAACTTTCCCAAAGGCAGTCCAGTGTGTTTTTTCAGAGCATCTGCACCCTTAAAGGATCCGAGAGGATCTGAAAGAATCTAAAGAAGGGGTGGGAGATCCCTTCAATTAAATTCAAAAGTCCCTAGGTGATTTGACTAAAGCTAGTCTGACTTAGTGGTCCCACCCCTGTTCTTTAATGGAGTGGACTTTGCCGTTATGTTGTCACACCCAAAGTGATTAGCTCCAGAGGAAGAGGAGGGGACAGGAAAGAGAAAGCGAGACAGAGAGAAATAAGATGGTGGATGTCTCCTTCCACTTGACCACAGCCTGCTGCCTACTCCAATACCGCCCCTTACCTTCTCACTAAGAATACAGGTCTTTAGAGATGCAGCACCCTGCTGTGAGGCTACACCTTAAGAGTGGGTGCGCTCCTTTGAGACCTGGGCCCAAGACAGCTGCCTCTGGCAGAGGTTGTTACCTGCTGTAAGGAACTCAGGTTGGCAACAGTAAAGACAGACACAAGTGATCACAGATCAATGGTGTTTATTGAACTTTATATGTGAGTTGGAAAAATGCCTAATCTAAACCTAAATCTAAGATGGGAGCAAGCTACGGCCATCAAATAATAATAAGACGGTCCTAGTGGCGTCTTGTCAAATGAAAGGGCCTATACTAAGAAAAATCTATTGCCAGTCCTTACTCTAAATACCAAGAGTGTGGGATAGGGTTCACATGAAAGAAAGAAGTGTTCACAAATAATACATCAGGATGCAGTAGTCGGGGTCTCCCTTCCCCATGTTTTGAGCACGGGACAAGGCGGGCCTCTGGATTCCAACAGACGCTCAAGCTTACTCAGAACGAGCAAACAGTTCCGCTCTCAACTATCAGAGCCTTCGGTGGTTACGTTTTTTTTCTACAAAATGTCTCTTACCTTCGAGGATCTGATGTGTTCCAAAATAATAAACAGAAGTTCCTTTCTTCTTGCACTTTGGGAGATGCCTTTTCACCCCTGGATACCCCTATTCCGGGCTCAAATCGCTAGAACGTTATTTGCGATATCGGGACCTTCAGTGTTTCACTCTCTTGCTTCCGAGGATCTGATATATTCAAAACAACAAAACAAACTTTCTTTTCTACTTGTCTTTAGAGTTATGCTTCTTCACCCCTGGGTACACCTCTTCCGGGCTCAGACTGCTCTCGAATGTCAGCCTCGCTCCGTCAGGATCACTACAGCTTTCAAAACAATCTCCTCTGTCCCATTCAAGGATCTTAATGGGCCTCATTACGACCCTGGCGGTAAGGGGTTAACGCCAGCGTTAGCTGCGCCGACCCCTTACCGCCAACTACGAGGTCCCTTAGCGCCATGGCGCTTTTAACACCTGCTTTTAGCAGGTGTTAAAATCCATGGCGCTAAGGGACCATGGAGTTAATTACGCCACCGTAATTTACGGTGGCGTAATTAACGCCTTCCCCACTCCCATTATGCCCTATGGGGCAAAAATGGGAATGGGGAAGGGTAAATGGGGATTGGGGACTTACCGCCCCGCCGACCTCGGAATGGGGCGGTAAGTCCGCCAACCACCATGGCGTAAACGTAGTTTACGCCATGGTGGTAAAGTCACGGCCCAGGCGGTAACTTACCGCCTGGGTCGTAATGAGGCCCAATGTCTTTTTAAACAGTTCACTGTGGACAACCCTCTGCCGGTTCACTCTTGTCAACACACTATACATTGGAACTTCAGACTTTGCCCCCTGTTCATCGGCATCCCTCCGTCGGGTTCACTCTTGCCAACTTTTGTAATTCACACAGTTCTTATGATACAGGATTCACTTTGCTTAGCTTTACCTTCATTTGTCTGTCAAAGACTTTCGACTGTACAGAGGATTTTACTAGACACACGTATGACCACTTTGACTCTCTTCTCACCCCGTTCCCAAGGCCTTCTGGTAACTTTTTTTTCAACCATAGAGTATTTGCCCAGAGTTTCTCAAGTGAACACCCACATGGTGTCTGACCCCTCTGTAGCTGGTTTTCCTTTCTCGTATTTAACAAAAAATTATTTGTACTTTCTTCAATCGGCCGTTTTGCTACTTTTGTTCAAAAATGGTTCGGTTTCTTATCGGCTCTCCCCTCAACTCACTCACTGTGATGAACCGCTTGGCTTTTTCTTGTCTCTGGAGTCAAAGCCAGTACCATCGTGGCAAGCGTCTACCCTCAGCTTGGTTATCAGCGGAGGGCCTCGTGCACTGTTGACATCTGCTGCAACACACGCTGGCTATTGTTCATGGTCTTATGATTACTTCTGTATAGCTTATATGGGCCTGACTAAGAAAGGGCAAGGTTGCTTCTCTCCCTGTCACTCTTTCGGTTTGTGGCGTCTTTCTCCTCCTCTTGAACTGCTGTGCTGAGTTAGCTTTCTTGTTGTGCGGTCTGCCTTGCTCATATGATATGATAGGTTATTCATAACGCGTTTAATACCCAGAGTTTTCTAAGCACAGACTCGGGGATCGAACCTGTGGTGCTCTGTGTCGTCTGTTTCCAAGGTGAGCACATTGCCCCTGACCTATCCTCCCAAGACTTATTGTGCTCGCATGCTTCACCTTTTATCCCTGTGGGGAAGGGTGAAGGGCTGTCAGGTGTTTGTGATTCTGGTCAATTGCCTGACTTTGCCTGACACTGGTGTAGGGACATTTCAGGGAAATGGCTTTGGTGTTTGTCCGTAATCTTTTGTGATGTGTGAAAGTGTTTGTGCCAGAAAAGGGGGTGGTAGTGTGCCTGAGTATCCTACAGGGTAGAATGGGGAAAAGGTATAAGAAGGGGGATACCACATTTTACACGTTGGTGTCCCACTTCCACTCCTGAGGCCTCTCATTCAGGTGATCCTCCATCACTGGTCCACCCCCAGGAACTGGATCCAATAGCGATGGCCGTGTTCTGGCCTCCTGGATGACAGATCCCTGGTGACTAGTAAATGACACACTTTCAGGTTTCTCACACTGCCTTCACATAGAGATCAAAGAAGAGACCCGGTCCGCCAAGTTCCTGTACTGCCATTTGGCAGTCTCCACTCAGCTGGCCAGAATACACATAACCATCCACAGCCGAGGTGAATCACAGGAAAGGACACATGTGCAATATCAATTGGCTGTGATGACCATGATGATCAGAAGTAGTGCCATGCACGATGCCTAAACTCAGGCATAGCTTTATTTAGAGTTTACCCTGCCACCAGCATGGCTTACTCTTGATCATGATAGTTTTGGTACAGTGGGGCATTTCTTAAACGCTGCCACTGAGTCTTGGCTGTCATTGTGGCTTTTGAGTGGGCATCTTCTGATCTTTGAATCTGCTCTATGCCACGAGCAGAGCAGGCGCTGCGGATCAGGCTACTGAGGCAGCGGGGCACAAGTATGCTATGATTTTGGCATGGAGCTTATGAAAAGGGGAATGCAGTTGGCAGATCACCCTTTTGGAGATAGAATTACCTGTGTCATGTTAAGTATTAACAAAAATAAAAAAAAGGCCAGGGCGTTGCACCCCTGCCAGATTGCAATTCTTCACACTGTGTTCATTCTAAAATGTGACACACGTCATGCTCAGGCATTGATTAAATAAAAAAGACATTGATCAAAGGGGACACATAACATGAAAGATATGTCTCAAAGAAATAAAGAAGAGATGAAGGGGAAATTATGAGGGGGCTTTGAGAAACGCTAACATCACTTCCCATTGCACATTTTTGCATAAGCCAGTAGACGGGTAATACTGAGAAATGTAGCCGCTATCATTTATCTTGCAACGCTGTTCTTGCTATAAAACATATTGGTGTGAGGAAAGACACGTACCACCACTAACTCGACCAGCACCATAATGACGCTATTTTAGTTTACATAAATAGTTTCTTTTTTATTGCAGGTATGTTGTTTAGTAGCACAGCGTGTGCTCCTATCAACAGCATGTATATACACAAATATGAACCCCAGCACACAAACACTGATCTCTGCAACCAGTGCTTAACTCACTACTCATTGAGGTATCTTCTTCTGCATGGTAGAACTCAAATTTACCAATATTCATTTCAACTTTGATTATTGCATTTTATTAATGTATTCCCGAAAGAAAGATGGAATCACCACAAAGGTAGTGCTGTAGTGAGTGCACAAACTGGGCATTTAGAGGTTCTGTTGATCTGATCTGAACTTGGTTGCAATACCTCAGCAGCACACTATGGATTATCATGATGTGTTTAGGTCTTTAAAACAAGTCTAACAACTTATTTGCTGGGTAGCCAGGTGAGGCTCCTCCCACAGTGCAACATCTCAGTGTATGCAGACAAATAGATCACACATGTCCTGCCTATAATCACTCTCCTCTTGTTGTCAGTCATGACCATATCTAGACGCTGATTGAGATTTACAAGGTGCTAATGGCTAGGGTGTGGATGCCAGCCCTGCACCAAAGATGAACTGTAACAGGTGTGCTGCAAAGCGCACACTAGCAGAGCAGCAACCATTTAAGTGTTTTTAGTTTTTCACAATGATTGCCAACATTGAGCAGCAGGGACTAAGGCAACATTGCAACCTATGTATGTTTATTCATATTTGTACAGCTCCTCCACAACAGTTTAACACACACATAATTGCCAGAGAAAATATTCTCAATGAAAGCCTTCACACTCCAAAACCTATTTATTGTGCATTGGGTCAGCATAATTTCCATTACTATTATTTTCCTATTACATCTGGGGACTCAGCCTATCTGCCACCTGCTTTTGTTTTCTCTTGGAGGCAAAGGCTCAAGCGAGGTTACTTCGGGCAATAACGACTGCAAATCAAATGTGCCATGGCTTAGAAGTGGCACAGTATCTGAATAAGATAGCATTTTCCCGGCCTATGTATGGTACAAGACGCTCTACAAAAGATTTGAAGATAAAGGCATAATTTAGCTCGTACAGCTTGCTGTACAAAAACTATACTCAGTTACTTTCAGAATCGTTGCCCTCTCGGGCTAAATTTCCCTGCTTTCGCAAGCCATACATTTATTTTTGGACCCTGTGGATCGAGCAGGCCCCCTCACTGTGTGGCTTGCAGAATCAAAGGCTCAGGGGGGGCTGCCATGCCTGAAATACTTTCTACTAAAGTGAGGACTTGCCAATACCCTCCTCAGGCTCCCTCCCTCAATATGATTTTCTTCCTCAGACAATCATTCTTTTAAACTTTTTTTAACTATAGGTCATGTTATTTTGGGCACTTTAAACTAACCTGGTGCTGAAGTAGTCAGGGGTTAGAATGCACTGCTAAACGGTACTCATTTTATCTGCCTCTGAAAGGATGAAAGGCTGAGTCGGCCATTTTGAAGTTCAGAAAAGGTGTTCTGCATGTTACAGAGCTCAGCACTCCATTTCTTTTCCTTTTACTTTGTGTATACTTTTTGTACTCTGAGCAGGTTATTACAAATCAAACTTAATGTAAAAGGTAAACTGTTACTGTCCGTCTCCCATATCTTGCTGCATAAAATCTAATATTTGAGATAAATGGTAGCAGTGCCCCCTAAAACATGTGCTACCACACGCATAAAAATCAGGCCTTTGGGCTGTGGAGGCCAAATTAGAGAATCCTAGAAGTGATGGAAGATATTATCACACAGCAGCACAGCAGCACAGCAGCACAGCAACACAGCAGCACAGCAGCACAGCAGCAGAGCAGCACAGCAGCACAGCAGCACAGCAGCACAGCAGCACAGCAGCACAGCAGCACAGCAACACAGCAGCACAGCAGCACAGCAGCACAGCAACACAGCAGCTGGTGGTACAGCTTCAAATCACATTCCACATACTTGCACTTTTGGACACAGGTCGATGCAGTGATTGGGCAATAAAAACACTGTGCTGATCAGGAAACAAAGTGACTACGTGCTAAACTCAGTAATGTCGGCATTAGGCCACCCATCCCCATTTGTCATCCCTGGGAATTGGATACACATGGCAGAAATGCTATGCAAATAATAACCTACAGCATGACACACGCGGAACCCCCACCCAACGAGGCCACCCTGCCCTGCAAGGTCTGGGGCAATTTGCCCCTCTGACTGGCACTCCCCTTGTGACTTGAGGAAGAGCTCCTCATGCTCCTGGCTGGCTGTCCTTCTGTGGCAGGCAGTCCTTAGGCAGCAAAGGGAAAGTGCTGATCATGGGGGGGTAGACACACAGTAACAGTGGTGGTGCCTGCCACACCATGCACTGCGGGAGAGCAGAGGCAGAGCAGCCATCTCCGGTAAGCTTATGCAGTGTTCCACCTGCACAGGAGGGGGGGAAGCATCCAATACAAGGCAGGCAGGGATCAGGATAGGAGCCAGGGCCGGCGGACTCTCAAAGCTTTAGTGCCACCTATAAGATGAAACTATTGAATTAAAGTACAGATAAGGTGAAATGGCATATGAGGAGTGACACAAATCGTGTAGGTGTTATTTGGTTGTTTGCCCACCAATTGACTGCCCATTGTCATGCTAAACCCTATGGCAAGTCCCTTAAGTTCCTGCCCCTCCCCGCCAAAAACACCTCCTCATGGGAACTCTTTTAGCTTGCTTTAATCAAGCCTTACCATCAGACTTTGCACCCGAAGCACCAGCTAGTGTTTTCCCAAAGCAGTCTTCTGTAATTTAATGACTTAATTGTAGTAATCAACATGCTACTGTTTTAATACAAATGTGTTATCTGGGTCTGTCTTCGGCCACTGGATTGTTTATTTATATATTTTATATTTAATGTGTTTCAGTTTCAAAGAAACTTTTCACATACATTTCATAACAACAATCAACTTAAATTCTAAAATGTACTTATAATTATACATATAATCCTAGGTATTACAAAAAAATCTATATTCATATACAATGTAAAATAGATAAAAAGGAAATTTTCAATACAAAATCACCTTTAAAAAAGATCTATCTTTAACATAGCAGAAAATATTATCCCTATTCTATAAAGTGTGTGGTGCATAGAGGCATGTTTGGTGACTACACAGTGCTTCCACAGAGTAATGCTCTTGTAGAGGAGCAGCTGCATGCCTCTCTAGGAAGTCCCGCCCCCTACCTCCTATATGTTGGGAGCCTGAGATTGTGCCATGTTTCATACCAGCAGTTGTTCACAGAAGTCTGTGACGTCATAAGAGAATATGAACGACGTCTCAGGATACTGGCTGAAGAGAATGTATGGATCTTACAGAAACTAATGATGAAGGAAAGAGTCAAGTGCACTTTTAAACATGAAAAAGAAGATTACACAAGCAGGAAGTGCTATAGAGAATCAAATGTTTAATAATTGTACAGACGCTGAAACGCAAGGTAGACTAAGTCATCATAGAAGCTGGCTATATGTAGTGAGTAGAATGCAGGTGAATCTGCCATTGTACAAGAGCTAGACATTGGTAACATACATTTTAGTAAACCAGGACCCATGAAGAAGAAAGGGAGAATTGTGTTGCAGCAAGAATAAGCTGGAATCGTGGAGCTACATGGCGGGGTTGTCTGGCCTGGAGTCAAGATTGAAGCAGCAAAGATCGGCTATCTATTCTGAACAGGAGTGAACGTACGAAAAATCAATCATCCCTTGTTACGGTGCAGAGAAAGAGCACCAAGAGTGCCAAGATGTATTCATTTAGAACATTTAAGACCTGCAAAATAGTCGAACTAGGAGTCCCAGAACACGATAGTGAGTGCTCACACTCTCATGTATTCCCAGAGATAAGGATACTTTGCAAGGCCAAGTTCAAAGAATCTTCATGGCAGAAGGCTTGGGTGATGAGAGATGCTGGGCTAATTGGGTGGGGAGGTAGAGTCAGGCCCATCTGCTTGCACCTGGGTCTGTGCTTACGTACTGCTAAATGAACCGAATGTTCCAGACATGTCACAAGCATGCCAAACAATTGTAGTGGTCCGTATAACGATGGACCTTATAGTTTGAAGACCAATTAGAAACCATGTGCCTAATGGTTTTAAAGATGACATGTTTTAGAGGTAGACATATATTGTCCACCTGACAGTAGGAAGCCAATTACAACCCTAGTTCCTATATAATGTGTACTTAGATGTTCCTCTTAAGCCTATCCCGATCCCCAGTAGATTTTGTATTATTTGCCACGTAGAATGACGTCAAATTTCTGTATTTTTAAGATAGTCTATGTTGTGTGAATACTTTGTTAAGTAAAATCGAGCGTACATCCGTTGATGTTTGTTGTAACTCCCTGTTTTAGATCATTGTTAATAAAACAGTACTTTGCCATCTTCTTGAATTGGTTTGGTTATTTAGACTCAGAATTATTCTGTGAACCCATCCATTACATGCACGTTCCTAAAGGGCAATAAGCTCTTGCAGTAGCAGAGGATGGTTCAAAAAGATCCAAATTAGTTTGTCTCCAGATTTTCAGTGCCGACAAACATGCAGACAAGTTGGGGCTGAAGCCTACATGGGCATCCAGGAAGTCATCTGCCAGGTTGGGCCTTGCCTATTTGACATCCAGAGCCTGCTCATTTCAGAAACCTCGAGATGGGCGTGCTCCTCCTCGCACCTCTCGGCCTTCTGGTCCAGAGCGGAAGGCCGGATGTTTTTGGCAGGCCGGTGTGCAGTCATCTCCGGCATTTTTTTCCGGTGTGGGCCCAGTGGTGTTCCGACTCCTATGCTCTACGAACAGTCAGGGATGGGTATCAGGTGGACTTCCTGTCTCCCCCCAGTACAGCCCCTCTTGGTCAGGACATCTCTTCCTTACACTGAGCCCAAAAATTCAGCGTTGTCTATGGCCCTGTCAGTTATTTCTGATGAACACTATCGGGCCAGTCCCTCAGGGCCAGTGGGTTGGGGGTTCTACTGCTGGGATTTTCTCATTCCGAAACCATCTCGGAGGTATTGCCTAATCCTCAAACTGAAGCGCCTGAACTGTTTCACGAGGAAGGAGAGATTCAAGATGGAGACTGTGCAAAACATTTTCCCTCAGTTCAAAAGGGTGATTTGTTAGTGCCCCTGGACCTCCAGGACCATTGTTACCATGTGGCACTGCTCCCCTCCCCAATCCAATTCTTCGGTTTTGCTGTGAGGAATCAGCATTTTCAGTTATGGGTACTCCCTTTTGGGTTGCGTTCGCCCCCCTGGGATTTCACCAAGTTTGTAGCTCCCATGGTGGCTGATGTCCACTTGCAAGTTAGGGTGGACCAGCAGAGGACAGTCCTGGTGCATCTACGTCTGGTCTGCCAGGCTCTGCAAGATTGGGGGTCAACTGATCAACTGCCAAAAGTCCCACCTGATGCCCTCCCAGGATCTGGGTTTCATTGGGGCCCATATGTGAACCAGGGTGGGGAAGGTCTTCTTGCCTCTGGAGACGTCCTGGTGGGTTTACTCTGTTCTCATCAAGGTTCTCTTGTGGAAGAGGGTTCCGGCTCACCTGTTGCTTACTCTGCAGAGGCGCATGGCCTCATGTGTTTTTTTGGTCCTGTGGTGCCGCCCCCATATGCATCCCCCGGTTCCCTTATCTTCTTTCCAACTGGCTCCTTGCTTCTCAGGCATACAAAGCTACTGTCCCCATCTCTTGGACTCTGAAGGTGGATCTGCAGTGGTGGTTGCAGGTCCACAATCTCCAGGTGGGATTGGCCCTGGCCTCGACGAGGGGCTGACTGTGTCCATGCTTCGCTGCCAGTAGGTCCCCATTAAAATTATCAAAGGGGACTCTGAGGGCTGTATGGCGGGAGATGGGTTGGTGGGGAAGCTCCTTCAGGGTCTTGCTGATTCTCATATATGTGCCTATAAGGGTCTTCCTCTGTGGGAACTTCTTCTGGTCTTGAGGTTCCTTCAGGGTCCTCCCTTGGAGCCCCTTGCAGACGCCGACATCCGGTACCTCACTCTCATGATGCCTTTCCTTATTGCGATCATGTTTGGCCGCCGTCTGCGGGGATAGGTCTTTGTTGTGTCATGCTCCCTTTTTTGCGGGTGCTCCCTGATTCCATTGTTTTACGCTGTGACCCCAACGTTCTACCTAAGATGGTCTCTCATTTTCACACCTTCCAGGATATGGTTCCCCAAGCCCTTTTCCAGAGCCCCCAGACTCCTGACGAGGTGACGTTTCACACCATTGATGTTAGGCGGGCTGTCCTGGAGTACCTTTCTCGGATGGAACAGTTCTGTCGGACTGATAGCCTACTTGTTACATGTGGCACTGCTGTGGCAGGGTGAAAGACCTCGGTGGTGTGTGTCAGCCTTTGGCTCTGGACTATCAACTCTATGACTTATGTGTCTGCTGGATTGACTGTGCCTGAACATGTCCAGGGTTGTTACACTAGGGGAATGGTGGCTTCAACAGCTGACACCCAGAGGGTGTCTCTGCAGGAGATTTGTTGGACTGCTTCCTAGGTAGACCAGAACAAGTTTATCAACCATTACCAGCTGAATGTGTCTCGCCCACCCCAGGGATGGCTCCTTTCGGGTTGGAGTTTTGTCCGTTAGCATATGATCCTCTGGGGATTAAAGTGGTGTTTTGGGTTGCAGCAGTTTGGTCTCTCCGTGTCTCATTGGGACCTCTCCCCGTTGGCTGTGCTTTGGTATACCTCAGAGGTAAGTATGGAGACGAAGACGAGCGACATGGAGATAATGCTATGATCACTTACTGGTAATCTTCATTACTCCTAATCCCACTCTTCTTCGTCACAACGCTGATGACCCTCCTCTCCCTCCCTGCGGGGACGGTCCCATTCTCCGGGTTGGTCATTGGGAACTGGGGCTTGTGGATAAGGAGGTGGTATTGTGGAAGAAAAGACAGCAATGAAGGATTCCTGGCGTGGAGGCAGGTTCTCAGAAGTAAGTACTCGGACAAGAGTAGGACTAGGGGTAATGAGGATTACTGGTAAGTAATCATAGCATTGTTCGAGTACACACATGTTTAAGGTCATATGCTGACAGAAAATTCTGCAAACTCCTCAGATGTCTACACCTTGCCATAACCGCTCTGGCCCCTTTAACAAGTATATTGAGGCTATTTTCAAACAGGGCTGCAAGATTTTGCACATGGGTAACAGCAATGGGTCAAACAACTATATCCATAAGCTGCTCACCCACACCCTGGCCCAAAATTCACTCACCTTCCTGAAACCACAAGAATTATTTCCATCTTGCACCAATTCGGCCAAATACCCCTCATCCACGGAGTGACGTCAGTCAGGCAGCCTGTCGGTGCTTCGAGTACCATTTCAGGGATGACGTGAAATAATGCACAGATCTGCCTGTCATCATCATTATGAAGCCCCTCAGGGCCTGGCGCTGGATCAACTCATCCAGCGCCTTCATATATGCATTGAACTGCCACTGCCCGGGAAAGGGGCCGTGCCATAACCGTCTCTCAAAAGGACTAGCCCCAAGACAGAAAACAAGCATGCATGTTTTCATTAAAGCTGGAATATTGGTAACCTTTTTAATATCACAGACTTGGGAGTGCAGAAGCAAGAGAGATCGCAGTGTGGGCGAGGGAGGTTGATATTGAGAAGGGAGGTGGGGGTAGGGATGGGGGATGCTGTGTCCCCAGTCGGACGCTAGAGCCAGCGCCCACGTATGCATGCTGGCACTCGATAAAGGAGATGCAGACTCCAGTATGTGTTGTCCAGGCCCTGCTCGTGCACTAACTACGTGCTGGATGAGGCCTAGGATGGTCGGTGCCCTCTAGAAGGTGTTATCTTCCGCCCTGCGTCCCGCTACGCGGTGACGCAGGGCGCGTCAATAAAAGCCCCGCCCCCGCGAGTGGGAGGCAGTTCCGGGGCAGACCGAGCAAGCCTGTGGGTGTGTGTTTCTTCTCCAGCTCCCGCTGGAGCTACGCCACGGGCCGCGCGGCCTAGTTCATCTACGTCAGCCCGCGCGCATGCAGGCCGCGGGCTGGATCTTAACAATGGCGACGAGGCGGAAGTGATACGAACACGTGCCTGGCTTCCTCAAGGCACCCATATGGCCCGCAGCCATCGCGGACGAATTTTTGGACACCCGGTGGAGGGGGGCACGAACATGTGACCCCCCCCCCCCCCCAAAGAAAAAAAAAAAAAATGTAATCTCTCCATTTCCACCTGCTGCACTCTGGTAGCCCCATGTGCTTTGATGAACACTGGGGAACCCTCTGGCACCTGGCCTCCCCATGCCTGATCACAGCAGCAGCAGCTGATATCAATACCACGTGGGAACTACGGTTCTGGAACATTCCATCGCATAATGCCTAGCCACCGCAGCTAGCCCAAGGAAGGCATCTTTCACAGCGCTGGAGGCCATCCCTGAAACACCTGTCCACATGGCGGCCGGAACATCCACCCCTGGGCCCACCACGCCGTCCAGGATGGCGGCAAACCTGTCAATGTCGTCACCACTACCTCGCACACAAGGAGGCTCGTCGACATTGATCCAGCCATTCGATCCATTCACTGACCCCTCGTCGAGTGGACCCAGGTGGCAGCTGTGGATCCAAAAATTTGAGATGGCCATGGAGTGCAAAGACATCACGACGGCCAGGAAAATGAAGGCACACCTGCTACTCAGCGTGGGTGACGAGGTACTGCGCATTTTCAATTCATTGAACATTGATGATGGCCAAGATGTATACCAAAGCGCCAAAGATGCCCTCACAGCTCATTTCCTTCCTCAACTAAACCCAGACTACGAGACATTTATTTTCTGCACCACCATGCAGGCAGCGGATGAGACCCTTGATGCTTACCACACTCGGTTGAGAAAATTAGCCATGTCTTGTGAGTTCACAAATGTTGAGAAGGAGATCAGGAGGCAAATAATTAACGGCATTCAATCAGAAAAACTAAGACGACTGATACTAAGCGAGAAAGGAATCCCCTTACAGCGCATCCTCCAACTTGGACGACAAAGAGAACTGGCCCATACCAGAGCGGCCAACCTGAGGCCACGTTACATAAACTGCAACCGGCTCTCAACACAGCCTTGGTAGCCCAGGTCGTTAACAGACAACCCTAGAGGGATGACAACAGTGGGGGCCATGCGCAAAACAGGTGGCAACCGCAAATTCCTGGACCCACAGAGTGTGGCTGGTGTGGCGGACCACGTCATGGCCGCCTCAACTGTCCCGCCCAAGGCACGACATGTGGAGCATGTGGCAGAAAAGATCATTATACAAAGGTATGCAGATCAACGGGCGCCTCCACGCAACCCACACAAAATCTTCCAGACAAGAACGCAGCCAGAAAGAAAAAGCAAGCCAGAGCAAGGAGGGTCGCAGTCGCAAATTCGTCCACAGAAGAAGAAGGAGACGACGTTCCAGCAATGCAGCAATAACCTGGCAGAGACAACGACAGGAAAGGGAGGAAGGTATACCTGGTGTCTGCACTAAGCCAAAGCCATGAACCACAGAGGAAATCACTTCGGAGACGCAGATGTATGGTCACTGTCCAAAAGCAGCGCATCCTCATGACCATCGACACAGGTGCCTCGGTGAATGTCATGCCGACAAGCATATTCCAGACCCTGAGCCCTCAACCAGAGCTGAAAACCACAGACACGCTGTTATATGCATATGGCAGCCGGAAGCCCCTACCAGTCGTCGGCAGGTTCCGCACCACACTGGAACACGGTGAGCACAGTTTACAGTCAAAAATATACGTGGTGAAGGCTGGAATTGAGAGCCTACTGAGTGGGGACGCAGCAGAAGACCTCGAAGTAGTCAAGTTCATCTGCCACGTGGACGCAGCCGACGAGGTTGAAAAGTTACTGAGTCAATACCCCAACCTGCAAGATGGCATAGGGTGTTTGAAGGGCAAGACCATCAAACTGCACATAGACGAAACGGTACAGCCCAAAGCCGTGAGGCATAGAAGAATTCCACATGAGAGAGCAAGTGGAGCAGGAACTCAAGGTTTTGGAAGAAGCGGGTATCATAGAGGAGGTCACAGGGCCCACACCATGGGTCTCCCCAATGGTAGTAACGCGCAAACCCAAACAGCCCGGTAAAGTCCGGATATGTATAGACATGCGCCTCCCCAACACTGCCATTAAAAGGGAACGTCATATCACCCCAACGATTGACGAAATCGTGGCCGACCTCACAGGGTCGTGTATATTCTCTTAAGTAGATCTCAAGGCAGGTTATCACCAGCTCAAACTCCACAGAGACTCTCGCTACATTACTACCTTCTCGACGCATCTCGGATTGAGGAGATACAAACGTCTGAGCTTCGGGATATCGTCAGCGGCTGAGGTATTCCAGCAAACCATCCAAGAGGTCGTTAGAGACATCCCCGGCGTTATAAATGTAAGTGATGACATCTTGATTCACGCTCCTGACAAGAAAGAACACATCAAGAGGCTCCAAACTCTATTGGGCAGGCTACATGAAGCTGGGCTCACCATACACAGGGAGAAGTGTGAATTCCTCAAATCCGAAATCACTTTCTTTGGCTACAGATTCGACAGCACAGGAATCTCCCCTGACCCCCAGAAGGTTGAGGACATTCAGGCGGCAAGCCCACCGATGAATCCCATGGAAGTACGCAGCTTCTTGGGCATGGCAACATACTGCGGGAGATTCATTCGAGACTTAGCCACCCTATCTGAACCGTTACAGGAGCTCACGAAAGCCAACACCAAGTGGGACTGGCGGCAGGAGTGCCAGGACTCGTTTGAAAGCATCAAAGAGTCCCTGTCCATCGACACCAAAATGGCATACTATAACACTGAACTGCCCACAGAACTGTTCGTGGATGCAAGCCCTGTGGGGCTCGGAGCCATCCTAATGCAAGTCACGAAGGAGGGGCAGAAAAGACCAATTGCATATGCCTCGAGAGCCCTCACGGACACTGAACAGAGGTATTCCCACATCGAAAAGGAAGCCATAGCCGTTTTGTGGGGGTGCAGGCATTTCCATATCTATCTGTATGGGCGTCGGTTCACGACAATCACCGACCACAAACCCCTACTACCCATTTTCTTGGGAACGTCGGCACACCCTCCGGCACGGATCACCAAATGGCTACTACACTTGCAGCAGTACGACTTCGATCTTGTCTACCAACCAGGCTGCGGTAACCCTGCGGATTTCCTATCAAGACATCCACGAGCGGCAACGCAACAAGAGATCCAAGTGGCCGAAGAAACTGAGGAACACATATGTCAGGTGGTACGAGCGATGAGGCCAAAGGCTGTGAGCATCGAAGACATCGAGGCTGAAACCCACAGGGATCCATGTTGCAATTTAGTCAAAGATGCCATCCTATCAGGAGACTGGAAGATGTTCATGACACACACACACAACAGGACCGTCGAAGCAAAAGGTTTCCTATCCGGCATGTTCACCGTCCGGCATGACTTGTCAATCACGGAAAGTGGAGTGATATTAAGAGGAAACCACATCGTGATCCCTCTCCGCATGCAAAACAGGATAGTGGCACTAGCGCATGAAGGTCACCAAGGACTGGGAAGGACGAAAGCCCGCATAAGACATAGGGTATGGTTTCCCCAGATCGAGGAGCGGGTCGAGACTCTCATCAGCACATGCTTACCCTGCCAGATAACGGGGGCCCCGCCGGAGCCAGAGCCAATTCTGTCGGCACAACGCGGCCAATCTCGCTGGGAAGCCATCAGCATTGATTTTTGCAAGCTCCGAGAAGGCCTTTACCTCCTGGTGGCCATTGATGACCACTCCCGATATCCCGAAGTTGAAATAATTGAATCCACTGCAGCGGAATGGTCATTCCGGCCATAGAGAAGATGTTCGCAACTCACGGGTTGCCCATCTCCATCAAAAGTGACAGTGGGACACCGTTCACTACAGAAGAGTTCAAAACCTATCTACAGGAACTCAACATTAAATACCACCACATCATGCCGAGATGGCCACAGGCAAATGGAGACGTAGAACGTTTCATGAGAACGATAAACAAGGTACTAAGGGTGTCCAAGGCGAACGCCAGCCCATGGAAAGTTGACCTCTTCCGTTTCCTTCGAAACTACCGGGTCACTCCCCACAGCACAACAGGAGTACCGCCGGCCGACGTCATGTTTGGCACCATCATCCAATCCTCGATCCCGCATCATCCCAGCAGGGCCCCGGATGTGGTAAACGAAGAGCGCACGGAAAGGACGAGAAGGAATGCCAATTCCAACATGAGTGACAAGAGGAGAGCGAGGCTGTCCGATCATCGAGTAGGGGACCAATTCATCATGCTACGCAACCCCACGAAATCTAAACTCGGTACCAGATACGAGGAGGTCCCATGGACCGTCAGTGACCGGAGCGGAACCATGGTGACCGTGACACGAGGAAACCGGCGAGTGACGAGGAACTCGTCGTGGTTCAAGACGGTGCCACGAAACCTGTGGACTGACAGTGAATGCTATCGGGAAGACGAGGCTGATCACCCCAGTGAAAAAAGCCCCGAGTCCATCCCATATGAAGCAGGGGCAGAGGACGGAACTGGGGAACAGCTGGAGGCCCTCGGCCCCAAGAGTCCGAGCAGAGATCGTGACACGGAGCATGAGGCGGAGAGGTGCCGTCCTCGAGGAGGACGATACGGTCTAAGAACTACCACGAGACCGCCCGCCAAGCTAAGTGACTATGTATGGTAGCGAGTTGTGTAGAAACTTTAGTAGAGTGTGTTAGTTCCAGGTTGATGGCATGTAGTACTGCATTTTGTTCGTTTGATAATAAAGGAGGAATGTTATACGCGGTGACGCAGGGCGCGTCAATAAAAGCCCCGCCCCCGCGAGTGGGAGGCAGTTCCGGGGCAGACCGAGCAAGCGTGTGGGTGTGTGTTTCTTCTCCAGCTCCCGCTGGAGCTACGCCACGGGCCGCGCGGCCTACTTCAACTACGCCAGCCCGCGCGTATGCAGGCCGCGGGCTGGATCTTAACAGAAGGGTACCTGTGCACCATCCTGGCCCAATTTGTGGAACTTTAAGCAGCAGGCAGCTGTTTCTGCACGCACGGCACATCAAATCTCCAAATTTCGAACTTTGAAGGGCATATTTCATCGAGTTGAGGTGAGGTGCCGGGGTTGGCCTGCTGTGTTTCTTTGTTGGACCCCTAGGCCTGCCTGGCTCCATTTTTAGACACATTCGGGCTGTTCCACCTTTCTCCTGTGTTTGGCTGCCATACACTGTGTGTGTGTTCTGGACTGGTCTAGTGGGAATGCAAAAGGCTCAGTTTTGACTGTTTTGCGGTGGGGGGCGAAGGTCAAGGCAGCCTGCTATCAACTCTTATGCAACTGGAAAAAGATTGCTGGAGTTAGTTGCGGCTCCATCTGTAATCTAGGTGGGGTGCCTGTGCACTTACACCCATGAATAACCATGCTGACCAAGCAGCGGCCCAACCTGTGGCGCAACCTGTCGCTCAGCCTATGGCTCTTGCCCCTGTGCCTCAAGCAATGGCCCAGATGAGACCACCAGGGGTGCTGCAGCCAATCCCTGAGTTTGACATCTCTGGGGCCCCTTCCAACCTGGGGCCCAGATGGAATAGTGAATAGATTGCTTGGACATGTATTTCCGGGCCACCATGGAAACAAATGAGGACAGTAAGCTGGCGACCCTTTTATATTCTGCGGGGCCTGCGGTACACAAGATCTTTGAGTCCCTTCAACCTGAGGATGTATCATATGGGGCGGCAAAGGCTGCTCTTCACGATTATTTTCTGCCTCTAGCAAAGGTGGATTATGAGCGCTTTGTCATGATTTCTACCCGTCAAAAGGACGATGAGTCTCTGGACACCTTCTATGGCCGTTTGCGACGTCTGTCAGTGGCATGTGCCTGGACAATCCAGAGGCGATGGTCTGGAATCAGCTGATCCAGTGATGTCCATTGGGCAAGCTACGCAGGCAGGTAGTGCAAGAGCCGGGTATCACCTTACCTCTCATCCTTCAACTGGCTCGATGCCAAGAGGTGTCTGAGGTGCAGGCATCCAAGATGGGAGCCGGGTGCGGCCTGGCAAAGTGGAGGCGGTGTGTGCTGTAGGCCGTGGCTCAGGTGGCAGAGGTGCCAGGAGGCCATCTGGCAACTTCCGCGACAGGGGCAGAAAACCAGGGGAGGCAGGCCTAAAGTGTGGGTATGACCTGTCCCACCCTGCGGAGTGCCGACTGTGGGAAAAGCATGTTGCCAGCGTGGTCTGGCTGATCACTATGCCCGCATGTGTCGAGCCTCTCTACCTGTGGTGGTGCCGAGAGGTCCAGTCTGGTCTGGCTACTTTCGCCAGTCATGCCCGCACAATGTTGCCCAAGTTGACCAAGTTGAAGAGGGTGCCTGACCCGAAGAGGAGGAAGATGAGGAAGAGGAGAACATCTTCTTTGTGTCCAGTGTTGGGGCCCTGCGATTAAAGAACAGGCGACAACAGCAATGTCTGGTCACAGTCAAAATGTCATCCGTCCCGGTGCTGGTGGACACTGGAGCGTCCGTCAACGTCATGGCAAGAGAACATTACAATGCCATAGAGTGTTCCCACAACTGGATGCTCCCAAGGCACATATATTCATGTTCGGGGGTCACAACCAATCCACCTCGATGGTGCTTTTGTGGCTGACGTTTCTATGAGACACCTGTGAGCAGCAACACTCTGTTGAGCCGTGCAGCGGCTGAAGCCCTAGGACTTGTTAGTTTTGCATACTCTGTGTATGTTGAATTCATTCAAATGCTACTCGACAAGTACTCCAGACTGTTTGAAGGTTTTGGGCGAATGGCAGGTGACCCAGTGATACTGCACATTGATGAATCGGTGCAACCCATCGCTCTAAAACATTGACAGGTGCCTTTCCATTTGCGGGAGTTGGTGGGTTGAGAAATGGACAATCTGGTCTCCCTTGATATCATCGAAAAGGTTGAAGGCCCAAGCCTCTAGGTGTCCCCCATTGTCATGGCACGAAATCCGAAGCAGCCGGACTCGGTGAGGATCTGTGTCGACATGCGGCTCCCCAATAAGGCCATCATGAGAGAGGCATTTGACACCGACCATTGATGACATCATCACGAGCTGCAGGCAGCCAGGTTCTTTTCCAAACTAGACTTCAGAGCTGGATACCACCAGGTGGTGCTGCACCCTGTGTGACGGTATATCATGACATTCACCACACATAGGGGATTATACTGTTATAAAAGACTAAGCTTTGGAGTGTCCTCTGCAGCAGAGGTTTTTCAAAACATTATATGTGGGGCTCTGGCGGACCTGGATGCAGTCCTCAATATAAGTGATGATATCCTGGTCTTTGTCAAGTCAGAAACTGAACACTTACACAGACTGGCCAAGACGTTTGAACTGCTCCAGTCCCTTGGCCTAACGTTGCACCATGACAAGTGTGAGCTCCTCAAGTCAACAATTGAATTCTTTGGATTTGTGATCAAAGAGGGGGGAGTGTCACCTGACCCCCGCAAGGTCAAAGAGATTATGGAGGCACGACCAACAGAGAATGTGTCAGAGGTAGAGAGCTTTTGTGCATGGTGACGTACTGTGGTCAGTTCATCAAGAACTTGGCCTCTTGATCTGAGCCTCTGCGAGCCCTTACTAAGAAGGAGGTCACATAGCAGTGGGGGCCGCTGAACAGGCGGCGTTTAAGGACATCAAGGCGCCCTCACAGCTGAAGACACCATGACGTTCTTTGACCCGGCCTTGCAGTCAGAGATCGTGGTGGACGCCAGTCTGTTTGGCCTGGGGGTGGTTCTGACACAGGTTGATGCCAACTCAGGCATTCGGCCAGTGGCATACGCCAGCAAGGCTCTCACTGAGACGCAAGAAAGGTACTCCCAGATCGAGCGGGAGGCCCTGGCTGTCCTGCGGTAATGCAGTAATTTCAGACTATATGTCCTGGGGCGGCCGGTGATGGTGGTGACGGACCACAAACCCCTGCTGCCCATTCTAGCAGGCTCTTCCTCCAAACCAACTGCGAGGATTGAGCAGTGGATGTTGGCACTGCTCGAATATAGGGTTTCGCTGGTTTATCGGCCTGGGAATAACCATGCGGCTGACTATTTATCTCGCACCCCAGAGGTATCCCGGAATGCCGGGCGGATGACTGTGCGGAGGAAGCAGATGCACACATTTGTTTGGTGGTGGAGGCAGCGACTCCCAACTCTGTGCCGCTAGAAGACCTGGAGATGGCGACACCCCAGGATGAATGTTTTCTCATCCTGAGATCAGCGATGCAGCAGGGATGCTGGAAGGCAATGCTGGATAATCTGGCGCAGAGGACGCAGGAGGCGGAAGTCACTCTTGAACAGCTATGGAAAGTAAGGGATGAACTCTCGCTCTCCGGATCAGGCCTCCTGCTCAGAAGGGATCGGATCGTGGTCCCACAGGCAAAGATTCAGGAGGTCATTGGGCTGGCTCACCAGGGGCATCAAGGAGCTGCATCTGAAAGTTTGGTTTCCCGTGCTGGAGAGACGGGTGGAACAGTTTGTCGCGTTCTGCTTAGGGTGTCAGGCCGTGTCTCCAGCCCACAGGGAGCCTACCATTGAAACCATGCCTCGAGGAATGAAGCCATGGGAGGTGGTGCATGCAGACTTTGGCTCCTCAACCCAGGGGACACACTTCCTGGTAGTGGTGGACGAATGGTCCAGGTACCCTGAAGTTGAGTTCATTGAGTCGGTTGCCTTTGAGAACATGGTGGTGGCGACTGAGAAAATCTTTGCAACTCATGGACTCCCCAAAATGCTGTGTTCGGACAATGGTGCGCCTTTTTCAAGGGGAGAATTATGCTGCGCTGATGGAGAGCTATATGATCCATCACAGGAGGGTTACCCCCCTGTGGTCCAGGGCAAATGGGGAGGCGGAGAGAATGACAATGACTCTCAATAAAGTGTTCTGCATCGCGCAGGGGCAATGTCAGTGCCTACAGAGGGAGCTATACCCGTTTCTGCATATATACCGAACCACCCCACACACATCTACGGGGTGGCATCTGCGGAAGCTCTCTTCAGACAGGGATACGAGAGGGCTGATACCTGAGGTCAGGGAAAAGCAGCCAGCTGTCATTGATGATCAACAAATGGGACGTGACCGGAGGCTAAGGACTGAACAGGAGAACCAGAGGAGAGGCCTCAAGTCTCAGCAGCTGATTCCCGGGAATGAGGTGCTTATCAAGAACAGGCATCCCCACGGGAAAATGTCATTGACTTATGAGCCAGAGCCATTGGATGTGGTGGCTGTCAAGGGATCCATGGTGAAGGCCTCTGACGGCAAGGCATCTGTGACCGAAATGTGAGTTTCTTTAAAAGACTGGGAGAACCTCGGGTGGAGGTATCCCCGGACAGGGACATAATGGAAGTTCCAGATGAGGGCATGGGTGTGGCCCCTTCTCCCGGCTCTCCAGCGAGCAAGATGGCCGACGATGGATCCCCTATCCTGGAGGCGGGCAGGAGGTACCCCCTGAGAACAGGGTGAGGGAAACCTGTACACCTCAGTGACTATGTGCTGGAGTCGTGAGTTTAGATGAACCGGCTGGGATGCGGAAGTGTCACGGGGATCCGGGTGGCTGTGATTAAAAGGGGTCTACTGTGGGGTTTGGTTCTGTGAATTGTGTAGGTTAGGAAAGGTGTTGTTAACTTGTGTTGTTAACTTGTTGTGCTGACCCTTTAAGGGTTTACCACGCAGTGGAGTGATGTTGCATTCCGCCGCATGCGTATAAATAAAAGGGGCGTTCCCGGCCACGTTAGAGCGACCAGGGAGCCCGAACCGAACAGACCCTCTCCTGTGTGGGTCTGTGGTGGGAGGGCGCTCACGATGGACGGCGGGGCTGGGGACCAACCCACAACACGTGCCAGCGTGGGGGTGCATTTATTTGCCAAGCACGGTGGCGTGGTACATCATTGTGCCTTAAAGGGGACACACACCACATCCCTCCTTTTTCATATAAACCAAAACAGAACAATCATACTGTCAGAACACCACAACTGTTATGTGTCAAAGTAACACATCAACAAATACCATTATGTCCATCAACCATCAGTCATATAGTCCTCCAGGTATGTCAGCCAGCACCTGGAATCAAGAGCAGGATACCTTCTCTTTCTTACCAGCTCTAGGGATTTGCCATCAATCATCCCTGGGCCACTGTGATCACCACCGTCCTTGTTCGGTGTCACCCACCTCTTGTCATCATCACCATCATTGCTTTCTCGCAGCTCCAGCCTTGGCGTTTGGCCGCCTGTCACCCTCTTGCTCATTTATTTCCCCACAGCTGGGGAGCCTGAACATTTTTGTAAGAAACTGGAGTTCCTTGGGATGAGACCTTGTCTGTCAGATGCCGTGACTTTTGACCGCTGGACATTCATTACCTAAAGTGGTCTTGGTGCGCAAGTGAAAAACATCTTTCCGGCAGGATACCTTGATAGTACCAACACCACATCTCCCACAGCCACAGGAAATCTTCGAAGGCCCTTACGAATATTCTCTTGCTCAATGGCCTTTTCTCTATCTTCACTCACTATCTTGTTTGCAGTAATCCCCGGTGACCTTTCCCCATAGTCAGGGAGAAATCCCTGTAGATACATCTGAAAAAAAGCCTCTGCTGAAGCCACATCAGTGGAGCAGTGAGGTGTTGTGTGAGATTCCAAAAGGAACTGGAAGAGAGCTCTCTTTTCACAAAGCCCCTGACCATCCGTGATCCGAAACACCTTGTTCAACGTGCGCATAAAACATTCTGCCTCCCCATTAGCAGGAGGCCACACAGGGTTACTTTTCAGTGATATATTCCATGCTCCTGTAGAAACTCCAAATATCCTGCACTTTGGAAGGGGGGACCATTGTCTGTGCATAGTGTCTTGGGTAACCCATGCGAGGCAACAGTCTTCTCTATTGTCGGAATGACATCATGGAGAGCTGTTGAGCAAACAAACACTACTTCAGGGTAGCGGGACTATTGATCCACCATGACCATGAAGTGGGATTCTCGACTAGTTGAACCACAATTCATGTGCACACACTCACGGGCTGTGGCACTCTGAGGCATACACTCAATGCGTGGCTCCTTATGCTTTGGGGTAGCTGCCTGGCACCATACACACTCCTTTATGAACTCCTCCATTCGGTCCTCAAATCCCGGGAGTCAAACTTTGAGGCAGATATGAGCCTTTGTCATTTGCCACCCCTTGATGTCCCTGATGGACGAGCTCAATTACTTTCCACACTAATGCATCAGGAACCATCATGCGGGATCCTCGCAGGAAGAGGCCCTCATCCGTGAATGTCAGCTCATGTCTCACTCTCCTCAGTTATTCTAACATGGTCTTTGCTTCTTGCGTTCTTTTCTCCAGGTTTCAAGTCTGTCGAGCTCCCCACCGGATGTCTCAACTAGTAGTCTGCAGCATTCTCTACTCCGCACAGATAGACTTTCACCACTGCATATTCTTGCAATGCCAGCAGCCACTTCTAAATCCGGGGCAGATGTTTCACTGATACCCCGGTCATGATGGGGAGAAGAGGTGCGTGGTCTGTCAACACTCGCATAGGTTTTCCAAATATGTACAGATGGCAGTGGCGGCAACCCCACAATACAGCCAACTCCTCCTGCTCAATCTGAGAGTAGTGTTGGTCAGCCACAGATAAGACCCTGCTTGCATAAACTACTAGCTGGACCTTACCACTCTGACCATACTTTGTGAGGAAAGCCCCCAGAACACACGTTCTGGCATCCGCAAGTATCTCTGTGTCCAGCCCAGGATTTTAAAAAAGTGCACTCGGCTGACAATGCATCCTTAATGTCCTCAAATGCATGCTGCTCCAATAGCATCCACTGCACGCTGTGTCAATACTAGTAAAGGGATGATAGGGTATCGACCCCCACTCCCAAACCACAGAAGCTGAATAGATCGACCCTCCCACCGTGGTTAGCACGGGCGTCTGAATATTAATAACACAGATAACCACGTGGCAGCCAATGGGGGGAAGACAGAGTTAGGGAAAGGGTGTGGACTGACAAAGGGAAGGTGGGGAAGGAAAAACATACATATCTACACATCTAGCACATATACTTAACACTGAAAAGACTGCACTCCTAATCCTGACCTCCACACTTGTTACCAACTTTACTACACCACTCCTACCTAACTAAATACATGAACAGCATAATGAACAGTGGTTTTCACTTGACATCTAGGATAACTTGTCAACATACAGAAATAACAAGAACATAGACCCACATTGCAGACAGGAAGCAAGCAGCAAGCTCTATGGCACAGAGAAGGGAACTTTCCCTATAATGAAGAAACATGACACATGGCCCGCACAGCAACATAAAGCATAGTTTCTCTGTGAAGAGACTCTGAAACACCAACTCATAATCTGCACCCCTTGCAAAGATACCAGTCTTCACTGCGAGTATTGCATCATACTCCGTGCCCTAGACTGTCTTATAAGTAATGCTTCAATGCTTGAATACTCATTTGCTGCGAATTTCCCACCAGAGACTGAGCATGTAGTTCATAGTTCTTAACTTGAAAGCTTAGGCGTATCCCCATACGAGGATTAACTGAACAGAAACTCAAAACACATGGCCCAATTCATGAAATAAAATGCAGAAGCACTTATCTGAGTGTCTGGGTGACTCGGGAGATCACCCGGACTTTGTATAATGATGTCTTGGAATCGATGTGGCCCCATGTTGCTCACCGCCGCGACCTGGACAGGCAGCTTACTCAGCGCTGCGAGCGCGGATCGTCTGGATTCCCGTTGCTCACCACCGCGGCCCGGACATTAACGTCTGCATACCAGCCAACCTCCTCATGTGTTCCTTCTGCAAACGCTGTGACCAGCCATGCTGCACAATCGATAATTATCAGCACCAGTGCACGGGGCGGCCAATGGTTTAATAGCTTCTTAATGACATGCAGCTGGCTCGCGACGCGAGTTTACTGGCACTACAACCCGCCCCACAGCCTGTTGGGAAGTGTAGTTTCCAACTCATTTCTTTCCATACGGCCGCCGTGGCTTGCCCCAAACCCTATTCCTGACACACTGATTATTTTTTTGTGAGGTTCCTGAGAGGTTCCGAGATGGTTGCCAAGTTCTTGATGAAGCATCCACAATACATGACCATGCCCAAGAAGATCCTTACTTCAAACACAGTTTTCGGGGTCTTTGCTTCCCGTACCTTAGCAGGGTCTGATGACATACCACTTTCCTGGAATATGAAAGTGAAAAATTCAATGCGTCTCTTCAAAAACTCCCATTTTTCTCTATGGAGCATCAATCCTAAAGAGCGAATTCTCTACAACACAAGTTTCGTCTTCCTCTCTCGGCCTCCCTCTGGTTGCCTCTCCCTCTCCTCCTTTCTCCTCTTTCTTACTGTCAACACCTGACAATGGGCCTCATTACGAGTACACCGGTAGGGGGTTAACGGCACCGGTAAGGATGCCGGTGCCGTTAACCCCCTACCGCCGCATTCTGTGGTCCCTTAGCGGGTCCCACTAAGGCCGGCTGGTTTTACCAGCCGCCGATAGCGGGAGCCGCTAAGGGACCAGGGAGCTAATAACGGGCCCGCTACTTGCGGGCCCGTTATTAGCTCCTTCCCCATTCACATTGAGCCCTATGGGGGCTCGAATGGGAATGGGGAATGGTTTTCAGAATGGGGCCTTACTGGGTCCTCCAAGGTTGTAATGACCCGGTATGTCCCCATTCCGACTACCCGGACCCGGATACGGGTTTTGAGGCAGCCATGGCGCTAATAGCACCCTGGCTACCTCCAAACTTGTAATGAGGCCCAATGTTTCTAGACAAGTCCACTCAATGAACGTGCCATCCAAAGAGGTGCTACCCTGCTCCCCCAGAACCATCAAGGACCACATTGACACCCTCGCTCCAGCGCTGGCCAATTTCTGCAATCACTATTTCACCACTGGCTCTTTCCCCTCTCTCCTCAAGCACTCCTTTGTGCACCCCCTGCACAAAAAACCTCCTGACGAGCCTAACTGCCCAGCAAACTATCACCCAATCTCTATCACTCCTTTTCTGGGAAAACTCTGGAGAATCTGGCCATCTCCAAGCTAACTCTCCACACTGAATCTGTTGGTTGTCTCCATGACCATCAGTATGGTTCATTGCAGCCAGCGGCACATAGATTGCTCTCCTGAACACCTGTGAAGATCTGCTCTCTAATCTTGACTCCAGCTTTCCTTCTGTCATCATCCTCCTTGACCTTTCCTCTGCCTTTGACATGGTCAATCACGACATCCTGATCAATCGACTCAGTGAGAATTTAGGTATCAAAGATCAGGTCCTGGAGTGGTTAACCTCCTTCTTCTGGAACTGACCCTCACAGGTCCAACTTGGCTCCTTTCTCTCCACCATCTCTCTCTCCACATGTGGTGTTCCTCGGGGCTCTATCCTCTCACCCTAGCTCATCAATGTATACTTGCTCCTTTGGCCCACCTGATCTCTACCTTCTCCGCAACTTTCAGTATTATGTGGATGACACTCAGCTCTCTTTCAGGCTCCCCTCAGCCTCCTCTCCTCTCTCGCTCATTCCTGACTGTCTATCTGCGATTCAGGATTGGTGCACCTCCAACGATCTCTGCATTAATTCCAGTAAGACAGAGATCCTTCTCATTGGGACCCCTGGTCCCGCTTTCCCTCTCTCACTCTGGCTGCCATCCTTGGGCCCGCTTCCTTCACCTTCTTGTGAGGCAAAACACCTTGGTGTCATCTTCGACTCCACTCTCTCCTTCTCTCCTTACATCACAGACCTTGCCAAGAAGTCCCACTTCCAGCTGAACCTCCTCAGAGATATTCTTCCTTTTCTCACTTTCTCCTAGAAGCTCATTGTCTCCAGAGCCCAGGCTCTCTCAAGGCTGGACTCCTGCAACAGCCTCTTTCTCAAATGTCCTTCCTCTACCCTCCATCATCTGCAACTAATCCAGAACAGGACTGCAAGACGTATACTCAGCCTCAAGCCCAGGGACCGTGTCTCTCCAGCCCTGAAATCACTCCACTGGCTCACGATAGGCTGGAAGGATCAAGTTCAAGACCCTCCACATCAGCCACAAGGCTTTCTGGGTCTGGGGCCGGCACTACATCCAACTCTCTTCCTAAATGCCTTCCTTCTCGAGCCCTCCGCTCAGCTACCTCCAACTCTCTTAGGGTCAGATGCTTCTCCAGGCAGAGAGTGGGGGGTAGGTCTCTCTCAGCTGCAGGTGCCTCGCTCTGCAGTGGCCTCCCTGCCCCTCTCAAACTTGAGCCAGACCATCTGAAGTTCTAGAAGCCACTCAAGAGCTTCCCTTTCTCCTCTGCTTCCTCTCTCTCCCTCCCCTGCTGACCCACCTCTAAACTGTGCCAACTGGTGGCCCGCCTAAGCTCAAATTCTCACTGGGTCACAGGCTCCACCATGATCCGACTCCCCTGCACTGCCTCTGGGCCTACCGTGCACTTAGGGGCTGTAACTGTAACCTTGCCTCCTTGTAATTACCCAGAGCCGCTCTGCCCTGGCTGCACTCAATCGGAGAAATGCTGCCCTGATTGCACTTCCCTCTCTCTGGTACTTCCCCCTTGTCCCTTCCCACTGCTCTTTGCATTGTCGCACTTGCACGATCTGAATTACACAAGGCCTAGTAAGATTGTTTGTCTTGTCCTCCTTCTGTTTTCCCTCCCTTTTCTTTTCATGCCTAGACACACTTGTGGACAGGCACGTTATAAGTGACTTATATCATATTATAAATGTACAATGTGTTCAGCCTCGGACCGGGTAAACACCAAAATGTCAACGTTCATATTGAGCGCACCTTGGAGGTCTGCCAGAGCTCCCCGGATGGCATTCTGGAAGGCCTCTGCGCCGATAAGACACCATAATGGACTCTTTTGTAACTATACAATCCCAGATGGGTCGAAAATGTCGTTATATAGCTTGACTCCGGATGTAGATCCAGATGACGATACCCAGCCCTTAGGTCCAGTTTTGAAACAAATGTGGCACCCTGTAAATCGGCCTCAATGTCATCAACTGTATGAGTGAAGTGGCACTGCCTCTTTATGGCCTTGTTAGGGATGAGCATTTCAACACAAATCCGTACTGACTATGGTTGCTTGGCCTTGCAGGCAATGACAATCGGGGACACCCACAGAGTGGGCCCATCCACCCGTTCAATTATATCCAGCTGGACCTGTTTCTGAATCTCCTTCTCTACTTGCTTCAAGGCCACTGGTGGAAACGTCTCATCAATGTGAAACATTATTGGGTCTCCTGACATGCACCAAATTCCTGTGAAGATGTCTTTCAAGCATTTCACCTTTGCCTCCATGTCTCCAAATGCAAACTGTGCCAACTTGAGTGCCTCCTTCACCGCACATCCTAGTAGGGTCTGATCACTGATCTTTGACACAAAGAAAGCGTGCTCAGATGTTCTCATATTCATGTCGGATTTTTACCTTGCACCAGGGTTGGCGTTTGCTTTTGCCTCCCACACAGTGCTGTTGATATGAAAAATACATCCTCCAGATCTATCTTCATCCACCAGCGGAGGCCATACTCCTCTGGATACTGGCTTAGTGGCTGCTACTCGCTAGGGATTCCTTTGGAAAGTCACTCTCAAGCGTTGCTTAACCCTTGATTGGGCTCCAGGTGCTCTGCACACGCATGCAAAATGATTCTGCACTCCACACCTGCTACAAATGTGCACTTTCACTGGACAGTTATTCTGGTGGGGGAGGTCATAGCCACACTGAAGGCACGCCAGGCTAAAACCAGACCAACAATCCTTTTTCTGTTAATTCACCCTTCCACAGGTTTTCTTTACTGGCTGCTTCTCCGGCACCCACGCCTTTTCTAGCTTTATGGACTTCAACGCCGATTCCATTCTGGATGCTCTCACATCCGCCAATTCATGCGAGCGGCCCATCTCCAGAATGCATGCTAGTGTGATTCCGGGCTCACGTAGTATTTGTCGACGCATCTTGGCGGATTGACAACGATAAATGAGCTGCAACCTCACTTGCTCATCCTCATTTGTCCAAGCGCATGAGGAAGCAAGCTGCCGTAGGCGACCATGAAAAGCATCCAGACTCTCACCGGATGTCTGCATCGCCGATCTAATGACACATTTTCCATAGTCTGTATTCACCATTGGGGCAGCCGCTGCATAGGAGTTATCAGCTGGACGCAGCGACTTAAAGATTTTGAGAACGGCAGGGCCTGCAGAGCATATGAGAAGGGAATTCTTCGCCCTATCATCAAGCTCACCTGTTGAATAAAAGTGCGTCCAAACGCTCTAGCCAGAGGCTCCATCGCGGGGCCAAACTCGCAGGTGAGTTAGCTACATCAAACTCAGTGATGGGGCTAGAGAGTCTTGTTGACAAGGAAATCTTCCTCTGGGCCGTGCCCGTGCCTCATCTCCAGACATGGTGCCGCTTCACCTTGTAGTAGTGCCCATGTAAAAATGCTCCGCTGCAACCGTATACCACTCCTGCGGAGCGCATGAGCACTCACAGAGAGACGCCGCAACCCTGCGCTGATGCTTCGCCACTGAGGTAACACAGTTCAGTGTCTTCACCGGGGTACATGAATCCTTTGAGCAGAGAGCCGCAACCCAGGACAGGCTTTATTGTCAGTATTTGGAACCCACTCTGTACACAGCACCAGGTGGTACGCACAGCAGATTTGCAGGCACTTCGGGGACCATGAAGACAGTTCGAAACAGATTTTTTCTTTTTTTTGTTACCACCAATACTCTGATTGCAGAAGGCAGGGCCACCATAAAGTCCACGTTTTGAAGGTATAAATTAGAGCTAGACTAAAACTCCAGATTCAAACATGCAGGCCGCCCTGTCTGCTGCTTAAAGATCCCCTTGAGAGATTTTCCAAAAAATGTGGCAGCAAGAGCCAAAGAACACAGTCAAATGTAATATGTGCGACCAGGGGCACGGAACACCTCTCCTTACCGGTGAGATACCAAAATATGACTCGTGACCGGGCTGCGTGTCAGAGCACATCAAGAAAAACCCATGTGAAGGAGCGCGTCACACAGGGGCGGTGCGCGTTCGCGGCAGGAGGTCTGGCGCCAGGAGGCGGTCGCCTGGGTCCAGCAGTTCAGCACGCAGAACTGTTGGACCCTTTAATTGCCACTGTTGTGTCCCTTGTTGGACACTGGAGCCAGTAGAGGTGGGTGACACTGGCCCGCCGGGCTCCAACAGGGCTCCAACACGACCCTCCTCTCGGGCCGGTGCCCCCAGATGCCACGGCCCACACCAGGGCTGCCCAGTGCCCAAATTGTTTTCACAATTTGCCTGCACCGCGCGCGCAAATTGGAAAGAAATGCCCATATAGTAAAAAAAATAAACGCGACCCTGATGGTGGGTCGGGTGCTGAGACAGCGGGCAAAATGGAAAGAAATGCTCATATATGAAGAAACAAAGAAGGCGCCCTGATGGTGGCTCGGCAAGGCCGCGTTTTATTTTTTTCCTTTTTCTGGGGTAGCCAAGAATGTCGTGGGCTCAGCCCTAGCCATGAAACCCCTGGCTCGCCCAGCTCTAGGAGCCAACGCCCAGGGTGCGTGCTGGCTCTCTATAACGGAGACGCAGGCACCAACGCGTGCTCTCCTTTCCCCGATCACACACTAACTACGTGCCAGCGTGGGGCCGCATTTATTTGCGAGGCATGATGGCGTGCTACGTCATCGCGCCTTAAAGGGAACACACACCCCAGTGGTCCATGGTGGATTATGTGATAAGGGGTACAAATGTGGTTATCCATTCTGGAGACGGCGTGGGGAGACTGGAGAGCACAGGGCAGGGGGGGAGGGGGCAGCATACAAGTGGTGAAATTGAGAATTTTGTCAAAGCGGCCCAAGGATTTTAGAGAGAGAGGAGGAGGCTGGGGCAGTATTGGAGCGGCGGATTACTAGGATGGAGATGAGTTGGTACTCACTGTTAGTAGTAACTTTACTTCTTGGAGGATGCCTACTGCTGCGGCCGGGATTCCAACTCATCGTGTACCTCTGAGGCCAGACACTTGGCACAAGAGCACACACATCTCTTATCACTAAGCTCCACACTTGCCAACATTCTGTGACCAAAAAGATGTAGGATTGTTCAAGTTTCAAAAATAATACTTAGCATAACAAAGACATCACAGGAAATGACAAAACTGATCTTGTTGGCACCACTGGAGCATTCTAAAATGCACAACTCGTCAAACAGCACAACATGGCTAGATGCTCACATTTTTAAAATGTATAATTGTGAATGGTAAGTTAACACCAACATTCAATTACCCAAATTCACAGAAAATAATCACACAGAGCTGGTGGGCAACGTTGGCCACTGCTCTGTAGCAGCAGCCTGGGCAGTACATATGTATTCCTGCAGTGCAGGTTGAACACTGAACAACATGGAGACTGATACCCTCCTCAGTCTGATAGGCAGATGCTGTGTGATGGTGGCACGCTCTGCCACTTGCCTTCACTGGTGGTTCACCTAAGGTCGTTCCCGGCCAGACTGCAGGGCAGAGTCATGTAGCTGTCAGGTCAGTGGATTGGTCTGAGCCCATCACTCAAATGTTTCACTTACCCGCCCACCGCACAGACAAATGAATTGCCTTAGAGTCACATAAATTACTTGCCACTGTAAAAAGCAGTAGGATCTGTCACCCAAATCTGTAGGTGGTAGGACTGCTTAAAAAGCAGTCGGCTACTGCCTAAATCGGTGTGGTTGTTAAGTATGAAGCTCTGCACTGTTTGGTGCCATCCTGCTACAGAGGACGTGTGTGCTTACGTATTCTTAGACATACCAGGTGTGCACATTTTACACTTAGCCATACATTGTATAGGACAACCTATTCTCTTGGCAAATGCGTATTTATACTGTGCACTTTCGGGGAAGGACTAATTGAGTGTAATTTGCATATTTCACTTTGGAATTTGTTCACTTCCTATGACAAATGGGTAAGTCCCTCGTAACCAGGACTAATGTCTGGCAGAGGGACTCCCAGGACCCCCCTTGTCAATTTGCACTTCCTATGACGTCACCTCCATTACCTGTGTCAAACCCCCCTCACTTTTGTTTTAGGACTTGAACCATGCACAGGGGATGTACGTCACACACCTTGGAGCTAGAGCAGTCGAATTCTAATCTCGGCTTCCCTACTTGCATTGTGTGATCCTTGGAAAATACCTTTATATCCCAAACTCCCAGACGATTCAAAACTTTGATTTGCGGGGTACATGCAGGCCACTTTGGCACGTACTTGTTTTCTCGGGCTAGCTTACTATGTAGAATAGGTGAATTTTGTGTTGTTTTAAAGCTTCGTGCCGGTTTGTGTGTTAACTTCTTGGGCACACAGCATCACATCTCCCAGGACGTTCCTGCACGGCCCTGCTGAGACCACTTAAACTACGCAAGTCTAGCACCCCCTGCTGGACACTTCTACCACCACCACCTTAATGTTGCGTAACCTGAGCTCGGCATTGGCCGCCGATAGCATCGGTGTCAAACTGTTTGCTGTGTTTCCTATCGATCCCGTAGATACACTGATCTGGCCCTGTCGACACACGAGATAACCCACCCCCCCGCCCCCCCCTCTCTGGCATTATGTAGACACTCCCAGGTGGTAGATACGCCAGGCTCGGTACATCCGAAATGCGTGTGTTTCTCTGCTTGCTACAGCAACACAGATTCCAGCTCTGTCTTTGTTTCTACGCTGGACACGCAGCATCTACAGAATGACACGCAGTTATGAAGTCAGTAGCCATGCAGAGTATACAATATACCCGCAATGCTAGGGAAGATCGGGAAATGTAGCAGAATAACTTGACTGCGTTGCCCAGGGTCACACAATGTTCTCCAGAAAGAAACGCTGGGCTTTAGCATCGGCAGCTTATACCAGGCTACCTCTCCCCAGGGTCATCTCCATCAAGCTCCACTGGAGAAAGCCCATACCCTCATCAGAGGGTGTGGGCGGCTGCCTCCCTTATAGAGAAACACGGCCGACCCATTGAAACACGCGCATGCGTGCATGGACCTTGCCATGGGACTTTGCTGGCGCCGTAGCCCCGGGGCTTGCATAGGTACCATCTGATTTTTAAATGGGAAAAGATCAAAGCCCATACGTTGAAGGGCTTCAGCCTCCTTCAATAACATTGATCTTACCAAGGGGGACGGGATTACAAGCCTGACAAAGTCAAGTCGGTCTTTGTGGATAAAATCCACCAGCTGAATGTCTGCTGTAGTAATGAGGCTCAGTTCGGCAATCGCAGCACATAGGGACAAAATATAAGGTCTGTTTAACGGTTGATACCTCCCATCATTAAACAAGGAACATAATATCAGGTAAATTTGCAAATGCAGGCGGTCTGAGATTGTGTTCAAGTCTTGTTTCTGAAAACTCTTTCCAGGTCCCCAACTTCTCAGGTTCATTTGCGTAAGAATGATAGTTAAGCTTGTTCATTACCTCACCAGTTAAACTATTTTTGTCATTTATTGGATCCTCAGATCGCCCTTTGTCCTTCAGAAGATTATTTTCATTCAAAATATCCTGAACATTCCTCAATAGTTCCTCAATGTTTGCCAGCTGTCTCAAATCATGCTCATTGCTTATATCAGTTTTTCATTCTCGGTCACCAATACATTAAGTGGCTGGGTTTGAGTATTAGTTCGCTCACCACTTGTACACATGTTGTTAGCCGTTAAGTGATCGAATCTCCCTTTTTCCTTCAAAGTTATGTTTTCGTTCACAATGTCCTGAACGTACCTTAATATGTCATCCACTCTCTTCTGCGTATTAAATGCAGATTTTATGACATTAGGCTCCAACACCTCCCTAAACACCGGCAGCGTGCCCATCTCCCCCCTGCCGTTGCTGGACTCTTTAACCGCTGTAAGGTTAGTAAAAGGCAGCGTGTTACAAGCGGTTGGGTCCTTATGATATAGGCCCTTATTTACTGTTTGTATGATCGGTCTTTTGGCTGGTTTGTCAAAGAATCCAACATCCCTTGGTGTGTAGTTATTAGATACAGATTCCATAACAATAGAATTTCTAGCGACCCATACAGAACTGTGACAGCCTCTTTCTGCAGGTTCAATTTCAGAGGGGTTAATGGTATTTTTGAAAATATCAAAAATATCATTTAAGCCGCTTTCAAGTCTGTTTGGATTAGTGTAAGTGGGATCCTTTTTCTTTTTAATTGTTTCATACATTCCATCAGGACCCTCTTGATATTCACTCTGAGTAGATTGGTCGATGGAAGTTTATCATTAACAACTACTTTTTATTGGAAGCTTCACTCTGAGAGCCTACATGAATAGTTGAATCAGACACTTCATGTCACAACTTAGAATTTAGGGAGGAGGATATCAATCCCCTCTCCCGAACCACAGAAGCCGAATGGATCGACCCTCCCACCGTGTTTGGCACGGGCGCCTGGATTTTTTGAAGTACAGGTAGCCACGTGGCAGCCAATGGGGGGAAGAAGGAGTTAGGGAAAAGGGATGGACTAATAAAGGTAAGGAAGGGAAAAACAACTAGACATAAGACAGCAAAATCACATACAATTCCTGATTTGATACTGTAACACCCTGGAAACCTAACCTGACTCTCTCTACATAAACTAAGAGGACATAACATAAGTTTTCACAAAACACATGGAGCAATATACATGATCTTTTTGAATGTTAGTGACCATGACTTACAAAGCAATGACTTAAAGCTACATCAAACATATAGCAAGCAATGACACTTAGACAACAACATGCCCCAGTTATGGGTTGACCTTGTGGAGAAAACAAGTTGCCTGAGGAAAGCAGATTTTAGCAGACTTTTGGTCGTTTCTGGTTTGCAATCATATCCATTCCGTAATTCAGAACCTAGCATCAAACCATAGGGTTCATTGTAGCAAGTAGCACAAGCAATACTCTTAATAGGGCACACTTCAAGGAAACACACTTAACTAATGGTCCGGACGTTTCCTCATAACGTCCAGACAGCAGAGAGTAAAGCGTTGCTCAATACATGTCACCGCCGTGGCCCAGGAGGACACAGAACACACATAAACACTTAACTGAGTGTCTGGGCGCCTCCTGCGGCTGCCCCTGACTTGACGGAAGAGAGCGAATCACACATTAACCAGCGTTCACCGCCGCAGCTCGGGAGATGCGAATGCCGCCACGCATGGTCAGCGTTAGTTCTTCCGTTGCCCACTTCCGCCTCACACTTTGCTGCTCCGCTGCTGCCGCCGCCTGTGCTCTCCAAGATCAATCATCAGCACCTGAGCATGGGCGGGCGGCGGTTAAGAGCACATTCTCCTAATGCAATGTGCCTGCAGCTGGTTACCAGCGCGCTTCAGAAAACTACACCCATTCCCCATTCCTGCTGGGAATTGTAGTGTTTTCCCCTATCTAGGCGATACACGTCTTCTCCTGCACCACAACCCCTGATTCCTGACAGTACCTCCCCTTCCAGGGCTCTTCCCAGGACCTGCTTTTCTGGATAATTTGCATGAAACATTCTTACCAGGCGAGGAGCATGAACTGCACTAGCAGATTCCCAGGAACAGTCCTCCAGTCCGTATCCAACCCACTGGATCAAGTACCATAGAACTTGCCTTCTCCTTTTCGAGTCCAAAATCTTCTTTACCTCATATTCCAACTGACCCTCTTTGTGGATGGCAGGAGGTCTCTGTACACGTGTTCCAGGCACTGCGGGTTTAAGCAGACACACATGGAATACCGGGTGGATTTTTAACGTTTTAGGCAAACTTAATTTTACTGCAACTTCTGACAGATTTTTGACAATTTCATAGGGTCCAATACATTTTGGAGCAAAGTTTCAAGATCCTACTAGAGGCAAATTACGTGTGGATAGCCACACCTTATCCCCAACCTTTTACTTGGAGCCTCCCGTCTCTGTTTATCTGCATACATCTTATTTTGAGTCTTTGCCTGTTCAAGATTGTCTTGAGCCTTCTGTCTGATGTTTAGAAGCAACTGTTTTCTGTCTTGGAGTATTGGAAGGATTTCTACATCTGGTAGCTGCTCCGGTAACATTTCCTGTACCTGCCCATACAGGCACTCATTGGGAGCTATTCCCAGGGAAGCATGTTCAGTATTATTATAGGTGAATTCAGCTAACCATAATGCTTGAACCCACGACTCCATTCTGTCATGTAAATAACAGCACAAGTATTGTTCAAGCGTCTGATTCACTCTTTCCGTTTGTCCATCTGTATGAGGATGATAACTAGTGGACAGGGCACAATTTATTCCTAGCATCTGACAGAAGGCGCGCCAGAACCTTGATCTAAACTGTGGACCCCTAACTGAAACAATAGTACGTGGTAATCCATGAAGTCGAACCACATGCTGCAAAAATAATTCAGCCAACTTCCCTGCTCCTGGAATGCCTCTACAAGGCACAAAGTGAGCATGTTTAGATAAGTAATCCACTACCACCCATATAGTATCATACTGATCATCCGGTGGTAAATCTGTGATAAAGTCCATTGATATGTGTGACCATATTTTAGTGGGAGTAGGCAATAGTTTAAGTAGACCTGACTTCTTGGTATGATCTGCTTTACTTCGTACACATGTTTCACATTCCTGCACGTACCTAGTTACCTCTCGTCTCATATTTGGCCACCAAAAGTATCTTTCTACTAGAGTCTGTGTCTTTTTACTACCCGAAAGTCCGGCCAAGGGTGAGTCATGACACCAATGCATAGCCTTTCTTTGTAGTTCCAAATTAGGCAAATACAACCGTCCATCATAGTAAGGGAGGTTATTTTTCAATGTTTCCAAGGGATTATTCACTCCCCAACTCTGATTCTTTTGATTCCTCATTGCCTGTTTCACTTGCTTCATCAACTTGGAGACAACTGCACCTACCACCTTCTCTGCCGGGATTATAGATTTTGTCTCCGGTACCACATTGTCCATATTTTGTTGACGAAATAATGCATCTGCCTTTCCATTTCTTTTCCCCGGCCTGAAGGTCACTACAAAATCAAATCGTTTAAAAATTGGGACCACCATAGTTGCCTAGGGCTCAATGTGTGAGCTGTCTTGAAATACTTTAGATTTTTATGATCTGTCACTACCACCACCTGCTGCTTGGCTCCCAGTAAATAATGCCTCCATTCAAAAAAAGCTGCCCTAATAGCTATTAGTTCTTTATCTGTGATGGAATAGTTTTGTTCACATGGAGTGAGCTTTCGTGAATAGTAGGCCACTGGGTGCCAAATCCCTTCTGAATCCTTCTGAGATAACACTGCACCTATTGCCACATTGGACACATCAGTTTCCACTTGAAACATCCTATCAGGATCTGGATGTCGTAATACTGGGGCTGAGGTGAATGCCATTTTTAGTTCTTGAAAAGCAGTTTCAGCCCCCACATCCCAACAAAAACTTGTTGCCTTTCTTAACAATCTTGTTATAGGTGCCACAGTGTGTGAAAAATTAGTAATAAATCATCTATAGAAGTTAGCGAAACCCAAAAAAGATTGAATATCTTTAATACACTGGGGTGTGGGCCAATCCAGAACTGCTTGCACTTTGCTTTTGTCCATAATTATCCCTTCTGGGGTCAATATGAAACCCAAGAACTCCACTCTTTTCACGTGGAAAGCAAATTTTTCCATTTTCACATATAACTGATGTCCTTGTAATTTCTTTAACACTGCCCTTACATGGCTCACATGCTGCTCTTGTGAATTGGAATAAATGAAAATATCATCAATATAAACAATAACAAAAATGTCCAAAAACTCACTTAATTCCTCCTGCATAAAAAACTGAAATGCCGCAGGAGCATTACATAAACCAAAAGGCATAACCAAATATTCAAATAATGCAAACTTAGTTCTAAATGCAGTCTACCACTCATCCCCTTCCTTGACCCGAATCAAATGATATGCTCCACGTAAATCAAGTTTTGTGTACACCACTGCTGTCTTTACTTGATCTAGCAGTCCAGAAATTAAAGGTAGTGGATATCTGTTCTTTACCATCACCTTGTTTAATGCCCGATAATCAATACATGTCCTCAACGTACCCTCTTTTTTCGGAAAAAAAAAACAATGGTGATGAGACTGGTGATGTGGAATGTCTAATAAATCCTTTCTGTAACATATCATCCAAATACTCACGCAGATGTTGATTTTCTGTTTCCGTTAATGCATATATTCTGCTATATGGTAATTTAGCCCCTGGTTCTAACTCTATGACACAGTCATATGGTATATGGGGTGGCAGTCTTTCCGCTTCTCCTTTGTCAAAAACATTCACAAACTCTTGATATTGAGCCGGAACCTGTAACCCCACAGCCCCCACCACTTGAACTGCCGGTGGTTGATCTGCCAGAAACAATGCCGGACTCACCTCCTCATCAATGTGACCTATACATTCTGGATTCTCAAAAAACACCTCCCTAGCCGCCCAGTCAATTCTTGGGTTATGCTGAGTCAACCAAGGAATTCCTAAAATAAGACCAAACTGGGTAGCTGCAATTAAATCCAGTACAATGTCCACATATCCTGACTGACACTTCATTTCTATTGGTTGAGTTTGCTGACAAATGGGTCCTGATATTAAAGGAGATCCATCCACCGACTGCACCCCTTCCGCCTGAGTCTTTTCGCTTAATGGCAACCCCAACCTTTTGGCCAAGTCAATGTCAATAAAGTTTCCAGTTGCTCCCGAATCTACCATGGCTGACACCATTTGTTTTGTGCAAGCAAATAATTAAGTTACTAGAATATACAAATGGGAGTTACCTTTTCGTGTAGTATTTACTACCTAGGTGGGGAACCTTTCTACCACTGAGCCTGACACCTGAGTTCCCCCTAAGGCCGGCCCAAACCTTTTCCCGACTCGTCTTTGCTCTTATCTCCACCCCCCATCTTCTTGGGAGTGTTTGGACAAGTACGAATATAATGTCCAGGTTGACCACAGTACAAACACACATTATTCGCTTTTCTCTGCTCCTTTTCCATAGTTGATAATGGTCCCCTCACCCCTCCAATCTGCATAGGTTCACCCTCACCATTCCTGTTCACCCTTCCTCTATCCAACCGTACAAAGGGTACCACCTCTGTTTTTTTCCTGTCTCCCTTTCGTTCATTCATCCGATGATCCAACCGTAATGCCAAGTCAATCATAGCTGTACACGTGGTGGGCTGAGGCTCTACCTGTGCCATAGCGTCTTTTAATTCTTCTTTCAATCCTTGATAAAACAAAACTGTCTGTTTATTTCCTGGCCAATCTGTTTCAATTACCAGTCTATTAAAGTGTGTTACATACGAGACCAAATCTCTGGTACCCTGTTTAAGCGCCAGTAACTCCTTATCTTGTGCCAATGACACTTCCCTTCGATCAAACAATCGACCAAATTCTGCCAAAAAATTATCCCAATTATACAGTAACGGGTCATCTTTTTGTACCAATGGCATCGCCCAAGCTGCCGCATCTCCTGTTAAGTATGAAATTACAAAAGCAGTCCTCGCTTGAATAGTCTCAAATGCAGAGGGTTTACAAAGAAAATGTAACCTACAATGGGTCAAAAACATCATGAATTTTTTAGGATCTCCGGAAAATCTTTCGGGCACTGGCAAGGGCACACTACTAGGAGCTTGAACCACTACCATGGACGCTCTAGCTCCTGTTCTGCTGGTAGAGGACCCTGCTTCCTCCAGTGGAGTCCCTTGTGCTACCAATCCTTGCACTTGAGCCTTCAGAGTACTAGATTCCTATTTTACATGTACCAATTCCACCTGAATATCCTGTAGTGCCTTCAGCACTTCTTCTAAAGTGGGAGGGTTCTCCATTTGGCCTGGGTGGTTCAATAATCCCGAAATCGGGGGCTGATGATTCTGTCACAACTTAGAACATAGGGAGGAGGATATCAATCCCCTCTCCTGAACCACATAAGCCGAATGGATCGACCCTCCCACCGTGTTTGGCACGGGCGCCTGGATTTTTTGAAGTACAGGTAGCCACGTGGCAGCCAATGGGGGGAACGGGATGGACTAATAAAGGTAAAGAAGGGAAAAACAACTAGACATAAAACAGCAAAATCACATACAATTCCTGACTTGATACTGTAACACCCTGGAAACCAAACCTGACTCTCTCTACATAAACCAAGAGGACATAACATACGTTTTCACAAAACACATGGAGCAATATACATGACCTTTTCGAATGTTAGTGACCATGACTTACAAAGCAATGACTTAAAGCTACATCAAACATATAGCAAGCAATGACACTGAGACAACAACATGCCCCAGTTATGGGTTGACACAAACTCCTGTACATAGCACGACGCTTTCCCCTTGTGAGAAAACAAGTTGCCTGAGGAAAGCAGATTTTAGCAGACATTTGGTCGTTTCTGGTTTGCAATCATATCCATTCCGTAATTCAGAACGTAGCATCAAAACATAGGATTCATCGTAGCAAGTAGCACAAGAAATACTATTAATAGTGCACACTTCAAGGAAACACACTTAACTAATGGTCCGGACGTTTCCTCATAACGTCCGGACAATAGAGAGTAAAGCGTTGCTCAATACATGTCGCCGCCATGGCCCAGGAGGACACAGAACACACATAAACACTCAGTTGAGTGTCGGGGCGCCTCCTGCGGCTTCCCCGGACCAGACGGAAACGAGCGAATCACACATTAATCAGCGTTCACCGCCTCCAACAGGGAGCACCTTAAAAAAAAGAAGAACATGGAAATAAAGAAAGTATTAAGCACACGGCTTACGATAGAGTCCAATAAAACAAATACGGGGCACACACGGCTTCTAATGGACTCCCGAGTAACAAAATATGGGGCACACACAGTCATCTCCTTATCCCTTGACGAGGCCAGGCAAAGCGGTGTTACATCTTAAGACGTCTTCCAAGGGGGAATCAGTCACGCTGCATAAGGATGCAATAAGGCTGCTCAGCAGGAAGAGTGGATCAAACAGACCACGGCGTTCAGGTACAAAACCAGCATTCGTTGACAACAGCAAACAGTACTTTATTGTACTTCGCAGTGCGCGTGCGTGTGCGTTGTTTGGTGGGTATTTGAAAGGATAATAAGGGGTGTCACACAACCAGGGGGCGGAGCCTCCATCAGGGAACACCTCCTTATCCCTTGACAAGGCCAGGCAAAGCGGTGTTACAGCTTAAGACTTCCTCCAAGGGGGAATCCGTCACGCTGCATCAGGCTGCAATAAGGCTGCTCCGCAGGAAGAGTGGATCAGACAGACCACAGTGTTCAGGCACAAAACCAGCATTCGTTGACAACAGCAAACAGTACTTTACTTCGCGCTTCCTTATTCTAAATACCCATTCAGGGCGGACCGGAGCTCCTTGCTGTTGGTGTGTTATCCTATGACGGCATCTTCCAAGACACAGCGGGTTAACCCACCGCGCCGTACCTCCTCTCCAGGCCGATACGCAGTCCGCATATCACCACGTGCAAAGCAACTCCGCAGCACCATCCACCACACCCGATCCCGGGTGAGTAGTCCAAGCCCCTCCGGCATCCTTCCAGATGTTCCATAAGGCGGACCATCTCACGGGTGCCTCCTGTGTCAGCCACGCAGCTGTCCACCAACGGTTCTTCTCTTCGTTGCACAGGCAGCACACGTGGTGGAGAGCACGTGCAGGAGCACAGTGTGCACAGCAGGAGGGTGGCCAGCCTAGAACATGGCACCATTGCTCCCCTCCTGTTCGTATCCCCCAACTGCTGAGTGCCCCCAGGCAGAGAAAAAACAAATAAAAACTTTCTCCACAATTTGGGACACCACACACGCCATAGCAAGTGTGCAATAGGAGAAAAAAAAAAGAAAGAAGAAAGAAACATGTAGTAAGCATTGCGTGTTTACCCAAACACTGCTGCAAAAGGAATCGATATTTGTCTGGTCCCCCACCTGCCAAGAAGCCTTCGATTCCATCAAGACAGCCCTAGCAGAAGCACGCCGCCTGGCATACTTTGACCCCAACTGGCACACTGAAATAATAGTGGACGCTAGTCCTGTAGGCCTCAGGGCCATCCTGGTGCAAACCAGAGGCACCAATACACATGCTAGACGCATCATCGCCTATGTGAGCAGGGCCCGTCGGCCCCTGAGTCTGCATATTCGCAAGCTGAGAAAGAGAGCCTGGCAGCAGTCTGGGCCTGCAAACACTTCCACAACTTCCTCATTGGGAAGAAGTTCACGCTGGTCACGGACCACCAGGCGTTGCTGTCCCTTTTCAGCAATCCACACATGAAGATGCCACCCGGGATAGAGAGATGGGGCACCAGGCTGCAGGAGTATGATTACGACATCCTCCACAGACCTGGGGGGAGGGGACCAAAATTCGGCTGACTACCTGTCTCGACATCCAGATAGTTTGCCGACCACTCGGGCATGCAACATTGAATACATTAACTATGTGGCTGCAAATGCACTGTCGCTAGAGACGGTCGGAGCTGAATCCGCAGCACACCCATCCATGGCACTGGCCATTAGCCTGACGAGCAATAACAAGTGGAAAGACTACCGGCGTGGAGTTCTGAACCACCGGCGGTGTACAAAGATGAGCTGGAGAGGTTGGCAAGAATCCACACTGAGCTGGCAGTCAAGGACCACCCATCCTACTGAGACGGTGTCGGCCAATCATCCTGGGTCATTAAAACAGTGCACGAAGGACACCGTGGAGCAGACAACATTAAAGGCATGGTCTAGTAAAAAATGTTATTTAAAAAATAGATAGGCAACATAAAAAAAAATACTAGCATTCTCTTTTTTAAAACTTCCCATGTAAAATTTTGAGCTATTCAAGCTCAAAATTCGGAAAAGCAAGCACATGGGCACATCCATTTTGTGAAATGGATGCCCTCCTGTGCTGGCTTTTGCTTTTGCGGCACTAATGAAGGAAAAGCCAGCCAGCTGTAGTAAACAAAAGCTACCGCTGGGTGGCTTTCCCTTCATTAGTGCTGTACGCGGAGGACGGGGACCGGAGACCGGAGCAGGAAAGCTGCAGCTGAATCTCGGTAAGTGCTATTTATTTTTTTTAAAAAATAAGCACTAGCCGCGTTTTTTTTCCTAAGTTTTCCGGGCTGGAGGAGCCCGGAAAACTTGCAAATAAAACCGCACCTTTAAAAACGTTGTATTTATGTTTGCGGTCGCTTTTGAAGCGACCGCAAACATAAACACAACGTTATTGTATTGGAAAACGCTGCGGTTTCTCTTTCCAAGTTTGTCTGGCTCCTCCGGCTCGGAGGAGCCTGAGAAACTCGGAAAGAAAAACCGCAGCGTTTTCCAACACAACCGCGTTGTGTTTCTGCCTGCTGTGGCCATCACTTCGGGTCTCCGGTGCTCCCAGGGGAGCACCAGAGACCCAAAGTGAAAGCAACAGAAGGCAGAAACACAACGTGAATGTGTTTACATGCCGCGTAGTGTTTCTGCCTACAGCTGATTTCCCATTTGGGGCTCTCGGAGAGACCCAAATGGGAAATGCTAAATGCTGCGTTGTTTCTGCCTAAATCTGCTTTCCCATTTGCGGCTCTCAGGCTCCCCGTGGGGAGCCCGAGAGCCCCAAATGGGAAAGCAGATTCAGGCAGAAACAATGCGGTTGTTTTCCGCAATGCTGCGTTGTTTCTGCCCGAATCTGATTTCCCATTTGGGGCTCTCGGGCTTCCCGTGGGGAGCCCGAGAGCCCCAAATGGGAAAGCAGATTCAGGCAGAAACAACGCGGTTGTTTTCCGCAATGCTGCGTTGTTTCTGCCTGAATCTGCTTTCCCATTTGGGGCTCTCGGGCTCCCCGGCTCGGAGGAACCTGAGAAACTCGGAAAGAAAAACCGCAGCGTTTTCCAACACAACCGCGTTGTGTTTCTTCCTGAATCTGCTTTCCCATTTGGGGCTCTCGGGCTCCCCGTGGGAGCCCGAGTGCCCCAAATGGGAAAGCAGATTCAGGCAGAAACAACGCGATTGTTTTCCACAATGCTGCGTTGTTTCTGCCTGAATCTGCTTTCCCATTTGGGGCTCTCGGGCTCCCCGCGGGGAGCCCGAGAGCCCCAAATGGGAAAGCAGATTCAGGAAGAAACACAACACGGTTGTGTTGGAAAACGCTGCAGTTTTTCTTTCCGAGTTTCTCAGGCTCCTCCGAGCCGGAGGAGCCTGAGAAACTTGGAAAGAAAAACTGCATCGTTTTCCAACACAATAATGTTGTATTTATGTTTGCGGTCGCTTCAAAAGCGACCGCAAACATAAATACAACGTTTTTAAAGCTGCGGTTTTATTTCTAAATTTTCCGGGCTCCTCCAGCCCGGAAAACTTAGAAAAAAAAAACCAGCTACTTCTTATTTGTTTTTAAAAATAAATAGCACTTACCGAGATTCAGCTGCAGCTTTCCTGCTCTGGTCTCCGGCCCCCGTCCTCCGCATACAGCACTAATGAAGGAAAAGCCACCCAGCGGTAGCTTTTGTTTACTACAGCTGGCTGGCTTTTCCTTCATTAGTGCCGCAAAAGTAAAAGCCAGCACAGGATTGCATCCATTTCACAAAATGGATGCGCCCATGTGCTTGCTTTTGTGAATTTTGAGCTTGAATAGCTCAAAATTTTACATAGGAAGTTTTAAAAAAGAGAATGCTAGTATTTATGTTTTTATGTTGCCTATCTATTTTTTAAATAACATTTTTTACTAGACCATGCCTTTAAGAGGCTACTCCGATGTCATTGTGTTTCCCCTTTCTTGACTCACTGGTCGACAGCTGGGGCAAGAATTGCCCTTATGTGCCACTGTCCAGCAAGGGCGTAGACCCCGATCCCACTCCATCTGACGCACATCCCGGACCGGCCATGGGACAGAGTGGCAGTTGACTTTTGCGGGCCATTGGAGTCAGGGGAATATCTTCTGCTGTTCATTAATGAGTATTCAAGATTTCCCATTGTCAAGAAGGTGACATCCACTGCGTACTCCCAAGTGGTGGCAACATCTGATGAAGTGCTGAGTGAGTGGAGCATCCCAAAGTCCATCAAATTGGATAACGTACCCCGATTCAACAGCCACGAGTTTGCAACTTTCGCCACGCATATGAGGTTCACCCACCAGAAGATAACACCCAAATGGCCACAAGCTAATGGAATGGCTGAACATTTCATGGCGTCCATTAAGAAAAAAATTCAAAGAGCACACATGGAGTGCACAAATCCCCACCAAGCACTATGCAGGCTTTTACGAAACTACCACAACACGCCTCATGAAGCCACCAACAAGTCAACGGCAGAGCTGATGATCTGATGCAAAGTGCATACCCGCATCGTGAGATTCCAGATATGCACAGAGACCTATGAAGGTAGTCGCCATCTAAGGAACGACGGTGACTGCTCAGAATGAAGATCGTGAAATCACGAGGAACAGTTCACAATTCAAACAGATTTTGAACTCCCTCCTCCGGAGCCGGACCCTGAACCGAGGGAACAAGAAGCTGATCTATGGATCCCTCCAGGAGAGGCCCGCCAGCGGATGCCTGTGACACTTGAATCGTCAGGGCCGGAAGGGCAAAGTGAGAGAAGCACACAACCCCATCGGCTGATCAGGAAGCCCACACGTCTGGTTGAAGAATGTTAAGGCTGGACGTCCGAACATTTGTCCAGGGGTGATGTTATATGTCCTTGCCCCTTTAAGGGTAAGGTGAGAGACTGGTGGGAGGGGAGAGATCACATGGGAGGAAAAGGAGGAGTTGTGGTTAAGGACTTTGACTTTCGTGTTACATTAATATAAAGCAAGACCTTAATTCCAGTCCTCCTGCTCTGTGTCCTTATTCTAAATACCCATTCCGGGTAACACCGTTTTCAAACTGATTTGTGTCAAAGCCGCTGAAAACGAAGCACAAGAAAACAAAAATGCGAACAAGTGCACCTTATAGCGCCTTCACTACACAGGAAGCATTATGCACCCAAACACTAAATCCTATTGCACACCATGTGGGGCCACTCAGGGCAGCCCACGGGTCCAATTCTTACTAGTAACACTCTGCCGGGCACAACTTGGATGCTCTTATCTCTTCAGACATCACCCTCTCAAATCCTCTCACTTCTCCTCTCTCCTGGACTGACCACTCTTCTTCTTCTCACTTGAAGCTTCCTATATCCTTGGCAAAGGCCAAGCCAGCACTGCCACCTTGCTTCGTGGTCATTCAACCTAAGAAGCGAGCGTCAGTGGCCGCCTTTGCCTCCACTTTCTCTCCCCCACATACTCCTGCGGCTGACTCCCATCCTGACACAGCTCTTTCCAACCTTCACCTTTCCATCTCTAACACTCTGGATATCCTTGCCCCTGTTATGAGGATCCTCCTGTAACATGCCATAAAGTGCAACTCTTGGTACGACTCCGATCTGGCCGCTCTGAAATGCAAGTGCAGAGAAGCTGAATGGAAATGGGGAGCTTCACATTTACCCTCTGACAAAATGGCTGCAAAGCCAATATAGACTCTCCATCTTCTCTGAGAAGAGGGTCCACATTCAAGCCCACATCTCTGGGGCCTCTAACAACACGGCCAAACTATTCAAAATCTGCAAGGTTATAGCCAATCCTATTACAGTATCTTGCTCTTCTACACCTACCCAGGCCCCCTGCACAGCCCTGACCTCTCATTTCACCACGAAAACTCAGGATATCTCTCTGCCTCTTCTCCCCTCTCACCCTCTACCTCTCTCTCAGGCCCTCCTTGTCTGCCCCCTCTTCTCCTTCTCTGATCCCTCTCTCCTGTCACGCTTGATGTTTCCAGACAAGTACTGTCTATGAAAGTTTCATCAAAACAGGTTACCCTCTGCCCCTCCAGAACCATTAAGGACAACATTGGTTCTCTTGCTGCAGCATTGGCCGATTTCTGCAATCAGTCATTCGCCGCTGGAGTTTTACCATCTCCTCTCAAGCACTCCCTTGTGCGTCAAGAAAGTCTTCTGCCAACCCCTCCATTCCTGGCAAATTATTGCCCGATCTTTATCACACCTTTCCTCTACAAACTCCTGTATAAGTTGGCTATTTCCCAGCTAACCCTCCACACAAAAAGATGTTGGTTGTCTCCATGACCATCAAGATCTGCTCTCTAACCATGACTCTAGCTCTCCCTGTCCCCTCATTCTCCTTGACCTATCCTCTGCTTTTGAAATGATGAACCACAACATCCTGATCCCCCGTCTACGAGGTACCCTGAGTATCATGGATCAGGCTCTGGCATGGCTGTCCACTTTCATCTAGGAACGACCCTCCCAGGTTCAACTTGGGTCCTTCCTCTCCACAACCTCACTCTCCACATGTGATGTTCCCCAGTGCTACATACTCTGCCCACTACCTTTCAATGTCTACCTGGCCCCTTTGGCCCTCCTGATCTCTACCTTTTTCTCTAACTTTCAGTGTTATGCAGATGACACTGTAGAGGAGCAGGTGGATGCCTCTCCTCTGGTCACCGCCCCCTCACCAACGTCCTATTGGAGTAGCGGGCGAAGAGCTACAGTTGGTAACTCGTGCATGAATCCATGCAACATTCCTATACCGCGTCGAGTGTATGAAAGACAATATGCACTCAGGCTGCCTTTCAGATTATACCCTCACGTAGAAGCAGAAGAAGGAAGCTATCAGGAGGGATGCCCACTACCAAGATGTCAGAATGTGGTTATGAGTAATATGGATGAACTCTAAGTAAAGTCTGAAGACGACAGAAGGATGTCATAAAGGAGATGTATGAACCTATGCCAAAACAATATGACAATACTTAAAACTGACAATGTTACTGAAGCATTAAGAGAAACATGTACCTAAAATGAAAGTAGTTGTGAATATAAGAAAATGAAATAAAGTGTCGACCAATAACTGTAAATATGCTATAACACCATGTAGAAATGGTCCATAGAAGCTTGTTAAGAAGAGGTATACATATTATGTTTAGGACGGCCATTGGAAGAAAATGGACGACGGCCTGTGTTAAGAATCAACCCTGTTACCGCAAAAGGATGATCCTAGGAATGCAAATTGAAGAACGGATGAAGAAACTGTTTTCGTGTGCAGAATAAGGAAGTGCCTTAGCCGAGGATCAAGGAGGCTATTTCGAGAGATGGGTGCATGGCACAAAGGGAGTCGAAGGAATGGACCATGTGCATGAGACATATTTCTGCAAAGATTAGGAGAAACAAGGACATTAGCAAGTGCCAAGTATTGAACAGTCACAAGGGTAAAAGCATATGTGAGGTGGAGTGAGCAAGTCTCTAAAGGCCAAAGAGGGTAATGGCACCCTGTTTAAGAATATGAAATAATCCTAAATAAGAGTCTGAAATTGACAAAACCATGGTCTCCTAACACGTGAAAACAGGACTATTCATTAAAACCCAGATGGAGATAGTAGTGTGCTCATACTCCCTTAACGTTCCAGAACAGCGAGCAGACTATGAGGTCAACTACAAACAGAGGGCCTTGGCTATGGATCAGGTCGCTAACAAATGATGTACCTATTGGGAAAACAAGAAATGAATTGACGCATCTCAAGCACCTAGGTTTAATTTCTACATACTTGCTGCTAAACAAGCCGAAAGTCCAAGGTTGGAGGCGGTTTCCAACCAATCATTAAACTTTTTTCTTAAAAAATAAAGCCTGCCAGGCATTTTCACATGCAATGTTGCAGTTACAGACCCGCTGCCATATTCTCTGCTATAACTAGTATACTACATATGTAGAAGTAGCCAGGGAAGTTATTTCACCAAAATGCCAGGCGTAGCGGAAGTGACATTGCATGACCCTTGAATCCTGATGACATCACAGGAAGTGATGTAATTTGACCCTGACCCAAGTAAAATCACAGGAAGTGATGGCAAACGACATTCAGATTTTTTAGATGCATCTAGGACCCATGTTTCCAGGTGCTCTCATTTCAGCCAGATATAAGAACCGTGGCAAACAGGGAGGCATGATTTGTCCACGATTACCCAATTGCGAATGCCATTTTCCAGATTTGACATGGGGTCTTTATGTAAAACATACATAATGCAGTATTTCTAAGAGGCTAACTGAAATCTGTAATGCAGGCTACAGCTAGTGTATGAAACATCTATAGATCAATGGACACAGAAGTACGTGTTATCTGTGGCGTTGCTGCGTTAAACAAGCCAATAAAGCCCTGACCGGGGGAGGCATGCGCTGCTGTTTAACCTGGAGAAAAATGCTGCACGAGCAAGGCCTGAAAATTAAATAATTCACCAGGATTTATTATCAACATAATTCCCTAGTTATAAATGTATTCATGAGTCAGCTAACACTATGATAGAAGAAACCGATCAGACTGGTCTGCGTGCACAGAGGGGAGTGCACCTGATACTGTTATATTTGCTGGCACATAATACCTGGGAAAGGTTCTTTCAATAAACCCAAGACCCCCCATAGATTTTATTATCTAAGCATAATACTGGGTGCCAGAGGACTTAAAAAAAACACCATTTAATGTAATATCATTGTTGCACACATACATTCATAGCACCACACCGTTATTTAGAATTGAAAACACCCACAAGTTGTTTCTCACCTGGGGACTCACTGTCAGACTTCATGCGCTCACTGCCCACTACCCCTTTGTCAGACCCAGTAGTGCCCAATGGCGTAGCACAACATTTGACAGCTCCCCTCTGAGCCATGCTGTGCCCCCCATATCCACCCAGGCTCCTTAACAAAGCACAGGGCACGCCACACCCCAGTCCGGACCACCACGTGTGTGCAATGTCCATGATGATTATGCCGCTGCAGGGGCATGCACTACTCCAAGTGAAAGAAGTAAATATGTTTTTCAATCAAAGCTTAAATCTTAAACGTAACATAGAGAGAAAGGGGCGGTGCCTGGTCCACAAATATATATATATATATATTATACCAGTGGTGGCTGGTGAGTTGTTTTGTTTGAGGGTGTAAATATTTGCCACAAGTATGTGATTGCGACTGAGTATAGCGAGGGAACCCGAACTAACGAAAATGGGTTGGAGGGGGGCTTCCTGGGGATTCTTCTCCCTCCCCAGAGTAAATGTTCTGAAAAATGGATTAAAATGGTGAATTATAAAACACACTTTCTGGGAAAATGTGGGTAAAAGACCAGCAATGTAAGTAAAAGGCAAACAATCAGTTGTTTAGGGTGTAGGGTAAATCATGAAAAAGGTACAATAGATGCAAATCACCAAAAGTGCACAGGGCATTTCCCAATGCATTATGATATGATAGTTTATATATATAGCGCCTAAACACAATGTGTTTCAAAGAGCTTCTGGAGAATCATGCCGGTACCTGCAATATATGCTAGTATAAAAAACATGTGTATGCTAGCTGTGCCCATGCATTTCCATGCTGGCTCCACCATCATATGCCAGTATTCCCATACAAAACCTTTAAGACGTTTTTCTATAGTATCATTATTGGCACTGGGCACAAAACTGGCTCTGCCAATATATGCCAGTACTCCTATGTAAGTACATACTTCTGTTGGTTTGGCCATTAAAAGTGACATGTCACAATAGGAAAACCTGTCCAAACTGGTTCCAGTGTAAACCAGTCTAGACCCATACAGCCGCTTATCTTGCTTGATTCATCATAGATGCTCAGTTCATAAAAAGTCATGCTACAGTGAAGAATATACAGGCCGCTACGCCGAAACATCAGTCTAGCGAGGTAACGCTACTTATCATGCTTGCTATTTTAAATATGCTGAGTAATAAATGTCATGCCACAGCAAGCAATGGCTAGACTGACTGCACCAAAATGCACATCTAGCCAGGGAATACCAGTAAAACATGCAAAGTCAATAAAGGATGTGGCAAAAAATGATCCAGCGATCCCCAGTTTCCCAGGGCCTTACACACAATGCATCCCCTTTCACCCACCGGTCTCTCAACCATACATCACCTGCTGCACTCGCTCACACTGGATTCACCACACAGGCACACACCAAACCCCACCCAGAAGATTCGCCTACCAGTCACTCACTCACACTTCTCTTACATACACTCATTGCATTTGCTACACAGGCACACACCTACCTACCCACCCAGAACATTCAAAAACACACAATTACATTCATACTCATTCACCTGCCAGTCACTCAATCATAAACCTTTCTTACCTCCACCCATTGCATTTTTTACAAGGCGCCACACCCACTCACCCACCCATCCATCCAGAACATTCAAAAACACACATTCTCTTACATCCACTCATTGCATTCTCTCCACAGGCAAACACCCACCCACCCAGAACAATAAGAAACACACATTACATCACTTCTCATTCACACACCAGTCCCTCACACCTTTTCTTCTATCCACTCATTGCATTCTCTACACAGGCACACACCCACCCACCCATAACATTCAAAAACACACATCACATCATTTCTCATTCACCCACCAGTCACTCACACCATTTTACATCCACATACTGTATTCACTACACAGGCACACACGCACCCACCCAGAACACTCAAAAAACACACATCACATCACGTCTCATTCACCCACCAGTCACTCACACTTTCTCTTGCATCCACTCATTACACTCTCTACACAGGCACACATCCACTCACCCAGAACATTCAAAAACACACATCACCTCACTTCTCATTCCCCCACTATTCACATACATACATCTGACACACACTTCACACATGCAAAACACTTATCATATTACAAAAAAAGCCTTACCTTTTTCTTGCAGCTTCGGTCCATCCTTCCAGGCCCCCACGGCTCTTCCATGCTGCTCACAAACAATAAAACGGAAGCTGCAAGAGCTTCCTGGTTCCTGTATGTGAGCTGCAAGGAAGTCGAGGGAGAAGGGGTTGGAGCTGAACGTGGCATGTGACATGTGCCAGATGTCACGGTCAGCTCCAACCCCTACCTCCAACCCCTACTGAGTGCCTCCCCGCTCAACCTACACCCTGATGGGTGAGGACTGGGCCGGGGACCCACCAGACCTGGTGTGGTGGGCCCCCCTCATACCACGGGAGGTTCCTGCTACACCTTGAGCACCCGTTGTGTTTAGGCAAAAAAAAAAGTTTGTGTCAAAACACAGAGTACGGATAACTGCTGGACGGGAGAGGCTAAGGGTTTCGCAGAAACAGAGTACATTATGTCAGACGGTTAGGTGGAAGAATGCCAAAGGCCGGGAAGTTTAGAAGGGAGAAGTAGTGGCTGCTCCCCCTTCCTGCACCTTTCTTACCTTTCAGATGCGCTGCGTGATTGCACTCTGCGTGCATATCCCCTTCGCTGCCAAACACCGGTGCCACACAACACTGCAGCCTTGTCCTGTGAAGGCTGTGCCGCAGAGGGTCCGATCCTTGGTTCTTAAAGGTTTGGATGCGTGGACGTAGGTGCAATGTATAACGCATTGACAGGCAACATCTCCTGCTCACCTGCATTGCACAACACCACAGCTTTGTCCTGCGAGGGCTTTGCCGCAGAGGGTCTGATTCTCGGTTCTTAAAGGTTTGGCTGCATGGACGTAGGTGCAATGTATTAAATATCGACCGGTAGCGTCTCCTGCGCACTGGCATCGCACAACACCACAGGCTTGTCCTGTGAGGGCTTTGCCGCAGAGGGTCCGATCCTCGGTACTTAAAGGTTTGGATATGTGGATGTAGGCACAACATATTACGTAACGACGGGCAGTGTCTCCTGCACACCTGACTTGCACAACACAGTGGCCTTGTCCTGTGAGGGCTTTGCTGCAGAGAGTTTGATCTTGGGTTCTTAAAGCTTTGGTTGCATGGACATAGGCACAACGTATTATGTATCGATAGGCAGTGTCTCCTGCGCACCTGCATCGCACAACACCACAGCCTTGTCCTGCGAGGGCTTTGCCACAGATAGTCCAATCCCGGTTCTTAAAGGTTTGAAAACATGAACGTAGGTGCAACGTATTACGTATAGATGGGCAGCACCTCCTGGGCACCTGCGTTGCTCAACACCACAGCCTTGTCCTGCGAGGGCTTTGTCAGAGAGGGTCAGATTCTCGGTTCTTAAAGGTTTGGATGCGTGGATGTAGGCGCAACATATTACGTATCGACGGGCAGCATCTTCTGCACACCTGTATCGCACAACACAGTGGTCTTGTCCTGCGAGGGCTTTGCCGCAGAGGGTTTGATCATCAGTTCTTAAAGGTTTGGATGCAGGGACATAGGCGCAACATATTAAGTATCAATGGGCAGTGTCTGCTGCGCAACTGCATCGCAAAACACTGTGGCCTTGTCCTGCAAGGGCTTTGCCACAGAAAGTTTGATCCTTGGTTCTTAAAGGTTTGGATGCATGGATGTAGGTGCAACATATTATGTATCGACATGCAGTGTTTCCTGCACACCTGTGTCGCACAACACAATGGCCTTGTCCTGATAGGGCTTTGCCACAAAGGATCTGATCCTCAGTTCTTGAAGGTTTGGATGCATGGACTTAGGCGCAATGTGTTATGTATCAAAAGGCAGCGTCTCCTGCACACATGCGTCGTACTTCACCACGGCCTTGTCCTGCAAGGGCTTGCCGCACAGGGTCCGATCCTCAGTTCTTAAAGGTTTGGATGCATGGATGTAGGCGCAATGCCCAAAAGCCACAACCGTCAGACACAACACTGTTTTTGCCTGAAATAACTCTCTTCTATCAGTTCTAGCGGCCATCACTCCCAGCACCCGGTGCATTTATAGTATTTGTTCTGCTAGCTGTTTTAGAAACCCACTGCTTTTCTCAGCTTGTGTCCCCCAGCCCCCCAGAATCACCTTTAGATTTATATTGCGATATTTGACTCCCCACATATGGATCCAGAAGGAGCAGAACTTTGGACACAGCTGGGTTGCATTGTATATATTTTGTGCCTGAGTAACATTTAAACCCCAGGAGGAGATTTGCAAGGTCCTCTTCTGTCCAGGCAATGTCGCGTCATCTGCAGATAATGGTTATTGTTATACAACTTTGTTGGGCACAACTCGGCCAAAGGTCTCAGTGCGCAAGTCAGAAAGGAAAGAAGACATCAGGAACCAGGGGAGCATAGAGAAGATGGAAGGCTAGTAATCAGAATCGAAGAGGAACGTTTTGAGAGCTCTTTTAAAAGAGGATAGTTCCTCACAGAGATGGAGAGAAACAGGAAGGAGATTGCAGAGGTGTGGGGCGATGGAGTCGAAGCTAATGTCAGCTTAGTGCTCTAGCTTATATGTAGGTGGATCAAGTTTCTTAGTGAGGTTGGACCGAAGTGAGCGAACAGGACGAGAATGCTTAATCAGATTCTTCAGGTATGCTGGGGCTTTCTTATTAAGACATTTATGAGTGAGTAGTAGGACCTTACCCGTAATGCAGTGTTTGATAGGAAGCCAGTGCAAGGAGGTCCAAGCCTTAGTCACATGCTGTCTTCTGAAGAGGCCACTAACAGCAGGCACCGCGTTATTGTGGGCAACTTAAAGCATTTTCATGTTAAATTTTGAAGTGCCTGCCAGCAGGCACTTCCCAGAGTCAAGTGTGGAATTGACCAGCGCAACTGCAAGGGAGGCAGTATTAGCTCCTGATAAAAAAAGGTTTAATTTGCCTGATAAGACGAGTAGTGTGGGCACATGATGCTTTCACTTGACTGGCATGTTTCTTCATATTTAATGAGGAGTCTAAATAAACTCCCAGGGTCTTAACCCAGGGACTAGTTTTGATAGAAGATCCCGCAATATCAAATGCAGAGTATCCAGGGTCCAGCTTTTGCAGACACTGAGTAGTACCTACGAGCATAAGCTCAGCTCTGTTGCCATTAAGGGCCAGTGAGTTGTTTATCATCCAGTTTTCGATCATGGCATATATAAGGGTCATTTTATGAAGGCGTTTCTCATAGTTGCCAGTAAGTTTAATTATCACATGAGTATCATCGGGGTAGTTGGTGTAATCTACTGTCGAGGAATTGAAAGAAAGGACGTACAAGTTGAAAAGAGTTGGAGCAAGACATGCTCCCTGTGGGCCACCACATGTGAGAAGTTCCATATTGGACTTAAAACTGGCAGAGGCAACCTAGGCACATCTAGGGCTCAAAAAGGGCACGTAATGATGTTAAAAGCCCCTTGCTATTCATCACTCAATCTCGTCTTCTTTTATTCGGAGTCTGGTGGCACCCACCTGTATGTTCACCTCTTGGCACTACTTTAGGACTCCTGAAAGGTCTTTAATTGCCCCTGTGCCCGAATGACTACTGCTCTGCATGGGATGAGGGACGTGTAGGGATAATCCCCCCTCCCACAGAGCCCCACCCCTACTAAATCAGCAGTGATCCCAATCATACAGATAAAATTGAACCAGCCCCTTTGCCTTTTGTGGTGATGTGGGCCTACAACAAGCTAGAGTCTCCCGACTGGTTCTGGGAACAACTGCTATCACTGTGCAGTGATAGCAGTAGCGACCCAAACAAGCAATAGCGCAAAGACTCAAACATGAAAGAATGTCCAATCAAGGTTCACTGCAAATATATGTACTTTAATTAAACAATCAAAAATGCAATTAACTAAAGACACTAACAAAAATCCTCCCCTGTGGCAAGAACACAGAAAATGCATTACTGTCATATACTAGCGCTCTGGGTAATTGAGCAGGGGGAATCAGGCAATCAGTTGCAGCAATGTCACTTTTCAAAGGATATGTCTTTTAAGAAAAAGGCAGAGATGGGGTCTTAAAAGACAGAATGGTCCCAAGAGGGTACTGTCCCGTTCCTTTTCATCGTCCCCAGATCCACTGAGCTCTCCCTCCTCACCTGAGTCCGAGGATTTGGTGTCCAGCTCCTTTTTCAACCATCTCATTCGGGAGTTGAAGTCTCTCTTTTTTTAATGAGTTGTGGCCTACCCCGGTAAGAAGCCACAGTAACTGTTGCCTATCAACAGCAGCAATGGGACCCCCATTCCGGGATAGTCGGAATGGGGAAAAGCCTTATGAAGCAAAGAAAAACCCAGAGAAATGTTAACCAGGTCATAGTAGGAATTGCAGCAGTTGTTCCCAGACACAATGGAAAGGCTCGCTCCACCCCTTGCTTTGGCCAGAGAGCAGTTTCACCCGGTGAAAGGACTGAGGCGCCGTGAAGAGGGCATAATGGAAGATGGCAGAGAAAGAGAGGGAGAAGACCTAATGAAGCGGGAGGCAGTGCGGAGCGGTGTGTGTGGTACAAACAGGAATGAAGACGGAGAGGAGTAAGGAACTAGAGCAAAGAAGAGACGAGAGTGCGAGAGCCATGCTGCAGGCAAGTAGAGCCTGTCAGAGAAAATAAACTGCGGAGCGGCCGTGAGAGAGAGAGAGTGAGAGAGAGAGACAGGCAAAACACGCAGAGGGAGGAGCGGGGGAAAAGAAAGTGTTCCGGTGTGGAACGGAGCAAAGGAGAAGCAAGACAAAGCACTAGCATTGAGGTGGCAGAGAAATGAGCACTAATCTGCAGTTGCAACGCATCGGCCCGCCGGGAGGGAAGTGAATAACAATCTCCCGGCAGCTGCCACATTGAAACAACAACTAAATCTCACAATGTGACGTGCGAGTTAAAGCGGCACCACAATCAATGGCGGACCAGCTTCTGCTGATGCCAGAGGCAGCATGCACCTGGGCGCATGACAGGTACCAGGCAGAGAGGGCCGCCTCACAATACCTTATTCCTGTCTTTAGTGGCTCAACAGCATTGAGCCTGGCTTTCAGGAGCTTCCTGAGGTGGCGATTTGGCATTGGGTGATTTTCTCCCTGTTCTGTTGTGCAACATAAAACCACAATTATGGCGTCACAGAAATGTCTAGGTTTTTGTTATACTATAGATTCTTTGGGACCTGCTAGCTATGGCCAATTCGGCCATTGCCACTGTACATGTTGCACCAATTTGTTTTTTGGGTCCCACTAGCCGTGGCTCTTGGCCTTGACCACTGTTTATTTTGCACCAATACATTTCTTTGGGGCGTTCGTTCTAGCCATGGCCTTCGGCCGTGGCCACTGTACATGTTGCACCAATATATTTCTTTAGGGCCCACCAGCCATGGCCACTGCAATTGTTGCATTAACAATTTTCTTTGGGGCCCGCTAGCCATGGTCTTAGGCTTTAGCCACTGTAAATGTTGCACCAATAAGTTTAGTTGGGACCCACAACTCATTGCCTTTGGCCGTGGCCTCTTTACATGTTGTACCAATATGTTTCTTTGGGGCCTACAAGCCATTACCTTTATCAGTGATGTCATCTGTGATGCCATCGTTGTGGTCATACGCTGCGCAACAGGGGGTGCAAACTTAAGGGGGATTTGCTTCACATGCAAGTGCTGAATTCCAAGTGTTTTGATGAATGCTATGTTTCTTCACATTAAATCTGATCACCTTAGCTCTCTAGCTACTGAAGTTTTGTCGTGGAATTTCAAGGGTTTTGCTATACTACATTTTTTTAGACCCAATTAGCCATTGCCTTCGCCCATGGCCAGTGGCCACAACCTTCGGCCTTGGCCACTGCACTTGTTGCACCATTACGTTTCTTTGGGGCCCACTAGCCACTGTCTTTGGCCGTTGCCATTGTAATTGTTGTACCAACACACTTCTTTGGAGCTCACCAGCTGTGTCCTAGTGGATGTGACCATTGTAGGTGTAAATGTCCCTTTTCTTCACTCTCTTCCGAATCCACCATGATTTCTCCGCTATTCCCCCGATAATGCCAATGAACTACCCATGCCCGCGGCATTCCCCTCATAATCCGATAACATCAAGTGCCCCCCTCCACATTCCATGCCACCCACCCCCTGCAGCTGCTTTCCTCCTCACTGCCCCACTCTCATTACCCCCATTCACTCAGTTGTTCATGTGGCGCATTTTCTTTTTCAAAGCGCGTCTTCTATTGTAGCTGCAGGAATCTTGCAAGATTCCCCTGGTATTCCCCCGATACCCCAAAAATGCTCAAACTGTAACTGGCCCCCAAGGCCACCTCCAACTCTCCAATTTCACATTGTACCCTCTTCCCCTCTCCAGCTCTAGCCCAATGCAATTACATCCCTTTTCCTCCTCCAAATACCTTTTTTAGCACTTTTTGGTTTCACATTACTTTGGTATTACACCAGCAATAGCTTGCACCGAGCAAAAAGCAAAAATAAAAAGGCAGATTTTCATTTCAGAAATGCCTCTCTGCTGCAAAGCACCATGGAACATATAGCTATATTTCTTTGCAAGGGGGCACCCCATTCCCTGTCAAATATTTTAAAACCTCCTGAATGGAATGACCCCAAAGCTATCCCAACTCATGACCAAGTTGTTTCTTATTTGGTCCAAATCCGCCCACCAGTTTTTGCCCCTCGGCTTTACCAAATTTTTACTTTTTCTCTATTCGAAAATGAATGGCAAGAGGCCAAAAACAGTGTCATTTTGCATTCTTAATAACCTTTCCAATTTTTAACAAATCTTGCCCAACATTTCCAATCTGGTGGCAGGGGGCAGGGGGCACACACATTTCTTTTGGAAAATATCTGCCATATCGGCCCCTGCACGTCAAAAGGTATTAGCAATAGATTTCCTATGACTCAAGGCCTCAAACCTCAAAACCGCCTTGTAATATTAAAGTCATGGTTAAGTTGCTCAACTTACAGAAAAAGCACTTTTTGGGCCCGCTTACACCTTTGCTCACCATAGACGAATCCCAAAGTATATGGCCCCCTTGGAATTATTTTCTGCAGTTTGGTGTGGTTTTGTCCGGGGGGCAAAGTTATAGTGGGGGTTCCAAAATGTGTGGAAATCCTCATAGACACAAGGGAAAAATGTTTTGCTTGCGCCTACAGCCCAAACCTCTGGATGGATTTTTACCAAATGTGTGCTAGGAGCAGTGACTTGCTCCCAAAAGCATGCTTTTGTGAATTTGATCTAACTCCATCCAGTAGTTTTTTTTAAAAATGGCCCAAAAAAGGACAAAAATAATAGTGATATCTGGGTCTGGTATGCAGACTCATTTCCTGATTCGGTGTCCGTGGACGCCTCTGGACCAATCAGGGTCTGGCATGATGTCTGCAGACATAAGTACCTTTATGTTTCCTATGTTTACATAATCTTGCTGCTTACGCCTTCATGTAATGGCGCCTCGATGTCTATGGGCTGCAGTGCGCTCTACAAATGTAAAAAAATAAATTGCACGCGCCCGCTGATTGGATGAAAAGCATGATGTGCGTCATATTTTTGGAAAGCGATCGCCATGTGGGGTTCCGCGGACAGCCACCTTTGTTTGCGGATAGCACAGTGATGAAAAGTGTGGGAAACACATTTGGGGTTATTTGGTGGCCGAAAGAGGAGCTGAAAGGCTAGGGTAGTGGAATAAAGTTGATATTGAGCTGTTTTTATGGGTGTAAAAAGGGTGTGCAGGTGCCACTGAGTCTGTGGACATCCCTGCTGACCGTGGCAGCACGTTGAGAAAAAAGTCTGGAACACCTTTGGGGTTATTTGGTGGCCGAAAGAGGGTCTGGAAATGTTGGACGCGTGGAATAAAGCTAACATGGAGCTGTTTTATAGGCGAAAAAAAGGTGTGCAGGTGCTGCCAAGTTCATGGTCACTTTTAGTGTCTGCTGACATTATTTTGATTTCAGAGGTTCAGGGTGAGTCTTCTTATTTGAAAGTGTATTGTACGTACTTGTTATATAGTTTAATTCTATTGTGGTAGTTGTGGCCATGGCCATGTCCCCAAGAATCTGGCCATTGGCAACAAATAATTTAGTAATATGTGTATAGTAATTATAGGTACTGTAGGGGTGTATACAGTATTTTTAATATGGTGGAATTATATAATTGAAGTGTATATGGTATTTATGATTGTAGTACAATTATGGATAGTACTTATGGAATATGCATTTGTTTCTTCGTGAAGATAACTAGGATAGTACTCGGTTTGGTTATTTAGTTGCATATGCTAATAACGCTGGGATGTCTGGTTCTTTTTCTGTATAAAAACAGTATCATTTGTTACGCTGGATAGTTTAAAAGCTTTAATTGCATACAATTTTACATATACATTTACTTTTTTGACCTCCAAAAACCTTCATGAAGAGTACATTCTATGTACTACGTTTGATACAACATTAGTATGTGCTACACCACTGTTGCTGTACATGAAAAAAATCCATAGAGGATTAAAACAAATTCTAATTATAATAATTAATTATAATGACAAAAAAAATTATGTGAGTGTAAGTGGGATAGAATGTTTATTTGAAGTGTATTGTGATTAAGGGTGTATTCTACCGATAATGGACTTCACAAGAAGTATTGCAGCAACACAAATTGTTATAGCATATTTGAAGTGTATTGCAAGGAAGGGTGTTTTTTAAGTAGTTAGATACCTGTTAGGATAATGCAACTATCCTGGCTAATGTAGTATTATGGATGAAGAAGAAGAATTGACCTTCTCTACCGCTGAGACTAATGTAGTATTATGGATGAAGAAGAAGAATTGCCCTTCTCTACCGCTGAGACTAATGTAGTATTATGGATGAAGAAGAAGAATTGCCCTTCTCTACCTCTGAGACTAATGTAGTATTATGGATGAAGAAGAAGAATTGCCCTTCTCTACCACTGAGACTAATGTAGTATTATGGATGAAGAAGAAGAATTGCCCTTCTCTAGCACTGAGACTAATGTAGTATTATGGATGAAGAAGAAGAATTTCCCTTCTCTACCACTGATACTAATGTAGTATTATGGATGAAGAAGAAGAATTGCCCTTCTCTACCACTGAGACTAATGTAGTATTATGGATGAACAAGAAGAATTGCCCTTCTCTACCACTGAGACTAATGTAGTATTATGGATGAAGAAGAAGAATTGCCCTTCTCTACCACTGAGACTAATGTAGTATTATGGATGAAGAAGAAGAATTGCCCTTCTCTACCTCTGAGACTAATGTAGTATTATGGATGAAGAAGAAGAATTGCCCTTCTCTACCACTGAGACTAATGTAGTATTATGGATGAAGAAGAAGAATTGCCCTTCTCTACCACTGAGACTAATGTAGTATTATGGATGAAGAAGAAGAATTGCCCTTCTCTAGCACTGAGACTAATGTAGTATTATGGATGAAGAAGAAGAATTGCCCTTCTCTAGCACTGAGACTAATGTAGTATTATGGATGAAGAAGAAGAATTGCCCTTCTCTACCACTGAGACTAATGTAGTATTATGGATGAAGAAGAAGAATTGCCCTTCTCTAGCACTGAGACTAATGTAGTATTATGGATGAAGAAGAAGAATTGCCCTTCTCTAGCACTGAGACTAATGTAGTATTATGGATGAAGAAGAAGAATTGCCCTTCTCTACCACTGAGACTAATGTAGTATTATGGATGAAGAAGAAGAATTGCCCTTCTCTACCACTGAGACTAATGTAGTATTATGGATGAAGAAGAAGAATTGCCCTTCTCTACCACTGAGACTAATGTAGTATTATGGATGAAGAAAAAGAATTGCCCTTCTCTACCACTGAGACTAATGTAGTATTATGGATGAACAAGAAGAATTGCCCTTCTCTAGCACTGAGACTAATGTAGTATTATGGATGAAGAAGAAGAATTGCCCTTCTCTACCACTGAGACTAATGTAGTATTATGGGTGAAGAAGAAGAATTGCCCTTCTCTACCACTGAGACTAATGTATGTCCTTTTTTAGAAGAACTAAAGAGGCACAAAAGAAGTACACATATGCACTACCAACAGACAGCCAACCTAGACACAACTACGAAGAATGCATCAATAATAAATACTATGACTTCCAGAAACTGCACCGGAGAGGCAAGAGGGGAGGCATCAAGAAACTCAGGGGCAAGCATGAAAGGTATGCTAAGCAGATCAAAAAAACATGGTCACGACAAATAGACTTAATAGTTAACCTTTCAAAGATGCACATAGATAAAAACCTTATGGACAACCCTCAAGAAGGGTCTATCCTTTAGTCCTTCCGGCACTTCAGACTACTTTGAAACTAACCCAGACTTATATAGATTCTGTTGGAGAATGAATCTAAATAAATGCTTTGAAACAATGCCAAAAAAAACAATTAACTCGGAAATGTATCGACTGCCATCAGATCTTTCGGTGCAACATTCCAAACTAAAGACACCATTACACTATTGAATCAACAGAATTAGGAGGAAGAATATACAGTCCAATGGTTTGCAGAATAACTAGGGATAGACAGGGACGTTTCAGAAGAGATGATCCTGAAACCTTGCTCATCCTTTACTCCATTGCTACCTATGGATAATGTCATTGCCCTTCTCAAAAAGCGGTCTTCAAGGACCTGAGACAAAACTATTTATCCAACAATAAACTGAAAATACAGCACAACCTGACCAAAAAAGAAAAACAGGCTCTTTATTAACTCAGCAACAATCCGCCAAACCATAATCAAAATGGCAGATAAAGGAGGCAAAATAGTAATTATGGAAAGAGATGATTACCTAAGAGAAGCAGAACACCATTTAAGTGATCCAAAATGTTATGCAAAATTGGCCCACAATCCTCTTCCAAACCTAATCCAAGAAGTGCATCAAATGAGCAGAACCTGGCGTGAAGAAGGACTACTAACAGAAGATGAGTACACAAAAGCATTCAAGATATGTCCACTGTGTAAACCTATCATTAATGGAATGGGATCCATAACTGAAAGAATCTCTCAATACATTGATTTACACCTGCAACTTGTCTCAAGCCTATCCTATTTCACCAAAGATATAAAACATGTTATTCAGCGATTAGAAATCACCACGTGGGAAACTAATTTCATGATGGTTACACTAGATGTAACATCCCTTTTCACATGCATTGAATACCAAAAAGGAATTCAGTCAACAGAATACTTCCTCAAGTCAAGATCAATCTCGTATCAAACCCATAAAAATATGCTTATATCAATGTTGAATTTCACACTCAACAACAATATCTTTTGCTTTAACAATCAGATCAATAGACAACAACAAGGAACGGGCATCGGAGTTAAATCCGCCCCATCTTATGCAAACCTCTTTATGGGGTCCTCCTAAATTGAACATGCTTGGAAACATCCAGCATTCGCAATCAGAACATCATATACTAGGGCCGATACATAAACGATATCCTAATGATATGGGATGGAGACAAAGGATCATTACAGAAATAAGTGAAGTTCTTGAACGACAGCAACTCTAGTATTCAGTTGACCATGAATGAAAGCACTGAGAGGATTAATTTCCTAGATTTGGACTCTATGTGGAGAACAACACCATACAGACGACATTTTAAATAAAACAAACAGCAGGCAATAACATACGTCATGCACACACCAATCATCTGAGACACATAATTAAAAGCATCCTATATGGGACCAATGAGAAGCTTAAACTAAGAGGATACACTCAAAAAGCTCTGAACAATGTCCTGACTAAGGACAAGGAGAAGGCAAGAACAGACCTACTTGGTAACCAACTCAAGAAAGAGATTAATGTAGCTACCAAGAAATTAAGATGTATCATTACCTACAATTCAGACACACAGATGATATGCAAAATCTTAAGTAAACACTGGAACATCCTGCAACTAGACCAAACCTGACCAAGTACTTAGATAAGAAACCATTGATCACATATCAGAAAGCACCAACCATCAAAAACCAAATGAATCCAAGTTTCTTTAAACCAATACAAGAACCACTGGACCTCAGAACCATGTGGCATCTACAACCCATCCAGGGCAATCACAAGTGTGGAAATTGCAAAATGTGCTCACAAATGATCAATGGAAAAGACTCAATTCAATTGACAAATGGTAATAGTGTGAAGATCAGACAATTCATCAATTGCAATAGAAAATATGTTATATATGGAATCCAGTGCCTATGCAATACACTGCACATAGGCAGAACAATACATACTTTGAAAGTAAGAATAATGGACCACTTTCGAGCTATTAATAATAAGGACCTTAGGTACCCTCTGGCAGACCATTATCACACAGTCCATACTACCAGAAATTAAAAGCAATAACTTTCTTTGGTATATAAACATTGGAGCCACCACTAAGAGAAGGAAACAAAGAATTACTCCTTATAAGAAGAGAAGCCATATGGATACATTTGATGGATGTTTGTATGATTGGCCTCGATCAGGACAATGAAATGTCCAGTTTTCGCTAAAAAACATTCTCTAAAAACGTTCCTATCTGGATCCAACATGCATCCAAACCTGAGGACTAAGGACATTAGACTAACCTGGAAATGATGTCTTGCATATTTGTTATTTAGATTGTTCTGCCTTCGTATACCACTATCAGAGGACATAACTAAAAATATTTTCTTTTTGACTCTTTTTTGTTGTAGATGACGTAAAATTGTCGAGATTGCATTTATAGTTGAAGTTTAAATATTTGGATTTTTTTCTCCACGTTGACTTGAACAATGGGAAAAAAAGGCCATCCAGGGAAGAACGTGGCAGTTTTGCCTGCAATGACGTCATCACGCACAAATGCGCGATGACATCATCCCACCAGCAAACATAACAATGGCCATTTTGAAACAAGGATCTCTTCCGCGGGTAGGCACTGTTTGAGACCATGAGGACAACTGCACCCTTGTGTTTGCACAGACTAAGGTATTTAAGAGAATAATGTCTTTATGATCAACTGTAATGACTTGTATGCATCCCTAGACTGATCACTGCTAAAAGTTGACAATGATACTTGTACATATATATATATATATATATATATATATATATATATATATATATATATATATATATATATATATATATATATTTTTCACTTATAGGAAATGTTACATTGACCACGAGGGTAACGGCATCCTTGTGTTTCAACAGACCAATGACAAGTAACTCTGAAAATGTTCCAGAGGACAAATTAAAAGTTAAGCTGTTTTTCACTAATAGCAAGAAAAGGTGAGCAAACATGTAGCAACTGAAACTGGAACCTTCCCCTCTCCCCTGTAGCACTCCCTTGTGCACCCCCTCTCAAAGAAGATGTCTGCCAATCCTTCCTCTCCGGCTAACTATCATCCGATTGCTATCACTCCTTTCCTGGGCAAACTCTTGGAAAATCTGTTGATATCCCAGCTTAATCTTCATACTTAATCTGTTGGTTGTCTCCACGACAATGGCTTCAGAGCGGCCAGAGAATGGAAACTACTCTCCTGAACATCGTTGAAGACCTGCTCTCTAACCTTCATTCTAACCTTCTTTCTGTCCTCATTCTCCTCAATCTATCTTCTGATTTCGACACAGTCAACCATGCCATCCTGCTCAAGCGCCTCCATGATAACCTAGGTATCACTGATCAGGCCCTGGCCTGGTTGACAGCCTTTTTCGCTGACCGACCCTCTCAGGTCCAACTGGGGTCCTTCCTCCCTTCTATCTCCCTCTCTACCTGTGGTGTTCCCCAGGGTTCTAACCTCTCTCCTTGGCTGTTCACCCAATACCTGGCACCTCTTTTCCACCGCATTGCTGCTCTCTGCCCCAACTTTCAGTTTTATGCAGATGACGCCCAGCTCTCTTTCAGGCTTCCCTCGGCCGCCTCTACTTCTTCTCTCATTCCTGACTGTCTGTCTGAAATTCAGGAGTGCTGTGCCGCCAATGATCTCTGCCTTAATGCCTTAATGCCAGTAAAACGGAGATCCTCCTCATCGGAACACCAGCTCCCTCAATTCCTCTTTCTCTCTCTGGCCACCCACTCTTTGTCCTCTTCCTGCTCCTACCTGTGAGGCAAAGGCCCTTGGGGTCATCTTCGACTCCACCCTCTCCTTCTCTCCTCACATCTCCATCATCTCTAAGAAAGATATTCTTCCTTTCCTCACTTTCCCCCACTTTCCCCCAGAAGCTCACTGTCTCCAGAGCTCTGGTTCTCTCAAGACTGGACTACTGCAAAAGCCTCTTTCTAAATCCTCCTGCCTCTACTCTCTGTACTCTACAACCTATGCAGAACAGGACTCCAAGACTTGTCCTTGGCATCACGCCCAGAGATCGTATGTTTCCAGCCATGAAATCTCTTATTTGGCTCCCAGTGGAGGCAAGGATTAATTTCAAGACCCTCTGCATCGTCCACAAGGCTTACTGGGGCCTGGGACCACACTACCTCCAACTCTCTCTTTCTAAGTATCTCCCATCTCAAGCTCTCAACTAATCCACCTCTAACTCTCTGAGGGTCAGTCGCCATTCCAAGCAGAGAGTTGGGGGCAGATCTCTTTCTTCGGCTGAGGCCTCCCTCCGGAACAGCCTCCTTGTCTCTCCTAAACTTGAGCAGAAACAACTCCAGTTCCAGAAACAACTCCTCTTCACTTCTGATTTCTCTCTTCCTCTCCTCTGCTGATGGCCCATCTGTTCTATGCACTGGTCACCTGGCCACCCTCTGAACTTGGGCCGAGGTCCCTGCCTGTCCATTTGCACCTCACACTGGCTCCTGGATCCCCCAGCACTTGTGGTCTGTATCTGTAATCCTACTGTCCCCTCTCTCTGCACTTACGAGCCACCGGCTGGCTGCACTTTTGATTACCTGTGCTTCCCAATCTCCAACCCCTGGAACTCTCCCCTGCCCCTTCCCTGCGCGTGCTCCACCTGAATGACGCAAGGCCTAGCAAGATTGTTGTTTTGTCTACCTTTGTTTTCCCGCTCCTTGCCTTGTTGCGCCTAGAAAGACATGTGTACAAGCGCATCTTGAATGCCATATTATATCATATCATATCAATTAAAATGTGAACTTTCAAGACATAGTGAGAGCACATCCAAGTGCCTTTAAGGACATGTCCTACTTACATTGGAAGCAGTGTTTATTTACTTTTTTCTCCTTTCCTTTTTAAATAAATGTTAATTAGTGGATATACAAAACCTCCTGATGACCCACTAGAAGGATAGTGAAGAAACACGCGTCGAAGTTATAGTCATTTCTTTACGCCTCTTGTTCTAATTGACGAGATAATCAGGTGAATTAAGAAGTTGTGTAAACCATTCCTTTCTCTTTTGCTTGATGTTATACCCAAGTGGATTAAACCTTTCTTTCATCACCCTATTGCTTCAAACTTGTGTCTGTATGGACTATAGCTGGAACAATTCTTACGTGCGAAGGGTTTAGATAGAGGCGCACACCTATAGTAAGTAAGATTAGTAAAGAGATTCGAGGATTATGTTGTATAAACTTTTAGGTGCGGGGGGGAAAACTGAGGTCATGGCACAAGACCCCGACAATAAACAGTAAACAGAAAGAGGATTCAACTTGGGAACCCTCCCGTCCCCTGCACACTTTCAAATGTTTGGATTAATCCAATACAGTTGTTTAAACTGCGTTATATGCATTGTACATACATTTGTTTCTAACACATATGGTCAGACACAGGAGTGTGAGATAAAAAAATATATATCTTTATAGTCAGGCTGTATTATTTTCAGCAAAAATTATAGTTCATTATATATTACTTGGACTCTTAATGTAAAAGGAAAGCATAAATTCAGTAAAGAAAATTTTGTAAGCACAATGCATAGAATTTTCTTTAGCTTATGTTTCACCATCCACGTGATAGATTCCATTAGAGGTAATACTCTACTAAATTACAGCATGATGGACGTTATACAGTTAATTTTGCAGTAAAAGATGCTTCGGTAGACCTTCAGCCCCTCTCCCGAGCAGGGGCAACCTAGTTAATTTTATAATGTTGCATGAATTACAATGCATATTAGAACATGTTACATTGTTTCGATTCCGTATTTTTTAGGGACAGATTAATGTTCTAAATAAAATTAATGCCGTTTATTTTTTAACTGTATACATTTAATATGACATGAACAGTCTATGCATTGTGCTTACAAAATTTTCTTTACTGAATTTATGCTTTCCTTTTACATTAAGAGTCCAAGTGTGGCCTTATGAAGAAGAGGAGAACTTCCTCGAAACGCGTCGCTAATCAATTTGGACTCCATTTTTCTTCAATTTGAGCTTTATCTATTGATATTGTTTCTATGCACTGTAAATAATCTTTGTCTGAACTATAATTTTTGCTGAAAATAATACAGCCTGACTATAAAGATATATATTTTTTTATCTCACACTCCTGTGTCTGACCATATGTGTTAGAAACAAATGTATGTACAATGCATATAACGCAGTTTAAACAACTGTATTGGATTAATCCAAACATTTGAAAGTGTGCAGGGGACGGGAGGGTTCCCAAGTTGAATCCTCTTTCTGTTTACAATTCTTACGTGCCCCATCCTTGCATTACCACATTGAAGATTAGTATTGGGCAGACACAATACAGGGACATGTTTTGCTGATGTCTATCTTCAAAAAAGATTCTTCAACATAAAGATGTGCCTATAGGTCAACCAGTAGTGGGACGTCTGAAGTTTGCTTTTGTGTGGACTACAGGCGGCTCAATTCTGTCACAAAGACAGATGCTCACCCCCATTCCTCGGGCAGATGAACTCATTGACAAGCTTGGCAGTGCCAAGTACATGAGTACTTTTGACTTCACAGTGGGGTATTGGCAGGTCGGCTTGAAAGATGGAGCGGAAGACCGGTCGGCATTCTCAACCCCGGAAGGACATTATCAGTTCACTGTGAGGCCATTCGGATTGAAGCATGCCCATGGTTTTGTCTGGACTGGAAAACTTCAAGGTCACCTTTTTAAACGACATTGCTGTGTGCAGCCACACCTGGGGGGGTCATTTATCGCACCTTCAACAAGTGCTTCAGGTGCTGCAGAATGCAGGTCTGACGATCAAGGCCACATAGTGCCAGAAAGTGCAGGGCACAGTGACTTACCTAGGCCAACTGGGCGGTAGAGGTAAGAAACAACCTCTGGAAGCTTTAGTACATAAGGTGAAGGATTGGGACATCCTCACCACACAGATGCAGGTGTGAGCCTTTCTAGGTCTCACTGGGTACTACCAATCGTTCATCAAGGGGTATGGCACCATCACCATGCCCCTGAATGATGTAACATCCAAGAAGATGCCAAAGAAGGTAACTTGGACCCCCGTCTGTCAAACCTCCTTTCAGGATTTGAAGGATGGATTGTGCAGGGCCCCAGTTCTGAAAGTGTCAGACTATAGTCAGGAATTCATCACCCAGGCAGACGCCTGTGATTTTGGGATTGGAGCAGTGTTAGTGCAGCTGAACTTTCGAGGGGTAGAGCAACCTGTCGCCTATATTAGCAGGCGATTGATAAAAAGGCCAAGGAACTGTGCAATTGTTGACAAAGAAGCTTACACGGTCATGTAGGGAGTGCAGAGGCTGAAGCCCTATATCCTTGGGTGGCACTTCACTACCCAAACTAATCACCTGCCTCTTCGATGGTTAATGGCCATGCAAGGGGCAAACCCTAAGCTTTTGCGTTGGGCCATATCCCTACTGGGATTAGATATGGACATCCAGCAGAAGCCAGGCTCACAGCATGGAAAGGCAGATGGCCTCAGCCGACACTTTCACCTAGATGACGAACCAGACCCTCATTTGGGTGGAGGTACACATGTTGATGCTGGGGGGTGTGCTCTAGCACCTTGAAGCATCTCTTGTGCTCGATGGAATTACTAATAAAGATCTCAGACCAAATAATCGGACAGACTCAGAAAATATGGCTAAATAATACTTTATTTTCAGTTCAATAAAGCAGGCCAAAACTGGCGTACAATGTGCTGATGCTTGCACTGCACACTCCAACATAAACTTGATTATACAGAGGTTACATACCCCAATATGTGTCATCTATGACATCATCCTATGTGGAAAATTACAAAACCTATTGAGGGGAAGGATTGGTTAGGGGAACATATATACCTATGGTCTACATAAGGGTTAATACCTCATTGGCTGTCCCTTATTTGTAGTGCACTGCTCAATCTACCTCTACATGCATATAATACTGATTACAGCAGAGAAAATGACAGCGGATTGGTCTATGCAACATTGTATAGAACGTTGTCCCATAGACCTTCTGATTGGTTGTCATGCTCACCCATTCTTGGACTTTCGACTCACTAGCAGCACATAAGCAAAATGAAACCCAGGTGCTCGAGTCACGTAAGATTACTCCCCACTTTCCAAATTTGTAGATCATCTCTCATCAGTCCAACCATAAGCCAAAGTTTCCCGTCTGTAGTTGACCTTGTAGCCTTCTCTCTGTTCTGGGACATTCGAGGGAGTATAAGCACATCACTATCTTCATTCGAAGCTTAATGAATAGCCCTTGTTTTCGACTTCTGAATCATGTGTAAAGAGACCGCAAATTTGGCCATTTCGACCTCCTATTTACTGCTATTTGATTTACTTACACTGGGTCTGCATGCTTCTCTTGGCCTCCAGAGACTTGCTCACTCCATCTTGCATAGACTTTATTCACTGTTCCAAGACCAACACATAATGCTCTTCACTCTGCAAGCAAAGCTATTTCTCCAACGTCTCCTGACTCTGAATCCCTGGTTTGTTTCTGAGGCAGATTAATTAAATATCAACATGTTCCTATCATGGCAGTTCTAGACACATTATTTTGTCCTCAATAGCATGATTCTATGTGTCTCATCTACCCTGCGTTACTGCGTATTTACACTTATTGGTCAGCAAGTTACTTTATCTTCCTAGTGTGTATGATCACTTTATCATCTAGTGCATATTTCTGTTGCCACTGGAGTCACATCATCACTCTTATGTATTTTCATATTGTTTCTGTATTTCCTCATATATTTCCTTCATGACATCACTCTGCCCTCATCAGGTTTGACTCAACACTCCATTATATCCAATGGTGCATGCTGACATTGTTCCACACTGTGAGTATGAGGGTGTGATGCTGGAAATGCATTGGAGGGACAGGGTCACCCTGTCCTTGTCCTGTAGTCCTTTTTCATTTGTGTTCGGTATTGTTTTCTGCCCAGGAGTCCATGTGGGACCCCTGGCAGTGCAGCTCTTCCTATTTTTCGTTTGTTGTCCAGACCCATGGGATACTCTTATGGCACCGATGGGTGGATGGGTGGGGTACAACCCTGTGCCCCTGGTGTAAGTTTCTGGGCACCTGTGTGTGGCCCACAGAGCAGGGTATGAACTGGTGGCAGCTCCATGCTGAATTTGACAGGTGCTCTGAGTATCTTCCATTTTGGGATACCCATGCCCTGCCATTGGAATCAGTTGATTCCTGATAGGAAACAAGATGGGCCCTGTGACCTCTTGCTTTCTATTTCCTGTTACCTTGTTTTCCCAAAGACCTGGGAAGCCCTGACTCTGTCCATTCCCCCTGACTGGCTGTTGGGTGGAAGTTCCATATATGGTATTGTAGTGGAGTCCAGGCCAGACTGGCTGGAGCCTTCCCAGTGACTGTATGTTGTGGGTTCACCCTGTGGGTGGGTCCTGGGTGAATGAAGTGTGTGACCAATATGCACTTCTTGTTGTGGATGTCTGGTCTCTCGTATGAAACACAATGACTGAGACAACCCTGCCCGTAACTGGTATGAATGCAGTGTGTAGTGTTGAATGGCTGGGTACTTGTCCTAATACACATTTCTTGTTGTGAGTGTCTGAGAGGGAGGAGAATGGCCCGAATGCACTGTATGCCTGATTGGCTGACTGACTGCTGAATGCCCTTCTGAGTGATTGGTTGCCTGAGTGTGACCCAGCAGAATGAATGGGAGATTCACAGTATATCTGTGGGTCTCTCACTGCTAGAATTTTTTCAGAAGCTGAAGTAGAAACTGACATCGAAACTGATGCCGTTCAGAAGCTGAAGTCGAAACTGATGCTTGATCTCGAAGCTGAGCATGAAGAAGAAGGTTGACTGCTGTTACCTTCACCGCAATCTGAAAGCCGCTGTGATGTCGAGACTGATCAAAGAGAGGACCTGGTTAGGCACCCTCTTCCCGAGCTCTGAGGGACCATCGAGCACCGCTAACCTTCGCCAAAGCTCCCTGGAAGTCAGACCCTCGACAGGCTGCTGACCGGAGACGGGGACCGCCGAGGAGAGCGAAGACAAGCACCGGACATTCCGTCCACCGTCATTGACCAGGGTTTTCAGGTTTGCTATAACCACTGGAGGCCCGTCGAAGCCAAGTTGCCCAGAAGAGGGGACCGCTTGACGCTGTGTCATCAATGACCAGAGCCGCATGCTCCATTGATTAAGAGATTTGATTCCCGGATGCGCTCGTCCACACCGCCGACCACCTTATCCTGCCAGAGAAGGCCAGGCCGTCAACGCGCCAAGCAGCATCCACCGGTGGGTTTCCCGCCACCCAAAGACCATGGAGACACCGGACGACTCAACGCCCTTGCTGGGCCACAGTTCTTCACAAACTCTTTGTGGTCCTGAACTATCGACATCGAGATGCCCCGCATGCCTCTTCCTTGCAGGACGTCTTCGACTCATCGTCGACGAGCACCACCAGGACCGAAGCTGCTGCCTCGATGCTGCCAAACTTCCATCGAGGATTCTCAACGCCGAGTTCACTTTCTTCAAGGCCCATCGACGATCCTTGGCTCCTGTTTTAAAAGGGAGTCACTCAAGAAGGATCCCTCAACGCCTCCTCGAGGAACTCTGCTATTCCAGATACATTGGGGTGGTAGAAACATTTTAGAAGGGAATAAGACTCCTTGAACAATATATGGACTGGGCTTGTCGTATATCTTTATTTTACAGGTTGCCCAACTGGGGGGATCTCCACACAGTACTGTGTCTAACGGTAGAGGACAGTATTCTGCTTTGTTCTAACCAACTGCTTTCCTCCTATGTCTATTGTTGGATACCTTTATTAATTGATTTGTGTGACATTTGACCAGAGTACAGTTGATGCACTTTAATGAAATCTGATTATAATTGTGGTACCACTTAGAACTGTATATATTTGCCATTGTAGATTAACTGAGCACAAAGTGAGTTATTGTGATTGTGTGTATAGCCTTGAACCTTGATATGATATGATATTTTATTTATATTGCGCTCATACACAGGTGTTTCAGAGTGCGACAAGGCAAGGGAGGGGAACAGGCGAGAACAAAACACTGATCTTACTAGGCCCAGTGACATTGAGAATGTGCAAGTGCATGGGAGAGGGGGAGGGGAAAAGTGCATGGAAGGGAGGGAGAAAGTGGAAAGTGCAGAGCAAAGGAGAAACAGGATAAATAATAATTAAATAAATAAATAATAAAATCAGAACAAAGTGGTAGTGCAGCCAAGTGGCAAGTGCTAGGTTTAAGATGGTATAATTATATAAAGACTGTGTTTTAACTAATACAGTGTGTGGACATTCCTTTGTGGGTGCTTGGGGACTACACTGTACTTAAGAACCAGCCCACATCACCTCCTGAGAAGCTAGGTCTTGATTGCTCGACCATAGCTACTGAATAGAGAATCTTGACTGGGGTCCTCTGTGCCTCTCCTTGCCATATAGAGAGCAGGAGTACAGACACCCCCCTCCAGCCTTGACAGAGGGTACATTCAATATAGTTGCCTGAGTGCATATCTTCTCTCATGCACTCAATGTGGAATAAGGACCACACGTGGGGTCCCAAACATAGCTCTTCTCCTGCTGTTCCGATATGACAGCATTGAGGGAGCGGGAGCTAGGGAACATGCATCCGCCTGCTCCTCTACAGGGGTATGTGAGGAATTTGACCATTCGCATGGTGGGCGTGCGCTCATATTTTTTTTTAAATGTTTAATTAAATGGAATGTTGGTAGACCAGCATCAGGAACATTGGTGGGGCTAATCCACACACATTTTCCTATGGGGTAGTTCTCTGCCTTCGTTTGGTGCCTCCCTCTGGAACAGCCTTCCTGCCACTCTGAAACTTGAGGAGAACCATCTCTGGTTCCGTATGCACCTCAAGACCTTCCTCTTTGCTTCTGCCTTTGCCCCCCCCCTCTCCCTCTCTGTTCTCTCTCAGCACCATTCACCTGGCATACCCTCTGTCTTCCAGGTCCAGGTACCTGCTCACCCCGCCACCCTCCTGCACTGCCTCTGGGCCACCCCTCGCACTGGGGTCTGTATCTGTACAGTGCCGCCACCCCCTTTTTCTTCCTGCACTTATCAGATATTACCCTGTCTGCTGCCTTAAACTCAGCACTTGCCACTTCCTGGCTGCACTACCATGATTTTTTGTTATTATTTATTTATTATTATTTATCTGTTCTCTCCTTTGCTCCGCACTTTCCACTTCTCCCCACTCCCATGCACTTTTCCCCTCTCCCTCTCCCATGCACTTCCGCGTTCTCAATGTCACTGGGCCTAGTAAGACTGTTGTTTTGTTCTCCCCTGCTTCCCTCCCTTTTCTGGTTGCGCTCTGAAATTCTTGTATATGAGCCTGATATAAATAAAATATCAATATCAATATCAATATGCTCCCACCGTGACAAAAGCATAGACCTGTGTAGTCTGGTGTGGACACAGCCTACAGGTGCAGTCCCTCCTGTCATATTTAGTTGGAATCTAACAGCCAGAAGTACAAAATGTCATCTCCAGGACGGGGGAGGGCAACCTTCACCCTGCCATGGTCAGCCTGATTAACTGACAAAGGCTCCATGGAACCAACCAGCTCTTTTGTTTGTCCCTGCAGGTGATGGCAGTGATTAGCATACCAGCAGAGGGTAATTCAAACAGGCTACATGAGGCCTGGCTGCAGAGGTTAACAAAGGAGACAGGAAAACCAACAACCTTTCATATGTAACTGTGTCAACCAGAAGCCAGATCCCGCCCTTTGTATCAATGACAGTGAACTGGCATGCCTGCATCTGTTGTTTACAGTGGGCCACTACGCTAGAGGGACCCCATTCATAAGGTACACGAATGTGATTTGCAGGAGGCAGAGAGTCTGGTATCACCACAGCTTCAAGGGAGACCTACCGCTTTAACACGGACCACACGGGGAGGACCATTAACCAGAACACAACACACAGGAAGATGGGTGGGACTTAGCAGCACAAGAGATTGAGCACAAAGATCTTTCTGTTGAGAGAAGGGTTCAGCCATTTTAGTTTCGGCCACACCTTGTTCCTGTTTTCACCCCATTACCTTTCCTGTTGCAAAGCACTCTGGTGATGACCTCACTCATACCAGAGATTGTTGGCAGGGACCACAGGATTGGATCACTAAAGGTAAGCTTAGCCTACACCAATCACTGTGTCCCACTCGGCTTTGAAAGAGGGTTCAGCCCCTCTTTTGGCAGATCATCTGAAGACTTCATAAGAAGTAACAAAGAAGAACTCAACCTTGGACCCTGGCTGAAAGTACAGTCTGCCTTACATTTTCTGCCAGTGAAGGAAGTCCAGAATATCCAAAGAGGGATAAAACTTCTCCCAGGGATCAGAGGGAGATAAAGAACTCAGCGGACCCTCCAGCCACTCCTGTAGTGGTACATAGACAGCACACAGCGTGCCCTGCTAGGCTCTGCAGCAAGCTTCCTGGATAGGAAGTGCCAGAAGGTCTCTGAACCTACACAAAGGATAAGACAGCTGCCTGCAACACACTCCTCAGGTTTGTGTTGTCCACCTTAAAGTACGATACGAGCCCATGGAAGAAGCTGGGAGAAGTACCTCAGCAAGCATCTACCGCCATCCACCTGAAAGGACATTTACAAGCTAGTTGAGTTCCTCGATACTCACCTGACTGCAACGCTGACAGGTGTCAACCCGCAGTAGCTGAAGAAATCCTGAGACATCTCGACCAGTGCTTCAGAACTGCTGATCAGCACTGAGACAATGATTCCTGCCCCCAAGCTGCCGTGTAGGCCAGTCTGCAGCCATTTGTCCAACTTCGCTCGCCAAATCATTTTACCGCCTGATACCTGCAGCTGACTCCCGTCTTGAACTCTGTCACAGAAGCCTAAAAAACACCCTGAAGCCGACTCAACCATGTCGAGCACCAAGAACATAAACAGCCAAAAGGTACATTGTGGTTTTGTCCTCCTGGTCCTTTCCAGAAGGCTCGTAGGGACAATGCAAGACTCTTTTCCCCCTTTGTGCTGAAGCCAAGAAACCTTAACAATACGTTGTGATTATTAACCATACCGACTACACTCCTGCCAGTATCCCGAGTGCATCCCTTTTCTTTCTTTGAAACTGTCTCTCCTCTGCATTTCTATACATGGTGGGTTGTATTTTGTAGTGTGCTAGAACTGTCTGTTGTGATAATAATAAAGGCGATATTGTTATACAACCTTGACTGGACAGTCCCTTTTATCATAAGGTAATAATTGTATTTTCGCTGTGTTGCAACTAACCAATGATCCAAAACCCTTCGGAGATAAGCCTGTGGTTCTGTGCACGTTACCACCAAGGAGGTTTATAATTTGCTTTTGTTTCTAATCTGTTCGGATCCCTTCTGGTGCACTAATGGTGTGGGGCTGATTGATGGTTTAGAAACCGATATTCATCCCAGGGCTACTAGAACCTCGGAAGGTGAAAGCTGTAATGTTTTTTTTTCTTTTCAGTGTATTTTTCAAACAAGAACACATTGCTGTATGTGTAGTGCGCACTTTTTCGGAACTGTTTCTGTCTACGTTTATGCTCACACCACTCCCGCCCACTCAAGTCCTTGTAATCCACACTATTTGAAAAGATAACACAATCTGCAGGCAGAGAGTAGACTGTGGTTTCACGGGGACACACACGAGACATCTTTTGTATGATCTACGTGATTACCTCGAGTTTTTTTTCTTTTGCAAAGACGATTTCACAGATTTTTAAAAAATAAATTTCGCTGCAAACATATGCGGGGGAGAGCCTTTAGCTGCTCCGGTCCCTTCCACATCACCCGCCTCATTTAGAACCCAAATCCAACCCCTACCTATATTTTCGCCAAAATGCGTTGAAAAAAAAATTGTCGAATTAGTTTTCGAAATAAAAACCTGCGATGTAATTGTCCGATACCTTGTCCAATGGCATTCCCTGGAGTAAACTCAAAAAGAAACTTCCCTTCCCTCAAAGGAGTGTTTCAAAAAGACACATGCACACACCTGTACCCCCATGGTGTAGGGGCTTGGAGTTTGTAAACACGCACTTTAAAATCTCCCGAGGAAAGGGCGCTTGACCTTTGCACTAATGTGTATCAGACATGATGCCCGGAGCATTAAGTGAGAAAATAATTAAAATCAGGTGGAAAAACGCTACGTCTGGCAGGTGATGTTTGCCCTAGAACACGAGAGAACACAGTCGACTTTAAGAAAAAGGTGACTATTTCTAATATATATATGAGGTGTGACACTAGCTACACACTGGGTCCCGTCCAGGTGGCTCTGTGTTTCAGTGATCTGTTGACATTGGCTGGTCGAACGGTTCTCGAATAATTCACATATGATCTGATATGATATGGCATTTATAACGCGCCTATATCACAATGTATCTTGACCCACCTTGAGTCTGGGTAATTACTCCATGATTGCATTATGGAGTTGGAAACATGCAGAGTAGTTTTCATATGCATAACAATGTCTCATTATAAGTATGACTGTACTAATTATGATACACCTGTTCTGTATGACATTTACTTTACAGTCTGTAGGGCTCTTGAAGAAAGGGACTTATCCTCGAAACACGTCAGCCACAGAAAACAGACCTGCAATTTTGCTTGTATTTGTACAACACTGTTTGATATAAAATCAAATATACATTATTTTACTGTAATCTACTTGACATGTCATTTTGATGAATTATTTCAGTGCAATGTAAAGCTTTTTAACAGTAAAGTTCACTGTATTTTACAGCATTTGATAGTGTGCGGGGCAGGAGGACTCTACTTTCGAATCCTCTTTTCTTCTTTACATTAGGGGATTAGGGCCAAGTACAGGTGTGGCTCTTGGGGGAAATTATGTGTCTTGGTTCATGTTTTCTCATAAACTGGCCACTTTGATAAGCTGTGAAGGACCGCTTGGACAGAGGAACGTTTGTTTTGCCTGCTATACACTTCTGCAGCACTGCGAGCCGTGCGGGCTCTTGCTGTATCTCATACGCTTCCTGGCGGAGGCAGGCACTGTTGCAGTCATGTGACTGATCACGTGACCTTTCTCCGGCTTTAACTCCCAGCACAACCGCCCAAGCGGGGTGCTTTGATAAGCTGTGAAGGACCGCTTGGACAGAGGAACGTTTGTTTTGCCTGCTATACACTTCTGCAGCACTGCGAGCCGTGCAGGCTCTTGCTCTATCTCGTACGCTTCCTGGAGGAGGCGGTCACTGTTGCAGTTACGTGACTAATCACGTGACCTTTCTCCGGCTTTAACTCCCGGCACAACCACCCTTGCAGCGTTAAGCCCTGGAGGCAGTGAGGGCTGGAGTTTTCTGTTTCACTGTTTGGCTGTGACCTGTGTCTGTGCCCGTGCAATGGCTCTGTGAGTAACCCAGACTGCGGCACTTGCTTCAATTCGAACCAGTACTTAGGGTAAGGGGGGAGGGTCAGACTCTGGCAGCTCCTTAAGCTGTCGGGCGTTCCTTACCCTGAGACTGGGTGCATCTCTTGTTGTTTGCTGATTTCTGGGACTATTACCCAGTCTTTAACTTTTTAACGCAATTTTCAAAGGACATACCTTATGATACATTTCTTACCTATTCCTCTGATTTTAGTAAAGAATCCATATTATTCTATGCTGTATTTTAAATTGTACTTGGGGTAGTGTTTGTTGTATTTTAGCTCCCTTTTTTTGATTTTGTTTTTTTAACATTCAGTGCATTTCAATAATTACTGCTTTTTGTTCCATAGGTCTTAGTATCTGTGATTTTCACTCTCTGTGATATCAATTCTAACATTAGGTTTACAAGCTCTTGCATTTAATCATTTACTGAGCTACTTTGCTGTCTCCATTTTAGTTCCCTGCCTTCTATTCCTTCAGGTTTTCCCTCTCTTTGGATGACACGCAAGGGATTTAGGAGCCAGGCCACTATGGAGGCTTCTTTTGATTCTACTTTCCCTGCTGTGGTGGCTCCTTTTCCTGCTTTGATAGACTCTACTCCTCCTATGACCTCTATCCCTACTCCTTTGGGTAAGCCACAAACATTAGTAGAGAGCTTCTTGGATTCCCCTCTACAAAAAAGTGTGGCCCAAACCCAAATCCATTCACAAGATAGGTCTGCTGTACTTAATCTGATGGGTATTATTCCATGTACCCCAATTAATAATAGTTGCATCTTCATTGGGAAACAAGATATTTCCATAAATACACAGGAAGACCGACTAGCAGCTACTATAGCTCTGAATCTGGAGGAAGCTGGTACTCGATCCAGGGCAAGGGCAGGTATTGATCACCCGAATAATAGTACGGTGAACATTACACATCGTACCCCCGCCCAACTGCAATCTAGGCTGCCTCTGCCCCTTTCAACATTGGATGCCCCCCATGGGGATTCTATAGAACCTTCTCTTCTGTCCAAGGAGGCTATTGACTCACAACCTCCTGCCCAAGGGGGTTGCAGGAACCATGGTGTTTCTGCTGTCAATCTAATACCGAAGGTATCTTTCTCTGGTGGGAGGCTAAATTTAATGTTAATATCTCTGCCATCTCTGTACCTATTGCTCTTACCTTGACAGACAAACCCATTGTTTTCAAAACCCCACTCACAAAATCTTTACTTCATAAACCCAAAATAAAATCTAGTATGGGCACCCATGGTAAACCTATTCAAGGGAAAACAAAATCCAATTTCTTGGAGAAAGGACTGCCACTAGTACCCTTATCAAACCTCCGCACTCAGTCTTAACAGTGGCTACCTTGGACCACACGCATCTGGCAAATGTAGCAAATAAATAGGAAACTGAAGATCTTGCAGATAATGATATTGACGATATTAGCATTATTGCATGTGCAGATAAGGCAATAGCTGATAGTCAGTTGGAACCTAATTCCATTAATACAAATAATGTAACCCAGCAAACCTGTGATGCTTCCTACATGGGCTCTCCCTCTGAACTCACTAACTTTATTGATGAGTACACGGAGAAGCAAAATTGGCTTAGAGAAAAGGATTTACTCCCAGATATCCAAAAGGATCATGCCAGTGAGTCTTTTATGCACCACACCCTTAAAGAGGTGGATGACAGAATAAAGTTAGCTCAACCCACACTCTCTGCATTGAATATGGTTCTTAGCTCCTTTGTGAGTCTGTATGATAATATATGGTCAGAGGTTAGAACTCACTCTCTCCTACTCTCTGAAATCTATGCTAGGCTAGAAGGACTAGACAGATTTGAAGAGTTGGTTAAAATTATTAAGGAAGATAATCCCTCTATAATAAAACAGTGCCCAGACCGTATCCTTCCTAGCCAACCTAGTATGGAAGGGCTTCTGGTTAAAAAAGCCCTCAATGTGGAGAAGGATAGTATCTCAGGGGACGCTCTCAATCTCATTATGGTCCCAGCTATTATTGTTACTCCCTGTTCGGGCAGGGGTACCAGTGACCAATCCTCTTTGATTCCCCCTGTGAACATTGAGGGCTTCTCAGTGGACTCTGCCCCGGATGTAGAACTTTCTGTCTCTTCCATGAAAGCGATTACTAATCCTTTAGAGGAAAAAGTCCAAGAGAGGTCGACTCCTAGGTTCCCTGGTCCCATTTCTCAGGGACCCTCCTGTGAATCTCTCCCATCAGAAATGGTTGAATTACATAAAGGTGACACTGTTGACCCCTCTCCTGTTTCTTTATCTGATCTTCCATTGGAGGAGCCGCTTGACTCTATTGATCTCATAAAGGAAACGACACCCTTAAAGGGCTTTGCTCATATAGGTAACAAAAAACATAATCAACAAACAAAGAAAACTAAAAACCAAAAGAATATGAAAAAAATTAATTCTTGTTCTAACAAATTCCTTAAAAACCTGTTTTTGGCATGTGCCCCTGTGTGTGCTACAACTCCTACCCCTCCGAAGGGGGTTAGAATTCTGGTGGAAACAGTGGTAACTGATACCGCTACTCTTAACGCGGTTTCTGCCTCTGTCAGATCAACCTCTTTACCTACTATTTCAGCTGTATCTAGTCAGCCCGAAGCTTTGGCAGTAAGTTCTATGCCAAATTATAACATTCCTCCTGTGGTGGTGGACAATATAATGAGGGTGGAGGAAACCCATGCTATATGCAATCCAAAAATAATCTTAACTCAACTGGAGCCTTTAAAAAACACTTTTCCAGCCATTTCAAATACACAAACTGTATGTAACTCATTGCCACTTGATTCGGACGCAGATCCCTCAACTACTACGTGTAACTCCCTAACGGGTTTAAATTCTACTCACCCTGAGCCTCCCACCATCCCAGTAACGGTGAATCTTGTTAACCTTGACATGGTGAAACAACTATTTCAGGAGCTCGTTAGCACAAATTCACTTACTGGGGTGGATGTCAAATCGATCTCAGGCTTATTTCAAGATAGGGCCCCTATAACAACTCTTTCCTCTATAGATGGTCACTCACTCTGCCATTCTGATGGTCATTTGGCCAATACAGAGTCTATAATGGGGGAGCGTGCTATGGGATTTAGACCAATGGATGGTCTCTATGTTCCCAACATTCTCAAAGCCCCCAAGTGGAGGCCCTATCAATCGCCTTGTAGGTATTCCTAATGGGCCTGAACCTTCCCAAAATAAGAATTCCCCAAAAGTGTATGAAATATTTCCTATGGGACCCCATGTAATCCAAAATAGGACTATATTAATAGGTGCAAGGGGTACTGATCTGGAAGTTGACTCTTTAAGTCAATTTACAAAACGTATTACTGACTCACTACCTCAATCTGCTGAGGCTAAAGATCCTATGGGAATATCGCAGCTTACTAGTCTATGGAGTCAAGAGATCCCTATCTGTCTCAATCGTGGAAATATTTTAAAAACATTTCACCAACTTCCTTCACTCTCACTTATCTCTAGTTACGATATGGAAAGGATTTTTTTTCCTATCCAAGACGTGTAGACATGAGTAACATTATTTTAAAATCTAGAGTGGTAAAAAAAGGAAGGTCTAATGCAGCTTGGTTTTGAAGTAAACTTGATACAACCCAATCAGCATCCCAGGAAAAAATGGGGGGTGTGAGTATAGGGGCAACCTCACTATGGTCTATCACCCGGAAAGAGCTTCACAACACCAACAGAGGCAATTTACGCCCAGATTCAATGGTAAGGCTAGAAACTGGGCTCAGGTCACTTCAGGTATGTGGAAATGAGCCCTCTTTTAAGTGCTCCGGTACTACCATTAATGTTAAGGTTCTGAATAAATTCACTTTTCTTTCCTGGAATTCCAGGGGTAATTCTCATCTTTTCACAAATACTGATACAGTACTTATAATTACTGCCTCAGATTGCTTTTTCCTACAAGAAACCTGGTTACTCTCACCCCCTGTTGTTGATGGATTTGATATCCACTCCCATAATGCTAAATCTAGTTCAGGAGCGAGAGCCTCTGGGGGTCTTCTCATTGGACTTAGAGCTTCTCTTGGCTTTAGGAATAAGGTCCTTGCAGATACGCCATTTGGTGTTTTGGCTATGGAGGCCACCTCCCTCGACCAATTGGTTAATCTCCTTCTGATTAATGTATATTGGCACAAGTGCATGGCCGACCTTGAGCCTTTTTTGGAACACCTAACGGATATGGTACTTTCATGGAGATCCTTACACCCAAGGGGGAAATTGATCTTGGCTAGTGATTTTAACTCTGATTGTTCTATTTCGTCATAGGCCAACTATGATGATATGGGTTTGGCCCTGGAGGATGACAATCGGCAAGGCCAGAAATATGTATGGGGTAGACTTTGGAATCTTGCCCTGGACTCGGTTGGCTTAACATGTCTTAACGGGTCTTACGATGCTACTCTTCCACTCTACCCTACATGGCATAGAGGTCTATCAACGTCTACTATAGACTATGTCTATGTAGACCATTCTCTCTTCCCTCTCTCGTCTGAGGTTAAGGTCTCCTTTAACCCATGGAGTGACCATGGTTCATTGCTGGTTACATTCTCTTCTCCTTTTCCCATGAAGCCTCTGCCCGCAGGGGGGCCATGCCACCTTAAAATCGCGGGACAAGGGACAGGGGTACGCTGGTCAACTGATAATATTAATCTTCTTAACTGCAAACTGATTTCTTCATTCAATCACACTTCCTTTTCCTGGAAACAAGCAGTATTTCATATTTCATACTTTGATAGCTTTCTTAATGCTCTTCATAGCAGTATTTCCGGTTCACTAAGGAAGGGTATCCCTAAAAAATCCCATGCCCATAGGTGTGATCAGGAGTTGGCCATTGAAAAGGCCTACACTCGGAAACTTATTAGAGAGGTACAGGTCCTCGATATTGACTGTGATAACAAAAAAACAAAAATCAGAGCTATCCGTCAAAAATATAAAAATTATTGCAAATCAAGAAAATCTAGTTTGCTACAAAACGACGCAGAGCTTATGCTTAGAGTCCTTGTCAAAAGAGATCTTAGGGCATTTTGGGTTTTTTTTCAGGTCAGGCTGACGTGGAGGTGGTCGAGCAGTTGAATGCTATTCCTGAGGTCCAATGGGTCGAGCTCTACACCAAACTTTTTGATACGGGCGGAGAGGGGCTAGAACTCTGTATAAAGAGGGAGTCGGCTCTTAATGATACTGGGAAGCCTGGCATTGACTATGAGACAATATTTGGCCTTATTGTTAAAGCTAAGAAATCAAGGGCCCCTGGCCCTAATGGCTTAACAAATAATACACTTAAAGCGGAACCTGAAATTTGGGCTAAACTACTCTGTCTGCTATTTCAAGATGTAGTAATTTCTGCTAATGGCCCAACCAGTTGGCAGACTGCCCATATTGGCCCCATTTTAAAGAGAGGTCTACGAACTGTGGTCAAGAATTATTGACCAATCTCTCTCATAGATGCGGACTGTAAGCTCTTTGTCGCCATGCTTCTCTCCCACCTTAATGTTTGGATTAAGGAAAATCATATTCTCCCAAAGCAGCAAACAGGCTTGAGGGTTGGCCATTCAACCAATCTTAAAGGATTTATTTTAACTGCTCTACAAAGTTCAACATGGAGAAAATATGGTGGCTCTCTCCATGTTGCTTCCATCGACCTATCTAATGCATTTGATTTAGTAATTAGTAAGACTCTGGGAAAAACTAACTAAGTGGGGGATTCCAGCAGGTCTTCTCACTCTAATTATGGCTATGTATGAGGGGGTCCATATTAGGATTGATCTTAAAGGAACCCTTTCTAGAAGGATAAGGACTCGTATTGGGGTCAGACAAGGCTGCGTGTTAGCTCCATGCCTTTTTAACTTCTACTTGGCAGATGTAGGGGAATTTCTTGGACATACAGGTATGGTAAATGCAAAATTGGGGGATCTTAGGCTCTCGTGGTTGGCATATGCCGACAATTTTCTTCTCTTTTATCACACCAAATTCGGTTTATAGAGGCTTATCTGCAAATTTGAAGAATGTGCTTGCCTTAACGGGTTAAAAATTAACCCGAGGGTTGGCCACTAGGGGGCGCACGGATGAGTCGCCTCTCCGTGTGAGCGCTCAACACAGGGTCCGGAAAGTGGCAGTGAGCCCCCACTTCGAGACCCCCCCCCAGAGTTGGTTTTTGAGCGAGAGACGTGGGAAGGTGTCCCCCCCGGATGAGAGAAAACCCGGAGAAAATCGGAGGCGGCATCGTGGTGAAATCAACACCGGCGCTCTGAGGCCTTCGGCGCGGCGTGCGTCCTGCGGAACTTCCAGTCCAGGCCTGCGTATACGCGGGAAGAGTCGCCTTCTGTGACTGACCCCGCGCTTTTCTTGGAGCTCCGTGAGGAACCTGCTGTGCACTACTGCTCAGTGCGGCTGGGAGCCCCCTCTTGGGGCTCGCTGACACCTCCGCCACGGCACGGTAAGCGGATCCTTCGTCCCCCCCTGCATCGCGGGGCAGCTGTCCACTGCTGATCTTTGCCGGCCTGCCCTCGGCTCATCCTCCCCCCTGCCTACCCTCCAGGGGGCCCCTCTTCGGTGCTGCGGAAACAAAACTCGAGAGGCCCTGGTGGCATAGTGTCCGTATCAAGAGCTGGCCCTTCGCGCTGTCCCGCGACCGCGGGTGCTAACGTTACATCGATAGGAGACCGCCAGGACATTTTTCACCCCGCTTTTGGGTGCCGCCCTTCATGGACCCTAAAACCAAGTTGGCGAAATACACGTTTTCACCAATTGCCAGATCCCCAGGGCCCTCCTCGACTCCTACAATGTCGACAGCAGGATCCGAGGCTGCCGCGACCAAGGCGGATGTAGCTGATTTGCTTGCCGAACTGAGGGGTATGCGAGCAGATATTGGTAACAGGATAGATAAGATCACGCAGAGGATGGACAAAATGGACGACAGGCTCGAGCAGGTTGAGCACAACCAAACATCTCTAAACGTACTGGAAGCACAGATGGATCACCGCATTGCAGACATATCGAACAGAGAAGACGAATTGCGCCTTAAGGTCGACGACCTCGAAAATAGGGAGCGTCGTAACAATATTCGAGTCTTTGGCCTTCCTGAGAAAGAGGGTGAAACCGAACTAGACCTGAAGCAATCGTTACACACTATCCTGAAGCTCCTCTACAACGATGACTCAGTTGACGCACCTAAAATTGACCGAATCCATAGGGCTGGAGGTAGACCGGGGGCCCCGAGATCGGTCCTGGCTCGATTCCACAACTACGCGGACAGAGCACGAATCTTGGAAAAGGCCAGAACCGCCCCACAATTGTCCTTGGAGAACTCCGCCATTTCTCTCTACCAGGACTTGTCATCTCTCACACTAGCAATGAGGAAAAAGTGCTCTCCGATCACGAAAATGTTGAAAGACAAGGGCGTCAGGTACCGATGGGGGTACCCATTCTCCCTCACCTTCGAATGGGAAGGCTCGACATTGAGACTTGTCACGGAGAAGGACATTGCTGATTGTGCTTCGGACCTGATAGGCTCGCCGGAAGGTGCCCCCTCTCACGAGGATCAAGGAACATCTGGTGGTGAGTGGAAAATCAAGGCTTCACGGCGGAGGAAGATCCCAGGTTCCAGGAAATTCAGAAAGATGAACACCTCCCAGGACATGGAACACTGACAAGGTGCCTGAAGCGCTTTGGCATGCCCTTGGGTAAAAAGTAAGCTGGGCAAATTACTCTGCCGAGGGGGTCACGAACTCATGCATAAGAATCAACCTCCTGCTATGAGACTTCCATAGATGGCCTGCAGGCCAAACTGTGTAAGGTCACTTTTCTCCAAGTGTGAGGTATCTTTAGCTCTGTGTGTCTCAGACGCTCGGTATGTGATATGGCGTAATACTCACTGTGCCAGCTCCTGGGGGATGGTTGATGACTCTGTTATTGGATTAATGTTATTGTTAGGTGCACACAAAAGTTGGGGGCTCACTGATATATGTGATTTTATTATGGTAGGACCGCCTGTTCTGCGGTCTCCACTGGTGGTCCGAGTTCGGCTGGGTGATGTTAACCTGGGCGAATCGGGCGCCAAATGTGTTGGGGAGGGGGTGGTGGGTGGGGGAGGGGGAGGTTGAGGAACACACACTTTGCAACAATCTTGATCCAAAAGATATGCAGACGCACCTTGGCCACACTGAGGTCTATGGTAGGCACTGGACGATTTGGTCGTCGGCCTCCGTGGGATTTTTTGGGATCTACTCTTATAATGGCGACCCATGCATAACGATGGCCGGCAGGACATGTGCCGTGGCACAGATGGAATGGCCGCCCACGATCACTAATTACACCTACGATGGCACTCGCACCCCGTAGGGACACATTACGCATTTGCACACTCAACGTCAAAGGCTTGAACTCTCCCACAAAACGATCAATGGTGGCCAGGGAATTCAGAAGATCGAACGTAGACATCTTGTTCCTTCAAGAAACAAGATACCGGAGGGGTGAGGAGAGAGCCATCCCGTCACGGGAGATTGGCCTCGCCTACTGGAGCTCGGGTATATTGAAAAAGGCAGGGGTGGGAATTCTGGTTCGCAAATCCCTCCGAATGACAATTCTTGACATATGGACGGACACTGAGGGTAGGGCGATCACGGTTGTGGGTGATATAGGGGGCATAACAATCACTCTGGCCACGCTTTACGCACCCAATCAAGGGCAGAATCGTTTTCTTCACAAAATCTCTGAAAAGGTCTTTAACATGGCTAAGGGTCACACGGTCCTGGGCGGGGACTTTAACACATGGATGGACAGCTCTATTGACAGGCAGACCAGGGCCGATGCATTAGACCCGCCCAACACTCGAACTGAGGCTGAAATCAAGTCTACCCTTCATCTTTATGGCCTTGTAGATAGCTGGCGACATCTACACCCGTTGGACAGAGGTTTTACCTTTCACTCCCTCCCCCACGACACACTCACACGCATCGACTATATCTTTCTCTCCAACGATCTTCTACGTGTACTGCAAGCTGCCACTATATACCCCTCCGCATGGTCAGACCATGACATGGTTGCAATTGATATATCTTGGGATGAGCTGTCACCCCGCAACACCAAATGGAGGTGTAACGAATCCCTCTGGGCTGACCCGGTCTTTAAGGAGACCTTTGAAAATGAGATCGAGCAATTCTTTCCCACTAATGATACAGAGGAAGTAGGGAAGGTAGCTGTGTGGGAAGCAGCCAAGGCTACCTGGAGGGGAATCCTTATAAGGGAAGGGGCCCGAAGGAAAAGGGAACGTGCCCTGATAGAAAGGGGCATTAGGGAGAAGCTTGCTGTGGCTCAGAACTTGGCGCAGACCACCCCGTCTGACAGACCAAGGTATTTAACTGAAGCTAAACAACTCAGAGAAGAATTGAGGATTCTTATCGCTGGCAAAACAGCCCAGACCTTACAGTGCCTTAAGCAAAAATATTACGAGAAGGGGGACAAAGCAGATGCTCTGTTAGCAGCTCGCCTCCGTGCGCAGAGAGCGGAGAGATGGGTCGATCGAATTGAGAGGACTGATGGCACTCTATTAGATACGACGGTCACGTCCCCGAAGGACATACAGGAGGCATTTGCCTACTTCTACGAAGATCTATATATGTGTGACCCCCCTCCCTCTGTAGGAAGCGTCGACGAATATCTTGAGGGAGCGCGTCTTCCCACCCTCACAGGTGCAGAGGCCGAATCCCTAGATACTCCGGTCACTGAGGAAGAAGTGGAGAGTGCCATTAAGAGGCTAAAAATAGGGAGAGCCCCAGGGGATGATGGATTTACACCGGGTTTCTATAAAGCATTTTCTACCCTCCTTGCCCCCTTCCTAGCATCCTTGTTCAACCATATTTTCAATACGGGTCAGGCCCCCCCATCCTTCTCTCAAGCCCTCCTGGCTGTAATTCCTAAGGAAGGTCGAGACCCCAAATACTGTAGTTCTTATCGACCCATCTCGCTTCTTAATATCGACGCTAAGGTGTATGCTAGAGTCATTGCGGCTCGACTCGAAACATATCTTCCTAGATTGGTACACTCTGACCAAGTTGGCTTTGTTCTTGGCAGGCAGGGGGCAGATACCATGCGGAAAACACTCCACTTACTACACGAGGCACAGGGAATGAAGGGGGACCCATCTCTTTTATCGTTGGATGCTGAGAAGGCTTTTGATAGAGTGTCTTGGGACTTTTTAGAAAGAGTGTTGGTGTCATATGGGTTGGGACCGAAACTCTGCCGCGCCATTAAAGCATTGTACACCTCCCCCACGACATCGGTGGCGGTGAATGGAGGATATTCACGCTGGTTTCCCCTTGAAAGAGGTACGAGACAGGGTTGCCCATTGTCAGCAATATTGTTTGTGATGTCCCTTGAACCATTGGCGCAGAAACTAAGAAGTGACGGTAGAGTTAAGGGCATCACGGTGGGAGACAGGGAGTACAAACTAGGGCTATACGCGGATGATATTTTGCTTCACCTGACCGACCCCTTAGACTCGATCCCAGCTGCGCTTGATATAATTGAGGAATACGGTGCACTGGCTGGCCTAAAGATCAACACAAGGAAGTCAGTCCTCCTCCCGATTGACAAGAGTAGGGATTCCGAAATCGTACGCTTTGCCCCGCTAGGAGTCCAAGTCAGCCTTACTACCCTTCGCTACTTGGGCATTAATGTCACCCGCGACCTTGACTCCTTATATGAAGCTAACTTCCCACCACTGTCACATGCTTTACAGAAAGATAGCCAACGGTGGTCCAAGCTCACAATCTCCTGGATGGGCCGTTTTAATGCCATAAAGATGGTCTTTCTCCCTAAGATATTATATTTGTTCCAGATGCTCCCCATTAGGATGCCCCCGGAATTCTTCATCGATGTGCGAAAAATGTTTTTGTCCTTCCTGTGGCAGGGCCAGAGACCTAGAATTCCAAGACCCTTACTCCAGCTCCGCAAAGACAACGCGGGAGTGGGCCTCCCGGACATGGAAACGTATTACAGGGCGGCGCAACTTAGAGTTCTTGTCCCACACTTTAGGCAACGTTCGGAACCCCAGTGGATAGCGCTGGATAATTATCACCTTCGTCCCTTTATTGTGCCCGAATGGTTATGGGTCCCCAGACCCCAGTTGCGTGAAAAAGTCAGATCCCACCCCATCTTGGGTACGTTATGGGCAATTTGGAAACCAGGCAGGAAAATGATGGGAGTCACGACGTGGCCAGCTCCCCTGGGTCACCTTTGGTCACCAGGGATCCGAGACGCAATCCCAGAACCAGGAAGCTATGAAACGTGGTACCAAGCGGGGCTGGAAAGAGCGGGCCAATTATGGCGCGACGGGACCTTTGTGACCGTACAGGAGCTCCAAGAGGCGCTTGGCATAGGCACGCTTTCAGTCTTCCTGTATCTGAGGCTCAAAGGGGTAATGACAAGGTCAATCTGGAAGGACCAGCTGCAGAGGGATCTTACCCCATTTGAAATGATCCTTGATCGATGTACGGGCTCCAGTGGTCTGATAAGCGCTATGTATTCGGCCCTGATTGAGACTGATATCTCCCCCTCATTGGTGCTTAAGGGCAGATGGGAAGCAGATATGGGCAGACAAATCTCCGGAAAGCTGTGGCTAAACATCTGCAGACGCACTGCGAAATCCTCAATATCCTGCCAGTACAAACTGCATGCCATAAAACTTTTGTATAGATGGCAGTACGACCCGATCAGGCTTGCCAAAATGTATCAGGGGGTTAGCCCATATTGTTGGAGGGGCTGTGGGAAGCGGGCGGGTTACTGGCATATGTGGTGGGGGTGTACCATGGTCCAGACCTACTGGTCAGAGGTTCTTAGCTGGATCAGGGATCTGGACGATGAAGAAAGGGTGCAGCAGCCAATGTTTATCTTGTTTGGTCTGATCGAAACAGGGGACAAAGTTGTAAAAGCACCTAGGATGGTACAAGGTCTGTTGATGGCTGCACGAGCCTGCCTCACTATGGTGTGGAAGCGGGCCAAGCTCCCTACTAAAACTGAATGGCTTGCGGTTGCCCAGACTCTCTATAGGATGGACTACCTAACCGCCGCTTTACGCGGAGATCTTACTGTTGTCGAAGGTGCCTGGTCCGAGTTCAGAGCCAAACATGCCTTGTAAAGACAATGTGTGCAGTATATTGTTGCGATTCGTGTCAATAACGATAACAAACGAAGATTTTTGCTGTGGCGGACCCTTGGATCATGCTATGTGTCCTGGTCGGATATCATATTTATATTAGAAGCTTTCTGGTGTTGTCTCATTGTTTAATGGTGTTTCTCAATCACGTATTTGGAGATAATAAAGAGAGGGGGGGGAGGGGGGTGAAACTGGGTTTTGTTGATCTCATTCATTATAATGTTTAATGTTCAGGAACTACTCCACATGATATGTGAAGATGGTACTTGCCTTATATGCTCCCTTTGCTTATTTACTGGAGATTTTGGATGTAAGTGACTGTTGAACTTGTACAAAATCAATAAATCTTGAATTTAAAAAAAAAAAAAAAATTAACCCGAGCAAAACCCGAACAATGGTCCTCTCCAGGGGGAGAAAAGGTAACAAAAAAGTGTAGAAAATTGGTGGTGAAAATATCATCAGAGCATACAAAATTGTCTATTTGGGATTCCTTATTCTGGCCCAACCATCGGCCATTGAACTAAGGCGTTCCCTTAGACATAAAATACTCCCACTTATCTCCCAATCTATTAAGCTGGATAACAAATATGGCATGTTCTCCTTCAAACCTGTGGTGGATTTCTTCAAGGGAAAGGTGATTCCAAAACTAATGTATGGAATGGAACTCCATTATTTAGCTCTTCTGACCTTTTGGGACACCCTTGGGGGTATCTACTGGAGAAAAGTTATAAAACTGCCCAATTGTGTTCCAATAGTGGCCATTGGTATGAACTGGGTTTAGTTTCTTTGCATGCCAAAATTCTATGGAGAGTTCCTACACTTTTTTCTGCCCTCCTCTCTCCTAAACAGGATACCCTTTATGTTAATGTGGGTAAGATGCTCTTTTCGCAGCGATCACTAGACCAAAATGTATATCTTTCGAGATTTTGCGACCTTTGCGACAAGACTCTATCAGATCTTTCCACTGATAGGGAAACCCTGTTAACTAACCCTAATAAAGTTAAATAATGTCTTTTTACTTGCGACTGGAGTAACATGCTGGAAAAATGGCATACTTACCCATCTCTTGGTGATCTGCAATTTGACCATAAGAAAAGAGGATGCTTGTCTTTTATTTTGACTCAATTCCCAACCGCTACTATCGCTCGCTTCTTCTCAAACTCTGATGGAATCTCCTTCCTACTAAAGAAGTCCTTTTCAGAAGGAAGGAGATTAGTGACTTGGACCTTTCATGTCGATTCTGTCACACTCCCTGGGTAATTGAATCTACACGGCAACTTTTTTTGGAGTGCGTAGCTCGGAAAGGTCTTAGAGATATCTATTTAGGTAGATTCAACATCCTGAGACTTCTAGGGGCAGAAAATGTTATTTGGCCCCAGTCTCTCTCAATTTCTAAAATTAAAGATGGGCTCGCTGTGGCGGATTTTATCAAATCTCTTGACCTGTATCCTCCTTCCATTTGATCAATATGTATGATGAGCCCTGTCTTCCTATAACATTGATTCTTTCATGTATGCATACATAATATGGTATTTTAATTGATACTCTTGCAAAAATCCTTCTTATTGATAGAAAAAGGATATGTGGATCTTTAAGTGTTTCCATTTAACATATTTGTAATGAACTGAAATCAATTTGCAATGTAACAGTAATGTATGTCCCTTTTTTCTAAAGCTCTTCTTGTTTCTATTTTTTTGTGAAGGTTTCTTTTGTAAACCTTACACAATAAAAACATGTTTTAAAAAAGATAAGCTGGCAGCATAAATGCATAAATGCGCTAAACTCGCGGTACGGTCAGGGCTGGACTGGCCTATATGGAACTCTGGAGATTTCCCAGTAAGCCTATGCACCCTGGGCAGGGGTGGACTGGCCTATATGGAACTCTGGAGATTTCCCAGTAAGCCTATGCACCCTGGGCAGGGGTGGACTGGCCTATATAATAATAATAATAATAATAATAATAATAATTTGGCATTTATATAGCGCTACGAACCCTCAGGTAACTGAGCGCTGCTTATTATTACCCACGGTGTGTGGTGCTCATTTATCGACCTCGGAAGGATGAAAGGCTGAGTTTGGCCCTGCCGGGATTCGAACCTGCGTTAGAAGGCTCTGCACGGATGTCAAAGCGAGCGCTCTACTCGCTGTGCCAATTGACCGGCTATATGGAACTCTGGTGATTTCCCAGTAAGCCTATGCACCCTGGGCAGGGGTGTACTGGCCTATATGGAACTCTGGAGATTTCCCAGTAAGCCTATGCACCCTGGGCAGGGGTTGACTGGCCTATATGGAACTCTGGAGATTTCCCAGTAAGCCTATGCACCCTGGCTGCGCTGTCTTCTTCTTGCTGTTAGATTTAATCCATCAGCAGTGATTTTGGGATACCGAGGCTTGAGCCTCATTACTCCATCTTCACAGGTTGAGTATGTAGTTGTGGCTTAGGATTGTTCTTGATCTGTGTGGACTTGTCACAGTAGGGCTGGTTTCACAGGGTCTTCGCTGTGATGGGCCGCGGGTAGCGGTCAAAGGGGTTTGCAGTGGTGGCGGTGAATCTTCTGATCTGAGGGTTCCCTGCACCCTGGCAAGAGGTGACTGGCCTATATGGAACTCTGGAGATTTCCCAGTAGGCCTCTGCACCCTGGGCAGGGGTAGACTGGCCTACAGGGAGCTCTGGTGATTTCCCAGTAGGCCTCTGCACCCTGGGCAGGGGTGGACTGCCCTATATGGAACTCTGGAGATTTCCCGGTAGGCCTCTGCACTCTGGGCAGGGGTGGACTGGCCTATATGGAACTCTGGAGACTTCCCGGTAGGCCTCTGCACCCTGGGCAGGGGTGGACTGGCCTATATGGAACTCTGGAGACTTCCCGGTAGGCCTCTGCACCCTGGGCAGGGGTGGGCTGCCCTATATGGAACTCTGGAGATTTCCCGTTAGGCCTCTGCACCCTGGGCTCTGGAGACTTCCTGGTAGGCCTCTGCACCCTGGGCAGGGCTGGACTGGGCTACAGGGAGCTCTGGTGATTTCCCGGTGGCCTCTGCTTCGTTCCCAGTCCACCACTGTTTACGGTCGTTCCCAGTCCTCCCCGTTTACGGTCGTTCCCAGTCCACCGCTGTTTACGGTGGATGCAAACTGAGCTCTGCCGGCGGGTTTCTGTGTCGACTCTCCTCTTCTACCCATACTAATGAGCTGGACCTGTAATAAAAGGCTGCACGGGGTCTCGCGAGACTATTTTCTACTGACCTTTATTTATAGTGTCTGGGTTTCCCCCTTGTTTGTTCACCCGCCACACTTAGCTCTACTGGGGCGCTATCCGTGAAACTCTGCTGGTTTGTACAGAGACGGCGCACTGGCATTAAGGTGTGCCATATTTCTAAACACTTGCCTGTGTTTCGATATCAATGAAAAGCGACCTTATTCCCAAACTCACCAACAATTCTTAAACGGTTAAAACTAACACTGTTGGGTGCTGATAAATATGTGTGTCCTGTGAAAAAACAAAAGCCACCCCTCGCAATGGTCGGCGACCACAGGGGTGTGGTCTTCTCTGGGGGGATTTGAAAATAATTGTAGGGTTTCATGGATTGACAGCTGGTCAGCACTACCCCATTGGGTTAAGAAGCTGTGGTAGAGACCAGTCTGCAATGCAACCTCTTCACCCCTCTGTGCTCGGCAAAATGAGCACCACTGAGCAGAGAAATAGAGGCACATTGCAATGGTACTATCATTCATTTATTTATTTATTTATTTATTTATTTATGTCATGTGTTGATAGCGCCCACACCCGGAAGTATCACGGCGCTAGAATAGATTACAGTGCATTCACTGCAGTACGAGTGGTAGGGCGGCAGGCATATTTGTTAAACACTACCGTTTTGCGTTTTAGGGGTAATGCAGTTTGTGGTGGGGTTATCACAGCGCTTTTATAATTCACACACTCCCCACCGCAGAGGTTTCGCAGCACCAAGGCTTGTCGAGGTGTTGACGTGTTATGCCCCAGCCAGGGGAGGCCAGGCCGCGTGTCATATAATCACACCGTACACACCTGACTTCTGTCCTGAGCGGTGTGTAAAGTGCCGTAACTTCAGTACTTCTGCGCCTCCCACGGGGCCGTTAATCAGCAAGTTATGAACTGAGAGCAGCAGCACTGAGCCGCCTGCAGCCAGACTCCAAGAGCGGGCCAGGCCTTCGCGTCTTTCACGCCGCAGCTTTTTCTTTTTTTAAGTTGACCTGTGCTCGTTTCCTTTTGCTTGTGTTTTTTTCTTACTTGCCCGCCTCCTTTGATTTCCTGCTGGCTTTTTAAATTAAGGCTAAAGTTAATTCACTGAACAATGGCACAGCTGGAGTTACACACGGCTCTCGCCAGTGGCGGGGCCGGGGCGGGCCGGCGGGCCCGATTGGATCCTTGACACCCTTGGGGGGATGTTATGGATTTGGTGGGGGCCCCTGGTGGCAGGCAAGAAGGTAACTAACGATGAACATATGGGCCAGCCGGGCCAGGCCCAGCAGACACCTTGTTAGCCGGGGCAGGCAAGGTGCTTGGAAGGAGGCGGAAGGGGAGCGCTTTAGGTACAAGGTGTGCGTGCAAGTCTCACTAGCAGGCCTTGGGGAGCCCCCATTGCTCCTAATCTGCCCATATTGTTAGAGGAACACATGCTGCTCGCGGCAAACAGCTTGGTAATTTGGTAATAACAGAGATTCGCGGACTCTTAAGTCCTTGTGCTTATAGCCGGCACGTGGCGCTCGATTGCCTCCTTACGCGCCATTTCATTAATTGGCCTGCATGGTCAAATTGAGACGTTGGGTGGAGGTGCAGCACATGGCCGACCTGAAATTACAGGCTGTGCCCTGGAGCACAGATGTACTCTCCTTAGCAGCCCAACTAGCCACCAGGGGGATGGGGGCGCGGAGCAAGAAAAGGCCAGGGGGGCTGGGCAAGAGGAGGCCTGGCATGGAATGAATCATAGGTGAACATCAGACCTACGTGTCCTCGGCCATGTTAGGAAGGCTGTGCAGCTGCGAGCTGCAGAACAGGACGGAAGGGCATGCCCATGTGGGCTGCCCAGGAAGGGACGCGGTGTGTGTGCAGCGCGTGGCTCGAAGATGTGCCGGCTGCCACGCTGAGCTGCAGCCCAACAGATCATTATGTGTAATGAAGATAATGTACCCCCAGGAGGAAGCCACGTCACCTGCCATTATGTGCAATCAGAGCTCTCTAGTGCCCGGAGAAAGACACCTCAGATTTCACTACGTGCAGTGAGTAAGGTACAGCACCAGGAAGAAGGCCATCTTATTTCCATTTGGCAATAATAGTAATGCATGTAAATATGTCCTATGTAAAGCGCTGTAGATTTAAGTGCTATATAAAAAAACAGATTGTTAGTGTTGTTATTATTATTATTATTATTATTAGCCCACAGCCCATTTGCAGTCTATTTGCAGAGGAGCTCGGCGAGTAGCAAGCCCCCTCCAGGAGCGGCTTGAATTTGAAATCTTGGAGGGCCCGAGGCCTTTTGAGTCCCCCTGCAGCCCGCTCCCACCGCGCACCCTCTTCCCTTCCCTCCCACCTCGCCTAGGCCCGCTCTCATTGGTCCACCCACACTTCATCACTGGTCCTCCCAGGGCACCCCTTTGCCCGGCAGCCCCCTGCGGCTAATGGCCCCAAGGCCAAGGGCGGCTCCTACATTGGCGGCTCCAAGATGTGTCTGCAGGTGCCCGCAGGGGACGCAAGGAAGCCAGCAGCTAACAGACACCAACAAAAACTGTGAGTGTGGCATGGGTGGGGAGTAGAGCAATCACTCTACTTCAAAAAATCCCTGCCACTCTATTTTACCTCCCTATAATGTATAGTGCCATAATATTAGCATGTCCACACTTGGATAGAATTGTAAATGTTGGCAAGTCCACGCTTGGATAGAATTGTGAACATTAGCCTGCGTCGCATCTAGATAGGATTTTGACTGAAGGATAGCATGCCCGCGCCTAGATGAAACTTGAATGTTAGCATGTGTCACACTTAGAACTGTGAACACCAGCCTGCACCACATCTAGATAGGGCTGTGAATGTTAGCATGCCCACACTTAGTTAAATTTTTAAATATTAGCATGTCCACACTTAGATGGAATTGTAAATAAATATTAGCATGGCCACACCTAGATAGAATTGTGAATATTAGCCTGCGTCGCGTCTGGATAGAATTGTGAATGCTAGCAGGTCCACACTTGGATAGAATTGTAAATGTTGGCATCTCCACGCTTGGATAGAATTGTGAACATTAGCCTGCGTCGAATCAAGATAGGATTTTGACTGAAGGATAGCACACCTGCGCCTAGATGAAACTTGAATGTTAGCATGTGTCACACTTAAAACTGTGAACACCAGCCTGCGCCACATCTAGATGGGGCTGTGAATGTTAGCATGCCCACACCTAGATGGAATTCTGAACATCTAGATAGGATTGTGAAGGCCAGCAAGTGCCACACTTAGACAAAACTGTGAATGTTAGCATACTAAAGGTCAGGTAACCCACTAACCAATATAACCTCAAACTCTGCGTACTTATCTCACTCAAAAACTCACACAACCATCTCTCGCACCACAAGCCGCACGCACTTCACAACACTGCAACAACACATAAGCCGGAGCAACAGCACACGCGGACTGACACCGATCCAATACCCGCACCAAAGCCCAGCACACGGTGTATATCGAGTTGAGGCTGCCAACAGAACACCACTCCTCTCACTATCCTACTCCCTCTTCACCTTACTAACCCATCCCACCTTATCGTTTGCAGATCCACCAGAGCGCCTGGGGACCAATTCCGTTGGTGACGGTGCGCGGTACAAATACCTTTAACATTTAACATTTAACATTATTATTATTATTATTAACTCATTATGTGCAATGAGTACGGTTTAGTGCCAGGAGAAAGCACCTCATCTGTCATTATGTGAAATGAATGAAGTCTAGTACCAGGAGTGTGGTATATCACATGTCATTATGTGCCACAAGGATGATATGCTGCCGAAAGGAAGACATTTCATATATCATTGTGTGTATTGAGTAAAGTGCAGTGGGACCAGGAAAGCATATCCGAATTCAATGTTTGTATTCAGTAAAGAGTAGCGGCAGGAGAAGGGCCCATCATATATCATGAAGTGCATTGAGTCTGGAGGAAGACACACAACATTTCATAATGCAAAATTAGTACGGTCACGCGCCAAGAGGAAGATACATCACACTTCATAATGTGAAATGAGTATGGAGGCGCACCAGGCGGAAGACACACAACATTTCATAATGTTAAATGAGTTTGGCCGAACACCAGGAGGAAGACACACAACATTTCATAATGTGAAACGAGTACGATCACGCGCCAAGAGGAACATACATAACATTTTATAATGTAATGCTTGAAATTGGGTACTCCCTATTCTTTGATATCGGAGGGTCAACACTATCAGATGGGAGACTTATATATCGAAAAAGAACAAAGATAGGTTGACTATCCCTTCCTTTTGTCCCTGAGTATCAACAGATCAGATCAATGACAATCTAATTCACTCTGAGATTGTTAAAGCCACCACTCTAATGTATCGATTTAACATTTTCATTTATTTTAATACAAATTTTGCAAAGCTAAAAAAGACCTCCAAATAGGTCCTACACAGATTCATCTAAAAAATACTCCAAAACAGTGCAGAACATTTACATTCTTAAGGGTGACAGTACACCATACCATCAAACTAAATACAAACAAATAGAAGAAATAAAATAATCAAAAGTTCAAAACAGGGAAAAGAACAGTTTAAACTACTGTTGGCGTATACTGCTAATTCACAATTTCAAGGAAGAATCTCGCTTCAATAGCCATGATCACTCCTGCATAATTTAATGCAACAATCATCTAAAGAGTCAGCTGTTTCTTCTTTAGTTTTTTTTTTTTAATATATACAGCCTCTCTACAATATTGGACAACATAACGTAAGGTTGTGCATGATGTTATACATTCAAACAGACACCCTTTTGATTCTTGGTGTTGATTGAGAGAAAGGAAAAAAGTTGGTGACAATTTCCTTAAATCTAGTCGACATATTTTTCGGCCATCTCAACACTTACAGATCTCTCTCACAGTGCTGTTGGTCTTGTTAGTAAAGGCCGTCTTCAGGAAAAAAGGTGATTTAAGCATGTAGTTTATACTTCCCAAATTTGATGTTTCTTATATTGCAATCTAAAAAGAAAAATGAAAAGAATTAAAAAAAATGTGTTTAACATTAAAATGTTTTTTGATGGTTCTATTCTTAGAGTGGTGACTGCGGTATATATTTGCTATGCCACCACACTGACTGACCTGAATATCACTCAGATTGTTTCGAGACATTTAGAATAATTCTTGGCACCGTCTGGCTGTTTTCTGGATGCTCAAATCGGAAGATATAATCATTCACCATACCTATGGACATACATACCCATATCAGTATTAATCTTATTGGATTCAAATTCCTTTATTGTCTAATTCAAATTGCAACAGTTACTTTGCACTGCACAAAGAGGGTACATTAGGCTTATGCCCCGGGACAGATTAATCTTTTGCTGTCTGAGTAGCAGAGTTTTGGTTTGGTGAACAGTCTTGGTTGCATCTATATATGGCTGTGCTTTGTTCGTTGTTTAACCCACCGTCTAAGATAGAAGGCAATCCAGAACAAAAATGTTTTCATTTGTTTTTCTAGGGTGCCTCTGTTCTTACATTTGCAATGTGTTTGTTAATCTAAATTGTTGCATAAACGAGCGATTTTCCCAGTTGAGATTATTGGCATTGTGCCTTTCTTAACTAAAGTTCACGTGGCTATGTGTCTCAAATCAGGGAAGGGCAGATAACATTGATGGTCACCCCGATGGTCGAGCTAGAGGAGGAAGACACATAACATTTCATAATGTGAAATGAGAATGGTGGTGCGCCAGGAGGAAGATGCATAACATTTCATAATGTGAAATGAGAATGGTGGTGCGCCAGGAGGAAGACGCATAGCATTTCAAAATGTGAAATGAGAATGGTGGTGCGCCAGAAGTAAGACACAAAACATTTCATAATGTGAAATGAGAATGGTGGTGCGCCTGGAGGAAGAAATATAACACTTCATAATGTGAAATGAGTATGGTGGCGTGCCAGAAGTAAGACACAAAACATTTCATAATGTGAAATGAGAATGGTGGCGTGCCAGAAGTAAGACACAAAACATTTCATAATGTGAAATGAGAATGGTGGCGTGCCAGAAGTAAGACACAAAACATTTCAAAATGTGAAATGAGAATGGTGGTGCGCCTGGAGGAAGAAATATAACACTTCATAATGTTAAATGAGTATGGTGGCGTGCCAGAAGTAAGACACAAAACATTTCATAATGTGAAATGAGAATAGTAGCACGCCAGGTGGAAGACAGATAACATTTCATAATGTGAAATGAGAACTGTGGTGCACCAGGAGGAAGACACACAACACTTCATAATGTGAAATGAGAACGGTGGGGGACAGAATCTGTTGGTTGGCACTGATTTTTATCTGTTGGTTGACCCGCTCTTAGATAGAAGCAGTCCGATAGTTAGGGATGGCAGGAAAAAAGACAGAGAGGCATTGCAATTACTGACGAGGGATTTTAATTTATCAGATGTATGGCATCTGTCTAAGCATCCCACAGGGAGGGAATATACTTATCATTTGGCTGCACATGATATCTATTCCCTTATTGATAATATGCTTACATCAGGTCTAGTGACTCAGAATACCAGGGCCTGCGAAATAGAGGGCATCATTATTTCAGATCATGCTCCCGTAAAATCGGACCTTTCCCTGAGCTATCCATCAAATAAGACACACATTTGGAGACTAAATACCATGATTTTAAGAGATGAAGATTTAAAGAAAATTCTTGTTGATGAGGCAGAAGCATACGTTAGGATTAACTTAAATGGAGAGGTGGGGATAGATACAGTATGGGAAGCATTTAAGAGTGTGATGCTTGGGGTGGCCATGAAGGTGTCTGGGATAAGGAGGAAAAAAGAAGATGAAGAGGTGAGGAAGCTTCAAATATCAATAAAGACATTGGAAAAAACATAATGAAATCCCCTAATGCAGAGAAGTCAAGGAAACAAATGAGATTTAAATATGATTTAAAGAAGGTTCTCAGTGAAAAGGCAAATTTTATCTCTTCAGATCCAAATGTAGGTACTTTATGAGGTCAGAGAAAGGTTGGAGACTTCTAGCTCACAGGTTGAGAGTAAGAGACTCCAATAAGACAATAGGTGCAATCCAAACTGAAAATGGTGTGACCAGAGATCCAAATGAGATAAGCAAAGTTTTCAAGAAATTCTATGTGAACCTGTATAGTGAAACAATACCTAGTGACATGCGGTGTATGGCCAGGTTCTTTGAAACATTTAAAATAAATCAAGTGACAGAGGCGGAAAAAGAGTTGCTGGATTCAGAAATATCCTTAGATGAAGTCAAGAGAGCGATTTGGAGTTTGAGTCTGGGGAAGTGCCCAGGACCAGATGGGCTGCCATCAGAATTTTACTGTGCAATGCTAGATGTTGTTTTAAATCTAATGAAGAACATGTTTATCAATGGCAAATCAAGGGGTTTTCTACCGTGCTCGCTTTGTCATGCAACAATATCCCTTTTACATAAACCAGATCGTTCAGAACCTGACCCGGGAGCCTATCAGCTTGATAAATTCAGACAGTAAAATATTGTCAAAGATCTTGGCCAACAGGCTGGAGAAGATTTTACTGAGATTGCTACATCAGAACCAAGCTGGTTTTATTAGGAGTAGCGTCTCGGCAACACACATGAGGAGAATACTACTCACCTTGGAGGAGTGTCAGAAATTGATACTAGATTCAGTGGTCCTGTCTCTAGATGCTAAGAAAGCATTTGATAGAGTGAGGTGATATTTTTTGTTGTACATGATGGAGAGCATGAACTTTGAATGGGAATTTCTGAAATGGATCAGGGTATTATACAGTAGTCTCACAGCAGAGATTAGTGCTAATGGCCAGCTACCTGAGAAATTTGAGTTGCATCGTGGGACATGTCAGGGGTGCTCTCTATCCCCTCTAATCTTCCTGATCTCTTTGGAACCTCTGGCGGAAGCAACAAGATCAGATGGTAAGATTGAGGGAGTCAACTACAAGGGGGTTTGTCAGAAGCACTGGCTATACGTTGACAACCTGTTAGTGGTGCTACAGAAGCTTGGAACACCGATCGAAGAACTAATGAAGGTAATTCAGGATTTTGGACTTATATTTATTTATTTTTATTTATTTTTTACATTTTTAAAGCGCTCACACAGCCCGCAGGCATCGAGGCGCTGTTACAGGAATTGTTTGTTTTTTAGTTGCGTAATTGCTTTTTTAGTTGTCTTAGTTGCGTATTTATAACGCGCTTAAACACCCAGAGGATTCTAAGTGCGGACCTGTGTTGCTTTGTGTCGTCTTGCTTCCAAGGCGTGCACGTTGCAGCTGATCTATTCTCCCGGACTATCAAACTATAAAATCAATTGGACCAAATCAGAGGATTTGCCATGTTCAAACTCTAGCAGCAATATATTAGTTAAGAATTTTGGTTTCAAATGGTGTCCATCCAAGATTAAATACCTTTGCATCTGGATCACCAAGAATCTGAAGGAGATGATGAGTACGAATATGGATTTGAATATACGAAAGATTAAATCTGAAATTGATTGTTGGTTTTCACTCAATCTGTCAATTGGTGGCAAAGTCAATGCCATAAAGATGTTACTGACACCCAAAATCACCTCTGTTCTAAGCATGATCCCTCTCCCAGTGAGGAAATCAACTTGGAAGAAGTTGGACAGCATACATCAGTCTTTCCTATGGGATAAAAACATTCCAAGATAAACATTTTGGAAACTACAGCTTCAGCATGATAAACGGGGCTTGAATATCCAGAATTTTGAGAGATACCAGCAGGCTTTCACGCTCTGATATATTGAACCATTCATCTTGGGTCAAGACGATGAGTGGGCTAAAGCAGAGGTGAATGGGGCAGGGCCTTTGGACAGTTGGGCTATCCTTTCCACAACAAATAGGGTACGTGAGTTTCTGAGAGCCACCTGGAATGCTTACGAGACAACTACAAAATGGAATCCTGGAAGGTCCGACACTTCTTCCATTTGGTTGAATCTGAAAATTAAGATAAATAATAAAATCTTATACTGGGGTAGCTGGTTCACTGCTGGTATTAAGACAATTGGAAACTTATTTGAGTGGCAGAGATGGAAGACTTTCCAATAATTGAAGAATGAATATGAATTTGTTGATGGCTCTTATGGTGATTGCAGGAGACTGAAGAGAGCAGTGAACTTGCCTACTTTGATAGATCTAACTTATTGTCCAACCTTAAGAAGAAAAGTAACAGTGATCATATGGCCTCTAGGATATATAATCTCTCAAGTGGGTACTCTGATGTAAATATGAAGATTTTGGATTCCTGGTTAACGATTCTGAAGGAAAAAATGACTGGAGAAAGGTGGATAGATCTTTGCAGCACAGATCTTTGCAGCAACATAAAAAGGATGTCCTGGAACATATGGGAAAGGGCTTCTCAGGTGAAGATCCTCAATCAAGTATTTTGGACAACAGCTCGCTTGTTTAAGCAAGGTTTAACTGATACGGCTATGTGTTGGACGTGTGGTATGGATCGTGGCACGATGAAACACTTATTCTGGAAGTGCATGAAGGTGAAGGATTTCTGGTACGGTATTGCCAAAGTGATGAATAGACTGTTAAATATAAACATGGACTACAGATTTGAGACAATGATCCCGGGAGAAACCGCTCTGTTAGAGGATTTGAATCAACATCATATAACATGGATTTTGAGACAAGCCTCGTGGCAAAAAGACTAGTTTTAAGGGACTGGAAATCGAAAAATATTATGAGAAGTGACATTTGGTTAGAGGAAATGTAACACATCTGTAATATTGAAAGAGTGGTTTACTTAATGCAGAAGAAGGAATCGTTGTTTTGGAAAATTACATTTGGGCTACTTTTTTGTCCTTGGACTTGGCTTGCTTAAGTAAAAATGTTCTATTATTTCATATATTAATGTTACAGTCATGTAGTTTTAAGATTTTGTGACTACAGATGTTGCCAGAATATGAAAATACAATGTATGCTCTTTCCTGGATGGTCAGGGGTAGAGGGGAGATTAAACAGAATGTATTTATTTGTTTATTTGTTTATTTATTTATTTATTTATTTATTTACTTATTTTCTTCCGTTCACCTTGCTTCTAGGTTGATCTGTTCTTAATGTTGCAGATACTTGTTCTTGGGGGATTGTTGATTCTTGACTGTTTGTACCTTTGGAGGGGAGGGCGGCATGACATTCATTGGTCTATATATGTTCTTATGTCTACTCTTGTTTTGGAAAATTCAGAATACATTTGTTCAACAAAAAAATATATAACATTAATGTGAAAAGAGTATGGTGGCCTGCCTGGAGGAAGACGCATAACATTTCATAATGTGAAATGAGAACGGTGGCGCTCCAAGAGTTAGATGCATAACATTTCATAATGTGAAATGAGTATGGTGGCGCACCAAAAGGAAGAAACACAACTGGCCTCATTCTGATATTGGAGGTAGCCATGGCGCTATTTGCGCCATGGCTGCCTCCAATAGTGGGTCCGGCACCGGTCTTGTTCAATGGGGACTTACCGGTGCATTCCGACCCTGGAGGGACCGGTAAGTCCCCATTGAACAAACCATTCCCCATTCCCATTTGAGCCCCCATAGGGCTCAATGGGAAAGGGGAAGTAGCTAATAACGGTACTGCAATTTGCAGTACCGTTATTAGCGGCCTGGTCCCTTAGCGTGACCCATAAAGGACGTGTGGTCAGACCACACGTTCTTTGAGGCTCCCGCTAAGGGACCTCGGAATTGGGCGGTAAGGGATTACCGGCACCAGTCTCCTTACCGGTGCCCGGTATCCCTTACCACTCAACTTGTAATGACCCCCAGCATTTCATAATGTGAAATGAGAACAGTGGAACACCAGATAGAAGACAGATAGCCTTTCATAATGAGAAATGAAAACTTGGCGCGCCAGGAAGTAGACACACAACATTCCATAATGTGAAATGAGTATGGTGGCGCGCCAGGAGGAAGACACACATTTCATATTGTGAAAATGAGAATGGTAGCGCGCCAAGAGGAAGACACACAACATTTCATAATGTGAAAATGAATATGGTCGAGTGCCTGGAGGAAGGCACATGACATTCAATAATGTGAAAAGAGTATGGTGGCCCGCCTGGAGAAAGGCACATAACATTTCATAATGTGAAATGAGTCCAGTGGCACGTCAGGAGGAGGACACATAACATATCATAATGTGAAATGAGTACGGTCATTCACCAGGAGGAAGGCACATTACATTTCATAACGTGCAATGAGTACTTTGGCGTGCCAGGAGGAAGACACATCACACTGCAATGTGAGCAGTGAGTAAGGTGTCGCACCAGAAGGAAAGCCCATCACATTTGAAAATATACAATGAGTACATAGTAGTGCCAAGAGCAAAACCACACATTTCGTTATGTGCTTTGTGTATACTGTGGTGCAAAGAGGAAAACCCCACATTTCATTGTGTGCTTTGTGTATACTGTGGTGCCAAGAGGAAAACCCCACATTTCATTGTGTGCTTTGTGTATACTGTGGTGCCAAGAGGAAAACCCCACATTTCATTGTGTGCTTTGTGTATACTGTGGTGCCAAGAGGAAAACCACACACTTCATTGTGTGCTTTGTGTATACTGTGGTGCCAAGAGGAAAACCACACATTTCATTGTGTGCTTTGTGTATACTGTGGTGCCAAGAGGAAAACCCCACATTTCATTGTGTGCTTTGTGTATACTGTGGTGCCAAGAGGAAAACCACACATTTCGTGTTGTGCTTTTTGTATACTGTGGTGCTCAAAGCAAAACCACACATTTCGTTATGTGCTTTGTGTATGCTCTGGTGCCAAGAGAAAAGTCGCACATTTCGTCATGTGCTTTGTGCATATACTCTGGTGCCAGGAGGAAAGTTGCATTTCATGTGCTATGTTTTAATGTTTTTTATTTAATTTAAAATTATATATTTGATACATACACTTAACATTTAAGTCCACAAGGTTACATCTAGTAGCTGACTTTAAATTTATATCTCTTATATCTCATACAAAATAAATTAATCAATTATTACAAATAGGAAAAGGAAACAAAAGGAAGTATTTTCTCAGGCTAAGGGCTGTAGGTTCAGTTGTTTGGTGGAATCCAGAAGGTCAGCGAGAAATTGGATGACTGTGCATATCAGTTTCCTGTCTTGTCCTCTCAGGATCTTTGTCCATATGAGGTCACCTTCTTCTTGCTGAGCAGGTCTCCAAAGAGGGTTCTCTTAGCGACAAGGGCAGGGCATTTCAGGATTAAGTGCTGGAGCGTTTCTGATGTTTCTTTGTCCCGGCAGAATCGACAGAATTGCTCCGACTTTGATATTTGTCTGATGTTGACTAGTCTTTTTCTGGCCGGCATTGTATTCAGGCACATTTTCATGAATGTACTGCGTATGCTTGGGTCCGCAAAAAGTGCCACGTATCGCAGGAGTTCGTTGATTGTATGAATGTCAGTTGGGCATTGGAGGTTCATGGTGTATCTTGTTTTTTCTTCTATTGTTTTCACCCAATCATTTTGTTGCATCTTGATCTTGGCACATTGAGGTCAGTTGATCAGCATTTCGGTGGTAATGTCTTCATTTTCCATTCGCTGTTCTAGTGCTTCTTTCCATGCCTTCAGAGAGGTGTTGTTCATGGGTGTCCCACAAGACTTGAATTGCCCGTGTTGTATCCTCATTTATCAGTTTACGCAGGAGGTCTAGCTGCATCCACATCACAATGGAAGTAAGGGATTGCAAGGCCACTTCGAACCATATTCTGGCCACGGGATAGCTGTTCGGGAGTTTTAAAATCTTCCGCCAGAAGGAGGCTTCAAGGGTTTGCCAATTTAGCCGTGTTGCAGTGATCATTGCTTCACTCCCATAGGTAATAGTGGGAATGACCTTTTGGCGATAAAACGCAATGATTGGTTTTAAGGAGAATTTGCCATATCGTCTGTGTAGCATCACTCCTTGTCTGGCTAGCATTAGCATTTTACCTTCTAGGAAGCTAACCCAAGCTGTTTCAGCTTTCTCTTGATTTATTAGTACACCAAGATATTTAAAGGTGTTTACTTACTCTACAGGTTTGTCTTCCTAGATGAAGTTTGTAAGCTGATTGTTTTCAGTTGTGTGTTTAGTTAGTTTCATTATTTTTGTTTTTTGACATTGATCTGGAGTTCATTCAAAATCATGTATTCCTCTGTCATGCATAGATTCTCTTGGAGTTCTGAGGTGGTTTTGTCCAATAATACAATGTCATTGGCATCCGTTAGATTTGTAATCGGAAGATAATTAATTTTCGGAGGATTAAGTGTATCGGCTTTGATGTTGGTATGGTAATCAGCGGTGTATAGGTTATACAGTGTTGCAGCAAGGGGACATCACTGCTTTAGTCCATTCCAAGTTCTTATTTTATCCGTAGTAGAGCCTTCTTTTGTAAGTCTAATGGTGACCAAATAGTTGGAATATAGTAGCTTGATAGGTTTGCTGATCTCCAGGGGACATTTCCATGTAGAGAGTTTCTTCCAGAGTTTGTTCCTGTTCATAGCATCGAAAGCCATGTGCAGGTCTATAAAAGCTGCATACACCTGGGAGTTGTTTCTTATGGCTTTGTGCTTTATTAGATTTAGAATCAGGAGATTCACATTTGTTCCCACATTTGCTGTGAAGCCTGTTTGACGGGTATCAAAGCGGTTTGTTTCCTTGGCCCATGCGGTACGTTTGTGAAGTAAATAAGTGTCAAACAATTTCCCCAGGGGGTATAAGAGAGCAATGGGTCTATAATTTGACGGAACATCTCTGTATCCTTGTTTGTAAATCAGTATCAGCACTGCTCTATTCCAGGTGGAAGGCATCTGTTTTAGTCTATTGATTAGCGTCAGGAGAAGGGGCCTCGTTACGAGTTTGGAGTCCCCACCCATGCCACACTCACAGTTTTTGTTGGTGTCTGTTAGCTGCTGGCTTCCTTGCCTCCTTGCCTCCAAACTCGGGTCTGGGTTCCCTGAATGGGGACTTACCGGGTCATTCCACCCTTGGAGGACCCGGTATTTCCCCATTCAGGGAAGCCATCCCCATTCCCATTCAAGCCCCCATTGGGCTCAATGAGAATGGGGAGGGAGCTAATAAAGGGCCTGTTATTAGCTCCCTGGTCCTTTAGCGGCTCCCGCTAAGTGCGGGTGGTTTTACGGCACCGGCATCCTTACCGGCGCTGTTAACCCTTTACTGCCGCACTCGGGATGAAGCCCAAGGTCTATTAAGTTTGCCCATGTCCCTGGGGCCTGTTTCAAGGTGGCGTTAGATAGTCCATTGGGTCCAAGGGCTCGGGACGTCATTTGCTATGTTTGTACTGTGGTGCCAAGAGGAAAGTCACACATTTCGTTATGTGCTTTGTGTAGACTGTGGTGCCAAGGGGAAAGTCAGACATTTTGTCATGTGTGTTGTGTATATTGTGGTGTCAAGAAAAAATCCACACAATTCATTGTGTGATTTGTGTATACTGTGGTGCCAAGAGGAAAGTCACACATTTTGTTACATGCTTTGTGTATACTGTGGTGCCAAGAGGAAAGCCACACATTTCATGATGTGTTTTGTGTATGCTGTGGTGCCAAGGGAAAGTCACACATTTCATTGTGTGATTTGTGTACACTCTGGTGCCAAGAGGAAAGTCACACATTTCGTTAAGTGTTTTGTGTATACTGTGGTGCCAAGAGGAAATCCACACAATTCATTGTGTGATTTGTGTATACTGTGGTGCCAAGAGGACAATCACACATTTCGTTAGTTGCTTTGTGTGTACTGTGGGGCAAGAGGAAAACCACACATTTCATTCTCTGGAATGAGTCCCACCAGATGAAGCTCATTTTATGAAATGGTCCCTCCGTGGATCAGGGGAATGATAAGTGGTGTGCTAGCTTTGAATGCATTCCCCTCAGTAACTGGAGGTGTTTGAGATGAGGCACGGCCCAAGTTGATAGCAGAGAGTCGGCAACAGTGAGATCGGAGATAGTGCAATACGTATTACCCAGTAAATGCTGGAGATTGCCCTTCCAAGCTAGAGTGTAAGCTGAAGCTTCAAATCATGGGATCTCTACACTGCAGTACCATCGCAGTACCGTATTACTGGGACCCTACCACTCAACCCCTTCAGCTGTCACGTGGGGTTCCTCGCTGTCCCTCTCCTACTGAATCCCCACATTGATCCTCTCTTAATAGTAGTCCAGGAGCTCAGCACCCACCCCATCCTGCAGACGACAATCAACCCAATACACCTATCAGCAACTCTGATCACCTCTCTCTGCTCCACCTCTTTTGATGCCATCCAAGAACCAATGGCCAACAGTTGCCTTCAACTGAACCAAAGTAAGAAGCAACGCCTTGCTCTAGGTCCTTACAGTACCACGCACAATGGTCGACTCACCCAAATGCTGCTCTCATTCCTCACAATCATCACAGGTAGACCAAATGTGGTGCATCATATGGGGGAGCTAGCGGATTCCATGGCCCTGGCCTAGTTGTATAACAATGTCTCCCGATACCTGCCCTGAAAAGTAATTAGATCCACTGGCAATGGACCTTTGGCTTTTCCAAAGCCTGCTGCTTTAGTTGCGGCGGCAGCGGTTGTGTAGTCTAGAGCCCCAAACAATAGAACTCGCTTTCCCTCAATGTTAAGGTGTCACCTAAACATTTGAGGTTCAGAGCCCTGCTTAAAAGCCATTGTAGTGGGGCAATTGATGACTAGAAAGCAGGTGCCCCCCTGCCTTCCCCAGAAAAAAACAGAATTACAAAATCAGAAAGGACACATTTGAAACTGCACTTTAAATTCTCCTGGAAATGCAGCTGGCACAAAGAATAGTTAGTTTGGCTACACAAGTAGGGAAAGATGAGGCATTAGCTTGCGCTATTAGTGTGTTTCTAAATGGAATAGATTAGGTCACAGGAAGGCATGTACACAAGATAGGGTCTCACTACACATGTAAGGCAGCGTGGCTAATAGGTGGGGATGAGGTTGGAGCGTACCCATATGTAGAAATGTTATGTGCCAGGCATGCACCGGGGCTCGGTAGATAGCAAATATATTCAGAACAAATGTGTCCTGCAGAGGAACAGAAGCGTGACAAGAAGTTGTCATTTTTTGCCACAGCAGAGAATTCAGCTTTGCAGCGTTAGGAAAAGGCCAGATATGCACGCTCCAACAAATACAGTTAATTCAGGGAAAATGCTGTAGCCAGATAGATGGGAACTGCCCCCAAGGAATGTGAAGGCCCAAAGAATTCAAAGGGAGGCTTGTATGGCGTAACAAGATATTATTGTGTGCATTCAGCTGGCGAGATAAATTAAGTTACAAAGATGCGGCAGACCGTTTCAAGTCCATGGGATGAAATGAGCATCTCAGGAAGTCAGAAGCAGTTGACAGATTCATATTTCTGCGATCGGCTAGGCGTGACAGACAGACACAAGATTTGACTGAAGAAAAAACAACTAATTGCTGCGATGAAACCTTAGCAGGGTAAAAGCAGGATTACTCACACAATAATTATTCATAAAAGTGTGAAGAGCAGGAAAGTGATCACCGTTGCGAGAAACATGTCCTTGAGACTGGCAACTGATGAAAGAGGAGATAACATGGGCTATTTGATTTAATTAAAATAAGGCAATACACTTGTCTCACTCTCTCACTTTCTCTCTCACTCTCTCTCTCTCTCTCTCTCTCTCTCTTTCTCTCTCTCCCCCTCTCTCTCTCTCTCTCTTATCTTCATAAATATGTCATCATGCAGCCAGTTCATGGATAGTTGTCAAGTGAGTAGATCCACGTAACTAGGAATACCTCTATCCCCAAGCAATGGTCAGGGAAAGTTAATGAACTCCCTGTCCAGTTATTGAGGCCACAGGTGCTGGAACGGAATCTCCGGAACCCCAGGAGGCTGCAAAGGAAAACCAGTTGAGTGAGAAACGTACAAAGAGAACAGTAAGGGCAGCAAGGGCACAGAATTGGACAACAGCAAACATGATGCCTTACCTAAGGGAACGCTGGGGTGCAGCTCGTAGTCAAGGGAGGGTTGGGACCTTCCCCTATTTCGGGAGCTCAATGGAATAGGTAATATGCAGCAGCTGCAAGGCAGCGTATGACTGGCTGCTTTGATGGAAGAAGCGTGGGAGCACTTGGCAAGAGCAGTGTTTCACAGGAGACACTTAACAAAATGTAGTGAACAGGACAATCCCTATGACAAAGCCGGGTCCATGACCATGCAAGTAATCCGCAGGGTAACCGTAGCCAAACAGTAGAGAGAGCAGTTTGTGGAGTGAGCTGAGGTCTGAAGACTGTAAGAGCAGTTAGTAAAGTCACCGTATCAGGAGCGTTGAGGAGAGCAATCTGTGAAACTAGCCGAGGTCTGTGAGCCGTGAGAGCAAGGGTTGAGTCACCGTAGCAGGAGCTTTGAAGAAAGCAGTCCGAAATACAAGCTGTACTCAAAGTTCCATAGAGCAAATCCAGATAATAACAAATGAAGCGCGTCGCAGCTGTCAATCATGAACAGTTGAGAAGCACCGAATGGCGGGAGTTGAATCCTTTTGAAATTCCCATCAGTCATGTGACTGACGCTGCATTTGGAAACGCGCATGAGGCGACATTACATGACCCGATCGCAGGAGGCGGCTGGTGTCCTTCAGTTTTCATGGCACCCGCAATGTCCAGCATGGCCATAACCACCATGAAGGCCATATCCAAATCCCCTTAACCCGGGGATGACTTCAGTGTCATCTGCTTCCCTGCTGCTGCTGGAGGGAAGAGGCTGACGTGGAGGCAAGTGGTGTAGGCATGGACATGGGCGTGATAGAGACCCCCCAAAAGCCCACAACCCTGTTGGCAGGACGGGTTCTCCCGATGGAACCGAGCAACCAGGAGCGGGGCATGGACGTTGGCAGCAGGCTCCCAAGACCTCCCCTCGGGACCAAACCCCACCCAGTCAACCAAATAATACAAATGGCCCCTAATGAGACGAGAACCCAGGATGTTGTTGACCTCATACTCCTCAGAAGAGCCCCGCACCACAGAGGTGGGAGGCAACAGCGCTCGGGAAGAAGGGGGGCATGGTTTTAGAAGGGAGGTATGAAGGACAGGATGGATGTGCCAGGATGCAGGTAAGGACAGCCGATAGGCAACAGGATGAATTACTGTGGACATCCTATAGGGACCCACAAAGCGAGGAAGCAACTTCCTACAGCCAGGAATAAGCAGATGCCTAGTGGACAGCCATAACCTGTCACCTGCAGCATAGGATGGGGCAGGAGCTCGCTGCTTGTCGGCAGTACAACACATCCTTGTGTGTGCCTTACAGAGGTGAAGAAGGGCCTGGTCTCGCATAGATGCCATGTCCCTGAGGCAGGCGTTGGCAGCAGGCGTACAGGAGGGAGAGAAGTCAGGAAAAGGCAAAGTGCAGGGATGCTGACCGTACATGGCATAAAAGGGCGAAAACCCAGTGGCAGAGTGAGTGGCATTGTTGTAGGTGAATTCAGGAAGATGCAATACCTGAAGCCAAGAGTGGTGGTACTGTAGGGACAAACAGCGTAGAAACTGTTCTAGCGTTTGATTAACGCACTCAGTTTGCCCATTGGACTCGGGGTGGTAAGAGGACGAAAACCGTATGTTTTGTGAGAGAACACCAGAACCGGGAAGTGAACTGGGAGCCCCTGTCGGAAAATAGGACAGAAGGGAGACCAAAGAGGCAAAACACAGAGCGAAAAAAACAAGCCAGCTATAGTAGGTGCTGAAGGCTGACCGGTACAGGGCACTAAGTTGTCATTTTCGTGAAGGAGTCTACAATGACCCAGATTGTTTCGTAGCCCTGTGTTTTTGGTAGGTTTGTCACAGAATCCATGGAAACAGTATGCCAAGGCCAAAGAGGAAGAGGTAATAGCTGAAATAGTCCCAGGGGTTTCCCTTTTCGGTTTTTACATTGGGCACATACAGAGCAGCTGTTGACATAAGCACAAACGACCCAGCGCATTGTTGGCCACCAACACCTGCGTTGGAGCAGGGCTAAAGTGTGTCTTTGTCCTGGGTAGCCGTGTATCGGTGCGTCATGGGACCATTCCAGGGCACGGGTACGTGTGTCTGGTGTGGGCAAATAGAGTTTGTCTTGTACGAATGGCAGTCCGTCATGGAGCACCAGATCCCAATCATGTGCGTGTTCCGTGTTTAGAGAAAACCACCGTCTGATGTCCGTAAGCAGACAAACCAGGGGCATGCAAAGGCAGATGACATGTGACTGGTCTAATAGTGTGTCAGGAAAAACCGTTAGTGACTCGCAGCTTGGCAGGCGTGACAGGGCATCTGCCTTCCCATGAATGATACCAGGACGATGACGAATGACAAAGTCGTAGGCCGAGAAAAACAGTTGACACCTAACCTGTTGGCTATTAACACTTGAAAGAAGCAAGATCCTGTAAATTGCGGTGGTCCGAAGAGACAGTCACTTGATGTTCAGCCCCCAAAAGATGATGGGCCTCATTCCGAGTTCGGAGGTAACCACGCTGCTATTTGCGGCATGGCTGCTTCCGAACTCGTCCAAACTCCGGCCTGGTGAATGGAGTAATTACCGGTCCATTCCGAGGTCGGAGGGACTGGTAATTCCCTATTCACCAGCGCCATTCCCCATTACCATTTGAGCCCCCATAGGGCTCAAAGGGAACGTGGAAGGGGGCAATAATGGTATCGTAAATTACGGTACCGTTATTGACCCCGGAGTCCCTTTGCGGGTCCCGTCCTTATTGCCTGCTTAAAGCAGGCGTTAAGGAAGGACCCACAAAGGGAACTTGTAGTAGGGTGGTAAGGGTTTAACGGCACCGGTCTCGTTACCGGTGACCGTTAACCCTTACCGCCCTACTCAGAATGAGGCTAGATGTCTCCACGTCTGGAATGCATCCTTTACAGCTAACAATTCCTTTTCTGTGACCGTATAAAGTGTCTCCGTGGGAGTAAACTTTCAAGAATGGTAAGCTACCGGATGTAGCTGGCCAGTGGCAGGACAGGTTTGTGAGAGGACCGCACCTAAGGCTTAAGAAGAAGGATCCGCTTCAACAACAAAGGAGAGGTCCTCATTGGGGTGCTGTAATATGGGGGCCGTGGTAAAGGCCGTCTTCAAAGAATCGAAGGCCTCCTGTTGAACAGAAGTCCAACTAAACTGATTCTGTGGGCTCGTGAGTGCTGTCAAGGGAGCGACTATGGAAGAGAAACCTCAAATGAATCACCTGTAAAAATGTGCAAATCCAAGTAAGGTTTGTAGTTGCTTGACTGTCGTGGGTGCTGGCCAATCAAGAACCGTGTTGACTTTAGAGGCATGCATTGAAAGGCCATCTGAAGAAATATGAACGTGTCATGGCCACTTGCCCAGGATCACAAGAGTGGTACCATCAAGTGGAGGGAGCAGGGGGCATCATGGGTCACGCACATCCCTTTGGTACATTTACACATGGGGGCCTGGTTGGACACAGTCCTGGCGCCTTTGGCGCCAGGCTCATGGAAGGATTTAAACAAGACATTTCCATTATGTGCAGAAGTGCTTAGAATGAACAGGCACTCTTTTATCATGAGCAAGAATACTCTCAAGAACTCACATTTGTGTAACTAGTCCGGGTGTGGTCTCCATCTTCATCTGCATCTGCATCTTCTAACTTCTAGGAGTGGCAGGGTGTGGCATGCCGAACTTTGCTAAGGGGCGTGGCCTTAAGAGCTCAGCTATAAAAGCCAGCCCAACCCCAAGGCACACGCTTTGCGTTATTCTGCACCTGTGTGCAGCGTAACGTTCACCATCGCCTGGGATTCATCTTACCTGGAGTTATCCTGCCATCCTCATCCGTGCTTGTCACTGGAGAATCCTGCTTTCACCTGTACACTTCCTCCTGGCACCGCGGCTCACCTACAAGCATCTCGGAGCACAAACCTCTTCGAATTCGAATTTCTTGGTTTCATGCTCACACCGCAGGTAGTGCATATGGACACACGGAAAGTTGATGCAATCCTCCAGTGGCCTTCGCCAACTTCCACGAAAGGAGTACAAAGTGTGCTCGGCTTTGCTAATTTCTACCGTCGATTCATTCCTGGGTTCTCGCAAATTGTTAACCCAATAACTTCATAGCTGAGGTAGAACAAGAAATTCCATTGGTCCACAGAAGCTAAAGAAGCCTTCCAGAAACTGAAATTAGCATTTACCACAGCACCGGTTCTTCGACACCCCCATCCAAACCTACCATACATAGTAGAAACCGACGCTTCAAACATAGCCATGGGAGCTGTGTTATGCCAAAGAGACCCAGAAACTGGACAGTTACATCCCGTCGCATTCTGGTCCCGCAAATTCTCGGCTCTCGAACTGAACTATGCAATCACGGATAAGGAACTACTGGCAATCAAAGCTGCATTTAAGGCATGGAGACATTATCTCCTTGGGGCACGACACACAGTCACCGTCATCACAGATCATCGTAACTTACAATATTTAAAGACTGCCAAAGCGCAATCCTCATGCCAACTTCGCTGTGCCCTCTTTTTCTCAGAGTACGACTTTATTATTACCTATAGACCTGGAGTGCGAATGGAAAAGCAGACACATTATCACGCATGAGTGAGGAAAAAGAGGCATTTACAGCATCCGATCCCATGGCCATCATTCCAGAAGAACAAATTCAAACCACGATGGCTGTTACCACGTGTGTAGATGACTTAAAAACCAGTTTACAGTCACAGATGACTCAGGTAAAACAACAGGAATGGCTTTTAAAGGGAGACCGGTACACCCTGTAATAGCCAAGACACAGGCTAAGGTAAAACAAAACTATTGGTGGCCAACTTGGAGGAAAGACGTTGCCCAATTTGTTACAACCTGTGGTGTCTGTGCACAGTACAGATCTCAGAAGCAAAACCCTGCTGGGTTATAAACTCCGTTAATGATTCCACCAGCATATTGGCATACAATATCGATGGACTTTATCACAGATTTTCCTCCCTGCAATGGTTAAAACACCATCTTAGTCATCGTAGATTATTCTCAAAATGGCCCATTTCATCCCTCTGAAAGGACTTCCAACAGCATCAACACTCGCCACTGTGTTCTTGGAACAAATTGTCCCGTTACATGGATTTCCATCAATCTTGATATCGGATTGTGGGACTCAATTTGTTTCCGACTTTTGGAGAAGGTGTTGTGCGATTGCAAAAATCGACCTCTGGTTGTCCACTAGCCACCACCCTCAAACCGATGGACAAACCGATCAAACCAATCAGACGGTAGAACAATATTTAAGATGTATACTTCAGCACTCCGAAAACAACTGGAAAGACATACTTTGGGTAGCCGAGTATGCATACAACAATTCGGTTCATACAAGCACTGCACAAACTCTATTCTATACTCTACACAGGAGACACCCACGGACATCAGTGTTTGGTCCACCCGACCCGTTGGAAATACCAGCAATAAAAACCTTACACAAATCCATCATTCAAGTTCTTGAAGAAGCAACAGAACAATTGAACAAGGCCAAAGAAAGACAAAAACTGTTTGCTGACCGGCACCGAAAAGGGACCCTTCTGAAAATCCGGTCTTTGGGGTTTGGGGTGCATTGGGCATTCTTTGACAAAGTGGCCATTCAGACTGCAGTAGAAACATGCGTTTGATGATCTATGGTGTTCCCGTTCGGCAGCAGAAATAGGGCTTTGAACCCCTTCTATTTGCATAGGCTCCCCAGGTGACTCGACGGGACTGGAGGACAGGGACAAACCAGGACACGGTTCCATTTTACGTTCAGCGTTCCGAGCATCTACCTGCAGGGCGAGATCTATGAGTTCAGGATATTGGGCAGGTAAAAAGGGGGCCACAGCTAGTGCATCTTTCATAGAGTCGTTCAATTCTCTATAGAAGACCACAGCCTTCTTGTTCTCGGACCAGGCTGTTTCCACGGACAGCTGGTTAAAACGAGTGATGTACTCGACAAGGGAAGACTTGCCCTGGGTTAGATTCAGTAGCTCCAGATACCTGGCTTGTGCCTTGTGGCGTGTATCAAAGACCCTGGTCATTTCGGCGACCAATAAATCAAAGTCATATAGCACGGGGCTGTTGCCTTCCAACAATGGATTGGCCCACGTGGCAGCGATACCACCCAAATGGGACAGGGTAAATGCAGCTTTGGTGGTGGAGTCTGGGAATGCCTGGGGGTGACACAGAAAGTGCAATTTGCACTGGTTGATGAAAGTGAGGAACTTCCTGGAATCACCCTGGCATTTCTCCGGGGCTGCTAAAGGGAAAGGAGTGAGTACATAGATGGGAGCCTGTAGGTCGAGCTATGGAGGGGCATCACCGAATTCAGGGTCAGCTGGTAATGCATGCCTCTCGCTCTGAATAGCGTCCAACCGCTGATGGATGGCCGCGGTGGCGGCCGTCATATCAGCGCATAGGACCATGATAGCCTGAACCAGAGCAGCCACAGAGTCTCCAGCAGAGGCATCCATAATCTAGGCGTGCGGCTTCTCAGTCTGTCACGTGAGTAGATCCGCATAGACTAGGAATACCTCCGTCCCCAAGCACCGGTCTGTGAGAGTTACTGAACTCCCTGACCAGTTATTGAGGCCACAGGTGCTGGAACTGAAGCTCCAGAACCCCAGGAGGCTGCAAAGGAAAACCAGGTGAGTGAGAAACTTACAAAGAGAACAGTAAGGGCAGCAAGGGCACAGTATTGGACAACAGCAAACAGGATACCTTACTTAAGGGAGCACTGGGGTGCAGCTCATAGTCAAGGGGGGTTGGGACCTTCCCTATTTCGGGAGCTCGATGGAATAGGTAATATCCAGCAGCTGTAAGGCAGCGTATGACTGGCTGCTTTGATGGAAGAAGCGTGGGAGCACTTGGCAAGAGCAGTGTTTCACAGGAGACACTTAACAAAACGCAGTGAACAGGACAATCCCTATAACAAAGTCTGGTCCATGACCGTGTAAGTAATCTGTCAGGTAAGCGTAGCCAAACAGTGAGGAGAGCAGTCCGTGGAGCGAGCTGAGGTCTGAAGACTGTAAGAGCAGTTAGTTGAGTCACCGTATCAGGAGCGCTGAGGAGAGCAATCCGTGAAACTAGCCGAGGTCTGTGAGCCGTGAAAGCAAGGGTTGAGTCACCCTATTAGGAGCATTGAAGAAAGCAGGAAGTTCGAACTGCAAGCCGTAGTCAAAGTTCCATAGAGCAAATCCAGATAATGACAAATGAAGCGCGTCGTGGCTGTCAATCATGAACAGCTTAGAAGCACTGAATGGTGGGAGTTGAATCCTTTTGAACTCCCCATCGGTCACGTGACTGACGCTGCATTTGGAAACGCACATGAGGCGACGTCACATGACCCAATCGCAGGAGGCGGCTGGCGTCCTTCAGTTTCCATGGCACCTGCAGTGTCCAGTGCGGCCATAACCATCACGAAGGCCATATCCGAATCCCCCTAACACAGGGATGACTGCAGCGTCGTCTGCTGCCCTGCTGCTGCTGGAGGGAAGAGGCTGACGTGGAGGCAAGTGGTGTTGGCATAAACGTTGGCATGACAATAGTGTGACCACATTCTGACCGATGAGCACGTGGTTCTTTTTTCACAGCAGAAGTAATTTAGGGCCTACCAAAAATCCAATAACACGCTTTTTAAGAGAACGTTCATGGGTGTGATCTTAGATAACGATTGTCCAATCCCTAGTTGTACAAAAAAAAACTGATGTAGCGCTCGCATTGGAGAGTAGCAACGCATCGGTTGTGAGACTGAGGAGTCTGATAACTGCTTCTCTGGTTTGGAGTGGGTGGCACCTGAGCTGGCAATTCCAGATAGACTGCAACATTGCCTGCACATAGAGGTGCCAACTTGGGGGAATGACAGGTTGTCACTCCAATCTGCCGTTAGTGATCGCAAAGAGACCAACGGGGACCACAAAGTCTAACACTAAATATCATGCTGAATGGGTGACAGGGACTGCTGGAAAGATGTACCTGCTGTGGCCACAAGAGGGCACTCACTGTAAAAATGTACTCCAACACATGTGCACATACATACATGCCACACAGAAGGGCAGGAAGCTTAAGAACAGGCTATGTATATTAAAGCCCTGGAAGGCCTATGTGGAAGAAACAGAAGGGCCTAAGAAGGAATGAATACTTAATATGTGTCAGGGGGAGCGTAAGCAGCCAAGAGCACTGCAGCCTCCGCCCTATGAGGGAAGCGCTTACACACAGCCAACAGCTCCGCCTTCGCCAGCTGAGGCAGGCAGCCACACACAATTCACAGTACCGCCTCTGTATGAGGTGAGCACACCAGCCTCGACCATCCCAGGAATATACCTGGTACAAACAGCAGCTGTGGGGTATTGTAATCCCAGATAGGAATCCTCTGATGAGGAAGATAATGATAATAGGAGAAGGGAGGAAGTGGTGAAAGGAAATGCACCATTAGTGCAAATGGAGAGTGAAGCATGGCACGGCTCCGAGACACAGTTAAGGGATGAGGAAGAATATAGAGGGCTACATAGCTTAGAAAAGCAGCTAAAAGCCGCCAAGGAAGAGCTCCAGAGAGTGAAAGGCATGCAGACAGATGGCCACAGGGCAAGAAGCGTACCCATAGGTATTGGGGATAGTGGAGAGACCATGATGAAACCAGAGAAATGGGTAAGAGGACACATCTTGTTGAAACTCGATGGGAAAGGCACTGAGCATAGTTATGTGAAGGTAGTGGAGTATGAAGAAATGAAGGAAGCAGCCAGGGAGGAAGTCAGGAGGGAGACACAGGAAGAGATAGAGCAAAATGCACAAAGGGAGAAAGAGAGGGAACAGACAGAAGCAGCAGTGAAGATGCAGAGAGATAAACAGGAAAGACAAAGAAGGAAGTGGGAGGTAGGTGAAAGGGCTGACTATGTAAAGAGGTATGATGCCAGAGATGTGGGGAGAAGGGAGTGGGACAATAACCCCACAGACCAGGGGCAGAGATGTGTTGCCAGAGATAATGAGTGGAACATAGGTAAGGAGGCCTGTTAAGGGATTGAGTTTTGATCTCATACTTGAGGATGTCGAGAGTGGAGAAAGTGTCAGGGAGACATATTGGGTAGACATGGATGGTGAAGAGGGGGCAAAAGAGGCAGCACAAGCCCCACAAATGGATACCACACGATCAGGCATAGGAGAGATAACAGATTTACTGGGGCCAAACTTAAGCCTGTATCCACCCCTCACATAAGTACTGCCCATAAATGAAGACCATAAATCACCATATTTCTTAAGAAACTTGCCAGAACGCCAGTGACACTGTGTAGCTGAGACATTGAGAAGGAGAACCTGCGAAGCATCACCTTTGCGCAAGAAATGGGTAACACAATTCCCACTGCTTCACAACGGATTAGGGCAACCCCACTATACTCCATGGAATCAGACAGACAAAAATTACTTGATGGATAAGCTGTCATCAGTGACAGCAGGGGTGGGCCATTGGATACACAAGCTAGAGCAAGAGACAGCTGGGATCACCTGGGGAATCACCAAGGCTGGAACATGGATGACTACCATGGACCACACTCCTCCCAATTCCTGGGCAACTTCATATATGCTCTGGATCCACAGATCCAATATCAATTCATTAGGACAGCAGTGCCTCTGTTCATTCCTGGGATATCAATTATGTTCCTGGACCCTTTATTTTCTCCACCTTGGACTTTACCTTTGCTGCGAAAGCACATTGTCGCATTAATCAATGGGACTACAGCCATTGGTCCTGATTTGTCGTCCAACCATGTCAGCAGTTTAGAGTTCTTGGCCCCTGACTTTAGACCCTTATCATTCACTATCTGCACATTGTGCACTGGTACCTTCCTTAGTAGATGAGCTGCACATTAAATCATCCCATCTTCCCATTCTTTGGTTGTAATCACTCATCCATAGATTAACAGCTGTGAGCGCTCCCAGCATCCAGGCATTCCAGTCTTTTCAGTTTTGTCAGAGCAATTCATCCTCTTCATTTCTTCAATTATTACTTTGTCTTGTCCTATGGACGGATACACAAGCATCTTGTCTGTCCATCCAGGCTCTTTTTCCATGTGTATTGTCTTGATATAATAATCCTGGTATGGGAATGACTGGCTTGACCGCCATCTTGGCTGCCACCGCAGTGATGCCCAGCTCCCTTGGAACTGTCCTCTGGTAATGCAAGCTGCTAGATGGATGAGGCATTTCGCATATTGTGCCGACATCTCTTTTGAAATGAATGTTCTTACTGTACTCATGGTACAAAACACGAAATGGGTTTGGTTTTGGTTTCTTTCCTGGGTTTGCCTTCGTTGGGATGTTTAATTTCCTTTGCACATATTGGAGGTCTTTGTAAACCCTGGTGGTGGCACACGTAGTGGGTGATGAATTTGGTCTTAATTTTCTTATTATTTCATCTTTTTTCTATCTCCCACAATTGCAATCCTTTTTAACATTGGTTTAAACGTTTTTTTAATATAACAGCAATATGTATTTTAATATATCCACAGAGCTCCATCATCCCTTGGGGTCCTGAAGAAGGCAGTGTAAACTATCTTCTGCCGAAACGTCCTGTTCACACCACCATGGCATCAAGCTCATCAAAACGGTTGGGTATCTACATTTGGGACATAGACCTTGAATGTGTATTTGGTCTATAATAATGTTTTTTTATGCTTTAGTTACGCGGTACTGGCATATAAAGAATTTGTGATCTGTTAGATAGATAGGGTCAGCAGCACAGGATTTGACTGTGTTTTTTCAATTTGAATTGAGCCAATCACTCCAGCCATCCTTGTGCTTGTCAATCTTTCATTCTCACATATCCACTGGAAATGGGATTTGTTCTCTTATTCTCTGACATTCCGTTAACACATATGTACAAATGGTATAATTGAAAATAACTTTTTTGTTAAATGTGAAATGTTAGATCTGTGGTATGGGTCACAAGAGTGAATTTATGGTCTTTTGATACATTTTATTTTTCTATGAGTGTTTGTTTTATCTGCAAAATTGTAAACAGGTTTAATAAGTGTTTTATGGTTAATATTGTAGGACCCATGGGCCTACCTAAGACATTATAAACAATTGTTGTCTACATATATGTGTGTGCTGTCTTTGAGGCTAATTAGAAGCCTGCCGAGAGTGGCCAGTTTCTAGCAAGAACCAGGCTATGGAATAATGTCTCTAAGTGGTTCATTTAGGGGACTCCCCTTTGTGTTAATAGGGGATGAGAGAGCAGACATAGCAGACATAGGAGCTCTCATTAGATGATCTCTCCCCACATTCTTCATATGTTGGTACCACATATTATTCCCCAAGTGAGCCGAATTACCAAGACAGGTGTTTATCCCCTGGCTATCTTCTTCTGCACCCCTCGTATGTCATGTGACGTGGCCAAATAGGTCAAAGAAATGATCATCATTTGTACTTATACTGGGAAAGATCACATGTGTTGCATTTTCAATTGAACCATCAGAATGATAAAGACTTCCAAATGTAAGATGCAAAAAGAAAAAGAGAAAGCACATGCAAATGTAGATCAGGCATAGGAGTCTAGAAAAACATTGTGCATGCCACTCCATTTCTTGTTGAATTGCGAGTCTTCCTGCAATTGCATATTCTTCTTCCTGAATCATTGTTAATACAATTACACAAATCACATTCACAGTTGCACAATCTGCTGAATTATTGCAATCAAAAGCCTTCTTATAACTGGGTCATTATTCTGATCATGGAGAAAAGTGAGAATATTAACAGCTCTCCTAACGAGGGTAGGGTATGAATGAAGTATAAAAACAAAAACTTCTAACTCACACACCTTTATGTGTCACTCTCGGTTGATGTCATATTTTATTTTTAAAATAGATATCTTCCCAAAAATGAATCTGGATATCGAGCTCTCTTCCAATTTTTAAGAATGGATTGGCACTTGGGCATTACCTTTTCAAAGAAATCCTCAAAAAAGCACGTTTTAAGCTCTGGAATTTTCTGCAAGTCCATGCACTTCAATTCTAATATTTCTAAGGAACGTCCAATTAATTCCAGTCCCAAAGAAATGTTTTAATCACACACTGTTTTGTCATGCTTCTTCCTGGTCATCGAACAATTCTGCACATGAAGCAATTTTTCTTCTTGTCTTGCTGCCCATTAAGCGGGCACTAGAGGGAGGGTCTCGCATTCGTAAATCTTTACATCGCCCAATGTAACTAAGCTCTTCTTCCAGTTACCGTAACTGCAGTAGGGGAAACGTCCTCTATTTGAAATGGTCCATTAAATCTTGGCTTGTTCCATCTACGGGTTAAACCTTTGATAGCATTTGATCTCCAGAATACAGTTTTGGTGGTGCCAATAATTCGCTTGGGTCAGTTACTGGACCATCTTACTCTGTGTTCCTCATCTTCTCTCTCTGATGCTTGATGTGATCTGAAATGAAAGAAACACTGGTAGTCCTACATGTCAAATAGGTGTGCATCTCATCACCTAGAGTCTGCGCCCTGTTAGTAGTTCATGGGGTGTAAGGTGATGATCCAAACCTAGCTGATTTCGAAGGGCATACAAGGCTAGGGGTTGGCAATATTGCCATCCCTTTTTCAAAGTTAATCTGATCTTTGCTATTCTTTCCTTTAGGAGGCTGTTGAGCCCATCTAATATCCTGTTTGCTTGTGGTTGAACGTATGCTTTATGCTCAATAAAACCCCTATTTTTTCAAACAGCTCATCGATAAAGTGTGGCCCATTATCAGACCTTTATACTTCGCACACACCCCATCTTTGAAATACTTTGTGCACTAGGAACTTCACTGCACAGTTGGCATCAGGGTGTGTACAAGGACCGGCTTCGATCCATCGAGGAAAGGGCAGCACCACCAGTAATAGATACCTATATCCATTAAATATCTGCAGCATATCGACATAGTTGATATGTAAATGCTGAAACCCGACATTTGGATGTAGTATTACTCCTCTGATTGTTCTTAGTGTATGCCCAGCTGTAAACGTCTGACACACAATGCAGTTTACAATAAACTGTGCAATATGTTCCAATTAATTGGGAACAAACTAGTCCTCTGTGATGGTGGAAGCAAAACATTCTCGGGTTAGATGCGTGGGGTAATGCTGCTGCACAATTGCAAATTTCAGTAATGCCGCTGGCATCACTGGCTTTTCAGTCCGTTCCTGTCTCCATAATGCTTCTGTGGGGGATAAAGACCACCCCCTACATCTCCATAGCTCCTGCTCTTCTTGTGGGGCTCTACCCTGAATCTCTCTTAGTTGCATAATTGACAGCATATTAAACCACTCTTGTAATAACATGCTTCTGTTTAATAGTTCTTTAACATTTTCAGTTTCAAAACTTGACATTTCTGAGGAATATGCAACACTTTTGGCTTCTAAGTCTGCAGTTTCGTTTCCATGAGTGTTAAAGACTGTTTGTTTAGTATGTGCTGCACATTTTACAACCACAATGGCTACCAGGAGTTGTAGTGCCTTAATGAACCTGTAGAATAAAGGCGCATGTTGGACTGGAGTGCCATCTGGGCGGAGATAACCCCTCCTTTTCCAACATGACAGCCCTGCGTGTACTTGTCATGATAACCAAAGGGTCACCTTGATTGAAACACACCCCACAGTGCATCAACACTACTCAGAGTACTCATGGGGGGTAGATGGGTCCTTGCCTGGCGACCAGGCATTCCCAGTGCTTTCTAACACACAAACACCAGCAAAACACATAGGAGAAGCAAGCTTCCGTGTTCTCCCAAGATGGTGGCACAATGGGCTTCTGGCTTGCCTGCAGGAAAGACTAGTTGTAGGGCGCGGTGGCCTATTTAAGCACCACCCCAGAATTTGCACATGCTTCGCATTGAAACCACTGACAGCAGCATAACGGTTAGCGGCGCTCTTGCTCACAGATCTGAAAAGAAAAGAGAAGACACGTGTTAAGGCATTACAAATTTTGAGAAAACAAGATAACAGAACTGTGCAGTAGGGACCCCAGCTGGCCCATAGGACTGGGGGTTTCCCAACAGCACTTTAAGATGAGAAGCAGCAACCTTGAGATGGATGGGGATGCAGATTAATACCCTCGCATTAAATCAATAATGACAACTCAATAGTTTGGCAAAGGGAGTCTGTTTAATGACAAGCACAAAACACGGGGAGTTCATGAATATCAGAAATCGTTCGATCTTCCTTCTCGCTTCAACTCCAATTGATTTCAGAAAAAAACATAATATTTATACCAAAAACTTGTCACCACTGACGTGTAACTCTCAAAACTTAGAATTTGTATTTGCATTTATTTTATGTATAGAGTTCACCAGGCCCGAGGGCATCCGGGCGCATAGTTTAGTTACAACATGAATGAAGGAAGACAGAGCATTACAAATTACATTTTAAGTTACAGTTATATACATGGGCAGTAACAGAGTGAGCATAAAAGTCATAACCTATATCCATGAAGAGAGGCTGATGCATGGTGGGAGGTTAGCACGTAGTTGATGGGTCTTGGTGATGGGCATGCAACTTGATTGGTTCTAGGAAGGTAACTTTAATACAGGTATTATATCTGTATATGGTAATGGGGGGGGGATTGGATAGACAATGTAAGGTGGGGCAACTAAGCCCTTCCTTCAAAATGGCTACTGTAAACGTCACTAAAAGTACGACGTCTCATTGGTTCTACTAGCTATAGGAGCCTAGATTACATGGTCCACTATGATTGGGTTGGCATCAACCACACTCATACTTTTCCACTTGCTTAGCAGCGTGCAGAATAGCCGGCCAGGTGCAGGGAGTTTGTCTGCAGCCCCAGCTTCTCTCCAATTATTGCTACAATCAATCATCACTTCAGTGGTCATGTATCAATTATTTCTTTGTGGTTAGCCTCGAGTCTGCTTCTTGGTCTGGGAAAGTTAAGGCGTCTGTGCATAGCCAAGTTCCATGCGTAGGTGTGAAAGTTTCATCCCTTCTGCTTGCTTGGTCACGTGATTCTGACAACATGAAATTGTCTTAATCTTCAGGCAATTTCGTGTATTTGATTTAATTCTGCCAGTCGTCTGCCATCTGTGGCTTATCTTTACCTTTCTGCAGAGGATACTCTGTTCTTCTTCTCATTAATTGTATCCACTATTGGTCTATTTCAGCTGATATGACCTTGGCTTCTTGGCATGAATACCTTAGTCTGAGTTTCTCTCCGTCTTTAATTCTCGATTTGTTTGCTGCAAAACTCTCCTCTTGAGACCTTTAGTAACCTTTGGTTGATTCTGCTCTTTTGCATAGTGGAAGTATACTTATATAAAGTGTTCCTTGAGGTAGATATATGTATAGGTGTTGCTTGCCACACTCTATCTTACTACTAAGCATAAGCAAGCCTCACGACTTCTGTGCTACTTGCGGTTACTTTGCTTATGTACATGTTTGAACTAACTGAATATCTTCATCGTGTATATGGCATAATTTCTGACATCTTGACACCAATTGTTTCACTTTAGGCTCAGGATGTCACATATCCATGGTGTTTCTTCTCTTTTCATCATTCATAGGTCATCATATCTTCTGTATGTGAGTCAGTCCAGGCTTTTATGACATCATCATTTGTCTTCCTTCAGCATCTTCTTAGCTTCTTCGGGTATTACATTCTGGCGATCGTCATTCTGTCTCACTTGTTGATATGGTTTTCTCAATGTCCAGGTTTCTTAGGTGTCGGTACTTCAATAGGTGCTGTTATTCTGATAGGTACTGGACATAGCCCAACTGAGGCTCTCTGCTGTTTTATTTGTTCATCATATGTCACATATTTCGGCGTGAAAGTTCCTGGTACTTCAAAATGGGCAGTTGGAGTGCGAATCGAGCTTGGCACCTCCTCTACAGAACTATACTTACCAGTTGGTCTGCAGCAGTTCCGTGCAGTTGATCTCTCACTTGAGTTCCACGTTCGAGTTTGGCAAGAATTCACTCAGCGCTCTTCCAGCCACAGAGTGGCTGGCTCCTGAAAAGAGAAGGTACAGACATTAAGACTTGCGCAATTATTGGTCACGCAGTTCCAAAAGCAACACGTGCATACTGACCTACAGCTATCCACACACTTCCCCGGCCCTCCAGAAGGCTCTGTGTTCAGAGGCACCTTGAAGAAAGAAGTTACAAGTTACTGCATGAACGGTTGACAAATCGCATATTTACAGCAGCGTGCTCCTATTTCCCGTGTCTCCTAAGATCCCTCCGGCTTTCTTGAGTACCTTTGTATCTCCATTTTCCTTTTTGCTCACGCTCACCATGTGAGAGAAGGAGAAAAGAACCCAGAGAATTACCAAAGGAAAAGACAAGTTAACAACACACGCACTTTCCATAACTACAGCGACAAGACACAGCATTAAATAACGAACTATAAATCACTTACGAAGGCAAGGCCGTTTCACAGGTCACAGCATGGTAGACCAGAGTGCTAGTGACGTAACTGGCAGTAGCCTCACCAAAGACTTGCACCCTTGCCAGACAGCTGGACGGAGAGCTTCCTAATTCAAATACACAGGTGAGCAGGGGACCTGAGGATAGTGAAGTAGTACTGAAGAGCGGGGAGGGAGGTAAATAGACGCTGACCCATAAGACATTCACTCCTTGTCCCTTTTCTCCTAACTGTAGAGATATCCTTCCACTCCCAGCAAGGTCCTTCACTGGACCTATAGGTCGAAGAAGTCCAACACTCCCGTAGAGATAAGGTAAGCATTACCATACGGTTGACATCCCATAGGCAGCGTAACTGTACACCGTCACTTCCTGATCCTTGTGTTTCTCGAATGCAACAATACGTGCTACCAATACTGCTGACTGTGCTGAAACATGGGACAGTAGTCTTGCACTTGCCACTACCTCAAATTCACTATTTAATATGTGTCTTACAACTGAAGATCCTGAAAGCCTCTCCTCACTAGTTTGGTTGATACTTGAAGAACCATCAATAAAGACAAAATCTTCCCTCCTGCTAAAGCTATTTCTTTCACACAGGGGTATATCATCATAAAATTGAACATAGTGCAATCATCTACATGATCACCTTATTCTACAGGTTAAGCTACATACGTGGCTGGGTTCACTATTTTACACCTTATAATTTCAATCGCTGGATTAGAAATCATTACTTCGGATGCAGAAGCTCTGTGTGTCGTCAATGTACCTTTGGTTTTCTCTAAAATGGCAAATAAGGCATGCTCCGCATATAGCGTCATTGCACAGCCCATTGTAATACTTATGGACTTCTCAATCGCAATTGCGGCAGAAGCCAAAGGTTGTTAGCATGGAAAATGTCCTCTCATGACTGGATCTAAATTCCCACTGTAAAACGCCAATGTTTGTACCCTAGAGTTGTTCTTTGTGTGAGTACTGCTGTCATTACCCGAAAACAAATACAATTCTTCACTATAATTGGTTATTCCCAAACTGGAGCGGTACAAATTGCTCTTTTTAATTCCACAAATCCCTTTTGTATTTTTTCAGTGCATTCTATCTTTGTTTTACCAACTTGTTCTTTTTTAAGTTCTTGCAAAAGTAGTTTTGTGTATGTGCTGTAGTCAAACACTCAGGCCCTGCAATATTTGCATAAACCCACAAATTGCTGCATTTGCCTCACTGTATTTGGCTGTAGTGTTTTCATGATAGCCTCAGCTCTCTCAGGTGTCACTTTCTTTCCTTCATGTGATATTAACTGGCCTATGTACAGCACCTCTTTCTGGCAATACTGTAATCTCTCATTATCTACTTAGTATCCCTTGTTTGCCAATACAGTCAATAACTGAACAGAGTCCTGCCTACATTCATCCTCTGTTTTACTAGGATTAATATGTCATCTACGTATTGAGTTACTACACTCTTGAGCTCAATGTTACCTAAATCCATCTGTAGGACCCAATTAAAGATTGACCGGGACTCACAGAACCCTTGAGGCAATAGCATATGTTTTAGGGCCTCATTACACGGTAGGCGGAGAACCATGGCGCTATTAGCGCCATGGTTCATGGCGGTAAAATACCGGCACCGCCTTGGTGGAAAGGGGAATTACCGTCCCATTCCAAGGTTGGCGGGGCGGTAATTCCCCCTTCCACCATTGCCCTTTCCCATTCCCATTTTTGCCCCATAGGGCATAATGGGAATGGGGAAGGCGCTAATTACGGTACCGCAAATTGCGGTACCGTAATTAGCTCCCTGGGTCCCTTTGCGGGTTGGTTTTTAATGCCTGCAAAAAGCAGGCATTAAATTCCCCAACCCGCAAAGGGACCTCGTAGTAAGGCGGTAAGGATTTACCGGTACCGGTAAAATACCGGTACTGGTAAACCCTACTGCCTACTGTGTAATGAGGCCCTTAGCCTCTTTTGTCTGAGTGTAAAGGAAGATCTTGTGAGTCTTTCTGCAACGGGATCAATAACGATGCCTTTTTTCAAATCGATCAAATACTTAGCTTCAACTGGGATGCTACACAACATTGTTGCAGGATTCAGAACTAATGGAAACTCTGCTTCAACAATCTGATTAAGAGGGCACAAGTCCTGGATAAATCTCCACGTCCCTACTTTAGATTATTTTATCGGATGTACTGCACTATTGCATGAGGATTCTGATGGCACTAAGATTCCCTTATTCATCAACGCTGAAATAGTCTTAAATATGCCTTCATCAGCTTCTTGAGACATGGGGTACTGTTTTACACATTAAGTCAACCAGTGAGCTGTCCTATTTAGGGTACACATGTGTCCCTGCCCCAGTACATGGGGTACTGGGGTTTACTTTAACCTCCCCTATTCCCTTGAATAGGCCTACGTCATATGCGCCCGTCATCAAAGGGCACTTGGCACCTTTTCTTTCTCTTCTTCAAAGAAATCTGGTCTTTGCAGCATCAGTGCAATTCAATGTGGGACTTCCCCTTTCTCGATCTTTATTCAATATGTAATGCTTATAAAAAACACTACCTCATTATCTATACGTTCATCTCTAAACGTATCTTCATCTGCTATGTGAGTCAATCTGCAGCCCTCCTCAAGAGCTATCACTGTTCTCCATGCTCTGCTTTCATCATCTACTCCTTCAAGCATTGCTACTTCCGCTCAAACTATAGCTGCTTCCAGTTCTATAGGAATAGTCTGCCCTTCTTCCTCATCCACAGGTACTTGTGGTCTAAATAAACATTCATCAGGTGCCCTCACAATTTTCCCGACTAATCCAGATAGCCATGATAATGAAAAGCTCACCCCATATATGATGATTTCCGTATCTACCGGAACTCCTCGTAGAGCCACTTGTCCTTTAAATGCCAGTATTAACTCTCCTACGTTCAAATAGTGTATTCCTGGAGTGGAGCACTCTATTCCTTGAACAATGAATGAAATTGGGCCTCATTACGACCCAGGCGGTAAGTTACCGAATGGGCCGTGACTTTACCACCATGGCGTAAACTACGTTTACGCCATGGTGGTTGGCGGATTTACCGCCCCATTCCAACCTTGGCGGGGCGGCAAATCCCCATTTTCCCATTTTCCCTTCCCCATTCCCATTTTGCCCCATAGGGCATAATGGGAGTGGGGAAGGCGTTAATTACGCCACCGTAAATTACGGTGGCGTAATTAACTCCATGGTCCCTTAGCGCCATGGATTTTAACACCTGCTAAAAGCAGGTGTTAAAACCTCCATGGCGCTAAGGGACCTCGGAATCAGGCGGTAAGGGTCGGCGCTGTTTACGCCGCCGTAAACCCCTTACCGCCTGAGTCGTAATGAGGCCCATTGTCATGTTAAATTTTGTCATCAAATCTCTACCCAGAATGTTAACTGCCATTTGTTGCGAATATAACAAGGGGACAGACATGTCACATTCACCTGTAGAAACAGGTAATTTATCAGTAAAAGGAACTAAATTTGTAGCTTCAGAGAACCCTTGAACATTCATGGCAAAACCTGACATTGGGTATTTTCCCTCCCTTATACAACAGCGAGTCACCCCAATGTCCACAAGAAAAGAAGAATGTTTGCCTCCTATTGTCACCTCAACCCTTGGTTCCTCTTGGTGTTCTGGTTTTACTGATAGTACTGAACACATTAAGTCAACCTGTGAGCTGTCCTATTTAGGGTACACATTTGTCCCTGTCCCCGTAAAAGGGTTCCCACCAAATAAAGTGGCACCCCCTATCCTAGTTGTTAGTATTCGCATGCTGTTGTGTCTGCACAGGCGATTGTTGCGATTGCCCTTGGGGTGGGTGCATTTGCACTGAACCCCGCTGCTGTTCCTGCTGTGCTTGCAGTTCCTGTGTCTGATAGGATGTGTGATACTGGGCATAGCCCTCTCGTGTTTGTGTGCTGTATGGTGGTAGATGACCTGACCCCCCTCTTGAATTCTGTTCATTCTATTGCATGCTTCATTGGCTTTTACATACACGCGAACATGACCTGTTATCCCACAATTCCAAAACACTCGGGTGTGGCCCACTGGCAAATCTACCATTATATTCTCCCTGAGTATTCTGCAGGGACGTCATTTAGGGGTCGCCAGAGGTCACAACTGCGACCTCTGAGGTCTCCCTTGCGACCTCTGTGGTCTACCTTGTGACCTCTATAAAAAAAGAAAAAAAAAAGTTGTATTTTTTTATTTTTATTTTTTAATGCAAGCTCGTGGGCTGTGGCCAGCACCATGTGGCTCTTTACTTCTGGAGCGGCTGGCTTTCTTGTTTAGACCCCTTAAAAAAAAGAAGAAAAATAAGAACAGGGGTGCCACAAGTCTAACACTTTCAGCACTGACCCTAAACAAGAAAGAATAGGAATACCAAATAGTATGTCTTTCTGAAATTCTATACAATAATTGCTAGACTCAGTAAAGGTTTATTTCAGGCACACTTCAGGGGGTGAGTCACTGATTTAGTCTGTTCTTAAATTCCTCAACTCAGCCTTTCATCCTTCTGAGGTCGATAAATGAGTACCAACACAGGTTGGGTGATATTGGGTGTATATGTTTTCGATACAAAGCGCTTAAGCGTAAGTGCTATATAATAACACATCATTATTATTTGGTCATGAACGTCTGCTTGCATTCACAGTAATTTGGTAATATGGGCCTATATGCACTGATCTTAACGATACATTTGGCGATCCATTCTTGTATGAAATGTACATCACATTATAGTGATATCGTAACCATATTTTTTGTAGTGTACAATGCTATGTGATGCCACTTCCTTTTTTGTCAACGGGTGAAAGGTCGTGTTCCATCGCTTCCCACGATATCACTTGGGGGTGGGGTCAAATGATATCACTTCCTATGATGTCATATGACATCACTTCCTGTGATGTCATCAGGGGGTCAAGGGTTGTGTGATGTCACTTCCACTACCCCTGGCATTGTGGTGAAATGACGTCCCTGGTATTCTGACTTCTACCGTGGGCATTTTAAAATCCACCTTGGGGGTTCTGAAATCCACCTCCTCTTTCTCTATATCCTCCACCTCTTCCTCGCAGCAAAAACCCATACCCACTTTGATCCACTGGGTTTACATTATTCACCTGTGATGCACCCATTATTTCATACATTCCTACTCCTTCTCCACTTGTCAATATTGCCCCTTCTATAGCAAATGTTGACAATTTATTCTAAACTAACTTGGCTTACTCATTCTTTCTGTTCTTGTCTTTCTTTCTATTCTTCTCTTGTAATAATCGGCAATGATGCACAATGGTCAACTGCATCTCAGCCCATGGCTTCGCTTCCATTCCTACTTGTTTTTTATTTGTCTCTGTACTGCATCTGGCAACCCCTGACACAAAATATGATACATATGCCACTGTTTTTTCCCAAGACTCACGCATCTCAAGCTGCCATCTCTCTTGAATATTTTGAATAAAAGCAATAGGGTCTTCATCTTCTTTAATTTTACATGTCATAATTGCACCCATATCTGAAGTATCAGTATACTGGACCCTAAGAGCCCTCCAAACGTCTGCCCTACAATTATTAAATGGTGTTCCATCATGCACTGTGTTTTGTGCTGTCACACTTGCATATCCCAGTCATCTACAAATGTCGTCAGCTTTCTCTCCAAGAATAGCTGCCAATAGACCTTTTATGTCCCCTATGACCAAGATATTTCCCCCTGACATTTTCTCTTATTCAAAGATCCATTTTCCAGCCCCTGAAGTCAAACTAGGTAACTTGCATTTTAAATTCTCCTTATCCATCTGAGGTCATGGAATAAATTGCGGTCTTGCCTCCCCTTCTCTAGCAAGGGGAACTGTGAGAACCCTGTCCCATAACTGGACCCCATTATTTGTTTACCCAAAGCAGGGGTAATCGTGCCTATTCATCTTTGCACTGGTAACAACCTTAACCTACTCACATAAGGTGGATATTCTCCTCTCACGCTACACAATCGTCTTTGGGGAAGATCAGGATATGGTGTAGGATCTGGTTTTCCTTCCTTAGGGTGTTCCAGATCTGGCCATCTTACCTCTTTATCCGGGTTTTGATTTTCCAAGATGGCGCAAGTACCATCCCCTACTATCTCACAACCTGTTCTGCCTTATTTGCTGACATATCTTATCGACTCTCTCTCAAATACTTTCTGCATCATGTCTTTCCTGTTCTTGTGCTACTTTAGGTATTTCTGAAGCCATTTCTCTCATTGGGAAAACGTTGCTTCTCGTTTCCCATTGGCCCTCTATTTCGCCACTGGTCTTATTCGTTCTTTAAGAAAGAGACTGGCATCAAGATCTCCTCACTTTCTATTATGTTTTATTCTTTCTTCCACTTCCCTTTGTTTTCTCAGATCCCTTCTTGTCCTCACTTCTTCTTGCTTTTGTGCTTCCCTTCTTATTTCTTCTCTTAATTCGTCTTCTTCTCTTTGTTCTTCTTCTTCTCTTCTTCTTGTAATCTTTTTTCATTCAATCTGTGTGGCTTTTCTTCTCCTCTCTTCCTTTCTCTGCTATCCCTTTCTTCTATTTCTTCCTTCCGATTGTCATACCTCATTTGTTCCTCTGCCTGCTTGTCACCTTTCTCTTGTTCTTCGCTATATATCTTTTCCCATCATTCCCTGCTTTTCCTTCCTTGCTCATCCTCCCTCAAAAGGTTTTCTCCTTCCAAGTCCTTCCTTTCTTGCTTGTTTTTGCCTTCCTTTTGCCTAACCTCCACAATGCTTTTCCCATCTAACTTGACTAATATCTGTCCTCCCATCCATTCGTTCTGTATAAATGTTACCTCATCTGCCCTATCCTTTTCTCCTTTCCATCTCTTAATGTCTATGTCTATATCTGTTGATATATTCGATCCCTTACCTCGTTTTTCTTTATCTTGTATGAACTTACACGGCTCTTCCTTCTTTTTGATCTCTTCTGGACTTTCATTGCTACTGTAAGCGGGGGGGGGTGCATATTTTGGGTTACTATACCCCGCGGCTGCTTTTAATCCTTTTAAAGGATAACATCCTGTCTCTTCTGCATCTGGATTCTTAATTTCAGGCAGAGTAAGAGGAGCCGAGGGCTCAATGCCATTTCCTTAACGCTGATTATGTATCCACTGTTCCTGGGTTGGTCCTCTTCCTCCTCTTGATACATTTTCCAAAGTTCTAAAACTGCCAGTCTTTTCTCAGATTCTTTTCCCTTGTACGCAGCATGCAGATATGTGGTCATGTTTGATCCCCCTTGTCGCCATGGCATGAACATTTTATCAGCTGTGCCCTTTACCCATTCTGCACTGTACTGTTTGAGCTTGGATGCATGTTGTGGTAATGTTTTACAAAGGTGCATAAGAGGAGTGTCCTCCATAATTACAAGCCACAATTAACTGTCAATACTTACCAAATTGTTACCTTTTTATCTTTAATACATCTCTACTTATCTCAAAGCTTATTGCTCAACTCTTTTAATCTCAAAAACAAAAAAATTGAGCAAGCACCATCAATCGCCGCTCAATCCTCTTTCGTCTCAACAACCTGTCTGTCTTCTGAATGCCGCCAATCGTTTACTACACTTAACTCAAACCAACTTCACTTCCAACTTTCACAATTTATAACTTTTCAGAACTTCATACATCAAATAACAATCACAATAATAACACAATACACATTAACAACCCCGTGATCACCTTCTCTTTTCCCTATAATAATTTAGAGAAAGAGGTATTCTTTCTTCGCCTTCAATTATATTACCCCGTATGTAGTTTAGGACATCACCTTTCAAAATCCTAACTGTGTGTATTCTCTCTCTTAATATTCCGACTGGAAATTGAAACATCTTCTTCTATCTCCCTTGAAATAGGATTACCTAGGCGTTACCTTATCCTCACAACATTTCCAGTTACCCACTTATTTTCATAAAATATCACAATCCTGCCCCTTTATATTGCCATTTTCCTTAGTCTACCTACATCTGTTTAATCAACTCAAGGCCTTCAGTATCGACTCCTCCTCCAATCCGACCACTTTGCATTCTGTCCGCAGAACGCCCGTGGAAACCAAGCAGTGATTTCTTCAAAGAAGGACCTGCCCACTATCTTGATTTTTCTTGCAAGTTTATTTCTATCAGCCGCTCTCCAAAGGAAACTCCATGATCTTCTAACTAATTGTAGAGGATGCCTGATCATCTGCTGAAACTCTGAAGTCAAACTAGTTAAGATCTGAAACCATCTGCATTGCTACTACATGAGCTTATGGCCCTTGGAACGTGCATCTATTACTGGATGGATGTGATGAATCAACTTCTGGGGCACCAGTGGCCCAGGGATGAATATCCGTTTCTAAATCATCAATCAGCCCCACACCTATAGTACACCAGAAGGGATTCAAACAGATTGGAATACAAGTGAATTATAAGACCTCCTTGTCCAATTTTGGTAACGTGGATGGAACAGCAGGCTTATCTCCACAAGGTCGTGGATCGTTGGTTAGTTGCATCACAGCGAAACTACAATTAATACCCATTGATAAAAGGGACTGTCCAGTCAAGGTTGTTAAAAAACATCTATTTTATTATTACAGTTTCTCGGACCACAGGAATTTTGTGTCCATTTATGTACATATGCTCTAGATAGAGTGGAGTATTATTGGGTACTGTGGTCTCTTTTGAAGATCCAGTTCCGTTCCCACTCAGTGGAACCAATCCACATTTGGCCACTCCCTGGCCTAGTGGGAAATCCTCCTCTGAGAGGCCCACACTAATGATGGCCTGCTCCATGAGTCCAACATTAACTATGGTTTACCTGGGTATGCCCTCGCAAGCAGTTTCCCTTTTCCTATGGCCCAGCTCCTTACACACGAAACAACGGTTGGGTGTTGAGAACGTAGATGCCCCAGTGTTAGGGGTACCAATGCTCTTCTTGTTGGTGTGTAGGGCTGAACTAGAGTTTGGGGGGTTCCCTTCGCTCTTTTGGGGAAAGGACTTTGAAGAGGATTGGGTTAGACCTTTGGCCTTCCCATCCTTGTTTACTTTTTTTTGTCCGCCGATTTCTCTCCTGGTTTGGGTGTGCTCGCATGAGCCTTTTTCTGGATTCAAGTACTCACAAACCTGTCTGCAGCCTTTGCAAGATCCCTAGGATCTTTTATAGTCTTGTCCAGTAGATGCTGGTGTAGGTCAACCTCACAATATTTCAACACATGCTCACATGCAATCAAATTGTACATCCCTTTAAATGTGTCAACTTTGTTACCAGTCATCCACCCACTCAGATATTTCAATGACAGGTCTGTGAACGCTTTAAATGCCTGTCCACCTTTCTTTCAGAGCTCTCTGAAGCTCTTAAGATACTATTCTGGGGTTTTACAGAACTTCCTGAGGAGGGCTTGTAGAGAAGGAGGCAAGTACCCCCACCTCAACCGCTTCACCCCTATTACCTATATGTTGGGAACCAGAATGTGAGACACGTGCGATACTAGTGAAAATACTGATATCGAAGAGAATCCTGGAAGCAAGGTTCCCATTGACAAAGCCATACTTTCATACGAGACAGTATGATGGCCATTTGAATGAAATCCCGGAAGAAGCAGAACCAATAAATGAAAGGGAAGAATGGTGACATCACATGAAGAAAGATGACGTACATGGAAGAGATGCAGAGACGAGAGAATGCAGACATTCTATGATGCATCAAGAAGGTATAAAAGATAAGTGACATCTTGGGATCAAGAAACTTATGCTGCAGAAACGACGAAGATGTTAAGTTATTTTACACATGTACAGATGCAACGAAACGCAAGCAGACAAAGGGCCTCATTACACGGACGGCGGTAAGGGTTTACCGGTACCGGTAAGGGCACCGGTACCGGTAAACCCTTACCGCCTTACTACGAGGTCCCTTTGCGGGTAGGTACTTTAACGCCTGCTGTTTAGCAGGCGTTAAAAACCAACCCGCAAAGGGACCAGGGTGCTAATTACGGTACCGCAATTTGCGGCACCGTAATTAGCGCCTTCCCCATTCCCATAGAGCCCTATGGGGCAAAAATGGGAATGGGGAAGGGCAATGGGGGAAGGGGGAATTACCGCCCCGCCAACCTTGGAATAGGGCGGTAATTCCCCTTTCCACCAAGGCGGTGCCGGTATTTTACCGGCATGGACCAAGGTGCTAGTAGCACCTTGGTCCTCCGCCTACCGTGTAATGAGGCCCAAAGTATTCTTAAGGCTAGCTTTATAGTGAACAGATTGCGGCATGCGCCAACATATAGATATATATTGAAGTGAGTAAAAAATTGATGTTTCCACTACATAGTACAGCAGAGCTGGACCAGAGAAGGAAGGTCTTGTTTCCAGTGTGTCGCAGTTAAAAAAGCAATTGAATTACAGAAGCAGATCTCAGAAAGGCAAGGCTGGATAAGCCCCAAGAAGCCAAGGACTTATCAGGCTGGGTGAGCAGTCACTGGATACAAATTGTGCGAAAGAATGAAACTCTTGTTCAGAAGACATGGCCAAAAACAAGGAAGACGTCAGCGGTCTATTAGAAAATAGTGTTTTCAATACACTAGGGCTTGATTTTGTGGTCTTCAGTCACGTGGAAGGATGAAGTTGGACGAACACGATGATCACACCTACGCATGAGGGCAGAGCATGCCTTCACTCCCCTGAATTCTCCAGAGCAAAAGAAAACTCCCAAGAACAAGTTCAAAGCCTTAATTGACAACGGACCACTGAGGTGATGATAGATGACTATGCTAATTGGTGGGAAGCTATGGTTAAGACTAGCTCACCAGCACCTGGAAGGCCAGCCTGCGTGCTGCTAAATGTAGGTGGAAAAGTACTGACAGAGATTAGAGTGCCAACCAATGGTAGGGGACCACGTGATTAAGGGTCCTATAGTTTGAGTAACCAATGGGACGTCTTGTATTTAGTGACATTCATAGTGACCTGTTTAAGGGGAGGGCTTAGTTTCCCCACCTGATATTAAGAAACCTATCACTTTTATTCACTCTTATAGACGAGTTTGGATCGTATACTTAGAGGTTCCTTAGGAGCTTATCACAATTGCCAAAAGGTTTTTGTAGTTTGACACGTAGGATGACGTTAGTAAATACGTAGGTTGACGTCATCAATGATGATTTTTTGCTATAAAAGAATGTTTTTTTTTAAGATGCATGGAGAGTTCTCATGCTGAGACGTCCGCTGATGTCTGTTGTACTCCCAGTTTTAGATAATTGATATTAAAACAGTTACCTTTTGCCAACTACCTGAGTCGTTTTGATTATTGATGTTTGAGTAACTTCTGCATCCCCATCCATCTCAAGGGTATTGCTACCTTGTTTTGAAGGGCTGGAGTCCACCAGTTCAGGCTGCCTTCTTCCACTCATAAAGAGGCCTTTCCTCAGGAGTTAACTGAAGAATTGCATCAGTCCCTGGTGTTGTTAAGCGACTCGTCAGGGAGTACCTCACCCACCTCTTGCAGCTGGAATGTCAGCCTGAGCGCTTCAAACCAGTCGAAATGATCCTTTGCCACTTCATAAGCATGTACTAAGTCTTTGGGGATGTGCCGTCGGGGCTTATACTGGGCACTCTGGTATGAGCCACTACTGCTGCCTTTTCTAGAGGCGGATCTGTTGGCCCCCTTCTTCTCCTAGAGCGACAGCTTGCGCAGCACTTTCCGGCTCCATGGTGATCTTGTCCCACTGTTTCTGTTCCTCTAGCACTGGTCTCCTCTCCTCAAGCAGGAGCTTTCTAGCCACTACCTCATTAACAGCTGGAACAATTACTGGGTCCCTTAGAGACTGAGCTGAGGCCTGAGACCTGCAGATTGCCGTACTAGCCCCTGTCCTCATGGACACTTTAGAGTGTTGAGAAACCATACTTGCCCCCCGGTGGGATGACTGGCGAGAAATCCTGCTCATGCGGTTGTTCTCCTCATTTACCCCCTCCAGAAGGTCGTATCCATTCAGGTACATGGGGCCTAGCCCATCCCCTGGGGTCTTCTCTCCAACTGCCCTCTCTTCTACCCAAGCTTGGAGGCTGGTCAGCAACTCAGGTTTATTAACCTTAGTGCTGTGGGTAATGCCCCTTTTTTGAAAAAAGACTTGCAGGACATCTTTGGTCATGTCTTTTAAATAGTCTCCATGTTAAGCTTCGTGACATTTACAATTACGTAGCAGTGACTAAACGTTGCCTGCAACCGTACTTTTATTGTTGGGTGACTAAGCTGTGTGCAAGGCTCCAACTGAGCCGACCACTTGCCACCAATGTGACAAATCAACTTCCGGGGCGCCAGTGGTCCAGGGATGAATATCGGTTTCTAAACCATCAATCAACAACACACCTCTAGTACCCCCAAGGGGTCTGACCAGATTGGAATACAAGTAAATTCTAAGACCTCCTTGTCCAATCTTGTTAACGTGGACAGAACAGCAGGCTTATCTCTGCAAGGTCGTGGATCGTTCGTTAGTTGCAACACAGCAAAAATACAATTATTACCCAATGATAAAAGGCACTGTCCAGTCAAGGTTGTATACAAATATCAACTTTATTATTACTACAACAGACAGTTCTAGCACACTACAATTACAACCCACACTGTAAAGGAACACAGAGGACAGACCGTTTCACAAAGGAAAGGGATGCACTCTGTATAATGCCAGGAGGGTAGTTGGTAAAGAAATCATTCCTACTGTTCAAGGTTATTTGATTTCAACACCAATGGGGCAAAGGGCCATAACTGTCTCTAGGGGTCTTCAGAGACGGACCAGGAGGGCAGAACCACAATGTACCTGGTGCTGAATACGTTGTTGGTGCTCGACAGCATTGAGGTGGTTCCAGGGTTCTTCACAGCCCTTGAGACAGAGTTAGTGGCAGGAGACAGCTGATGGCACGAGGCGGCAGTCAGTTCGGCAAGCAAGGCTGGACAGACATCTGCAGGCTGCCCATCGCGGCGGCTCAGGCCAAGAATCATTGTTTCTGTGCTGGTTTAGGCAGTTCTGGAATGCTGGTCGAGGCGTTTCGGACAGCTCGGGTCACTGCGGCATGACAGCAGTCAGCGGTGCAGCCAGATGCGGTTCAAGGACTTGACTGTCTGGAAATTGTCCTTACAAAGATGGATGCTGGATGATGCTTGCGTGGCACTCCTCTTAGCTACTTCGCAGGGCTCATGTCCTTTCAAGGTGGGCGGCCCAGAGCTCCGCAGGGTGTTAGCAGGCAACTGCCTTGTTCTTTGTCCAGAGACTCTCTGGCACGTCCCACCTAGGAAGCTTGCTGTCAGGACTTAGCAGGGCACACTGTGTGCTGGCTGGTTACCAGTTCTGGAGCTGCTGTATGGGTCCTCTGAGTCCAGTATCTCCCTCTGTTCACTGGGAGATGTTTAGGGGAGGGATCTTGCTTCCCTCTTGGAACTCCTGGCCTTCCTTTACTGGCAGAAGATGTAAGGTAGACTGTACTTTCAGCTTGGGTCCAAATGAGTCCTTCTTACTCCTTGCAAAGTCTTTAGATGATCTGCTAAGTGAGGGGCTCAGCCATCTTTTATAGCCAAATGGGCCCCAGTGATTGGTGTAGGCTACACATACCTTAATGAACCAATCCTGGGTCCCCACCAACAATCTCCTGTTATACATGAGGTCAGGACCAGAGTGCTCTGCAACAGGAGAGACAATGGGATGACAAGATATATGTAATTCCCACCCATCTTCCTCTCTGTTGTAGATCAATGTGTCTCTCTGGTTAACTGAGCCTTCTGTGACTCTTGATTAAAGCACAGGTTTTCCCTTGAGGATTGTGCTACGAGCAGACTTCCTGTCTCCCTAAAACCACAAACTTCTCCCCTTTGAAAGGGGTCAGCTCTGCACGGGTTTTCCTGCGGTAAATATTGTACCCAGACATGCATTTCACTGCCTTATCTCTCATTAGTATGCACTGCCATCAGCAGGAGAACAAAGGAATGCAGTTCTAAGGAACCTTTGATATTTTATTTAGGTTGCTCATGGCTGGAGGAAGGTGTGACTGCCCTCTTCTTGCAATGCATTGATCTAAGCAGGGTTGTCACATTCCATTTGACTATGACAGGGAAAGACGGCGCATGTAGGCTGTGTCTTCACAGAATACAGGTGACTATGTGTGTGGTGTGGGAAGCAGATGAAATGGGTGCGGAATGGCCACACTCATCTCTCAGAGGATGGTCTCCGATTATTCATTTTCATTTATAAAAAGAGCCCAGGCAAGCGCACTATCCCTGAGCGGATGGTCGAATTACTCACATGCCCGCCAGCCTCAACATGTCAACCACCGCACTACTGAGGGTTTGGTTTGTCATCAAGGCGAAAGTACCGGCTGAGGCCATCTGCATTTCCATGGTGGGAGCCTGGCTTGTGCTGGATGTCCATATCTAATCCCTGTAGGGATATGGCCCACCAAAAAAGCTCAGGGTTCTCCCCTTGCATGGCCATTAACCATCGCAGATGCCTGTGATCTGTCTGGATCGTAAAGTGCGACACAAAGATGTTGTGTTTTAGCTTCTTTACAGCCCACACAACCACATATGCCCCTTTTTCTACAACAGCCCAGTTCCTTTCCCTTTTTGTCAACCGCCTGTTAATGTAGGGACAGGTTGCTCTACGCCTTCAGAGTTCAGCTGCGCTAACACTGCTCCAATCCCAAAATCACAGGCGTCTGTCTGGATAATTAATTTCTGACCATAGTCTGGCACTTTCAGAACTGGGGCCCTGCACAGACCTTTCTTTAAATCCTGAAAGGAGGTTTGACAGGCAGGGCTCTGAGCTACCTTCTTTGGCATCTTTTTGGATGTTGAATCATTCAGGGGCATGGCAATGGTCCCATACCCTCTGATAAATGACTGGTAGTACCCGGCGAGACCTACAAAGCCTCTCACCTGCCTCTGAATGGTGGGTATGTCACAATCCTTCACAGCCTGTACCTTTGCTTCAAGAGGTTGTTTCTTACCTCCACTGACCATGTTGCCTAGGTAGGTCACGGCACTCTGCTCTGGCTGGCACTTCGTGGCTTGAATATTCAGACCTGCATTCTTCAGCACGTGAAGCACATGTTTCAGGTGGGATACATGATCCTCCCAGGTGTGGCTGAACACAGCAAGGTCGTCTAGCTAGGCAACGCTGAATTTTCCAGTCCGGATAAAACCTGGTTAACCATCCCCTGAACAGTGGCAGGGGCGTTCTTCAATCTGAAGGGCATCACAATGAACTGATAATGTCCTTCCGGGATTGAGAATGCAGACCTCTCTCTCGCTCCATCTGCCAAGCTGACCTGCCAATACCCAGCTGTAAGGTCAAATGTACTCATGTACTTGGCAGTGCCAAGCTTGTCAATGAACTCGTCTGCCTGAGGAATGGGGTGAGCATCTGTCTTTGAGACCCTTGTAGTCCATACAAAAGCAACCTTCAGTCTTCCCACTAATGGTGTTTTCAGGGACCAGTACCACTCCTAGGGATAACATCTTGGAAACTTCCTCCTTGATCGTGTCTCTGACCTCTGACATTATCAGACATCTAGTCAATTCTACTCTTCACCAGCTTACTGTCTCCAGTGTCCAGATCACGGGTGCACCAATCTGGGTGACCGGGAGTCCGCAAAACAGAGCAACATACTGTCCCAGTAAACAGTGGCAGTCTGTCAGTTGCTGTTCTGACAGGTCTGTTGCAAGGTTGACCCATCTGTGCCATCAGTGTGCAGTAGGTCTGGGAAGGGATCAGTCTCCTCCTCAGTCTCTCTGTCAGTCACTATGTCCATGACCAAGTCATCCCGGCTATAATGGGGTTTATTTGGCTGATGTGAAAGACCATGTACATCTGTTTAGGTCCTTTCACATCAATGGAATAATGCACCTCACTGACCTTTTCCAGCACACAGTAAGGCCCAGTGCACTTGTCCTGAAGGGCACTGGTTTTGACAGGCTCCATAATCCACACCCACTGGCCTGGAGAATAGACTGTCACTGTGGCCTTTTGGTTGTGCCAGTGCTTCATCAGCTCCTGACTGGCCTTTAGATTCTTTGTTGACTGTTCCATGTACTTGGCCTTATTAGACCAAAGGCTGAGTACATAGTCCACTGCATCTTGTGACGGGATGAGGGTTTTCTTTCCCATCCCTGCTTCACTAGACTTAGGGGGGCTCGTACAGGGTGTCCAAACAGAAGCTCAAAGGGCCTAAACCCTACTTCGTTCTGTGGCATCTCCCTGTACGCGAACAGTAGGCATGGCAGGAGAATATCCAATGTTCTCCTCATGGGCTCTTCCAGGTCACATATCATGCCTTTCAGGGTCTTTTTGAACCGCTCAACAAGCCTATTGGTTTGTGGATGAAAGGAGGTAGAGAACCGGTAGGTTACTCCACATTCTTCCCACAAAGCCTACATTTCTTAGGGAATCCAACATGGGAGAATATCCCAAAAAGAGCCTTCGCAACTACAGGGGATTTGATACTCAGAGGGAAAGCCTCAGGGTATCTCGTGGCGTGATCCACCTCCACCAAGATATATCGGTTTCTTGAGCTGGTTTGAGGATCAAAAGGACCCACAATATCCACGCCTATTATCTCGAAAGGCCGCCCAACCACTGGTAGTGGAATTATGGGGGTTTTTGCGGCACACCTGACTTGCCAGAAACTTGACAAGTCGGGCAGGACCAGACAAATTCCTTAACTTTTGCACCAAAATGCAACCAGTAGATAACCGGTCGGATGTCTTAATCACTCCCAAGTGACCCGCTAAAGGAATTTGGTGAGCCGAATTCAAAAGGAACTTTCTGTGGCATTGGGGAACCACCAACCTGCTGGTGCACTGACCCTCATAACCCTTTGGCTCACTGTACAGGATTCCATTCTCCTAGTACACATTGAACAGTCCAGGTGCCTCGCCCTTAGCCTGCTCCTCTGCCTGCTTCCGCAGACCCGCCAGAGTGGGACACTCTTTCTGGGCTGTGTAGAAGTCAGTCTGACCTGGGCCCCCAGCTGATGTGAACTCATCCAACTTGGCCAGACCCTTCAGATCTGCACCCACCTGATCCTTCACCTCATGTTCCTGCACTGCGCCAAGCAACTCTGAAGTCACAGAGTCCCCTACTACCAAAGTAGGGCCCTCCATGGCTACAAGCTCCTCTCCCGCAGGAGTAGGTATCTCAGTACTCTGTGGAACTGGACTAGGGGCTACCGGCCATGCCGGTCCTTCAAACAAGCCCTCTGGAAGCACTCCAGGGCCTAAGGCTTTCAGGGCATTCACTCTGGCGTTCTCTTTGGCCCTCGGTCGTGTAGCTGAGCCTTCTGTGGCTCTTGATTAAAGCACAGGTTTTCCCTTGAAGTATGTGCTGGGAGCAGACTTTGTTTCTCCCCAAAACCACATACTTCTCCCCTCAGAAAGGGGTCAGCTCTGCAGGGGTTTGCCTACGGTAGATAGTGGACCCGGACATGCATTTCACTGTCTTTCATACAGAGGGATGGGAGCTAGCTTCAAGCTGACACATTGCACACCAAAAGGGGTGTTAGTCTCACCTTCTTGATGTCTGTCCACCAACCAAGCCCACTAGGCAGGCTTGCCTCAATTCTCTCTTATTAGTAATCACTGCCACCAGCTGGAGAACAAGTCAATGCAGATCCATGGAGCCTTTCAAATTTAATTAGGCTGTTCATGGCTGGAGGAAGGTGTTCCTTCCCCCTTCTTGGAATGCTTTGATGTACTCAGGGCTGTCACATTCCATGTGAATATGACAGGGGTAGACAGCACCTGTAGGCTGTGTCTTCCCAGTGTACAGGTGACAATGTGTTTGGTGCGGGAAGCAGGTGAAATGGGAGCAGAATGGCCGCACTCATTTCTCTGAGGTTGGTCTCCCTCCATTTATTTTCATTTATCAAAAAATCAAAATAGCCCAGGCTAGTACACTCTCCTTATGGGAATTGTTGAATTCCTCGCAATGGGATTACACCAGAGTAATTCTGAGTCCAAATAACCAGACAAACTCAAGAAGATTGCAAGGTGCAGTTTTATTAGCAATTATCTAAGTTCACGACTGACATCAACAGACGCTCATTCTCAGCGATTTCCACAAAAAATACAATTATATACTTCTTTTTGTGTCAGAATAATGTTGTGCTATGTGGCAATAGTGATAAAACTATCAAGAGTTGGGATTGGTTAAGGGACACTAGATATGCAATCATATAGAGCTCTGTTTGTAATTGGCTGTCCGATATCAGGTGGACAATTTATGCCTACCTCTTCATAAGTGTAATTTAAGAAAATCTGTTACACAGTGCTTCATTGGTTTCTTAAACTATAAGGTCCTTTGTTATATCGACCAATACAATTGGTTGGCACACTTGTGCCATGTCTGGAACATTCAGTTCAATTAGCAGCTCGTAAACCAAGACCCAGGTGCAAGTAGATAGTACATGAAGCTGCCCTACCACCCAATTAGCCCTTCATCTCTCATCACCCATGCCTTCTGCCATGATATTCTCGTTGCACTTGGCCTTGCAGAGTATTCTTGTCCTGGGAATGCAACGGGAGTGAGGACACACGCTATCGTGTCTGGAACTCCATGTTCAAGTCCTATTTCCATCCTTGACTTGCGTGACAAGAGACCACAAATCCACTCATTCTGCAAGCGTTTATATGCTTTAAATGAATCAAGACTTGGCATCCTTTGTGTTCTTTCTTGCACCCTAACGTGAGAAGATTCATCCTCCGCATACATGTTCCTCTTCAGCGTAGATAGCTGACCTTGACTTCTCAGTTCTTGACTTGAGGCCAGACAGCCTCCCAACGCAGCTCCAATAACCTGCTGTTCTACTGCGACACAGCCTTTCATTCTCTTTCCATGATTTACCAATGTCCAGTTTCTGTACATTGGTGGCTCTGCCTGCATTCTGTTCACTACTTGTAGCTAGCCTATACTATGAAGCCTATACTATCACTGGATCTATTTTGTGTTTCAGCGTATATACATTCTTTATACTTCGGTTTTCAGCAACAATTTTTACTGTGTAATGTTCTTCTTTCACACTTTAAGGTTCACTTGATTCTTCACTTTGTCATTTCTCCTCTAGGGTCCATACCTCCTGTTCATTCAGTATTTTAGGACGTCGTGCACTCTTTCTTATGATGTCATCAGTCCATTTTCTTAACTCTCATATTCCTTCAGGGAGTTCCTCCTGTAGGCTTGCATCAACTTGAGGGTACATTCGATATGGTAGTCTTAATGGATACTGTCTTCCATATTCTCGCTGCGGTATTGGTACAGGAGCTGATATTAGAAAAGACACTGTCTCATGGCTCCAATACAGGGGGGTTAGGAGGGTAGGATCTCCTGCGGATATGATGTCTGCTCCTCTACACTCCTGGAAGAAAGTAGTTGAGCAAGAGGAACCTGGCCAAGGCAGTGAGGCTCATCACCAGGGTTTGCACACTGCCTCAGACTCCACAGTGGTCCTGTAGCCAAGAGAAAGAACCTGGGTTCCCTTATTGTTATTGAGCACGATCATTAATATGTACCCCAGGTTACAAAAGTATTCAGGGCAATCCTGTGCCATGTGCCCTACATGACAGAGAATGGTAATGAGGATCCAGTCTGGTGGTGATGGGCAGCAAATGTTACAAAGACCAGGGCAGGGGACCAGATAGATGACAGGCAGTCTTACGAGGAGACTGCGTATGCACAGGGTCCCAGCTTCAGTGTGGTATTTCTGGAGTGGGTTTGATTTGACGGGAAATTGAAGATATACCCTCCTAGCTCAGAAGGTGGAGCTTCAGGGCAGATTTAAGTCAACGGTTATGGTGATTGTGATGTGGGTGCCCGGGTGCTCAGATCCTGTAAGGAATGCGAAGGAGCAGAATCACCCATCCCACCCTTAAGCTCACCTATTTCAAATGTCACTGCACTACTAGGAGAGCCAGGACTCGTCTCATCATCTGACTCACAATAGTTCCATGTGGTTTCCACCACTGATAAAGCTTTTCAGTTGCAGAACTGCACTGACTCCTTTCAGGAAGGATTTGTAGACTAGTCTTAAAAACCTTTTGGAGAAATAGTCATTTAATATATTTAAGCATGTTTACAGATGTTTCTGTGCCCTCACAATGTGTTTCAGTCGTGTAGTTATTTTAATCAAAGACACCTGGGAAGATGCCTGCTTTAACGATATTCCCCATATCTAAGTTGTTGTCTGCCCAGGTGGTGTACAGAAATGGGAAAGTGAAAGGGTGTACATAACATAATCCTTGAAACAGACCTGGTAACCACTGGGCTGTGGTATGGCTTGACCAAGGTTGAGGAGTGTCGGTTGAACACCTGGGAGCTGTCGCTGGGTTGGAGCAGTAGCCCAACCTCTATGCACAAAACACGTGGATAGAATGGCATATCATTTACAGTCAATGCTGTAAGGCAGCGGTGTGCAATCTTTGGCTCTCCTGATGCTTTGGACTACAAAGGAGAGGATCTTGGAGTTGTTGTGCAAAAGATCTGGAGAGCCACAGGTTGAAGATCCCAGTAAATGTAAGGGAATGCACAAAACAAACCCAATAGATATAGGTGAGAATATGGGCTACACACGGTCTACCTATAGATCCTGGCGACAGGTCTTGGGATTCCTAAGTTTTTAAATCCAACCTTTTGTCCAGAAGTGAATCCAACAGCACAGCAGCTTTGTACAGTGGCAGACAGTGTATGGGAGTTCAGGTATCTTCCAAAAAGCCTGAATAAAGAAGCCCTAATGGGAGATTTGGCCGAATTTCAGATGTTCGAAAAGTCTGAACGGGCTAAAAGTTCAACCAATTCCCCCATTCGGTGGCAAGGGCTGTGGGGGCTGCAGGGGTGTCCCCCCCAGCTGATCCCAAACAAAGTTAAAAAACAAACAAAAAAATAAATTAAAAAAGGAAGGACCCTGCGGCGCCAGTTGCCGATCAAGTGAAAGGAACAGGCGTTGCAGGGACACCGCGAGTCAGCAGCACACAGCAAAGAGTGCTGCTGCAAGGTAAGTAGGAGGGTGGGGGCGTGGGGGCGGGTGGGGTTGGAAGCCTGTTACTGCAATGTCAGGGGAGAAAAGACTTGAACGTTTTCAGAAAAAGTATTTTCGGTCTTTTCTCCCTCGAACATTTCAGCCACTGGCTTCCAACCCCAATCCAATTTCATAGGGCAACAATTGTTTCCAGAGTTTTAAAGATCACCATTTCAGTTCTGTCTAAATGGTTAAGGGGCTTACTAGTCAACTCTACCTGCCAGTTAGTTGTATTTACCCATTGCCCAAGTTGCCATCCACCTATAACATAGGCGTGTGCACCACGAATGTCTGCTGGCATTTAAACTCTCCCTCATTCTATTCAATAATTTGACTTGAAGGCTCTTTCACAGGGCAACCCTTCTCCACATATAAGATCACAGTGTATCCAATAGGAATTTCGTCTCACACGTCCCATGAAGGTGCCAGAATTTGGATAGCTCAACACACGCATGTGATTGACCAATATCGCACTCCGTTCATGAGAGTAGGGACGTCTGGCTGGCTTTTCCCGATAAGCCTGGGTGAACAATTTCTCCCATAACTGGAATCACCTGAATGCTCACGGTTGCCGGGTGATTTTGGTTTGGTCAAACCTTTAAGAGATTTAAGCTCATGGCAATTTCATGATGAGGAAAAGGTCCAAACTATTCCTGCCCACATATAATATAGGCAAACACATTATCGAGATAATGGACAGGACAATTCTAGATGTATTTACAACAAGGCCGACTAGGCCCAGGCCTAGGGCGGCAGACTGCCAGAGGAGCAGCTTTTTATTGAAGCATATTTTCATTTTACTGGTTTTCATTTTTTGTAAAATAAAGCCAATTTTGTTTCTCTGAGTCTGGCGGATCCACAACACTGCAAGTAATTTTGAGTTGTTAGGTAGTCATTCCACTCTGACAGTTAGGGGGTAATTCATAGAATTCAGCGCACAAGTGGCGCACGCGGCAGGCGCACAGTGTGCGCGTGCGAATCCCTGCGCCAGCCGTGTGCGCCAAAATCCATTTCCGCGCACAGCGTATTCATGGATTCCAGCCACCAAAACCAGCCGTGGCGCACAGTGGCGCAGCGACCCTGCAGCAGCGCCAGTTACGCCCCCAAGAACGCCTCACGCGCAGGGAAAAGCTATCAATATACCCAATCCAGGGCAAAGGGCTGCGCTAACCCTGTACCAGCACGGCAAGCGGGCTACGTGTATCACTGGGGTGCGCGGGAAGTACCTCACGCGATTGGCCCTGTGCGAGCAGGGTACGCGTATTTCAGGGGTGCGCGGGAAGTTCCACACGCGATTTCCGCAGGGTACGTGCATTTCAGGGGTGCGCAGGAATTTCCACACGCGATTGGGCCCGTGCGAGCAGGGTACGCGTATCGTGTGCGGGAATTTCCACACGCGATTTGTCTGGGTACGTGGATCTCAGGGGTGCGCGGGAAGTTTCACACGCGATTTGGCAGGGTACGTGGATTTCAGGGGTGCGCGGGAATTTCCACACGTGATTTGTCTGGGTACGTGGATCACAGGGGTGCACGGGAAGTTTCACACGCGATTTGGCAGGGTACGTGGATTTCAGGGGTGCGCGGGAAGTTCCACACGCGATTTGGCCGGGTACCTGCGCGGGAATTTCCACACGCGATTAGTCTGGGTACGTGGATCTCAGGGGTGCGCGGGAAGTCTCACACGCGATTTGGCAGGGTACGTGGATTTCAGGGGTGCGCGGGAAGTTCCACACGCGATTTCAGCAGGGTACGTGTATTTCTGGGTGCGGGGGACGTTCCACATGCGATTTCAGCATGGTACGTGCATTTCAGGGGTGCGCGGGAAGTTCCACACGCAATTTCAGCAGGGTACGTGTATTTCTGGGTGCGGGGGACGTTCCACACGCGATTTCAGCATGGTACGTGCATTTCAGGGGTGCGCGGGAAGTTCCACACGCGATTTCAGCAGGGTACGTGTATTTCTGGGTGCGGGGGACGTTCCACACGCGATTTCAGCATGGTACGTGCATTTCAGGGGTGCGCGGGAAGTTCCACACGCGATTTCAGCAGGGTACGTGTATTTCTGGGTGCGGGGGACGTTCCACACGCGATTTCAGCATGGTACGTGCATTTCAGGGGTGCGCGGGAATTTCCACATGCTATTGGGCCCGTGCGAGCAGGGTACGCGTATCTCAGGGGTGCGCGGGAAGTGCCACACGCGATTTCAGCAGGGTACGTGTATTTCGGGGTGCGGGGCAAGTTTCACACGCGATTTCAGCAGGGTACGTGTATTCCAGGGGTGCGCGGGAAGTTCCACACGCGATTCCATCAGGGTATGTGTATTTCAGGGGTGCACGGGAAGTTCCACACGCGATTTGGCCGGGTACGTGCGCGGGAATTTCCACACGCGATTTGGCTGGGTACGTGTATGACAGGGGTACGCGGGAAATTCTACACGCGATTTGGCTGTGTGCTCCCAGGTATTCCCTGTACACCCTGCACGGCCCCTGCAGGCAGCCGACACCACAGGGGACTACCCTGCACACCTGCTCATGTCACCCAGCACCCCCACCCCCCAGCCACCATGGGCAGCCCCCACCAGGCCCCCACTCATGTCTCCCACCACCCCCACCCCCCAGCATCCAGGGGCAGCCCCCACCAGGCCCCCACACATGTCCAACTCATGTCTCCCACCACCCCCACCCCCCAGCAGTGCAGGGGCACCCTCCACCAGGCCCCCACTCATGTCTCCCACCCCCCCGACCCCCCAGCACTGTGGGGCACCCTCCACCAGGCCCCCACCCATGTCTCCCACCACCCCCATCCCCCAGCAGTGCAGGGGCAGCCTCCACCAGGCCCCCACTCATGTCTCCCACCCCCCCAACCCCCCAGCACTGTGGGGCACCCTCCACCAGGCCCCCACCCATGTCTCCCACCACCCCCACCCCCCAGCAGTGCAGGGGCAGCCTCCACCAGGCCCCAACTCATGTCTCCCATCACCCCCACCCCCCAGCCACCAGGGGCAGCCTCCACCAGGCCCCCACTCATGTCTCCCACCCCCCCGACCCCCCAGCACTGTGGGGCACCCTCCACCAGGCCCCCACCCATGTCTCCCACCACCCCCACCCCCCAGCACTGCAGGGGCAGCCTCCACCAGGCCCTCACTCATGTCTCCCACCCCCCTGACCCCCAGCACTGTGGGGCACCCCCCACCAGGCCCCCACCCATGTCTCCCACCACCCCCACCCCCCAACAGTGCAGGGGCAGCCTCCACCAGGCCCCCACTCATGTCTCCCATCACCCCCACCCCCCAGCCACCAGGGGCAGCCTCCACCAGGCCCACACTCATGTCTCCCACCACCCCCACCCCCCAGTAGTGCAGGGGCACCCTCCACCAGGCCCCCACTCATGTCTACCACCACCCCCACCCCCCAGCAGTGCAGGGGCAGCCTCCACCAGGCCCCCACTCATGTCTCCCACCACCTCCACCCCCCAGCCACCAGGGGCAGCCTCCACCAGGCCCCCACTCATGTCTCCCACCACCCCCCAGCCACCAGGGGCAGCCTCCACCAGACCCCCACTCATGTCTCCCACCACCCCCACCCCCCAGCCACCAGGGGCAGCCTCCACCAGGCCCCCACTCATGTCTCCCATCACCCCCACCCCCCAGCCACCAGGGGCAGCCTCCACCAGGCCCCCACTCATGTCTCCCACCACCCCCACCCCCCAGCATCCAGGGGCAGCCCCCACCAGGCCCCCACACATGTCCAACTCATGTCTCCCACCACCCCCACCCCCCAGCAGTGCAGGGGCAGCCTCCACCAGGCCCCCACTCATGTCTCCCATCACTCCCACCCCCCAGCCACCAGGGGCAGCCTCCACCAGGCCCACACTCATGTCTCCCAGCACCCCCACCCCCCAGCCACCAGGGGCACCCTCCACCAGGCCCCCACTCATGTCTCCCACCACCCCCACCCCCCAGCATCCAGGGGCAGCCCCCACCAGGCCCCCACACATGTCCAACTCATGTCTCCCACCACCCCCACCCCCCAGCAGTGCAGGGGCAGCCTCCACCAGGCCCCCACTCATGTCTCCCATCACCCCCACCCCCCAGCCACCATGGGCATCCCCCACCAGGCCCCCAGTCATGTCCCCCTGCACCCCCACCCCCCAGCATCCATGGGCACCCTCCGCCAGGCCCCCACCCATGTCCAACTCATGTCTCCCACCACCCCCACCCCCCAGCAGTGCAGGGCACCCTCCACCAGGCCCCCACTCATGTCCCCCTGCACCCAGGTCCTCACAATCCCCAATCATGTGCGTTGTGGTCAGCCTCCACAGCCAAAAGGCCCTACCAAGTAACCCATTCACCCACATGGAAATGGAAATCACATGTTACACCCCCAATGTTCATAAACCAAATGAACCCATATCCGTCACACACAATGGTTGCAAATGAATGGGAAAACACCCAACATGACATGCATGAAACCAATGAGATGATACCACACAGTGAAGTATGAAAACAAAATTGTATTAAAAAAAATTGAATGCAAATGAAATGAAACAAACTACAATGGCAATGAAAAAAAGATAAGCTGCATGTCCGTCCAAAAAAATCAAAACTACAAATCCAAATCCAAAAAAATGTTGTTCAAAGTCACATTAAAAATAAAATCAATCCGAGAGATAAAAATAAATGCAAAGACCATTGCTCCATGGAGAATAAATCAAAAATAAAAAAATAAAACAATCCAATGAAGAACTATGTACAAAACATCCAAGGGTCCATGAGCCCAACTGAACAAAGGAAACCTACAAAAAACCCTAACTAAAATGCAACTATATACAAAGAGTGGAGCTGTGTCCGTCGACTCCAAATCATAAGAAGAAACAAATGAAACCTAAAACTAAAGAACTATATACAAAGGCGGCGGGCAAGTCCAGCGGCTCACTCCGTGGTGTTCCGGGCCAGGGCATCATCAAACTCCTCGTCTATGTCCCGGAGGCGGTCCTGTTCCATGGCCCCGAGGGTCCGCAGGGACGACGCCATCTGCTCCTCCAACCCCTGCGGATTGCCTCGAGGCACTCGGCCCGCCTCAGGGCCCTCCGCATGGAGTTCTCCGCCCTGACCATCGTGAGCCGCGCCTCTTCCGTCCGCAGCCGCTCCGCACCTATCTGCTGGCCCAACCGTAGCCACACGGAAGACACTTCCTGTCCTGGGTCCTCCTGCCCTCCGGCCGATGCCTGCCCATCCGATGTTGATGGGCCCGAGCCATGATGCCTCCCACGTTGACTCTGCTGCTGCCTCCGACGCAACTGCCTCTGCCAGCACGACGGCATCCAGGCTGATGGAATCCACCGACGCCGTCGTGCACGTGCCCTGCCTGATGATGCCGGCACATCCTCCATCTGCTGGGGTACAGTTGCTGTGGTGTCCACCCCTGCTGGACCTCTGACTCCCGACTGTGGCAGGGATGGGATCCCCACCGAGCTGGCTGCATTGGTCAGGGCAGGTCCACAGGGGGCCCTGGTGGCATCTGGGCCGGAAGACGGCAAGGAGAACGACTGGCGTATAGTCTCCACAGAGGAGGAGAGGGCCGCCAGATTGGCCGACACATGCAGGAAACCCCCGAACATGGACGATCCCAATTGGGCCACATCGGCACGGTGCTCTTCGTGATGACGTGCGTGCTCCTCCTGGGAAGCACGCACGGCATCACGAATCACAGCCGTGCGCATCGCGACCCCAATCAGGACCTTCTCCATACGGCCAGGGGTCCCCTCGTCCGCAGGTGGAGGGGAGTCAGATGACATGGACATCCCCTCTACCTGCGGACGGGCCTGGGACGGGGCATCCCTGCTGGTGCATGGTGGTGCACCCACAGGGACAGCGACATGCACAGGCCCCTCCACGGTGACCTGTGCTGCCTCCTGCCCCTGCCCCTGGACTGCACCACTTGCACCAGGAGGGATGCCCCCACCAGGCCCCATGTGCGCCTCAGTGGCGGCCTCCTCCTCCTCTGTGGAAACCACCAACCTGGATGGCTCCCCACCGTCTTCCGCCATAGCAGGCCCCTGTGGGGGCTCACCCACCCCTTCCGCTGCAGCCGTGGGGGCATCCCCGCCGCCTTGCTCCACAGCGCCGTCTCCGCCCTCTTCTTCACTAGCCGCTGCGTAGAGGGAGACATAGAACACAAGCATCAGGGTACTGTACAATGGTCCCCTAGACAGGAAGCAATAGCAGATGAGTGCCACTGTCAAAGTACACTTCCATCATGTCCCTCCACAACACATGTGTCAGTCCAGGCAAAACACACACAGTGACAGTCATGGTGCATGCCATGGACATTTCCATACATGTCCAATGGACTCTCGAAACATACAATGTAATGGAACTCACATGCATCATGGGTCATGCCTATCACATGCACACACTTCACCTCAGTCACATCCATCTGGCCCCGTACACCCCAATCACAGTGGATACAAGGATGACTAGGCTGCATCAGTGAATCTGTACATTGTCACAGACATGTGTCATGCATCCATGGCATTCACAAGTCACAGACACGCAGGTCATGCACACAGACATGCATACCATATATGTACCTGGCATCAGCACCCATCCCTCACCCCCACCCATGTCCAGGAACAGAGACTGGCATGCTGTCATGTGTCCAATCTGCATAGGGCTCCCCATGTTGCATTTAAACACATGCAACAACCGTGCGGTTCACACATTACTGGTCGCACATGCATTACCATGATGTCCCTGCACACATACATGCGTACATGGCCTATGTCACACATACAGGCAAGTATCAGACAACCAGCACACTGCAACATGCCCTGTCTCACACAGCAATGCTTGGCCACTTACCGCTCAACTCCAGACGGGTCTCCCTCTCAAGGACCTGGGCGTGGAGCGCTGGGTGTATGCGTTCCAGGACCCTCATCTGGATGGAACTCATGCGGCCCCGGCCCCCCTCCACGAGGCGCCGGGCCTTTGTGAGGGTCCTGGACCTCAAGTCCTCCCAGCGCTTCTTGACCTTCTGGATGGTGCGGGTTGCCACCCCCTCCGCGTTGATGGCAACCACACAGTCGGCCCAGGTCCTCTCCCGTCCTTCCTTGTTGGCGCGGGACGATCCGAAGAGGGCATCATACTGTCCCAGGACTTGCTCCACCAGGACACCAACTTCGGTGGCAGTGAAGCTGGTGCCCCTCTGCCCCTCTGGCCGGGGGTTGCCACTGGTGCCAGATGTTGATGTGCCCGACATGGCAACCCCAGGGTCAGGAGTGGGTGGGCAACTGGGTCCTGGGGCTGGGCTGTGGAGCGATGTTATCCGAGTCGGGAGTCTTCTGTTCCAGCAGGGGTGGACACAGCAACTGGACCCCTGCAGATGGCTGATGTGCAGGCACCAAATGGCAGGGCACGGTGGCAGCAGGCAGGCAGGCAGGCAGGCAGCAGCAGATGGCACGTGGGAGGCTGCTCGGGGCACTGGGGGGCAGTAATTCGGCCTTCTGGGCAGGAGCGTGGTCTTCCGTGTTTTCGCGTGGCCAGCTTGATACGGAGTGATTTGGCACGTGAAAATCCTGCACGTTAGCGTGATATTCGAGGAACGGCCCTTAGCGCGTAAGCGCGTCAGCACGCGTACGCGATTTCATTGGACCAAAGGCCCTTACAGCGTAAGCGTGTCTGTGACGTTTCGCGCATGGGCGTTGCTCTGGCAGGGCTTGGAGATCCCGCGTGCCTTTGAACTGCTCTGTACGTGCTTTTCGTGCGGTGCGTGTGTTTTCCATCCGTTGGGGTTCACACGCTATTACTTCACAGCGGGTGTTGGCTACGCGTTCTTCTACACGCAAGGCAGACGGTGAGTGGTACCCCGCTCCCCCCCAGGCCTGATCGCGTGAAGCGAACCCCTCAAATACACGTAGCCCGCTCCCCCAGGCCCGATCGCGTGAAAAACTTCACGTGAACCCCTGAAATACACGTAGCCCGCTCCCCCAGGCCCGATCGCGTGAGAAACTTCACGCGAACCCCTGATATACACGTAGCCCGCTCGCGTGTAAAAGTTCACGCGAACCCCTGATATACACGTAGCCCGCTCGCGTGTAAAAGTTCACGCGAACCCCTGAAATACACATAGCCCGCTCCCCCAGGCCCGATCGCGTGAGAAACTTCACGCGAACCCCTGAAATACACGTAGCGCGCTCCCCCAGGCCCGATCGCAGGAGAAACTTCACGCGAACCCCTGATATACACGTAGCCCGCTCCCCCAGGCCCGATCGCATGAAAAACTTCACGCGAACCCCTGAAATAAACGTAGCCCGCTTCCCCAGGCCCGATCGCGTGAGAAACTTCACGCGAACCCCTGATATACACGTAGCCCGCTTCCCCAGGCCCGATCGCGTGAAAAACTTCACGCAAACCCCTGAAATACACGTAGCCCGCTCCCCCAGGCCCGATCGCGTGTAAAAGTTCACGCGAACCCCTGAAATACACGTAGCCCGCTCCCCCAGGCCCGATTGCGTGAAAATGTTCACGCGAACCCCTGAAATACACGTAGCCCGCTCGCACAGGCCCAATTGCTGTATTCTGCCACTTTTGTAATGCGCAGGGACGCTACCGCCTGCCTTCGTGTGGCGGACGTGTTTCGGCTTGTGCGTGTCTTTGGCTGTGCGTGGCTTTGCCCTATTCGATTCCATGAATACGTGTGGTTCGAGTGCGTGTGGGCGTTCCGTCTGCTTCCGTGCAGTACATCCCCAGTTACGCCCTTATTTTTGCGCGTTGTTCCCCATTCCGCGCGTTACGCCCCGTGTCCCGCCCACTTTCTGGTGTATGCACCGAGGTTGTGCACTTTCACTGTGCGCGTCGCGCACGCCTTTCGGGATGTTGCAGTGACTTGTGCACCATGCACGGGTTTGGCGCACATCCCGGGGTGTACACGCGCAGGGACTTCCATGAATCGCACGCGTGCGCGTGCGCCTGTTTTTTTCCGCTTGCGCCTGCTTGCGCCTGCTTGCGCGAAGATTTTCGGCGCACGTTTGTTCCATGAATCGGCCCCTTAATGTTTGTGATGGCCAAACTTGTATATATGCTTGATATTTACAAAAGCTTCATTGTTAGGGTGACTTTAGGTATTTTGTGATTCAGTCATACAACTCGTACAAACATATAGGACAGATATAAAGCTCTTTGGTCAGTCTTATCTTCCAAAAATGCTATTTAATATGCAAAACAGCCAAACCCTCATTGGTTTTATTGGTGCCACTTCACATTATCGTTTGGTTCTTTCTAATCAATACACACATAAACTGTGTTAAGCAATCACGTTTATATTCAAACATAACATGCACTTTTTAAAACATTGCAAAAATGAGGGTTTTCCCTTCAGAAAAATAAAGGTTAAAAATGATGCACCATTTTACAATATTAAACGTATGCCTATGCTCAAGTCAAGCACAGCGTTCCCACAGGTGGCACTAAAATGATTTCCAGAAGCCAGAACTAATTTCCCTCCCTGGGCCCACATTTCAGAGGTCTGGAAAAGGTGCAATCATTAAATAGATCAAAGAGAAGTTAAAAAGGTGAAGAGTAAATCTGAATGCGTAAGTGCATCAAGAAATCTGTGAAAAGATACCCAAAGCAATAGAAGAGTGAGAACAAAAACTCTGTGCCAAAGGTACACACGGTGTCACTGCTGTAAATGTGTCCTGTAAAAATGTCCATTATGCCATCTTCACAGAAGCTGCTCAGTGCTAAGCAGCCAAATGGCATCCCTGCTGGGTTTATCATACGTCTTACTCTTTCATGACATTCCACTGCACGCTCGGTACTACTAGGAGAACTAACTGCAATGTATGTTACACAATGCGTAACTGTGATGCTTATAAGTAATCTTTACATTAATTATATTTTAAATACATGGAAGCACTTTTATGTGAAACAGTACTTCCAACGACAGCAAGGCATCTCGATCTATACCCAGACATCTCAAAATGTTCCTATGTATTGTACAGTTCAACTCTACAGAGTTAACACACATTTTAAATTTCCTCAAATGCAAGCTACCAAGACCGATGCCCTAAGCCACACCCACAAAGGTAATTCTGTGCTGGAACACCCGATCCGCTGCTCAATTTTACTCTTGGGGAGTTGGGAATATTGCACAATTGCACAAATAGCAATGATGTAAACAGTATGTACCACTTCATTTGTTATAAAAGGGGCCTTCATTGTGCACCTAAGAGGAATGCTTTTGCTTCCCAGACATGAATGTTCAGGGTGGCCCTGATCCATTACTCCACCGTGAGAATGCAGAGCCAAAGATTCCAAGAAACATCTCCAACTGTCTGTACTCAACTGAGGTGTTTATGCCCAGGCAGAGTTTTCAAATGACACTTGTGATTGTTGCCATATGTTAATGGTGTTCCAGCCCAAGGTGTGGCAGGTATTGCAGCAGGTAACTTGCCTTATTTCCAGTTTGCCCTCTGATAACATCAGAGCTGTAACCATGAGCTGGGGTGCAGTTTGTTTTATTTAAAATGTTTATAAAATGTGCCTGTATCACTTGCATATATGTCATATGTAAACTTTACCATTTAACAAGACCGGATGTAGACATTTAATTGTGTTGCATTCATATTACAGACCAGTCTAAGTGCTCAATGAAACCAGAATTCCTCATTCCAATCGTCTCTCACTTGTGTCCAGTTGGCAGACAGCTTATGCTCTTATCACTTCCTCTTAAAGATTGTTTTCAGACTTAACCGAAAGTAGACAATTAGCTGTAAAAATGTTCCTATAGTGCACGCAACTGTAGAACACACTGCCTTCTACAAGTCTTGGGCAGCAGCAATCTGAAAACACTCTGTCAACTAACATAATGCAGAAGATGACAGGCATGAATTATTAGAGAGGAAGAAATAACTTTCTAATCTCTGCATCCCTAAAAACGTCCTTATTATGTTATGGAGCCAACATAGGGAACAAAATGGGGGTGATGGGGAGTAGTTTGACAATGTGGACAGAGTTTGTTGAAGAGGTGAAATCCGTGAAGGTTCAGAGTCTGGAAAAGGTGGAGTAAAGTTGCGGGGGTCATGCACTTATTTGGGCCTAGGACAACACCTTTCCTGCCACAGATTCTGAAAGAAAGCGAGGCATCTAAATGACTAATGACTCGCACCCGGCTGTTTCTTTAATAGAGAAACGCACTGTTTAGTGTTTTGAGCCATGCACGGGTCACTTTATTCACAAAGGTGACCTGCACATTTCCAAGGGACAGTGCTGCAGCGCAACCGATGCACAGGCCGCCCCCCTGCATGCATTGGTGCATGGAGTATGCTTGGCACTCCCTGCACCCACGCGGATCCAAGGAGTGCATTTCATCATGACGGAACCTTAAAGGGCCTGTCATTGCGAATATTGGTGGACAGTAGTATAAGTGGGGTAGCAGCGGGTCATGCCCCTGCCGCTCTGCACTTAAAAAAAAAGAAAATCCACGAAAGGGTCAGCAATGCCCTGGTCATGTATCCTAGGTCCCCCATGCCTGTTCCCCAGAGGAAATCGGAACGCGTTTGTCTCATGCATATCTTAATGGACATCCTGTTACAGAACTTGGGATGTGCATTAAAATGTGCACGAACACTGCCATGAAAATAGGGTGCATCTGTGTTGGGTGCAAGCAATGAGATGGATCAGCTTATGCCATCGCTTGCTGCCGCAGAGGGTTTGAGAAACGGTCTCATACTGTATAATATATTATGTGTGTTCCCATGTACAGAGCCCATAACAGTGCAACCCTTCCTGATGACATGGTATCCCTTTAAGTAATGTCAGAGTCTTCTTTAAGAATGCTTGACATGTGACTGACTCTGTCTCTGTCCTACGGGACTTCCTGGTTTCTGACGTCATTGACCTGCAGCCTTGGACTGCCCCTTGTATGCAATAAACCCCCTCAGTAGTTCCTATGGATGGACAGTCGCTCACCTCTAATGCATTACTGATTCTTCCCCAGCTCTTCCTGCTTTTCAGAGGTCCATAGCTTTTATGAATTCCCTATATTGTAATATTACACCTCAATAATACTCAATGTATAGCTGTCAGAATGATAAAAAGCAGAGCCAGGCACTACACCTCAATAATACTCAATGTATAGCTGTCAGAATGATAGAAAGCAGAGCCAGGCATGCCTAGCACGTGATTGGCTCTGCTTTTCTAGCAATCAATATCCAATTTCCCCATTCCAACTTTACTAATTTGATGAATAATGAAAGGGTGAGTTCTTCCTACCCAGATTCAAATCTTGAACCTGCAGTTTACATATAGATCTCTTCAGTAGGCACATTAATCTACTGAGATATCTTTCTGCAGAGTGTAATGTGTCGTCCTACTTGGATAACATTCACTGATGTACAGGACTCAGTTTCTTCTCACTAACCCACATACCCAACCTCACACAACCCCAGGGACATCCTTTGGGGGTGGCCAGGGGTCGCAGCTGAGACCTCTGAGGTCTCCCTCGTTACCCCAGTGGTCTCCCTTGCGACCCCTTTTTTTATGGAAGTTCCTGGGCTGTGGCTAGCACCATGTGGCTCTTTGTTTCTAGAGCGGCTGGCCTTCTTGTTCAGTCCTCTTAGAAACGACGCCCATCCATGACTCCTCTGTTTCCCTTAACGTTTCTCTCCATGAAGCCCTTTAAGTGATTGTGTGTCTATTTCTTCCCACGAATCATCCCAATCCCGACCAAACTTTCTTGAAGACTTTTGGCTCTTAAAGGACATTTGGGAAGATTCTGGGTGGAAGAAAATGACGGGAGGAACAGCAAACAAACCCGGACCTCACCCGGGGATTTGAAGGAGCGGGAGAATAACTTTGGAGAGAGTTCAGCCAGTTCAATCCACATTCTACGCCAGGGACAATGTGCATTAACATTGTATAGCTGACTTACCTTGGTACATGATTCTTTTTTATAGGAATAACATTCTAATCCATTTGGACCCGGGGCCATTCTGCACACCCATTATTTTCTTCTGGCAATGGGTGTCGCAAAGCACCTGTCCGATGATGACAGCCAGTGGTGCCTCTGCGTCCCTCTCATCCAGAGAACTGTCAGAGGAAGCACTGCTTTTGGAAGATTGAATATTCAGTGCTTGCCACTTTCTCAAGCTCAGCACATTTAAATCTGAATGCCTTGCGTTCCCTTGTCACCGGTGCTAAGCTGCCAGCCGCTGCAGCATGCATGTGCTCGGCTGCCCGGCTGGGCATTCCAGGCACCCCTTACTCCTTCTTTGGGAGCTCTGGCCTAAAACACAAAGGTAGGAAGCTGCAAGCAAAGACTGAAAGAATGGGAGCCCAGACGAAAGGGCCCAGGGTCCGCGGACATTCGAACACTAAAGCAAGCCTTGTGGATAAGATGTTGCATGGTTTCCTTAAATACGCAGAACATCACCTGTGCAGGCATGGGGAAGAATGGCCTGTTTGATGAGTTTGTCATATGGCAAAGCATTATTATTGGTAGAGATTGATGACAGTACAGAAGCCCATTTAACCCACGTGATGGCTTCTCAACATTTTGCATATAAGTATTGTCTCTTGGGTTGTTGACCTCTTCCCTTGAGACGGGGCGGGCGTGATGTAGCCTATCATATAAGTAGTGAACTTTGCAACTTGGAAACCAGGGTTCAAATCCCAGCTTCTTCTGAGTGAAAACATTGTGATCCTGGACATATGACTTCACTTTATAGAGCCATGTCTCATATACAGTGCTCTAAGTATCTGTGCTTCAAGGATTGAGCATGCATACAGGCCCAGAAGCGCAGATATTCTTACCATGAGACCGGTTTTCCTCCCTTACCCGACCCTCTTCTAGAATTCAGCAAGACTCCCAGTTTTGAGTCGAGGAAACATTGTCTACAGAAAATTGGAATCGGTCCACAATGGAGTGACATCGCAGCCATTCTATTCTCAAATCAAAACCTGGACGATGTCCAAAGGAGAATATATGGTAAGGCTGCTGTGAACATTGAGGTCATCACCAATCCCAGTGTGCATTTAGTGTATGTAATGATTCAACACTACACAACGTTTTATCAGAGTCATGTTTGTCCAATAAAAAGATCTATGGTCGATCTTATGTCACCAACATGCTATTTGTTGTTATGCAAAACAGCCAGGAACCCGTATTGGTGCTGTTTGTCCTCTTCCCATTTCTCATAGAATTTCTAAAGAATACAATAGGGCATAATTGACAAAGTCATTCTAAATTGTATAATGTTCTTTAATCAGTAAAACAAGTGTACCGTTCTTAGTATGACTAATATGCATGTATTGGAAATGAGCATTGGAAATTAACATTTAAAACGTTTTAAAACAGAAATTCAACAAAGATAGTACAATTCATTTCCTTGTTGGTTATTTCTTTTGCTGATAATACACATCATATTGTCTTTCAAAATGTACATACCATTTGGAAAGGGCCGGATCCGTTTCTGTTTTGAGCACTGAAGCGATGTTTAATTTTATCAGTGTCACTGCCAATGTATCCATCCATCGAACTCATCCTGAGGCTGTCTAAGAAAGTGTATATGGTTAATGGTTACAAACAATTTCATATTATTGTGAGCGTTATGAAACATGAAATTAACTCCTAAACCTAGTGTGAATGATGTATTTCCTGATACAAGCATAACATCATTTACTCACAGACACATCTGTCAAATCTAAAGATGTGTTGTCATCCTTACTTTAATGCAAAGCAGCCATGAACATTCACTGGTGCAATTTGTCCTCTGCCCCTTTCTCATCGGGATATTTTAAAAAGAGCACGATAGGCGTGCATCAAACTATCTATCTTGCAATCACAACCTTCTACTAGACAAGAATGTCCGTGGTCACATTGCCATTTTGGGCCAATCAGAATACTGTTTAAAAATTAATACATTCTGAACGGTTTAAATACATGTGGCATTTTACTAACTGCAACACAGTGGGACAGAGGGGTGGGGGTAAAGGGTGGTCTGATAAGCATCCCTTTTCAGTGAGATATACAGTATCCGTCTTCTGATACATGTCAGATTAAAACCAAAGATCCTTTATATATAAATGCAATATTCTGCCTGCAGATTTGAGGGACAGCAGCGTGTAGATGTGTTCTCTCTTTTTTAATGCTATCTTGCTTTTAGCCCAGCTTGAAGAAAGGCAGATAGAGGCATGTGTTTCCACCCTCCACCCAACAGCAAGCTTGCACTGGAGAGGCTGGCCCGTTTCACTTTGGGGACTCACAGCCGCCATTCAAAGCTTTGAACCCGGAGATTTCCTTCCCGCCGAAGGGGAAAGCATTGAGGTGTCTGCTCCCCTGCCGGAGCCAATATGCTGAACCCCAGCTCACAAAGGCAGTGTTGAAAGCAGCTGCAGGGTCTTCAGAAAAGGTGGCCGGTGGGGGGGCCTGAACCTCACCTTTCTTACCAAGCCTAGCAGCCTGTGTTTGTACACAGAGCCCTGGTGGGCCGGGGGAAGCCCCTAGAAAACCATCAGCCCAGTAATTGGATGTCAGCTCCCCAGTGGCAATGCACTCTAATGACTTGGCAGGGATGGCGAGGAGAGGCGCGAGGGCTTTCCTGCAGGAGGCAAAGGCGGCTTGCGCGCGAGGAGGCGCGCATGCAGAGTAAATCCTCGGTTCCACCTGTTGGCAAACAGGCTGTTAAATTGGGCTGCAAAACACCAGGCACCCCCACTGAAAGCGTGTCCACGTCACAGAAGCCAGGGACTTCTCGTTTCACCGGCCTGCCACGTCTGGCACCGGGGTGGGATCCGCTGCCACACCTTCTTCCCGGGTGGGCTGGCTGGCCTTGGGGCCAGGACTTCACCCAGGCCGCCCTGGCTTAGAGGGCTCTTTACACCTCAGGGCGCCGCTGAGGCCTCAGCCTCCCCCGCTACCCCCCCCCCCCCCCAGAGTCTCCATCCTATCTTCTGCTCCTTTTTTCCAACAGTCTCCCAAAATGTTTTTTTTCCCAGAGATCTCACACCCATAGGCCCAGTCCTGTTCTCCAGGCTAGTGGTGGCCTGTCCATGGTTCTAGTTCAAAAAAGTTCCTGGTGGCCCCTGAGAGGGACTTGATGCTGGAGGACTGTTCCCCAAGGTTCCTGGTGACCCCTGAGAGGGACTTCATATGGGAGACTTGTCCTGCAGGCTAGTGGTGGCCGGATCATGGTACTTGTTCCCCATGGCTCCTGGTGGCCCCTGAAAGGGACCTGATGCTGTAGTTCAGCCCTCCAGGCTAGTGGTGGGCTGCCCATGGTTCTAGCTTCCCAAGGTTCCTGGTGGCCCTTGAGAGGGACTTGATGCTGTAGTCCAGCACACCGGGCGATTGGTGGCCTGCCCATGGTTCTTGTTCCTCAGTGTTCCTGGTGGCTCCTGAGAGGGAATTGATGCTGGAAGACTGTTCCCAAGGTTCATGGTGGCCCCTGAGAGGAACTTGATTCTGTAGTCCTGTCCTCCATGCTAGTGGTGGCCTGTCCATGGTTCTAGTTTCCCAAGATTCCTGGAGGCCCCTGAGAAGGATGTGATGCTGTAGTCCAGCCCTCCAGGCTAGGGCTGGCCTGCCCATGGTTCTAGTTCCCCAAAGTTCCTGGTGGCCCCTGAGAGGGAATTGATGCTTTATTCCTGTCCTCCAGGATAGTGGTGGCCTGTCCATGGTTCTAGTTCCCCAAGGTTCATGGTGGCCCCTGAGCGGGACTATATGCTGGAGAACTGTTCCCCAAAGTTTCTGGTGACCCCTAGTTCTCCAATATTCCCGGTGGCCCCAGAGTGGGACTTGATCCGGTAGGACTGTTCCCCAAGGTTCCTGGTGACCCCTGAGAGGGACTTGATGTGGTAGTCCTGTCCTCCAGGCTAGTGGTGGCCTGTCCATGGTTCTAGGTCTCCAATATTCCTGGTGGCCCCTGAGAGGGATTTGATGCTATAGTCCTGTCCTCCAGGCTAATGGTGGCTGGCCAATGGTACTTGTTCCCCAATGTTCCTGGTGGCCCTTGATAGGGACTTGATGCTCTAGTCCTGTCTTCCAGGCTATTGATGGCCTGACCATATTTCTAGTTCCACAAGGTCCTGGTGGCCCTTGAGAGGGTATTGATGCTGTAGACCTGTCTTCCAGACTAGTGCTGGCCTGTCCATGGTTCTAGCTCCCCAAAGTTCCTGGTGGCCCCTGAGAGGGACTTGATGCTGGAGGACCTTTCCCCAATGTTCCTGGTGACCCCTCAGAGGGACTTGATGCAGTAGTCCTGTCCTCCAAGCTAGTGGTGGTCTGCCCACGGTTCTAGTTCCCCAATATTCCTGGTGGACCCTGAGAGGCACTCAATGCTGTAGTCCTGTCCTCCAGGCTAGTGGTGGCCGGCCCATGGTACTTGTTTCCAAAGGTTCCTGGTGGCCCCTGAGAGGGTCTTGATGCTGTGGTCCAGGCATCCAGCCCAGTGGTGGCCTGCCCATGGTTCTAGTTCCACAAGGTTCCTGGTGGCCCCTGAGAGGGACTTGATGCTTGAGGACTGTTCCCCAAGGTTCCTGGTGACCCCTGAGAGGGACTTGGTGCTGTAGACCATCCCTCCCGGTTAGTGATGGCCTGCACATGGTTCTAGTACCCCAAGCTTCCTGGTGGCCCTTGAGAGGGACTTGATGCTGTAGTCCTGACCTCCAGGCTATTGATGGCCTGTCCATGGTTCTAGTTCCACAATGTTCCTGGTGGCCCTTGAGATGGTCTCGATGCTATAGACCTGTCCTCCAGGCTAGGGGTTGCCTGTCCATGGTTTTAGTCCCCCAAGGTTCCTGGGGGCCCTGGAGAGGGACTTGATGCTGTAGTCCTGACCTCCAGGCTATTGATGGCCTGTCCATGGTCCTAGTTCCACAATGTTCCTGGTGGCCCTTGAGAGGGTCTAGACGCTGTAGACCTGTCCTCCAGGCTAGGGGTTGCCTGTCCATGGTTTTAGTTCCCCAAGGTTCCTGGTGGCCCCTAGGAGGGACTTGATCCTGTGGGACTGTTCCCCAAGGTTCCTGGTGACCCTGAGAGGGACTTGATGTGGTAGTCCTGTCCTCCAGGCTAGTGGTTGCCTGTCCATGGTTTTAGTTCCCCAAAGTTACTGGTGGCCCTGGAGAGGGCCTAGATGCTGTAGACTTGTCCTCCAGGCTAGGGGTTGCCTGTCCATGGTTTTAGTTCCCCAAGGTTCCTGGTGGCCCCTAGGAGGGACTTGATCCTGTAGGACTGTTCCCCAATATTCCTGGTGGCCCCTGAGAGAAACTTGATGCTATAGTCCTGTCCTCCAAGCTAGTGGTGGCCTATCCATGGTTCTAGTTCTCCAATATTCCCGGTGGCCCCAGAGTGGGACGTGATGCTGGAGGACTGTTCAGAAAGGTTCCTGGTGACCCCTGAGAGGCACTTGATGCAGTAGTCCTGTCCTCCAGGCTAGTGGTGGCCTGTCCATGCTTCTAGTTCTCCAATATTCCCGGTGGCTCCTGAGAGGGACTCAATGCTGTAGTCATGTCCTCCAGGCTAATGGTGGCTGGCCAATGGTACTTGTTCCCCAATGTTCCTGGTGGCCCTTGATAGGGACTTGATGCTGTAGTCCTGTCTTCCAGGCTATTGATGGCCTGACCATATTTCTAGTTCCACAAGGTCCTGGTGGCCCTTGAGAGGGTATTGATGCTGATGCTGTAGACCTGTCTTCCAGGCTAGTGCTGGCCTGTCCATGGTTCTAGCTCCCCAAAGTTCCTGGTGGCCCCTGAGAGGGACTTGATGCTGGAGGACCTTTCCCCAATGTTCCTGGTGACCCCTGAGAGGGACTTGATGCAGTAGTCCTGTCCTCCAAGCTAGTTGTGGTCTGTACACGGTTCTAGTTCCCCAATATTCCTGGTGGGCCCTGAGAGGCACTCAATGCTGTAGTCCTGTCCTCCAGGCTAGTGGTGGCCGGCCCATGGTACTTGTTTCCAAAGGTTCCTGGTGGCCCCTGAGAGGGTCTTGATGCTGTGGTCCAGGCATCCAGCCCAGTGGTGGCCTGCCCATGGTTCTAGTTCCACAAGGTTCCTGGTGGCCCCTGAGAGGGACTTGATGCTTGAGGACTGTTCCCCAAGGTTCCTGGTGACCCCTGAGAGGGACTTGGTGCTGTAGAACATCCCTCCCGGCTATTGATGGCCTGCACATGGTTCTAGTACCCCAAGCTTCCTGGTGGCCCTTGTGAGGGACTTGATGCTGTAGTCCTGACCTCCAGGCTATTGATGGCATGTCCATGGTTCTAGTTCCACAATGTTCCTGGTGGCCCTTGAGATGGTCTCGATGCTGTAGACCTGTCCTCCAGGCTAGGGGTTGCCTGTCCATGGTTTTAGTTCCCCAAGTTTCCTGGTGGCCCTGGAGAGGAACTTGATGCTGTAGGCCTGACCTCCAGGCTATTGATGGCCTGTCCATGGTTCTAGTTCCACAATGTTCCTGGTGGCCCTTGAAAGGGTCTAGATGCTGTAGACCTGTCCTCCAGGCTAGGGGTTGCCTGTCCATGGTTTTAGTTCCCCAAGGTTCCTGGTGGCCCCTAGGAGGGACTTGATCCTGTAGGACTGTTCCCCAAGGTTCCTGGTGACCCCTGAGAGGGACTTGATGTGGTAGTCCTGTCCTCCAGGCTAGTGGTGGCCTGTCCATGGTTCTAGTTTTCCAATATTCCTGGTTGCCCCTGAGAGGGACTTGATGCTAAAGTCCTGTCCTCCAGGCTATTGGTGGCCTGTCCATGTTTCTAGTTCCTCAAGGTTCCTGGTGGCCCCTGAGAAGGATTTGATGCTGTAGTCCTGTCATCCAGACTAGTGGTGGCCTGTCCATCGTTCTAGTTCTCCAATGTTCCTGGTGGCCCCTAAGAGGGACTTGATGCTGTAGTCCTCTCCTGCAGGAGGCTAGTGGTGGCATGTCCATGGTTCTCGTTCCTCAAGGTTCCTGGTGGCCCTTGAGAGGGACTTGATGTGGTAGTCCTGTCCTCCAGGCTAGTGGTGGCCTGTCCATGGTTCTAGTTCTCCAATATTCCTGGTGGCCCCTGACTGGGGCGTGATGCTGGAGGACTGTTCCCCAAGGTTCCTGGTGACCCCTGAGAGGCACTTGATGCAGTAGTCCTGTCCTCCAGGCTAGTGGTGGCCTGTCCATGCTTCTAGTTCTCCAATATTCCTGGTGGCCTCTGAGAGGGACTCAATGCTGTAGTCCTGTCCTCCAGGCTAATGGTGGCCGGGCCATGGTACTTGTTCCCCAATGTTCCTGGTGGCCCTTGAGAGGGATTTCATGCTGTAGTCCTGTCCTCCAGGCTATTGATGGCCTGACCATGGTTCCAGTTCCATAAGGTTCCTGGTGGCCCCTTGAGAGGGACTTGATGCTGCATTTCTGTCCTCCAGGCTATTGATGGCCTGACCATATTTCTAGTTCCACAAGGTCCTGGTGGCCCTTGACAGGGCATTGATGCTGTGGTCCAGGCATCCAGCCCAGTGGGGCCTGCCCATGGTTCTAGTTTCACAAGGTTCCTGGTGGCCCCTGAGAGGGACTTGATGCTTGAGGACTGTTCCCCAAGGTTCCTGGTGACCCCTGAGAGGGACTTGGTGCTGTAGACCATCCCTCCCGGCTAGTGATGGCCTGCACATGGTTCTAGTACCCCAAGCTTCCTGGTGGCCCTTGAGAGGGACTTGATGCTGTAGTCCTGACCTCCAGGCTATTGATGGCCTGTCCATGGTTCTAGTTCCACAATGTTCCTGGTGGCCCTTGAGATGGTCTCGATGCTGTAGACCTGTCCTCCAGGCTAGGGGTTGCCTGTCCATGGTTTTAGTTCCCCAAGGTTCCTGGTGGCCCTTGAGAGGGACTTGAGGCTGTAGTCCTGACCTCCAGGCTATTGATGGCCTGTCCATGGTTCTAGTTCCCTAATGTTCCTGGTGGCCCTTGAGAGGGTCTAGATGCTGTAGACCTGTCCTCCAGGCTAGGGGTTGCCTGTCCATGGTTTTAGTTCCCCAAGGTTCCTGGTGGCCCCTAGGAGGGACTTGATCCTGTAGGACTGTTCCCCAAGGTTCCTGGTGACCCCTGAGAGGGTCTTGATGTAGTAGTCATGTCCTCCAGGCTAGTGGTGGCCTGTCCATGGTTCTAGTTCTCCAATATTCCTGGTGGCCCCTGAGAGGGACTTGATGCTATAGTCCTGTCCTCCAGGCTATTGGTGACCTGTCCATGGTTCTAGTTCCTCAAGGTTCCTGGTGGCCCCTGAGAAGGACTTGATGCTGTAGTCCTGTCATCCAGACTAGTGGTGGCCTGTCCATCGTTCTAGTTCTCCTATGTTCCTGGTGGCCCCTGAGAGGGACTTGATGCTGTAGTCCTCTCCTGCAGGAGGCTAGTGGTGGCCTGTCCATGGTTCTCGTTCCTCAAGGTTCCTGGTGGCCCTTGAGAGGGACTTGATGTGGTAGTCCTGTCCTCCAGGCTAGTGGTGGACTGTCCATGGTTCTAGTTCTCCAATATTCCTGGTGGCCCCTGAGTGGGGCGTGATGCTGCAGGACTGTTCCCCAAGGTTCCCGGTGACCCCTGAGAGGCACTTGATGCAGTAGTCCTGTCCTCCAGGCTAGTGGTGGCCTGTCCATGCTTCTAGGTCTCCAATATCCCTGGTGGCCTCTGAGAGGGACTCAATGCTGTAGTCCTGTCCTCCAGGCTAATGGTGGCCGGGCCATGGTACTTGTTCCCCAATGTTCCTGGGGGCCCTTGAGAGGGATTTCATGCTGTAGTCCTGTCCTCCAGGCTATTGATGGCCTGACCATGGTTCCAGTTCCATAAGGTTCCTGTGGCCCTTGAGAGGGACTTGATGCTGTAGTCCTGACCTCCAGGCTATTGATGGCCTGTCCATGGTTCTAGTTCCCCAATGTTCCTGGTGGCCCTTGAGATGGTCTTGATGCTGTAGACCTGTCCTCCAGGCTAGGGGTTTCCTGTCCATGGTTTTAGTTCCCCAAGGTTCCTGGTGGCCCTTGAGAGGGACTTGATGCTGTAGTCCTGACCTCCAGGCTATTGGTGGCCTGTCCATGGTTCTAGTTCCACAATGTTCCTGGTGGCCCTTGAGAGGGTCTAGATGCTGTAGACCTGTCATCCAGGCTGGGGGTTGCCTGTCCATGGTTTTAGTTCCCCAAGGTTCCTGGTGGCCCCTAGGAGGGACTTGATCCTGTAGGACTGTTCCCCAAGGTTCCTGATGACCCCCAAGAGGGACTTGATGTGGTAGTCCTGTCCTCCAGGCTAGTGGTGGCCTGTCCATGGTTCTAGTTCGCCAATATTCCTGGTGGCCCCTGAGAGGGACTTGATGCTATAGTCCTGTCCTCCAGGCTATTGGTGGCCTGTCCATGGTTCTAGTTCCTCAAGGTTCCTGGTGGCCCCTGAGAAGGATTTGATGCTGTAGTCCTGTCATCCAGACTAGTGGTGGCCTGTCCATCGTTCTAGTTCTCCAATGTTCCTGGTGGCCCCTGAGAGGGACTTGATGCTGTAGTCCTCTCCTGCAGGAGGCTAGTGGTTGCCTGTCCATGGTTCTCGTTCCTCAATGTTCCTGGTGGCCCTTGAGAGGGACTTGATGTGGTAGTCCTGTCCTCCAGGCTAGTGGTGGCCTGTCCATGGTTCTAGTTCTCCAATATTCCTGGTGGCCCCTGAGTGGGGCGTGATGCTGGAGGACTGTTCCCCAAGGTTCGGTTCCTGGTGACCCCTGAGAGGCACTTGATGCAGTAGTCCTGTCCTCCAAGCTAGTGGTGGTCTGTTCACGGTTCTAGTTCTCCAATATTCCTGGTGGACCCTGAGAGGCACTTGATGCAGTAGTCCTGTCCTCCAGGCTAGTGGTGGCCTGTTCATGCTTCTAGTTCTCCAATATCCCTGTTGGCCTCTGAGAGGGACTCAATGCTTTAGTCCTGTCCTCCAGGCTAATGGTGGCCGGGCCATGGTACTTGTTCCCCAATGTTCCTGGGGGCCCTTGAGAGGGATTTCATGCTGTAGTCCTGTCCTCCAGGCTATTGATGGCCTGACCATGGTTCCAGTTCCATAAGGTTCCTGTTGGCCCTTGAGAGGGACTTGATGCTGTAGTCCTGTCCTCTAGGCTATTGATGGCCTGACCATATTTCTAGTTCCACAAGGTCCTGGTGGCCCTTGAGAGGGCATTGATGCTGTAGATCTGTCCTCCAGGCTAGTGCTGGCATGTCCATGGTTCTAGCTCCAAAAAGTTCCTGGTGGCCCCTGAGAGAGACTTGATGCTGGAGGACTTTTCCCCAATGTTCCTGGTGGCCCCTGAAAGGGACTTGATGTGGTAGTCCTGTCCTCCAGGCGCTAGTGGTGGCCTATACATGGTTCTAGTTCTCCAATATTCCCGGTGGCCCCAGAGTGGGACGTGATGCTGGAGGACTGTTCAGCAAGGTTCCTGGTGACCCCTGAGAGGCACTTGATGCAGTAGTCCTGTCCTCCAGGCTAGTGGTGGCCTGTCCATGCTTCTAGTTCTCCAATATTCCTGGTGGCTCCTGAGAGGGACTCAATGCTGTAGTCATGTCCTCCAGGCTAATGGTGGCCGGCCAATGGTACTTGTTCCCCAATGTTCCTGGTGGCCCTTGATAGGGACTTGATGCTGTAGTCCTGTCTTCCAGGCTATTGATGGCCTGACCATATTTCTAGTTCCACAAGGTCCTGGTGGCCCTTGAGAGGGTATTGATGCTGTAGACCTTTCTTCCAGGCTAGTGCTGGCCTGTCCATGGTTCTAGCTCCCCAAAGTTCCTGGTGGCCCCTGAGAGGGACCTGATGCTGGAGGACCTTTCCCCAATGTTCCTGGTGACCCCTGAGAGGGACCTGATGCAGTGGTCCTGTCCTCCAAGCTAGTGGTGGTCTGTCCACGGTTCTAGTTCCCCAATATTCCTGGTGGACCCTGAGAGGCACTCAATGCTGTAGTCCTGTCCTCCAGGCTAGTGGTGGCCGGCCCATGGTACTTGTTTCCAAAGGTTCCTGGTGGCCCCTGAGAGGGACTTGATGCTGTGGTCCAGGCATCCATCCAGTGGTGGCCTGCCCATGGTTCTAGTTCCACAAGGTTCCTGGTGGCCCCTGAGAGGGACTTGATGTATGAGGACTGTTCCCCAAGGTTCCTGGTGACCCCTGAGAGGGACTTGGTGCTGTAGACCGTCCCTCCCGACTAGTGATGGCCTGCACATGGTTCTAGTTCCACAATGTTCCTGGTGGCCCTTGAGATGGTCTCGATGCTGTAGACCTGTCCTCCAGGCTAGGGGTTGCCTGTCCATGGTTATAGTTCCCCAAGGTTCCTGGTGGCCCTGGAGAGGGACTTGATGCTGTCGTCCTGACCTCCAGGCTATTGATGGCCTGTCCATGGTTCTAGTTCCACAATGTTCCTGGTGGCCCTTGAGAGGGTCTAGATGCTGTAGACCTGTCCTTCAGGCTAGGGGTTGCCTGTCCATGGTTTTAGTTCCCCAAGGTTCCTGGTGGCCCCTAGGAGGGACTTGATCCTGTAGGACTGTTCCCCAAGGTTCCTGGTGACCCCTGTGAGGGACTTCATGTGGTAGTCCTGTCCTCCAGGCTAGTGGTGGCCTGTCCATGGTTCTAGTTCTCCAATATTCCTGGTGGCCCCTGAGAGGGACTTGATGCTATAGTCCTGTCCTCCAGGCTATTGGTGGCCTGTCCATGTTTCTAGTTCCTCAAGGTTCCTGGTGGCCCCTGAGAAGGATTTGATGCTGTAGTCCTGTCATCCAGACTAGTGGTGGCCTGTCCATCGTTCTAGTTCTCCAATGTTCCTGGTGGCCCCTGAGAGGGACTTGATGCTGTAGTCCTCTCCTGCAGGAGGCTAGTGGTGGCCTGTCGATGGTTCTCGCTCCTCAAGGTTCCTGGTGGCCCTTGAGAGGGACTTGATGTGGTAGTCCTGTCCTCCAGGCTAGTGGTGGCATGTCCATGGTTCTAGTTCTCCAATATTCCTGGTGGCCTCTGAGAGGGAATCAATGCTGTAGTCCTGTCCTCCAGGTTAATGGTGGCCGGGCCATGGTACTTGTTCCCCAATGTTCCTGGTTGCCCTTGAGAGGGATTTCATGCTGTAGTCCTGTCCTCCAGGCTATTGATGGCCTCACCATGGTTCCAGTTCCATAAGGTTCCTGGTAGCCCTTGAGAGGGACTTGATGCTGTATTCCTGTCCTCCAGGCTATTGATGGCCTGAACATATTTCTAGTTCCACAAGGTCCTGGTGGCCCGTGAGAGGGCATTGATGCTGTGGTCCAGGCATCCAGCCCAGTGGTGGCCTGCCCATGGTTCTAGTTCCACAAGGTTCCTGTTGGCCCCTGAGAGGGACTTGATGCTTGAGGACTGTTCCCCAAGGTTCCTGGTGACCCCTGAGAGGGACCTGATGCAGTAGTCCTGTCCTCCAGGCTAGTGGTGGCCTGTCCATGCTTCTAGTTCTCCAATATTCCTGGTGGCCTCTGAGAGGGACTCAATGCTGTAGTCCTGTCCTCCGGGCTAATGGTGGCCGGGCCATGGTACTTGTTCCCCAATGTTCCTGGTTGCCCTTGAGAGGGATTTCATGCTGTAGTCCTGTCCTCCAGGCTATTGATGGCCTGACCATGGTTCCAGTTCCATAAGGTTCCTGGTGGCCCTTGAGAGGGACTTGATGCTGTATTCCTGTCCTCCAGGCTATTGATGGCCTGACCATATTTCTAGTTCCACAAGGTCCTGGTGGCCTGTGAGAGGGCATTGATGCTGTGGTCCAGGCATCCAGCCCAGTGGTGGCCTGCCCATGGTTCTAGTTCCACAAGTTTCCTGGTGGCCCCTGAGAGGGACTTGATGCTGTAGTCCTCTCCTGCAGGAGGCTAGTGGTGGCCTGTCCATGGTTCTCGTTCCTAAAGGTTCCTGGTGGCCCTTGAGAGGGACTTGATGTGGTAGTCCTGGCCTCCAGGCTAGTGGTGGCCTGTCCATGGTTCTAGTTCTCCAATATTCCTGGTGGACCCTGAGTGGGGTGTGATGCTGGAGGACTGTTCCCCAAGGTTCCTGGTGACCCCTGAGAGGCACTTGATGCAGTAGTCCTGTCCTCCAGGCTAGTGGTGGCCTGTCCATGCTTCTAGTTCTCCAATATTCCTGGTGGCCTCTGAGAGGGACTCAATGCTGTAGTCCTGTCCTCCAGGCTAATGGTGGCCGGGCCATGGTACTTGTTCCCCAATGTTCCTGGTGGCCCTTGAGAGGGACCTCATGCTGTAGTCCTGTCCTCCAGGCTATTGATGGCCTGACCATATTTCTAGTTCCACAAGGTCCTGGTGGCCCTTGAGAGGGCATTGATGCTGTGGTCCAGGCATCCAGCCCAGTGGTGGCCTGCCCATGGTTCTAGTTCCACAAGGTTCCTGGTGGCCCCTGAGAGGGACTTGATGCTTGAGGACTGTTCCCCAAGGTTCCTGGTGACCCCTGAGAGGGACTTGGTGCTGTAGACCATCCCTCCCTGCTAGTGATGGCCTGCACATGGTTCTAGTACCCCAAGCTTCCTGGTGGCCCTTGAGAGGGACTTGATGCTGTAGTCCTGACCTCCAGGCTATTGATGGCCTGTCCATGGTTCTAGTTCCACAATGTTCCTGGTGGCCCTTGAGATGGTCTTGATGCTGTAGACCTGTCCTCCAGGCTAGGGGTTGCCTGTCCATGGTTTTAGTTCCCCAAGGTTCCTGGTGGCCCTTGAGAGGGACTTGATGCTGTAGTCCTGACCTCCAGGCTATTGATGGCCTGTCCATGGTTCTAGTTCCCTAATGTTCCTGGTGGCCCTTGAGAGGGTCTAGATGCTGTAGACCTGTCCTGCAGGCTAGGGGTTGCCTGTCCATGGTTTTAGTTCCCCAAGGTTCCTGGTGGCCCCTAGGAGGGACTTGATCCTGTAGGACTGTTCCCCAAGGTTCCTGGTGACCCCTGAGAGGGTCTTGATGTAGTAGTCCTGTCCTAAAGGCTAGTGGTGGCCTGTCCATGGTTCTAGTTCTCCAATATTCCTGGTGGCCCCTGAGAGGGACTTGATGCTATAGTCCTGTCCTCCAGGCTATTGGTGGCCTGTCCATGGTTCTAGTTCCTCAAGGTTCCTGGTCACCCCTGAGAAGGATTTGATGCTGTAGTCCTGTCATCCAGACTTGTGGTGGCCTGTCCATCGTTCTAGTTCTCCGATGTTCCTGGTGGCCCCTGAGAGGGACTTGATGCTGTAGTCCTCTCCTGCAGGAGGCTAGTGGTGGCCTGTCCATGGTTCTCGTTCCTCAAGGTTCCTGGTGGCCCTTGAGAGGGACATGATGTTGTAGTCCTGTCTTCCAGGCTAGTGGTGGACTGTTCATGGTTCTAGTTCTCCAATATTCCTGGTGGCCCCTGAGTGGGGCGTGATGCTGCAGGACTGTTCCCCAAGGTTCCTGGTGACCCCTGAGAGGCACTTGATGCAGTAGTCCTGTCCTCCAGGCTAGTGGTGGCCTGTCCATGCTTCTAGTTCTCCAATATCCCTGGTGGCCTCTGAGAGGGACTCAATGCTGTAGTCCTGTCCTCCAGGCTAATGGTGGCCGGGCCATGGTACTTGTTCCCCAATGTTCCTGGGGGCCCTTGAGAGGGATTTCATGCTGTAGTCCTGTCCTCCAGGCTATTGATGGCCTGACCATGGTTCCAGTTCCATAAGGTTCCTAGTGGGCCTTGAGAGGGACTTGATGCTGTAGTCCTGACCTCCAGGCTATTGATGGCCTGTCCATGGTTCTAGTTCCCCAATGTTGCTGGTGGCCCTTGAGATGGTCTCGATGCTGTAGACCTGTCCTCCAGGCTAGGGGTTGCCTGTCCATGGTTTTAGTTCCCCAAGGCTCCTGGTGGCCCTTGAGAGGGACTTGATGCTGTAGTCCTGACCTCCAGGCTATTGGTGGCCTGTCCATGGTTCTAGTTCCACAATGTTCCTGGTGGCCCTTGAGAGGGTCTAGATGCTGTAGACCTGTCATCCAGGCTGGGGGTTGCCTGTCCATGGTTTTAGTTCCCCAAGGTTCCTGGTGGCCCCTAGGAGGGACTTGATCCTGTAGGACTGTTCCCCAAGGTTCCTGATGACCCCCGAGAGGGATTTGATGTGGTAGTCCTGTCCTCCAGGCTAGTGGGGGCCTGTCCATGGTTCTAGTTCTCCAATATTCCTGGTGGCCCCTGAGAGGGACTTGATGCTATAGTCCTGTCCTCCAGGCTATTGGTGGCCTGTCCATGGTTCTAGTTCCTCAAGGTTCCTGGTGGCCCCTGAGAAGGATTTGATGCTGTAGTCCTGTCATCCAGACTAGTGGTGGCCTGTCCATCGTTCTAGTTCTCCAATGTTCCTGGTGGCCCCTGAGAGGGAATTGATGCTGTAGTCCTCTCCTGCAGGAGGCTAGTGGTTGCCTGTCCATGCTTCTCGTTCCTCAAGGTTCCTGGTGGCCCTTGAGAGGGACTTGATGTGGTAGTCCTGTCCTCCAGGCTAGTGGTGGCCTGTCCATGGTTCTAGTTCTCCAATATTCCTGGTGGCCCCTGAGTGGGGCGTGATGCTGGAGGACTGTTCCCCAAGGTTCGGTTCCTGGTGACCCCTGAGAGGCACTTGATGCAGTAGTCCTGTCCTCCAAGCTAGTGGTGGTCTGTTCACGGTTCTAGTTCTCCAATATTCCTGGTGGACCCTGAGAGGCACTTGATGCAGTAGTCCTGTCCTCCAGGCTAGTGGTGGCCTGTTCATGCTTCTAGTTCTCCAATATCCCTGTTGGCCTCTGAGAGGGACTCAATGCTTTAGTCCTGTCCTCCAGGCTAATGGTGGCCGGGCCATGGAACTTGTTCCCCAATGTTCCTGGGGGCCCTTGAGAGGGATTTCATGCTGTAGTCCTGTCCTCCAGGCTATTGATGGCCTGACCATGGTTCCAGTTCCATAAGGTTCCTGGTGGCCCTTGAGAGGGACTTGATGCTGTAGTCCTGTCCTCTAGGCTATTGATGGCCTGACCATATTTCTAGTTCCACAAGGTCCTGGTGGCCCTTGAGAGGGCATTGATGCTGTAGATCTGTCCTCCAGGCTAGTGCTGGCATGTCCATGGTTCTACCTCCAAAAAGTTCCTGGTGGCCCCTGAGAGAGACTTGATGCTGGAGGACTTTTCCCCAATGTTCCTGGTGGCCCCTGAAAGCGACTTGATGTGGTAGTCCTGTCCTCCAGGCTAGTGGTGGCCTATCCATGGTTCTAGTTCTCCAATATTCCCGGTGGCCCCAGAGTGGGACGTGATGCTGGAGGACTGTTCAGCAAGGTTCCTGGTGACCCCTGAGAGGCACTTGATACAGTAGTCCTGTCCTCCAGGCTAGTGGTGGCCTGTCCATGCTTCTAGTTCTCCAATATTCCTGGTGGCTCCTGAGAGGGACTCGATGCTGTAGTCATGTCCTCCAGGCTAATGGTGGCCGGCCAATGGTACTTGTTCCCCAATGTTCCTGGTGGCCCTTGATAGGGACTTGATGCTGTAGTCCTGTCTTCCAGGCTATTGATGGCCTGACCATATTTCTAGTTCCACAAGGTCCTGGTGGCCCTTGAGAGGGTATTGATGCTGTAGACCTGTCTTCCAGGCTAGTGCTGGCCTGTCCATGGTTCTAGCTCCCCAAAGTTCCTGGTGGCACCTGAGAGGGACTTGATGCTATAGTCCTGTCCTCCAGGCTATTGGTGGCCTGTCCATGTTTCTAGTTCCTCAAGGTTCCTGGTGGCCCCTGAGAAGGATTTGATGCTGTAGTCCTGTCATCCAGACTAGTGGTGGCCTGTCCATCGTTCTAGTTCTCCAATGTTCCTGGTGGCCCCTGAGAGGGACTTGATGCTGTAGTCCTCTCCTGCAGGAGGCTAGTGGTTGCCTGTCCATGGTTCTCGTTCCTCAAGGTTCCTGGTGGCCCTTGAGAGGGACTTGATGTGGTAGTCCTGTCCTCCAGGCTAGTGGTGGCCTGTCCATGGTTCTAGTTCTCCAATATTCCTGGTGGCCCCTGAGTGGGGCGTGATGCTGGAGGACTGTTCCCCAAGGTTCGGTTCCTGGTGACCCCTGAGAGGCACTTGATGCAGTAGTCCTGTCCTCCAAGCTAGTGGTGGTCTGTTCACGGTTCTAGTTCTCCAATATTCCTGGTGGACCCTGAGAGGCACTTGATGCAGTAGTCCTGTCCTCCAGGCTAGTGGTGGCCTGTTCATGCTTCTAGTTCTCCAATATCCCTGTTGGCCTCTGAGAGGGACTCAATGCTTTAGTCCTGTCCTCCAGGCTAATGGTGGCCGGGCCATGGTACTTGTTCCCCAATGTTCCTGGGGGCCCTTGAGAGGGATTTCATGCTGTAGTCCTGTCCTCCAGGCTATTGATGGCCTGACCATGGTTCCAGTTCCATAAGGTTCCTGGTGGCCCTTGAGAGGGACTTGATGCTGTAGTCCTGTCCTCTAGGCTATTGATGGCCTGACCATATTTCTAGTTCCACAAGGTCCTGGTGGCCCTTGAGAGGGCATTGATGCTGTAGATCTGTCCTCCAGGCTAGTGCTGGCATGTCCATGGTTCTAGCTCCAAAAAGTTCCTGGTGGCCCCTGAGAGAGACTTGATGCTGGAGGACTTTTCCCCAATGTTCCTGGTGGCCCCTGAAAGGGACTTGATGTGGTAGTCCTGTCCTCCAGGCTAGTGGTGGCCTATCCATGGTTCTAGTTCTCCAATATTCCCGGTGGCCCCAGAGTGGGACGTGATGCTGGAGGACTGTTCAGCAAGGTTCCTGGTGACCCCTGAGAGGCACTTGATGCAGTAGTCCTGTCCTCCAGGCTAGTGGTGGCCTGTCCATGCTTCTAGTTCTCCAATATTCCTGGTGGCTCCTGAGAGGGACTCAATGCTGTAGTCATGTCCTCCAGGCTAATGGTGGCCGGCCAATGGTACTTGTTCCCCAATGTTCCTGGTGGCCCTTGATAGGGACTTGATGCTGTAGTCCTGTCTTCCAGGCTATTGATGGCCTGACCATATTTCTAGTTCCACAAGGTCCTGGTGGCCCTTGAGAGGGTATTGATGCTGTAGACCTTTCTTCCAGGCTAGTGCTGGCCTGTCCATGGTTCTAGCTCCCCAAAGTTCCTGGTGGCCCCTGAGAGGGACCTGATGCTGGAGGACCTTTCCCCAATGTTCCTGGTGACCCCTGAGAGGGACCTGATGCAGTGGTCCTGTCCTCCAAGCTAGTGGTGGTCTGTCCACGGTTCTAGTTCCCCAATATTCCTGGTGGACCCTGAGAGGCACTCAATGCTGTAGTCCTGTCCTCCAGGCTAGTGGTGGCCGGCCCATGGTACTTGTTTCCAAAGGTTCCTGGTGGCCCCTGAGAGGGACTTGATGCTGTGGTCCAGGCATCCATCCAGTGGTGGCCTGCCCATGGTTCTAGTTCCACAAGGTTCCTGGTGGCCCCTGAGAGGGACTTGATGTATGAGGACTGTTCCCCAAGGTTCCTGGTGACCCCTGAGAGGGACTTGGTGCTGTAGACCGTCCCTCCCGACTAGTGATGGCCTGCACATGGTTCTAGTTCCACAATGTTCCTGGTGGCCCTTGAGATGGTCTCGATGCTGTAGACCTGTCCTCCAGGCTAGGGGTTGCCTGTCCATGGTTATAGTTCCCCAAGGTTCCTGGTGGCCCTGGAGAGGGACTTGATGCTGTCGTCCTGACCTCCAGGCTATTGATGGCCTGTCCATGGTTCTAGTTCCACAATGTTCCTGGTGGCCCTTGAGAGGGTCTAGATGCTGTAGACCTGTCCTTCAGGCTAGGGGTTGCCTGTCCATGGTTTTAGTTCCCCAAGGTTCCTGGTGGCCCCTAGGAGGGACTTGATCCTGTAGGACTGTTCCCCAAGGTTCCTGGTGACCCCTGTGAGGGACTTCATGTGGTAGTCCTGTCCTCCAGGCTAGTGGTGGCCTGTCCATGGTTCTAGTTCTCCAATATTCCTGGTGGCCCCTGAGAGGGACTTGATGCTATAGTCCTGTCCTCCAGGCTATTGGTGGCCTGTCCATGTTTCTAGTTCCTCAAGGTTCCTGGTGGCCCCTGAGAAGGATTTGATGCTGTAGTCCTGTCATCCAGACTAGTGGTGGCCTGTCCATCGTTCTAGTTCTCCAATGTTCCTGGTGGCCCCTGAGAGGGACTTGATGCTGTAGTCCTCTCCTGCAGGAGGCTAGTGGTGGCCTGTCGATGGTTCTCGCTCCTCAAGGTTCCTGGTGGCCCTTGAGAGGGACTTGATGTGGTAGTCCTGTCCTCCAGGCTAGTGGTGGCATGTCCATGGTTCTAGTTCTCCAATATTCCTGGTGGCCTCTGAGAGGGAATCAATGCTGTAGTCCTGTCCTTCAGGTTAATGGTGGCCGGGCCATGGTACTTGTTCCCCAATGTTCCTGGTTGCCCTTGAGAGGGATTTCATGCTGTAGTCCTGTCCTCCAGGCTATTGATGGCCTCACCATGGTTCCAGTTCCATAAGGTTCCTGGTAGCCCTTGAGAGGGACTTGATGCTGTATTCCTGTCCTCCAGGCTATTGATGGCCTGAACATATTTCTAGTTCCACAAGGTCCTGGTGGCCCGTGAGAGGGCATTGATGCTGTGGTCCAGGCATCCAGCCCAGTGGTGGCCTGCCCATGGTTCTAGTTCCACAAGGTTCCTGGTGGCCCCTGAGAGGGACTTGATGCTTGAGGACTGTTCCCCAAGGTTCCTGGTGACCCCTGAGAGGGACCTGATGCAGTAGTCCTGTCCTCCAGGCTAGTGGTGGCCTGTCCATGCTTCTAGTTCTCCAATATTCCTGGTGGCCTCTGAGAGGGACTCAATGCTGTAGTCCTGTCCTCCGGGCTAATGGTGGCCGGGCCATGGTACTTGTTCCCCAATGTTCCTGGTTGCCCTTGAGAGGGATTTCATGCTGTAGTCCTGTCCTCCAGGCTATTGATGGCCTGACCATGGTTCCAGTTCCATAAGGTTCCTGGTGGCCCTTGAGAGGGACTTGATGCTGTATTCCTGTCCTCCAGGCTATTGATGGCCTGACCATATTTCTAGTTCCACAAGGTCCTGGTGGCCTGTGAGAGGGCATTGATGCTGTGGTCCAGGCATCCAGCCCAGTGGTGGCCTGCCCATGGTTCTAGTTCCACAAGTTTCCTGGTGGCCCCTGAGAGGGACTTGATGCTGTAGTCCTCTCCTGCAGGAGGCTAGTGGTGGCCTGTCCATGGTTCTCGTTCCTAAAGGTTCCTGGTGGCCCTTGAGAGGGACTTGATGTGGTAGTCCTGGCCTCCAGGCTAGTGGTGGCCTGTCCATGGTTCTAGTTCTCCAATATTCCTGGTGGACCCTGAGTGGGGTGTGATGCTGGAGGACTGTTCCCCAAGGTTCCTGGTGACCCCTGAGAGGCACTTGATGCAGTAGTCCTGTCCTCCAGGCTAGTGGTGGCCTGTCCATGCTTCTAGTTCTCCAATATTCCTGGTGGCCTCTGAGAGGGACTCAATGCTGTAGTCCTGTCCTCCAGGCTAATGGTGGCCGGGCCATGGTACTTGTTCCCCAATGTTCCTGGTGGCCCTTGAGAGGGACCTCATGCTGTAGTCCTGTCCTCCAGGCTATTGATGGCCTGACCATATTTCTAGTTCCACAAGGTCCTGGTGGCCCTTGAGAGGGCATTGATGCTGTGGTCCAGGCATCCAGCCCAGTGGTGGCCTGCCCATGGTTCTAGTTCCACAAGGTTCCTGGTGGCCCCTGAGAGGGACTTGATGCTTGAGGACTGTTCCCCAAGGTTCCTGGTGACCCCTGAGAGGGACTTGGTGCTGTAGACCATCCCTCCCTGCTAGTGATGGCCTGCACATGGTTCTAGTACCCCAAGCTTCCTGGTGGCCCTTGAGAGGGACTTGATGCTGTAGTCCTGACCTCCAGGCTATTGATGGCCTGTCCATGGTTCTAGTTCCACAATGTTCCTGGTGGCCCTTGAGATGGTCTTGATGCTGTAGACCTGTCCTCCAGGCTAGGGGTTGCCTGTCCATGGTTTTAGTTCCCCAAGGTTCCTGGTGGCCCTTGAGAGGGACTTGATGCTGTAGTCCTGACCTCCAGGCTATTGATGGCCTGTCCATGGTTCTAGTTCCCTAATGTTCCTGGTGGCCCTTGAGAGGGTCTAGATGCTGTAGACCTGTCCTGCAGGCTAGGGGTTGCCTGTCCATGGTTTTAGTTCCCCAAGGTTCCTGGTGGCCCCTAGGAGGGACTTAATCCTGTAGGACTGTTCCCCAAGGTTCCTGGTGACCCCTGAGATGGTCTTGATGTAGTAGTCCTGTCCTAAAGGCTAGTGGTGGCCTGTCCATGGTTCTAGTTCTCCAATATTCCTGGTGGCCCCTGAGAGGGACTTGATGCTATAGTCCTGTCCTCCAGGCTATTGGTGGCCTGTCCATGGTTCTAGTTCCTCAAGGTTCCTGGTCACCCCTGAGAAGGATTTGATGCTGTAGTCCTGTCATCCAGACTTGTGGTGGCCTGTCCATCGTTCTAGTTCTCCTATGTTCCTGGTGGCCCCTGAGAGGGACTTGATGCTGTAGTCCTCTCCTGCAGGAGGCTAGTGGTGGCCTGTCCATGGTTCTCGTTCCTCAAGGTTCCTGGTGGCCCTTGAGAGGGACATGATGTTGTAGTCCTGTCTTCCAGGCTAGTGGTGGACTGTTCATGGTTCTAGTTCTCCAATATTCCTGGTGGCCCCTGAGTGGGGCGTGATGCTGCAGGACTGTTCCCCAAGGTTCCTGGTGACCCCTGAGAGGCACTTGATGCAGTAGTCCTGTCCTCCAGGCTAGTGGTGGCCTGTCCATGCTTCTAGTTCTCCAATATCCCTGGTGGCCTCTGAGAGGGACTCAATGCTGTAGTCCTGTCCTCCAGGCTAATGGTGGCCGGGCCATGGTACTTGTTCCCCAATGTTCCTGGGGGCCCTTGAGAGGGATTTCATGCTGTAGTCCTGTCCTCCAGGCTATTGATGGCCTGACCATGGTTCCAGCTCCATAAGGTTCCTGGTGGCCCTTGAGAGGGACTTGATGCTGTAGTCCTGACCTCCAGGCTATTGATGGCCTGTCCATGGTTCTAGTTCCCCAATGTTCCTGGTGGCCCTTGAGATGGTCTCGATGCTGTAGACCTGTCCTCCAGGCTAGGGGTTGCCTGTCCATGGTTTTAGTTCCCCAAGGTTCCTGGTGGCCCTTGAGAGGGACTTGATGCTGTAGTCCTGACCTCCAGGCTATTGGTGGCCTGTCCATGGTTCTAGTTCCACAATGTTCCTGGTGGCCCTTGAGAGGGTCTAGATGCTGTAGACCTGTCATCCAGGCTGGGGGTGGCCTGCCCATGGTTCTAGTTCCACAAGGTTCCTGGTGGCCCCTGAGAGGGACTTGATGCTTGAGGACTGTTCCCCAAGGTTCCTGGTGACCCCTGAGAGGGACTTGGTGCTGTAGACCATCCCTCCCTGCTAGTGATGGCCTGCACATGGTTCTAGTACCCCAAGCTTCCTGGTGGCCCTTGAGAGGGACTTGATGCTGTAGTCCTGACCTCCAGGCTATTGATGGCCTGTCCATGGTTCTAGTTCCACAATGTTCCTGGTGGCCCTTGAGATGGTCTTGATGCTGTAGACCTGTCCTCCAGGCTAGGGGTTGCCTGTCCATGGTTTTAGTTCCCCAAGGTTCCTGGTGGCCCTTGAGAGGGACTTGATGCTGTAGTCCTGACCTCCAGGCTATTGATGGCCTGTCCATGGTTCTAGTTCCCTAATGTTCCTGGTGGCCCTTGAGAGGGTCTAGATGCTGTAGACCTGTCCTGCAGGCTAGGGGTTGCCTGTCCATGGTTTTAGTTCCCCAAGGTTCCTGGTGGCCCCTAGGAGGGACTTGATCCTGTAGGACTGTTCCCCAAGGTTCCTGGTGACCCCTGAGAGGGTCTTGATGTAGTAGTCCTGTCCTAAAGGCTAGTGGTGGCCTGTCCATGGTTCTAGTTCTCCAATATTCCTGGTGGCCCCTGAGAGGGACTTGATGCTATAGTCCTGTCCTCCAGGCTATTGGTGGCCTGTCCATGGTCCTAGTTCCTCAAGGTTCCTGGTCACCCCTGAGAAGGATTTGATGCTGTAGTCCTGTCATCCAGACTTGTGGTGGCCTGTCCATCGTTCTAGTTCTCCTATGTTCCTGGTGGCCCCTGAGAGGGACTTGATGCTGTAGTCCTCTCCTGCAGGAGGCTAGTGGTGGCCTGTCCATGGTTCTCGTTCCTCAAGGTTCCTGGTGGCCCTTGAGAGGGACATGATGTTGTAGTCCTGTCTTCCAGGCTAGTGGTGGACTGTTCATGGTTCTAGTTCTCCAATATTCCTGGTGGCCCCTGAGTGGGGCGTGATGCTGCAGGACTGTTCCCCAAGGTTCCTGGTGACCCCTGAAAGGCACTTGATGCAGTAGTCCTGTCCTCCAGGCTAGTGGTGGCCTGTCCATGCTTCTAGTTCTCCAATATCCCTGGTGGCCTCTGAGAGGGACTCAATGCTGTAGTCCTGTCCTCCAGGCTAATGGTGGCCGGGCCATGGTACTTGTTCCCCAATGTTCCTGGGGGCCCTTGAGAGGGATTTCATGCTGTAGTCCTGTCCTCCAGGCTATTGATGGCCTGACCATGGTTCCAGTTCCATAAGGTTCCTGGTGGCCCTTGAGAGGGACTTGATGCTGTAGTCCTCTCCTGCAGGAGGCTAGTGGTGGCCTGTCCATGGTTCTCGTTCCTCAAGGTTCCTGGTGGCCCTTGAGAGGGACATGATGTTGTAGTCCTGTCTTCCAGGCTAGTGGTGGACTGTTCATGGTTCTAGTTCTCCAATATTCCTGGTGGCCCCTGAGTGGGGCGTGATGCTGCAGGACTGTTCCCCAAGGTTCCTGGTGACCCCTGAGAGGCACTTGATGCAGTAGTCCTGTCCTCCAGGCTAGTGGTGGCCTGTCCATGCTTCTAGTTCTCCAATATCCCTGGTGGCCTCTGAGAGGGACTCAATGCTGTAGTCCTGTCCTCCAGGCTAATGGTGGCCGGGCCATGGTACTTGTTCCCCAATGTTCCTGGGGGCCCTTGAGAGGGATTTCATGCTGTAGTCCTGTCCTCCAGGCTATTGATGGCCTGACCATGGTTCCAGTTCCATAAGGTTCCTGGTGGCCCTTGAGAGGGACTTGATGCTGTAGTCCTGACCTCCAGGCTATTGATGGCCTGTCCATGGTTCTAGTTCCCCAATGTTCCTGGTGGCCCTTGAGATGGTCTCGATGCTGTAGACCTGTCCTCCAGGCTAGGGGTTGCCTGTCCATGGTTTTAGTTCCCCAAGGTTCCTGGTGGCCCTTGAGAGGGACTTGATGCTGTAGTCCTGACCTCCAGGCTATTGGTGGCCTGTCCATGGTTCTAGTTCCACAATGTTCCTGGTGGCCCTTGAGAGGGTCTAGATGCTGTAGACCTGTCATCCAGGCTGGGGGTTGCCTGTCCATGGTTTTAGTTCCCCAAGGTTCCTGGTGGCCCCTAGGAGGGACTTGATCCTGTAGGACTGTTCCCCAAGGTTCCTGATGACCCCCGAGAGGGATTTGATGTGGTAGTCCTGTCCTCCAGGCTAGTGGGGGCCTGTCCATGGTTCTAGTTCTCCAATATTCCTGGTGGCCCCTGAGAGGGACTTGATGCTATAGTCCTGTCCTCCAGGCTATTGGTGGCCTGTCCATGGTTCTAGTTCCTCAAGGTTCCTGGTGGCCCCTGAGAAGGATTTGATGCTGTAGTCCTGTCATCCAGACTAGTGGTGGCCTGTCCATCGTTCTAGTTCTCCAATGTTCCTGGTGGCCCCTGAGAGGGAATTGATGCTGTAGTCCTCTCCTGCAGGAGGCTAGTGGTTGCCTGTCCATGCTTCTCGTTCCTCAAGGTTCCTGGTGGCCCTTGAGAGGGACTTGATGTGGTAGTCCTGTCCTCCAGGCTAGTGGTGGCCTGTCCATGGTTCTAGTTCTCCAATATTCCTGGTGGCCCCTGAGTGGGGCGTGATGCTGGAGGACTGTTCCCCAAGGTTCGGTTCCTGGTGACCCCTGAGAGGCACTTGATGCAGTAGTCCTGTCCTCCAAGCTAGTGGTGGTCTGTTCACGGTTCTAGTTCTCCAATATTCCTGGTGGACCCTGAGAGGCACTTGATGCAGTAGTCCTGTCCTCCAGGCTAGTGGTGGCCTGTTCATGCTTCTAGTTCTCCAATATCCCTGTTGGCCTCTGAGAGGGACTCAATGCTTTAGTCCTGTCCTCCAGGCTAATGGTGGCCGGGCCATGGAACTTGTTCCCCAATGTTCCTGGGGGCCCTTGAGAGGGATTTCATGCTGTAGTCCTGTCCTCCAGGCTATTGATGGCCTGACCATGGTTCCAGTTCCATAAGGTTCCTGGTGGCCCTTGAGAGGGACTTGATGCTGTAGTCCTGTCCTCTAGGCTATTGATGGCCTGACCATATTTCTAGTTCCACAAGGTCCTGGTGGCCCTTGAGAGGGCATTGATGCTGTAGATCTGTCCTCCAGGCTAGTGCTGGCATGTCCATGGTTCTAGCTCTAAAAAGTTCCTGGTGGCCCCTGAGAGAGACTTGATGCTGGAGGACTTTTCCCCAATGTTCCTGGTGGCCCCTGAAAGGGACTTGATGTGGTAGTCCTGTCCTCCAGGCTAGTGGTGGCCTATCCATGGTTCTAGTTCTCCAATATTCCCGGTGGCCCCAGAGTGGGACGTGATGCTGGAGGACTGTTCAGCAAGGTTCCTGGTGACCCCTGAGAGGCACTTGATACAGTAGTCCTGTCCTCCAGGCTAGTGGTGGCCTGTCCATGCTTCTAGTTCTCCAATATTCCTGGTGGCTCCTGAGAGGGACTCGATGCTGTAGTCATGTCCTCCAGGCTAATGGTGGCCGGCCAATGGTACTTGTTCCCCAATGTTCCTGGTGGCCCTTGATAGGGACTTGATGCTGTAGTCCTGTCTTCCAGGCTATTGATGGCCTGACCATATTTCTAGTTCCACAAGGTCCTGGTGGCCCTTGAGAGGGTATTGATGCTGTAGACCTGTCTTCCAGGCTAGTGCTGGCCTGTCCATGGTTCTAGCTCCCCAAAGTTCCTGGTGGCACCTGAGAGGGACTTGATGCTATAGTCCTGTCCTCCAGGCTATTGGTGGCCTGTCCATGTTTCTAGTTCCTCAAGGTTCCTGGTGGCCCCTGAGAAGGATTTGATGCTGTAGTCCTGTCATCCAGACTAGTGGTGGCCTGTCCATCGTTCTAGTTCTCCAATGTTCCTGGTGGCCCCTAAGAGGGACTTGATGCTGTAGTCCTCTCCTGCAGGAGGCTAGTGGTGGCCTGTCCATGATTCTCGTTCCTCAAGGTTCCTGGTGGCCCTTGAGAGGGACTTGATGTGGTAGTCCTGTCCTCCAGGCTAGTGGTGGCCTGTCCATGGTTCTAGTTCTCCAATATTCCTGGTGGCCCCTGACTGGGGCGTGATGCTGGAGGACTGTTCCCCAAGGTTCCTGGTGACCCCTGAGAGGCACTTGATGCAGTAGTCCTGTCCTCCAGGCTAGTGGTGGCCTGTCCATGCTTCTAGTTCTCCAATATTCCTGGTGGCCTCTGAGAGGGACTCAATGCTGTAGTCCTGTCCTCCAGGCTAATGGTGGCCGGGCCATGGTACTTGTTCCCCAATGTTCCTGGTGGCCCTTGAGAGGGATTTCATGCTGTAGTCCTGTCCTCCAGGCTATTGATGGCCTGACCATGGTTCCAGTTCCATAATGTTCCTGGTGGCCCCTTGAGAGGGACTTGATGCTGCATTTCTGTCCTCCAGGCTATTGATGGCCTGACCATATTTCTAGTTCCACAAGGTCCTGGTGGCCCTTGACAGGGCATTGATGCTGTGGTCCAGGCATCCAGCCCAGTGGTGGCCTGCCCATGGTTCTAGTTTCACAAGGTTCCTGGTGGCCCCTGAGAGGGACTTGATGCTTGAGGACTGTTCCCCAAGGTTCCTGGTGACCCCTGAGAGGGACTTGGTGCTGTAGACCATCCCTCCCGGCTAGTGATGGCCTGCACATGGTTCTAGTACCCCAAGCTTCCTGGTGGCCCTTGAGAGGGACTTGATGCTGTAGTCCTGACCTCCAGGCTATTGATGGCCTGTCCATGGTTCTAGTTCCACAATGTTCCTGGTGGCCCTTGAGATGGTCTCGATGCTGTAGACCTGTCCTCCAGGCTAGGGGTTGCCTGTCCATGGTTTTAGTTCCCCAAGGTTCCTGGTGGCCCTTGAGAGGGACTTGATGCTGTAGTCCTGACCTCCAGGCTATTGATGGCCTGTCCATGGTTCTAGTTCCCTAATGTTCCTGGTGGCCCTTGAGAGGGTCTAGATGCTGTAGACCTGTCCTCCAGGCTAGGGGTTGCCTGTCCATGGTTTTAGTTCCCCAAGGTTCCTGGTGGCCCCTAGGAGGGACTTGATCCTGTAGGACTGTTCCCCAAGGTTCCTGGTGACCCCTGAGAGGGTCTTGATGTAGTAGTCATGTCCTCCAGGCTAGTGGTGGCCTGTCCATGGTTCTAGTTCTCCAATATTCCTGGTGGCCCCTGAGAGGGACTTGATGCTATGGTCCTGTCCTCCAGGCTATTGGTGACCTGTCCATGGTTCTAGTTCCTCAAGGTTCCTGGTGGCCCCTGAGAAGGATTTGATGCTGTAGTCCTGTCATCCAGACTAGTGGTGGCCTGTCCATCGTTCTAGTTCTCCTATGTTCCTGGTGGCCCCTGAGAGGGACTTGATGTGGTAGTCCTGTCCTCCAGGCTAGTGGTGGACTGTCCATGGTTCTAGTTCTCCAATATTCCTGGTGGCCCCTGAGTGGGGCGTGATGCTGCAGGACTGTTCCCCAAGGTTCCTGGTGACCCCTGAGAGGCACTTGATGCAGTAGTCCTGTCCTCCAGGCTAGTGGTGGCCTGTCCATGCTTCTAGTTCTCCAATATCCCTGGTGGCCTCTGAGAGGGACTCAATGCTGTAGTCCTCTCCTGCAGGAGGCTAGTGGTGGCCTGTCCATGGTTCTCGTTCCTCAAGGTTCCTGGTGGCCCTTGAGAGGGACTTGATGTGGTAGTCCTGTCCTCCAGGCTAGTGGTGGACTGTCCATGGTTCTAGTTCTCCAATATTCCTGGTGGCCCCTGAGTGGGGCGTGATGCTGCAGGACTGTTCCCCAAGGTTCCTGGTGACCCCTGAGAGGCACTTGATGCAGTAGTCCTGTCCTCCAGGCTAGTGGTGGCCTGTCCATGCTTCTAGTTCTCCAATATCCCTGGTGGCCTCTGAGAGGGACTCAATGCTGTAGTCCTGTCCTCCAGGCTAATGGTGGCCGGGCCATGGTACTTGTTCCCCAATGTTCCTGGGGGCCCTTGAGAGGGATTTCATGCTGTAGTCCTGTCCTCCAGGCTATTGATGGCCTGACCATGGTTCCAGTTCCATAAGGTTCCTGTGGCCCTTGAGAGGGACTTGATGCTGTAGTCCTGACCTCCAGGCTATTGATGGCCTGTCCATGGTTCTAGTTCCCCAATGTTCCTGGTGGCCCTTGAGATGGTCTTGATGCTGTAGACCTGTCCTCCAGGCTAGGGGTTGCCTGTCCATGGTTTTAGTTCCCCAAGGTTCCTGGTGGCCCTTGAGAGGGACTTGATGCTGTAGTCCTGACCTCCAGGCTATTGGTGGCCTGTCCATGGTTCTAGTTCCACAATGTTCCTGGTGGCCCTTGAGAGGGTCTAGATGCTGTAGACCTGTCATCCAGGCTGGGGGTTGCCTGTCCATGGTTTTAGTTCCCCAAGGTTCCTGGTGGCCCCTAGGAGGGACTTGATCCTGTAGAACTGTTCCCCAAGGTTCCTGATGACCCCCAAGAGGGACTTGATGTGGTAGTCCTGTCCTCCAGGCTAGTGGTGGCCTGTCCATGGTTCTAGTTCTCCAATATTCCTGGTGGCCCCTGAGAGGGACTTGATGCTATAGTCCTGTCCTCCATGCTATTGGTGGCCTGTCCATGGATCTAGTTCCTCAAGGTTCCTGGTGGCCCCTGAGAAGGATTTGATGCTGTAGTCCTGTCATCCAGACTAGTGGTGGCCTGTCCATCGTTCTAGTTCTCCAATGTTCCTGGTGGCCCCTGAGAGGGACTTGATGCTGTAGTCCTCTCCTGCAGGAGGCTAGTGGATGCCTGTCCATGGTTCTCGTTCCTCAAGGTTCCTGGTGGCCCTTGAGAGGGACTTGATGTGGTAGTCCTGTCCTCCAGGCTAGTGGTGGCCTGTCCATGGTTCTAGTTCTCCAATATTCCTGGTGGCCCCTGAGTGGGGCGTGATGCTGGAGGACTGTTCCCCAAGGTTCGGTTCCTGGTGACCCCTGAGAGGCACTTGATGCAGTAGTCCTGTCCTCCAAGCTAGTGGTGGTCTGTTCACGGTTCTAGTTCTCCAATATTCCTGGTGGACCCTGAGAGGCACTTGATGCACTAGTCCTGTCCTCCAGGCTAGTGGTGGCCTGTTCATGCTTCTAGTTCTCCAATATCCCTGTTGGCCTCTGAGAGGGACTCAATGCTTTAGTCCTGTCCTCCAGGCTAATGGTGGCCGGGCCATGGTACTTGTTCCCCAATGTTCCTGGGGGCCCTTGAGAGGGATTTCATGCTGTAGTCCTGTCCTCCAGGCTATTGATGGCCTGACCATGGTTCCAGTTCCATAAGGTTCCTGGTGGCCCTTGAGAGGGACTTGATGCTGTAGTCCTGTCCTCTAGGCTATTGATGGCCTGACCATATTTCTAGTTCCACAAGGTCCTGGTGGCCCTTGAGAGGGCATTGATGCTGTAGATCTGTCCTCCAGGCTAGTGCTGGCATGTCCATGGTTCTAGCTCCAAAAAGTTCCTGGTGGCCCCTGAGAGAGACTTGATGCTGGAGGACTTTTCCCCAATGTTCCTGGTGGCCCCTGAAAGGGACTTGATGTGGTAGTCCTGTCCTCCAGGCTAGTGGTGGCCTATCCATGGTTCTAGTTCTCCAATATTCCCGGTGGCCCCAGAGTGGGACGTGATGCTGGAGGACTGTTCAGCAAGGTTCCTGGTGACCCCTGAGAGGCACTTGATGCAGTAGTCCTGTCCTCCAGGCTAGTGGTGGCCTGTCCATGCTTCTAGTTCTCCAATATTCCTGGTGGCTCCTGAGAGGGACTCAATGCTGTAGTCATGTCCTCCAGGCTAATGGTGGCCGGCCAATGGTACTTGTTCCCCAATGTTCCTGGTGGCCCTTGATAGGGACTTGATGCTGTAGTCCTGTCTTCCAGGCTATTGATGGCCTGACCATATTTCTAGTTCCACAAGGTCCTGGTGGCCCTTGAGAGGGTATTGATGCTGTACCTTTCTTCCAGGCTAGTGCTGGCCTGTCCATGGTTCTAGCTCCCCAAAGTTCCTGGTGGCCCCTGAGAGGGACCTGATGCTGGAGGACCTTTCCCCAATGTTCCTGGTGACCCCTGAGAGGGACCTGATGCAGTGGTCCTGTCCTCCAAGCTAGTGGTGGTCTGTCCACGGTTCTAGTTCCCCAATATTCCTGGTGGACCCTGAGAGGCACTCAATGCTGTAGTCCTGTCCTCCAGGCTAGTGGTGGCCGGCCCATGGTACTTGTTTCCAAAGGTTCCTGGTGGCCCCTGAGAGGGACTTGATGCTGTGGTCCAGGCATCCATCCAGTGGTGGCCTGCCCATGGTTCTAGTTCCACAAGGTTCCTGGTGGCCCCTGAGAGGGACTTGATGTATGAGGACTGTTCCCCAAGGTTCCTGGTGACCCCTGAGAGGGACTTGGTGCTGTAGACCGTCCCTCCCGACTAGTGATGGCCTGCACATGGTTCTAGTTCCACAATGTTCCTGGTGGCCCTTGAGATGGTCTCGATGCTGTAGACCTGTCCTCCAGGCTAGGGGTTGCCTGTCCATGGTTATAGTTCCCCAAGGTTCCTGGTGGCCCTGGAGAGGGACTTGATGCTGTTGTCCTGACCTCCAGGCTATTGATGGCCTGTCCATGGTTCTAGTTCCACAATGTTCCTGGTGGCCCTTGAGAGGGTCTAGATCCTGTAGACCTGTCCTTCAGGCTAGGGGTTGCCTGTCCATGGTTTTAGTTCCCCAAGGTTCCTGGTGGCCCCTAGGAGGGACTTGATCCTGTAGGACTGTTCCCCAAGGTTCCTGATGACCCCTGTGAGGGACTTCATGTGGTAGTCCTGTCCTCCAGGCTAGTGGTGGCCTGTCCATGGTTCTAGTTCTCCAATATTCCTGGTGGCCCCTGAGAGGGACTTGATGCTATAGTCCTGTCCTCCAGGCTATTGGTGGCCTGTCCATGTTTCTAGTTCCTCAAGGTTCCTGGTGGCCCCTGAGAAGGATTTGATGCTGTAGTCCTGTCATCCAGACTAGTGGTGGCCTGTCCATCGTTCTAGTTCTCCAATGTTCCTGGTGGCCCCTGAGAGGGACTTGATGCTGTAGTCCTCTCCTGCAGGAGGCTAGTGGTGGCCTGTCGATGGTTCTCGCTCCTCAAGGTTCCTGGTGGCCCTTGAGAGGGACTTGATGTGGTAGTCCTGTCCTCCAGGCTAGTGGTGGCATGTCCATGGTTCTAGTTCTCCAATATTCCTGGTGGCCTCTGAGAGGGAATCAATGCTGTAGTCCTGTCCTCCAGGTTAATGGTGGCCGGGCCATGGTACTTGTTCCCCAATGTTCCTGGTTGCCCTTGAGAGGGATTTCATGCTGTAGTCCTGTCCTCCAGGCTATTGATGGCCTCACCATGGTTCCAGTTCCATAAGGTTCCTGGTAGCCCTTGAGAGGGACTTGATGCTGTATTCCTGTCCTCCAGGCTATTGATGGCCTGAACATATTTCTAGTTCCACAAGGTCCTGGTGGCCCGTGAGAGGGCATTGATGCTGTGGTCCAGGCATCCAGCCCAGTGGTGGCCTGCCCATGGTTCTAGTTCCACAAGGTTCCTGGTGGCCCCTGAGAGGGACTTGATGCTTGAGGACTGTTCTCCAAGGTTCCTGGTGACCCCTGAGAGGGACCTGATGCAGTAGTCCTGTCCTCCAGGCTAGTGGTGGCCTGTCCATGCTTCTAGTTCTCCAACATTCCTGGTGGCCTCTGAGAGGGACTCAATGCTGTAGTCCTGTCCTCCGGGCTAATGGTGGCCGGGCCATGGTACTTGTTCCCCAATGTTCCTGGTTGCCCTTGAGAGGGATTTCATGCTGTAGTCCTGTCCTCCAGGCTATTGATGGCCTGACCATGGTTCCAGTTCCATAAGGTTCCTGGTGGCCCTTGAGAGGGACTTGATGCTGTATTCCTGTCCTCCAGGCTATTGATGGCCTGACCATATTTCTAGTTCCACAAGGTCCTGGTGGCCTGTGAGAGGGCATTGATGCTGTGGTCCAGGCATCCAGCCCAGTGGTGGCCTGCCCATGGTTCTAGTTCCACAAGTTTCCTGGTGGCCCCTGAGAGGGACTTGATGCTGTAGTCCTCTCTTGCAGGAGGCTAGTGGTGGCCTGTCCATGGTTCTCGTTCCTAAAGGTTCCTGGTGGCCCTTGAGAGGGACTTGATGTGGTAGTCCTGGCCTCCAGGCTAGTGGTGGCCTGTCCATGGTTCTAGTTCTCCAATATTCCTGGTGGACCCTGAGTGGGGTGTGATGCTGGAGGACTGTTCCCCAAGGTTCCTGGTGACCCCTGAGAGGTACTTGATGCAGTAGTCCTGTCCTCCAGGCTAGTGGTGGCCTGTCCATGCATCTAGTTCTCCAATATTCCTGGTGGCCTCTGAGAGGGACTCAATGCTGTAGTCCTGTCCTCCAGGCTAATGGTGGCCGGGCCATGGTACTTGTTCCCCAATGTTCCTGGTGGCCCTTGAGAGGGACCTCATGCTAAAGTCCTGTCCTCCAGGCTATTGATGGCCTGACCATATTTCTAGTTCCACAAGGTCCTGGTGGCCCTTGAGAGGGCATTGATGCTGTGGTCCAGGCATCCAGCCCAGTGGTGGCCTGCCCATGGTTCTAGTTCCACAAGATTCCTGGTGGCCCCTGAGAGGGACTTGATGCTTGAGGACTGTTCCCCAAGCTTCCTGGTGACCCCTGAGAGGGACTTGGTGCTGTAGACCATCCCTCCCTGCTAGTGATGGCCTGCACATGGTTCTAGTACCCCAAGCTTCCTGGTGGCCCTTGAGAGGGACTTGATGCTGTAGTCCTGACCTCCAGGCTATTGATGGCCTGTCCATGGTTCTAGTTCCACAATGTTCCTGGTGGCCCTTGAGATGGTCTTGATGCTGTAGACCTGTCCTCCAGGCTAGGGGTTGCCTGTCCATGGTTTTAGTTCCCCAAGGTTCCTGGTGGCCCTTGAGAGGGACTTGATGCTGTAGTCCTGACCTCCAGGCTATTGATGGCCTGTCCATGGTTCTAGTTCCCTAATGTTCCTGGTGGCCCTTGAGAGGGTCTAGATGCTGTAGACCTGTCCTGCAGGCTAGGGGTTGCCTGTCCATGGTTTTAGTTCCCCAAGGTTCCTGGTGGCCCCTAGGAGGGACTTGATCCTGTAGGACTGTTCCCCAAGGTTCCTGGTGACCCCTGAGAGGGTCTTGATGTAGTAGTCCTGTCCTAAAGGCTAGTGGTGGCCTGTCCATGGTTCTAGTTCTCCAATATTCCTGGTGGCCCCTGAGAGGGACTTGATGCTATAGTCCTGTCCTCCAGGCTATTGGTGGCCTGTCCATGGTTCTAGTTCCTCAAGGTTCCTGGTCACCCCTGAGAAGGATTTGATGCTGTAGTCCTGTCATCTAGACTTGTGGTGGCCTGTCCATCGTTCTAGTTCTCCTATGTTCCTGGTGGCCCCTGAGAGGGACTTGATGCTGTAGTCCTCTCCTGCAGGAGGCTAGTGGTGGCCTGTCCATGGTTCTCGTTCCTCAAGGTTCCTGGTGGCCCTTGAGAGGGACATGATGTTGTAGTCCTGTCTTCCAGGCTAGTGGTGGACTGTTCATGGTTCTAGTTCTCCAATATTCCTGGTGGCCCCTGAGTGGGGCGTGATGCTGCAGGACTGTTCCCCAAGGTTCCTGGTGACCCCTGAGAGGCACTTGATGCAGTAGTCCTGTCCTCCAGGCTAGTGGTGGCCTGTCCATGCTTCTAGTTCTCCAATATCCCTGGTGGCCTCTGAGAGGGACTCAATGCTGTAGTCCTGTCCTCCAGGCTAATGGTGGCCGGGCCATGGTACTTGTTCCCCAATGTTCCTGGGGGCCCTTGAGAGGGATTTCATGCTGTAGTCCTGTCCTCCAGGCTATTGATGGCCTGACCATGGTTCCAGTTCCATAAGGTTCCTGGTGGCCCTTGAGAGGGACTTGATGCTGTAGTCCTGACCTCCAGGCTATTGATGGCCTGTCCATGGTTCTAGTTCCCCAATGTTCCTGGTGGCCCTTGAGATGGTCTCGATGCTGTAGACCTGTCCTCCAGGCTAGGGGTTGCCTGTCCATGGTTTTAGTTCCCCAAGGTTCCTGGTGGCCCCTGAGAGGGACTTGATGCTGTAGTCCTGACCTCCAGGCTATTGGTGGCCTGTCCATGGTTCTAGTTCCACAATGTTCCTGGTGGCCCTTGAGAGGGTCTAGATGCTGTAGACCTGTCATCCAGGCTGGGGGTTGCCTGTCCATGGTTTTAGTTCCCCAAGGTTCCTGGTGGCCCCTAGGAGGGACTTGATCCTGTAGGACTGTTCCCCAAGGTTCCTGATGACCCCCGAGAGGGATTTGATGTGGTAGTCCTGTCCTCCAGGCTAGTGGGGGCCTGTCCATGGTTCTAGTTCTCCAATATTCCTGGTGGCCCCTGAGAGGGACTTGATGCTATAGTCCTGTCCTCCAGGCTATTGGTGGCCTGTCCATGGTTCTAGTTCCTCAAGGTTCCTGGTGGCCCCTGAGAAGGATTTGATGCTGTAGTCCTGTCATCCAGACTAGTGGTGGCCTGTCCATCGTTCTAGTTCTCCAATGTTCCTGGTGGCCCCTGAGAGGGAATTGATGCTGTAGTCCTCTCCTGCAGGAGGCTAGTGGTTGCCTGTCCATGCTTCTCGTTCCTCAAGGTTCCTGGTGGCCCTTGAGAGGGACTTGATGTGGTAGTCCTGTCCTCCAGGCTAGTGGTGGCCTGTCCATGGTTCTAGTTCTCCAATATTCCTGGTGGCCCCTGAGTGGGGCGTGATGCTGGAGGACTGTTCCCCAAGGTTCGGTTCCTGGTGACCCCTGAGAGGCACTTGATGCAGTAGTCCTGTCCTCCAAGCTAGTGGTGGTCTGTTCACGGTTCTAGTTCTCCAATATTCCTGGTGGACCCTGAGAGGCACTTGATGCAGTAGTCCTGTCCTCCAGGCTAGTGGTGGCCTGTTCATGCTTCTAGTTCTCCAATATCCCTGTTGGCCTCTGAGAGGGACTCAATGCTTTAGTCCTGTCCTCCAGGCTAATGGTGGCCGGGCCATGGAACTTGTTCCCCAATGTTCCTGGGGGCCCTTGAGAGGGATTTCATGCTGTAGTCCTGTCCTCCAGGCTATTGATGGCCTGACCATGGTTCCAGTTCCATAAGGTTCCTGGTGGCCCTTGAGAGGGACTTGATGCTGTAGTCCTGTCCTCTAGGCTATTGATGGCCTGACCATATTTCTAGTTCCACAAGGTCCTGGTGGCCCTTGAGAGGGCATTGATGCTGTAGATCTGTCCTCCAGGCTAGTGCTGGCATGTCCATGGTTCTAGCTCCAAAAGGTTCCTGGTGGCCCCTGAGAGAGACTTGATGCTGGAGGACTTTTCCCCAATGTTCCTGGTGGCCCCTGAAAGGGACTTGATGTGGTAGTCCTGTCCTCCAGGCTAGTGGTGGCCTATCCATGGTTCTAGTTCTCCAATATTCCCGGTGGCCCCAGAGTGGGACGTGATGCTGGAGGACTGTTCAGCAAGGTTCCTGGTGACCCCTGAGAGGCACTTGATACAGTAGTCCTGTCCTCCAGGCTAGTGGTGGCCTGTCCATGCTTCTAGTTCTCCAATATTCCTGGTGGCTCCTGAGAGGGACTCGATGCTGTAGTCATGTCCTCCAGGCTAATGGTGGCCGGCCAATGGTACTTGTTCCCCAATGTTCCTGGTGGCCCTTGATAGGGACTTGATGCTGTAGTCCTGTCTTCCAGGCTATTGATGGCCTGACCATATTTCTAGTTCCACAAGGTCCTGGTGGCCCTTGAGAGGGTATTGATGCTGTAGACCTGTCTTCCAGGCTAGTGCTGGCCTGTCCATGGTTCTAGCTCCCCAAAGTTCCTGGTGGCACCTGAGAGGGACCTGATGCTGGAGGACCTTTCCCCAATGTTCCTGGTGACCCCTGAGAGGGACTTGATGCAGTGGTCCTGTCCTCCAAGCTAGTGGTGGTCTGTCCACGGTTCTAGTTCCCCAATATTCCTGGTGGACCCTGAGAGGCACTCAATGCTGTAGTCCTGTCCTCCAGGCTAGTGGTGGCCGGCCCATGGTACTTGTTTCCAAAGGTTCCTGGTGGCCCCTGAGAGGGACTTGATGCTGTGGTCCAGGCATCCAGCCAGTGGTGGCCTGCCCATGGTTCTAGTTCCACAAGGTTCCTGGTGGCCCCTGAGAGGGACTTGATGTATGAGGACTGTTCCCCAAGGTTCCTGGTGACCCCTGAGAGGGACCTGGTGCTGTAGACCGTCCCTCCCGGCTAGTGATGGCCTGCACATGGTTCTAGTTCCACAATGTTCCTGGTGGCCCTTGAGATGGTCTCGATGCTGTAGACCTGTCCTCCAGGCTAGGGGTTGCCTGTCCATGGTTATAGTTCCCCAAGGTTCCTGGTGGCCCTGGAGAGGGACTTGATGCTGTCGTCCTGACCTCCAGGCTATTGATGGCCTGTCCATGGTTCTAGTTCCACAATGTTCCTGGTGGCCCTTGAGAGGGTCTAGATGCTGTAGACCTGTCCTTCAGGCTAGGGGTTGCCTGTCCATGGTTTTAGTTCCCCAAGGTTCCTGGTGGCCCCTAGGAGGGACTTGATCCTGTAGGACTGTTCCCCAAGGTTCCTGGTGACCCCTGAGAGGGACTTGATGTGGTAGTCCTGTCCTCCAGGCTAGTGGTGGCCTGTCCATGGTTCTAGTTCTCCAATATTCCTGGTGGCCCCTGAGAGGGACTTGATGCTATAGTCCTGTCCTCCAGGCTATTGGTGGCCTGTCCATGTTTCTAGTTCCTCAAGGTTCCTGGTGGCCCCTGAGAAGGATTTGATGCTGTAGTCCTGTCATCCAGACTAGTGGTGGCCTGTCCATCATTCTAGTTCTCCAATGTTCCTGGTGGCCCCTGAGAGGGACTTGATGCTGTAGTCCTCTCCTGCAGGAGGCTAGTGGTGGCCTGTCCATGGTTCTCGCTCCTCAAGGTTCCTGGTGGCCCTTGAGAGGGACTTGATGTGGTAGTCCTGTCCTCCAGGCTGGTGGTGGCATGGCCATGGTTCTAGTTCTCCCATATTCCTGGTGGCCTCTGAGAGGGACTCAATGCTCTAGTCCTGTCCTCCAGGCTAATGGTGGCCCGGCCATGGTACTTGTTCCCCAATGTTCCTGGTTGCCCTTGAGAGGGATTTCATGCTGTAGTCCTGTCCTCCAGGCTATTGATGGCCTGACCATGGTTCCAGTTCCATAAGGTTCCTGGTGGCCCTTGAGAGGGACTTGATGCTGTATTCCTGTCCTCCAGGCTATTGATGGCCTGAACATATTTCTAGTTCCACAAGGTCCTGGTGGCCCGTGAGAGGGCATTGATGCTGTGGTCCAGGCATCCAGCCCAGTGGTAGCCTGCCCATGGTTCTAGTTCCACAAGGTTCCTGGTGGCCCCTGTGAGGGACATGATGCTTGAGGACTGTTCCCCAAGGTTCCTGGTGACCCCTGAGAGGGACTTGATGCAGTAGTCCTGTCCTCCAGGCTAGTGTTGGCCTGTCCATGCTTCTAGTTCTCCAATATTCCTGGTGGCCTCTGAGAGGGACTCAATGCTGTAGTCCTGTCCTCCAGGCTAATGGTGGCCGGGCCATGGTACTTGTTCCCCAATGTTCCTGGTTGCCCTTGAGAGGGATTTCATGCTGTAGTCCTGTCCTCCAGGCTATTGATGGCCTGACCATGGTTCCAGTTCCATAAGGTTCCTGGTGGCCCTTGAGAGGGACTTGATGCTGTATTCCTGTCCTCCAGGCTATTGATGGCCTGACCATATTTCTAGTTCCACAAGGTCCTGGTGGCCCGTGAGAGGGCATTGATGCTGTGGTCCAGGCATCCAGCCCAGTGGTGGCCTGCCCATGGTTCTAGTTCCACAAGGTTCCTGGTGGCCCCTGAGAGGGACTTGATGCTGGAGGACCTTTCCCCAATGTTCCTGGTGACCCCTGAGAGGGACTTGATGCAGTAGTCATGTCCTCCAAGCTAGTGGTGGTCTGTCCACGGATCTAATTCCCCAATATTCCTGGTGGACCCTGAGAGGCACTCAATGCTGTAGTCCTGTCCTCCAGGCTAGTGGTGGCCGGCCCATGGTACTTGTTTCCAAAGGTTCCTGGTGGCCCCTGAGAGGGACTTGATGCTGTGGTTCAGGCATCCAGCCCAGTGGTGGCCTGCCAATGGTTCTAGTTCCACAAGGTTCCTGGTGGCCCCTGAGAGGGACTTGATGCATGAGGACTGTTCCCCAAAGTTCCTGGTCACCCCTGAGAGGGACTTGGTGCTGTAGACCATCCCTCCTGGCTAGTGATGGCCTGCACATGGTTCTAGTACCCCAAGCTTCCTGGTGGCCCTTGAGAGGGACTTGATGCTGTAGTCCTGACCTCCAGGCTATTGATGGCCTGTCCATGGTTCTAGTTCCACAATGTTCCTGGTGGCCCTTGAGATGGTCTCGATGCTGTAGACCTGTCCTCCAGGCTAGAGGTTGCCTGTCCATGGTTTTAGTTCCCCAAGGTTCCTGGTGGCCCTTGAGAGGGACTTGATGCTGTAGTCCTGACCTCCAGGCTATTGATGGCCTGTCCATGGTTCTAGTTCCCCAATGTTCCTGGTGGCCCTTGAGAGGGTCTAGATGCTGTAGACCTGTCCTCCAGGCTAGGGGTTGCCTGTCCATGGTTTTAGTTCCCCAAGGTTCCTGGTGGCCCCTAGGAGGGACTTGATCCTGTAGGACTGTTCCCCAAGGTTCCTGGTGACCCCTGAGAGGGACTTGATGTGGTAGTCCTGTCCTCGAGGCTAGTGGTGGCCTGTCCATGGTTCTAGTTCTCCAATATTCCTGGTGGCCCCTGAGAGGGACTTGATGCTATAGTCCTGTCCTCCAGGCTATTGGTGGCCTGTCCATGTTTCTAGTTCCTCAAGGTTCCTGGTGGCCCCTGAGAAGGATTTGATGCTGTAGTCCTGTCATCCAGACTAGTTCTCCAATGTGGCCTGTCCATCGTTCTAGTTCCCCAATGTTCCTGGTGGCCCCTGAGAGGGACTTGATGCTGTAGTCCTCTCCTGCAGGAGGCTAGTGGTGGCCTGTCCATGGTTCTCATTCCTCAAGGTTCCTGGTGGCCTTGAGAGGGACTTGATGTGGTAGTCCTGTCCTCCAGGCTAGTGGTGGACTGTCCATGGTTCCAGTTCTCCAATATTCCTGGTGGCCTCTGAGAGGGACTCAATGCTGTAGTCCTGTCCTCCAGGCTAATGGTGGCCGGGCCATGGTACTTGTTCCCCAATGTTCCTGGTTGCCCTTGAGAGGGATTTCATGCTGTAGTCCTGTCTTCCAGGCTATTGATGGCCTGACCATGGTTCCGTTCCATAAGGTTCCTGGTGGCCCTTGAGAGGGACTTGATGCAGTAGTCCTGTCCTCCAGGCTAGTGGTGGCCTGTCCATGCTTCTAGTTCTCCAATATTCCTGGTGGCCTCTGAGAGGGACTCAATGCTGTAGTCCTGTCCTCCAGGCTAATGGTGGCCGGGCCATGGTACTTGTTCCCCAATGTTCCTGGTTGCCCTTGAGAGGGATTTCATGCTGTAGTCCTGTCCTCCAGGCTATTGATGGCCTGACCATGGTTCCAGTTCCATAAGGTTCCTGGTTTCCCTTGAGAGGGACTTGATCCTGTATTCCTGTCCTCCAGGCTATTGATGGCCTGACCATATTTCTAGTTCCACAAGGTCCTGGTGGCCCGTGAGAGGGCATTGATGCTGTGGTCCAGGCATCAAGCCCAGTGGTGGCCTGCCCATGGTTCTAGTTCCACAAGGTTCCTGGTGGCCCCTGAGAGGGACTTGATGCTTGAGGACTGTTCCCCAAGGTTCCTGGTGACCCCTGAGAGGGACTTGATGCAGTAGTCTTGTCCTCCAGGCTAGTGGTGGCCTGTCCATGCTTCTAGTTCTCCAATATTCCTGGTGGCCTCTGAGAGGGACTCAATGCTGTAGTCCTGTCCTCCAGGCTAATGGTGGCCGGGCCATGGTACTTGTTCCCCAATGTTCCTGGTTGCCCTTGAGAGGGATTTCATGCTGTAGACCTGTCCTCCAGGCTATTGATGGCCTGACCATGGTTCCAGTTCCATAAGGTTCCTGGTGGCCCTTGAGAGGGACTTGATGCTGTATTCCTGTCCTCCAGGCTATTGATGGCCTGACCATATTTCTAGTTCCACAAGGTCCTGGTGGCCCCTGAGAGGGACTTGATGCTGGAGGACTGTTCCCCAAGGTTCCTGGTGACCCCTGAGAGGGACTTGATGCAGTAGTCCTGTCCTCCAGTCTAGTGGTGGCCTGTCCATGCTTCTAGTTGTCCAATATTCCTGGTGGCCTCTGAGAGGGACTCAATGCTGTAGTCCTGTCCTCCAGGCTAATGGTGGCCGGGCCATGGTACTTGTTCCCCAATGTTCCTGGTTGCCCTTGAGAGGGATTTCATGCTGTAGACCTGTCCTCCAGGCTATTGATGGCCTGACCATGGTTCCAGTTCCATAAGGTTCCTGGTGGCCCTTGAGATGGACTTTATGCTGTATTCCTGTCCTCCAGGCTATTGATGGCCTGACCATATTTCTAGTTCCACAAGGTTCCTGGTGGCCCCTGAGAGGGACTTGATGCTTGAGGACTGTTCCCCAAGGTTCCTGGTGACCCCTGAGAGGGACTTGGTGCTGTAGACCATCCCTCCCGACTAGTGATGGCCTGCACATGGTTCTAGTACCCCAAGCTTCCTGGTGGCCCTTGAGAGGGACTTGATGCTGTAGTCCTGACCTCCAGGCTATTGATGGCCTGTCCATGGTTCTAGTTCCACAATGTTCCTGGTGGCCCTTGAGATGGTCTCAATGCTGTAGACCTGTCCTCCAGGCTAGGGGTTGCCTGTCCATGGTTTCAGTTCCCCAAGGCTCCTGGTGGCCCTTGAGAGGGACTTGATGCTGTAGTCCTGACCTCCAGGCTATTGATGGCCTGTCCATGGTTCTAGTTCCACAATGTTCCTGGTGGCCCTTGAGAGGGTCTAAATGCTGTAGACCTGTCCTCCAGGCTAGGGTTTGCCTGTCCATGGTTTTAGTTCCCCAAGGTTCCTGGTGGCCCCTAGGAGGGACTTGATCCTGTAGGACTGTTCCCCAAGGTTCCTGGTGACCCCTGAGAGGGACTTGATGTGGTAGTCCTGTCCTCCAGGCTAGTGGTGGCCTGTCCATGGTTCTAGTTCTCCAATATTCCTGGTGGCCCCTGAGAGGGACTTGATGCTATAGTCCTGTCCTCTAGGCTATTGGTGGCCTGTCCATGGTTCTAGTTCCTCAAGGTTCCTGGTGGCCCCTGAGAAGGATTTGATGCTGTAGTCCTGTCATCCAGACTAGTGGTGGCCTGTCCATCATTCTAGTTCTCCAATGTTCCTGGTGGCCCCTGAGAGGGACTTGATGCTGTAGTCCTCTCCTGCAGGAGGCTAGTGGTGGCCTGTCCATGTTTCTCGTTCCTCAAGGTTCCTGGTGGCCCTTGAGAGGGACTTGATGTGGTAGTCCTGTCCTCCAGGCTAGTGGTGGCCTGTCCATGGTTCTAGTTCTCCAATATTCCTGGTGGCCCCTGAGTGGGGCGTGATGCTGGAGGACTGTTCCCCAAGGTTCCTGGTGACCCCTGAGAGGCACTTGATGCAGTAGTCCTGTCCTCCAGGCTAGTGGTGGCCTGTCCATGCTTCTAGTTCTCCAATATTCCTGGTGGCCTCTGAGAGGGACTCAATGCTGTAGTCCTGTCCTCCAGGCAAATGGTGGCCAGGCCATGGTACTTGTTCCCCAATGTTCCTGGTGGCCCTTGAGAGGGATTTCATGCTGTAGTCCTGTCCTCCAGGCTATTGATGGCCTGACCATGGTTCCAGTTCCATAAGGTTCCTGGTGGCCCTTGAGAGGGACTTGATGCTGTAGTCCTGTCCTCTAGGCTATTGATGGCCTGACCATATTTCTAGTTCCACAAGGTCCTGGTGGCCCTTGAGAGGGCATTGATGCTGTAGATCTGTCCTCCAGGCGAGTGCTGGCATGTCCATGGTTCTAGCTCCCCAAAGTTCCTGGTGGCCCGTGAGAGGGACTTGATGCTGGAGGACTTTTCCCCAATGTTCCTGGTGACCCCTGAGAGGGACTTGATGCAGTAGTCCTGTCCTCCAAGCTAGTGGTGGTCTGTTCACGGTTCTAGTTCTCCAATATTCCTGGTGGACCCTGAGAGGCACTCAATGCTGTAGTCCTGTCCTCCAGGCTAGTAGTGGCTGGCCCATGGTACTTGTTTCCAAAGGTTCCTGGTGGCCCCTGAGAGGGCCTTGATGCTGTGGTCCAGGCATCCAGCCCAGTGGTGGCCTGCCCGTGTTTCCTGTTCCCCAAGGTTTCTGGTGGCCCCTGAGAGGGAGTTGATGTTTGAGGACTGTTCCCCAAGGTTCCTGGTGACCCTTGAGAGGGACTTAATGCTGTAGACCATCCCTCCAGGCTAGTGATGGCATGCACATGGTTCTAGTACCCCAAGATTCCTGGTAGCCCTTGAGATGGACTTGATGCTGTAGTCATGACCTCCAGGCTATTGATGGCCTGTCCATGGTTCTAGTTCCACAATGTTCCTGGTGGCCCTTGAGAGGGTCCTGATGCTGTAGACCTGTCCTCCAGGCTAAGGGTTGCCTGTCCGTGGTTTTATTTCCCCATGGTTCCTGGTGGCCCCTAAGAGGGACTTGATCATGTAGGACTGTTCCCCAAGGTTCCTGGTGACCCCTGAGAGGGACTTGATGTGGTAGTCCTGTCCTCCAGGCTAGTGGTGCCCTGTCCATGGTTCTAGTTCTCCAATATTCCTGTTGGCCCCTCAGAGGGACTTGATGCTGTAGTCCTGTCCTCCAGGCTATTGGTGGCCTGTCCATGTTTCTAGTTCCTCAAGGTTCCTGGTGACCCCAGAGAGGGACTTGAAGCTGTAGTCCTGTCCTCCATGCTAGTGGTGGTCTATCCATGGTTATAGTTCCCCAAGGTTCCTGGGTGCCCCTAAGAAGGACTTGATGATGTAGTCCTGCCCTCCAGGCTAGTGGTGGCCTGTCCATGGTTCTAGTTCCCCAAGTTTCCTGGGCTCCCCTGAGAGGGACCACATGCTATAGTCTTGTCCTCCAGGCTAGTGGTGGCCTGTCAATGGTTCTAGTTCCCCAAGGTTCCAGGTGGCCCTTGAGAGGGACTTGCTGCTGTAGTCCTGTCCTCTGGGCTAGTGGTGGCCAGTTGATGGTTCTAGTTCCCCAAGGTTCCTGGGTGCCCCTGAGAGGGAATTGATGCTGAAGTCTTGTCCTCCAGGTCATTGGTGGCCTGTTAATGGTTCAAGTTCCTCGAGGTTCCTGGGGGCCCCTGAGAGGGTCTTGATGCTGTAATCCTGTCCCCCAGGCTATTGATGGCCTGGTTATGGTTCTGGTTTCACAAGGTTCCTGATAGCCCTTGAGAGGCACTTGATGCTGTAATACTGTCCCCCAGGCTATTGGTAGCCTGTCCATGGTTTTAGCTCCCCAAGGTTCCTGGGTGCCCCTGAGAGGGAATTGATCCTGTAGTCCTGTCCTTCAGGGTATTGTTGGCCTGTCCATGGTTCTAGTTCCCCAAGGTTCAGTTTCCCAAGTTTCCTGGTTGCCCTTGAGAGGGACTTGATGCTGTAATCCTGTCCTCCAGGCTAGTGATGGCCTGTCTATTTTTCTTGTTCCCCCAGGTTTTTGGTGCCCCCTCAGAGGGGTTTGATGGTGTAGTTCATTGGAAAAAATGCCAATTAAGTCAATGTATAAAACACACAAACATTTAAAATAATATGCAATCCATGCGCTATATACACTAAAAAACATTGCACCCTATTCTCAAAGGGCGTCTGATGTTGCACATCACAGATGCAGACATTCAGATGCTCTTTATCCCCCCTTTGCACATTTTCACAAATAAGAGGGCTTTGTATTGCAATGTGCATCCCGAATCCATGCAAGGAATGTTCTTTGAAATGCACAGAAAAGCACTGCACTCCCCTGCACCTTTTTGGACTAGGGGCAAGAGAGTGCAAAATGCGGTTCCACCTGCATGTCCATCCCTCTACTAGTCATTGTGACGTAGGCTCTCGGCTCCTACCCATGTGCCGGAGACTTAATGTCAGGAATGCAATCTCGGCACTAATGTGGGCAAGAAGGCTTGCCAGAGCATTGTTGGCACTGCCGCTCAGCCCCCTTGAAATCTGCAGGTCACTGTAAAGACTGGAGGGGGGTGTCTGTACTTCTGCTCTCTATATGGCAGAGGAGAGGCACAGAGGACCCCAGCCAAGATTCTCTATAGAGTAGCACTGGTCGAGCAACCAAGGCCTAGCTTCTCAGGAGGTGATGCAGGCTGGTTCTTAAGTACATTGTAGTCCCCAAACCTCCACAAAGGAATGTCCACATACTGTCTTAGTTAAAACACAGTATTTATATAATTAATATTCAAGGTTATGTACACTATCACAATAACTCACTTTGTGCTCAGAAAATCTGCAATGGCAAATATATACAGTTCTAAAGTGGTACCACAATTATTATTAGATCTCATTAAAGTGCATCAACTATACTCTGGTTAAATGTCACACAAATCAATTAATAAAGGTAACCAACAATAGACACAGAAGGGAAAGCAGTTGGTTAGAACAAAGCAGAATACTGTCCTCTACCGTTAGACACAGTTCTGTGTGGAGATCCCCCCACCTGGGTAACCGGTAAAGCAAAGATGTATCACAAGCCCAGTCTATATATTGTTCTATAAGTCTTACTTCCTTCTATAATGTTTCTACCACCCCAATGTACCTGGAATAGTAGAGTTCGACGTTGGGTCATTGACGGATCCTTCTCGAGCGGCTCCCTTTAAAGCAGGAGCCACGGATCGTCGAGATCCCACGAAGAAAAGGGTTGAATGACGGCAGTGAGTTGGCATCTTTGTTCCTAGTGGTGGTCATCGACAACGGAATGTTGGCGTCCTGCAAGGAAGAGGCATGCTGGGCATCTCAGTGACGATAGTTCAGGACCGCAAAGAGTTTGAAGAACTGTGGCCCAGCAAGGGCGTCGAGTCGTCAGCGTCTCTGTGGTCTTTAGGTGTCGGGAAACCCACCGGCGGATGCTCCTCGGCACGTCGGCGGCCTCAACTTTCTCCGGCGGGATAAAGCGGTTGACGGTGCAGGCGAGAGCGTCCTTGGATCAAATGTTACTTAGGCAAAGGGAGCAGGGCAGGCTCCGGTCGGAGACGGCAGTCATCGACGGTGATGGACAACAGAGTCCGGGTGCTTTTCCTTGTGATTCCACGGCAGTCCCCGTCTCCGGTCGGCAGCCTGTCGTATGTCTGTCTACCAGGAAGATTTGGCAAAGATTAGCTGGTGCACGATGGTCCCTCGTAGCTCGGGAAGAGGGCGCCTAACCAGGTCCTCTCTGGGTCAGTCCTTGGAGACACAGCAGCTTTCAGATTGACGAAGTAGAGCAGCAGCAAGACTTCTCTTCCAGCAGGGCTTCAAGGTAAAGCTTCAGTTTCAACTCCAGTTTCTCTTCAGCTTCTGAACAATTTCCAGTGGTGAGAGGTCCCCAGATAAACTATTCTGTCTCTCATCCACACTGCTGGGTCACACTCAGCAGCCAATCATACAGAACGGCATTCATGCAGTCAGTCAGCCAATCAGGCATACAGTGCATTCAGGCCATACTCCTCCCTCTCAGACACTCACAACAAGGAATGTGCATTGGGACAAGTACCCACCCATTCAACACTACACACTGCATTCATACCTGTTTCGGGCAGGGCTGTCTCAGTCATTGTGTCAAACACCAGAAACCAGACATCCACAAGAAGTGCATATTGGTCACACACTCCATTCACCCAAGTCCCACCCACAGGGTGTACCCACAACATACAGTCACTGGGAAGGCACACGCCAGTCTGGCCTGGACTTCACAACAACACCATATATGGAACTTCCACCCAACAGCCAGTCAGGAGGAAGGGACAGGGCTTCCCAGGACTTTGGGAAAACAAGGTAACAGGCAATAGAAAGCAAGAGGACACAGGGGCCATCTTGTTTCCTATCAGGAATCAACTGATTCCAATGGCAGTGCTTGGCTATCCCAAAATGGAGGATACTCAGAGCACCTGTCAAATTCAGCATGGAGCTGCCACCAGCCCATACCCTGCTCTGTGGCCACACACAGGTGCCCAAAAACATACACTAGAGGCACAGGGTTGTACCCCCACCCATGGGTGCTATAATGGTATCCCATGGGTCTGTACACCAAACCAAAAGAGAGAGCTGCACCGCCAGGCGTCCCACATGAACTCTTGCATGGAAAACATGTCAGAACACACGATAAAAAGCGCTAAAGGACAAGGAAACGGAGGCCCTGTCCCTCCGATGCATTTCCAGCATCACAGTTACCTTTGTGGATACGATGATCTGTGTATTTCTAAAATGAATGCCAACAATACAAGTAAATCCTCTCTGCTTTTGTTCATTTGGGATTATTGTTATTTCCCTAATGTATAATGTCCTTTTCACCAGTAATACTGAATTCTAGGAAAGGGGTCATGCATGCTGACATTGATTATTACCAAAGAACTTTATTCGAGCTGAGTTGTACCATCAAATACTAGTTTCTATACTAGTGGCTCGAATTCTGGTTTGAGTATCAAACCATTCCTAACCTCACCTGCAAATGGCTTGAATTTTTTGAGCCGAGCCGAACCCCCATTGTTTACATAGGCTCCAATCTGTTTCAAGCTGGTTCACCCATCCCTAGTTGAAACTCACTGATAGATAACAAATAGATAAACTTGCCAAAAAGATATGATTGACTCAAATTGCGTGATCCAGAGTTTAAACGATGATCCATAATGTCATGTGCGCTGTAGAGTTGCGTGAACTTCGGTAGGCACTTGAACTTCTGTGCTTCTAGCTGCGTGGAGCTAGGAGAACCCAAAAAATGTCTGTGGTATCGTGTCCTTTTGTTGACACCCGCTTTTCGAACTGGTGTTTTGCCGCCTGAGTTTTGCCGAAAATTCCCATTAAAATGTTTTGGGGGGTGGGAAAGGGTAAATAAAGGTTTGGGTGGGAAGTTAAAATAAAAAAAATAATTAAATTAATGGGGATTTGGTGGGGGAGCCTCCCCAAAAATAATTTACAAATCATTTCGATTAAGTTTTTTGTCAAAAATCCTGCAGCAAAACACGCATTGGGAGAAAAAAAAAAGGGGGTCGGCGAAATGACATGGAACCATGTTCACGTTTGCAGCTCTTGGTTTCGAGATAAAACTCGAAAATTCGAATGTGTGCACCTGCCTATCAATAGGAGAACACAAGAAATGCTCTTGTTTGGAGCTCTCGTTTAACACGGATAACCCATCCAATAAATGGACATGTTTGCCATTCTCATTTATTGTAAGGGGAGCCCACAAATTAACAGGGGTATTGCCTGCCCTGTTGGAAGGTGGCTAATTGTGAATCGTGGCATGAGGCGGACACAAGAGCAGCACAGTAGTAAAATACATGCTAATGTCATTGCATACTATTACAGTCACCAGGGGTAAGTCTTACGACCTACAGGCAGAGGAGAAAAGGTTGCTGGCGTGACAGGACGGGCTAAGGGTTGGATGGTAACTGGCTGCCGGCAAGTATGATATGATATGATATTTGTAGTGTGCTCGTAGACGAGTGTTTCAGAGCGCGGCAAGGCAAGGGAGGGGAAACGGGAGAACAAAACAACGATCTTACTAGGCCCAGTGACATTGAGAACGTGCAAGTGCATAGGAAAGGAGAAAAGTGCATGGAAGGGGGAGAGTGCAAAGTGCAGAGTAGAGGAGAACAGATAAATAATAATAAATACAAATAAATAGATAATGAAGCAATAACAGGGGTAGGGCGGTCAGCAAGTGACAAGAGCTGTGTTTTTGGCAGCAGAACTGTGTAAGTCTGATAAGTGCATAAAAGAAGAAACATGGGGAATGGGAGACTGTGGGGGTTACAGTTACAGTCCCCAGAGCGAGGGGTGGCCGGGAGGCAGTGCAGAAGGGTGGCAGGGTGAGCTGGTACCTGGGTCCGGGGGACGGAGGGCAGCCAGGTGTACAGTGCCAAGAGAGCGGATCAGCAGGGCAGAGGGGGAGCAAAGGCAGAAGAAAAGAGGAAGGTCTTGAGGTGCTTCCGGAGATGGTTCTCCTCAAGTTTTAGAGTGGCAGGGAGGCTATTCCAGAGGGAGGCCCCAGCCGAAGACAGAGATCTCCCCCCAGCTTGTTTCTTTGAAAAACGACTGACCCTGAGGGAGTTCGAGGTAGAGGAGCGAAGGGTTCGAGAGGGGAGGTATTTGTGTAGAGATAGCTGAAGGTATTTTGGGTCCAGGCCTCAGAAAGCCTTGTGGACAATGCAGAGGGTTTTACATTTAATCCTTGCATCCACTGGGAGCCAATTGAGAGATTTAAGAGCTGGAGAGATACAATCCGAGGGCTTGAGGCCAAGGACAAGTCTTGCAGTCCTTTTCTGGATTAGTTGCAGAGGGCGAAGAGTAGAGGCAGGTAAATTTAGAAAGAGGCTGTTACAATAGTCCAACCTAGAGAGAACTAGAGCTTGGGAGACAGTGAGTTCTGGGGGAAGGAGAGGAAAGGAAGAGTATCTCTGAGGAGATGCAGTAGGAAGTTTGATTTTTTTAGAGACCTCCGTGATGTGGTAGGAGAAGGAAAGTGTGGAGTCAATGATGACCCTGAGGTTCTTAGCCTCGCAGGTGGGGATGGGAGGAGGGCCAAGCGAGGCCAGCCAGAGAGAGAGGGGAAAGGATGGAGAAGGTGTGCCGATGAGGAGGATCTCAGTCTTGCTAGCATTCAGGCAAAGATCATTTGCGGCACACCAATTTTGAATGGCAGTTAGGCAATCTGAGATGAGAGAGGGAGAGGAGGTGGCCGAGGGCAGCCTGAAAATGAGTTGAGTGTTGTCAGCGTAGCACTGGAGATGTGAGCATAGAGTGGCAATGCAGTGGGCGAGAGTTGCCAGGTATTTGAAAAACCAGGGTGAGGGGTTAGACCCCTGGGGAACACCACAGGTAGAGATGAAGATAGATGATATGAAGGACCCCAGTTGGACCTGGGAAGGTCATTCAGAAAGGAAAGAGGTCAGCCAGGCCAGAGCCTGATCGGTGATACCTAGGTTCTCATGGAGACGATTGAGCAGGATTGTATGGTTGACCGTGTCAAAGGCAGAAGAGAGATCGGGTAGGATGAGGACAGAGGGAATGTGACAGTCAAGGTTGGAGAGCAGATCTTTGCAGATGTTCAGGAGAGCAGTTTCCGTACTTCTGGCCGCTCTGAAACCAGACTGGTGGTCATGGAGACAGCCAATAGAATCAGAAGGAAGGTTAAGCTGAGAGATGGCCAGCTTTTCCAGGAGTTTGCCCAGAAAGGGAGCAATGTAGATTGGACCATAGTTAGCAGGACAGGAAGGATCCGCTGAGGGTATCTTGAGCAGAGGATGCACAAGGGAGTGTTTCAGAGGGGAGGGGAAGGATCCTGAGGCAAAGGAATGGTTGCAGAAATCAGGAAGGGCCGGAGCGAGGGTGTCAATGTGGTCCTTGATGGTTTAAGAGGAACAGGGAAGAACCTGTTTTGGTGAGGCTTACATAGATCGGACCTCTCTAGCGACCTCATCAGGGGAGAAAAGAGCAAAGGAAGAGAAGGGAGGAGGGGGATGGTTAAAGGGGAGTTAGCAAGCACAGACTGAGGGGGAATAGGAAGGGGAGGGGAGAAGGTTAAAGGGTGGTTAGCAAGCACAGACTGAGGGGGAATAGGAAGGGGAGGAGAGGGTGGACAAGATGTCCTGGGTTTTTGAGATAAAGTGAGAGGCAAGGAAATTGCAGAGAGCCTGGGAGGCAAGAGGAGGGGATGAGACTGCAGCAGGTTTGGCAAGCTCCTTGCAGATTTTAAAGAGTTTGGCCGAGTTGTTAGATGCCGCAGAGACACAGGCTTGAATGTGGACTCTCTTCTTGGTGCAGACAGAGAGTCTGTATTGCCTTTGGAGCAGGCAAGAGGCCAGTTTGTCAGAGGATGAACAAGAAGCCCTCCATTTCCTCTCAGCCACCCTACACTTCTGTTTAAGTGTAGCTAGGTCGGAGTCCTACCAGGAATTACACTTGGCTTTGGACTTCAAGCGGATCCTCATGACAGGGGCAAGAGCATCAAGAGTAACAGAAATGGAAGAGTAGAGAAGAGAAAGGGTTGTGTCCGGGTGTGAGTCAGCCGGAGGAGCAAGGGGTTGGGGGAGAAGGTGGCAGCGAAAGCCTCAACTGACACACGCTTCGTAGGACGGATGTCCGAGAAGGTAGGTGGCAGTGTAGGTGTGAGCTTGGCTTGGGGGGAAGAGAGTGAGAGATGCGAGGAGAGAAGGCTGTGGTCACTCCAGGATAGAGTGGTCAGAGGGATAGAGAGGGGGAGGCCTGAGGAGATGAGGACATCATGTGTGTGTCCATCAGAGTGTGCTGGGCCAGCGGGGAGGATAAAGAGTGAGAGGGAATTGCAAAGGTCGCAAAAGAGCAGAGATGAGGGACAGGGAGAATCGAGGTGGACATTGAGGTCAACAAGGAAGAGGAGTTGAGTGGTAGAGGTCAGCAGGGAGGAGGAGAGGTCAGCCCACTCAGAAAGTTAAGAAGTGATTTGCCCAGGGGGCCAGTAGAGAGTAGCATGCAGTAGAGGTCTTGTGGGTTTGTCGCAGTCCTATCAGCTGTGACATATAATATGGCACCATCAAAACGTGGTACCTAAGTTGGTTCCAGACTGCTCTCAGCACACTGCTTTCTTGCACAGAATGCAGATTGTGATATTTTGCCATGTGTTGTCCTGTTTGAAGACATTCTGCCCTTTAAATTGATTTGGTGGGCTACTACAGATGGTGGTGTTGATGGGGTTGGTGCAACCAGCTGATATTTTGCGCTTTCATATCTGTCAAGCTGTCGTTGACCTCTGTACAAAGGTGGGAGAGAAGCCTTATCCTTCCCTTCTGTCTCTGTAACTGGTTATTGTCCTCAACGTTCATGGAATCACTTGTTTCCATAACCACGGGCTGTAGTCCAGATGCGGATGGACCATAGCCTTTATCTTGATTGTCATTGTCGTCATCGTCATCATCATTCCCCGACCCATCAATAGATACAGGAGTGGTGAGGACCAGGAACCTCCTGCCTGTAGCATTTTGCTATTTATTCCGGCTCTTCATCAGCAGCTTTAATAATCTGTAACTCGTATCTCCCTTAGGATGTAAATGCAGTGGTATGAACCAGATATCCTGGCTCTTCCTTCAGTTATACCACCCTCGCATGCAGTACTTTGTCTCGCATGCCAGATTTAGCGGAAGGTACTGCTGCTGAATGATTAATGTATGCTTTTCGTTTACCACACATGCTTCAGGCATTCCCGATGCATATAGCAACTGCAGAGACTGATGTAAACTACCCTCTGTATGCATGCTCCCTTCCATGTCATGCATATGTTCACAACTTTATTTTGTCTTGCTAAAAAGCTTTGCAACTAATAGTTCTCTCATCTGTCACACACGTTGACATATTCACTTACAGCCATTGAATGTAACTCCTGCCATCAAACAATTTTAAGAATTGTTCTTCAAAACGAGTATTTTGTCTTGTTGCACATTTTTGCAAATAGTATTTTGTATCACCCATCATAAAATGTACCACACTGAAAGCCTTTGAGTATTCTCCTGAATCCAAACAATTCTACAAATATTTATTTGCAACTAGTATTTTGTCTCATCACAATTCTTTGCAAATTCTTTGTCACATGCATCACACAAGTTGCCATTCTTAGTTACAGCCACTATATACTATCCCTGCCTGCAAACAATTATTTCTTTACAACTAGTATTTTGTCAAAACACAAATCTTTAGAACTAATATTTAGTTTATTTCCTCACAACATGGTGGCCTCACTCAGTTACGCCCTCTGACTGTAAACTCTTGACAACACAATGCTAAGAATGTTTCTACACACATAGTACATCATTTGTTTGTTCCCTAAATTTCCACTTTGCCCTACACATGTCTCTGCTGCATAACTTTCCTCATTCGCAAGCCAGAGTGGAAAAGTGGAGTGTGAAATGGTGGCGTACTTGCCTGTACACCACCCTTTTGCACTCCGATGTGGAAATGGAGTAAGTGCTGCCTTCCATACACTCATAGAGGCAGACTTTACAATGGATTCCTATGCGATCCACCTGATTTTTGCTGGTCTAAAAATAAGACGGATCCTATAGTAATCCACAGCATTTGTGCCAGCATGAAAACCTAGGCAGACTCAAATTCCGGGGCATTTGTATGCCGTGAGCAAGGTGGTTGCGGAATCATAACTTATGATCTGCCCTTCCTGCCCATCATACAAATGAATGAAAATGGGGTGTGGCGTAAATGAAACCCTTCTGCAGGGCTAGTACACTTTTCATTTATGTTAGGCCTCAGAGTAAAATGATCTCCATAGTATTTTGCCTTGTACACATCACAAAAATGAGTACACTGTGTCACAGCCGCTTAATCGAATGTTCTGCCTCCACGCTATTCTACGATTCTTTCTTAATGAATAGTATTTTGCCTCTTTGCAAATAGTGTTTTGTCTTGTCTGACCCAAAAGTTACCACACACAGTTACTGAATATATTTCCTTCCTCCAGAGTCATAAGGATGTTTCTGCGCTACTAGTATTTTGCCTCACCATAATTCCCTGCAACTAATATTTTATTTTGAAAATCACAGAAATCTGCCACTCTCTATTGCACCCGCTGAAAATATCTTGTGCCTCTAGACAATTTTAAGAATTGCTCTTCGTAACTAGTATTTTGCCTTATCACAAATCTTCACACGTATTATTTTGCCTTGTCAGCATTAGTAGCTGGCACACTGAGGCACAACCAATGAATGCACTCCTCCCCCCACCCCCTCACCAAACCGTTCTATGACTTTCTCTGACCAACTAGTATTTTGTCTTGTAACACAATTACGGCACACTGAGTTACAACCACTAAATGTAATTCCCTGCCTTTGTCCAAACAATCCTAGTCAATTGATGATAAGAAATGTCCTCAAGGGCAATGTCATGTAAGGTGACCATTTGGATGCAGTCCTACCTAGGAATCATGAAAAGAAACTGTTGACTATCCAATATGAATGTATTTTAGCTGTGTTTCTGTGTTAGGCACTCTGTAACATAAATGCAAGTTTACACTCTTAGGGAACCGATTCATGGACATTTTTGCACATTTCAAAGTGACTTTACACTGATGAAAAGTGACTTTGCACTGCCAACCCAAACCCTGATTCATGGAACTGTGCAAAGTGTATTTTTGCAGTGCAAAGTCAGTACAAAGTCAGTTTCGCAGTACACAATGACTTTGCACTGAGTTTGCACTGCACAAATACACTTTGCACAGTTCCATGAATCAGGGTTGGTGTCAGCAGTGCAAGGTCACTTTTCAGCAGTGCAAAGTACAACGTACAAAGTCCATTAATCGGGCCCTTAAAGTCGGTGCCCTCTTATTCAAAGTCAATTTGCCAACACTAACAGAATCAATTTGTCATCCGTAAAGTGCTGTTGTTAGTATTGGTGACTTAATGAGGTAAAATTTAAAATCACATTGTCACTCTAATTAAAGAAAAACTCCAACCCTGTGGCCACATGTTTCGCTCCTATGAGTTTTTCAAGGAGAAAACCATACAGTCTTTGATTTCTATGGCTGCTAATAACCGTAATAATGTAGTCAAATGTTATCACAATTCAGTTTTAGTATTTCTCCAATTCTCAGGGCCGCTGTCTTCTTGCCATTAGATTTTGTAACTTGTCACTATATGACCCATTTTTGTATAAGATTGGCCAATGCAATTTGTTGTCGATATTTGTGCCAACACTTTCTTGTTTGTCATATTTAAGGATGAACCTTCATCTGTGTAGTCCAATAGGGTTTCCCCTGTTGCTTCGTGTCTGGAGAAAGGCGCTTCCTGGTCCTGTAGTCGCGGCTCAGGAAACCTGTCATCCTGCAAAGATTGGTGCAGCTACACCAGTCTGACAACCACTGCTGTTTGCTATCCAATATTAACGCTCTTCCTCTCCCTCCACTAAAACCTATTTTCATTCCTACCACACCCTCAACTATAGCCTAATTTAATTGTGAAACCTTAACTCAACTATAGCCTAATGTAATGTTTTAAATGTTCTCCAAACTAATTGCTTTAACATTGTTACTTATCTATCATCTAAAGCCTGCTTTATTTTTCTAACCCACTTCAAATAAATGATATTATATGTTTGTAACTCTCCCGCAAGTAAATTCTTTTTAAACGTCCTACCTCTTTCCAGAATACTCTGCCAAGCTCCTGCCTCTTCCTACAAGACTGTTCAAGAACTCGAACTACGGGTGTCCTGTTCTTAGCACTTTAGCTAAACTCACCCAAATCATTTTCATTCAACCCCAAATGAACTTCAGGCACGTTTGACTTGGCTGAATTTCCAAAATGCCAGTGATTTTGAAGCTGGCTGAATACGTTTTCCCGGGCATTATTGTAACACCAGGTCAACGTTGAGGTTGAGACAAGGACAGATTGTAAGATAAGTGGCAAGGCACCTACTGAAAGCACACAGCTAAGAAAGCAAGTGCTCTATACAATGACTACATTATTGTATTCCCCATTTTAAAAGATTATTGAATTGCTGGACAGGGACAAAGTTAACATCTGATCAAAGCTTATTTTAGAATTTAGGATTTGGGGAAACATCAACTCTAGGAGTACTTATTTCATGCACTATGGTGAAGTTAACATTGTGTCGTTCACAAATTACACACTTTGCTATTAATTAGAGTGTGCCCTTTTTAACCTTTCAAGTTGTTCTGTGCAATAACGTTTTGAGTTGCATTTTTGAGTTAATACTGAATGCAGGAAGACCCCAGAACGATTTGATTCTCCAAACTTCAATATGGAAGATGTGGCCACCTGTTGCCAAAAATAATGCTGAACTCATCGAAATGAAACCTTTCTGGTTCAGGTATCTGAGAGAGACCTTGAGCAAGAGGGTAATAAAATGCCACTCGGAGACCCCTCAACTATGTAAAGTGATTGCTGGATGGTTTTGCCATTGGTTGTAGCTTAGGATAATTTTTATTGATCAGAAATAGCACGATTTGCATGTAAGGCAGAAGGCCCCTGTTGTAAGGTATCTAAGACACTCATAGAACGTTTAACTAAACAAAGTAGCTGCCACATTTAACAGGACGTCATCCAGAAGACGCTAGCAGTGGGAAACGCAGACTCTCGCACCTTTAAACACTTGTGTATAGGTGCGTTATAAATGCCATATCATTTATTTATTTATCATTTGTAGCGCGCGCCAAACCCGTAGGTATCTGGGCGCTGGAAAGCAGGTAATACACATTACAGGGTTACAACAGGCATCCATGGAAACCAGTGGTTGGGCATAGATCATGTTACGCATATTTACAGATAAACATATTCACATATACATTTTTCCGTCAGTACATAATAATATTTACATGTGCAACCTTATTAACAAAGGTAATACGCAAATGAGGTAGAGCAGATATATTCGCAGGAGCATATTGTGTAGGATGACACTGAGCATTAAGGCATAGAGGCTACACACTGGAGGTAGCCATATCATATCATATCATATCATATCAATGACCATGTCCATAGGACAGGTGAGCCACCAGGAGCCTCACCACTGGCCGTTCCAAGGGGTTGCATGGCAGAAGAAACATTCTTTTCGAGGAATAAAATAAACTCACGCAAATCTCTTATTTTCCTTTTGTGGGAAACTTCCTTTAAAAAACCTTACTTTCTACTTCTTCAGCGACAGTGTCAGGACTCAGCTTCAAAGGTTTTCACCAATCACAGACAGCTCTGACACAGCATTCACTAAGTTCACAGCAGCATTGGTGAAAGAGGGAACAATGACTCTCATGACCCTCTGATTGGTAAAACATCAGCAACCAACCAGCCAATCGGGCTTCAGATCGCAGCCATCCACGTGCACAGTGTGCCTGATTCAGAGGTGTTAGGTCTGCTCAATAACCGCTCTTGTTTATGTCAGTGTGAATTTTCCCGCGTGATTCGATAGAATCGTATCACATTTGGCAAAGCCCACATTTTCAAACGTTCGCTTTTGTCCTCTGAGCAGGAAAAGGCCACCTTCACATACAAAGCACACCTAGAATTCTTTCCTACATTGACTCCCTGCAGACCCACTTTGTTAGCAGTAATTCCTGGTTTAATATTCGTCTTCTCTATGTCAATAATGATTCCAATTGGAATGTTTCCGCCTGGTCATCCCATTCTTTATTTTAACTTAAGCCCCACTCTCCTAAGGGAAGGCTCGCCGCTCTGCACACATTACCAAACCAAGCCACCCTTATTTGGTGACCCTACCGACCTTACCCCAGAACAATTGAAAAAGAGATGAATCTGTGAGCTCTAGAAGAAATGGTCATGTTGTAACCAAAAATGACAAGAACAAAATGACACTATCATCAAAGCTGATACACGTAGAGGTAGTAGACACGCAGCAGTACACACTCACCATGAAGTCACACAGACACTATGTCAAAGTGCATTTAGACATGAAGAATGTCACCTGCATGCGATAGATGCTAGAACACACATACTGAATATGTACACGGAAACACAAGATGCATACGGATGTACATGACGCTTGCTGAATGCAGAAATGAAACAATAACACGTGGCCATTTCGGAAACAATTGGACAGTGCAGCCATGTTAGAGTGAACAAACGATTCAAGGGTGCCTCCGGCACTGCCGAGAAAGTCAGTGTGCTGAATCAATTGCAGCCCAGATTTGCATGGACCAGACAAGAGCTACAAAGCCCCCGCCCAAGGCTAGTACAGGAAAGGGAGGCCGAGGTAGCTATGATAACATAACAGTTCCCAAACGCAAGACACATTTCTCTCAGATTGGGAGAAAGAACAAACAACCTTCGATCCCAGGTGCCAGTTAATCAAATGCTTAAAAACACACGAATAGTAACTCGACCAGGTCTCCAGAGGCCAGAGAAAGCAATAGCGGCCATAGTAATAAGATTCAGGGTATAAGCTCAGCAGGATAATTCAAAACGTGGTTTCCTCAAATGTGACTCATAAATAACGAACAGCATCTATTCATTAGCGCGAGCTATGGGGACACACATACTCGACTCCCTAAAGATTCTCAGATCAAAGATGCTGGTTATGACTAGGTTCAAAGGCAGAAGCCCTGGCCTGTGGCTTAGATAATCAGGGATGGTATCTGAAGTACCTAAAAGAAACGGCTCTCTGGTGCATCTCCTCCTACCAATGTATTTTCCTCATGTGCTGATGACCTGTCAGAATGTACAAGGTTAGTGAAGCCGGTACAGACCAATTACTGCTCTCTCATAAGTGCCGTCTTACAATTGTTGCAGGGGCCACTTTATTACTGCCGTGATGTATTCTCCTGCTTTCAGGGATGGTCCACGGTCAGGCCACCAGAATCCTATGTCCAATGAAAACACAGACCATTATACATTCTATATGTAGATAATTCCCTGTACCAATCACAGCTTTGCTGAGGTTTTAGCAAATGCAATGTCAGTTATGACACATTTTTCGATTATGAACAAATGTTGTGCATGAAATTTCTCAAGAGAGCTGAGAAAAACGGTGTTTATTTATGTGTTTATTAATATTTTGGTATTAGAACGCCCGACCCAGGGGCAGCTGGGTGGTTTTAGTTGCTGCCCCTGTTTTATAGTGATTGTTACTAAAACACACCTTTGTCATTCCCCTTGGCTCTTCCATTTCTTGGGTCTGGGATTTCCCAATCTGTTCAGGGATGGGATTTTCTGCCCAACCATTACATATGTTACCAGAGTCAGATGGTTGACCAGGTCCCCCGGGAAGTCAACTCTTTCCCGTCGTGATCCTGAGGAGAATGGAGAATGGAGAATCACGCATGAACCTTAAGACAGCCGTCAGGAGCCCCTTTGATGAAAGTCCTTCCTTGATCCCCGTGGAGGTGCCCTGCAGGGCGAAGGCAACTTGCCGATTAAGGGAGGAGCGATACCGGAGGCCTCGGCCAATCCACAGATGTAAGTATAAGAGCATCATACTGACAAACGAAGGTGAGAGGTGGGTATTTGTATAGAGTGGGGAATTGTGGTAAAGTGTTCATGAGAAGATTACCTAAGACAAGGTCTTGGAAGGTGACGTATTAGTGAGTGATAAAAGATATTCTTAGCCAAGGGGTTTGGAAGGATACGTTTAAAACATCCCTTTGGGGTGTAAGTAAGGGAAGGTTCCCTTGCGTGTGACAAGAAGACGATGCTCTGTTTTTTTGGGGGGTTTTGATTGTAGGATTGTGAAGGTGCACCTATATGTAGAAAGGATTGCGAGGAGATTGAGGAGGCGGCGGAAGGGTTGTCCACCAGCAGTAGGTTTTGAGGAGATTTTGAAAAGTAAGCGGGAGATTGAAAAGTTGTTTAGGGTTGTGAAAACAAGGCTCTGTTAATATTGGTCTATATTGTATAATAGGTGGAACTTATGCTTGGACGTAAGGGGCGGCATTTGTGGTGTGCGCCCAAATGGTTTTTGAAATGCCGCAATGCTTGGAAAGAGGTATAGGAAGTGTTGGAAATTGGAGAAAATATTGATTATAATTGATTGAGAAGGAGTAGAAAATAAATAGATTTGAAAAGTGGGTTTGTAAAGTTGGTAAGTATCAGAAGTCAAGAGCGTGACGTGCCATGATGGGAGGAGACACTCCCCGTATACATTTATGCAAATCCCTGCTGAGGTACAAGCACTACATTCAAAAATATCACACCCAATGGGATTCGGACCACAGCAGATAAAATGTTTTTACCCTGGCCCCAAAAGGGCACTCTTCGAAATCAGTGCTGAAGAGATTGGCTATTTTAGAGCAATGTAAAATGTTGGGGGACAACGTGGAATAGCCACCGCCAAAAGAATGGATGCTCAATCAGCATGAAGGGAACGGCACAGTGCCTTCAGCTCCTCCTCCTCCCCAGTGCATCGATCCGCCAAATGAAGGACAGGGATTTCATCCATTAAAAGTATTAAAAGTATGCACAGGATATACTAACTCTGCATATGCGCCACCCGCTTACAGTTCCGAAGATACTATAAATGGAGATAGGATAAATAATCAAAAGACAGTGCCCAGGCGCGATGAGTATAGCGAGCACAGCGAAATACAAACAAAGATAATAGAGCTTGAAGAGGGGATACACGGCCAGAAAGCGAGGCTGAAGGACAAGGAAGAGACAGTGATTACTCCAAACGAGTAGGTGGGAGGACAGATATTACTTAAATTGGAGAGAAGGAATATAGACGATTCTAAAGCCAAAGCACAGGAGGTTACAAAGTGACAGGAAAGAGAGGAAGCAGAGGAACGACAGAGGGAGAAGAAAGAGGAACAAGAGAGAGAATGGGAGAGAATAATGGAGGAAGTAGCAGAAAGGGAAAGGAACTATAGGATGACCAAAGAAGGGGAAAAGAAACGGCAGGAGGATGTGAGAAGAGAACTCGAAGAAGGAGAGAATGAGAAAGTGAGAGAAAACAGGGAAAGGTGAAAAAGCGGAAAGAGGAAAGGGAAAGGCAAATGTAAGTAGAAGAAAGTAGAGTGAAGGAAATACAAGATGAATGAGAAAGACAAATAGAGTGGAGCAGAGTAAGGAGGAGAAAAGAAGTTGAAAATATCTTTAAGATACTAAAAAGAAAAGAGAGGAATGAGCAAAAGTGGGAAAAGAAAAGAAACTTAAAGAGATGTTTCAAAGAAATGGATGACATATTGACAAATAATACTCTTCCAGATGAAGATGAGGGAGCAGTAATATGTAGGAGGATTGGTAATCTATATAGAAGTAAGTGTGACAATGGTGCCACACATAAGGTGAAAAGGAGCATGATAGGATCACTGCAGGGACAGCCAGGTTTATTGGAGAAAGCCGTCAGGGGAATATACAGGACACACCTGTTACCGCAATCAGATCTCAAGAACAGAGAACATGAAGAAGATGATGATTGTGGGACAATGGGGTTTGATGAAGCAAGAGGTGAACAGGATAATGAGGGAAAGGAAGGGAAAATGCAAGAATGGTCAGAGAAGGAGTTAGTGTGGTCAGATTTGAAAGAACCAAAACAGAAAGGGCAGGAACCAGCAAGATGTCCCAAATGGTCAAGGGAGTAATCACATAGCTTAGAAAAGGTTACCCCTATGCAAACTGGTTAAAGTGCGCTAATGCCGCTAAAGGCCCTCCAACCCCCAGATAGCGGCATCACGGGACCCGCCGATACCGCCTCTGCCTAGAAGGTACCCCTTAATACCGAGCTGGTAATAACACCATGTAAATACCGGGCTCGTAATACCGGGCCCGGAAGTAATGTCATCGCGTCGGAATGGGAAATGCGCCGGCGGCCATCTTTAAAAACACAATCCATTGCATTCCTCCCAAAACACAAGTGTTGCATAGGAGAGACCAGGGCCATTGAAAAGAACATGTCTAAGGCAACCCGAAAAATCAACCCCCCCTGCGCAAGAAGCGTTTCTCTGATGAGGAATTAAACATGGCAGACACCATTGCTGCGCGTGCTGATGAGATCAACACCCATAACCTCAAAAGGGAGGTGCAGCAGAGGAAGAAGGAGATATGGGAGGAGGTAGCCTGCAAGGTGTCTGCAGTTGGCACCACCCCATGCACAGTTAAAGACTGCAACAAAAGGTGGGATGACCTCTGACTCAGGGAATGCAACATCCAGGCCAGCAATCGTCGGGAGGCCATGGCCAAAGGCGGGGGTGCCCACTCCCCGGTCAAACTAAAGCGCTGGGAGGAGACATGCAGCGCTACCATCCAGATGGAGTCGAATGAGGGCTTCGGGGAGACGGAGACGGGTGCCGCAACATCTAGAGATGGAGGTGAGTGACCCTGCAAACCCCAGTAGGGCCAATCACGACGTAGCACAAGTGATGTGGAATAGAGCCTAGGCAAGGCAATGCATGTCCCATCACACACACATCAACATATCCATGTCCAGATGGAGGCCCAAACCCTGCCACACTGAAGTGCATGCTGAGTGCCAATCCCATTACCAACAGACAGCCAACACACAGGGACCATTCCCATGTCATACTTCACACAAACCCCAATACAACGGCATGCCACCTGGCATGCAGCATTGCCGAATTGAGACGTCACGGCTAATGCCAAAATGCCCCCCGCCTTCAAACTACCCTGTGTGACACACCTGAAAGATATCAATGCATGAGAAATGAAAACCTCCACAGCACCATCTCCTGCATCTGGCATGTAACACCATCACTGATGCCCTGCATCTCTTCTCGCCCCCCCAGGCACCGATGGAGAAGATGGCAGTCAAGACCCAGCCACAAGGCCATCCACGTCCCGGGGAAAACCACCTAGCACTGGCAAAACCAATTCCGGGGCAGCATCGCGGCCCACAGTACAAGCCAGGGCAAGTGCACAGGCCATGCCGGCACATGAGGCCCCCACAGCAGCGGATGACTCTGTAAGCACAGAGCTGCCAACAACAGTGGAAGAGGAGGCCAGTGGCGCCCATTCTGCTGCAACAAGTTCTGTGAGTGAGGCAGCAGCCACAGCCCCACTGAGTGACATTGACATAGGAGCGGAGGAGTATGTGGACCAAGAAGGTGCAATCCATGTGGCATGTCCACACACCCCAAGCCCCCCATCCACCCCCCCAACCCCACACTCAGGCCACACTCTACAGCACCATTGCGGATCCTGTAATCCACAGTTCTGACCTCAGCACCACCCCCGAGGCCAGCCCTGCAATTGCATGCACAGCCGCAGCATCCTCAACCTCTGCTGCTCCCACTGACTTTGAGGCACGGCTATAAAGGGTGGAGGCAAGGCAGGACTCCATGTTTGAACTCGTTCGCCAATATGTGGCAGACGGAGAGGACACAAGGTGAAAGATCGCTCAGGCCATTGCAGGGAACACTGCCGCCATAAATACCACTACGGTCATGATGCGTGACAGTTTGGGGGCCGTCGCGCAGGTCCTGACCGCCATACTGCAACACATGCAGCAACGACAACCGGCACCAGCCGTGCCAATCACTACAGCATCCACCCCATCCTCCACACCCGCATCCTCTTCACCTTCCAGCCCTGTGCGACTGACAAGGCGGAGTGCGAGGCAGTCCGAAATGCTGCCCCCGGACACCAAGAAAGCACGCAAATAGTGTGGGACAACTATGGGAGCAGGGGAGGTGGTGTTGGTGGTGTATAGGTGAATAAGGGGGAGTTCATTGGGGGTATGGGGAGTTCATTGAGGGAATGGGGAGTTCATTGAGGGGCATGGGGAGTTCATTGGGGGAATGGGGAGTTCATTGGGGGTCTGGGGAGCTTTGGTGTGTTTGGGGGGAGGGGGGCTAGAGGAGGGCATGTGAGTGGTGGACGGGTGAAGCACTTTTCTGTAGTTTACATTAATACACATGTTGTGCAAAAAATCATTTAATGCCTAGACATTGTTCATTTAGTGTGTATTCATTTTATTCATGACATTGCACAGTGCCCAACTCCCCACATACCTTGTTTGCATGTCCACATGGACCCAGTGCTCAGTGTAGCACTGACACATATCTATCAACGTCCCTGTGGTTGAGAAGTATTCATCAAACTGTGATTGGCGTACAGCAAGACCATCTTGTGCATGACATACTGGCAGGGGTGCTGCTTCGCCTCCATCTTCATCCTCATAATCCTCACCCGGTGCATGCATGTCAATGTCAGGTGGCAGTGGTACATTTCTCCGGACGCACATTTTGTGCAGCATGACACAGGCCATGGTGATCTTTGCCACCTTCTCAGGCCTATAAAGGAGTGCTCCACCAGACCTGCTTAGGCAGCAGAACTGCACCTTCAACAGGCCAAAGGTCTGCTCAATCACGACACGGGTACAGGTATGAACCCGATTGCACTCCTCTTCATGGCTGTTCCGCGGGTTCCATACAGGGGTAAGTAGCCACGGCTTCAAGGGATATCCACCATCACCTGCATGGGAGTACAAAGAGGTCTGTGTGAGTCATTCTGAGCTGCCACCTTCAGAATTCACAGACATGGCCGCAGCTATTTGCTGTTAAAATGCACATGTCCCTGTACGTATGCACAAAGATTATTTGGATGCATTGTGGACTGCAATATGGTCTGCTAGTCTGGATGGCATTGTACAGATGATGCAGGGTGTTAACTTGCATGCTGATGCAGATGTACTGTGGATGAAGAACAATGTCTTGCCTCCCATGATTGCAGTGTATGCTACTCTGTGCCTAATCACACTAGCCACATTGGCACAGTTGTAATCATGTTTAGTCATGCATCGCTTGACATACCCATGGTGGCCTGGTTGTGCGTCTTACATGTTGTCATTGATGTACAGCATTGGTCCAATGTGTGGCAGTGATGTGTCATGTTCGGGTTGGGAGGTTCAGGTCAGAAGTGTTTAGCTCTGAGTGCATTGTCCACTCACCGCCCATTCCCACCCAGGTGGAGTATGCATCCCCGACATCACAACCCCGATACACTGCCATGGGCCAGTCAGGCAACTCACCAAGCAGCCAGGCACGTCGTCCAGCATGTCGCTCCATGTGACGGGGTCGGGTGGAGTTACGCAGCACCATGGCATCATGTGTCGATCCGGCACATTGGGCACAACAATGTGTGATGATCTTGCTGGAGTCACATACCATCTGCACATTGATGGAGTGGTATTGCTTGCGATTGCGGTACACCGCCTCTATGGTATGAGCCACTACCAATTCAACATGGGTGCAGTCGAGCGCACCGACACAATTGGGCATGCATACCAGTGCATGGAAGCCTACTTTGGTGTTGGCAATCTCCTGGCAGTCCGTGGTAGGGATATGTGGGTGCTAGCGTGCTTCAGGAGGGCATCAAGCACTTGGGTCAGCATGCATGAAAAGAGTGGTTGTATTATACCATGCAGCTGGCCCACTGTGTGCTGGCAGGTGCCTATGGCCTGGAAGTGGAGCACAGACACCACCTTTAGTAGCGGGGGGATGGCAGTGCATATTTCAATGAGGCTGACAATGTCATGAATCATGTCCACAATGGTGGTGATGGTGGCCTGGTCCAACCGGTACAGGGTGTGGATCTGCTCAGGGGTTAGATTGAATGGACTGGGTCTGATGCGAGGGATTGGTGGATGCCTACGTGGTACCACTGGCTGCACTGGTGGGACTTGCTGGGCCTGTCTCACCCTCCTTCTCCTCCTGCATCTCCTCTGTGCTGCCTGTTATTGTGGCTGTAGTTGTTGCTGTAGTTGCTGTTGTTGCTGTAGTTGTAGCAGTCCAGGCATGTCCTCCATCCCCATGATTGAAACAGCTAGTAGTATCATTTTGGTGTGGGAAGGGGTGTGGTGTGTGGGTGTACTCCTTTTATACTGGGACAGGCTCCAATGACTCCACCTGTGGTGATTGTGTGCACCTGTGGCATTTGCCTTCACTGCAGGTTGCTATTTACGGGTGGTTCGCGATGCCTGTATGGCCGCTGTCGTGCTGTCAGTCTAGAAAAATGGATAGCTCTCATGATTGACGGCAAGCATATTTTGATGGCCGTGGGCCAACCGTCTCATGCACGATACGATAGAAATACAGGTTTCCGAGTTTACCAATGAACGGCCATTTTGATGCAACAAGGATCGCCATTTTGTTTTCTAACAATTGCTCATTGCTTTCTGTTCAAATTGCTTTGCAGCACATTTTCTGCTTACACTGCTCGACTGTTAATATTGTTGTCTGAACGTGAAAGGACAAGGCCGCAGGGCCGTGAGGTTAATAAGAGTTTGTTGAAACACAAAGTAGGCAGTGCCAGGAAGGAATGCCCGGCTCCCTCCCGAATATAGCCTTGAAGCAGAGCCGCAGGGCATTTAATAATTTCACAGCTGCCAGCCAGTCTCGTTATATAGTAGAATATGTTAGAATAAAGCAGCTAAACGCTTGAATTATGCTCTTCTTACGGCCCCCCTTTACCGAGCCCTGTAGAGCGTGTCTGCTCCCAGGACACGAATAGCACCTCATAGATGGCAAGGTCTGGAATGTGACTCTTCCCCCGTATGTAGCTCGCTTCCAAGAACAGAAGCACTGTGTTCTGTTCAACAACTAAAAGATGGCTCCGCACTTGCAAAATTGCATATTGTTACTAGAATAGATATTTGAAGGTGTCATATTTGTCGAAAGTGTCCATCATCACACCAAGTTCAAAGAAACACATTAAAAGGGGGGTGTTAAACATGTCATAGCTGATTGTATGATATGCATTTTGTATATATGTAACTGATGTACGTAATTCACTCTCTTGCGTCCCTCGAGGTCTAGAGATACAAGTCGCGGGGTGTGAGACCGAGTTGGCCAACTGAGACTATTTGCTTTGCAATAAACCCTAGCTTTGGGAATACAACCTCATGTCTGGCGCATCTATCGTGTGTGGTGACTTGCCTTGTTTCCATAGACGTGAGCGACCCCTAGGGGCCCCTTTCAAGATGGCGCCCGAATAGGGACCCTCCCCCACTTGTTCCATCGTATACGTTATAATTGAGTAAAGGTGGAGAACGGCGAGGACGGGCCGATCGAGCCGGGATCAAGAGGTGTTCGGGGTTCCCTGTAGAAGAGATGAGAGATTCCTTTGCAGATCTGCACACATCTGATCCCTGATCGACGTACTCGGCTAGAGAACAAGGAGGCGAGGGTCCCGAAACAGGGCGGAAGCCAAGAAACGCAGACATGTCATTGGTTGCATCAGTATACAGACGACTTGTGTCCTGAAGGACAAATTGATTTATCAGGTGAGTCATTCACCGATTCAAAGTAATCCTGATATTGGTTGAGAGTTGACTTTGCAAAATCAAACGCCCTAGGTAAGGTTGATTAACCAGGAGGAAGGTTGAAACATGCCTGGGGTATTGTCCACCCTAGCGGGTTTTACCGCTGTGGTAGACAATCTTTGGAAGATGGCCAAATTGCACCACCTGGGGGAACGCCGGCATATGAGATGTATGTGAAGTATGGAGTGGGTGCAATAATATTCTGTGAGACTTGGCATAGGCAAACCAGAAAGCAACAAGACCATCAGTGGCCGATTAATGGTAGTTTTGAGATAGCGAGAATAGATAACCTGGAAAGTGTGTTGATAAGAAAGAAAGCGCTTTCTGCAGCATTTGATATTGTTAAGGACTGGAGAAGGGAAGCAATGCTCCGACTTAGAAATAGAGCAAAGCATGCGCGCAGGCATAAATCGAAAAGTGAAGTAGCAGAGGAAAAAGAGGAGGAGGAGTGGACTGAGAGTCTAAGGAGGTCAGGTAGACGTGACCAGTTGAATATCGAAAAAATATACCCACAACGAGAATTGAACATAGCAGATGAATTGATAGAAAACATATTGATCCATACAAAACAAGGCCCAAGATCAGAAGCGAGGCCAAACACTTCAGTAACTATTGCCCAAACCCCACCCGGAGCTCAAACTCTCCCTCCTGTAGCTCAAGCCCTCCCGCAGCCACAGACCGCGCACGTAACATTTCCTATTAGCCAACCAGGCCCACAGCAGACACTCCCCGCTTCTGTTGTCCCATCCGCACCTCCCGCCTTAGCTACAGACTAGGTACCATCCGTCCCTCCCGGGGGTGAAATAGAAACGACGGGGCCGAGAGGCGGTACAGAACAAAGTAGATGCACGAGGGTAACTCGCAGTGCCATCAGCAAAGCAAGGAAGGTGGAATTACAGCAACAGGCAGAAATGTACATAGACAGGAATGATGGGACGACAACATTGGCTTCGATGTATGACTTCCGAAGAAGCAACTAAAGACAGGTAGTGTTGGAATGCATGGGTGAATATTTGGTGGAGAGATGGAAACAGTTAATTGGGAAATTACCACTGCAGCGATTGTTCGATTTGAATGCATTAGCACGCTGTAGAGAGAGGGATGAAGAAGTGAGAGAACATGTAGATGGACTTTTTGAACTTAAAAATGAATTAGATAATAATTATGCTGAAATGTTTACTGCACCTGGGTACAGGGGTAAGGATATCGGGAGACATAGGAAGGAAGCTGTAGAGCCGTATATACAACAACGACATTCAATGTCGTAAGTACAAAGGGGCGACAAGTTGAAAGTATGTATACGAGAAGCGTTTAGATGGATGTCAGATCCCAGTCTCCCCACAATGGAGATACATGAGATATTTGATGAATATTCCATGCCCATGAAAAGAAAAGCACTGCAGTCGATGGCTGAACATTTACTAGACAAAGATATAAAAAACGGCAAGGCCAGCCCACCCAAAATAATGGCAGTATATAAGAGAGCACTAGAGCGAGGGACAGGAGAAACAGCCCTATCGCTTGATCTGGGAATATTATTGCACATGAGAGAAGGGGGAGGGACAGTGAGTGTGGCATTTCCTATGAGAGAGGTCCCACCTACCTTTGTGCCCAAAGTAGAGATTCCCGCAGCGGGCACCGTAGCAGCACAGGTAACACCAGCACATTATACCGCCTAATATGTGCATGACCCCTTTTCCAGACAGGAGGTGAACAACATAAAACAGACGATTCCCGATATAAGAAAGAATCCTGCAGGGTTTTACAAGGAAGTAGAGTCCTGCCTACAATCATCCGTGCTTACCATGGGTGACATAGACCTAATATTCCCAGTGATCCTGCCAACAGACATATGGAAGCAAATAAGAAAGGTGGATGACGTAACGACCTTTGGCGCCACATGGGCGGATTTGGTAATAGAGGAATAAAGCGGTTGGAGGAACACCGGGAGCGAACCTGGTAGCATTACCAGCACGCATAGTACAGAAATTAAAAGAAATTGTCCCAGAGAAAAGAATTCAATGGGACAAATTGACTGCATGTGTACAAGGCAAAGATGAGTTAGCTACAGATTATTTTAATAGGTTTGAAGAAGTATTTACAGACTTCAGTGGGCAGGATGTGAGCTCGGAAGCGGGAAAGAGGTTATTTGTTGACAAATATGTGAGGGGGTTAAAACTTTCAATCCAGAATCTAATAATGACATCAGAGAGTGCATGGCAAGCAAAAATGCTGGGCGAAGTATTACACATGGCCCAGTATTATGAGAACAGAGTGACTGCGGAGAAAGAGAAAGAGGAGAAGGATAGGGTAAATCTGAAGACACGGCTGCTACTGCAGCAAGTAGCAGGACATAATAGAGGGAGAGGGAATGCACAAGGAAGGAGTAATTTGAATATGCATGGGGGGCCATTGGGACCAAATCAGTGTGCGTACTGTAAGGAGGAAGGACACTGGCGAGCGCAATGTCCACATCTGTAGAATAGAAATGGATCTGATCAGAGAAGACAGCACAGAGGGCACCAAGGAGCGAATGGACCAAATAGGAATAGTATGCAGCAGCACCAAAATAATGGAGGTAATCAAATCCAAGCCCAAAACCAAAGTGCTCCTAACCAGAGTCAGGGTCAGCAAAACCAACAGTATGGAAACCAGAATGGGGGAAATAGAGGGAAGAGTGGGAACGTTTTCGATACACAGCCAAATACGTATTACAGTAATAGTAGTGTTTACATGTCGGATGACGTGTTATTTCCCCAATAGGACAGCCCAGGGCAGGGGTTGGAACCAGTGTCTGTTCCCGTGAATCAGAGAGGACCCTACGTAGAAATGAGAGTCGGGAATGAGGAGCACCGCTTCCTTGTAGATACAGGAGCGCAAAAGTGTTCAATAGACCATCACTTGGTTCCGGATATACCACTGTCACGGCAAAAGAATGTTTCCGTAGGGTTTGCAGGTACACCAGTCATAAACCCAGTGTCCCAACCAGTCCCAGTTACCATAGGACCATTCACTGAACATTGTCCTTTCCTTTTAACAGAAAATTGTGGGGAGAACCTGCTGTGATTAAACTTATTGAAAAAGTTAGGTTCTGTTATACATTGCACGGCGGACGAGGTGTTCCTGACGATTTGGCCACAGGATGCCCCTGTATCAGAATTCATTCTGAAACTTTACCAGGAGAACTAAGTAAAGTGCCAACCTGTATATGGGCAATGCATGACAACGATGTAGGATGCTTGAAAGTAGAGCCAGTAAAGATCATTTTGAAAGAGGGTGTTACACTACCGCGAATTCCCCAATACAGCATTTCGGCTGAAGGTGAGAAAGGATTGAAGAGTATTGTTACAGATTTGGTGAAATTAGGGGTGATTGAAGAAATTACAGGCAGTACATGCAACAGCCGATTCTTCCAGTTTATAAAAAAGGAGGCAATGAAGTACCATATCGTTTCATAATTGATTTGCGCGCGCTAAACAAAGTAGTAGATCCACAATTTCCTTTAGTCCCAGATGTCACTACAATATTGACAATGATACCTGTCTCAGCAGAATACTTTAGTGTAGTTGATCTAAAAAAAGCGTTCTTTAGCATTCCGGTGGACAAGGACAGCAGATATTTGTTCACGTTCACATTAGGAGAACGATCATTTACATTTACGCGGATTCCGCAAGGATACACGGAAAGTCTGAGTATTTACAGTAGAGCGTTAAAAGAGCAGCTAGAAATGCTAGAATTACCAGTGGGTTGCATACTCTTGCAATACATAGATGATCTGTTGTTAGCTGCTGACACAGAAAAGATTTGTAAAGAAAGCACTGTATTACTACTGTCACACCTAGCGGCACATGGCCATAAAGCTAGTTTAAAGAAGTTTCAATATAATCGAAAGTAGGTAGCTTATTTGGGCTACCTACTTTCCAAAGAGGGGAGAAGGCTAACGCCAGAACGTATAGAAAGTATTTCTTGTATGCCTACTCCAAACACACAGAAGGGAGTCAGAGCCATAATAGGCATGGCTTCGTATTGCCGACAATGGATCGGTAATTTTGCGTTAATTGTGAAACCGATGGTGAATTTGACTAGAAAGGATGCGGGTATGCCTTTACAGTGGAATGAGGAATGTCAGAGAGCATTTGATCAATTGAAAACTGCATTATGTTCTGCTCCAGTTTTGGGTACACCAAATTATGGAAAGGTTTTTAGACTGTTTGTGTGTGAAAGTGAAGGATGTGCATTGGCGGTTTTGACACAGGAATAAGGTGGAAGAAATAGGCTGTGCGGCTATTTCTCTTCCGCGCTGGACCCTGAAGCGCGTGCACTACCACGATGTTTGCGATCTGTCGCGGCGGCTGCTGCATCGGTGAAACAAACGGAAGGGATGGTATTGGGTCACACTTTAATTCTGATGGTGCCACATGCCATAGACATTCTAATAAATAGGACACAGACGCAACACCTCACCTCCGCTAGACTGACAAGATATGAGATTATCTTGTTCGCGCCCCATATCCAAATTATGAGGTGTAGCGCTTTGAATCCTGCAGAATTAATGCCACTACTCATAAAAGAAATTGGTGACAACGAATCACCCACCATGATTGCTTAATGGTCACTGAGGAAGAAACCAAGGGAAGAGTTCATTTAAGTGACACCCCACAGAAAGAGCCAGATGGAGAGTTATTTTGTCACAGCTCTTGTTTCAAATTACCTGATGGCACGACAACTGCTGCATACGCTATCACTACCCTAGAGAGCGTTGTAGAAAGCAAAAGAATCCCCTACAACTCGGCACAAGCCGCAGAAATAATAGCATTGACCAGAGCCTGCGAGATTTCTGAAAATTTGAATGTGAATATATATACTCATAGTCAGTATGCTTTTGGGGTTGTTCATAACTTTGGTAGATTCTGGGCTGAGAGAGGTTTCTGGACATCACATGGGGCCAGGATTCAACATGGCCCTTTGATTGTACGATTACTATCTGCACTCACGTTTCCAAAGCGCCTAGCAATAGTGAAATGTGAGACACATAAAAATGTAACATGCAAAGTAGGAGAGGGACACGCGTTTGCAGACAGAATTGCGAAACAAACTGCCACTGATTTAAATACTAAGATGATGACAGTTCAGACCGAGGAAGTACCCTGTATGATAGAAGATGGAATTGCCACTGTCAAAGAAATGCAGGCCGAAGCCACGGCCGATGAAATACAAAGGTGGGAAAAGGGCTCTGCTGAGTTAGATCTGGAGGGTTGTTGGGTGGACAAGGGAACTAGAAACTGGCTGTTGCCAAATTCTTATGTGACTGCAGCCCTATTCACATCTGTGCGAAAAAGATAATACAGCACCTATCTACAGTATGGCAGAATGCAAACATAAAGAAGAATGCAGAGAGGTTGGTGCGGAACTGTGTCACGTATTTACAACACAATGTAGGTAAGGGAACAATGACTCCAATAGGCAGTTTTGGCCCACCCTCTATGCCTTTTGAGATAATCCTTTTTGATTTAATAGAGATGGAGAGATGCCAAAACTTGAAATATGTCTTAGTGGTGATCTGTACATTCAGCAAGTGGGTGGAGGCATATCCCTTAAAAGACCGCACAGCAATGAGCACGGCAAAAAATAATGCTTAAAGAATATTGTTCCTGTTTTGGCTTGCCCCGTGTCCTATGGTCAGATAATGGTCCACATTTTGTGGGCGCAGTGGTGTTACAGATATGTGCGGGTCTTCAGATTGATAAGAGATTTCATAGTCCAAGGCATCAGAGTTCAGCCGGTCTTGTGGAGAGGCACAACGGGATCCTCAAGTCAAAAATAAGCAAGATATGTGCAGGAAGAAAGTTGAGTTGGGTGGATGCATTACCAATAGCGCTATTATGCATGCGTACTTCTGTACAGGCTAGAACTGGGCTCACCCCGTACGAAATCGTAATGGGGAGGCCGGCAAATGTTTGGTGCGCAGCTAAGCCAAAAAGATTTAGCGAGGTAGAACATCCTGTGCTTAGTACTTATTTTGGCCTTTTAATGCAGAAATTGTGTTTGATTCATCAGCAGGTGCAGGAGGCTCTACCAGTGAGCTACACCAGTCCGGGACACATGCTGGAGCCAGGCGACTGGGTGCTGCTAAAATTTTTTGAAAGAAAATCATCGTTAGAACCCAGGTGGTGCGGCCCCTATCAAGTACTCTTGGCAACGCAGACGGCGATACGGGTGGATGGATGGAAGTCGTGGATCCATGCCACCCATGCCAAAGAGATCCCATCTCCACTGAAAGACTTGCCTGACCCAGACGACCGGAAAGAGACAGCGGTCCCAGAAACGAAAGAAACTGTTGCCAGTAAGCTGCCATCAAATGTGCCCGAGCGAGAAGTGAAACTCGAAACGAAGCCTGAAACGATTGCCAAAAAAAGGGGAAGGGCAAAGAGTGCCCCAACGTTGCCCAGCAGAATCTACATCACTGTTGGCTGACACAAAATCTGCATTGCAAATACCGGCAGACACTGAATGTGTACCCCTTTGGCGCCCACCAGAACTTGCCAGCACGCCAAAGACCGAATCTGCATCACTGGCGCGGCGCACACCAGTACCTGCAGTAGCGCCACAGGCTGACTTCAAGCCTCGATCTGGAAGTGCACCGGCACTGTTCACGGATCACACAATACCAGGTGTGAGGCGATATGATTTACGGCCTCGAAAGACAAAATGATCCACAGTTCTTTGGTGCTTATGCTAACCTCTGTTTCCACTCATTGACGGAGAAGGAACTAGAGGAGTAGAGGAGAGAAGCGTGAGAATTGTGCAAATCGGACAATTCAAGACTTGCGGCTCCTCTGTGCTATCATAAAACTACATGTGTCTGGAACCAGAGCGGACAAGCTGGGCGCACATGGTACTAAGGCAATAGATAACTGATCAAAAGTCCTCTGAGCAGTATGAGAAAGGACAAGTGATCTTGCCGAAAAACAAATAAGTAAATTCAGGCTATAAAGGACTGGCAGAACTGAACTGTGACAATTCCGTTGGACTTATTGACATCAGAGCAAGTGCAACAAAGAGAGATAATTACGACGAACTCTAAAAAGGAAGAAGAAGGACGATGAGAAACATGTCGGGACCAGTTTCAGCCTCCTCCTGCACCACTGCTGAGAATAAGTTGATTGTAAAGACTGTAAGCTTAAGGAAAATGCATGGTAAAAAGAATTGTATGCTGGCACTGACAATAATCATGTGCTTCATGAGTGTGGTAGCACCAATAACAACAGCCTTAGTATTATGGTATGTGGAATCAACACACCCATTGGGAATGTTTTTACCAATAGTTAATATATCCACTACTGAAAGCCCCGTTCAGGTGATTACTTATACCTTGTCCCCAATGGAAGAAAGACACAGGGAAGGGTATGGGAACAATACGTTGTTATTGATTATGAATATGACACATGAAATTCTAAAGAAAACAAATTGCTGGGTATGTGCCCATTTACCGCAGCATGCTGGGAAAGGAATAGGTTGGTATGTACAGTCATTACCATTAAGTTCTGCATGTAGTGCATCTTTAAATGCAATGTCCTATGGGAAATGGAATCAGAGTGGTACGGGTCAATTAGACAGAACAAATATGAATATGTTTGAGGAAATAATTATGAGACCTGTGGGTTTTTCCATATTCCATAAAGCACAATTGATGACCCCAGAACCTACGAGGAAAAGTATGCGAAAAATAACACGACAAAATAGACAAGATAGATTGTCCCCACCAGTTAAAACATCTGTGATGACGTTTCGTGTAAGAACAGACGGGAACAAAGATGCAATTCCCCCTTCTTACACTGTGAATTATAACCCGAGAACTGTCCCTTTTTGTCTTAAAAAGAAAGGCTCCTATACAGTCAGAACATTTACTGGATGCATGAATACAGTGGTATTAAAATGGGAAATAGAACCAGTATATGTGGGAGATCCAGTTTATTTTATATGTGGAGAGAAGGCATATCCTTGGTTGCCCAGAAACTGGGGAGGTACATGTTACCTAGGTCCACTGTTCCCAGGAGTGTTCCTCTTAGAAACAGCAGACATGGCCAGACTATCCAGATCTAGAACCAAAAGGAGTAGCAAAGGTGTTTTGATAGCGACTGACGTAGCAAAATCATTCATTCCATTCTTGTCCCAGATAGTGAACTCCTATAACATAAGGCAGCTCTCCAGAATACTAAAAGATACCATAAAGACAACGACAGATATACTATTTAACATGAAGTTGGAAGAAAAAGGAATTAGGTTAATGACACTGCAAAATAGAATGGCTCTCGATGTGAACCTGGTTGATCGTGGGGGAATTTGCAAGATTGTGGGATCAGCGTGCTGTGTATTTGTAGATGACTATTCCCCTACGATTTTTGAAGCAATAAAGAAAATGCATGTCCTAAGCTCCGAACTCCCTACTGGAGAAGGGGGCTGGGGAATAGAGTCCTGGTTTTGGGGAATACTGCGTTCTTGGGGATGGAAGTTGATCTCGATATTAGTAGTGGTGTTTGGAATATTCATAACGTGCTGTTGTTGCATACACTGGCTACCGTTAGTTTGCACTGAGGTAACTGAGGGATGTATGAAGGGATGTATGCATATGATAACAAGAAGAAAACATACTTATGGCCGGGATGACAGAAACACAAATGAAATGAAAACAGTGAAAGAATTAATGGCTATAGATATTAATGAAGATGATGATGCTTATAGTAGCATGCAAAACTCAGACATAAGTGCTTTAGACTTGTCGTCATCAGAGGAGGATACAATAAATGAATGAGACGTTTGGCATATGGCCAAAGGAGGGTTTGTCAGTCTAGAAAAATGGATACCTCTCATGATTGACAGCAAACGTATTTTGGTGGCTGTGGGCCAACCATCTCATGCACGTTACGATAGAAATACAGGTTTCTGAGTTTACCAATGAACGGCCATTTTGATGCAACAAGGATCGCTATTTTGTTTTCTAACAATTGCTCATTGCTTTCTGTTCAAATTGCTCCGCAGCACATTTTCTGCTTGCACTGCTCGACTGTTAATATTGTTGTCTGAACGTGAAAGGACAAGGCCGCAGGGCCGCAAGGTTAATAAGTGTTCGATGAAACACAACGTAAGCAGCGCCAGGAAGGAATGCCCAGCTCCCTCCCAAATGTAGCCTTGAAGCAGAGCCGCAGGGCATTTAATCATTTCACAGCTGCCAGCCAGTCTCGTTATATAGTAGAATATGTATAGTAGAATAAGTTAGAATAAAGCAGCTAAAGGCTTGAATTATGCTCTTCTTACGGCCCCCCTTTACCGAGCCCTGTAGAGCGTGTCGGCTCCCAGGACACGAATAGCACCTCATAGATAGCACGGTCTGGAATGTGACTTTCCCCCGTATGTAGCTCGCTTCCAAGAACAGAAGCACTGTGTTCGGTTCAACAACTAAAAGATGCCTCCGCACTTGCAAAATTGCATATTGTTACTAGAATAGATATTTGAAGGTGTCATATTTGTCGAAAGTGTCCATCATCACACCAACTTCAAAGAAACCCAATAAAGGGGGGTGTTAAACATGTCATAGCTGATTGTATGATATGCATTTTGTATATATGTAAATGATGTACGTAATTCACTCTCTTGCATCCCTCGAGGTCTAGTGATACACGTTGCGGGGCGTGAGACAGAGTTGGCCAACTGAGACTATTTGCTTTGCAATAAACCCTAGCTTTGGGAATACAACCTTGTGTCTGGCGTATCTATCGTGTGTGGTGATTTGCCTTGTTTCCATAGACGTGAGGGACCCCAAAGGGCCCATTTCAGTGCAGGCCCTATTTACCGCCTTCAGGATGCCGGTAAGTGCATGCCCGCGTGACTTGTGATGCCTCCTATTACCGGCATCCTGGTATTTCCTCCGAGAAGGGGCGCGTGTACGTGCGCAAGCCGGTATGAAGGGGCAAGGTACGGGCTGTGGCGGTATTGGCGGGTTGTTGGGTCGTAATGGCCCGGACCCATTAACGATGCCGGTAATACCATTCTGCCTTCATATTTTCATTACCTCCATTCTCGTAACGAGGCCCATTGTCTGAGTATGCAGAAGTGGAGGAAGGATGCAAGACAACTGGCAGGATCCATGGAGGGATGGCATATCCTGCACCATACATGCAGAGCCACCCAAGTATTATGCCCAAGATCACATGAAGTATCAGACATGCACATCGCAAATGCAACACACACCACATATGCCGATGCAAGTACAACCACCACCAGTACAGACCCAGCAAGTACTCATACATGAACAGAAGGCACAAACACAGCTGCAAACACCAGTACAACAGAATATCACTATGACAATGTGGAATGTAAAGGCAGGAGCACTGGCACCTACACCTACAATAGGGAACGTGACCCTAGTGGGGGTGGGGAGGAATCCTTTCACTCAGACACCAATTAACCTATACCCACAATAGGACAGCCGTCAGACTGACTTAATGGGCCTCATTACACGGTAGGCGGTGGACCAAGGTGCTATTAGCACCTTGGTCCATGCCGGTAAAATACCGGCACCGCCTTGGCGGAAAGGGGATTTACCGCCCCATTCCAAGGTTGGAGGGGCGGTAAATCCCCTTTCCGCCATTGCCCTTCCCCATTCCCATTTCTGCCCCATAGGGCTCTATGGAAATGGGGAAGGCGCTAATTACGGCACCGCAATTTTGCGGTGCCGTAATTAGCTCCGAGGTCCCTTAGCGGGTTGGATATTAACGCCTGCAAGAAGCAGGCGTTAAATCCTCCAACCCGCAAAGGGACCTCGTAGTAGGGCGGTAAGGGTTAACGGTCACCGTTGCCATTAACGGTGACCGTTAACCCTTACCGCCGTCCGTGTAATGAGGCCCAATGTGTTCAATCCTATCAGTTACACCCGACCCACAAGAGGAAGCACGAGTAGGGGTGACCATAGGCGACAAAACATTTTCCTTCCTTGTAGATACAGGAGAGACCAGGTCCTGTGTTAGGAAGGGGAGATACCCAATGTCAGGCATTGCCATGAATGCACAAGACTTTTTTGGGGCTACAAAATGGGTACATTTACTGACAACCTACCCCTCACCATAGGGCAACATGACCTCTCAATGGCACTATTATATTCCCGTCTGACACCAGTCAACATCATTTGAAGGGATATGATGAGAAAACTCAACATGACCATCTCATGCACTGACCAGGGAATAGTGTGCTCCACTCCCGGGAATAATTACATGAACACACAAGAATTCATATTAGCATTAGGAGGGCAACTGACACAGAGGAGCACACCCATGGATCCTGAGGTATTTCAATATGGAGTGAACTTCTTGTTAGCATGACTCCCTATGATAAGGTGAAAGGTATTACGGCTACCTGCAGAATTTCTGTTTAGGTAAGAGATCCCCATGGATAAGGAGGTTGGGGATGTATTTCTTTAAGCACGAGAAGCAATCATAGTGAGGGGAGAAAGGGTGATTATTCAAGGGACTGATGACGAATGGAAAACCTGGCGGGCAGTAATTGCTTTGGACGAAGGACATAGACTAACTGGCCTGACAGATGAGCAATTGTTCAAAGATGAATGCTCAGACGATGAAGTGGTAATCTCTGTAAGCCTTACAATCTGGGTCAATATTAAGAACAGGGAAAAGCCACATAGGATGCCGCTTATAGAAAAACACCATCATTTTTCCAGGATGATTTGGCACATGTTTCAGGCACATTGTGGACCAGCAGTCCTTATGCCGTTGGCCTGCTGAAGGGAGTAGGTACAATAAAAATAAAACTAAGACCAGGGGCAAATCTAGCAAGAGTAAAACAGTACCCCTTTGTCAAGAGAAGCGGATGAGGGCATTTGTGAGGCAATCTCCACACTAATGCAACAAGGGATGCTAATACCATCACAATCTCCCTGCAACAAAGTGGTGTACCCTATTAAGAAATCAAACAGGGCGAGGGTTGTGGGTTTATTCAGGATTTACACCCCTAAACAATATTGTTGAAGCAGAGTTTTCATTGGTCTCAAACCCAGATACAATATTGTGTAACATCCTCCCCAAAGCCAAATGTTTCACAGTATTGATGAAAGAAATTCATTCTTTTCAATCCCCCTTCACGAAGAACCACAACACCTGACCTAATTTTCATATAGAAATAAAAAGGAGAAACCTACTAATTTACCACAAGGGTACTGTGAGTCCCCATCCATTGGCAACAGAGTCCTCCAGCTGAACTTTGGAAATGTCCATCTTGACAGCGCAGTAGTTCAGTATGACGATGACATGTTGGTGTGCAGTGAGACTGAAGAAGAGTGCAGACAAGACTCAGTATAATTGATGAAATTCTTATTAGATAAAAGATATAAGGGGGACAAGGAAAAGTTACAATATTTTCAGGCAGAGGTCATGTATATCGGACAATGATATCTTAAAAAGGCAGAAAGGTGGCTCCTGAAGGAGCAAAAGCAATAATGAAAACTGCTCGGCCAAAGACAGCATTTGGAATGCAGCAATGCTCAGGGCTCTGCAACTACTGCAGAACAAGAGTTTTTGACAATAGTACATATGTCAGACCTCTTTCTAAGGGTCTTAAAGAAGATCAAAGGAATGACAGAAATGTGGCCTGGACAGAGAAAATGAATGAAGCATTCAATGACTTGAAAGAAGCAATATTCACAGTACCAGTTCTAGGCATTCCTGACTACAATGCAGAATCCTTCCTATGCTCGCACTCAAACGTAGTGATAATGAGAGCAGTGCTTACACAGAAAATGTCTTTGGCACACAAGCCACTAGCATATTACAATGGGATCCTAGACCCAGTTATCAGGGGTCATTACATCTGTGAACAGTCATTGGCTACCACAGCTTTTGCGATTGAGAAGTCAGCAAGTGTTACAATGGGCTGTGGAATAACGCTACATGTGGAGCATGCCCTATTCGCCATCCTTGAGAAACTGAAAAAGAACACTGACAACACAGAGAGCATCTGGGTACGAGGTGATCATTTCAAACCCAGCAATCAAGATGGTGAGATATAGAGTAGTGAACCGAGCAACGTTCATAGCAGAGCCAGTGGAAGAAGGGGACTATGTGCATGACAGCACCAAGTACACCGATTATTAAGATCATACCCCATGTCAGAGAGAATGCCCTCAGAGGGGGGGAAGTGCACTTCATTGACGGTTCTTCGACAATTGACCAGACCTTACGAGAAAGACAGAAGGGGCTGCAGTAGTAAAGCTAAAATGTAATGACTTTGAGTGCAAGACTGCCTCTACATTTTTCAGCACAAGCAGCAGAGTTGGCAGAACTTACTGTAGCCCTTGAAGCACATGAGGATGAGGAAATCAGAGTGTATTCAGAGTCCACTTACGTGACATCCACAGTTCATGCCAGACTGTCACGATGGAAAAGGGTGGGGCTTCCTCCATGTGGACAGCATGCCAGTGCAGCATGGCCAATTATTGGACAGGCTCATAGATGCACTACAGCTCCCATCAGCCATTGTTGTGGTGAAATGCATCGTCGATACAAAGGGCAGAGATTTCATTTCCTGTGGCATTGAAGCCACTGACCCAGAGGCAAAAAAAGCAACATATTTTCCTGACATATCTGAATTTGATACACCATCTGATAAAAATATGTGAGGACATAGCCTGATTCAGAACTCCTTACCCATAACACAGATAATTGAGTTACAGTGGTGTGCACCACCCAACAAGAAGGAGGTATGGAAAAGGAGAGGATGCTCATTATCTGCTACTAATGCAATATGTTTAAAGCACCAAGTGCTGGTAAACTCGTCATGCTGTGGGGTTTAATCACACCCCAAACAAATATAACTGAAAGGCCCACTAGAAAAATTACCTGCCAGCCTTCAAAAACTTCCACACTGAAAATGGGCCTATTAATTCAGATTGTGTGTGTTTCGGCAAGTAACACAATGAAGAATTGTGATATAATGAACATTTTATGTAAATGGACAAGGAATGGAAATCAAAAGGCCTATCTTTACTTACGAAGGGAAAGGTTGAATTGAAAAATAAGCCTTTAATTCACATTGGCAAGAGAAAATCAGAGGGCCCTTCTACATGAAAAGCAGGGTTTCAAATACTGAACCTAAAATGAGCTTGCATGCACATTTTGCAGTTTTAAATCAAGACATGAAAAAGAAAATCCCCAGCTAAAATAAATATACCAAGCAAACGACCTGGTGTGTGTTGGCGAGATGGAGTGTATTACAATGTATAATATCCCTCACATACAAAAAACCGGCAACAATTGAAAAAGGCTATTTTATTTTCTGACATCACATGGAAATCCCATTTAGGCTGAGACTAACCATGTTTCTTGTTGTTGGGCAGATTTTCCAGGCTTGCCTGGCTCGTTTTCTGGAAGGGAAATCTCTGTGAAGCTGATGTACACCATATTATTTACAACAGGGCCAGATCAACATAGACCAAGCCCTTGATGGGGAAAATCCTTAGAAATATAAAGTTTGAGATCACAATTGTGGTCAACTTCAGATTGCAGGACAAAATGCCAGATGTCAGCAGGGCCTTCTGCTATCACAGGGCAGAGGTGAACTGTCTGCTGCATGATCAGGATTTACTCAGCCAATCAACCTTAAAAGAAAAAAAGGTTAATGGTTATTGCCTCAGCCTTTAACCAACATTCAGCCCAAGGGTCTTTTGTCACAAGCCTGCAGAGAAATTAAAGTTACATGGAGGAATATGGTTTTGGATTTCCCATTTAAATTGTCTATTATAACTAGTGACTTTCTGAGCATCGATTCATATGTCATTTTACAGATACTGTCAATGCAATTTTGTTGAAATAAAGTTTATCCACATGCAGCTTATGGAATTGAATGACAAGCTAGTAAGTGTTTCTGACTGCCCCGAAAATGTCCTGAATCAAAGAATAGGCGAGCTGGTGGGTAAAGAATATAGGTATCTGGAGATTACATTTCATAACTATCATACTTTTGGTGACAAGGGTGGAACATAATAGTGCCCCCGTGCAATGAGGTGTCGAAATGAAAGTAAAGTTCACTGATCCGTCATGAGCAGGGGAACATGAATATCTATATGTCATGGCATGTATTGGTAAATTACAAAATGTTGCCATGTAGGGAATTCTTGGGTTAAATTGGACATGGGAAAAAGTGAATCTCAAAGGGGAGTTGCAAGATTTCTCTTCTGGTTTCGTGATCTAATCCTTATAGAGGGGTTGGACTTTAGAGGTGGAGAGAATGTAAATGTCCAATCCTGGCTGCGAGATCATAAGTTATAAGGTCATCGGCAGGGCTTAGAGAGTAAAATGTTGTTGCATTATGGAAGAGGGGACAGCTTCCTAATCAAATCACCAAAGGAGATCTGCTGATACATCATCTGGGTATAAATACTGCAAGAGGACTGGAGATTTCCATTGCTGAGGAGACCAGAAAACAGAGGCTGTGATACTTAAGTGGAGCCATAGAGGGAGGATTGCTGTGTGATCTGACTGAAGTGCTGGCCAGAATCCTGTTTTTTTCTTTCCCAAAAACAAAGTTCTGATCAGTTTCCATGAGTACCAAAGTCAGATTGCTCCAAAAGTAAGTAGATTGTCTGACAAAATGTCAGCGTGGGGATTCAGTTAATTGACCTATTCCATTTCATTAGTGGGTTCCCTTCCATTAGTGGGTTGGGGGAAGATCGTGTGGACCCTTAGCATATTTGACTGTATATTAATTTAATTAACTCTCAAATAGATGTATGCAGGAGGGCGCTTGGAAGAATTGGAAACATTCACCCTCTCTTAGTGGGATTCATTGTATAGCCTCTTAAAGTAATCGGGGTATCCTTGCCTCCAAAATGAAAGCTGTTCTTAGCTACCGGTTGGTTCTACGTATAGGTGACCCTTACTGTCTAACAGCTGCATTAGCTTGATGGTGTGCCCCCTGAAGGCAGGCTCTCCAACTCCCTCACAGATTTCCAAGGTTCCCTAATCTCACCAGATGTTAGTGTTCTAATGGGAAAGTTAGGAATTGTGCCTTACAACTACTCTGTAAGGCTCAACTGATTCGACTTGCGCGTCCACCGTTACTGTCTCCTCCTCACCAACTTCTTTTCCCTCATGTTTCACTCCTTCACTTTCCTCTCTTGGTTGCTCTTCAGTTGGTCCTACTACCACTACTACCTCTGCACTATACTTCTTTTATTCTTCACTCTACTTTCCTCTTCACACTTCTGCTCACACGTTGCCAATCCTCCCACTAGTACTACTACACTCTACTTCACTTCTCCCACACTACTACACTTCTTTTATTTCCCTTCTGCACTCTCCGTCGGTCCTGTTGATGAAATAGCCTCTGGAGGTTGCTCTGTGGCTGTTCTGTTTCTGTGTGGGTGAGGTTGGGAGTTGGTGTCTCCTTTTTTTGCTGCCATGCTGCGATGAACAGAACTAAGTACGTGAGTGTTTTGGTTTTGCTGCGGGCGGATCCAACATCCCTTTTTTTGTTCTCTTGTCTTGGTGGTCTCATTGTGTTTCAGCTGTCTCTGGTGTTTGGCTTGTGGCTTTTCTTGGTTGCGGCCTTCGTCGTGACATGGTCTGTTTGAATTCCCAACAAGTGCTTGTCTGCAGGTAGGGGACAGATTTGTATGTGCACATTAAAAATAAGAGGGTATCCCAAATTCCAGGAAATGGTTTGGATAGTTTCTTAAATAATTGCTGTAAATCATTAATATGACGGATGGGCAACACAAATAATGCCTGCACGTGGGGGGGGGGGCACTTTTCCTGACATAGGGCACTGGACTGTATTCTTGTATCCTACACACCACTGGTGGCAGGAATATATGTACCACAAAAATGGGTATGATTCAGAAATTATATCCACTGACACTGAACATTTTCCTACACAGCTCCAATTGTCGGTGTAGGATACAGGTAAGAAGCCTCCGACTTATTGGATACTATTTACCTAACACAGTTCAGGTATACTTATGGTATGCTCTATAATTATTTACAGATACCTGCACACTTGGCACAATGCTGTAGTGAAGGAGTGGGATATTTAAGACCCTCGTCGTGGCTTGGCTACTATCCGATGGGTAGGCAGCGAAGCAGTATATAATTTGACAAATTTAATAGCCCTAGATGCAATAGGACACCAGTTTTATTTTGATCATGTCATACCCTCTCATTTCTGAGATGGGCATGAGGATGTGTCCTTATTATTTGTGGACACAAGCACGTTTGGTGGGGGTTTGGACGGGCTGCATCCTGGTGAAGGCTGCAGTTGATGGGAGTTGCAGGTTGGACTCCAGGGGCGGCCGACACACACTGTGTTGACTTTTTTAATAAGTAACCAAGACACTGCAAACAAAGGGCAGGTCACACTAAAACAAAGAATTATGAGTTTTTGTAGAAGTCCCCGAATTGGCCAGGAGCTCTGTGTATGCTGCCAGCAAGGATTCTCAAACTTAAGTGTTCCCTCCATCTTTGTTTAATATATGCAGATACCAGCTACATTGTGAAAACTAGGCCCATTGGTATTGGACTCTCAATTCTAGACCCAGCTGAAGAATCTTGCAGCTTACGGTACATATATCTCACATCACTACTGTGGACACAGGCCGCAGGTACGGCCATGCATCCATGTACGATAGAATATGGCTATGGCTATGCACACCCGGTCTAGCTTCACACATAGCCGTCCAGACTGAAACACCTGACGTTCCTCAAAACCTCTGCAACTAGCATACAGGGACTACCACCCAAAAGGAACCCGATATAGCTGGCCTCACATAGACTCTCTCAACAATAGCAATCTATCTCAAACCCTCAACAGCGCCCACCCACGTGTCTGACCTCTCTTGGGGCTGCGTAGTCGAGCCTTGCCAGCCACCGAAGTCTTAGAATGGCAACATGCACAAATGCATCTCCTAAGCTAAACTCCCTAGAATTTCCCACCACATCGACTATGACGAAGGGCGTTCCAACCGAGGGCGTTCCAACCAAGGAGAAAGCACATTGAGGCCACACAAGTGAGGAAAGAGCGCTATATAAATAACCAAATACAATACAATACAATACCATCCCCAAATCTTGCCTTAAAAAAGGTGTTTGTTCCATTCCCAAACCCTGCCTTTCAAACCAAAAGATACTTGTCCCTAAAACGAAATTCCCAACTGAATCCCATTCCCAGAAACATGCTTTTAAGTAAATAGTACATTTATCTTAAAACATAATTCCCAATTGGCACCACTCTTTTAACATTGTATTTAACAAAGGGGTGCCTGTGGCCCCACAAACGAAATTCATAAACCTCATGTCCATTCCCCTCCTCAATCCCCTTCCCCACTCTTCCCACTCCACACCTACCCCCCTCACCATCCTAACCTTATCTACCCCCCCATTGTTCATCCCTCCAGCCTCATCGTCATTGCTCTTTGGAACTCCAGATCCCTCTGCAATAAGACCACTGCTGTCCTAGACATGTTCTTTCGTCTCAACATTAATTTCCTATGTCTACCCAAAACCTGGATCCCCCTTCACAACTCTACTGTTCCTGCTTCCCTCACCACCTCCTCTTCATCCTTCTCTCATATCTCTTGACCTTCTGGTCGTGGTGGTGGCATTGGCCTTCTCTTGCACCCTAAATACCTTTCCTCTACCTCCTCACCCCCTTTCCCTTCATTTGAATACCTATACAAATCCTTTTCTTCCCCTCACCCTATGTCCTTTCTAATCATCTATCGGCCTCCTGGCCCCCTTTCCTCCTTCTTCGACGACTTTGATCACCTCCTCTCACTTATCTCTTCCTCCCCCTCTCCTCGAACTGTACTTGGCGACTTTAATCTTCACCACCCTACTCTCCCTCAACCCTCCCCCTTCTCTCTATCCTTGATTCCTATCTACTTTCCCCTCTCCCTTCCTCTCCTACTCACTCTTCTGGCTCCACTCTTGACCTTATCTTCAACTCAACCTACTCCTCTTCTACTGTCTCCCTGGGCGTAGGACATGGGGGGGACAGAGGGGACAAATCCCCCCCACAATTTTAAGTGGGGGGGGGTATAATGTCATTTATCCCCACCAGAATTTGTGTCACTTCAGCATGTAAAATACGTCTGCAGCCTGCAGTGCAGGCTGCAGACGTCATGCACAGGGACGTCATTTAGTGGTTGCCAGAGGTCGCAACTGTGACCTCTGGGGTCTCCCTTGCTACCCCTCTGGTCTCCCTTGCTACCCCTAAAACAAATGGAAAAATGTGGATCTTTACTTCTGGAGTGGCTGGCTTTCTTGTTCAGGCCTCTAAAAAAAAAGAAGGAAAAAAAGAACAGGGGTGTCAGAACTCTAACACATTCAGCACTGACCCTAAATATGAAAGAATAGGAAAACCAAATAATGTGTATTTCTGGTATTCTATACAGTAATTGCTAGACTCATTAAAGGTTCATTTCAGGCACACTTCAGTGGGGGAGTCACTGATTTAGTCTGTTCTTAAACACCTCAACTCAGCTTTTCATCCTTCTGAGGTCGATAAATGAGTACCAACACAGGTTGGGTGATTTTGGGTGTATATGTTTTCTATATAAAGCGCATAAGCGTAAGTGCTATATAATAACACATCATTATCATTTGGCCATGGACGTCTGCTTGCATTCACAGTAATTTGGTAATATCGGTCTATACACACTGATCCTAACGGATCATATGGCAATCCATTCTTGTATGAAATGCACATCACATTATAGTGATATCGTAAACATATTTTTCATAGTGTACTTGGGAACAATGCTATGTGATGCCACTTCCTGTTTTGTCAAAGGGTGAAAGGTTGTGTTCCATCGCTTCCCGCGCTATCACTTCGGGTTGGGGTCAAATGACATCACCTCCTGTGATGTCATCAGAGTTCAAGGGTCGTGTGATGTAACTTCTGCTACCCCTGGCATTTTGGTGAAATGACATCCCTGGTCATGCGTGCAAAAGTAGAAGTTAACTTCAGACTGTCTGCAGCAGCGGGCTAAAACAAGAACTTCTGCTGCTTGCTCATGCATGTCCCGCACCTGTGCATTTGGAATGTGCCCAGGCCGGGGAACTGCACGTGCCCCTGCGCAGTGCACTGCTGCCCAGCCTCAGCTTCCATAACGAAGGAGAAGCCAGGCAGTGAAGCATGCTCCTGCTGAGAGTGACTGTCTGACAGTCTGTGTTAATATCGAGGTAGACAGAGTGAGACTGAGTGCGACTCGACCTCCTGAGACCTCAGCTACCGTACTTAAGGTAAGTGAAATGGGCCCCCTCTCCCAGGTGCAGTGCAGGCCGGCATAGGGAGGATTTATTAGGGGGAATGTGCTAACGTCATATTTATACAGTTTCTAAACACGTGCAGTGTGTTGCAAACTGATCAGGGAATCCTGGCCTCTTAATGTTTCATCATGAATTGAAAAACCTGAGGGTCAAACCCTCGTTTTATTTCATGATAACAGGAAAAGACAGGCTTCGCCCCATGCCTCGTGAAGGTTTCAAATTGCATGCAGGTGACCCAACAGCACATAAGTGCTAAATTGGGCTGTTCTGTGCATGCAATGTGCACTTTTAAACGATGAGTAAAATACATACGTCCCTGATGTGCTGCATGCACTGTTCACATTTCGCATAGCCCCATTACAGAACATAAATGATAAATCAACACCCCAGACCCCTGTGTTGTGCAACGTGCTCACGAGTGCATCGCAAACTTATACGACTTCAGAAAAAAGCCCCCAGCTCAGAGGGATTCAATATTTATGCATTTTTACCAGCTGGTGGAACTCTTTATAGGTCGCCGCAGGCAAAGTGGCTTGTGGTGACATACCTGGAGCAAATACACCGGAGCGCTATTCTGGGAAGGTCTCCATTGTTTAGAAAATTAAGTTATTTGTTTATGTTGAAGCTCATGATGGGGTGCATTGTGCAGTGTGGTCTTCCCGATAATGAGGCCATTTGTGAGGACCACAAAAGTGGGTGTGAAATGCAAGTTGCCTCAGCCTGTACCCGGAGCAAAGGGATGTGCTCACACGTCTGTGGATTAATTTGAAGCAGTTGAATCCAACTACGGTACTGTGGTGGCTGTCGCTGAGGGGAGGTGTGCGTCGCAGGGAGGGGTTGGCCCGTGTCTGTGGGGGGCTTGTTTAGGCTCTGCAGAGCTCGAATTCGGATTTAGAAACCATAAGTGAAGTGTGAGGTCAGAGCACCGCCACGCCACCTGCGCCTTGTGAGAATTAAAAAGCCATGGTAGGGGGATGACCGTTTGGAAATCGTGTCGACTACAAAGAATAGTCTGTATTACATGAATGCAGAAATTAGAAATTACTTAGACCTAATGTGTAAATACTACAAAGACCTGACCCCACAGCTCAACACCCCAAAAATAAATGCAGGCCAGTCACTTACATCGTGCTACTTACCTGGTGACAGTGACCCGAGACAGCACTGCATAGCCTTGTTAGCAGGCCTCTTTCCCCCATCGACCTGCGTGCCAGTGCACATTCCTGTCCATGCTCTGTTGCAGTTTCCTTTCCCTTGTGTTGTGTGTTTGCCTCCCTGGGCTCCCATGGGTCCCTATGGTATATGCAGTATTAATGCTGTTGCTGTGAGAAGAAGCATATTGCCATCTTCCCTTCCGTTCCCTTAGCACATCCAGAACAGGGCACTAGCTTATGGAAGTTCAAGTGGCTTATAATCCCCATTACCCACTTGCCCCCCTCAACACCCTGCTGGGTCCATATCTGGACTTCATCACCACAGAGCGATGAGTGTATGTATACTGACACTGCATACAGAGCAGGTGAGGCAAATATGTGGTCTCAGACCAGTGCGGTGCAGACTGATATGGGGGGGGGGGGGGCAGCATCCGGCAAGCAGCATTATAGTGTAAATAATAAATACAAGAATGTGTGGGCCTTGCCTCAACAGTGACCTGGAGAAGACCCCAAAATGAGGTACGACAATGGAGCATGACTGATAGTTGTAGAAAAGCGCCCAAGGATATCGAGGGTGCTCTGAAGACTGAGGAGAAAGTGCTGAGTAAGTGTACAGATGATAGTTATGGGTTTCTAGCCATGGGGGAATGTGAAGTGAGGGACTGGGGTGCAGTAGAGTGGGGGGAGTGCAGAGGACAGAAAAAGAGAGGAGCAAGGGAGGGGAGGGATGGGAAAAAGAGCGGAGTGCAGATGAAAGATGGGGATGGTTTGCAGCACGGGGTGACCAGTGTGTGGAGTGGAGAGAGGGGTTCAGGAAAGACCAGAACACAGGGAGAGTGGTGTAGGGCAGAAATGGCATAGGAGGTGCTTCGGGTTAAATACAGCCATTGACTTAGGGATGTTTGCACGTCACAGCACTGACTTCTCATTTCATCTCTAAAACTCAGGACATCCTGTCCTCTCTCTCCTCCTCGCCCCTTCCTCCCTCTACTACCTGCTCTTCCTCTGACCCTTCTTCAACCACATCTCCTCCTCCTTCTCTGCCTTTCCCCTGTTCTCCCCAGACAAGGTTTCTAGACAAGTCCAATCTATGAAAGTCTCATCAAAACAGGTTCATCCCTGTTCCTACAAAGCCATCAAGGACCACATTGACTCCCTGGCTCCTGGCCTCCTGCTCTGGCCGACTTCTGCAACCACTCCTTCACTACTGGAGTCTTCCCTTGTGCACCCTCTCCTTAAGAAAACCTCCGCCGACCCGTCTTGCCCAGCAAACTATCGCCCAATCTCCATCACTCCTTTCCTGGGCAAACACTTGGAAAAGGTGGCCATCTCCGAGCTCAATCTTCACACTGAATGTGTTGGTTGTCTCCATGATCATCAGTCTGGCTTCAGAGCTGCCAGAAGCACAGAAACTGCTCTCCTGAACATCTGTTAAGACCTGCTCTCCAAATGTGATTCCAACTCCTCTTGTGTCCTCATCTTACTTGATCTCTCTTCTGCCTTTGACATAGTCAACCATGCCATCCCGCTCAACTGTCTCCGTGATAACCTGGAGATCACCGGTCAGGCCCTGGCGTGGCTGACTTCTTTCCTCTTTGATCGACCATCCCAGGTTCAACTTGGGTCCTTCCTCTCCTCTATCTCTATCTCTACATGTGGTGTTCCCCAGGGGTCTAACCTCTCTCCCTCGCTGTTCAACCAATACCTGGCACTTCTTGCCCACCGCATTTCTGCGCTCTGCCCCAACTTCCAGTACTATGCGGATGACAGTCAGCTCACTTTCAGTCTTCCCTCAGCCACCTCTTCTACCTCTGTCATCTCTGTCTCGCCGCCATACAGGAGTGGTGTGCCGCCAATGATCTCTGCCTTAATGCCAGTAAGACCGAGATTCACCTCATCGTCACACCCGCTCCCTCCTTTCCTGTCAGTCTCTTCCTGCTCCCACCTGTGAGGCCAAAAACCTCGGTGTCATCTTCGACTCCGCACTCTCCTTCTCTCCTCACATCTCTGACATCTCTAAGAAGTCTCACTACCAGCTGCACCTCCTCAGAGGTATTCTTCCATTTTTCTCCTTCCCCACAGAAGGTAACCTGTCTCCAGAGCTCTGGTTCTCTCTAGGCTGGATTGATGCAACAGCCTCTTTCTAAATCTGCCTGCTACTCTATGCCCTCTGCAGCTCATCCGGAACAGGACTGCAAGACTTGTCCTTGGCTTCAAGCCCAGGGATTGTATCTCTCCAGGACTGAAATCTCTGCATTGGCTCCCAGTGGCTGTGAGGATTAAGTTCAAAACCCTCTGCATTGTCAATACTTTCAATTCTCTCTTCCTAAATATCTTCCTTCTCAAGCTCTTCGCTCATCTGCCTCCAACTCCCTCAGGATCAGACGCTCCTCCAAGCAACGAGTTGGTGGTAGATCTCTTTCTTCGGCTGCGGCCTCCCTCTGGGACAGCCTTGCTGCCTCCCTGAAACTTGAGGAGAACCATCTGCGGTTCCGGAAGCACCTCAAAACCTCTCTCTTTGCTTCTGCTTTTTCTCCTCCTCTCCCCTGCTGATCTCCTGGCTGAATCTGCCCTCACTTATGTCCTTAACTCCCTCCTCTAGCGCTCAATACTCTAAGCAATCCTCGGTCCTTATTCTCCTTGACCTTTCTGCTGCTTTTGACACTATTGGTCATCCCATACTTCTCAACACTCTTTCTTCCTTTGGTTTCAAAGGCTCTGTTCTTAACTGGCTCTCCTCCTACCTCTCCTCCCACTCATTCGCTGTCTCCTGGGGCAGATGTTCCTTGCCTACCCTCCCCTTGGAATATGGTGTACCCCAAGGTTCGGTTCTTGGCCCTTTCCTATTCTCTCTCTACACCTATCTCCTTGCCCCTGTTATCTCCTCCTTCAGTATTTCTCACCATTTCTATGCTGATGACACCAAACTCTTCCTTTCTTTCGCTTCCTTCTCCTCTGACCTCCACCTTCCTGTTTTACTGCCATTAAAAACTGGATGTCATCCCGCTTCCTTTCTCTCAATACTGATAAGACTGAAGTCTTATTATTTCTCTCCAATACTCTTCCCCCTCCCTCTCCTCCACCTTTCATTCACTTTCCCCCCTCTAATCTTCTTATCTCTGCCCACGCTCGCAATATAGGCATTCACTTTGACTCTTCCCTCTCCTTTTTCCACCATATTTATCTTACCTCTCACACCTGTCGCTACCACCTCTTCAATATTCGCAAAGTCCGCTCCTCTCTCACCTTCCATGAAACAAAACTTTTAATCTCCTCCCTTATCTTCTCTCGCCTCTTTTATTGCTCATCCCAACTCTTTGGACTACCTGCTTCTCATCTTGCTCCTCTCAAATCTATCTACCAATCAGCCGTCCGTACCCTCTGTCTCCTTGCCCCGCATGACTCCATTTCTTCTTCGCTCTCCTCCCTTGGCTGGCTTCCCTTTCACTCCCAACTTAAATTTAATTTCCTCTGTATAGTCTTTAAATCCCTCCATGATCTGGCTCCCCCTTATCTCTCCTCTCTCCTCTCTTTCTATAATCCCTCCCACTCCCTCCATTCAGCCGACCACTTCCTTCTCACCGCCCCACCTTCCCCATGTGCCTCCTCACGTTTCCAGTCCTTTCAGCTCCTGGCCCCTCTGCACTGGAACTTCGTACCTCTCTCAGTCCGCTCTATACCTACCCTTTCCTCCTCCCACACTTCCCTGAAATCTCTCCTTCTCCATTCCCCGCCATGAAACCTTCTCCACCTCTCCTTCTCTCCCCTTCCCTCGATTCTTCCCTATGATCCTCTCTTACCTCCCCCTTCCCCTTATCCTCTCTCATTTTCACCCTTACACCCCTTCTGTTTTTCCCTCCTTCTTCCCTTCCTCACACCTTCCCTCTTCCCTCACAGATTAATTGCTCTACTTACTGTTTTTATTGGTTCGATTCATGATTGTAAATTGGTTCTACTGTTATAATGTTCTATGTATTCTGTTGTTATAATGTAAAGTGCTTTGGATGAAAGCGCTATATAAACACAATACAAATACAATAACTGTCCACATCCCCCAAAATGGGCCTTATAGTGCGTTTTAAATAACCAATAAATCAATCAATCATGTAGGGACTTTTTGGGTAAAACTGGACATGGAAAAACAGTGAATCTCAAAGGGGAGTTTCAAGATTTCTGTTCTGGTTTCCTGATTTTATCCTTAGAGAGTGGTTGGACTTTAGAGGTGGAGAGAATGTTTAGGACCAATCCTGGTTGTGAGATCATAAATTAGCACCGCCTGAGTCTAAAACAGGGAGTTACAACAGATACATACGTTCACTTGAGCTCTCCTACATTTCATAACAAATCACAGTTATATAGTAAAAATATGTTGTGACGTGAAACTATGTGGTAATTAAGAGATACCTATGAGGGGTTGTGATATGCCCAAGGTGAACATATCTAAGTATACTTTTTATACAGGGTTGGATTGTGATTGGATCTCTACTGTCACATGGACAACTTGGGCCCATCTCTAGTGCAAGTCATCTTCAAAACTTTTAAGTACACCGGCTGAATCAAAAACAGGGAGTTACAACGGACATCAACAGACGTTCGCTTGAGCTCTCATACATTTCATAAGAAATCACACTTATATAGTAAAAATGTGTTATATGTGACGTGACAGCACGTGGCAATTGAGAAATATCTATGAGGGGCTGTGAAATGCTCAAGGGGAACATATCTAAGTATACTTTTTATACTGGGTTGGGTTGTGATTGATCTCTACTGTCACGTGGACAACTTGGGCCCATCTCTAGTGCAAGTCATCTTCAAAACTTTTAAGTACACTGTAAATCATTGGCTCTCAAACTATAAGGCCCTTCGTTATATGGCCATCTACAATTGGTTGGAATGCTAGTGCCATGTCTGAAACATTTGGTTCACTTAGCAGCACGTAAGTTCATACCGAGGTGCCAGGAGGTGGACATGACTTTACCTCCCTACCCAATAATCCCAACGTATCTCATCCCCCACGCCTTCTGCCATGAAGATTTTCTTTGAACTTGGCCTTGCAGAGTATTCTTGTCTCTGGGAATATAAGGGAGTGTGAGCATGCACTATCGTCGTTTCTAAGTCTTCATGCTCAACTCTATTTACATCCTTGGCTCACGTGACAAGAGACTACGATTTGGACCATTTTGCAGCAATTAAATGTCCTAAATGAATCACATTTTCAGTCCTTCTTCTCCATGGGTTTGAGCTTACTAACTTCATGACAGCAATGTCCTGCTTCTATATAATGGTGGATCCGCCTGCATTCTATTCACTATGTATGGCCAGCTTCCATGATCACTTAGTCTACTTGCGTTGCTGCATCTGTACAGTCATTGAACAGTTTGTATTTTCTGCAGTGCTCTTCACACTTGCAATCTTCTCTTCACAAATAAAAGTTTACTCGACTCTTAACTTTGTCATCAGTTTCTATAAGAGTCATACATCTACTCCAGTAGTGTTCTTAGTGTGTTATGCTCATCTTTTGTGATGTCACTAGCTCCTCGTTTGCTCTTTTTCATATTTCTTGGGGGAGTTCCTCCCTCAGAGTGTCGTCTCTTCAGGACTACATTTGGTAGGGCTTTTTCAGAGGGTACCTTCTTTTGAGTATTCTCTGCGGAATGGTCACAACTGTTGGTGTCAAGTATTGCACAATTTCAGGCTTCCAGCATACAGGTGACAGGGGGCGGGACTTCCTGTAAAGGCATTCAGCTGCTCCTCTACAATCCCCCGCCTGGTTGTTTCATCAACCACTTCTTCCCTGGTTTCCACATGTTGATACTTTCTCTTGAAAAGCACTTCTTCAGAGTCCAGATCTTCATCACCCTCTTCAGGGTGCCGGCCGATCTCACATGTTCATCCACACTCCAGGTCATGTAGCTGCACTGTCCATTTGGATTGCAATAGACCCAACGTCTTACTTACTTCATATGATTCTTCAGATACAGGAACTTTGTTCCCTCAGGTGCTACGATGCTGGCCTTTATATGTTTTCTGACATCTTCATCTTTCAGTTCTTTGTGTCAAAATCCTGATTCAACATTGATCATGATCTTCATTCCTACTGCTTTCTTTGCTGTCTTCGTACACTGTGTAATTACTATCCTGATCATACAGAATCCAAACATCACCATGACTAATATCGCTCCAAGAAACTTGAAAATGTATGCCACCCACAGCGGAATCCATGAGCATATGGATGCAAACCAACTATCATCTGCAATATCCTCTTTCCCGTCTTCCATCTTGTTATGCAGGTTTGTCAGCAACGTTATGGTCTCTGTCAAGGTCCCATTCTCGTCATAGTGAGAAGGTATGAACGTGCAACATGATGGCCTGATTTTGGTGCAAACTCCTCCTTCCATCGCTGTGATCATCTCATGTACATATCTGTACTGCAGGGTCATCAGTCGTATGGCCCTCAGCTCTTTTTTGATAGCATTGAATCCCTTTATGATGGTGTTGATTGTCTGCAGGGGCTCTCATCTGGTAATATGTAACCATTTGGCATTGGCCATCGTCTGGATACCAGGGCATGAAGATAGTCATGAATATTGAAGCAGTCTTGCTGAACAACCTTTGCTCATATGGAATAGAGTTGCATGCTCTATTGACTTAGCTGAGAAGTAATTCTCTCTTTAGGTTCGATTGAGAAATTCAAGCAATCTTCTCCTTCTCAAATGGGCATCCGCCTTTGGAAATTCTCCAATGTTCAAGTCACTCTGAGGAATCACTAACGCTGGAACATGAATGTCCACCAATGAACACGTACCTCCCAATTCTTCGGCAGATTCATGTAGGCCTTAGGCCCACAAGTCCAATATCGATCCTTCAGAACGATGTTCCTGCTCCCATTCTGGAAACATCAACTGTAGTTTTGCAGCCTTTGTTATCTCCCACATGATTCTTTCTTTTCCTTCGGAATCATAATGTCGCATTCGCCAATGGGATCACAGCCATAGGACCCAATTTATCTTCTACCCATGTCAGCAGCTTGCATTTTGGTCCATGACTTCAAACATCCATCCTTCACTCTCTGTACCTCTTGCACATATGCTGGCGCTAGTAGATGAGCTGCACAGCACATCAGTCCCTCGTCCCATCCCTTACTGTATTTCACCCATCCATAGACTAAGACTTGAGTTTGTTCCCAACATCCAGGCGATCCATTCATATCTTTAATGACTACATCTTCCTGTCCTGTCCTGTCGCTGGAAACCTAAGCATCTTGCTCTTCCATGCAGGTTCCTTTTCCATCTGCATAGTCTTGATATAATCATCCTGTAATGGAAACAACCATTTCGATCTCCATCGAAAAGTAGCCCAAACTCCTTGGAATTTTACTCTGGTCATACATGCTGCAAGATGAACAAGGCACCTGGCATTGTGTTTTGAAACTTCTACAGAGATTAAAGTTTGTACTGTATTCAGTTTTGAAACTTCTACAGAGATTAAAGTTTGTACTGTATTCAGTTTTGAAACTTCTACAGAGATTAAAGTTTGTACTGTATTCAAGGCATAGGGTATGAGAGTGCAGATGGAGCAACTCTCCTTGGATGTTTCTCTCCCACCTTTCTCATGTGCTGATGCCACATGTTATTACCCATGTGTGCTGCATTGTCTAGCTATGTATTTAACCCCTCACCATCTTCCTCTGCATTTCTCTCATATCTCCCACATGCAAGGTGTGTGTACTGACCATGAAGTGAATCAAAAGCAGTTTTCATAGTGGGGAGAACCATAGGGGCTGTTGTCTCTGCAGAAGCACCAGTATAATAGAGAGTGTGAAACATGAGGAATAGATAGACAAAAAGAGTAATTGTAAAGGCATATACTCTGCACAAGACCATCGACATCCACCTCTCGCGCCATCCTGGTACTGACAGCACATGTTCATTTCCTAGAATCATGCCAGCTTCTACTCATTTTTACTATGATCATTGCATATCTGTACACTTGTAATGGCAGGAGCTGTTCAATTATTGCAGTAAGGAGCCTTCTAATCACAGGGCCATTTTTAGGATCCTGTAAAATAAAGTGTGAATATCAACATCTCTTCTGACAAGAGCAGGATAAGCTTGAAGGATAAATACAAAAACAGCAAGCACAAGCCATTGCACATCGCTTTCAGTGAGAACTATAGGGGTCAGCTACTTAGAACAAGTATTCACCAAGAAATGAATCTGGATACTGAGCTTGTTTCCAATTTCTGATCAGGAACTGACGTTTAGGCATAACTTTGATATGTCAATGCAATTCTAAAGTTCATTTTTCAAGATTCGTGAGATTCTCCGCAAGGGTTTGTGCTCCTGCTATAATACCTCGTTAACGTCGCCCAAGTGAAGCCAAGCTCTTCTTCCTTGGACTTTTAAGGCTGAAGGGGTTATATTTTCAAAGAAAAAGGGGCCATGAAACCGTGGCTCATGCCACTTCTCGGTAAAGTTCTTTAATAAAGTCAAATCACCAACAGGTAGCTTGGGTGCCGATAGTAGTTCAGCTGATCCGGTTGTTGAATTGTCTTCATTTGTGTTCTAAGACCTCATCCTGATGCTTGAGTTGATCTGAAATGAGAGAGATGCTAGAGGTCATATATGTCAAATAATCATGGAGTTCATCAACTAAAGTCTTAGCTATGCTCTGGGCATCACTTCTACTCATAGATGGAGGTGTAAGAGGCATTGGGGGTCATTCCGAGGTTGGAGGTAAGGGATTACCGGCGCCTGTAAGGGCACCAATGGCGGTAATCCCTTACCTCCGTATTCCGAGTTCCCTTTGCGGGTCCCTCTTTACCTACTGCTTTTAGCAGGAGTAAATTACGGGACCCGCAAAGTGACCTTGGAGTAAATTACGGCACCGTAATTTACGGTGCCGTAATTACCTCCTTCCCCATTCCCATTGAGCCCTATGGGGGCAGAAATGGGGATGGGGAAGGGCTATGGTGAAGGGGGAATTACCGGTCCATCCAACCTTGGAATGGACCGGTAATTACTCCATTCACCATGCCGGTATTCCATGGAGTAAATAGCTCCATGGTTGCCAACCATGGAGCTATTTACTCCATGGTGTAGTCCTAACTCGGAATGAGGGCCATTCTCATTCATCGTCCTGTCACTAGTTAATGAGGGGTGAGGTGATGGTCTGAGCCAGACAGATTCCGAAAGGCACATAAAGCTAAGGGTAGGCAATATAGCCATCCATTCTTCAATGTCAATTTAATCTTGGCAATCCTTTCTTTAAGGAGGCTGTTGAGTCTCTCACATATTCCGTTGGCTTGCAGGTGATAAGCAGAAGAAAATGTGTGTTTAATATGTAATAGGAGCAGTATCTGTTCAAAGACTTCATTCACAAAATGTGGCCCAATTTTTGGATATCAGCACTTCACATACCCCCCATCTTGGGAAAACTTCAAATACTAAAAACTTTGCTGTGCAAGTGGCATAAGGGTGTGTACACTGACCTGCCTCGATCCACCTAGACAAGGGACACACCACCATTAATCGATACCTATATCCATTACACACCTGCGCTTATTGACATAGGCCCTCATTACGACCCTGGCGGAAAGGGGAAAACGATGGCGGAAATGCAATTCCGCCATCGAATAGCGCTCGGTGAGACTATGACCCGTCACCGGAAAGTACGAAGCCATTAGCGACACCGTAGTGAACGCCAACGCTAACTGCACCAAGCACGCGCGCGCGCGCCATGCCAAACCGCAAAGACCACCATGGCGCAAGGGTACGCCAATTCCGACCCTAGCGGACATGTACCTAACGCCATCAGGCATGGCGTAATGTACCAATCCGCCATGGCGAGAAGTACGGCATCGCGAATCAACCGTAAACGGCCCCACTGAGTGCCTGTACACCGCTCCCTGCCCACAAAGTACAACCCCCCGTAGGTGCAATGAAGTCACAATGCAACCATTGAAATGTACAAGTCACCCCTGCATGGCAACGAACAAAAGAAACACAAGAGGGGCCAATGGGAGCTGCAGGGCACAGATGGCACGAATACAGAAGCCATCCCAATGGACATGACCACAGTCCCCCACCAAGAAACGCACGCAAACACAGGCACCTGTGACCAGCAATATTCCGAAAATCACATCATTCCACCAGTCCACCTGGCTGACCGGCATCTGTTACACAAAACCCACTCCCCCGCCCCTGAGCATGACAACATTCAAACTGTCATATTGCCAGCCCCCATCCCTGACCTCACTGGGCTTCGTAGGCAAACGCGCCCAGCACAGTACCACGCAACTAAACCCCGAAGCAGGAACCCAATGCAGATCTCCTCACAATACATCGCCCCCCAAATAGGCATATGCCACATCACTTGCAAAGAAAAACGCTACACGGGCCAAATCAGAATAGAAATTTAATGCACATCAAAGTCACCAAGCCCACACAGCCATCAGGCCATGAACTCCAAAACACTAATCACCATTGTGTGCTGCATCCGCAAGAAATGACCAGCCACTACCTGTGTGTCGCCCTGTTCCCCCATGGTGCACAGAGCCACATTCACGTACGAAAAGGCAACATGGAAGCGCACAGAACCGCAGGGCCGACCCAATGGGGAGGCACTAGTCCAGCTGAAAGGCCGAAATGTTGCTCCGAGCCACCAGTACTGCGTAAGGGCATGTGGCCCATTGGCGATCGTCCCATAAGATCTTAATGCTGCTCCACTGATTAACACGAAGCAGCAGGTGTCGGGAGTAAAACCCATCTGCAGGAGTGGCATACAGATGGCAGTGGCAAAAGGGGAGGAGATACCTGTCAACCAAAAGAAAAGAACAAGAACAGAATGGCCATCAGAACTACATTCGATCAACTCACTTCAATGATCACACGAAATCCACAGCCATATGCATGCTAGCCCACTCAAAAGGATCATCACCACCCCAAAACCACTTGCGACTCATGACCATCTATATCGAGGTGCAAACACCATCACAAACGAGTGTACCTGTGCATGCGTCTGTCAAAACAGAATCCATCAGATGGGAATGTTAACGTGCATGGACACAAGTGTCTGAGGGCGCGTCGAGACAGGGAGGGCTCAACAAGGCCAGATAGACGATGGTCCCACTATGGCAGCCCTGCATCACATAGCGTAGGGGAGGCGGATAGATCCCAAGAAGCCCTGTACATGGCAAACCCTGTATCAAATCACCTGCCCATGCATCCATTCATCATTCCCTCATCCCGGGATCAAAAGGCATGAATAATTACTCACATAACATTAGAAACATCCATTGAGTCTGTGCGTAATGCAGCCTGCTAAATCCACAGTGCCCCAGCCCGTAATTCCAGTGTTGTGAAGTAACATGTATTTGGGAACGGCCTGCCTCATCGCCCACGTAGCTATTGCGCATCCCAAACTATTCATATCAATCATTGCCCCCTCGCCATGGGCCCTGTCTCAAGGACATAGAACAAGAGAACGTTATATTTGCAGTCAGACCTGTGGGCATCTCCTCGCCAGCTGGAAACCAAAAGCGCCGCCCTTCGAATTCCTCATTTGCAACATCACGTCGAAAAGGCACCTGTGGCCGTTTGAAATCACTAATTATTCCATCGAGTGCGGCTGTGTGTGAAAATGGCAACTGCCTTCACCCACAAATGGGACGCCCCGCCCGTCGTTGCAACTCGGTACAGTGCTGCATGAGGGCCCACCGTTACTCGAATACTACGTTCCACTGACCCTTCACAAGTCTGTTCGCGACTGCACAGATAGTATGTGAAACAATGGGACCACAGCAGAATGAACATATCAACCAATCTTACACGGCCATCGGGTACAAATACATGATTGCAATAGCAAGATACCATTCCCCGATTTGCAGCGTTGTGCGCGGGACGTGCTCGGCCAAAGGGGAGAGCAGTTTGCACAGGTGGAATTAATCACCACAGGTGGAGGCCATACAGCCTGGAAACACATAAATTGCACAGCCAGTCTCCTCCCACAACCACACCGAAATGCTACCGGCAGGACTCGCGATGTTGGCCCTGGGGGACCTGATAGCACTGCAAGTGCTCCGACTCCAAGAAGAAGACGAACGCCAACTACAACCGGCCGCACGGAGGAGACGCAGGAGGAGGAGGAGGAGGGCAAGGCAGGGCCAGCAAGGGCCGCCAGCACAGCCACTACCACCACGCAGGCAGCCCGCAATCCCACGCCTCCGAGCACATCCGTTCAACCTCACTGATGAGCAGATCCACACCCTCTACCGTTTGGACCGGGACACCATAGCCGCCATTGTGGACATGACACAGGCTGACCTTGTCAGCATGATAGATAGCCCAACCGCCATCCCACCCCTACTGAAGGTGGTGTCTGTACTCCACTTCCTGGCCACAGGCACCTACCAGCACACAGTCGGACAGTTGCATGGCATTTCTCAGCCACTGTTCTCACGGACACTATTTCAAGTGCTCGATGCCCTCCTGCAGCACGCAGACGACTACATCTCACTACCACGCTCGGAGCAGGAAATTACCAACACAAAAGTGGGATTCCATGCACTTGCCGGCATACCGGGTTGCATTGGTGCCATCGACTGCACCCATGTTGAATTGGTCGTCCCACATGCCATGGAGGCCCAGTACTGCAACCGAAAACAATTTCATTCCCTGAATGTACAAATGGTGTGTGACTCCAACAGGATCATTACACATTGTTGTGCCCGATTCCCTGGATCAACCCATGATTCTATGGTCTTGAGGAACTCTACAATACCACGCTACATGGAGCGACACGCAGGGAACAGATCCTGGCTACTCGGTGAGTCTCATTACATGCATGATGATGTGGGGTATGTTAATTTTGCAATGTACTGGCAGGAAGCGGGGGGGTGTGCGTACGTATCAATGGCATTCCACATCATACGTTTCTCGTCCACATACAGGTGATGCTGGATATCCACTGAAGAGATGGCTCCTCACACCAGTCCGGAACCCACGGGACCAGCATGAGGAGGACTACAACCATGCCCACTCACGTACCCGTGTAGTCATAGAACAGGCATTCGGCCTACTGAAGACTCGTTTCCGCTGCCTCAGCAGGTCTGGCGGGGCACTCCTGTACCGCCATGAGAAGGTTGCAAAGATGGTCATGGCATGTGTCATGCTCCACAACATGTGCGTACGTAGAAATGTGCCCATGCCCCCTGACGCAGAACTGCAAGCACCTGATGATGGTCATGATGAGGGTGGGGATGTGGCAGCACCTCATGGAGCCTGCGAGGCACCGGAGGCCCGTGACATTCGTCAGCATCTCATTGATGTATGCTTCTAGCACTCACGCCTGGTGGCTGATACATGGACACGGGACTCGTGGCACTGCGTGTGTCTGGGACATGCACAATATGGACTGTACGCCTATGATGGCCTAGTACACAAAGATCAATGTCCACACATCTCATTGGTTTATCGTGCACTTTTTATGGCATATGTGATGTCATGTTGAACACCCTATCGACCCGCCACCCAAGTGAGCCCAACACACCCCCTCCACCCTCCTACCTCCCCCCCGAACACTAGTGTCCAAAGATGCTCATTGTCAGTGGGCTGTCGCTATTGCTTGCCCCCTCTGCGGGTATCAGGGGCACCCCTGCCTGTGGAGCGCAGGTTCCTTCCAGATCTACGTTGGGGGCTGCCCTGGACGGAACTTGCAACGGATGATGTGTCTGCCTGCTCACGTCCATGCATGTCCCTAAGGGTTTGCGAGAGCTCAGTGAGCACGCGGCGCACTGCGGCAAGTTCGGCACATACGTCTTTGGACGTCGCATGCAGTTCCCCCCTCAGGCTCTCGGTGCTTCTCTCAATTTGTGCCCTTAGCGTCTCTGTGCCTCTCTCCATTTCTGCCCTAAGTGTCTCAGTTGATGTTTCTATGTCTGCCTTAGTGCCCCCACATTCATCGGCATGGTCCTTGAGGAGTGTGGCCAGTTGCTGCTGTTGTTCGATCAACTGGTCGAGGGACTGTTGCCTCTGCTGGGCCATGGCCATTTGCGGGGGTGTCGCAGAGGGGCTGTTGTCCTCATGTTGCCTTGCCACAGGGCTTGTGGGGGATGGCCAGTCGTCGTCTTGTGGGTGCCCCTGCGTGGTATCCTCAGGTTGTACGGGATGGGACAGACAGGGGGATTGGGACAGGTCATGGATGGATCTGACTTCGGCATCCCCGTTTTCTGTGTCCGAGCATGCTGCCATCAATGGGGTGTCACCTATGGTGCTGCTGCCACCAGAGGCAGTGCCTTCTGTGGCATCCATTGGGGGGACCTGTGGTGGTGGTGGTGTGGGCATGCTGGCTGCTGGGGTGCCTGTTGATGTTCCCTCCTCTGTGCTGCCACCTGATTTGTGCTGCTGCCGTGTCTTGATGCGTGCAGCTGAGGTGGAGGGTCTCTGGCCGTTGGTCTTGGCCCTCTTTGCAGGTGTGCTGGTAGGGGTGTCCTGTAGCTCGTCGTTTGGATCGGACCCTGTGGTGGAGTAAAGGAGGGCGAGGGTTATTGATGGGTCTGTGGGAATTGGAATGGCATTGTATCACATGCATTGGGGTGGTACCTGAGGGTGATTTGGGTCGGGGCCTTGGAGGTTGCTTGATTTGTGTGTGGAGTGAGGGTGCAGTTGTTTGGCAGCCTGCAGTTAGGGTGTGCCTGCTGCACGTGTAGTGCGTGTTTTAGGGGTTTTTAATTATTTATGTATTTATTGTGGGTTTTAACGTGCGCTATCAGGCCGATGTGTGTGGACGTTCTCCAGGACATGTGTTTCTGTTGCACTATGTGGACGCATGGTACTTCACATGGATGGTCTGTGTGGATTTGGCATTGTTTTATCTGGCCCACCTACCTGATTCTTCGGATGTCTGCACTCCTTTCTCCATCCCTCCGACTCCCTCTATGCTCTCCATTCCGATGGTGGAGGCACATATTTCTTCCCAGGGGGTCAACTTGATGGGTGATTCAGGACCTCCCCCGGTGGCTGTGGCAATGTTGCGGTTGGCAGAGAGTATGCTGCGGACGCGTATCCGCAGGTCGTCCCATCGCTTGCGGCATTGCTGTGGGGTGCGGGGTGCGGTCCCCACCGCACTTACCCGCTGTGCCACCAGAGCCCATATGGCCTTCTTGTTTGCAAGTGCCGTTCTGGTCATTTGCGTGGAGAAGACGACGGCAGCATTCTCCTGGAGGGTCTCTGTTAGCACGGTGAGTTCCTCACGGGAGAAGTGGACCTGCCGCTTGCGGTCGCACGCTTTCTTCGCTGCTTTTCCCATTTTACTTGGTTTCGCTAGGGTGGTTGACGGGTTGGGGTGTGTTTCAGGGTGGTAATTTTAGTGGTTGTGTGGTTTTAGTGTTTTTATAGGTGTACGGCGGGATGTTTCCCGTTCCGGGCCCATGTTTTAACTTCCGTTTCCGTATATTTCCGGTCACCGTACTTTACGGTAGGCGCACACTGCGGTGACCGCTGAGAGGGGTGGCGGTATTGCACCTAGGGCGCCGTACGGCGGCGGTGTGGGCCGTTTTGGGGTCATTTCCGCCATCGCGGACTTTGCACTTCCGCCGTGGCGTGGTGCTCGTGCCCGATGGGTCGGAATGGGCCGCACTTTGCTCCTTCGTGCAATGGCGGAAACGCTATTTACGCTGTGGCGCTCCGGTCAGTCGCTTTCCGCCAGGGTCGTAATGAGGGCCATAGTCAGTAATTAAAAGCTGAAACGGACCATTCCGTCAAGGTATTACGCCTGTAATGATTCTCAGTGTATGCACAGGAGTAAATGCAATTAACCAAAAATAATGCAACAAGTTCTAACAAATTTGGAATGAACCAGTCTTCCGCAATCATTTCAGCCAAACTCTCCCTAGTCACATGTGCAGGGTAATGCAGCTGTTCAAGCACAACCTTTAATAATGCTACTGGCATCTTTGGCTTTCCAGTGCTATCTTGTCACCATAATGCTTCAGTGGGGGATAAAGAACCCCCCTTTCCTTCTGTAATTCCGGCTCTTCCTGCAGTGCACTTCCTTGAATCTCCATTAATTGGGTCATTGACAATTTGTTAAACACTTCTTGCATTACCAAGGTCATGAATACTTTTTCCTTAACACTAAGAGTATCAAAACTCGAGATATCTGGAGAATATGCAACCCTTTCGGCTTCTACATTTCTGGCTTCATTCCCCCAAGAGATAAAATCTGTTTGCTTAGTGTGAACTGCACATTTAATGACTGCTATGGCCACTGGCAGTTGTAGTGCCTTAATAAGCCTGTCCAATAGGGATGTGTGCTACCCTGGATTGCTGTCTGCACGGAGGTAGCACCTCCTTTTCCAACGTGCTAGCCTTGCATGCATAGTTGACATCACATAGGCGGAGTCACTGTACACCATCACTTCCTGCCTTTCATGTTTCTGAAGTGCATCAATAAGCGCTACCAATTCTGCTGCTTGCATCGAAAAGTGAGACGGTAGCCTTGCACTTGCTAGTACTTCAAATTCTCCATTATCAATGCCTCAATACTGCTGCACCTGAATGCCTTTCCCCACTAGTCGGATCAATTTTTGAAGAATCATCAATAAAGAGAATTTCCCCTCCTGGAAAAGCATGTTCTTTTACACTAAGTATTTCATCATAACAGAGTCATAGAGCAGCCGATGACAATTCAATACTTGTAAACTTCTCGTTTGCGAACACGGCAGCTGCCACTGATTGTTCACAAGGAAAGTGTGTACCTCAATGTGGTTCTCTGTGTAAGCACTGCTGTCATGACTGTCCCATTTGTGTGCGAAAACAAATAACATTCCTCGGCATAGTTGGGAATTCCCAAAACAGGAGATGTACAAATTGCCCTTTTCAACTCCTCAAACCCTTCCTCCATTCCCTCAGTCCATTCTATTTTTAATTTATCAACTTGTGCTTTCTTTAAAGCTTGCAAAAGGGGTTTCATGATTGAACTGTAATCAAAAATCCAGGGTGTGACATAGCTGCATAGCCCGAGAAACTGTTGCATCTGTTTCACTGTGTTTGCTTTTGCCATTTTCATAATTGCCTCACCCCTTTCAGGTGTCATCTTCTTTCCTTCATGTGAAATCAACTGCTCTATGTATAACCCTCTTTCTTGGCAGTACTGTAACTTCACATTGTCCAGCTTGTATCCCTTGTCAGCTAGAATCGTCATCCACTGAATAGAATCTTGACAGCACTCATCTTCCATGGTGCTACAAATTAAAATGTCATCCACGTATTGTATCACCACACTCTTAAGATCAATATTGCCTAGATCCATCTGTAAGACTGTTAAATATTGATGTGGACACACAGTACCCCTGGGGCAAACAAGTATGTTTCAGTTGAGTTTGGCAGAATGTAAAGGAAGTCAAGTCTTGTGAGTCTTTATGCAACGGGATCGAGAAAAAATATTTTTTCAAATCGATCCCTGTGAGATATCGAGCTTCCACTAGGATAATACACAGTATCGTCACCAGATTAGGAACTAAAGGAAACTCTGCTTTTACAATCTGATTGATAGATCTCATATCTTGTATAACTCCACAACCCTGCCTTCAATTTTTTGATTGGATACATGGCGGTATTACACGATGATTCCGATGGCACCCGAATACCTTGTTTCATCAGTGCTGAAATATGCCCTCTTCAGCCTCTCGAGACATGGGGTACTGTCTTGCTCGAGGTAAAATTGTCCCTGACTTCAGTTTTATTTTGACTTCCACTATCCCCTTCAATATACCTACGTCACAATGGCCTGTGGTCCAAAGGACACTCAGTACTTTTTCCAAGTCTTCCTGAAAAAATGCCGGATGGTGCCACATTATTGCCATTCACTGTGGGACGTCCCTTTTCTCTATTCTTATCCAAATGTGATGCTCCTAAAGAAAACTACCTCATTCTCCGTTTTGTTGTCCATAAACATGTCGTCATTAGTAATGTCAGTCAATCTGTGCCCTTCCTCGAGAGCTATTTACTTTCTCCATGGTCTATCCTCATCATCCATTCCTTCGAGCATCCCCATTTCTCTTAGTACTATGGCTGCTTCTAATTCTATAGGGATATTCTGTCCCCCCTCTTTGTCCATAGGTATCTGTGTCCTGTGGCCTAAACAAGAACTCATCAGGTATCCACACAGTTTTCCCCACTAAGCCAGGTAGCCATGTCAGTAGAATGCTCACTCCATACAGAAAAAAACACCTGGATCCACTGGAACACCTAGTAGTGCCACTTTCCCTGTGAACGCCAGTATAGATTTGCCCACATTTAAATAGTGTATTCCTGGAGTGCAGCACACTATCCCTTGATCAGTAAATTAAATCGTCATATTAAGTTTTGTCATTAAATCTCCTCCCAAAATGTCAACTGGTGTTTGTCGCAAATATAACAAAGGAACAGACATGTCACACATTCCTATAGAGACTGGCAATTCATCAGTAAAAGGAACTCAACTCCAGAGACCCCTTGAGCAATCATGGCAATTCCCGACATTGGATATTTTTCCTCTTGTATACACAAACGAGCAGCCCCAGTATGTATTACAAAATAAAACAATGTGCCTCCTATCGTCACATTGACCTTTGGTTCCTCTTGGGGGTCTGGTGTCACAGATGGTACTGTACACATGAAGTCACACTGTGAGCCGTCCTATTGTGGGTACAGGCATATTCCCATCCCTGTGAACAGATTTCCTTCGACCACAGTGGCACCTGCTATTCCGGGTGTCAGCACTTTTCCTGTGTTTGCATACTGCTGTGTCTGCATAGGGGCTTATTGCAACTTCGTTGTGGTGAATTAATTTGCACTCATTCTGGTTGCTGTGCCTGCTGCACTTGCAGCATGTATGTCTGATACAATATCTGATCTTGGGCATACCCTTCCCTAGTTTGTGTGTTATATGGTGGAGGATAAGCTGTCCCTCCTCTTGAGAATTGACCATGTTGTACATTCCCTTGGCTCCCACATACACGTGCAATGTGCCTTGTTATCCCACAAGTCCAAAATATTGGGGATGTTCATCTGACAAGTCCCCCTTGTTTAAATCCTCCCTTGGTATTATTATCCTCAATCTGTGCATGCAGAACCCCACCTTGATTATTCTGGAATCATCCTCTTCCTCTATAGCCCACACCTCTGCCTCGTGGCATGAACCCATATCCACCTTGGTCCATCAGGCACTGATTACTCTCCTTCGATGCACCCATTGCTTCCTGCATTCCTATCCTTCTCTGCTTGTCAATACTGCCCCTTCCATGGCACATTTTGATAATTTCTTCTGAACTAACTTGGTTTCCTTGATTTTCCTAGTCTTATCTTTCTTCCTATTTTTCTCTTGCAGTAGTCAACAGTGATGCACTATTATCAACTGTATCTCAACCCACAGGTTTGCTTCCATTCCCACTTATTTTTTTTTTGTTCATCGGCCACTGTACTGGCTCAGGTAACCCCTGACATAAAATGTTGTAAAAGAATGCCACCAACATTTCCCAAGGGTCGCAAGTTTCAATTTGCCATTTCTCTTGAATATCCTGAATGTAAGCAAAAGGGTCTCATCTTCCTTCATCTTACGTGTCATAATTGCACCCATATCTGATGTATCGGGATACTGTACCCTGAGAGCCCTCCACACATCAGCTGTGCAATTATTAAACGGCGCTCCGTTGTGCGCTGTGTTTTGTGATTTAACAGTTGAATACCCTGTTCTCCTCCATATGCCATCAGCCCTTTCTCCAAGGATAGCTGACACGATACCCTTTATGTCCCCTATGGCCAGCGTATATTACCTCCTGTCATTTTTTCTAACTCATAAATCCATTTCCCAGCACCCGAAGTCAATCTCAGGAGCTTACACCTTAAATTATCCTTGAACATCTGCGGCAATGAAATATACTATGGTCTTGCTCCCCCTTTTTCCAATAAGGGAAACTGCGTAAACCCTAACCCACAGTCAGCTCCCATCGTCAGCCTATCCATGGCAGGGACTATTGTCCTTGACACTCTTCTTGACGGTAGCAATCTGAACCTGCTCACATATGGCTGTGATTCTCCCTTCTCACTATACGATCGTCCTCAGGGACATTCTGGATATGGTATGGGATCTGGCATCCTATCCTTAGGTTGTTCCAAATCTGACCATCTCACTTCTTTGTCTATCTGCAGGGTTCCTTCAGGGGTGCACGCGCTCCCCACTCCTGCTTCGAGGAGGGATTCTCTGTCCTCGTCTGACATATCTTGTCCCCGAGAAGTGGGACTATCCTCCCCTTCACCCTGGTCTAACTTCAGTCTGCATCAGGACTATGCTCTATGCTTGTGACTGAATGGAATTTCTTCTTCGATTCGTGATTGAAATGCTGGGGAATGATCCCTCCTCCCTCGACTTCCATAACGTAACTTTAATTCTTGATAGGCTTTATCGATCCTGTCTCCGATGCTTCCTTCATCAAAGTTTTCTTCTTCCAATACTACTCTAGATGCCACTGACCTTGCCACCTTTATCAGAAGTAACTCTTCTGATCTGTCTCATCGTATTGCTCGGATTGGCCCTACTGGTTCCTTACAAATAAAACTAATATCAAGATCCCTCTGTCTCCTTTTTTGCTCTAGTTCTTCATCAAATTTCCTTTGTTTTCTTGGCTCCCTTCTAATTCTGTCTTGCCTTCATTCTTCTCTCCTTATTCCTGCCCTTCTTTCCTTTTCCTCTCTTTGCCTCTGTATCCTTTTGTCCCTTAATTTCTGTGCTTCCTCCTCTTCTCTCTTCCTTTCTTTTCTATCCCTGCCTTCCATCACACTCAGCCTATTGTCATACTTTCTTTGCTCTTCTGCACATCCTCTTTCAATCTCTTCTCCCGTTCTCTGTCCCTTTTATCTTGTTTGTCCTTATCTTCTCTTTGCCTCACTTCCTCAATGTTTTTCCGATCTAGATTGAGTAAAATCTGTCCACCCATACATTTGTTCTGCACAAGTGCAACATCCTCAGTTTTTTCCTTCTCTCCTTTCCATTTCTTAATTTCCCTTTCTATTTCTGTTGATATGTTCGACCAGTAAACTATTTTCTTCCTTGTCTTGTATGATCTTATAGATCTCTTCTTTTGTCTTTTCTCCTCTCGACTATAGTCACTATTATAAGTGGGCGGTTCATATATTGGATTACTATACCCTGTCACTGCTCTCACCTGCTGTAAAGGGTACAACCTCATTTCTTCAATGCTATCGCCTTTTACTTAATGTGAGGTAAGGGGAGCTGAGGGCTCAACACCTTCCTCCTTACGCTAATTAAGCATTCACTCCTCAGGTGGCAGATCCTCTCTCTCTTCCTGGTACATTTTCCAGAGCTCTAGAATCGCTAACCTTTTATCTAATGTCTTCCCTGTGTACGCTGAGTGCCGGTATGTGTTCATGTGTTGCAGTACCGCTTTTGACAGTGACCCCCTTGTGACCATGGCATGAACATCTAATCTGCCGCGCCTTTCACCCATTCCGCACTATACTGTTTGAGGTTGGGCATGTGCTTTGGTAGTGTCTTGCATAAGTGCATAAGAGGAGTGTCTCCCATGATGACAATTCTCAATTGACTGTCAATACTTACCAGGCTTATAAAATAACTTGTATACTTTAGTTTGATTACCACTTTTTCAACACTTTAAAACAACAAATATGAGCGTGCACCATCAATCGCCTCTCAAGCCTCTAATTTCTCAATGTAGCTATCTCTACCTCTGGATTGGTACCAACCTCTTCACTATAGCTCCTCAACTTTTCTCAATTATTTCACAACTTCTATCGTTCTTTGATACTTCTATTTAACAAACAGCATGCAGACTAGTCAGCTTTACACATTTATAAAAAAGACTGTTATCACACTTTTTTTCTCCTTTGCCTTTTCTTAATACCTTGCGCAGGGTTTGATACGTCACTGTACACTAACCTTTTCATGCATTATATTTTTCTGCTCTACCCCAGTTGGAATTTGAGACATTTCCTTCTGAAAATCTCTTGAGTTTAGGACTCTAGGCATTATCTCTTCTTCGCACAATATTTCCTGTTACTCAAAAATGATCACAACCCCATTCCCTTCATTTGCCATTCCCCTTAGTCTACTCATCATTAGTTTGTTAATTGACTCGAGGCCTTTGGTATCGTCTCCTCCTCCAAACGATCACTTTGCCTTCCGTCTACAGAGCACCCGTGGAAACCGGGCAGGGATTTCATCAAGGGGGACCTGTCAACCGTCTCGGTTTTTCTTGCACAATTTATTCTCTGGTGCTTTTCACAGGAAACCCTGCCATCCTCCGGCTAATGGTGGAGGATGCCCGATCATCCGAAACTCTGGAGCAGAACTAATTTGGATCTTTTTGAACCATCCTCTGCTACCACGTGAGCTTAGAGCCCTTTGGGTAACACACATGCAGTGGATTGGATGCAGCATAACTCTGACACCAAATAATTGAACCAACTCAGGAAGACGGCAAGGTTTTCTGTTTTATTATCAATTGTCTAAAACAGGGAGATGCAACGGACATCAACGGACGTTCGCTCAAGCTCTCATGCATTTCATTACAAATCACAGTTATATAGTAAAAATTCATCATCCGTGACATCATAGTACGTGGCAAATAAGAGAAACCTATGAGTGGTTGTGATACGATCAAGGGAGACATCTAAGTATCCTTTATATATTGGGTTGGGTTATGATTGGATCTTAATGTCAGGTGGACAGCTTGGTCCCAACTCTAGTGGAAGTCATCTTCCACACTATTAAGTACACTGTATATCTTTTTTAATTTTTTATTTACTTGACTTAATTGTGTTTACAATTTTTGCAAGAGGATTATCATATTTCTCAAGTCTCAAGAAAAATGAAATCGCCTGTGTTCAAAACTCAGATTGCCACTGTCGAGCGTGTTACTTTAGGCAAGAGTGTGATCCGTACACAGTATATCATTTGCTCTCTAAACTATATGGCCCTCCATTATATGGCCGTCTGCAATTGGTTGGCACACTTGTTCCATGTCTGGAACATTCGGTTCACTTAGCAGCATGTAAGCTCATACCGAGGTGTCAGCAGGTGGACATGACTTTACCTCCCCACCCAATTAGCCCATCGTCTCATATCACCTGTGCCTTCTGGCATGAAGATTGTCTTTGAACTTGCAGACTATTCTTGTCTCTGGGAATATCAGGGGTGCAAGTGTGCACTATTGTTGTTTCTAGGACTTCATGCTCAACTCTATTTCCATCCATGACTCACGTGACAGCAGACCAAGATTTGGACCATTTTACAACAAATACATTTCTTAAATGAATAAAACTTGGAAGGCTTGGTGTTCTTCCTTAGCACCTTAACAAGGGATGATTCAGCTTTGCACGTTCACTGCCTTCAACAATAGATAACCAGTCTTGGCTGCCTTCAGCCTTGAGACCAGGCCAGACAGCTTCGCCATTCAAGTCAGTGATCTCAGCTAATTCTTACTGGGACACAATTATCGGTCCTTCTTCTCCATTGGTTTGACCTTACTAAATTCATGACACCGATGTCCAGCTTCTATTTTAGGACGTCTCAGCCTGCAGCCTATTCACTACATGTAGCCAGCTTCTTTGATCACTTAGTCTACTTGCGTTTCTGCATCTGTACATTAATTGAACAGTTTGCACTTTATGCAGCGCTTTTCAGACATGCAATCTTCTCGTCACATATAACAGTTTACTCGATTCTTAACTTCATCAATTTAAATAAGGGTCATGCATTTTCTCCAGCCAATGTTCTTAGTGCGTCACGCTCATCTTTCGTGACATCTCTAGATCCTCTTTTGCTCTTTTTCATATTTCTTCAGGGAGTTCCTCCCTCAGCGTGTCGTCTCTTCAGGGATGCATTTGGTAGGGGTTTCTCAGAGGGTACATTCTTTCTAATATTCTCTGCAGAATGGTCACAACTGTTGGTGTAAACTGTGGCACTATTTCAGGCTTCCAGCATAGAGGTGACAGGGGGGCGAGAGTTCCTGTCGAGGCATTCAGCTGCGCCACTACACTGTGCTACAAAATTGCAATGGGTACAGGTACATGTTGGTAGTTGTTTGCCCTTTTTCTCGATGGATCGAAGTGATTCCATGCACGCATCCCGATGCCAAATGTGTTGCAAAATTCCTCGTACAAGAGGTATTCCTTAGATGGTGAGTGTGCAAAGTCCTCCGATCTGACAATGGACCGAATTTTGTAAACTAATTGTTTGTGCAAATCACATTCCTGCTGGGTATTAAACATCAATTATCTTCTGCGTATCACCCAAAGGCAAACAAGCATTTTGAGTGACTCAATGGCCTTCTCAAAGAGAGGATAGGCAATCTGAAAATAACCCAGAAAACCACCTGATCTACTGACTTTACTCAAACCACCCACCTTGTACATTGATGATTCTGTTTTTTGTGAAGAACTTTGTGTGAACGTGGCACAAGCCAAGATTTGAAGGGCCTTTTACGGTGGAAAAAGTAACTTTTACTTAAAGTGCAAGGAAGGCCCTCCTGGCTCCAACTCAGCGACATCAAACTCTGCAAAGCAGCGATCCACATGCCACCAGTCCCAGATGATAAACCAGAAGAAGGCGTGATGAAAATCCAGACGAGTTCAACAAGAAACAGACAGCAACCTGCGAATCAGAGCCAGGAATACAGTGTTGTTCTTATATAAACAATCAACTTGCTCAAATGACCTTCCTCCCCATGAACATTTTACCTACATAACAGAGCAATCACTTGTATCTTTACAACAAAAAAATAGGGATAACAGATTATTAAAATATGTTACCTCTAAGAGTACTGCTGTATATAATTATTGCCTTTATGCTCCATAGCTACTGTGCCTTGAAGACAACCAAGGTACCACTTATCAGGCTATTAATAGATCCCAAGACTAGATTTGTTTTGGAAAGGATCCATCTGGCCATCATGATACAGTTTTGTTGTAGCCAATAGTTTCTTGACATCAATGTGAGGGTTCCCAGTGTGCAGAATATACCTGGAGAGGAGAAGCAAAATGATGAATAATTCAGTTAAGTACAGCCCTTTGGCACGCAGACCGTATTATGGCCGTGCCCCCGTGCAGCAGGTGGACACACTAGCAGTGATGATTGTTGCTGCCTTTTTTACATTCTGCTGTCTCTATCTCTTCCTTTTTCTGGCAGTACGAGAAGTCCTTCTATATAATGTGCTCGAGTCAATGCATGCTAACGTGACACCCATTCTATGTTAGATGATACAATACAAGAACCCTTTCCTATCACTATCCAACAAAGAGAATGATTTGTTCTGCGATGATTTATTCTCCTGCCTTCCCACCCTTAGGGATGGTCTCAGGTGGGCCACCAGAATCCTATATCCAATGAAAATACAGACTAGTTTACATTATATATTTAGATAATTCCCTGTACCAATCTCACCTTGTCGTAGGTTTTAGCAAATGCAATGTCACCTATGACGTATCTTTCGACTATAAGCTAGTGGTGGGCATGACATTTCTTGAGAGCACTGAGCTATATTGTGCTTGTTGCTGTCTTTTGTTATAGTGATTGTTAATAAAACAGGCCTTTGTCATTCCGCTTGACTCTTCCGTTTCTTGGGACTGGGAATCCAGGCCTATCCGGTCTGCGCAGGGCTGGCATTTGTTCCATTTCTTATAGAGCGCAACACGCCCGTAGGTCTCAGTGTGCACAGAAGCAGTTGCCAGACTCCCTTTTGAAGTTCCCCACACCCTTGTCCATCCTTCAGGCCCCACTATGGGGGCCAGCCCCACAGTTTGAAGACCACTGCTATAACATATGTGTGTTACAGTATGCACACACACATTCTAATCCTACTCCGTGACCTCCGACACTCTGGACTTCGATCCCTGAGGGTGTTCCCACCACTGGTGCTTTGAAACAATAATAATGGTGAAAGGTGCTATATACATGACAACAACACTATACAACAACTACAATACAATACAACTATCACAAGGGACTCCTCAACAAGCCACATGTTTCAAATGCCCACACAAACCTGCTCTATGTTACAATAGCTCGTGAATAATAATGCAGGCTGAATGTAAGACGAGGAAAACGTGAAGAGGTGCACATAACTCATCTTGTGTTGCGACTGGTGTAAACAGTAAATGCCGCATGGCATGGGTCACCACCGAGCGAAAGACGAGAAATTCCACCCTGGTGCCGCGCATACGATGACAAGTGCCTTCTTGGGAGCTCCATGTAGCACACAGAAAAGATAAGCCCGATAACCCAGTGTAATCTATGACAAGCAGAGCCTTGCTCGGTCGCTGGCCACCCCCCACGCTGTGGCTCGCCCCCTCCTAGAGACCATGGCCTGCTTTCTGGGTGCACATCACGTCTGTTTTTGTCCACCTTGTTGGCCACTAGTTTGAATTCGGGGCGTTTGCAGGAGTCATGTCCCCGCACATTCCACGCGGCACTTGCTGCCACTCCCGCTGTTTGCTGATACGCCTCTGGGTTTCTGACGCCCGGCCCCAGCAGCCTGGCCGGCCCCCACTACCCGCTGCTCCCTGAAGATTAACTCTCTGTCGGCCATATGGAGCCAGAGCCACCACCGCACGAACCCCACTCATTTTGCTTTCTGCACTTTGCTGAAATAACGGCTCCGTTTTTCCTGAAACAGTGAGACCTGCCGACGGCCACATGGCCCGCAGACACCTGCGCCGTTGCTTAAAGCGAGCCCCCATCTGCCAACCTACTAAGCATTGTCTGGGGGGCTGGGGTTCCCATCACACACCCTACAGCCTTCAGAGGGTGTGTGTGCACCGGATCATTGTAGACAACACCAGAGGCAAAGGTCATTGTGGAACCTCGCTTCATTGAGTGCCTACTACAGTGAACTGCGTGCAGCCGACTCCGCCTTTCATCCATCTGATGGTGTTAAAAAAGTAATACTCAGTTACGTAATACCACCACTTTTTATTGACAAACCGATTCATCAGTCTGAACGTTTTTTCCACATAGAAATGGTGTCATGATATTAGGCCAAGATGTAATAACTGTGATATAATGCATGCTGTTGCAGCGCTTAGAAGCAGGAGTAATTCTGCATGCACGGCTGTCTGAGGGCAAACATCCTACATATAGTTCTGTAGGGATGTCTTGGCATTGTGGATTGTGTTGGCAAAGACAACCCTCCCCCGAGACCAGGCTTCCCCCGTCAGCACCCCCTCTTCTAAAATTAAGCAAAGGCACTCATGTTGTCCTCACATCCACACCCGATAGTGTCCGAGTGAGTATAGATGGCTCATTCTTATGAGCACTTTAATGTCAGGTTGAGTGTTGTGAAAAATGACATGAACACTAAGCCTAGGTTGTTATATGCACTTTACGATTCGAGCAGGCAACCATTGTATCACAAGCATATAGGCAACTATTAAGATCTATGCTCATCCGATGTCTTCATCATATTCTTTGTATGTATGCAAAGCAGCCAGGAATCCACAATGGTGCTATCTGTCCCTTTCCCATTTCTATCAAAACAATGTATATGGTTATTCTAGACTTTGATAATATGCTTTGTTCGGTAAGGCAAGTGGGACAGTGCTATTATGCCTGCATTATAAACTGGAAGAGATCATTCAAATCAAAAAGTGTAACATTGTAAAAAAAAAAAAAGGAGACAGTTTACGTTAGTCCTCTTGAATAAGTTCCCTATTTATTACCTTAGTTTGCCCCAAATACACGCCAAGGGCCCAATTCATGGCATGTTTTGCAGTGCAAAGCCATTTTGTACTGCGTAAATTAATTTGTATTGACTTTGCATTGCAAAAATACACATTGCACAGTTCCATGAATCAGGGTGTGTGTCGGCAGTGCAAGTCACTTTTCAGAAGTGCAAAGTCACTTTGAACCGGGCAAATATTCCATGAATCGGGCCCATGTAGCCTCTCAAAGGCTTTCTTAGACAGGGTCCAATTGAAACCAATGGTCTGTTTCTTCTCTGAGCACGAGGGCAGTGGTTCAATTTGCAAGATGACCAGTGTTTTCTTGGTAGTGCTGCTGAAACCCATATACATTTGTTAAAATATTCAAAAACAAAAACAGTTCACAAAAAATAGAAAATGCCAAGCACACTTGTAGAGCCTGCACCCGGGTCTTATAGTTTTGTTATAACCATAGCACCCGCCCCAGCCGGGCATATCTTGATGTCCCTCGCGTGCGCTGAACTGGACAATGCGCCTTAAGAAGTGTGATGCAGACATTCCTGCAGGACACACAGGACACATGCAGTGACAGGATATGTCTCCAGATAGCAGCGATGCCTCTGCCGCTGCAACTTTCATTCTACCTTTCCCCGTAAACACGCCTGACTCCCTGCAGCTTCCAAGGCACTGCGCGTGCTGCTGCTCCTGCTGCTGCTCCTGCTGCTGCTGCTGCTGCTGCTGCTGCTCCTGCTGCTGCTGCTGCTGCTCCTGCTGCTGCTGCTGCTGCTGCTCCTGCTGCTGCAGGCAATGTCTGCGGTGGCTCCAGGAAGCTGACACTTGCGGGGGAGAGAGGGCAAGAGAGAGATAGAATGCGATATAAGAGAGTTAGAAAGAGAGAGCGACAGAGAGGACAGAGATGTGTGTGTTTTTGAGAAGAGAGGAGAGATGTGTGTGTGTGTGTGTGTGTTTGAGAGAGGAGAGACAGATCAGAGATGTGTGTGTGTGTGTTTGGGAGAGAGAGAGAGAGAGAGAGAGAGAAGAACAAGAGAGACAGAGAGCGGGAGAGACAGAGTGAGAGAGCGAGTGAGAGTGCGAGGGAGAGAGATGGGGGGGGGGTTAAGCTAGGCCTGCCTACGCTGTCTTCAGCTCCTTATCAGTGCCATTATTAATGGGACGGATGTAAACGAGAAAGGCGAGTGGTTTGGTCCTGCTCCTTTGAATTTGACGAGAGGTGTGGGTGGGGGTGGAGGGGCAGAACCAAAGCTGGTGTGGAGAGAATACACAGCAGGGTGTGCGTGGATTAAGAGGCCGGTCCAGAACAGAGGGACAGATGTCCGAGTTTTTTGATATTCGCAGGCAGCAGCGGTTGCCACGCAGTCTCCGCGTTTGTGCTGAACACAGAATTGGAGAAGTATTTTTGAAAGTGCGCACATTTTCCCCATTGTGATGAAACATTTGTAGATGCTTGTGGTGGGTGTCGTGTCATCCCGCGGGCCTTTCCTCTGCCACCATGAATGTAGCCCTATTTTGAGGTGGCAACTTTTGCAGATCATAGAACATGTGTTCTTCTGCATAACGTGGGCATATGTCCATATTTGCACCAACACGCTTGCTCATTCCGTTCGCCACCCTTGATACCCCCACCAAGGAAAAAGGTGCGTCATGAAACCTTCTTTCTTTGTTGGAATAAAAAGGCCACTAATTTATTTCCACAGCATTGTTTATAACTACCAAACTTGTAACACTGCAAACCAAACTTTCTGAAAATAGTCCTGAAGGTGCGGCGACCAGCCGACTGCTCCGTGTCCAAACCTTGCTTCCCCCTTTCCCAACAAAGTCCAATGTAGGCCAAAGCTTCCCCAACCATTTTTGTCTGAACCCTGCCTTCCCTTGCAGGTGTTCCTGGGTTGGGTGAGTGCCGTTTTGTCGGGGGAAGCCGAGCCCTCATCGATACCTCCAGCACCCTTGCGAAAACCCTTCCCGCTTTTCCACGGCTTGCTGGTCGTAAAAACACTGTCTCGCCGTTCTGTGACAGCAAAGGCCAGGCCTTGCAATTCTGCCATCCTATAACCACAGTCGGTGGGAGGAAAACAAAACGAAACTGGTCCTCCTTCCACAAGTGTCCGGCGGTGTCCTTCTACTGCAGTGTCCCGGTGGATCAAACCCAGCAGCTTATAAGCCCCCTGTCCCGGCCCTCTCCTTTGTCCGCTTTTGCAGGCATTTTTGCCCATTTGGTGGGTTTCCAGCCCCTCGGGATTCCCGGGCATGTCTGCTTTCCTCCCCCTTATCCAGGAGGGTGGGAGAAGAGACGCGCCCCGTTATTTGGGCGCCTCCTCCATTTATTTTGTCATCACCTCCAATTCCGTCATGACAGATGTAATCTTGCACATGTGCATTTTGTTGCATACCAGTTCCCTCTCAAACGCGTTCACCTAAAACTAGGTGTGAGATGAGCAGGGTTACTGGAGAGGAGGTCTGTCAAGGTTTAATAACACAGCACACTCCAGCCAGGGACTCCTTCCCCGACAATGAATGTGGCGCACAATAGACATGCTTTCTTTCTTTAATAACCCGAGGATTCGTTTTGAGTAGAGCCTAACCCGTCTCGCACCCACCTTTCACAAACACCCCATGTCACAATGGACTAGGAACCAGGCCGGTGTGCATCAATAAGATATTTATTTAATTTATGATTTAATGAAAAAGGAAAAATATTCAAAATACTATTTTACAGCAGCCCCCTGTGTCGTGGCAACACAGATGCACGACTTCTTACAAAACAATGGGTTCAAAAGCCTAACACAATTCAGATTGATATCTAATGACAAAAACAGGAAAAATTGTTTTAAAGCAACTGACAGCACTAAGGTTATGCACTCCGCCCTGAAGCATTCACCCCCAAACATCAGCTAACTTAATTCCCTTTGAATTGGAGGCAGTAGCAGGGAGCAAGGATAAAGAGAGAAGAAATGAATTTAGAATACAACCCACCACCCCAAGATGGGAAGTCAGAAAAGAAAATGAAAACCTGATTTTTGAGCAAAACGGCAGAATCGGATTTGCTTGTTACTGGCAAAGCAACTCACAACCGTTAGTGGGACAGCTAGGAAGGAAATTTGTGTTGCCACGCTTATGGACGACTAATCAGCACACCAGGGCAACGTGAAAACATGGTAGGAAAATCTATTTTTACAGAGAAGAAAGCAAATGCAAACGAAAAAGACACACAGTAATTGGAAATTCATTTTTACACAGGATTTGTAATGACAGGCAGATGAGGAAAGGGGCTTAGCTGTCAAAAAATCGAAATCGTTTTTTAAGGACAAGGACAGAGGCATATAACCGATAGGATTATAACAGAAAGGGATTGCTCTCATTGGGACTACGGTTTGGGTTTTTAATGGGACAGATGTAAGTTAAAAGTTCCAGGGGTGATGCACACAGGACACAGGCAAATTTGTTTTTCAGTGACAATAACCAATTCTGTTGACTATATGTTAAAGACTATAGTTATTATGAAAGACACTGGCCACAATAGGGTTAATTTCGAAAATGTAACCAACCTGCACTGTGAATTTCCTTCTGGGGGAATTAATTGATTTACTTAAAAATTATACTAAGGACTTATACAGACAATAGAAAGATCAATCAGAGAAATACTCTAACATACACACGCTAATACAGATTATTCTATGGAAAGGTGAATGAATTATACTGGCAATCTGGAACATTCAATGGGATTTTCTATGGCATCTATGTTACAAAGAAAGGGGTTTATGCAGTTTGGGACTGGGGCTGGTTGCTACTTACAAAGTAATCCTTGGTTTGGGATTCTGGACAGCCAGGCTGGATCACAGGACTCTCTGGACAGCTGGCAAAGGGATCTGGTCTCTGCACTCTCATTCCTGGATGGGATTTTGGACATCAAGGCTGGATCTCAGGACTCTCTGGGTGGCTAGGCAAGGGATCTTGTTTCTGCACTCTCTTGGATGTGATCCACTGGGTAAGGGGTATGGTCTTTGCACTCTCTTGGAAGGGATCAGTCGGGCAAGGGGTCTGGTCTCTGAACTCGCTTGGATGGGATCAGCTGCATCCTCTTCTTTCTCCTGTCTCCCCAGATTCTTGTGTGTGTGTGGATTTGACCCTTGTATCTAGTACAGTCCACCCTTATATAGCCAGAATATTACAATTTATTGTACAATCTGGGGGAAGTACCCTAGAATTACTCCTACCCTGGCATAGGACAGCCACCATTCTTCCCTCCACCCCCTGACATCATTGGTTCAAGGGGAGAGAGCATCATTGGTCTGTTTGGCATTTATGACAGTTCTTTGTTCTCTTGGCAAACGTTTAGCAAAATGTAGTTATAAATCATAACTTCAAATGTATACTAGTCACCAACATAGGAATTAGATAGATGGTTTCAGTGGGCCACAGGGAATTAGACAGTCTGATCGCCAACTCTGTGTGAGGTAGCATAGCCCGTTGGCACATGTTTGCCTTTTTCATGGAATACATACCAGTTACGATTCTGCAAATGATCATGCATATTCATAATGAACATCTCCATCTTCCCACCGATTGTCATATTTGTCCCATTTTAAAATCAGACAGAAACAAGTCTTGACTGGCCATTTCAGTTCACTAAATCCTTGAAACATGCACTTAGTCTCTGAAAATCCAACTGGAAATTACATGGAAAAATATCATAACACAACATTATTTCTTATTCTGAGTGCTGGGGGAAAATGCCTGAAATGCATTCATCCTTTAATGTCAATTTGGAGGATCTGACACATATGAAAAGGCAGTGCTTCAACCCCCACAGCCAAATGTCTCCCCATGGCTCAGTTTGCAACAAAGGACTTGTATTGTGCCCTTTGAAGTTTGTCAGTTTGTCCCTCAGAGTGGGTGAAGCAAGGAACTCACACATTACTGGGTCAAGCTCTAGCCACACTTGCATTCTTTGTTTTTCTGCTAGGACTGCCTTTTAGTCTGGCAGAACCTGTAATTATCATGCCCTCAGCCCCTTCATATGTCCTTACAGAATAGTTCACTTATAAGTGTGACTTCCAGGGGAAGGCCAGGCTTCCAATTGAGCCCAGAACTGGTTTTTACTGGTTATTCTGAGTCTCAAAGTGATTGGCGTATTGTGGGGGAGAGCATACTGTACATGGCTTTGTCAGCCCCAAACCCCCAACATATTCACTGACAATTCTGTGCAAGCAAAGCTACCCTTTTCACAGTGGCTTTTAACAGACATTTTATTTTCCTTTTTCCTCTTTCACACGTGTGCAAGCGTATTTGTTTGAGATGTTGTTCTGTGAGTCATAGGATACTTTGAATGTGTCCTTCTTAAATAAGTTTGCATTTTTTATTGATCCATAGACACGGAGTGGAGACCCTCTGCACAGGGTTCTTTGATTTGACACTGGAGAAAATAACAAACTAAGCCGTTTTCTTTCATTTGCAGTGTTTCAAAGTGCTGACATTCACATGAAAGGGAAAACAAAAGCAATGTCGATTGCAATGTGAAATCCTTGCCCCTCACAGGAATGAACAGTCAGATAATTCTGCTTTCTGATGTATTGGCTAACTTTTTGGCATTCAGATGGAATAAAGTAAACGCAGGGAGGTTTTCCTAGCAGCGCATAACTTTGTGGCATTTCTGTTGAAAGAACAGCAAATGCAGGGCCATCTTGAATGTAGCGCAAAACTTTGATCTTCAGATGATAGAACAGCAAATGTAGGGCAGTTTTGAATGCAATGCACAACTTTATGGTTCAGATGAAAGGAACAACAATTGCAGGGTTGTTTTCCGGGATGCAAGGTTCACATGCTTGCCACACATGTACCAGGGAGAATACAACACAGCAACTCTGGTGGCAATGTTTAAATGTGGTTTTTAGGTGAAGAATTTCTGTTAGGGCCTGTAAATGCACCCCACAGATTCCCCCACTGCTTTTCTGTGAATTCTTTTTGGGGAAGAGTAGGGCAGAGTGAGGTTTTTGTTTTGGCGGAATTCTCCTTCATCAGGGAGCGGCACTCCAGGATCCCCTTCCATTTTAGCGTTGGAAAGTGTGGTGCAGTACCCTCTCCAGGCTGGAATGCAAGGAAGTTATTTCTCAAATAGTAGATAGAAAAAAAAACAAGTTTTAGTACTTTTTTCGGACATTATTCCCGGAAGATTTACAACAAGGGAACAATGACAACAATAATGCTTGCAATTTTTTTATCAGACATTTTTATTTTGGTATTCTTTTCCCGTATATCAATTTACTCTTCTTTTTCATGTTTTCAACACCAAGTAAATTACTCCCTGTTGTCTATATGATTATGATTTTCTTCCATCTGGGCTCCAATGCCATACCTGTATCCTTTAGAGTATTCTTGGGCTCTACCCTCACTGGGCCCTTCAATCAGCCACAAGTCCTGCTCTTTTACTTTTTGTGGGGATGGTGTATTGTCATGCTCGGCCTGGGATGGGGACCTCTTCTCCATTTTTGAACTTCAAGTGCCTACGGAAGGCTTTTTCAGGATTGTCAAAGCCCCTGGGGTGACCCTGCAGTTTGGGACAGGGCTTAGCAATTAATGGGATCCAAATGAATTGCAAATTGGTTGAGAATGTTACTGCCTAAGTAGAAGGCAGAAGGGACACCTGCACGACCCAACAATTATGCTCTATCCTTTTACCAAAAATAGAAATGTTTAACATACATCCGGTAAGCAAGAGATGTTTGGAATTGGATATGTCCAGCCCCCATACCCACTGATACACTGACTCAACACTGGGAAGGGTCTGATCTTTTGAGAATTTCCAGAATAACGCTTTGCTGATGAAGCTTTCCTCACTATTCTCAGCCTACTCTGGCGAGAAGAGGTTCCCCCCTCATTTACCTGAATGGGAAAGAACAGCTGTTCACCCTTTCCCAGCATACCGGCTAAGCTTTGAGCTGGCATTTCATCCCTTTTTATAATGGGACTTGGGTTTTCAAATTGTGGATCGGTATAAAATGTCAGGGTATTTCCTTCCAGTGTGGAATGCAACTTGGAATTGGAAGGAAGGTTGATTTTCAGGATTGGAGAAGAGTTCCCATCACCGGTTTGTTGTCCTACAGCAATTACAGTGATGTCGGGGACTTGATTGTTCCGGAAATGGAACTCAATTTTGTCAGACGGCTGCTCAACCACGTGGCATGTGCCATTTAGACTGACATAATTGGTGCTCTATTTTAATTTCATTGGCCGGTTAGTCTGCATCTAGAGGATCTTGTTCAGTTTATTAGTGGAGACAACCTCCGAAGGAGGTAATTCCCTAAGAGACAGGGAGTCCCCTCTGGAGTTACGACTATTACTGTGTGTTTTACCTTGTGTCGCCCAATTGTGATCTCCAGATCCGCAGTCCCCTCGACAGGAATGTCATTCCCGTCGAAGTTTCTGGAGTTGTCCAGGAAGAGGTGTGAGTGGAATTTGGTAACTCTACCCCCTTCCTGAATTAAGTTTCTCAAACGCCCTTTTGGACAGAAGAGAGGCTTGGGATCCGGTGTCCACCAGTGCTAAAATTGCCTTTCTCCTTTGATTCTGTGCTGTCCCCCTCTTCCTGGAGACAGTCCCTTGAATCGGTTTGTGGGGAGGATCCCTCAGTTATTTTGGAATTCTCAGGATGACATTTCTGGGATTCAGTGCTAGGTGGTTCTAGGCCAGTCCCCATACCTACCCAGTCTGAGTTATGGTCTTTTGGGACACATTTTTCTTTGGGAGGAATCTCCCCATCCTTGAAAAAGAAGCCTTTCTTCCCAGAATCCTCCAAGAATTCTTCCCCTTCAAACTGGAGGACACTGACTTCCTCCAAAAAATGGGTCTTCTTTGTCTCTTTGTTTCTCCTACATACCCTCTGTTCCCTAGGTTGCAGCTTTTCGTGGTAGGAGATTTTCAGAGGTCTCTAGGGGCTTTTCAGGGGTGTGGAAGGAAGCTCCTTCTACGGCTTTGCATCCCTCTTCCTCCCGAGCCTCCTCCTCTGGAACCTGCTGGTTGTCGGTGTTCTCTACCCATCATTGATTCCGGTGTGCCAGACCCTGTATTCGAGCTGTTCTGAGCAGCCATGACCTTCTGAGGGTTCTGCTGAGTCCTCAACATTCGACTCAGCTCTTTGGTCAAGCTCTGGACCTGGCGCTCCAGTTGGGACACCCTCTCTGGCTGATAAGGGGGTCCTGAGTCAACTTGTTGCTGCTCTCGGGAAGGGTAACTGTCCCTTCTGCCCAAATAGCCTTGATATGGAAGGTTTCCCTGGTAAAATTCCATTCTTGGCCTTCCTTCTCTCTGATTTGGTGGTCTAGGCTCCTGAAAGTGGGGAGAGAAAGGAAGGTTGTTTTGAATGTTGGGGTTTTGAGGGTACCTGGGGAAGAAACTTAAACTAGAGGGTGGAAGATTACTGCCCCCCTGAGGGAAGTTTGGAGGGAAGTTGGGAGGAGGATTTCCTGGGGCCGTACTTACCTGGTTGGATCCAAACCCCCCCTGTGCAGAGGGGAGTCCATAATACCCCAATATGGGTCTGTTCCCCTTGTATCTGGGGCTGAAGTAGGTGGCAGAGTCATGTGATACATTTGTGGGGTACCCTGCCTGGCTACCACCTGCTTGAGACTGGTCAGAGGGTATTCTCTGCCTTTGGTTTGATTGGTTAGTGGGAGGTGTATTTTTAGGCCCTCCCATTTCTAAGTCCAAAATGGGGGTAACCTTCACTTCCGCCACCTTGGCAGCAGCGGAGGTGTTGGCTTGTTTGGGGTTTTTGGAAGGATTCTTATTTTCTACCTGCCTTTGGACCCCATAGATCTGGGTAGCTTGCCGGATTACCCATTCCAGGGTCCTTTCTTTGTGGAAGTCCCTAACCAACTGTGTCATAATATATTTAGGAAGCGCATGGAAATAGGTCGTGATGAACTCCCTACTGTTTGTGCGCACCCGGCTAGTGGTTTGTGCGCATGCCCGCTTCAATTCCTGAACAAATTCTCTCGGGGCCTGATCCTCTACACACTGCAGGTTGTAGGCCACCACGCGAGCCTCCTGTGGGTTTCAGTGTGTGGAGAAGTGCTTCAAGATGGCCACCTTGTAGGTAGACCACCTTAAATGGTTTTGATTCTCCAGCCAGCAAAGAAGCTGGAGTATTCTTGGAAGAATATCCATTTGGAAAACTCCATAGAATTCTGATAATTTTTAATGCCAAATGATGTCATCATCTGGTCATATAGCTCCAGGTGCTCCCAGATGGAGTATTTGGCATTTTTGTGGTACAGGGTCATGAAACCTCTAATGGCTTTTATGTGTCTAATGGGGTCTTTCGCTAAAGTTCCTTTTTGTTTGGCAGCCTTTATTTCCTGCTGCACCTGAGTCCATTCGCCCTCAGACTGAGAGCTGCTGCTATCTGAGGTCTCCTCCCTATTTTCTAGGTGCTCCCTGATTCTGGGAGACTGGGAGTCTCTCCCAGGAAGATGTGGCATAGTCCCTTCTCCCCTCTTGTATTGTGGGCTCCCTGGGTCACTTCCCTTGGACTCCCTCTTTCGGCAGCGGTGTAGTCATCTGACTCCTTCCTTCTTCTGGGGTTGGTGGAGAACTCCCCCACCTCCCTGATTGGGTGGAGGTTTTCAAAATACTCTTTTGGGGCCTAAACTCAGACTCATTTTTGTCCGCAAAGTGGACCAGGTGGTTCCTTTGTAGGTGATGTTTCTGCCATAGGAGTCTTCCTGGTCAGATACATGGGCTACAATATCTTTGAACCTGAACAATGACGCACGCCAATGAATCTCTGATGGACGCTGGCCTGCCTGCTCATTCATGCTGGGCCTACTTGAGTCCGGCTGCCTCATGATTCCTGGTTCTTGTGACCCTGTGGACATGAAGTCAGCAGTGCCTTGCGCATACATGGTGGTAAATTGGCTTGACGCACTAGGTACAGAAGGCATCACAATGTAATCAGAGTTTGCCCTGTCACTCTCTAGCTGTTCAGGGTTCCTCAAGTCCTTATTTAACCTAGCACACTATTTTTTATAAATTCTCACATTTCTGTTTCTCAGCCCCTATTTCTTGATAGTATGCAAAGGCCTGAGCCTTGTGCTCGGCTATCTGGGTTTGACTGGCCTCTATGACCTTCTCTTGTGCTAGTACTTGACTCTGGAGTCCCCTGGTCTCATCACTCAGGGCCTCATTTCCTTTCTGGGCCTCTTGTATTGTCTGAGAGTACTCAGACCATTTATGTTGCAGGAGATACATCTCCTCACTCTGAGCATTTCCTGTCTGTATCGTCTGCTCTAGATCATGTTCTGTTTGCCTTATGTGCCCCATTAACTTTTCATTCTCTACTTTTAGGTCAGGCAGTTCCTGAAGGCCTGACTCCCTTCTCTCAGGGCATTCTTTAATTTACACACTTCCTGGCACAGGTCAGCTTTTTCCTGGTACAGTGTGCAATTCAGTTCACAAAAGTTATCTCTCTGTTGTTTTATAGCGCTTAACGTCTGGCGCTCTTGGTCAAATTCTGTTTGGGAATGCACCTCCTTAATAATTAACTTGCTATTCTCCTCTTCTAGTTGCTTGATCTGCTTTCGATATGTACAAATTTCCTCTAAGCAGGCCCTATTGTATGTCACTTGTTGGTCCAATTTTAGTTGACTCTCATTGAGGTTCTCAACCCCTTCATGGCACTCTTCTTTTAGTGCAGACAATAGGGACTCCTGCTCTGAATTATTTTGTTGTTGTAATGCCAACTCCTCCTTGTACTGCTTGAAGCGGTTTCCTGACTCTAACTCAGAATATTGGTTTCTCGCATTTTCTTCTCTGCCTGCCTTTACTCACTCTGTATTTGATTTAAAAGCTCAGACTGGTTTTGCCCAGAGGTTACACTTTCATGGTATTTTTCTTCCATAACTAACATGTGGAAGTACAAGTGTGCGGTGAGTTGGACCAGCTTAATCTGCTCATCTTTGATGCTCTGAGTCATATAAAACTCAGGGCTTCATGTAACAGGCCACTGTCCTGCCACACAGCCATACTTATAGAGGTCACCTGTTGCATCATACTAGATAGCCAGGTTTCATGTTTTTGTTCTGCCCATTTCCCTCTAATGAATAATTTGGACAGAAGGTGCTACCTGGCCATATTAATTTCCACGGTGCTCATTATGAAGAGTGTTTTTCCTTTGGTTATCAATGCAAGGACTACATCTCTACCCTGCTCTTGCCTAGTTTAGGGTAACACTATTTTGTTTTTGAGTCACAGGCGTGATACCTAGGGTATATGTTTGGGATGGTGCCTTTACAGGGTAACACAGTTTTCTAGCCACTGAATGTACACTACCTTCAATGGCTTAGTCTGCTGTGTTGGACTATCACAGGTGAAAACCCTAACCTCAATCACGGCACAAGCCCTCACTTTGTCACAGTTTTATAACATGCCACACTCCAGTCAGGGACTCCTTCCCCGACAATGAATATTGACACTCAATAAACATGCTTTTTAACTTTAATAACCCATTGATTTGTTTTGAGTAGGCCCCCAACCCATCTTGCACCCACCATTTACAAACACCCCATGTCACAATGGACCAGGAACCAGGCCGGTGTGTAGCAATAAGATATTTATTTAATTTATGATTTAATGAAAAAGGAAAAATATTCAGAATGCAGTTTTATAGCAGCCACCTGTGTCGTGGCAACACAGAAGTAAGACTTCCTACAGAAAAACGTGTCCAAAATCCGAACACAATTCACATGGATCTTTAATGACAAAAACAGGAAAAACGGTTTTAAAGCAACTGACAGCACTAAGGTTAAGCACTCCCCACTGCAACACTCCCGCCCAAACATCAGCTAACTTAATTCCTTTTGAATGGGAAGCAGTGGAAAGGAGTAAGGATGAAGAGAGAAGTATCGAATTTAGAAAACTACCCACCAACCCAACATGGGAAGTCAGAAATGAAAACGAAAACCCATTTCTGAGCAAAATGGAAGAATCGGATTTGCTTGTTACTCGCACAGCAACTCTTAACCGCAGTAGGACAACTAGGAAGGAAATTTGTGTTGCCATACCTAAGGAGATAAGAAAGCATATGGACGACTAATCAGCACACCATGGCAACATGAAAACAAGGAGGTAAAATACATTTTTGGGGAAAAGAAACAAATGCAAAAGAAAAAGACACACAGTAAATGGAAATTTGTTTTTACATGGGATTTGTAATGACAGAGAGCTAAGGAAAGCGGCTTAGCCGTCAAAATCGGGAATCGGTTTTTAAGGACAAGGACAGAGGAACATAACAGATAGGATTATAACAGAAAGCGATTGCTCTTAATGGGACTACGGTTTGAATTTTTAATGGGACAGATGCAAGTTAAAAGTGCAGTGGGTGATGCACACAGGACACAGACAAATTTGGTTTTCAGTGACAATAACCAATTTAGTTGACTATATTTTAAAGACTATAGTTATTAAAGAAAGACACTGGACACAAGGGGGTTAATTTTGAATTTCAACCAGCTTGCACCATGAATTTCCTGATAGGGGAATTAATTGATATTCTTCAAAATGATACTAAGGACTTATACAGACAACTGAAAGATTTATCAAAGAAGTACTCTAAAATACACAGGCTAATATAGATTATTCTATGGAAAGGTGAATGAATTATACTGGCAATTTGGGACTTTCAGTGGGATTTTGTATGTGATTTATGTTACAAAGAAAGGGGTGTATGCAGTTTGGGCCTGGGGTTAGTTGCTACTTACAAAGTAAGCCTTGGTTTGGGGTTCTGGACAGCAAGGCTGGATCAACGGACTCTCTGGACAGCTGGGCAAGGGATCTGGTCTCTGCGCTCTCCTGGATGGGATTCTGGACAGCCAGGCTGGATTTCATGACTCTCTGGATGGCTAGACAAGGGATCTGGTCTCTACACTCTCTTGAATGGGAGCAGATGGGCAAGGGGTCTGGTCTCTGCACTCTCTTGGATAGGATCAGCTGGGCAAGGAGTCTGGTCTCTACACTCTCTTGGATGGGATCATCTGACTCCTCTTCTTTCTCCAGTCTCCCCGGATTCGTGTGTGGGGAACAGTCCACCCTTATATAGCCCAACTGACATCATTTATTATACAATCTGCGGGAAGTACCTTAGAATTACTCCTACCCTGGGATTGGACAGCCTACCATTATTTTCTCCACCCCCTAGTGTCATTGGTTCAAGGGGAGAGAACATCATTGATCTGTTTGGCATTTATGACAGTTCTTTTGTCTCTTGGCCAACTTTTTAGCAAAACTAAGCTATGCATCATGACTTCAAATTTATAACACCCACCACCATAAGAATTAGATAGGCGGTTTCAGTGAGCCACAGGGAATTAGACAGACCGATCACCCACCAACTCTGTGCGAGGTAGCATAGCCCTTTGGCACATTTTTGCCTTTTTCATAAAATACATAACAGTTATGATTCTGCAAATGATCAAGCATATTCATAATCTACATCTCCTTCTTCCTACCAATTGTCATATTTGTCCCATTTTAAAATCAGCCAGACACGAGTCTTGACTGGCCATTTCAGTTAATCTTCCTGGAAATTACATGGAAAAATATCATAAAGCAACATTATTTCTTATCCTGAGTGCTGGGGAAAAATGCCTAACATGCATACACGTTTAATGTCAATTTGGAGGATCTGCCACATATGAATAGGTGGTGCTTCAAACCCCACAACCAAATATCTCATCCTGGCTCAACTTGAAACAAAGGACTTTTATGGTGCCCTTTGAAGTTTGTCAGTTTGTCCCTTGGAGTGGGAGCAACAAGGAACTTGCACTTGTGGGTCAAGCACCAGACACACCTGCATTCTTTGTCTGCTAAGACTGCCCTTTAGTCTGGCAGAACCTGTAATTATCACACCCTCAGCCCCTTCATATGCCTTGCAGAATAGTTAATTTATAAGTGTGACTTCCAGGGGAAGGCCATGCTTCCAATTGTGCCCAGAACTGATTTTATTGGCTATTCTGAGCCTCAAAGTGATTGAAGTTTTGTGGGGGAGAACATGATGCACATGGCTTTGTCAGACCCCGCCCCCAACATATTCACTGACAATTGTGTGCAAGCAAAGCTAACCTTTTCACAGTTAATCTTAAAAAAACATTTTCTTTTCCTTTTTCCTCTATCACACGTTTTCAAGCGTATTTGTTGAGATGCGGTTCTGTGAGTCATACCATACTTTTAATTTGTCCTTGTTAAATAAGTTTGTATTTGTAATTGATCCATAGACACATAGGGGAGACCCTCTGCACAGGTTTTCCTTTTGATTTGACATGGGAGAAAAGAACAAACTAAGCCGTTTTCTTTCATTTGCAGTGTTTCAAAGTGCTGCCATTCACATGAAAGGGAAAACAAAAGCTGTGTCAGTTGCAATGTGAAATCTGTGCTCCTCACTGGAATGAATAGTCAGATAATTCTGCTTTCTGATGTTTTGCCTAACTGTTTGCCATTCAGATGGAATAAAGTAAACACAGGGTGGTTTTTCAAGCAGCGTATAACTTTGTGGTATTTCTGATGAAAGAACAGCCAATGCAGGGCCGTCTTGAATGTAGTGAACAACATTGATCTTCAGATGATGGAACAGCAAATGTAGAGCTGTCTTGAATGCAGTGCACAACTTTATGGTTCTGATGAAAGGAACAACAATTGTAGGGCTGTTTTCCGGGATGCAGTGTTACATGCTTGCCATACATGTGCCAGGGAGAACATAACACAGCAACTCTGGTGGCAATGTTGAAATGCGTTTTTAAGGTGAAGGATTTTTGTTAGGGCCTGTAAATGCACTGCACAGGTTAGGGGTTCTTGGAAAGAAAGTAAACTATGCCCTCACAGGACGTGAAACTGTGGGTTTACCTTGGTGCGGAAAGGAGCGCAAACATCTTATAATGGACGAGGGGAGCGGAGAGAGGTAATGTGGAGGAAGGGAGAAGTGGATAGTAAAAGAGGAGACAGAGAGGGGAGTCGTTTAGGCGATTGAAGGGTGTTATAGTGGGTTCCCTGCAAGGGAATCGTAGAATAAAAAAGGTGGCACATGATACTTATAAATGTATACTCTGCTATTCGAAGATGAAAATGCACAGAATGGGCCTCATTACGACCCAGGCGGTAAGGGGTTTACGGCGGCGTAAACAGCGCCGACCCTTACCGCCTGATTCCGAGGTCCCTTAGCGCCATGGAGGATTTAACACCTGCTTTTAGCAGGTGTTAAAATCCATGGCGCTAAGGGACCTTGTCGTTAATTACGCCACCGTAATTTACGATGGCGTAATTAACGCCTTCCCCACTCCCATTATGCCCTATGGGGCAAAAATGGGAATGGGGAAGGGTAAATGGGGATTGGGGACTTACCGCCCCGCCAACCTTGGAATGGGGCGGTAAGTCCGCCAACCACCATGGCGTAAACGTAGTTTACGCCATGGTGGTAAAGGTACGACCCAGGCGGTAATTTACCGCCTGGGTCGTAATGAGGCCCAATGTGTCTAGTCAGGCAACCAAACACACTTCTTGTAATCATGCCCCCACAGGGAAAGTGCCCAATCGTCCCTGTCTTCTCACAGCGAGGACTGTCTGTTGCCGACAGATCGTGGTGGCCTTTGCTGCAACCAAAGTTCTTGGCTTCCTTGAGGTCCCCTGCTGATGGAGGCCTACATCCTGTCATGCCAAGGTTCTCATTATTCCAGTGTCGTCTTGTCAGAGGCTAGAACCGACTAGCCAGACCCAATCCTGATGCCCAAAGTGGCCTCTGCACCAAAGTGACCTTCTTTGTAATTCAGCAGCAACGTCACTGTGCAAGGCCCACAATGATTAAACCCAGATGCTCTTTTGGTGCAACTTTCACATCTCTCTTGCTAGCTCTCTCTAGAGCGCTGCTTCCCATAGCATACAGCTGAGTCCCTCTATGCAGATAGCTTTCCAGTCTATCAGGCCTTCGTCCTGCCTTCTCCATTCTTGTTTAGCCTCCTATGAATATTGCTCCTCAATCCCAACTGTACACAACGGTTGTGTACCCTTCTCTGTTGCAAGCAGCTTCCTACCCCTCCACTTGCCTCTGGGACACTGCGATGAATTATGTCAGGAGCTGCTATACATATGCAAGATAACATAACATGGATGTGTAGACCCCTCAGACTATCTCACCATTATAACCTTTAAACATCGGATTGATATTCTCACCCATGTGCTGTACTTTGTACTTAACCTTCCAGTAACCACTGGATTGACACTCTCAGCCCTGCGCTGTGCTACCTATGTGTATCTTCTTATTTGATGTAGACCCCCGTACCATGAGGAGAGGCTTTCCCAATTTGTGCACACATCCTAATATTGCATCTTACCTTTTTGTACCTGCATATTTGATGTAGCCCCCAGTACCACGAGGTGAGGCGTTCCTATGTTGTGCACCCATCCTAGTGTTGCATTGCAACCATTTTGCCTGCATATTTGACGTAGCCCCAGTACCATGGAGCATGGATCTGCCAAAACATGCTTCCTTTAACTTGACAATTTGCACTTAATGTAACTAGCGCTGTGATACCTCAGGGTCTTGAGCGCTGCTATAAATGCTAAAAATAAATAAATAAATGAATAAATAAATAAATAAATAGCATTAGTGTGATGTGCTATGACCAGTATCTCTCCCCCAACCTCTCACTCCCTTGTACTTCTTGATACTGCACTTGCATAATCTGAATGTCACAAGGCCTATTAGGACCGTTTTTGTTATTCCTCATCCATGCCCCATTACCCCCACCCTCGCACATCCTGTTCTGCCTTGTTGCACCATGTGCTGCATAGGTGCATTATAAATGACCAATGAATACATAATAAGCATTCGCATAAGCAAAAGAATCATGTTTTCTTATAGTGCTTCTTGCCGGATTGCTCCCATTTCAGTGCACTGTGATGGAGCAGGCTATTATTCCCCACTTCCATGTTCCTGAAGCCAATATATCATTGTTGCCCTCAAGGGCTTTGAAATAGTGATCTGCCCTTAGACCATAAGGAACATTTTATTTGGCAGAAAGTGATGAGATCTCTTTATTTCGGGCCAAAAACATTTTGACAATCTGGGCTAAAATGTTTAGTGCTCTACTTTTTCCTAAAATACCAATTTGGCAAGTGCCGACAATCTCCACTCAGGAAAACTGCAGCACTCAAGCAGTTCATAACTGAGCATCATAATGACAGGCTTTATTTCAAGAGGGAAGGATCTTTTGCCTCAATTATAAATCTGTATTTCTCCTTTCAGTTCAGAATAAGGCTGCACCGTTTGCCAGCGAGTTGTGTTCTCCGACATGACCTCTTTCTGCACCAACTCTCACAGGTCTGCAAATGATGGCATTAGGCACACTCATTTATGAAAAAGTTTCGAGGTAGTACCAGGAATACAGTCCAAAAGACAAATGGGCCTCATTACAAGTTTGCCGGTCCAGTAACCACGGTACCAGTAGGCTTGCCAGTACCATAGTTACCGGACCGGTAAACTACGAGTTCTGCTTGCAGGTGTCTTTTCGCCCACCAGGTCTGACCTGGTGGGCGGACCGGACCTAGCGGACAGACCGGCACCCGCGAGCAGAGCATGTCGGTTGCACCGGCCCCATTCATGAATGGTGCCGGTGCATCCGGCCTCCCCATTCCCATTGAGCCCTGCTCAAATGGGAATGGGGAAGAATATTTTCCGGTGCCCGGGAATGGGCGATTACCGGCTCCACCAGGGTTGTAATACCAAGGAAATTGCCCATTCCCGGGCATTGGAAAAATTTGCATGTTCGGTGGCAGCCTGCCGGTTTTACTAGCAAGGCTAACGCCGAACTTGTAATGAAGCCCAATGTACTGGAACTCCCTCGGCTCCATCACAGATGACGGCTGCTATCTTTCACCAGGCTCGGCATAGCCTGTTGTCCAATGGGGGAATGATCGAAATGACAGCCCATGATTTTAGTGTGGGGCAGTTTTTTTGTGCAGAATGGGCCACTTTTACTCAGAGTGGACCAGTTTTGTAAGTTGCTACAAAAGTGTTTGAGCAAAGATTCTAAGCAAATATTCTTCAAATGCACTATTTTAAAAATAGTTTACAAACCATTCCCACTTGACTAGTATTCAAACAGTTACTTCTGAAAAATTCATTATTTTAAATTTACGATTGTGGAGCACTTTTTCGTTTTTTACCCGTTCACAATTTTATGTCCCAGCCCAACCCTGATAGTTACCAATGAAAAAACTCCTGGGCTGATTGGTTGATTAATTTGTTATTTATTATGCGCCTATACACAAGTGTTTCAAGGCGCAACCAGGCAAGGGGAGGGGGACAAAGAGAGAACAAGACAAACAATCTCACCAGGCCTTGTGTCAAGACAAAGAAGGCTCCAATTGGAAGGATGAACTGCCGCACAAACGAATGCTCTCTAAGTTGCACTAGTGGGTGGGCAACTTGTGCCTCTCCAGATAGGCTTGGCCTTCATTTGATTGCAGAAGTATAATGTGCCGACCGTGGATATAGCCTCTTCGTACAAGCGCCTGCAGCCTAGGGAGTGGGAAGGGGAACATTGTTGAATCACAGGGTTTAGCGACTTACAGATCAGTAAAGTGTGAGGGCAAGGGTAGGAATACGAGCCGAGTGGAGGACGAGCAGCAAGTCCGAGTGAGGATAAGTGCCTGTTGGGCTACTATTGGCAGCGGCTAGTACAATAAGTCAATCCAACAACCGTCCCACTCATGCAAAAGAACTTATGAGCTCAGCCTAGGTTAACGCGACAGGAACCGATTCAGAGGCCGGCACAGTAACCTTAATACACTGGGAAGGGATTAAGTCTTTTCCAAGACTAACCACATATTGCATGTTCAGTGGAAGGCCTGTGCCCCTCCCCCGCCCCTCCCTCATGATTGAGTATATTGCCTAGGGCTGATGGAAGCAGTAGACCAGACTTCAGAAGAGCCACAGGTTGTCTACCCCTGCTCTTGAGAAACTGAATAGTGGTGGTCCCCCCAACCAGCAGAGTCACATCCCTTAAAGCCCCCAAGATAGAGTAGCCTGACCACCAGCCACCAGCAGAGGTCATTAAGACCACATAATGCCTGCCTGATGCCCTTAAACATGTTCATCAATGATGATCCAGTTATCAATCAAAAGATAGAGCAACCCACTAAGCCATCCACCAAAAATATTCCAGGCGATTTGCATAAGAAATGATCACAGGTGCCTCTCTTAATCTGGTGCAAAACGTAATCGGATGCACTCACATCAGATGAGAGGAAGCAAAGAATGGAAAAAAAAGATCCATTCTAAGAGAGATCAATTTGCCTACACAAAGGGGGTCATTAGGAGTATACTGCTCCGGAAATATGCTGTAAGAAACAACGTGTACTGGCACCTTTTCCTGCTGGTAGGGAACTACCAGCAGGCCTGACCTGCCGGTATTTCAGGCCCCTACCAGCAAATAATTCACTGAAGCACCGGAACTGTTAGGAACGGTGCTGGTGCTTCCGTGGTTCCCATCCCATGTGGTCCTGTGGGACTCCATGGGAATGGGAACTTACTCCATTGTCTGTAATATCCCAGTAATAACTGGATATAGGCCGGCGGAAATGGTAAGCCAAGGTTGCCGGTTAGCACTACCGGCGGCTTATGGGAACCTCCCAATGAAAGCCATAGGCCTGAGTAACTCCTACCACTAGCCGATCAATAAATGTATATATTCAATATTGAAAGCACCATACTCGAAAGGTGAGCTGTATCACATGTATTGTCAAAGTCACAAGTTCTCAAAAACAACAGTACTGTGAGCAAAATGTTTCCATTTCACACAAATCTCTTACACACACAATTAACAGCAAATCAAAAATACATAATACCATTACAAGCTGCACGTACATGTGCGCAATAAACACCATTAACACAAATAGTATCACAATGCCATGGTGTACAATTTGGCATCATTCAATGCTAACAAGACAAATAATTTCAACAAGTAACACATCACTTGATAGCCACTTGATACCTGAGATAGCCATAAGAATAACAACTGTTACCATCTAACTTCAATGTTTTGAGCACTCTAGTGCTTAAAGGCATGGACCAAGCAGCTGATCCAGGAAAACAGTCCCAGCAGAATCCATTGACTGTTGCTTGTTTAACAAATACACTGGGCCACATGACAAGTCTGGGGGTAGTCTGGTGGAAAGTCCATTGAATTAACCTCAAATGTGGTCACTGTTACCATTACTTGGTCCCATTCCATTACCATGGGATCACAAGTGGTGGTACGGTATTGTACATCTCCATGGGACCGCATTGGGATTGTTAGCGAGTTTACTGCAAGTGGTATGCACTCATGATACATCTGCCACGTTTTAGATGTAGAGTGAAGGATTTACCACCAGCAAACTGCTAGAGGTACATTATCTACTTTATCTCCAAACGTGTAGTACAGCAGTGCGTAATGTGGCAAAGAAGTGGCAGTAATGGAAATACCACCACTCTATCGCTGTTTTTACTCCACCTTCGTGCTTCTAATGATGACCACTACCACTTTCCAAGAATCCCTAGATTCCTTTAACATATGCCACAGGTAATATCGTGCATGTCATTCCTTATCCATCGATCATTTAATATGCGCCATCGTTACGGCAGTCTGAATAGAATATATCCCGTAACTTGCGCAGCACGCGTCTTCCAAAGCCTGGAAGCCACAAACCCTATGTCAGCCTTTTCCCAGAACATATGGAATGTGGGACTAGTCCCAGATCTTGGTCCTTCAGGAAAGAAAAGACAATGGCCTCATTACAATTTTGGTGGTAGAAATCCGGTTTTACCATGATGGTGGTGACACTGATTCCGTCAACGCATGAAGGCAGAAATAATGTCGAATTACGGCTTGGCAGCCGCGTGCATCCGCAATGTGCGGAAACGGTGCCACCGCCAGTACAGTAACACTGGCGGAGACAGATGCACCACCACAAATGCCTGCAGTACATCTGTATCTGCCCCGTGCATGCCGCACATAGCGGAGGCAGAAATACCAGTGCCGGAAATACCGTTATCGCCGAAGCTGGAAAGAGATTGGCGGCCATTACATAAATCACAATCCACTGCAGTCCTCTGGTACCAGAAGGCCCACAGCTACTGTGATATGCTAAAATCTCAGAGGGAGAAGTCACAGAGGATTCCAGTGAGCCGGCAGCGCAAACCCCTCTTCAGTGAAGCAAAACTCACCCTGCTTGTCGACCAAATAGTCAACAATGCAGGGGAGTTTTTCACAGCAGACCAAAGGCACAGCACACAGCTGAGGCGAAAGGCCATATGGGCTTAGGCTGCCCAGAAGGTGTCAGTTGTGGTGGTGACACCCTGTTCGGTCAAGGACTGCCACAAGAGGTGGGATGACCTGCGCTTGAAGGTACAGAACATACTGGCAGCCCACAGACAGCAGTGCAGTGCTACAGGAGGTGGACCACATTCCACAGTGAAGCTGCTACCGTGGGAGGAGAAATGTAGCAGCGTGCCGCACCTCGAAGGCATCAAGGGAGTTGGTGAAGCAGAGACTGGAGCAGTGACACCTGGAGAGGTTGGTGAATACAGAAAGTGTGAAGACCTTAATGTGAATCAAGATAAACTTGCCCCCCAGCAATTCCATACAGAGCCACATATCCCAGTCCCCAACGACCCTAGCACACGCAGTAGCCCCATAGGCCCCTCCCCCCACCAGCCAGATGGCATGCACCAAAGTGGAACCCCATACACACTCACGTGACCACAGCATACATAAATGCAGATAACCGCTGCTTGAGGAGTGTGTTGCGTGTAATTGTAACATGCACATCCTGTGACACCACTAACAGCATGCCTTTCGATCTCCTACAGGAACATCATCTGAGATTGACGGGGGTCATCCAGGGACGTCAAGGGGGACTGGACATGCCCATCGTTGAAGACGACAATTGACATCCGGTGCAGGCACCTCCAACACCTGTGTCGTAACGACGGTCCAGGTGCACTGAGCTCAGGAAACCAGCACCCCTGCAGAGCCAGCAAACCAGCAGGTACCTCAGCCAAATCCCCCTGCAGCGAAAGCAAACCAGCAAGCACCTCAGCCAATTCCCCCTGCAGAGCCAGCAAACCAGCAGGCACCACAGCCAAATCCCCCTGCTGCCACTGCAAGTACACCTGAAAGTGCACCACCACCACCAGACCTGCCTGAGTCTGATGGCGCGGATAGCACCCGAGACCATCATACCAGTGAGTCACCTGGATCAGGAAATGAGGGGTTCCCCCCCACCCCTGATCAACTGGGTGGATTCAACCCAATGGACCTCAGGAGTTCAATGCGCTCCCCAACGTCATCACTACAAGAGTTGACCTGTCGCCTGCAGCGCATAGAACAACAGCAGGACACATTGGCCACACTGGTGGAGCAACACCTGGAGGAGTCCAGGCTCCAACGTGAGTAGTCACGGTTGCAGCAGGAGAGCATCGAGAAGTCAGTCCGCTTGTTAGCATGTGCAATTGGCCATTGCGCCAGCTCAAACATGTTGATGTCCCAAAGGGTCCATGAGGGCAACAATGTGCGTTCCAACATCGCAGAAACAATGTTGCTGGCCATGCAGGCCTTCCTGAGCCGCATGCCCCTACAGAACCCCGCTATGCCCTCCACCAGCAACACTCCATCCAGCTCACAAGCAGGCAGCCCCAGGAAGAGGTCCACACAGCTGTCTGGGCGAACTCCAAGGGACATTCATGTGCCCACATGTGGGAAGAAATAGAGTGTACTCAGAGATACCAAGGTTTCACATGTTACCATATTGTGTCTTGGACCTGGGCGGTGGGTGGGCACGTTGGGGAGGTTGGGATTTCCATAGTGGGAATAGCTAGTTGGGGCCTGGGCACTGGGTGGGCAGGTTGAGGAGGTGGGGGTGGTCCATCGTGGGAATAGCTTGGTGGGGCCTGGGCGGTGGGTGGCCACGTTGGGGAGGTGGGAGGGTACATGTGGGCAAGCTTTCTCATTGCACCTGTTCCTATTTGTTGTTTTGTTAATACACTGGTTTGCAAATGTGAATCACGAGTTGACAGTCTTCTTCTGTGTGTGTGTCAATCATTTAATGTAAATGTTCCAAACTGATGCGCACCTTGTGCATTTGAATTTAATCAGAAACAATTGTCAATAAGTGACTCCTGTGCATGTAGTGGATCCATGGCACCCAGGCCTGGTTGTACACCTGTCCCATCCTCATCGTCCTCATCCTCTTCATCCTCATCTGCTGGCTCCATGCCCGGGGACAGTGGAATATTCCTGCGTATACACATATTGTGCAGCATGGCACATGCCAGCACAATTTTGCCTACCTTCATGGGCTGTACTGCAATGCTCCGCTGGATCGACTGAGGCAGCGGAACCTGGCCTTCAGCAGTCCAAAGGTCGCTCTATCATGCACCGTGTCCATATGTGTGCACAGCTGTAGGCCTCCTCATGCCTGTCCCGTGGCTGTCGATGGATGTCATGAGCCATGGTGTGAGCGCGTATCCGGCATCATCTGCATGGGAGTGACAGTAAAGTGATATGTTTGTGTTTGTGTTTTGTTTTTGGCAATGATAGCAGTTACAGACTCTCTGCATAAGATCAGCACACAACATAGCACAACACACAGATGTGAATGTTCTATCTGGTATATTGACTTTGATGAACTCTTCAATTTTGCACACTTCGGGCACACATTCCTACAGAGACTGTTTTGTCTGATGTCTCCATTCGTGATGTTCTGCTAGGCAACTTCATGTCTCCTTCATTACAATTTGCGCAATGGGGTGTTCAGATGTACTAAGTGCCTCACGTATTGTAAGGTGCTGGCAAAATCTGCCTCAGGCAGACACAGCCCACATGATTGAAGAGACTACTGAGCACAGCACAACGAGGAGCCATTGTGCACATGGTGTACCTACTATTTTTTCACCGGTGGAGATACTCGCTCCCACATGTTGGCATTACATGGTGTGCCACTCGATGGCTAGGTTGTTTTTTTCCATTAGCCAGGGTATGTTTTCCCTTGACATGGCATACTGGCATTTGCCTGTTGCAGCGGTAAACTGGATGGACTGTGGTGTGTATTGGTTGTTCTACTCACCCAAAAGCCAGGAACACTGTGGTGAGTGTGTCTTACCCCCCTCCCCACTACACAGAGGTCACGCATTGGTTGTTCTACTCACCCAAGAGCCAGGGACAGTGTGTTGAGTGTGTATTGCCCCCCCCACTACACAGAGGTCATGCATTGGTTGTTCTACTTGCCCAAAAGCCAGGGCTACTCTGGTGAGTGTGTATCCCCCGACTACACAAAGGTCATGCATTGGTTGTTCTACTCACGCAAAAGCCAGGTAATTTCTCCCGCATAACGTGCCATGTACCCTGGCAACGCGGAGTTCAGCAATACCATAGGGTCATGCGTGGACCCCAGAAAACATGCACAGCAATGTGTGATGAGTTGTTGTGCATCACAGACCATCTGCACATTGAGTGAGTGAAATTGCTTTCGATTGCGATAGACCGCCTCAATTGCATGTCTGACAGTCAACTCCACATGCGTGCAATTAATGCATCAATGCAATTGGGCATACCAGCAAGGGCATGGAAGGCCACTTTGGTGGCATTGACCTGTGCAAGGGTTCGGGGTAGGGCAATGTGGTCTGACACATGGCGCAGTAGAGCATCCAGTACCTGGAACATTATCTTTGAAAAACAGGGTTGTGACACCCCGTGCAGCTTCCCAACAGTGTGCTGATAGGTTCCAGTGGCAAGAAGGTGCAGTACCGGGACTACCTTCAGCAGGGGTGAAATAGCAGTCCGGATGTTCATTATGCTGCTGATGTCTTCATTGATGAGGTTGACAATTGATAATATTTTGTCCCTGTCAAGCCGGTATAATGTGTGGATTTCACTTGGGGTCAGGTTCCAGGGTGAGGCCCTGATACAGGGTATTTGTGGCTGCCCACATGGTGGTACAAGCTGTACATTGATGTTTGGGATGGCCACCGGGTTCCTCATTTGCCTCCTGCGCCTACACCTCCTCTTCTGTATCAGTGCTGCCTCTAACTCCACTATTGCTTGCAGGTTCCCCATCCCAATTGCTGCTAGGCCGACTCCCAGCATGGTTGTGTTGGGAGGTAGGTTGGGTGTGGCCTTTTTGTAGGTTCCTAGTGGCCAATGATGTGCAACTGGCCTAATTATGCACACCTGGGCCTTGTTGCAGCTCACCTGGCATTGTTTAACACCTCGCAAGCGGTGCCGCTATCACAGGCGCAGTGTTCACGGTGCTACCACCATTTTTATGGCAGTGTTTCCATGTACATGGTACTCGTAATGTACCCGGTATAACGCTGTGCCGGTAGTTCAGGGAGACGCGGCGAGTCATCCTGCTTTTTACGGTCACGGTGCTACCGGGATTGGTAGCAACGTGGGGGAGATTTGGCACTGACAATGTTTACGCCACCGAAGGTACTACCGGCACCATTGTTACTAGACCAGCACACTTGTAATGAGGCCCAATGTGTTGATTTGCATTTTGACTCTTGGGGGGGTCAAGCAAGCCTTTGCATATCTGTCAGTACTTTAGAGCAGTTGTTGGAGTCTCCCAGAAACATTTACAAGAGATGTCTGACCTCGTCACAGAGATCTGCGACAACCTGCAATCACACACCTGATCCAGCACTTCATCTGTCGGAGCCAGTACAATGGATGGCTTCAAATTAGCTAATAAAAAATATATATATATATATATATTATTATTATTATAACACCCTTTATTACAGCATTTGGAGACAATAGGAATTTGCTATGATATGACATTGACATTACCAGCAGGAGTACTGGTATAATTTCAACTGACTATTGGAATATGCAATCTGCTTTTATGATTTAGATAACATCAGATTTGTAAATCTCTCCATATTCAGGATCAATTGATTCCCTGTCACCAAGAGAATGCAGCTCAACTCTTGCTGTATTGATTATCCGACTGGCTAAGATAATGGGGGTCATTCCGAGGTTGGAGGTAAGGGATAAACGATGCCGGTAAAGGATTACCGGCATCGCTTACCGCTACGGTCTATTCCGACCAGCCAAACCACTATTAGCGGCATCGTAAATTACGGTGCCTCTAATAGAGGCATGGGCGCAGACATGCGGGCCATCATACAGGCAATAGCAACATGCTGTAAACTGGAGGAGATCACAAGTGAAGCAGACATGCAAGTACGGCATCATGAAGGCGTTAAAAGTGGTTTCCGGCATGCCATAAATACCGGCATCTCTGACCAACCGTAAAATGCCATGTGCAGTGTACCCAACTGCCACAGGTGCACACCATCAGCACAGGTAGAGGCAATGGAGCCTGGGCCTGAACAAAAGGAGCACACCCACACACCACACCCCTTTCCACACCAAGATCAATCCTACAGTAGTATCAACACTTCAGCTGGAGGACATGCATGCATTGCAACACCAGCAACAACACCAACACCAACAGCAGGCACCACAGAGGAGACACAGCAGGAGAAGGACGGTGAGACAGGCCCAGCATGCCCCACCAGTGCAGTCAGCATAACCATGCATCTAGCCCCCAATCCCGAACATCAGAGCCAGTCCCTCCAACCCTGCAGCACAACCACACCCTGTACCGTCTGGACCGGGACACCATCAACACCATCATGGACATGATACACGATTGTCAGCCTCATTTAAATACGCACCGCCATCCACCCTCTACTGAAGGTAGGTTTGGTGCTCCACTTCCTTTCCACAGCCACCTACCAGCACACAGTGTGGTACATGCATGGCATATCACCACCCTCATTCACTTGCATCCTGAAGCAAGTGCTGGATGCCCTCCTCAAGCACAGAACAGAATACATATCCCTACCACAGACTCCCCAGGAGATTCATGAAACAAAAGGTGGCCTCCATGCCATGGAGGTGGTTTACTGCAATTGCAAACTATACCACTACAAACAGGTGCAGATGGAAGGCGAAAAAGCAAAATCATTGCACATTGTTGTGCCCGATATCCCGGATCAACCACAGGAATGCTGCATTTCACCATTGGAAAAATCAGCGCAGAATGCCTAACATTGCAGACCCTACTGCCAATGCTCTCCATCAGAAAATCCTACAGAACACAACATCACTAAATTTACACAAACACAGCTGTATGCGTACACAATGCATGAGCTACAATACGGCAGAGCACACCGTGTATCATCTTGAAGATGCAAACCACACCATTATACCATGGCACAGGACACACTGAGGGCCTAAAAATGGCATCCATACAACCAGGGACATGTGCATGTGACCAACGATAATCTGCCGAAATGTGTGACTAGTACAGCTGTCCATCATCAATCGACTGACATATAGCTTTTAATGCCTCCCATGCAGGTGACAGTGGCTATCCCTTGATGTCATGGCTCATCACCCCTGTCCAAAAAACACAGAACAGGCATGAGGAGGACTACTGTCGATCCCACACCCGTAACCGTGTGGTCATTGAGCAGACCTTTGGTCTGTTGAAGGCATGGTTTTGCTGCCTTAGGCTGTCAGGTGGGGACTCCTCTACAGGCATGAGAAGGTGGCCATGGCCATCATGGCATGTGTCATGCTGCACGACATGTGTATCCGACTCAACGTGCCCCTGCCCCCTGACATTCAACTGCTACCACCTGGTGATGATGAAGGGGATGAAGAAGAAGTGGCTGCACATCATTGCGCTGCCGATGCACAGGAGGGACGTGCTGTGCGTCAGTCAGTGATTGCACAATATTACTGACACACATGGCTGCAGAGGGTGACATGATATGCTGACAGAGGCCACTGGGTGTGTAGGTACATGCACACTATGCACTGTATATGAATAAATGACACATGTGCAATGTCGAATGTCCACTCAGGTCTTGCTTTTGACACAACGGGTGTATTAAATATAACAATGATAACAAAAGTGCAAAAACCCTCCACCACCCTCACCATCTGCCCCCTTCCCCCACAACTCCCCCACACACCCTCCCCCCTCCCCCTCCACCCCACAACTCCCCCACACATGTCCCATCAAGTCTCCAATGCCTACATGAGGCTGCCCAGACTATCAATTCACACTCCCTGGTCCAGGTGGCGGCGTGTCTGGCCGGCGCAGGGTACGTGCTGACCTGCGGAGGGGGCTCATCTGGGTCTAGCTAGATGATGATTGTGTGGCCGCCTGCTCGTATTGGATAGCCGTACGCCCTGCCTCCATGGCATCGGCTATGCGGCCTAGTACCTGGCGGAGAGCGGAGACCTCCTCGCAGAGACAGCTAGTGTTTTCGGCAAATATTTTGGCCATGGAGGCGGTGTTCTCGGAGATGGACCTGCCTAGAGCGGTGATGTTCTCCTGCCACTCCTGCCTAGCCAGTGTGTTGTCCTCAACAAACTGCCGCACAAGGGCAGTAAGCTGTTCTGACCGCTGCGGCCCTCTGGGTGCACCTGTGGAGGTTGATGGTTCCTGGCTGTCCTGCTCAGCCTGCTCAGCCTCAATACTCAGCAATATGGGACTGAAATGCCCTTCCGTTTGCTCCTGCCCAGACTGCTCCGGGGTGGTGGCGTGGTCAGTTTCGAGGGATGATATTTGGGGGGATGCCGGTGGACTGGGCGTGCGGAGCACTTCTGATGTATCGTCCTCAATGGGCCATATGTCATCCTGTGGGTCCTCCACAGCCTGGGGTGCTGTGGCTGCCACCTCCCCAGCCAAACTGGACTCCTCAAAGTGTGGTGCCTCGCCTGATTCCTCAGGCTGGCCAATTGGTGGTGGTGCTACGGCCTCTAAGGCCCTTGGCGACACCGGTGTACTGGCAACCTGGGGTGTCTTGCCTGGTGGTGCACGGCAGCTCCTGGGTTGTCCCTTCGAGGCCGAAGAGCGGTTGGCGTCATCCCGGGACCTCTTCCAGGGTGTGGTCTTTGCAGGGGTTGCGTCCTGCTCATCGCTGTCATGGTCAGAGCCTGTGGGGATCGAAGAGAGGGACAGCATGAGTGATGTTTTGATAGGCATCATACATACATTAGGACAATTGATCATCCACACAATTGAGGGTAATAGGCATTTGAGTTTGGATGAGCACGTTGTTTGAAACATGGGTGGGTTATGCAGGCATACGTCGGGGTCACTCATGTTGGGCAAGAGCTATGCTATCTGACCTGCATATTTGTTGGGGCCTGCATGCTGTGTGAGTTATGGCATTTACATCTTTGTGTGGTATGTGTCAGGTACGGCATTGCCTTGCTGCAGGCATCTGCATGTGTCTGTGATGCGTCTGCCTACTTTGCTGGTAGTGTGTGTGTGTTGGACCATGGCTTGACTCTTTGGACTGACATATTGGTTGACTTTCATCAGACTCGGCATTACATTTTTTTCTTAGGACACTCACCTCCATCGGCTGATGTTGTGGCGCCACACTCCATCTCGCCAACATCTTCTATCCCCTCCATTCCGATCATGCTGGCGCAGATGTCCTCCCATGGCGTCAGCTTGATGGGTGAGCTGGGACCTCCTCCTGTTGCCATTGCCTGGCTCCTGTTGACTGAGAGGATATTTCTCACTCTCTACCCAGCGCTTACGGCAGTCTTTGGTGGTGCGTGGGGTGTTTCCAACAGCACTAACTTTCTGTGCCACAAGTGCCCAGATCCCCTTTTTTTCCAAGATGGCCTCCCTCTTCATGCTGTTGGCAAAGACAATCCCAGCATCCTCCTGCAGTGTCCCTCGTTAAATCTCTCCTTGCCCTGGCGGGCAGCTCCCTTCTTAAGGGCCTTGTGCATAGTGGTGTGTTTGGAGAAGGTTTTCTGACAAACAGCAGAGTCCTGCAGGCCCTGTCTGGTGAGGATGGCAATGGATTGTGTTTTTAAAGATGGCCGCCATGCTCCTTCCCGTTCCTCTGCGATGGCCCTACTTCCGGTTCCGCTTATGTACAGTGACTGTTATTAACGGTGAACGATAGCGGTCACCACTAATTCCGCATTGGTTCATGCCGGTAGTGCTATCTGCGCTATGCATGATGCCGCTAAGGGCCATTTTTGTGCCTTTAACGGCATGGCGGTAATGCCCTTACCGGCATGGCACAAAGCATGTGCCCACAAAGTCGTAATAGTCCTCTATTAGCAGACTAATGACTGCACGGACACGCTATTTACGCCATGCCGTTAAGGACCGTTCCTTTCCTCCAACCTCGGAATGACCCCCAATGTCCCTTCTCTTATCTTCAAATTCACCTGCACCACTCACTATCCAGAAGCCCAACATTGCAGGTGTGGGGCTTGTGCTAGAGTCACCCATCTCTGGACCTCCCTTCCGCATCTGCAGTCTATCCTAGACATTGAAGCCCATCTGGGCTTCCAATGGCTTTCTAGACTTGATGCTCCACAATGTTACATCATATTTTCCATCTATCGCTAGGAGACCTTTTGGGAGTGTGAGTCGCCCACCCAAAAGTGTTAAATACATAAGTAAAACAATGGACAAAAAACAAAAGGTCCAGAAATATGGCAGAAAGATGATAGCTTCTAAAAGAATTGGGGCTAGTAGAGTAACTACAATGCTATTTTCCAATAGTTATAGAATGGAAGTAAGAGACCATCTTCCTTAAGCAAGATTTAAAAAGCGGTCAGTCCTCCTAGATCTTCCCCTGCTCTTGCATGCAAAGGACATAGGGCTTCATTACAAGTTTTGCAGTAAAGACGTGGATATAGCATTATATCAGAAAATTGAATGAATTACAAAACATTCATTCCGGTGGCGGAATTAGCACTGAATGCAAATAACGTACTCCCCAAATGGGAGGCCATCTTTAAAAATGTAGCACATTCTGAATCATCCATTTCCGGTTGCTATGCAACCCTAGAAGCAGTGGCAAGCACGCCAGGTGATAAAGGCAAAATGAAGATGCCTAAAACACAGACTCAAAAACTAAAATGAACTGAAGCAGAGCTTCAGGTACTTGACAAAGACGTGGTCAGCCATGCTGATGAGCTTTTTGGGGAACAACAATGATAAACGCCAGTCCAGAGGAAAAAAGTTATCTGGACAGCGATACATGAAAAGGTGGAAGCTGTTGGCACTGTACCACAGGACAATGAAGACTGTTGCAAGAAGTGGAATGACCTGACATCTGGGATACAAACCCTAATAGAAGGGTTTCAAATGGAGTCTGAGTCAACGGACTAAAAAAGCACATGAGACCATGTGTCCATCCAGTGTCAACAAAGGTCATGGCCAGCACCCTATCCCTGTTGTGGAGTCAGGATAGAACACCCTGAAGCGGAAGGGCTCTTACCACAGGATGTTCAACCTTCTCTTCTCTCACACAGAAATGTGCCCCAATGAACTGGGGAGACTGGGAAGGAGTTAAACGTGACTCTGGGATGTTTATCAAAAAACCCAAATGGAGCAAAGATTGGCAGGCGGTGCACAGATCTCTGAGGACCACTGCCCTGTCCACTGCTCCAATCAACCAATCACCCAAGTATGGGTACACTTGAACACCCTCCCAATGAAGGGTCACCGCCAGAGAGGCGAGCGTCGTTGTAAACACTCTCGGGGCTGATTTCAGGCCGAAAGGCTGAACCCAGAACTGGACATGGTCTTGCCCCACTGTGAACTTCGGAAAACGTTAGTGTTTCTTGAGAATGCAAACCTGGTAAATAGTGTACCGCAGATCCACTGACTCCATCCAGTCCCCCCCAGAAAACCTAGGATGATTTTCTGCAGGGTCTCCATCTGGATTGATCAAGGTTGCATTAAGCATTTCAAAGCCTTTAGATCGATAATCAGCCTGAACTTGCTGCTGCTGGTCTTGAGCACCAAGAAGACTCTGGGGTAGAATGCCATCTACGACTGCCCCCTCGGCACTCAGATGATAGCCTTTTTGAGAAACATCTCTCTAATTGCAAATGCCATGGCCTTCCTTTTACCTTTGTCCTTTTGAAGCAGGGTCAACACTTTCCCTGAGGCTGGGGATGGAGGGAGAACTTGATCCCGTAGCCCAGAAACACAGTGCTCCATCGTCTGAGGCCAATTGATCTCAAGCCCCGAAAAGGGCATCAGCCTATCTCTGAACAGCCAATTGTGGTTGTCAGGACTTCGGCCCTTTGCAAGAAGAACTGGGTGCTCCTACGTTCCTGTGGCACATGCCCTTCCATTGGTCACCACAAGATCTGGGGGAATTAGGTTTCCATTGCGTTTGTCCGCTTCCAAGGAATCACCATATAGTTTCTGATCTTCAAAAGGGAGTGTAAGGGCTCTAAATGTCTGCAACTCTTCAGACTTCCCATCCCTGATGTGTATGTGGTGTCTCCCCAGAGCCATTGTGGTACCCCAGACACTGTCATGGAACTGATCCAACATGTTTTCCACTTGACTTTGCTTGTCACTAAGCACTGAGGCGCAATGTGAGCTATCTCACCTTGTCTTGGGGGTAGGTACCTACCCCCAAGACAAGGTGCTAAAGAAAGCAGCTTTCTTTAGCTTTTGAATCCAGACAAGACCATCTCTGTTGCATAAAACCCGTAGGTATCTACCCCCAAGACAAGGTGAGATCCAACATGAGATCTCTTCAGGGCAGTGCCTACTTTTCTGTCAACCTAGACTCTGACAACTGCTTTCTCTGCCGACATGGAAGACCAACACTCCAAACTGGCAAGAATACCATCAATCTCAATTGCTTCAGGGAGTTTTGATTCCTCACCCATAAGAGTGTATCACTTGAGTATGAAGCATGGCAAGTCAATGTGCTCCAGGTCTTTCCATTCTTGCAAAGTCTGGTCCTTGCTATCAGATCTGTTTGGTAGCGCATTCCTTGTGATGTCTTTGATTTGCCTTACCTTCACATCCACAGATGCACCAACTGCATTATGCCCCTTAAAGCCCATGTACTCTTGAATCTTCTCCGGCACTTTCTTGACTTCATCCTTGTCCAGGTATTTACCAGTCACTTCTTCGTCATAGAAGGAGACTGGCAAACATGAAGAGGTGGAGAAAGAAGACAGGCTTAAGGATGAAGAACGGGGAAGGAAGTAGAAGACTTCCTCTTCCTACCTTGTCTCGTGCCTAAAGAGCATTTTCAGCTCTTTCTTGGAGAGGGGTCTAGCCAAGTGTTTGGACTATTGAGCTTTCTTCTTTTTCTTGCTCACATGTTCACTGGCAGATGTTTCATCCACTGTCTCATCCAGATGTGTCTGCTTTTGTGTATTTGCCCATGTCGGTACTATGTCTGGTGTTCTTCAGAGTTATTCAAAGGTCAGCAGGGATATTGACCAGCAGCCCCCTGAACACTGTCATTTTAATCGTCCAGTGTATGGCAGATGCCCAGCATTATCAACTGCACGCAGGCGCGGTGCCCACATGGTACGCACACTTGCTTATTTTTTCTGTTTTTGCGATCCCCTCCCGGGGCAGATGGGTCCAACTTGCCAAGCCCCCCTTGTCACCATTGGCCATGTCCCTTCACCCCAAATGGTACCCAGTCAGTAGTACTCAACTCTCTCCCTGGAATGGACTCGGAACCCTATCCGCGAGAAATGACACGGGCCACTGAGCGGTGTAAACTCCAAGGCCGCTCACCTGGAAAGGGCCCGTGCTACTCCAGACTGATCTAGATCAAGGTTACATCGAGCCCGTAATGCCAACAGTAAATGCTAACCGCCACTAGGTTCATGTGCCTCAAAGGCATGGGTGTAATTTTAGGGGGGTACAGGGGTGTTTGTCCCCCACCAACTTTCATTGCACGCCATTTTGTCCCCATTCATTTGGCTGGGGCACCTTTTCTTCAGATGTCATGTCCCACCCAACATTTTCAGAAAAGTTACTCCACTGTTCAAAGGGGACCTGGTAGCCATCCTCTATTGCTCAGTACTACTTGCCCTGTAAGCGGGCAGATCAGGCTAAAGACGGCCAACTGTTCCCTCTCAGTTCCCCACCCCGAAGTGAAGCCTGGGTTGGGGGTGCATACACACTTGCAGGAATGGAAAAAACGGTAGAGTTATGGGTAGCAGGGAGGCTCTATTTTGCAGGAGGGGCATGGTCAATGAGAAGAAAGCTTGGAAGAAGTGTTCCAGAATGGGAGGCAGGGCCTCAAAGGTAGGTAAGTACCGGGACGATGCAGAGGGACATGATGCAGGTATTGTATTGTGTTTCTAGTAACCGTGACAGGGCCCAAAATGACGTGTGTGATTTGTGCACTAAACCTAATCCAGGTCACGGCAAGCTTGGTTTCGAGTACTGAGTGCACGTGACCATAACCTGGGCACTTGGCCATTTCCTGTACCACAACCCCCAGTTCATATGTATCCCATACTTGCGCCTACCTTATAGCACTATACAGAATTGTCTGAGCCAGTTGTTTCCTTGTGGCTTATCAGGCCACAGGTTTATTACATGTTACAGAACAGTCAGATAATTCACATGTACTATATGATTGTCATCACTGAAAAAACACACTTTGGTAAAATTGTTACTCGTGTGAGGTGATCAGGCGACTAACTCACAAATTCCTTGCTTCCCCCTTTGTTTCCAACCAACTGCACTTTATTTGTTAGGCCAAAATTCCCTGCCGAACATGTCCCGCATGAGATCTTGGGCTGGAGCAGTGCCGTTCATGACAGGGTTAAGCCGAGCACTCATCTTTTCTTCAAGCCCCCTCGCTGCTGGGCCTCAGTTGGTGGCTGATCCTGGGAGGAGCGAAACCCCCTCCTGATTCTTTTACCAAGCTCACTTCATAGTCTTTACAGTCCAACTGATCCTTTACACACAGCCATGTTACAGAGGGGTCTACACCCATCTTTGGCTCACCCCCAATTGTGTCATATCATAATTCTATTCGTTTTGGACTTATGTTCCAAAAGAAGAGCTCCACACTTTAACAGGTGTACCCCATCTGCTTCATAATATTCTGATGACTTTAGATTGATCAGCCCATGGTGGATCTGTGTGAACCCCATGCTCTTTCAAAACGTTGCCATTGCTCCATTCAACTTTCCATAATTTGCAACTTTCCTCGCCCAGGACCTCTGTTTTGAGGTACATCTGTAATAGCCTCTCAACATGCACCTCCAGTTCGGCCAATCTCATACCTGCCACTCCCCACCATTCGACCTTAAAGTGCCTTGTGGTCATTTGTTCTCTTTGTGCTGTCCACCTTGCCTTGGCCCTTGTGACGAACGAGTGGTGCACCACCCACACTGTTCTTCTGTCTCTTCTTGATGCTGTGAATTGGCGAAAGGGAAGGAAAGGGTTCAACAATGAACTTTGATCTGTCACATTTTCCCCAACCTCACGTACCTCTTAAAACAGTTTGATTTCCACCCCCAATTCTCTTAATAGTTTTAGGGGGCATGCCTGCCCCTGCTGCCGATATGGCGGCTCCGATCTAAAAAGAGTGTGTGCCGAAGACCCTTTTGGTTGCCCCTATGTGTTTCAGCACCAAGTCCATCACACTTTTAAATTGAAACCTGCTCAAAGTTTAGCCATCTGCACAGGGGCATAAGAAATGCGGGGGGCGGAGGGATAAATTCCCCCTACAATCGTAGGTAGGAGGGATACTATATGATTTATCCCCCCCACAATTTGGAGCAAGGGAAAGAAGGGCTATTTATTTTTACAATTGTGGCGCAGAGCATTTTTTTTTTAGAAATGTGCCTTTAACATTCCAAATGCTTGAAATATATACAGTCACTGCTTACCTTCCAATGAAGGCTCAGTAAGGTCATAGGGCCTCATTATAAATTTGCCGATACCGTAGTTCACGGACCGGCAAACTACGAGTTGTCTTCGCGGGGGCTTTTCTGCCTGCCAGGTCTGACCTGGTGGCAGAGTGGCACCTGCAAGCACAGCATGTCAGATGCACCGGCACCGTTCATAATGGTTCTGGTGCATCCAAACTCCCCATTCCCATTCAGCCCTATGGGGCTCAGATGGGAATGGTGAAGAATTTTTCCCGGTGCCCAGGAATGTGAAAATACCGGGTCCGGCAAGGCCATAATGACCCGGTAATTGCCCATTTCTGGGCACCAGAAAAAAAAAATAACAGTGGCAGCCTCGTAATGAGGGCCATTCTATTAGTAGTATAGGGGGTGAGTGAATCCATAGCTACCACAACCCCTCCCACCTTTATGCCAGAGGCTGCATGGAGCATCCCAACCATAGATGCTAATCTGCAGAACATCTTTTTGAAGACAGTGAAAAAATTTTACAGGCCGATTCATGGAATAAATGTGCGCCGAAAATTCCGGCGCAGAGGGGCCTATACGTGCGCTGCGCCGAAAAATAGCGAAAAGCGCAGGGAAACCAGCGCACGTCGATTCATGGAAGTCCGTGCGTAAGAAAAGCATAGGACGTGCGCTGAAAAAGTGCGCGGCGCACGCCGGCGCACAGGTCAACCAACGGCGTGCGCCACGGCCACTGCGCTATCACTCCGAGCGCAGCGCACAGCTCTAAAGTAGGCGGAACACAGGGCGGGACACTCGGAATGGGGAATAAAATGGGGCACAACACTCGGAATGGGGAAGAATGTGGGCGGCACGGGGAAGTACAGGAGGCAAGTGCGCGGAACGCCCACACGCTCTCCGGCAACACGTATTCATGGATTCGAACAGGGCAAAACAGCGCTCGATCAAACCAGCGCACAGGCCCAAAAACGTACGCCACAAGTAAGCAGGCGGTAGCGTCCCGACGCACTTAACGAAAGTGCGCCAAAACCTGCGCCAACAAATACCACCCACATACAGCAATGGGCCATACCGTGACCCCAAAGGACAAAAGAGGTGCAAAGGTGTACGCCATTAACACGGACACCCACTGTTCAACAATTCGCGCGTGTGTGTACAACGGGTTGCGCGAGAAGTCACTCACGCGATTGCCCTGGGTACGTCGATATCAGGGGTGCGTGTGAAGTTCGACACGCGAAAAGCCAGGGTACGTCAATTACAGGGGTGCGCGGGAAGTTTCACACGCGAAAAGCTAGGCTACGGGAATTCCAGGGGTGCGCGTGAAATCCTACACGCGAAAAACTAGGGTACGTCATTTACAGGGGTGCGCGGGAAGTTTCACACGCGAATAGGCTGGGCGCGTGTGTACAGGGGTGCGCGGGAAGTCCCACACGCGATTACAGCAGGGTACGTGTATTTCAGGGGTGCGCGGGAATTTCCACACGCGAATAGGCTGGGCGCGTGTATTTCAGGGGTGCGCGGGAAGTCCCACACGCGAAAAGCCAGGGTACGTCCATTACAGAGGTGCGCGGGAAGTTTCACACGCGAAAAGCCAGGGTACGTCCATTACAGGGGTGCGCGTGAAGTTTCACACGCGAAAAGCTAGGCTACGGGAATTGCAGGGGTGCGCGGGAAGTCCCACACGCGAAAAGCCAGGGTACGTCCATTACAGGGGTGCACGGGAAGTTTCACACGCGAAAAGCTAGGCTACGGGAATTGCAGGGGTGCGCGGGAAGTCCCACACGCGAAAAGCCAGGGTACGTCCATTACAGGGGTGCGCGTGAAGTTTCACACGCGAAAAGCTAGGCTACGGGAATTGCAGGGGTGCGCGGGAATTTCCACACGCGAATAGCCTGGGCGCGTGTATTTCAGGGGTGCGCGGGAATTATCACACGCGATTTGGCTTGGTACGTGTATTACAGGGGTGCGTGCGAAGTTACACACGCGATTAGGCTGGGTGGGTCCTGTCACCCTCGACGGCCCCTGCAGGCAGCCCACAAAACAGGGGACTACCCTGCACACCTGCTCATGTCTCCCACCACCCCCACCCCCCACCATCCAGGGGCAGCCTCCACCAGGCCCCCACTCATGTCTCCCACCACCCCCACCCCCCACCATCCAGGGGCACCCTCCACCAGGCCCCCACTCATGTCACCCACCACCCTCACCCCCCAGCAGTGCAGGGGCACCCTCCACCAGGCCCCCACTCATGTCTCCCACCACCCCCACCCCCCCGCCACCAGGGGCACCCTCCACCAGGCCCCCACTCATGTCTCCCACCACCCCCACCCCCCCGCCACCAGGGGCAGCCTCCACCAGGCCCCCACCCATGTCTCCCACCACCCCCACCCCCCAGCAGTGCAGGGGCACCCTCCACCAGGCCCCCACTCATGTCTCCCACCACCCACACCCACCTGCACCAGGGTCAGAACCCTCAATGGGGATGTCAGTGTTGGCAGCTAGGCCTTTGGTGGTTACGGATGCAGGGTCACACTCCGCGACATCTGATCCTGTTCCTGGGCCAGCAGATCAGAGGGGGAATGCAGTCCTGCAGCCTCAGGCAGTGCCGGCACAGCAAGGCGCAGTCCGCCTTGCCCCAGACAGGTGTGGTGCCCGCCGACATGGTGGCCGTACGCCACCTGGCAATACCGTATGGGAGCAATCCATTTACGTTATGGCTACCCAACAGGCAGCATCATCCGAGATGATGGCTCAGGTCATGGATAGGGTGGCCACTTCCATTGTCCCCCCTGAAAGGCTGATGGAGCGACTAGAGCAGGCAACCGACTCCATCTGCCAGTCACACAGGGAGGACATGTTGGCGTCCAACAGGGACAGGCTGGCGGCACTGGCGACTCTGCAGGAGGCCTTCTCCATAGAGTCCCAGGGCCACAGGGAAGCCCTGAGGCAGGAGCTACATCAACTCAGGACGACTCTTGTTGAGCTAGAGGCTTCAACACACCAAAGGACAGAACAGCAGCTGGAGCGTCTCACCCGTACGCTCTCAGCTGAGATGCAAGCAACGAGGGCGGAGGTCCGGGCATCCCGTGAGTTGTTGCATGGGGACCTCCGCACCCTCATCCTCCAGAACGAGACCTACCACACCCGCATGCTTGCAGCCATGGAGGAACAGAGTAGGGCCTTGCGTGGGCTGCCTCCCATAGTGCAACCACCTCCGGATGCAGCTGCACAGGGTGATAATAGCGACAGCAGTGATACTCCCACAATAGGGTAGCCGTGTGGGCCATGAGCCCATGGAGGTGTTTTTTTTCCCCAGGATCCACACAGGTGGTTTCTGGTGTGCACCCTGACCTCGGACCTCCTGGGTGGCCTCCCCAACCCCCCCGGGCCCTTTAATGGCCATTTTTGATTTTCTTTTTATTTTTATATTTTTTAAATTTTCATTTTTATTTTTATTTTAATATTTTTCCCAATTTTTTGGGGACACATTGTTGGCTTCCGTGGTTCCTGTGGGCATACGCTGCATTGTGGCTGGGCACATGCAGGCTTGTCATGTATTAGGTTCAGATGCCTGGGTTTGAGTCACACACACCCCTCCAGCTTCCCGTTTCCATGGGCTTGCAAAGGGTGTACCCAAGTGACATTGAAGTACATGGTGACATTGGACTCCCACTACATGTGTGGGTAGTCTAGTCAATACTGTGTATACATTCCTAGTGCATATTGCTGTTGTGTTGTACACTGCATGTTGCATTGATGTGTAACTCATCATCTGTGTCTGCCTCCCAATTTGCAGGTCCCTTCCTCATGTCTACACAAGGCCCTCTAGTCTGGAGATGGGGTCCTTGTTGGCAGCAGTGCACCTACAACTCTACATGGCACCAACACTGTTCAGTTGGAAGTGGTGGGAGTGCAGGCATATCCAGGTGGTGAGACAACTGATTTATTACATTACTGAAGTCATGTTTATGGTAGTACGTGCTCAAGTATGTTGTTTGTCCTGCATTACAGTGAGCATTTCAGGTGTAGGAAGTTTCAATTGGGACACTGTACATCGCAACACATGTCACGGTGCTGGGGATGGGTTGGGTGACATGGCACTGTCCTCTTGTTGCATTTAGCAAGTGGGTATTAATTTTGGCTGCTTGAATGTGTTCCTTCACAAAACTGCATTGGTGTTGTGTGTGGGTAGGGATGCACACATTGTAACACTTCCAGGTGAACAATCTCAGGCTGATATGCTTTTCACGGTTGAATCTCCAGACATTCAGGATCAGTGTCAGGTTGAGTCATCATTGATTGTCAGATGGAATGTGCCAGGCCAGTGTGCACTCCACAGGGGAGTGAATACTATGTGAAGTAATTAGCCACTAGCTGTGTACGGGCTGCCTCCCCTCGTGCCCTTTCCCCTCCCATGCGCAGTGGCTGTGCATGTGGTTGGGGATGTGGGGCCACCACCATGTCCACGGGCAGGCCCCGGCGTGTTGCAACGTTGTGCAGGACACATGCTGCCACTATGATCCTGCACACTACTGGGGGAGCGTATAACAGCTGCCTGCCAGAACGGTCAAGGGAGCGAAAGCGTGACTTTAGCACTCCGAATGTGCGCTCCACTATGCCCCGGGTTGTAATGTGGGCTGTGTTATATCTTACCTCGGGTGGCGTGGTGGGGTTCCGAATTGGCGTCATCATGTGGGGGCTGAGAGGGTAGGCACTGTCCCCTGTGGAGGTGGTGATTGGTATCATTGGTGGGGTTGTGACCTTGCTCAGTATCCAACATGCATGCATGTGCAGTGGCATACATACTCACCGAGAAGCCATGTATCGCCATGCCGCCCAGCATCTATGTCCCGGCATAGGGTGGACATTCGGTAAATGAAGCTGTCGTGGGTGGACCCGGGATAGTTGGCATATACTGAGGTGATGATTCCCTTGGCATTACATACTACCTGCACGTTGATGGAATGCCAGTGCTTGCGGTTCCTATAGATGTGCTCTGATGCCCTGGGGGGACGTAGAGCCACATGGGTGCAGTCGATGGCACCTAGCACTTTGGGGAATTGTGCCACTCCGTAAAAATCCAGGGCGGCAGCATGCCTTTCAGCAGGTGTTCTGGGCAGGTATATGTGCCTGCGGACTGATGGGCGTGCAGTGATGATGTCCAAGACCTGGTGTAGGCAGCGTGACTGGGTGGCCTGTGACACCCCACCCACTATGGCACTTGTCCGCTGAAATGATCCAGTGGCTAAGAAGTGCAGTACATTGAGGACCTTCTCCAGGGGGCTGAGTGCTTGAGAGCACAGGGTGGGTGATGTGAGGTCATCCTCCCACTCACTCACCAGGTCCAGTATTATGTGTGGTGGAAACCTGTACCTTCCATACACCTGGTTATCAGGCATCCCGAAAAGGCTGGTTCTGGGTGTGAATATTCTGGCCCTGACTCTCCTCCTCCTCCTCCTTTGGTAGCCCACTGCCACTGCTGCTAGGAACGGTATGTTCATCCTGGCATCTGGCTTGTTATTTGAAAAGTGCGCAAATTAATGCTTTGCGCGTGTTCTAGGCGAGCGTGTGACCCGCGCACCCCTGGAATCTAGTTCCCACTCCAATAGCGTGTGGAAATTCCCACGCAGCAGCCATACAGGTGCGCTGACGTACTTGCGTGTGTAAGTGCCCGCGCACCCCTGAAATACACGTACATAGGCCAATCGCGTGTACGCGCACTTTTGTCCAATTACACGCAATGAAATACACGTACATAGGCCAATCACGCGATGACACTCTGACGTGCAGTATTTCCACGTGTGTTCCGTCATCACGTGCTGAGTGGGGAACGCCCGTGCGGGTCACGTCAGACGCGCTTACGCGCTGAGGGACTCTGGTCCAATAGAATCGCGTATGCGTGCTGACGCGCTTACGCGCTAAGGGCCTTTCCTCGGATTTCACGCTGACGTGCAGGATTTTCACGTGCCAAATCACTCCGTATCAAGCTGGCCACCCGAAAACACACGGAACACCACGCTCCTGCCCAGAAGGCCGAGTTACTGCCCCCCAGTGCCCCGAGCAGCCTCCCACGTGCTATCTGCTGCTGCCTGCCTGCCTGCTGCCACCGTGCCCTGCCATTTGGTGCCTGCACATCAGCCATCTGCAGGGGTCCAGTTGCTGTGTCCACCCCAGCTGGAACTGAAGACTCCCAACTGGGATTCCATCGCTCCACAGCCCAGCCCCAGGACCCAGTTGCCCACCCACACCTGCCTCTGGGGTTGCCATGTCGGGCACTTCCACATCTGGCACCAGTGGCAACCCCAGGCCAGAGGGGCAGAGGGGCACCAGCTTCACTGCCACCGAAGTTGGTGTCCTGGTGGAGCATGTCCTGGGGCAATATGATGCCCTCTTTGGATCATCCCGCGCCAGCAAGGAAGGACGGGAGAGGATCTGGGCCGACTGTGTGGTTGCCATCAACGCGGACGGGGTGGCAACCCGCAACGTCCAGAAGATCAAGAAGCGCTGGGAGGACTTGAGGTCCAGGACCCTTGTGAAGGCCCGGCGCCTCGTGGAGGGGGGCCGGGGCCGCATGAGTTCCATCCAGAAGAGGGTCCTGGAACGCGTACGCCCAGCGCTCCACGCCCAGGTCCTTGAGAGGGAGGCCCGTCTGGAGTTGAGCGGTATGTGTCCAAGCATTACTGTGTGAGACAGGGCATGTTGCGGTGTGCTGGTTCTATGATACTTGCCTGTATGTGTGCCATGGGCCATGTATGCATGTATGTGTGCAGGGACATCATGGTAATGCATGTGCGACCAGTGATGTGTGACCCACATGGTTGTTGCATGTGTTGAAATGCGGCATGGGGAGCCCTATGCAGATTTTGGACATGAGAGCATGCCAGTCTCTGTACCTGGACATGGATGGGGGTGAAGGATGGGTGCTGATGCCAGGTACATATATGGTAGCCATGTCTGTGTGCCTGACCTGCGTGTCTGTGACTTGTGCATGCCATGGATGCATGACACATGTGTGTGACAATGCACAGATTCAGTGACGCACCCAACTTACCCTTGTTTCGCCTGTGTTCGGTGTGATTGGGGCCAGATGGATGTGACTGAGGTGAAGTGTGTGCATGTGATATGCATGAGCCATGATGCATGTGAGTTACATATCATTGAATGTTTCTAGAGTCCATTGGACATGCATGGAAATGTCCATGGCATGCACCATGCCTGTTACTGTGTGTGTTTTGCCTGGACTGACCCATGTGTTGTGGAGGGACATGATGGAAGTGTACTTTGACAGTGGTGCTCATCTGCTATTGCTTCCTGTCTAGGGGACCATTCTACAGTAGCCTGATGCTTGTGTCCTTTGTCTCCCTCTACGCAGCGGCTAGTGAAGAAGAGGGCGGAGACGGCGCTGTGGAGCAAGGCGGCGGGGATGCCCCCACGGCTGCAGCGGAAGGGGTGGGTGAGCCCCCACAGGGGCCTGCTACGGCGGGAGACGGTGAGGAGCCATCCAGGTTGGTGGTTTGCACAGAGGAGGAGGAGGCCGACACTGGTGCACACATGGGGCCTGGTGGGAGCATCCCTGCTGGTGCAAGTGGTGCAGTCCAGGGCCAGGGGCAGGAGGCAGCACAGGTCACCGTGGAGGGGCCTGTGCATGTCACTGTCCCTGACCCTGTGAGTGCACCACCATGCACCAGCAGGGATGCCCCGTCCCAGGCCCGACGCAGGTAGAGGGGATGTCCATGTCACCTGACTCCCCTCCACCTGCGGACGTGGTAACCCCTGGCCGCGTGGAGAAGGTCCTGATTGGGGTCGCGATGCGCACGGCTGTGATTCGTGATGACGTGCGTGCTTCCCGGGAGGAGCACGCACGTCATCACGAAGTGCACCGTGCCGACGTGGCCCAATTGGGATCGGCCATGTTCGGGGGTTTCCTGCATGTGTTGGCCAATCTGACGGCCCTCTCCTCCTCTGTGCAGGCTATCCACCGGTCGTTCTCCTTGCCGTCTTCCGGCCCAGATGCCACCAGGGCCCCCTGTGGACCTGCCCCGACCAATGCAGCCAGCTCGGTGGGGATCCCATCCCTGCCACAGTTGGGAGTCGGAGGTCCAGCAGGGGTGGACAACACAGCAAGTGGACCCCAGCAGATGGAAGATGTGACGGCATCATCGGGCAGGGCACGTGCACGACGGCGTCGGTGGTTTCCATCAGCCTGGATGCCGTCGTGCTGGCAGAGGCAGTGGCGTCGGAGGCAGCAGCGGGCTCGACGTGGGAGGCATCATGGCTCGGGGCCATCAAGATCAGAGGGGCAGGCATCGGCCGGAGGGCAGGGCAACCCTGGGATGGTGGTGTGTTCCGTGTGGGAGGAGTTTGGCCAGCGGATAGGTGCGGAGCGGCAGCGGGCGGAAGAGGAGCGGCTCGCCATGGTCAGGGCGGAGTTCTCCATGCGTCGGGTATTGAGGCGGGCTGAGTGCCTCGAGGAAGCTCGCAGGGAGTTTGAGGTGGACATGGGGTTGTCCCTGCGAGACCTCGGGGCCAGGACAGAGTCCCGCCTCCAGGACATCGACATGGAGTTCGATGATGCCCTGGCCAGCAACATCACCAAGTGAGCCGCAGGACTTGCCCGCTGCCTTTGTATATAGTTATTTAGTTAGTTAGTGCTAGGTTTCCTTTATTTATTTTTATTATTTTGGACCGCTCGGACAATGGCCACTTTTTTGTACATATATTTTTCATTAGTTAGTGGTAGGTTTCATTTTTGGTGTTGGGCTCATGGACCCTGGAACATTCCTGTATATAGTTTGTTTTTTTGGGAGATACATTTTTTTAATTTCTTATTGTTTTCACCATGACGTAATGGTTTTTCATTAATTTCCTATGACATGATATTGCTTTGGACAAATTCATTTTAATTTTTTATTTCTTTGTTTTTTTGTTTATCACTTTTGTTCTCGGACATGGACCATTTATTTACTTAGCCACATCGTTGTATGTTTGAAAAGTTCACTTATTTTTGGTATTTAATACATTTTTTATATTTTCTTACACTTGTGTTATTTTCTCATTGGTTTGTTACATGTCATGATATGGGTTTTGACATTCACTTGCACCCATTGTGTATGTGTGTGTGATGGACATGTGTTCTTTTGCATACTTGGCATTGGGGTTGTGTCATGTGATTGCATTCACTATGTGGGTGGATGCAATCCTTGCCTGGGTGTTTGTGCTGGGTATGCTGGCCATTACTGCCATGATTGTGTATCGTCAGGACCTGGGGCCAGGGGGACATGTGTGGGGGCCTGCTGGCAGGTTCCCCACAGTGCTGGGGGGTGGGGGTGGTGGGAGACATGGGTGGGGGCCTGGTGGAGGCTGCCCCTGCACTGCTGGGGGGTGGGGGTGATAGGGGACATGAGTGGGGGCCTGGTGGAGGGTGCCCCTGGTGACTGGGGGGGTGGGGGTGGTGGGTGACATGAGTGGGGGCCTGGTGGAGGGTGCCCCTGGTGACTGGGGGGGTGGGGGTGGTGGGTGACATGAGTGGGGGCCTGGTGGAGGGTGCCCCTGGATGGTGGGGGCTGGGGGTGGTGGGAGACATGAGTGGGGGCCTGGTGGAGGCTGCCCCTGCACTGCTGGGGGGTGGGGGTGGTGGGAGACATGAGTGGGGGCCTGGTGGAGGCTGCCCCTGGTGACTGGGGGGGTGGGGGTGGTGGGAGACATGAGTGGGGGCCTGGTGGAGGGTGCCCCTGGTGACTGGGGGGTTGGGGGTGGTGGGTGACATGAGTGGGGGCCTGGTGGAGGGTGCCCCTGGTGACTGGGGGGGTGGGGGTGGTGGGTGACATGAGTGGGGGCCTGGTGGAGGGTGCCCCTGGTGACTGGGGGGGTGGAGGTGGTGGGTGACATGAGTGGGGGCCTGGTGGAGGGTGCCCCTAGTGACTGGGGGGGTGGGGGTGGTGGGAGACATGGTTGGGGGCCTGGTGGAGGGTGCCCCTGGTGACTGGGGGGGTGGGGGTGGTGGGTGACATGAGTGGGGGCCTGGTGGAGGGTGCCCCTGCACTGCTGGGGGGTGGGGGTGGTGGGAGACATGGGTGGGGGCCTGGTGGAGGCTGCCCCTGGATGGTGGGGGTGGGGGTGGTGGGAGACATGAGTGGGGGCCTGGTGGAGGGTGCCCCTGGTGACTGGGGGGGTGGGGGTGGTGGGTGACATGAGTGGGGGCCTGGTGGAGGGTGCCCCTGGTGACTGGGGGGGTGGGGGTGGTGGGTGACATGAGTGGGGGCCTGGTGGAGGGTGCCCCTGCACTGCTGGGGGGTGGGGGTGGTGGGAGACATGGGTGGGGGCCCGGTGGAGGCTGCCCCTGGATGGTGGGGGGTGGGGGTGGTGGGAGACATGAGTGGGGGCCTGGTGGAGGGTGCCCCTGGTGACTGGGGGGGTGGGGGTGGTGGGTGACATGAGTGGGGACTGGTGGAGGGTGCCCCTGGTGACTGGGGGGGTGGGGGTGGTGGGTGACATGAGTGGGGGCCTGGTGGAGGGTGCCCCTGCACTGCTGGGGGGTGGGGGTGGTGGGAGACATGGGTGGGGGCCTGGTGGAGGCTGCCCCTGGATGGTGGGGGGTGGGAGTGGTGGGAGACATGAGTGGGGGCCTGGTGGAGGGTGCCCCTGGTGACTGGGGGGGTGGGGGTGGTGGGAGACATGGTTGGGGGCCTGGTGGAGGGTGCCCCTGGTGACTGGGGGGGTGGGGGTGGTGGGAGACATGGGTGGGGGCCTGGTGGAGGCTGCCCCTGGATGGTGGGGGGTGGGGGTGGTGGGAGACATGAGTGGGGGCCTGGTGGAGGGTGCCCCTGGTGACTGGGGGGGCGGGGGTGGTGGGTGACATGAGTGGGGGCCTGGTGGAGGGTGCCCCTGGTGACTGGGGGGGTGGGGGTGGTGGGTGACATGAGTGGGGGCCTGGTGGAGGGTGCCCCTGCACTGCTGGGGGGTGGGGGTGGTGGGAGACATGGGTGGGGGCCTGGTGGAGGCTGCCCCTGGATGGTGGGGGGTGGGGGTGGTGGGAGACATGAGTGGGGGCCTGGTGGAGGGTGCCCCTGGTGACTGGGGGGGTGGGGGTAGTGGGTGACATGAGTGGGGGCCTGGTGGAGGGTGCCCCTGGTGACTGGGGGGGTGGGGGTGGTGGGTGACATGAGTGGGGGCCTGGTGGAGGGTGCCCCTGCACTTCTGGGGGGTGGGGGTGGTGGGAGACATGGGTGGGGGCCTGGTGGAGGCTGCCCCTGGATGGTGGGGGGTGGGGGTGGTGGGAGACATGAGTGGGGGCCTGGTGGAGGGTGCCCCTGGTGACTGGGGGGGTGGGGGTGGTGGGTGACATGAGTGGGGGCCTGGCGGAGGGTGCCCCTGGTGACTGGGGGTGGTGGGTGACATGAGTGGGGGCCTGGTGGAGGGTGCCCCTGCACTGCTGGGGGGTGGGGGTGGTGGGAGACATGTGTGGGGGCCTGGTGGAGGCTGCCCCTGGATGGTGGGGGGTGGGGGTGGTGGGAGACATGAGTGGGGGCCTGGTGGAGGGTGCCCCTGGTGACTGGGGGGGTGGGGGTGGTGGGTGACATGAGTGGGGGCCTGGTGGAGGGTGCCCCTGGTGACTGGGGGGGTGGGGGTCGTGGGTGACATGAGTGGGGGCCTGGTGGAGGGTGCCCCTGGTGACTGGGGGGGTGGGGGTGGTGGGTGACATGAGTGGGGGCCTGGTGGAGGGTGCCCCTGGTGACTGGGGGGGTGGGGGTGGTGGGAGACATGGTTGGGGGCCTGGTGGAGGGTGCCCCTGGATGGTGGGGGGTGGGGGTGGTGGGAGACATGGCTGGGGGCCTGGTGGAGGGTGCCCCTGGTGACTGGGGGGGTGGGGGTGGTGGGTGACATGAGTGGGGGCCTGGTGGAGGGTGCCCCTGGTGGCGGGGGGGTGGGGGTGGTGGGAGACATGAGTGGGGGCCTGGTGGAGGGTGCCCCTGGTGACTGGGGGGGTGGGGGTGGTGGGTGACATGAGTGGGGGCCTGGTGGAGGGTGCCCCTGGTGACTGGGGGGTGGGGGTGGTGGGAGACATGGTTGGGGGCCTGGTGGAGGGTGCCCCTGGATGGTGGGGGGTGGGGGTGGTGGGAGACATGGTTGGGGGCCTGGTGGAGGGTGCCCCTGGTGACTGGGGGGGTGGGGGTGGTGGGAGACATGAGTGGGGGCCTGGTGGAGGGTACCCCTGGTGACTGGGGGGGTGGGGGTGGTTGGAGACATGAGCAGGTGTGCAGGGTAGTCCCCTGTTTTGTGGGCTGCCTGCAGGGGCCGTCGAGGGTGACAGGACCCACCCAGCCTAATCGCGTGTGTAACTTCGCAGGCACCCCTGTAATACACGTACCAAGCCAAATCGCGTGTGATAATTCCCGCGCACCCCTGAAATACACGCGCCCAGGCTATTCGCGTGTGGAAATTCCCGCGCACCCCTGAAATACACGCGCCCAGGCTATTCGCGTGTGGAAATTCCCGCGCACCCCTGAAATACACGTACCCTGCTGTAATCGCGTGTGGGACTTCCCGCGCACCCCTGTAATACACGCGCCCAGCCTATTCGCGTGTGGAAATTCCCGCGCACCCCTGAAATACACGCGCCCAGGCTATTCGCGTGTGATAATTCCCGCGCACCCCTGAAATACACGCGCCCAGGCTATTCGCGTGTGGAAATTCCCGCGCACCCCTGAAATACACGCGCCCAGGCTATTCGCGTGTGGAAATTCCCGCGCACCCCTGAAATACACGTACCCTGCTGTAATCGCGTGTGGGACTTCCCGCGCACCCCTGTAATACACGCGCCCAGCCTATTCGCGTGTGGAAATTCCCGCGCACCCCTGAAATACACGCGCCCAGGCTATTCGCGTGTGGAAATTCCCGCGCACCCCTGAAATACACGCGGCCAGGCTATTCGCGTGTGGAACTTCCCGCGCACCCCTGAAATACACGTACCCTGCTGTAATCGCGTGTGGGACTTCCCGCGCACCCCTGAAATACACGCGGCCAGGCTATTCGCGTGTGGAACTTCCCGCGCACCCCTGAAATACACGTACCCTGCTGTAATCGCGTTTGGGACTTCCCGCGCACCCCTGAAATACACGCAGCCAGGCTATTCGCGTGTGGAAATTCCCGCGCACCCCTGAAATACACGTACCCTGGCTTTTCGCGTGTGGGACTTCCCGCGCACCCCTGGTATTCCCGTAGCCTAGCTTTTCGCGTGTGAAACTTCCCGCGCACCCCTGAAATGGACGTAGCCTGGGATTTGACGTGTGAAACTTCCCGCGCACCCTTGAAAATCGCATGGGCCGCTTGCCGTGATGGTCCAGGGTTAGCGCAGCCCCTTGCGCTGGTTTGTGATTTTTATGAGATTTCCCAGCGCAAGGGGCGTTCCTGGGGGCGTAACTGGCGCTGCAGCGAGTCGCTGCGCCACTGTGCGCCACGGCTGCCTGAGGAAGCTAAAATCCATGAATACGCTGTGCGCCGGATTCGGTTTTGGCGCACGCGGCTGGCGCAGACTATCGCACGCGCACGCTGTGCGCCAGCCGCGTGCGCTACTTGTGCGCTGAATTCTATGAATTACCCTGTTAGTGTTAAGGCCACAAAATAACATTTGCCTTGTATAGGGCAGAGTTAAAAACAAGAATTTGTATACACATAAAATATATGTGACTGTGTAATGTATTAAAGCATTTGTAATAAAATATTACTATGCAAAATGTCACCTTCTAATAAACAGAGTTTAGCAGAGAATTCATCCATTGAAGTTTCCTTCTCCAGTTAGGAGAAATATTGAATCATTATTTGCTCATGGGATGGTGTAGCCAGACATTGGGCCAGATTATCAAAAAGCAGCAGAAATGAAAGGAGCGCAGCCAATGCACTCATTTCATTTTTGCTGCTTTCAGAATTGCTCAGATCAACTTATTTGAAAAGTGACCTGAGCATTTCTGTTGACCCCCCCTTGCATACATTAGTGTCGGAGCGCTCTCCGGACACTAATGTATGACAGGCTTCCAGCAACCACGTGATTGCTGCACGTGCATTTCACCAAGACAGACCATTAAATGGCCAGTCTCTGTGAAATGCTCAGAGAAAAAAAAGCATTTCCTTTCCTGCTTTGGGGATGAATATGGGGTGTTATGTTGAGTTGATTTATTCTGTGCACCACTGCCATATCCATGGTCTCCAGGCGCTCTCATGGATCTATACGGTAAAGTGGGTGTGTTGATGCATGTAGAACCAGGAATTACTGGAGCCTGTGCATGTGTGCTTCCTGGGTGTGCTTTGTTTTGTATACTACATGCTTATTTTTTCTGGATGGGCGTGTCCAGTGTTCGTGTTGTTTGGGTATTTGAGTTGGTTTGAGAGCGATGTGAGGTTTTGGGTGTTTAGCAGGATGGTTCACTAGCCATTTGGGCATGGGTGGTAAGTGTGTGGTGACAGAGGGTGGTAGAGAAGAGGACGTGGTTAGTAGGGTGTTGGGTGGTCTCTGGATACTATGCAGCTATGCTATTGTTTTCTTTTTGTAGGGCAATCACCTTTGCATTGGCGTGAGGTTAGAATTGGATTGGTGGGACGAGACTACAATGAAGGAAATATATAAGTATGGTAGAACTTATTGTGTAGGGGACTGTTAGCTGTCACTGGGGTGGGTCATTTTCTAGAGGAGCTGGGTGTTGTCAAGGAGTTATTGTGTTTCCAGGGTCCTTTTGATCCATTATGCAAATTTGTGTGCGTGTTTCTTGAAACATCGGTCCGAAAATTGTAGAGTGTTCGATTGTAGGGGTCCTCAAGGTTCTGTCCCCCAGGGCTAGAGTTCAAAGCCTTTGCGGGTGTGGTTTCAGCATTGTATGGGGGTGTAGGAGCCTGCCCATGGTTTGGACGTTTTGTGGCTTTGAAATGGCCTGCTCCTGAGGGTGATCATTGTATAGTTATTGTTGATCTGTTTTTATCTTTGCACATTGAATAACCACTTTTTAAGCCATTTCCGGAAACTTAGGTGGTCTTCTGTCTTCTTCATTTCCTTCGGGATCGAGTTCCATAGTTTGACTAAGAGAATGGAGAAAGCAGTTTCTCGGAATTTAGTTTTCTCATAGTGTCTTGTTTCTATTTGGAGGTTGGTACTATAATTTAAGGATTTTCTGGGTTGGTATTGGGTGATTTATGCTTGCGGGAATTTGGCTCCTTGTCTGTGTAGTGATCTATTTGCAATTCAGAGGGATTTGAAGTTAATTTGTTTCTTGACTGGCAGCCAATGTATAATTCTCACGGCTGAGTTGATCTCTTCTATTTAGTCTCAGGAGTAGTCTTGCATGTAGAATTCTCAGGGCTGAGGTGATCTCTTCTATTTAGTCTCAGGAGTAGTCTTGCATGTAGAATTCTCAGGGCTGAGGTGATCTCTTCTATTTAGTCTCAGGAGTAGTCTTGCATGTAGAATTCTCAGGGCTGAGGTGATCTCTGCTATTTAGTCTCAGGAGTAGTCTTGCATGTAGAATTCTCAGGGCTGAGGTGATCTCCTCTAGTTAGTCTCAGGATTAGTCTTGCATGTAGAATTCTCAGGGCTGAGTTGATCTCCTCTAGTTAGTCTCAGGAGTAGTCTTGCATGTAGAATTCTCAGGGCTGAGGTGATCTCCTCTATTTAGTCTCAGGAGTAGTCTTGCATGTAGAATTCTCAGGGCTGAGGTGATCTCCTCTATTTAGTCTCAGGAGTAGTCTTGCATGTAGAATTCTGAGGGCTGAGGTGATCTCTTCTATTTAATCTCAGGAGTAGTCTTGCATGTAGAATTCTCAGGGCTGTAGTCTCAGGAGTAGTCTTGCTGCTGTGCTTTGGATGTGCTGTAGTTCTTTGGTGAGGTGTTTGGGCATTCCTAAGCAGAGGCTATTTGCATTGTCTATTCTTGATAGTACTAATGAGACAATAACGAGGTACAGTGTGGGAAGAGGGTATAAGGGAGGATCCCTCTTATTAGTCGAAGACGGTAGAATTGTTTGCTATTGCTTTGACCTGTGGTTCCAGGGTGAGACCACTCTCCATGAGTATTCCCAGGTTTTTTGTCATGGTTGATGATTCAGGTTCAGTTCCCATACATTAGAGACAGGAGAGATATCTGTGTTAGGTTGTTGTTGTGTGGGGAGGGCATTGTCAGGGTTGTTGTTGGTAGTCATCTTGTAAATGTGTTGGTTGTCGTCGGCATGCTAGTAAGATGTCAGTCCGTGAGTGTCTATGAGCTTCATTGGGGGGCGGGGGGCATGTAGATATTGACAAAAAGTGGAGAGAGGCTTGATCTTTGTCATATGCCACAGGTGAAGTGTTTTGTGTTTCATGTGAACGGGGGGCTGGTAGGTTATTTTGGTTCTGTTGGTGAGGAAAGATTTCAGCAATTGAAGTGCTGTGTTTTGAATGCATGCTTCTTCCAGTCTTTTGAACAATAGTGTGTTTTAAATTGTATGAAAGGCAGCTTATATGACCAGAAGTATGAGGGCAGATTGGTTGTTGTTGTCGGCATTCATCTTTAGGTTGTCCCATATGGAGAGGAGTGCTGATTCAGTTCCTCACATGGGTCTGGAACCAACCTGGGATTGGTCAAATAGTCTGTTGGATTCCACATGGTTGAGCAGTTCTTTGTACAAGTGATCCTCCAAGATTTTTGCCGAATAGAGTAGGCTTGAAATAGGTCTGTAGTTCTCGGGGTCATCTGTTTTTCTGGCCTGATTTTTTAAAGAATGGTTTAATATTGGCCGATTTTGGATAATTTTGATAGTGTTCCAGTGTTCAGGGATAGGTTCTTTAGTAGTTGTATGTAAAGGGCTGGTGTTTTAGGGGTGAGTAGCTTTTTGTAGATATCCGGTGGGCATGTGTCACTTGGAGATCTGGTCCTATTGGTTTATTTCAGTATGTTGCTGAAGGTTTTCTCGCTAATTGGTTTAAATTGGGTGAATGTTGCATTGGGTATTGGGGATCTGGTTTCTGGGAAGGTTTTGTTAGTTGTCCTACTGGATGTCTCTATGGCTTGCTGGATAGAGCGTATTTTTGTTCTAAGGTGGTCTGCGATACTGTCACATAACATTTATGAGGGTACGGTGTTGTTACTGAATGAGGTTGGGTTTGGGGGTTTGTTGCCGATTGGATTCTTGTGGCGTGATGTGCTTTCTTGGCTTTGAACACTGCCGATCTGTATGGATACATTTGTATTTGGAGGTAATGCTATATGAGCAGAAGAGACCACTTTTTTGTTAGTGGCTTGTGGGATGTGGCCTGTAGTACATGGGCAAAAGAAGAAGTCCCCAAAGCAAGCTACCTATTGATGTCAACATATAGGTTTGGAAATTTAGACTAATATGAGGCAACTGTAAGTAAAGATCTTGTGTGGAAACATATATCACAAGATATGCGCAGGAACCAGTGTTACAAAAAATATAATCAATTTTATTTTTGGTGCATACTAAAAAATAAGGACGTCAATGGTCCATTTATAAAAAAGGGCCAACATGTAACAAGATCTTTACTAGTTTATTAGTTGGGTTAGAGTTTCTAGATGAAGCCTATTCTAGTTTTTTTTGTTTGTCATCAGTTGCTTTATGTTTGTGGGTATAATATGGGTTGGTGTTCTAACTGTGAATGGGATCATGTGATGGTCCCTCCAGATGATTGGTACCAGTGGGGTGGTAGTGGAGACGGTCTGTCCAGCTCTGTGGGTGGGTCCGTTCACCATTTGTTTGAGATGGAGAATTTCCAGGAGTGCCCTGATGGAGTTAGCTTTAGTTCAGTTTTCTCTTTCAAACCAAATGTAGAAATCTCCCAAATGATGATGTTGTCATGATTTACAGCTAGGTTGGCTATGGCATCAGTGAATTTTGGGGCGAAGTTAGGGTTGTGGGCGGGCAGTCTCTAGATAAGAAGGAAGAGTAGGTTGGATTGTTTGCTGAGTTTGCGGTTGACTTGGAGTGATATGCAGTTTTCTATGTCTGTTGAAGGTAAATATGTGAGCGCATTTGGTTTCTGAGTGCCCCGGCAATTCCTCCTCCTCATCTGCCTTCTCTGTTAGATTGTCTTTGTTTATAATTGCAGGGTATGGCTTCAGGAGCGAATACGTTATAGTTGTCTGATAGTCATGTTTCTGTGAGGAAGAGGGCGTCCATGCCGCATTCGCTAAAGAGGTCAAACATTTCCATTTGGTGTTTTGCCATAGATTGAATGTGAAACATACAAGAAGGAATACAGTTGAAAATCGAAGAAATGCACTTTTTTACACACCAACTTGTAGTCATTTTTAGAATGTACTTTTGTATTTGTATGTCCTGATGAGGCGCACTAGTTGGAAATAGTTTTACCAACTATTTGCCGGAAACTCGAGTCGACAAAACCAGATGTTCCACTCCATCTCGGTGTTGGGCTCTACTTAGGTTACATAGAAATATTAGAGCAATTGTATATATCGAAAGAAATGTGTTAATATATACTCTTTTTAGAATACATATTGATGCACTTCATAAGACTACAAATATGCTTTAGAGACGTAAGGTTTATTGGTATAGACTGGTTTGTTCTGTTCTTGGAACACATAGTAGAGACTGCGTTGATTTGCACAGGTATGAATGATTTTGGTTTGAATGAGAAGTAAAGATTAGGAGATGAATGTTGAGAGACAATGGTTTTTGGTTGGTGTGGTGTTTTTTGATATTTCAGATTTGAACACTTGTTCAACTAACAAATGTATTTGTACACATCTTTTTATGTGTCGCTAGTTATGACTATATAAACAAAAAAATAAACTCAATGAAATTAGTAATGCCTTGTCTATAGATTATTGTGCATTAAACAGCCACCTTTCCGTGGAAGGAATTGGTCGGTCGTTCTTGTATTAGTTACACATTATAAATGGTTAGAGGGCGGTACTTGTCCCTTGCCAATCTGCATCTTTTGCATGGTGATAGATTGAATGTTGACCAGGCTGCAGTGTAGCATGTGTGCTTTGGATAACTCATTGCTGGATGCTTTTCCTGGCAGTCCTGTGGAGGTGAGGTGTGTGTGTTGTGTGTACCAGTTTGGTGGGGTTAGTTTTTTCGTGGTGTTTGTCTAGATCCTCTGTGCCTTTGTCGAGGAGTTCCAGGGGCTGTGCACCTAAAATAAATAATCATGACAGAGTGAGAAAGGACCCTGTCATGACTTGCGCCTCCTCCCTGCACCCTTTTCCAAAGGCACAGGGGGATGACCCTCATTTCAAGGCATTTAAATGCCCTGAAACTCCCTCTTATTTGCTCAAATGCGCAAAAGGGGGATGGAGGGCATTTCAATGAGTGCATCTAGGTTGCACTCATTCAGATGACCCTTGTGAATTGGGCTTCTCCTTTTCTTGGCTAACGTGAGGAGATGAACTAGCACATCTTAGATGCACCAAAAAAAAAATTTTGAGAATCTGGCACATTGAATTTTTCTAATGACCCACCCACCCATGGCCTTGAGCCACCTATAACCCAAAACTATTGCATTATAATACAGCTTGGGAGAAACTGCATATGAGGAGGGACACACAGTGTGTAGGTTATTTGCCCATCCATTGACTGCCTATGTCCAAGCTAATCTCTATGGCTATTTCACCAATTTGCAGCCCCATACCCATCTGAACCACCCTCCTCAGGGGAACTCTTTGAGCTTTCTTTAATCAAGGCTTACCATAAAAACGTTGCCCTCAAAGTGCCTGCCAATGTTCTGAGAGTTAATTACTTAATTGAAGCTGTAAACATGCAACTGGTGTAATACAAATGTCTTAACCAAGTCGGCCTTCAGTCACTGGATTTATAAGCACTATGTTTGTCCTTCATTAAAGTTCTATGAAAAACAACCATTGGCAAAGCCAACAATTCTGCCTTCTGTATTTGGCATTTGTCAAGCACTGATTTTAGATGCCCAGGTCATCACACAATTGTGAACCTGCTGCCATCAATGGCCAGTTAATACCACTTCAGCAGTGCCTGGTAAGTGCCTCTCCCATGCCTACACAAATGCCCACATTTTTAGCATTGCCAGTGCTTTTTTAAATTTTGGCTGAAAGTTGGCAAAGCTGAACCTCTTTAAAAAGTGTGAAAACAGCACTTGAATGCATTTCTTTTCGATTAATTAGGTATATTAAAAGGACATGCCTTCTGAGATGTGGTCAACATTAAGAAACTGCTTTAATTATAAGTATGAAGCAGGACAGCATATGCCCAACTATGCTCTGCCAATAAACATGCCAGAACTGCATAGGCAGCACTGCCCATCACTGCATATATACCCCATGCAGCACTGCACATACACACCACTGCACACCCACACCAAAGTGCACTGAGTATACACCCAATGCAGCACCGTGCATACACACCACCCAACTGCACTGTAGGCCCCCACCCAACCATGCACATACACATCACCACACTGCACACACACAGCATTCCAAAACAGAACTTCACACTGCCCGCAGCATAGCAATATACACACTTCACAGCATTGTGCATACAGTGCCCGAGCACTGCACTGCACACTCCCACTGCCCCCAGCACCACACACATACATCTGACTGCACCACACACATACAGCCCCCTAGAGAATATGTAAGTGCAGTGCTATCCAAGCATACTGAAGTCTGGGCTTACTGTGCTGGTGTTCATAATGCTGTCTTGCTCTACTGTGGAAACTACACATAATGTAATGTGGCATCACTGTGCTAGTTGGGCATATTTGAGTCCGCCATTGCATGTGATAACTTGGCATATTAGTATCTGGCCTTTTTGTGCTAAGTAATATACTGGAACCTTGCATTAACATCATACTTGAGTGAACCCGAATCTTGAACTGCTATTCTAAATGGGCCTAATATAGCCAGGAGCCTCTTTGCCTCTTAACTGGACATCGTGGACACTGGATCCACTATGCTAATTTTGCATAGCCTCGATAATCGATTGAGTACCTGGGCATTGGATGGTAGTTGTGCGAAAACCTGATGTATTGAAGGCAAGACCTGGTGATGGTACGAGTACCTTGGAGTTTGATAATAAAACGTTCAAATTGTAAGTACTTGGGCTTTTGATTGTGTTACTTGGTATACGTGCGCAATATATGGTGCATGGTGTGAGTACAAGAGCACATCATGCCCATACCTGACAAATTGTGGTACTTTCTGGGCCTATGATGGAAATAGCTGGTAATGTACATGGGTACCTGGAGATTAACACCAATGCAAATAAAATACTTTTTTTTTACGTCAGGCTAACACTATTTGCTTTGTCAGTGCTTGTTCTAAGTGGAGTTTAAAATGCTGCAACAGGCATGGTAATAGTCAAATAAGTAATTGGATCTATACATCTGTTTTTGGACATTATCTATACTGCACTCTCCCTCTTGAATGCTCCAACTTCCTGATCATCTTTTTTCCACCACTCTCACAATGATTTGTTAGCAATTATCCTACTGTCCACTACTCCCTTCTTTCACTCTCTCCTAGTCCCCCTTCTGAACTCTTCCATTACACGCTTCCACTACTCAGGGAGAAGCTCTGAAATGATTGTTAAATATCTAGAAATCAAATATGTTCTCCTCTCGACACAATTGACAACCTTATCAAGCATCCACAAGTATTCTCAGTCCCAAAACTGGTAGATATTGTTCTAAGGAATCTTCCCAGACAAAGACCTTTCTTTGCGCAGGTGAAGCTACTGCCCATCCTCTTAACTGTTCCAGCTTCTTCCTGTCAGGCTGCGAGAAGCTTTAGTGTTTTGCTACGACTGAAAACCTGACTGTGTTCAAGTACATCTCAGAAAAGACTGAATCATATTACTCTGCTATAGACATAAAGATATCAGGAATCTGGTAGAAATGCAAGCAATAGCAAAACAATTTGCTTGGATTCTAAAGGATGCAAAGATGCAAAAAATTACAAACCATCAAATCCTCGTTACAAGAATTACATTTTTGAGAGCTTCAAAAAGATGAGTAATACTTTGTTTGCTTAAAATCCCGGCTGTAAGATCGCGAATGTTTGAAGGTAAGTTTTAATGTGCAACAAATACTTTAATTCTAACACTGTTTTGCAGAAAATGTGTTTATAATGAGCTTTAAGTACTGTGCTGTTGATGAATTATCTGCAACTTATTGGAAGTGTGAGTGTCTTTTTAAAACGGTCATTATTTGTTTTTCTTTTTTTAAATAAATCTAAGAAGAAAGAACACATATATTTAAAGGGCTTTAAGGATTGCCACTCGGCGCTCTGGCGGTTTGGATTGAGTTATGTTGTGTCTTTAGCGAAGTCCAAAACGTGTCCCCTGTGCCCCCCAGATTCTGTGTGTTACCTGCGCCCCTGCGTCTGCATGTATCAGCTGCAGGGTCTCTGTGTTAAATATTCTTGGATCCTGCACACCGAGCAGCACTGCCTGTCCTTAATACAGTGTAGCACTACTGCCCTCCCTTTCCCAAACTGGTAAGTTTTTGACCTACGCAAGTGCAACTGTGCTGTACCGCCCAAGACTGCAACCTCTTCCATTCTGAGAAAGCCTATTGCTCGCACTTCCATATTGCATGGCACCTGCTCACTAATCCTAAAGGCCGTGAAAAATGCCAAGGAAATGGCTGCTCCAGACATGGCTGTTTCAAAGCTGTCCCTGCATATTCCCCAGCCCTTTGCGTATGTCACACAGTTTTGCAATGTCTATGGGGCGCCTTGCAGCTTCTTTTTTTCCTGTTTGTCTGACCCATCCTTTCATTACCATCCTAGTATAATGCTCCTTTGTCGGGTCGGTCTTCCCCCTAACTTATGGAAACAGGCGATCGTTGCCAAATGGTATGTAACGCATGTTCTGGTCTTGTAATTGTGCCGCGCCCACCCAATGAATGCTCTCAAGGGCGCCCTTCTCTGATCCCTTTTCAGTCCTTCTCTGAAATTAATAAATGTGTCCTAAAAGGCCTCAGACCTCTTTGCTGTATTTGGGACGAGGGCTGCGCCGATGAGGGCGGTCAGGTCTTGCCAAGTGCACCCCACAGTTGTTCTCTGAATGGAGCTATCCAGTCGCTCGCATCTGGCCTCATCTCTCTGAATATTTCAGAACTGCAAATGAGAGAGAGCATCAGCGGCTATGTTCCTAACCTCAGGGATGTGTCTTGCATGGACCTCTGTGTTTAAACTGAGTAGGCTTGCTGTCAATTCCCCGAGTAAGCGCAGCACCCTAACACTGCTTGTGTGTCCTTTGTTTACCACCTGCAGTACTGCTAGGTTGTCTGAGCACAAAATCAACCTCCTATTCTTGAGCTGCCCCTCCCAGAGTTCAAACACTACTATGATGAAGAACAACCCCAGAAGCATTATGTCACCTGTGAGACCATCCTTATGCCATTTGTCGGTCCACAGCTGTGCAGACCACTCAGTCCCCAACATTACCCCAAAGACATGACTGCCCGACGCGTCCGTGAAGAGACCTAGGCTCTCGCTGCTTGCCAACCTTTCTCTCCAAAGCAGTACCCCATTAAATTTGTCTAGGAACATGTCCCACATTTTTCTCAAGTTATGCTTCATTAAAGGTTTTCAAAACAGTACAACACACGCATAGATGACATTGACATTATCATGAAGGACATAACCCCTGTTGTTGAACCGAGAGATCTGTGTGGTCTTCTATCACCATAAACCCCCAAACACACAATTAACCCCACCATGCGCCCTCCCTTCGTCCACCCCCCAGCCCAACTTAGTTGACTCCTTCTCCTTAGGAGTCCCATAGCAGGATAGACAGTGACAATGTCCATTACAATTATGGTCCATTAGCTGCATGAACCCTCTCAAGTGGCCCCCTCTGTTATGACCAAACATTCCGTCTATCACTCCGATGGGATACATTCTCCCTGAGCAACAGTGTTCTCCAATACAGTTCTCTATTATTACATCCGATCATGTAGTTCCATGAGTCGTATATTTATTGATACGTTTCCCCCATTCCTACTCCAGCGATCCCCCAACCCCATGGAGCCCAGCTGTTATCCGTTCTATAACGTACATATTTTTAACCACATGAATCCATTCCTTTTTACCTGGCGGGTGTACATTTTTCCACCTGATACATGCACTAGCCGCTAGTAGCAAGCTTGCTGCCATTGGGGGGAGTCTAGAAAATTATCCTTCCACTTCCTCTAGGCCAAACAGGACGAGCAGCGGGGCTTTCATTCTGGTGGTCCCATCAAGCTCTTTAATCCACCCCAGAATGTCATCCCAAAAGAATTGTGTCTTCATGCACCCCCACCACATGTACCAGTAATCGGCCCCTGATCCACACATGTGCCAACATAAGGGGCTGATATTCTGATACATCTTTAAGAGTCTAAAGGGGTCACATTACCACCTGTGCAAAAGCTTGATGGTCGTGAAGCTTATATTGACTGGAGATCGAGGTCTGTGAGACTCCCCTGCAAAGCTTGCACCACATGTGGGTCCAGCTCACCCCCCTCTATATCCCTCTCCCACCTTCCCCTCAGTTTGTCTGTGGACCCCTGAGTCCACTAGTGCCCTGTACATAGCCGGGATCAGCTCCTCCCCTCCCTTCTGGTATCTAGGGTCTTTTCAAAGGGCGTGAGGTCTCTCTGGATCTGTTACTTTCAGCCCTCCCCGTCAACGCTCCCTTAAGTTGGAGATATAGAAAGACTGACAGTTTGCCTATGCCCAGAGCCGCCTCAAGGTCTATAATGTTAATGAACCTGCTTTCCCTTCAGAGCTAACCTACTCTTTCCAGCCCCGCCTCATACCAAGACTGGAATCTTTCTGGGTTTTGTTTGATGTCCCTGACTCCCAGCACCCAGATGTGTCCCAGCGGTGAGGGCCAAGTAGTTATTTCCTCCATTTCAGCGCACTGTTTCCAAATATACTAGACTGTTCCCACAATCGGATCTTCCCGGATTCTACATCATATCCTATTTCTAGGGACCCACAACCATTCCCTAACAGCGGCCGGGCACATATGTACATTGTCTAGGGTGACCCATTGCATGTCTTACTGAGCTCTCAGATGGTGGTACCAAGACTCTAAGTTAAGCGACATTGTAGTAGAATTTCATGTCTGGTAAACCCACACCCCCTTTTATCTTTGGGAGGACAAGAATCTCAGTGGGGGTCCTAGCTTTCTTCCCCTACAAGAGGAATTACAGTATGATGCCCTTGGTTTCTCAGAAATAATAGTCTAGGATCTGGATGGGTAGCATCTGGAACAAATAGAGGATTCTCGGGAGAAAACCGATTTCAAGGGCTTTAAGGCGCCCCAAATAGGAGGCTGTGAGTTTGTTATACTTCTCAAGGTCCCCCTTTAGTTTGACCATCAGCAGCTTAAAGTTATCCTCCTATAAATCTCCAATATCCCTGGTGACATTAAAACTCAAATATCTGAGTGGTCCAAGGCTGACCTGCATTGCGAGAGGTGCAAATCTAGCAATGTTTCCATCCTCTTTCTTGTCCAAGGGGAAGAGGACCAATTTAGCCCTATTAATGTTTAACCGTGACATGGTGCTGTGATGTTCTATCAGTTGAACCGCCATGGGCAATTAACTCAGGGGGTTAGTAATGTGTAGCAACATGTCATCTGCATATAGCGCCACTTTATATTCCAGCCACCCTATAGAGAACCCTTCAATTCTACGCTCCTCCCTAATCTTCTGTGCAAGTGGTTCTGTCGGAATAAAAAAGTATATCGTGCCTCCTATTGTAATAAATATATTAATATTGGCCTACGCCAAGCTGCTCGAAAGTCACTTGTGAGATCTGTGTTACAAGGACCTGACCTTTAATCCATGTAGGCCGCCATTTTAGGTCAAACCGCCATTTTAGGATTTGTGTGGAAAAGTCACCCTGTGAGCTAAAATGGTGGACAATGTCATTGCAAAATACAACATGACCGTCTTGACCTCTGTACATCACTAATGTGTAATCTGCCTGCAGGCTACTTGTTGAGGTCATGAACTGAGACCTCGTCCTACGTTGACCTATGTGTAAAAGGACTACTCACGCAATTAAACCAATCCACGAGTATGTATTATATTAATGTATTCACACATTGGACAAAGAACATCTGTTTTACTATATTGTATTAATGTTTAAGAAGACCTGCAATACGAAATTTAGAATACACAATTAATGCATATGCTTATTGTTACATGTAATAAAGAACAAACCAGTTAGATGCGGTTATTTGAGACTCGGCAACGAACCCTAGAATTGGTGATGTATAAAGTAGAATATTAACCCGAAGAGGGGTTGGCCATAGAGCTCACAAAATGTATAAAAAGCGAATGCATTCTAATGTACACTCTCTCACTGAACACACTGAAGCACGCTGGAGTTTGTTGTGTTGTACTGAGGGATGATAGCTATCTGACTTTGCACTGTTTTGTAATTGTATTCGATAGAGAATTAAGTACTTTGTATGCTCCTTTGTAACCGTGTTTTTGGTGTATTTCCTTTTGGGGTACTCAGCCTCGATATTTTGTTTCTGTCTTCACAGTTCCAGTGAAAGTGCGAAAAGAGTCGGCAACAGGGGGCACCCCTACCTAGTTCCCCTCCTCAGGCTGAACCAATTTGAATACCCACCATCCACAGTGACACACCCCCTGGGAGAAGAGTACACTGCATAATCCCCCTCAGGAGACTTTCCCCCATCCCATACTTGACCAGCACTGCTTTCAGGAAGTCCCACTCCATCCTGTCAAATGCTGTTTTGACATCCACTGAGTAGAAGGTGGGGTCACTTGCCAATCCTTTTACTTCATGCAATAGATGTAATGATTTCCTCATTGTGTTCTCCCCCTGCCAACCTTTAATGAAGCCCACCTGATCCGAGTGTATCTATCACAGCATGTACTCCTCATGTCTGGCCATAAGAACTCTGGCGTATTTTTGGCATCAATACTGAGAAGGGATATGGGCTGATATGGCCCACATGTCCTAGGGTCCATCCCCTCCTTAGGTATTACAGAAAAGAGTGCCTGGGTAAAGGAGTCAGGGGCAAACCCAGTCTCAAGAATGTCATTAAAGAGTTTGGTCTTGAAGGGCAATAAGACATCAAGAAATGATTTGTAGAGCCCCACAAGAACCCATCTTCGCCAAGCGCCTTGTCCAGGACCATCCGCGCCACTGCCCTCTTGATTTCCTCCCCTGTTTTGGGGGGCTTCAGAGCCCTCGTCCCAGCTGCTGACAATCTGGGAAGGGGTATGTCTGACAAATATGTGTCAATACCACCCACCTGCTGTTTACACTCGAATTTATGCAAGGACTCGTAGAAGGAAGCAAGGGCCTCTTGTATCTGCTCAGAGTATGTCATGTGCACTCTGTCTTTCCCTGTGACTTCCAAGACCCACCTTTCCACCTGCTGTCCCTGCAACCTGGCCACCAAGAGCACATCCGCCTTGTCCCCTTTCTCATAAAACCTTTGCTTTAGAAATGGCAGGTTATGTATTATTTTCTCATCCTCAAGTAGTTGCAACTCTTCTTTCTTACCCCTAGCCTCTGCAAGGTATTCTTCTTTCTCCTCCGGTGATGATCACGCCAGCTTATCAAGTCTTTGAAACCTACTCCCGCAGCCCACGTTCAATGAGGGTCTGCTCTGTTTTATTCAGTGCGCCCTCCCTGATTAGTATCCCCCTCCAAGTAGCCTTCCCTGCTTCCCAAACTATCCTCTTCACTACTTTGCCTGTGTGATTCGTGTGGAAGAATTCCCTAATGTCTATATGCAACTCCTCACGAAACACTGCGTCCTTTATAAGGGATTTGTTGCATCTCCATCTAGAACCCCTGGGGTTCATTCCTGACCAATCCAGGTCCAGTTTAACCAGTTCATGATCTGACCATGAGATATTGTGGATTTCTGAGTACTGGGCAATATCCCACAAGTCCCTAGAGATATCCAAATAGTCATTTCTTATGAATGTTCTGTGGGCAGGTAATAAAAATGTGAAACCCCTCTCCTGCGGATGGATGTGACGCCAGATATCTCGTAATCCGTATAGTTCTAGTGTCTCCCAGATCTAATGATACCCCAGTCTTGGGGGCTCCTGTTCCCTTCTGCACGTCACCTGTCTATCCATATCAATATTTGGCCAGGTATTAAAATCGCTGCCCAGAACCAAATGTCCTGTACTTTCACTCAATATCTTAGAGAGGGTACCCTTCAAGAATCTCAGTTGCTGCAGGTTGGGGGTATAAATCGTGGTGAACGTAAAGCATACCTTTCGAATGCTCCCCGAAACCAACAGAGCCCTCCCCTCTACATCTGACCAATCCCTAGACACCACCATCCTGAGTGTCTTATGGACTAGAATGCCCACCCCTGCCTTCCTGGATGGGCCAAGCCCCAGAATTCGTGTCCCACCATGCCAATCAGGATCTTCTGTTCTTCCCCCTCATGAATTTCGTCTCCTGGAGAAACAGGATATCCAACCCTGAATGACGAAATTCCCTGGCCAGCAAGTATCTCTTCATCAGGGAGTTCAGGCCCTTTACATTCAGGATACCAACCCTTAGGGAGCCCATTTGCGGTCCTTCTTCTATGGCAGCCATCATGTTACCCCAGGACGAGAGCCCCTCTCCTCCACTTACTTTGCCAACGTGGAAATTCGAACTTTGTAATCACCCAAACAAAAGCTCCAAGTATCTAAGAGCCACCTTTCACCCAAAACCCACTTCCCTCCCCTCTCCCTGCTTCCCCTCCCAAACTCCCACTGGCGCTCGTGCCACACCCAGCGTCCATACTAGGCTGTAGCCGAACCACCAATCGGACCGGGAACACAGGTCATCTCAGCTGTTATCCTAAAGACATTGAGTCCCCTCCCTACCCACCCAACTGATCCCATAACACCCAGATCTATCCGTTTCCCAATGGTCTCCCACCATTAAAAAAAAAAAAACAGCCAGAAAACAAGAAAGAGAAACACCACTGTCTCGGACATGGCACCAGAAACCAGACCCTTCAGCGTGCCCCCCACCCACTTCATCGAACCATGGGGCAGCCACTTGAGGTTGTGATTACGCTGCGGTACACTGCGGTACCATGTCAGCTTTTGGGTGCCAGTGAAGCATTTAATCCTGAATTTCCTAGCTCCGAGAACACGCCTTCTTCTCTGCCCCTTAACTTGCTACTGTCTCTCTTCGGTGTTCTGGTCCCTCGAGCCCGAGGGGGCCTCCGCACCTCCCAGTGGATCGTCCTTAGCTCTGTTCATCTCCTCCTCAGTGGCCAGTTTGTGTTTGTATCCATCAATTTCGAAAGAGATTGAGAACGGCAATCTATATCAAACTCCTTTATTGTTAAGCCACTTGGTAAGAGGCTGACAAAGTCTTCTCTTGGCGAGGGTCATGGATGATAAATCCTGAAATATAGTGATCCTAGCACCACCATAGGTTATGGGCCCACCTTCTTGGCCTTCTTGATGATCTTCACCTTGTGCGGGTAGTTGTGGAAACCGACCAGGACTGACCTCAGGTACCTGGGGGTGCCACTGGCTCTATGCATCCTCTAGATTTTTGATTCATCTACGGTGTCATAGCCAAAAATAAGTTTTGTGATTCCGTATAGGTTTATTTTCAGGTCTCTCTCTGTCTACCATTCTTTGTCAGGTATCCCAAAAAATCGCTGAATGTTCCTCCTGTCTCGGTTTTGAAAGTCATACATTTTTAAGGTGATCTCAGCCTCCATTTCGGTCATCCTCACATTGATTTGCGTCTCTAGTATGTCCAGGGAAGACTGGTTGTGCTCCACTTCCTGAAGTCACTCGTCTATCTGGTCATTTCTCAGGGTGATCTTATCCACCTTCCCAAAAATATACGCTCTCATGCTTCTGATCTCATCCATTATTAAGGCCACATAATTTTTGGTGGCCATGGAGTCTTCCTCCTTCTCCGCCATGGTCCCTCTCTGCTCCGTGACCCTTCTGTCATCCCTTGGGGTGTATCCATAGTCAGAGAGCCTCGACACCTAGTCCATGTGTCATCGCACCCGACAGTGTGCCCTATTGTAGTGTTCCCATGATTTCTGTCCAGGGATGGGGTTCCTTGTGCAGCCATTAATCTTGCCTTCCCGGGCCCTGGGTACTAGTTGTCCACCCGCTTGCATGGTGCTCCCCCACACAGTCAAGGTCAAGTGAAGGTCAGTTGGAACCACCACTCTGTGAGAGCACCCCCTGTGGGTAACCTTAATCAGCCACAGGCAGGTCCCGGCTCCAATTCTCTAGCCCTTGTTGGAACGTTCACCCAGTAAGGTGGGCACATGCCCCTAACCAAGCCAGCGGTCCCATACCTCACATCAAAGCCCACTAGCCAGGGTCACATTTTGCCAGCATGGCCTCACACCACACTCTGTCATAGCATTCCAGCTAGGGTCACCTGCCCAAGATCCACCCGTGGGGGTGGGGGAGAGGGACCACCCAGCCTCCAACAGTCTCACAGTCCTGGGGGGCCAATCAATTCCATGCCCCGCTCTCTCACCTGTGGCCATCAGCACCGACCCACCTGCACCTCTGCTCACTTTGCTGCCACACCGCTCAGCCCTGAGACAGATGTTTCGGGGTCAGTATCACCCACGTGTGGTCCAGGGCTCACATCACCTTCTCCCACACCCGATCTGCAGTCAAGTAGGGGTAGCAGCCTATCATCCTATTAGCCGCCTCAGAGGTCGAGCCTCGTACACCAAAAAAAACACGCACCAGAGCCCAACAGCTCCAGTGCTCCGGGGTATAACTTTGGGCCAGGCCTCAGGTCACATGTCCAACTCCTCTCCTGGGGCACCTTTGCATGTTGCAGCTGCGGGACACCTCCTCGGGAAAGTAACTTTTGCTTTCCTGCTCCAACTTTGCTTCAAGTTTTCTCGGGACCATGTGTGGCAATTTGTCCAAACTTTGGCACCCATGCGCCTCAGGCACTCCGACACGGGGCCGACCCAGAATCACCTGTCCGGGGAGGATCCAAGCTGAGGCTCAACCCACTTTTGACCAAGTGATCCCAGAGGTGTGTGTCTAAGCAGTTAGCATAGGCAAGCCCCCTGGTGACCTCCCCTTCTCCCACAATTTTAAATCCTCTTTTATGTATGTGCCAGCCGAACAGGTTGTGCTGCATGTTGTAGCTGGAATAACCTTGCCTGCAAAATTCAATTTTCCTGCTAATGATTGCAGCTCCCTCAGTGTTGCTTTGTTCCTCACCGGCAATGTTCTAATAATTTCCCTTAAGTCTGTGATCTTCTCCCCCGGTAGGCTGGCCTTGCCCTCTACCGTATCAATTTCAATTCCCAGAAATGTTAACCTGTTGAGAGGCCGTACTGTTTTTCTTTCTGCTAGCGGCACGCCCAGATCCTTAGCTAATAGCACAAAGTGCTCCGTTATCCCCTTACACTCTTCAGACACTTCCATTTTATGAATAGAAAGTCATCTAGGAAATGCACAACTCTTCCTACCTTTGCCCTCTGCTTTAGAGCCCATTGCGAGAGGTGCTACATTTTTCAAACAGAGCACAGGGTATTGTTCAACCCATTGTCAGACATTTATCATAATAGTACTTTTCTTCAGATTTGAAACTCAGCAGATTGTAATTTTCTTGGCTAATAAGCAGGCGTCTGAAGGCCGACTCAATATCTTCTTTTCCCAGGAGAGCCCCCTTGCCGGTTGCCTTCACCATATCCACGACTTTGTCAAATGACACGTAGATCACTCTGCATAGCTCCTCATCTAGGTCATCATTTACTGACTCTCCTGCCGGGAATCAGAGGAGGTGCATGAGGTGAAACTGTCCCGTCTCCTTTTTTGGTACCATCCCAGAGGTGAATCCTTAAAATCTTCCATGGGAGGGACGGAAAATGAGCCAGCTACTTTAACTAGCGACTGTTCCTTATCAATTTTTTGTCCCACAGGCTATGGTTGTGGTTTTGCAGACTTAATGTTCCCGGCCTCACAGGGCCCAATGGTCCCTGAGAAGGGGATACTAAAACCTCTTGAGAAACCTTCCCAAATTATCTTTGCCTCTATCAGGTTGTGGTAAAAAAGGCATAGCGCAAGTATTTAGTTCAGTTTTATCAGGGAGGGCAGAGCCGTGAGGACCCCTAACAGGGCCTCATTTATTGCACTCAAGTGACTCCTTTTGCTTTGCGCTAGGGATCTTCTTTCCTACGCCACAGGAGACTGTGCTGTGCGCACCCGAAGACTTGGCATATGCATGTTTAAATATGGATGTCTTTCCAAACGGGCAAGACCCTTCCTTCATTTTCCAGCATGTTGCTTGCTCCCCCTGCTGAAAGCTGGATCTGTTATTCCAGCAGAAGCACCCACAAAATGACCCACTTCTTCTATCACTATATGCCCCTTTCTCCTTCCCATAAAAAGGTTTCCCGGACTGCACCCTACTCCCAAACTCCTTAGGGGCCACAATTTTCTCTTCAAAGCCTGTAACATCCACTTCATCCCAAGCCATCGCTGTTCAAATCTGTATTTTTAACCTGAATCCACTTTCATACTTAAGCCATGCATCCCCTCCGTAGGTCAAACAGGCATCGGGTATGTACTGCTCATGAGACAAAGTGCCCCAGTGTTTGCTGGGTATTTTTCCACCATGATGGTCGCTAGCATCCTTAAACCAGCTAGCCAGTTATGTGTGGTTTCCTACCTCCTTACCCTGTCCTTCTCCCTTTTTTCTTTATCCTTGTCTGACAACTGTCTAATATCTAAACTCCTTTGCTCTAGCTCAAGCAGGGTAAACATGTCTGTACATTTTTTCTGGCAAATCCTTTCCTTAATGTGAATAAGGATGTGCCACACTAATGTGTTCCCTTTGGCCCTAGGAAGTGCAAACCCCAGCAAGCCTCTCCCATAGACTATGGTTCTGTCGCCGCCCCCTGACATTGGCTGCCACCTGGCATCTGCTGCTGCGTCTGCAGGAGTGGTACTCCCCCATGTGTTATTGCCCCCCTTGCTGACTTGTTGTAGAGGGGCCACCCACCATGCTGTCCACTGGCCTGGCCCTACTATCGTCAGTCCCTGCAGGCGTAACCCCGTGTTGCCACTGTGTTTTCCTATGTCAGAGAGTAAAATTATACCTTCGCTGCACACACGCTTGCCGTTCCTTTCAGTGATATCCTTTCATAAATTGACCTGCTCCCGATGTGTTTCCAGCCTCCAGCCCTCTGCTCATTATCATGCTCACTGTGGGTTCACGACCATCTCAACAATGCTGCAGCGGCCCTGTGAGACTACGATGTCTGCACCGGCAAACGCGCTGCCTCTGCACTCCAAACAGAGCCCTGTGAGACAGATGAAGTCCTCACCGCCACACCTGCTGATGGATGGTGCCTTCTCCAGTGGCTTGCTCATCCCTGTTGCGCCGTGCTCAACTTCCTCAACAAGGAGGATGTCTGGGAGGACTCAGTTTCGCGTATCACTGCGTGCTCGCCTTCTTCTCCATGCTGACACAAAAAAAACGGGGTTGCCTTCTGCTGTTACTGTTTATGGATGCAGGCTCACTCTGTCACGGGCGGTCAAAACCAGCAAGAGGGCTCCCTGCAGACAAGACCCTGTCCATGCCACAATCAATGGTGTAAACCTATGTTCCGGGGCAACTTCCGCAGGTTCATAGTCCTCAAGGCTCGCTCTTGCCGGCGATGTGTGCCTTGGCCGTCGCCTCTGCTTCAAGAGCTACTCTGTGCCCATGCCTTGCAGCGGCCCTGCAAAGTGAACCCTCGCTAGCACACCCACTGCTCCCACCTGCCATTCAAAGAGACCTCGATTCACCACTGTTCGAAATAACTCCTGGCGTTGGGAAATGCTGCACCAATGAGCTCACTCAGGTGAAGCAGCTGCAATGTGTCTCCAGGCTGCAGCTCTCAGTGATTGGCAACAGCGAGCGCGGCTCTCTTGCTCATTCCGCTTGACTCGTCTTGCCTCTATGACCGGGATGTCCGGATCGGGTGCTACCCAATTTGTGTGCATGGGGAGTTCAGCTTGGATCGGCACCCCGAACATGAGGGCTGCTGGGCTGATCCCAGTTGAGGAGTGTGGGTCTGATGGTGAGTCCTTAGAAAACGGTATACAGCAGTTAGCCAGGAATGACCCCACTCTTTGGCGATGCAGATTACTTTGTTGAGCGATCCAATGAACCGCTCGGCGTGGCCATTGGCTTGCGGCCAGCCTGGGGCGATTTTTTTGTGCCGTATGTTTAGGTCTTGTAAGAATTGTCAGAGTTCTTGGCTGGTGAAAGAGGGCCCATTGTCACTCTTGATTTTGGAAGGGATGCCGTGTATGGCAAATTTCTTTTCTAGTACTAAGTTCATCGTCTCTACGTTGGTGGATGCCACATGTTGGACCTCCGGGTATTCGTCCACCATAACTAGTAAGTAGCCCTCTCCCGCGATGGTGCAGTAGTCTATGCTGACAGATTCCCATCTTTTGTTGCTCCTTGGGGTGCTGATGATGGTTTCTGGGGTCTCAGCCCTCCTGGTGCCTTGGCATGCTGCGCAGGATTCTACAAGGTCCATCACTCGCTGTTGCATGTGTGGCCTCCACATCCGGGACTTGAGGTATGAGGTTGTTTTTTACAATTCTCTGGTGCCCACTGTGGGTCAGTTTGAGGGCTCTTTCTTCAAGTGTAGTCAGTAGCACAATTCGGTGTCCCTTAACTTCGGGGGCCACAGTAAGTTTGTGGCGGATTCCAAAGATGGCTTGCAGTTTTTCCTGGGCAGGCTTTGTGTGTTGGGCCATGGAGGCTGGAAAGTTCTTCCAGTTTCCTTATTGGATAGCTTGCTTGGTTTGGGTTAGGATGGCGTCTGCTTTAGTCTCTTCAGCTACTTCTTGCTAGGTGAGGGCCCTCGGTCGGCCACATGCGACTACGTCATACACGTGTTCATCGGTCTCTGTAGCGTGTCGCTTTTACTGGTCTGTAGCGGGCTGTGGGTGGAGGGATAGATAGTCCACCGGGTTATCTGCTCCAGCCCAATATTCCACCTCGATGTTGTAGGGCTGGAGTTGTAGGATCCACTTCTCGATGCGGGCCGGGAGTTGTGGCGTTGAGCCTTTGAAGATGGGGATGAGGGGTTTGTGATCAGAGAACACCTTCGCTTACTGCTTACTTACCCAGTAGATAAACTTTGAAATGTCTGCACCCCCAGAGGATTTATAGGGCCTCTTTCTCAATATGTGCGTAGTTTTGTTCAGTTTTGGTCAATGCACGACTGGCAAACGTGATGGGGTGTAGGTTGCCTTCTTTGTCGATTTAGGTAAGCACGGCCTAGCGAGCTGTCATCAACAAGGAGTTCTGTGTGTATTTCAATCGCAAGGAACAGCATAGTCGTGGAAGCAGATAGTGAGTCTTTGATCTGTTGGAAGGCTTGCTGGTGGATGGGCGTCCACTCCAACTTCTGTTCCTTTTTTGTGAGTTCGCAGAGGGGGCTCACTATAGTGGCGAAGTCTAGGATAGTTCTTGCATAGTACGTTGCCATTCCCATAAAACTCCTTACTTCAGTACCTGTGATATCATTCACTTTTGCTGGGTCCGGTGATACCCCTTAGAGTTGAAAATGTATCTGAAAAACAGAGTTCTTCTTTTCCGAATTTTCCGTACTGCGGCCAGGCATCTGTGGTGTTCTTTGTTGTTTGTTCCATACACAATGATATCATCACTGATGTTTGTCATCCCCTCTCCTCCCGAGGTGGGAGGAGAAAGTAGTGATGTATCTCGACTCCTTTGCTAGTTTGAGTTGGTGATATCCTGACCAGAGAACCAGTTTGTTGAATATTGACGTACCTGTCAGGTCAACGATGAGCTCATCCATGGTAGGCATGATTTCTCGCACCTCCCAATGGCTGCATTGGGGAGCCTCATGTCAATGCAGATTTGCACTGCATTTGGTTGTTTGGGTTTCTGTGCCACCACCATAGGTGACACCCACGGGGTTGGTCCTGAGGTTTTCTTTATTATGCCAGCCTTTTCTATCTTCTTGAGTTCCTTTTCCATGGCCTCCCTCATGGGGAACGGTACTCAGCGATGTCGTACTGCCTTTGGTTCAATGGTGGGGTCAATATGTAACTTGATAGATCTAACTTTCAGGCGGCTGATGCCTTGGAACACTTGGTGATGTTTCTCAAGTAAGTCGTTGATCTCTGCATGTTGGATGCTGAACGCATACTGCACCAGCTGTAGCTTTTCCGCTGTCTTGCAGCTTAGGAGAGTCTCACAGCCGGTGACAACTACATAGATCATGGCTCTGCATGTAGTGTTGTTGTGCGATAGGTCTGATCTGAAGGATCCTTGCATGGGCAGTGGTTTCTTGCAACCGTATGCAAAGAGCAGTACCTTCCTGTCCTGGAGCACCGGCCTCGTGTGGAGTTTGTCAAAAGTGGTTACTGGCATGAAGTTGATGGTTGTGCCGGTGTCGATGACTACTTTTATTGGCTTGCCATCTGAGATGACTTTGCAGGATGGTCTCTTCCCTCGTTTAGACCTCTTGGGTTCTACCACTGATATGAGATGTATGCGGTGCACTCTCCTGCTGGGTTTCTTTTGCCTTTCCTTATCCCGTCTGTCAGGTGAGGTGCTGCATTCACTCTCTTCACTTTCACTCGTGTCTGGTGAACTCTGCGTGTGGTCTATGGCTCTCGCTCTTCCTCTCCTGCTCGGCTGACGGGTGGTTTCCCACGGGGCGAACTTCTTTCGATGTTCTTGTGGTCATTGCGGCAGCTGTTCAGGTTCTCCACCGCTTGGCGGATGCAGGCAAACTGCTGCATAGTGGTTGAGGCAGCTGCACTTTCGGCAGGTCGACCCCCACATGGGGCATGTTTCTCCTCGGTGCCATGGGCCAATACAACCATTTGCACGCATTCTCTCGTCCTTGAGGCATGTGGAATTTGGATGGGTTCGAGCCTCTGCCTCCTGGTTCTCTGGTGTTTTGGTGTCTTGTGACGGCTGCAACTTCCTTGTTATTTCTCGACTTGTCTATTGGTAGACGTTGGCTTGCGGCCTCAATTACCGCCACCTGGTTGTCCGTGCATTCACGAAGACGCCCCATCTCGAGTATCCGAGCTAGCACTATGTTCTTTTCTGACCGGGTGGCTCTCCTCAGCTTTTCTCATAAGATTCCATTGATTATTTGGAGTCGGATGGCAAACTCCTCGTTGGGGAATTCACAACCAACCGCCATCTCCCATAGGCGTGCATGGAAGTTATCTACTGTTTCGTTCTCATGTTGCCTGGCCATACAAAAGTGGAATCGTTCATAGTTGGGATTAAGGTCAGGTTTGAACTTGTTTGTGAGTGCAGTTTTAGCAGTGTTGCAGTCATTTGCATCGCCGTTGTCAGGGATGTTGATGAAGAGGCGTAGTGCTGCCGCTCCGATATTGAGCAGGAGGAACGTGTGTTTCTTTCTGTCTGCGGTGACCTCTCTGGCATCAAGATGCATCTCAAATTGTTGTAGCCAGATCCCCCAGCAAATTGCTGCACCTGTGGTGAATGGGTCAAAAGGCACCATGAGGGTGGTGAGTGCTGGGTCTGGGTGGTCTGGGTTGATGCACCTTCTATTTGATGGACTTGCACTTGTCCTTGAGGGGCTTGCATTCGTGCTGGACATGTTCGAGCTGTGGTGTTGTGAGGTGGGCCACGGGTTATGCGCGGGAAAATAATGTTTCCTTCCGGTGCAGGTGTGAGCGCGTGCTTCTGGTGGTCTTAGAGCGCGTGTGGATGCGAGAAGCGGTCTCCTTTCATCTGGTGTTTCTGTAGAATGTCACTTGGAGCTCACTGCACCTCCCTAGGTTCGCTGCAATGTCTTGCTCTCATGTGCTTGGCGCTTGGGGCATGTGCAATCCTGTGTCTTGAATGCTGGAGTGTTTTATTTCACAGTTCACAGGGTAAGTGCAGTGCTGAAATGATCTCCTGCCACATGGAGAGTCGTATGAATTTGAAAATGTTGCTCGCTGGTACATGCAAGGTAGGGAAAATGTTCAGTGGAGCGCATAGTGCAATGTATCTCCTTGCCGTTGCATGTGGCATGTGCGATGAAAGCAGGCTGTCGGATTCTCCATGGAATGTTGGGGATCTGAAAGCGAGACTCACGTTATGTGCGAGACGTTGAGACGTGTGCACTGGAAGGCAGCATGTTGCTCGTTCCATGGAACGTTGAGGGCATGAAAGTGAGTCTTGCGTGCTCCCGCTTGAGAGCGGAACGTGCTCCATAGCAGGATAATGAAAAAGTAAGTCTCTTTGATGTGGTTATGACTACGAGTCAACGTTCCAACTGCAGACGCTTGCTTTCACTGGCTGCTCTTACGAGAGTGCTGTAACAGTGCTCTGGTCTATAGTGCAGCGGAATGGAAGATCCGCATTTTGATGTTGTGATGAAAGTTTAGAGGTGGGCGCGTGGGGAAAGCGTCGTCCACATCGCCAGTGTTCTTTGGGGGACTCTGTGGTTGCGGAGCCTCCTCTGGGTGCACTGGCCTGCATAGGTCTTTGGGCTCGACGCAGAGCTAAAGAAATGCACAACCACTTGATCTGCTGTATAAACCCAGATTGGCGCCAAACTGCCAGTTCCGGTGATTCCTTTATTTCCGGCTCTCGCCCCCCTGACACGTGACCCGGTCTCCCGTGACACGTGACAGCACAGTGACACCCGTCCAGTAATCCCCTTTTAGGCCCCTGGCAGGGCAAAGCCAATGGGCTGGCCCCTCCTACTTTCCCCACGTCTTTTCCCAGGCTTCTCCCTTGGTTTTGCTTGCTTACTTGCCATGTTTGTCCCTTTTGCAGGCGTGAGGCCTGTTTTCACGAGCTTCCTCCCTCACCATATTTCTGCCTCCTTGAAGGGGGGTCTTAGCAGCCTCGTCATCACCACCATACTGTCTTGTAATAAATGGTTGTGTCAGTCACTCCATGCCTGCACAGCCCTTACTTACAAAGTTCCTTTGTTTGTACAAAGCTCCAAACATCAAGTTGTAGGCACCAAAGGCCGACGTTCTTCATGCATGTACTCTTGGCAAGGGAAGGGGTGATTACACTACACTGCAACACACAATCACGGACACATATATAAAGGAACTTGCGACATGTCATGGCAGTAGCCTCTGCGATTCCGAGTGAGTAGTTAGTGATCTGTAAAAGGATTGGGAGAAGCTCACAGCTTGGCATCAAGAAGACATACCTTGAACAAACTGCTTTTCTGCTCAAATACTATGAACTGTGAGCTGCAACGCATTGTGCAGTAAAGTGCCCAGTGTCATTTGCACAGGAGTATAAGAGAAAGAACACATTATACGTGAAAGATTCTGCATGGACGCGCTTCCAAGTGCCAGCCTGTCACCAAGCAAAAAACAAACACACAACGTACACAAACGTTGAGGAGAGTACATGTACAAAAGGTATGTTTAAAGGAATAACCACAGAGAGCAGTCACTAAGGACTTCTGGCACCGGTACAACTATCTCGCCAAACCCAGAGTGGAAAAGTGCCAGAATGACTGTAACAATACACCACCGTGTGGGGGCACGGCACAGTGTCTTGGATTTCCTTGTGCACAAGTAACCACAATGCCACCAATCCATTAATTGCAGGGTTTCTTTTTCTCTTGCAGTCATTGTCCTTTAAGATACAGTTCCTACAAGATGCCGGGCGTGTAGAAAAGCAGGCTGCCTGGAAGACAGCCTAACAGGCGCCATCTTGGAAAAGAAAGCACAGAGTGTGAATGGAGGTGACTGCAGATCCGGTTACCCCTCACACTTGTCTTACAGATGGACAACGGCCAAAACCTTTAATTAGGCATTGCTGGCTATTATTTCAGGAACTTGTTCTACATTCTCCAAACGTGAACATATTGTTTTAACCCGCATTCCTGTGTAAACGGTGTTGAGCAATCCGAATTATTCAGCAGAATGGCACGACCCATGCTCTACAGGCACATGGTATTTGCCCAATGTATGAATTACAACTGCGCTTTTATTCCGAGGTCATGTGATATGTGCACTGGGCACGAGTTGCGGTCAACATTCAAACTTAAGTGTAAAAGGGGGCATTGTCCGCCCATAATGGGGTAGGACTCGCCGAACTCATGGGTGATTTTGGGTGCCATCCAAGGATATCTAAGAATAGCGTAAAATGAAGCGAGTCACACCTGATATGGCTCAGACTAGCGAAATGAAAATTAAGTGGCCTTTCCACCTGTCCTGTGACTTCAACCCAACATGGCGTCAGTATTTCTCTTCTTGTGACGGCTTCTTATTGGCTGGCAGCCGGTCTCATAACCCTCAGGTGATCTGAGCATGGCGCCTGGACACACTGGCGGAGACAGGGTGAGGACAGGGGGAGGGGCGACCGCCACTCCCGACTCTCCTTGGTACCCAGTGCACTCCCCAGTCTCCCGGGCCCCTCTACCTGGCACGAAACACTGCCTTAACCACAGGGATTCTGTCAGCATTGCCAGTTTCTGCACATTCGGTTTCTATTTGTTTGCATTTATGAAGCGCAAATGTTCGCCTGGCAGCATCTTGGCGCTCAATAAATGAATTGCGCATACAGAGACGGGGTCAATATTATGAAGGCCGCATTATTATGTGTAATGCTAAAAAATGCCAAAGCAGGAGTGACCGGCCTTGAGCACGTTATGAATGAAAAACACGGCCTTTTCTAAAACCGCTTTGCCCCTGTCAGCCATTAATAAAGCTGCCCTTCAAGGGGAAGGGACATTTCAGCCTCCAGATTCTTACCCAATGCAGTTTTGATATGGACTTTTACGAAAGGACCAGTTACGAGACGTTGCAGTTTCCTAGTCTTGAAGTGACTGTGCTATTTACGATGACATTTCTTGTCATTTGCAGCTGAGAAATGGGAAGGATCTTTCAAAGCAGTCTGGGTCGGAGGAACTCATACTGGAAATCTGCTCAGATGCGAAAACACATGTATCTTACTCCCCCACCCTTCACAAACTGGACTAGAACAGGATATGAACTCATGCAAGGAGGCCAGACTACCATAGATTCAAGATTACCAGTCGACAGTAGGACTATTTGCACGCATCGATTTCCCACTGCTTTGAAGCATGACCCGAAGACTACTGCAGTGGCCAACGCATCCACATTCAGCCTGATGGGGACCGGGGGTTCATCGGCGCACATCCAGCAACACAAACCGAAAGACTCGACCAGTGCCGACATAGGTGGTCCATATAGATTAAGCAAGAATGGTGAGAGAGACGAACCCTGGGGTACACCACAGGTCATTGGAACGTTAGCTGACTCAAAAGGTCAAAAAGCTAGCGATTGTCATCCTTTCGAATGATAAGTCTTCAGCCAATCCAGAACCATAACCCAGAAGCATAGATGAAAAAAGCTATAAGGAAGGCATGATACTGAAGGCTGCAGAACCCTGACCCATCAGCTGCTCCTACTAGATTGTTCCGGCTCTAACGTGAGGGTCTTCATTAGCGTTCCAGGTTGAAGCCTCCAGTGGCGTCCATGTGGGAGGTGATGACCTTCAGTCAAACACTGCATTTGCGGTGCTACCTCGCACTCGAGCAGTTTACGCAGGAAAGGAAGCTGTGATGTCCGTGGGAAATTCTGTGGAATCATAGGTTCCAGCAACGATTTGCTCTACAAGAACTACCCCTATCCCAAGAATCAAATTCAGTTTGATAGAAGATCCTTCAGGACCAAAGGCCACAGTATATCCAATGGTTTTCCAGGAGAAGCATCAAGGATCTCACACCACATTGCAGACTTGGTTTTCACGAAAGAGCTGAAGGCACTGCACATTCCCATGAGCAACATTCCATGTTGGAAGGTGAACAGGAAATGAAACAAACATGCTTGTGTCCCACTCGAGCAAGAGGGGAGGGGCCAAAGGAGTATCGCCTCATTAACATAAAACAAAAACAGAATGTGATGCATGAATGCCACGCCCATTAAGGGACCTGGAGTGAAAAGGAAGTCGGGTGTGCACAACCAGGCACCAAGCTGAAGGGACCTTCAGGGGGCGTGCTCACGAGGATTTGCAGGACATCAGCAAACGGGTCGAGCCACTGCACATACATGTGAAAATGTCAAATCGAAACAGTGGCAACATTGGGAAATAAAAACAAGTTCAAAGCAAACGGAATGTGTGGAAAATGACACAGAGTGCGTGGGCGGGAGCAGAAGGTTTACTGACTTTCACCAGCTGTGCCAAGAGGGCTGAGTTCCTGGAGGACACCTCAACCTGGAAAATTGGAAAATGCGGACTATCTGGGAAACGTGCTCCCCAGGGGGTCATAGCAGCAGAGAGCGGACTCATTCTTGGAGAAAACAGCTGGAAGAAAGAGGTGCATAGCTCAGAAGTAGCGGACATGGGCCTGTCTGTTACTTTGGGCTGCATATTTCATTTAAATGGTTAAAGATTTCTTTTGATCAATTTGAGGCAGGTTCAATCCTGTATGCAAACACATATATACATTTGGTTTCTTAAATAGCATGCTTTAATGACGGGATTTGATAGGGTTTTCAAAAAATCAGTAAGGGCCTAATGATACCCCCATCTAGGATGCTGGAATTCCAGGGCTCTTCCAGGAATTCACGTCTTCAGTCAGCCACTCCTTTGAGATGATGTTACATGGACTGCACACTGGCTTCACAGAACCATCTGGTTAAATGTAGTTTCCATGTTCAATAAAATAAAATGGGAAGGGCTCTGATGGGTCCTCGTCAGAACTGTCAGCAGATGTACGAAGGTTGATCTTGTAGATGTGTTGCACCCTGCCCAGGTGAGTACCTTAGCATTGCCCATCTTGCGAAACAGGCACCTGGCAACCGGGGTATAGGAAACTCCTTGATGTCAGATCTGACAGATTTAGCAGCTGGCGATAAAGATGCCAATCTGGGCGAGTGAGGGAACAATGTGGTCCAGCCAGTGGTTCTAGAGTTTCACTCAAAGTACGTGCAAGTGGCTTTTTGGGTGACTCAAACCATACCTTTAACATACATTGAACTCACCTAGATTCATAAGACAGTGAGCCTTCTACATGATCACTGATATTGCATCTGCCACTCTTTCAGCAAGGCTGGATTGCCAACAAGCCAGCAAACATTCTAAAAATGGTGGACTTTTGTGACGTGCCTCAAATGACAGGAACAAATGTAGTTTCTACTTGTGTCCAGTCAAGTTTATTATCCAACACATTCCACATCCTTGGAACAGGCGGTGTTTGGGGCACATCTTGTATCCATAAGAGGCAGGATCAGGGAAAACGTCACAAGCATCAACTATGAACAAAGTTTTGGTCAGAAAAGAATATGTAATAGCAAACTGAGTGTGAAATCAGGGATGTCGTGGACATTGGCCGCTGCTGAAACCATGCATTTGTAATAAAGATGTATGTTCAATGCGGGATAAAGGATCACACTTATCAGCTGCGAGAGTAGCACTGTGAAAGGGGAGGGGGCCCTTTCTGATACCTGTGAAATAAAATGCCTAATAAAACGAATCTATAAATATAGGGGCACAGGTACGTATAATCAAACTTAGTGGTAGAATGAAACATGGTAAATAGGCCTTAAAAGCTTGCTTTTGCAGAGAACGCGTGTTGGTATGTTATGTGCAGCAAAGGACGCTGTGGCCTGGGATCTAGTGCAGAGTCTGTGATCCCAGTCCAGTGTGGAAAAAAGTACATAGTGGTTGTTATTTTTCGAGGTCACAGATTAGAGCTCACAGGTTTCACAAGCAAGTAATGAATATATGACCATTTTATAATTCAAAATCATTTACGAAATCTGATCTTCTAATGGAGGCGAAAAGAACCACAGCAGTTTCAAATTGCGATAAAGAAAATTTTCCCTGGGAAAAGTGTTAGAGTGTCCCCGATATGCAATATTTGCATAGCAGTACGTCTGTGGTTCAAGGCTCTGGCGGTGACATGGTTGTGAGCTGTTCTCATGGGAATCAGGATGAGGCGACCAGGGCAGTGGATTAAAGTTCTGCTGGTCATCTCAAATTTTTCAATGACTTAACTTTGTGCTGTGGGAATTGGGGGGTGGATTGTGAAGTCACAGCTTGTTATTGAGGGCGGAAGGTTTGTGGACCCAATTATTGAACTCAATGTATGTTTTTCCAAAAGGGTACAAAGTGAGATTTTTTCATGTTGCACAATTACAAATACAAATTACTTGCATTGTATAAAGGTTCTAACTTTAGGGGCTTTTCTTTGACAGCACCTTTTTCACACAGTTCTGTTCCGCAATCTGTTTGAGTTTGCTGTCCCAGCCACATCTGGGGTCCTGAATAAAACTGTGTTACTTCTTGCACCGATGTACACTCCTTTTTCGACTACTTTTGTAATATGTAGGTGAGGTTTTTGAGGTGACCCTTGACACATTGCTGGAGGCCCCGAGGGGATATATCTCTATAGTTCGACTGAGACGTGGGGATTCCAGCTGTGCTCCTTGAGGAGTGTGGGACACCGTCCATTGGCCAGAAAAGGTCTGCGGACATCGCTTACCAAATGTCTGCATTGTGCGGTGCTGCCTTCACTCCGACTGAAGTGTAGGCCTTTAAAGTGAGACTCAGAGTTCGAGAGGAGTGAAGAATCTCCTAAAAGGATACATGCGTGTATCTTTGCACAAAAACACAAGGGGCGGGAGGGATTTCTCTTATGGCGGGTAGGACGTACCCTCATTAGTGGTGGAGGGCGATTAACCTTAGTATTATGAGATGTTAGGTCTGCCATTCCGATAGGGAGCAGGTAGACAGTGGCACATCTGCATTAGAGCAGAGGGTTGCGTAGTAAGTGGTGGACCTTGTTAGACAAGAGTTGCGCGTAGTACAGGCAATTGGTATAGATGCATCTTTTTGTTTTTCTTTGTGGAAGACTTCTTTTGGGGTATATGCACCTACATGTTTTTCTGCATAGCAGCAGTTTTTTAGTGTTGTGGAAAGTAGTTGTGTATTTGTTTTATGTGGCTGTGGGAAAAAACGGAAGAGCCAGAGCCAAAGTAACTTGTAAATAGTGCAAAGCTGTGTAGCACAAGTTACTGATGCAGTTGAGTGAGAGGAGGAATAACCGCTTTTTCTAACGTACTAACATAGGGCCTCGTTCTTAAGATGGTGGGCCAGAGGAGAAGGTTATTTTTTTGTACTAATACAATATAACAAGGCGGGCCTGTGGAGAAGACCATTGTGTGTAAGCATTGAGTGAGAGGTATGAAAGGGCGGGGCCTGCAGAGGAGGCCACAGTGAATGAAACTAGGGCGATCGAGTGGAGTGGTAATTATAAAAATTGAACAATTGGAACTGCCTGAAGAAGGAGTGAGAGTTTAAAGTCTTAAAATAATAAGGGGAAGGAGCGAAAAAGGGAGAGAAGACTATTTCAATAAAATAGGATTAAGACAGGGACAATGATGTCCTATTGGATGGATGCCCCATTTAATAACATGTGCAGAAGATACCCCAATATCGTGATAAAATATCAAAGTACCATTTTGAGTAAGTACACGACACAGTGGGAAAGTGTTATAAAGAATGGCCAGGAGAGGGAACATTCGATAAAGATATTATAGAGAGTATATATTTGTATTTGGCAGCTACACACAAAGAGGCAATGCTTAGAAAGAGAAAGGATATCCTAGCGCTTTGGAAAAAGTACAAAGAAAAGGAAAAAGAGACAAAGAGAAAGAGGATGAGGAGCAGGGGAGTGCACCACACCCACCCTATACGATATACCAATTATTAAAACCATCTACAGGGTACACATATCCTAAACAAGTGTCTCAAGACGAGGAAGGAACATACAAAAAAAAGAGGAGAGCGACCCTAGCATTATTAGCAAGGACAAGAAAGGGAGGAGGAAATATTTAAATTACATAAAAAAGAATGCGCAGCAGCAACTTGGCAGTGTTTTTAAGGAAGCAGAAAAAGCAATGGAAAGGGAAATAGAGGAGAAAGGAAAGGAACATGAGATGGGAGCAGAGTCACACTATTTCACAGTAGTTGACTTACAAAAAAGTATTTTTCTCCATTGCACTACACCCAGACTCCGGGTATCTCACCACCTTTACATACCACAGGGCCCAGTTCGAACATACTAGAATGCCTCAGGGGTACTGCGTAGGGCCTAGCATCTTCAACGGAGTAATACAAATGGACTTGAGTAATTTACAGGTTGCATACACAGTAAGACTAATGATTTCAGTTGTATGTTTATGTGTATGATTTCTATCTGTACATCCTGACATTTGTAACTAAGCCTCCAAGTAATCACTTTACCTGCCTACGCCTATAACTAAGCTTTAAGTATTCTTGTTATGCTGTGCACCCAGTTACCTAAGGGTTTGGTGTGCCCTACAAATCAATAAACAAACAAACAAACAAATACAGTATGTTGATAAGCTATTGGTGTGCAAGCTATTGGTGTGCAGCCAAACTGAAGAGGAGTGGAGAACGGACTCATTGACACTACTGACTTAGCTAGCTGACAAAGGATACAAAGTGGACAGAGAGAAATTACAATGTTGTCAAAAAGAGGTGGTGTACTTGGGTCAGATTGTGTAGGCAGATGAGAGAAAGATAACACCAGAAAGAGTAGAGGACATACACAAAACTCCACAACCAAAAACAGTGAAGGAGATGCAGCAATTTCTGGGCCTGTGCAATTATTGCAGAGCATGGGTTTTTGATTATTCTACGTACTTATTGCAAGCATTAATAGAAGCACAGAAAAAACAAAACACACATAAATTGGACAGCTCTAATGGGCGAACACTTGGATGAACTAAAACATGAGTTACCACATGCACCAGTGTTAGCAACACCCAATTACAAAGACAAGTTTCACCTGTTCTCTCATTCAGATAGAAAAGTACTGACAGCGGTACTTACACAGAAAAAGGGACAGGGACACAAGCCACTTGCATTTTACAGTGGGTCACTAGAAGGAGTGAAGAAGGGACATTTCCCATGTGAGCAGGCACTTGCTCCTGCTGCATTTTCTAGAGAGAAAGCTTCCATGATAACTACGTGGTGCCCAGTAGTTTTGTATGTGGAGCATGCATTATTTGCAATACTGGAGAAAACAAAATCAACATTGATAACTCACAGATCTTGAGGGTATGATGTAATACTAAGCAACCCAGAAATAGAAGTGGTGAGGTGCAGGACAATAAACCCAACAGAGTTCATTGCAGAGAACACGGAAGAAGGGGATCATATAAATGACTGCATAGCATGCATAGACAGGAGCCAAGGGAACCCCCTGGTTAATGATATATGATATGATAGGTTATTTACAATTCACTTAATACCCATAGGTTCCTAAGCACGGACCCGGGGATCGAAAACCTGCGGTATTCTGTGTCATCTTGCTTCCAAGGCGAGCATGTTGCCCCTGAGCTATCCTCCCGAGTCGCTCGAAGGGGGGGACATGATTTTCATTGACAGAAGTTCCAGCATTGACCAGACCATGGGGAAAAGGCATTCAGGTTGTTCAGTTTAGGGGCACAGACAAGGAGCACACTGATGGGAGGAGTTGATAGTGTACACACAGATAAGGCTGCCAAACCATTACTCTGCACAAGCAGCAGAGCTGGTGGCCTTGATTGAAGCACACAACATGTCAGAAGGCCAAGCAGTGAATATATTCTCTGATTGGGCCTATGTCACTGCAACAGTGCACTGAGGGTTAGCAAGATGGGAAAGGGAAGACAGAGCAGCAAAAGAGGCAGCATATATGCCAGAGGGATCACATGTGCTGTTCCCTGGCGAGGAAGAAAACATATGTCTAATAGCATTATTAAAAGTGAGCAAAGAAAAAGATGCATTGCCAGAAATGTTAATGCAACCCCAATATTGCGGATAATTGAGTTGCAGGGAGAAGCATCAGATGCTGAAAAAGAGTTGTGGAAAAGGCACCCATGTTCTCTGTCTCCAACTGACTTGTTTTGGTGACATGATAGCACAGGAAAGGTTGTCATGCCAAAAATATTGTTACAATTGGCATTGAAACAGCTTAACTACCCTACCCACGTATCAAAAGATCATGTGGCTGCAGGGATAAGTGAAAACTGTTTTTTGCCAAATCTGTATGAATGTGTAACTTAGTATGTAAATAACTGCATGACCTGCCAGAAGTTTCTGCCAGGTCACACATTGAGAGTTGTACAGGGAACATTGCTGCAACTGGAAGGCCCCTTCTGGCACTTGCATATCGATTATGTTAATATGCAAGAGGGGTGTAATTCTTACAAGTAACTGCCTGCAGTAGTGTGTCCATTCTCACGTTGGCTTGAGGCAGGTCCCTGTGTCCATGTGGTGGGCAATTGCAGATGAAATTCATTCGGATAATGGGACGCACTTTGCTAATGATTTAATAAACTAGATAACAGCACTCCTGGGGATAAAGCTTAAACTGTGCATGGTTTACCATCCCAAGCCAACGGTTTGGTAGAAAAGATGAATGGACTGCTCAAGATGTGATTGGCTAAGCTTGCGCAGATGCTTGAAAAATCATGGGTGAATTGCTTGCCTTTTGCTTTGTTTGTTCTTAGAAATCTTGCTTTGTTTGTTCTTAGAAATATGCCTGGATGAGATCACCATCCAACTCCTCATGAGATTGTTACAGGGTGAAGAATGCATGTGCCTATTCTGTCTTTGCATACAATCTCTGATGCTCACTCTTCTGCTATTCTGGGGAGGAATTTGATATGTATCTCAAAGAACCTAGCAACTCCCTTAAAAGTATATCCTTGCAGAGGAGGCCTAAAATCCAAACTGGACTATAAGGTAACCCAAACTAAAATTTTCCACAACCAACACTTCTTATATTACCCGGTGACCATGTTCTCGTGAGGATCCACGTGAGAAAGTGGAAAGAGGAGAGCTTCACTGGCCCACATACTGTCATTTATTCAACACCATCTGCTGTCAAGCACTAAGGCTGACAAGGATGGGTTCACATGTCTGAAGTTCACAAAGACAAGAGCGCAGATCACCCCAGAGCACAACATAATTGGGAGTATCTCAGAACTTTCTTTCAGTTTTCTTACAGCCATTGACATTTATGACAAGCCAGGGAAAGAGGGTGTTGAAGAGGTTTATAGTGCAAAATGTGGGGCAAAGAAAAAGACATTTTCAGTTTTGTGGACCGTAAGTATGTTAATATGTTTTAGTATAGTAATAATACTTTTGTTTTATTTTGATTTTTAAACAAAAAATCAAACACAAATAAATGAAAAAAGAAAGACGGGGAAAAGAAATATGATGAATGGGGAGGGCTTCCACCATGGCATTGAAGAGGAGCATAATTTGTTAACGAGAAACATTTGGTATGATGAAATGATGCGTGTGATAAGAGAGAGAGTAAATGGCACATGCTACATCTGCTCTCTCATTCCATGTTTTAGGAGTGTCCAAACTTTTTCGAGTATGTCAATGAGGGTCCTAAACAAGGGGAATAACAAATAAGAGACCATAACAGATTGCAGTGCAGAACTAAAGAGGGGCAAAGTGTCACCTGGTGTCACACAAGGCCACTGATGAGGATAGAAAGAGCAGTATGCTATCGGGAGAAATGGGAGGGTGGCACAATGCAGTGCCATGCTGAACAATTGGTGGGTTTTGAGCAAAACATGGCAGCCAAGGTGAATGACAGCTGCTGAACAACATGGGGAAAATATGTGCATGCCTTAACATGGCTACATGAAAAACATGAAGCAGTTGACATGAGGAGCTTTACATGATTCCCTTTGTGTTTCAGGCCAAGTGGGTCCATTCTCCTGGGAACTAATTTGGGTTGCGCCAAGGTGTGATGAATGCAGCACTGACACCAGAAACAGCAGTGTTGATGAATTTCTGGTGGGCCTGTGGATCCAAAGCCTATGCCGAGCTGCCGCCTGACTCGAGGGGAATGTGTGCTCTCATCGCATTGCACAGCCCTGCACTAGTGGTACCTCAAAATAACACTGCCATAAAGATTGCATTGCAGGGAAAACTGGTGCAGCAAAATAAGCACCAACAAATAATGAGAAGAAGAAAACAAGAAAGCAATTATTTCTCAAGAAAGAGTGCAGAGAACCTGGCTGCTATCCCGGATGAGTACTGTTTATTCCCCATGGCTGCTACCTTTTCCTCTTCATTGTTTCTTCCAGGAGTACATGCTGCAGCAAATTCAAAATGGCTGCAGCTGACTCGATATCAGTTATTGCAGTTGGCAAACTCAACAGCAAATGATTTGATAGCAATTAAAGAGGAGATGAAGGCCCTGCATTTGGTAGCCATTCAGCACAGTTTCGTCTTGGACCTTCTAACAGCCATCAAAAGCAGTGTCTGTGCAAAGTTTGGGACAAGTTGCTGTACGGCCATTCCTGATGGTGAGGCCTCAAATGGAACTCTGGATGCAGCCATCCAAGAGATGCGGACACTCCAGGGAAAGTTGACAAGTAAGGTCAATAGAGTGCAAGAAAAAGACTCACTGGGCAGCATCTTCACATGGGTGCCCAACTGGCTTTCCAGATTGATTCGAGTGACTGTCCTTGTGTTGGTTCTCTTTCTCATCACATTCTGTATTTTTAAGAACATTTTAAAAGTATATTTAACAAGCAAAAAGGACAGTTGATGTTACCTTTGAGTGTTGACAAAAAATGGTTTTCAATTGAAAAATAGAAACAAAATAATGGGTCAAGGTGAAGAGGAGGATCGAGATGGATGGGTTTTACACAGCCTGTCGAAGTTGAAAATAATAAGGAGTTCTGGATTCACTGTCTAAAGAATAGGACAGCGTGTGAATGGGTGAGAGAAGATCTGAATGGCTGGGGGGAGATTGGGGGAGATATAACATGATTGGAAAAATTGTGTATACACAAAGATGAAGTTGGTAAAAAGGAACGAGAGGCCCAAAAGGATTTAGTTATCAATACATTAATATAAGGGGAATTATGCAAACTACGTTATCCACCCTGAGTGCACCGCATGCTATGCCTATGATGTCTTAATTGTTTTAGTTAGCTTGCTCTAAACCAAATGATTGGACATTGTTTGTCCTGCTATACATGTTCTTGATCGCCTCATTTCATTCGTATGCAGCACCCACACTCTGCTCGCAGTACGCTATATGAAATATTTGCTATAGTATAACGGCATCCTCTTCCTGTGCCTAGCCCATATGTGTACTATCTTATCCTCATTCAACGTGTCTCCCATGCCTGTTACGCGACATGACTTACCTTGAGCTCCGACAATTGTATTCTGCGCCTGTGCCATTGCCAGTGCTCTGCATGTAAATTGCACTTGGACAACGTACACCATCTCTTGCACTCTTTTTGTCCCGCTTGTTATTCGCATTACCCCTTGAAAATTCTATCCCTTTCCATTGTTTCACCCAGAACCTCTTACTCGAATGGAAGGCTCTGTTATTCTGTAATGGGTACCATCCTAAACTATGCACAGTGCCTACTAAATTCTCAGCACTATATTATAGTAGCCTTATTATTAGTACCTGCAATTATATTACCTGAGTCTCCATCCAGTCGAAACCGTAGTGCTTACCAAGTACTCGCTCCCACTATTACCATGACTAATTCACTCCCATGCTCATTCGGCCTTTTCACAAACTATGGAAATGGACTAGCCCACCTTTGGTGCCCACGCCATAACTCCCTCCCCTGCCCCACTCCCTTCCATCGCATCCATCTCAGGACTAGAATCCCTATCTGCCCTCACTCTACCATGATGCCTGTCCTAGAGGCCTGTCCTAGAGGCATCCCCAGACGCATCCATCTCAGGACTAGAATCCCTATCTGCCCTCACTCTACAACGATGCCTGTCCTAGAGGCATCCCCGGACGCATCCTCTCAGGACTAGAATCCCTATCTGCCCTCCCTCTACCACCATGCCTGTCCTAGAGGCATCCCCGGACGCATCCTCTCAGGACTAGAATCCCCATCTGCCCTCCCTCTACCACAATGCCTGTCCTAGAGGCATCAAGACTCACAAGACTTGCAGCCCGGACCCAGAGACGTCACCACTGTTCCACATTGGTTGATCACCCACCTCCCATTCCCTCCCCCGCTCAGGCCTCTAAAAAAAACAAATCTCCCTTAACAAACAGACAGAAACCACTGCTAATACCATGATCACAGATCACCTAATTGGCAGCATAGACACCACCTTTAATCTCAAAGGGGCACTAATTAATGCTTGCTCATTAGGAGCTAACGCCATAGACATACATGATGTACTAATGGATCGACATCTAGATTTCTTAGTTATTACTGAAACTTGGTTACATCCAGCCTCTGGCCCATCCCTTGCTCTCGTCATACCCCCTGACTTCAGCATCTTCAGAGCATATCGTCACGACATGTCAGGAGGTGGAGTAGCTATAATAGCCAAATCCACTCCGCAACTCAGAATCTGCCCCATTGATGCCCTACCTGGCTATGAACTCCTCCTGCTCAAACTTACCAATGACCCTAAAACAACGATTAACTGTCTCATCAATTATAGACAACCCAATAATACTAAACATCCTGAATTGTATATCTCCCTACTCATCACTCCGTTTCTCAAACCCAAGACTAAATTCATCATCCTAGGAGACCTGAATCTATGTTACAATGACTCCACAGATCATAAAGCAACTGCATTCACCTCAGCCTTCCAAGACATGCATTTTGCCTAAATTGTCAATGCACCCACCCATTCCAAATGTAGAATACTAAATTGGATTCTAATCCTCAATGTGAGCGTAACTTTAGAGTCTATTACCGAAGTCGCTTGGTCCGATCTCCACCTCTTACGCTTCAAAATTAATTTCTCCAAAACTTTGGCACCTGCACAGACCAAGCAAGCTCTAATCTCATTTAAAAATACTCGTAGACACACCTTCGAACCGATTTCACCCATTCTATCCGAACCACTCAAAACCCTCTTCTCGACAGGGACCAACCCTGATGACATTGCTACATTTTACCATAATTGTCTTTCTACGACCATTGACATAGTAGCTCCTCTTATCTCAAAACTATCCCTGAAACCCAAACACACTGGTCACTGATTCAATGAACTCACTCTAATGCGCAGACATAATAGAGCAGTAGAACACACACGTAAAAAGAACCCTTCACTGACATTGGCTGCCTCCTTTCGAGAAGCCTCTAAAATGTACAAAACTGCGGTAATAGCTCATAAAGCTAACTCCTTCAACACTCGAATCAATAACGCCTCCTCAAACGCCAAAGAGTTATTCTCGATTCACAGAGAATTAGAAACTCCCATCGCACCAGTTTCCCCCGTGATCTCTGACAAAATATGATGCACCACCAGCCAAGATTCTTTAACACATAAAATCACCACGCTCCAAAGAAGACACTTAACAAAAGAAAACAGCTAGCCGACAAAGGTTTACCAGCCATTACAACCAATGTATTTCATAACAACTTTAGCACCCAATTGAAATTCATCCTTGTCACCGAAGACCAAGTGCTCTCTACCATTGACACGCTGAAACCTTCGAATTGTACTGTAGATAGTTTCCCTGCTAGATTAGTCAAATTATGTGCACCTACCCTATCTCCCTCAATCCCTAAATGTGTCAATGTGTCACTCTCCACCAATTGTGCCCCCCTAGTTTCAAAGCAGCTTGGGTAACCCCTTTACTCGAAAAGCCATCCTTGCACCCCTCCATTCCCAATAACTACCGCCCCTTCACCACGGTCCGTTTTTCACTATAAATACTGGACAAAATTGCCTACTCACAAATACAAGATTACTTGGAAAGCCACCATTTACTTGGAGTGAGACAATCTGGTTTCACACCCAAGCATAGCACCGAAACAGCCCTCTTAGATCTAAACATCCAGATGGACAAGATACGAGACCATGGGAATATGGCCATCCTCCTCCTCTTAGATTTATCAGCGGCTTTTCGATTTGGTGGACCATGACAAACTCTGTACTACATTATCTGAAAATGTCAACTTTACCCCTGATGCCACCCACTGGATTACGGCCTTTTGATCGAATCTAACATCCAGAGTCGCCAAAGATGCTGCTGATCCTATTCCAGTTCCCCTACGGGTGCCTCCAGGTTTCTTCCACTCCCCTACCCTTTGCAATGCCTACATAAAACTCCTCTTCTCAGCCCTTGACTCCCTCAGTGTCATCTATACCAACTTTGCAGATGATACGCAAATATTGATCCCTATCACAGGTGATTATAAGCAATATTTGACCACTATAAATAAAATCTACGCCATTATTCAAAACTGGATGGCACTTAATAGCCTCTGCTTAAATGGTGATAAAACAGAGATACTCATCATTGGCTCCCCCGCCTGCCTGAAATCTCCTCACTCTGATTATTCCTCCATCATCATCGATGAGACGTCCATCCCAGTCCTCAAACAGGTAAAACTCTGGGTGTCCATCTAGATGCTAACCTATCTATGGTCGAACAAAGCGATGCCCTTTCATCCTCTACGGCCTATACTTCCAAACTGATTTCACTTAGCTGTAAATTCCTCACCCCACAAAACTGTCTCACCCTTGCCCGAGCTCTCATTTTATCAAAGCTAGACTATTGCAACATTCTATTACTAGGCACCACTAATACAAATCTAGCCAAATTACAACTATTGCAGAATAAAGCCCTTCGAGCAGCCTTTGCAATAAAACAAAAATGAACATATCTCCAATACCAGAAAAGAAGCACACTGCCTTCCCAATACGTGCTAGAATCATATGAAAGTATCTGATCACAGCACACAAATGTAGATCAAATGAGGCCCCCGCCTAACTGAACAACTGCCTAACAAAAAAAACACAGACACAATAATTACGGTCCGAATCCAGCACGCACCTGATTGTTCCCAGATTCAATAGTACCAGGACAGGTGGGTCGAGTTTCCCTGTAGTAGCTCCACAGCTCTGGTATTCCCCCCACCCCCATATTAGGATTGAATCATCCGACCAGTGATTCAAAAAACCGGATTAAGACATGGCTATTTGACCAATACAACTAGACCCCATTTCACCTAAGAACAGTGTACCTTACTGAGTCCACTCTCTTGTCACCTCTTATGAATGAAATGTACAACCATTATTGCAATCTCATGTAACTTGCTTTCTATCCTCTATGTAACTGCTTGTATGTGTCCTGTAATTAAGCAAGTCTCATATGTAACCTACGCCGTGGTATCTCTGGGTTTGGGCTTATAACAAATGTCAAAATAAAATAAATAATGTAACAAAGATGCAAGTTCAACACAGCATAAAGGAACGCACTTATCAGCTGCGAGAGTAGAACTGTGAAAGGGGAGGGGGCTCTTTTTGATATCTGTTAACTAAAATGCTTAATAAAATGAATACATACATATAGGGGCATAGGTAAGTATAATTCAACTTAGTGGTAGAATAAAATGCGGTAAATAGGCCTTAAAAGCTTGCTTTTGCAGAAAACGTGTGTTAGCATTTTATGTGCGGCTAAGGACGCTGTGGCTGGTGATCTAGTGCAGAGTCTGCGATCCCAGGCCAGTGAGGAACCAAGTATACAGTGGTTGCTATTTTTCGAGGTCACAGATTAGAGCTCACAGGTTCCGGCAACAAATAATGAATACATGCACATTTTATAATTCAAATTCATTTATGAAACACTATTTTCTAATGCCGTCGAAAAGAACCACAGTGGTTTCAAATTTCCCCTTAGGACATTGTACCTGGGAAAAGGGTTAGAGTGTCCCCAATATGCACATCTTCGTGAAAATGATCTACAGTGGCAATGCTGGCATATATTGTGGTTGCTGCATCATGAAAGCATCCACCAGTTAGAATGCTGGCATATATTGTTGGTGCAGCTTCACAAAATATATTTATATAGTAGCAATATTGTATACACTGTGAATTCAGCTTTATGAAAGTGATTTAGAGTAGGAATACTGCCATTTATTGGGGGCCTGGAGACATGAAAGTGTATTACAGTGTCAATGCGGGCATATATTTTGGGCACAGCTTCATGAGAGTGATTTACTGTGGTAATGCCAGCATATATTGTTGACAGTGGCATCAGAAAAGTAATTTACCGTAGTGTTGTAGGCATACATATTGGGCACAGCATCATAAAAGACATTTAGACAGTGGCAATGCTGGCATATATTATGGTTGCATCATTATGGCAGTGATTTATACAGTGGCAATGCTGGCATATATTCTTTGTTTGGCATCATCCAAGTTATTTACAGTATGCATGCTGAAATATTGTTTATGCAGCATCACAAAAATTATTTGCAGCCGGAATACCAACATATATTGTAGTCCTGAACATGATTTACAGTTGCAATGGTGGCACATATTGTGGGTGTAGCTACATAAAAGTGATTTATACTGCCAGTACAGCAATGTATAGTAAAAACAGGCATCATGAAAGTGTAGAACATGACACTGTGTACTGTAGGTGACATGGCATCTATTGACAGGAGCCCCCCCTCTGCCTCATCATACGAGGATCAGCAACCAAGAGCAGTGCTCTGCTTGCCTGCTCTTACTCCAGCTGAAGACTAAGAGCCCCCACCTACCCTGCATACTGCAGCTGACATCATGACTGCTACAGCAGAGCTTCCCGCATATCTTTTCGCTGCTCAGCGTGCTCCGATGCAGCCCTTGCCCAGATCCAGCCCATGATCAGCTGGTTAGGCTTTGCGCTAATCGAGCGCCTGATTCCAAGATGGCCGACGTCTTTATCGGCATCACAACAAGGCTCCCCACTTGTTGCTAAGCAACAAGACAACATATCCCCCAGACGGCACCACCGGCAGGCAGAAGCCGGCCATCGGTGGTTAAGGCCAAGAAGGAAAAGGCCTGTTCGGCATCTGTTCGCTTATGGGAGCATGGCGTGGCCCACCCCCCTTGCTCTGCCTACCCACCCCAGCATTCTGACAGAAACTCAGATACAGTCCGGATTTACAATCTAAACGTGATGAACTAAAACCCTATTCTATCCCTTTCAACCGCAACATCAGCGACACTTACGAACTTAGAAGCGAAATTCCCTCCACCTCAACGCCATTATCAAACTTCTGTACGTTGACTCTGTGAGTATTTCCCCAGTGTATGTACCACTATGTTTCATTGCCTTAAATTCCTCACGTAAGCACATAGCCAACTATTACCCATTTGTGAGATATTGCCTGACTGCCTATGTGCCCATGTGTAGTTATACTACTGATTTGCTCATCTCGACACAGTTCTCATGCACGTTCTCCTTGAATCGAATGACCATTTCCATTAAGATATACTAAAATTGAACTAGCCTACCATGTGTCAGGTCTGCCTGGATCCTGGGCGCAGGAGCGATGCAGAACCAACCACCCCCTCTATGGTTTTGGTGCCTGCAAGACGAAGCTTACGCAGACCTCCTCAGCCAGAGCGGGGAAGGAGGGTTAGGGTCTCGATGGCTGGATGGGTAGGGGGGTTATAGGATAACCGGATTGAGGGATAGGGAGAGGTTATGGATGGGACTGTGGAATTCAGGGTAACTGCGATGATTGCACACTTTTGACAACAACCGTGCATTAACTGGCACCTTTTGAAAGGATTGCTTACCCAACACCTTTACATGTAAAGGTGTTCCTTTCACACCTTATTATCGAACCTTTTGCCAACTTCAACACATGGGTTAATTTCACTACCACAGTTGAGTAACCATCACAGGGCTTTAGCCCAATACATAGCACCGAGTCAGTTAACATGCATTTGCACACTTAGCTCTTGTTTCTGTGTCCTAGTCCAGTCCTGCAAGAGCTGCCTAGTCCTGTGCCATGTCTCTGAAGTCCTTGGATTCAGTTTAGACTAAAAGAAAAAACAAAGACAAGCATTAGCGTATGCCTTAAAATCTGGTATACTCTCACTCCTCTCAACACATCCAAAACTCCAACATCCTGCACGCGTCGTGCGTTTACTTTCCAAAACGGTGTGCGCTGCCGCACGTGGTTTGTAACATCCAGTAGTAGATGTTGCCTATCGCGGTCTTTCTTCAGACCGGGTATTCATGAAAGCGTGCTTTCGTTTCATGCGCTTGTTAGGCACGAGCTGTACTGGGCGAAAGCACATGGAAGTACAACCTTTTCTCCAGTTGTTCAAAGCACCTTAGGCCTCCCCGAACTACCCCGCCCACTTATCTGTATTCGGGTGTGCAGGGGCTCTGGAGGGGCTGGGTACGCCCCCTGCGCTTTTTCCCCTCTGTCCCAGTGATTCCCGGGGCCAAGCGGTACTTATCTTTTGCTGGCGAGGGGCCGGAAGATCTCTCCAGAGGCTCTAGGCCCCTCGCGTGTGGTTTTATAGGAGCTGCTGGGCACACGTCCTCTCTCCCTGGCTTCTCGAGCACAAGCCCCGTGCCTTGGGGCTTGCGCATGCGCGTTCGCGTGCCACGCCCGACACGGCTCCTGATTGGCTCGCGAACCCGCAAGGCATGCTGGGAAGTGTAGTCCTGGCGTGCCTTTTGCTGGTTCTTGTAGTTCTGGAGTCCCTTTTGCCTGCACATAGGGCACAACAACCGTCTATAGGGCTGTAAGCCCCCAAACCAAGATCCCTTCACTGTTGCACCCCTCACAACCCCTATGGTTTTGAGCCCATGCCTTAGTCTGCCCCTGACACATGACTTCTTGATTGTGATTGTGTCATTATGCTGGAACTTGTTCACATGTACTGATTCATACTTATGCTACTGTAAAAGTAATTTACTTTTTATCTCTGCCTAGCATCGCTGGGCAACCTGTTGTCAGTGGTTAGTTCCACTACCTTAAGTCTAGTCCATAGCCTGCACGCTAGCACTACTCTCTACCACATTAGCCTCTGGCAGAACATCAGTTAACCTTACAAAGCCTCTATAAGAGAGCCGCCTCTGTCGACAACAGAGTATAAGGAGGCTTACTATTACTGCCACACTGTGACTAATACTTGGTGCACAGATCTAGGCCTGCTTATCGACCAATACCTATGTGTATGCTGCACCAGGACTACACTCTATTTACCCACACCTTGTGAGTTCATGTTCAATATGTACATGCTTACCCTTAACACTAGTCTCACTAGCATCCCTCTCTTGCTCAACCTTCAAGGGAACCTCTCTATTTTGAGTTTACAAGTGATACCGACATTGCCTACTATGGCACCCAATAGCCCACACCCTTATGAACCTTTGATCTACCTCAGACCCAGCCCACTCCTAAGCACTCCTTGCACCCCAGAGGCTAGAAACTCTAGACTCCGATCACGACTCAGCAAACTCTATGAACCACTTGCTAGATCCCTACCCCTAGCTAACAACAAAACTAACTTCCCCACTGCCCAGAAGACCACAAATGATAAACCTAACACCCTCAAATACACCTTTCAGGCCACTTTCAAACAATACACCTTGAACAAAACTAAGAAATCAGACTTCTCGGCCTCACCGGCCAGTATAACAACTCCTGCCCTCCCACTCAAAGCAGCATTAACAAATGCAAGGTCCCTAGTGGCTCATGCTACAGACATCACTGACCTGATACTGGCAGACAACCTGGATTTCCTTGCCATCACCGAGTCTTGGTTACATGATGCAGCAGGCCCTTTGTTGTCCTTAGCTATCCTGGATGGCTATACTATCATCAGACAGGATAGAGACAAAGCACGAGGTGGAGGAACCGCCATCATTTTCAAATCTAACCTCTCCATGAGAATAGCTCCCACACATACTACCCAATCCTGCAAAGTCCTCACTGCCAAACTCCCTCTAGTCAATTCAGAGACCTTAACTATTCACCTTATTTACAAACCCCCGGGTCCCATTGGAACATTTGAGGAGGACATTTATACTCTTCTGTCCAACAAACTCAAAATAACGTCTCAACTATTAGTTTTGGGAGACTTTAACCTGGGTTTCAACTACCCTTCAGATAAACATGCCACAACCACTGCAAATATTCTATCTGAAGTAGGCCTATCCCAAAAAATCACTTAACCCACCCACAATAAAGGGAGAACCCTTGATTGGGTGGGCAGAATATAACTACACCGCCAACATCACCTCTATCTCCTCGTGTCCTTGGACAGACCATTTCCTCCTGTGTTTCCCACTTCTTACTACCAGACCACTTACCTTAGCTATTCCTACTGCCCCACCCTCCCCAACAAGAAACAAAAAGAATATACGGGACAATGTGATACCAGCTATACTTCCGACCCTCAACTCGCTTGGGGATGATCTTGACCCTGGTGTGCTTGTTAAGGAATATAATTGAATCATGTTATCCACCCTTGATACTATTGCACCAATCAAACCTAGACCTAGTAAGCCCAAAACTCATTTGAACAAATGGTTCACCCTGCAGCTCAAAGATCTCAGACTCCTAAAGAGGAGCTCTGAAACTACATGGAGACTACTCCCATCTGCAACTAACAAAACCAAACTCACTGAAATATTATCTCAGTACAAAAAGGAAATTTTCCTGGCTAAACGCAACTCTTACAATAAACACATCTCTAGTGCTAATTCCAGCACTAAAGAATTTTTTTCCATCCTGAAGGAACTTGAGACCCCTATCATCACCCCCGATAACTGCACTAAGGACAAAACATGGTGCTCAGACATACAACAGGCCCTCTCTAATAAAGTCACCACCCTCCAAAACAAAATAGCCCTAAAAAAACAACCCTTAAACCATCCTTCCCTGCCTAACCACAGCACTGCGAATGTCCCTGCGAAGGAAACCTACTCTAAGAGGACCCCCCATTTTAACTCCACCAAAATATCCATCCTTGAGGTAGACAAAGTTATCTTCTCACTTAAGCCCTCCAGTTGCCAGGGCGATCTCTGCCCAGTTCAGCTTATAAAAGATGCTGCAAGAGACTTGGCCCCTTTTATAGCCAAACTCATTAACGCTTCATTTGCATCTGGAACCGTCCCATCCAATCTTAAACAATCCTGGGTGCTCCCCCTACTAAAAAAACAACTCTAGATCCACTCATCCCTACAAACTACCGCCCCATCACAACAGTACCCTTCCTGCTAAAAGTCCTTGATAAAATTGCCTATCTACAAATTCAAAATCATCTGGAACAACACAAACTCCTAGGAGCACGTCAATCTGGCTTCCGTCCCCAACACGGAACTGAGACTGCCCTTATCGATCTGAAATCACAAGTTGAGGAGTTGAGAGACAAAGGGAAAACAGCCCTCCTTTTGCTTCTCGACCTCTCGGCTGCATTTGACTTTGTGGATCACAAGGTCTTATGCAGACACCTTGACTCAGCTTCCCACTTCTCCAAAGAGGTGATCATTTGGATTGAATCCTTCCTTAGCGACAGGACTATGAGGGTTGTCCCCCCACTGCTTCAGCTGACCCTATTCCCATCACTTGTGGGGTGACCCAAGGATCCTGCATCTCCCCCACACTATACAAAATATTTACCAAGACCCTTTTTGATGATCTGGACCATCTTGGTATCACCTACACCAACTATGCAGATGTTACCCAGATTCTCTGCCCAATTTCTGGGGATTACATTAAGGATTTGGCCTTGGTGAACAGGGTGTATCTCATCATCCAGGCATGGATGGCGACCCATGGTCTATGCCTGAATGATGACAAGACAGAGCTCATCATTCTGGATACCCACACTAACTCTTTGCATCATTCTTATGTTCGTATCATATTCCTATTTTTGTAACCTGTCAATCAAGCTTTGCATATCCTGTTACCCCTGGGTCTGGTGCGCATTACAAATGAATAAACAAAACTAAACTAATATGTTACCACCCTGCATCAATTAAATATCATGTGGCTGTCTACCCCATTTTGAAAACATTATTTTGAAAGTATTTTCAGGGGGATCCGCCTAGACTATTTGGGTCCCCCCCACTCTAATTGGTAACTCATGTTGACTTGGGGGGAAAATGAATGCGCCTCCATTTAAACTATCTATCAGTGGACAATGACCATGGATCATGTGTAATGCAAGTGCCCCTCAGCAGCTACCCACCACCCCTGGCACTAAATCAGCTTCCGTCAGTGGCTCATGTTTATGTGGGCACTACAGCATGGACACCATTTGGGGTATTTACAGTTTACAATAATTGCCCTTGCTTATCAACCGCTGGGGTTTAAACCATCTGAAAATTCAGCTTTATACATATTCATTTAACTTTTGCTCATTTTAGAAGTTGATGCTTGAAATCAGTCCCTGTTTCTTCCAACTCCAGACGCAAGTGTTCATTTATGTGAGTGGCATTTTTATTGAGGAAAAGATAGTATGATATGTCGCCCTGAGGGCGTGGGGGCGAGGACCATGTACAATGATTTCTGTTACTTATATTGCAGGGTTAAAGTTCATGTGATGGCTGCCCCCCACCCCTATAATGTTGGTGAAATGCCACCATTGACTACATTTTAAATTGGAATTTAACTTAAACAGCTTTGTTCTCAGAAAGTGTTTGATTAAGCAACACGCAATTATGAAACATTATTAAAGGTTCACGAGGTTGACTGACATGAGAACAAAATAGCCAGCTGAGATATTCTACCACTCTCAGCATGCCTAGCAGCTCCATGATAGCTGAGAGAGTTAGTGCACCTGTTACAGGTGATACCCGAGCAGCGGGTTCAATCCTCTATGAGATAAGTCAGTCTTTAAACATCCAAACACGACCCGGTGTTTCTCACAATTTCATACTTCTAGCGAAACCTACCAAATTGTTGTCATTTCCATGTAAACATGAGGTTGCAACAATGAAGTATAAGTACAAAAAAAAAAAAAACACTGTGCATTTAAATTTGGGAAAAGGCCAGGAAGAAATACTGAGTTGTTATGGCCTCACTAAGCCTTCTGGCTCTGTGGTAGATGGAGTCAGGCTTGAATCTTCAGAGCCACGTAGAGCAAGACCTACCCCCCGCCACCACCCCTTTCCATGCCCACCCCAGCGTACATCACAGAAGCCATGAGCACTCAGCATGGGTCATCCGTGGAGAGGTGGCAGGTTCTTCCTCCCACTCCCATGGCAACCTCATCCGGGCTCCAGGTTTCTTCCTCGGCCTGCCCTGATCTGAGACTTGTAGGGCAGCCATTGCGTGTGACACGTGCCTGCGCTACTGCCTGCCTACTCCCTTTGAAGAGCCGATGAGTTGTCATTTTCTTTGATCTGGAGTGGTGATCACGTGTAGAACTGCCAATATCTTGGCCGATCGACTTACTTTGATATGTGGAAAAGGATCAACAGAGGAATCCATGGACCAGGGAGGTTCCCGCACAAATATTATACCTTTTCTTTATTTCATTGTAAAGAAGGACTCATGGGAACTCATTTTCTTTAAAAGCGTAAATTGCGTGGAGGAGAGCGCTTACATTGGCACTTGCGTGCAAATAGGTCCCCTCCAGTCAATGTTTGTCATTTGCATGGCAGAGTGCAAAAGAGAAGTGTAAGGAGATGTTGGAAGCCTCTTTACACTTCTCTATTTACAAATACAGTAAACGCTGCCTGCAACCCACGCATGGCAGGTAGCGTTTACAAATTCTTTTCCTGTGGAAACCACCTGCTTTATGCTGGTGCAAAAAGCAAACGGGTTCTATGGGAAAGCATTGGTTTGACAACACCATGAAAATCTCATGATGGAGTGAAAGCAAGTTGTATTTGAGGGCAGAGGGCAACAGGGGGCATAAACTATAACTCCCGCCCCCCTCTCTGCTTCCTAACTCAATGAAAATCCCCTGGAGCCTCATGAAAGGAGGCATTGAGGCAGGCGCGACTGTGTTACCGCTGTCTTTAGCCCCTCCAGTCATGCTCCAGAGACTTGGCAAATTAGCTCCATAGAGTCTTCCAACCAAATGTTATTGTGTTTCCACCAAAAGGAAGCTTTGCAGATCTATTCAGCATTTGTTGAAGGGCCCAAGGACTTGTTCGAAAGACCAAAGAAATGTGAAAGGGAGGAGAACAACCTAGAGTGAACTAAGGGTCCAATCACTCTGCATCCAGGTTGCTTGCTCAGAGAGCTTTGAGTATATATAAGGTATGTTAGGTGGGACATAACTCAATGACCAGATCACTCACTGGGAAGAGGATTAGCAAGGAGTTGGAGCTCCCCCTTAAGATTTTACTGGGTGCTCTAACATTGGTGCAGGCTGATGCGGGCGCCCTACTTATTGAGTGTCAGCCATGATGGTGCAAACTAATGAGGGATCTATTGCCTGCCACTGGAGCCAGGGTCTTGTGCAGAGACACAAACAAGAAGTCAGCTTGATCTGTAGTGAACTATCCCGCTGCTTTCTAAGACCTTTAATGTCAGTCTCAAAGCCACACCACACTCTGAAAAGACAAGAAAGCAGTTGTAGAGGAGCAGTTGCACGCCTCTGCAGGAAGTCCCGCCCCCCTGCCTCCTATATGTTGGAAGCCTGAGATCGTGCCGTGTTTCACACCAGCAGTTGTGCCAATACCGTAACGTACGTTCGAAAGAAGATACCAATTGAGACAACCCTATGGAATATATCCCCGAAGAGATGACAATTTGAAGGAAGAACTCCCTGAAGGAATATGAGAAAAGAGCAATGAAAGACGCCTGTAACGTCATGAGAGAGTATGAGCAATGTCGCAGGATACAGGCTGAAGAGTATGTATGGATCTCACAGAAACTAATGATGAAGTAAAGAATCAAGAGAACTTTTAAATATCAAAAGGAAGATTATACGTGCACGAAGTGCTGTAGAGAATCAACAGTTCAAAAATTATACATGCTGAAACCGAAGTAGACTAAGTCATCACAGAAGCTGGCTATACGTAGTGAATACAATGCAGGCGAAGCCGCCACTGTATATAAACTGGACATCAGTGTCATGAATTTTAGTAAGCAAAGACCCATGGAGAGACAAGGGAAAACTATGTCGCAGCAAGAATAAGTTGAATCGTGGAGCTGCATGGCAACACTGTATGGCCTGGAGTCAAGATTGAAGCAGCCGAGGTCAGCTATCTATTCTGAAAAAGAGCGAACATACAAAGGATGAATCATCCCTTGTTAGGGTGCAATGAAAGAACACCAAGAGTGCCAAGTTTTATTAATTTAAGACATTTAAAAGCTGTAAAATAGACCAAATAGTTGTCTCCTGTCACGTGAGCCAAGGATGAAAATAGAGTCGAACTTGGATTACTAGAACAACAATAGTGATTGCTCTCACTCCCATGTATTCTCAGAGACAAGGATACTTTGCAAAGCCAAGTTCAAAGACAATCTTCATGGCAGAAGGCTTGGGCGATGAGAGAGATGTTGGGCTAATTGGGTGTGGTGGCAGAGGCAGGCCCATCTCCTTGAACCTTGAACCTGGGTCTGGGCTTTAGTGCTGCTAAGTGAACCAAATGTTCCAGACATGACCAGAGTGTGCCAATCAATTGTAGAATGAAGAACCTTATAGTTTTAGAAACAAATAAAAAAATCGTATACCTAATGTTTCTGGAGATTACGGGCCTCATTACGAGGCAGGCGGTAAGGGATTGCCAGTACCGGTAAGGGCACCGGTACCGGTAATCCCTTACCACCCTATTACGAGTTCCCTTTGTGGGTCCTCCCTTAACGCCTGGTTTTACCAGGCGTTAAGGACGGGACCCGCAAAGGGACTTTGATGCTAATAACGGTACCGCAATTTGTGGTACCGTTATTAGCTCCTTCCCCATTCCCATTGAGCCCTATAGGGGCTCAATGGGAATGGGGAAGGGCCCTGATGAATGGGGAATTGCCGCCCCCGCCAACCTTGGAATGGGGCGGTAATAGCTCCATTCACCAGGGCGGAGTCGGTAAGGATTAGGAGGCAGCCATGGCGGTAATAGCACCATGGTTACCTCCAAACTACTAATGAGGCTCTACATGTTTTAGAGGTAGGCATATGGAGCCCACCTGACAGTGGGCTGCGAATTACAATCCCAGCTCATGCAGATAGTATACTTAGATGATTACCTCTGAAGTATTTTTAGTATAAAGTCTATGTTGTGTGAAAAGATAGCTGAGAGAAATCGAGCGTACATCTGTTGATGTTCGTTGGAACTCGCTGTTTTAGATAATTGTTAATAAAACAGTACTTTGCCATCTTCCTGAGTTGGTTCGGTTGTTTGGACTGAAGAGTTATTCTGTGTGAACCCATCCATTGAATGCACGTTCCTAAAGGGCCCTAATCTCAAAGTGTAGCTGAGATTCCCCAACATCCTAGTGCTGCTGAGCGGCAAGAACTCCTGGAATGCTGACACACTGTCTGCCTGTGTTTATCCAGACGCCTTCATCACGCCTTGCTACTCTTGCTGTGGATGGAGGAATCCTATAGAGAAGAGCTGATAGCAGACTTTTCAACAACCACCAATGTCTGGTCTTCTCTCAAGAGTACCATGAGATGTCGCTAAGGCCATTGCCTGCCCACTTCTGGCACATGGTTAGAGTCAAACCCATCAACTAGCTTCAGATTCATAGAAACTCTGCACTGCAGCACCAGAAGAACTCCTGCTAAGCCAGCACGTAGAGGTGCCATAGCCAAAGTCCTGGGAGGATAGCTCAGTGGCAATGTGCTCGTCTTGGAAATAAGACGACATGAAGCAACACAGGTTCGATGCCCGGGTCCGCGCTTCGAAACCTCTGGGTAATTAAGCGCATTGTAAATATGCAGCTAAGACAACAACAACACATTCTGTAACAGCGCCTCGATGCCCTCTGGCTGTGTGAGCGCTTTAGCGCGCTTTAGCGGGGGCCTTGATGTGCTCAGTATGGACTTCTGCCACGAGCCCCAGATAGATTGAAACATCCTCAACATTATAGACCATTCCACAGTAAAAATTATAAACTGAGGCCGGGATGCTGAGGATTGTGATGTTCTTGAACTACACTGGGCAGGCTATACTGCCTACAGAAGAGGGGTGTGCAAAGTGTTGGTTCTGTCTGCGTAGTTGTGCGATGTTCCTAACTATGCAGCCGCATGAAGATGCAAGGTGTTGCATGTTTTTACGGTTTTGCTAACAGTGACATTTGTGGCCTAAGTGTTCACAATGAACAAACTAATTATGCTATGTCATGTTATCCAATATTAGGGCACCCATCACCACTGGGATGGTCCTACGGAGCATGTAGCTTGTCTACAAGGGGCGTATTGTGACTCCGCCAGGGTGTCACCAGACTTTAGCCTATGGGTAGCGGGGAAAAAGGTTGGGAGGGAATAGGAAAGGGGGGCCAGCCAACAAACTAATTCAGTAAGGGTCAAACCACTTGGGATGAGGGGAGGAGGTATGGTTGTGCTGGTCTGGGTGCATGTGTCTTAATCAGATTGCTTCTCCATAGGCATGAAAGAAATTCTCCAGGAATGCGCAGGTCGGCATGGCAACATCTAGCCCAGGCGATTAATGGCACTAGTTCTGCCTGGTGTCTGGTTGTGTGATGGACTTGAAAAGTGCGCAAGCGGGACCTCGTAGTGAAATTAAATTCAAACTAGTTAATTAAAATTATAAGCATGAAAAGAAACAGCAGAAGGAATGGTGGATTGCATTTGTTCTAGCCACAAGTGTGGCTTCAGAATCATCACCGCCCAGGCCAATCACGAGGGATAAACAGGAAGTGCAAGTAAGGTCATGTCTAGCTTGCAGTGCATGCTCTTCTCTATCGTCCTTTTGACCTGGAAGTAATTGTCAATGATTTGTGAGATGAAATGTACCCATTAGTGTTCTGCTGGACTATGTCTGTGCACGTATTGCATGGGCTTGAAAGATAACAAATGAATAACCAAAATGTAGCATATGGCCTCCCACTTCCTGTCTGATTTTGATGTTCTTACTGTCTAACTTCTCTTTCCTATCACCTCCTTCTCAAACATCATCTCCCTTTCCACAGACTAAGGTCTGGCGACACCCAGCCAGGGCCGCAATATGCCACTTTTCAGACAAGGCCAGGCGATGTAAAAACACGAAGGTGGTGATGGGTGCGGTATAAATATTGCATAAAATTACAATGCAGAATTTATCTTTTGGTTGCACCTGTTTAAGGAGTGGATGGAATGCTACGTTAGGTTGATTTATCCATGCACGGCTGCCATTTTCATGGACTCCAGGTGCTCCCTGGAACACCATGTATACTGCCAATATGACATGTGCACACTTAGATTCCCCCCAAAGCCGATTTTGTGGACTCTAGAGGCAAGTGTAAAACAATGTGCAACTGTCTGTGTATTCATGAGAAGGGTGCCTGCGGAGACGGTGGTTACGTTGCACCGGGATGTGCCAGAGGGTAAAGTGATGTAGACATCAATTAATCTGAATACGGGGAGTGGGGGGTCTCAGGGTACCACAACTAAATAGCCCTGTTGATGACGATACTTCTGCACAGAAAGTGGGAGTGGGTATTGTAGCACACCGCAATGTGTGACATTGTAAGGAACATGTGCCTCAGGTGGCCAAGGCGGAGGGGTTAGGATAGGGTATCACCACTAACCATCTGTGACGAATCAACTTCCAGGGCACCAGTGGTGCAGGAATGAATATCGGTTTCTAAACCATTAATCAGCCCCACACCTCTAGTACACCAGAAGGGATCTGAACAGCGAATTATAAACCGCTTTGTTGAAATGTTGCTAACGTGGATGGAACAGCAATCTCCATAAGGTCCTGCATCATTGGTTAGTTGCAACACAGCGACAATTAAATGATTACCCTTTGATAAAAGACATATACACTTTATTATTATCACAACAGACAGTTCTAGCACACTATACAATACAACCCACCCTGTAAAGGAATGCAGAGGACAGACAATTTCAAAGAAAGAAAAGGGGTGCACTCTGGATACTGGCAGGAGGGTAGTTGGTAAAGTAATTAATCGAAATAGTTCAAGGATACTTGGTTTCAGCACAAAGGGATCAATGGGTTGTACAATATCACTAGGGGCCTTCTGAGAATTACCAGGTGGACAGAACCACAATGTACCTTCTGCTCGTAGATGATCTTGGTGCTCAAAAGGGTTGAGTCAGTTTCAGGGGGCTTTGCAGCTTCTGCAGCAGTGTTCAAGAGGGGAGACAGCTGTGGCAGGCATTTCAGTGAGCAAGGCTGGACCGACAGTTGCATGTTGGCCTACACAGTAGTTCGGGGTCAGGAATCGTTGTCTCAGTGCTGGTTGGAGGGTCTGAAGCACTGGTCGAGGCATCTCGGACTGCGTTAGCAATTGTGGTGTGCAACAGTCAGCGGCGTAGTTGGTTGCAGCTCAAGGAGCTCGACTGGCTCGAAAATGTTCTTTAAGGAAGGAGCTGCTTGATGCTTGTTGATGCACTACTCCTAGCTTCTTCACTGGGCTTGTGTCTTCCTCTAAATCGGATGGCCCAAAGCTGAGGAAAGTGTTGCAGGCACCGGCCTTGTCCTGGGTTTGGTTCGGAGACTCTCTTGTAGTTCCCACCTAAGAAGCTGGCTTGCAGAGCCTAGCAGGGCATGCTCTGTGCTGGCTGGGTACCGGTTCTGGAGCTGCTGGAAGGTCCTCTGGATTCAGTATCTCCCTCTGTTCCCTGGGAGATATTTAGGGGAGCGATCTTGCTTCCCTCTTGGAGGTCCCAGCATTCCTTCACTGGCGGAAGATGTAAGGCAGACATTACCTTCAGGTAGGGTGCAAATTAGTTCTTCGTTACTGCTAGCATAGTCTTCAGATGATCTGCCAAAAGAGGGGCTCAATTCGCTTTTACAGCCAAATGAGCCACAGTGATTGGTGTAGGCAAAGCCTACCTTAATGAACCAATCCTGGGTCCCCACCAACACTCTCCTGTGTGCATGAAGTCATAACCAGAGTGCTTTGCAACAGAAAAGGTAAAGGGGTGAAAACATGTACTACTAAGTCCCACCCATCTTCCTGTCTGTCGTGGATCAAAGGGTTTTTCTGGTTAATTGAGCTCTTTGTGGTTCCTGATTAAAGTGGCAGGTCTCCCTTGAAGCTATGGTGAGATCAGACTTTTGGTCTCCACCAAGCCACATACTCATTAGTTCTGAATGGTGTCCCCCTTTGGGGATGACCACTGTAAACATGTAGTCCCACACATGACACTTCACTGTCCAAGATACTGAGGGGAGGGAGCTAGCCTCAGGTTGACACAGTGCATATAAAAGGTTGTTGTGTTTTCCTCTCTCTTTTGTTTTAGCCTCTGCTGCCAGGCCCCATGTGGGCCTGTTTGAAGTATACTCTATTACTATGTTAATTACGTTAATTGCTGCCACCATCTGTAGAGGTTAAACAGACTGGACGGATCCACGGAGCCTTTGATAGTTATTTAGGCTGGCCATGGCAGGTGGAAGGTTTGGCCCTCCCCTTCTGTAGATGCATTGTGTACTTCACCTGTCAGTTCCCAACTAAATAAGACAGGGTGGATTGCTCCTTTCGCTGCGTCTACCCAGAGTACAGAGATCTATGAGTAGGTCGTGCAGTGATCATAGGAAAAGGTGTGCAAATTAGGCCCACACATGTTCTAGAGTTTGATCTACCATCATTCAATTTCATATAAGAATTCAAAAAAGCCTAGGTGCGCGCACTCCCACCGTGCGGATGGCCGAATTCCTCACACCGACACCACTAAAAAACACATCCTTCTATATACTCCTCTCAAACTCTGAACCAAACACAACCATACCCCTACAGCACAACAAACCGCACACACTTCACTGCACCGCAAGAATGAAACAACCCACACACAGCCTCGCATTACAGCACATGACTACTGACCGAAAATTCACACGCACGCCAGGCAAACAGGGTAAACCAAACTGAAGCTGCCAACAGCCCATCACAGCTCTCTTGCTTTTTTCTCTCGTCGAGTCCTACTAACTTATCCCCCCAGGCCCCCTATTTGCTACCAGAGAACCATCTGTACACTGTATGGCTTTTAACCTAATTTCTGTCAAAAATTGTGCTGCAGAATTCAGCATGTTATTTTAAAGAAATGTTTGCAGGGACAAACCACCTGAAACCTGTTTGCCCCTCCCTCCCCCGCTACGCTTAATCAATCGTGCTAATTTGAGGGAAAATGTAGGCCTCTCAACCGGAAATATTGACCAGGCATGACTGCTGATAAATCCTGGCTATTTTCCATGTTTCCCTGGAGAAACATGTGTAAGGTGTATGGCTTATCAACATATTTTCCTCAAACGTTTACTGCAAAATCCATAATTTCAGCACATTCTTTTGTTTAACCTGTCCCATGGCTGTGGGCGGGGAGACCCCTTGAATCCCCTTAATTATGTTGGGCTCCATAGCTATGCTTGGTCACATATGCTGACTAGAGGTCGGCAATATATAAGCCCCTCTACTGAGAAGATTACCCACGTGTGCCACCCCCACCCCCACCCCCCCATAGATTAGTCTTGGAATCACCAGCTTGCCGGCCACTTCAATGGAATACCTTCTATGGCGAGTGTCACTGTAAAGTTTTGGCCATCAGTCTACCTCAAACACAATCGTGACTTGCCATGCCCCGACAGACCGACATTGAGTCTTCATCTGCTCGGAGAAAGAATCGAACAAGTGCTGCCCTTTGATTATTCGCGAGTGATTTTTTCGCTGAAAATGCTGTTAGGATCAACAGATTGATGGGGTGCCGCGTCACCTATAGAGATTTGGAGGGAGGGTGGTATTGCCAGCTTTAAAGCCCTATAAGGCCATGAGGAGCCATCAGAGCTGGGCACAATATGTTCTGTAAACAGCTTATAGCGCTATAAACTAGCAGCCCGAATACTCTTTGGTCCCTTGAGTTGTTTTTCAGAAATCTAGAAACGTAAGCCCTGCTAAATCCTCTCTGGTTTTGGATTAAAATCAGACGTTTCGTCTCTTTGGTGAAAAACAAACAGGTGCTTATTGATGACATGAATTCAGTGGGCACAGCTTCCCTTCTAACTAGGTGAGAAATAACTCGTTGACCCCATCTTTGAGTAACGTGGGTGCTCGCAATTACCATCGCTGCGGGCAGGCTGAGTATGCCCGAATTTATGGCTGTTGGCGTTTTGCTGTCAATTACTATGTTAAAAGGGCCTGGACCATGAGATCACGGTTTGATGATGAAGTTGTATGAAGAACCAACAGTGATCTCCCCGCTCTTAAGACTCCGAATTCCAGGCTATAAAGTTACATGTCTGAACCTTCCTGCAACCTTTTTTCACTGGTCCACAACTATTCTCTGCTTCAAGCGCCCATTACTTATTTTCAAGCAAGTTCAGGAAATCTTCACTGATTTTCTCTTGTGAGTTTCTTGAACTAAAAGACTCTTGAAGCATGAGTGCAGAATGTGGAGGTTCGATAAGCACCCACCTAAGATAATGCAGCCATGTTTACACATGTATTTTCATTCCCATTCATCTTTTCTCATTGGCTCATTTTACACTTTGCCTTGATGTGCACGTTAGAAAGATGTCACACTATGATTTTTTGTATTGTGACAAGATCCAGGGACACCAAATGTAAGGTAAAGGTTTATTTACTGGACCCCACAAGCGCAGCCTCCTTCCTTCAGCAGTCCAGCCCAACCACCACTGTGGAATGTTGATTGCCGAGGAAGCATCAACATTCCACAGAGCACGAGCACATTATGACATATTGTCTTATTTGCATGAGGTGTTTGGCCAAGATTGCATGTTGAGGTAATACATGTCTCCACATGGTATTATTATCACATCTTTGGCATTAAAGTGAAATACGTCTACATGGGAAATACGTTTTGACATTTGAGTTGGAATTACTTTTCCATGTCAGCACGGACACATTTTCAATCGGTCGAAAAAATATCAAAACCTCGTCAAGAATATTTTTTTTCTAAACATACGAACAAGCGTGAGCCTTATTACGGAGTAACTGCCGGTTTCAGAGAAATGTTCAGGTGGAAGGAGTGTGCGTATGAATTGTTTTCAGCCTCAGCATTATTTTTGGTTAAAACTGGAGTGTAACTGGAGGCTTTTTTTCCCCAAAAATGCTGCCATTACTCATGGTGGTTGAGTGCTTGATTTACAGCACATGTGGCCAGTGTCAGGCTGCAGAATGCAAAGCATTGTAAAGCAAGGGATAAAGGTGAGCTAAATGGCAGAGGTGAAGGCCACTACTTGCAATGTGAAACTGGAGTCAAGAGACCAACCCAAGAAATTAGAAGCAAAGTTCACAGAGCAGAGCTTGAAGGTGTACCTGGGCTCAGGAGTCAGATACCGAAAGACCCATCTCAATATGCATTTAGAGAACACACAACACAAGGGGCAATGCACCCTAATACCCGTCTAGGAAAGACACACTGTCTTGAGTATTTCTTCAGCGGCTTTGCAACTAGAAACATGTTGTACAAATACATCAAAATACACTTCATAAATCGACAAGAACGTGTTTACAAATTCGAGGGTTACAATGGACAACACATTTGTAATAAACTAAAATGGACAAGATCGGATTTAATTCTATTTTCTGTATCCTCAAAATATGGCTCATATTTCGAAAGAGGTTCAAACATCCGTTAAGTCATATTTCCAAACGGACTCCACTTTCTTTACGCCATAAGAATCAGGCTCAGCGCGGTTTAACATTCTGGGCTACTTAAAGGGTTAGTTCGGCCAGCAAGTTTATTTGCCCAACGATCGGGCATGTATTTTAGATCATACATCAATCGTTCTTAAAAAAAAATCCAAAGCAACTTTGCAGATTTTTTCTCACTTTAACACTTTCAAAAACGACGGGTCGGGCACCGCCATCTTGTGTTAATCTTATCCGTTGATCCATCACCCTAAATTCAAGTGTCATTGTGGCACTAATTCAGATCACCCGCCCCTAACGCTGAATTCACTAGATACTCACGCCCCATTTCATAACTCCAATGCACGTCTCATGTCAACGTCCTCGATGCCCAATCTATTGACGTGTGTCCATGGAAATGCCAAGACGCCTTGTTTCCTGACAAGTCTAAACAAACACTTTCTGATCAATGTTGGAGTTTCTTTTTCCTTCGTGTGAGTGTATTTCGTTTCGAGCTTCCCTGACTTGTTTCTGCTCTGTTCAGCTCTCTACCAAGTACGAATCACGGAGAACCGGTACTTATACTGCCTAAAATGAATTAACGCAGTAGTCGCTTTTCATTTCTTATATTGTGGACAAATGTCTTTACCAAACCATATTTAAACATGTGTCCTTGCAAACCCTTAAAGTTTGAGCCTTTTAATCTTGTTTTTTCATGATGTGTTTTTGTAACTTGGCTGTTTCTTTGCGTGTCTTTCTTCAACATTCAATGTTCATGGGAAACCTCTTTTCTTTAATGTACACAAACAAAAACGTTTTTTATTGAACTCACTGTTGATTCTGTGCTTCTTCACTATTCAGGAACTATGTTAGCGATTCCGTCCTACCTGTACAGGCCCGAATATTCAGAAGAGGAAATACTTGAAAGAGAAAAAACTTGCGATCATGTGTAATCAGATAAAAGTCATGAGGATCAATCACGGTAGCCTGAACCATGCACTGTAGCGCACAAACGGTTTCCACCTGGTGTACCCGGCATCGTTGTGAGCTTATACTCTGGCAGAGAACTGCTGCTCCAGAGAAAACTCTGCTTGGCCTAGATGCCGAAGAAGACACACCACTGCTATGCGTTACCGAGCTGCATGACTTTATGGCAGCCTGCCTTACAAGATCTGTGTTGCGAATGATGATGGTCCTTTTGTGCATTTTGTGCATTTCGTGCATTTTGTGCATATTGCATATATTGTAATTTGCATCTAAGAATATGTGCCCGGTTGCCCAGGGGCCTGGCTGCGCTTTACAAATAAAATAAACTTAAAACTAAACTTCAAACTTCAAACTTATGCACAAACTTCGAGCTACAGGTCGCCCTCGTAATCCAAGTAATTAGTAAGTTCACTCTCTATATGTTGTGTGTTTGAGGAACAAGACGGCTAAGATAATATGTTGATCCCCTACATCAATAAAACGTCAATGGATAACTGATGCAATACTGTTTTCTGTAAACTGAATAAATTACAAATTCTAATCTTAATCCAAAGTGTTCATCTTTAGATATATCATCCGAACAATTACGTTTCATTCACTTGGAAATATCTCCCAAACTGTTTTTGCTGGAATGTGTGTTTACATTTTGAATTGATCACTACTAGAAATCGCAAGTACTATCAGTACTTTGCATTAAAAGGTAATTTTTCAAGCATACAAATGCCTTACATTGTACATGGTAGTGCACACAAAAAAATGCAATTATTTTGTTCATTCAAGTAAACTATTTCTGTGTCTCTTATACAGGTGGTACAGACTTGTGGCATACCGTGCCTTTGCATGGTGGATTCATGGAAGACTGCTATTTCACGTTCGACGAGTAATACCTGCTTGTGTGGTTCGAGCTATCCATGATGAATTCCCCATTGACCACGGACAATACCGTGGATTTATACAGACAGTACCTCGACCGCAGCAGTATAATTTGTAGTATCATTGCCATCCTCTTTACGGAATTAAAGAAAAAAAAGAATTAATTAGTTCATCTGAACAGTTGTTAGAAGTTATTTGTACCCACAACAGGTCCAACCATCTAAGAGTATCGTAAAAAATTGGAGTGCTTTTTCAAGTTTACTGGCCTACAGCACTCCCCTCATCCACATCCATCCCCCCTCCACTTTCAATGGTTGTTCGCACTTATGGGCGTGCACTCGCAAAGGGGGCTGGGAGGATGGGAATGTTCAAGGTGCAGAATGCCTTGTACACCACAAAGGATTCTTTTGCATGGGGACCCTTATCCACACGACTGTCCCAGACCCAGTGTCTCCATAATCCCTTTTAAGACCCAGTACCTTCAATCAGCATATGTCTGTGTCCTTTGAATGTGTTCTGGGCCCATTGCGCTCACATCAGCCACATCTATCCCCCTCTGCTATTAATGACAGTTCGTACCTGTGGGCGTGTATTCACAAGGGGGCTAGGAGGATGGAAACACTCAAGGTGCTGAATACCATGTACACCACAATGGGTTATTTTGCATGGGCACTCATCTCGACCCCAGACCCGGTGTCTCCAGACTCCCCTTTAAAGACCCTGTTCCTGCAATCAACATATGTCTGTGTCCTATGACTGTTTTCCGGGCCTATTGAGCTCACCTCATCCACATCCACTGCCACTCTGCTATCAATAGTTGTTCGTGCCTGTGGGCGTGCACTAACAATAGGGCTTGGAGGAGGGGAATGCTCAAGGTGCCTGTGAGGAATTCAACCATTAGCAGAGGGAGAGAGCGCTTGCCTAGTATTTGTGATTTTTTAATAATTAAACTGAATGATGGGAGATCAACCTCTGAGAAATGTGTGAGGCCATTCTGCAAATATTTCATCTGCTTCCCACACGATACACATGGTCATGTGTACTCTGGGAAGACACATCCTACAAGCACTGTCTTCCCCTGTCATATTCAGCTGGAATGTGACAGCCACAAGTACATCAAAGCATCCCAAGAAGGGGGAAGGCACACCTTATTGCAGCCATGGGCAGCCTAATTTAAATATCAAAGGCTCCATGTGTCTGCCTTCCTATTGTGGTAGTTCGGCTGGTGGCAGTGCATACTAATGAGAGATAATTGAAGCAAGCCTAGAGGAGAGGCTTGGTTCCCGAACAGACAGCAGGAAGGTGGTGATAACACCCATTTGGTATGCAATGTGTCAGCTTGAAGCTATTTCCCACCTCTCTGTATGAAAGGCAGTGAATGGCCTGCTGGGGTCCATCAGTTACCGCAGGTGTCCCTGTGAAGCACACCCCTTTCAGAGGGACGAAGTATGTGATTGGGGGGCGACAGGAAGTCTTCTCCCATCACAAACCTCAAGGGAGACCTGTGCTTTAATCAAGAGTCACAGAGGGCTCAGTTAACCAGACAAATACTTTGATCTACAACAGACAGGAAGATGAGTGGGACTTGGGTATGTTTTGTCACCTCTTGTCTGTCCTGTTGCAGAGCACTCTGGTCCTGATCTCATGCATAACAGAAGATTATTGGTGCTGAAATCACTGGGGCCCATTTGGCTTTAGGAGAGGGCTGAACCCCTCACTTGGCAGATCATCTGATGACTTTAGAAGGAGTAAGAAGAAGGACTCCTAGGGAACAGAGGGAGATAGCAGACTCAGAGGACCCGTCCAGCAGCTCCAGAAGTGGTAGCCAGCCAGCACACAACATGTCCTGCTAGGTTCTACCTCAAGCTTCAAAGTTGGGAAGTGCCAGAGAGTATCTGAACTAAGGACAAGGCTGTTGCCTGCAATCACTCTCCTGAGCTTTGGGCTACCCACCTTGAAAGGACGACACAAGCCCTGCGAAGAAGCTATGAGGAGTGCCACACAAGCATCAACCAGCGTCCATCTGTTAAGGACATTTTGGAGACAGTCGAGTCCTCGAACCGCATCTGGCTGCACTGCTGACTGTTGTCATGCCATAGTTACCAGCGCTGTCTGAGCAGCCTCGACCAGCATTCCAAATCCACCAATCAGCACAGAGACAGTGATTCTTGGACCTGAGCCACTGTGCTGGCCAGCCTGCAGCCATCCATCCAGCCTCGCTTGCCAAACTGCCAGCCGCCTGATAACCGCAGCTGTCTCCCGCCACTAACTCTGTCTCAAGGGATGCCAAGGACCCTGGAACTGCCCCAACTATCCTCCTGTCAGTATGCAGAGCGCATCCCTTTCCTTCGTGAAACTGTCTGTCATCTGTTTTCCTTTACAGGGTGGGTCGTATTTGTAGTATGCTAGAACTGTCTGTTGTAGTGATAATAGAGTAGCTATTTTTATACAACCTTGACTGGACAGTCCCTTTTATCATTATGTAATAATTGTATTTTCGCTGTTTTGCAACTAACCAACGATCCATGACTTTGCAGAGATAAGCCTGCCGATCCATCCACGTTACCAAAATTGGACAAGGATGTCTTATAATTCACTTGTATTCCAATCCATTCGAGTCCCTTCTCGTGTACTAGAGGTGTGGTGTTGATTGATGCTTTAGAAACTGATATTCATCACTGGAGCACTGGTGCCCCGGAAGTTGATTTGTCACAGTGCTGAATACCATGTACACCAAAAAGAGTTATTTCGCATGGGGACCCCTATCCACATGGCCACCACAGATCCGGTGTCTCCAGACTCCCCTTGGAAGACCCTGTCCCTGCAATCAACATATGTCTCTATCCTTTGACTGTTTTCGTGTCCTATTGAGCTCACCTCATCGACATCCATCCCCCCTCAGCTTTCAATGGCTGTTCACACCTGTAGGTGTGTGCTCGCAAGGGGGCTGGGAGGATGGGAATGCTCAAGGTGCTGAATACCATGTACACCACAAAGGGTTCTTTTGCATTGGGCACCCATATCCACATGGCCACCCCAGACCCGGTGCCCCCAGACTCAACTTTGAAGACCCCGTCCCCGCAATCAACATATGTTTGTGTCCCTTGAACATTGTCGCAGGCCTATTGCGCTTGACTCATCCACATCCACCCCCCCCATTATCAATGACAGTTCACACCTGTGGGTGTGCGCTACCAAGGGGGTTGCACTGGTGGGATTGAGCTTGTCAAACAATGTCATAGAGGCCTGGTGGGTGTGAATGAACAGGTCAGACATTCACATACATACACATACATCCACTTCTGTAATCCTTTATAAACACTGTGGGTGCTAGCAAGAAAACATCTGTGTGATCGACAACGGATATCGCCAGCTCTCCACTTTTTACCTTGCTTGCTGAGTCAGCTCTTCTGTTCTTCTAAGTAAATGTTAGTCAAATTTTACTATTGTTTTCTGCAGTGTCAACGTTCTCTGCTAGGCCACTTCCTATTGCTTCATACTCAATGTACACCGTATTCTCATTTTATTTTACTCAACAAGTCTACACCATTATCAACCGTCCTATGCATTTTTCTCTGTAATTAGCACATAACAATACAGTGTATTGTTTCCAAATGTAATCTTTTGTAGCGCATGTTTACATTTTTAATAAAGTATTTTTTATTATTATCAAAGGAATATGATGTTTGATTTACTCACTGTGATACTTTTTTAATAGTAATATTTATTTATATTTCTTGAACAGATCGTAGGGACAATCCAACAATGCTTTCTTGTATATTTTTGGGTTGCACTAATAAGAGCCAAGCTAAAAGTCAGTGTGCAGACCTGCGTGTATTTCCAAAGGATTTAATTTTAATAAGAAAATGGCTCTTGAGCTGTTGATTTCCAGTGCCTGAAATTGAAAGCAGACCCAAGGATGTCTTGGATGACGTAAGGGGAAATCAATTTCACATTTGCAGCATGCACTTTTTTGAAAATATGCATGTACAATCGCAGTTCACTAAAAAGCATTGCTAAAGAATTCTTTGCAAATTACTTCCCCATGCAGTTCCAACTGAATTTTTGTACACGCTGACCCAGATTAGTAGTGGACGCGGAAGCTTTAAATGTATTTTACCATTTTCTAAATTTGCCTGTATGACATGTCTTACAAATGACCACTCAATATGTTGAAACATTCTGTGAACAGGTACCAAAATTAACTTCTTTCAGTTTTTAGAGAATATTTCCATTGATATTTTATTGCAAAGTTTCCTTCATGACACAATGTACTGTGGTTTGTACATTTTGAACTTCAGATTACTTTGTGTAGCCCTACTTTAGAGATACTCGAATAGTTCAGTGCAATGGGAGCCTTTCCAAACATATACTCACATTATGTCCTTTAAAAAGGTCATTTTTTAAAATGACCATATCTGTCTTTACATAGACGGCACTGATGGAATTACAAACCGTTACAATGGAGGAAACCACAGACACGTCCAACATCCTAACAGTGAGGCCAAGCAACTTATACACAAACATTTTTTTTATTATTTTTGATGTGGTCTAAATTATAATACTAATGTCCATTTTCGATTGAACAATGGTCTGAATAAATGCATCTATTAAATAATTGTGATGCTACATCAACCACTATTCCGGAGTCAACAGCAACCTCACTCACCTTTCAAGTATTTTTTTTAGAATATTCCTTCAGATGTGACCATACAAAAATGTAATTGTTCAAGTTCAACTTAAAACATATTGACTATTGTTATGTATAATTTTATCTTTTGATACAAAATGGCTTGTAGGTTTCTTTTCCAATATCAACCATCTTTTGGATGACATGTCTTTTTTGATGTTACGTCTTGATTATTACAATTACTGTCATATAAGCGGAGCCTGGAACTTCAACAATGTACTATTCTTCTACAGAAACCGGTCTGGAGGATAAGGTATGAGAAGTGAGCATTTACTGATTTATACTAAAAGTTATTGATTAATAATATCTTTTTTTACATTTAAGATAACTTATTTGTTTGATAATTTGCAATACTGTTAGCAAATTGCAAAGCATTAGATCAACAACATTGATGTATTTATCTCAGAAACACATGCAACAATGAAAGCAAACTGTCACTGAATAACATAGACACTTTCACTATATCAGTGGTGTATGTTTTTGTTTATAAACTTTAGCTGTGAAGGGAAAAATTGAATAATTGAAACAAGAATAACATTAGAACGCAGTAAAGGGGCCACAATCTAATCAATATGTTTTGCAAGATGATCTTGCAACAACTCCTTGCGACTTCTCTGAAGGTTATTAGGTACAGATTTCAAATATGTCTTTTTAAAATGTTTTATGTACACAGTGTTCGCTTTATATCAGTACTAATTAAACATTTTAATCAGACAGTGAGCTGTATATTTTCACATAGTTTAACTTATATTGTAAGGTCAACAATCATTAAATCAAACTTCTCCAGATGTACTTTGTGAGATCAAACATTTTAACTTTAAATTGTTTAACAATTTAATCAATGTTCTTTGAATTTCTTATGTACAAGGAATGTACTACTGAAATGGTCAAAATTGAAGAGATACATGGACAAGTGGTAAACATAAGATATTGTAAAACATCAGTTACCATCCATTTTAAATGATATTATATGATATGTTATTTGTATCAGGCTCATATACAAGTGTTTCAGAGCGTGATAAGGCAAGGGAGGGGAACAGGGGAGAAACAGAACAATGATCTTACTAGGCCCAGTGACATTGAGAACACACAAGTGCATGGGAAAGGGATAGGGGAAAAGTGCATGGAAGCGGGAGAGTGGAGAGTGCGAAGACAAAGGAGGACAGATACATACAATACATAAAATAAAAAGATAATATATAATAGAGGCAATAAACAGTGGTAGTGCAGCCAGCAGGTGGCAAGTGCTGTTTTTATGGCGGCAGATTGGGTAAGTCTGATAAGTGCAGAAAAAGAAGAAAATGGGGGGGGGGTGTATGGGTACAGATACATCCCCAGAGCAAGGGGTGGCCAGGAGACAGTGCAGGAGGGTGAGCAGGTACCAGGGCCCAGGCAACAGTGGGTGGCCAGGAGCACAGTGCCAAGAGAGAGCAGATCAGCAGGGGAGAAGGGGAGTGAAGGCAGAAGCAAAGAGGAAGGTCTTGAGGTGCTTCCGGAACCGGAGATGGTTCACCTCAAGTTTTAGAGTGGCAGGGAGGCTATTCCAGAGGGAGGCCCCAGCCAAAGGCAGAGATCTACACCCAGCTCGTTTCTTTGAAAGACGACTGACCTTGAGGGAGTTAGAGGTAGAGGAGCAAAGAGGTCGAGAGGGGAGGTATTTACAGAGGGATATCTGAAGGTATTTTGGACCCAGGTCCCAGAAATCCTTGTGGACAATGCAGAGGGTTTTAAATGTAATCCTTGCATCCATGGGGAGCCAATGGAGAGATTTCAGAGCTTGAGGGATACGATCCAAGGGCTTAAGGCCAAGGGCAAGTCTCTCAGGCCTGTTCTGGATTAGCTGCAGAGGGCGGAGAGTAGAGGTAGATTTAGAAAGAGACTGTTACAATAGTCCAACCTAAAGACAACCAGAGCTTCGAGACAGTGAGCTTCTGGTGGGAAGGATAGGAAAGGAAGAGTACCTCGGAGGAGGTGCAGTTGGAGGTTTTACTTTTTAGAGACATTAGAGATGTGGGCGGAGAAGGAAAGTGTGGAGTCAAAGATGACCCCGAAGGTTCTTAGCCTCGCAGGTGGGGGGAAGGATGGTGAAGGTGTGCCGATGAGGAAGATCTCTGTCTTGCTGGTGTTCAGACAAAGATCATTGGTGGCGCACCAATCTTGAATGGCAGTTAGGCAGTCAGAGATGAGAGAGGGAGAGGAGGTGGCAGAGGGCAGCCTGAAAATGAGTTGAGTGTCATCAGCGTAGCACTGGAAATTTGAGCAGAACGTGGCACTGCAGTGGGCAAGAGTTGCCAGGTATTGGTTGAAAAGCCAGGGCGAGGAGTTAGACCCCTAGGGAACACTACAGGTCAAGAGGAAGATAGATAATAGGAAGGACTCAAGTTGGACCTGGGAGGGTCGGTCAGAGAGGGAAGAGGTCAGCCAGTCTAGACCCTGATCAGTGATACCCAGGTTATCAAGGAGACGGTTGAGCAGGATAGTATGGTTGACTGTGTCGAAGGCAGAAGAGAGACCGAGTAGGATGAGGACAGAGGGAATGTTAGTGTCAAGATTGGAGAGCAGGACTTCATGGATGTTCAGGTGAGCAGTTTCCATGCTTCTGGCTGCTCTGTCATGTAGACAGCCAACAGAATCACAGCCAGCTTTTCCAGGAGTTTACCCAGAAAGGGAGTAATGGAAATTGGGCGATAGTTAGCCGGACAGGAAGGGTTAGCTGTGGGTTTCTTGTGAAGGGGATGCACAAGGAAATGCTTCAGAGGGGAGGGGAACGATCCTGAGGCAAAGGAGTGGTTGCAAAAATTGGCCAGGGCCGGATGCGAGGGTGCCAATGTGGTCCTTGATGGTTTTAGAGGAACAGGGATAAACCTGTTTTGACAAGGCTTTCATAGATTGGACTTGTCTAGCGACCTCATTAGGGTAGAAAAGATGAAAGGACGAGAAGGAGGGTGGGGGGTGGTAAAAGAGGGGTCAGCAAGCACAGACTCAGAGGGAATAGGAGGGGAAGGGGAGGAGAGGAGAGGGTGGACAGGATGTCCTGGGTTTTTCAGATAAAGTGAGAGGTAAGGGCATTGCAGAGAGCATGGGAGGCAAGAGGAGCGGTAGAGATTGCAGCTGGGTTGACAAGCTTCTTGCAGATTTTAAAGAGTTTGGCCGAGTTGTTAGATGCCACAGAGAAAATGTGGACTCTCTTCTAGCTGCGCACAGAGAGTCGGTATTGCCTTTGGAGCAGACGACAGGCCAGTTTGTCAGAGGATGAGCAAGAAGCCCTCCATTTCCTCTCAGCAACCCTACACTTGTGTTTAAGTGTAGCTAGGTCGGAGTCATACCAGGAATTGCACTTGGCTTTGGACTTCAAGCGGATCCTCATGACAGGGGCAAGAGCATCAAGAGTATCAGAAATAGAGGAGTAGAGAAGGGACAGGGCTGTGTCCGGGTGTGAGTCAGTCAGAGGAGGGAGGAGGAGAAGGTGGCAGCGAAAGCCTCAACTGACACCCGCTTCATAGGTCGGGTGTCCGAGAAGGTAGGTGGCAGTGTTTGGGTAGTCTTGGCAAGGGAGGAAGAGAGTGAGAGATGAGAGGAGAGAAGGCAGTGGTCACTCCAGGAGAAAGTAGTGGTCAGAGGGATAGAGAGAGGGAGGCCAGAGGAGATCAAGACATCAAGTGTGTGTCTGGCAGCGTGCGTAGGGCCAGAGGGGAGGATAGAGAGGGAGAGGGAATCGTAGAGTTTGGGAAAGAGCAGAGATGAGGGACAGGGAGAATCGAGGTGGATGTTGAGGTTGCCAAGGAGGAGGAGTTGAGTGGTTGAGGCCAAGAGGGATGAGGAGAGGTCAGCCCACTCAGAGAGAAAATAGGTGATTTGACCAGGGGACCGATAGAGAGTAGCAACAGTAAGAGACTTGCTAGGAGAGATTGAAAGCCTGCAGACAAGGGATTCAAAAGAGGGGTAGTTCTGAGTGGGAATGATGGTGGCAGGAATCCACTCGGGAAAGATTGAGCTACACCCCCTCCAGGCCAGTAGATCTGGGTGCAGAGAGGATCTTGTCGCCATCAGGGAAGAGAGTGTAAAAGCTTGTGACAGAGCTGGCCGTGAACCATGTCTCCGTAGGGCCAAGGACATCAAGGTCCAGTTCTTCAAGGAGGTGGCAGATGTCAGAGGAGTGTTTGACAGCAGAGTGAGAGTTTAGAGTGATAAGGTGAAGGAGGTTGCCAACCTTAAAGATCTTACAGGGAGGGGTACAAATCAGAGGTACACCCTGCGGAGTTGTGGACGTAGCCTAAAGAGGGGCAGAGGAGAGAAAAATGGGCAAGGTAGCCAAGGAATGAGAGGAGGAGGCCGCCGGAGATGAAAGGAAGTTGATCAAGCGAGGGAACCGCCTATCAAAGAGAAGGAGATTGGCCTGAGGACCTTGGACCATGACAGTGCCATTTAGGTAGACATTAAGGATGACTCTGGAGGTGTAGAAAGAAGCCATGAGGACTTCCCAGCAGGTGCCATCATTTATGGGAGAGGAGGAGACAGGACAGAGCACAGAGATCATATGGGGGGTCCCTAGATCCGGCAAAGGAACAACAAAGAGGATGTCAGTGAGGGTCTGCCTGGAAGAGGCGCTGGTATAGGTATCAGCGATAGGGAGCCCAAGGTTGGAGGTGACCATGAGCAGACCATGAACATGAGTTATGTTGGTGTACAAGGTATCCTTGATCTTCAGATTGGTGCCTTTGACTACACAAGGAAACGTCACCAATGGCTCCCCACAAATCCTCTTATGGAAATTATGATTACATTAAATCATTTTCATAATCTCGATCAGGCAGCAGTCGAATACAATTTATTTTGGTTCCTTAAATAGCCAATCGTCCAGAAGTATACTGATTTGTGATTCCATGGTGGTGGATAAGTCCTCAACACTAGGAAGAGTGAAGTCCACATCACAAGCACTTTCGTCAATTGAATCACAACCGTATACTTCTGGACGATTGGCTATTTAAGGAACCAAAATAAACTGTATTTGACTGCTGCCTGATCGAGATTTCGAGAAATTGCGGCACCGTAATTAGCACCAAGGTCCCTTTGCGGCACCCTACTTTAATGGCTGGTAAAACCAGCCGTTAAAGCCAGGTCCCGCAAAGGGAACTCGTAGTAAGGCGGTAAGGGTTAACGGTCACCGGTAGCATTACCGGTGACCGTTAACCCTTACCGCTTTCCGTGTAATGAGGCCCCATGTTTTTCTACTAAAAGCTGAATTTAGCACTTTCAAAACATGGAAAACCAAAAAATTGTGAGCTCAGTCGTCATGCAAGTGTCTAAATGTACATCTTCTATTATCAGGGAAAAATGTGGGTTCATTAAATCCATTCAACTTCTGAATACCAGAGGAATGCAAATAGACCTGGTAGCCACTGAAAGGCATGTTTCAATAGCCAAGGCCATGCAAGAGCATTTCGCAGATATAAAGCATCAATATGATGTATGGCACGTCATAAAATCTATTTTGAAACAAATACAGCTGCTGAGAAAAAACTCTACAGAAAACATTTTTTTTAAATTGGTCATAATCTTTCATAAACCATCTTTGGTAGAGCTCGAAAACATGTGATGGATCTGTAGATACTCTGCTTGAAAAATGTCATTAATTGATGCACAATTCTTCTAACATGCACTCTTGAAAAGAAAAACACACATTTCCATAAATGTGCACATGGACCACTAAGAAAGGAGTGAGAGCATAAGAAAAGGTGGGTGGTTCCAGGCTCCCACCTCACAAAGCACTTGAGAAGATTGTTGTCATGGCCACAGGCCCCAGAACACAAAAACCACACCCTCTAGTGATAGGGGCAATGGGTCACTTGACTCACTTATGTCCCTTTGGGACCCATAAACACAGGGGCCCTGGCTGGACTCTGTCCTTGCGCCTTTGGCGCCAGGCTCATGTAGAGATGTGAGCAGGAACACTTTATTTCAGTGCAGGAGTGCTTTTACTTTACAAGAACTTTCCAGGAGATGAAAGCCTTTATTCCAGAGAACATCCTCATGTGCTGACTCATCGGGTGTGGCTCCCTAGGCCTGGTCTTCATGTGCTGACTCATTGGGTGTGGCAGGGTATGGCAGGCAGGCTAAACCTGGTGGGAGTGGCTTCAGAAGCTCCGCTATATAAGCTGCTCCATCCTTAAGGCCGGTGCTTCGCGTTACTGTGCACTCACAGCCGCTTGGAACAGTTTATTTACCTTTGAAACCAGGCATTTTCCTGCATACTCACTTCCAGGAAACCGGTGCTTCATTGCTTCATCTGCAGACTCATCTTCTGACATCCAGTGATCTTGATCCCGCCGCCGCAGCACTGCGCTCTGCATCCACAAACTCGGACCCTGTGAAGAAGAAGAAAGACAAGGTTAGAACATCTGTCCTAGGGCCGCGCCACATTTGAACCCTGCTCGCTCCCTAGTTAACAACTTCCTAGCTACTGTACCACTGCAGCTTCATTCCTCATTCCCTCCGGCTGCGGCCTCGAGCTTTGCAGCTTCTGCCGGGCCGGCAACATCACCTGCAAGGGAGAAAGCAAAAGAGCAAACACCAAAAGCGGAGCAGACAGCAATACAAGACAACAAACTTTACAATACAACAAAAACAAACGAGGAAACACGAAGGCAAACAGGAACACTTACCTGAAGTATAGTGGCTTAGTTGCAGCAGGACTGGACTACCACATGCAAGGGACCAGTGAAGGTCTAGATCATATAAGCACCCCTGCCAGAAACAGCAGGACGGAGTGCTCGCCAAAACTAATCAACAGGAGCAGTTACGAGAGCATCACCTATTACCACCAGTCACCACATAAGCGCAGAGGGCGAAGTCAGACCAAGCAACCTCACCCCCGGAGCGCTGCAACCATGCCCCAACGCCTCTGCAGAGACCAGGTGAGCGTAACAGAACGCAAAGCCCCTTTGAATCTCTGCCTGGGCGTTATGGAAATTTCTGAAACGGGCCAGTTGGTTTACTGGGAGAGTTACAGGCTGAAGATCATGCCTCAAGACAGGAAAGCAATGCCCTAAGGAGGGATATAATTGTGAACCGGGAGCAGACAGATGAACTAGCAAGGCAAATGCTCCAGGCACAGGCAGGCCAGGTCCCACTGCCGGGGTATGCCCCTCCTACTGTGCCTCCACAGCCCACGCCAGTACAGATGTTTCTCCAGGGGGGTTCCCCTGGCCCCGCCAGAACACTTCACTGGCAATCCAAATAAGTATGACATCTTTATGAATCAATGTCGCCTACATTTCTTGACCAAGCAAGAGTGGCATTTGTACTCTCATATTTGGGAGTTAGAGCACCGGACTGCTCAATACCCTTGGTAAACCAGGATGATCCTTTGCTTTAAGACTTCAGAGGTTTCCAGCGTGAAATGGAGAAACTATTTGCATGGCATACTCAAGGACGGGCTATGGACAATGAACTGTTATCACTAAGGCAGCGTAACCAAGACCTACTAACATATATCGCTTCCTTCAATCGTCTGATAGCACAAACTAACAGGCCAGAGGAGATAAGAACTATGCTTTTTTACTGAGGCTTGCGAGGGGAACTTAAGGATGTATTAGCCCAAGTAGTAAATCCCCCGGAAACATGTGCTGAATACATCGACCTGACAGTTCAGCTCGATCACAGATTGCAGGATCGGAAGATGGATCAGGCCAAGGCCAAGGAGGAGTCGGTCTATGTGCGACCCCGTGAGAATCAAAGCAAATCCCACGATCAGTCCAAGTGAATGCAAATCGGAGGCTTGCGGAGCCCACTCACCAAGGCAGAAAGGGAGAAAAGGAGACAGCAGCAGCTTTATTTGTACTGTGTTAAGGCAGGTCACTATCTCTGAGAATGCCCAGTGAAACCATACTGGGCCTCACCAGTTCACTGCCACCTGAATACCTGGATTACCAAGATGTCTTTGAAAAAGAGCAAGAGAACACCCTACCTCCGCACAGACCGTATGACTGCCAAATTGATCTGGTACCGGGAGCTCAAGTTCCCTGCAGCAAGATTTATGCCCAAACAGAACAGGAAAACCAGCATCTAAAAACCTACCTCGATCAGTAGCTGGCAAATGGCTTCATTTGTCCGTCCAAGTCCCCTGCATCCTCGCCCCTCTTTGTTGTGTGTAAAAGGAGGGAGACCTGAGAACTTGCATTGACTACTGAGCACTTAACCAGATCATGGTAAAAAAAAAACGGTACACATTACCGCTTATCCCCGAGCTCTTGGATCAAGTCAAAAACGCGCAGCTATATACAAAACTAGACTTACGAGGGGCCTACCATGTAGTAAGAGTCAAAAAAGGAGACAAGTGGAAGGTGGCCTTTCACACGAAATATGGCCTTTATGAATAACAGGTTATGCCCTTTGGACTATGTAATGCCCCGGCGGCGTTCCAATTTTTCATGAATGACGTGCTCCACGAACTGTTGGACGTCGGCGCTCTTGTCTATATTCATGACATTCTTATCTATTCGACCACCAAGGAGGACCACGTCAACCATGTCCTGGCAGTTTTGGAGAAACTGCGGTAACACTGGCTATATGTCAAATTGGAGAAATGCTTCTTTCATGTGACAGAGGTAGAATTCCTCAGCTTTATTCCCACACCATGGGGCGTACGCATGGACACGTGCAAGGTAGACACTATCCTTAACTGGCCCTCACCGACATCCATAAAGGGAGTACAGTGTGTACTCGGGTTTGGCAACTTTTATCGCCGGTTCATTCCCAGGTTCTGACAAATCATCCACCTGATCACCTCTTTACTACGGAAAAATAAACAATTTAATTGGTCCGCAGAGGCAGAGAACGCCTTCCAGGAGCTAAAACAAGCATTTACCACAGCACCAATTCTCCGGCATCCTCGACCAGAACTGCCATACGTGGTCGAAACTGATGCTGCCAACATAGCAATGGGAGCAGTCCTGTCACAACGAGACTCCGAAACAGGTCAGTTGCATCCCGTGGCATTCTGGTCTCGCATGTTTGCAGCCACTGAATTGAATTATGCAATCACTGATAAAGAACTACTAACAATTAAGGCAGCGTTCAAAGCCTGGAGACATTATCTTCTTGGAGCTAGACATACAGTCACCGTTGTCACAGATCATCTCAATCTACAATATCTGAAGAACCTTAAAGCGCAATCATTACGCCAACTCTGCTGGGCTCTCTTCTTTGCAGAATATGACTTCAACATCACCTATAGAACCAGAGTACGCAATGGAAAAGCGGATGCCCTGTCTCACATGAGTGAGGGAGAAGAGGCATTCACTACACCAGACCCCGTGGCCATCATCCCGGAAGGACGAATCCAAGGCATGATTGCCGCAACCACCACTCTAGACAACTTAAAATCTGATCTGCAACACTTGATGAGATCACCAGCACAACAGGAATGGCTAAGGAAGGGAGACCGGTATTCGATCGTGGACAACCTACCATACTAACAAGGACAATTATACATCCCAGATAAGAAATGACAGAATCAAATCATCACAAACTATCACAATTCATTAGTAGAAGGGCATCCGGGAATAGCCAAAACCATAGCTAAAATAAAGAAATAAGACTGGTTGCCAACTTGTTACATTAAGTTGTGCAGAATATGCATAGGAAGATTTATATGCTTTCCTACGCATATCAAACGAAAACAAAACAAACATAGATATACTAACACCTGGAGAACTTTGTTCTCAGGATCCTGTTAATGTTTCAAGATATTTTCACCATCGCTTCATTGCTATGCTACATTTTATTTGTAATAAAACTCTTCCTCCCATTGGAGAAGTGCAACACTTCTTTTGGAGAAAAGAATACCAAGCCAGAGGAGCACCACATGTCCACATGCTTTTATGTATTAAAGATGCTCCTAAATTTGGTCAAGACAGTGATGCCACTGTTTTACAGTTTATTGAAAAATATGTCACTTGTGAAATTCTATCAGAATCCACAAATAGTGATCTTCATGCAAAAACTTTACAATACCAAATACACAAATGTGGCAAATATTGTTGTCGCAAATACAAAAACAAAGGGAAATACAACACCAAATGCCGATTTGGTTTCCCTAGACCAGTTACAAATACAGGTCAAGTGAACAACCTCATGTCTTCAGTTAGACATAGTGTTAAAGGTAAGTCACCTAAAAATACATAGGGCATAAAAAGAAAAGAAGAAGAAAAATATATCAATGATTACAATGCAATCATTGCCCATTTATGGAATGCAAACATAGATGTGCAGTACATTGCAGACAATTCTACAGCAGTTGCACGATATGTCACAGCATACTTAACAAAATCAGAAAAGACAGAGCTCCAAGACCTCTGGAATGACCTGTCATAAGATAAAACAGTGTCTCAGAAATTATACAGCTTGGGCATAAAAATGCTGTCCCATAGAGAATGTGGATCCTATGAAGCAGCTGATCGATTAACTGGTGCTGCATTGTATGGTAAATCTGAAAATATAGTATGGCTAAGTCTTGGTCCAGCTAAATCTAGAAAAAGAGTTCTAAAATCATACGAAGATATAGAAACAATAGCCAAACATGATCCCAACAGCCAAGACATTTTAAAAAACAATTTATTGGACACATACTACCCAAACAGGAGTACCACTTTGGAAACCATGGGCCTCATTACATGTTGTGCGGTAAAAACCTCAAAATACCGGCATGGCGCTATGAACGTGTCCGCCCTCGCAAGAGGGCGCTAATAGCATACCATTACGAGTACGCGGACATGAGCATAGCGTCATGCCGGTAAAACCCCCTACCGCCATGGCAGTAAAGACCCAAAAAAGTCACTTACCGCCCTCGACGAAAGTGCAGATTGCACCTCCGCCCTCCTGCTGCATGCAAATAGCGGTCACCGCAATTAGCGGTGACCGTTAAATTGCAGAACCAGAAATAGCGTCATCGCACAGGAACGGGAAAGAGCACGGCGGCCATCTTCAAAAACACAATCCATTGCCATCCTCTGCCCCCTGGACATGTTTGGAGTCATTAGCAATTGAAAATCATCCGGGAAACCTTCAACATACCCAAGGCATTCAAAAAAAGCACTGACAAGCAGCGCAAAGAAAAATTTCCAGCAGAGGAGTTGAACATGCTGACCCAGACCCTGGCTGACAATGCTGAGGTTGTTTTTGCCAATGACATGCGGCGGCCGACACTACTTAAATAAAAAGCCATCTGGGAAGAAGTTACGGTGAAAGTCAGTGCAGTGGGCACCAGCACCTGTGCGTGAGTGCAGGAAACGGTGGGACGACCTCAGACTGCGGGTGAGGGGCATCCTTGCCGAAAACCACCGAATAGCCAGTGCAGGTGGAGCTGGTTCACCCATCAGACTAAAAGAATGGGAGGAGACCTGTGGAAACCTAATCGCTGTGGAATCCATTGAGGGAGTAGGCACCATGGAGCTAGGTGTGGGTACCACTTCGGATGGAGGTGAGTGTACACATGACAGGATGCTATGTGAATGTACTGTTCCCTCCATATGTGAGCACAGAATCCTCTTATGCATGGACACACATCCACACATGCATCCATCCCTCACCATGTCAGTGTCAGACCCAAACACAAACACATGCACACATCACCAGAGTCAAGTGCCAAACACAACCATGCATGGATGAGGCACTGAACTGGCACATCACCTGCATCCACAACTACTAAGTCCCAATAGCCACAACTGCATCATTGATGTATTCTGCATTAAGTATATTGAAACGCAACCAATGCCATCCCCCTTCTTGTCCCTGACAGGCTCACATACAGATGGTGAGGATGCCGCAAAAATGCATCCCAGGCACCAGCTACGAGTAAGAGGCCATGGGCACAGGACTCGGAGGACACCCCCACAACATCAAGGGGCAAGGGGGGAAGGTCACACCTGATGAGTGTGAAACATCTTAGGAGTGCCACTGCCAGGGCAGAAGTAGCTGCACCAGAAACTGCAGCCCCACCACCGGAGGTGAACCCACAGCCACCAATACCAGACACGAGGGCCCACCATCAGCTGCGGCAAGCTCCGCTGGAGAGGCCGCCACTGCCCCCCTATCTGATCCTGAGGACACTATAGTTGGCCCAATGGAGATGTACACCCCAAGCCCCCCTAGAAACCCAGAGCCAGCACCATTCCAGACACCTGGGTCTGATGTTACTGTTGAGGACAACATTCCAGCCATAATGTCCCCAATGGTGGCTTCACCTGCTGCAATGGATGCATCTGAGGGCACAGCATCTAGTACACCATCACCCAGCACTGCCCTCCATCTGCCCACCATCCTGCAGCGTCAACAGGAACTGACTGTGCTGGTTGGCCAGCATGTTGAGGAGGCTGCCCATCTCAGGGAGGATATTGTGGAGACGGCAAGGCACTCCACTGAGAGGATGGACGCCTGTACTGACAGGCTGTGTGACGAGATATCCAGGCTCAGGGACGTCCTTACTCGCATAGTCGACACAATGGACCGCCACTTCTCACAACCAGGACAGTCTGCCCCAACGTCATCTGCTGGCTCAACACAGACAAGCCCCCTCCGCCGCTCAACACGCACCACCAGGCGCACGTCTGGCCATCCTCCAAATGCTGCTACAGACAATGGCCAATAGGGGGTTAATGGCGATTCCTCTGCATGCATGGGCCAACGCAAACATGGCAGACACATGAGGAACTGTTGTGGGGGGCGAGGGGAAGGGTGTCATGGGTCTGTTGTGGGGGGTGGGGGGAAAGGTGTTATGGGTCTGTTGTGGGGGGTGGGGAGAAGGGTGTTATGGGTCTGTTGTGGGGGGTGGGGGAAGGGTGGTGGGATGTTTGGGGACATGCACTTTTTTATCTTTCCATTACTTAATACACTGGTGTCTAATCAAAACACAGGCTTGGACATCTTCATTGTGTTTGTGTACTTTATTGGAGACAGTGGTCATTGTGTACTTCTAAACATACACCAGTGCATCACTACCCATGTCCATGTGACAGTACCAAAACATGTCCCTCAGAATATTTGGTTGATCAGATGCTGTCTCACAGCACGTCCCTCCTGGCCACCCCTTCTTGCATGTCCTGCATCCCCTTCGCCTCCGTCCTCATCAGCTTCATCATCCTCATCAGGTGCTTCTATTTCAACGTCAGGGGGCAGTGGCACATTCCGTCTGATACACATATTGTGCAGCATGACACATGCCATGGTGATCTTGGCCACTTTCTCATGGCTACAGGAGAGCGCCACCAGACCTGCTAATGCACCTAAACCGTGATTTCAAAAGGTCAAAAGTCTGTTCGATCACGATGCGGGTACGGGTATGTGCACGATTGTATTCCTCTTCGTGCCTGTTCTGTGGGTTCCGTACAGGTGTGAGGAGCCAGCTCTTCAGGGGATAGCCTGCATCACCTGTATGGGGGAACGAATGGGGTCCTGTAACTGTTCACCTGCAGAGCAGCCTGTTCATATCACACAAATTGACATTGCATAGTGATTCCAGTACACAGTCAATGGCATACATGCAGATGGTCCGTGTGACAGCAATGTGCAAGGGTGAGCTCGATCCTGCAAGTAGACATGCCCCATTACTGTCTGCAACAGTAATTGACATTTCCTGGGTGAGGCAAGGTTTTAGGTGTCCCTGGGCCCAGGCAGATTTTGTTCCTCATTGTTGTTGTACTGCCATTCCAACATAGATGTTGCCATGCAGTGAGGCATCACTTCAGTGGTGGTAAAGGTGCGTGGTGAAATGCAATGTGTATGGCTAGGGCTGATCCTTTTGCATGCATCATACGGCACATTGCATTATTGATGTTGTGCTGGACTGATTCCGGATGACTATCTTCATGGCACGTATGGAATCTGGCCATTTTGTGGCGTACAATGTTGTGCAATGTGTATGTGAATGGATGTTTGATGCTACTAGACCTGGAATTTCTGGTGTGTAGTGTAGCTCATACTTGCATGTCGGTTCATCTCTAGTACGTTGCGGCCTTCGCAGATGGACATTGGCGTACATCTTTATGTGCATTTCCCAGACAGATGCCAAGCTACACCCAGTTGGAGTATGTATCTCTCCCCCCCACCCAATCACACCCAGTTGGAGTATGTATCTCCCCCCCCAATCACACCAAGTTGGAGTATGTTTCTCCCCCCCAATCACACCCAGTTGGAGTATGTTTCTCTCCCCCCCAATCACACCCAGTTGGAGTATGTTTCTCTCCCCCACCAATCACACTGACATGTGCTTGCCCTGCTACTCACCAAGTAGCCACGAACGTTGTGCGGTTTGTCCTCCATGTAGCGTGGGATAGTTGAGTTCCGCAGGACCATGGAGTCATGGTTTGATCCGGGAAATCAGGCACAGCATTGTGTGATTATCTTGTTGGCGTCACATACCATTTGGACATTGATGGAGTGGAATTGCTTCCTGTTTCGGTAGACCACTTCATTGCGATGTGGGACCAACAATTCCACATGTGTACAGTTGATGACCCTGATGCAACTTGGGATGCCTGCCAGTGAATAGTATCCAACTTTGGTGTTTGCAATCTCCTGGGCAGTCCGTGGCATGGATATGTGTTCAGGTGCATGCTTCAGGAGGGCATCAAGTACCTGATTCAGCGTGCATGAGAATACTGGTTGGGAGATGCCATGCATCTGGGCCACTGTATGCTGTTAGGTGCCTGTGGCCAGGAAGTGGAGCACAGTCACCACCTTGAGTAGAGGGGGGATGGCAGTTCTGATATCTATGAGGCTCACAATGTCGTTGTGTATCATGTCCACGATGCTGGTGATGGTATCCCGGTCCAGACGGTACAGGGTGTGTATCTGCTCAGGGGTTAGGTTAAATGGACTGGCTCTGATCCTGGGGATTGGTGGGTGCCTCTGTGGTATGATTAGGTGCCGTGCTGGTGCTTGCTGTTCCTGTCTTGTCCTCCTCCTCCTCCCCCTGTGTCTTCTTTGTGCTGCCTGTTGTTGTTGCAGCTGCGCTGCAATCATGTCCTCCAGCCCATGTAATGCTGCTAGTATTGGAACCATCTAGGTGTTGGAAGGGGAGTGTGAAGGGGTGTGGTGTGCTCCTTTTGAGCTCCACTCAACCCCACTTCTTTCCTACCAGAACTTCTCCCCTTTTAGAGCTGCACCTACTTCTCATTCTCACCTATCCACCCTAAATGCAATCCCATTGCGGTCTCCATTGCCTCCACCTGTGCTGATTGTGTCCACCTGTGGCAGGTGGGAACACTGCTCAGTTCTCTTAACGTGTGGTTCGCGATGCCGGTATTTGCACCATGGTGGTAAGGGGTTTGGGGGGCTTTACCATGCCGCTATTGGCGTGTCCGCTCAACTTGTGATGCTGTGCTAATAGCGGCATGGCGTAATGTACGGGATGGTGGGTCGCGCGCACGCGGACTGCCCGCTATTAGTGGCACCGTACTTAACGGTGCCACTAATAGCGGTGTGTCGGGTCGTGATTCACATGGGGATATAACGTTACCGGTATTTCATTACCGGTAACGTTAAATCCCTACCGCCTACCGTGTAATGAGGCCCCATGTGTCTATACCACATAGCCCAAAACTACACATACAAAAATAATATAAAACCTGATGAACAAAACCGTAAATACAAAGTGACAAACTGTGAAGGCAGCTTAGTAAAACACACCAAACCAAATTTAATTAATCATATAAAATTGTCATTAAAGAATCCTCAACATAAGGAAGTATATTACATGTCCCTGCTACAACTCTTTAAACCATGGAGAAAAGAAGAAGAAATACTGGATAACTATGACTCATATGAAGACGCTTTCAAAGCAAATGAAAGCAGTATAACTGATGTAAACTTTGCACAGTACAAAACAATGTTGCACAATGAACAGCAACACGAAGAAGAACTCCAGGCCCAACTAGATAAGGACACTCCTGACAGAAGTCAACCTTCTGTCACAGGAAGCCAAGAACCACTGGGAGACCCACTAATAACAAATGAGGCAGAATTAGCTATTATAGAAGTAGAAAACACCATGTATCAGTATGAAGATAAAGAAAACTTAACTATACTACAATCAAAGCTAAACAATGAGCAACGTAGCATTTTTCAAGAAGTAACAAAAGAAATTGCACATGGTGTACAATACTACAATACAACATTACAACCTACACTATTGTATGTCAGTGGTGAAGCTGGTTCTAGCAAAACATTCCTAATCAAAATCATCAGTAAGTTCCTTCAACAATTGACAAACAACAAACTGTCAGCTGTTGTCAAAGCCCCCACAGGTTTAGCTGCTTACAACATAGGTGGTATCACTTTACACCGATTACTACTCCTGCCAGTAGAACACCAAAACAAATGAGATTATTACAAACGTTCTGCAGAAGCTGCAATGGAACTATGCAGAGTATTGAAACAAATGAAAATGCTACTAATAGATGAAGTGAGCATGGTGTCCAACCTAATGTTGGCTTTGATTCACCTCAGATTACAAGAAGTACTCAAAACAAACTATGAAGAGCTCTTTGCAGGAAAACACATTATTGTTTTCAGAGATATTCTTCAATTGACACCAGTAAAAAGTGAGCCTATTTTAAAACATTAGGACACAAACTCTGCCGTAAAACTGTTGGCAGCATTGGAAATGTCAACCTTCGGCAATATTTCCAATACAGAGAATTAACAGAAAACATGCACCAATCTGCAGATCTCACTTATGCCAACATCTTAAAAAGTATCAGAGTTGGTATACTTTCTAAAGAAGCAGAAGCAATATTGAAAACCCGGCACATTCATGCACTTTATGGTGATAATGCATGTGCTACAGATGTTATGGAACAATTAGCCCACAAAAATGTCAATTGTATGGCCTTAATGCCAACTCTTGCAAGCTGTTTCAAATTCAATGAAATAATGTTAAGTAAAGAAATGCAACCAATAATGGAAATTAGCGCCACAGACAAACTAGATGTACATGGAATGACACTACCCATGTGTGACCAAGCCACAACAAGACTAAATAGTTTAGAAAAATCAATCTCAAACACAGCAGGTTTGGAAAAGATATTAAAATTGTCCTTAAATTGCAGAGTAATGCTGAAACGTAACCTTGACGTGGACCAAGGACTAGTTAATGGAGCACTGGGTACAGTTTTTGGCTTTCAAACATACCTACGTGACAACAAAATTCAGTTTGTCAATATTCTCTTTGACAAACTTTCAGAAGTAAAAAGAATAGGACGCTCAACAGCTCGATTCCTTCTCTTCAAAGACATGTATGCACGCAGAGAACAATTTTCTCTAACTCTTGCATACGCAGTCACCATTCATAAATCACAGGGTCTTACCCTAGACAAAGCAATGATAGGCATTGGTAACACAGTCTTTAAAGATGGCATGAGCTACGTAGCACTATCACGCTTACGTACACTTGACGGTCTATTTCTAATCAACTTTGATGCAAGTCAAATAAACGCTGATATTCCTTGCATTTTAGAATACAATAGACTTCGCTCACTATACACCCCCCATCTAAACACATATTCTGTTCCACAAAAAGTAAAACGTTATAAAAGAAAAATAAATCAAACAGAAATGCAACAGGATGTCACTGCAAATACTCCAAAGAGAGTAAAAGAAAGTAATACTTCATCAAGTACCACAAGCAAAAAAGAATCAATTAGGGAAAGTAAACCAGGTACTTCTTCAAAGAAGGAAGACAAACTCCAAAAAAAGAAGTCAGATACAGAACTACCTGGTCCATTTAAACTCTCAAATATAGTTGGTGTAAGTTGCTTTGCAAATGTAGCAATTAATATTCTATTTCAATTACCACCAATTGTTGACAACATTTACTTACACAGTACAGACCCATTGTGTTTGCAAATGTTAGTACTTCACAGAAATGCAGCAAACAATCCTGACAACACGTATAGTGTTCATGGAATAAGACAACAATTGGACTACTGTGCTGGAATGGTGAAATTCACTATAAACTCACAGGAAGATCCACAAGAATTTCTAATGTACTTACTATTAGTACTGGAAAACAAAAACATACCTATAAGATTTCATACATGTGGAAACATACATGCACTCTCTGCAACAATGTGACACAAGAACAAATCCCCAATGAACGCTTTGTGTATATATCAATACCTAATTGTGAATCCGTTCCATGTCAGCAACTTGTACAAAATGCAAACCATGGTAGATTATGTTCGACCTGCAATTCAGATAATCGCTCCACGTTAGTAATACAAACACATAGTAAATACGTAATACTAATGCTTCTATGTTACAATGCAGATGGTACCAAAAACAACTGCAATCTGACTGGATTCACACATGGTCACATATCACTTGGTAGGAAAACCTTCACAACAATAGGTATAATCTACCACGCAGGAGCCACAACCAATTCAGGGCACTACACTGCATTTATAAAAAAGAAATGTGAATGGTTTGAATGTAATGATAGTACCATTACTCTAAAGCAGAGATTACCAGCAAATCTTACAAACGCTTATTTAATGTTCTTAAAACCAAAATTTGATAACTAAACTGTACTTAAACCTTAAGTACACTTGTAGTAAAAAAATATAAACTGTCACATTATTCCAAAAGCTATTTAACTGCCCAAAGATGCTACAACAACTAATCAGATAAATTAATACCACTCAAATAGAGAAAAAAACAGACAGTTAGAATATGCCAATTGGTATCTAACTGTCCCAAAATTTAGAAATATCCAAACAGATACATCAATACCACGAAATTATATAAAAAAATAAACAGTTAGAATACGCCTACTGGTATCTATCTGCTCCAAAATTTTACAATATCCAAACAAATACCTATTATCTTACTGCTCCCAAAAACTGGAACAATCCAATGTATAAAGCATTAGCCAGAAACAACAAGTAAACAATGAAAACAAACAAACAAATAAACTGTAGCATAACAGAAAAAGGTTTTCTTTTTAATCCAACATGGATTTTTTTTCTCCCACAGACCCAATGATTTTAGCAACAAACACAGAAACTGAGCAAATTGCACAGTACTCTGGTTTGTCATCTAGTAAATATGAGGGTAAAAAAAAGAAGAAAATGTTGATTGTACAATGTAATAAGTCTTTATAAAATACTAATACTAACATGCTATTTTCTTTTATCACAGAAATGAACAAGAAAAACATGGACTCCCGTTACTAAACCAAATAGTATGTATAACATGATAAATACAACCATCGCAGCATATCACACCCATACTGGCTTATAATAATGTTCCTTATAAATTTGTTTTTGACCCAAAGTTATAAGCCACTATGAGAGTGATATGCTGTGGTGCTTGTGGCCAGGGCATAGACTTTTGGGTGCATTGCATATGAGTGTGATATGCTGTGGTGGTTGTGTCCAGGGCATAGAGTCTTGCGTGCATGGCCAAATGGCCATGCACCCAACATTCTATACCTTGGCCACAACCACTGCAGCATATCACACCCATAGATTCAAGCATTGAAACCATTTTAATGTCCGCGGACACAAGGAAGTTCCTACAACAAATTCAACTTGCCAGAGGACGATACGGACAGCGTCCTCAGGACACCCCCATTTTCTTTATGTACAAACATTTCAGGACACCGCAAGTGTTCTTAGAACACTTTCAGCTTGACAACGAACAATACAGACAACATCTTCAGGACACCCCCTGCGAACATTCCTGGACGCCATGAGTCTTCTTAGAACACTTTCAACTTGACACCGAATCCATTCTGTTTATTTACGAACATTTCAGAACAGCCGTGTTGTCCGCAGACAAATCGAACACAACAAAAGCGTCTAGCACATAAAAAAAATAAATACAACATTGCACCTATCTCATACTCCCCCACCCTCCCCAAACACTCTTACACACCAACACACTCCGCTAAATACAATTTTTAAACCAAGTTTCACCTCGCTGTCCGCGGTCGTCCGCGAATGCAAGATGTAGGGCGCCACTGAAAATCTGACGCGCTCCACGCCCCACGCCGTCCAATCAGCGAACACGTCAGATGTCCGCGGACATCGCGCAAGCCGCTCGGCCAATCAGGGCACTGTCCGCGGAGCGAACCGGGATGTCCGTCGGTGAAGCGAACAGAGATATCACTAATTTTTTTGCCTTATATTTTGGTCATTTTAAAAAAAAACTACTGGACGGATTTACACCAAATTTGCAATAGCACGCTTTCGGGACCAAGCCCCCGCTCCTGCCACAAATTTGGTGTAAATCCGTCCAGCGGTTTGGGCTGTAGGCGTGCGCAAAGTTTTTTCCCATCATGTCTATGGGAAAAAACAAAAGTTTTGGGACCCCCCTATAACTTTGCCCCCCCTGGACCAAACCTCTCCAAACTTTGCATAAAAATTCAGAGTGGGCCATATACTTTTTTTTTGCAAAGTTTGGTGAGGATTCGTCCAGAGGGAGCGAAGTTATAAGCCACCCAAAAAATGCTCTTCCTATGGAAACACCAACTTAACCATAACTACATGGACGCTACCGCATCCATGTAATATATATATATATATATATATATATATATATATATATATATATATATATATATATGTTGAATAAAGTATTTTTACCCATATACCTTCTATGATCTCGTGCCTCACCCACTACAAGTGGCGACGAGGATTAGTCCCAAGCCCCACCACCCTCTCCAAACCGGCTCACCTTACAGCGTTGCAGTGGCCCCTGTGGCCCTGCGGAATCCGCTGCTGCCGATCCGCTCCCTGCCGCCATCCAGCCCCTCCTCTTCAGAGAGCGACAACCCATGCAGGTTCACACACGCTTGCCGTTGCATTAGGAATTTTATTAACATACGAGTAAACGTTGACCGGCTGTACGTACCTTGGCCATAGAGCAAATCTGTTTGTGCTTGCCGCTTACTCATGCGCAGGGCTCACCGAGAGCCTTGGAAAATTTAAAGTGACACGCACATCTTTGTGTTCACTAAGATTTAAAGGAACAGTGCAAGATTTCAGGTTACACATCACACAATTACTACAGTACAAGTGTTTGGACAATAAAGGGATAATACCACACCACTGTCAAGTGGACCTGCACAACAAGGATTTATATACACAAAAGCAGACACTATTTTTACTTTCCACTAACGCCTGGATGTTTCTCCATAAACACCAATTTTCAGTATATATACTAACATTTCTGCGCTATAATTACCGATAAGAGTTCCATACACAACCAGGAATGCCTTTCAATAGTGTGTCCCCACCCATGTTCTTCCTGCCAGAAGTTGGTGAACCAGCAACACCATGGAGGAGATAGATCAAGTCCTTTGAGCACTATGCAGGTGTTGTCTGTGGCCAAAATTGCAGCGTAGCAAAGAGAAAATCACTACTGTTACACTGCCTTGGCCTGGCTGGGCAGAAAACATTTGAAAACATACCGGAACTACCTCCCAATGAAGATGTTGACCTCAATGAATACGAGTGCACCATAAAGAAAATAAGCAAGCACTATGAGAAAAAGATAAGAACTATCTTGGAACGTTACAAATTTGGGAAAAGAGTGCAAGAAGAGGGGGAGAGTGTTGAACAATACATAACTGAATTGAGGAAATTGGCTAAAACATGTAATTTCAAAGCACAGTTAGACGAAAGACTGAGAGAGCAGTTTATGTTGGAGTGCAGAAGTAGTAAAGTGAGGGAAAGGTTGTGGACCGAGGATCATCCACCTTTGGACACTGTCTTATGTGTGGCCAAGGAAGTTGAACACACAGAGAAATGTGTTAAAGAACTAGAGAACAGAATCCAGACAGTTGAGATCAAACATGAAATCCTGAAAACCAATATCACAGTGACAAAGGCATGTAATAATAATGAACCAATAGCCCACGTGGCGGAAATAGCAGGTAGGCGAAGCGTACCCGGGAGGATACGCAGGCCATCATGGAATGAAGACAGGAAAAGCCAGATGTCTTCCAGAGCACAAATTATAAACTCGAGGAGAAGAAGTCCACGCAGACAAAGAAACAGTCCAAGGAGAAAAAACACTGGCAGGTGTTTCACGTGTGATAGCACAGATCATTGGGCAGATAACCCAGATTGTCCTGCCCTCAAAATAATTTGTGGCAAATGCAAAGGTAAAGGGCATATGCCAGATGTTGCAGAGTTCAAAATACCTCGACCAACTGGATAGGGGGTGGCAACTACAGTGATGAAGATGGAGAAGAATGTGTATTTATTATAACAGATGATGAAAACGAAGAAGAAATGGAAAGTCCCAAAACCACAGTGTGTGTGGATGGAATGGACATGCATATGATGATAGATTATTGTGCCAAATACACTCTTGTACCACAGAACCTATGGGACAAGAACAAACACAAACACCTACATGAACCAGATATAAACCCCAGGGCCTATGGAGGAGTGAAAATAGATATCATTGGGTGGTTCTGGGGCACACTAAATTTCAAGGACAGGAAGGCAAACGGGGAAAATATACATCACAAAGGCAGGAAGAACACCTTTATTGAGTTGGACTCATTAAAGCAAACTCAAAATGAAGTTAGATTCCAGTGCTAATGAGTCTGTATTATCAATTGAAAATGCAACAATTAAATCCAAAGGAATTGATGAAATGATGGAAGAGGTTTTCAGAAATGAAATCGGATGTCTTTGTGGATTTGCACACAAAATCAAGATGAAACCTGGTTATGCCCCTGTAGCACAAAAAGTATTCACCATTACACATATCATGAGGGATGAAGTAAGAAAAGAAATCAAAACCTTAGAAGACCAGGGTATCATAGAGAGTATAGATGTGAGTGAGTGGGTCTCACTGTTAGTTGTCCTCAGGAAGAAATCTGGAACGCTGAGAATATGTGTGGATATGCGTGAACTTAATAAGTGTGCCATTCCCGACAGAAACCCACTTCCGAACATCAAAGAAATTGTTTCCACAATAGGTCCATCGAGATATTTTTCCACTCTTGATCTAACTTCAGCATACCACCAAGTGAAGTTGCATAAGAACTGCAGGAAAATGACAGCGTTCATCATACCTGATGGATTATACCAATACAAAAGACTACCTTTTGGGTTGGTATCCGCTGCCTCGGTTTAAAAAAAAATCATGTATAAACTTTTTGAAGGAGATGAAGGCATCATTTGTTTTCAGGATGACATTTTAGTACATGATGTTGACCAGAAATTACATAATGAAAGACTGCAATATGTTTGCAAGAGGTTGTATGGAGCGGGCATGACTCTGAGTAGAGACAAATGCAACATAAATTGTCGTGAAATTGAATATCTTGGGCACACAATTTCAGCCAGAGGAATACGACCAAAAAAGCAGTTAGCTGATGCTATAAAAAATATGCCAAGATCAAAATCTAAAGAGGAATTGCGCACTTTTATTGGGATGGTGGAGTAATATTCGAAATCTATATGTGATTTCGCCCTCCACACTGTTCCACTACGTGATTTTTTTAAAAAGAAGACATTCGAGTGGAATACTGAATGTGAAGAAGAATTCCAGTTGATCAAATTAGCACTGACTATAGCACCCGCATTAAATAATTTCAGAAGCAGCAGGAAAACTATAATTACTACAGACGCCAGTAATTCAGGTTTAGGGGCGGTCGTCACTCAAGAGGTCGACGGAAAGGAGATTTTGATTGCTTTCACATCTAGACTATTAAAAGGCACAGAGAAACCATATGCTGCAATAGAAAAAGAGACATTGGCCATTAAATGGGCAGCAGAGAAGTTCAGAAATTTGATCTGGGGAGTGGAAGTAGAATTCCGCACCGATCACAAACCACTAATTCACGTCATCATGAATAAAGATTTGGATAAGGTTTCTAATCGTGTTAGGAGATGGGCGATACTCTTACAGGAGTATAATTGCATGGTGCGATATGTACCAGGCGTAAGAAACCTTGCTGCTGACTGTTTGTCACGTCTCACCAACATTTCTGAAAAAGATAATGGAAACGAGACAAATTCATAAGTTGTTCTAAACATAGAAACCTTTTCTATATCTAAGAAGGATTGGGAAGAAGCAGAAGAACAAGACATTTTGATGGTGCAATTGAAACAAACAATTCAAGGTCAATGCTCCCTGAGAAAGACAAGATTTGAAGAACTTGGTCTTATAGAGTATTGGAGAATTGCTAATAAACTAAATGTGGAGAATGACAGAGTCATGAGAGGAGACAGAATCATTCTGCCTGCAGGATTACGTCAGAGAATTATCGAATTGGGTCACGAGGGCTATGAAGGCATTGTGAAACCTAAACAAAGGATACGTGACGATTTTTGGTGGCCAGGATGTGACATGCAAATCGAGAGATTCATCCGAGATTGTATCCTTTGTAATGAAAGTGATAGAGCATGCATGAGTGTGAAATATCCTATGGTAGTGACAGAAATTCCAGGGAAAGTCTAGGATGAACTGGGCATGGATATATTAGGCCCAATTTATAGTGTCGGCAAACAACAATTTTGTTTAGTAGTCATTGATATATTAACCAGGTGAGTGGAGGTTTTGATTAGACCGTGTATTACTGCAAAGATAGTTACTGATTTTTTGTCTGAAATTTGTGCAAGAGAAGGATTCCCAAAAAGTATCATGACTGACAATGGTGTTCAGAATCAGTCGCAGACCCCACTACATGAAAGACTTTGTATAGGAGCACAGAATGTGTGAAGAACTTCCAGAGCAAACATGTGTCGGTCAGTAGGAGGCTAAGGAAGGGAGATGTGCAGTATGCACAGCTTTCTTCTTAGTTTCCACAAGACCCAGATTGTGAAGGCACCAAGCTCGTGGATCCCGTGATGCTTGTATACAACATCACGGAATCCGAACGAGATTCAAAGGACAACAGATGCAGTTTGAGCTGGTGACCGGTGAGCCTTCTTCTCATATTCACTATATATATATATATATGTTTATATATATATATGTTTAATAAAGTATTTTGACCCATCTATATCTTCTATGATCTCCGTGCCTCACCCACTACAAGTGAAGGAAAGAATGAAGAAGGTAGGAGGCAAGGAAAGAAAGAGAAGAGAAGAAACGGGAGGAGGTAGAAGCCCAAAGAATGAAAGTACATAGGTTGCAAAGAAGGCCAGAGGAAGATGAATTAAGGGAGTTGAAGAGAAGGGAAGAAGAAATGAACAGAAGTAGAGGACTAAACGTTGATGAGATAGATTATCTACGTCATAGAAGCATAGTGCCGATTTAAGCACAAGAACGACTTGAAGAATAGAGGGGGTCACAACATCCTCACAGGAAGCTGCAACGGATACCAGGAATACCAACATGGGCGGAAGGACAAGAAATAGAAAATGTAGGGAAAATAATTGGGGATTTATATAGGCACATGAAGGATAAAGAAGGTTAGATGATGTCATAATAGACAAGCCCAAATTGCTGTATTTTAGCAGATAAGAACTTGATGATACAGAGAAAGATAATAGTCATACACTCTGGGGCATAATGAGGTCAGATGAAGAAAGGGAAGAAAACAAGAGTGTGAAGGGAGAACACATGCACATTTTCAAAGAATCAAGTATAGAGAAAGGGGTAAAGTGGCCAGATCTAGAGGACCGTAAAGAAAGAACACCAAATCAATATAATACACTGAGCGACGGCAAGCACAATCGTGCAGTGCAGGGAATGTATCCCCGCCTTATGTAAGCAGATTAAGGGCATTCCCCGGGCGGAGACTAATGGGCGAGACTAGCCCAACCTGGAATACAAGAAGTGTAGGCAGTCATGATTACAGTCCAGGATTTTCACAATTCCCATTATTAGATAAAGGGGGAGGACGACCACAATCTATTCGATGGCCACAAATGGATAAAGACAATTTAAAATGTACATTCCTGAGTTTACCTTCCGATGCAGGAAAGTTGATTTATGAGCTAGAGAGAATGACATCAGGAATGACGCTAGCCTTAGGTGACATAAAAGGCCTGCTAGAAGCCATCCTATGGGAGAGGGCTGATGACTTTTGGAATCTAGCAGGATATGCAGGTGTGACTGCACAAAACACAACACACGATGGAGCACCATATAATATTTTTTTTGTTTCGTTTTTTGATGATTTAGTTTACTTGTAAACTTTTTCATCATTTTTGTCGTTATCTGGAAGTGGTAAGAGCTTATAGTTTAGATTGAATCTCATGGTGTTCTTTTGTTGAGTTCCAATTTAGTGCTTAGGAAAAGAGTGATTGTGTATGTATATTTATTGTTATGTCCACTGAGTAGGGCGGCCCATCTTTCTTGAGTGTTCATTTGTTGTGATGAGAGTTGAAAGAACGCTCCAAATTGTTTACGCTGGGAGGAGAGTGATTGGCATCCCATAACCAGATGAAATATGGTTTCTGGGATTGCTTGGTCCTTTCAGAATCTACAGTAGTTGTTTGTGATGTCAATCTGTCTCCTTGTTGATAAGTATGAGTTTGTAGGTAGAATGTTCAAACGTAGTCTTAAAAATGTTGTTCTAATGCTCTGGTCTGGGAAGATTTGATGGTATGGTGGTAGCTCATGAATTTTCCTGTTATCTTTGGTGCATTCAAGATTCTGTTTGTAGGCATTCTTTTTTTGAATAGTTTTTATCCAGTCATTCTGAAGAAGTTTAATTTTTGCATGTTGTGGGGGAAGAGTTAGCAGTTCTTCTGTGATTTCTTCGTTTTCCATTTCCTTCCTCATTCACTGTTTCCATTTTTGTAATACCGTGTTGTTAAAGGTATTAGCTTGGGCTCGGAGGATATGAGTAGCTGGGGTTTTTTGGTCGGTAAGTATTTTCCGGAAAATGTCTAGTCTTTTCCATAGTACAATGGATTCAGTTGACTGGGTTGCCATTTCATATCGAATTCTTGGCATTGGATATGATTGTGGTAGATGGAGAATTTTGCGCCAGAAAATTGTTTCAAATTTCATCCAGTTTATTGTACGGGCGTTCAACATTGCTTCTGTTCCATATGTTAGTATCGGGAGGTACTTTTGTCTGTAATAGGCAATGATGGGTCTGAAACAAAACTGGCTGTATTTCCTGTGAAGTATACATCCTTGTCTTGCTAGGGTTTGTGCAGTTTGTTCAATTTTGTCGATCCATTGCTCCTCCGATTTTGATTGGTTTATTAGGACACCAAGATATTTGAAAGTTGTCACATTTTCTATTTGGTTCCCATTGATATTGAAGCTCGGTTGGTGTGTTTTTTTGGTGAGCGGTTTGGTTAAGGTCATTGGGCCTCATTACGACCCTGGCACTAAGTGAAAAACGATGGCGGTAAATGGTTACGCCATCGTTTTCCGTTAGGTCCGATCATGACCCGTGACCGTTAACTACGATGCCATTAGCGGCATCGTAGTTAACGCTGCCGCTAACTGCGCCAAGGGCGTGCGCACGTGACCTCCCACACCGTACTTAGCGCCATGGCGGAAAGGTACGCGAATGCCGACCGAAGCGGACATGCACCTAACGCCATCACCCAGCCCGTTAAGTACCTTACCGCCATGGTGCTAATTACGCCATCGCGAACCAACCTTAAATGGCCATGTAAAGTGAATGCAGCTGCCACAGGTGCACAGAAACAGCACAGGTAAAGGCAATACAGACTCAGGAAGTACAAAAAGAGCACACCCCACCCCTTCCCACACCCAGTCACACTCCACAATGATACCAATATGACTAGCAATGTTGGGGCTGGAGGACCTGATAGCATTGCAAGTGCTACAACAGCAACAACAACAACAGGCAGCACAGAGGAGACGCAGGAGGAGAAGGAGGGCAAGGCAGGCCCAGCAAGCCCCACCAGCACAGCCAGTGCCACCACGCAGGCAGCCCCCAATCCCATGCATCAGAGCCAATCCATTCAACCTCACTGCTGAGCAGATCCACACCCTGTACCGTTTGGACCGGGACACCATCACCGCCATCGTAGACATGACACACAACGACATCGTCAGCATGATAGAAACTCCAACCGCCATCCCACCCCGACTGAAGGTAGTGTCTGTACTCCACTTCCTGGCCACAGGCACCTACCAGCACACAGTGGGGCACTTGCATGGCATTTCACAACCATTATTCTCATGAACACTCATCCAAGTGCTCGATGCCCTCCTCAAGCACACAGACGACCACATCTCATTACCACGGACTGCCCAGGAGATTGCAAACACCAAAGTGGGGTTCCATGCACTAGCCGGCATACCTGGTTGCATTGGTGCCATCGACTGCACCCATGTGGAATTGGTGGTTCCACGTGCCATGGAGGTACCGTACCGCAACCGGAAACAGTTCCACTCAATCAACGTGCAAATGGTCTGTGACTCCAACAAGATCATCACACATTGTTGTGCCCGATTCCCCGGATCAAACCATGATTCTATGGTCCTGAGGAACTCCACAATACCACGCTACATGGAGCGACATGCAGGCCCAAGATCCTGGCTATTCGGTGAGTCCAATGTCATGACCATGGAAATGTGAAGTGGGTAGGTGAATGACGTACCAATGCATACTCCACCTGGCTGAAAGGGGGGGGGGGATGATGCATACTCCACCTGGCTGAAAGGGGGGGGTTATGCATACTCCACCTGGCTGAAAGGGGGTGGGAATGATGCATACTCCACCTGGCTGAAAGGGGGGGGGAATGATGCATACTCCACCTGGCTGAAAGGGGGGGGGGATGATGCATACTCCAATTGGCTGTGAGTAGCAGAGAGAACGGAGACAGATGATACCCTAAAGCAACCCAAACTCCACCCAACACCAGTAAAGCCAATACCCAATGTATGCAGCCCTACCATGTGAATGAGGTTGTGTCCCAACCATGACACAACCATCTGCAAGTGCATTCTACCAATTCAGACCACATTGTCAACAATGAAAAGCACCTACATGCACGTCACCAAACACCATCAACCGATAGGCCTGTCCCCCATAACTGCCCACGAAGGAGGCACATGACGGACAGAAACATCAACACACCATTACACAGACAGCAGGGCCCCCAAAATGTCCCTGTCTACATCAGCATTGCTCACTGGGGTCATGATGAGGCCTACAGCAATGTTGCAATGATGTGCGCATTGCCATCACAGGACATGTGCCAGGCCAACTAACCAAACGGCATGAACGGACACAGTGGATGGGCACTCACAATGCACTCCACCCCTCTGCATACATTGGGTGATGGCATGCAAAACAGGCCATGGGAGCCATGAGCATATACTGGTTGCATTGTGTGAATCAATTAGTGCATGTAGAAGTGAGCCAAAGTAACAGTTGTATGCAAGCCATGGTGGCACATCATGTTCTTGATCAGACGTCATGACTGACACATACATTCTCGCCTACATACAGGTGATGCAGGCTATCCCCTGAAGAGGTGGCTCCTTACACCAGTCCGGAACCCGCAGAACCAGCACGAGGAGGACTTCAACCGTGCACATATACGTACCCGTGTGGTCATAGAGCAGACATTCGGCCTATTGAAGGCACGGTTCCGATGCCTCAGCAGGTCTGGTGGGGCACTCCTGTACCGCCATGAGAAGGCGGCAAAGATCGTCATGGCATGTGTCATGCTACACAATATATGCGTCAGACGGAATGTGCCCCTGCCCCCTGACGCAGAACTGCAACCACCTGACGATGAGGATGAGGAGGGTGCAGATGGGGCGGCACCCCATGGAGGAGGCGATGCACAGGAGGGGCGTGAAATGCGTCAAAATATCATCGACCACTGCTTCTAGCACACACGGCTGGTGTGTATCACATGGAGACGACACTTGGGGCACTGTGTGTCTCTGGGACATCCACACTGTGGACTGTACACCAATAAAGCACACATATGCAATGAAAATGTACACACATTTCATTTCGGAAAAGCAAAAAGTGTATTTCAATCATAAAACGTCGTGACACACCCCCTCCCACCTCCCCCCTCCCCCCTGCACACCCCAACACACCCCCTCCCACCTCCCCCCTCCCCACTTCACACCCCAACACACCACCTCCCACCTCCCCCCTCCCCCCTGCACACCCCAACACACCCCCTCCCACCTCCCCCCTCCACACCCCAACACACCCCCTCCCACCTCCCCCCTCCCCCCTGCACACCCCAACACACCCCATGTAAGTGTCAACAGATGCCTGTGACAGTGGCCACAGGCTGTTACAAGCCCCCTCTCCCGGCCCCCGGGGCACCCCTGGCTGTGGAGCGCAGGTTCCGTCCGGAACGTCGGACGGGGCTGCTCTGTGCAGAACTGGCAGCGGAGGATGTCCCTGCCTGCTCCCGTGCATGCACGTCCTGTAGGGTGTGGGTGAGCTCAGTGAGCGCACGACGCAACCCGGCAAGTTCACCACAAATGTCCCTAGACATGGCCTGCATAGCATCTCTCAGGGTGGCAGTGCTCTGCGCAATTTCGGCCCTTAGGGTCTCCGTGGCCTGTTCAATGGTTGCCCTAGCCCCCACACATTCCGCAGCATGCTCAGTCAGCATCGTGGACAGATGTTGCTGCTGTTGTATGATGTCCTCGAGGGACTGCTGCCCCTGCTGGGCCATGCCCAGTGCTGGTGGTGTGATGGAGGGGCTGCTCCCCTCCTGTGGACTGAGAACTGGGCATGGGGTAGAAGGCCACTCCTCTTCCTCTGTGTGCCCCTGTGTGTGATCCTCATGGGGGCTGGAATTTGACAAACAGGGGGAATGTAGAAGGTCAGTGGGGCTTCTGACTTCGTGCTCCTCAATGTCAGAGTCTGAACATGCAGCAATTGCAGCTGTTTCACCCATGTTGCTGCTGGCCGCAGACCCGGTGCCTTCTGTGGCAGGCAATGTTGGTACAGGTGGAGCTGCTGCTGCTGGCCTGCTGCCTACTGGGGTGCTTGCCGGTGGGCCGTCCGGTTTGCTTGCAGTGGATTCTGCTTGTTGTGGGGTCTGCCTCACTGCAGCTGAGGTTGAGGGTGCGGGGATTGTATTATTGGCCTTCTTGGCTCTCTTCGTCGCAGGGGTGTCCTGCTCCTCGGGGTGTGATTCTGTGCCTGTGGTGGAGCAAAGGAGGGAGGGCGTTATTGATGGGTCTGCGGACTCTGGAATGACAATGATTGACATGAATCTGGTCAGTAGATGAGGCAGATTTCAGGCAGGGTCATGCAGGTTGTCTCCGTTTTGTGTGGAATGTGGATGGAGGTATGTGGGTGCCAGCAGTGTATACAGGGTGGAGCTCGCATGTGGCTGTGGGCAGTGTCAAGCTAATGTGTTGCATTTACACTCTAGGGCAACATTGTGCTACACATGAATGGACTGCAGTGACTATGGCATGTCTTGTTTGAGGCACCTACCTTCATCGCCTGATGTCGGAACTCCCCTTTCCATCCCTCCGACGCCTTCAATGCCTTCCATGCCAATCGTGGTTGCACAAATTTCCTCCCACGGTTGGAGTTTCAGTGGGGATTCCGAACCTCCACCGGTACCCAGGGCAAGGTTGCGGTTCGCAGAGATGACGGCTCTGACCCGTATGCGAAGGTCATCCCAGCGCTTCCTGCACTGCTGTGGGGTGCGGGGTACGGTCCCCACCGCGCTGACGTGCTCGGCCACCAGGGCCCATATGGCCTTCTTTTTTGCTATCGCTGGCCTGGTCATTTCCGGCGAGAAAACGACAGCTGCATTGTCTTGCAGGGTCTCCGCAAGCATGCAGAGTTCCTCCCGGGTAAATCTTTCCTGGAACTTTAGGCATTTTTGGGTGGTTGGATGGGTGGGTGATGGGTTGGGACAGGTGTCAGGGTTGGATCTGGTGTTGTTCGGAAGGATGGCAATGGATTGTGTTTTTAAAGATGGCCGACGTGCTGTTTCCCGTTCCGCCGCGATGACGCTATTTCCGGTTCTGCTTTTTATGGTGACCGCTAATTGCGGCCACCGCTAATTATGGTGGCCGCTACTTACGGTGGCGGAAGTGCACCTTGCTCGCCCTACGATGCCGGTAGGGGCCCTTTCCGCCATGGCGTTATTTACATTACCGCCATGGCGTAATGCTCGTGCACGATGGGTCGTAATGTGGCGCTCTTTACGCCATCGGCCCACGGCGTAAACGCTCATTACGCCATGGCGGTAATGTCGGCAGATTACCGCCTGGGTCGTAATGAGGCCCATTGTCTTAGTTTTTGCAATGTTGATCGTTAGTTCATTTTTTTCCATGTAGCTTCTCAGAGCTGTCAGAGATGATTGCATTCCAGTGGGTGTTTTGTCCAACAGAATGATGTCGTCTGCATATGCCATGACAGGAACTGGTGTAGAGTTTATTTTCGGTGGATTGATTTTGTTGGATCTTAGATGTTCTTCGATGTCCGCTGTGAATAGATTGTATAAAGTTGCTGCCAGAGGCCATCCTTTCTTTAGACCGTTTACTGGTGGAATTGCATTGGTGGTTGATCCTTGTTTTGATAATCTCACTTTTATGGTGGTTTCTGAATAGAGTAGAATGATTGGCTCGAGGATATTCGTTGGGCAGTTCCATGCTCTGAGTTTTGACCATAGTTTGTGCCATGAGATGGCATCGAAGGCCATCTTTAAATCGATGAATGCTGCATGTATTTTAGTGTGAGAATTGATGGCTTCATGTTTTATTAGTTGGAGCAATATCAGGTTGGCATTGGTTCCGACGTTGGCAGTGAAACCTGTTTGCCTGATCGAAAATGTGTCATTTTCCAGCGCCCAAGTAGTTAGTTGTTTCAGTAGTACTGAAGCGAATAGCTTCCCAAGAGGGTCTAGTAGGGCAATTGGACAGAAGTTTTGGGGTTCATCTCTTGGTCCTTGCTTGTGGATTGGAACAATTATTGCCGACCTCCAGGAGTTTGGTATTCGGTTTTATGTGTTTACCAAAGTTGTAATATGGCACATGAAGTTCGCCCAGGCGACGGGTCTTGCTTGATGATGGCATTAGATAGTCCGTCAGGACCAGGTGCTCTAGACGTGTTCAGGTTTTTGATGAGCCGCATGAAGTCTTCATATTCTGCATTTACATACCATTTCGGTTCGTTTGTAAGCATTTGATTTTGAGGTTGCGTTATTCGTGCTCCGTAGATGGACGAAAAGTGCGTGATCCAAGATTCCTGCGCAATGTTGGCTGTTAGTTTGTGCTGTTTTTGCAAGTTATCGTTGAGCAAGTTCCAGAGCTCTCTCGTATTGTGTGTCTTGTGTAGTTTCATTATGTTTTCTGTGTCTGCCTGTTGGAGGATTTTTTGTTGAGACTTTCTCCAATTGGCATATTTGTTTCAGATTTGTAATCTGTTTCCTGTTTTCCGCAGATGTTATTTTCTTTAGATGTCGTATTTATCAAGTTCAAATTAACCAAGGGGGTCCTGGGAGCCAAAGACTCTGGGTAAGTCTCTCATAACCAGGACTAATGTCTGGCAGAGGGACTCCCAGGACCCCCCTTGTTAATTTGCGTATTTATCAAGTTAAGCATTTTATCTTGTCAGCTATTTCTTTGTTGTATGTATGGCGATGATCTATATATGGGCGGTTTTTGAGTCTTTGCCTGAAAGCGAGTAGAATCCATTCGTAATTGAGTTTCTCAGAATCTGTCAGAATGGCATCATGGAGTTTCTTCGGTAGATTTGCGATGGCTGGTTGTGGGATCCTTAATCTTGATGCTGTGCCGTCGAGTTCTACGGCGACTGTTGGAGCTGGTTCTCTTTGTGGAATTGATGACCATGAATGGACAGTAAATAGGTTATGATCACTTTTATCAGTTATTATCGCCTGCGCTATTATGAAAGATTCATGTAGGTTGTATGATAGAAAAATGTAATCGATGATTGCATTTGATGATCCTCTGGCCAGGTTGGTGTATAGGCTGCAGGGTTGTTCTTTGCATGGTTCAGGAGGATGAGATTGCGAGTTGTAATTTCATTCATCCATCTGCTTGCTTTCAGAGAGAGATGTGAATGGGTTCGGAGAGATCCGTTCTGATTGTATAGCTTGATATTCAGGTCCCCACAGATTATTATTTCTGGTAGTTGATGGTTTGTCACGGCCTTGTCGATCGCCAGGAACAAACCGTCGATGAATTCTTCCGTGGATATTGCTGCAGAGTTCAAATACAGGTTTAGTATTGCAACTGTTGTGTCGTTTCTTTTCCCGTTTGAGTGGTTATTGGTGCATATTAGTTTTGTTAGTTGGGTCCAGGGATTGATATTTTCAGTGCTCAATACTGTCCAGTGGGGGCTATCTTGATTAGGGTGAGGAGCCCTGATGCTGGACTTCCTTGTTTTTTAACAATAGAGGGGTTGAGAAAGGTAAGAAAGCTATCGCAGGCTGGAGGTTCGCTGAGCCAGGTTTCCTGGAAGGATATGATTTGATAGTGTTCTCGGTCTTTGGAGGGGTTTGTGAAAAGATACAAGTTTCCTCTGGTATTCCATGAGCAGAGTGACCACGTGTATGAGTCGTAAATTCTTCTGATCGGTCGTTCGTCTCTGCGTGGTTGTTGTGTTTGTGGTGATTGGCTCCGCTTTCTGTCATCTCCAGTGTGGTCAGTGATGTAGTTGTTCATTTGCGATCTCGGTTGGTGTTGCCAGTTGTCGTCTCTGTCTGACTTTACTCTGTATTTCGGTTTGTTGGGTACTCTTGTGGTTGTGGCAGCCCAGCATGTGAATCCAAGTTTTTGTAGCTGGTCACGTCTTGATAAGATCAGTTCTTGGTTGTTAAAGTCCGCTAGCTCGACGACAATCTTATCTAAATTTAGATCATCTTTGAATGTTATGAGGTCGATGTCTTTTGCTGCTATTTTGTTCAGGTGCACTATTGCTCCAAAGAGGCGTAGAACTTTGTTCCTGTTTAGAATTAGAGGTTCCGGTCTGTTGGTTTAATTTTCAATGTGAATTTCGTAAATTTTGTTTTGTCGTAGCGGGTTCACAAATGATGGGAAATTGAAACTATGTTCAAAAGGATCTTGTGATCTTGTCGTTAGTGAATCCGATGAAATATGGTCCTAGGTTTCCTTTGTTATTTCATCCGCTATGTCACTTTCTAGGGACACATCTGAGATTTCTTCTAGGGAGAAGTCTGTGATTTCATCTTGGTTGTCATTTGTTGGTTGTTTATGTTCCAAAGGATATTCGTCAATTATTATGAAGCTCACATGGCCTGTGGGTTGGATGAGTGGCGGTATGTTGTCTGATATTTGGTCTTCGGGCATAAATAGATTAAGTAGTTCTTCATCTATGGATGATTCAACTGGCGCTCTTCGTGGCACTTGAGGCTGTGTCTGGGTTTTAAGACTTGCTTTCTCTAGATTTTGGTGGTTGGTAATATCAGTAGACTTTGGGTTTTGCTTTTTATAGCTTTGGGAGGTTGGTCGGTTAGTTTCACAGTTCTTAGGAATGCTCTCGAGCCCGTTTGTTGTTTTTTGTTAGTTTTTGATTGTGTAGGTTTCGGGTCCTTTGAGTTTTTTTCTTTTACAAAAATCTGGTATGCCTCTCTGGGGTTCTTGATTGCTTTTTTGGATTCCATGGTATCCAGTTGAGAAATGGTAATATTTCCAGCTGTTTCTTTCAGTACATGCTGTTCATGAGTCGATGTTGCGACAGTTGGTTGTTGCAGTAAATTCACAGGAAGGAGAGCTGGTGTTCCTTGATCAGTAGGTAGGTTGGGTTGCTGTTGGTGGTGTACTTTAAGCAACTGGAGTTGTTCTGTTGTTAGCTTTGTTTTTTCTTGGCGGTCGCCTCTCGCTATTTCGGCTAGTCTTTGTTGCCAGCGATGTGATTCTTCTGCTTCGGCAGACAAGCGGGATTCGACTGCCGAGACAAAGTTCTCCATATAGATTTGTTTAGAGTGTATCAGGGCTAAGAGAGTTGCTTGGTTCTTGATACTGTCTTTCATATTTTCATGTAGTTTAAAGAACGGAATCATCGCTTGGGAGAGTATTGCAATGAGCATGTTTTGTAGGTCTATCATCGTGGTCGGAATTCTCGGGTTATTGTTTTCCTCAGAATGATGGTCTTTTGGTGTGATATTGGTGTTCTTATCTTGTAAAGTGATCGGTTTTGAGTTCTTGGTTGTAGGATCTGGAGTGTAGTAGGAATCATCAGAATCATAGTTAAAGCGTGTTGGGAAGGTTTGTTTCTCAATGTAATCAGATTGAGGTTCTGTTTTCACAGGTAATTCTTGGCTATCATGTATGATACATGGAGTCGAGGTTAGTTGGAGTTGATGTATTTCTGTTAGGTTGCCAAATATTTCCTTTTTTTTTCAATGCTTGTCATTATTGACTCAATTTCAGTAATGTCGATTGATAATCTTGCTGCCTTGGTTTTTGTTTTGCTGGCGGCAGCGTCTAATGGTTGTGCAAGCTTGATGGAGTTGTGTGTTTGTAGCCACGCGATTTTCGCTAGTCTTGCTTTTTCTTTCTTCATTTGTTGAGATGACATCCATGATAGTTTTTGAGGATTAATGGCGTCTCTTGGTTCGATTGATTGGTGTGTTGGGGTGTCTCTTCCAGGGATGTAATTAGTTAAGTCTTTTGTTGCCATTTTGTTAATGGTTTCTTGTTTTGCGGGGATAGGATTCGAGGGTAGTGTGTTTCTTCGTTCACTTGTCGTTTGAACTTCTGTGTTTGCTATCTTGATGTTGTTGCTGGAGTGGTTTGAGTTGTTGTTTGGAGATTTAATGTGGTAAGATGTCATTCTAGGTTCTTGATTGCTGAGTGTAGGTATTGATGTTGTATCTTGTGGCATTTTACATTGAGGACTGGTCTTTGCAGTTCGCTCTTTTTCGCTTAACTGGGCGAAAGTATCAATTACCTGGTTGCTGGGAGGTGAGAGGGACGTGCAAGTGGTTGGAAGTGATGGATCTTCTTGTTGATTCGCAGTACAAGGATTGTGGATTTGTGCTTTGATTTGAGTAGGTATTGTTTCTTCAGGGTTGGATTGGTGGATAGCCTCAGCAGTTTGTTTCTCAAGTTCAGGTTGAAGGTTTTCTTTGAGAGTGGTACCAATGTTAGGAGAATCCTCTGTTCTGAGGTGGTCTTCTCGTTTGGCTTCGGAGCTCTTTGGTAAGACTTTTAGATTTCCTTTGGGATTTGGTGCTCTTTGGAATGATTGTTCCATAGTTAATTGTGACAAGTCTTGATCAGAGGAGCCAACAGTGGCAAGTTTGGTTCTTTGTCTTGTTTTTGGCCGTTGAATAGTTTGTTGTTTAGTGATTTGGTTTGTTGACATTCTTCGTGAATTGATATGTTTCCTGTTAGGATCCAAGGGACAAGCCCTTTCGGTCTCCTAGCAGTGCTTGAAGTTAGGTTGTGCTTGATATTGTAATCAGGATCCAAGGGATGCGCCCTTTCGGTCTCCTGAGTGGTAGTAGAACCAAGTCTCTGATGTGACTGTAACATGGATTGATGTGTCTTCCTTTTTGGGATCCAAGGGACAAGCCTTTTCAGTCTCCTACTGGTATTAGGCTTTGTATTGAGATGGATGTGTGGCGCAGGATCCAAGGGATGTCTCCTTTCGATCTCCTGTATGTGGATGGCACAGATGTCTATCAGAGGTGTCGGGTATGTTGTTGGAACTTCTTTGTTGGGATCCAAGGATCAAGTCCTTTCGGTCTCCCATCCTGGCGTTATTCTGTTGTTTTATGCCTGTTTACAGAAGTAAATGAGGTGAGCTGATGGTAAAGGAGCGCAAAGGGTGCGCTTCTTGGTTCGGTTGTGAAGCAGTGTCCATTGGGCTTCTCTCTGACTTTGTTTTGTGCTATGGAGAAATCTATGGCTTAAGGAATATCTCTATCCGTGCACAGTTTTCTTCGCAGGTTTTGTGAATTCTCGTGGATAGAATTGCGAGGAGGAGTGGGGTTGGAAAGAGAGTTACTTTGCTCTCGTGGTGAAAGTCCAGCGAGGGTGTGTCAGCAAAAGATGATGCAGTGTCGCTCCTGTGTCACTTATTTGATGTTGTTGTAGTGGATGTGACCACTCCTCGTTCGTGTCACAGCCGTAGTGTGTGCCTGCTCAGCATTTCCAAGGCTGTTCAAGGCTTGTCGGGGGAATACAGTCCGCTCGTGCCGGTATTTTGTGTGCCGTAATTAGCTGACAGACTTAGGGGGGCACTGTGCAGGTCCGGAGATCGCAGTTCTCACTGGTGTCCTGGTGGTGGTGACATCACGGGTCGCGGGCTCCTCCAGGAAGTGAGCGAACTGTTGTCTAAAGTTCACGGCTCTCTTTTGGGGTGGGAGCTCTGGTGTGGAAGCGCTAGCGTGGAGAGCCGCGGGTCTCTCTCAGAAGCGGGGAGGCTGTTGTGGGGTCTGGAGGAGGCCGGCGCTACACAGCTCTTGCTGGTGTCCTGGTGGCAATGACACCACGAACCACAGGCTCCACCAGGAAACGAGCGAGCTGTTGCCGACATTCGCGGCTCTCTGCTGGGGCATGTACTCCGGTGCGGAGGTGCCAGCGTGGGGAGCCGCGGGCTTCCCTCGGGGCGAGGCAGCCGGTGTGGGATCTCACGCTGAGATGCTGGCCTCCGTTCGCTGGAGAGTATCGCTGGTCACCGTCTGATGGCGCCAAAGCATATGCGGGAGGTTTCGCGAAGGGGGACTGTCGGCTGGCGGCCTGGACAGAGCCTGGAGGTGAGGGTCCTCTCTTTCTTGCTTTCTCGCTGTGCAGGGGTGATTAAACTGGAGGATAGTGAAGATGATGTACGGGGTCAAGAGTTGATGGGCAGTCGTGCCCTAGGGGGCTGGTTCTCGCCGGTATTCTGTATAGGAAGCGAGCTCCTCCGTGAATCTTGTGGATCTTGTGATGGTTGTGATGGTTGTGAAGGATAGGGGGTCAGGGTTGGACTTGTCGATGCTTCATGGAGATGGAGGGTGGGGTGGCAAGGGAAAGGCTGACAACTGTAGGAATAGGGTCAAATTCTGCAGATCACGCAACTCAATGGAGTCGGTCAATGTTGCTCACAGTGTTTGCAGTGTCTTGGGGAAGCGGGCGGGTCGGAGCCCGCAGAGTCTGAAGAGCCAAAGACTCTGTGATCGACTCCGCGGCTGCTCCGGGTTTTTAAGTTCTCAGGTGATTGCAGTAGAAAGAGGACTGTAGGTAGTCCAATGAATGCAGTCAGCAGCAGCAGCCAAAAAAAGTGAACCTTCTCTAATGCAGACCCAAAGACTCTGCGACCGACTCTGCGGCTGCTCCACGGTTTCTGGGGATTTTAAGTTCTCAGGTGATTGCAGTATAAAGAGGACTGTAGGCAGTCCAATGAATGCAGTCAGCAGCAGCAGCCAAAACAAGTGAACCTTCTTTAGTGCAGACCCAAAGACTCTGCAACCGACTCGGCGGCTGCTCCACGGTGTTCTGGGGATTTTAAGTTCTCAGGTGATTGCAGTATAAAGAGGACTGTAGGCAGTCCAATGAATGCAGTCAGCAGCAGCAGCCAAAACAAGTGAACCTTCTTTAGTGCAGACCCAAAGACTCTGCGACCGACTCCGCCGTAATAATTACAGATCAGATGTATGGTGGGCGCTCAGAGTGCAATATCCTTATACCTGGGTGCGATTATGACTAGGAAAATGGGTGAGGATAAAGACCCTGATGCCTTTATTCAAGATATTCAAGAGAGATGGTGTCATGAGACAAGAAAACTGTGGGATAAAACTAGCATTATTTTATCACATTTTATGTCAAGGACTGCCCGAGCCAGTGCAATGTCAAATGAAGAAACAGGTGAGAATGGAAGCAAAACCATGGGCAGAAATACAGTTGATGATCGTGCCTCACTGTCGATTGTTATAGAAACAGGGAGGAGGCAAAGTTAGTTCAGAAGAAGTTATCAAAATTAGCCATATCCGGAGCAGTATTGATGAATAATGAGGGTGTGGTGACACAAGAGATGAGACCAGCACCGCACACCAATGTAGTGTATTCCACAGATCAGACTAGGTACAATTCTTGGCCAAGAGGAAGAGGGAATTGACCCAGAGTAGGAGGACGAGGTGGATTTCAGAACCCTCAGGGAGCAGAAGGATTCAATGGCGGACAGCCGCAGCAATGCTGGAATTGTGGGATAATAGGACACATAGCCATAACATGTAGAAGCAGATTAGGTAAGCAGAACAAATGGCAAACTCCAAGAGGGGGGACGGGCTATGTTCTGCAATACAATACAGAACCTCAGCAGCGTTATGCCCAAGATCACATGCATACTCAGATGCATGCTTCGCATTCACAGCAGATACAGCAAGCACCATTGCTAATGCAATCACCACAAGGGCAACCTCAGCAAGTACCTATGCAACACAAGTGGTACAAATGCAACAAGCACAGACACAACAGGCCATGATACCACAATGGAATACGAATACAGGAGCCCAGCCAGCACCCGAAACCAAATAAGAGAGTGTGACCGTGGTAGGAGGAAATCCTTACACAAGCACAGGGATGCATTTATATCCATAATAGGACAACCCACAGAGCAACCTGATGTGTTCAGTACTATCTGTGCCATCAGACCCCCAAAAGGAACCAATGGTCAATGTGACAATAGAATGCAAGATATTTTCATTACTGTAGGCCCTGGAGCAAATTGTCCGTGTGTCTGTGAGGGAAAATACCAAAAGTCAGGTATTGCCATGCATGCACAGGGATGCTCTGGGTAATGAGCTTAGCTCCTTTTACAGATGAATTACCAATCTCTATAGGAGAACATGATGTGTCTTTGCCATTACTGTATTCTAGGCAGACACCAGTTAACATATTAGGTGTGAATTGATGATCAAACTTAACATGACAAAATCTTTTACTGATGAAGGAATACTGTGTGTTCCATTCCAGGGATATATTATATGAATGTGAGAGAGCTTATATTAGCCTTCACAGGCCAGAAGCATTACAAGGAGTTCCCTTAGATTCAGAAGTATTTTTGTATGGAGTGACTGTTCTATTATTATGGTTACCCAGGTTGATAGGTAAACTATTAAGAATAGCAGATGAGTTTTTGTTTGGACCAGAAATCCCCATGGATGATGAAAAAGGGCAGACTATTCCTTTGGAGTTTGAAGCTGCAGTGGTCAGAGAGGAAAGAGTGGTTCTTCACGGGACAGATGATGAGAGAGGAGGATGAAGAACAGTGTTAGCCTTTAGTGAAGGATGCTGGTTGACCGATTTGACAGATGAGGAGATGTTTAGGGATGACTACTCAGACAATGAATTTGTATTTTTCATAAATCTCACTTATTGGATTAAAGTAGGGAATATATACATATTGCAGAAAATGGCACCTGTGAGAAAAGAAACAGTCTTTTTTTCCATAAGGATTTAGAGAAAGTGCCAAATATTTTATGGACCACAAGTCCATATGATGTGGGTCTATTAAAATGAGTAGGAACAGTTAAAATCAAGCTTAATCAGGAACTCTTTTTCCACGAGCAAAGCAATACCCCATGTTTAGATAAGCAGATGAAGGAATATTTGAGACCATTTCTGCTTTAATGAAACAAGGAATATTGTTACCATCTGATTCTCTGTGTACCATGGCTGTATACCCAGTGAGAAAATCAATAGGGGATGTCATGGAGATTCATACAGGACCTTCGCCCCCTCAACAATATAGTCGAAGCTGAGTTTCCTTTAGTTCCAAATACTGCAACAATATTGTCCAACATCCCATCTAAGGTCAAATACTTCACAGTTATATATTTAAAGAATGCATTATTTTCAATTACCCTCCATGAAGACTCACAATATTTGACTTCCTTTTTGTATAGAAGTATTTGCCTGAAACATAGTTGTTTACCCCAGAGTTACAGCGAGCACCCTTGGTGATGCTCAGCTCGAAAGTACAATAATTCAATATGTGGATGACATTTTGGTGTGCAGTGAGATAGAAGAAGGATCAGAGAGATTCAGTTGTGCTAATGACCATACTCTCACAGAAAGGTATACAATGGATAAAGAAAATGTACAATACTGTCAGGCAGACTGTAAAGACCGGAGGCGGGGTCTGCACTTCCGCTCTCTTTATGGTAGAGGGGAGGCACAGAGACCCTTGCCAAGATTCTCTATTATGGTAATGTAGTCGAGCAATCAAGGTTCAGCTTCTCGGGAGGTGATGCGAGCTGGTTCTTAAGTACAGTGTAGTCCCCAAGCACCCACGAAGGAATGTCCACACACTGTATCGGTTAAAACACAGTCTTTATATAATTAATATTCAAGGTCATATACATGATCACGATAACTCACTTTGTACTCTGAAAATCAACAATGGTAAATATGTACAATTCTAAAGTGGTACCACTAACGTTATTAGATCTTATTAAAGTGCATACAGTCAGAATGACACACAGATCAAAATAAAGAGGAAACCAGCAGTAGAGAGAGGAAGGAAAGCAGGATGGTTGAGCAATAGGCAGAATGCTGGTAACTAGTGTTAAACACAGCTCTGTGTGGAGATTCCCCCACCTGGGCAACCTGTAGAAGAAAGATACAAGCCCAGTCCATATATTGTTCACCCTTAGACCACCCAATCATTCTGCAACCCCAAAGTACCTTGGTGTTGTAGCGTTCCGAGTCGGGGAAATCGACAACTCTTCTTGAGTGTCCTCCCTTTCAGGCAGGAGTCACGGGTCGTTGAATGTCTGATGGAGAACAGGTCGTGCTACGACGGTGAAGTGGCCGCGTCGTTCCTAGCGTGATTGTTGACGGGGAAGCATAAACGTCCTGCCAGGAAGAGGCGGGCGGGGCACCTCGGTGTCGATAGTTCTGGACCGCAAAGAGTTGAAGAACTGTGGCCCAGCAAGGGTGTCGATTCGTTGGCATCTCTGTGGTCTTTGGGTGGCGGGAAACACACCGGTGGATGCTCCTCGGCGTATCGACGGTCCGGCCTTCTCCAGCAGGATACAGCGGCGACGATGCGAAAAAAGAGCGTCCGTGGATCAACAAAGTTCTTAGGCAACGGGAGCACGGCGGCTCCGGTCGGCGACGGCGGTTGGCAACAGTGTCAGACAACAGTCCGGGCGCTTCTCCTTGGAGTTCTGCAGCAGTCCCCGTATCGGGTTGGCAGCCTGTCGAAGGTCTGTCTACCAGGGAGCTTAGGCAAAGATCAGCTGTGCACGATGGTCCCTCGTGGCTCGGGAAGAGGGCGCCTTACCAGGTCCTCTCTGGGTCAGTTCTTGAAGCACAGCCGCTTTCAGATTGCGAAGGAGAGCAACAACAATTCTTCTCGTCCAGCAGGGCTCAAGGGTAAGCTTCACTCCAGTTACTCGTCATAGTGGACTTCAGCTTCTGAACATGATTCCTAGCAGTGAGAGGTCCCCAGATATACTGTTGATCTCCCATTCATTCCGCTGGGTCATACTCAAGCATCCAATCACGACTACGGGCATTCATGCAGGCAGGAAGCCAATCAGGCACACGAGGTATTCAGCCCATTCACTCCTCTCCAGACACTCACAACAAGTTATGTGTATTGTGACAAGTACCAAGCCATTCAACACTCCAAGCTGCATTCATACCGGTTTCGGGCAGGGCTGTCTCAACCATTGTGTCAAACACCAGATACTAGACAGTCACAACATAGAATGTAGATTCGTCACACACTCCATTCACCCAGGTCCCACCCGCAGGCGTACCTACAACATACAGTCGGTGAGAAGGCTCCAGCCAGTCTGGTCGGCACTTCCACACACTACCATATATGCAACTTCCACCCAACAGCCAGTCAGGGGGAAGGGACAGAGGCAGGGCTTCCCAGGACTTCGGGAAGATCAGGGGAACAGGTGATGGAAGGAGAGAGGCCATGGTGTCCATTTTGTCTCCATCAGGAATCTACCAATTCCATTGACAGGGCCTGGGCATCCCAAAGTGGAGGACGCTCAGGGCACCAGTCATTTCAGCACGGAGCTGCCACCAGCCTGTACCCTGCTCTGTGGGTCACACACAGGTGCCCAAAAACATACACTAGGGGCACAGGTTTGTACCCCTGTTCATGGGTGCCATAAGGGTATCCCACGGGTCTGTTCACCAAACTAAAGGAGAGAGAGCTGCACCGCCAGGAGTCCCACAGGAACTCCTGCGTGGAAAACACGACAGAACACACGATAGAAACAGCAAAGGACAAGGATACGGAGGCCATGTCCTTCCGATGCATTTCCAGCATCACACAGACGACTTAGGACAGTTGATTTCTCACAAGGGAAGGAAAGTGATGCCTGAGAGAGCAGGAGCAATTATGAAGACTTCAGAACCTAAAACAGCGAGAGAAATACAACCATGTCTAGGCCATGTAACTATTGTAGGGTCTGGGTTTTCAATTACAGTACACATATTTGACCACTTCTAAAAGGGCTTAAAGAAGCACAGGTGGACAAGAGTAAAATACAACACAAAGAGCATCAGGATACAAGGTAATTATTTTGAATCCTGTGATCAAAATTGTTAGATGCAAGACAGTGAACCCAGTAACGTTGATAGCAGAACCAGTAGGGGAGGATGATTATGTACATGATTCCACAATGTATACTGAAAGTTATAATGATATTCCCCAAGCTAGAGAAAATGCTCTTGGGAGAGTGGAAGTTGTCTTTATTGAAGATTCTTCAAAAATTGACCAAACATCTGCCGAAAGGTATAAAGAATCAACAGTAGTGAAGCTGAACTGAGAGAGTGAATTTGATGTAGTGACATGTGTGAGATTGCCTTTGCATTACTCAGCACAGGCTGCAGAATTAGTGGTGCTTATTGCTACACTTTAGAGATTTGAAGTTGAGGAAGTGACAGTGTACTCTGACTCTGTATTTGTGATGCCAACTGAACATGCAGGTTTATCACGCTGGAAAAGGAGGGGCTTCCTCAACGCAGATGGCACTCCAGTGCAACATGCGGCCCTATTGGATAAACTTATTGAAGCATTAGGACTCCCATTGACAATCACAAGTGTAAAATGTCCAGCACATATTAAAAGGGCAGAGATAATTTTCAGCAGAAACAAAGTTGCAGATTTAGAAGCCAAAAATGCAACCTATGTCCAAGCATTTCTAATTTTGAAAAATAAGTTGTTAAGCAGATAGGAGGATGATGCATGTTGGTAAACAAAGTCTTCAACATGCTGATTATTGTGCAGTTAATTGAGATACAAGGACACGCCCCACAAGAAGAGCAGTATTTATGGAGGAAATAGGGGTGTTCTTTGTCCCCCATTGAGGCAATTTGGAAGCAGGGTAGCACTGGAAAGCCAGTTCTGCCTCTAGCATTATTGAGGGTAGCACTGGAGCAGCTTCATTATCCACAGGCATACGACTCAAGAGAGTCTTGCTGCTTCAATTGCAGAAGATTGTTTTTTGACAAATATGTTGGATCATATGGCACAGTTTATTGTAAATTGCATCGTGTGCCAGAAATGTACTGCAGGGTACACTTTGTAAACAGTGCGAAGAGAAATCCCTAAACCCAATGACCCATTTCAGCATCTCCATAAAGATTATGTGGATATGCTCCAGACATGCAACGGTTACAGATATATGCTGGTCGTGGGGTGTCCTTTTTCTAGATGGATCGAGACAGGTCCATGCATGCACCCTGATGCCACATGCGCCACCAAGTTACTTGTGCGTTAGTTGTTCCCAAGATGGGGTGCATTTGAGGACTTGCGGTCTGACAATGGACTGCATTTTGTCAATGAATTGTTTGAACAAATAGTTCTCTTATTAGGTATTAAGCATACATTTTCCTCAGCTTACCATCTACAGGTGAATGGTGTCTGTGAGAGAATAAATGGATTATTAAAAGAGAGGATTTCAAAAATAAAAATGACTTTAAAAAAGGGATGTCTACATTGTATGCTGTAAGAAATCAGCTTCTCTCAGATCACCATCTAACTCCTCATGAGTTAGTGATTGGACGCTACATGAGAACCCCTCTTGCTCCTCCATCTAGGTTAAACATTGATGCCCATAGTGTAGCGAAAACATTAGATAACGAGATGCATGATTACCTAACAACAACAACCGCAAGTATTTTTTTCATGTCTCAACAGGTCAAGAACCAAAGGGAGGGGACTAAGAGAAGCGAAAAGACAAACAACCCATTGATTCAGAGGATTTATTAAAGCAACCCAATCTATATTCAGGGTTCTGGAACAAACGTTTATTTGCAGTTGGAGTATACCCCGTTTTGAAGGACTGTACGAGGTGGAAGAAGTTCCCCCCATAGCTGCCAAGTTAAAAGTAAGAAGAACTTGGCTTCATTTGCACGACATCAAACCATATAATGGAGAAATACCAAAACCTCCTGCAACTAATGATGGTGATGCAAGAGAAGAAGTTCTGCGCATGCCGGCTCGTTTAATGGCCAAGAGCAAAGATAAGGAAAATGAAGAGCACAGAAGAAGTTTAAATTGAGGACCAAAATATTTCAACATTTGATAAGGAATAAATAGACTTGCAGTTATCCTCAAACTTTTTTAGATGGGCCGAAAAGACAATGCTTTGACATACCGGAGCTGGAAGAAAAGAGAAGTACACTCCATCTCTTTATGCTACCCATTGTAATAACAATACACACATTCTTGTACGCTTTTTTTACATATATATTACATCCTTACCAAGCTTTAGTAAGAAAACAGGCAAATATTGTAACGTTTCTTGACAATCCTAAGAACAATCACATTATTTTCAGAATATTTATAGCACATATCCTGCATTTATTTTTCTAAAGGTGTGATCCATAAAATAATACAGAAGTTACATATTCAGAGTCAACATAAGATGAGGAGGTTTCAGAATTTAAGGGGCTCATTGCCATCAAGAAAATTGATTTGTTTTCATAGAATAATAATTGTGATATCATTCTGTAGTATGATTTGTGTTTTCCTCCTGATTATCATGGCATTTAGACACAATACAGATATGAAGGGTGATGATGAAACATTCACTTTTGTCTCCAATGAAAGCACAAATAGCACTGTATATAATCTTACTAGGCACCTATTTCAATTTAAAAGGGATGTTGAGGAAGATCATGAAGATATAAATACATATCTTGATAATTTGGCTCATTTAAAAATAATGTATGGTATCGCCATGTGAAGGAGGTGGTAGAGAAAATGTCAGATGACAGCTAATATTTCTGTTACTTAATACCACATCCCATGAACGCAGCAAGGACATTCATTGCCAACAAAATGCCTGTACATGATGCAAAATGTTTTAGTCATCTAGCAGCATGCACGACTAGATGGCTAGTCAAAGGAAAATGGGTAACCTTATGATGGTGATCAAGAGGGACATTTCCATATGAAGATACTAATGTGAAAACAAGGAGAATGGAAAGTGTGATGGGGTGGACAATCAAGAAGCCTATGTATTGCATCCAAATTGGAGAACAAATAAAAATTGTGGAGATGAGAAGGATGGAATGCTTGGATATGACTGAAAGATCAGGGGAACCAGGATGCTGGGAGAGACCTCAGCTATTGGTGTAGAGGTGTGTTGCCACCAGTATCAGATGGGAAGAAGGACTATTATCTTGTCCTGCACACTTACTGAAGAAGGAACCAGTAAACATAGTGAAAACAGTAATTGAGAGATGCTTTTGGCATGGGACAAATAACTCTGAGTTACTAACATGGGTTGACAATGAAGCAGGACCAGTATCTATAATACCACTAAAGAATGCAGCAGCATGTTTCAAGAATGGAGGCTTACTTCTGGTTGGGGAAAACAAAGGATGTGGACAGATAATCAAGGACCCAGGAAAGAATGCAGGCACTTCAGTACTGATAGACCGATATTGGTCCTGTGGATCCAAAGTTTACCTGCATTTGCCTAAAAAATTGGGGAGGAGTTGCTCCATTGTAGTATACATGTTCCAGTATTAGTGATCCCTGAAGGTAACCTCAATATTGATGAATTTCCAAAAATGAATGATCACCAGAGACAGAAGAGGTCATATAATCTTCACCAGCTGAAAAGGGAGAACTACTCATCATCAACGTCAAGAAAGGCCTATGAGGACATTCCAGATGAACATAAACTGTTCAGCAAGACAGCAATGATAATGACATCAATATTTATGCAAGGACTCCAGACTGCAGTGAACACTGAATGGGTGTAGATTATGAGATGAGAGCTGTTACAGAGGATCAATGCAACAATCAAAGGATTCAATGCAATCATAGAAGAATTGAGAGCCATCAGGCTGATGACGCTCCAGAAAAGGTTTGTCCTGGACTTAATTCTAGCAATGGAAGGAGGCGTGTGTGGCAAAGTTGGGCCTTCTTGCTGTACATTTCGTACCATTTCATGATGAAGAAAATTGAACCCTGATGGAGGCCATAACTATTCTGACTACCCTGCATATGAAGATGGAAGATGAAGCTGATGAAACAGCAGGAGATTACTGTTTTTCACTTCTGTTGTCATGGATTGTAACCGGGCTGGCAAATGCTTTTAAAATACTTGGAGCAATACTAGTGTTGGTATTGCTAGGATTTTGTCTCATAAGGTGTCAGAAGACTGTTAAAAAGAGGCTATGGGGAGGAAGATAATGATTGGCATAGATGCTAGAGTTTCGGAAAGAATGTAAGGTGAGGAAAGTATCCATGAGAATATAAATAAAAGTCCTTTAGCACCCCAGAAACAATGTTCTACTACCCTAAGGATCATACAAAATATGTAGGGCAGTGGATATCCTGTCCACCATCTGGAAACTGTTGTCAAATGCCCTGTATTGTGGATGAACATATAAAGAATGCAGGTCACCTGAGGGGGGTGACAAAGGTATGAATCCTTAAGAAACAACAGTATAAGAGAAGATGAAGGAGAATGTAGAGGAAAATATGGTCGAGGACTCGACCAGATGGGGGAATGTAGAGGAGCAGGTGGATGCATTTTCCCTAGCTTCCGCCCTCTCACCGCTGTCATACTGGAACAGCAGGGGAAGAGCTCTATGTAGGACCCCATGTGTTGTCCCTATACCACATCGAGTGTACGAGAAATGATATGCACCCAGGCAACCATACCTAATTTACCCCTGTCCTGAAAGAGTGGAAAGATGTCAGCACACACCAATGGACATCATGTAGTACTGAGTGAAATATGCCGACAGCAGAGTGATATTATGAAGAAGATATATGAGGACATACAGAAACGATATGAAAATACTTTAGTAACAATGTAACTACAGCAACAAAAGAAACATGTACAAAATTATAAAGTAATCATATCTGCACAGAAGATAAAGTAACTTGCTGAACGATAAGTGTAAATATGCAGTAACACAAGATAGATGAGACATATAGAAGTTTGCTATAGAGGAAACTATAACATGGCTAGGACAGCCATGAGAGGAAGATGGATGTCGGCTTGTGTTCAGATTTAATTTATATTTGTATTTTATTTATTTATATAGTGCAGATGGCCCAAGGGCATCCAGACGCATAACTTAAGTTACATGGCTGATTGGCACACACATATATACAGGTTAAAAGTAGAATTAAAAGCATAATGTACAGGGTAGTATACAGTAAAGGACAAAAAATAGTCATAATTTACAGTCATAACAGCGGTGATAAGCAGGGCCAAAACAAAACACCAGGAGTGTCCAAGGGGTGTAGGCAAGGAGTTTACAAAGTATATACACAAGCAACTTTACACAATGAAAACAGTGAGCAAGGTAGTGGCTGAGGGCATGTTAGTGCCGGGAAAGGTCTTGGGCAGACAGCCAAGCTTTGGCCTTGCTTTTAAATTCAGGGAATGAAGGTTCAGCTATAAGATGGTTGGGGAGTGAGTTCCATAGTCTTGCAGAAAGGACTGGGAAACTGATCCCACCTGATTTATGTAGCTTAAAGTGAGGTATGGACAGGCAGTTGGATTGGGCAGATCTGAGGGGTCTGTTGGAAGTGTGGTAAGCAAATCTACAGGCCAGGTAGTTGGGTGCTTGGTTGGCAAGGCATTTATGCATCAAGGCAAGTGTTTTGAGTGAAACTCTTTGTGATACTGGAAGCCAGTGAAGGCTCCGCCTGGTGTCAGAGATGTGATGGTTCTTAGGGATGATTAACGCAGCTCTGATGGCATTATTTTGGATAATCTGTAATTTGTTAAGATTACATTGGTTTGTGCCAAGGTAGAGGGTGTTGCAGTAATCGATTTTGGACATAACCAGTGTCCTCGCTAGTGTAGTACAGTTGGCTGTTGTGAGGAAGGGTCGGCAGGCAGTGATGAGCTTACAGGTGTAGTCTACGGCTGAGGATACTGCTTTGGTTTGTCTAGAGAGGGATAGTGTGGAGTTGAGATATATACCTAATGTTTTGGTGCTGATGGGCACCCAGGATGAGAAGCTCTGCTTTTTCGTCATTGAGACAAAGTTCGTGTTGAGCCATCCAGGCTTGGATAACTTGGTAGATAGTGTTTATGGCTAGTGTGTCAGCTGTGTGGTGACCGGTAATGGGGATGAGTATCTGGGTATCATCCGCGTAGTTTGTGTAGGTGACACCCAGATAATTCAACATATCGAACAGTGGTTTCATAAACACATTGTAAAGTGTAGGGGAAACGCACAATCCTTGTGGTACCCCACAGGGGACTGGTGATGGTTCAGCAGCTGCGGTAGGAGAGAAGACCCTCATTGATCTGTTGTTCAGGAATTAACTGATCCAGGCAGTTGCTTTGTCTGAGAATTGGGCAGATAATTTAAAGTGGCAACAAAGGATTTGGTGGTTTACCAAGTCAAATGCTGCTGATAGGTCGAGAAGGAGTAGAAGGGCCAGTTTGCCTTTGTCTTTTAGGTCTTCAATCTGGGTTTTGAGGTCAATAAGAGCGGTTTCCGTCCCGTGACAGAGACGGAAGCCAGATTGTCTAAGGCCAAAAAGTTTGTTATTTTCCAAATTGTCTTGGATCTGCAGGTAGGCTGCCTGATCCAAGATTTTTAACAGGAAAGGCCCAGTGGTAATAGGCCTGTAATTTGTAGGTTTTTTAAGAAGTGGGATGACCCACGCATCCTTCAAGTTATCTGGGACAGTACCTGTGCTAAATGATGAATTTATAGAGGCAGTGATGAATGGGGCTAAATTGTGTGAAGCCTCCTTGATAATAGGGGCTGAACATAGATCGCCCTGGCAGTTGGAAGGTTTGAGACTGTTGATATTTTCAACTTGAGTAATAGAGGCAGGCGAGAAGCTAAATGGCTTATGAGTGTGAATGCTAGGTTTAGATTTATCATACTGGGGCTTGTCTTGCGAGTCCATGTGGAGTTAGATTTTTTTGTCGTTGATTTTGACTTGGAGTGTGGCTATTTTGCAGAGGAGCGCCTTCTGAATATTGGCACACTAGGTGCTATCTTTAGTACATGTATCAGGTGGGGTGACCAGGGATTCCATTTCTTTTAGGATCTTAAACAACTCTTTAGTGTTGTATTTGGTTTGTAAGTTTTGCTTGTTATAAGTGTCTTTTTTGGTCTGGAGGAGAGCTTCTTTGTAGTTCAGGGTGGCTAGTGAGAGACTAGCATTGTTCATTTCAGAGGTATTGCTTTTCCAGTGTGCTTCTAGGTTCCATTTTTCTTTATGAAGAACTCTCAGCTGTGGTGTGAACCATGAGTTGAGGTGAGCACGAGGTTTAGGTTTCCTAGATTTAATAGGTGCAATAATGTCAAGGGCTTTTAACATAGTCTGATTGAATGTGTCTACTAAGGCAGTAGGATCAGTGCAAAAGGAGCAGTGTTCGTTGAGAGTTGGGAGAAGAAGAAGGAGCAGTTTTTCACATGTATGTCTCTCTTATTCCTTGTTAGCATTGCTGGAGCGATGTCCTGCGTAGCAGGAGAACTTGAGAGAAAGTTTCTTTAGGTGATTAGGTGGTGGTCAGTCCACGCACAGGGTTGGTTAGAATCAAAATTGATTTTGCAGTTTAAGTCTGCTAACCAGTCAAGGGTTCTGCCCTCAATGTGTGTTGGTTCGCTGATGTGTTGTGTAAAACCTAGGTTCGATACATTGGTAATATCAAGTGCTGTGGCATCATTAGGATCTTGTAGACCGAGATTGAAGTCACCTATTATGATAATTTGCAATTTGGTTTTGGTGTTGTCAGAAAGAATGTAGGATATGTCTTCTGCAAATGTAGATATAGGACCAGGGGGCCTGTAAATAAGGTGAAGTGTGATGGTTTGGTTGGGTGATGTGGCAAGTTTCACAGAAAGTAGCTCTGCTGAAGGAATTTGTGAGTGGGGGAGATACGGCTGCTAATCAAGTTTTTATGGATGAAGGCAATACCACCTCCTTTAGTTTGGCTAGTGTTGCGATCGTTTCTGATGATGGTATTATCATGATGCCTACCCCCGGGGACCCAGACCAATTCCAGGAACCCCGGAAGCAGGCATCAAGTTACCCCAAGCAAGCCCAACAACCCCTGCTAGGGGCTATTTGGGTGCAGTCCTGGCGCCTATGGCGCCAGGCTCATATGGAGAGTCAGTCCTGGCACCATAGGCGCCAGGCTCATAGATTAAAACTCACCTGATGCAGACCATGCTGCAAACTTACCTGATGCAGACCATGCTGCAAGAGCTCCAAGCCAAAGGAGGCTTGGAAGGGACTATTTTACCTAGGGACTATTTTTTTACTCGGGTGGGGCTGGGGAGGAATACTTACCTGGGACTACATTGGAGGCTATTTAAACCACACCCGAAGAGCAGCACACGCTTCGCGTTATTCTGCATCCAGCAGCGTAACGCTCACCGTGCCTGCAAGTCTGCATCCAGTCTTCTGCCACGCCCGCCACGAGTTTGGAGCTCCTAGAAAAAGGGAGAAAGAAGGAGAAAAGGTTAGAACAAGAACAATACCTTTGATCCTTACCTGAATTCCCGATCCATCGCGCCTTCGAGCTGGAAGAAAGAAGTTATTTTATGCGCGTCGCCTCGCCTGTTGCAGCGCCGCGCTGAACTCACCGGCCTTCGCAGCATCTTCACATTTCACTGCATCCTCCTGCATGTTCCCGCCGCACTCCGGCACCTAAGGAGAAGACAAGAACAGCAAGGTGAACCAAGGGAATACACAGAGCAATACCCCCCCATAGACTTACCTGATTTTACCACCGGGGGTACTATTCTTCTTCACGGGTCGGCGCAGCTTCCGTTGCATCCTAGCCGAACCCCAGCCCCTAAGGGGAAACAAAAGGTCAGCAAGGTGAAACAAGGGACTAACAAGGGGAACCCTCCTCACCACAAAAGACTTACCTGATTTTACCGCCAGAGGCATTATTCCCCGAGACTTCATACTTTCTCTCAGCGCCTGAATAAGGGAGAAAGCAACAGGTTACATATGGACATTATTTTATCGAACTGTGTTGGATAATACAAATCCTTACCAGAACATTACCGGTTGCCACGAGGAACTCTTCAATAGGGTCAAGCTGCAACCTGCAAGGAATCGGACAAGAGTGAAAGTCAGGCATTTGAACTCTTACAAACTACATACTTACGGCGTCTTGCCAGGAATATCGGAGTCAATATTGTCCTGGAACTCACCAATACCTTTGAGCCAGTGAAGCAACTGGTTATCTACACGCCCCTGCGCTCAATGCAGGATGGATCTTTTCAAATCATCTGGTGAGACTATAAGAGGAGACATCCAAGGTGATCAGTGGGGAGAACAGCGGGGTGGGGGATTTACGCTCAACTCCACGGGTGGTTAATTCCCTTTCTCCGTTTGCAGAAGAATATTCATACGGGCCAAGCAAACGAAGCTAGGTGGGCCAGTCTAGTCCGTCATCTCGGCCCTATGCGTCATATTGGTGGAGACTGCAGCAGTCCAGTCCAGATCGATGCCTCTGTGGGAGCCAGGTGAGCGTAACAGGTATATCCTATGGGGATGGCCAGAGATACAAGTGGCTCTGAGACAGCATGGAGCCAAGTTGCTGTAATGGCGATGAAATCAAGGTCAAGTGTTGTGATTAGGTCAGCCATGTCAAGCGCGTGAGTAGTAAGGGACCTGGCATTGATCAGTGCCCCCTTGATCACAGTCCTCTGAGGAGGAGGGGTACTAGTGTTAAATTTTGTGTTCAAGGATATAATGGGTAATAGAGTGGTGAGGGCTCTTGCCGAATGTGCTGCAAGTTTGGAGTGGTTGGTAGTGCCGGTCTGGCGGTGGGAAGTTTGCAAGAATCTGGAGCCGAGTCTGAGGTTCCTTATATGTAACCAACATGGTTGGTTGGGAGTAGGTTTGGTAGCAAAGTGTTTTGAGCCAGAGGGCTGGTGAGTTAAGGTAAGGTTTGGCAGTGGGTGCCGATGAGGCCAGTGCTGAGCTGGGGTAGTTCTGCAGGGTAGTGGGCATGGCAGAGATGTGCAGTTGTTCATTCAGGTTGGAAGGCCTGATGTACCCAAGGTGTGTAGTGTGAAGGAGCAGTGGGAGGGTGTGAGTAGTGGTAAATGGTGGTTCTGACGGTAGGGCAATAAGGTATAAGGAGAGTGCCCATGTCAGGGATAATAACTTGAGAATGAATGAAAGTGTGGGGTAGTTAGTATTGTAGTGTGTGTGATGCCAATACATAGTTGTGTGTGCTGATGCAAAAGGTATAGAAGTGCTCAGATATTGGATAATACTGGATGGTGGTTCTGGGAGTGCTATGCAGGTGCAGTAAGCACTACACAGTATGCTAGTCTAAGGGCAAGGTGGGGGAATCAGGATGGCTGAACAAGAGGGCATCTGAGGCGTGATCCTACGGTATAATCACCCAGTGGAAGGAATATATAGGGGGTGCAAGTTTAGGCGCAGTATGCTAGTTCAGGATAGTACCTTGAGCGTGCATTGGTCAATTAGACCGAGCAAAGCAAAGCAAGTACAAGAGGCACATGATTGAAGCAAAATAGGACAGCTCAGGATGGCATGAGGCATTATGCATACATCAAGGGTGAATATCGTTTGGGTAAAGGCGCAACATGGTATATGTAGTGCGCGCCAGCAAAACACAGTGGACTAGTTCAAAGTATCACACAGGTGAAGACACAAAGTGCAGTAGGCGCAGTCTCTGCTCAGTTGGCCAAAACAGTGCAGATCGTGATCAGCAGTTTTAAATCAATGGAGAGGGGTGCTGGGTTAGTACAGTGAATCAATGCAGTAACATATTAAAGCAGTTTTGAAACAATCCGACACCATGTGTGCCTGGAGCAGTACAGTGAGACAATATGATATGGTACAGTGATATAGACGGCATCCTAATCTTTACTGGACACTGGGGGCGGTTGAAGCCGCTAGCTAGCCATAGCGTTGTTGATAAGTTAAAACAAGTAGCACAGGCAGCAATTTACATAGCTAGGGTATGTATATCGGAAGGTACGGCGTGATAAATCTGACGATGGACATCAGACGGAGTTCATATGAAGAATAGACTTTTAGCTTGATAAATCTGATGAGTCGCGGGCACAAAGAACATTCATCTTAATATAGTAGCCGTTATTAGGATAGAGATCATGTGCCAGGTATAGACAAAGACTAGTGAGATTGCACTAATCCAGCTACCTCAGAAACATCCAGAGGCCAAGAGGAGCAAGAGCAGCCAGCATAATTATATCAAATAGCTGTAAATGAAACGTCACCATGGACACATTGGCTGTCTCTTGAGACGGGATTCAGAAGTCAGAAACGAGGGCTATTCTTTAAGCTTTGGATGATGAAGATAGAGATGTGCTTACACTCCCTCAAATGTCCTAGAACAGAGAGCAATCACAAGGTCAACTACAGACGGGAAACTTTAGCTTATGGTTGGACTGATGAGAGATGATGGCCTAATTGGGAAAGTGGGGAGTAATCTGACGTGATTTGAGCACCTGGATTTCATTTTGCTGCTAGCGAGCCGAAAGTCCAAGTTTGAGTGAACATGCCAACCAATCAGATAATCTATGGGGCAACTACAAAGTTCCATAGACCAATCTGCTATAATCAGTACTATACGTATTTAGAGGTAGATTGAGGTGTGCCCTACAGATAAGGGGGAGCCAATGATGTACTAAGCGCTATGCATGGCACAGGTACATATGTTCCCTTTACCAATTTCTGCTTTCAATAGGTTGTGCAGTTTGCCATGTAGGATGCCGTCCTGGATGACACCTAACCTCTCTGCATTATCAGGTTTGTCTGTGAGTGCGAGAGCATCAGTCTGCTGTTCACCAGTTTGCCCTGCTTCATTGAACTGAGAATAAAGTAGTACTTTGCCATATTCTTTGAGTCTGTCGGTTATTTGTTCTGAGATCATTATTGGTAATTCCATCGAGCACGTGAGACACTTCAAGGTGCTGGAGCACACCTGGCTTTAGGGCAGGCAACATTCCACCATTAAACTCATGAGATTTGGAGGGCCATACATGATGACTTGAAGGGCCACATTGGACCGCATGCTGTGCACCACTGTACGGGCGCATGTTGTGCAGCACTGTAGGGGCCGAATGCTGTGCACCACTGTAGGGGCTGCATGCCGTGCACCACTGTAGGGGCTGCATGCTGTGCACCACTGTAGGGGCCGCATGCTGTGCACCACTGTACACTAACACTGCATGGTCGAGTTGTGTTCAATAAAAAAAGGCCAATCATTAAACAACGAAAAAGGAAGCCACGACATGACCTCTACACACAGTGGGCACATACTTTGTTAGGTTGGCACGAAGGAAGCCGAGCACATTCCCTTCAGAAAAACAAATAGTGGAAAGAGAAAAAAAAAACGTGCTAGGCTTTCTGTGTGCTGAGTGTGCCAATCACACCTGAGCACACATCGGCAGTTCCATTGCTTCTTGGCTCTGAAGCATATTCCAGTCTGGGGCGGGCGGGGGCTTTTCCAGGGGCTGAGTGGAATGAGGTCTTCTGCATCAGCACATACCGAAGTCCTCCTGCAGGGCGGTATTCCAGAAGCACGTGCAGGCGACGGCACGGGCCCCAGGGGGCCTTGCACTTAATGACCCCCTCCCGGCGGCCAGAGGGCACGCGTATTGCCCTGCAGCACGGCGCAGGCGTCAGAACAGCACACCCCCCCCACGCTCCCCCCAGGAGTAATCCTGTAATAATGCAATGTGCAGCCGCCTTGTCACTCTAACCCCTGACCTGTGACGCGGTTATTAACACCACACTGATTAAAACATTGTTTAAAAAAAACAGTGCATCCGGTTTTGCTTTCTAATGTCCTCACATAACACACGATGGACAAAGGATTAACACATCTTTATCAGATGAGCGCTTGCACCAGTTGTAGTAACATAATGGGCTGATGTTGGACCATGAGATAAGCCCACAACGCCACTGCACAACACACAATAGCACACAACTCCCAGCACAACATGTTTATCGCTAACTTCTCCGCGATTTCCAAATCGTCAACACACTCCTTCACAAACTCTTGGTAAAACAGGAAGAAAGTTTTATTTTAAAAAAAGAAAATCCTACCTTTCTAAGGGGACATTAATGTACCTTCCATGGAAAGTTGCCTCCCCGTCAAAAATACAGCGGGGTCGGCCATTGCTCCCTCGTCCGCGTCCTCGTCCCAGTCTTCACCTATATGCAGAGCTGCCACCTTCTCAAATGTAGTGGTGGTGCCCAGGAAGAGGTACGAAACCACCAAAGTGGCAGGGTAGTGGAAGTCACATTGTGCGCTGCAAGACAGCAGATGTGTAACTGAGGTCACGGGGCTTGGGGCATCGGTTGTTCCTCCTTGACAGGAAATGGCCAACACCTGCAAGAGAGCAAGAGCCAATCACAATCCACAAAGCTAATGGGGTAACACGCCTGCCTATCAGACACTCTCTGTGTCAATGGCTCCATCAGAGGCTGTATAAAGCGAGGCTGGGTGATATGATATGGCATTTATAACGCGCCTTCAAGGCGCGATAAGGCAAGGGAGGGGGAACAGAGGGAAGACAGAGGCAATGATCCTACTAGGCCAGGTGACATTGAGATCGCGCAACTGCAGGGGAGGGGGGAAGGGAAAACTGCGAGGCAGAAGGGGGAGGAGCAGTGCAATACATAGGATCAACAGTGAAGAATAAATAAAATAAATAAAAACAGTAGGTAAAAGTGTGGCCAGCTAGTGGCAAGTGCAGGGGTAAGTACAAACATCAAGTGTCAAGAGCTGGGGAGAAAGTAGGGATACAGAAACAGACCCCAAGTGCAGGGATTAACCAGGAGGCAGTGCAGGCGTGCAGCTGGCAGGGGAGGGGACCTGGGGTCGAGATCAGAGGGTAGCCAGGGACCTTGGCCCGAGAACAGAGTGTAGCCAGGTGACCAGTGCAATTTCAGTCAGGAGTTCAGCAGGGGAGAGGAGGAGAGAGAGCAGAAACAAAGAGGAAGGTCTTGAGGAGCTTCCTGAACCAGAGATAGTTCTCAAGTTTCAGGGAGGCTGTTCTGGAGGGAGGCCCCAGCAGAAGAAAAAGATCTACCACCAACTCGTTGCTTGGAGAAGCAACTGACCCTGAGGGAGTTGGAGGCAGAGGAGCAAAGAGCTCGAGAAGGAAGATATTTAGGAAGATATCATTGGAGGTATTGAGTCCCCAGGCCCCAGAAGGCCTTGTGGATAATGCAGAGGGTTTTGGACTTAATCCTTGCAGCTACTAGGAGCCAGTGCAAAGATTTAAGTGCTGGAGAAATACGATCCCTGGGCTTGAGGCCAAGGACAAGTCTCACAGTCCTTTTCTGGATGAGTTGCAGAGGGTGGAGAGTAGAAACAGACAGATTTAGAAAGAGGCTGTTGCAATAGTCCAGCCTAGAGAGAACCAGAGCTCTGGAGACAATGAGCTTCTGGGGGAAGGAGAGGAAAGGAGGAATACCTCTGAGGAGGTGCAGCTGATAGTGTGACTTCTTAGAGATGACAGAGATGTGAGGAGAGAAGGAGAGAGTGGAGTCGAAGATGAACCCAAGGTTTTTAGCCTCACAAGTTGGAGAAGGAAGAAGGCCAAGAGAGGCTGGCCAGAGAGCGACAGCAAAGGAGGGAGCAGCTGTGCCGATGAGGAGAATCTCTGTCTTACTGGCATTAAAAAAGAGATCATTAGCGGCACACAATTCTGGGATAGCAGATAGACAGTCAGAGATGAGAGAAAGAGAAGAGGTGGCGGAGGGAAGCCAGAATATGAGCTGAGTGTCGTCCGCAAAGTTGGGCCAGAGAGCAGTAATGCGGTGGGCAAGAAGTGCCAGGTATTGATTGAACAGCCATGGAGAGAGGGTAGACCCCTGGGGAACACCACAGATAGAGATAGATATAGAGAGAGAAGAGGGGAAGGACCCAAGTTAGACCTGGGAAGGTCGATCAGCGAGGAAAGAGGTCAGCCAAGCCAGGGCCTGACCAGTGATACCCAGGTTATCACAGAGACAGTTGAGCAGGATGGCAAGTTTGACTGTGTCAAAGGCAGAAGAGGGATCAAGTAAGATGAGGACACAAGGGGTATTGGAGTCAAGGTTGGAGAGCTGGTCTTCACAGATGTTCAGGAGAGAAGTTTCTGTGCTTCTGGCAGCTCTGAAGTCAGACTGATGGTCATGGAGACAACCAACAGATTCAGTGTGACGATTAAGCTGGGAGATGCCCAGCTTTTCCAGCAAGGAGTGATGGAGATTGGGTGGTAGTTAGCAGGGCAGGAGGGGTCGGCTAAAGGTTGAAGAGGATGCACAAGGGAGCTCTTCAGGGGGGAAGGGAAGACTCCAGTGATGAAGGAGTGGTTGCAGAAGTCAGCCAAAGAAGGAGCCAGGGTGTCAATGTTGTCCTTGATGGTTTTAGAGGAACAGGGGAGAACCTGTTTTGATGAGACCTTCAAAGATCGGACTTGTCTAGAAACCTTGTCTGGGGAGAACAGGGGAACGACAGAGAAGGGGGGAGGAGGCCACAGAAGGGCCAGAGGAAGAGAGGGGGGTACAGGGAGGAGGAGGAGAGGAGGAGAGAGAGGTGAGTTTTAGAGATGAAATGAGAAGCCAGGGCCATGCAGAGGGCCTGAGAGGGTACAGGAGAGGTAGAGACTGCATGAGGATTAAGTTTGGCCAAGTTGTTGGATGCCACAGAGTCACAGGCTTGGATGAGGGCTATCTTCTTGGTGTGGACAGAGAGCCAGTATTGTCTTTTGAGCAGGCGTCAGGCCAGTTTGTCAGAGGATATAGAGGAAACACGCCATTTTCTCTCAGCCACCCTGCACTTGAGTTTAAGGTTGACGAGGTCTGAGTCGTACATGCTGTTGCACTTAGCTTTGGGCTTCAAGCGAATCCTCATGACAAGGGCTAGAAAATCAAGAGTATCAGATATAGAAGAGTGGAGCATAGAAAGGGCTGTGTCAGGGTGTGAGTCAGCCGAAGGAGGAGGGGGAGGTAAGAAAGTGGCAGCGAAATCCTCAACTGACACACGTTTCATGGGTTTGATAATCGAGAAGGTGGGTGGCAGTGCTGAATTTGGCTTGGCCTGAGGGGTGGAGAGAGTGAGCATGGAGAAAAGGAGAAAGTGATCACTCCAGGAGAGAGGAGTGGTGAGAGGGATAGAAAGGGGAAGGTCTGTAGAGATCAGAACATCCAGAGTGTGCCCTGCAGAGTGAGTAGGCCCAGTGGGGAGGATAGAGAGTGAGAAAGACTTGCAGAGGTTGCGAAAGAGTCCAGAGGAGGTACAGGAAGAATCCAGGTGGATGTTAAAGCCTCCAAGATGGAGCTGTTGAGTGGTCGGGACCAAGAGGGAAGAGGAGAGGTCACCCACTCAAAGAGGAAGAAGGAGATCTGACCAGGTGGCCGATAGATGGTAGCCACAGTGAAGGAGTGGCTAGAAGAGACAAGGCATTCAAAAGAGGACTAGGCCTGAGTAGGAATGAGAGAGGCAGGAATCCACTCAGGGAAGATCAGGGCTACACCCCCTCCAGAATGATTGGACCTGGGTGTGGAGAGGATCTTGTAGCTGTCAGGGAGGAGAGTGTCAAAGCTCATGACAGAGCTAGCCGTGAACCATGTCTCAGTGAGACCGAGGACATCGAGGTCAAGTTCTTTGAGGATGTAGCAGATGTCAGAGGAGTGTTTGACAGCTGAGCAAGAATTGAGAGTGGAAATATGGAGAAGGTTGCTGTCTTTGAAAGACTTCCGGGGAGGGGCACAAATCAGATCTCCGCCATGAGGTGGTGAGGAAGAAGACAGTATTCCTGGGAGAGTCGTGCCACAGTGAGGACAGCCAGATAAGGAGAAGCAGGAGCGCAGAATCTGTGTTAGCCAAGCCAAGAAGGCCAAGTGATGAGAGTGAGACATGTAGGAGGATAACTAGGAAAGGGGCAACTTTGTTGGTCAAGACAGTGGATGTCTGAGAGGAGGGAGAAAGAAGGAGAGATGGGCAAGACGGTGTTACTCAATCTTAGGAGATGCCAGCAGAGATGACCTTGGGCTAGAGGCTGATAAGGTATCTCACCCCAAGGGAACAGTAACACTATGAAAAATGCTAGAGTCCAGATCCTCATGTAAGGCCACCAGTCTCATTAATTGAATGGTGCTATAGTTGAGAAGCTGGTGAGAGTAGCAAGCCCACCAGTCCAAATAAAGAGTCTTGCTATCGCTTGAAAAACTAACTTTGGTGGGGAAGTAAATCCCACCCGTAAACCCTGGTAGGGGGAGAATATCTATCAGACTTAACTGCAAAAATCTCTAGGGAAAGACATATGCCACACAAGGTTTACCCAGGAAGGTCCGGTGAGGCTGTTGCCTCATCATTCCAGGATCACGACACAAACCAAGACCTCATCAGAGGTCAAGAACAAGACAAAGTCCCCAAGCAGGGGAAAGACCATGCCAAAGACCCCAGGCAGGGGAAAGACCATGCTAAAGACCATGCCAAAAAGACCCCATGTAGGGGAAAGACCATGCTAAAGACCACAGGCAGGGGAAAGCCCATGCCAAAGACCACAGGCAGGGGAAAGACCATGCCAAAGACCACAGGCAGGGGAAAGACCATGCCAAGACCCCAGGCAGGGGAAAGACCATGCCAAAGACCATGCCAAAAAAGACCCCAGGCAGGGGAAAGAGCACGCCAAAGACCATAGGCAGGGGAAAGACCATGCCAAAGACCACACGCAGGGGAATGAGCATGCCAAAAACCCTAGGCAGGAGAAAGAACTTGCCAAAGACCATGCCAAAAAGACCCCAGACAGGGGAAAGACCACGCCAAATACCCCAGGCAGAGGAAAGACCACACCAAAGACCCCAGGCAGGGGAAGACTATGCCAAAGACCCCCGGCAGGGAAAAGACGATGATAAAGACCCCAGGCAGGGCAAAGACCATGCAAAAGACCACAGGCATGGAAAAAGACCACGGCAAAGAACACTACATAGGGAAAGACCACATGAAAGACCACAGGCAGGGGAAAGACCATGCCAAAGACCCCAGGCAAGGGAAAAACCAAGACAAAGAGCCTAAGCAGGGGAAAGACCACGCCAAGACCCCAGGCAGGGGAAAGACCATGCCAAAGACCATGCCAAAAAAGACCCCAGGCAGGGGAAAGAGCACGCCAAAGACCATAGGCAGGGGAAAGACCATGCCAAAGACCACACGCAGGGGAATGAGCATGCCAAAAACCCTAGGCAGGAGAAAGAACTTGCCAAAGACCATGCCAAAAAGACCCCAGACAGGGGAAAGACCACGCCAAATACTCCAGGCAGAGGAAAGACCACACCAAAGACCCCAGGCAGGGGAAGACTATGCCAAAGACCCCCGGCAGGGAAAAGACGATGCCAAAGACCCCAGGCAGGGCAAAGACCATGCAAAAGACCACAGGCATGGAAAAAGACCACGGCAAAGAACACTACATAGGGAAAGACCACATGAAAGACCACAGGCAGGGGAAAGACCATGCAGAAGACCCCAGGCAAGGAAACGACAATGCAAAAGACCCCAGGCCAGAGAAAGACCACACCAAAGACCACAGACAGGGGAACGACCACTCAAAAGACCCCAGGCCGGAGAAGGAGCACACCAAAGACCACAGGCAGGAAAAAGACCATGCAAACGACCCCAGGCAGTGAAAAGACAATTACAAAGACCACTGGCAGGGGAAAGACCATGCTAAATAACCCAACCATGGGAAAGACCAGGCCAAAGACGATTGATGGGGGAAAGACGATGCCAAATACCACAAGCAGGGGAAAGCCCATATGAAAGACCACAGAGAAGAGAAAGTCCACCCCAAAGACCCCAGGCAGGTGAAATACCATGCAAAAGACCACAGAACAGAGAAATACCATGCCAAAGACCGCAGGCAGGGGAAAGACCATGCAAAAGACCACAGAGAAGAGAAGGACCACACCAAAGACCTAAGGCAGGATAAAGACCATGCCAAGGAGCACAGACAGGGGAAAGGCCACACCAAAGACCACAGGCAAGGAAAAGACCACAGAAAATACCACTGACAGGGAAATACCATGCCAAAGACCACAAGCAGGGTAAAGATCACACCAAAGAGTGCAGGCAAGGCAAAGACCACACAAACGTCCATGGACAGTGAAAAAAACAATGCCAAAGACCCCAGGAAGGAAAAAATACCACACTAAGACTACAGGCAAGGGAAAAGCCACACCAAAAACCACAAGGGGGGAGAAAGCCAAAGACCTCAGGCAGGGGAAAGAAAACAGGCAGGAGCTAGACCACGCCAAAGACCACACAGGAGGGAAAGACCATGCCAATGACACCAGGTAGTGATGACTACACCGAAGATCCCAGGCAGGGAAAAGGCCATGCCAAAGACCTAGGAGGGGGAAATACCATGCCAAAGACCACAGGCAGGAGAAATACCACGCCAAAAAACCCAGGCAGCATAAAGACCTTGCCACAGACCACAGGCATGGGAAAGACCGCACTAAAGGCCCCAGGCAGGGCAAATACCATGTGAAAGACCACAGGCAGGGAAAAGACCACACCAAAGACCAAAGGCGGGGCAAAGACCACACCAAAGACCACAGACAGTGGAAATACCATACAAAACAGCTCAGGCAGTGAAAAGGCCATGCTAAAGACCACAGGCTGGGAAAAGACCATGCCTAAGACCAAAGACAGGGGAAAGACCATGCCAAGGACCACAGGCACCCATGACAAGTAACAACACACACATGGAGTAATGCAGATCAGACAGTGAAAAAACAATGCCAAAGAACCCAGGAAGGGAAAATACCACACTAAGACCACAGGCAAGGGAAACGCCACACCAAAAACCACAAGGGGGGAGAAAGCCAAAGACCTCAGGCAGGGGAAAGAAAACAGGCAGGAGATAGACCACGCCAAAGACCACACAGGAGGGAAAGACCATGCCAATGACCCCAGGTAGAAGATGACTACACCAAAGATCCCAGCAGGGAAAAGGCCATGCCAAAGACCTAGGAGGGGAAAATACCATGCAAAAGACCACAGGCAGGGGAAAGATCCCAGGCAGGGAAAAGGCCATCCCAAAGACCTAGGAGGGGGAAATACCATGCCAAAGACCACAGGCAGGAGAAATACCACGCCAAAAAACCCAGGCAGCATAAAGACCTTGCCACAGACCACAGGCATGGGAAAGACCACACTAAAGGCCCCAGGCAGGGCAAATACCATGTGAAAGACCACAGGCAGGGAAAAGACCACACCAAAGACCAAAGGCGGGGCAAAGACCACACCAAAGACCACAGACAGTGGAAATACCATGCAAAACAGCTCAGGCAGTGAAAAGGCCATGCTAAACACCACATGCTGGGAAAAGACCATGCCTAAGACCAAAGACAGGGGAAAGACCATGCCAAGGACCACTGGCACCCATGACAGGTAACAACACACACATGGAGTAATGCAGATCAGACAGTGAAAAAACAATGCCAAAGACCCCAGGAAGGGAAAATACCACACTAAGACCACAGGCAAGGGAAAAGCCACACCAAAAACCACAAGGGGGGAGAAAGCCAAAGACCTGAGGCAGGGGAAAGAAAACAGGCAGGAGATAGACCACGCCAAAGACCACACAGGAGGGAAAGACCATGCCAATGACCCCAGGTAAAAGATGACTACACCAAAGATCCCAGCAGGGAAAAGGTCATGCCAAAGACCTAGGAGGGGGAAATACCATGCAAAAGACCACAGGCAGGGGAAATACCACGCCAAAAAACCCAGGCAGCAAAAAGACCTTGCCACAGACCACAGGCATGGGAAAGACCGCACTAAAGGCCCCAGGCAGGGCAAATACCATGTGAAAGACCACAGGCAGGGAAAAGACCACACCAAAGACCAAAGACAGGGGAAAGACCATGCCAAGGACCACAGGCACCCATGACAGGTGATAACACACACATGGAGTAATGCAGATCAGTAAAGAGGTTGCTCCCATCCTGGCAACAGTGCACAGAAGGGCACTGTATATCTGCAACAGTATTTAGCGTAAAAGCCACACAATGGTGGCATTATAGCTCAGTGGGATGAGTGCCTGCTTCAGAGATTAAGTATTATGTCAAGGTCTAACATATTATTGTGAACACACTAATGTCATGAAGAGACAAAGATGATGTAAAGTTTTTTTTTATAATGAGCACATGTTCTGGTACTATACACCTGCAAGCGCCATACTTTTAATAAACTACCATCCACTAGATTCAATTCCTTGTGCTTATTGGGATAGCAAGCATGGCAGATCCGAGGATACTACTCAATGAGATGTCCCAACTAGCAATCTTGGATAATGCTATACCTTGCCACTGCTATCTGCACACGTGTACTCTGACTGCAAATTAAGTATGAATGAAAACATTCTGAAGGCCAATATAATGACTGCTACTACCATCATCTAATATCACTCCACACGGCAGAACTCTTCAAAATCTGCAGAGAACATGCCAACCCGACCACGGTATCATCTACCAGTACTTCTTCCCAGGCTCTTTGCAATGCACTCGCCACGCACTTCACCTCCAAATGCCACCAGGACATATTGGGCAGGCTTGTCTCTCATTCTTCCAACCCACCCCCATCCCTCCTCTGGCCACTCTCCCTCCTCCTTCCTCCTTCACCTCTGTCTCCCTGTAAGAAGTCACCAGAGTTGTCAATTCCATGAGGTCTATTCCAAGCAGGTCGCGCCTTGCTCATCCAGAACCATCAAGGACAACATTTCTTCTCTACTGCCCCTGCTCTTACTGATTTGTGTAACCACTCCTTTGCTATTGGTTCTTTTCCATCTTCCCTTAAGCACTCCATTGTGTGGCCCCTCCTTAAAAAAAACCGTCAGCAGACCCTTCCTGCCCGCTCAACTATCGCCCCATCTCCATCACCCTTTTCCTGGGGAACTGCTTGAGAAGTTGACCCTCAGGGATTCTTGTCATTATGGTGCTACCTTCTAAACTGCGAAATGTTACATTTGATCATCTTTAACTTTGATGCATCTGAAGGGTCTTACCTGGTGGCACATTGCCAACTCTAGATGAGGTTGTGGACAGTGGATGCAGTCCAGAAATTGGTCTTTCCTCATCTCCTATTCCTGGGGTCAAGACAGATTGAGCAGTCGATGAAGAAATCGGTGGAGGACCACATTGTCATTACACCACTCTGGCCAATGCCTCCGAGACCCTTCTTTGCTAGAAAAGCAACCTCAGCGCAGGAAGTTCAGAGCGGACGACTTGTTCAAGTTAGGGGCCATGGCCTGGGCTCCCCTGAATAAGACACATCCTGGTCCCCCCATCCCTCCACATGATCAGCACGGCCGTCCCAGAAGGCATCACTCTGTGGACTGTGGTGATTCTGCCCCAGTAGCGGGAATGACTAGAAGATCTGCCAGGTGAGGAAGGACTCAAACAAGTCTGTAGGCATTCTGCAGGTTAACCAGGACAGCTACGCCATAGACCTTTCATCACTTCCACCAGCATTTGTGCCATTCCCTTCTCCAGTTCCTGGGAACCTTGTCAAACCTCAAACAATGGCGCACAGATAGCAGAATTTCTTCAGAAAAGCACCACTACACTGTTTCCTCTGCTGGAGCAGAAACACATGCCCACTTCATGAAAACAATGGTTTTAACATGTTGCAGAATGTCCAAGCCATTGCAAAACCATACATTTACAACAATTTACAGCAATGTTGCAAACCATTTGCAAACCTGATATATTTGTTGTGTACACAACATGTTGATGAGCCTAGATTCTTTTGGCAAAATGTTTACAAGGATGTAAACCATGATCCAACTTGGGGCCTCCATCCCGGGTTCCATCTCCGGGTTCTGTGAATGAGGAATTACCGGGTCATTCTGATCTTGGAGGACCCGGTAATTCCTCATGCACAGAACCATTCCCCATTCCCATTTGAGACCCCATAGGGCTCAATGGGAATGGGGATGGAGCTAATTACGGGCCCGTTAATAACGAGCCCGTTATTAGTTCCTTGGTCCCCTCGCGGGACCCAGAAAGGCTGTCTGGTTTTACCATACGTCTGTTCCGGGTCCCTCTAGGGGACCTCGTAATCAGGCATCCCGTAATGAACGGTGCCATTCCTGTACCAGCACCCTTCATTACGGGAGCGCAAGCCTCGTAATGAGGCCCGTAGTTAGCTTGCATTTAACAAAATTTGTCAACTCGGAATTGCATGCAGTGGCCTGTGATGTACCAAGGTTCATAAACTACTTTGTGGCCTACTACAAATTTAAGATGGCGACATTACAGGTCATTGTTACGCTCATTCACTCGAGGGATTGGCAAGCAGCCATCGATTTAAGACACGTATCTGCATGTGCCACCCTGGAGGGAAGACTATGCTCACCTGCATTGCCTGTACAAATGCCAGCATTGCCATCTGACAGCACTACCACTCTGGCTATCATTGGTACCCAGAAAATTCACACATATCCTGGCTCCTCCTGGCACTGTATAACTTGGTAAGCAACGTTTTCCCGTACCTGGATGACTGACTAATCTCTACTCCTTCTCTCTTGAAGGCCTGCCAGAATGAGAAGAATCTGTGGACAATTCTCTAGCGATACACGTTCCTCCTCACTTGGAAGAAGTGCCATCTATCCCCTTCTCAGACTCTCAGCTTCTTAGGTGTCAGGTTTGACACCACGATGGGTTGGGTATTCCTGCCACAGAAGAGGATGGTCTATCTCTAGGAAGGGTTAGGAGGGAAGAATGTCCATTAGCTCGGGAATGGTTGCGAGTCCTGGGGGGTTCCAGTGGCAACGACACAGGTGGTATCCTGTGACCATCATTATATGAAGTAATTGGTGTCCTATCTGCTGGACTAGTGGACTCCTTCTTCTAATTTGAGACACTGATGCCCTGGTCCCCTGCCTTCAAGACCAAGCTCATTGGTGGCTGCCCACTCCAGTCTACTGAAGGGTGACTTTCCTTGTCTTCCCCCATAAGGTCTTTACCACCAATATCAGCCTGACTGGTGTCATTGGAAATGAAATCCAACCAGTGAAGGTGCTCCTAGGAGGAGAGGGCTGACTCTTTGAGCTTGTGGAAATGGAAACCATTCCAGTATGCTCTTTTGTCAATTCACCCCCGTCTTCTATGATACTCTGTGTTGGTGTCCACAAACATTGAAGCAGGACTTACTCCTCGGCCATGTATATGATAGTGGAGTGGAGAAGAATCCTCAGAGGCTGGTAGCCACAGTCTCGCGAGAGCCCAGCTATCACTATGACGTAAAGCTAGATTCTATTATGCGCATTTAATACAGGGGCACCAGGTTCCGTTATGCCCAACTAGGACAGTAGTGATGGATTCCACAGCGGTAGTCAGCACATTAAGGGCAGATTCCAGTATGTATAGCTAGCATAGTTAGAAAGTTTCCATTACGCCAAGCTAACACAGTACAGTCACAGTACATTTTGTTCAGTTATCACAGTAGAAAAAGAGGCAGAGGACCAGCCAAACTCTGTTTGTTTGTTTGTTTGTTTGTTTGTTTATTTGTTTATTCATTTGTTATGCGCACCAGACTCGTAAGTAAAAGGGCACAGCAGTATGGAGATGCAAAGCTTACAAAGTTGCGACATGAGCACAAGATACAATATTTACATACTTACAAGATATACACAAAGTACAAAAATAATGTCAGTGAATAAAAATGGCCTATATAATTACAGATATAAACAATAAGCACTCTACAAAAATATATATTACAAAGTAAGGCCTTTCGTGTATCACTTAGGCTCGCAGGTAGACTGGATAGCGCACAGGAAGACTAGATAGGACATTTCTTCGAAAAGTGGCGCCGTACTACGCTATTTATTCACAGTGAGAGGTCTCTAAAGAGATAGGCAGGTATACAACAGGTACAGGGAACTAGGGGTCAGAGGCGATGATGTATTCTATTACATTTATTCTGAAATGTAGGTAGGGTTGGTCAGCTCTCAGATCATGGGGCAGTGAGTTCCAGAATTTAGCGGCCTTTACAGTAAAACTGTTGCCACCGACAGTAGTGAGCTTGTATTTAGGTATGGTCAGACAATTAGCATTCCCAGTTCTGGTAGGTCTGAGCGAGGTTCTTCTCTGGAGTTTACCTATAAGGTAACTGGGGGCTGCATTATTGAGGGCTTTGTAGGTCAAGGAGAGGGTTTTTAGTTGTATTTTATTGGATGTAGATAACCATTTATGCTGGCGTCTCAAAGAGGAGATGTGTTTTTTTTATTTATGCCTAGGGCTGTTCTTAGGGCATTATTCTGAAGTGTTTGGAGCTTTTGGATGGTAGATTTATTAGCACCACTGTATAGCGCATTACAGTAGTCAATTCTAGAGAGTATTAGGGCTCTGGCCAGGATCAAACAGCTGTTGTCGGAGAGGAAAGGCTTACCAGCTCTGAGTAGCTTGCAAGTGTAAGCAGTGGAGGAGGTAAGGGATTTAATCTGTTTATCAAAGGACAATGTGGAATCCAAGTAGAATCCAAGGGTTTTTACATCCTTCGAGACTTTAATGGTGTTCCCGTCAATATTAAAAGAGGAAAATTCTTGGCCTAGTTTATTGATATTGGCCAGTGAGCCCAGAATTATTAGTTAAGTCTTATTATCGTTCAAGCACAGGCCATGAGTAGCCATCCATGCTTGGATGATAAGGTAAACTTTGTTCACTAATCCAGTGTCTGTAATGTAATCCCCAGAAAGCGGGAGGAGAATCTGAGTAACATCTGCGTAATTAGTATAGGTGATACCCAGATGTTCCAGATCGTCAGTGGCTTAGTGAAGATATTGTAAAGGGTTGGCGAGACACAGGAACCTTGAGGAACACTGCATAGGATGGGTGTTGGGTCAGCGGCTGCCGAAGGGGAGAAGACTCTCATAGTTCTCTCGCTCAGGAAGGACTCAATCCATTTGATAGCTCCAGTGGAGAAATGGGCCGCAGAATCAAGGTGTCGACATAGGACCTTGTGATTGACCAGATCAAATGTGGCAGAGAGATCAAGTAGGAGCAAGAGTACTGGCCTCCCTTTGTCTCTCTGCTCGTCTATTTGTGACTTTAGGTTGATTAAGGCTGTCTCTGTTCCATGTAAGGGCCGGAAACCAGATTGTCTGTTACCTAGGAGTTTGTGCAGTTCAAGGTGTTTTTGAATTTGGATATAAGCAGCTTTATCCAATATTTTGAGTAGAAATGGTACCGTGGTTATGGGCCGGTAATTAGTGGGAATAAGAGGATCTGATGACTGTTTCTTGAGGAGGGGGAGCACCCATGCTTGTTTAAGGTTAGCAGGGATGGTACCTGTGACAAAAGAGGCATTTATCAGTTTCGTAATGAATGGGGATAGTTCTCTGGCAGCATCTTTTATTAATTGTGCTGGGCAGATGTCACCTTTGCAGTTTGAAGGCTTCAATGACAGGATGATTTTTTCTACCTCCAATGTGGACATTTTTGAAAAATGGAAAGTAGTATTGTGCGCCGGTGGTGAAGCATTAGGCAAAAGGGTATTAGGTGAATGCTTTAAGTTCAGAACTACTTTTTTGGTTCCATTTTATTATGGAGTGTGTTAATTTTATTGGCTAGGGCATGTTGGATGTCTGTACACCAGGATTTGTCCTTAGTGCAGACATCAGGTACAGCAATTGGGGACTCGAGTTCCTTGAGTATGGAAAAAAGTACTTTCATGCTAGAATTAGAGTTGGCAATACGCTCATCGTAGAAATTACATTTAGCCTGGCAAATTTCATTGTTATACTGTGAGGAAAGTGAGGTTAATTGAGCTTTGTTCTCACTGGAGGGGCATAATCTCCAATTGGTTTCACTTTTATTCTTTAAGATGCGGAGGTCTTTGAGTTGAGGTGTGAACCAGTTGTTTAAGTGGGCTAATGGTTTACTAGGTGTGAGTTTGACAGGGGCTATTTGTCCTGTGTGGTGAGCATAATATTATTAAATTCCTGAACTAGGATACTTGGATCAAGATTTTCTGGCAATGCATTGAGGGTGGGCAGGATGGCAGGGATAATTTTCCCTACAGTGATGCTTTTTTTGCTTCAGGTTGAACATGGTGGCGCTAAAGGCTGAGCCATTGGTGTAGGTCTTATAGTAGATAGGTGGAATGATACTAGAAAGTGGTCTGTCCACGATAACGGCAGGATGGAAGAGATTGTAGCTGAACAGTTAAGGTCCACTATCCAGTCCATTATTCTCCCTTTTAGGTGGGTAGGTTTGTTGACTTTTTGGGAAAGGCCTAGTGCGTTAATTGTGTTGACTATGTCTGTTGCATTTCTATCCGTTAGGTCATTAAAGCCTAAATTAAAGTCTCCTAACAGGATTAGTTGCGAGGTAGGTTTGAGGTTGTTCGAGATTATGTTATGCAGATCTTCCTCAAAGGAACCAAGAGGGCCAGGCGGTCTATATATGAGGTGAATCGTAAGTGATTGTGAGTTATTTATCTGAAGTTTTGCAGTAAGAACTTCACATGATTGAGACAGATGTGTGGGTGCTAGTCTAAGTCCCAGAGCAGTTTTAGAAATGATGACAATACCGCCACCTCGGGCGTTGTCTCGGTCTTGTCTAACTATAGTATAGCCATCAGGGATAGCTAGCATAAGTGTAGGTCCTGCTGCATCATGGAGCCATGTTTCTGTAATTGCGAGGAAGTCCAAGTTGCCTTCAGAGATTAGGTCGGCAATGTCAGTAGCATGGGCAACAAGCGATCTTGCATTGAGAAGCACTCCTTTGAGGGGGGGTCTCAGATGCTTTGTTGACTAAGATGAGTGTGTCAGAATGATAATGATTCTTACAGGACTTAAGTTTATAGTTATTAAGCTGATGGGTATTCAAATTCAATATGGCCGTTGGAGGAGACAACTTTGAGTGGCTAGGTCTCAGGCTAGGCTTACCGTTGGTTTTAAGGTTAGTGGCCGGTAATGATCTTCTCAAAGGTTCGTATAATTTGTTTAATCTGGCACGAAGTCTGTCATTTCTATTGGACGTGGCACATGGTAGAGAGGCGTAGGATACTGTCTCTAGGGCTCTGTCATGTATGGATGGGTTAGTAGGCACAGTATTTGTAGGAATTGGCAAGCTAGGGTCTAGGAAAGGTACTGGCGACTGGGAAATGTGTTCTTGGCTTCTAAGGTTCACATACATGGCAACAGCCATAGTGCTTAGCAGTATTATTAGGTTTAGCATCCTTCCAATACCAATAACAAAAGGAGGTATAGCACATAGGTGACTCAAATACGGCTAAATGACATAGATTGTTAAATGCAACTAGAGAATGACTGGCACAAATTGGTCAACAACATTAATTAAGGCGTAGCATGAAGCAGGCTGAAGTCATGACACTGACATGCGATATGGAGATTAGCAATATCAAAGTCATCAGCAATTAGCAAAACAGGTGTGGAGATTGGCAATAGTATGTTACAACAGCTAGCAAAGGTCAAAGTTAGAGCATTGGCGGCATTAGAGTAGAGATTAAGGCAGGCATAAGACACTAGTTGATATAACTGGGTATACACTATCTGTGACAAACGACCATGGAAGGCCTGGACGAAGTGTAGCTTGGAATAATTGCAAGTCTATACTAGACACCATGTCGGTGGGACAAACTTCAATGAGAGATAGATATATATGTTAATCACAGTAAAGGCAATACAGATGTGCTAGGTGATCCGTGACCGCAGGGCTCCACACAGACTAAACAGTAGGGGCCTCATAGGCAAATGTCAACGTGCCATGTGTGTGAGCACAGAGGGGCCATTACAAGGCAAGGCGACCTTGCTAGTAGATGCACTTTACAACATAGTGGCAATAATGCAAATGTTAGGCTTGTTAGACCGAGGTAAGACACTGCATAGTATATGACGAGAAGAGGATGAGGTTCTTACATAGTACGGCAGATAGCAATGTCAGGAGAGTCTTACCAGCAAAGGTGCAAAGTCCTTGTTTCAGGCTACGGAATGCTCCGGAAAGGCTCCAGACAGGTATAGATCCTTGTGTAGAGGATCCTTAGGTCGAGGTGCCGGCGCTCGCCTTCCGGCGCATGATTGGCCTAGATAGGCATGGACTGGCCTATGGGATAGCTTGCTGGTGTCAGGTGGACGCCGAAAAGGTGCCACGGCCGAGATAATAGCTGGAAAGAGGCTTTGGGGCTCAAGTCGGAGCCTGGAAGGATTTTATCCTTGCTAGGCAATAATTATGGAATGCAATCAAGCGGACTTCGGAATTCGGGAGAAAAATCACTCGGATGGTGAGAAGTGAGGAAGGGTGCCTACTTCTGTCGGGGTGAATTCATCAGGACTGCTGACCCACTGCTCCTGCAGTGATCGGTGCTCCTGCACCTCCAGGGTCCTGTGCTCCAGGGTCTGGATCTGGCTCACAAAGGAAATGTATGATCACCTTATGTTCCAGAGAAAGCCTAAGAACTGTCATGTCAAGGCACCCTAACTAGCCATCACGTCCCATCAATTGGTAGCAACTCTTCACATCACAGCTTCCTACTGTGATTTGCTACCAACCGCCTAGTCCGATACGCTCCCACTGAGATGTGCTCCCTGGTGGCTCTATGGAATGTTTGAACCAATGTCTCTTTGCTGCCAGGTTCCTTGGGCCATGTTTTTTTGTTTTACTGGGATTCGCCTCTGATGCCCAATGAAGTTACGACCCTACTGTGATGCGCCCCTCTCACCCCCAAAGTCTGCCCCCCCATGCCCTTCTCTAGGGGACTAGCTTCGCCCACATGCTTCTTGGCAACCACAGCTGCAGGGTTCTCTATGCCGCCAAAACTAAAAAGAAGACGTTCTTGTCCAAGAAATAGGAATGCCAACGCTTGGAAATGACATTCTAATATGATTTAAGAAGTAAGGAGTCTATGTTATGGCCAACATGTGCATTCCCAAAACATGTCCGATAGTCTGACACAACCAAAACGGTGTTGTCTTTCTCTGGGTGTTTCTTCTGTCTAGTCCTGGAGGTAACACATGACCACTTATTACAGAAGGAGCGGTAAGCCAATAACTATTAGAGGGAGCAGGAACACTCCTCAAAAAGAGGAATCTACCCTTTTTAAGTGTTATGTTTTGGGGGGGTGGGACAGGGGCTTACCCCACACCTGCCCGAGTCTGAGGGAGTACAAAGAAACACCACTGATTTCTGGGGCGTGTCCTCCTCTACCGTGAGTGGTCTGTTTGATTGCTTGGTCACATGGATTAGGATTATGTTGTGTCATCCCTGTTCACTTAAGGTTGAGGCCTGAGCGGAAATTGTGAACCTATATTCCTCCGTAGAATTCTACCAAGAATGGCATTTCCAGTTTGGAGTCATGGACTTCCAACTGCATTTACATATTGCATGCCTTTGTACTGGCTGCACCTGTTTCCATGCCAGCAGGAGAATATGGGAGTTGGCTCCATTGCCATTCACTCCCTTTGAAGGCGTGACATTCAGACAGGTGACACACTTAGACAGGGGTTGCGAGAGACGTCAGGCATGCTTTCAGGGCAGGAGTGCCCGTCGTCGGTGTAGTGCCCTGCTCTGGATTCATCTGGAGAAGTGCTTCCTGGTCCTGATCCACTTATTGAGCAGTACTTCTAGTGCAGGATTCTCATTTGGGTTACACGGTCAAGTTCTGGACACAATCCTACATAGAGTGTCTAGAGCTGAAGCCAGAGGTATCCAACTCTGAGTAACTGCAGTTACAGCTGGAGATCTGATTGGCTCTGTGTGACCAGTGGACGAGTGTTGGGGAGGAGGGAAAATTGTCTCAGCTCACCCGTGCTTTCAGATGAGGCTGAGGCCTGGAAGTGTGCAGTAGGGACTTGGGGATGGTACAGGGTGGAGGGGGTGCACTAACAGAGGCTATAATGTGGTGCATGTTTTTGGTTTAGTGTACACAGGGAACCAAATGCCATCTTAGATAGTAGCAGCCATACTGAAATCGAGGCCTAGTTCTGCGCTGCAGCCAGGGTTGCTACTCAATCCACACGCACATGGAAATACGTATATGCATGCAAGAATAGGGAATAGATTGCAGCTTGGGCACCGGTGAGAAAAAACAGGGCTATTTAATTTATTTGTTTAATTATTTACTTATAATGCACTAAATACCAGAGTACCTCATGGAGCAGGTAGCCTATGTATAAGGTCTCAACCGACCAACCATTTGGATTTGTATGGTATGTAATGTACGCTGCTGATGACGATGTGTGTCTTCATAAAGTGTTGCTTGTACTGATTTTGGCAGACCGTTCTGTGGCAGCAGAGTGCTTTGCTGGTGCATGTCTATTTTTGTGGAAATAAAGCTTTGTTCTCCTTGCAAGAGGTTTGCAGGCCTTTTTCCCTAGCAGCTTGTATGTTTTCTGTTATGAGCATTGAGGGGTTTCTCTACATAAATCAATCATATTCATCTCTGGACACAATTCCTTTACAATTTCCTCTTGATTTAGCATTCTTGTCGCTTTGAGGAGAACCAGCATATGTCTTATCAGTGTCGGTGTTTGGATCCTGGCACAGGCGAGGAAGGTGCAACACGAAGCCCTGAGTAACATTTTGGACATCTTGCCCACACTGCTACTCTAAGCAGGACTCAGAGATCTCACAACCTCTACCATCACCCCTTATCTGGTGGACTGAGACATTGTAGTGCATTTTACAGTGTTCTTTATGGGGCGGCGTGAGGAATTCGACCATCCACATGGGGAGAGTGCGCTAGCCTGGGCTTTTTTAGTTTTTCAATAATGAAAATGAAAATGAATGATGGGAGACTAACCTCCAAGAAATGTGCGAGGCCATACTATGCACATTTCCTCTGCTTCTACCACAAAACGCATAGTCACATGTACTCTGGGAAGACACAAGCCTACAGGGTGTCATAGTCAGCTGTCATATTCAGCTGGAATGTTACAATCCTGGGTACATCAAAGCATCTCAAGGAGGGGTAATGCACACCTTCCTCCAGCACGGGAAGCCTGATTTAAATGTAAAATGCTCCAGGGATCTGCATTCCTTTTGTCCTACGGCTGGTGGCAGTGCATAATAACGAGATAATTGAAGCAAGCCTACTGAGTGAGCTTGGTTGCTGAAGAGATAACAGGAAGGCAGGACTAACACCCCTTTGGTATGCAATTTGTCAACTTGAAGCCCGTTCCCAATTCTCTGTATGAAAGGTTGCAAGCAGACCCCTTTCAGAGGGAAGACATATGTGGTTTGGGGGAGACAGGATGTCTGCTCCCAGCACAACCTTCAAGGAAACCCTCTGCTTTAATCAAGAGTCACAGAGGGCTCAGTTAACCAGAGAGACACTTTGATCTACAACAGACAGGGAGATGGGGGGGACTTAGGTATATGTTGTCACCCCCTCTTCTGTAGTGTTGCAAAGCACTGTGGTCCTGACCGCATGCATAACAGAAGAGTGTAGAGGAGCAGCTGAACGCATCGCTGGAAGTCCCACCCCCCTCCTTTCAGTATGTTGGGAACCTGAGACTGCACCATGCTTGACACCAATAGTTATGACTATACTGCAATGAGTGTTTGAGAAAAGGTATCCACTGAGAAAACCATAACAGATGTATGCTTGAAGAGATGGCAATCTAAAATAGGATCTCTCCGAAGGAATCTGAGAAGTAGTAAAAGAGGGGTTAGTGGTGTCACAAGGAACGAGAAGTGATGCATTAAGGAGGTCAGCTTAAGAGAATGTCATATCGAAACTGATGACGAAGTCAAGAATCAAGTAAACTTCCATATGCAGAAAGAAGATTGCATATGTGTGATGCACTGAGGAGAAATACATTGTTCAATAATTGTACAGATACAGTAACGCAAGTAGACTAAGTGATTATAGAAGCTGGCTTTACGTAGTAAAAAAACTGCAGTCAAAGCCACCATTGTATCAAAAATGGACATTGGAGTAATATTGGTAAACACAAACCCACAATGAAAGGAGGATCGAAAGCTGTATTGCAGCAAGAAATTCTCGGAGACCGCGTACCTGGATGGTGACGATGTCTGGCCTGGTGTCAAAGTTGGAGCAAGCCAAGGCCGGTTACCTATTCTCAAAGGCAGTGAACGTGAGAAGCTGAATCCTCCCTTAATAAAAAGAGAGAAAGAAACACCATGTGTGCCAAGTTTATTTGTTTAAAAGACATGTCATGATTGCAAAATAGACCAGATCATGGTCTCCTGTCACAAGATCCAAAGGTGAAAATAGAGATGGGCATGCAGTCCCAGAACTAAGATAAGTGTGTGCCGATGCTCCCTTCTATTCCCAGCGATGAGAATGCACTACAGGGTCAAGTTCAAAGACAATTTCTATGGCAGAAGGCATAGGTGGTGAGAGACGTTGGGCTAATTGGGAGGGGAGGTGAAGCCAAGTTCACCTCCCTAGAACCTGGGTATGAGCTTACGCGCTGCTAAGTGAACCGAATGTTCCAGACATGACACGAGGGTGCCAACCAATTGTAGGGGGCCATGTAACAAAGAGCCCTGTAGTATGAGAACCAATGATAAGCTGCGCTCTTAATAAGTGTTGAAGATGACTTGCACTAGAGGAGGGTCTAAATTGTCCACCTGATATTACAGACCCAATCACAGTCTGATCCCGATAGAAGGTAAACTTAGATGTACCCCTTTTGTCCTATCACAATCCCCCATAGGTTTTTCTTATTTGCCACATCCAAAACCTGTTTCTTTCACTTACGCATCCTCAGGCGGATTTTCCCCTATCTCACCTATCCCCACCATGTCTCGGCTATCAACTCCATCATCCTCTCCCGCCTTGACTACGCAAACTGCCTCTACTTAGGATACAAAGAGTTGCAATACTCCAACCATGAAAGGACTAGCGCAGCCACCACGGGAGGGCGGATGGCTTCCGGAATCATAGGCAGGACCCTCTTAAGGACCCTGATCTGATGGTGGGTGGACTGACAGACAGCCGTAACCTGGTTGGACATAGACAGGGAGGCAGAGAGAATGACCCCCGGGTTCTTCACTTTGCTAACTGGACCAGGCAAAGGACCTAGCGAAGTGGGACTCTCAACCCTAAACCTGGACAAATAAGCAATCTTGCAGCCTACGGTATGTATCGCTCACTCCACTAGCATGGACACAAGCCTTCGCTACAGGACTCTCAATCCTAAACCTGGACAAATAATCAATCTCGCAGCATATGGTACGCATAGCTCACACCACTAGTGTGGACCAAGGCCGCAGGCACGACCAAACAGTCAAGCACGATAGAACACGTCTACGGCTAAACACATCCGGCCTAGTTTCACACATAGCCATCCAGACTGAAACACCTGACGTACCTCAACACCTCTGCCACTAGCATACAGCGACCACCACCCGAAAGGAACCTGGTATAGCTGGCCTTACATAGACTCTCTTCGACAACAGCAATCTATCTCTAACCCTCCAGAGCACCCACCCACGTGTTTGACTTCTACTGGGCTGCTTAGTCGAGCCTTGCCAGCCACCCAAGACTTAGAATGGCAAACATGCACACATGCATCTAATCTAACCCCCCTAGAATCTCCAACCACATCGACTACGGTCACCAAGGGCATTCCAACCAAGGAAAAAGCGCATTGAGGCCACATAAGTGGGGAAAGAGCGCTATATAAATAACAAAATACAATACAATACATATTATGACATCACTTATGACAAATATTTAGTATATAAGTGTGTTTTTATGTGATTTGCGCTGATAACTTGAGCAAACTACCGTTGATGTCCATTGTAACTCCCTGTTTTAGAAAATTGATAATAAAACAGAAATACCCTGCCAACTTCCTGAGTCGGACCGATCATTTGGCATCAGAATTATTCTGTCTCCTTCCACTGCATAAGTGTTACTAAAAAGGGCTATAACACTCAAGATTGTTGGTGGGCACCCAGGATCGGTTCATTAAGGTAGGTTTAGCCTGCACCAATCATCGGGGTCCATTTGGCTCTAAAAGAGGACTCAACGCCTCACTTAACGGATGACTTCAAAACTTCAAAAGGAATAAGAAGAAGGACTCATTTGGACGCAAGCTGAAGGTACAGTCTACCTGACATCATCCACCAGTGAAGGAAGGCCAGGAGTGCAAGAGGAAAGCAAGATCCCTTCACTAAACATCTCCCAGGGAACAGAGGGAGATACCGGACCCAGGGGACCCGTCCAGCAGCTCCAGACCCAGTACCCAGCCAGCACACAGCGTGCCCTGCTTGGTTTTAACAGCAAGCTTCCTAGGTGGGAAGTTCTAGAGAGTATCTGAAGTAAGGACATGGCCCTTGCAACTAACCTAGGATACAGACTTTGCGGCAATAAGCCTGTTGTTCTTTCCACGTTACCAAAATTGGACAAGCAGGTCTTATCATTCACTTGTAGGGGGCGTGGCTTGGCGCCGATGGCGAGCGGTAGCTGATCCGCCGAGCTCCGGCCGAGACGCCGTTTCCTGATCCTTTTTCTCCGGCTCGCGTGCGACCCCGACTTCTGAGAAGGAACGAGCGGTTGGGCGAAGCAGCCCTGCACCTGAATAGTTGTTGGGCCCACCAAATTGGACCCCCCTGAGACTCCGGTGGCCCTGAATCGGTTCTCCCCCCCTCCCGTTCTTACTGGATCCAAGATGGCGCCCCGCACAGCATAGCGGTGCCTGCGAGGGGTACCCCCTCCCCCAACGGATTCCAGGGCCCGGCGGGGAGAGGCAGCAGCAAAAGAGAGGCTCCGCTCTTCTAGAGACCACCTCTACGGACCACACCATCACACACGGGGGCAGACCACAGCTCACGGCCCGATATTTGGCCAGGTGAAGGGCCCCACCAGTGATCTCACAAGTGAACTAACTTTTGAGGCCTAAAAACACCCGCAACCATCGCTCCAAGATGGCCGCCAAGAACAAGACCAGAGCCGCCACCATGGACTCCTTTGTTTCCACCAGGGCGAAGACCCCCACTCAATCCAAGGCCAGCTCCTCTGAAGTTGCCCAGTCGAGCGAAGAGGTGGCGGCCGATAACCACTCTCAGATACTTGATGCTATAGCCTCGCTAAAGACGCATATAGACTCCAAGATCGACGAATTCAAAGTCGATATTCAACTGATCCGCCAGGACGCTCGCAACTTAACGGAGAGGGTCGCGACCGTTGAACAGTCGGCAGAGGAAGCCTCCACGGCCATCACAGCCATAAAGTCCGAAGTTGTCCTCCTGAAGAGGAAAGTCACCTTTTTGGAGGAAAAGGCGGAGGAGGCCGAAGGTCGGGCCAGACGGAGCAATATCAGGATCCTGGGGGTCCCGGAGGGGAACGAGGGAGTAAATACCACATCCTTCGTCGAAACCCTTCTGCTACAAGAAATAGGGGCCGGCAAATTGACCCAGGGATTCTCTGTCGAAAGGGCCCACAGATCCCTTCAGAGGCGCCCTCCCCCCGGATCGCACCCCAGACCCATAATCGCTAAGATACTGAACTTTCAGGACAGAGAAACTATCTTACGGCGATCCAGGGAGGGGGGCCCCATCGAGCGAGGAGACTCCAAAATCTCCATTTATCCGGACTACACGCAGAAGGTACAAAGAGAGCGGAACTCATTTGTCCCGATAAAAGCCCGGCTCCGACAACTGAACCTAAAATATAGACTACTTTATCCATCGCGCCTAAGGGTTGTCTACAAGGAGAGAGTGGTATTTCTCGAGAACCCAGATGCGGCCAACATGTGGCTTGAGGATAATAACCTGGCGGATGGCAAGGACAACTCACAGACTGAGACCTAACCCCCCAGCGACCCCCATGTAAGAAACATCGCACGTGAGACCGGAATACAGAAGGTAATCCAACTACAGTTTTTTCATTTGGAAACGGCCTCGTTCGGCTCTGCCGCCAGGCCCTTGCCCCACCCCCAGCGTAGTATTTACCCGGTCTGGGCACCCGCCTGACCCAGCTCGCGCCCGACTCCCGGATGGGCTCCGACGGCTCGAGAGCGCCTGAGCACCGCGACGATGTTGTAGTTGCTGGGCGCACCAGTTTAAGTTTTGTTGTTAGTTTTATTAGTTGTACAGTCTTCATGCCTCTTTTGCCAACGCAGACCGAGATGGGTCTGGGACACGACACCGATGAACGAAATGCAGTGGTATCCCCCCTGCAGCCCACCCGAACAAGACTAAAGTGGAGTCGGACCCCAGAGTCCCACACCAAATCTGAAACTCGAACCGGATGGCGGCACAGCTTACTGTAATGACCTGGAATGTGCGGGGCATGGGCTCATACCTCAGGCGCAATCGTATACAGTCCTACCTCAGGAGGAAGAAAATCTCCATTGCACTCCTTCAAGAGACTCACCTCACGACGGAGGCCATGTCTAAAATTGCAGACCGATGGGCTGGGACTGTTAGAGGGTCCCCCTACTCTAAATACGCCAGAGGGGTGCTAATATGGATAAGCCCGGACGTCCCCTTCCAGATGGAGGGAAGTGAACAAGATAAAGAAGGGAGATTCACAGCGATTTGGGGCACATTGGAACAAACCCCAGTCTGCTTCATCAACTCTTACTTCCCTCATCACGGGATATCGGCGTACCTCGCCACATTGATAACGAAGCTGACTCGGTACCGGGACCGCACCTTCATATGGGGAGGGGACTTCAACTGTGTTGCTGACACGAGTGCAGACAGATCGCTGCCCCCCCCACGCCCGAGCAGCCTCACATCCGGTGCCTTGAGGGAAACTCTGGAGCAACTCAACTTAGTGGACATCTGGAGGGAACACCATCCGACCGACAGGTCCTACTCCCACTACTCAGCTCCACACGGAGTTCACACAAGAATTGACTATCTGTTCATCAATAAGGAACTTACCCCACACATAGCAACCACAGAATACCTGGGGCGGACGATCTCCGACCACTCCCCACTGACCATGTTATGGCAAATGAGAGGCCCCAGACCCCCGATCCCCATGTGGAGGATGCCGACCGCGGCACTTGCGGACCTCGAGTTCAGGGAAACCCTTGCCGAAAAATTGGAAGAATACTTGGAGAACAACATCGGTTCGGTCCCCTCCTGGGGCACATTATGGGAAGCAATGAAGGTGGTGACCAGAGGCGAAATCATATCGAGAGCCGGCGGAACTCGCAGGCAGTTGCGGAGAACCCTGGAAGCACAGGAAGCTGAGATCTCCCGACTGGAGTCCACATGCGACAACTCTATGGAGACAGAGACCAAGCTGAAGGAAGCCCGCACAGAATGTCAGCAGGCATGGGAAAGACTGGAAAAATTTGATTTCGCCACGCACACCGCCAGATCTCATAAAGAATCGGACAAACCGGGAAGACTACTAGCATGGCTCTGCAAACGGGAACACCCCAAACATCTCCCAGTGGAGATACGGGACGCTAATGGGTCATCCCACTCGACTCAGCTAGGGATCAATGAAGCCTTTGCTAAATTCTACACAGAACTGTATACCCACAAGACCCAGATTCCTGCTGCAGACATCATAGACACACTCGAGGAGATAGAACTTCCCCACATTTCGCTCGAGCAGAGAGAGGAGCTGGAAACCGAGATCACTCTTGAGGACGTTCAAGGGGCAATCAGGTCCCTCTCCAACAACAAAGCCCCTGGCAGTGACGGCCTCCCACCTGAGTTCTATAAAGCGTATGAGTCCATCCTTGCCCCAGTTCTCCACGAGGTCTACCAGGAGGCACACACGGATGGGATTCTCCCCAACACCATGAAGGAAACCATAATAGTCCCCATGCTCAAGCCACACAAATCGCCCACCGACTGTGAGTCCTATCGCCCTCTGGCTATGCTAAACTACGATGCCAAGATCCTCACATCCATATTGGCCCGCAAGCTAGCCAGGGTGGTGGGTTCCATCGTTCACGAAGATCAGAACGGATTCGTTCCTGGGCGCAACACCACTGCTAACCTCCGGAGGTTGCAGCATGTAATGGCCGAAACATATGACAGGGACGAGGACCTGGCGGTGTTGTCGCTCGACGCCATCAAGGCCTTCGACTCCATATACTGGGAGTGGATCAGGGAGGTCCTGAGAAGATTTGGCTTTGGAGGGGGCTTCATCAGGTGGGTTGAGGTCCTCTACAATTCCCCGACGGCGAGAGTAAGAACGGGAAGAGTGGTTTCAGCGGCTTGGGATATACAAAGGGGAACAAGGCAGGGCTGCCCGTTATCACCCATGCTGTACATACTGGGCCTGGAACCGATTGCATTATACTTCAGGCAGCAGCTTTTCGATGCTGGCATTAAGGTGGGCAATGCACACCACATAATATCCTTGTATGCAGACGACGTCCTTCTTTACCTAAGCTCCCCCGAAGTTAACGCGCCAACCGCGTTGGAGATACTGGACAACTATGCGAAGTACTCAGGGATCCGCTTTAGTAGGAATAAGTCCTCTGCCTTCCCCTTGGCGGGCTTACGCAACATTCCGGAAAACAATCTCCCAGAGATAGGAATAAGCTGGCAACTGGTCCAGTTCCGTTATTTGGGGATCAACATAAGCCACACCCCGCTACTCATGCATGAACACAACACCGAGGCCGCCATCACGAGTCTCCGAAGTTCTATAAAGTTTTGGTCCAAGCTCCCATTGGCCATGGTGGGCAGGGCAGCGATTGTCAAGATGATCGTACTCCCCCGATTCCTGTATTTCTTCGTAAACATTTGCCATTACATTAGACCGTCCTTCTTCAAGAAGCTGGAGGCCATCATCAGGGACTTCCTTTGGGGCCCACACAGGCATAAACTGTCGCTGTCCGTCCTCTCTCTTCCACACAAAGAAGGCGGAATAAAGTTACCGGATCTCCAGTTGTACTACCTGGCTGCCCAGCTGAGTCACATAACGAGATGGCTCTCGGATGAGCCTTCAGCAGAGACCGAACTGCTGAGGCAACCCTCGGACAATGTGATCCCCAAGGAGATCCTATGGCACCCTACATGGCAACCCCCGGTCCCCTCCATGGTGATTGACCTGGGAAGAAAGATATGGGCCAGGTCCTGCTGCATCAGGCGAATACGACACCCATACTCTCCGGACAATCCCATCCTAGCAGACACCTGTCGAACGGCTGCAGACATCTCTACGGCAAGGAGGTGGGAAGAGGCCGGCATTTACACATGGAGCGACATGTATGAGGAGGGAGAATTCAGGGATTTCGAATCTCTTAAGGCTGCCGATGGAATTCCCCCGGGCCAGTTCCTCTGGTACCATCGCCTCAAACAAACTGCTAAGAAACAATGGACCGGATGGCCGGAGGAGCCCTCCCCTGACCCTCTGCTACAAGAGATGCATGACCTCTCGGACGGCTGGAGACCTGTCTCCAGGCTTTACAGCAGACTATGTGATAAAACCAACCCTAAATGCGAAGATCTGAGGACAAAATGGGAGGCGGACCTTGAGACCCCGATTTCAGATAAAGAATGGGAAAGAGCGCTGATATTTCCCAAAAAAGTATCCAGGAACACCAGGTTTGGCCAGATCCAATTGAACGTTCTTTACAGGACATACATGACCCCACATAGGGTTGCCTCCTTCAATAAGACATCCTCCCCTGCATGCCCCTGGTGCGGGAATGATAAAGCAGATGTGATTCACATGTTCTGGACCTGCACCAAGGCGATGGCACTGTGGTCCAAGGCCAAACAGACCTGCATGGACGCCGGAATGACAAGATACGAATGGACTCCTGGCGAGTGCCTCCTGGGGACCTACCCCAGACCTAGCAAATCCAAGCACGCTGTTAAATTAATGGACATCTCATGTATCCTGGCTAAAAGAACAATAGCGATGGCCTGGAAGACGCCGTCGGGCCCCAGGCAAGAGAGATGGCTCAAAGAACTCGAGAGATGGACAACAGCTGAAACCAGGGCCTGGCAGGAAGGAATCACGAACAGTGGCGAAACCGAAGGTGGCACTTTGGAATCATGGAAGGCCCTCCTCAGAGACATACGCTTCAGCGCTGACTACAAACCCCCCTGAAGTCCCACACCACTGCATTGACACTGCTCGGATGCCGGCATTGGTGGAACCACCCCTGTGTTTGACCCCTCTTGCTTCCTGAAACTTTGGGTCATTGCCCCTAACCCACCCGTCCACTGTAAGTTTGCTACAACATGAAGACTGTTGTTGATTTGTTTGTTCCCCCCCCCTTGTTTCCCCCTCACCGTCTCCTCCCCAGTTCAAACCAATGTTGATTTCTTGTTGTATTGCACGTTTTCTTTTTCTTTTTTCTATCAAAACCAATAAAATACGTTTTAAAAAAAATCATTCACTTGTATTCCAATCTGTTCGGATCCCTTCTAGTGTACTAGAGGTGTGGGGTTGTTGATCGTTTAGAAACCGATATTCACCCTGGACCACTGTTGCCCCAGAAGTTGATCCATCATAGGGGCACCTCCAAACATCCTGTACCCACTCCTCACATCCTGCTTACCAAGTCCCATCACACAGCTGATCTTTTACCATCACCGATCCCTCTACCCCCCCCACAGACTTACCAAATTGTAGTGAAATCCAAATCTCGTAAATCGGCAGCCATGATGCCTGGCACAACAGAGCCGCTTTTGCGGGCGGTGTTTCATATATCTGAGGCACGGTTGTTGTTAATCGCCACCGGCCCTGTACCGGTAATGAACGAGAAATTGGCACTTGTATTCCTGAGGTGGTGAAACAGGGCAAAACCTATGGTACAAATCGTGAAAGAACACACTGGTCGCTTGGCATGTTGCCATGATGTAAAGCAGTGCTCTTCAAACTGTGGGACTGGAGCCCCTGGGGGGAGTTAAAGATGTCCAGGTGGGGGAGGGGGGGTGGAAGGCTCTTTTCGAAAAGGGTGTAGAATATATAAGCAGAAATGCCATCTGAGGGGCCCAGCAACACTATTTTTAATCGGGGGGGGGGGGGGGGGGGGGAACTGAAAAACACTATTTTTAATCAAGAGGCAGCTCAGCATATAAAGGTGAATACCTTGCTGCAAATAGAGATTGTGACCCATCTAGCCATATTTTGATTGTATTGGCCCTCCCTATCGGAGCAGAAGATTGCACACACCTCAGAAGTGACGTAGGCACGCCATTGTGGACCTGCATGCTCTTATGCGTGGATTCATTTTTGATTTTTATGGAATTCTGAATGATCACGAAGGGCCCAGGATTGGCTGACATTTAGAATAACTTCAAGGCACCCCCACACTGCTGTTTTTCATCCTCTTCTTGGTTTAGAATGTTAGTTTTGACTCTGAAAATCTGTCTGTGCTTTAAGTTACACATTTGTACTTATTGTGGTGCCTGCGCCTTTAAGGGGTGACACACACGGTGGAGTGACGCAACTCCGCCATGTGTGCTTCAAATGAGGGTGGCGTTCCATGGCCACAGCAGAGCGACCATGGAGCCCGAACGTATCACATGCATCCTGTGTGTGGTCGTTGTAGTCACAGAGGGGCTTTGTGACAACACAACAGGGGTAACGAGGGCTGGATCCAACTCCGGCATGGCTGTTTCCTAGTGCCACAGAGTCGGCAGTGACCACGCGGTTTTGGCGGCCATTTTGTGAACATCGTGGTGAGGGTTGCAGCTCCTTCTAGCAGTGTTTCTGCGCCCCCTCCGCCCCCCCACATGTACTTTTTGGGATTACCAGCATAGGGGACAGCAATGTGCTATATATTTTTGTCTTTTGAAGTGTTTTGGACATTTCTATCACATCGAATGTGAGGTGAGGAGCTGAGGGACCATCTTTTGTCCTTTGTCCGGTGAGCCTACCCTACTCAATTTTTGGAGCCACCAGTTATGGAGTAGGAAGGAATTCCTTCTTTGTTATTCTTGGCTGTTTGGACATTGGTGAAGGGGGGGGTCACTAATGTTGCCCTAGGCCATTAGAGTGCTAAGAGACGCTATGCCCACATTTTTGGACAGTTCAAGAAGGTACCTGACACAGCATTTGATGGTTGTGTGGTGGTGGAGGAAGATCATCAGAAGTTGCTGTAAGGGGTGTGTCTGGCCAACATTATCAGACTCAACATCTGAGCGCGGTTCTTCCTGGAGCAGCATGTCAGTGAGTTGTGGCCCCAGTACCTGAGTGGGGTGCTTGTGAGCTCACGACCATGGATGGCCAAGCTGTTGCAGGGCCCTCTGCCGCCCAAGTCCCAGTGCCAGAGGGATCAGCGGCTGCATATATGCAGAGACAGCACGCAGCACTTACACCAATGCCCGAGTTTGATATCTCGGGGGCCCCATTTAACCTGGAACTGAGATGGAGACTGTGGATTAATAGTCTTGATATGTACTTCCGGGCCATTGGAGAGATGGATGACGACTGCAAAGTGGATATGCTCCTCTACTCAGCATCGATGGCGGTGCATGAGGTTTTTCAATCTTTAACACCTGTGAATGCCATGTAAGCTGCAGCCAAAGACACACTGCAAGAGCATTTTATGCTGCTTACCACCACATACTACAAGCGTTTTGTGATGTGCAGCACCAAGAAAAAGGATAATGAGTCCCTGGATAGTTTCTATGGGTAGCTGTGCTGCATGTCCCTGTTTTGTGCTTGGGATAATCCTCATTCAATTATTATGAACCAGCTCATCCAGAGATGCTCGTCTGGCAAACTGTGTAGACAGGTACTGCGAGAGCTGGGACTCACGCTGCCTCGCATAATGGAACTTGGACGTTGTCAGGCGGTCTCGGAGGAGCGGGCATCAAGGATGGATGTGGCTGTGCATCCAGGGAAAGTGGATGATGTGTTTGCTGTGGGAGGCAGTCAAGGTGGCAGAGGAACCAGGCATCCAAGCGGAGGCCAGGAGGACAGGGGTGCAAGCGTTTTTGACTCATGTACAAAGTGTGGGTATGACCTCTGCCACCACGCTGAATGACGGGCGTAGGAGAAGGCTTGTGGATTTTGCCTGCCCTGAACCACTATGCTCGCATGTGCAGAGCTCCAGTGCCAGTGGTGATACAAAAGGGGCCTTTGTGGGCAGGATTATTTAGGCCACACCGCCCGCCCAATGTCTCCCAGATAAACCAGGGGGAGGCTGGTGCCCCTCATAAGGATGAGGACGAAGAGGAGGAAGAAAACATAATTATCATCTTGAGTGTCGGTGCACTGAGGACCAATAACTGGAGACAGCCAGTGACTGGTGAATGTCAACAGTGCTGGTGGACACAGGGGCGTCTGTGAACATGATGGTGAAGGTGCACTATGACACCATGGTGGTGCGACCCAAATTACAGAAGTCAAGTGTGTGCATTTTCACTTTTGGTGGCAAACAACCAAACCCGTTGGCTGGGGCGTTTGTAGCCAACATGGAGCATGGAGGGTCATCCATCAAGGCCCGGTCTATGTGACAACTGTCAGCAGCAACACCCTCCTGACTTGTGCAGAGCGGAAGCACTCTGCATTTTGAGTTTTGTGTACACAGTGTGTGGAGGATGTGCAGGGGCTTCTGGCAAAGCACAGCCAGTTGTTTGAAGGGATAGGCTGCATGGCAAGCGACCCGGTGAGGCTGTGGCCTCGGATACATTCTCCAGGGGTTGTGCCTCCATGATGTCCTTGACCTTACGAGGATCAACACCTCCACCACAGATGGCACACCAAAACTCAGTCGCTTGTACCTGTAGAGGCTGTGGTGTGTAGTGAAAGTTGTTATGTACCAAGAATCCGGGTGTAGCACCACCTAATGGTACACAGCCCACAGATCTAGTTTTGAGAAGAAACGCAACCCCTGTAGCTGTTCAATGATGTCATCAATCGTGGGGGTGATATATCGTTCATGCTTGATCGCTTTATTCCCTATTCTTGGGGATAGTCACATGCTGTGGCCGGTTCATCAAAAAATCTTGCATCCCGGTCAGAACCTCAGCGGGCTTTGACCAAGAATGATGCTACATGGCGGTGGAGACCCCTTGACCAGGCTGCGTTTGAGGACGTGAAAGGGGTGTTGACAGCAGAGGATACAATGGCCTTCTTTGACCTGGCCTTGTGCTCAGACATTGGGGTGGATGCCATTCCTTTTGGTCTGGAGGCCATGCTTACCCAGACGGACGGAAATGGTGAGGACCGGTCGATTGCATATGCGAGCAAGGCACTATCGGAAGTGGAACAGCGATATTCCCAAATTGAGATCGAGGCCCTGGTGGTCCTGTGGTGTGTGGCCATTTTGGTCAATATGTGCTGGGACGGCCGGTGACTGTGGTAACAGACCACAAGCCCCTGTTGCTGATCATGGCTGGGTCATGGTTCAAGCCCCAAACTTGCATTGGACAGGGTCTCTTTAGTGTACGCCCCAGAAGCATCAACACGGCCGACTACTTGTCCAGACATCCCAGGGGCGAGCTAGATGGGCATGGGGACATCTGTGCCGAGGAGGCCGATGAACATGTGAGGCTGTTGGTGGAAGTGGCAACTCCAAACTTGGTGCCCATCCACGAATTGGAACAGGCAGTGGCCGATGATGAGTGTTTCAACATCTTGAAGGTGGCCCTTCAACAGGGTTCATGGAGGTCCTTTGTGGACATGCTGGCTCTGAGGACCCAAGAGGTGAGATCAGCGCTGCACAACTGTGGAGGGTCACGGACGAGTTGGCATTTCAAGAGTCAGGACTGTTGCTCCAGGGCAATGGCATTGTGGTAGCATGGTGCAAAGTCCCACAGGTGATGGAGCTGGCACACCAGGGGCACCAGGATATGGCCAAAAGCAAGGCACACCTTCAACAGAAGGTATGATTCCCGGACCTTGAGAGGCAGGTTGAGGAGTTTGTCGCTGCCTGTGTGTGGTGCCAGGCGCGTCCCTGGCGCAGAAGTAGCCTCTTATTGAGACCATGCCCAGAAGAATGAAGCCCTGGGAAAATGTGCATGCCAACCTCGGGTCCACAGGACGAGACACACATTTCCTGGTGGTCATCAATGAATGGTCCTGGTATCCGAAGGTTGGGTTTATTGACTCAGTGTCATTTGACAAGGTGGCTGTGGCACTGGAGAAGATATTTGCAACCCACGGCCTGCCTCAGACCTTGTGCTCTGACAACAGACCACCTTTCCAGGCGGACAGTTTCGCCCAGCTGATGGAGCAGTGCGGGATACAACATCAAAAGATCACCCCGTCTGGCCTTGGGCGAATGGAGAAGCGGAAAGATTCATGAGGAAACTAAATGAGCTGTTTCGCATCGCCCTCAGCCAAGGCCATTGCCTGCAGAGAGCTCTGTATCAGTTCCTAAGGGAGTACAGAGCTACCCCGCATGCATGCACGGGAGTGGCCCCAGCAGAAGCTATGTTTCGGCGGTATCAGAGGGGTCTGATTCCGGAAGTGAGAGACAGGGTACCGGCTGTCATTGAGAATGCTCAGGTGGAAAGGGAGAGGACCATCAGGACGGAGGGGGATAACATCAGGAGAGGACTCCGGCCTCTGCAGTTAGTTCCAGGGGATGAAGTGCTACTAAAGAATGAGCACCCTCAAGGCAAGCAGTCGCTAACATGCGAGCCTGGTCCAATGGACGTGGTGGCGGTACGTGGCTCAACAGTGACTGCTTCTGATGGGACTGCCACTGTCACCCGCAATGCCAGCTTCTCTAAGAAGAGTGGAGATCCCAGGCCGGAGGTGATTCAAAGAAGGGACTATGATGATGTACCGGACGAGGGAGGTGGCCTGACCTATCTGCTGAGTCCCCCGGATCGGCCGGACACAGGTGAGAAGGGCCCGATCCGGGAGGCGGCAGGCAGTATCCCCAAAGGGTCAGGAAGGGGAAGCCTGCCCACTTTAATGACTATGTGTTGGACACCTGAACTGGTGGGCCTAGCCCACGAAGTGGGAAGTGACTGGTGGGACTGGGGTGGCATGTGATAAGGGGTGTGCTATTGTGGGTGCAGTGTATTGTTGTGCGTTATGTATATGTTACCTCTTTTGCTGTTTTTGTTATGAATAATGAGGAGTGTGGTGCCTGCCCCTTCAAGGGCTGCCACACCTGGCAGAGGGACGCAACTCCGCCGCGTGTTAGAAATGTGGGGAGCGTTCCACAGCCGCGGCAGAGCGACCCTGGAGCCTGAACTCATCACACGTGTCCCGTGTGTAGTCATTGCCGTGGGGGGCTCACAGGAGCCACTGGGGGGGCTGTGACAACACAACACTTATTATATGGGTCGAAAAGGACACTTTCAAAATCTGTATTTGTATTTTTTGAATGTCAGCAAATAGAAGAAATGTTCTGGGAAAAAGAAGGAGTAAATCGCTTTGGATTAGCAGGTTTAAATTTAATACACATTTAATTAACAGTCCAGGCAGCTACATGGTCGCCTGCACCCACCCGAGCACACTCACTTCTCGTGGCTAAGCTCCGGCTGCATTAAATATGAAACAAATTCCCTTCATAAAGGGGGCCGGTGTCCTACCTGCGGAGCGCCTGCGAGGAATGCGCAGTCCCCCAGCCAGTCCCGTGGCCCCTCCTGTCAGGGGGCCTGTGATTAATAGAGAAGTCAGGGGCCCCCGAGTGTTGGAATGGCGCCGGATCAATGGAGCCTGACACGGGGCCGGCCACACGCCGGGAGCCGGGACACGCCGTGACCGCAGCACCGGGGCAGGATTGATCCGACAAAAAGGGGGCCTGGCCCCGCACGTCAATACAGGGCTCTCAGCGAGCGCTGATTAATGGGCCTATCCCACCTTCGGCCGTGCCAGCAGGGGGCAGATCCAGAGCATGTTTGCCTAATGTGATGAAGAGATAACTCCAAGCAAACCCGAGTGCTGTACTGGAAACATGCCCGCAGTATTCTAACAACTTCCAGTCCTTCATCTAAACGGCGAGCAGGTGTGTGATGCACGCGCACAGACCCGTGTGCAACGTTCTCTCTCCGATGTGCAAATGCATGCACCAGGAGTGGCTATGATAACGCGGTAGGCTGACTGCTGCCTGGAGGAAGCAAATGCTAACACAGGGCAGAGATTGGGGTAAGCCATTCCGCGCGCTCCACGCGCTCAGCAGTGAGAGGTGGCGCAACCAATGAACCGTGAGGGCAATACTGACAGTTAAAGGCCCAACAACCTGAGCTCACCAACTCGACCACCACAAGGGCCTTTACTTCCAATTAAGGGATTACTCCAAATATAGGCAACACAACCATTAGCCCCCCTGTCTGACCATCCCAGAGATAGGGCCTCATTCCCAGATTGGAGGTAGTCATGGCGCTATTTGCGCCATGGCTGCCTCCAATACCGGGTCCGCCACCGGTCTGGTTCAATGGGGACTTACCGGTGTATTCTGACCCTGGAGGGACCGGTAAGTCCCCATTGAACCAACCATTCCCAGACCACACGTCCTTTACGGTTCCCGCTAAGGAACCTCACAATTGGGCGTTAAGGGATTACCGGCACTGGTCTCCTATCCCTTACCGCCCAACATGTAATGACCTCCATAGTCTGACAAACACATTTCCATGCCTGACAAATTGGGTTTGTAACAAGCAGGGTTGCCCAGAAAACTCACAGAAAGATAATAGTTTCGGCTGATGGATTAGAACTATTTATTTATTTAATGTGATATAGTTTTAACATAAAACTTTACACATATAAAAAAAACATGAATACTCAGAATTTGATTTGAATTCATAACATCATATATAAATACAATAACATTAGAATTATCGAGACATTGGTTGGCATTTTATGGCCAGGTCCTCACAGATTTTGTGAGCTTTTGCCATCATGTACAATGGGAATGCCATTAGTCCGCTAAGGGCATGGTGTTTTCTGGGGGGCATATCCCATGCAAAGCCTCCTGTGGAGGTGATGGAAGTATTGCAGAAGCTCACTAAGATAATAGGACATCACATGCACAATAAAGAAAAACAAACAAAACAATAGAGCATTGCATAGTATGGCATCACATGCCATGCAATCATTTAAGAGGCAATGCCATTGCAAGCCCCATTATTAGCACCATTTCAAGATTTAGCTATCAAAAGCCCAGGTAACGTAATTTAAAGTTGCCATTTCTAGCTCAACTTTGGCCATTTTGGTGGCGTCTTGGTGGTAGGTGCTGTAAATGAGGGGGCAGCAATTAGCACCTTTTATCAAGAGGAATCTTGGTTCTCTACCATGGTCAGGTCTGCAGGTGTGTTGAGGTGATGGCAGACGAGATGCCGAAGTCTCACGGGCTCTGGATACTGTACCCTACGACCTTATAGGAACCCCCCACCCCCCATGGCAAACTATACTACACAAGGGAATTCTTCCCCCAGGCAGGAGTGCTACTGTACACCCCCCCTACCCCTCCTATGCGTAGAGAACAAGGCCTGAGCCTGCTGGGAAAAGGGGAGTGGATTAGTAAGACTCACCATGAGTTTGGCTTTGGACGCTGGAACCTACGAGGATGACTCCAGGGACTGTGTCAAGCGAATCACCCAACTAAATACCTGAAGGTGGCTGTGCACGTGGATCCCAGCTGATTGAGCACTGTTGCAAGAACAGCGCTGTCATGATGTGGCTGCCTTTTTTTATAAGGTCGCGGAATAGCCCGCAACCGTTAGGGCCTGATTAGAGGAAATGACTTATGCGGAAACACGAGGCCGACGTGATGTCAGCTGATCGTGTTTGGTAGTGGAGCGTCCTGTTCTGAGGACAGCATCCTTGCGGCTTGCCTATCACTGTGACCCTAAATGGTGTGAGTGCAGTCTCCATGGACTCTGATATACTGTAAGGAATGGCTTAAAAAGGTGAGACAGGCGTCTTTTGGGCACACCTAACAACCATCTGGCTTTCGGCCCAGACACAGAACTGAAACAGCTGTAGTTGCTGCCTGAGACGATCTGCCGCATCACTCTGATCAAGGTCATCTTTCTTCAAACGCCATGCTGGACCTGTCTGCTGCCTTTGGCACAGAGGATAACTCCATCTTTCTAGCTAGACTCTCCTACGCCATGGGCATCTAGGGAGCTGCATTACAGTGGTATGCCAGCTTCCTCGTTGGGAGAAACCAAACTGTTGAATTCTGATGTTTTGTCGACTCCTCAATCCATCCACCTTACAGCGTCGCCCGGGGTTCCTCCATCTCACTCTTAATTTTATAATCTATCCTCTTCCATTGATGTCTGCCATTCAATGTTTTAAAGTTATTTTTCATTCCTATGCAGGTGAAATCCAACTTTACATTGAAGTCTCAGGACCTAAGGACACTTTAGTCAACTTCAGTTGTGTCTCACCCACATTATGTTCTGGCTAGCTAGCAGTAACCTTCAGCTCAATCAACCAAAGACAGAGCTGATGGATTTGGGGCTCAAGCACCTTCTGTAAGATACTTTCCCTTTCCCCCTTCCCATGCACTTGCGCGATCTGAATGACACCTGGCCTAGTAGGATCGTTATCTGTCTTCTCCTGTTCCCCCTCCCTTGCCTCGTTGCGCCTTGAAACACTTGTGTATAGGCGCGTTATAAATGCCATATCATATCATAGATCATCAACGGTTGCTGCCAGTGTAGGTTGGTCAATCTGGACTGCGAGAAGTCACTCTTCAATCAAGTCAACAAAGAAGGTGTGCCTTTCTTAGTGTCTACCTCCTTAGGTGTGTCCTAACACAATTTCCACACGCTGACCATCCATCAGTGTTTAGGGCACTTGTCAATTCTAGGCTCGACTAGGTGGACTCCCTTTATGGAAGCCTACTTAAACTCCTGCTCCACCGTATACGCATTGCCCAAAACACAGGGATCTATTTAATTTTCAAACAACCAAGAGACTCTCCCATCTGCCCTGCTAGGCATGACCTTCATTGTCTCCCTATAGAATGCCACTTTTTTTGAAGACTCTGTGTCTCGTATTTAAGCATGTCCATGGAGTGACTCCCCTTTACCTCGCCCATAGCATCCATTTGTAGCAACCCCCACTTTCCCTTCACTCCTCCAATGCGCATCTATTTACTGTCCCCATAAGTTGCTGTTCCACCAGAGGTGATAGACGCTTCTCCCTGCTTGGTCCAATGCTGTGGAACAACCCTCTTCCTTTTCTCCGCACCCTGGATTCCCTAGCCTCGTTCCGAAAACATGTCAAAACCTTCCCTTTCACTTAAATAGGAACTGCCCAACAGGGCAATAGGTAAAGGTCTCTGTTGAGCTCTCCAATGGCAATGTACGATTTATTCCATCTGCATCTCAATGCAGTTGACTCTGCCCAGCAAATGTTATGCTATGCACATTGATAAGTAAAAAAAACAAAAAAAAAATAACGATTAGGGGAAGAGGCAAGATGTCCAACTAGAAGTGTTGACGAGTGCCGATCACAAGAATATGTTCTCTTTGGGCCAGTATATTTATTGATACATTGTGGGGAGGGTACTTGTGGTATGTCTATTCAGAAGAAAGCTTCCGGTGCAGGTATCCTGCTCAAATGAGCTCCTGGTATTGTAATACCTACTGAAGTGATTGCCCCTACTGGCGCTAGCTGGGGTGGATTTTAACCGATAACGGCAGAACCCAAAGTTGACTTGATTTTTCACATGACCTTATGGCCTTATGGCCTCATATAGAGTGCTAGGCTCTGGCTGCTCAGACCCTTGCTGAGGGATACTTCAAAAAGTGACCCTTCGTTATTCCAAGAACAATGAACACTAAGACACAAACCTTTTGCGTGAAAACAATTCAATTACAGAAAGGTGCCCAACAATTGCAGAGAAAAATATGAAGAAACATGGGAAAAGGAGTACAGATAAGAGTAAAGCTACCGCTTCCCCCACGTGACTTGTCAAGTTATGTTTTCTTGAAATAACGAAGGAACACCTTTTGATGTAGCCCTCAGCAAGGTTGTAGAGGCTCAGTCGACGAAAACTAAAGATGGTAAATGTGGGTCAATGATGCTTTTCTTGGAGATGGGTGGAGCAGTTTAGTCAATTAGGCCAGTAGCTTGGAGAGATCCCCAGGCAGGTCCAGGGGGAGAAGGTGAACAGACATCACCCTCTGTTAGCATCCTGGGCAACATTTCCTTGTGGAAGATGGGTTTGCGGAGAGAAAGACTAACTCATGTGACTGTGGCTGGCCAATGGGTGATAGGGGTGTTGGGCAATATGTAAGAGCCTTGGGCATTGAGGGCGAGGCTTATTCGGGGCCATAAAAACAATCAGAAGACATCCAATGGTTCCCAAGTAAAGTATGTTTCTATCAGGTGTGACAGGGCGGCCTGCCACAAATAACCACGTTAACTTAGATGGCAAGTCCAACGGTGGTTATTCTTTTATCAATATAGACAGAAAGGCTGGCTCTGGACTTGTAGGAAAGGTCTTTTACGTCTAAACGGATCTCTGAGACATTGGTGCTAAGGCAATCTGTATTTGTCTCTTGCCCGGTTACCATCTCCCCAACCCAGGCGTCCTCAGGGGGGATGTTAGCGCTCCAAAAGGTAACACCCATTTGCCTTTTGCTGGCTTCTCTATTGGTGTCTTCCCTAAAATGGTGACAGCCTAACTTCATGGGATCATCTAGATGCCCCTTACCCATCCCTAGTATGCTAGGGAAGGTTAAGCATGGTCCCTTCTTCCACCCCGTTCCACCGACTTTTCGGTTACTCTCTCTTTCTCCTGGCCCTCTCTAAATCTGTGTCCTAAGATGTTCTCCACCCACCACTCGTCTGTCCCTCAGATCTCACACTACGCCTTTCCACTTCTACCCTTCGATCCAACTTCCCTTATCCCTTATACTTCTGCTTCCAAGTCCTGCTGCCTCTAAATACCCTTCTGCTGCTACCTCACTACTACCTCCTCTACTACCCCTACTGCTCCCCCTCCTTCCCATCCACTGTTACCTCTACACCACCCCTATTTCCCCTCCGCTACTACTCCTATTACAGCTACTCTCTCTCGTATGTCTACCACTTCCTACTCCCACTACTCCTGCAACTCCTACCACCTCCACTCTCACTTCTGATACCACCACTACCACTCCTCTACTCTACCTCTTTTCCTCACACTCTTCACTCTCACACACAAACGCTCCTGTAGCTCTCACATCCTTTGGTCTCTCATACGTCCTCCACCACCTCCTGTGCGCATCCAACTAAAGCACACCAAGCCATGCACGCACACATCTACGCAAATATCCCACCTCCTCCCCGGATTAGATACTTACCCTACCAATCACAAACCTGACTTGAAGGGGGATGATGCGGGAAGTGCTCAAAAGGGCTTATAATCCCCACCCGCTTTCCTTGCAGCCTGGCTGCATTTTTAACATGGAGCAGTAGTATCTCCCAGTGTCCAGTTGATTCTTCAGGCCCCCCTGGAGGCGTTTGCTCATTAAAGGGTTCCCTGCTGAGTAGAGGGATTATGATTTGCAGTCATTTCATGGAGGCACTTTCCCAGCATAGTCTTCCCTGGCGGCGTAGTAGATGCACGATGGCCTGCATAGAGGCCTCCATTTTATATAAACATTCCCTGGTGGGCTACTGGATTATCTCCCTTCGGGGACTCCAGCAGACGTTGTCTGGTGGGTCCATGTTCAACTTTGCGTCGCTGTGATGGTGTTGTGGTGCTGGTGGCATCCCGCAATGTGGGGTTCCTCGTCTGGCATCTGTGTCCGTTGTTGTCACATTTGCCGCTTCCTGCTGTGGTGATCCTGCTGCCTTCGGTGGTGGTGCTCCAGCATCCTGCTGTTTCCCTGCGGCTGTGGGTTCGCTTCTCCAGTGGTCTGCGGCGGATCCACCTCTGTCCCTATAGGTAAAGAGGGCTGGGAAGGGGTACGCACCCCATTCTGGCTACCTGATGAATTTTGGGGGTTCATGCTCTCTGCCCTCCTTGACAGGACCATGAGAGCGGCCCAGTCACAGAGGCCAAAGGTCTGTGGAGAAAACCTAAATAGGCCTAAAGAGGAAATCCCAAGTGAAACACAGGGAAGGGGTCAACTGTCAAAGGAGAGGCAATCAGACATGGATCACTGAGTCAATTGTTCAAGATTAAGAAATGTTCTGTCACATGAGACTTGTTGTGCACACCTCTGCTACATGAACAAGCTTGTAGCGCTGGCGTTCTTCTTGGGTGATTATTGATTTCCTGAGATCAGGGGTCCACTCATGATGTATGGAAGAGGGAAGGTATGGCAATGGTCCAGGTAGCAGAGGTCAAACATCTAGCAGTGCTCCCCATCACCTTCCAGCCTGTGATTGTGATGAGGTGATCCCACCTGGTGCACTGGTGTAGCGGGGCCCCCACAGCCCCTGCAGAGTGTGGGGCTCTGCAACACTGTGTCTAGGGGGTCCCAGCCCAGTTCTCACCCATCAGTGTGAAGGCTGGTCCGGGGCTCGCAGCATGAGAAGGAGGCACCCCGTACGGGTTCGGAGCTGAACATGACATGAAGCACATGTAACATGCAACATTCAGCTCCTACCTGTTCTCCTCTGGCTTCCTCATGCCATCATATAAAGGAACCAGGAATCTCTCCCAGCTTCCTGTTTCCTGTCTGTGAGCAGAACATAGGAGCCTGGGCCTGGAATGACGGACCAAAGCTCAAGCAGGAAAAAAAAAGGTAGGAAGGCTTTTTGAGAATACAAACAAAATGTGTATCAGTATTTTACTTGTGTGAGGTGCATGTCTGATATGTTTGTGGTATGGATCAGTGAGTGGTGGATGAATGAGTAGGAATGTGAGAGTGCATGTGTGAATGTTCTGGCTAGGGTGGTGCATGACTATGTGGAGAATGCAGTGTGAGTGGATGTGAGAGAATATGTATGGGTCAGTGAGTGATGGGTGAATGGGTATTCATGTGACAATGTGTGTGTTTGGATGCTCTGGGTGGGGTGTGTACCTGTGTGGAGAATTCAGTATGAGTGGATGTGAGAGAAGGTTTAGGGCTGAGTGAATGGTGGGCGAATGAGCAGACATGTGATAGTGTGTGTTTGTATGTTCTGGGGGAGGTGCATGCCTGTGTCGAGAATGCAGTGTGAGTGAATCTCAGAGGCTTATGTGTGAGTGAATGGCGGTGAATGAGTAGGAATGTGGCAATGTTTGTTGGAATGTTCTAGGTGGGTACATGTCCTGTGTGGAGAATGCAGTGTGAGTGGATGTGGGAGAATATGTATAGGTCAGTGAGTGATGGGTGAATGGGTATTAATGTGACAATGTCTGTGTTTGGATGCTCTGGGTGGGGTGCGTGACTGTGTGGAGAATGCAGTGTGAGTGGATGTGAGAGAACCTTTAGGGCTGAGTGAATGGTGGGCGAATGAGTAGACACGTGGTAGTGTGTGTTTGAATCAATCTTTTTCTTATATTCAAAGATGAGCTCAGATATGAGAGCAGAATCCATGCATTGTGCATATTGTTTGAGAATAGAATACTGTACACTGCACGTCTGCACTGGGTTACAGCATATTTGCAAGGGAAAGGAATTAACATGCACTTACAAGTGATTTCATTGGATTTGCAAAGGAACAAAAAGTACAATAAATCCTCTTGGACAACATTACAAAATGTACACATTTCACTGTGCGTCAAACTATAAGATGGACATTTCAAACTAGAAGATGACTATTTCGAGGTAACCACTTTTAATAGGAGAAAGCCAGAGCGAGCTCTTGTTATCCAGGAATGTTCTTTACTATAATTTTAATATCCCAGGTAATTTTGTAACACATTGCTAGATATAGTTAAATGGAGGTGATTGTGTTCCTCTTATTATAGAAATCATCTCCAGCAGCTGAATCTAATGGGATTCATTTCTAGAGGGTGTGTCGCATCTGATCACAATATAATATGTCGGATCCATGGTTTTAACAGAGGGTATTTTTCCGAGGCTATGATATGATGCAATATAAGATGAGTTAAACTGTCCTTATCTTTACACTACATTCTAATCCAGAGCAATATATGTTCTAGGGCACGTCTGTACCCAAGGAGAGGAAAACCAAGCTCCATATGAGCAGCACAATTGGCTACTGCAGTTGGTAAGCCCAGGAGATACTTGATAAATGTATTTTCCTGGACTTGTATTGGCTCTAAAGTGGTGTATCCCCAAATACTGATGCAATATCTGCGATTGCCTTTGCATAGGATGATATCCTGAGCACGAACTCAAAGGGACAGCATTTCTATGCTCTTCCGAAGAGTAAACATCTGCCAAAAGACCGTACCATATTGCTCATTTGCTTGGGGCAGTGGTTATTACCCAGGTCAGAAGAAGTAAATGTTATACCCAGTTAATTATAGGCCTTCGTCGGTTCCAATTTTTGGGCCCCGATGTAAAAAGATGGATCATTTTCTCGTCTACCACAGTGTTTGTGATGACACATCATTATTGCTAACTTCAAAGCATTTACTTTCGATCAAGATCTTTCAAGAAATCAGAGTATGTGCAGAGCATCAACTTTAATGCGCATGGAGTTCTCGCTATTGAAACTCTGTCATCAGCATAGATTTAAATTGGGATTGACAATTATATCTGCCTTATTCTCTGTTAATGTTGATGAAGGCTGAAAAATGGTCTACCTTTATTAAGGAGGTGGATCTAGTGGTGTTGAATGGAAGTGGTCTTGATCACAATAATATGGGCACTACTTGGACAAATGGGTGTTATTCTTCTATGCTTGATTTCATCTGTATGAGTGATAAGTTGTTTGATAACACTACTGGTTTCCATATTTTGGGTAATGAATTTAGTGATCATTCACTACTCTAATATACGGTCACTTGGACCAATAGAATAGGTGACGTTCATGCAACCAAGGGGATTACTATCTCTAACCAAGGGAATAGGATTCAGTGGTAAGATGCAAATCTAAATAAGGCTAAAAACATGGTGCCTTGATATCAACATGTTCGTTATTCTTCTGCAGATGATATTATTACTTGGCTATCTAAACATCTTCAAGATATTATGCCTTCTGGATGTAAGCTTGGATCTTATAAGGATAATCCCAACAGAATTAGAATATACAACAGGGTAGTTAGAGATATGAAAAGGGAGAAGCGCAGAAAGCTGTGCTTGTGTGACTCAAGTGGCAAAGATCTTGTGATGGTAAGAAAGATCAGGAACAGATACCGGAACGAGATAAGAAGATATCTGGTCTCTGAGAACAATATTAACTGGCAATATATAGTTTGCTGTCTTTTGGATGGTAACATTACTAGATTTTCGGCTAGTTTTAGATCTATGTGTAAAGCTGGGAATTCTGAGCTGGCTATCCCTATCAATAGTCACACGTAGGTTATGTATCATACTAATAAATTCAAGGGAGATACAACAACTCTGGTTAAAACACCTATCAATACTTTGACTATATCAAGGGAAGATATCTTAATGGTAGTTAAGAGCCTTAAATCATCTAGAGCGCCTGGGCCTGATGGCCTCTGTAATGTTATTGTTAAAGATAATCCGGAGGTCTGGACAGATATTTTGGGGATAATCTTCCAGAAAATTATTGACACTGGTGTTATGCCAATTTCCTGGAAGCTATCTCACAATATTCCTGTTTTAAAGTCAGGACGTCGGAGCTTACCTGAGAACTATAGGCTCCTGGTTCTTACCAACGTGTCCAGTAAGATCTTTTGTACAATTTTCCTCCGTGAAATAATGAAATGGATTGACAGCAATCATATCCTTGATAAGGCCCAAACTGGCTTTCGCAAAGGGTGTTCTACCAAGGATATTGTTTTTATAGTCAATGCTCTCTTTGAACAGGCCAAGGGTACTATATATATGTTATTTGCTGATTTTTCATCAGCTTTTGATTCAGTTGAGCGCGAGAGGCTGTGGGCGAAACTTGATTGCTTGGTATGCCATCCTATCTCCTGTATGTCTGTAAAATGATATATGACGAAAGTAAGGCCAGGATACGTATAGATAATGAGGGTGCTCTGTCTGAGCCTGTTGCTATTGCCGAGGGGGTCAGACAAGGCTGTACATTGGCACCTACACTCTGCAATCTATTTAAGGCGGATTTTGGTGGAATATTTAAAACGAAGATGAATGCCTTCCCCAGAATGGGCTCACATAAAATCAGCTGGATAAGTTATGCCGATGACATCATTATCTTTGATAATACATATAGTGGCATTTGCAAAAGCGCCAGTGCTGTATGTGATTATGCAAACGCCAATGGCCTCACCATCAACCTTAACAAAACTAGAGTAGCAGTAAAAAGTCTGGAATTCCCTGTACATTGGGTGTGCTCAGGAAAGGGAATTCCTATAAATATCTGGGTTATGAGCTCTGTGGAGCTAGAGGTACTATTAACAAGCTGGTACAACAGAATAAAAGTTATGGCCACACTTACAGCAGTCATGTCCTTCTGAAAAAAAACGGCAGGATATAGCTTGCTTGGAATTATTAACATATATAAACAAAAGCTTGTGGCCATGTTTCTGTATGCTCTGGAGACATCATTTACGGGCTGGTCTGATTGGGCTGATGTTACTGAAGGTATTATATGGTGTAGATTGCTTGGCCTTAACAACTATACCCCTGTACAGGCGATCCGCCTAGAAATGGGGCTTATTTCCCTGGCCACCCAAATTGACCATAACAGGGCCAAACTTTATGTGAAAATTAAATTTGCATATCCAGGTACCCTTTTAAACATCCTTAGGGAAGGTTTAGAGGAGGGTAAGATGGAAGCTCTTAATAAATTTAAGGAACTAAATTTGCAATTATTTGAAAAATATCTGTTGGACACCGAGGTGGGAACATGGTGAAGGAGTGCTGTTAAAATCTCTGAAAACTGCCATTGAAATGTGGGACTGGGTGACTAGTCACGATAAGGTCTCCTCCATGAGCTCTCTAAAAACCTTTGCAGTGATGCCCTTTAGCTATAAAGTACCTCAAGGATATCTGCTACATATGCCTTCACAGACCAATGGTACAATCTTTATGGCTATTAGACTTGAACGGCTTAATGTCCTGGGGGGTTGTGGGTCGTGGTTGGGTCTACCTATTGAAAAAAGGATTTGCAGACTCTGTGTGGTAAATGATAAGGTGGAAACTACAAGACATGTTCTCACCTGTTGCTATTCTATGAGATCTACCTATGATAAATACTTTGCTAAACTTGATCGGGAATATAATGATATTGAAAGTGAACATTTCTGGTTGCGTTGACTGTCCCGCAGGTATATAGGGCCCTGTTTTTGGCACTGATGTGTAAGGTGTGCACTTACCTTGTTGTTTTATTGTATATATTATTTTATGTTTGGGTTTACTTCTGCTCTTTCCATGTATCTTTCTTTTCTAGTATATTAATTGGTCTGATGAATTTAATGTATAGGCTAATTATGTTGTTTTGTAATATTGTTTTTACTTTGTGAAAAGTTAATTTTTGAACTATAACACAATAAAAAATAAAAATAAAAAAAATGAATGTTTACATCAGTTTGTTAACATATATCCACAACACAATTCTCACCAGTATGCAGCCCTGTCGGACTCCCGTTTCTACTAGAAACCAGGGGGTGCAATGTCCACCTTCGCCCCCTTTTTTCCTTTCTTGTTTTGCATCCTATGCTCATTTTTATCCCCATGTCACGTGCACGTTTTATTTTCGGTTCCTACTTCCCACTGTTATGCTTGTTTTTTTTAACACCTGCTTATTTTTTCTGCATCCACATTTTGCTTCCTTTTTGTTTGAAAGGGATTTTTTGGGTTGTCATGCTGTATTTCGTTATGGTGGAGGCAGGCGTTTCCCTGCTTGCTGTTTGTTAATTATGCACTTCATTTATTTTTGGAAAAAACTGAAATTATGGAAAAGAATTCAGTTCAGTGACTGAAGATATTGTATACTAGGCGAGATGTAATGTGAATACTAATATCAGGTTTGTATGTAGTGCACGAGGACAAATCCCTCCACTTTCTAAGCTTTGCCTTTATACCTGTAATTAATATCCAATTATAGAGCACTCTATTTAAACACCTCACAAAGGCTCATGGCGCGCTTCGAAGGTGCAGGACGGGCCGGTGTCAGAGACAACGCTGAACCCGGATGGACGTTTGCTCAGATATGTTCAATTGAAGCTGTACTTGTTGGGCGCTAACCTCTTGTGGCTACCCTCGAGATGCCACATATATGTGTATGTCATAAGGGGCAGTGGTGACCTTCATTTCCAGATCATTGTACATTTACTCCAGATGGTACTTGTGGACTCGTCCCTCCCCGCTGTGCCAGGCGCACCCAACCTTCCCTAGTTCCACCCCACGATATTTCTTCCTCTCTGAAGTCCAGGGACTTCCTTTCACCAAAATGCCTGGGGTAGCGGAAGTGACATCACACAACCCTTGGACCCTGGTGACATCACAGGAAGTGATGTCATTTGGAACCACCCAACAGTGACATCACAGGAAGCAATGGCACATGACCTTTCACCCTTGACAAAACAGGAAGTGGCATCACATAGCATCATTCCTAAGTACACCAGGAAACATAAGGTTACGATATCACTATAATGTGATGTACATTTCATACCAGAATGGATCACCATATCTATATATATATAGTTAAGATCAGTGTGTATAGGCCCATATTGCCAAATTACTGTGAATGCAAGCAGACGTTCAGGACCAAATGATAATGATGTGTTATTATATAGCACTTACGCTTAAGCACTTTGTATAGAACAAATTTACATACAATATCACCCGACCTGTGTTGGTACTCAATTAGCGACCTTAGAAAAATGAAAGGCTGAGTTCAGGTGTTTAAGAACAGACTAAATCAGTGACCCACACTCTGAAGTGTGCCAGAAACAAACCTTTAATGAGTCTAGCAATTATTGGATAGAATTACAGAAAGACACGTTGTTGTTCCTGGTCTTTCTTATTTAGGGTCACTACTCAAAGTGTTACAATTTTGGAACCCCGTGCTTTTTTAAAAGGCTTGAGCAAGAAAGCCAGCCACTCCAGAAACAAAGAGCCACATGGCACTGGCCCCAGCCCAGGAGCTTACATAAAAAAAAGGGTAGGGGTAGCAAGGGAGACCACAGGGGTAGCAGGGGAGACCATAGCGACCCCCAAATGATATTCCTGCTGAAGTCCCCCTTCCCCTGCAGACTAAATGAAATTCCCCGCGAGTGCAGGGCTCTGGTACTGCCCAGCGAGCGAGGTTTGGTCTTTTTCAAATCCCATACATATTAGCAAAGCATCGCCGAAGCAGCTCCGCTTTCAAATGTTAGCATCTGGTCACCACACGACCCACTAGAAGAGCTGGGTAACAGGTCTTTTGCCAGCTGAGGCGGAGGCGGAGGCGACGCCGCCACCAGAAGTCTTACCTGCAGTTGTTCTCTGGACAGTGGGTGACACTGCGCCCAGTGCTAGCTGAGCCTGCAGCGCGAGCACCTGCAGAAGTAGCCTGTTCTGTCCTGCCACGGCCGCCTGTAGCCAAACACGTCCTTTTCCAGTAGCTGAGAACTGCCCGCCAGCTGTAAGACTCTTGGCCCCACTCATGTTTGGCTCCAGAAGAATCCAGCACCGGCCAGTTCCTTTTGTGCATCTCTAGCTGTGTGATGCAGCGGAAGCTCGTTTTCTGATGTATAGGTTAGGGGGGTATTTCAACGTGTGGAAGCATTTTTTATTATTTAAATTGTTTTTTAAAATTATTATGTGAATTGGTTATACAAGTTACCTTACACCTGTGTTAGGTTTGCCTGCAGGCATGGTGGCCTTTACAAATTCAAGAATTTCATAAAAGCATTCATACTCTTTTTAAAAACCCCTTCAGCTCTTAAATGTCCGGACTGGGGTTATATCACGACATCTGCCCCTCTATACAGGTGAAATTGCCCCCGGCTCCTATGCAAGATTAGGGCAACATTTCAGAGGCCTGCTTCCTGTGTGCCCTCCATGCAGTGGCGAGAACTGGGTGCTGGCAGTTGCCAGAGCTCACAGCACGGGGCCAGCTGCCTTGAGATATGGCCCTCAGTCCTGCATTGCACACGGCTTCCTATCTCCGTGGATCTGGGTGCATGAAATATTTTTTATTTTTTTTTATTTTTTTTTTATTTTGTTATAGCTGAATAGAATCAACTTTTCAAAATTACATGATAATTCCATAAAAAGATCCCAATACATGGTTAGCATACACTTAAGGACATATAGTAAAAGAAAGCTGAACAACAACAGATACCACAGTTTGCAAAATGATACAATTACTTCAGCACAAGTTACCCTATTAAAAACAATCTCAAAAGATAGAAAACCACATCAACTCATGTGCATTCAACCAATTATTAGTATGACTGTTCATAGAAAAAGTTCACAAGGTAATATATGTTCTAGAAAGTGCACCAGTGCCTTTATAACCGAAAATCTGGTACTGTTGATTAGAGCATTCCATATCTCCAAATCGTCCCGTTGCATGTGCACATTTAACAGATTCGTAAAGTGTTTTGCCCGTATGTCTTCCAAAGCGTGGCATGCAACTATCATGTGTTGTAAAGTCTCTTTGACACTGTGATGATTACAAAACCGACAAAAGTTTAATTCAGGAGGAATAGTCTTCCGTCTCACCAACACTTCTCTCGTAGGCCACAAGTTCATTCTCAAACGCAAGAACTTGGACCGAATTTTCGCAGAGGGACATTTTAGTAGATAACTTGGCACTTGACCCAAGCATTTAATACCAAAGATTTTAGAATTAAAATCTTTGTATTGTCTGCAGCGTTCGTAGTTCTGAATCCACTCCCATTGATAATATTTTGTTTTAGCACGAATTGGGTTCTCCATCAGCAGCTGTAATGATATATCAGCTTCAGACATAGCATTTAATACAAAGCCACGCCATTGACTAGGAAAGGCCAAACCGGAGGAGGTCAAGAAGCCAGCAATCATACTCATTATATTGTTCTCACCACCACCAAGAATGCATTTCCGAAAGAAAGAACACAGTCTCCATTTGACCCTGCTAGATAATGAATTGAGCCCTAGTTCAAAACGCAGCATAGGCAAAGGTAGGCAGTTTGGCAAATTTAAAACCTTTCTCCAAAATGTGGCCTCAAGTTTATCCCAAGCTTGGTCATTAGAATACAGCTTGGATTCTACACCATATAACAAGATGGGGATGACTTTTTGCTCATAATACATAAACAAATGCCTCAGTGTAAATTTCCCGTACTTATAGACGAGTATTTTCGCCTGTGACAGCAGCGTTGACAGTTTTGACTGTAACACAGTCAAGTGTCTATTGTCGATGATGGTATTTTGCATGTATAGACCCAGATATTTGTATTCTGACACAATTTCTATTGGTTGTTGTTGTAAATACCACACTATGTTTAAGCTCTTAGCTTTCCCTCTTGACTTACAGACTAGAATCTGAGATTTTTCCAAGTTGACTAGAAGTTGATTCTCCTTAGAATAGTTAGACAATGCAGACAGCAAGTTCTGGAGACCTCTAGGAGTTTGCGATATTAAAACAAGGTCATCCGCATAAAGCAACCATGGTATGCGCTGACCCCCAAGTTCAGGAGCATCCGATAAAGTATGCACGAAATAACTCCCCATATCCAATATGAACAGATTGAATAATATCGATGCTAAACTGCACCCCTGTTTGAGTCCCAGAAACGTTGAAAAGGAAGAGGATAGAAGACCTTCAAAAGAGAGCCTAACACGCATGGACGTGTCCGTGTGTAGTTGAATGATCATTGACAAGAGAGAAGAAGGGCAACCAAAAACTTTTAACTTATAAAATAATAAGTTTCTATTAATGGAATCAAAAGCTGAGCGAAAATCAATGAACGCAAAATATAAAGGTTGCTTCCTGAGTGCATATTTCGACTTCAACATGTTTAATGTGATCATGTTAGGAAGTGTGCCAAGTCCGCTTACAAAACCTGATTGGAAGGGATCTCTCTTAAGGCATTTTTTTGTCCAGTTTTTCAGCTCGCGCAAAATCAGCTGAGAAAAGATCTTACCCGGGACATCCAAAAGAGAGATCGGTCTGTAACTTGTTGGGTTGGCCCGTTCACCTTTCTTATAAATCGGGACGACAATAGATTGCTTCCACGACAGGGGAATTCTCTGTGAGGTATTGACATGATCAAATACGAGACAAAGGATATCCGCCCAGATGTCCGGAAACCGTTTAAGGTGAGCATTGGATAAGCCATCCGGGCCAGGGGCTCTGGAATTGTTGGCTCGCTTGATAAAATACATGATGTCTTCTCTTTCAAAATGTATGTAGAAAGGAGGGAGAGTATCAAATGAGATTTTAGAGAAATGCTCCGGAGGTTCAGCAAATAGTTTAGCATAGTGCTGTATCCACCTTGCTTCAGACGCATCATTTGATTGAACTGCCACCTGATGCCCTGCAGTCACTTGATTTATGATGTTCCATGACTGAGCAGTGTTCTTTGAAGCCAAGGTTTTTAATATGCTAATTCCATCAATTTGGTAAAGCTTTGCCCTCCTTCCTCTTACCCAATTTCTATATTTAGTTTTGATACGGGACAAAACAGTTTGTCGCATATGCAAAGGGAGCTTAAGGGCTGCTCTCCTCTCAGAACGTACCCTAGCTTTCTCAAGTCTAATTTGGTGATCAAATATGTGCAGATGGGGGATTTGTTTCACTTTCTGTTTGATAGACCCCGGTTGGAAAATCTGCATTAGGTCATAATATGGTGTAACTGGCAGAGAGTTTTGGGATGCTTCATCATTAAGTTGAGCATAATAGTGTGTCCTAAAGGCTCCCAACGAAGACTCAGTCCATATTAATCTATTTCTAGCCGGATTTACGGTATGCGAGCCCATAAAAAAGAAAGGTTTTAGTTGGTTAATGCTAACATTTACAGACAGAAGCATACATAGCATATTATGGTCGCTCATGTCTAAATCAATTATTTTGAATGCTGTTACCTTATTAAACATCTGTGCATTAACATACATAAAGTCAATGATGCCCTCACTGTTAGCACGATGCCAAGTAGATCTTGGTGGCATGTCTTGCGGGAAGGCACCATTTAACATGAACAAATTTCGAGATTTGACTAACATTGACCACTTACTCAAGCGATTTTTTTCCAATTTACCTGAAGGGCCTAGGCAATGCAGATTTAAATCACCAGCAAGAATAATAAAATGAGACAAGCCCTCGAGCATCACAATATCGATAGCCTTAACCACAGAATCCAAGAAACACTCATCAGAAATGCGCGACGGGTTCCAGTATACATTGATAGCGGCACCCACAAAGCCCTTGCCACCGATCTTTGTCATCTGTAGGAAAGCGTTTGGAGAAAACCAAGGTTCAATTTTCAGACCCGCGGTCTGTTTCACCCCCATCAATAAGCCAGAAGTAGGACGTCCCCAAAGACCCTTCTCAGCTGGTATCAGAGTGACATCATAATTGTTCCATGTGGGAACACTAGTAAACCATGACTCTTGTATCATGATTACGTCGTGCTCTAATAGCTGTACACTCCCATTATTTAGCAGATGTCTATTCATTCTCGAATTCCAGCTTACAACTGACAGACAAGATTCTGTAATTTCAGTATGCTAACGTTGATTGATTTTGAACTCACAAGTGCATGCAGGATGAGACAGCGCTTGATTTTTGTTTGGTGTTTGTTTTAAGTTAGCCAATTGTTGTAGATGTACAGAAGAGTCTAATAAATCAGATTTAAGTTGAAGAGAGAAACCCAGATCCAACAATTGTGATTTGACAGACCAGAGTGTATTTACTACAATCCTTGAATTAATCCAAAGAGTTGACGCAGTCCAATTAGAGTTGTTAACAAATTCAACGAGCTCGATGTCAACCGTCCCAATATCATCGAGCTCAGGAATCTCACTAAATATAGCTAGCACCGATGCACGATTCAAGTTATATTGCTTGACAGGTAGAGGCAAACAGCTAAGTGTTAAAGCATGGATCGCTGGCCGCTTTGCACAGATGCGCGCACGTTTTGAGGTATCAACCTGAGGCTGCGGGTTCAAAATTGGTTGGACTGGTGGACAGACTTTATCTTGGGTCGTGGGAGGAGTCTCAAGGAATTTAATTAACGAAGACTGAATCAACCTTTCGATATCACTAGCAGACAAGGGCTCAGGCACCGGGGTGTTTTGTGCGTTAACGGCTGATGCCTGAGACACAGCTTGTACTGTGCTCACTTTAATAGGAGCTTGTGAACTTGCTGTTTGAGGGGATTGTATCAACGTCGTAACAGGTTTATGAACAAGAGCCGTTTCACAAGGTGCGAAAGTTAAACTTTTAAGAGCAGGTTTGGCTACCATATAGTCATCGATTGCTTGCCTTAATTCTTTAAGCCGTACATCCCTGACCCCAGTTCCTGACAAAGTAGCAGGTGTAAGAGTAAAGTCACTGGGTGTCCGATTTTTGGAGTTATTTTTAGACACGTCAGTAGCCACACATATCAGCTCATTTAGGGGACTATGGTCTACAACCGGGGGAACTACCACCGGATTTGATCTCGCTTTCTTTGACTGTGCCTGAAGAGCATATTTCTTTGATATTACTTTAGCGGCAGCCAAAGTGGTTGCAGCTGGTATAGACAGGTTCTTCACAAAAGATTTAATTTGTGAAGCACATTTAGTCACAGATTTGATGTTTTTTGTCTTTTTTGGTTGAGAAACAGCTTTATTCAGCCCTGTTTTCACTTGATCAGCTAAACTTGTGTTAACATCAAACAATGGGTATGGTGTTTTTTTTGCTGTTTAGCTAAAGTTTGGATTATGGGAATAGAAGGGTCAACTATAGGTGCTGGAAAGCTTGGTATGGGTTGATATGTTTGTTGAAAATTACATGACACTTGAGCCGAGGTTTGAGACATTACAGACTTCTTTTTTTTAGAGATGAAGTCAGCATGCCCTAAACCAGTCAATTTGTTAGAATGTACAAGTTGTTCAGCTAATAGCTGATTTAGTTGATCTGAGTGTGCATCGGCTTTTGTGACTAAAACTTCAAACAGCTTTGCTAACGCTATAATAGCCGTATTCAAAGAGGTAAGCGCAAATCCTATGTTTACACTCTGTGATTCTGGCCATCCAAACTCTGGCATATTGTGTGAGGGTACTTTCCGTGGAGTTGGAGCTAAAAAGGATAGATTCGCTACAGAATTTGACACACTGATGTTCGTAAACAAGATGGGGGATTTGGAAAGATTTTCAGGTAGAGTGTGATTTAGTAAACCAGAGGCGTTTATGTCAAGATCAATTACTGGCACCTCGCCCTCATCCGAAATAAATGTCTTAAAGTTTGATGCATCACTTATAGATATAACAGGACTATAAGCTATCTTATCACACGGCACACTGGCACCAGTCAGTACGTTATTAAGCAAAATGCTATCTGTAAGCGAGGCATTTTCTTTGGCAAACTTTACTATAGGTTCAGTTGAAGAGACAGCTTTTGCAACATCTCCCGTCAAAACATCCTCTGTTACACTATTCTTATTTTGTTGTCCATGTGGAGAGTCCTTTTTTATAGCTGCAATAAATTCAACCAAACAGTCGTTTGCTTTCAAAGTGTTATCCCTGTTATTAGAATCACAGGGAATCTCATAAGTGGATTTAGAACAAAAAGATCGAATGTCCATCCCATCGGATAACACAGCTTTACTTTTGGACATCGCTTTTTGAGTCCTCACACGAGGAGTTGAACTCAATCTCGTTTTGCTCAGAGTTTCCGCAGCCACGTTTGGCACGGCATGAATGCTATTCGTAAAAAGAGCAGCAGTAGCAGGAGGCATTCCTGTTTTTAAAGAGTTGAAGCCTCGTTTCATTTTTACAATGCACAAGCAATCAGGAACAGATATAATAGCCACAAGTGGCTTCTATGCGATGTAGAGCACGGACAACTAGGTACTCACCACACTCTTGCACTACCGACCGAAGCAGAGAAGCGTGATGGTTTTATCTTTGTCCATTCACCCTTCAACCGCCCAACAGCCTAACAGAAATGCAGCGCCCTTTTCGCTGCCGGGCTTATCGCCGCGAGGGTAACTCACGGCTCCTGAAATGGTCCTGTGAAGTCACGTGATCCGTCACGTGCTGCGGGCTGGCTCCGCCTCCTCCAGGAAGCGGCAAAGAATGCAAATTTCTCCAGCAAGAGCTATGTATAGCTTGCAATGCTGTGCAGACAGTAGAACATTTTAGGAAGCAAAACGAAGCTTTTTCCAGCAGCAGTCACCCTGCTCGAGCAACTCACGGCTCCTGAAATAGTCCTGTGAAGTCACGTGATCCGTCACGTGCTGCGGGCTGGCTCCGCCTCCTCCAGGAAGCGGCAAAGAATGCAAATTTCTCCAGCAAGAGCTATGTATAGCTCGCAATGCTGTGCAGACAGTAGAACGTTTTAGGAAGCAAAACAAAGCTTTTTCCAGCAGCAGTCACCCTGCTCGAGCAACTCACGGCTCCTGAAATGGTCCTGTGAAGTCACGTGATCCGTCACGTGCTGCGGGCTGGCTCCGCCTCCTCCAGGAAGCAGCAAAGAATGCAAATTTCTCCAGCAAGAGCTATGTATAGCTCGCAATGCTGTGCAGACAGTAGAACGTTTTAGGAAGCAAAACGAAGCTTTTTCCAGCAGCAGTCACCCTGCTCGAGCAATTCACGGCTCCTGAAATGGTCCTGTGAAGTCACGTGATCCGTCACGTGCTGCGGGCTGGCTCCGCCTCCTCCAGGAAGCGGCAAAGAATGCACATTTCTCCAGCAAGAGCTATGTATAGCTCGCAATGCTGTGCAGACAGTAGAACGTTTTAGGAAGCAAAACGAAGCTTTTTCCAGCAGCAGTCATGAAATGCAATCTAGGCAACGCAGTGAATTCCAGCTCTGCCCACCTCGCATCAGCACAGCGCCCCCCATGGAGTTCCCTTGCAACGTTCCCAAGAGGCCTCCCACTGCAGTGACCATTTACTCTGAGAACGCAAAACGCGCCTCGACTTTTAATGAGGCATAAGAGGCAAAGCTACTGGATGGTGTTGACTACTTCCGCCACTAATATTACCACAAAAAAAGTTTATTTCACGATAATTCGCTAGCGTGACCAAAAAGTAGGACTCCGTCAATGAGCCTTATCATGAGTTGGGCGGTAGCACTTAAATGCAGTGGTAACAGTATTACCTCCAGGAATACCGCTCCGCTCGATCTCTACCCTGCCAAAGTAGCGCCGTACTCAAAAGGGACCAGCGTTAATACATCCGGCGGTATCACAGCTGATGTTAATATAGCCTGTGGTAATACCACTGTCAATACAGCACGTTATCACAGACATATCACAACCCCATTTCCAGCGGTATTGCCGCCCGAAAACCGGTGAAAATACTGATGGAATTACCCTCAGCCTCCGCTGGAGGTAAATGAACCCAGGTGCCAGGAATAAAGCCACAGTTGCATACTGTGCCCGCCAGAGGGATACACAAGACAGGCCCAGGCCCCAAGCACACTTCCCAACACCATGTTGACATTTCCTGCTGGAGCTTTGACATGTGGTTCCACATGGTGCACCTTGAGCTACAGATGCCAGACAACCAGGGCAGGGCACAGGGACCACAAGGAGGGGGGGGCAGGGCACAGGGACCACAAGAAGGGGGGGGCAGGGCACAGGGACCACAAGGAGGGGGGGCAGGGCACAGGGACCACAAGGAGGGGGGCGATGGAATGAGGATGAGGGGCAGGGCACAGGGACCACAAGGAGGGGGGCGGTGGAATGAGGATGAGGGGCAGGGCACAGGGACCACAAGGAGGGGGGCGGTGGAATGAGGATGAGGGGCAGGGCACAGGGACCACAAGGAGGGGGGCCGTGGAATGAGGATGAGGGGCAGGGCACAGGGACCACAAGGAGGGGGGGGCAGGGCACAGGGACCACAAGGAGGGGGGGCAGGGCACAGGGACCACAAGGAGGGGGGGCAGGGCACAGGGACCACAAGGAGGGGGGGCAGGGCACAGTGTCCACAAGGAGGGGGGGCAGTGCACAGGGACCACAAGGAGGGGGGGCAGGGCACAGGGACCACAAGGAGGGGGGCGGTGGAATGAGGATGAGTGGCAGGGCACAGGGACCACAAGGAGGGGGGCGGTGGAATGAGGATGAGGGGCAGGGCACAGGGACCACAAGGACGGGGGCGGTGGAATGAGGATGAGGGGCAGGGCACAGGGACCACAAGGAGGGGGGCGGTGGAATGAGGATGAGGGGCAGGGCACAGGGACCACAAGGAGGGGGGGGCAGGGCACAGGGACCACAAGGAGGGGTGGCAGGGCACAGGGACCACAAGGAGGGCGGGCAGGACACAGGGACCACAAGGAGGGGGGGCAGGGCACAGGGACCACAAGGAGGGGGGGGCAGTGCACAGGGACCACAAGGAGGGGGGGCAGGGCACAGGGATCACAAGGAGGGGGGGCAGGGCACAGGGACCACAAGGAGCGGGGGGCAGGGCACAGGGACCACAAGGAGGGGGGGCAGGGCACAGGGACCACAAGGGGTGGGGGCAGGGCACAGGGACCACAAGGAGGGGGGCAGGGCACAGGGACCACAAGGAGGGGGGGGGCGTGCACAGGGACCACAAGGAGGGGGGGCAGGGCACAGGGACCACAAGGAGGGGGGGAAGGCACAGGGACCACAAGGAGGGGGGGCAGGGCACAGGGACCACAAGGAGAGGGGGCAGGGCACAGGGACCACAAGGAGGGGGGGGCAGGGCACAGGGACCACAAGGAGGGGGGCAGGGCACAGGGACCACAAGGAGGGGGCAGGGCACAGGGACCACAAGGAGGGGGGGCAGGGCACAGGGACCACGAGGAGGGGGAACAGGGCACAGGGACCACAAGGAGGGGGGCAGGGCACAGGGACCACAAGGAGGGGGGGCAGTGCACAGGGACCACAAGGAGGGGGGGCAGGGCACAGGGACCACAAGGAGGGTGGGCAGGGCACAGGGACCACAAGGAGGGGGGGCAGGGCACAGGGACCACAAGGAGGGGGGCAGTGCACAGGGACCACAAGGAGGGGGGGCAGGGCACAGGGACCACAAGGAGGGGGGGGCAGGGCACAGGGACCACAAGGAGAAGGGGCAGGGCACAGGGACCACAAGGAGGGGGAGGCAGTGCACAGGGACCACAAGGAGGGGGGCAGGGCACAGGGACCACAAGGAGGCGGGGGCAGGGCACAGGGACCACAAGGAGGGAGGGGCAGGGCACAGGGACCACAAGGAGGGGGGCGGTGGAATAAGGATGAGGGGCAGGGCACAGGGACCACAAGGAGGGGGGCGGTGGAATGAGGATGAGGGGCAGGGCACAGGGACCACAAGGAGGGGGGCGGTGGAATGAGGGGCAGGACACAGGGATCACAAGGAGGGGGGCGGTGGAATGAGGATGAGGGGCAGGACACAGGGACCACAAGGAGGGGGGCGGTGGAATGAGGATGAGGGGCAGGGCACAGGGACCACAAGGAGGGGGGCGGTGGAATGAGGATGAGGGGCAGGGCACAGGGACCACAAGGAGGGGGGCGGTGGAATGAGGATGAGGGGCAGGGCACAGGGACCACAAGGAGGGGGGCGGTGGAATGAGGATGAGGCGCAGGGCACAGGGACCACAAGGAGGGGGGCGGTGGAATGAGGATGAGGGGCAGGGCACAGGGACCACAAGGAGGGGGGCGGTGGAATGAGAATGAGGGGCAGGGCACAGGGACCGCAAGGAGGGGGGCGGTGGAATGAGGATGAGGGGCAGGGCACAGGGACCACAAGGAGGGGGGCGGTGGAATGAGGATGAGGGGCAGGGCACAGGGACCACAAGGAGGGGGGCGGTGGAATGAGGATGAGGCGCAGGGCACAGGGACCACAAGGAGGGGGGCGGTGGAATGAGGATGAGGGGCAGGGCACAGGGACCACACGGAGGGGGGCGGTGGAATGAGGATGAGGGGCAGGGCACAGGGACCACAAGGAGGGGGGGCAGGGCACAGGGACCACAAGGAGGGGGGCGGTGGAATGAGGATGAGGGGCAGGGCACAGGGACCACAAGGAGGGGGCGGTGGAATGAGGATGAGGGGCAGGGCACAGGGACCACAAGGAGGGGGGCGGTGGAATGAGGATGAGGGGCAGGGCACAGGGACCACAAGGAGGGGGGCGGTGGAATGAGGATGAGGGGCAGGGCACAGGGACCACACGGAGGGGGGTGGTGGAATGAGGATGAGGGGCAGGGCACAGGGAACACAAGGATGGGGGCGGTGGAATGAAGATGAGGAGAACACCAGCCCCTGCAAGGCATGCACCCATCTCCAGGGTCAGGCTACCCTCCTGGGTCCTCAATGACATTCAGATAGTAGCAGAGAATCAGCTGGATCGGGCGACCATCACTGAGCTACTGCCACAATTCAAAACAACATTGGGAGCAGGGGTGCCATCACCACACCAGTGCCCCCACTGGTCAAGCTGGTTGAAGTACTGCAATTCCTCGGAATGGGCACCTTGCAGCACTCTCTCGCCATGATGCATGGCATGGCCCAGTTGACATTCAGTGCAGTCCTGGGCCAGGTGCTGGATGCCCGGCTATGCAATGTCAACCTGCACATGGCATTGCCCATCACCCAGGCCCAGGTGAATGACCTTATGGCACGCTTCTATGGCATCGCACAAGTGCCCAACGTCATTGCAGCCATTGACTGCACCCATGTTGCATTGGTTCCACCCCAGGCCCTTGAGGCAGTCTTTTGGAACCACACGCACTATAAATCATTGAATGTACAGATGACCTGTGGGCCTGACCTAATCATCAGCCACTGCTGTGCCCGCTACCCTGGATCCACCTACGACTCCATGGTGGTGCGCAACAGCACACTGCTGGCCTACATGGATTGCCACAGGAGACAATGGACCTGGTTATTGGGTGAGTACAAACCCTGATATAAATGCATTTTTAAGTAGTAAAATAGGGGAGGAGGGAATAGCCACAGGAAGCATTGCATGGCAATAGGAGGCACTGTCAGCACATCTGCAGCACCAGCACCTTAACGGGGGTCATACACGGGTGCATGCACATGGCCACCACACCTGGACCCACGCATGGTGATGGACACACATTGCTGCAAACATAACAACACATCATACCACAATGACCAGAATGCACCCGGAATGTGCTGCAGTGCAGATCCACACCCCACCACCCAACAACGAGTCCACCCAGGGCCCCAGATAGGAATCCAAAGTGAGTGGATACCACTCCCTATTCCCTAAAGTACTGTGCGAAAGGAATACTGAGGAGTAAACATGTACATCAATATCCCATAGAGTGTATTCCATTAGCACATTAAAACATGTATCAACTGTTCTATGAAATCGTGATACAGGCACATCAAAAGACAAATGCCTGCTTCCCCTAATCAGGCAGTCAGAACAGTAGCCCCATCCTGTGGGACTCTATGCACCAACGGCCCAACCATAATGAGCGGTGCAGGTGGAACCCGGGGAGCAGGGCTCCCGGTGTCCCTTGCACAATTATTGAAGGGAGTCTTCCTACACCCTATTACAAGTCAAACATGGGAGTTCATGCCTATTCATAATGAGTAAAACTGGCCCATGCACCCCCTTACTTGTTGTGCTGTGTCCACTCGTGCCACAGCAGCCATCCCATGTGCTGTGAACTGTCGGCCGCCACAGGAGAGCCACCTCAACAACGCATAGTGCATGTACAGGACAAATAATGCATGGCATGAAATAGGGAGGACGGACACCCATCACACATCCACATAGCATGGCCCTGTTGCTCACAGGAATCCCACGGTGCATGATGGCTGAATATTCTGAATCTGAAGACTCATGCATGGTACAAATGCTTGATGCTGTCATTCCATCCCATGCAGGTGACTCAGGATACCCACAGTCCACCTGGCTGATGACCCTTGTGCGTGACCCCAGAACACCACATGTACGTGCATACAACCATGCCCACAGCCGGACATGCATCTGCATCGAACATACTTTTGGACGTTCGAAGGCATGATTCAGGTGCCTGGATCGCACTGGAGGCGCGCTCATGTATGCCCCAGACAAAGTTGGCAAAATCATCTTGGCATGTGCAATGCTGCACAATAGTTGCCTACGGCGGAATGTGTCCCTAACCCTCGATGCAGACAGGCAACCCCCATGGGCTGATGATGATGATGATGATGGCCATGTGGCCGGATCCAGTGCTGATACACACAGGGATGGGGTGAGGGAGGTGAGGCTGGCCCAACAGGCACTGATCAATAATTATTTGTAGCACAGTGACTAGACCCCGAACACAACCTGCACATTTTGAATAAAGAGCGCTATTACACAATCATGATTATCCTTAGAATTCTTTCAGATTTCAATGGGCTTTAATGTATGTGAAACTAACCCCATCCCCCTTGCCCCACCCACCACCCAACACACAGTCCTCCCTCCCCCCACACAACCATGTGTCCATGTAATTGCCCGTCAGGCCGACAGGGCACAGTCCATTCACTGGGTATGTGGCCATTTTCCATGTGCACCGGATTCGGGAAAGCGCTGTAGCAGCCTGCGCTGTGATCTCTGCCATGTTGTACCCTGTTGGGACTCCTCGGTGGGGGTGCTGGAGGTAGATGGGATGGAGGCAGGCATTTGGATTTAATGGTGGAGGAGATTATTTGTTTCCCTCATGTGTTCAGCAAATGCAGAGTGCCCCTAATATAACTCCCTTACCCTGTGCCCGAACCCCAAGAGGGATGCTGTGCATGCCTCCACCACCATCCTCGTGTGGGCATTGTCCCTGGCCCTGGTCTTCATAGCACCCCTGATGGTACCGCTGATGGCCTTCAGGTGACTATTGTGTCCTATGGGGAGGCCCTCGATTTTCAGGTGATGTGCCTCTATAAAGTGTAATTGCGCCAGCACAGCAGCCACTGGACAAGTAGGGGTTTCTGGGGTGGGACTACAGTGCCTGGGGGGCTGCGATGCCTGGATGGGCTGTGCTGCCTGGGAGGCTCTCCTGCCGGGGGGGTCGTACCGCTTGGGGGGATGTCCTGCCTGGTGGGGCTGCCTGATGATGAGGCATATGAGGGTGTGTCCTTGTCAGCCACCAGGGTGTAGGCACGATGTTGGTGTGCCCGGCACTGTGGCCTTGGGCTGAGCGTCTCCACATGGTCATGTCTTTCCGGGGGTGTGCTCATTACCGACACATCCATTTCTTCTGATGTGGGTGCTGCAGCAGCATGCTGGTCTTCGCTGCTTGTCCCTTCCTCCTCCTGGGTGGTTGATATTGGGGCCGCTGCAATGGCTTCCACCTAGTTGGCCATGGAGGGCTGGGCACTTGGTGGTGGTGTGGCTCTGGAGAGTTGGGCCCTTGAGGTGGCATGGGCCTGGAGGCTTTGACCATTGTTGTTGGCGTGGCCCTGGAGGGTGCTGCAGTGTGGAGTGATGGGGTGGGCCTTTTGCCTTGGTGTGCCATGTTGGCCGATTTGCAGGGTGCTGTTGGAGCTCTGGGTGGGCACTCAATAGGATGGCCCCGCTACCTCATCCTCCCTGGATGCCTCAGGTGATACCTGCGTGCCTGTAGGGGAAATAGGAGATGATATTAGGTCACATTTGCTCAAGTGTTTTGGCATGCATAGCAGTACTTACAGGGGGTTGCAGGGGTGGTTGGACTCATGCACGGCCCTGGCCTGCTTCCATTTTGCAGTGGGTTGGTATACATGGGGACACACTGAGGAATGTGGCTTCCTGGTGGTGGCATGGCAGGGGTTGATTGTTTGCGTAGGCATTTATTGTCTGCCAAGCATCTGGGTTACACGGCCACCTGGTGATGGTGAACTGCTGTGCCCACGCCATGGCTGTGTGGTGCATGGCACTTGGATGTGTCCCTTGGTGCCCTCCCCACAGCTGTGGCTCACAGGGTTGGCCTAGGTGCACTGGCACATGGGTGCTGTTGTGGGTGCCTGTGGTGGCTCACACATACTGCATCCATTCACAATGCCTGGCTCATGGGAATTCTCACCGGGGGATGCTATGGTGAGGTTTTCACATTACATTTGTTATTTGGGAGGGTGACTCACCTTCAGCCTCCTGGGTGTCAGCGCCTACCTCCGATCCTTCAACTCCCTCTATCCCTGCCATGTCTATGATGCTGATACAGCGCTCCTCCCATGACATTAGCTCCGGTGGTGGTGGTGGTGATCCTCCTCCGGTTGCCATGCAGTCTGTCCGGTGCTGTGCTAGGATGCCCCTGACCCGAACCCACAGTTCGTTATAGCTCTTCCTGCAGTTTCCCCATGCCTGGGGACACGGCCAACTGCAGACACCTTCTTGTTGATGGTTCCCAAGATGTGGTTGCAGTGCTTTGAACAGTTTCTTTTTTCTTTTGTTGTTGTGCGGGGGTACAGCTCATCATAGCGGCCTAACACTTCCTCCACAAGGACATTGAGCTGAGACTTCTAAAATGTTGGGTTACAGATCTGATTCTGGGCTGACTTACGCCTTGCACGCTCCTGTGACATTTTTTGACTTCTGTTTCTCGGGATGGCTACCAGGGTCTCTGATTTTTAATGGATTGTGATTTCCAAAATGTTTCCCATTCCAGCGTGACGCAATTCCTGCATGCTATTACCGCATGAGGTTACCACGCGTTACAGTTGCCAGCGATGCTAGTGCTATTGAGGCTGGGATTTCGGAGCGTTAGCATTATTTGGGTCGAGGGGTATTAGCGTTGGCGCCGGGGGATGTGTGCGCGTGTCTGCCGTCTCGTTATACAGCAGTTTCTGCATGGCGAATCCTGACATTAACGCTAAAAAGGCTTTATAGTAATTATGTCCAGATACTGCCCAACTCGTGATGAGGCCCAATATATGAATTCTTGTGCTCATACAATGTTAGCTGAGCAAATGTTGTGTACATCGTAGTGACCTGCTACACAACAGCAACTAAAGTTATGTGGCAATAGGTGCTTAAATGTCAGTGGCAATGCTCTCTTGCTTTCACACCTGCGGACCTCTGGCCCTCCTGATTTCCTTAAGTTGGACTCAGATGATTTCCTGGGCATCCTGGCTCTGTAAAACACATGCTCCCCTTCTCTCTTACCCCTCTCTCTCTCTCTCTCTCTCTCTCTCTGTTTCTTTCTTTCTCTGTGGCTGTCTCTTTCTCTTTCTCTCTACTCTTCATGTTACTACAGGAACAGGACATGTCTGAACTCTCTTCATGTATTCCCTTTGGGAGCAAAACCGTCTCCAAGATACAAAACGTTTGCAAATTCCAAAAGAACTTCTGAAACAATTAGAGGTGGCTGTAGGTGGGTCATCAGGCTGTTCTAGAGTACAGCACAGACTATTTCCTTTGCTGGCACGCCATGATGGGGTATCACTGTGAAGAGAAGACGTGTTGCTTGTGATATTTAAGAGTTAGAACTGTGGGATAGTCAACCAATGGCCTTTGTATTGTTCCCTGATCTTTTCATTGATTTCCTGAGGGCCAGGTAGCTTTCATTGTATGGAATATCCCCTGTGCACTTACAGTGCCTCCCAGAAGGAGAGAGGGTGTGCACCCACTGAGGTTTTTCCAGATGTTACATTTTCTCCAGGTTGTAGCATTTCACCAAGAGGATCTGGTCTCCCGGACCCTGAAAGCTCAGAGGTAGATTGGGTTTGTTCTACTTTGTGGAATTACAATTGATATGTTGTTTTTCCAGGGGCAGGACGAGTAGGTAAATGTTTGTTGATTATACTCTGTGGGGACCCTGCTAAAGCGGAGGTGGCATTCGACCCATGTCATGCATTTTAATGTCCCTTTAATACTAATCCGATGCAAAACCTCACAGAGGAGCCGGGGCCCAGTGCTTTGAAAATGTGTCAAGGTAATGGTGTAAACAGAACGCCCTTTTGCATCAGAAAGGAAACCCTGGTGCAGGGCAAAGCTCACCCCCCTCTTGCAGAACAATCCCCTCAGTGTGGGATTTCTGTTTAAAAAGAACTTGAGGGGCTAGAAGTTGCATGCAAGGTTATTTTGTTATTCTTGACTGCAGCTAACCCCTTCCTTAAAGTGAAGTTCACCATACATACACACTGATACGTGCTTTCACTCAGAGGGATGAGGACTTTCCTCATTAGGGTCCATGGCAGATTAATGCTGAATTTGGAGTGGAATAACTGGACACACTCCAGCTCTGAGAATCCATGTCTGCATCAGAGCTCTAACCTTCCCCGGATTTATCCATAGAACTGAACAGGTGAAGCATGAGCAGCGGTCACCCCCCTGGGGAGATGTCAGGCTCTGACAGTAGCAACTCTCATGCTTCATTGGATGTCTGCCAGACTTGATGTCAGAAACTGACAACTCTCTGGTGATTAACCCCTGTGTTCAAATCTACCCTGACAGGATGGGGAGTGGTCAGAGGGCTATGAAGTGGGACTTTTTTGATAGAATTAAGGCACCATTCGAGGTGAGATGTGCTTACTGACTTCGGATGTTAAGCTTTCTGGGCCAGCCTCTGAAAGCCCCATCATGTGTGAATTTCTCCCACACATAAGGAACATTCCCGATAGAATGTACATTTAAGACTAACAACTCGGCTGAGTGTAGATTCCAATAGGCAACATTTCTCACTAGAGCCTATGAGCAAAGGCATCTTGCCCTCAACATGGCCAAATGCCAGGGGTAGGTGGGATTAAAGCTCTGAGTGAGGGAGTGAGGCTCCCCAGTCCTTCAGATACCTGGGTGCTCCTACAGTCCGAGTTGAGAACATTTCAGGTGTAATCTACTCTATTGAATGGTTGTAGGTCATAGTTTCGAAAACAAAAGGATCTAATGCCTTTTGTTCGGCAGTCAAAGGACCGAAAAAAAGGATCCATTTTTTTAGGGGGGGGTCCGCCCCAACCCCCCGTTTTCTTTATTAAAAACACTTTTTTTTCCAACCCAAACTAAAAATATATATAAATAAATACATAAAAAATCGATCCTTTTTTTCCCATCCTTTTGCATTAGAGCAAAAGGTCATTTGATCCTTTATTTTCGATCCTTTGACTAGACACCCTATTGAATCTCTTCAGATGTTGTCTTGCATGGCTGATCCCTGCGGTTGATCCTCTTCAAATAATATCTTGCATGGGTAATCCTTGCAGTCAATGCTCTTTATATATTGTCTTGCGTGGCAGACCTTTATGGTGGACCCTCTTCAGATATTGTCTTGTGTGCTTGATCCCTGCAGTTGATCCTCTAAAGATATTGTCTTGCTTGACTGATCCCTGCAGTAATCATCTTCAAATAGTGTCTTGCATGGCTGATCTCTGCAGTTCATCCTTCAAATATTGTCTTGCGTGGCAGATCCCTGTGGTTGATCCTCTTCAGGTAGGTATTTTCTTGTGTGTCTGATCCCTGCAATTGATCCTCTTCAGATGTTGTCTTGCATCACTGATCCCATCAGTTCATCCACTTCAAATGCTGTCTAGCATTTATGATCCCTATAGTTGAACCTCTTCAGATATTGTCTTGCATGGTTGGTATCTGTGGTAGAACCTCTTCAGATGTTGTCTTGTGTGGCTGATCCCTTTGGTTGATCCTCGTCAGATGCTGTCTTGCTTAGCTGATCCCTGCAGTTGATCATCTTCAGATATTGTCTTGCCTGGCTGATCCCTGTAGCTGATGCTCTACATATATTGTCTTGCCTGGCTGATCCCTGTAGTTGATGTTCTACATATATTGTCTAACATGGCTGATCACTGTGTTTGTTCCTCTTCAGATGTTGTCCTGCGTGGTTGATTCCTGTGGTTGATACTCTTCAAATAGTGTCTCGTGTGGCTGATCCCTACAGTTGATCCTCTTCAGATATTTTCTTGCATGGCTAATCCTTGCAGTTGATCCTCTTCAGATGTTGAGTGGCCTGGCAGATCCCTTCAGTTGATCCACTTCAGGTGTTGTTTTGCATGGCTGGTTCCTGCAATTCATTCTCTTCAAATATTGTCTTACATGGCTGATCCCTACAGTTGATCCTCTTGAGATATTGTCTTGCATTGCTGATCCCGGCAGTTGAACCTCTTTAGATGTTGTGTTGCCTGGCGGATCCCTTCAGTTGATCTCTTAAGTTAGACAAGCCCTGCAATATTTGAAAGACAACAATGAATACTACAAAGAAATAAATATTGAAGAAAACCTGAGGGAAACCACTGAAATAATTCAAGACTCATCAGAAACTCGTCAATTTCAACTTCTAGATCCTGCTACAGAATCCAATATTTTACACCATTATACAATTCACCCATTACACTTTAAAGACACCATAGATGATGCACTGGAAACGTACCAAATGCGACAAGCCAAAGTATCTCCAATCAGCATTTGGGAAAAAAGTCTAGAAGCACGTGCCTTTCCTCTACTCTTTCCTACTGGAAAAGGAGGAAGGTACGATGATACACCCACACAAATAACAGCATCAGAATATTGCTCTTTATGAATGTATTCTGAAGACCCCAGAATCAGACGAAACGTGGAATACATATTCCACCTTCTCTATGAAAGTGAACTAGCAACTCTATGCTACAGAGTTGCACACACATTGAAATCAGGTACCAATTTTCAAACTATGTCAGCTACGCAATTACTACAAGAAGTGCAAGAACAAGATGTGGTTTTACAGTCAAGCATTACAAATCTTTTAGCAAACATGCGTGGTACAAAAGAATACTGGTTCTGATGTCACAGAGATGTACGCTGTATGATAAGAAAACTTGGCCCACTCACTTGGTTTGTGACATTAAGTTGTGCAGAATATACATAGGAAGTTATACATGATTTCCTACGCAAAGCAAACAAAAACAAAACAAATACAGACATAAAAACACCAGGAGAACTCTGCTCTCTAGATCCTATAAACGTATCAAGATATTTCCATCATCACTTCCTTGCTATGCTGCACTTCATTGTAATAAAACTGTTTCTCCCCTCGGAGAAGTGCAACACTTCTTTTGGAGAAAAGAATACCAACCCAGAGGAACACCGCACATCCACATGCTTTTGTGGATTAAAGATGCTCCTAAATTTGGTCAGGACAGTGATGCCACTGTTTTGCAGTTCATCCAAAAATATGTCACTGGTGAAATCCCAGTAGACCAGAAAAAAATGTCCAGAGCAAATTGTTTACAAAATTATATCAAAATGTATTTTTAAATGATACAAAGATTAGAAAAAGTGAATAAATCACACATTATTAAACGCTACACAATTTTCTTAGAAAACACAGCAGAGCAGCAGCATTATTTTGCCTAAAAAGGGCTAATAAAAATCAAACACACTTTCCATTCATAGAGCAACATTCAGAAAAACCTCAGCAATCAGTGACATTCATACAAATTGTTGAAAACCAGAAAAATAGAATTATAAACATATGAGGAGCACAATTCATGATTTCTCCCCAAAAAAGCATGAATTATTTTATAGTTCATATAAGGAACAATATAAATTATTAATCACAAATCTATTGAAAAAGGTGGATCACAACAAAAGTACAGATCACATCCCTTTGAGTATTTCTCAACCGGTTTCGACGTGGGATGTTAATTTATACAACGTCTTCATCAGGAGGAAGATGTACACGAACTAGAAAAAACAAAAGCATAGCTTTGTAATATTACAGTTAAAACCCTAATCAGCAGAATGCTGCATATATGCTGTAATGAATTAAACTGAAGAATCAAAAGAATAATTAAAAAAGTCAAAATATACCAAAACCAATTGAATATAATGACATCAAAACACCAGAGTTTAAACCCATAGCTAGGGGTGGGTGAGACCCGGAATAAGAACCATTCTGAGTGCTAGTGGCAAAGCCCGTCAATGGTGAGTCTGAGCAAAACACTTTAAGGCGGTAAATTGGCACAGCTAGAAAACATGCTGGCACAACTAACCTGAAATGCAGCAACTGCTGTATTACCCGGATTGGTGAAGAGAAGTGTCCCATGGCCCTTTAGCATGTGCCCTAGTTGGTCCCAAAATCTATGTAAACCAAAGGGTAAAATTAATGAGCAAATCCTCATATGCCCACCAGGAAGAAAATACACTGATGGAACAGCAGCACAAGCTCACCTTGAAAAATATCGACTTGCTGTAGGGGAAACAAGAGACAGCTACTAATTGGTGGACGCTGGATAGGTGCTGCCTGCTTGAATAATCAGGTGAATAAACTGAAGATTTATAGGAAATGCAGGAGTGTTAGATGGCCATAAAACTTGCAAAAGGATGTGAAAAGGTGAAAATCCCTTCACAAATGACACATAGTGACCTTCATGCACACATTTTACAATTTCAAAGACACAAATGTAGGAAGTATTGTCATTGCAAATATAAAAACATAGGGAAATACTACACCAAATGCCGCTTTGTTTTCCCTAGACCAGTTTCAACAACAGGTCAAATAAACAACTTCATGTCTTCAGTTAGACATAGTGTCAAAGGTAAATCACCTACGAACACATATTACATAAAAAGAACAGAAGGATCAAAATACATCAATGATTACAATGCAATCATTGACCTCCTATGGAATGCGAATATAGATGTGCAGTACATTGCAGACAATTCCACTGCAGTTGCACGATATGTCACAGCCTACTTAACCAAAGCAGAAAAAAACAGAGCTCCAAGACCTCTGGGATGACATATCATCTGACAAAACACTATCACAGAAATTGTACAGATTAGGCATAAAAATGCTCTTCCATAGAGAATGTGGCTGCTATGAAGCTGCAGACAGTTTAACCGGTACTGCCTTGTATGGAAAATCTGAAAATATAGTATGGCTAACCTTGGTCCTGTTAAATCTAGAAAAAGAGTTCTGAAATCAGATGAAGACATAGAAACAATAGCCAAAAATGATCCCAACAGCCAAGACATTTTGAAAAACAATTTAATGGACACATACAACCCAAACAGGAGTGCCACTTTGGAAACCATGTGTCTAAACCACATAGCCCAAAACCTCACATACAAAAATAATATTAAACCAGATGAGAAGAAAGGTAGATACAGAGTGGAAAATTGTGAATCATATCAAATAGTCATTAAACACTCCTCAACATAAAGAACTGTATTACATGTCCCTGCTACAACCTTTTAAACCATGGAGAAAAGAAGAAGATTCACTAGATAACTATGACTCCTATGAAGATGCTTTCAAATCAAATGAAAGTACTATAACAGACATACAATTTACACAGTACAAAACAATGTTGCGCAATGAACAGCAACACGAAGAACTCCAGGCGCAACTATATGTGGAAACTCCTGACAGTAGACAACCTTCTTTAACAGGAAGCCAAGAACCACTTGGACAGCCACTAATAGCAAATGAGGCAGAATTAGCCATGACAGAAGTAGAAAACACCATGTGTCAGTATGAGCAATCTACAGAAGACTTTGCTCTACTAAAATCACAACTAAACAATGAGCAGCATACAATTTTCCAAGAAATAACAAAACAAATTGAACATGGTGTGCCGCATGAAAGTAAAAGATTGTACCTGCCAAGACTGCAAACCTATACTGCTGTACGTGAGTGGTCAAGCTGAATCAGGCAAAACATTCTTAATCAAAATCCTCAGCAAGTTCCTCCAACAATTGACAAACAACAAACTGTCAGCTGTTGTAACTGCCACCACAGGTTTAGCGACCTACAACATAGGCGGTGTCACTTTGCACCGATTACTACTCCTTCCAGTAGAACACCAAAACAAATTAGACTATTACAAACTTTCTCCAGAAGCTGCAATGGAACTACGCAGAGTAGTAAGTAATAGATTAGGTAAGCATGGTTTCCAATCTAATGTTAGCCTTCATTCACCTCAGATTACAAGAAGTCCTAAAAACAGGCTATGAAGAACTCTTTGGAGGAAAACACATTATAGTTTTCAGAGATCTTCCTCAATTAATACCAGTTAAAGGTGAACCTATTTTTAAAACCTTAGGGCACAAACTATGCCATAAAACATTTGGCAGCATAGGAAATGTTAACCTTTGGCAACATTTCCAATATAGAGAATTAACTGAAAACATACGTCAGTCTGCAGACCTCACATTCGCCAACATTTTGAAAAGTATTAGATTTGGTGTACTATTTCAAGAAGCACAATCTATATTGAAAACCAGGCACATCCATGCGCTCTATGGCCATAACTCGTGTGCTACTGATGTCATTGGACAATTAGCACACAAAAATGTAAACTGTATGTTCTTGATGCCAACTCTTGCAAGCTGTTAAAAAAATAAATGCAACCAATACTTCATATATGCTCCACAGACAAACTCGAAGTACATGGTATGACACTACCCATGTGTCAACAAGCCACAAGGATAAATACCTTAGGAAAGTCTATCTCTAACACACCTGATTTGGAGAAAATATTAAAATTATCTTTAAACTGTAGAGTAATGCTTAAACGTAACCTTGATGTGGACCAAGGACTAGTTAATGGAACACTTGGTACAGTTGTTGGCTTTCAAACATACCCACGTGACAACAACATTCAGTTTGTCAATAATCTCTTTGACAAACTATCAGAAGTTAAAAGGATAGGAAGCTCAACAGCCCACTTCCTTCTTTTCAAAGACATTTATGTACGCAGAGAACAATTCTCTCTAACTCTGGCATACGCAGTCACCATTCATAAATAACAAGGTCTTACCGTAGATAAAGCATTGATAGATATCGATAACACAGTGTTTATAGAAGGCATGCGCTACATAGCACTATCACGCTTACGTACACTTGACAGTCTATTTCTAATCAACTTTGATGCAAGTAAAGTAAATGCTGATATTCCTTGCATTCTAGAATACAATAGTCTGCGTTCACTCTACACCCCCATCTAAAAACCTATCCTGTTCCGCAAAAAGCAAAGCTTTAAAAAAGAAAACTACTTCACTCTCAAATTATGCAGGATCTCACAGAAATTCCTCCAAAGAAATTCTACTTCATCAAGGACCACAACAAAAGAAGAATGTACTGCACAAACAAAGTCAACTACCTCTTCAAAAAACAACACACACTCCGAACAATGACTTGGACACAGACCTGTCAGGTCCATTCACATTTTCAAGTACAACTGGTGTAAATTGCTAAGCAAATGTAGCAATCAATATTCTATTCCAATTGCCACCAATTATTGACAACATTAACTTATGCGGTACAGGCCAATTGTGTATGCAAATATTAGTCCTTCATAGAAATGCAACCAACAATCCTGACAACACTTACAGTGTTTCTGGAATAAGGCAGGAATTGGACTACTGTGCTGGAATGGTCAAATTCACTATACACACACAAGAAGATCCACAAGAATTTCTAATGTACTTACTACAAGTACTAGAAAACAAAAACATACCTATAAATGAAATCTTCCAGATTTCATTCATGTGGAAACATGCATGCACTCTTTGCACCCATGTCGCACAAGAAGAAGTTCCAAATTAACGCTTCCTATATGTATCGATACCTAATTGTGAATCCATTCCATTTAAGCTACTTGTACAAAATGCAAACCATAGTAGATTACGTACTACCTGCAATTCAGATAATCGATCCACCTTACAAATACAGAAACATAGTAAATACATAATAGTAATGATTTTATGTCACAATGCAGATGGTACCAAAAACAACTGCAAGCTGACTGGATTCACACATGGTCAAGTATCACTTTGCAAGAAAACCTTCACAACAATATGTATAATCTACCACGCAGGAGCCACACCAATGCAGGTCACTACACTGCAAATATAAAAAAAGAATTGTGGATTGGTCGAATGCAATGATACTACTATTACTCTAAAACAGAGAATATCAGCAAATCTTGTAAACGCTTACTTAATATTCTTAAAACCAAAATGTAATAACTAATCTGTGTATGAACATAAACAAAACTTCAACTTCAAAACTATGCACAGTTAGAATATGCCAACAGGTATCTAACTGCCCCTAGTTTATTCAACAAGCAAACAGATAAATGAATACCACTAAAATGAAACAAGAAATAAACAGAATACGCCAACAGGTATCTAACTTCCCCAAGATTCTGCAACAAGCGAACAAATAAATGAATACCACTGAAATGAAACAAGAAATAAGCAGTTAGAATACGCCAACAGGTATCTAACTGCCCCAAAAATCTGCAACAAACCAACAGATAGATGAATACCACTAACATAGAAAAAGAAATAAACAAATAGAATACACCAACTATCATCTAATTGCAACAATAATACCAACACTTCCAAATCAAAAACCATACACCTATTCAATTCCACCTACTGAACACAATGAAAGAAATATACTGTACCACAACGTAGCAAGTTTTTTTTTTTTTAATCTAGCATGGATTTCTTTCCCACAGACCCAATAATTTAATGAACAAACACAGGAACTGAGCAAATTGCACAGTACACTGGTTTGAACTATAGTACTTCTAAAGTACTAAGTATGAGGGTCGACAAAATACAGAAATGTATACTATGCAACACAATGCTCATTATAAACTACCTACACTAACATGTGTTTTTTTCTTTTATCACAGTGATTGGAAAAAAAGTCAGCTCCAACTACCCATGGCATGAAAAAACTGCATACAACCACAAAAAGCCAAACAGTAAGTATATAATGATTGGACTCACAAACACCACAGTATAACACTCATTCAAGCAAACACCTGACCATAGACCACAATCCAAAATGTTTGCTTCCATTGATATCTTATGCTGCAGTGCTTGCTGCCAAACACTACACTCTTGACTGCATGGCCAGGGCAAAACTCAACATAGAGCCTCAACAAAGGAAACAGTAAGTATATAATAATTAGACTCACAAACACTGCAAAATAACACAGACATGCAAACAAACACCTCACCAGTAAATACAACCCAAAATGCCTACAGTCTTCAATACCAACATTCTGAACACAATCCAACAAACAAACCAACGCACATCATCTCACTATCCTATAAACACTATTACACTTCTGCCAATCAACTCTCACATTTTTTAAAACATATCCCCTAAGTAACCCACATACCACAGTAAAAATGTTTGGTAACATTGGTGTGTTATGCTGTGATGGTTGTGGCCAGGGCCTAGAGTCATGCACCCAAGACTCTAGGCCCTGGCCACAACCACTGCAGAATAATACACCCACCTTCGGCCATGCACCCAAGACTCTAGGCCCTGGCCACAACCACTGCAGCATAATACACCCAAAGAAACAAACACCTACCAAATGACCACAACCCAAAAACATAACAGATCCACCTCAAAACCTATCCACTTCAATTAAAATTCTAAAATAATAATTACAACCAATGCACACATTCTTCAATACATAACCTCTTCACCCAATGCTCTACTAATGACCCAAAACCAACATCATAGTAAAGTGAAATAGCCAGTAGTGCACCCAGTGTTTGGTATGTCCGTGGACAACCACGGTGACTGCGGACACCCCAAACACATCACTGCCTTCTCCCACCTAAACAAATATATAATTTGACCCATCTCTTACTCCCCAAACCTCTCCAAGAACTCCTACACACCAACACACTCCCCAAAATTGGATTTATGCTCACTTCCACGCCACGCCGCACTGTCCACTAATGTCCACAGATCCGATATGGCGGGCACATAGAAAGAATGTGACGCACCTCACGTATCACTCCAAACAATCAGCGAACATGTCACGTGTCCACGGACACAACGCAAGCCGATTATCCAGTTAGTGTCCTGTCTGCGGAGCGAACAGGGAAGTGTGTCCACGGAGCAGAAATTGATATCACTCATTTTTTTAGACCCACTTTTTGGTTGTTTTAAAAACAAACTACTGGATGGATTTTCACCAAATTTACAAAAGCTTTCGGGACCAAGCCGCTGCTCCTGTCGCAAATTTGGTGAAAATCCGTCCAGCGGTTTGGGCTGTAGGCGTGCACAAAAGTCTTTCTCCATTCAGTCTATGGGAAAAAAATACATTTTGGGAAAAGAAATCAGAGTGGGCCATATACTTGGTTTGCAAAGTTTGGTGAGGATTCGTCCAGGGGGAGAAAAGTTATAAGCCACCCAAAAAGTGTTCTTCCTATGGGTTTAGCAACTTTACCATAATACATGGCCACTACCGCAGGCCATGTAATATACACCACTACAAAACCTATGAAATTCAATGGAAAACCTTTGCTACAGGGATATTATGGTTACAGATAAAACCTAAAAACCCCAGAAATTCGCAAGTTATGGTACACTACGTAACCATAACTCTCGCTACCACTGTGCAAAGCAAGCACTAACACCCATGACATCAAAGATGACATCCAAAAAGGGCTCCAAAGGAATGGGTGTACAGCGGGCACAAAAGGAACATGCATTATTAGGAAAAAGAATGCTATTTGTGGAGGGAAAATGCTTGTGCTGTGCAAAGATACAATCCCATTTGTATAGTAGGAAAATGCCACAAGTTGTACAAGACACAAATACACTACTGCACAATATACTGTGCTGTGTCCATTTCGGCACCAAATTAAAAATTGCATCCCTAAATGGGTATCTGCATATTGGGAAACAAAATTATGCAGGAGATCGGAAACAGAATCTCTGCATAGCACACTACCATTTCTGTACACAACTCCATATGTCCTCTTTAACACTCTGAAAATACGTTCCCTTTGCTTCCAAAGCCACTCCACCATAAACTTTTCCTACATGATGCCCTATTTCACCATCCACAACAATCTTCCGGCGCACCCAGCACACCCTTCGCCATGCACACAACACTGCACCCTTGTGCACACCCACAACAACACTATGAATGTATGCATACTACCATGCAGGCAGCTAACATAGTACACAAACGTAACATACATAGCAGCAATTCAACCCAACTCCCTCACTCCATAAAGCACCCATTGACGAAAACAGCTCACAATTACCATGATCCACAAACATACCATAGCCTCGCTCACCCCTACCTAATACCATTCAGAAAGTAGTGTTTCACTAGCAACCTAACCACAACATTGTGACAACATTGGCCCTACCTCAACAATTCTGCACACATCATAGTAAATAACCCAAATAAACTGCACTTCAACCATACCCTGTGCCATACTGCCAGTATGCACACACTGCACCAAGTGGGCACACTGTGTGACTTTTCATTGCAGCATCTCCAATCACACATCCAAAACTTTACCATATTCTACCAGCCACCTCACCTCCGGAACCAAACATACACACCAGCCAGCTCATTTCTACTGCTCTATGCCATCTGCAATATACTGCACAACCATTCTTTACATGTCTTCACTGTCTACCAGATGCACAGTCATCATTGCATTAGTGGCGTGGATTTCCCAAAGTCCAACGCTCTTCAATCCATGGCCTACAGCCTACCACCTTCAGCCATTCAACCAAATGGCTACCCCTTCAACACAGGCACCGCAATTCCATAGTGACAGTATGCAAACCCAGCACCCAATGCCCACACTGCATCACTTTTCAGAGCACCATCTCCAAGTACACATCAAAAGGTTGACCATGTTGTAACAGTGTCCTCACCAGCAAAACCACACAAGCAGTCATGGCAGCTAACTTCTCTTGCTGTATTGCGTCTGAAATGGGCTCCACACACATTCCTTACAGGTCACACCCCTCTGCCTGCTGCAGCCTCTAAAATGCCTTACTACTGTGTGTCCTAAAGTCCTAGCCTCTTCAGTGCATTTCCTACGCCCTTCAGTCATGCACCCAAAAGGCTACACCTTCAAGACTGTCTCTGCTACGTAATACCATCATCCATTTCATCCACTTCGCCTATCCTCATAAACAGCAGTATCACCAGCACTACTACCCAACCTGCACACCGCCATGGACCTATACAGCTACAATTCGCACCACTTACCATAACGTAGAAAGAAATCACTCTGTCCTAGACCCCTGTGCACTTTCATTCACATACTATGGGCGTCCCCACTTCCATTCCCAAACCATAGTGCCACTGCCAACGTTGCCACATTCCGTTTCCAACACTAGCCCACTGCAATAAATGTGCACACAACGCACTACCCAAGCACCACCCTGCCCCAGATGTACCCCCACACTTGCTTTACTGCACTAGATATGGTAAAGGCCTACGCTCTTCACTGCATGTCCTATAGTCTACGGCCTTCGTCCATGCATCCAATATTATAATATTTCCACAAACCCAACGCAGCTTCCTTAACCCATGCATGCCACCATGTGCCCAAGTACCGCATTCCATCCGCATGACACAGCCACCCGTGGTCCTACCCAACCTATTTCATGTGCAAATCATTCCTCTTCTAAAATGTACCTGCCACCACTTACCACAGAAAGAGGTGGCCGCAAACAGCTGACCTGCACACACATCCACCAATCACATACTGAACCTCTGCATTGCACCCATTCACTAAAACAGGTCGCTATGAGCAGAATCCACAAACATAACACAGCCTCCACCACCCCTACCCAGACCCATTCACTGAGTATGGTATCCCTGTCAACCTACCCACCACTGTTGCACAACATTGGCCCTAGTGCCACAAAGCATCACACAGCATAGTTACCAATCACAATTAAAGTACACTTGTACCATATCCTCTGCCATAGTAACAGTATACAAACCCAGCACCCACTTCCCACACTGCATCAGTTTTCACATCACCATCTCCAACTACACATCAAATACTTTTCTATTTTGTAACAGGGTCCTCAGCACCAAAACCAAACATGCAGCCATGGCAGATCACTTACTCTGCTTTATTGCGTTTGAAATGTGCTGCACACCCTTTTTCTACAGGTCACCGCTCTATACATACTTCACATTGAAAAGTAAATTAGTACCGTATCTGTCGTAATGTTCTAGCCTCTTGAGTGCATGGCCTTCGGCCCACGCCCTTCGGCCAATGCACCCAACAGTTTACCCCTTCAACAGTCTCACTTCCATGTAATGGCACCATCCATTCACCAGATTGTAACTAATGCGTTTGAAATGTGCTGCACACCCTTTTTTACAGTTCATCACCATCTACGTACTGCACATTGCAAAAAGCATTAGTACTGTCTCTATCCTAAAGTCTAAGCTCTTGAGTACATGGCCTATGGCCTACGGCCTTCGCCCATGCCCCAACAGTCTACGCCTTCAACACTCTCAGTTGTACATGATATCAGCATCCATTCACCAACTTGTATCTACTGCACATTCCGAAATGCATTAGTGCTGTGTGTATCCTACAGTCCTAGCCTTTTCAATGCATGGCCTATGGCCTACGGCCTTGGGCCATGCACCCAACAGTGTACACCTTCAGCATTACCACTGCTACATAATTGCACCATCCATTCGACCATGTGACCAACTTCTCCTATCCACATACACAGCACTACCACCAACACTACTACCCAACCTGCGCACCGCCTTGTACCTATACAGCAGCAAACAACACCACTTACCATAATGTAGTTAGAAAACACTCTTTCTTGCACCCCTGTGCATTTTCATTCACATACTGTAGCCGTCCCCACTTCCATTCCTAAACTATAGTGCCACTGCCAAAGTACCCACATTCGGTTCGCAACACTAGCCTACTGCAATCAATTTGCACACACAGCACTGTGGAAGCACCATGCACCCAACAGTCTATGCCTTCAACAGTGTCAGTTGTACATAATGGCACCATCCATTCACCAGCTTGTAACTACTGCGTTTCAAATGAGCTGCACACTTTTTTTTACAGGTCACCACCCTCTAGGTACTGCTCATTGCAAAATTCATTAGTACCATCTCTGTCCTAAATTGTAGCCTCTTGAGTGCATGCCCTACGGCCTATCTCCTTCGACCATGCACCCATCAGTCTACGCCTTCAACAGTCTCACTGCTACATAATTGCACCATCCATTCACCAGCTTGTAACTACTGCACATTCTGAAATGCATTAGTGCCGTATGTGTCCTAAAGTCCTAGTCTCTTGAGTTCATGGCCTACGGGCTACGGCCTTCGGCCATGCACCCAACAGTCTAGCCCTTCAACAGTCTCCCTTCTACATAATGGTACCATCCATGCACCGGCCTGTAGCTGCTGCACATTCCACATGCATTAGTGCTGTCTGTGTCCTACAGTCCTACCCTCTTGCATGCATGGCCTACGTCCATGCACCCAACAGTGTACACCTTCAACACTATCACGACTATACATAAGTGCACCATCCATTTGACCATGTGACCAACTTCACCTATCCGCATACAGAGCACTACCGCCAGCATTACTATCCAACCTGCTGACCCCGATGTACCTATACAGCAGCAAATAGCCCCACTTATCCTAATGTACAAAGAAAATACTCTCTCCTGCACCCCTTTGCACTTTCATTCACATACAATAGCCATCCCCACTTCCATTGCTAAACTATAGGACCACTGCCAAAGTGCCCACATTTGGTTTGCAACAGTAGCCTACTGCAATCATTTTGTACACACCTGACTATGCAAGCACCACCCTGCACCGGATGTACACCCACACTTGCGTTAGTGTGGTGGGTACAGTAAAAGGCTACATTCTTCACTCGATGCCCCACTGTCTATGTCCTTACTCCATGCAGCCAATATTGTAATCCTTCCACTTACCCAACGCAAGTTCCTTAACCCATTCATACCACTATGTGCCCAACTACCACATTCCATCCGCATAGTACACCCACCTGCGCTACCTCCCAACCTATGTCATTGACAAAATGATCCCCTTCTAAAACATACATACCTGCCACCACTCTCCACCGAAGTAGTTGTACGCAAACAAGTTGCGGCTGTCGTGACTTGCCGCGTAGTGAAGAGCAAAGGGGCCTCTGTACACAAATCACCCACAGGGAGAGAGTAAAGGAACTCCCTGTGTGAGCTTTGAGGCCACAGGTGGTTTGATGATTCGCTGGATCTGATGACGCCGAGGATCCCAGAGGCTGCTAAAAGGAAGTTAGGGTTAGCACAGGCAAACACAGTACTTTGATATGAAAGAGTGTGCAAAACATTCTTACCTAAATCCAGCGGGATGGAGCTAGGGTGCCTAGGGTCAGATGCGAGGGAGCGTCAAAGATCCGGACAGCCGTGTCCCAGATGGTAGGTACCTGCTGATGCCGGTAGCCCTTCTGTAGCCAAAGGGAACTTGAAACTGATCACAAAGTCTATGGTCGGAAGATCAAAAGCCAGAAGGGAAAAATCCCAAAGCAATCCGTTGAGCGTAGCAAAAGAGTCCAGAGAACCAAAATCCGTACAGAGTTCTGAGTGACAATATCCGTGGAGCAAGAAAGCCAATCCGTGGTTCGTAAGCCTGAGTCCAAAATCCGATGAAGCAAACGACGTAAGCATAGGAAGGTGCCACTGTCCTTCTCTGATTCGCTGCAGCCTTCGTAGACTCCTGGGCCTCCCGAAGGTGAGTGAGGGTTTGAGCCTGAATGGCCGACAAGTCACGGGCACAGGCAGCAGCAGCAGGATTATCAGAAGGTGCAAGGTCTGGGATAGGCAAGGTGCGAGGGTCTTGACCATACAAAACATAAAAGGGAGAAGAGCCAGTGGAGGAATGTGTGGCATTGTTGTAGCAGAACTCAGCGAGGTGTAGCAAACCCAGCCAGGACTGCTGGTGTTGCAATACTAGACAATGCAAATACTGCTCAATGGCTTGGTTCAACCTCTCAGTCTGGCCGTCCGTCTCCGGATGATATGCGGAAGAGAAACGGGAATAGATACCTAGAAGGAACGTGAGTGCTCACCAGAAACGGGAATTGAACTGAGGACCCCTATCTGAGATGATAACTGTGGGTAACCCAAAGAGACAAAAGACCGATTTAAAGAAAAGATCGGCCAAGGCCGGGGCTGAAGGGATGCTGGAACAGGGAATGAAACGAGCCATTTTGGAAAAGGAGTCGACTACCACCCAAATGGTATCGAATCCCTTGGTTCGGGGTAGGTCTGTTACGAAATCCGTGGATACCATGTGCCAGGGCCTGGGGGGTATGGGTAAAGGAAGCAAGAGCCCCACCGGACGCCCTCTGCGGTGCTTACACTGGGTGCATATTGCACAGGTGTTAACGTATCCTTCTACGTCGTGTTTCATGGAGGGCCACCAACACCAACGTCTGAGGAGGTCCAACGTGCGTCTTTGTCCGGGATGGCCACTGATGGCGCTATCGTGGGACCATTCCAAAGCAAGATTGCGAGCGTCAGTCGTTGGTAACCACGATCTGTTTTGGATATACGGTAGCCCGTCATGAAACACCGGATCCCACTCGGTAACCTGATCAGGATGTAGTGAAACCCATTTGCGAATGGAATCCAACAAAGGCAGAGGGGGGGTGCAAATACAAATGACATGCTGGTCTAACAGATTTTCCGGGAAAACAGGCAAGGATACCCCACCCGGAGAGCGAGACAACGCGTCCGCCTTCCCATGGGACAAACCGGACCTATGTTTGATCTGGAAGTCAAAGGCCGCGAAGAACAAGTGCCACCGCGCCTGCCGACTGTTAATACATTTTAGCGAGGCCAAATCCTGGAGGTTACGGTGGTCGGTGAACACAGTGACAGCGTGCCTTGCCCCCAACAGATGATGCCGCCAGACCTGGAAGGCATCCTTGATGGCCAACAGCTCCTCCTCCGTGACGGTGTAGTGCAACTCCGTAGCAGAGAACTTCTGAGAATGAAATGCAACCGGGTGTAACTGACCCGAAGAAGGACAGCGTTGGGACAAGACCACACCAAGGGTGAAGGAGGAAGCATCAGCCTCCACGATGAACGGGAGTTCTGGGTCAGGGTGCTTCAGGACGGGGCAGTGGTAAATGCTAATTTCAGGGCGTCAAAAGCAGCTTGGTGTTTATCCAACCAGACAAAAGGTGACTTGGGACTGGTCAGGGCAGTAAGAGGGGCTACAAGGGACGAGAAATCCTGGATGAAGCGCCTGTAGAAATTCGAGAACCCAAGGAATGATTGCAGGGCCTTAATGTTACAGGGCTTCGGCCAGTCCAAAACCGCACGAACCTTGGACTGGTTCATTGCCAGACCCCCAGGGGTGATATGGAAACCCAGAAATTCCACACTTTAAGTGTGGAACTGACATTTCTCAGGTTTGGCATAGAGTGAGTGCTGGCGGAGACGGGACAGTACCTCGCGGACATGTGATATGTGGTCCTTCATGTTCTGTGAGTATATCAAGATGTCATCCAGATTTACTGCTACACACACATCAAACAAGTCGTGAAAGATCTCATTCATGAAACGTTGGAAGGTAGCAGGGGCGTTACAAAGCCCGAAGGGCATGACCACATATTCAAACAATCCGTAGCGAGTACAGAAGGCCGTCTTCCACTCGTCTCCGGAACAGATTCTGACCAGTTTATAGGCCCCGCGGAGGTCAAGTTTTGTGAAGATGGTGGCATAGCTTAACCTGTCCAATAATGGGGTAATCAAAGGAATCAGTGATCGATTCTTGATGGTAATAGAATTTAGTCAGCGGTAGTCCACACAAGGACGCAGATCGCCCTCCTTTTTGGGGACAAAGAAAATAGGGCTAGCTGCCGGTGAGGTAGAGGGACGTATATGACCGACCTTCAAGGCTACCTGTATGTACTCCTTTAATGCTTGTTCTTCCGAGGGAGACAAGGAATAGATGCGACCTGAGGGAATCACAGAGTCAGGAAGCAAGTCGATGGGGCAGTCGTAGGAACGATGTGGCGGGAGTACCTCCGCGGAACCCTTATCAAAGACCTCATGGAAATCCCCGTATTCTGTAGGAAAACCAGTGGTAACAGCCCCCACCACACGAGGCTCCATGGCCATAGGAGCGTCTTCGTGTAGTGTGAGTTGCGCTATGGCCCCTAGGGCTCGTGGGGGTGATTCAGTGTCGGTGCGGTGAGACAAAAGTTCTGACACGTTTCAGATTCGGAATGAACCTGCCCAGACTTCCAATCAATCAAAGGGTTGTGTTGATGCAACCAAGGGAGACCCAATATGATCCCAAACTGTGGCATTGTAATCAGGTCGAATGAGATAACTTCCTGATGCGTGTTCTGGATAGTTAGGGTGACCGGGGCAGTCTGTTGCTTGATTGGGCCTGAAATCAGTGCTGTGCCATTCACCGCCTGTACCGGCCCTGGACGTTCCTTGGTAATCAGAGGTAAATTTAAGGACCCAGCCAGTTTAATGTGAATATAGTTGCCCGTGACGCCTGAGTCTAAGTAAATCGAGACAGTGTGAACAATATCGGGTGTTGGTTTTATCGTGGCTTGCACTAACACTGGCCTAATCCTGCCAAAGTTGGGGTTCCTGTCCGGGGAAATGGAAGTATTGCTCGAGCCGGCCCCCGGATCTAGGGTCGAGCATTCCGAAAAACCGGATTCTTGAGCTTTGGGCGTCTAGGACATGACTTTACAAAATGGCCATTCAGGCCACAATAGAAACAAGCATGGTCAGTTCTTCTGCGGTCTCTCTCTACTTGCGTGATGGGGCTGCGAATACCACCTATCTGCATGGGCTCGACGCCTGTATCAGAGGAAGAAGAAGGCAAATTGGTTTTGGGGACTACTGTTTCAAACCGACGTTCGGAACGCCTTGCGTCGATTTGTAACGCGAGGTCCACTAAATCGGTGTGGGTCGTGGGCAAGGAAGGGATGACAGCCATAGCGTCTTTCATGGTGTTGTTGAGCCCTCTATAGAAGACAACTGCCTTTTTTTGTTCAGGCCATCACGTTTCAGCGGCTAGCTGATTGAAACGAGCAATGTATTCTATGAGGGATCCCTTTCCTTGAGTCAGATCTAACAGCTCGAGGTCCCGGGACTGGGCCTTGTGGCGTGTATCGAACACACGAGACATTTCTGTGATCAGCAGTTCAAAGTCGTATAGAACAGGGTTATCATTATCCAACAAAGGGTTAGCCCATGCTCCCGCGGTGCCGGCCAAATGAGACAAAGTGAACGCCGCTTTTGTGGTGGCGTCGGGGAAAGCCTGAGGTCTGCAAAGGAAGTGTAGTTTGCAGTGGTTTATAAAGGTGGGAAACTTTCTAGGGTCACCGTGGAACCTCTCTGGGGCGGCCAAGGGAAAGGACGTGGGCATGAGTACTGGCAACTGAGGTGTTGTAGGGGCAATAGTAGGCTGAGGAATAATAGGCTGAACAGGTGGGGTTTGTGCCGCGGCAGCGGCCTCTCCGAACTCAGCATCTGCAGGCACAGGATGTTGTGTACTTTGGACCAAATCTAGCCTCTGGTGTATCGCAGCAGTGGCTGCACCCATATCCGCCCTTAGCAATGTGAGTGCATGTACCAAGGCAGCCACGGGATCCTCAGCTGCAGGCTCCATACTCATCACAACGCAACGGCTTCACAGTCTGTTGTGACTTGCCGCGTAGTGAAGAGTAAAGGGGCCTCTGTCCACAAATCACCCAGAGAGAGAGAGTAAAGGGACTCCCTGTGCAAGCTTTGAGGCCACGGTGGTTTGATGATTCGCTGGATCTGATGACGCCGAGGATCCCAGAGGCTGCTAAAAGGAAGTTAGGGTTAGCACAGGCAAACACAGTACTTTGATATGAAAGAGTGTGCAAAACTTTCTTACCTAAATCTAGCGGATAAAGCTAGGGTGCCTAGGGTCAGATGCGAGGGAGCGTCAAAGATCCGGACAGCCGTGTCCCAGATGGTAGGTACCGGCTGATGCCTGTAGCCCTTCCGTAGCCGAAGGGAATTTGAAATTGATCACGAAGTCTATGGTCGGAAGATCAAAAGCCAGAAGGTAAAATCCAAAAGCAATCCAAAGAGTCCAGAGTACCAAAATCCGTACAGAGTTCCGAGTGACAATATCCGTGGAGCAAGAAAGCCAATCCGTGGTTCGTAAGCCTGAGTCCAAAATCCAATGAAGCAAACGACGTAAATCCTGAAAGCGCCAAACAGAGTTGTGAAACAGCTGTGAAGCGGTGAGCAACTCGAACTTCCCGGCTTTTACGTGCGCCGGCTCCCAGTCACGTGAGCGAAAACTTGAACACGTGATCAGGAAACCGTCGCGAAACCAGGAAGTAACCGCGATCGGGTGCTCAAGCCCGAACGCAGTCTCCACGGGAGTTGCCAATGAAAACGAGGCAACAAACCGGGCCGGCCTCTGCGCACGGCCCGAATCCGCCGGTGATGACGACTCCCTCGCAACATAGGTGAAGTGATGACTTGGGAGGCAGACTGTGACCCGGGGAGTCTAGCAGTGTATGTCGGGGTGTCAGGCAATGTGGTGCGTGGTTGTGTAACTGATTTGTTGTCCATGACAGCGGCACAATGTATGCGGCTGTTGCGGCACCTTCCTCTAATCACCACACAAAGTACTCACCTGTGTAGGTACCCGCCAGATCAGATAGTACACACCACCACTACAGGCACTCCTCCGACTTCTTCCACGTACACACATATTTCACATTACCCACTTTTCACTCCCCCACCCATTCCGTACAGTCCATTTTCCACACCCTTCAGCCGCCGCACTGTTCTATGATGCACCATGGCGGCGTTTCTCAAAAACTTTGATGCAGAGCACACTTACCCCCAGCCAACCACCAGCCGCGTCCAACGTTCGCTGACATCACGACGTACCGCAGGCCAATGATACAGCGGTCCACGGAGCGAACAGGGAATATATCACTAATTTTTTGGGACGTACATTTCAGTACTTCCCAAAAAAAGTACTGGTTGGATTTCCACCAAACACACAAAAGCACGCTTTCTGACCCAAGCCCCCGCTCCTGCCACAAATTTGGTGAAAATCCGTCCTGTTGTTCGGCCTGTAGCCGTCTGCAAACCTTTTCCCAATTCACTCTATGGGGAAAAGAAAATGTTGGGAACCCCCCTACAAATTTGCCCCTCTAGTAAACCTCACCAAACTTGGAGAAATGATTCAAAGCCGCCCACATACTACTTTTTTTGCAAGTTTTGTGAGGATTCGTATAGGGGGAGCAAAGTTATAAGCCGCCGAAAAGGTGCTCTTCCTATGAGTTTAGCAACTTAACCATAACTACACGCCCGCTACCGCAGGCCGTGTAAAATATATATATACATATATCTCCAATAAAATAAATAAATAACCATCACTCATCCAACTTCTCACCGTCTCTCATCCACACAGTCACCATCACTCTTTCACACTCTCACCATCACTCCTCCAGACTCTTAAAATGTCTCATCTATAGTTTCACCCTAACACAATCATACGTTCACCGTCTCTCATCCAGAATCCCACAAGTAATCATCCACATTCTCCCCTTTATTCCTACACGTCCCACTATCTTTCTTCCATACGTTTGTCATCCTTTATCCACACTTTCACAATCATCCATCCACACCCTCTCCATCATTCATCCAAATGTATATTTGCCTCATCTCCTAAGGTTTACAATCACTCACATCTACTCTCTGAGGTACTCACACACACGTGTACAACATCTAATCCACACTCTCACCTTTATTATATGATATTTATAACGCTCTTGATAACCAGAGGTTTCAAAGCGCGGACTGGCGATCGAACCTGTGGTGCTCTGTGTCGTCTTGCTTCCAAAGCGAGCGCGTTGCCCCCGAGCTATTCTCCGGAGACATTTCATTCTTATCCATTCTCTGCATCAACTATCCACAGCCTCACAGTCACTTTCACTATCACCTGTAAATATGTTCACCAGCACTTACAAATATTTGAATCTGCACTCATTCACCCTTCATTACTCATTCTAACTTGTATCATCCCTCAATCACACTCATCACCCCTACAGCACCTATGCAGATCACTCTGTCTTGTCACCACTGATTGACACTGTCTCCCTCTGAAACCCTGAGTCTCATTGTTTTTTCTCAGATTCTGGTCCTCATTCATCACGCTCCCTCTGCCCCTCAAGCACATTCTCACGATCACTCACCCACACTCTGAACATCACTTTGAATCACTGACTATCACATATGAACACTATCCATCACTCATCAGCTCTCTATCACTCATCCACACACTTACCTTCACCTGCATTGTGAAAATCAGTCCACAATTTCACTGACTAACACTCATCCATAGACTCATACGGCCTCATTATAAGTTTGGCAGTAGCCTTGCCGGTAAAACCTGCAGACTGCCTCCACACTTCTAAAAATTTCTGGCAACCGCAAATGGGAAATTACCGGGTCATTACGGCCCTGCCGGACCCGGTAATTGGCCATTCACGGGCGCCGGAACGGAATGTTCCCCATTCCCATTTGAGCCCCATAGGCATAGTTTTTTCACATCAGTTCCCCGGGTTGGCCTCTGAGCCACAGGGGTTTATGGATCAAATGGCTTTGCCTGCAGTATTTGTGGATTTGACCTGAGCTAAATATGGGCTATGGGTACAGGAGTTAAGTACCAGGCTTTCAATGTTTCCCAGGGTACTCTCAGGGTGCCCCAGCAGCAGGCTGCAGTTTGCATTACCAATGATGCGATACAGTTGAATTATATTAATGCACAGTGATGCTGCAAACTTGCTACCATTGAATAATAGGCAGTAATCTAATGTCTTTGGTCTGTGGCAAAACACAGTGAGGTAGTGAGCTGCAGCCCGTGCACTGCTATTGTTATCGGTTACTGATATTTGTATTTACCATTGATGCAGAATGCTGTGTCCTCACACAACCATGCTGTGTGGTAGAGTTTGAAAACACACAGCTGTGCTGCCAGTACCTACAGTGTACCTGAACCGTAGAAGGTGGCTAACAGGTTTCTCAGCAGGATTCTCTACCGAAGTAGGTTGCTGTCACAGGCGAAGTAAAGGAAGGTCACCTTGCCCGGCATCACCCCAGCCACCGCAGGGAGGGAGGAATTATTTCCCCCATTTCCATGACCTCCGGGTAGGCTGAGATCCCTATCACCAGGGTGAGCATGAACATGAGATGCATGTTCGGTGCACGTGCTAACAGTATATGGTGTAGGTTGGTTCATATTATCCACACATACGGATAGGCAGGGTGACTCAAGGTGTCGCAGGGGGGTTTCGAACAAGTATAATGCTTTGAATTGTTCTTTGTTGTTCCCTTTGCGATCGCTGTCCCTCCAGGGCAGTCCTTATATTAAGTAGTTGTTTTATGCTTTGTATGCTCATGGCGGTCGCCGTACCTCCAGAGTCAATATTATATACGTTGCGTTTGTATTTATTCTCATAAGTTTCATTTACAGCGTCAGTAAATCGAGAAGGTAATATTTGCGCTGAAACACGCATTAATTTTGCATTGGTTGCAGAGTGTTTGGATTAGTGAGAAATGTGTACGGCTGAGATAGTTGTCGTAATCTTGGTACGAATGAAGGGTTCACAAGTTGGTCGCCACACCGCTTTGGACTGGGCGGTCACAGTGCCGCCGGGGTTGGGTTTAAATATTGTGCACATGGGTCCTTCCTCCACACACCCCACGCCTCCATCAGACATCCAAGGATTCTCATGCTCCCACCCATCAGGCAGAGACAGGGAAAAAACAGACACCTGGGAGTCAAAATGTGTCTTTAACTATCAAGAAAAAAGAACACACTCAATGCATGTCTGCATCCAACCTATCTTTATAGATTTTCCATGATTACGCAACATTTGTATGCAAATTAGCACCTTGTAAATAATAGGCTTTGATAGGCCAAGTTAATTAAAGAGCAAACATCCCTGTGTTACCATTGGGTAACCTTATCACATGTGCACAACAATTTTATATTAGCATAACTGGCATCCCCAGCTTTTCTCTGACATACAGAATGAATATGTTTATTTTAGACATGGCTGGATACAACTATGAAAGTGCTCAACTCCTGCGAAGAACATTCTTCATGCATCAATGTCTGCACCTTATCTACTTCCTCAGATTATGCCAAGTTTTCTGGTACACAACACCATTAGAGAATATATATCTTCTTATTTACGGTGCCAAATAATACAGCTGAGCTTTGAAACTAATTTAGAAAACACGCCTTATCCACTTTCTCCACAAGAACCCAAGAACATGGATACAGGTGTGAGAAGTTTCTATTGATTGCTTAGCCTTATCTCATTCTTGTCTGATTTCTGTGCCAATTCCATTCTTAACCTACCAAACCTCACATCTTGTTACAAGATGCTGCCAAAACTGTTTTAATCCATCATCAATAGTTCTACATGTTCCAAATTGCTGATTTTGCCGCCAATCTCCATGTGGCAGTCCTTCTTGCTTATCTCAAAACCCTTGGCATGGTTTACAGTTCCCGACACCAGGCTTTATAGGACTGGAAACCATTTGCATTTGAGTTTCCATTTTAAAATGCATATTTATTTGACACTGTGCTTTTCTTCTATCAGGAAGCTATGGTCTGCATTTATTTAAGCATTTTCATTTCGTAGACACAAATATGTCCCTGTAGCACCTATTGAGTGTGTGTCATATAAACGCACCCTTCATTTCCGGTGTCACACCAAACAAAGTGTGTGCAGTGATCCCTATTTCTAATGTACGTTTTACTTTGAATACAGGCAATCTAATCCTGATTTCTAGAATGATGGACAGGAGAGTGAACTATTTGACCTACCTACCATATTATCTATATATCAGTTGAGGGGTTGGCACCCCCTGTACAATTGCAAAAGTGGCTTTCCGTAAAAGGACAGGGAGGCTAGTTTAACAATGTTTCTTTCTGGTACAAGGTGCTCATGTTATTTGGGGCGAAGATTGGGAGATCTGAGGGGTTTGGTCTTGGTCGCTGGAAAATGGCATTTGCAGGGCTTCCATAGCGCCATGAGGCATATGGATTGGTTTTGGAAATGGCGGGCACTGTGCCACTTGATTTCAATTAGGTTTTACTGCGACACACATTTGTTGACTTCTCCATCTCTTCCATTGGCAGTGAACAGTGTAGGTTACCTTAGCATATTTAAAAAGATGTATTCATGTGCAGTAGGATTGAGAGGTCCTTGCTTGGCTTGAGGCCGACTGTAAATTGTTTGGGCTGCCGGCATGGACTGGCCTAAATGATGTGGAGAATCTGGGCCACAATGAACAAATATGATGCGTTAACTCACTGTCCGGCTAGTAGTTTGACCAGTGTTGCTTGTTTGTTTGTTTATTGTTCATTTATATAGTGCTTATACACAGGTGAAGTGCTTTAAAGCGCTTCAAGGCAGCAAGGTAACAAGGAAATACAGAAATAATTCTTAGATTTCTCCTTGTGCAAGTGTATGAAGTGGTACAGTTGAGAACAAGCACGGAGGGGGGGTGGGTGGTAAAATTGTGTGGGGGACAGGACAGACAGACTAAATGGTCCTAGTACATTTAGGTCATGCATATGTATAGACAGAGGTGCAGAGACGGGGGTTGAGGGGGAACACATAGTCCGGTCCAGCAGGGCCCTGGGTTAAGTGCAGAGAGGTAGCCCCGCTAAAGGAGCATAAGATGAAAGTACAGTAATGTTGAACAAAGTGCAGCGCCCCGGAGGCAAGTGCAAAAGACTGGCACGGGAGCCTGGGACATGTAGGCTCTGAAGGTAAACCAGGCAACCAGTCAGCAAAATCTGAACAGAGTTAGGGTGGAGAAGGAGGGTGGAGAGAAAAGAAAGGAGGTTAGCAGGGGAGAGAGAGAGAGAAGGAGGAAGAGAAAAGGACGGTCTTGAGTAAATATTCTTAAATGCACTATTGACATCATATTTCATTGTAATGGGTGCTACAGCAGGGGTCGGCAGAGGACCGTGGCTAAAAAGAACTGTACAATGCCCAAGCAGACACACCACTTCTTCTATGTAAATGCTGGTTTCTCTTGTATTTCGGAACTGTTCAAAGTGGTGTCTTCAATGTATTATGATTTTCTTTTGGGATTTATCCATAGTTAGGTGAGATGCACACAGCCTTGTCAGCGTTAAACCAGTACACATGTAAAATAAACATATATACAACTCACATATGAAAGACTGCCACCCATCTTTATTTCTCTCCATGCTGTGACAGGAACTGGTCACTGTATGTTTTTACCATGAACAGGGCTGCGTTTCTTTTCTTAGATTTCTTCAGGGTCTTCCTGACCCCAAGGGAGTTTTCCTGACATTGAGCTGAAATGTCCACACAATATGCAATATGGGTTAAACGTACTGCCTCTGCAAATGAGACTTGCACTTTTGAAGGGCCCTGTCCACCTGCCCTAGTCTGCCAAGCATAGCTGAAAGAAACGACATGCCAGACATGCCACATGATTGAAAGGGGCCTGCAACCACTGGCTCTCCTGATGTTTTATTCTGAAACCCCCATGGGCGCCAGCCAGCACAGTCAGCGATGAGGAATCAAAGAGCTGACCTCCATTGTGGCGACTTAGCGCTTACATGGCCGCGGGCGGAGCCTCGAATCAGAGCGCTTTCCAGCAGTCCGACTGGAGTACGAGACCGTCTTTTTAGGGCACAATCAGAGCCAGGTTCTGGTTGCAGAGGGTGCTTAACACCGGTCAGGATGGATTTGATTTGTTTTTGAGATACCCGACTAATGGCGGGTTAATTATTACAGACAGTAAGATGGGTTGCCAGGCTATAAACTCGGCCTTTCATCCTTACGAGGTCGATAAATGTAGCATCACTCCATGGGATAATGTCTTCTGTTAACTAGTTTTCACTCAAAGTATGCAGGGCCACCATTCCCTTTTTAAGATGGCGGTTTTCGCACCATGGTTGCGCGTGTGAGAATTTTAGGCAGTATGGAGGCTCGTATTGTTGTGCCTTTGCCGCTCTATACAAATGGCTCCTTTCAGAACGTGCTGATCGCCTCACCTGCACCCTCGGCAGAGTTTAGATACGAGGTGCGGCGGGGTCTGGCAGCAGGGGCTCTGCTGAGAATGCCGCAAGAAGCGTGTGATTCACAAAGGGCTTCAGAATGTGTGCATCAGGGAATCCACCTGCAATATCACAACAGGGCAAGAGGGGCTCCTGCACCTGCATGGCGTATTCATGAATGAGGTCCCCAAGTCCTGCTGGACCTGTTTGGGGAGGACTCAGGGGGGCAGGGCATGTTCTACAGCGGGCGATGTATAACATTTATTTTCATTCCATACCCCCCTGGACAGCAACAGTAGGAGCTGTCGCTGTCCAGCATTTATTGCAATCACCATTTAAGGGCAGGCATCACATTTAACCCTTTATTGGCATTAGTTTAACTGGATGGCACCCGATGGGTGCTGTTCGTCTGCCACACAGTAGTCTGGTGCACGTGCCACCCATTAATGGCTACAGGGGGACTTCCCGGCACACCATTTGCATTAGTTTGCAGCCTGTGAAAAAAGTGCAGGTCGCATATGTGCACTTGGGGATTGTGCATTTCTATAAATCAGACAACTCAGAAAGTGCATTCTGTGTGTATTTTGCTTTTTGTTGTTTTGTTTTGCAGTACTGATTCTTTGGCGTTCTCCCCCACTGCTCCTTCTGCAGAAAGGTGACCCGGTCTTGTAATTATATGAGGAGCTCTGAGCTGTAATCACGACTTCATCAAACTGTTTTATCCTGGACACATTATTCCCGCCCTGAAGCTGTGTTCCTTTGTCCGCCATCATGGAAGCACTTATATACAGGAAAACACAGACGAAAGAGACACTTTTATCTGTACATTCACAGGTGCTTAATTACTTTCTGGCTAGGAGTCACTTTCTGGGTAGGAGACACATGCAAACATGCTTGGTTACTTTCAACCTAGGAGTCACTTTCTGGGTAGGAGTCACATGCACACATGCTTGGTTACTTTCTGGCTAGGAGTCACATTCACAGGTGCTTGGTTACTTTCTGGCTAGGAGTCACTTTCTGGCTAGGAGTCACATACACAGGTGCTTGGTTACTTTCTGGCTAGGAGTCACTTTCACAGGTGCTTGGTTACTTTCTGGCTAGGAATCACTTTCACACGTGCTTGGTTACTTTCAACCTAGGAGTCACTTTCTGGGTAGGAGTCACATGCACACATGCTTGGTTACTTTCAACCTAGGAGTCACTTTCTGGGTAGGAGTCACATGCACACATGCTTGGTTACTTTCTGGCTAGGAGTCACATTCACAGGTGCTTGGTTACTTTCTGGCTAGGAGTCACTTTCTGGCTAGGAGTCACATTCACAGGTGCTTGCTTACTTTCTGGCTAGAAGTCACTTTCTGGGTAGGAGTCACGTGCACACATGCTTGGTTACTTTCTGGCTAGGAGTCACATTCACAGGTGCTTGGTTACTTTCTGGCTAGGAATCACTTTCACACGTGCTTGGTTACTTTCTGGCTAGGAATCACTTTCACACGTGCTTGGTTACTTTCTGGGTAGGAATCACTTTCTGGGAAGGAGTCACATTCACACATGCTTGGTTACTTTCTGGCTATGAGTCACATTCACAGGTGCTTGGTTACTTTCTGGCTAGGAGTCACTTTCTGGGTAGGAGTCACATGCAAACATGCTTGGTTACTTTCTGGCTAGGAGTCACATTCACAGGTGCTTGGTTAGTTTCTGGCTAGGAGTGACTTTCTGGCTAGGAGTCACATTCACAGGTGCTTGGTTACTTTCTGGCTAGGAGTCACTTTCTGGCTAGGAGTCACATTCACAGGTGCTTGGTTACTTTCTGGCTAGGAATCACTTTCACACGTGCTTAATTACTTTCTGGCTAGGAGTCACTTTCTGGGTAGGAGACACATGCACACATGCTTGGTTACTTCCAGCCTAGGAGTCACTTTCTGGGTAGGAGTCACATGCACACATGCTTGGTTACTTTCTGGCTAGGAGTCACATTCACAGGTGCTTAATTACTTTCTGGCTAGGAGTCACTTTCTGGGTAGGAGACACATGCAAACATGCTTGGTTACTTTCAACCTAGGAGTCACTTTCTGGGTAGGAGTCACATGCACACATGCTTGGTTACTTTCTGGCTAGGAGTCACATTCACAGGTGCTTGGTTACTTTCTGGCTAGGAGTCACTTTCTGGCTAGGAGTCACATTCACAGGTGCTTGGTTACTTTCTGGCTAGGAATCACTTTCACACGTGCTTAATTACTTTCTGGCTAGGAGTCAATTTCTGGGTAGGAGACACATGCAAACATGCTTGGTTACTTTCAGCCTAGGAGTCACTTTCTGGGTAGGAGTCACATGCACACATGCTTGGTTACTTTCTGGCTAGGAGTCACATTCACAGGTGCTTGGTTACTTTCTGACTAGGAGTCACTTTCTGGCTAGGAGTCACATTCACACGTGCTTGGTTACTTTCTGGCTTGGAGTCACTTTCTGGGTAGGAGTCACATGCAAACATGCTTGGTTGCTTTCTGCCTACGAGTCACATGCACACATGCTTGGTTACTTTTTGGCTAGGAGTCACATTCACAGGTGCTTGGTTACTTTCTGGATAGGAGTCACTTTCTGGCTAGGAGTCACATTCACAGGTGCTTGGTTACTCTCTGGCTAGGAGTCACTTTCTGGCTAGGAGTCACATTCACAGGTGCTTGGTTACTTTCTGGCTAGGAGTCACTTTCTGGCTAGGAGTCACATTCAGAGGTGCTTGGTTACTTTCTGGATAGGAGTCACTTTCTAGCCAGGAGTCACATGCACACGTGCTTGGTTACTTTCTGACTAGGAATCACATGCAGACGTGCTTGGAGTCATGGACTGGTCGATTCACTGCTTCAGGTGATTTCATATCAAACGTGAATACACGGATCTGGCCAGGGGTGCCCATAAGATCCTCGTTTGATTAGGCAGCATGGTCGGTTCCTGAATCTAGCCGACCTGGCCCAGGATGCTTTGCAGGACTCTCCAATCACTCTACGGGTAAGGATTTCTCACTCCAAGTCCAAATGGTCCAGATGTTTGGTGGAGGCATGCCATTCGTCATGAGTATGGTTTCCAGGTTTCATAAACACATCTTCCAAGTCTATCGTGCATCATATGTGTGCACACCATGTAACACAGAGGATTAGGAGTGTGCAGTGATTTGGCTTCCTTGTTGCTTTTGTAAGTAGGTATGGAATGTTTGGTGAGTGACATAAAATGCTGCCTGTGAGAATGTTGATGTATGATTGGGAGTTCTGAGTGAGTCAGTCAGAGAGATGTAGTTTACCTGGGAGGATGCCGGTGCATGTTGTCTGAAGCTCAGATGTACTTGCCATAAAAAACATAATATAATGTACTGGAACTTCAATAAAGTAGTAACTGGAACATCATCTGATGTCAGAGTAATCACTGGCAGCTCAGAGTTTTACAGAGTGACAAGGATGTGGGATGAAGCTTCAGGAAGAATCCATCTGCGGAAAGATTTTCCATTGGGAACAATATGCTGTTTAGGAAAAGTTGGAAATAAAGAGTGAAGAAAAGCAAGTTGCATATGTATTTTTGGGGACACGTTCCAGTCGACTTGTTATTCCTTTGAACAATGTTTTGACTCGAGGCATTAAGGTGGGCGTCAGCAAAGGAGGTTCGCTTACATAGCTTTGAATGGCCTTTAAAGCATTGGGTGACCTATGGTGCCAGGGCAGGGACTCTATATACTTCACAGAGATCCCCTTTAAATGTCCTTGGGCCCGTGAGGACAAAATGGAAAAGTGGAAAAGTGTCCAGGAATATGATAGATTGGACCATAAGAATGGGAACGATGTTTATAAAAGTGTTGAGTCATTGCTCAAGCTCCAATCTTCTCAAGAACTCTGCAGGCCCCTCGAGCCCCCCTCCCCCACAGCCTACTTTCCAGTTCATAACCAGGACATCTGAAGGGGGCACCTTCAGGTGGGCTCTTCCACTGTCTTCGCCCCCAGAGTTTCTATTCAGTTTCTCATCAATCTGGCATGACTGTCCTGTCAGCGATTGCTGTGTTCATCTTTTCCGCCGGCCATCATACAGTTTGGTAGTTTGCAAATACAACATCTATGGATGATAGACTATCCATTGAGGCTTGCATTCCACACTTCGCCCTGAGTCCTACAGAGCAGGTAAAGGTCCAGGAGTCTGGCTTGCCATTGGTCCACCTTGTCCAGGATCCATGGCAGGGCCTTGGTGTCCGTGTAACCCTGGGAGCCCTTACTTATGGCTGGCCTCACATCGGCTATGCTCATTGTTCCTGCTCTTCTACTAATGCTTTCAATTTGCTGTTTTATGAATAGGATTGTGGGTCTGAGCAACATGTGGTTCACTAAAGACTTCCATAGATTGCATTACCCCCTTGTTCTTCCTTATGCACCTATTGAATAATTCCTGTGGGGATTGGTCGTTCCCAATGGCAGTGACCGGAAAATGCAGTAGTTCATTGACTCCACAGCAATGGTGGCCAGACTCATCCATCGAACATCCAAAGTATGAGTATCCATCTTGCTTTCCTCTAATATGTCACTCTCATCCCCATGATAGCCCGAGGGGGGCGGGGCTACTGCACCACTCTCCCCATGAGGCTCCATTTGTATTCCTTTGCCCCACTTGCTAAGGTACTGAAGTTCACCACCTGCCCCTCCTCAACCTGCCTGCATCCTCGCCCACGTCTGCACACAATCTCCGGGTGGGGTGGAGGCCACTGTTGAATGGCTTCATTTTTGTTTTTCCTTTTCTTGTTTTCAAATCAATCCATGACTATCGCTCACCTCCCATCATCCGGCTAACTGCAGCGGCCAGTGCACACACCCTCACATTCCGAGATGATAAGTGCACCTGAGCTTCCCCATTCCCTGTCCTCTGCTGCTTTTGCTTCTTCATCCTCCCTGCACCCCAGAAATGGAACACCCTGTCCCATCCCTGCTACACAGATTCACGACTTGCCCTAAATGTCGCCCCATGTCCTGGAAAGGCATCCAAGAAGAAAAGCCCTCTTGTTCCAAATCCTCGGCCTCCTATGCTTGTATATCATCGCTACTTTATAAATTGTATCATTGCAATGTCCACTTGTACTCATTATATGTCAGTGCCGTCTCCCCTGTATGCGCCCCCCCCTGCTCATCATCTGGTGACTGCATCATGCAATACATCTATAGTGTTTTAAAAATTAAGCGCCCAGACATGCGATTTCTCCAGCTGTTTATATTTGTGGAAGCTCAGAACTTCCCGTCAAAGCTCTTCTCTCCCTTCAAATATAATGCAAGACATAATACACATCTTGACACTAGAATATAGCGTGGGCCTACTTCCTGTACACAAGTTAATGTCAAATCAAGGGTCATCACTTTAAGATCTTGTCAATTCCCACCTGGAGGGAATGGCGCTCAGAGGGTTGTCTGACTGTTTCACCGCCCAAAGAATTGTGAAATCCAGTCCCTGTGTTTCGATGAGGATGCATTGCACATGTCTCTGTTATTCTGAACATCAATTAAGCTTATCATAGACGCACACATGCTGGCAAGGGGGCAATGGTGCAAACATGGGGCAGACAAGGAAAGGGATCTTTGGATAAGTTCCTACTGGAGGAGGTGACCAGCCAGAATGAACCAAATCAGTCACACTAACAGTGCACTACCTTGTGCGCGTGCACATGCACGTGGACATGTGTGCTTTATGGTAAAGGACAGAAGTATTCACCATCCCAGGTATTAGTAAAGTACCTAATAAACAGGTATGGAATGGAGACACTGATGTGTTTTCAGAGTTTGTCAGTTGGTGCCTCTTAGTCTAGATCAAAGCAGTGTACCCCCAATGAAACCCCAATCTTTCACAGCACAGAGGTTCTACTGTAGATTGGCTGAGCATGACCAGTTTGATTGTGTAAAGGGATGAGTGTTATATGTGCCCGGGGCCCCACACACGCAGGCATTCATGCAGGCACACAAGGAGTACGCGGGACGCGATGTTGGTTCGTCCGCGTCCCGGCGGGAACTGCCGCACGGGCGCACTTTATTGCCGCCGCGCATGCGCGGGCCACAACGAGGCTCGCGCATGCGCGCTATCCATAACTCGGGACGTCACATCCCTTTTCAACTTTAACAAAAATAGAACATAAACTTGCGGGGTGCCTGGTCCCCAATGCAATTGGTGGCCTTGAACACAGCCTTTAGCAATTACACTTACGTCCCATCAGGTCTCTTCGGCTTAGTCCCCCGAGTCCAGGACATAGTCCTTGAGATAGCCTGGCAGCCTCCGCTCTCGGCGGACTGGATATCTCGGTGGGGTCCCAGGCCGCGTGGGACAGCCGGGTCCGGCTTCAGCTGGGGCTTGGTGCCCGCTCTCGCCTTGATCGGCGTGTGGTTCCTCCGTGCTTGTGGCTTCCTCCGGTACTTCATTCTCGACTGGATTTTCAATTCTCTTGAAGAACGACCGGTTGCGTGTAACAGTCCCCCGATCGCAGGCCGCCGTTACCATCGTGCCCTTCACGTGTGTTACCTTCCACGGGCGTGGCTCAAATGGGAGGGACAGTTTGCCTTCCGGGTGTCGATTCCTGACCAACACCGTGTCCCCTACCCGCATTTCCTTTTCCTGTAGCCCTCGTCGTTCACTTTCCTTTTCGTTGCGCCTGATTCGCTCTTCCCGAATCTTCTCATTGTCAATAACTCCGGGTGTTCGGCCTTCTTCCTCCGGTAGCAGTCCTCTTGGGCATCGTCCAAATAGTGCTTCCGCGGGAGCCACTCCCGTGGACTGGTGAGGTGTCGTGCGGTATTCCCTAAGAAATTCCACGAGCTTTCTCTCCAGGTCTGCCCCGCTGCTAGCGGATATTCGTAGGACTTTGTTGAGGGTCCGCATCATCCTTTCGGCTTCCCCATTGGCCCGTGGCCAGAGTGGGGACACCCTGCGATGTTGAATTCCTCTTTCCTTGAGGTAGGTGGCGAACTGGTTGCCAGTGAACGGCGGGCCGTTGTCCGAGCATATGAGGTCTGGGAACCAGTGTGTGGCAAACATCTTGTCTAGTGCCTTCGTTGAGAATTCAGTCGCCGTTGATTCAACTATCTCTACCTCGGGGTATCGTGACCATTGGTCCACCGCTACCAGAAAGTACATGCCCCGTCCTGTTGACCCGAAGTCTACATGTACCATCCCCCATGGTTTTTGGCTGCGTTCCATGGACCGGATCGGCGGAGCTCTGTCGCCTGGGGTCGCGGCCTGGCACGCTAGACATCTTTTCACAAAGTTCTCTACCATTTTCTCCAAATCCGGGAACCATACTTTGGCTCTTAACCGTGCCTTTGTTTTGACCACTCCCTGGTGGCCGACGTGCGCTAGCTCTAGCATCCGGGTCCTCAGCGTCCTTGGCACGACAATTTGGCGTCCTCTCAGTATGAGCCCGTCGTCCGAGATGGAGAGGTCCTCTCGCACCTTCCAGAGCGCTTGGAGGTCTCTCTGGGCCACTTCTTGTCGGCGTGAATTGTCCCGCAGCACCTCTTTCCAGTCACCGATTCTTATTGCCATTCGGACAATGCCGAAGACCTCGTCGTTGGCCGATTCCGTCGACACGACTGCTCTTGATATCGCCGTCGGAAGAGATCCTTCCACCACTTGACACAGTAGTCCGTGACAGTCACTCGCGCCAATGTCCGTATCCGGATCCTCTTTGTTGGGGTGGCGTGATAGATAGTCTGCCGGATTGTTGGTGCCTGGCCTGTATATCAGTCTTACCCCATACTCCATCAGCGCCAGCATCCACCTTTCAATCCTGGGTGGTGGTTTCGATGACACACCGGCTAGTATCGGTATCAACGGCTTGTGGTCCGTCACGACCACAACAGGTTTGCCCAAGATGTATAGGCGGAAATGGCGGCAGCCCCACAGGATGGCTAGTGCTTCCCTTTCAATCTGTGAGTATTTCATTTCAGTAGTGGAGAGGGCTTTGCTCGCATATGCGATAGGACGCATATTCCCACGCTCGTCCGGTTGCAGTAGTACCGCCCCAACCCCTACCGGGCTCGCATCTACCACCACCTCGGACTCCACTCCAGGGTTGAAATACGCCATGGTGTCGCCATCGGACAGGGCGGTCTTCAGGGCCTGGAATGCCTCTTGCTCCTGGGTGCCCCATTTCCATGCTGTGTCGTTCCTCGTCACCGCCCTGAGCGGCTCTGCCGTTGATGCTAGCCCTTTGATGAACCGCCCACAGTATGTTACCATCCCCAGGAAGCTTCTCACCTCGGTGGGGGATTGTGGGGCGGCAGCGTTCCTGATGTCCTTGATTTTGGCCGGGTCGGGGGATACGCCCGCTGCATGGAAGATGAAACCAAAGAAACCTATGCGGTCCTTGAGGAACTCGCATTTTTGCCGGTGTAACGTGAGGCCTAAACTTTTCAGCCTTTGGAGAGTGCTTTCCAGCCTCTTCACGTGTTCCGATTCCGAGGCTGCGAACACCAGGATGTCGTCGCTCATGTTCAACACGCCTTTGAGGCCTGCTAGGGCCCCTCGGATGGTATTTTGAAATACTTCGGCGGCTGACGAGACCCCGAAGCTTAGGCGTTTGAATTGGTAGAGGCCATCGTGCGTCGTGAATGTTGTTATATATCTCGAGTCAGGGTGGAGTTCAAGCTGATGATACCCTGCTCTCAGGTCCAATTTAGAGAAAACCTTGGCGCCTTGTAGTTCTCCAATGATGTCATCGAGGGTCGGTGTTATATGTCTTTCCCTCTTAATCGCTGCATTGGGTAGTCGCATATCAACACATATTCTAACCGCCCCGGGTTGTTTTGGTTTGGGCGTCACCACGATCGGAGAGACCCATGGCGTCGGCCCCTCTACTCTCTCGATGATGTCCATGCTGACAAGGGATCGGAGTTCCTCCTCCACCTTTTCCCTGAGGTGGAAAGGTATCCGCCTGTGTTTCAGGGCCGTGGGCCTGATTGATTCGTCGATGTGGAGACGCACCGGGGGCGCTTTCAATTTCCCAATTCCCTCGAAGATGCCTGAGAATTTGTTCAACAGTGTCTCAATGTCTATCTGATATACCTCGTATGCGAAGTGGACGAGGTTTAGTGCCTCAGATGCAGCGCAACTGAGTATGGAGTGTGGGCTAACATCTGTGACGAAGAATCTGGCCTTGATCGAGACTTCCCCCTTTGACACTGGTGACACAAATACCCCTTTGAGAGGCAACGGGGTATCCCCCCCGAACGTGAACATTTTTTGCCATGGACTTGTCCAGTGTTGGAGGGCCTGGGAGTCTCAGGTAGTGTTCCTCCGCGAGAACACACACTGATGCACCTGTATCGATGAGAATTTGAGTTGGCACCCCCAGTATGTTCACTTCGCACTTGGGCTGTCTTTTCCGTTTGCTCGCCGATGCAATGTTCGAGATGAAAAAGACCTCGTCCTCCTCTTCTTCGTCTTCTTCCTCTTCCTCGGCGAGCTGTAGCTTTTGGATTTCTAGTTCCAGCGCTGCGATGCTCCGCTGTCTTCTGAAACCGCTACCTCGTACCCTCGCGGGTCCTCTCTGCACAGGCACAGGAGCGGGGGCGCGGCACATGCGTGCATAGTGTCCTGGTTCGTTGCACCTTCCGCAGGACCTACCCTTGGCTGGGCACTCCTCCGTGTGTGGCAGGTCATATCCACAGTATTTGCAGGAAGGTCCAGAGGTGGTAGGGGTGTTGTTTCCGGATGACTTTGGGGTCCATTTGTCTCTTGACTTGGGCCATTTGTTCATGGCATATGCTACATCCCGTGTGCTGGGATGGACCGCTGCGTCCATGTTCGCCCCTCTGGACTCTGCCAGCTCATAGGTTCGGCCACTGTCTTGTATTTGTTGCAGTGACCATCCTGGCTCCCTCAGTATTTGCCGTCTCAGTTTGCCTGAGCTGCAGCCCTGGATAACCTGGTGTCGTATCATCGACTCTTCGTTGTCCCAGCGGCATGTGCTAGCCATTAGTGTCAGCCTTGCACAGAATTGGTCAAGGGATTCCTCCTCCCGCTGTTTCTCCTTGGAAAACAGGAATCTTTCATAGTCTACGTTTGACTGGGGGATAAAGTGGTTTTCCAATGCAGTCTTTACCGTTGCATATGTGACTATTCGCAGGTTGAGTGATTCATATATGCGCATCACCTCTAGCCCCGCCGAATATAGGAGCGTCGCTCTCTTTGAGTCATCATCGGTGGTCCCTGTGGCTGTAAAATACATTTCTAGTTTCTTCACCCATAGTAGCCACCGGGGGCCTAGCTTGGACGGGGGGCCGGAAGTATCAAATTCCTGCATGGGCAGTAGCGACCCCTGTTGAGTCCTTATCACTCTTGTCGCAGTTTCTGTTTCCCCATCACTTTCCGCCATCCTCACAGGTCGCACAGGCACCTCTCAGTAATTTGGAGGCCGCAAACCTGACTGGGGTGGGTTTCCACGTACCTCAGACTGCTGTTTTCCAAGTCCTTGGTCTCTGCCCAACCGTGTTGTGCTGTCTGCGTCGTTGTGATCGTCCCCAGATTGTTGGGGGCGGTCGGGGTTCCAAAAATTTGTCGTGTTTTCTTGAAATGGCAGCGCACAAGCACCTTCTCAGGCCGCTACTGCCACTCCACGTGGAGTTTTACCGCTGGGTCCGCTCCGTGTCACTGCGTAGCAACGCGGATTTGTTGTTCCTCTGCACCCACGTGTTGGGCACACGTTGCGGCAGTGATCCCGCCTCGTCGCCAGTTGTTATATGTGCCCGGGGCCCCACACACGCAGGCATTCATGCAGGCACACAAGGAGTACGCGGGACGCGATGTTGGTTCGTCCGCGTCCCGGCGGGAACTGCCGCACGGGCGCACTTTATTGCCGCCGCGCATGCGCGGGCCACAACGAGGCTCGCGCATGCGCGCTATCCATAACTCGGGACGTCACAATGGGTACCCCCACCCCCTCAAAGTGAATGCAGTCGAGGTAGACCCCCCCTACCTTAAACCGAATGTAACTAACTTATTAGGTTGACCAATGCTTTCAAATGTTGCAGAAATTAGAATTATAGTGCTTCGAAGGAAAGCGTTTTAAGGGATGATTTAGTTAATGGAGTTAGAATGTTACAAACAATAGAGAATATGTCAGGTAGTAAATGTTATGATTATATTATCAAATAATCTAGATCCAAATTGGACCAGGTACCAAGTTATGGGTAAACATTGGGTTGGTCAGGTATTTCATAAGTGATCCACCATTTTGGGGTTCAGTACAGAGTCAGGCACTCTAAAATGGATGCTGGGCATATATATAAATGAATTTCTCTGAAACCATGCTGAAAGGATAACATAATTACCTCATGATAGTTCAGTGAGAGTTCAGTAGCCAAGGACATGGTGTCTGGGTTTCCTATCTCTAATCTTGACAGAGACAAGCCGTGGGAGCGAGGTAGCAGTTGAGGGAAGATAGTGGGTGATGCATTGAGCTGGTTCAATTAGCAGAGAGGATACAGTTGATGCCCATATTTGGGCCTCTGTCATTGGTGTTCCCATTTTAAAGGTCAGGTACAGCACACACAATCTTAATCAGTTACAGATGTAGGTATGACATGGGAGCTTTTGTGAATTGGCAGCTCAGGCAGCCAACCCTAGAGGAGGGAGGGGCTTGTCTTGGAGTGCCTGAGCCAATGATAGTGTTCTGAATCACAAATAGGGAATTGAGCCAACCAAAAAGTGTATAAAAGGCAGGGTTTTATTCAGAATTGTAGCAGAGTCCCAGAGATGTTTCTGATGATGTATCCTGTGTATCCTGTGTCTCGTCTGCTGGAAGAAATAAAACTTGCTGACTTGAAAATTCTGCTTCAGCCTGTTGATGTGCTCCAGAGTCTCTTCTTGACCCCAGAAATGCCAAGGCCCAGAGAGTGGGGGTGGTGGGAACCTCCTCAACACATGGCAAGCCAAGGCCAGGAGTCCTGAGCTGATGTCTCCAGGACTATGAACTGAACATGGAAGATAAGGTAAAGCATGCTATGAGGCCTGGAAGAGGGGAAATGAGAGAGAGAGAGAGAGAGAGAGAGAGAGAGAGAGGGGCTGATGGGGAGGCAAACTGCAGTTGCCAGCCCACCGGTAGAAGAGATGGGACTTGCAGGCCTGATAGCTTGACAGAGGGCCTTGGCGCCAGAACAGTGAAGGGGACTATTCTATTTTTGGCAATTTTCCAAGAAAAATTATTTTGAAGTCCTTTTTCGGAAATCTTCCAAAACATTTAAATTGAGTAATATTTTGAGGTCTTCAAGAAAAAATAATGAATTATTTTCCCATTTGTTTGGAGATGCACTTTAGGAAAAATAAATGAAGAAGTGAAATGTATTAGTGAAATAAATGAAGAAGCAGTTAAAAAAGTGTTTTGCTTTAAACCTCCATAGAAATCAAAATCCAGTAACTACAGAGTTAATTCTTGTATTTGGTAAAACTAGAGAAGTCAATCTACTTAATGAAACCCCTTTTAGCAAAAAACTGCATCTATCTTGATAGAAAAGAGTAGAAGATAAGAACTGACAAAATTTAAGAAATGGTGCTTTCATTTAGGTTGTGTAACTCACAGTAGAGGGAGCTGTTATTGTGCTAGTGCATTCCTTTTAGTAGAGAATAGGTGTTGAAATATGCACAGGGCTTAAGAAGGAGCTCCTGTGCAGGAAAAAGATGTATTTAGGAACTGCATAGCTTGACAGTTGACTAAGATAAGACCCGCAATAAACGACCTACGCAGTTAAATAAGATAGGCTATGTTCGCAGTGAGCGGTCTTGTGAGTGGAATGTGTTTTAAAACTGTGTGCACGGCAGAAGTGACAAGTAGATAAATGATGCAGAAACAGATGTGAAGAAGGTTCTTGCTTAAAGACGGAGCAAGTTAAATTTTTAAAGTCACTGAGATGTTGAAGAAACTGATGTTTTAAAATCGAAGAACTGAAGAGTTTGGTTTACTATATATTGTTGGAGCACTTTCAGAAGAGTGTTTTGATTATGCTAAAAGCAAACTGACGATGGATGCTTTTTGATAAATGCATTATGAGCAATATTCATAGAATATTTGATGTTATGTGTTACAAGTGATCAGAGAAGGAGACATGGTATTCTTTTAAATGACATGTTTTTTTTATGTGCACCATGATTGGGAATAGTGTTCTTTAACAGCATGAAGTGTGAGAGCATGCACAGAGAACAGTGTATTGAATATGTTTGCAAGAAGGTCATTGGGGTAGGCACAGCAAATATCTATTGAAGAGGATAAGGAATAGGCAATTCTGTTAGTTGACAAAATATGATAAATGTAGGTGGAAATGCAATGTTTATATTTTTATACAAGGGAAAAAGTGACTATTGAAAAGAAAGCATGCACATGAGAAGGTCTGCATACAGATTCATATACATGAAAGGACATTTATGTGGATGCATGTAATGGGAAGCATCTATGTAGATGCACTGACATGAGAAAAAATACACCCACGCACATTTGCAAGCACATATTAATGAGTACACAGAATATATTTATTTTACAGTTAAATTGGTAGCTGCCATAGACAATAGTTGTCCCTGTTTGAAAAACCTAGGAAGAACACATTTATATTTTACTGTGGTCATAGGTAAAGACTGTTTCAAAACCCAATGTAGTGGTATTGAGATTACAGGACAGGAATGCAGCAATACCTCACAATGGAGCAGCCTTGAGGAAAATTCTGCCAAAGTTAAAATTGGCTCATGAGAAAGAGAGTCAGGTATGTGGTACCCGTGCATTGCAGGCAAAATAATTAAGCATGCTTTTGAACACAACAGCTCGCGAAGGTCAAAGCTGATTAAAGCAGAGAAAATATTTAGGAGTAATGGGAAAGGTTCCAAATTGCAAACAAGTGGGTGCATCGCTGGCAGGCTTTGGAATCTACAGCTTGCTCCCATTCAGAGATGACAAAGTACCCAGTGTAAAACGAAATATTTTTCTAAATAAAGGAACTCCCGTCCCCTGCACACTTTCACAAGCTCAATAGATGAGCCAAACAGTTAAGGTAAACTAATGAACATACTCAAGGTATGTAGTTTTTAATGTCCAAGCAAACAAATTATGATAAAAAATGGTAAACATCAATTTATAATTTTTAGAAAATGATTCTTCTTTAGAAAGGAATTTTTCTTCAAGTGTAGTTTTTATTTTGTAATGGGCCCAACGCGTTTCTATTGGTTATGGGTCTAGGTTATATTGTTTATTTATTGTGGAAATGAAACCACTATTACCATTATACGGGAGTTCCTTTATTTAGGAACTTGTTTCGTTTTGCATTTATCTCACAACCCATATGCCAGGGTTGACTGTTATCTCCCCTGCACCTTAAGTTTGTTTTAAGCAATTTCTTTGCTATTTAAATACAATAAGAATGTTTTGAATTTCTCAAGATAGGAGTGCATGGTGGACACAACTGTGGATTCAAAGTACCCAGTGTATACAGGCATAGGGTCTTGTCTGTGGACAGTTGGATTTTAAAAATAAAGACTAAAATGATAAGCGTGACATTAGTGGGGACAGGATATGTCGGGCCAGGACAGAGCAACCTTCCGTGGAGAAAAGTAAGGTGACAAAATGGCCTTGAAGGGTGTTTTTGCAGTGAATAAAGAAGTTGATGGTCAGATTTAGATGCATCCACAATCATTGACACAGTCAGACCTACATGAACGGCAACCTCATGGACAGAGGGGGAACTTGCCACCATATATGAGCAGGCTAAAGTCGCTGCCAGAAAGAAGGCAGTGCAGAAACCATTGTCTCTGCTAATAAATGAGAAAAACAATGAGGGATAAATGAGTTTGGGATTTCACAATTTTTTCCTTTGTTAAAGAAGGGAGGAGCACGACTATGGAATATACCTTGACCACAGATAGGTAAGGATAAGTTAAGGTGTAAAATCCTAAGTCCAATTTTTTACGCTGAGAAGTGGACACATGTACTAGAAAAATAGTCAGAAAGAGGCACATTAGTACAGAAGACAGTAAAGGTCTTCTAGCCGTTATTCTTGGGGACCAAGCTGATGACAGTTGGTCAAAGGTAAGATATTTGAGTATTACTACTCATGATGGAGCGTTGTTTAAACAATTGTAGGGTGGCAATCTGGAAAGCACTTACAGTGCTGTATCCAGACATGCCAGATGGGAGAGCTATCAAAATCCCAAAGGCTGTCAGAGCTTGTGCCGGCGCAGCCTAAGAAATTAGAGGGCCTGGAAGCAAGGCCATGGTCAGAGATGCAGCTGACCATCGTACATTAGTGCACACTCTTGTAAGAAAAGAATTGCAAGAAATATAATGCTTGGAAAAGTGAAAAAATGAAATGAGTGCAGAAAAATTGTTGAAATACACCATTGAAAGGACAATGTGAATAGTGGATACAGATCAGATTCACAGTAGGCCACATGCATGCAGCAGAAGAAGAACTAAAGGCAGATTGATCAAAGTAATGATGGATTCATACCATGAGGTAGGGAAAGCTTCCAAGAGAGAGGCATCCAGAACAATTGGGGACATTTTTCAGAGTAACCAAGGTGGGTTTCAAAGCACGCAGGAAAATAGTTAAAGCATACAGGAGGGGAAAAATTAGGAGACTTCCTGCCAATTGGATATGAGTTATGTTAGAACATTTTGAACACATATGTAGAAGTCAAGGATTTATGCAGAATGGAGAATTCTCAAGAGGGGAGACAGCACGCCCCCAATGTATAAGCTCACAAGTCAAGGAAGGGATTTTGCCGAGGAATAAACATTGTATCAGACACAAGAGCTGGGAGTGCAGAAGGTACGGCAGCTTAGGAAAGGTTCAAAACGGATGTACTACAGAGGGCAAGTATAGTGGGCCCATGTGTAGGCTCAGCAATGTGCAAACACAGAATAATTAATGACACGTAGGAATGAAAGTGTTGGTTTTAAAAAAGGGGGACATGATTTCACAAAGACAAGGGTATGCATGCATCCACAGTAGGACAGCCTCATAGAGTGAACTGATGCGTTCAGAATTGTTAGTGACACTAGGGTTTAAAGGTGCCAAGAATTAATATGGCAAAGGGAGAACAATTTTTGGTCTTGTGGTAGACATTGAGACTGTATGTCCATGGAGCAAAGACAGAAAAGTGGTGAATGAATATTAGAAGATTGAATGTGTTTTTGAAGACTGTAAATGCAGTTTTTTGTTTAGTGAGAAATTAGCAGTCTCTGAAGGGGAGTATGTTATGATACTTTTTTTGTATATGAAGAACAGGCATTTGCCAACATTTTGAGGAAAGAAGTGGACAATGCAAGCCTAAAGCATGGTGATTTTGTTTAGGTAATCAAATAAAATCGTGTTTTGTTTTGTTCTGAGAAGTGCATCATTTGAATATGGGTATATCCATAGGGGCATGTATAAGGTAGAGGGCTAATGAGATGGTCCTGACAGGATCCAAATGGTTTTTATTATTGTAGTAAAAGAGCAGTATTATAGATAGTTGTGTGACTTAGTGGAAAAGTAGTGAGAGTATATGATGAATTTAGTTTCAGACCACAGATATTTATGAACAAAGAGGGGGGAATAGACAACCTCCATGAAATTAGAGACAGCCATACAGTCAGGAAACATGGCAAATAATCAAGGAGTGAATTATACAAATGGATTAAGGAGGATAGTAATGGTTCTCAAAAAAACATTTAGGTTAAGTAACGTCACAGATGATGATATTCCTAGATAGGGCTTAATGGAGTATGAAGTGGTGCTTTCTTTAGGAATATCACACATTAAAAGGGAAGGACCTGTTTTTTTAATAGATATGACAATAATGTAACAGCACACAGTACAAATAAAAAGAAGATTGGAAAAAAGTGTCAAGACGGTAAGGTAGACTTTGGACCTTTTTTGGCATAGGTCCAGAAAAATGAATTAGGAGAACATGGAAATAATTGTTTTGCCTTAGACCCGTAGGAGTAAAAGAGCTCAGTTAAAAAAAAAATGATGGCATTTGGACTAAAAAAGAAAATGATGTAAATAAACATAAATAAATAAATGAAAAATGAATGAAAGAGAAAAATTAATGAAGAAATGATTGGATGAATGAATGAATGGATAGCGAATTAAACAGGTAGCATAAAATGGACAAAAATAAAAAAATAGAAAATTAATGGCATCAATGAGGGTTAAAAGGCAACATTTAAAAAATATCTCAGAGCAATAAAAAATCATTAGAGAGTAACGGAGAACTACGAAAGTGGTATGGTTGACCAAAATTGGGTCAACCAGCCAAGGAATATTGTGTACAAAGCCAATTCAAGAAGAAAATACAAAGGTAAGTAAAATACCAATTTTTTGATTGTCTGTAACGATGTTGGTTTCTGTTACAGCTGAAAATAACGTACCTTGCCTGGACTAGGAGGAATGTCTGCATGCCCTTAAATAGGGAGAAAAGAAAAAAGAGGTAAGTACTGGTTCATACTACAAGGGTGTGGACACACGATTGATCATTATTAAGAGTAAGAGGACCCAGGTGAGTAACAGCAAAAGAGGTAGAAAGAGACTTTGTCTTCAAGTGTGTAGCCATTTTCCCCAAGGTAGGTGCAATCAGGTGTGAAGAGAGTAGCAAATAGATGAAAGCATGGCCACTTCAGACAAACACAGAAATCGGGAGTCAAATTGAAGGTGGGTAACCATTTTTGTATTTATGGGATTTGATTTGGCGATTGTATAAAAATGTTCCAAATAGGCAAACAATGTTGTTTTATGATATAATATGAAGGCACATAGTAAGAATTGGTGCATTGTCTAGAAAAAAGGTATAGACTAAATTAAGTATAGTGGGATAAAGAGGAGATATTGTGCAGCAAAACACTTCTGTTTGTCTTAAACAGAATGAAAGCAAAGCACAGATGAACAATATCATGGTCCAACACAATCGGGAGAAAGATGGAGACGCAAAGGCATGAAGCATTTACAGCATAGCAGAACAAAGCATTTACAGCATAGCGGCAAGCATTTACATTATAGTGGCTAGCAGTTACAGCTGAGCAGGAAGCATTTATAGCTGAGCGGCAAGCATTTACAGCTGAGCTGAAGTATTTACAGCAAAGCAGAGAAACAGACTGAGTATTAGCCCTAACATTGAATAGGGCTGGTGAAAAGTGTTATTGTTTTGTGCACCAACAAATTAGGGATAGCCTGTGAGTTAAATGGGCTGAAAATAGTGAGACATTATTGTAAGAACACATTGGCCCTCATTACGACCCTGGCGGAAAGGGGAAAACGATGGCGGAAATGCAATACCGCCATCGAAAAGCGCTCGGTGCGACTATGACCCGTCACCGCAAAGTACGAAGCCATTAGCGACACCGTAGTGAACGCCAACGCTAACTGCACTAAGCACGCGCGCGCGCACCATGCCAAACCGCAAACACCACCATGGTGCAACGGTACGCCAATTCCGACCCTAGCGGACATGTACCTAACGCCATCAGGCATGGCGGAATGGACCATTCCGCCATGGCGAGAAATACGGCATCGTGAACCAACCGTAAATGGCCCACTGAGTGCCTGTACTCCACTCCCTGGCCACATTGCACAACTCCTGGCAGGCGCAATGTACTCACACCATGCAACCAGTGAAATCTACAATTCACCCATGCATGCCAACGTAGAAATGCATGCAGGTGTTCGAAGCGCCCCGTGAGTGGGCATCCATGTACGGCATTTCACCATAGCCGTACTGATGCAGCACAGGCATGTGAAGGTACAAGACATCAAAATGGAAATCAAGAACACATGACACAAAACAACAGTAGTCCCCCATCGCTTGCCACCAGCGCAAGGCAACATCCAAAACAGCATCCTGAGGGGGATTGCACCAGACCTGTACTCTTGCCAGTAAACAAACCAACCATCAGCAGAAGCATGTACCACACAAGTTGGCAGAGTGACTGAGCAGCCAGGCACATCCCAAGAGGGGCCGATGGGAGCTGCAGGGCACAGATGGCATGAATACAGAAGCTATTCCAATGGACATGACCCCAGTCCCCCTCCAACAAACGCACGCAAACACAGGCACCTGTGACCAGCCACATTCTGAACATCCCATCATACCATCAATCGACCTGGCTGACAGGCACCAGTCGGCCAAAAGCCAATCCCCCGCCCCTGAACAGCACATCATGTAAACAGTCACAATGGCAGCCCCTATCCGTGACCACACTGTGCTACGTAGGCAAAAGCGGCCAGTACTGTACCACACAACTCAACTCAGAAGGCGGAACACAATGCAGATCATCTCGCAATACATACCGCCACAAAGCGAAAATCGCCACATCACCTGCAAAGAATAACGCAACACGCCAAATATCGGAATACAATTTAAATGCACATCCAAATGACAAAGGCCTCACAGCAATTTGTAAAATAACACCAAAACATCCATCATCACCGAGGGCTGCATCTGCAATAATTGACCAGCTTCCACTTGTGTGACGCCCTGTACCATCATGGCACACAGGGCCAACATCAACGTTCCAAAAGGCAACATGGAAGCGGCAAGAACCGCAGGTCCGTCCCATGAGGCAGGCACTAGTCCAGCTGAAAGGCCGAAATGTTGCACCTAGCCACCAGAACAGCGTAAGGGCATGTGGCCCATTGGCGATCGTCCCATAAGATCGTAATGCTGCTCCACTGATTCACCCGAAGCAGCAGGTGTCGAGAGTAAAAACCATCTGGAGGAGTGGCGTACAGATGGCATCTGCAATAGGGCAGGAGATACCTGTCACCAAAATGAAACACAAATTAACCGATTGCACTACATGACACATGATGCATCACTATCTTCATTCAACACACCAAATCCACACCCATATGCATGCTAGCCCACTCCAAATGAATATACACACCCCTAAATCAGTATCGATACATAACGAAACCAATCGAGGTTAATACACCATTGGCAACGTCGGTTACTGTGCATGCGTCCGTCAAGATAGAACCCATGACATGGGATTAGTAACGTGCCTAGACACAAGTGTATGAAGGCGCGTCGAGACAGGGAGGATCCGACAAGGGCAGATAGACGTAAGTCCCACTATGGCAGCCTTGCATCACATAGCGCAGGGGAAGGGGATTGAATCAAAAAACACATGTACATGGCAGACCCTAAATGGAATCATCTGTCCATGCATCCATTCATCATTCCCTCATCCCGCAATGAAAACGCATGAACATTCACTCACATAATATGTGAAACTTCCATCGCGTCTGTGCGTAATGCAGTCTGCAAAAACCACTGTGCTCCTGGCCGGATCTGTAGTGTCGTGAAGCTAGATGGACTTGGGAACGTCCTGCCTTATCGTCCACTACGCTATTGCGCATCCCATTCAATTCATGTCATTCATTGCTTGCTCGTTATGGGCCCTGTCCCAAGGACATTCAACAATAGAACGTTACATTTCCAGGCAGACCTGTGGGCGTCTCCTCACCGCTACTTCGCAACCAAAAATCCTGGCCTTCGAATTCCTCACTTGCAACATTACGTCGAAAAGGCTTCTGTGAACGCTTGCATTCACAATTACATCAATGTAGTGCGGCTGTGTGTCATAATGCTAACTGGCTGCAATCACAAATGGGACGCCACGCCCGTCGGTGAAGTACGATACTGTGCTGCATGAGGGTCGGCCATCGATCGAGCCCTACATACCACTGACTCTTCACAGGTATGTAAGCGGCTGCAATCATAGCATGTGTAACAATGGGAGCATAGCATGAAAATCAGTCAAAGTACATCACACTGCCATCGGGATTTGATACATGATTCCAATCCCAAGATGCCATGCGGCCAAATGCAGCCTTACGTGCGGGACGTGCTCGGCCAGAAGGGATTGCATCTGCCACAGATTCATTCAATCAGCACAGGTGGAGGCCATACAGGCCGACAGCACATATATAGCAGACCCAAACCCCTCCCACAACCACTCCCACTCCAAAATGCTACCGGCAGGACTAGCGATGTTGGGCCTGGGGCACCAGATAGCACTGCAAGTGCTACAACTACAAGAAGACGACGAACAACAACAGGTACAACAACCGGGCGCACAGGGGAGACGGAGGAGAAGGAGGAGGAGGAGGGCAAGGCAGGGTCAGCAAGGCCCACAAGCACTGCCACTACCACCACGCAGGCGGCCCGCAATCCCACGCCTCCGAGCTGATCCGTTCAACCTCACTGCTGAGCAGATCCACACCCTCTACCGTTTGGACCGGGACACCATAATCGCCATTGTGGACATGACACATGCTGACCTCGTGAGCATGATAGATAGCCCAACCGCCATCCCACCCCTACTGAAGGTGGTGTCTGTACTCCACTTCCTGGCCACAGGCACCTACCAGCACACAGTGGGACAGTTGCATGGCATTTCACAGCCACTGTTCTCACGGACACTCTCCCAAGTGCACGATGCCCTCCTGAAGCACGCCGACGACCACATCACACTACCACGCACGTACCAGGAGATTACCAACGCAAAGGTGGGATTCCATGCACTTGGCGGCATCCCGGGTTGCATTGGTGCCATCGACTGCACCCATGTTGAATTGGTTGTCCCACATGCCATGGAGGTCCAGTACCGCAACCGGAAACAATTTCATTCAATCAATGTGCAAATGGTGTGTGACTCCAACAAGATCTTTACGCATTGTTGTGCCAGATTTCCAGGATCTACCCATGATTCTATGGTCCTGAGGAACACAAGAATACCACGCTACATGGAGCGACACGCAGGGCACAGATCCTGGCTACTCGGTGAGTCTCATTCCATGCATGACATCGTGGCCCATTTGATGCGTCAATGACCTTGCAGGAGGGGGGGGGGGCTACTTAGCACTATCATTCCACTGACACCCTTTATTCGTCCCATACAGGTGATGCCGGGTATCCACTGAAGAGATGGCTCCTTACACCAATCCGGAACCCACAGAACCAGCATGAGGAGGACTACAACCATGCCCACTCACGTAGCCGTGTGGTCATTGAACAGGCATTCGGCCTACTGAAGGCTCGTTTCCGCAGCCTCAGCAGGTCTGGCGGGGCACTCATGTACAGCCATGAGAGGGTTTCTAAGATGGTCATGGCATGTGTCATGCTGCACAACATGTGCATACGTAGGAATGTGCCCATGCCCCCTGACGCTGTACTGCATGCACCTGAAGATGATGATGATGAGGGTGGGGATGTGGAGGCACCCCAGGGAGTCCATGAGGCACAGGATGCACGTGCAATCCGACAGAGCATCATAGATGCATGCTTCTAGCAACCACGCATGGTGCCTATTACACGGAAAGGGGACCTGTGGCACTGTGTGTGTGTAGTACAGGCACATAGTGGACTGTACGCCTATGAAGGCCTCGTACGCAAATATCAATGTCCACACATGTCATTGGATGATAATGAAGTGCTGTATTGTTAATGTGATTTGATTCATACACCCTATGGACCCGCCACCCAGTGAAGCCCAACACACCCCCTCCACCCTACTTCCTCCCCCCCCAACACCAGTGTCCAGATATGCATGCTGCCCGTGGGTAGACGCTATTGCAAGCCCCCTCTACGGGTATCAGGGGCACCCCTGCCCGTGGAGCGCAGGTTCCTGCCAGATCTGCGTTGGGGGCTGCCCTGGACGGAACTTGCCACGGATGACGTCTCTGCCTGCTCGCGTCCATGCATGTCTCTGAGGGTTTGTGAGAGCTCCGAGAGCACACGGCGCACAGCAGCAAGTTCAGCACAAACGTCTTTGGACGTCGCATGCAGTTCCCCCCTCAGGCTCTCGGTGCTTTTCTCCATTTGTGCTCTCAGGCTCTCGGTGCTTCTCTCCATTTCTCCCCTGAGGCTCTCACTACTTTTCTCTATTTGTGCCCTGAGTGTCTCGGTGGATGTTTCCATGGCTGCCCTTGAACCCCCGCATTCATTTGCATGGTCCTTGAGTAGCGTGGACGCTTCCTGCTGTTGCTCGATCAGCAGGTCGAGGGACTGTTGCCTCTGCTGGGCCATGGACATTTGCGGTGGTGTGACAGGGGGGCTGCTCAACACATGTTGCCTTGGCACAGGACTTGTGGGGGTTGGCCAGTCGTCGTCTTCAGGGTGCCCCTGCGTGGTTTCGTCATGGTGTAGGGGATGGAACATGCAGGGGGATTGGGAAAGGTCATGGATGGTACCTACGTCGCCAGCACTGTTTTCCGTGTCGGAGCATGCTGGCATGACAGCTGTGTCACCTATGGTGCTGCTACCACCAGAGGCAGTGCCATCAGATACGTTCTTTGGGGGGACCTGTGGTGCTGGGGTTGTGGACTTGCTGGCTGCTGGGGTGCCTGTTGCAGTCCCCTCCAGTGTGCTGGCACTTGATTCCTGCTGCTGCCGTGTCTTGATCCTTGCACCTGAGGTGGAGGCTCTTGGGACGTTGGTCCTGGCCCTCTTTGCAGGCGTGCTGGTAGGGGTGTCCTGCAGCTCGTCGTTGGTATCGGACCCTGTGGTGGAGTAAAGAGGGGCGAGCGTTAGTTATGGGTCTGTCGGATTTGGAATGGCAACGTATCAAATGCATTGGGGTGGTACATGAGGCTGATATGGGACTGGGCCTTGGAGGTGGTCTCATTTTCGTGTGGATTGAGGATGCATTCATTTGGCTGCCTGCAGTTAGGGGGTGCATGCTGCACATGTAGGGGTTGTTTATGGCATCTTGATTCATTTGTTTATTCATTCTGACTTTTAGAGGGCGCTGTCAGGGCAAAGTATGTATTGCACTATGGGGTCACATGGTACTGCACATGTTCGTGGTTTGTGGATTTCGCATTGTTTCTCTTGGCAAACCTACCTGATTCTCCGGATGTCGGCACTCCTTTCTCCATCCCTCCGACTCCCTCTATGCTCTCCATTCCTATGGTGGAGGCGCAGATCTCCTCCCAGGGGGTCAACTTGATGGGCGACTCTGATCCCCCCCCGGTAGCTGTGGCGATGTTCCTGTTCGCAGAAAGTATGCTGCGTACGCGGATCCGCAGGTCGTCCCACCGCTTGCGACATTGCTGTGGCGTGCGGGGTGTTGTCCCCACCGCACTTACGCGCTGTGCCACAAGGGCCCATATGGCCTTCTTGTTGGCAAGGGCCGTCCTGGTCATTTGACTGGAGAAGACGACGGCGGCATTTTCCTGCAGGGTCTCGGTCAGCACGGTCAGTTCCTCTCGGGAGAAGTGGACCTGCCGCTTGCGATCACACGCTTTCTTGGCTACCTTTCCCATATTTATTTTTTTAACTGGGGTTGCTAACGGGTTGGGATGTGTGTCAGGGTCGGATTTTTAATGGTTGTGTTGGGATTCGGATTTTATAGTTGTGCGGCGTGCTGTTTCCCGTTCCGGCCACATGCTTTTACTTCCGTTTCCGTATATTTACGGTGCCCGTAATTTGCGGTGCCCGCTCATTACGGTGCCCGCTCATTACGGTGACCGCTAAGATGGGTGGCGGTATTGCACCTGGTGCAGCGTACGGCGGCGGTAAGGGCCGTTTTGGGGTCATTTCCGCCATCGCAGCCTTTCGGATTCCGCCATGGCGTAATGCTCGTGCCCGATGGGTCGTAATTAGCCGCACTTTGCTCCTTCGTGCAATGGCGGAAACGCTATTTACGCTGTTGCGGTCCGGTCAGTCAATTTCCGCAAGGGTCGTAATGAGGGCCATTGTTATTTTTAGCAGCAAGGAGACGGAGTCTAGGTTAGGAAGTAACTTGACCTCCTTGCCAGTACCCAAATGTATTTTGTCTCTATTTCGATTCTCAACAGAGAACAGGGATCCCTGTAAATGACGTCCTCATCTGCTACGGGTGCACTTAGGAGATGGAGAAGACAATGAACATAATTTCTTGAGATGTTGTGTCATGCCTGTGCCACTGGCGCACACATTGGCAACCATCATGGACTATTTGGAACTCATTTACCTTCATAATACTCTTTGATCAACCCCTATTCACACTTTGGTCCTTAATTTCCATTTGCACGACTTTGGTAATTTCTTATTTAATTCAGCTAACTACATGTACCATAATGCACCTTGCTACAGTTATCAATTCCTGGCTATTCCCATTCATCCGTTTTGGAACCACAATCCCCAGAAGCCCTAGCGATCAGTGCTGCTTCCACCTTCTGAGGACCAGAGAAGGAGGAGGCAGATTACCTTCACGTGGGCTGCTCCAGGTGCTGCCAATTAGCCTGCCTCAGTACAGGGCAGGGCTGTATTTAAGCAGCTGCCTGCAGGAGCTCAGTCTCTTGCATTAAGAGTTCTCCCAGCACCTTTTGCCTTGAGCCACAAATTGTTTGCTGTTCCTGTTGCCGTATTATCCTGCTTCTGATCCAGTGCCCACTGCCCTGCTCCTCTGGTCTCCCTGCCTTGCAGCCTGCTACACTCCTCTGCCTGCAGCCCTGGTCCTCTGAGATCCCTGCCTTGTTGCACTGCTCCTCTGGGCTCCCTGCCTTGCAGCCTGCTACACTCCTCTGCCTGCAGCCCTGGTCCTCTGGGCTCCCTGTCTCGCTGCCCTGCTCCTCTGGGCTCCCTGCCTTGCCGCCTGCTACACTCCTCTGCCTGCAGCCCTGGTGCTCTGGGCTCCCTGCCTCACTGCCCTGCTCCTCTGGGCTCGCTCCTTGCTGCCCTGGTCCTCTGGGCTCTCTGTATGCAGCCTACTACAGCCCTCGGTCCTGCTCCTCTGGGCTCCCTGCCTCGCTGCCCTGCTCCTCTGGGCTCTCTGTCTGCAGCCTACTACAGCTCCCTGCCTCGCTGCCCTGCTCCTCTGGGCTCTCTCCTTTGCTGCCCTGCTCCTCTGGACTCTCTGTCCGCAGCCTACTACAGCTCTCTGTCCTGCTCCTCTGGACTCCCTGCCTTGCAGCCTACTACAGTCCTCTGCAGTCCTCAACAGTTTGCCTGCATCTTGTGCCATCCGTTACTCCAGCCCTGCTTCCTTGTTTGCAGCCCCCCTGTTTCCTGGCTACTGCTCCCTTACTCTATTCCGTGTTTGCAACCCCCTGTTCTTGATCCCTGTCCTTCTCTTCCTTGAGTCTTTTGTCCTCCCTTAGGTTATCCATTTCAGTTATACTGTTTCTGTACAGACACCCACAGCTGTTGTTCCCAGCCATGAGCAGACAGAGTGGGCTCCTGTAATAGCAATCTGTGCAGAAGGATGGAGTTTCCAAAGGTCCGTGGAACACTCTTTCCCATTTCTGCATACACCCCAAGAGGGAATCCAGTTTGTTTGTACCTTTGTATTCCCTGCCCCTTTTTTGTTCACAGCTACTGTTACCTATTCTTCTTTCTTGTTGAGCTTCCTGCTGTGTGTGCTTATCTGTCACCTTCCATCAGCACAGACACCCAAAACCTACCTGGGTGCCCTTTGCCACTCTTGACAGAGTGCCATCCTTGACATGTTGTTTGTATTGATTATGTATCACTTCAAGTGTCTCTATATGAAGGGACAGATATAATGTGTATAAAGAGAACACCAGGTGACATAAGGACAGAGAAAAATGAGATAGGCAAATGTATTTATTTCCAAAAAATATATGTTTATTGTAAACAAATAAGGTTCTAGCAGGCCATATACAGTAAGATACAAGACGATGTGTACAAAAAAGGGGAGAAAATTAGTAGCTTTTGTATACACAGAACTAAATTGTTTGATAGATTTGTCTAGGAGGCAGGGATGTCCAGAAGATGTTTAATTATAACTTTGTCTAGGAGGTAGGGGTGTTCAGAAAATAGGATAATATTGTTTGTTTTGAAGACAGGTACATTTTGATAGAACACAAAAAAGGGATTTAAGGAGATGGGTTGACAGGAAATGTATTGATAATAGAGACATACTTATTTTGCAAAGAAAACTCATTCAGTTTTATATTACAGATGGACAACGAGGGATCTACATGACTCAGAGAAATTACAGACTATAGCCACACGAGGAGAGAGAAGTCACAGAGGAACCCAACTAAAGCCCTGTTAAAGTAATCATTTGTCTGAATGTTTCTGCAAAAGACTCCACAATCCTTGTGTTCCCTTGCTAAAATGCCCCCTCTGTTGGACTTATTTGAACAATGAATATGAGTGCTCTATGGAAAAAGAGACACTCAAATGCAAAAGGACTGGCCTGTGAAGAAAAGGACATAAGGACTTGCTGCAAAGCAGCTCAAAAAGGAGGACAAAATCGTCAGGACACAGACGGTCCTCGGTTGCTAAACCGAGATGAGTCGGGTGGAAGATATGCGAGGGGAAAATGTATTGATGAGAAGAAAAATACATTTTGTGAACACTGGAAATATGCATGGGCAAGAGAATGGGAACAAGGAAGAATATCGTGGGGTGGGAGTAGCAGAAAGAATGTGGACTATGAACCATGATACGGACAAAATGTATGAAGACAATGGGCAAATGGGTAACCTCAAAGATTGACCAAACTGTCAAGTCATAGTGGCTGTAAAATTATCTGAAGCATATAGTTACTTTAAAATAAATTAGGGAATGGAGGTAGTGCTCAGATAAAAGTAAATGAAAGTAGATTTTAGGGATACATACATGTTTAGACCAGGAGAGTATAATGTGTTAGTACTGAAATTGTAGAAATGTGTTATGATACCTCTCACATTGAAGAAAATGATTTATAGAAAAAGGTGATTAGGTCAGAAATGTGTAGGTACGTTGAAAATTGAGGAGGGTGTACATGGGTGTAGTTGAAAGTATTGAGTTGATGTCTAAATACTATACAGAGGGGGTAGTGTAAAGGGATGAGTACCCCCTTCCCCTCAAACTGAATGCAGTGGAGCTAGAGCCCCTCTACCTCAAACCGAATGTCAATAACTTATTAGGTTGATCAATGATTTCAAATGTTGCAGCAATTAGAATTATAGTGCTTCGCAGGAAAGCCCTTTAAGGGATGATTTAGTTTAAGGAGTCAGATTCTCATGAACAATAGAGAATATGTCAGGCATTAAATGTTATGATATAGTATCAAAGAATCTAGATCCAAATCGGACCAGGTACCAAATTATGGGTAAAAATTGGGTTGGTCTGCCATTTCATAAGTGATCTGCCATTTTGGGGTTTGGGACAGAGTCAGGCACTGTAAAATGGATGCTGGGCATAAATATAAATGAATTTCTGTGAAACTATGCTGAAAGGATAAAATAATTACCTCACAATAGTTCAGTGAGAGTTCAGTAGCCAAGGACATGGTGTCTGGGCTTCCTATCTCTAATCTTGACAGTGACAAGCCATGGGAGCAAGGTAGCAGTCAAGGGAACATAGTGGGTGATGCATTCAGCTGGTTTAATTAGTAGAGAGGATACAGCTGATGCCCATATCTGGACCTCTGGGACAGGAACCCATGATGCTGTTGCTAAAATTGTCTCTGGATTGATGTCATTGGTGTTCCCATTTTAAAGGTCAGGTATAGCACACACAATCTTAATCAGTTACAGATGTAGGTATGACATGGGAGCTTTTGTGAATTAGCAGCTCAGTCAGCCAACCCTAGAGGAGGAAGGGGCTTGTTTTGGAGTGCCTGAACCAATGAGAGTGTACTGCACCACAAATAGTGAACTCAGCCAACTATGAAGTGTATAAAAGGTAGGGTTTTATTCAGAATTGCAGCAGAGTCCCAGAGATATTTCTGATGATGTATCCCGTGTATCCTGTGTCTTGCCTGGTAGAAGAAATCAAATTTGCTGACTTGAAAATCCTACCTCAGCTTATTGATGTGCTCCAGAGTCTCTTCATTACCCCAGAAATGTGAAGGCCCAGAGAGTATGGGTGGTAGGACCCTCCTCAACAATTGTTAAGCGAGTGGAGCCCAGGGTCTTAACAAGACGGAGTCACAATAACACAGTGTGTCAAGAGGTTTATGGTAAAACTGCACTGTTTGCTTCCAGCAACTCCAGGGCTTCCAAGACATACAGAAGGTTATGTTCCGGGAACGTATTTGATGTTCTAATATTTGGGTCTATGATGTTGGGCCTGTGAGTTAGTAGGCTGCAGTACCCGAGATGTGGGTCCTTTGCCTGCTGGGCCTAGATACCCAAGCTACACCTCACAGATGAGACCTCTGAGGCTGGAACATGTCTGGGGATGCTTGTGTTCTGGTGCAGAAGGGATATGACCTAGCAGTTTAGGCTGGACTGCCCCTTTGGGGTGGGGCCAAGCCTGATTTGCATATGGGCTTTCCAGTTTCTGTAATTGCATGGCTGGCGGAGAACGATGATCTTGAGGGTTTGATATTAATTCTAAGCCTTACAGCCATAACCTCTATGTTTTGCAGAAGTTATTTAAGCAATAACCACCAGCTTCTTGGGCTCTACTGGATGGTAACAGCCTGGGGCACAAGCTAATAGCCAAGAGCATAGCACAGGTCTTTAATGAGGGTCCCTGGGAAGTTACCACCGCAAAGAGCAAAAGAAGCCAGTTATTTTTGCTTAATTAGCACTCCGGTGGGGCCCAGCAGCCAATCTGATTGCTCAAATTGCAAAGAGAATCTTATGATCCAAACCTGCGTTTCAAGCACATTCCGTGCTGGTCATACCTGTCCACCATCTTCCCTACCTCTCCCAGGCATCCCCGCGTCTTCCTCCACTCACTTCCCTTCCCACCTCCCACTTACCTCTAGTGCTATCATCTTGTGATTTTGCCATTGTGGAGCCTCTGGGAGCTAGTGGGGGCAATGTAACAAGAATACATTGCTCTGCACCTGAAGTTCCACCACTTATACATGCCCAGCAGGCTGCGATTCTTGCTATGGGTTCTGTGATTGATTGCCCTACCCACATCCATCAACCAAAGCAAGATGTTGCTTCTTTGAAACACCAGAAATCTACTAGGGGTGATGGTCTAGTGCTGTCAAAATGTGGCCCTACATTGATAGAGTCTACACATAATGATGGGGTGGGTGTTGTTTAAGGGGGTTCTAATGAGGCAAATGGCTGAAAATCAATTAACTTTGAAAATGGTGAGTTGGAACACAAAGGGCCAAAAGTACTTTTAAACTAATAAAGGTTCCTGTTCACTTTTGCTCGAACATGATATTCTGTTCTTGCAGGAGACCTGGCTCACCACAATGTAACCTTCAGATGAGTTTGTGCTTCATCAAGTACTTGCCGAGAAGAGGCCAATAGGACATGCCTTTGATGGCTTGATTATTAGCATAAAACAATGCTGCACTCAAGAGTACTTATTTGCCTACAAGTTGTAGAAACGTGTTGGCTGTGGAAGTGTTTGTCAATGGTGAAGATGTGCTAGTGTCCATGTTATTGATATATCTACGCTCCTTCCGATATAACAAATCTGCATGCTATTCATGAAAGTATTGATGCTATTTGTGTTGTATGGTGGTCCATGGTGGGGATTTGAATGCTGGTTGTAGGGACCATGACCCCTGTGCTAACTTTAGAGACGTGAAGGCTGTGAGTTCAATGGTTAAAAAGAATGGGATCAAAAAAGGTGTGCAGTGGGTCAAGTACTTTCAGGAGTGGGATCTGATTATGTTTAATGGACGAACAACAGGGGACTGCCCAGGACAGCACGTATGGTGTTTAGGGAACAGGGTTGCTACTTTAGGTTATTTCTTTAGAAGCAACAGTTGTGCAGAGTTGGTGGAATCCGTTCTGACCCGTGATACTAATTCCAGTGACCACTCCTTATTAGTACTCACGTTGCGTTTACCAGAGTTACGGACCCGGGAGGAAGGGGGCATGTGTGGAAGTAAATCATGGAGGCAATTGCCTGCGGTGGCTCCAGGGAAATATTACTAAGGCCTCTAAGTTGGTTTTTCAGTACTCTGCTTATTAGCTAAAGGATTGTTCTCACCTAATCGTGAATGAAATGGAGGGGCGTCACAAACAGTTGGCTGGTAAAGCTGGGTCATCAGTGCCGGGAGGTTCTATTGCTTTTAAGGCAAAAATTGCACATTGGAATTTGTGATGCTAAATGGCAGATGAGAAAGAATATCGGGAGTGCTAGAGGGGTGGATGTACCTGGCTGGGAAGTTGAGTATAAGGTAAGGAAGAAGGAATACAGGTCTTGTAATAGAATGGTCTTGTATGAGAACAGCATTCCCTCTGTTCTCATCCTACTTGATCTCTCCTCTGCCTTCGACACAGTAAACCATACCATCCTGCTCAACCGTCTACGTGATAACCTGGGCATCACCGATCAGGCTCTTGCCTGGCTGACCTCTTTCCTCTCTGATCAACCCTCCCAGGTCCATCTTGGGTCCTTCTTATCATCTATCTTCCTCTCCACCTGTGGTGTTCCCCAGGGGTCTAACCTCTCGCCCTGGCTTTTCAACCAATACCTGGCAACTCTCGCCCGCTATATTGTCATTTTCTGCTCAAACTTCCAGTGCTACGCGGATGATACTCAACTCATTTTCAAGCTGCCCTCAGCCACCTCCTCCACCTCTCTCATCACTGATTGCCTAACTGCCATTTAAGATTGGTGTGCCGCCAACAATCTTTGTCTGAATGCCAGCAAGACAGAGATCCTCCTCATCGGCACACCTTCACCATCCTTTCCCCTCACACTCTGGACGGCCTCCCTTGGCCCTCCTCCTATCCCCACCTGCGAGGCTAAGAACCTTGGCGTCACCTTTGATTCCACACTCTCCTTCTCCGCCCACATCGCTGATGTGTCAAAAAAGTCAAACCTCCTACTGCACCTCCTCGGAGGTACTCTTCCTTCCCTCATTCCCCCAGAAGCTCACTGTCTCCCAAGCTCTGGATCTCTCTAAGTTGGACTATTGCAACAGCCTCTTTCTTAATCTACCTGCCTCTACTCTCCGCCCTTTGTAACTTATCCAGAACAGGACTGTGAGACTTGTCCTTGGCCTCAAGCCCTGGGATTGCATCTCTCCAGCTCTGAAATCTCTCCATTGGATCCCAGTGGATGCAAGGATTAAATTCAAAACCCTCTGCATTGTCCACAAGGCTTTCTGGGGCCTGGGTCCAACATTTCTTCAGCTATCCCTCTGCAAATACCTCCCATCTCGAGCACTCCGCTCCTCTACCTCTAACTCCCTCAGGATCAGTCGTTTCTCAAAGAAACGAGCTGGGGGTAGATCTCGGTCTTCGGCTGCGGTCTCCCTCTGGAACAGCCTCCCTGCCACTCTAAAACTTGAGGAGAACTATCTCCGGTTCCTGAAGCACCTCAAGACCTTCCTCTTTGCTTCTGCCTTCTCCCCTCCTCTCCCCTGCTGATTCTACTCTTCCGTCGGCACCATGCACCTGGCCACCCTCTGTCCTCCGGGCCCAGGTACCTGCTCATCTTGCCACCCTCACGCACTGCCTCCGGGCCACCCGTTGCACTGTGGTCTTTATCTGTACCCATACAGCCCTCCCCTTTTCTTCCTGCAATTTCAGACCTACCCGGGCTGATGCCTTAAACCCAACACAAAAGGTCTCCATTTTTGATGACTCTAATCCATTTTTGCAATCGATTACTTTCTATAAGAGATACATAGATGATATTATTATCATCTGGGACAAAACCAAGGGAGAGTGGGACCACAATGAATTTTTAACATGGATTAATTCCCAGAACGACCATCTCCGGTTTACTATGTCTTCCAGTAATACATCTATTCCATTTTTGGATCTCCGGTTAAAAACTAAAGATGGAGCCATCTTGGTTGACCTGTATAGAAAAACCATGGACCGCAATACCATTCTGCATTTCAACAGTTTCCATCCCCAGTCTCTAAGAGAAAGCATTCCATATGGACAGTTTCTACGAGCCAGACGGAATTGTACTGAAAAGAAAGATTTCATGCTGCAGGCCAGCATTATAGAAGAACGACTATCCCGGAGAGTTTATCCTTCCCATATATTAAGGCAATCACGTAAAAGGGCGAGACATCAACATCGAGAAGTATTGCTAGCTAAGAATACTCGTAATGATTCCAACAAATCGCGCATGATGTGCGCTATGACCTATAGCACACACCATGCTAAAATTAAGAAAGCAATTGGAAAACACTGGCATCTATTGCAAATGAATATGCCAGATTTGGAACACCCTATGTATGCCTTTAAAAAGGGTAGGAATCTTAAGAGTTGGCTCTCACGAGCTGATAGATCCCAGGCCCTGCAACCTGCGAAAACTATTACAGAGATATGGGGGATGGAAAAGGTCACGGGCCAATATCCGTGTGGGCAATGTTGCAACTGCAGTTCCACTTCTGCCACCAACACGGTCACTATAAACTATAGCTCATGGAAACTTAAAAACCACACGACATGTAATTCAAAAAACGTCATCTATGGTGCCACTTGCCCATGTGAAAAAACTTACATAGGCAACACTTCTAGGCCCATCAAACTCAGAATCACAGAGCACAACTCTAGAATTAGGACTCGTAATCTTTCCTCTCCATTGGTTGGCCACTTCATAGAGCATCTCCATAATTGTGAGGATCTACGATGGTGGTGTTTGGAACGTGTCGTGGCTCCAGATCAATATGCTACAGCCAACAGACTTGCTGCACGTGAACAATGGTGGATTTACAGCACCCAAAGTCACACCTTAGGTTTGAATGCCCAGGAAGAATGGCAATCCGCATTTAATTAATTTAATTAATAGTTTCCTTTTTATTGACCTCCTAGAGTTTTCTTAATCATTTATTAATTTGGCCAGTAAGCCTATTCAAAAACCCTCTTTTTACCATTTTGGGGACTGTTCAAGAGTTTTTTTGTAGTATTATTATTCATTTTCTTTCTGCAGATTCTTTCTGTTCTTTTCCCTTTTTTCCCTCACCTTTCTTCCCCTTTTTTTATTTTGGTTGTCAGCACGATCCAACATGGTAGTGCATTTTACTTTATTCTGAGCCATCCCGGCATCCGCATTCGCTTCAGCGCTATTGGGACTACACTCTTGATTAAGACAACCATCGAGTTGCGTGACGCAGCGCCCTGTTGCTCCTCCTATGCACGTCGTTCTATCTGAGGCGCATTACGCATTACACGTTGACAACGTATATCTAGACCAAGATCTACTGCGCAGTCGCGGTTCCGGGATTTCCGGTTTCTCCCGTGTGAGAGCAAGGTCTGCGCCAGCATCTGTATGACGAGGTAAGCCGGTCGTGGTTTTAAGTTAGACATGACATTTTGTTTAGTGCGGAGCGTGGAGTGAATTGAGCTCAGTGCTGCTGTAATTGCGGCATTAGTGTCTTTACATCGGGCCGGCAGGTTGCTTTCACGGCCACGCGCTCGGGCTACCGTTAGCCTGGCTAACATGTACTTGTCGAGTTTGTATTTTCTATGTTGCATTTAGTCCTTGTATTGGCTAATTTCACGTTTTGGTGAGGCAGCGGGTTTGATCCACTTTTGTACACCTTCTGATATGTCATTTTGCTATTTTGCATATTTTGCATATGCCAGAGCTGATTGCTCGATCCTGGCTATTAGCCTTTGAGTATTTATATACTTAACAGAGCTTTTTCTCTGTGTCCCCTCTCTTTTTTGTTTGATTATTCATTTCTATTAGGCTACATTGTAGGCGTTTTGAACCTTAGGGATGCCGCTTAACGTCTATACACGGATTAATTAAATCTCAGGCCACACTTCAGCACCATGTTTGAGAGAGCTGCTGGCATTGCGAGCTGTTGAACATCAGTATAATTGACTAAATATGGAGGTGAGTTTTGTGCTTCCCTTTAGATATTGGGTTGTCTAGTGTTACAGCTTCGTTTTGATTATATACTGGTTCCATGTGAACCAATAATCTGTTGAACTTTTGGCCAGATTGACTTTCTCCGGACCAGTGGCTCTGTTTGTTTTCATTGTCTTTCTCTTCCCTTTTCCGGAATTATGTTTCGGCCGTCGAAGACTCTAGGCAATCCTTAATTTGAGTTGTGTTGTGACAGTTTGTTTTACAGATCTGATTTCTATGAGATCTTATTGTGGCGTGGCTGAGCTGTTATTTCCTGGACTCTTCGACAGGATCCTGAGACCATCCCCAGATAGGGTAGAGATCATGGTAATTACCAATTCTCCCGACCAGTTCATATGACGTGCCTTAACCTGGGTATTTGGACATAGCCCTGTCCGTTCATTTCTGTGGATCACCATACTTTTTAACTATTTTTAACTTTGTCACCTATGATGTTATTTTGTTTCCTTTGCTGCTGTATTTTGCAACATTCTCACTGTAGGTAGTATTAACCTAATATGTTTTATTACAGATGCAAATGTTCTTCTTAACCTGAGTACGTTCATTATGATTAACGACTCAGAAAAGATTGAATTTATGGGAATGCTTTGTCCTGATGAAGATGGATTCCATCTGCACCCTCCTGCAAGATGTACTTCTTCCATCAAAACTACTTTATCTTTCATGATGCCATGCTCGTTTGAATATTGTTGTTTTTTTTGCATGACATCGCAGTAGTTGACACACAGCATCCATAATTTGTATATAAATGTTCTTGTATTTTTATGTATATGTCTTTTAGATGTGTTTTTACTCTGGTTTTGAGTTTTTGTTCAGTTGGTCCTCTTGTTTGATTATCATTATAATTGAGTTTATTTTGATTTATTTGTATTGTTTAAGAATGTGCCTTTAACATCCATTTGCAGTTTGCACATTTGAATCATCCCTGAGTCTCTGCAGGCTTCCCTGGTTGAGTGATCCCCTTCATTCACCCATGGATACCCCCCAGTCACTCCTGTTCTTTTCATTTGTGGGATTTTATTCAGATTGGTGTATTTCCTGTTGATATATATGTATATTTTTCTGAGGTTTATAATTGGCATTAGCACTTTACCACAGTATGCACTTTATTTTCTTAAATTATATGATATAACCTTATGCATGGCACAGGTTTTTGTAAGCTATTTAATTCTGTGTTTTAACACATTGAAATAAATTCAAATGAAATTCAATAAATATGTCATTTTTTAGTATATATTAATTGCTGTATGGTGATCTGCTCTATGACCGTCAGTACTGTGTCCATTTCCACAATGGTAGGACTAGGTCTTTAAGGTGAACTTATATATTTCCCGCTGACTTGATCTCTGTTCATTATTAAACCCAACACTTGCCACTTGCTGGCTGCACTCCCATTGTTTCTTGCCTTTTTATTTATTAATTTATTATTATTTATGTTTTTTCCTCCTCGCTCCGCTCTCTCCTTTTGTTCCCCCTTCCATGCACTTCTCCCCCTCCCCCTAAACCCTGCACTTGCGCGTTCTCAATGTCACTGGGCCTAGTAAGATCGTTTTTTTCTCCCCTGTTCCCCTCCGTTCGTCTTGTCGCGCTCTGAAACATTTGTGTATGAGCGCGATAGAAATTAAATATTAATATCAATATCAATTGGTTGAAAAGTTGGAGGTACTCTGTGAGAAATGTCCAGTGGCAGGAAAAGTGAAGCAACATGCAGCCAAAAGTTGTGTTCTATTTGGCAGATACTTAGCACAGTTAAGGCGGACAAGAAGAGGCAAATAGCTAATCCCATTTGTGAACAGCGTTGGATAGAATACCTTAAAAGCCAAACTGGAGCGCCAAAAAAGGTACAAACAGGACACTGGACAGGAGACTCATGGCCTCTATGCATTAATGTGGATGAGATATACTTTGATATAACTCCTCTTATGAGCTGAACGGCATCTGGTACAAATGGCCTTTCGATGCAGTGTTGAAGGCTAATCCCGGGCCATGGTCGATGGTTATAAAGATATTATTTGATAAAGTCTGCAGAGAATCTGAAATACCTATGTCTTGGCAACAAGCAGTACTACTTCCAGTCTTTAAAAAAGGAGACAGAGATATACCAACTAATTTTGGATTACTCTCGCTCCTGGACGCGACGGGTACATTGTTTGTTTCTTTGGTTCTGTCTCTTCTGAAAGACTGGGTAATGGTGAATACAATCTTAGACCCCATGAAGACTGGCTTTCGTCCTGGGTCTGCTACATCCCACAACATCAGGTTTTTGGATAGCTGGATCCAGGCGGCTGTTGCCAGGCGTAAATAGACATTGTATTTGATATACCTTGATTTCAGTGCAGCGTTTGACACTGTTAATCGTACTACATTATGGCAAAAGTTGGGAGGACTGGGTTGTCCTGGGTGCTTAGTGGGGATTCTCAGGGGACTACACAGTAATACAGGGTACGGGTGCGGCTTGATAACATTGATGCTTTATCCATTCTGGTATGGACAGACCGGGGAGTCAAGCAAGGGTGTGTGCTGGCTCACCTGCTATTTAACCTTTATCTGGCAGATCTCCCGGCACAACTGAATATAGTGGGCTGCCCGATCAGAGATGGTGCTAGAAGTACATCTTTCACGCTTTACGCAAACAATCTGAGTTTAATGGACCATACTGTGACAGGGATTAGAGCTAAATTTGATGTTTTGATGGAGCACGCCTCTGAAAATAATCTTTGTATTAATATGAGTAAAAGTAGGGCCATGGTTGTGACCGGCCACAAAGTTAATCGGGTTGGCCCTCGGGTCACCGCTTGGAGACATTGAATTTGTAGACCATTATCCTTACTTAGGACTAGACCTGATGGCTAGTGGAAATTATACTCTGATCATAGAAGGAAAAAACAATAAGGCACGATCAGTCACATCATTAATACAGAAGGTTCCAAAGAGAACTGCAGGCTACTCCATTGGTGGAATCCTACAGCTCTAGAGACGAAGCTTCTGTCGAGCAATGCTATATGGGCTGGAGGCTCTAGCCATGAGGGAATTACATTGGCTTAATACATTGGAAGGGGCCTTTTGGAGACACATGTTGAACCTCGGCCCCGAAACCCCCATGGAATACATCCACCTGGAGTTAGGCCAAGTTTTGCTTCGTAGTCAACCGTTAATACCGAGAGGGATTCTTTACAATAAATATAGATCTGACCCCATTGCCCGATGCTGTGTCTTTTGAATAATGACTACTAACACAAGTTAAGGGGTAAGTGTAGGAAGGGCAATTATATGCACTTGAATGAAGAATGTTTTGACGGTATCAATTGGCACCCTGATTTCGTGAGGGGCACTGGTTTTGAGACTATGAAGAAAATCTACAAGAGTAAAGTTGAACAATGGGATTGGATCAAGAATTATGATCACTTGAATATGTTGCAAAACTGTAAATATGTGGCAAACGTCACACATACGTATTTAAAGACGCAATTATATTTACTAGGAAGCCCTTGCCCAGGGGTCTGAAACGTAATGCTGCATCTGCACATAAACCAATTACCGTTGCTGACGATATGTGGCTCTTACACTGGGATCCCTTTTGAACAAAGATTTTGTGCATCATATCTTTACCAAGTGTAGAAAATTGGGTTCCACGTATATAAGTATTTTGGACCAATTTGTCAGCTGTTATGAGTCCATTAAGACCAGGGATGTCATTTCACCAAAATGCCGGGGTTAGCGGAAGTGACATCACATGACCCTTGGCCCCCTGATTACATCACAGGAAGTGATGTCATTTGACCCCACCCCAAAGTAACATCGCGGGAAGCGATGGAACACATCCTTTCACCCGTTGACAAAACAGGAAGTGGCATCACATAGCATTGTACACTACGAAAAATATGGTTATGATATCACTATAATGTAATGTACATTTCATACAAGAATGGATCGCCATATGTATCATTAAGATCAGTGTGTATAGGCCCATATTACCAAATTACTGTGAATGCAAGCAGACGTCCATAACCAAATAATAATGATGTGTTATTATATAGCACTTACGCTTAAGCGCTTTATATAGAAAAAATATACACCCAATATCACCCAACCTGTGTTGGTACTCATTTATCGACCTCAGAAGGGTGAAAGACTGAGTTGAGGCGTTTAAGAACAGACTAAATCAGTTACTCACCCCCTGAAGTGGAACTGAAATAAACCTTTAATGAGTCTAGCAATTATTGTATAGTATTCCAGAAAGACACATTATTTGGTATTCCTATTCTTTCTTATTTAGGGTCAGTGCTGAAAGTGTTAGACTTGTGGAACCCCTGTTCTTATTTTTCTTCTTTTTTTTAACAAGAAAGCCAGCCACTCCAGAAGTAAAGAGCCACATGGTACTGGCCACAGCCCAGGAGCTTGAATTACAAACCCCCCGCCACCTTTTGTTTTTTACAGGTCGCAAGGTAGACCACACAGGTTGCAAGGGAGACCTCAGAGGTCGCAGGGGAGACCTCAGAGGTTGCAATTGCGACCTCTGGCGACCCCCAAATGACGTCTTAAGACAGTGCATTTTGGGAATTATTGACTAAATACTGAATCCGACTTGGCTCACATTGCTTTGTACAGAATTTGGTGCACTATCAATAGGTATTTAAATGAAGAAAGGAACAGGATTGTTGATGAATTGTCTGTTTGATGCTTTTAATCCCATTTTACATAGTGGGTGTTATAAGGTTTATAGATGAATTTTAGCAAATTTAAGCAGCTTTTAGATATTTATCATGGAGAACATATAACATGCAGTGTGGGTTGTGATATATGTTGGTATGTAATACTGTTCTACTAATTGATTTATTAGGTTTTTACGTCTTCTTAATTTTAAAGGTGATATGATCAATTTCTTTGTAAAAGTTCCTAGTGAACTAAGATACATACATTAAATAAATAAATAAAATGAATACACATCTACTGTATTATTATCACAACAGATAGTTCTAACACAGTATGAAATACAACCCACCCTGTAAAGGAATGCAGAGGACAGTTTCAAAGAAGGAACAGGGATGCACTCTGGAAACTCACAGGAGGGTAGTCAGTAAATTCATTAATCGCAATAGTTCAAGGATACTTGGTTTCAACACAAAGGGAGCAATGGGTCTTACAATGTCACTAAGGGCCTTTGCAGAAGGACCAGGGGGACAGAAACACAATGTAACTTGTGCTTGTAGAAGTTCAGGGCGCTTTGCAGATTCTGCGAGAGAGTTCAAAATGGGAGACAGCTGTGGGTATAATGCAGCAGGCAGTTCGGTGAGCCGAGGCTGGACCGACGGATCCAGGCTGGCCTACACAGCGGCTCAGGAATCATTGTCTCAGTGCTGGTCGGTGGGTCTGAAGTTGTGGCTGAGGCCTCTCATGTCGGTGTGAGTGACTGTGGAGTAACAACAGTCAGCGGTGCAGTCGGTTGCAGCTCGAAGGCCTCGACTGGCTCAAAAATGTCTTTAAGGCAGACATCGGTAGATGCTTATCGATGCACTCCTCCTAGCTTCTTCAATGGGATTGTCTGGTCCTTTAAGGCTGTGGCCAAAAGCTGAGGAGAGTATTGCAGGCAGCTGCCTTGTCCTTAGTTTAGTTCTGCAACCTCTGGCCACTTCCCACCTCAGAAGCTTGCTGCAGAGCCTAGCAGGGCATGCTGTGTGCTGGCTGGTTACCGGTTCTGGAGCTGCTGAGGAGTCCTCTGGATTCAGTATCTCCCTCTGTTCCCTGCAAGGTGTTTCCTGAGAGGGATCTTGCTTCCATCTTGGAGGTCCTGGCCTTCCTTCACCGGCGGAAGATGTAAGGCAGACTGTTCCTTCATTGAGGATCCAATGATGAGTTCCCCTTGCTACTCCTTGCAAAGTCTTCAGATGATCTGCCCAAAAGAGGGGCTTGACCCTCTTTTAAAGCAAAAGTGATTGGTGTAGGCTAACCCTGCCTTAATGAACCAATCATGGTTCACCACCCACAATCTCCTGTATGCATGAGGTCATAACCAGAGTGCTTTGCAACAGAAAAGATAAAGGGGTGAAAACATGTAATACTAAGTCCCATAGACCTTCCAGTCTGTTATGGATCAAAGGGTCTCTCTGGTTAATTAAGCTCTCTGCGGTTCCTTATTAAAGCAGCTTGTCTATCTTGAAGCTGTGATGAGACAAGACTTTCTGACTTCTGTAAACCACATTCTCGTGCCTTCTGACTGTGGTCTCCCTGCAGGGATGACTACTGTAAACAGATGTTCCAGACATGACAGTTCACTGCCCTTGTTAATAAGAGGTGGGAGCTGGCTTCAGGTTGACACAGATGTATATCAACGGTTGGTGGGGTTTCCTGTTCTTAGTCCTGCGACTATGCCCCCCGCCCCCCATGTGCCTGTTTGAATTAACTCTGATTAGTATGTAAAGTTGCCACCAGCAGCTAAAAAAAAAGTACAGGGCGGTTCCATAAAGCATCTGTTAGTAAATTAGGGTGGCCATGGCAGGAGGAAGGTTTTGCACTCCACCTTGGCTGTCATATACCAACTAATTATGACAGGGGGGACTGCACCTGTGGGCTCTGCCCAATCAGAGTACATGGGTCTATGTCTATGTTGTGCGGTGAACATAGAAAAATGTGTGCAGATTAGCCCCACACATTTTCCGGCGGTTCATCAATTTCTTTTAAAACATTAAAAAAACATGGGAGCGCTCACCCACCGTGTGGATGGCTGAATTCCTCACAAAGGGATTGTGTTGAGGGCCGTACGGTAAATAATGCTGTCTGGTATTACATTTTTGATGTTAGGGCTGAGAAGGAAGGAGGACAGGTATGTGTTTTGCATAGATACAGGTGGCAAGGTATTCATATTTTGGTGGCTGGCATTCTTTGTGCTTGGCTCCACCAAATAATGATTTCGCTTCCCCATGTCTACATGTCAAAGGGATGTGGGAATCTGCAAATGTATCATTATGTATTATTATTATTATTATTATTATTATTATTATTATTATTATTATTATTATTATTAGGGTATTTATTAAGCGTGGACCTGGCTTTGGGAAGCAACCAAGCACTTTACAATCATAGGAAGAAGAACACAGTGAGCGAAGCAGAGAAAAAAGGGAGCAGGGAGCTAACAAAGAAAGGTGGCAGTGGGGAGCAGATCACTGAGTGTCAGGCAGGGTGGGGAGTGCCGGGTGCGTGAGCCTAGGTGTTATGGAGGAGCCATTCCTTGAAGAGGAAGGTCTTGAGCGAGCTCTTTTCTAAACTTTAGAAGTGATGGGGCAAGTGCAATATTGATGGGGAGGAAGTTCCAGAGTCTTGGAGCGTAGACAGAGAAGGCCTGTCTACTGTTTTTTCCTTCTTTTACAGCTGTAATTCAAGTCTGCACATTCCTTTACTTCTGGTGGATCGCAGGCCACTGGAGACGCCATGAGGTAGCTTGGGAAATTCAAGATGGCAGTCTTGTAAATGATAAAACAGGAATTCAAGATGATACAGGCTTGCAGTGGGAGCCAGTGCAGTTCAATGAGCGTCAGGGTGATGTGATCAAATTTGCAGTCATTTGCTGATGTGTCTTGCTGCAGCATGCAGGACACATTTCAACGGTGTCAGGGTAGTCCCTGGAAGGCCTTCCAAAAGTGCATTGCCACCATCCCGGTGCGAGAGGACCAAGGCTTGGACAGTGGATCTGAAGTTGTTTTCAGGGATGAAGGGCTTGATTTTCTGCAGGAGAGAAAGTTGACACCAAGCCATGTGTGTCTTCCTTGCTATGTGGTGTTTGAACGTGATATGTGTGTCGATTTTGAACCCAAGGGACTTCATACACCAGGTCAGCAGGGGTGTGAATCCCTCAAGGTTCATAGCAGTCAGGTCTGGATTTCAGGGTGTTCAGTGTTGTTGGTCAGCAGTAGGAATTCAGTCTTGGAGGGGTTGAGCTTCAGGTAAGCAATGGACATTGGATCCATGGGAGGCAGGCCTTGAGTCTGTGGATGTCTTCGATGGAGGATATTTTGAGGTAGATGAGGGAAGAACTTGGTGCAATGGGACTTCAGGATGGGTTTACTTAGCACCAGGTCTGAACCTCTGCCAGACTTTCAATGTGCAGGTGAGGATGGTAGTTCATAGATGAATGGCCACACTCTTGTTTATTGAATTTGATAATTGTGTTGTTCGACGACCTTCTGGACCCAGACGTTAATTAATTCCCCCATGCAATGGGAAAACATTAACTGATTTCCGCAGTTGTCATACGCCCGGTTCCCTAGAGGCTCTGGAATAGGTTTCGATGGGGCCGCCATTAATGGTTCCATCACGTTTCTCTTAACATGGTGGTAACGGTCTATTCTTTTCTTTCTGCACTCTGGTGGCTGAGAGGTTCTTATTCTGCTTCCTCCCAGCATTCCCTGTGTTGCAACCAACTCCACGGCTGTCGCGCTGTTGCTTTCGGTTTGCTTACTCTTGTGTCTCTGCTTACCTTCCTTTTCTTACCCTTCCTGTTTTCTGTCGCCCTGCCTCCGCTCCTTATCCCTGCTCCATTCCGCCAAACGGATCTCCCGCTCCTGTCATTACATTCTTGTGCTTATTCTGCTGCTTACTTCCCATTGTGGAAATCATCCTGTTCTTTCCACACTTCCTGCCAAACTGAGTCTGTTTGTGTCTATCCTGCTACCAGACTGCTTGGAAACTTCAACTCCCAGCATCCACCAGAACCGTCTTCACTATTGGTCTTCTGATCCAGCTTCTTCAGGAACAACTGGCCCCAACTTTGACATCTACTCTTCGTGGGGTTTTATCTGCCTTCGGCTTTTTCCCCATTGCAGTTAGTGTCGGTGACCACCTCAGCAGAAGGACGGAGAGAGGTACGGGTACAGAAGCAGACAAGACATCTACCGATCAGATTCCAGCAGTACAGGTGAGCAGTCGGAGGAGGGTAGTGGAGCTGAGGAAGTGGAACCAGTGTGTGATAGTCAGACTCCTGTGTGTAACAGTACCGAAGGTATACGTTACAGATTGCAACGCCCAGACATAATGGCTACGCTTGAACAAATACAGGAACTGTTAGGGGCAGTCCACAGTCTTACCCAAGAGGTACAAACCTTAAAGAATGAGAACCAAATGCTTAAACAGATGGTGGCTACACGGGAACCTCTCCCCACTCCTGAATTGCCCTCCATGCCTCTCTCTTCAGGGAAATTTGATGGATCCTCAAAGAAGGTCAAAGAATTCCTGGATGCCTGCACTGTTCACTTCACCTTCAGACCAACCATGTTTGCGTCTAGTCAGGCTAAAGTGGGGTATCTTATCTCCAATCTGACGGGCAATGCCCTGGCTTGGGCCACTCCTTTGGTTACTGGCAATAATCCAATAGTACAAATTATGAAGGGTTCAAAACCCTCTTAAAGCAAACGTTCGAACAGCCGGAAATAACGTTAACTGCTTGTAAGGAACTTCTTGACGCTCATCAAGGTTCTATGGATGTTCTTTCTTACATCTCGGTTTTCAAGAATGTTGCCGTGCAGGCAGGTTGGCCGGAGCAAGCCCAATATGCCATCTTCTGGCGCAGGCTAAAGGAGGAAATAAAGGATGAGTTAGCCCGGACCTCCAGGCCTTCTACTTTTCCTGATTTGCTCTCTTCTGTTCTTCAGATTGAACACCGGATTCAGGAAAGGTAAAATGAGCGAAGGAAACATCGTGGCCAGTTCTCATCAGGGGGATCCTCATCATTCACTGCCACACCTCCACTGCCCATCCCTCACGAAGACCCCATGCAAATTGGCCTAGCCCGTGGACCCCTTACTACCGAGGAACGAAGGCGTCGATGGGAAAATGTGCTGTGTGCCTATTGTGGATCAGGAAAGCACTCTATACGGGAGTGTACTGAAATACCCTCCAGAAAACCGGGAAACGACTGCCCTCAAACATAGCAGGGACGAGTGTTTGAGACTTTTGTTCTGGTTCTGGTCCCTATGTTACTCTCTCCGTATCCCCTACTACTCAGAGTGAAGATTCACGGCTAATGGTGCTTACTGTTAAAGTCAAATCCGGTATCAGATGGATAGAAGCTTTGGCACTTTTAGACTGCGGAGCAGCTGGAAATTTCGTAGATACACTATGGGCAGAAAGAATGGAAATCAACAGACTCGAAAGAAAGGAGGATCAGAAGGTCAATGGGTCGATGGTACCCCTTTTTCCTCCAGTCCCATAACGCATAAAACAGACAAACTGGTGGTTCAGATCTTTCAACACACTGAATCTATCCAATGTGACATAATACGAGCTGCCCATTTCCCCATCATTCTGGGGATTACCTGGCTGAGGAGACACAATCCAGAAATCAACTGGACAAAGAACCAATTGAGCTTCACTTCGGATTATTGCAAACAATCCTGCCTGTCTCAGCCTACATACAGTCAGGTCCAGGCACTCGCCCCAGAACAAGAAAAGGTTCTTGGGGTACACGCCTTACCTCCGGAGTACGCTACGTACCAGAAGGTACTCACAGAACAAACATGCATAGAACTTCCCCCACATAGACCAGAGGACTGTGCGATCGACTTACACGCCAATGCTTTGGTTCCATTTGGTTGCATGTTTTCGCTGTCTCTTACCGAAAAGAAAGCACTCAAAGAATATCTGGACAAGAACGTACAAAACGGTCTCATCCAACCCTCAAGATCACCAGCCGGGGCACCCTTACTCTTTATCCCTAAACAAGACTCTTACGAATTACGGCCTTGCATAGAATTAAGAGGACTCAGTAGGGTACCCTATGTCTCTTATCTCAGACATCTTAGAGGCAGTTCAAGGTGCAAAAATCTTCACTAAACTTGACCTCTGCAGTGCCTACCATCTGCTAAGGATTCGCGAGGGAGATGAATGGAAGACAGCTTTTCGAACACCTTTTGGCTTGTATGAATACAAGGTCATGCCATTTGGCCTTGTAAATGCCCCAGCCATCTTCCAACGTTTTATGGATAGATTATTTTCAGATCTCATGTTTCTCTCTGTAATCATCTACCTAGATGACATCTTGATTTTTTCATCTGATTCTACCCAACACCAACTGCATGTTTTGGAAGTCCTCAAACGCCTTTACCAAAACAATCTCCTGGCTAAATTCAAAAAGTGTGTTTTGGGGGTTACTTCGATCCCATATCTGGGGTATATCCTTTCATAAAGAGGAGTAGCCATGGACCAAGGAAAGGTCTCTGGAATTCTGGATTGGCCAACTCCCACCTCGGTCAAAGAAATACAAAGGTTCTTAGGCCTGGCGAACTTTTGTCGCAGGTTCATACCCAACTTTTCGGAGGTAGTATTGGCTATCACCGTGCTTCTGAAAAAGAGTTCAAAACCATTCAAATGGAATGAGGTGGCAGAGAGGAGTTTTCAACATCTCAAAGAACTGGTTTGCTCGGCTCCAATACTTAAACAACCAGATCAGAATAAACCATTCGTTGTGGAAACAGACGCATCAGCAGCAGCCATCAGGGCAGTGCTATTACAGGAAGAGGAAGGTGTTGAACATCCCATCGCGTACCTGTCACGAACCCTCAGTCCCAGTCAACGGAACTATTCTGTCCTAGAAAAGGAGCTGCTCGCCATGAAGCAAGCATGCGAGGAATGGAGGCATTTACTACAAGGTAGTGCTCAACCTTTCACCATCCGCACGCATCACCGTAACCTAAAGGTACTAGAAACCATGGAATGCATCAACTCACGGCAAGCAAGGTGGGCTCATTATTTTGCCCAAAATGACTTTCGTATAACATACTTACCTGGCTCCTCAACACCTTAGCTGAAGCTCTTTGTAGAAAGAGACAGTCAGAACGCAAACCGGCCATAATCCCCGAAAGAATGTTCACTAGGAACCGTTTGGTAGCTCTTGTCAATTCCTTCCTACAACAAGTCAAACAAGCCATAGTAACAGAACAGTACTCAGGCAAAGCCATCCGACGGGGATAAGGAAAGCAGACTTCTGGTTCAAAGAAGACAGTCTTTATATACCAACCGAACCATTAAGACGTAGGATCCTTAATTGGTGTCACGTCAACCAAACAGCTGGACATAGAGGGCAAAGAGGAACACTGGACCTAGTTAGATGCTATTATTATGAGCCAAACCTCAAACAAGATGTCACAGAGTACATCAAGATGTGTCCTGTCTGTGCCAGAAGCAAACATCAACCAGGCAAACCCATTGGGTTATTGGAACAGCCCTCCTTACCTATGCACCCCCAGGAAGTTATCTCCACGGATTTTATTGTGGATCTCCCAAATTCCCAGGGATGCACATGCATCATGGTCACCATAGATTCCTATACCAAGATGGGGCATTTCTCTGCTCTACCAAAGGTTCCCTCAGCAGAAGAGATGGCCAGGGTGTTTGTTAAGGATATATTTCGTCTTCATGGGTTGCCGAAAAAGATCATATCCGATAGAGGTACCCAATACACATCAGGATTCTGGAAAGAAATCTGTCGGATTTTGGGAATGGAAAGACCACTGTCATCTGGTTATCACCCCCAGACAAATGGTCAGACAGAAAGAGCCAATGCTATGTTGGAACAGTACCTACGCTGTTATTGTAACCATCAGCAGGATGACTGGGTCACTTTACTCCCCACGGCAGAATTTTCCTATAACAATGCCAAACACTCTGCCATCAACATGTCACCGTTCTACTGTAATTATGGATTTCATCCACGGAGCATCACTCCAATCACCAATAAACAATCTAATATTCCGACTATTGAGATTTGAGAGTTTTGGACAAGATTAAAGAAGCACACTTATCAGCCAAAAGCAGTCTCGAAGCGGCCGCTCACTCATACAAACAACAGGCGGACCATCGTAGACAAAAGTGTCCTGACTGGTCAGTTGGTTCCAAAGTATGGCTTTCCACAAAATTTCTACCACGGTGGGCTCACCCTTCTAAGTTGTCTCCTTGGTTTCTGGGTCCTTTCCCCATTCTAACTAGAATCAATTCTGTCACGTGCAAACTCCAACTACCTTCCAACTTTAAACGCATTCATCCTGTCTTTCATTCCTCTTTACTGAAAACATTTCTTCCAGGCTCTTTCTTTCAACCTGCTTCCAATTTCAGTCACCTCCAGGGTACCACAGACTCAGAGTACGAGGTATCCCATGTCTTTGACTCCAGGTACAAAAGGGGTCGTTTAGAATACCTACTGGGATGGAAGGGCTACCCCCGATACGAGGATTCTTGGGAACCAGCCTCTAATATACACGCTCCTGATTTGGTATCCAAATTCCATCGGGCACACCTGGGGAAACCTAGTTGCCCCAGACCTAGAAGGGGGCATACTGTCATAGGCCCGGTTCCCTGGAGGCTCTGGAATAGGTTTCGATGGGGCCACCATTAATGGTTCCATCACATTTCTCTTACTGTGCTGGTAACGGTCTACTCTTTCCTTTCTGCACTGTGGTGGCTGGGAGGTCCTTATTCGGCTTCCTCCCAGCATTCCCTGCATTGCAACCAACTTCACGGCTTTCGCGCTGTTGCTTTCGGTTTGCTTACACTCCTTGTGTCTCTGCTTACCTTCCTTTTTTTACCCTTCCCGTTTCCTGTCGCCCTGCCTCCGGTCCTTATCCCTGCTCCATTCCGCCAAACGGATCTCCTGCTCCCGTCATTACATTCTTGTGCTTATTCTGCTGCTTAGTTCCCATTGTGGAACTCATCGTGTTCTTTCCACACTTCCTGCCAAACTGAGTCTGTTTGTGTCTATCCTGATACCAGACTGCTTGGAAACTTCAACTCCCAGCATCCACCAGAACTGTCTTCATTATTGGTCTTCTGATCCAGCCTCTTCAGGAACAACTGGCCCCAACTGTGACATCTACTCTTCGTGGGTTTTTTCTGCCTTTGGCGTTTTCCCCATTGTGGTCGGTCTCGGTGACGGGGCCGTAGGGGCCACTGTCTTCCAGTGGCCACTGTGGCTTCCCGCCGAGGCAGATCACCTCAGCAGAAGGACCGAGAGAGATACGGGTACAGAACCAGATAAGACATCTACCGATCAGATTCCAGCAGTACAGGTGAGGAGTCGGAGGAGGTTAGTGTAGCTGAGAAAGTGGAACCAGTGTGTGATAGTCAGACTCCTGTGTCTGACAGTACCAAAGGTGTACGTTACAGCAGTGTCTGCACTAAAATAACATTTGTTGAGGTGAGGATGTTCAGTTTATGCCTCCGGGTTGGGTGCACTACATAAATTGCAGAATATATAAATAAATAACAGTGGCACAGTTTAAGACACCCCCAGATTATATTTTATCTTTCATGTCCTGCTCTCATAATTAGGCAAGATTGTTTGACATGGTGGAGGAATCTGCTGGTCGCTAACAGCCTTTACTAAGGATGGGCCATTAACTGCCAGTAAAACCTGCCATGCAAGGTATTATTGGCAAAACCACCCATGGCAAGCGAACAATGGTAAAGACAAATATTTTCCTAAAGTTAAAGGGTAACCCCCTCGTCACTGTAATGGCGCATGCACTGGCCAGTGGAGAAGTGCTTCCGGACCAGCATGCTGTGGCAGCAGATGAGAGCCCTGAGGAGAAAATTAGAGACATTTGTCATCCCAGAACAGTAGCTGTGCCCTTCGTGGAGGCTTTACAACTGGTTGAATTGAATTTGTCAGTGCCCAATGAGCCCCATAACAAGGAAATTATTAATATTTATTTCACTGATACAGAATTGATTTTAGGAATGAGTGGTTGCTTGAATAAGTCAACCAATCAGGGTGAAGCAAAGGCCTCTACTGTCCAACATAAAATTCCGCAATCTGCGGCTGATATGCTAGGCGTTTTTTTCTTCCGCTCAGGTAAAAAAATCTACTGGCATTGATTTACCCGATGAAATAAATCAGTCCATGAATTTATTGAAAGAGAGATGTAAAATAAACCTCTCCATTTGCACGCCTGATTGGTTTTCACCCGTGATGGCCTTACTAGTGAATGAAAGCTCGGCTCACTCTCAGAGTATGTTTGACCAATCAATTCACAACGACATGAACTCATCCATGTCTTTCTCAAAGCCCATGCCACGAAGCCACGAAGATCACTACCTCCTGTCGAGGCGTCAGCTTCTATTCCTAAAACAAAGGTGGAGGATTTGAACTGGTCGCCTTTAATACAAATTGCTTTACAAGCTATGAATACATCCGTTACTGCACTGTATCGATTGTTTGAGACTCTAGATCTCAAGCTTTCTAGTCAGTCAAAACAGATTGATGATATTAGTCTTTGGGTGGCTAATTTTGACAGAAAGTATGAATGTGGAGCTTGGTCGCCGAATGGTCCGAAAAATGTTGGGTTATCAAAATTGCTGATTGTGTAACTTCAGCATCTTGGTCTGTCCTACCTAGTATATTTCACATACTTTGACCCTTGTCAGACGAATCCAGGCAACAAGGAGGTGATAAATTAGGGAATGGACTTAGTGTCCATGGTGCGAATGTACATCATAAGGATTGGCAAGTATCCACTCTCCCTGCCGATAAACCAGTGATGGCTACTAGCGGGAAGATTGGTGTCATCTCCTGTCCTCGAACGTTTGATCATAGTTGAAAAAAGAATGGTGATCCTAAAAGCTTGTCCACATTTTATTTATTTCAAGCATCAGCACTAAGGAAAAACAACGCGACTGCTGACGCAGTTAAAAAAACAAAGAATCAGAAAAACATAACATCACAAACAAGAACAAGTGTAAAACATTTTGTGAAACGTGTAATAGTGTTGTCCTCAACACGATTAAGACCAAACCCTAACGCCAGCAATAAACAAATGTAATGCAATAAAATCAAAGCTACAACTGCTGAGCAGAAAGAAACTGCTCCAACAGAGCACGCGCCTTTAAATGAATTGATTGTGGCATTAGCTGAGATCAATAATCGGAAAGACCACCACCGACAAGCAGCAACAAAATCTCTTGCTGTGCCTATATCAAATAGTGACAAAGCCAACTCTCTAATTGTGAATCCCGTGTCCAGTCGACCCAGTGTGACTCCTCAATTAGAGGTAGGTGCGGCAACAGCTGCTAACGTTTCATGCTCAATAGTATTTCCCGAAGCCTTTGACAAGATGTCCGATAAGAATAGTTCTGTACAATTTAAAGCACTGATTCAGGCATCTCTTGAAGATTTTTTTAAACAGTAAAAATATCAGCGAGTGAATTCCCATGAGTTACATAATCAAGCAGCGTCTCCACCTGCTGTCTGGCCGGTTGCTACTATCAGCAAGAATGTAAAAATCCTCATCCCTCTCAGACAAGCTAAAACTATATTGCATCTTAACAGCCCGCGACTTTCAGTGACACTTAATTTAAATAAGTATAATCATTTGTTTATCTTGAAATGTCATCCGGCCCCATTTCCTGCATATGATTTGAATCGTTATTCAGTCTTATCAATCTTTGAAGAAATCAGCAGTTTGCAGGATATAACTTCGGTCGACATTTTTCAGGTAGAATTTTTGGTCGACAATGACCTTTCAATAGTGAGAATTTAGCTTGGCTCCAATGTAGTTAGACATATCATATGGCAGGCCAAAATGGAATTGTTTGCCTTGGGGTTCCTATTAGCACAAGACACCCTCTCAACACAGGGGAAGGTACAACATGGCCCCATGAGGAACAACAACATAGAACATCACAAACTCATGACCAGAGATCAGATTCAAGTCATACGTACAGATCTAGTGAAGAGCAGTACTCCTCATCATAACTAGCTGAATGCCAGAATAGCAATGACATTTTGCTCGTCAGTTGGAACACCAATGGGTGAATCCATTTGTTTGGTCCCAACGTGAATTATTTACATACCTTCCAAATTTTAGCTTCCCAGGAAACCTGGCTGGTTGAACAGACGGTTTGGGATGGATATGACATCATATTGAATTCTGCTAAATCCAACAGTAGAGGACGTATGTCCTCTGGCCTCATGACTGCTCTAGCTAGCAATCAAAGCCTGCAGATTATCCCCTGGGCAGCACCTAACCATTTCCTTCAAATGGTAAAAATAAAATTTCACCAAGAAACAATTGCTTTGATAAATGTATATCGCAATCTGGTTGCGATTGCAGTTAATACTTTCTTCAATGATTTAGAAAATCTAATTTATACAGTCTCACAACTCCAGAGATAACTAATACATTTATAGTTGGCGATCTGAATTTGCAGTGCCTTTGCTCCAACCTTGCAAAGAATAATCCTGCTGTGGCAAGGTGGATGGGACTAATGTCAGATCATCAATTTATTATGCTTAATAGAGCCTTTCCAAGTGATATCCCCACAAGAAGCACATGGAAGCGCTGTAATAGTGAATCAGTGATTGATTACATCTTCACTGATAGAACTACATTTAACCTTATAGTGGAGTTTAAAATCGTTCCCCAAAATTACAGTGATCATGAATTGTAGGGGGTGAAGTGGACATCGAATAATTTTGTTTTAAATGCTAACTTAGAGAAGTACTGTCCGCAACTAAGTACCAACAATGGGTGAACACGTTTTCACTGAAATGAACGTACGTCACATTCATTAAACAACTCAATATAGAATGGTGAACAATATACAACCACGTTGCAATCATTTCAGCAGCAATACAATGGGACGGTTAGATACAATTTCCGACTGAGACATGTTTTTGATCCTGAGGTTCAGTCTAGAAAAAGTGAATATCGTAGAAATAAAAAACAAATTCTAGGTTTACCGTTGTCATTGTGAACTACTGCCATGAGCTCCTTGCGCTGCAGATACCTAAATTGGCTATGATGTCATAAAATGTCAGAGGGATGGAGAGGCTATGTTAGAAGCGATTTTTTAAAAAAATACTGAGGAAACTTGGATTTTGTTAAATAGAGAATCACAAACTGGAGAGCTTGCAGTGCAAATCAATGGTGTTGCACAACTCCAATGGATTTACCATTTTTCCAATTTGTATAAGGTACCAAAGAATGGTATAGAATCCAATTATCTGATAGTTATAGTAAGCTAGAAACGTTAGAAGAGGACATTTTGTCATACATAATGAGGTCTAGCAATTCCAGAGCCCGTGGCCCTTATGGGTTGAGCAATCAGATGCTAAAATCCAATCCTCAAATGTGGACCCAAATCCTCTATAACATTTTTCAAAAGTGTTTGCAATCTAACTGTCTTCTAGATTCTTGGAGACGCTCAGTCGTTGTTCCCATTTTCAAGAAGGGCGATTGGTCTTGTCCGACCAACTATAGGCTGATCGCCCTACTTGATGCCCCTGGAAAAATCTTTGCTAGATTTAGACTTCAACCAATGGGAAATTAAGCATGCACAACAAGATCCATTTCAAACTGGATTTATTGCCAGGATGGGAACAGCCATTAATCTCCTGACCTTGAGGGTGATCTTATCTCATCACAACGCTATGAAATAACCAGTGTACATGGTTTTTTTGTCGATCTGAGAGTGGCATTCGATTCTGTATCGAGAGAAAGGCTATTTGAAAATTGGGTTGCTTCAGGGTGCCCAGTATATTTGGTAGACTTAATTAGAGCTTTACACACCAACACCTCGATACAGATTAGACTGATCCTTCAGGGCTCACTGACACCCCACGTTGAGACTAGAAGAGGACTGAGGCAAGGTTGCATACTTGCCTCGGCCCTCTTCAATTTTTTCATTGTGGATATACAGAGGGCATTTGCGGGAATAATTGGAGATGCTCCCAGGTTGGCCTCTAGATTGATGTCGGCCATCCTATAAGCCGATGATTGGTATTATTATCCAAGTCTCCTCAGGGCCTGCAGCGACTGTTAAATGCTTTCATTACATAGACTGAGAATAATTTATTATCTGTGAATTTAGAGAAGACAAAGGTCATGATTTGTGATGGTCAAAGTAAACACATGAAAAAGAAGAATAGATGGCTCCTCCAGGGAAACGAGCTAGAACAAGTCAGACATTACACATACTTGGGGGTGTTGTTGTCTGACCATGCGGACTATCAAGCTCACTATGTGGCACTTAACATTAAGCTAAAAAGACTGATGGCCCAATCAATAATAATCCAAAACAAATATGGAAAATTTACTTTATTACCAGCACTCAAATTCTACATGCAAAAAGTGACTCCAATCCTTTTGTACGGGTCAGAATGTAAAACACTGATTCACGTACAAAAGTGGGATATTTTGGAGTCGAAATACTGGAAACAACTTTGAAACTTCCTAACTGTGTTCCGGGTGTACTAATCCGAAGAGAATTGGGCCTCATTGCCCTTTACGCAATATGTGCCAGATTATTTCGCTGTTTAGAAAATGCTTATTAGCCTCTTCTCCAACATTGCTTATAAGTGCTTTGTCAAGCCATATGCTCAAATCTCAGGATCGCTCTGCGCGTGCATGGAGATTGACAGCATTGCAGGCTCTTGCGGACGCAGATATTACTTTAGAAATATTAATTCAAGATCCAACAAGAGCAAAAACACAACTGTTCCAGAATGAATGGATTATAACAAGTCTACCTGTTAAACCATAAGAAAGCAAGCGCGCCCGAGCAATATCTCCTTCCCCGCAGCATCGGGTAGATTTTATGCGAGTGAGACTAAAACTATGGAACACAAAAGACATTCAAACTAGACGGAGCTTGTTCCAGCCACATGAAAATAATATTCCGATTTCTGCAGGAACCTGAATATAAAAGAAAATGTACAACATCATTTAACAGAGTGTGATGCTCTTTTACCAATCAGAAATCAATATCTAAAAACCGTCATTGGATCGATATCACATTTGAACTTCCGATGCACTCTGGCACTTTATATTTAGCGGCCATCTAGTTTCTCTCAGAATAGGCACTTTAAGAATGCTGCATGCGTTGAAATTAGATGAGATGATAATTAGTGCTTGGCTACTAGTTGCAGATTAACCCAGAATGCAATCACCTGCAACTGGGTGAAATCATGATAGCTATCCCTGTTTTTTCTTTTTCACTTACTATTTCCATTGGATTGTCAAAGTATGTAAATAACGGAATCATACAATTACTACTCCGGGTTTATTGCGCCGGGCGAAAAAGCCGACTTTATAAAAACATTTTTACCCCATTTCTCAGAATATATATGTGGGGGATGGGGTAAAGTAAATAATTAATGTTGGGGGAAGTATGAGGTGTTGCGGGGCGTATCCCCCTGCATATATAGTCTGTGAAATGGGGGTCGAAAAAAAAGAAAAAAAATCGGCATTTTCGGCCAGTGCAGTAAACTGGGTCGCAATAATTACGTAGATCCTAAATAACCTTTTACTTGCAAATTCTGTATGCTCTATGCATTTTATGAATATTGTAATTATTGCTATTTTTTGATAAATATTGTAAAGTTGATCAACTCAGCTAAACCGATAAAATATAAAAATAAAATGATAACATTGCGGCTTAAGTATGTGGTAAACCGGGCGGGCAGAAGAAAGGACAGTGGCCGGGGGCAGGGTGGAGCAGAGGCACCCAAGACACTCGAGAGGGTACTGGCAGATTGCCCTGCTGCTGTGCTGGCATGGGGGGGCATAGGACCGAGCCTTTCTTCCGTGCATAAAGCTGGCATTCTGCTTGGCTCCACACAAAAGGAAGGCACCAATGGGCATTCATTTCTCACCATCTCGGCGACAGTCAGTCTCGACCCTGGAAGGATGAACAAATGCTTGGATTTCAACGGGGTACACACATATTCCTGCATCCAGCCTTTGGTGTCTCAACCAAAACAGAGCTTTGCTTCTCTCCAAGCATGGAAACAGCATCTGCCTAAATTACAGAGCGTTCCAGTCTCAGGCATTAACAGAGATCCCAGACAGCTCCCATACCGTGGGGCTGGTATGTTTAGTGCCTCTTGCCAATCAGAAACCTTGAGAAGTCATTACCTGGTGAGATTATGTTAGTTAACAATTGCCCCCACCGCCACACGTACACTAGAAGTATCACACGAGTCTAGTTTTTCATTGCACTGAAAATACCACTTTTAAAATAGTGTGAGTGATACAGACTGTACATGCCACGCCGCAATCACATTTCCTCTTGGTACTTAAAATTAAGTACATTTGTTCCGGGAGGATAGCTCTGCAGCAGCGTGCTCGACACGAGGCAACACAGGTTCGATCCCCGGGTCCGCACTTAGAAACCTCTGGGTATCAAGCACATTATAAATACGCAACTAAGACGTGTTCGTAAAAGTGTGTTACGGGCAGGGGTGGGCCCTGAATAAACCACAGACACTCTATTCGTCTGCTCACAACCTTTATTCTACAGTAACTGAATTCTCTTCCATTCCTGCCCCTCTTCCCTCTTGCTTTAATTTTCACTTAAAGGGCCCGTGTCCTTTTTCCCTCCGTAACACCCCCCCTTACTTATCAGCTGAGTCCGTGGTCTACATTTCTTCAATGAGCTGGGTGGGCCTTCGAGTCGATCTGTGGGGTCGTTCAGCTTGGTCACTCGATTCACCGGTCGGCCGGCTGGCGAGGGTGCCTCGGGTGGGTCTGGGGGAATGTCTGGGTCTCCGGGGTCTTCTTCCCCTATCAGCATCTCTTCAGTCTTATGTTCTTGAAACATTCTTCTGAAGTATGACGCGTTTCGTGTTATCTCTCCTCGGTCTCCTACTGCAGTGACCATGGGTCCTTTTTACTTCCGTTACTACCATAGGCTCCTGCTGGTGTCTTGAGTCTGTTTTCCGGCGCTGAGCTTGCCGGACTAGTACAGTCTCTCCTACTGGGATCAATGGTTCCTGGGCTTTCCGTTTCTGGTCAGTCCATTCCTTAGTCTTCTGTCTTCTGGCAACTTCTGGCCATCGGATATGTTCCTCTTCCTCTGGGGTGTAATCTTCGAGTTGCGGGAGTCGGGACCGTGGCTTGTACCTGATCATGAGTTCGGCCGGGGTGTGGCCGGTTGCCTCATGTGGGGTGTGCCGGTAGCTTCGTAGCATCTGTGATATGGCGTGTGACATCAAAGCTTCGTCAGTTGCCGCTTTCTGGCGTGTGCACTTGATGTTTGCCATGAAGCGTTCCACCATGCCATTGGCCTGGGGCCATAGCAGCGTGATCTTTTGGTGGTGGAACCCTAGGTGTGCTGCGAACTTCTTGAATTCATGTCCCTGAAATGGGGACCCATTTTCTGTCTTCACTGTGTTGGGGATGCCCCATTCACTGAACAGTTCATCTACTGTGCCTACCACTTGGTGGAAGGCTGTGAACTGCACGTGTTTCACCAGTGGGAATCGGGAGTACTCATCGATGTCCACTAGGAGGTGGCCTCCCTCTTCCAGTGGTCTGTAAAAGTCGAGTGCTACGCATTGCCATGGTCCATCTGGGAGTGGGACTATCTGCAATGGGCAAAGTGGTGATCCGGCTGCATTTACTTGGCACAGGATGCAGTGCCTTAATGTGTCATCCACGATTGTGTCCATGTGGGGGAACCACACCTGGTTCCGCAGTATCTTTTTCGTGTTGGCCACGCCGCGATGGCCTTCGTGTGCGATCATGACTAGTGGCTTCCTTAGGCTTTTAGGTGCTACTAGGCGGTTCCCTCGGAGCAGCGTGCCTTGGCTTGTTGTGGCTAGCTCAGTGTGTATTTTGTTCATTCTGGCTAGGTCTCTTCTGTCTACTCCCCCCCCTCTCCTGGCTCGAAGAGTTTGGTGGCTGCCCGTCGCCACTTGTCCATGTTGGTGAGGTGTATTGAAGCTCTGATGGTGGGGTCTGCTCTGCTTTTTTCTGTGAACAACTGTGCTGTAATGGCTGGGGGAAGGGCGTTGAGTGACAGGTAGGCAACGTATCCGTCCGCTTCTCCTTGTAGTGTGGTGTCGGATGTCCCTTCCGGGTGACGTGACAGGTAGTCTGCGGGATTTGCATCACCTCCGGGTTTGTGGATGATTGTATAATCGTACTCTTGGAGTCAGATGCCCCAACGTTCAATGCGTGGGGGCATTTTAATCCTCAGGTTGCCAAAAAGGGCTAGCAGGGCCTGGTGGTCCGTAATGAGTGTGAAGGTGTGTCCGATGACAAAGTGGTGAAACTTCTCGCACGCCCACATGGCTGCCAGGCTCTCGCGCTCCGCCTGCAAGTATGCTTGTTCCGTAGAGTTGAGTGCACGGCTTGCGTACGCTACAATGGTGGTTTTGGCATCGTTTTGTGGATCGGTTTGAGCCAGAATTGCACCTAACCCTACCGGACTGGCGTCTACGGTGATTTTGGTACTCCATTACGGGTTGAGGTATGCCAGTTGGCGATTGGCAGCCAGTTCTCGTTTGATGGTAGAGCAGGCCTGTTGGCATTGGTCTGTCCACTGGAAGGGTTGGTCCTGTTTTAGCAGTTGTCGGAGAGGACACGTGAGTGAGGTGTATTGTGGGAGGTAGCGGGCGCAGTGCCCTGCCATGCCCAGGAATGATCATAGTTCAGACGTGTCCTTTGGGTTGGGTAGGTTTGTGATTGCGTGGATTTTGTCTGGGTCCGTCTTGATGCCCTGGTATGAGAAAATGTGGCCGAAGAAGCATAAGGTGTGGGTATTGATCTCGCATTTTTGGCTGTTGAGTGTGAGTCCGGCATCTTGGAGGATATGGCAGACTTGATGTAGGGCCGTGTCGTGCTGGTCCTGGGTGACTCCAAATATGAGAATGTCGTCACTATAATTGAATGCGTTGGTGACCGGGCTGATTAGTCTGTGGATTGTTTTTTTGAATATTTTGGTGGCAGATGAGATGCCGAAGTTTAGCTGTTTGTAGCGAAATAGGCCCTCGTGGGTAGTGAATGTAGTGATGGGTCTTGATGCGAGATTGATGACAAGCTGGTGGTATCCTTGATTGAGATCCAGCTTTGAGAATGTTGTGGCTTGATTGAGTCTGATTAGCATATCTTCGATGTTTGGGCCTGGATGCCTCTCCCGTAGGATGGCTCTATTGGGAATCCTCATTTCAAGGCTCCCGTCTGCTTTGGGGACGACTACAAGTGGGGACACCCATGGTGTGGGCCCTGTCGCTCTCTCGATGATATCATTGTTTAATAGTGTCTGCAGCTCATGGGTGACTTTCGCTTGCAGATGGAATCCAACCCGCCTGTGGTGTTGCAGTACTGGCCGTACAGTTGGGTCAATGTGTAGCTTGATGACGATGTTCTTTAGCATGCCCACCCCTTCAAACAAGGCTGGGTAAATGGATTTTAGACTTGCAATGTCCAGAGCCTTGTGGTGGATGGCCTGTACGAGTTGGGGTGTGGGCGGTGTACCTTAAATTGCTTCTGATTCATCGTAGTGAAGGTCGATGAGGCGCAGTGCGACTGCAGTTTTGTGGCTAAGCAGGCATCTTCCAGTTGCTGGACTGTGGATGCCATGTATCATCGTCAGGGTTTTCTTGCCCCTGTGGGTGAGGTTACATGCAAATTGTCCTTTGGAGGTCAGCGGTTGTGTCGCGCCCCACTGGAATATGTGGGCATGTAATGGCTGCAGTGGGAACTTGTCTGCTAGTTGTTCGTACGTCAGGTGGCTCATGACATTAACGGTTGCGCCGGTGTCTACCAGGAATGGCGTGTCAATTCCCCCTAGGTGTACTGTCATCCGGGGTGCCGTGCTGTCGCCTGAGGCTTCCGAGATGAGGTGAACGTACTCTCTGCTTTATCGATCATATTCAGCGTATTGTGCTTGTTCAGTTGGGTGTTCTTCAACAGGCGAGTTCTCGTATGGGTCTCTAGTGACACTTTCCCACTGGCGTTCTTCTTTGGGATTGGATTGCATGTGGTATATACGTTCTTGGTTGGTGTAAGTTTCTTCCCCGTGGTCTACTTGCAGGTTTTCTACTGCTCTGATGAATCCGGGGTTGATTGCGGGTCTGGGGTTGGTGGCAGGTTTGGTGCATTCCCGTTCGGGTTATGGTCGTGGGTTGAAGGGTCTGGGCGCCTCGAATCTCCTTGCGGTTGTTTGTTGGCTGGGTGGCGGCATGCGGGTAGCTGGGGTGTCTTTTCCCGGCACATGCTCTGAAAGTGGTTCTCTTGGCCACACCTCATACACATTTGGCCTATTGCAGGGCATTGGCCCTTGTGTGGAAACTCAAAACCGCACCGGTAGCATTGTCTTTCTGGTGGTGTGCATCTCGCATTATTCCACTGGTCTTATCTGTACGTATTGCTATGTTGGCGGCTTGCTTGGCTGGTGGTAACGGCTGTGATCGAGTCTATCTTCTTCGGGTTCTCAATGTGGGCAGCTTGAATGTCCACCCTTTCGTACACCCTGGCCAGTTCAGCTATCTCTTTCAATAGTAATGGTTTCTTCAACAGGTGTTTGCAGAATATCGACGACAGGCATCCTTCGATGACTCTCAAGTGGATAGCTTCGTCGTCATTAAAGTTGGCAAAGTCGCAATATGTGATTTTCCTTTGTAGGCACAATATGAATTGGCCGATTGTCTCCTGTGGTAGTTGGGTGCACTGATTGAAAATGTTGCGCCCATAGTCTCTATTTGGGATGACAACTAGGCAACTGTTGATGGCTTCGATGAGTTTTTGGTATGTTGTCCTTTCGGCTGCTGGAATGGTCTTGATGACGCTCTTTATGTCTTTCCCGACTAGATTTGTTAATATATCTAGCTTGTTCAGGGTGTCTTGGTTGCCTACTGCCCTCATGAATTCTTTGAACTCGCCCATCCATTCTTGCCATCTTTGTCCCTGGTTCTCTTGAGGTTCTAGTGAGAACGAGTTCGAGCAGCGTAGGAAGGAGACTGGGTTGGTGGGCGTCACACCCGGAATGGCGGGTGCTGTGGTGTCTACTGCTGCGCTCCAGACTGTGACATGATCACTGATGCTCGTTTTCATGTTGCTTTTAGGTGGTTTCAACTTGTTCTTATGATGCTTCGCTTGCGTTTGGGATGTCACTGGTGTGCGCGTGTGATTCCTCACTTTCAAGTGGTTTGGCACTGGTGTGTGCTTATGACTGTTCACTTCCAAGTATTTTGTGTTTTGTTGTAGTGTGTGCGTGTGGTTCCTCGCTTTCAAGTGGATTGGCACTGGTGTGTGCATATGACCCCACACTTTCAAGTGGCCTGGCACTGGTTTGTGCCTCTGACTCCTCGCTTTCAAGTGGCCTGGCACTGGTTTGTGCCTATGATTCCTCGCTTTCAAGTGGCTTATATTAGTCTTTGGCGTGCCTTTATCCCTCTCCCTTGGGGCGTATGATGTGTGGGCGATTCTTTTCCCTTTCCTTCATTCTGTACCTGTGTGTGCACGTGGCACTTCCGCTTCTCCTGGGCGGCGTTGCTCGGCGACTCACTGGGGGCTCCTCCTTTCCTCCGGCGTTGGCGCGTGTACTCTGTCCTTTCCTCCGGGGCCGGCGTACTGGCCTTCACTCCGGTGCTGGCATGTCGCGGGCGGCGCTGGGTTTCCCTCTTGCTCTGCTGTTCGCCTTCGTCTACTGGATCTCCCCTTCAGCTTTAGCGTGGCGCTGCTGGGTCCCTCCGCGACTCTGCAGCTCTGTGCACGTCCACTCTCCCTTTCACTGCTGTCTGCTCGTATTGCCGGATCCTCCTCACCGGCATTCTTCCACTGCGCTCCTGTCGGCGCTGGGTCCCTCCGTGACTCCAGCCGCTCGCTCAGGCGCAGGGTCCATCTGTGCTCGTCGCCAGTTGTTATGGGCCGGGGTGGGCCCTGAATAAACCACAGACACTCTATACGTCTGCTCACAACCTTTATTCTACAGTAACTGAATTCCCTTCCCTTCCCGCCTCCTGTCCTCCAGCCCCTCCCCTCTTCCCTCCTGCTTTCATTTTCACTTAAAGGGCCCCGTGTCCAATTTCCCTCCGTAACACAGTGCCACAATGCCCCCGGGCTGTGTGAGTGCTTTAAAAATGTAAATAAATAGTTATTAACCTGCCTATAAATTTCAGCGAACAAAAGAGTCCAGAGTCGATCCCATTTTTCCTCCATGCTCGCCCATTTGAAGAGGTGGCGGCTTTCTGAGGAGCGCCTGCATAATACTGGATCCAGCGGGCCAGGAAACTTGCACTGGGGCTCCCGTGTGACATTCCCACAGCCTGAAGGGACCCCTCATGCAGCTGGGGTATATGCATCTCTTATCCTGGCGTCACTGCAGAATGCCTTCGCCTGCTGATAGCACGCAGTCCACTGACATCAACAGAGAAATGGCGGCCGCCATGTTTGCCACAGTCAACCGACATTGCCTGTCTGCCATGAACGTGCAGCGGAGATCCCCAGGTTTTTTTCTGATCTTGGGTTCCGATGCCCTCAACCTCTCCATCATTCATCTCTACCTGTGCACTGACCTGAATCACTGAAAGGTGTGCACATTTGCAGATCGGTCGCCATCGTACTTGGATAATAAAAATGAGCCTGATAGTGCGCTACAAACCCTAGAACCATGAAACAGCTCGCCCTGGCAGCAAAACAACCTCTAGCTTGCAGGTTTCACACTTATCTCAGCCTGTCTTAGCAGGGACTCAACTAATTGCCTTATTAACTTTGTGCAGTGTGTCACTAACGTTTTTGAGCACCACCAGAGGCACACAGCCAGCAACCACTGTGCTGGTGGTTGAAAAGAAATTGTGGCAGAATGCCTTGTCCGTAAGTGACCAGGATCATCGATCAGCCGCTCGTGTGGGGAAGCAGTCACCTAGTGGCCTCCTTCCACCTTCTGTCTCTGTAGGACACGGGAGGCTCCAAGCCTTGCTCTATGGAGAAGTCACAGGCCTCCCTGTATTCCAGAGGGAACTTGCACTGCTAAAAGTGACCTTCCTATGGAACTTGACTTCACGTGATCAATGATAACTGAAGAACTTGTAATACTCCTCGATTATTCCTCAAAGGATATTATTCTATGCCATCAATCAAGCAACATGTCACTTGTTCTTGCAAATAGATCTGAAACCTTTCACCTTTGCTCAAATAATGGTGCCTCGAATTATAAATGCTGTCTGTCTTTTTCTTGCTGATAGATTGTATCCATCAGCTGTGATTTTTGGATACCGAAGCTTGAGCCCCAATTACTTCATCTTCTCGAGTTGAGTATGTTTCTTCTCCAGTTGAGTATGTATATTCTCGGGTTGAGTATGCATCTTCTCGTGTTGAGTATGCATCTTCTCGGGTTGAGAATGCAGCCACTCGGTTTGAGTGTGTACCTTCTCGGGTTGAGTATGTATCTTCTCGGGTTGAGTGTATATCTTCTCGGGTTGAGTGTGTATCTTCTCGGGTTGAGTATGTATCTTCTCGGGTTGAGTGTGTATCTTCTCGGGTTGAGTATGTATCTTCTCGGGTTGAGTATGCATCTTCTTGGGTTGAGTATGTATCTTCTCGGGTTGAGTGTGTATCTTCTCGGGTTGAGTATGCATCTTCTCGGGTTGAGTAAATATCTTCTCAGGTTGAGTATGTAGTCGTGGGTTAGGATTCTTCTTGGTCTGTGTGGACTTGTCACAGTAGCAATTATAAATGCAAATTGAAGCTGCTTTATATACATGAGAACGCATTATGAGATGAAAGCACTCCGCGTAGGCAATGGCGTTACCGTGGCTGCCATGGAATATGAGGACCTCACCGGAAAAACATGACATCATCACGTTCATGAGCATTAACATGGCGCTTCTTTAACTTCTGTAAATTCAAGGGTGAACAGTATGACACATGGGCGGAAGCTGGAAGATAAGCTAGAACAATTATCCCCCCAAATTCTTATATTATCCAGCCACTTGCTCCACAATTTGATTATAACTTTACAGGAAAAAGATGTATTTATAAATCATCTTCGGACATGTATCATTAATGTCTACGCATTCAATCACATAACTACCATTGTTCGTTCTACATTCATGTTTTATCTTATAATTACCATGTACAATGTCAAGGACTCATTTGTTTATTTAGTAAATGCAATTAATCCTATTTGTGAACTTCTCATATTTTTGCCCATGTGGATTCTCTTTGCCTCAGTGTTAAGGTTCTGTTTCAAGACCAAATTAAAGGTTGGTAGATTCTATTCCGAGCAATTTGGGTGTATGTCCACCTGTGTCTTCCATATGACAATATTCACTCAAGGGATCTATTGAGTCCCTATTATTTATCCTCCAGAGGTGTCTCTTATTTGTGTTCTTTTTCCTTCATCCATGTACTGCCTATATGAACTAATACATCTCGGTCTGAGCGTCTGTTTTCTCGCACTTCTTCTTGCACCTCTTTCAGCTCCTGTGGCCTTTTTTTTTATGGCTGTTTTTATTTGTTTTGTGTATTTGTCAGTGCCCTTAAGCCTTAGGGTCAGTGGATCTGCGCTATATAAATCCTAAATAAACAAATATATCATATTTGTACATATGCGACATATAGCATATGTTGCAATGTTACTGTCACTGTCATAGATTAAGAATGTGGCAATGTGTAATAATTATTTACTTGCCAACTCTATTTCCTTACCTGTCTCTGTGGCATACTAGCAGGTCTTACAATTCCCACATGCAAGTAAACCTTGTGGTGTATCTAGCCAATTCCTTGGTTTATGTTCCATTTGCTTACGAAAGCTGGGAGTGGCTTCATAAAACCACTGTGTATTTCATTTTGGGGTACACTTTTAGGAGTGATTACAGATTTTGGAATCCAATTTAAGGATGAGCCGGTGCCACCATCGGAATGTAATTAGAACATTTAAAACATGTTTTTATTGGCAGACTTTTTTAAATGAGAAATTTGTTATTTTATCTAAAGTTGTCTTAGATTCTCTTTCTGTCCTTAGTAATCTCTTTCCTGATTAATGACCTACTAGATTATTTGCTTTGGTCACTTGTGTCATTGGGGTGCACAGGTCTAACATTGTGTTGTAGTATTTTATTGTGTAAGTCATTAGTAATTCAACGGTGTTCTCTTTTACATTGTTATTCATATGTACAGATGGGCAATAGGTATGAAATGTAGAATGTGCTGGGAAGCCAGGATACTAGAATGCTAGAATGTATTGGTTGTAGGAATGATACACAGGAAAGCATCAGTTATGAAGCTGTTTATGATGTGACCGGTGGGTTATTTATCCTATACTTAAACATATAAAACTACAAAAGTGGTGTGAGAAGATATTTCAGGTGTCTATGCTCGTATATGCTGCTTTTTTATAATGTCAAGCTAGACTACAAATCTACACATCCGCTGTGCATGTAGAAATCTTCCTTTTGTGATGATCTTTAGTACTGACTTGTTTTGTGCATGTATTCCTTGTAGTATCACGTGTATGTCCATGGATTCATGAGAATGTCACTGTGTACTTGGTTATTATGAACATACATAAATAAGGGATCCTGCTATGGTGAAATGCAAAAGTTAAACTGAATTTGGACATATTATTTAAGTCAGTGTTGAATTGATTACTATCCATTGACGTTCCTTTACTGATAACCAACATATTATCAATGTACCAATGCCACTGTATAACTTAACTTTTGCATTTGCTTTCCAGTAAAGGTAAGACATGAACGGTGGGGGAATCTGAGAATTGAAATGTTGATGAACTCCTATGATACCCAGTTGCCTTATAGTTAGGATGGGTCTATACTAAGTGTCATGTGTAACCGTGCTGTATTGCCATTGCAGTGCTTTGCCCTATGTTCTAATGTGGATGCCTCAACCACAAAGGTTTTTCTGTCTATTACATAACAATGCTTGCTTCCAACCTTCTCACCTCTGATGTGTTTCCCTTCTGGCATACCTAAGCATGTTTTAGCGAGACAGCTTTCTCGATGAGGCAGCTTTAGCAGATAGAAGTGAACTATAATAGCCCAAACGATGTGCAAATTGCAGTACAAGCTTGCACAGAAAGAATTGTAATGTATCTTAAAATGTATTGTGCTGATTGTGCCTTTGTAGATTATGCCTATAACTTGCAGGCTGAGAATGTGAGCCACCACCCGAAACGTTGTGGAGTGATGATCTCATGCCACGTCTGAACCTCCCTTTCCATTGTAATACATGCACTCTCTCATGTATGAAAGCTCTGTGCCCGGAGGGCCGAGTTTCATACTGTTGTTGGTTTGCCTTCCGTCCTGTGTATGCTGGCTTTGCTGACTGGTATTAAAGACGTTCACCAATGCACCTGGAGAGCATGTGGTTGCTTTGCCACAACAACATGTTGGCAATATTTGGGGGGCATTCTGCTCCTATTGATGCTCCTTTATTTGTGGGAATTAATTTGCATCACAAGTAAAGATATTGCTTGAAAATGTGATTTAAAACAATCATATTATGAACTTCATTCTGGCAAATAATGTAACCAATTGTTTGTCTACATAGTAATTAAATGCTCTAAATCCAAGCTCATCTTTTCTTGAAATGTACAATGTTAGTATATCAACATGGAATACATAGTACATTTATTTCTGTGTAATGGCCATGTTTCTTTTTTAAATCTAGATTCTTACTAAAGTTTTGATAGCATCTGATTCAGAATTATATTATCACATTCTGATAGAGGTTCTGTGATTCTCCCACCCACTAATTTCTGCCCTTTGAGGTGGAAAGGTATCATATGTGTTGTGTACCTTTAGGAGAAAAAATATACAGGGTATTCGTGGGTGTTTAAAACAAAGATATTCTCATTCTTCTTTTTGGTTTTAGACTCTTGTTGTACTAGTTGCCCATCTCACTGTTCATAGGTTGATTTTGTTGTTGACTTAGGTGTTTGCGGAGAAGCTGGTGACATTCTTTTTTGGATGAATGTGTTTTACCTTCTCCGATGTGAGTCCTGTTCATGATGACTAAGTTACTTCCATTATCTCCCGTTTTGATAACGAGCTCTGGGTCTCTTTTCAATTTGTTTAAAGTTTAGAAATCATTGAAAATACTCAGAGATCAGTCATAAATCAACAACTGGAAAACACATCAGCAACTTGGTGATACCCTAAATCAAGTGGGTCCCAGGATTCAAACTGCCCACCGTTGTTACTGCTATTGCATTCAGTAAACACTATTTTTCACATGTGTGTTCATTTATAATTGATTTACAATTTGATTACTTTATTCTCTTTATTGTTTGTATCACTTTATGTTTATGGTCCGTATTGCCATTATTGTGATTATTTTTCAAGTTGTTTTGAGATAGTGTACAGACTCCCACAGATACAGTCCTGTTTCTACTATTGGTATAACACACACATGTCAAGAAAAGGAGTCTCATACTGGGGAAAATGTTCATTGAGTGTTGGCTGATCTTTCAAAGAACAATAACCAGTATTGTAGACCGCACTTGTACTGTACTTGGAATCTGGGAATAATAATAGCACATTTTTTCCATTGTTTCATGTTACAGTAAGCATCCTCTAAATCTTCCACTGGTAACACATTCAGCACTGTTGTTGTGCGTTATTACTTAATTGAAGCATGGCTGAGGCAGCAGAAAGCAAGTTATGTCCCTTTTAGCTTGTTATTCCATGTCGCACCCGCCTTTCAGCTCCGTATGTACCCCACACTTAAGCCCTCTCACCCTTCTGATACTGACTTCACGTCCAGCAAAGCGGCACATTCACAACTGAATTTAAACTGTTCCCCCCCACCCACCCCCGTATCAACTTTAGTAATGCCCTTTTAGCAGCCCCTTAGTTAGTGGAACAATTATGGACAAGGCACTATAGACTTTGCCCTTCCTCTTTGGCACCAGCTACTATGCCTTCACTTTGATGTTACATGAATACAATGATTTTGCAGCTGTGCATTTGCCCATCATAACCAATAGTTTGCACTCAACTCTCTAATGGACATTTGGCTGCTTCTCTCAGCCAGCGGCTGTGGTCACAGATGATCAGGCATTAAAGTTATGGGTGGAGGTGAACCAAAGCAGTTGGCGGCTTCAGTCAGAAAAACAGTGAGTAGGCCCGGTTCATCAATTTTAGATTACTGCATTTGTTTCCAATCTGGCACTTATTTCCATGTTCATACAATTTAATATTAAAAAATGTAATGCATTTAAAACGAACAGTGTTTTTCTTGGATCCGTTGCTCTTGAGGGTCTCTATTTTCATGTACATATAACACAACATTAAAAGTTGATGACCTCTGAAATAGTTATTATCTCCTGTTGTGCTCATGGGTGCATAGTGGGCTTTGCTCCGAAAGACAAGATGAGCAAAGTCTCTCTGGTTGGAAGATTTATTGCCGCTGAATAGTCTTGAGATGATCAAGCTGCTGCACTTGCATACTGGAAGAGCATACCTGGACCATCAAAACACAGACGAAATTAGGAACTTCATCAAACATTGTTACATTAAATCAAGGATCTGCAAAATGTGGCTTTCCAGATGTTTTCAACTACAGAATAGTCAATGATATTGGATCATGGGGGTTGTAGTTCAAAACAATAAGTGAGTCACTGGTTGCAATCCCCTTTTCAGTCACTACTGTAGGTGCACCGGGTGCATGTATTCCTTGTCTACGACCTGGGGCTTCCATGTTGGGATTCCTCAGCTATGTATGGCACAGTCTCTACAAGATATGAAGTTATTGGCACATCATGACTAAAATGACCATGTGCAGAATAGAGATATGGACCAATATAGCGAGGATGACCAGAAAACTTTTTTCTTAACAAAAATGATTTTATTTTATTACACAGTTTAAAATACACAATGATTTTAGAACAAGTATAGACAATCTCACACTCATTTATTACACAGCTCACACGCATTCATACAGTCATCCCCACAAGCTCTCTGTCTAAGTCAATACATGGTATTTTCATTGATATACCTGTCTAACGAAAACTACTAACACAAAGTTCTTACACCTTTTCTTAGATACAAGTGTGTCTGTCTGTATGTGCCATAGATGGTATACAAAAAGTCAACACGTGTTTCGGTCAGTAATATCAGGCTTTACAACTGTAGCCCTTGTGTTGATCAAACCTTCATCAGGACAGAAGCTCTTTGCCAGATATGCCTTGCTTCAAAACTGGATGGAGTGAGAGACATCATCTATAAAAACACATAATAGTGACACCTATTACCTTCATGTTGCATACTAGTCATCCCCGCTTATTTTACAAAACACAGTTTATGTGTGTAAGTAACTTTCAATGTTTGTTGCATTGTTGTGCTTACCCCCAGTATATCATTATTGGAGGAAGTTTAGACTTTCTGGGCATAGTCCCTTGCAAACTCTGCCAATTCACGGATTGTTAAGCCAGAGCCTGAAACCAAAAGGAAACCATTGGGTTAAAAACATACCCACTGGTTACAAATTCATGCACCCTAGCCTTGATCTCAATTTTTTATTAAGGGAAGCCAAGGTGGAATAGTGACTATTTCATCCACCCACAGCTGGTAATGGCTCAGATGTCTTCTTTAGTTGCTCCACAGTACCAAGTTGATGTGATGGTATTTCGACTGTGCGAGGTAATCAAAATGTCCTCTTTATCGATTTCTTCATTCCCGCTCACTGTAGATTTAACAACAAGTTGATATTATAAAGAGTTAAGTATTAAAATATTAATTCTGTCCCTTTCCAGCCAACAATGTCATCCATTTCTCCTGCATATGCTAGACTCCTTTTACAGACTTATAGTCAATGCTATCTGGGCTCCCACCTTTCTTCAATGTTGTTAATTAGCGAGACAAAGATATATATTCTGCGGCGCTCAGAGTCCATCTTTGAGTCTGTAAAATTCAAACTCAATTGCATGCGCGGTGCTATCAACGCTGGCCCCTGGAAACAAAGTTTCTAATTAGCGCGTTATCAGGCTTGATATACATTTATTCAAAATAGCAGGAAAGAGCTAAACGGGTTGGTTTGGAAACCCTGACCCAACACTGCAGGTTCCTATTGATATTTTCGCATGTCTTTTAAATCTATCCCTCGTGGGAGTTCCCACAATGTTGCCCATTATTTTCTTTACTAATCTAGATTCCTGACTGAAAAAACAAAACAAAAGCAAACATTCCGCGTAAAACACCAAATGTTGCTTGCCTGCGAGCGATGAATGATTTCAACGGAAAACTACGTTTCACATTTGTCATCTTGCAAGTGTGGCACTAGTACAAATTTCAAATATTTGTTCGCCTCATTACGTAAATGCACGTGGACTTGTTTTGAATAATGCCTGCTTGCCGGTACATCTGTTAAGACCCGACTCGCTTACATTCAATTGTTCAAATAAGTAAGTTATTTAAACTGGGAATGAAGCCTACTATATTGTGATAAAGCAGCCATGCTGTGTCTCATATTGTTATATTGCAGATGCTCGAATCACTCACTTTCAGTGGTTTGCATCCATGTTTTGCTGCACCGCTGGCATCTCTGTCTGAGCCTGTGGACCGTCCACCTGATGTTTTTCAAAAGTATTAGTGATAGAGATAGAAAGAGGACTCAGTATTTGTCGTCTCCTTTGTTTCTAATATTCAAATGTCCCCTGTTTAAAAATACGGACAGGTGCAGAATTGAATTGCATATTGGTCTAGTGTTTGGGTAATTGCTCACGCCCATATTTTAGTATCTTCTATGTTTAAATTTCGTATCGTATCCATAGAGCCATTGTGTGGTGGGAAATGTAGTCCATCGTTTTTTTCACTTACAGCGCGGTTGTTTCATAGCTGCACAATTTGTTTATTTCAATTTTCTTTTTCTAAAATAAAGGTACAATTATAGCGAACAGCTATCCTAGATGTGTTAGGTAATTACCAATCGACATCCTTTTATGTCTTTTATTTTATTGTCCATTTCATATCTCTGAGATCGTTATGTAATGGTAAACATGGTCCATCCATTTTTTGTAACAGTTGAACAATTGATTAAATCCCGTTTTTCTTCTATTTGTTTCTTTTATCAAACAGGAAGTGCTCTTATAATACCCAGTATACTACATGCATATCTTGTGATTCTATTGACTTCAGGCATAATTATTAAGCTCTAGCCCACTTTGGTTAAATAGAAGAACATGGACAGGGTCCTCTCTCTAATGCCCTATATGGTTCTCTGGTGGATTTTGCTAGTATCTTGGATGATGTATCTTGTTGTTTCCCTTTTATCATAGTTGTTGGTTATAAAACTGTCGACTCACCTTGTAGCATACCTCTGTTCTCATTTGCTAATCAAATTGCTCCATTCTACTGAGAAGAGTGCTCTAATGAAAACACACTGTTTCATCCCTTATTACCCTCTGCATTAAAGGAGAAAAAGAAAGAAACTCACTTTTTTTGTTGTTTGGAGAAAATAATAGTTTGTTTATCTATGCAATTGAAAAAATCAACATAGAGTGAACAGTTCTCCAAACAACATAACATCACACGGTTTAATGAAACCAACCGTACAGGCTTATAGGATATATTTACAAACACATGGGGTCACATAGTTTGACACAACAGTTGTGTAAGTAACACAAACTCAATCAAAATACATAGTTTGTTATGGTGATTCATATACTTCAGTATAAAACAACACAATTAGACAAAGTAAGCAACAACAGAAAAAAAAGGGGTTCGTGAATTGACAATTGGTAGTGGACAGTGACAATGCACTGTTGTTCGGGGTGCGTCTACACCAAGGTGTTTCGGCCGTTTAGGTGGACCAATTATGTCCCAGCATATGTACGGCCATGCCTTGTGATGTTATGTTGTTTGGAGAACTGTTCACTCTATGTTGATTTTTTCAATTGCATAGATAAACAAACTATTATTTTCTCCAAACAACAAAAAAAGTGAGTTTGTTTCTTTTTCTCCTTTAATGCAGAGGGTAATAAGGGATGAAACAGTGTGTTTTCATTAGAGCACTCTTCTTTGTACCTATTCAATTGTAATTTTTGTCTTAAAGTAACCCTCCTGGGTAGAATAGGTCCATAACCAGGAGCCCATTTTTTGAATCCATTCTACTGAAACATTTAATCTGTGTCGTACTGTATCGAGTTTGTAGATCCAATGCTGCTCAATCCTGTGAAGGGTCGTGGACATATCCCCCCACGTGCCTGTGGTCTGATGGCCTGTAGCATAAACCATTTTAAATCAGTATCTTTATGGTTCGACCATCCAAAATACTCCACTAGGGGTTTGTCAGCTACTTTATTGCGGATACAGGATTTGTGTTCAGATATCCTTTGTCTTACTTGTCTGATGGTTTACCTACATAGACTAGATCACACGGGCACGTGATGATATAAATCATGTTTTAGTAAGACAATTAGTGTGGTTTATGAGCTTCCATTTTGTACTTCCATAGTTGAATTCATGCCTTGTCTCTGTTAGGGGGCAAACGGCAAAATTGCCGCACTTATCATGTCCTGTCACTGGGGGCAGGCCCCATTGGTTAAGAACCGTTTGTTCTCTCATTGTGTCTTGATATGTGTGTACTAGTTTCTGTCTTAAGTTACCACTTCTCTTGAAGGCAAACATGGGCTTTTTCGACAGACTTCCTAAATTTTTCACTAGACTCCAATTTGTGTTCATGATTTGTTTTATTTTGTTACTAATTGGGTTGAATGTGGTCACACATATTAATCTGTCATCGGGGGACAAGACATATACATATATGCCTTTGGGTGTTGGCCACCCTTTTTAGATTGTCCTTGATCAGTTATTTTCGGATATCCTTGTTAAGTCAGCCTGGCCTTGAGTTTAGCTGCATGTACATCAAATTCCTGTTTTTCTGAGCAGTTACGGCAAATTCTTCAAAATTGGCCGTGTGGCAGATTTTGTCTAAGTCCTGCCAGTTGAAAACTAGAGTAATGTAAAAGATAGTTTCTATCTGTGGGTTTCCTATATAACATGGTGTTCAATCTGTCCTCAGATTTCTTGATCATGAGGTCCAAGAAACCCACTTTGGTTTGACTCCATTCCATAGTGAACTTAATGTTGCCATTATAGGTGTTCGAACATTGATGAAAGTTCAACAGGAACTCAGTTGACCCCCTTCAGATAATGATGTATCTTCCCCATATTCTCAAATGATTGCTATATTCAAGATGTTGTTCCATAGTGTTATGGGTCCCTGCAATAAACATTTCTTCAAATTTAGCCATGTATAAATTGGCGACATCTGGGGCGAATGTCGCCCCATGCTTACTCCTTTTTGTTGCTTGTACAGTTGTTGTTTAAACAGAAAGACATTTTCTGTCATCGCTAAGCATGCACTCTCGAGAAAAGATCCTGTTGGAGGTATATGTGGATTACTGCGTTGATCAAGAAAGTCACCCAATACGGCTAAAACAACCATTTGAGGTATGGAAGTATATAAGGATACAACATCAGTAGTCACCAGGATATCGTCAGAGTCTATGGTGACGTTTTGTGTTATCCTAATCATGTCTGAAGTATCTATGACATTCAATGACATTTGGAGAAGAAATGGTTTGAGAAAAAATTCAGTATATACTGAGAGTGGTTCCAGTAGTGAATCTATGGCGGAAACAATGGGTCTCCCGGGGCATGCCGGGGGGGGGGGGTTCCTTGTTTTTATGGATCTTGGGAATGATACAGAAGGCTGCTTTTTTAGGATTTAACAAAAGCATCCTTCTTTCAAGCTAATCCATTCTTAATTTACTGCATGAGTACTCAGGCTCTTAATCACATCCTGTAAGGTGCTGGTGGGGTCTTGGTCTAGTTTTTTATACAACATCACATCTGCTAGCAGACGTATGTATTCATTGTCATATTTAGATGGTTCCATGATGACAGTGCCATCCCCCTTATTAGTCGGTTTGATCATGACCTCACGTATCTCACATAGTTCCTTGAGGCAAAACCTCTCTGCTGTACTCAAATTGTCTGGTCGATAGTTTTTCTTTTTCATACACTGAGAACTTGTCTAGTGACTATATTTTCAAATGTTATGATTTCTGACGGGCAGGTATGAGGTGTGGGGTTAAAGGTAGATTCACTTTTATCCCTGTGATTTTAGTGATCCCATCACTGTTATGAAGCTTTATCTGTGCGTTAGCCAGGCGGGTAGATTTAAAAAAAAATGTTCATGTGAATATTTCTAAAAAAGTGGTGCAATTCCATTTCAGTGGTGAAGGGGTCTACCTTTGTCACCGGGACATAGAAATTCCTTTTGCAAAAGCTCTATTTCAGTAGTGGTCAGCACATGTGAAGACTACCAGTCAGTCGCACTCGAATCAGTAAACAATGAGACTATACCCATCATCAATTTGTCTTCTCATGCACATCAACTTGGTACTGTGGAGCAACTAAAGAAGGCATCTGAGCCATTGGCAGCTGTTGGTGGACAAATTATAAGTATTCCACCTCGGCTTCCCTTAATAAAAAATTGAGATCAAGGCTAGGGTGCATGAATTTGGAACCAGTTGGTATGTTTTTAACCCAATGGTTTCCTTTTGGTTTCAGGCTCTGGCTTAACAATCCGTGAATTGGCAGAGTTTGCAAGGGACTATGCCCAGAAAGTCTATACTTCCTCCAATAATGATATACTGGGGGTAAGCACAACAATGCAACAAACATTGCAAGTTACTTACACACATAAACTGTGTTTTGTAAAATAAGCAGGGATGACTAGTATGCAACATGAAGGTAATAGGTTTTACTATTATGTGTTTTTATAGATGATGTCTCTCACTCCATCCAGTTTTGAAGTAAGGCATATCTGGCGAAGAGCTTTTGTGCTGATTAAGGTTGGATCAACACAAGGGTTACAGTTGTAAACCCCGATATTACTGACCGAAACACGTGTTCACTTTTTGTATACCATCTATGGCATATATAGATAGACACACTTGTATCTAAGAAAGGGTGTAAGAACTTTGTGTTAGTAGTTTTCGTTAGACAGGTATATCAATGTAAATACCATGTATTAACTTAGACAGAGAGATCGTAGGAATGAATGTATGAATGCATATGGATGTTAGATTGTCTATATTTGTACTAACATCATTGTGTATTTTAAACGGTGTAATTAAATAAAATCAGTTTTTTGAAGAATAAAAAACAAAAATAACAAACCTTCTGGTCATCCTCGATCTATTGGTCCATATCTCTATTGTGCACTGTATCTTAACCTGGAGGACCATAGATTATTTCCAGATACCCTTTATTACTTTGAATACAATGACCATGTGAAAGGGTTGTAACAACACATTCTATCCCACACATGTCAAAAATGTCCTGTACACTTAGCTAATCACCTTTGATGCATCTGTGTGTGAGAAGAACAAAGGAAGGACTCCAAACAGCTCCAAAACAGTGATTACTGGTCCCCTCAGCAAGTAAAGAGTATAATAGTAAACAAAATAACATTCATGTCTGTAATAGAGGTTTGGTGCAATCCCCCACCACATTCACCATGCCAGATGTAACTCTGTATCTTCAAAGCTACAGGAGATGTACCGGAAGGAGAGTCTGTCCTTCATCAGTTCATAAGGCCACAACGCAATGTTTCATGGTTTTATTACATGGCACACTCCAGCCAGGGACTCCAATGAATGGGGCGTACAATAACACGCTTTTTTATGTTTAATATACTACGGATTCTTTTTGAGTAGGCCTCCAACCTGTCTCGCACCCAACCTCCAACAGCCACCCCGTGTCACAATAGACTAGGAACCAGGCCGGTGTGCATCAATAAGATATTTATTAATTTATTATTTGGGAAAAAGGAAAATCAAACAATTTCACAACAGCTACCAAAGTTGTGGCAACACAAATGCAATAACCCCCACAGAATAATTAGGTTAAGATATCCTATTACAGTTCGCACAGGTCTTTAATGGCAACACAGAAAAAGAACAGTTTTCCACCAATTGATTTTACCAACGGTTTAGCACTCCCCCCTGAGACACTCAGCCCCTTACATCAATTAGACTTGATTCCTTTGACTGGAAGGCAGTGGCAAGGAGTGGAATAGAGAGAAGAATTTGGGGTAAAGCCCACCACTCCAAGAAGGGAAGGGAACAGAATGAAAGGAAATTTGAATTGCTTACACTTTAGGATATAGGGAAAGTTTAGAGAATACTAATCAGCACACCAGGGCAACAACAGAAATGAAGTGGGAAAATCGGTTTTGGGAGAAAAGCAAATGCAAAGGGAAAATACAGTGGCAAATGGAAATTAGTTTATACTGAGGTTTACAATGACAGGCAGCTCAGCGAAGGGGTTTCGCTTACAATAGGAAAATCAGTTTTCAATGACAAGGACAGAGGCACATAACAGGTAGACTTCTAGGCAAAAGGGATTGCTCACAATGGAAGAACGGTTTGGGTTTAATAGGACAGATGCCAATAGGAATTCGTTTGGTAATGCACATGGTACATGGACAAATTCGTTTTTTTGGTTACAAAGAGACAAATTATTTAGAGGCAACACTTTAATGACTATAACAATTAAATACAAAATCCAGATACAAGGTGGTTGATTTCGAATTTCAACAATCTTGTACCGTGAGTGTCAATGGGGGAATTAATTGATTTGCTCAAAAATATACTATGGATTTACACAGACACTGATAGGTTTTAAAAAGGAGATATGCTAACATACACAAGCAAATAAGAGATTCTTCTAGGGGAAGATGACTGGGTTACACTGGCAATTTGAGGTTTTCAATGGGGTATTGGATTATATGTAGTACTTCAAAATGAAGGGGTTTATACAATTTAGGGCTGAGGTTATATACTACTTATAAAGCAAGCCTTAGTTTAGGATTCAGGAAAGCCAGCTGGATCTCAGGACAATCTGGACAGCTAGGGCAAGGGGTTTGGTTACTGCACTCTTAAAGATGGTAAGGTTCAGCACCCTTCTCTCTGTCCTCCTTCTCCTGTCTCTGGGTTTGTGCCTGCCTTTCCCTGACCTACTACAGCCCCCCTTATATAGCAAAAATGACATCACTAACTTTCAATCTACAGGGAGTACCCTGTACTTATCCCTGCTGCTCGGATAGCACAGTTTACCATTCCTCTCTCTGCCCTCTGGCATGATTTGTTCAAGGGAAGAGAGCACCATCTGTCTGTTTGCATTTATTACAATTCTTTGTTCTCATTACCACTTTTTGGCAAACATGAATAATGGCTCATAACTTCATAATTATACTAGCCCCTGCCATGTCCCGGGAGGATAGCTCAGCGGCAGCGTGCACGTCTTGGAAGCAAAACGACATGAAGCAACACAGGTTCGATCCCCGGGTCCGCGCTGAGAAACCTCTGGGTGTTTAAGCGCGTTATAAATACGTAACTAAGACAAAAAAACTATTCCTGTAACAGCGCCTCGATGCCTGCGGGCTGTGTGAGCGCTTTATAAATGTAATTAATTAATTAATTAATTAATGTGAATCATATATTTGGTTTTAGCTGGTCATAAGGAATTAGGTGAGCCAATCGCCAACTCCGGACAATGTAACATGGCCATTTGACACATATTTGTCTGTTTCATAAAATGTAAAATGTTATGAATCTGCAAATGATGAAGCATGTTCCTAATTTCATTTTCCATCTTTTCACCAACTGTCATATTTGTTACCTGGCCATTTCAGTCCCCAAACTCCTAGGAAAATACAATCCTATCTTTAAAACCACCTGGAAATTACATGAAACAATGGCATACAACTGAATTAATCCTCATCCTGATTGCTGCAAAAAATGCCTAAAATGAAATCAGTCTTTTAATGTAAATTGGGAGTTTCTTGTTCCACCTGTGGGAGAGCTGCTTCATTCCGAACAGCCATCTATTCCTCTGGTCTCAGCCAGTGACCAGAGATTTTCATGACTCCCTTTGAAATTGGCAGTTTTCTCTTTCAAGTGGGTGCAGGAAGGGCTCACACCTCCTGGTCAAACTCTAGCCACACTATGTCTTCTTTGAAATCTCTGGGCTCCTGCCTTCATGTCTGGCAGAGTAGGGAATTATGATGCCCTCAGCAGCATTACATTTTATTGCAGTATGGTTATAGGATATGTGTGATATTCAGCAGGAAGTGGGGCTTTGTCATCATGAGTTCCTGCCTTCACGCCAGAACTGTTTTTTTCCTGCAGTAAGTGTCTTTTCAAAGGTGACTGGAGTTTTGTGGGTTAGAACATAATATGCATTTGAATTGGTCAACCCCCCACATCATATTTCCCTGACATTTGCTGTGTGAGCAGTGCTATCTTTTCCCACTGTGGCTTTTTAAAGCCGTTTTTCTTTTCACTCATGTACAGGCCATGTCTTGCTTTTAATGTTTAAAACCTTTCTTGCAGGTCACAGGATTCTTTGATTTCTCCTTCTTGGGTGAATTTACATTTGCTGTTGGTCCATTGACAATGATGGGTAGGCCCCCTTTCACATTGTTCTTTAATTTGACATACACACACAGAAAAAGCCAAGCCATTATATGTTTGCAGTGTTTAAAGGGCTGCTATTCATGAGCAATGGAGGGCAAAAGCCGTTTTTGATTGTAGTGTTGAAATTCTTGCTCCTCATGTGACATAAAAGTGAGGCAAGGCCGTTTTTGGTTGCAGTGTATAACTTCTTGTAATTCAGGTGAAATGAAAGTAAAACAAGGCTGTTTTTGGTGGCAGTGCAGAACTTCTTGCCACTCATGTGAAATAAGAGCAAAGCACGGCCGTTTTTGGTTGCAGTGTAGACATTCTTGCCACTCATGTGAAATAAGAGCAAAACAAGGCCGTTTTGGTGGCAGTGTTTAAATGCTGCTGTTCAGGTCAGAGGGGTTTCTGTCTAGGGCTTTTAAATGCCCCCCACAAATGCCTCCCATCTATAGCAACAGATCAAAACAGGAAGCTACTGTGTGCACTCATCCCTTCTGTCCAGGGATTCGGGAAACAGCAAATATAGAACTGAATCTATCTTAAACATCCCTGGGCATATACACAGGGCTCGAAATTAAGATTGCATAGGCGAGAGCTAAAAGCAGCTCCTGATTATCCAGATTTCACCAGTGACCAGAAGCTAGTGCATAGCATTCTGCAAATCTAACTTTCACATGTGATGCAAACGTAACATTTTGTTGATTATTTATGACCCTTTATGCTTCAAATGTTGTATAAGTATGTGCAAATGTACATTTATAAATTGTCCCAAACACACAGATTTAAATTAAAATAGGTGTGTTTGTTTGGCATCAGTTGGGCTGGGCCACCAAATCTAGCTCCTGGTAGCTGTTGATGTCCAGCTAATCAGGCTCTTCTAGGCTACAAGCAGGAGCTATATAGCTCCCAGCTCCCCTCAATTTCAAAGACTGCATACATACAACAAGCATACGATATGATTTTATGATTTTAGTTTACTGTATGAGTTTAGAGGCCAAGGGAAAGTTACACTGCATGCCCATAGCATGGTAAAATGACACAGTTTGGGACCCATCACAAAAGTACTGCCTATATACAAAACCTGTTCTAGCACAAAATATGAAAGGCATTTGAAGCTTCTCTGTAATGAAAGCATACAACTGTTGACCCTACATTGATTCAGAACACAGATCAGCGGAATAAAATTATGACACACACAGGCATTACTCTCTTAGATCCAAGCCCTATTCCCCATGTCCTCACAGGTGACTTCACCCCATTGTTATAAGATGGCTGTACTTAGCATATGAATGTGTCTGCGTTCAGGACAATGGACCGTGTAGCATTTAAAAGCCCAGCTAATACTCTACTCTACCATGGTGGAACGGTGCGTACAATTGCACAAGCATGGGAAAAGCAAGTTTCAACATTACCCTCACCTTTCCAAAGAAACCTTCCTTTAATCACTCACAGTTTGAACAGTCTCTATAACCCACAAAGCAAAAATGGGACCTGATGCCCAAGCTCCCTGAAAAGCTGTTCCCTCAGCAGAAGAAGGTGGCATAGAAGAACAGGGTGCCCAGCATTTAACATTGGATCTGGAAAGTACAGCACTGGCCAGTCAATGTGTTCAGCATATATTCTGTGTTCATTTTGTCATGTCATGTTATGCCATTTCATTCCATGTCATGTTATGTTATGGCATGGTATTGGTATTTATACTGTACTATGAACCCACTGTCTCACTCTCACAGTGTGATTTTTATCACCACCATCTGTCTGACTTTCTCTGTCTTTCTAAATGTGTTCTGATGCATGCATTGGTCAACACTGCAATGTGTTTGGTCTTGTGGCACTTCATCACCCTCTGTACTCTCATTCTCTCTCTTGCTCTCACTACCTTTACTATAATGAGCCACACTTGTGTTCTTGCTCTCACAATAAACCTTTTGACAAACGTTATACTATGTACTGATTAATTGTATTTATTTGCTGAATGGCACAATATTTGTATTGCATTCCTATTTATTTGAACAATTGGGATGTCAATTTCGATCAGAAATGACTTACAATAACACATTTATCAGTGGCGGAAGCGTTCCCAAGAAGGGTGTCTGTATTCTAGCACAAAGATGAGTACAAGTCTTGCACCAGATATAAACTATACAAATATACAAAATTACATTGTTAAACGTCACTGGAGGGAGTGGCAGGGCCATGCAGAGAGGATGGGTAGAGGGTAGGGGTAGCTCCCATTTTAGTACGTGGAATTTAAGCCAAGCATTGAAAATATCCAATGTTGGGCTGGCTTTGATTGTTATGGGCAGTGGGTTCCAGTGGAGTGGGACGACAAGAGCGACAGAGCAGAAGCTAGAGGAGGCACACAGAGGGTATGGGACAGTGAGGGTGAGTGCAGAGGAGGATCAGAGGGAACAAGATAGTGAGCAAACTAAACCTCAACCTGACAGGTACTAAGAAGCATGACCATGTATCTAGATTAGGAGAAGGAACATGGAAAGGGGGCTGTTGTGCATGGCGACCACACCAGCATGTTGTCGGTAGGTAGAAGTTGGGAGGATCTGGGTAACTTGTAGGGAGTGCGGGTAGCAAATTTGAAGACTTTGTCTAGAGGGAAAAAGGGGTAGAGAGGAATGCCAGGGAGTAGGCTTGAGCAGTAGTCAAGTTTGAAGAGCATGTGAGTGGAGATTACTGTTTTTGTAGAATGTTTAGCAAGAAAGGACACATTTTTTCTGAATTTTGAGGAGGGTATTATGACCAGCAGAGGGATGGTAGTGATGGATTCTTGCTATCAATGAGGACCCTGCGATTGCCAGTCTTCGGCAAGGGAGCAAGAAGGTGAGGTAGGAAGGAGCTAGAAGGTGGCATTGGAAGCTGCCTGAAAAATGTCTTCTGTTTTTGAAAGGTTCAGCATGAGGCAGTGGACAGTCATCCAGTCAGGAATAGCAGAAATACAATCAGTTATCCATTCCAAGATGGCCGGGGTGAAGGAGGTAAAGGGGGAACACATTTAAGTATAAAAGCTGTGTAACATAATGTACCATAACATAATGGTAGGAGCAATGAGAGGGTGGAGCATATGCCCCATTAACATGTTGGTCACAGACCTACCGTGCTGCTGGATCATGGGAAGCACCTTCTCAGTGTGGTTTATCATCTTTGTACAGATATCTCATGTGAGGACCTGCCACTAAACCGTTCATGTGCCCCACAAGAGTTCTGCTTCATTAGGGGACTTGTGCGCATACTTGTGGTACCTCGTAACTTGTGTGCATACTTGTGGTACCTCGTACATTGTGCCCGAGATCCATTGATAAGACTTAGGTCAGAAGATACTGGACAGTTTGAACACTAGTGAACCTCTCTTCACCTTTAAAGGTGATTGTAAAGGAGTTTGGGGATTTATTATCCTGCATAATGCGTAATTTGGGGGTGTTAGTTAATGGCACACTGCACATGGCAACAGTCCCTGCATTATAGTGTGTCCTTTAAGGAAGACTGCATCAAATATCCCCTCAATATAAATCATGGGTCTTGTCCCCTCCTTGGAGACGGTGACCCAGACAATATTTTGGACAGATGCTGTGGGGTGGGGTGGGCTGGCTTGAAAGGCGTCCTTTCCTAATGGAAGCCATCTTTTGGAATTGTGCTAGGGTTCTGCTAGTCTTGTCCATGAACAGGACACTCTTGACATCTTTACCTGCCTCCCTATAGACCTTAACATGGGCCGTCGGCCCTATTATCTGCATTGATATTGCAGAGCATAGGGTACAGCCTGTGGAGTCAGACTAAGCCTGATTACTATGTAATAAAATACATGAATGATGTCCTGATTCTGACCCAAACATAAATCACAGGGATGAGGGAGGAATGACCAGGGGTCACAATACAGAATGGTTATAATAAAGGAGAATAACACTCTCCGGGTTGCCACCCATACAGAACACACAGGGGGAGGCAAGCCCAGTGAGTAAAGATAAGGCAGGGTTATAATGAAAGAAATAAATGCACACTTGATTATTACCACGAAATGCACAGAGGGAGAGTCAAATATAGAAGAAAGGTGCACTGGCCTGGTTACCAAGCCGAAAAAATGCTCAAGTGAAAGGGAAGCCCAAAAAGTGAGAATAAGGCAAGTGTAGATAAATTAAATGTACACTGACCTGGTTATTAATCAAACAATGTGAAAGAGGGAAGGAAGTCCAAAGAAACAGAGGAAAGTTAAATTATATATTTTTTAAAGTGAACCCTTTCCTGGCTACCATCCTACTATAACTGCCTTGAAGTGCTTCCCTTCCAGCGATAGGCAGTGAGAGCATGACAGATTACACCTATGCTGACCCTCATCCCATGATGTCACCACAGGGGGGCCTTTGCCTGCTGCACAGTCCTCTCACTGTCCTGTTGCAGAAGTTCATCTGTTATCTTGCACAGGCACCTAAAGTGACTCCCAAGCAAAGGCAAATGTTACTGTTTCAAAAAAGCAACTTTAATGACATATATATTTAAAATAGCGAAAGTTTGGTTTCAGAAATCAGGACTCTACCCATAGGGATGCTAATCACATACTATGTGGGAACCCACACCTCATACACAATTCAGTATTGTACAGGCTGTACTTCAATTATGCCCTTTTGGGAATTTTCTATGTCCAGGAAAAGGGCCACACAATCCAAAAGCTCTGAGTACAACACAACAAGGCACCGCACTTGCTGAAGTTTGCAGTACTGAAGAATGATTATTCTTCCTGACGCCTCATTATTCTCTTCTTTGGGTGCACGTATCAACTTGTGGGGTAGTAGATGGCAGGCTGCTTGAGGGGAACATCAAGCGTGATGAGCAATTGCTGGATTTCCATCACTGGATGCCCAGCACCAAAGGAAGCTCTCTGCTGCACATTCCTCTCTTGACTGATGCTTTTGGTAGGCACTGCAAGCACAGAACGTATTATACAGCCTACACAGCAGATGAAACAGGTCATGAATAGCAATACAGAATGCATGACCACAATGCCATTCTTCGAACAAGGTGGTTTACGTTTTTATGTTTCTATTTTCGATTTGTGTGGTGCATAACCCAAGGTACCGGGCAGGACATTGCCTGCATTTGGGTTCAGTGGTTAATCAAGAACATCAAAAAATGCTGCCAAAAAATAAACAGGTAACTAGAAAAAAACTTATAAGAAAAAATAAATGTTCAACTTTTTGTGAAATATCATCAAACAGTTCAGAGAACACAATTGTTGGCTAATGGGATACATTGGTAGGAGGAGTATACGAGGTATTTAAAGGTTTGCACTTTAATTGTAAGAACACATATTACCTTAAGTGCTGCTATAATCTTTAATGGATGGGGTGCGACACATATCGCTTTGGCACCTGGAGGGTTTGAGGTTAGAGATGATCTTGATAACCTCCGTAGTGGAGACAGGCCTGAATTCAAAAGGTGAGTTGTATTTGTCGATGTTGAGGGTGTCGATGGGGGTGTCGGTGGCCGGTGCCGTGGCAAGTACCTTGTCTTTTTTCTTGTTATCGATTTTATTCTGGAGCATAGATATTTTGTCTAGTAATGCTTTTTGGATGTCGATACACCAGGCTAGGTCTTTGTGGCAGGTTTCTGGTGGACTGATTGGGGACACGAGTTCCCTCAGGATAGAGAATATTTCTTTGCTCCCCGATTTAGCGTTGGAGATTCGCTCATTGTACGTGAGGCTTTTCGCCTGGAGTACCGCTAGCTTATATGTTTTGGCAGAGCCTAGGAAGAGTTCTCTGTGGATTCTGGTGGGGGAAACTTTCCATGTGGACTCGGCAGCTCTTTTGATGGATCTTAAGTTTTTGAGGAAGGGTGTATACCAGGAGTTGAGGTGGGCTGATGGTTTAGGTTTGCGGAGTCTCAGTGGTGTTATCTTGTCGAGGACCTGTAGGAGGGTGGTGTTATATAAATCGACCATGGATGCTGGGCTAGCAGTAGAGTGGGTGTGATCTGTAATGCGGGTTAGCAAGGGGAGCAAGTTAGTGTGTTTAATATTGCGTGTGTTTCTCGCAAGTGATGCAGGGCAAGTTGAGGAGAATTTTTAGTCGTGGTTTGCTTAGGGATGGTGAAGGTAATGATGTTGTGGTCGGACTAGAGGCAGGGGGAGTTTGCTATGATACTAGTCGAGCCGTTTAAGTCAGCGAGCCAATCTAGGGCCTGCCTTTTATCGTGAGTGGCGAGATCAATGCGCAGGGTGAAGCCTAGGGAGGAAATTGTGTTGTGTATGGTTGTGGCATCCTTGTCAGAGCTGTCATAAAGGCCTAGCTGATTCTAGAGCAGGCCTTGGTGTTATTAGATAGGAGGAGGGCTATGTCCTCTTTGAAGGAATGGAGTGGGCCCGGGGGTCTGTATATGGTGTGGAGGATGTGTGAGGCAGTGTTAGGCATTGACAATGTTGAGTGAAAGTAGTTCCCCTGATGGGAAGGATTGGATCAGTGGTTCCCTGGTGGTCAGATTGGATTTGGCGGTCAAGGCGACCCCGCCTTCTTTAGCTAGAGGCCTATCTTTCAGTTAAATTGTGTACCCCTCAGGGACAGCTAAGAATAAGGAAAGTCCAGCTGCTGCGGGCAGCCATGTTTCTGTGACTGCAAGTATGTCGAGTTGGTTGGAGGCAATGAGGTCCTTTACGTCTAGGGCGTGTGCTACTAGTGATCTGGTGTTCATAAGTCAGCCCTTGATGAGGGCTGGGTTTGGGCTGTCTGTGGAGTTGGGCAAGGTAGTATTGAGATTATCTGAAATGATCCCAACGATGTGATTACAACCGCTGATGGCAGCACTCATAAGAGGGGGAGCGCTCTCGTGATGTTGGTTTGGTTCGCAGGTGGGTGCGAGCAGGACAAGTGTTGCTGGGAGGTGGTCATTAAGGGAGGCAGCAAGCTTCTCGTTGGACTCAGCAGGGGAGTCACAGATTTCTGTATTGTCATAGGGGCTGTGCTTTTCAGGCGATGCAATATTCATGGAAGCATTTATTACATGAGCACATGGTTCTGCGTCATCGTGGGGAACACAGGAGACAGTGCACATGGTGGGGGCTCGTTCATGGAGGCATTCAGAGTAGCATTAGCCGTATGGGCACAGTGAATAACACAGTCATTAGGGTCACCAGAGTCAAAACGTTAATTCGAAGCCGCATTCGGCTGGATGTTTGTAGCAGGGCGCATGTAGAAGGGCTCATTCAGGGCGGAAATGAAGATGATATTTGCCGCATGGGCATAGAGTTTTGCATAGGCAATGAGGTTGCAGGTGTAAGAGTGCTTAATAGTAGCTGCATCCATTGGAGCATTTGTGGTGTCGCGGCAGGGTTCGACATCAGCGATGGGATCAGGTGGGTCGAGACGCATGGTGAAGGGCACAATCGGATTTGCGTTGATTTTTGAAGTTGGATTAACTACGTGATCGCCGCGTTCAGTGGCAGCGTTGGAATAGTATGGGTCAAGGCGCGCGGGGCACATTGTGGGAGGCTCCTTCAAAGCGAGTGCGGAGGTGATTGTAGCCATATCAAAAAGTAGAGAAATTGCAGTGATTTTGTGAAGATTGTGGTAACCTGGTTCAATTTGATTATGGGTGACAGAGGGTGTAGGTTCAGGAACTCAGGTAATGTGCGGCAGGTCAGGGTTAAGTCATAATACGTGTTGCTGTGCAGGTAGGAGCTTGATAAGGAGGAGGGGCTTTGGGGTGACTGCATTGCATGCAGTTAGTGATCGAGTTAGGAAGTGTTGTCGTTCTGAGGAGGGGAGGAGTGGTTTGTAGGGTACTCACGGGGCATGCACCGGTCTGTGAAGCTATTTGCGCGGGTGGAGTACTGGTACGTTTTTGTCAAAGAAACACTTATTGTTCTCAAGGTTAAGCGTTGATTGCATTGTATTTTAGGTCGCATGGTGTACACAGGAGCAACTGATGTGTGGGCCAGGCGGTTGTTATGTCTCAGAGACGGAGTGTGGTATTTGGTTTTGGTGATGTGTGCCCGAGGTAGTTTTCGGCAGAGTTGTGTATAGGGCTCTGGTCCTCTCATTGCCTGACAGGGCCAGACAGGAAACAGCCTTGTGAGTGGGCGTTTGGAGTGGGCCGGCTTCGCCTGCCTGCGCTCCTCCATAGGTCCATTTGCAGGCTGTTGGGGCCAATGGCAGACAATGAAGGTGGGCTGACTCAGGCATAGGGGTGTGTGTGATGCCGCGGTGGCCCTCTTTGCACATATTCCATTCCCAGGTACCTTTCTATGCAGCGTTGTGTTTCCCTTCTCAATGGTGCCGCATTCATCCATTTCCGCAGTAGTATTTGTCTGGTGATTGAAGCCGAGGTATTCAGCTCATATGCTGGTCCGCTTTTAGATTTGTTGTTCACAAAAGTTGCGGCATGGCATTCTACCACTGTGCCTGTTGCTGTGGGTGCTGGATGTTGAAATATGAGGGATGAGGAGTAAAATATGTTTAGTGCTGAACGCAGAGCACTGTCATTGAGTAGATTACATTTAGATAGATAAGAGGAGTATTATAGTCCTACAAATTGGGGTAGAGCAATGTCAGAAGAAGAAATGGAGTCAGGTTGTGAGATAGAAGGGGATGGTAGATGCATCCACTTCGGAAGTCCAAATCTGGATAAGGAGGTAAGATGGTCAGATCTGGAACACCCTAAGGAAAGAACACCAGATCCTATACCGTATCCTGAACTTCCCATAGATGATTGGGTAGTGCAAGAGGAGAATATCCACCTTATGTGAGTAGAACCATCGGGAAGATGAATAGGGATGATTACCCCTGTGTTGTGTAAACTAATTATGGGATCCAGTTATGGGATGGGTTTTCACAGTTCTCCTTCCTAGAGAAGGGGGGGAGGCATACAATACAGGCCATGGCCTCAGATGGATAAGGATCATTTAAAATGCAAGTTACCTAGATTGATTTCAGGGGCTGGCAAATGGACATATACAAATTAGAGAAAGTGATAGGGTTACATACTTTGGCCATAGGGGACATAAAAGGTCTATTGGCATAATCTCGGAGAAAGGGCAGACGACATTTGGAGATGAGCGGGATATGCGAGTGTGACAGCAAAAAATACGATGCATGATGGAGCCCCATTCAATAACTGCAGGGCAGAAGTTTGGAGGGATATCAGGGTACAGTATCCCGATATGTCAGATATGGTTGCAATTATGACATGGAAAATGAAGGAAGATGAAAACTCTATTGCTTATATTCAGGATATTCATGAGAGATGGCAGCTTGAGACGTGTGAACGGTGGGAAAAACAGTGACATTATTCTATCATATTTTGTGCCAGGGATTGCCACAACAAGTACAGAGATAAATGAAAAAACAAGTAAGAATGGAAGCAAAGCCATGGGCTGAGATACAGGTGACTATTGTGCATCATTGCCGATTATTACTAGAGAAGAACAGAAATAATGATGAGAACAGAAAGATTGAGGAAGCCAAGTTACTTCAGAAAAAACTACTGGGGCAGTATTGACAAGTGGAGAAGGAGTAGGAATGCAGAAAATAACGGGTGCATCACAGTTGAATAATGTACACCCAGTGGATCAAAGTGGGTATGGGTTTTGGCAACGAGGAAGAGGTGGGGGATTTTCAGGAAGTGTAGGTGGATTTAAGAACACCTACAGTGGACTTCAGAACACCCAAGGTGAATTTCAAAATGCCCAGGGTGGAAGTCAGAATACTCAGGGAGGATATGATGGTGGATTTGCCATGGGGCCACTCCCAGTGTGTTGGAATTGTGGGATAATAGGGCATATTGCGCCTCTATGTAGAAGTCGAGGATTTATGCAACAGAACTGACAAAATTCAAGAGGGGGGACAGGTCATCCACTACCATACAGCACACAACCACAAGAGGACTCTGAACAGGATCAAACATCCTATCAGACACAGATGCTGCAAGCACAGCAGGCACAGCAGCAGAGGTCAGTGCAAATGAACCCAGCGCAATGGCAATCACAACAAGCACCTATGCAGACACAACAAAATGCAAACACAGGGCAAATACTAACACGTAGGATAGCGGGTCTCACTGTGGTAGGAGGGAATCCTTTCACGGGGAGAGGGATGAATTTGTTCCCTCAATAGTACAGCTCACAGGGTAACTTGATATGTTCAGTACTATCTGTGACACTAGACCCACAAGAGGAACCAAGGATTGATGTGAAGATAGGAGGCAGATCTTTTTATTTTCTTGTTGACACTGGGGCGACTCGCTCTTGCATAAGGGAGGGAAAATACCCAATGTCAGGTATTGCCATGAATGCTCAAGGGTTCTCTGGGGCTATTAATGTAGTTCCTTTTACTGATAAATTACCTGTTTCTATAGGGGAATATGACATGTCTGTCCCCTTGTTATATATGTGACGAATACCAGTTAACTTTCTAGGTGAAGACTTGATGACGAAACTTAACATGACGATTTAATTCACTGATCAAGGAATAGTGTGCTCCACTCTAGGAATACACTATTTAAATGTAGGAGAGTTTATAATGGCATTTACAGGACAAGTGGCTCTATGCAGAGTTACGGTAGATTTGTAAGTCTTCATGTAAGGAGTGAGCATTTTATTAACATGGCTAACCGGATTAGTAGGGAAAATTGTGAGGATACCTGATGAATTTTTATTTAGACCACAAGTACCTATGGATGAGGAAGAAGGGCAGACTAATCCTATCAAATTGGAAGCAGCTTTAGTACAAGGAGAAATAGCAATACTTGAAGGAGTAGATGACAAAGGCATAGCATGGAGAACAGTGATAGTTCTTGAGGAGGGCTATTGACTGACTGATATAACGGATGAAGATATGTTCAGAGGTGACCGTATAGATGATGAGGTAGTGTTTTTCATAATCATAACATATTGGATAAAGATTGAGAAAAGGGAAGTCCCACAGCGAATCACAATAATGCGGCAAAGACCAGCATTTTTTTCAGGAAGACATAGAAAACGTGTCAAGTGTCCTTTGGACTACGGGCCCATATTACTTAGCCCTAGTGAAGGAAATAGAAGCAGGTTAAAATAAAACTCAAGCCAGGAGCAATTTTACCCCGAGCAAACCCGTAGCCCATGTCTCGAGAAGCTGATGGAGGCATATGTAAGACTATTCCAGCTTTGATGAATCAGGGAATCCTAGTGCTACCAGAGTTCCCATGCAATACTGCTGTGTATCCAATTAAATAATGTAAAGGAGGGTTGTGGACATTTATCCAGGACTTGTGCCCTCTTAATAATATTGTAGAAGCAGAGTTTCCATTCCTTCTGAATCCTGCAACAATATTGTGTAGCATCCCAGTTGAAGCTAATGCCACACCTGTGGTACGACGCTGGTTCTTATGGGGGAGATGGAAGAGGATTCATTGTATTTGCTGTGCTACTGCCAAGATGGTGTCTGGAAAGATGCTTACCTTTCCAGCTTTTCATGGTCCTGCCTGTTTCTTCCTGTCTCTGCCCACTGCTGATCCTCAATGGGGATATCTTCAGGAGCATTCTATGGAGCAGCGCATCACTACTCCTTCATTCACAGACGCTTCGCAAGTTTCGTCAATTCTTCTTTACTATCAAGAGTTTATCGAACTTCCCTGTCTAACCTCTTTCCATTCACCATTAGGTCTGCCTGTGCCATATTCCCTTCGATCCCTCTCCCCGACACAGACCCTTGACACGCGTTTCTGCAATCAAACTGGTACGTTACATAAACATACTTTTCCTCTGCGAGTTCAATTCCTAAAAGTCCACTTACTTCTTGCCTCTGTTCTACAGCACAGAATCCTCTGTCTACAAACTCCAGCCTTCTACCTCCTTCTCCTTTGCTCCAATGCCGCAGCACTGCACAGACCACCGTGTACTCAAGTGTGTAACTATTCGTTAGCACCCACCCTCCCGAACCATTTTGCCCAGCTCCTCTCATATATCCGTTCCTCCACAGCACAACACAGAGGGAACTTTGGTAACAAGAAGAAAAATCAACTATTTTAGCCATCTTCTAGACCCAATCGGTAGCAGTGGCATTTAGCAATACACTTGGGAAGTAATAAAACATGAGAGAAACAGGATCCCACCACCCCATTTTTTTCCCCATCCTGATGAAGGCCATCTACTTCAGCAACAAAGATCAGCTAATGACTGGTCGAAACACTGTTGTGTCGACTCCCCCCCAGTTTTAAATGTCAACACTGCCAATGTTGTAATCTGATGCACATTGTCCACATTTAATTTGTTCACTATGATCCCTGAATATTGCAAGGTATTGTCCATGTCTTTTTGTATTTGAGTCCAGGCAAAACTGCTTGGAAAAACACCAATGTATCACTGACAGATACTGTTTTCTCATTAATATATGTCCTGTTGTAAACAATTGCTTTAGAAAATGATTATTATTCCAATATTTAGCTATGCATTAAAGTACTTGATGAAATTGAAAATCTATTTCTTACAATCTAAAACAAGGTCAACTGTTTTATGAGTGAAAATTATGTGAGGTGTGAACACTACGTTCAGTCACCCTGATCGTTCTCTTTTTCAATTATTAACCCACCTGGGTAGATCAGGCCTTAGCAAGGACCCCTATTGTTCACTGAGGTGGAGAACATACAGAGTGCAAGAACATGATTGATGACCCAGGAATGAAGAGAGGGACAGCTGTCCTAATGGATCGATATTTCTGTGTATCCAGAGCATATGTGAAGTTTCCCAGGAGGAGTCTGTTCCATTGTATTCATCCACGTTCCAGCCTTAGTGATTCCTCAGAGCGACCTGAAGATCGAGGGCTTTCCACAAGTGGATGAGCACTTGAAAAAAAGAAAGTCACTTTCATTCCGGAAGATGAAACGATAGAATTATTTCTCATCAAAATCAATGAAGGCTTATGAAGACATTCCTGGTGAGCACAAGTTGTTCAGCAAGACTGCTATCATAATGACATCTATATTTATGACTGGACTTCAAACAGTAGTAAATTCCAAATGACTGCAGATTTCAGACTGGCTGGCGAATATAGTCAAGTTCCTTGGAGCAATATTGGTGATGTTAATGTTTGGATTCTGTGTTATAAGGATAATAATTTGACAATGCCACAAAACAGCAAAGAAAGCAGTGGGAATGAAGATCATGATTGATGTTAAGGGTGAAACAAAAGACAACGCTCAGACTGAAAGTACCATCAGAGACCACCTAAAAGCAAGTATTGTGGCACCTGAGGGAATGCAGTTCCTGTATCCAAGAGATCCTAATAATTACATGGGACATTGGGTCTTCTGTACCCCATGTGGAGAATTTAATTACATGACCTGGAGTGTGGACAAACATAAAAAATGTGGGGCACCCTGAGGGGGGTGACAACGATATGTATACCAACGAAACCTTTCTTCAAGAGAAGATTCAAAGAAGAAGGACAACTTGAGGAGGTGGTCGAGGACTCGACCAGAGGGGGGAATGTAGATAGCAGAAGTACATATCCACCGGAGATCCTACCCCTCTCCCACCTCCTGACCTCCTCTCTATTGGAGCCATGAGCCCTTACCCTGTCTAAAATCAGCTGTGGTACCAAAACCCCAGTGAGTGTATGGAAGACGGCATCGATTAAGATAACCATATCAAATGTACCCTAGAGTTGATGATAGCCTACAGGAGGAACTCCCTGAAGGAATATAAGAAAGTGCTAAGCAAATGAACTGATGACATCATAAATGAATTGGCACATTGTCCTGAGATACTAAATGAAGATGATGTATGGATTCTAGAGGAGAAATGACGAAGTAGAGAATCAAGTGAACCTTAAAGTGTAAAAGAAGAACATTACAATGTAAAACGTGCTGCAGAAACCAAAGTATAAAGAATGTACATACACTGAAATGCAAGATAGATCAAGTCATTGTATAGGCTAGCTACAAGTAGCGATTACAAAACAGGAGAAGCCGCCATTGTACAGAAACTGGACATTTGTATCATGAAATAATAAGTCAAAGAACCATGGAGAAAGAATGAAAGGCTGTGACGCAGTATAATAACAGGTTAATTGGAGCTGCGTTGGGAGGCTGTCTGGCCTTAAGTCTAGAACTGAGAAGTCGAGGTCAGCTCTCTACGCTGAAGAGGAACATGTGTGTGCAGAGGATGAATCCTCTCACGTTATGGTGCAAGAATGAACACAACAGATTCCAAGTCTTAATTCATTTAAGGCATCTAAAAGCTTGCAGAATGAGCAGAATTGTTGTTTCTTTTCGCGTGAGCCAAGGATGGAAATAGGGTTTGAACTTGGAGTTCCAGGCACAATATTGATTTTCCTCACTCCCGTTGAATTCCTAGGACAAGAATATTCTGCAAGGCCAAGTACAAAGAGATTTTCTTGGCAAAAGGCATTGGTGATGAGTGATGCTGGGCTAATTGGCTGGTAGGGAAACCTCATGTCCTATATACTTGTACCTGGGTATTGGCTTACTTGCTGCTAATTGAACCGAATCTTCGGGACATGGCACAAGCATGCCAAACCACTTGTATTAGTGTGTATAACAAAGTGCCTTATTGCCTGAGAAACCAATGGAGGATACTGTAGATGTAGGGACACTGTATATAGGGGCAGTAAGTGAGCCATGACATTACATTCAGAGGATGCAATAAACAGTGGCATTCTTGCAGTAAGCACATGTTTAAAATGCTAATAGTTCATTGTAAACAGGTCAGCTGTCCGGTGGTCACTGTAATCATACTAATCTAAACGAACTCATTAACACCCTTCACATTAATTTATAACATTTATTTAACAAAGCCATGCAAAACAGACCCAGTTGACAGATTTAAATTGAAGTGTGCTTTTGTTGCAGTGGAATTAAAATGTGCATATATTTTAGAGCTTTGCACGAACTGCGAGGTTGAAATATGCACAGTTGAGAAAGAACAATTGTATGAGGGGAAATTATTATTGCAAACATTATTTGCAAATCTATGCTTCAAGGGAAACCGGCTCGGGTGATGTGTACACGTCAGAAGAAGAGGCAGGTATTGTTGACTCACAGGGATAACATATAAATTCAGGAAACAGAAGGGGTGTGGGTCAGAACATCAGACGGATGAGAGGAGTCGAGTTGTACAGTGCAGAGGGAAAAAAGGATTTCCTGGCAGAACTGCAGAGGCTCTCTGGAGACTGAGCTAATGGGCGGTAGACACCAGGGGAAACACAAGCTTTGGCAGATGAGCTGTGTCCTTCATGTGGGTGGCTGGGCTTTGCAGAGTTTGCGATACTCCCATGTGCTGATAATCCAGTTCAGAGGGGTCCGGAGATAACAGTGCAAGAATCTCCTGGGAGTGAAAGGTGAATATATTTGTGAAGTGAGGAGTACGTATGGATGAATGTGCTTATTTTTATAGTCAGTCAGGCTCAATTGGTCATTTTTATGAATAATGCCTTGTTAGCACTTGAAGGAGATACAGATTTGAAAGTGTAAAAGGAGAAGAAAAGTTGGCTTGCTGTCGTGTTTTACTTTTGTTTTCTCTCTTAGAATGTGTCTCCTGCCATTTGTATCGGAACACAAGTTCTGTGGTAAGACATGAACCATGGATGTTTATGCATAAAGACAGTCTGGTCATGCAATGTAATGTAGAGGTTCTATTTGGTATTAATGCTTATACCACACAACATGTTCTCTGAATAGATTCAAATAATAGTGTATATAAAAAGAAACCATTCTAAAGCTGAAACAGTGGGGTTACGTTTTCTGTGTATAAATGTATTCAATGACAAAGAGTGTGTGTAGTTACAGGGAAGAGCCCCAGTGTGCAAAAGAGGTCATACATTTTACCACAGGTAGTAAAACATGAGATACATGTTGGTGTTCATAGTAAGCAAGTTTAAAAGCGTATGATGCATGTGTGACTGGTGAATCATTCACAGTGGAAAATGCTTTATGAATTGGCATAGCCCTGCATCGTTGATAAGTTTCTGGAGGACAAGTGTGATAGGTCCAGTGATTTCTACTTTAGGGAGGACCCGGGGTGGAATACAGACATTAGTGTATGTCTGAGGGGAGCATTGCCACTCTAGATAAGGCATTGGCACTATAACAAAATCCCACTATTGTTCCACTGTAACGAAATACCACTAATTTACAACAGTAAAAAAATACCACAACATTAGGTGCATCGCTACCAGACAAAGGGCCTCATTCAGAGTTTGGAGGTAGCCATGACGCTATTTGCGCCATGGCTGCTTCCAAACCCGGGTCCGTGTCCGGTCTGGGTGAATGGGGACTTACCGGGACATTCCGACCTATGAGGACCCAGTAAATCCCCATTCACCCAACCATTCCCCATTCCCATTGAGCCCCCATAGGGCTCAATGGGAATGGGGAAGGTGCTAATTACGGGCCTGCTAATCGCAGGCCCGTAATTAGCGCCCTGGTCCCTTAGCGGGACCAGTAAAGAACGTGTGGTCAGACCACACGTCCTTTGCGGTTCCCGCTAAGGGACCTTGGAATTGGGCAGTAAGGGTTTACCGGCACCGGTCTCCTTACCGGTGCCCGGTATCCCTTACCGCCCAAGTCGGAATGAGGCCCAAAGTGTCTAACAGATTACGGTGTAACTGATTTTTTCTTAAAATGACATGTTTGAAGATGTAGTCATGAGTTGTCCACCTGATATCGGACAGCCAATAACAAACCTGCTCCTATATGATTGTATTTCTAGATGTGTCCCTTAACCAATCCCAACCCTTGATAGACTTTTCACTATTGCCACATAGCATGATGTCATTCTCATGCATAAAGAAGTATATCATTGTTTTTTTTTTTTTGTAGAAATCGCTGAGAGACTGAGCGTACGTCCATTGATGTTCGTTGTAAACTCCCTGTTTTAGATAATTGCTAATAAAACAGTAACTTGCCATCTTCTCGAGTTTGTTCGGTTATTTGAACTCAGAATTATTCTGGTGTAATCCCATCCAGCCATAGGTGCACGTTCCAAAGGCCATACGCTCAGAATGAAAAAACAGAGGTTGGCTCGAGGGAAATCCCCTGTGCCCAAGAAACGGAGGAGTCCAAAAATGTGACAAATGTTATTGATCCAAAGCAGGCATAAGCACACAGATATATGCAGCGTCCAAATGCATTCTCCACTCATTACAGACTTGTAGGGAGGTTTTAAGATGATGTGATATCACGTCCAAAAGTTACATTCCTGGGCTGTAGGCGAGACAGGATTGGGTGTACAGTATATGCAGATTTACATCCTACAGGGGACAGACAATCTGGTTGGCCTGGCTATATCTAATCACTTTGCCTGGCACCACCCACATGAGGCCAGTGTGAGCCCTGTCAATTTGGGAAATTAACCAGCATGTGAGCAAATATAATGGGTGGGAAAAATGGCCTTAGACTACTGTCTGTTTCCCACTAATGTGACCACTTCTCTAACTTCTCTGGCCCTGAGGAAGAGCACTTCAGTCTCCAACATCATGCTGTGTTTCATTTTAAAAACTTCTGTTTTCAGTTTCATGGGGACAACCGACCTGTTTGCCTCGGTCTCTGCTTGCATTTATGAAGAATTTCAGGTCCCAGCCCTTGCAGGTATGTTATCCCTTCTGCTAACCCGAGCACTTTCTCCCAGCTTCCTTAGCAGGGTAGGGCACAGTGACTGCACTGCCAACTCTGCTTTGAATTTTTCCGGAAGATCAGTGTGTGAGGCATCTCCTTGTGTTCCAAGTCTTCCCAATGCCTCTCATTCATTTCAATGCTGCTCTGGTTTCTGTCTTATTTTCATGTTTGTTCATGGTAGTTGCTTTTAGCAGTTCGGGTGTACTCCTTTGCAGCTAGCTGGTGCCTCTACGTGTGTATTCAGCCATGTCACCTCTTCATGATTACTTTAGTGATGTAATCCAGTTAGGGTCTGTGGGGTTGCTTCAGTGGGTAGCATCTGTCATCTTGGCGGTGGGGGGGTTTGAGGCCCCCTCAACAGTTGCATTACTCCTTTTGACAGGAGCCTGGTTGTATAGCCAGTGTTTTTTTTCTAGATATCTACACCTGCGTCTTATAGTAGAATGGTGCAGTCCATTGTACGTTTAAGCGTGTAGTGTTTAAACTGTGTAGAAAGCTAGTTCATCTAGTAATTTTATTCTAGATGAGTACACCGTAATCTGTCGTAGAATGGTGTAATTTCTGTGATTTTTTAGGGTGCGTTTATTCCCTTCAATGGGTGAGAGTTTTTTTCTATGGAAAGTGTGTTTTTATTTACATAGAGAGTGTGCATGATTTCTAGAGGGTGTTTGCTCTAGGTGTCTCAGTTAGAGAGTGAAGTTCTCTCTTGAGAGTGATTTTTCCCTCTGGTTTTCTAAAAAGAGTTTTGTTCTTTAGGGCCCTTTAGGGAGAGTGTTTACATCTGGAGAGTATGCTAAATCACCAGAGGTGGTTGTCTTCCAGAGAGTTCTATCTTTCTAGAGTGACTTGTTATTCTGCTGCTTCTCTAAAAAGGGTGTGTTTCACTTTTAGAGAATGTTTATTTTTCTCTCAGGAGTGTGAGCTTTGTTTCTAAAGGGGCAAGCTTCATCTCTAGAGAGTGTTGTCTCTAGGGAATGTGCTCTAGGGTTATTTAGAGTTAGTATTTTCTATATACAGAGTTATCTAGGAGGGTTCACCTGCTAGGGTGTTTTTTTCTCTCTGTGGTTACTCTAGGACTCTATACTGAGTTTTTCAAAAATGTTACTCTAAGGGGAGTGTGTTTTTCTTCTAAGAGTGTGTTTTGTCTAGGGTGTTTTATTTCTAGTTTTTTTTTTTTTTTTCGTCTAGTATGTTATGCTAGAGGGAGTGTTGTTCTCTTCAGGGCCTATTTTGTGTACATTTCGATTTCTCTAGAGTACTCTAGAGCTTTTTCCTCTCGAGAGTTACACTAATGAGAGGGTTGTTCTCTCTAGAATCTCTTTTATCTACGTTTTTCTATGTTTCTAGACTGGCCTATGCACCTCTAAGTAGACTTCTTCTTTTACTACTGGAGGGAGTACATATTTCTGGAAATTGAATCTCCTACACGTCTATGGGGTCAAGCGCAGGTGTGTAACCAGTGGAGCCTAATGGATCAAATCCCTAGGGTTCTGTTTGCATGAATCCAAGAACTGTCAGTGGGAGTGATTCTCACCAATCACAGAGCAGACCAATGATGGGCACCTTCTCATGAAGGGCCGCATCACAGGTACTATCACACCAATTGCAGAGGGCACCCGATATGATATGATGATATGATATGATATGGTATTTGTAACGCGCCTATACACAAGTGTTTCAAGGCGCGACGAGGCAAGGGGGGGAAACGAAGGGAGACAGACAACAATCCTACTAGGCCAGGTGTCATTCAGATCGTGCAAGTGCAAGGGTAGAGGTGAAAGGGAGAAGTGCAAGGGGGAAAGGGAGACGAGAAAGTGCATTACAGGGTCAATAGCATGCAGGAAATAACAGGGCCAACTAGTGGCAGTGCGCGTAAGTGCAGATAAGTGCTGGGAAGGGGGGGCTGTTGGATACAGACACAGTCCGGTAGTGCAGGGGGTGCCAGGGCGGCAGTGCAGGGGAGAGTGGCTGGGCCAAGGACCGAGAACGGCGAGTGGCCCAGTTGCAGATTCAGTGCAGTTTCAGTAACTTTAGCAGGGGAGAGGGGGAGAGAAAGCGGAGGCGAAGAGGAAGGTTTTGAGGAGCTTCCGGAACCAGAGATGGTTCTCCTCAAGGTTCAGGGAGGCAGGAATGCTGTTTCAGAGGGAGGCCCCTGCAGCGGAGAGAGATCTGCCACCAACTCGTTGTTTGGAGAAGCGGCTGACCCTGAGGGAGTTGGAGGCGGATGAGCGAAGAGCTCGAGAAGGAAGATATTTAGGAAGAGAGAGAGAGAGTTGAAGGTATTTTGGCCCAAGGCCCCAGAAGGCCTTGTGGACAATGCAGAGGGTTTTGAACTTGATCCTCGCAGTCACTGGGAGCCAGTGTAGTGATTTCAGTGATGGAGAGATACGGTCCCTGGACTTGAGGCCAAGGACAAGTCTTGCAGTCCTGTTCTGGGTGAGTTGCAAAGGGCGGAGAGTAGAGGCAGGCAGATTTAGATAGAGGCTGTTACAGTAGTCCAGCTTCGAGAGAACCAGGGCTCTAGAGAGAGTGAGCTTCTGGGGGAAGGAGAGGAAAGGAAGGATACCTCTGAGGAGGTGTAGCTGGTAGTGTGACTTCTTAGAGACGTCAGATATGTGAGGAGAGAAGGAGAGTGTGGAGTCGAAGATGACCCCGAGGTTTTTTTCCTTGCATGTAGGAACAGGAAGAGGGCCAAGAGAGGCCGGCCAGAGAGCTGCAGGGAAGGAGGGAGTGGGTGTGCTGGTGAGTAGAATCTCAGTCTTACTGGCATTAAGGCAGAGGTCATTGGCGGCACACCAGTCCTGGATATCAGAAAGACAATCAGAGATGAGGGAAGGAGAAGAGGAGGCTGAGGGTAGCCTGAAAAAGAGCTGGGTATCATACGCATAGCACTGAATGTAGGGGCAGAGAGCGGCGATGCAGTGGGCGAGAAGTGCCAGATACTGGTTGAAGAGCCAGGGAGAGAGGTTAGAATCCTGGGGGATACCACAGGTAGAGAAAAAGATGTCAGAAAGGAAAGACCCCAGTTGGACCTGGGAGGGTCGATTGGAGAGGAAAGAGGTCAGCCACGCCAGAGCCTGACCAGTGATACCCAGGTTATCACGGAGACGGTTGAGCAGGATGGTATGGTTGACAGTATCAAAGGCAGAAGAGAGATCAAGCAAAATGAGAACACAAGGAATGTTAGAATCAAGGTTCAAGAGCAGGTCCTCACGGATGTTCAGGAGAGCAGTTTCCGTGCTTTTGGCAGCTCTGAAGCCAGACTGATGGTCATGAAGACTGCCAACAGATATAGCATGGAGATTAAGCTGGGAGATGGCCAGTTTCTCCAGGAGCTTGCCCAGGAAGGGAGTGATAGAGATAGGGCGGTAGTTAGCTGTGCAGGAGGGGTCGTAAGAGGGCTTCTTAAGAAGGGGGTGCATAAGGGAGTGCTTCAGAGGGTATAGGAAGACTCCAGAGGCGAAAGAGTGGTTGCAGAAGTCAGCAAGGGCAGGGGCTAAGGAGCCGATGTGGTCCTTGATGTTTTTGGAGGAACAGGGGTGGACCTGTTTTGATGAGACTTTCATAGATCGGACTTGTCTCGAAACCTCGTCAGCAGAAAAAAGGGGAAAGGCAGAGAAGGGGAGAGGAAGGGTGGCTGCAGAAGGGCCAGAGGGAGAGCAGGGAATAGAGGGGGGGAGGTGATAGGAGGAGAGTGAGGACAGGATGTCCTGAGTTTTTGAAATGAAGTGAGAGGCCAGTGCTGTGCAGAGGGCCTGGGAGGGGACAGGAGAGGTAGAGGCTGAAGCAGGGTTGGCCAGTTCCTTGCAGATTTTAAAGAGTTTGGCCGAGTTGTTAGATGCCGCAGAGATGCAGGCTTGGATGGGGGCTCTCTCCTTGGAGAGAACGGAGAGCCGGTAATGCGTTTGGAGCAGGCGGCAGGCCAGTTTGTCAGAGGATGAACATGAGGCACGATGAGTGGAGGCTTTGATTTCTCGACTCGAAGGAGAGTAACTCTCATTCAAAGCGAAGATTACAACATTCTTATTCTTACCAAAGATGCTTCCTATTTTTCACTCAATCTGTGTGACTTATCTGAGAGTTCTGCTCAGAGAAGAAAGACTCTATTCAGAATAAATGTGAAATGTAGCCCTCCTGCTGTCATTAAAAACAGAAAGAGTGGTGTGTGTCTGTGAGTTTATCACTACTTCACGTACATCTCACGCCACGAGGAAGTCGCCTGTCCAGGGATATTTCACATGTGCACATTATTGCTAACAAATACATCCATTTTAGCTCAGACGCTGTTTTGAATGATGTGCAAAAACATCAAGTTAGTATATCTTAAAAAGGCATTCATTTGAAAACAATAGATCTCGATGTTCTTTCAACAATCCTAATCAACACAGAATGCAGCTGGGCTGGTGCACCTTTCTTTCAAAAGACATCAACCCTTCAGCAATCTATTCTTTACAATCAAATACTCTACAATTGTTGCATCTGTATGGCAACGCACTCACCTTGGAAACAAGACGACACGAAGCAACACAGGTTTGATCCCTGGGTCCGCGCTTAAAAACCTCTGGGTATGAAGAGCGTTATAAATATGCCCCTTTATTTATAATGCACGCGGCGGCGTGCAACATCACGCCACCGCGTGCGCGTCCCTTAAGGGGCCAGCACCACACTCCTCCTTTTCCATGAGGACAAACAACAATATTTTAATAGTCTCTAACAATAACAAACACCAAAATGATATTAACATAAACTCCCCACACACCCCTTTATTCACAACCATCCTGGATCCCCACAACTAACACGAAAGGGCCCACAGGCCAATTATGAAACATGTCCCAGCACGTAATCGTTGAGGTAAGCGGATTTCCCTCGCCCAGCCCTCTGGGGGTACATCCTGCTTCCTCCTGCTTACCTCCGGCACGGGCAGTCCATCTGGTGGTACTCCCCGGGCTGGGGATGGGAGCATGGAGGAGTGGCCTCCACCCTCGTCTGGTACTTCCATCCGGTCCGGTTCGAGGAGAGGCTCAGACCTGGGGTCCCCTAGCTTCTTAAAGAAGCTCACGTTTCAGGTGACGGCCGACCTCCCCTCAGAGGCCGTCACCATGTACCCCTTGATGGCCACCACATCAAGTGGTTCAGGTTCGTATGGGAGAGAGAGCTTTCCATGGGGATGCCTGTTCCTAATGAGCACCTCATCTCCCAGCTCCAGGCGTTGCTGGCGGGGTCCTCTCCTTGCGTTCTCTTGTTCCGTCCGCAGCCGGCAATCCAGCTCCACCTGCTGGCCATCGATCACTCCGGGCGCCATCTCCCCCACCTTGGGCAGCAGCCCGCAGGGGCACCGCTTAAACAGGGCCTCGGCTGGTGCAACAACCGTGGAGGCATTTGGGGTGGTTTGATAGACTCTCAAGAACTGGTAGAGAGCCCTCTGTAGGCACTGTCCCTGGCCTTGCGCTATCCGGAAAGTCTAATTCAACGTCCTCATCAGCCTCTGTGCCTCGCCGTTGGACTGTGGCCAGAGCGGGGTGATCTTCCGATGTTGGACCCTATAGCCCTCCATCAGTTCCGAGAAGCTCTCGCTTTGAAATGGCGCCCCGTTGTCTGAGCACAGGCTGTGGGGAATTCCGTGGGAGGCAAACACTTTCTCGATGGCCACCACCACATGCTCAAAAGCCACCGAGTCCACAAACTCGACCTCCGGATAGCGTGAATACTTGTCCACGATCACCAGAAAATGCTTGGCCAGTGTGGTGGATCCAAAGTCTGCATGCACCACCTCCCGGGGACGCGTCCCCCGGGGCATTGCTTCGATCTCCGGCTCTCTTTGCAGTGGGGACGCCACCTGGCACCATACACAGGCAGCAACAAAGTCGTTGACCCTCCATTCCAACTCAGGGAACCACACCTTGAGGCGTAGCCGGGCCTTGGTCTTGGCGGTGCCTTGGTGTCCATGGTGGGCCAGAGTGATCCCTTCCTTGATCTTCGATTGGGGCACAACTATCCAGTCACCCCTTAATAGGAGGCCGGATGCCGAGAACGATAACTCCTCCCTCACCTTCCACAGTTGTTCTAGCCCCACCTTGGCTTCTTGTGTGTGCCCGGCCAGGGACTCCAGTACGGTCTTCCATGAGCCCTGTTGCATGGCGTGTTTCAGTATTTGGAAGCACTCATCCTGAGCCGCCGCCGCCTCCAGATCTCCGAGAGGCATGGCATTGGGGGTTGCCGCCTCCACCACCATGCAACACATAGTCCGCCGCATTGTTCGCAACCCGGCCTGTACACTAGGGTGACACAATACTCGAGGAGGGCAAGCATCCATCGTTCTATCCTCACCGGTGGTTTGGATGAGGGCCCCGCCAATATGGGCAGCAGGGGTTTATGGTCCGTCATGACAGTCACCGTGCGGCCCAGGACAAAGAGCCGGAAGTGCCTGCAACCCCACAGCACTGCCAGGGCCTCATGTTCAATCTGTGAGTATCGCTGTTCGGTGTCGGACAGCACCTTGCTGGCATAGGCCACGGGGCGAATGCAGCCATCCCGATCGACCTGTGTCAACACGGTCCCCAGGCCAAATGGGCTGGTGTCCACGATGATTTGTGAAGGCAGGGTGGGGTCGAAGAACTCCATAGTGTCTTTAGCCGTGAGGGCGCTCTTAATGTCTTCAACCGCTGCCTGTTCGAGAGGGCCCCAATGCCAGGTCGTCTCCTTCTTCGTGAGGGCCCTCAGGGGCTCAGATCTGGACGCAAGGTTTTGAATGAATTGACCACAGTACCTTACCATAGCGAGAAAACTCCTCAAGTCCGACACCAACTCAGGCGGTTGGGCCTTCTTAATGTCCTGCACTTTCCTCGGATCTGGCGACACACCTCCTTCCTTGAACACAAACCCAAAGAATTCAATGGTCGGGCGTAGAAACTCACACTTTTTTCTGTGGAGGGTGAGGCCCAGGGATTGCAGTCTCTCAAACGTCCTGGCCAGCTTGCGCAGATGGTCTACCTCAGTCTTGGCAAACACAAGGATGTTGTCACTAATGTTTAAGATGCCATCCAGGTCAGCGAGGGCACCTCTGATGATGTTTTGATACACCTCATCTGCCGATGACATGCCAAAACGTAGTCTCTTGTATTGGTAGAGTCCACGATGAGTGGTGAACGTGCTTATGTATCTTGACTCTGGGTGCAGGACGACTTGGTGATAGCCGGCCCGGAGGTCCAACTTTGAAAAGAAGCAAGCACCTTGTACCTCCGCGATGATGTCGTCGATGGTAGGGGACAGGTGTCTCTCCCTTTTGATGGTGTTGGGTAGGCTCATGTCGACGCATATGCGGACAGAGTCAGGTTGCTTTGGTTTTCTTGCAACTACGATTGGTGAAACCCAAGGTGTCAGACCTTCCACATTCTCAATGATGTCTAGATTCACTAGATTGTCCAATTCCTTGTCCACCTGCTCCCGGAGATGAAAGAGTACCCTCCGATGTTTCAGGGCTATAGGCTGCACCGATTCGTCAATTTGCAGCCTCACCGGGTCTCCTGCCATTTGGCCAATTCCGTGGAACAAGGCGGAATATTTGTCCAGCAGATCATGAATGTCCTTGAGATATACTGAGTAGGCAAAACTGACAATGCCTAAGGCCTCCACCGCAGCACAACTCAGGAGGATATTTGTGCTCACTGGTGTGACATAGAAGCGGGCCATGATCTGCGAGACATCATGCTCCACCTTTGCCACAAAGGCACCGTCTAAAGGAATGGGTTCCGACCCACCGAAAGCAAAGATATGGGCCTTCGGACTGACCCGCATTGGAGGTGTGTCCATCGCATCATAATGTCCACGGGCCATCACGTTGACCGAGGCACCTGTATCCACGAGCACCGGGACCGGTGACTTGTTCACTTCCACCACACACCTTGGTTGGCGTCTGTTCTTTGACTTGAGGGACCCCACACTCTACACAAAAAAGATGTTCTCTTCCTCTTCTTCCGTGGGGGCACCCTTCTCACACTGGTCGACCTGGGCCACGTTCGGAGGGCGATTTTTACAGAGGAACCCCGACCGAACCGGGCCTCTGGGCACCATCACTGACAGGGCCGCCTTGCACACACAGGAATAGTGATCCGCGAGACCTCTCCAATGTGTAATCAGCATTGGCGAGGGGCAAGAAGTGATCTTGAAGAGCAGTCTTTGCCGCCGCATAGGAGGCATTAGCTGGTTGGAGGCACTCGAAAATTTCTTGCACTGCAGGTCCAGCCGCATACAGCAGGTTTGCAATCTTGCTGTCATCATCCGTTTCCATAGTGGCCCTGAAGTACATGTCCAAACGTTCCACCCACCTCTTACACCTGGGACCCAGGCTGGATGGTGGGCCTGAGACGTCGAACTCTGGGATGGGCTGCAGCGCCGCCGGGGCCCACATCTGCGCCATGACTGGAGCAGGCTGCTGCATGACTGGTTGTGTTACAGGTGGAGCTTGAGGTGGTTGCTGTGCTTGAGGCTGCGCCAGAGGCTGGGGCTGTACCACAGGTGGAGCCTGAGGCAGCTGCTGGGCTTGAGGCTGCGCCACAGGATGGGGCTGTACTACAGGTGGAGCTTGAGGGAGCTGCTGGGTTTAGGTTGCTGCAGGTCCGCGGGCTGCCCACTGTCCTGGTCGTCAGGCACATTCATGGGTTAGAGCGCACAGGCACCCCCAGCGTGAACTGGGGGACGCAAATCACCACACCACCACAGACCAGTCCCCACCAGGGGCCTTGACTAACACCAGTCCAGACAGACACAGGAAACACAAGTTCAGACCTGATGATGATGATGATGATGATGGGTGGCAGAGCTCCAGACCAACAGTGTGCCTCACACACATGCACAGCAGCTGGGCATGATGATGAAGATGACAATGGAGATGGAAGTCCTCAGCTGCAAAGTGCTGTGTCCCAGCATGGATGTCCCAAAAATTGAGCCATGAGGTATAAGGGCTAAGCAGGCCTTGGCATCTTACGCCCTCTCCTCGCCTTCACTCAACGTAATTCGCCCACAAATCAAACAAAATTCAGAATGTGTGCATGTGTGTGCAGGTATAGCTGCCTGCTATCAGTATTTCCAAGAATTAGGCATGGATGCCCCTCACAGGTCCTACTGGAGCTCCGCGAGTATCCCCTGCCAGGAATCCAAAATGGCCACCTGCCACGTGGCGTCTGCACGGGCTACAGTGTGAAACGAATCTTCAAACTTATCTGTTCCGTGTCAAAAATGGAAAGAATCTTCACCGCCGGGCAATGCACCGACCTCGTCGCGACTGTTGGGGGTCCCTGTGTGACCCATATGCGTTCCCCGTGAGCCCCCAACCCCACAGACACACAAGTCTGTTAATTTTGGGCTCCCCGGTCGCACTGCCGTGGCCGGGAACGCCCCTTTATTTATAATGCATGCGGCGGCATGCAACGTCACGCTGCCACGTGCGCATCCCTTAAGGGGGCAGCACCACAGTAGCTGTTTCTTCACCAGATTATTAACTCCCAATATAAGGGAGTGTTCTAGGTTATTACGTACACAAACGGTATTTACCTGCAACCTTCTAAATAGTATTGCTATCAACTTGCTTAACACGCAAGGTTACCGGGAACAATAAGAAATGCTTGTGCGTGCGATGGTGCGCGTGGCCCTGAATTAAGTAGCTGTGATGCAGCAGTAGGGTCGGGGCTTCACAATCAATAAATAAAACAAAGACAAAGGTGGAAATAAAGTATAATTATGCATACAAAGTTCACAATAGCTATTCCCTATAGTAAGAGTCCAAAAGATATAACTATGAAGACCAACCAATGAATTTAAACTGAATGTTCTCCACTATCTTTCAAGTAGCAGTGTCAGTAGGAGCAGTCGTGGAAATGGAGAAAATCTGGTGGGGGATCCCACAAGGCCTGGGGTGGAGGCGGAGTTATGGGGTGGGCGGTGTCCGAGGAGGCAGGGTTTAGAGGGGGCGGAGCTGGCAGGTGACCTCTAATCAAAGTTAAGGTCCAAAATAAGTTTAAAGCAGCGCAATGTCTTCAATCAGTGGTCAAAGTCAAGTATTGGAATTATGTTCCCTACTGGCCTGCACCGCTCCCACAAATCCCACCAAGATCCCCCTTAAAGGGGCAAGTCCAGGGCAGCCACAGAGACTGCCTGGAGAAGTGAAGCCTCTGTCACCACAAAGACCAGCCTTCACAGACGGCAGGTGGACAGAGACCGCAGAGGAGCCATTGTGTGGAAGACCTGGGAGGCCCCGCGCCGTTCTGAAAGTTAGGGCCTTTGAACCATGTCTCAAACATGTAACCGCAATGGCAAACTGCTGAAAAATTACTAAATGTTACTTGAAAAGCTATTAAATCGCTTTTTGACATCAAGATGCTAATGTACACAAACGTTGTGAAAAGGAAACAAGGTGATAAGATTGTTGCTGGATACAACAAGACCAGCCAATAAAGTGTGTAGCACATAGTGCCCCATGGCCATTTATATCAGGAGCCTGGGAAGATATTGCGCACACAAAATGCCATTTGAGCATTAATGAGGAAGTTCAGTAACTTATTGATTGATATACAGAACTATACAAAATAGACAATTAAAGGGAATTTTTTAGAGTTTCATCAGTTTACAGTAGACAGAACCAAGTGGGATTCCTTCTTTAGAACTAATGGATCACAAATGATATATGGAATGCCCCCCAGGTCAGTAGTGATATCTATGATACACAATAGTAATGAGTTATTCATTACTGTGTTACACTTGCATTACATAGACTTTCATTCATGAATTGTTAACGCACTTCCTATACAATTATACCACATAAGGATATTTCATACGTGTCCATTTTCAGTAAGAACATACATAATTGCTTTTTTTTTTAAAAGGCTATTCGTTTGCACTTGACTGTCGTGTAGTCAGGAGAGACCTCTGTCCACAAGTGCCACACAGGGAGGAGCAAAAAGACTCCCTGTGCAACCTTTGAGGCCACAGGTGGGAGATCTTCTTCCTCCGGAACCGCAGACCCTCAGAAACCCCGGACCACTGCAAAGAAAGCACCGGTTAAGTTATGCGCCCAACAACAACCACTAGTCAATACAATAACAAGTTGGAACAGTCTTACCCAGTGGAGCGGTGAGGTACTCCGGTATACCTATGGGGTTTTTCCGGGATTCTCCAGGACCCTCCTTATCAGGGAAGTATTGCCAGAAGGTCAAACGTACTTGAAATGGAACGGGCCCACCCATTGTCAAAGTCCAGAACAAGGACAAGTGATTGTAGTGCCAGGGATAAGAAGACAAAGTCCAAAAAGCAGTCCGTGGTTCGTGACCGGTAATTCCAAAAGACAAAGCCAAGGAGATCCAATAGCAATTCCGTGAAGCAGTCCAAGGTCGGTATCCGGGTATTCAAGAAATCAGGTACGTAGCACCGAACAGTGTCTAAGGATTTAAACAGCTGTGAAGCGCCGGTTGCACCGACGCGGCTGTTTGAATACTGGCGCTTCGCTCCCCATCTGGTCACGTGATCTGCTGCCGCACGCATGCGTACCTTCCGGCGTGACCAGCAGCCATGTCTTGGGAACGTGAAGCATTCCTGGAATGCGGAAGTGCGGCTGCACGAAGTCGATCCCTCAATCTCCATGGGAGACGCCACTGAAGCGGGTGCCGCAGCGGGCGGGTTGCAAAACGCTGGGGACCATGTGGTGGCAACCTAAATGAGGAGGATACCGGTAAATCCCGGAGCTGGACATGAGATCGGGAGGGGTTAGGCACCATAGAGGGGGGACTGGGAAACCTGTTGTGATCCCTACGAGTCGTGACAGAGCCCCCCCCCAAAGGCCCATGACCCCGTGGGCAGGCAGGATTGTCCCGATGGAACCGGGCAACCAGACAGGGGGCGTGGACGTCCACGGCAGGATCCCAAGACCGCTCCTCAGGGCCATAGCCCGACCAGTCCACCAGATACTGAAGGGAACCCCTAAAGACCCGGGAACCCAGGACCGCAGAGACCTCATACACGTCAGGGGAAACCAGGGAGACCGGGGCCAGGGGGGCACGAAGCCGCTTGGGAGCAGGACAGGGCTTGAGAAGGGAGACATGGAAAACAGGGTGAATCCGCCAGGACCTCGGGAGAGCCAGCCAATAAGCCACAGAATTGAGAACCCGGGACACCAGATAAGGACCAACAAACTGAGGCATGAGTTTCCTACACCCCACCAAACGCAGATGCCGAGTAGACAGCCAGACGCGCGACCCCACGGCATACGGCGGGGCCAACACCCGCCGTCTATCGGCCTGCGCCTTCATGTATGCCTGGGCCTCGAGGAGATGGGTCGAGGTCTGGGCATGGACGGAGGCCAGGTCCCTGACACAGGAAGCCGCGGCGGGGTAACAGTGGAGGACAAATCAGGGATGGGTTGGACACGGGGATGCTGACCGTAGAGTACATAAAAAGGGGAGAAACCAGTGGAAGAGTGGACAGCATTGTTATATGCGAATTCCGCGAGATGCACCACTCGCAACCAAGACGCCTGTTGCTGCAGGGTCAAACAACGCAAGTACTGCTCGAGGGTCTGATTAAGCCTCTCGGTTTGACCATCCGTTTCAGGGTGGTAAGCCGACGAGAAGCGTACGTCTATACTGAGCAGTTTGGCCATTGCACACCAAAAGCGTGACGTGAACTGAGAACCCCTATCCGAGACGATGACTGACGGGAGCCCAAAGAGACAAAAGACGTGAACAAAGAAGAGCTTGGACATGGCAGGGGCAGTGGGCATTCCTTTACAGGGAACAAAACGGGCCATCTTGGAAAACAAATCAATTACCACCCATAGAGTGTCAAAGCCCTGGACCCGAGGTAGATCCGTGATGAAGTCCATGGTCACGGTGTGCCAGGGCCTGGGGGGAACGGGCAACGGGAGAAGGAGACCCACAGCGCGACCCCTACGATGTTTGCACCGTGCACAAATGGCGCATGTGTTAACGTAGCGCTCTACGTCTTTCCTCATGGAAGGCCACCAGCACCATCGTTTGAGTAATGCCAATGTACGAGATTTACCGGGGTGTCCGTGCACAGGGTCATCGTGGGACCATTCGAGCGCCATGTTGCGAGTATCCGTAGTGGGCAGGAACAACCTATCCGATACAAAGGGCAGGCCATCATGGTACACGGGATCCCATTCGGCTAGCTGATCGGGGTGTAAGATAACCCACTTTCGTATAGCATCGAGCAAGGGCAAGGATGGGGTGCATAGACACACTACCTGCCGCAGTCCAGGAGAGTGTTGGGGTAAACAGGTAAGGCCACGCCCCCAGGGGAACGAGACAGGGTGTCAGCCTTTCCGTAAGCTGAGCCAGAACGGTGCTTGATAACAAAATCGAAGGCAACAAAGAACAAGTGCCACCGGACCTGCCTGCTGTTGACACATTTCAGGGAGGCCAGATCTTGCAAGTTTTGATGGTCGGAATACACAGTGACCTGGTGCTTGGCACCCAATAGATGATGCCTCCACACACGAAAAGCGTCCATGACTGCTAAGAGCTCCTTTTCAGTCACCGTATAGTGGGATTCGGCATCAGTGAACTTGCGGGAGTGAAAGGCCACAGGGTGAAGTCGGCCAGAGGAGGGGCATATCTGTGACAAAACCGTGCCTAGAGCAAAGGAGGAAGCGTCGGCCTCCACGATGAAAGGCAACTCTGGGTCTGGATGCTGCAGAACGGGTGCGGTGGTAAATGCTGTTTTCAAGGCCTCGAAGGCTTGTTGATGTGTGTCCGCCCATGAGAAAGGAGTGCGGGGGCTGGTCAAAGAGGTGAGAGGAGCCACCAGAGAAGAAAACCCCGAAATAAAGCGCCTGTAAAAGTTAGCGAAGCCAAAAAAAGATTGCAGTGCTTTCAGGTTTTTTGGAACAGGCCAATCCAGCACGACCCATACCTTGGAAGTGTTCATGGCCAGCCCCTCAGGAGTGATAGAGAAACCAAGGAACTCCACGGAGTCAGTATGGAACAGACACTTTTCTGGCTTGGCAAAGAGAGAGTGTGCCTGCAAGCGAGAGAGCACTTTGCGTACGTGCTGTACATGTTCACTCAGGTTTCGAGAAAAGATCAGTATGTCGTCTAGATACACCACAACGAACAGTCCAGGATATCGGAGAATATGTCATTCATGAACCTCTGGAACGTGGCCGGAGCGTTGCATAAACTGAAGGGCATTACTGTGTATTCATACAACCCGTAGCGAGTGCAAAAGGCGGTCTTCCACTCATCGCCAGGGCATACACGAACCAGGTTGTAAGCCTCACGCAGGTGCAATTTGGTGAAGATGGAGGCATGGGAGAGACAGTCGAGCAGGGGCGTGATCAAGGGTATGGGATACCTATTTTTCACTGTGATGGCATTAATCCGTCTGTAGTCTACGCATGGACATAGATCGCCCTCTTTTTTGGAGACAAAAAAAATGGGACTAGCAGCTGCAGAAGTGGAGGGGTGGATATGACCTAAGCGGCGGGACTTTTGGATATATTCTTTCAAAACCACATCTTCAGCGGGGGAAAGGGAGTAGATCCGACCCGTGGGAATGATGCTGTCGGGTAGCAGATCTATCGGGCAATCGTATGGGCGGTGAGGCGGGAGTGCTTCGGATGAACCCTGATCGAATACCCCCGTGTAGTCTTGGTACTGGGCCGGTATAGATGTGGAAACCAGGCCGACTGTGTGGTGCTCTACCGGGGAACCCGAGGCTCTGGCGTCCCTGATGGTCAAGTGAGCGATGGAACCCAGAGCTTGAGCGGGTGTAGCGTCCCCGATGTTGGCGGGAAGGCAGAAATGCTGACATAGATCGGACTCGAAGTGTACTAAACCAGCCTTCCAGTCTATCAATGGGTTGTGCTCCTGGAGCCAGGGTATCCCCAATATAAGACTGAACTGGGGCATCGCGATGAGATCGAAGCTCAAGGTTTCGGTGTGGATTGACTGGATTGTCAAGAGCATCAGGGCCGTTTGTTGTTTGATACGTCCGGATATCAAGGCGGTGCCGTCAACCGCATGTACCGGTTCGGGTAAGGGTTTGGCCAGGAGCGGTAGGTTCAGGGAATGTGCAAGGGTGATGTCAATGTAGTTACCCGTGGCCCCGGAGTCTATGATGATGGTAACAGGGTGTGAGATTCCGGGCGTGGTCTGGATAACTGCTTGTACATGGATCGGCCTGATGCGACCGAAAGCAGGTGTGGCGTTCAGGGTAAGACCAGAGGTGCTCGACCCAGCCCCCGTGTCTAGGGTCGAGCAGTCCGAAAACCTGAGAACTTGAGTTTTGGTCTGCGGGGACATTCCTTGACATAGTGCCCTGTGAGCCCACAATAAAAACAGGCGTTGTCTGTTCTTCTACGCTCTCGTTCTGCTGGTGTGATCGGGCTCCGTATGCCCCCTATCTGCATGGGTTCAGGAGTGGTATTGGGGGTAGCTGAGGCACCGGGCAGTGGAGGAAAACCTGCCTCGGCTCTTCGTTCTGAACGCCGGGCGTCTACCTGTAAGGCTAAGTCCACTATGTCTTGGAATGTGGTGGGTAGCGAAGGAACAACAGCAAGAGCATCCTTCATGGCGTTGCTCAGGCCCCTGTAGAACACAACGGACCTCTTGCTTTCGGGCCAGGAAGTTTCTGCTACCAACTGATTGAATCTAGTAATATACTCGATCAAATAGCCCTTCCCTTGCCCCAGGTCCAGGAGTTCTAAATCACGGGACTGTACTTTATAACGAGTGTCGAACACCCTTGACATTTCCGTAATCAATGGGTCGAAGTCATAAAGGGCAGGGTTGTCCTCCTCCAGGAGGGGATTGGCCCAAGCGGAAGCTGTACCAGCTAAGTGGGAGAGTGTAAAGGCAGCCTTAGTGGTGGAGTCTGGAAAAGCCCGGGGTCTGCACAGGAAGTGTAGTTTACACTGGTTCAAGAAGGTCCTGAACTTACTGGGGTCCCCATGAAACCTTTCGGGAGCCGCCATGGGGAAGGGGGGCGGTAGTAACACTAGTATGGGACCCTGGGATGGCGGGACAGGAGGAGGCGTGGGCTGTGAAGTCCCCAAATTCAGTATCGGGAGGCAAGGGGTATCTGGTGCTTTGGATGTGGTCCAGGCGCTGGTGTATGGCAGTGGTGGCTGCGGCCATATCAGCACGTAACATGGTTATGGCTTGTACCATAGCAGCCAGGGGTTCATCTGCGGCCCCCTGCATGACTACACGACAGGTTGGCTTCACAGTCTGTTGTGACTTGACTGTCGTGTAGTCAGGAGAGACCTCTGTCCACAAGTGCCACACAGGGAGGAGCAAAAAGACTCCCTGTGCAACCCTTGAGGCCACAGGTGGGAGATCTTCTTCCTCCGGAACCGCAGACCCTCAGAAACCCCGGACCACTGCAAAGAAAGCACCGGTTAAGTTATGCGCCCAACAACAACCACTAGTCAATAAAATAACAAGTTGGAACAGTCTTACCCAGTGTAGCGCTGAGGTACTCCGGTATACCTATGGGGTTTTTCCGGGATTCTCCAGGACCCTCCTTATCAGGGAAGTATTGCCAGAAGGTCCAACGTACTTGAGATGGAACGGGCCCACCCGTTGTCAAAGTCCAGAACAAGGACGAGTGATCGTAGTGCCAGGGATAAGAAGACGAAGTCCAAAAAGCAGTCCGTGGTTCGTGACCGGTAATTCCAAAAGACAAAGCCAAGGAGATCCAATAGCAATTCCGTGAAGCAGTCCAAGGTCGGTATCCGGGTATTCAAGAAATCAGGTACGTAGCGCCGAACAGTGTCCAAGGATTTAAACAGCTGTGAAGCGCCGGTTGCACCGATGCGGCCGTTTAAATACTGGCGCTTCGCTCCCCATCTGGACACGTGACCCGCAGCCTCCGGTCACGTGATCTGCTGCCGCATGCGTGCGTACCTTCCGGGTCACCTGACCAGCAGCCATGTCTTGGGAACGTGAAGCATTCCTGGAATGCGGAAGTGCGGCTGCACGAAGTCGATCCCTCAATCTCCATGGGAGATGCCACTGAAGCGGGCGCCGCAGCGGGCGGGTTGCAAAACACTGGGGACCATGTGGTGGCAACCTAAATGAGGAGGATACCGGTAAATCCCAGAGCTGGACATGAGATCGGGAGGGGTTAGGCACCATAGAGGGGGGACTGGGAAACCTGTTGTGATCCCTACGAGTCGTGACACCAGGAAACGGTGCTCACTACCTTTAACACAAAGCTGTTAACTAATGCAGCCATTAAAAGCAGTATTCATCCATCTGACATGTATTTATTTTCAACAATGCTTTAATTGTCATCAATTTTTATAGCGGGAATGAATCTCTTCCGGTATGGTGCAGGTCACTTTAGCCAGTGTTAGCTAATCTAGATTGCCCTGTGCGAGCACACTGCACACAGAGCAGATTACCTTTGCTTTGTGCACAGTGCTTGCACAGGACAGAGACCGTGGAAACATTGCTTTTAATGCAACATTCAGGGTAGTTTAAAGATATTCAAGTTTACCTTAGTGCCATGAGAGTACTGAGGTAAACCTGAATATCTTATACTATCTTTCAAATACCCTGGATGTTCAATTAAAAGCAATGTTTACACGGTCTCTGCCCTGTGCGAGCACTGCACCCAAAGCAAAGGTAATCTGCTCTCTGTGCTCGCAAAGGGCAGATTGGATCTGCCGGGCCCTTCGTGGGCCCGGCAGTGTAGTCTGTGATGCGTGCCTGGATGAGGAAAGCAAAATTTAGCAGTGCGACGGTGACGGTGTCGACGAGGTCGGCGACAACGTGGCAACTCCGGCTCCTCAAGATGGCGCATGGTAAGTGCAGGCCAGGCAGGCCCGCCATCCATAAGAAGGCCTGTCCTGGTGTCCTGCTGTTTTGTACAGGTAGGGGGCGGAGCCAGAACAGCGCTCTTGGTGGCAATGAGCTGCCTCGCCCCCCTACGCCATGCCATTGAGGGCGTTTTTTAGTTTTGTTTTTCCGAGCATTTTTTTTTTTTTCAACCCAGCTGCAGAGCATGGGTTTGGTGTTTGGGGCGGCCGACTCTGGCCGGATCCCGAGATCCGGCTTCACATCTGGTACCGGATCTCGGATCTGGCGAGAGCCGGCCCAATGAGCAGCACTGAGTAGGAGAAAAGCCGCTCACGGGTGGACAGCAAGACAGCACTTCCATGCACTTCTCGGTGCACACGCGCTGGAGCGTGTGACCCCGGGATTAAGTAGCTGTGATGCAGCAGAGGGGGCGGGGCTTCACAATCCCAGACCATGCAGCAGTCAGGAAGTTCTTTCAGTTCGGTTATTCTCTTTGTGGGCTCTGTCAAGATGAAAATCTCACATGTATGACTAGTCCCCATCTTCTCCACTCAGCACTCGATGCACACCCGTTGCAGATGAAAGAATAGCGAAAGCCAACAGCTGACTGACGATTGCCTCCTCAGACTTCCTAGCAATGACTTTTAGGTCTTTCAATTGTTCAAAGTTAAGCGATGGCCTTTTATTTTACTTTTAGGCCTTTCACCACAAATCAAACATAGTATGTGTGATCTATTATTTTCAAGAAGCAAGCTTTTTCTAAGAGCTTTAAAAGGTACATATGTGTGCACTGAATGCATAGCTACTTGAGGCCCTGTGTTGGCACTATAGCAATGCTATACATATCGACTGTGAATGCATAAACTAAGTATGATACTATCTATACAAACCCTCGTGCAATCTATACATGAGAGTTTCCATACTGTGTGTCACGTGCATGCTGCACAGAATTCTAAGTACCCAGGCATCCTTGTATATCCCTGAGGCAGGCCGCCAGGCTGCATGTTGTGGTTTCTGCTGTACACAAGCCAAACATATGACAATGCTCAATCAGAGTTCCTGCCCCCAAAAAAATAATTTAAAAAATCTCTACCTTCTCCAGAAGCCATCACCCTCTGCACTCCTCACCCCTCTACACAGCACAAGAACACACACGCCTGCAGGCTGCCTGCACAGCAACCGCATAGACGCTTGCGCCTGCAGACTGACTCCTCCACAATCTCACACACACGTACACACACACGCACATAAACACACACGGATAGCACACTAAACACCCATGTGCATGCATATACAAACACACAACACACCCATTCACACAACACACCGATGTGTTCGTGTACACACACACAAACACCTCACAACACACTCATGCACAGAACACACCAAAAATACAACCAGGCATCCATACATGTGCGCGTGCACTGACACACACACACAGACACTGCAGAATATGTCTTCCATGCACCAAGAAACATCAAGCACACCCACACATCTCCAAGCACACGTTCCACGTTGGGAAGGGCACCCCGCAAGCACTGTATGGCAAAAGGCCTCCCCTTTTTTGACACAGCACGTTTACAAACTGTGCCAAAAACCCAAGGGATCAGGGCCGGTCTTAGGGCAGGGCGGGCTGGACAACCGCCCGCGGCGCCATTAGCCCCACAGGGTGCCATTACGCCCCGCCACGCCAGCTCGGGGGAGTCTTTCAAGGGCTTCCCTGGGCTGTGTAGTGGGAGAAGAGGCGTCAGGCGCCCTATGGTTATTAAATGCACCCACGGTGGCGGGCGCATTTAAGAACAATCCATCAGCACCCTACTGAGATGACAACCTCCCCCGCTCTTGCAAGACAGGATTGGGATATTATATCATGCAGTCATCTTAGGTGAGCGGCGGGGATGGGCCTGGGCAGTGGACACGGGCGATACTGGTGTAGGCTTAAACTACTTGCCGTGTCTATTTATGGCAACCGAGGTACACACACTGAAACAAATTCTGGGTCTGCCAATCACAAACGTTTTGTACCAGAAGCGCAAACAGCTAAAATAAAGTAGGAGCAAAAAAAGTTACAAGAATTACCAAAAAAAAAGAGACTGGGGAATTATGGTGGAGTTGGGTGGGGAGAGGTACAGGAAGACCTAAAAAGCCTACCTTGCATTACTAAAAATACATAACCTTAAAGAAAAGATGGCTTTCCATGTAAAAACTTGGTATTGATTCCATTGTTGTTTATAGTCAATACTCTTGAATGGAAATGGTTCCACCTGGTGGTCCTTATTAGTAATTACAATGTGTCATCATTCATGCTCCTATATTTTCTGTGGATCATGCAAGCAAATGCCAGGAACTGCAGGGACCGGGAGGGCTTTCCTGCCCTTGTTACGATAGTGGAGTCAGGGAAGTAATTTCACCAAAATGACAGGGGTAGCGGAACTGACACCACATGAACCTTGACCTCTGATGACCTCACAGGAAGCGATGTCTTTGACCCCACCCCAAAGTGACATCACGAGAAGTGATCGAACACAACCTTTCACCTCTTGACAAAACAGGAAGTGTCATCACATAGCATTGTTCCTAAGTACACTATGGAAAATATGGTTACAATATCACTATAATGTTATATACATCTCATACAAGAATGGATCACCACATGTATCATTAATATCAGTGGGTATAAGCCCATGTTATCAAATTACTGTGAATGCAAGCAGACGTCCAAGGCAAAATGATAATGATGTGTTATTGTACAGCACTTGCGCTTAAGTGCTTTGTATAGAAGAAATCTAAATACTATATCACCCAACCTGTATTGGTACTCTTTTATGGACCTCAGAAGGATGAAAGGCTGAGATGAGGTATTTAAGAACAGATTAAATCAGTGACTCACCCCCTGAAGTGGGCCTGAAATAAACCTTTAATGAGTCTAGCAATCATTGGGACCTCATGTTTTTGAAGATGCCTGAGCAGGAAAGCTAGACACTCCAGAAACAAAGAGCCACATGGCACTGGCCACAGCCCAGAAGCTTACAGTTAACAAAAAAATAAAAATAAACTTTTATTTTGTACTTTTTTGGGGGTAGCAAGGGAGACCACAGGGGTAGCAACCCCGGCGACCCCTACATGAAGTCCCTAGAGTCAGTACAATGCTTATCATCTGAGACAGCTGTGTCGTAGCTACCCCTGGGAGCCTAACATTCACATGCAGCAAAGTCATGTATGTTCACAAAGCAGCTCAGAAGACGGACACATTTCTACTTAAAATGAACACAAGGCATCGCTAGAAGTTGTGTTGTATGTGATGTTTCTCTGCGTGTAAACTCGCCAGGCCCCTGCTAGCACCCCCTAAAGTCCCTGGTGCTCGATCCTCAGCTGAGGGCGGACGGCAGGACATCCTCACGTGTTTAATGGGCTTTAAAACAAACACGCTTGCACTAGACACACAATCCGCCCTTTCTAATCTCTTCTAATGGCCCCAAGGCCCGGCGCTCGCTGTCAAGTGTCTTTTCAACGCGGCCCCGTAACGATAATTTAAGACGCTCGGTGTTTGCCAAATGCTTCAGTCCTGGAAGGGATGAGGGCGTAGGGGGGGGGGGGGGCTGCCCCCACAGCGAGAGATTCCTCCATGCATGTCACCCAGGCCAAGCGTGACACTCTCACTCTAAATCAAAGCGCGCTCTCAACTTCCAGGGACATTAAACAGAATATTGTTTTGATTGGCGCTCCTAACTAAGCACGTTGAGATAAACCAGTGTGTTAACGACCGCTCTGAGCACACTACGTGTGATTGCAGTATCATTGTGTTGCAGAACCAGCCGCGCGTGTTCTTTGCTGCTCTCCCATGACCCACTCACATATGTGCAAATAAGGACGCGCTCGCCGCTGTCACTTCTAAGCGCTATTCCTGGGAACCAGCACAGGGAGAAGGTGTCCTTGGATCTGTTTTAAAAGTAGCAGGCGCGCCTCAACGACGCACTGAGGCAAATGGGAGTGTGACCCTGTGGGGCAGTTATTGGTACATGCCCACTGCATTGTCAACGCCCCCAGACACCCACTGCGCCTTCTTTCAAGTCAATTCCAATCACGACATACTGTCAATATCACCCAGCTGTGAAGAATGAACCTCCGGGGCACCAGTGATCGAAGGATGAATATCGGTTTCTAAACCATCAATCAGCCCCACACCTCTAGTACACCAGAAGGGATCCAAACAGATTGGAAACACACGTCAGTTAACAACCTCTTTGCTCCAATTTTGGTAATGTGGATGGAACAGCAGGCTTATCTCTGCAAGATCGTGGATCATTGGTTAGTTGCAACACAGCAAAAATACAACTATTACCCAATGATAAAAGTGACGGTCCAGTCAAGGTTGTATACAAATCTCTATTTTATTATTATAACAACAGACTGTTCTAGCACACTACAAAATACAACCCACCCTGTAAAGGAATGCAGAGGACAGCCAGTTTCAAGATGTAAAGGGGGTGCACTCTGGATACTGCCTGGAGGGTAGTCGGTAAAGTAATTAATCACAATCGTTCAAGGGTACCTGGTTTCAGCACAAAGGGAGCAATGGGTTGCAAAATGTCACTGGGGCCTTCAGAGAAGGACCAGTGACACAGAACCACAATGTACCTTGTGCTTGTGGAAGTTCTTGGTCCTCGTCAGAGTAGGGTCGGTTTCAGGGTGCTTTGCATTCCTGCAACAGAGTTCAAGACGGGAGACAGCTGCGGGTATCAGGCAGCAGACAGTTTGGCAATGTGGTTGGACGGTCGGCTGCAGGCTGGCCTACACAGCGGGTCAAGGTCAGGAATCATAGTCTCAGTGCTAGTTGGGGGTCTGAAGCATCAGTTGAGGTATCCCTCTCAATGTTAGCGACTACAGTGTGACAAAAATAAGCAGTGCAGTCGGTTGCAGCTCGAGGGGCTTGACTGCCTTGAAAATGTCCTTTAAGGCGGATGCTGGTTGATGCTTGTCGATGCACTCCTCCTAGCTTCTTTACTCTCTTGTGTCGTCTTTTAAGGCGGATGGCACCAAGCTGAGGAGAGTGTTGCAGGCAACGTCATTGTCCTTGGTTTGGTTCAGAGACTCTCTGGCACTTCCCACCTAGGAAGCTTGCTGCAGAGCCTAGCAGGGCATGCTGTGTGCTGGCTGGGTACTGGTTCTATGCTGCTGGAGGGTCTTCTGGATTCAGTATATCCCTCTGTTCCTGGGGAGATGTTTAGGGGAGGGATCTTGCTTCCCACTTTGGAAATCCTGGCCTTCCTTCACTGGCTGAAGCTGTAAGGCAGACTTTACCTTCAGCCAGGGTCCAATGCTGACTTCTCCTTGCAATGCCTTCAGATAATCTGCCCAAAAGAGGGTCTCCACAATCTTTTAAAGCCAAAGGTGCCAAAGTGATTGGTGTAGGCTAAGCCTACCTTAATAAACCAATCCTGGGTCCCCACCAAAAATCTTCTGTATGCATGAGGTCATACAGAAGTGCTTTGCAACAGAAAAGGTAAAGGGGTGAAAACATGTTATACTAAGTCCCACCCATTTTCCTGTCTGTTGTGGGTCCAGGGATCTCTCTGGTTAATTGAGCTCTCTGTGGTTCTTGATTAAAGGCAGGTTTCCCTTGAAGCTGTGGCAAGACCAGCCTTTTGGTTGTCGCCAAACCTCATACACGTACGGAATGAGGGCCCCCTGCAGGGATGACTATTTTAAATACATAGTCCCAGACATGACAGATCACTGCCCTTGATACTGAGAGGCGGGAGCTGGCTTCAGATTTGCAGTGCATATCAAAGGTTGTTGGGATTGTACTGTCTTTTGTTAGTCCTATGACCAGGCCTCCAGGGCCTGTATGAATTAACTCTGATTAGTACACAAAGCTGTCACCAGCAGCTAACAAATGATAGGGCAGATCCATGGAGCCTTTGTTATGTAATTAAGCCGGCCTGGGCAGGAGGTAGGTTTTGCCTTCCCGCTTCTGTGATGCGTTGATTTACTCTTGGCTGTCATATTCCAACTAAATATGAAAGTGGGGGTAGTGCCTGTAGGCTGTGTCCACCCAGAGTACAGAGGTCTATGTGTATGCCATGTGATGAGTATCGGAAAATATGTGCAGATTAGCCCCACACATTTTCTGGAGTTTTATCTACCATCAATTTCATTTAAAATTTTAAAAAATCCCAGGCGAGCGCACACCCACCGTGCGGATGGTCAAATTCCTCACACCCACCACTGTAGTTTCTGCATCATGGACAGTTATGTTACATTTTTGGACTTAGATTGGATTTTTTCTTCAGCATGTGGTCAAGAGTGGTTGATGGTGTTTGGGTGGGAGGATGCTTCTGGTACTTTAAGATTAGTGTAGGGGGCAGGACTTTAAGTGGGCCAGCCACTGACATCTCTTACCAAATCATTTAAAATTGGGAGTGGTACTGGTGATCTTTGCCAGTAGATTTCCCCTCCTGTAATGTTTAGAATAACAACATCTGTTAAATAAATTTGAAATTAGGTACTTTTCAAACAGGAAAGGGACATTATAAGAGAATACATTGTTTGATTTTTGCCACACGTTGCATTAAAGCACTATTATTAAAATATCTTTCATAGCTATGTATGAATAGAGGATTTCTTTCAGAAGATCTGTGGGATTCCCCGGTGTACTGTCCCCTTTTATTGTTCTCTTTCAGATTTGCATATACATATTTTGGTCAACATTTTTACACACATTAACCATATTTAATACCATCTTTTAAACACAAATGTTTGCCATTTCATTGCAGATATGTAAAGTGGATTGGCTCAGTTAGGTGGCTCCTTTAAT